>NC_081830.1:5585000-8085000 GCF_030867095.1 Alligator mississippiensis
AACAGCTAGGATGCAGGTTTAATGGTCTAAGGGCCAAGGCCAGGGTGCAGAGGGGATCTGGACTCAGGCAGCAGAGGAGCAAGGGCACCATCATCCTTGGGACACAAGGCTCCAGCTGCTCATGCAGGGTCTGCCCGGAGCCCCCTTCAGCTCAGAGCCAAACTCCCTGCAAAGCCCCTGACTATGATCCAGCCTCAGTCCCCTGGGAGCCCGGGGGGGTGCGGGGGTGGGCAAGAGATGCAGCAGCTCTGCCACCCCCTGCCAGGAACAGGCCAGGGCTGAAGGCGTAGGGGACAGACTGTGGTGAACAGCATCACTACAACAGGCTGCAGTCTCAGATCCGCACATCAGACCATGAGAAACAATCCCTCTTGCCTTAGGGACCCAACCTGGCTCTGGGGTATTAGGGGGTGGGAATCTCTCTGATTGAAGATGTTTAAATTTGGGTAAAGGGGCAGGAGGAAGGGCTGGAGCCCACGTCTCCAGGGAGCATCTGCACCACTAACAGAGAGAGTCAGTCTCTGGCTAATCCAATGGGACCCAGAGGAGCACAAACCACTTCACAGATGAGTTTACACCCTGTCTATATGGAGCAGAACCTGTGTTGCTAAAAGTCTGAGGGCCCCCACCTGCTGTGGCTGCTCCCGGCTTGAGAACCTGCAGCCCCGTGCGTCTCAGTGTCACCGGCTGCCAGCAGGATGTCATTGTTTCTTTCGTTGCAAGCGTCCTATCCCAGATCCAGCTTCTGGAGTCTGTGGGGGTCACGAAAAAGTGTGGAGATTCTGTGTGCCTCTCCTGCAAAGCCTGTGGGTTCACCTTCAGGGACACTTGGATGACTTGGACCTGGCAGCCCCTGTGAAGGGGCTTCAGTGGGTTGGGGGAATCAATGGGAATTCAAATAGTACTGGATACATGCCAGAAGTGAAAGGGAGATTCACCATCTCCAAAGTCAATGCCCAGAACCTGCTGTGCCTGCAGATGAGCAGCCTGAACCCCACCGACCCAGCCCCGTATTACTGTGCTTGGTACAGAGCAAGAGAAAGCCCCTCTGAGCACAGGCAAAAACCTGCCAGGGCCATTTCCCAGCCTGTTCCAGCAGGTGGTGATGACAGTACATGATTTGCAGCAGGAGAAAGGACAGGGCAGGGGCCTGGAAACATCTGTCTTCATCAGTCTTCTCTCTGGATTTCACACCAGTTGCAGTGCTGTGTTGAGATCCATCTTGGCCATCTCCTGCCCTGTCCACCCTGTCTCCTCCACTCCCGTCCAGCCCCTCCTCCTGCCCTGCTCCGCATCCCCACAACTCCCAGGGCACCTGACAACACAGCCCCACAATCAGAAGACCTCACGACTCCCCAAAGCGCCTCAGGGCAGAGCCTGCCCCTTTGGGCGAGCTTCACCCTGAGTCCCAACACCATATGCCTCTTTGCTGCCTGGCCAGCCCATCAGCGGGATGCACATGGTGCCATGCTGCTTTCAAAGGCTGCAGTGAGGCACGGAGGCAGGGAGCAGGCAGAGCGCAGCTCCTGCCCACCCTTGCCCCATGCAAAGATTGGGAGCCACATGCTGGCTGCTTATGAGCTGCTTCGGACTGTATCCTTCTGCATACAGATGGGTTTGTGGCAACAGACTGTTCTGTCAATGCAGCTATGTGACCGCATCAGTCCACACCATGAAAATTTACTGTGTAGATTTAATTTAAAATGGAAAAAAAGTCAGGTTCTTTCTTTACAAGGAAATATAATTTTATTCAGTGTTTGATGACATTTTCATATTAGACTCATATGCATATTTGTCATCAAGACACTGAAGAATGAGAAACTGGTGCCAGTGTCTCAAGACTCTTTTCTCCCAAATGATTCAGTTTTGCAGAATTGCCAAGAGTGCATATTTCAAGGTTTTTAAATAATTGGGTGAGCATAGTAGCAGCAGGATCAGTTGTTAATTTCTGCAGGTTTAACACCAGGGTGTATGGCATTTGAGAACTCAAATCAGCGTGAAAAAAACTGAGACCAGAATCCTGCTTATCTTACAGTTGATAAGATAACTAATCAACTGCAGTTGATAAGTTGGTCCCCCCTTCTCCCCTTCCCCCCCACACTTGCCAAAAGGGGGAGGCAGGACCGAAGCAGCGTGCTCACGGACCGAAGCAGCGTGCTCAAGGACTGAAGTGACACGCTCGAGGACCAAAGCGGCGCACCTACAGATCACTACACCTTACAGAGAACATTGGACCTGAATCTCTTCCGCCTCCACAAGAGAAGGCTGAGAGGTGGTCTTCTGGCCATCTACCAACTCATCCGGGGTGCGGGGGAGGAGAGTAGGAAATAGGGGATACGATGTTTACCAGGCCCCATCGGGGTAACTAGAAACAATGGCCACAAGCTGAAGGAGAGCAAATTTAGACTGGGCATGAGAAAAAAAACCCTCTTTACAGTGAGGGTTGCCAAAATATGAAATATGCTTCCAGGAGACATCTCTCTGGTCACTGCACTCCCCTGAGCCTGCATGGCCCTGCGTGGTGTGCAGGGTTCAAGCCAGAGTCCAGCTCGGAGGCACAGGTCTCCTGGGAAGCCCTGGGCAGGGCTCCAGGCACTGAGGGCAGCACTGATGCAAATCCTAGCCCAGCTCCCTTGCTAAAATCTGCAGAGCTCTGACACCAGCCCAGCACAGGGAACTGGGATGCTGAGGAGGAATTGTCCCTGTCAGCACACGATGGCATCACGATTCCTGTTTCTTTCCTTCCTCTTCCTCCTCACCCTAGGTCAGTGCCTCAGTGGGGCTATTCCCCACAGCCCATCCTGATAGCTAGTTGCTGAAGAGCCAGGGATTCAGGTGCCCTCACACCAACATACAAGATGAGTCACAGCAGATTTCATGCTAATGTTTCCCTGTTCCCAGGTGCTTGGTCCCAGGTACAGCTGCTCCAGTCTGGCCCAGGGGTGGTGACGCCTGGAGAGACCCTCACCCTGACCTGCACTGTCTCTGGACAAGCTATCGCTACAAGCAACACATGGTGGCACTGGATACGGCAGCCTCAACCAGAGTTAGAGTCCACGGGGTATATTAGCTACCGTGGTAGCACCGGCTACAGCCCATCCATGCAGAGCCGCATCTCCATCTCCAGAGACACCTCCAAGAACCAGTTCTCCCTGCAGCTGCGCTCCCTGACAGCCGCAGACACCGCCACGTATTACTGTGCCAGATGCACAGTGACACAGAGCAGGACAGGGGCTGCACAAGAAGGGGAAGTGGGTTCAGACTAGATAGCAGTGGCAAATATCCCTGTGAGGGGAAACAATTGATAGGGACAAGAAGCAAAAAGGGCCAAACTGGGGAAACTGCCCTGCAGGAAGAAATGTCGCTATTTGCTGAGAATCGCTGGGCACTGCCTGTGCCCAGAAACCAGCTGGTCCTGCTGGGCCACAGGACAGAATTGGGAATCATTGAGCAAGTCACAAGGGAAGTCAGCCCCTAAATAAGCCCCTTGGTTGCTGCAGAGGGAGGCAGCTGGGACTCAGACCCGGGGCCTGTCCCTCACACATTGGGCGCAGCACCTTACACACAGCATGGTCTATCTGTCTCCATAATTTTACCAGGTCAAAATTAAATGCTTATCACCATGATAACTGTTTTGTAGACAATAAGCCAATGTGATCCAATTAAGGGTCACCCCCTGAGATCCTTTTCCCTCACTCAAACACCTGTATAGCAAATATCTGTTCTGGGGGTATCACTCCCTCTGCTCCTATGGAGTAAATTGAGACTTCTAGCCCAGAAAAGTCACCTTCGGAATAAAGCAAGACCCCCTTTTCCCTCCCCTCCCCCTCCCCGAGATCCTGGGGCTCAGTCTATTGATTGTAACATAAAACAGCATGGACACGTCCCTCCCTGAGACCATCATAAGACAAAAGCAGGGAAGGGTTTGTTCCCTGGGACAGAAGGGAAGGTCCCGAGCTAGAAAGGATTCACTTCGACAACTCCTGGCTCATGCACACTTTCCATAATGCCTCTAGGTCTCGATCAGCTTCTCCACGTTCCTAAACCCCTTGGCATTCAAAAAGCCAATAGTAAATAGACAGATTTACATTGTGTTCAAAGAGATCTACAGCAAGGCCCTTATAAAACAAGCACATGCAAATTGTGCGACCCAATTTCCTGCTTGACACCTGGACGTGTCCTCATTAAGCACCAGCCCTGGCTCTGGGTGCTTCAGTGTCTCCTCAGACCTGCCACCTCCTTTCCCTTGGGGACACCGGGCATTAGTCAGAAGCACCATGACACCAGCACTGGCTTTGTTAATCTTGCTAGCAGCCCCCCTGGGTAAGTGTCTGCTGGGATGTGGGGCAGGGGGAGGAAGATGCAGAGGGAGAGGATCCATTAGCTAATTCCCTATTTGTTTTTCCATTAGGAGTCCTGTCCCAGATCACACTGAAGGAGTCTGGCCCAGGGGTGGTGAAGCCCGGAGAGACCCTCAGCCTGACCTGCGCCGTGTCTGGATTCTCTCTCACTAGCTATGGTGTGCACTGGGTTCGGCAGGCAGCAGGAGAAGGGCTGCAGTGGGTAGGAGTTATCTGGGGTGGTGGAAGCACTGGTTATAACAGCGTTCTCCAAAGCCGCCTCACCATCACCAGAGACACCTCCAGCAGCCAAGTTTACCTGCGCCTGACCGGGGTCCAGCCTGCAGACACGGCCCAGTATTACTGTGCCAGAGACACACAGTGAATGAAAATGCATGCGAGCCTGCACAAAAACCAGCCCTGCAGGACTGACCTGGCTGTGTGAGCAGCAGAGGCAGCAGCTGCCAGCCCCGTGCTCTCCCTGCTGGGTCGCACACATCAGGCCTGTTAGATCACTTTAACTAGCCAGGGATTCAATCCAGGGATAGCTCAGAAGTGACCACTAGTATGAGAATTGAACCTATGTGTCCTGCCCAGCCTGGCACCCAGGACTCAGGCTGCCACCAGCCTGCCGTGCTGTTATAGGACTAGAGACACGGCTCAGGAGTACACATGGCTGGGAGATCAGCCTCGGCGTAGGAGGCAGAGCACAGCCCTGGCCCTGCACTCCACCTCCCACCACTGGCCTGAGCTCCATGGAGCCGTGCTGGATGCAGGCTTCACCCAGCGCCAGTCCGAGCTGGCAGCAGCAGCCTCCTGTCATCCGGCACCGATCCAGGGCCCCACAGCCCTGAGACGGCTGTGAGGTTGTGCGAGACTCCTCCCAGGTGTGCGGGCCCCCAGATCTATGCCTGGATGGCAGGAGGCTGCTGCTGCTGCTGCCTGGGGCCAGCGGCACCATCTGTCCTGCCCGGTGCTGGGTGCAGGCTGCGCTCAGTGCCGCTCCTAGGCAGCAGTGGCAGCCTTCTGTCATCCAGCGCAGATCCGGGGCCCGCACCCCTGGGAGGAGTCCGGCGCAGCCCTCCGGGGGTGCAAGCCCCCGAGATCGGCTTGCCAGATGACAGAAGGCTGCTTTCAATACTTCGAGCTGCACTTTCCAAGAAACTTCTGCACCTATGTCCTTTAAACTTGGCAGGCTTCATGCCCTCAGAAGGGGCTACCACCCCTGCATCATGCATCTGAATCAGGCAAGATCTGAAAATGTTTAGGCATGTTCATGATTCCCTATGATAGCCTATGGGCAACATGGTAAAACGAGACATTGCTTTGAAATGAAATGAAATGACAAAATGAAACATTAATCCTTCAAAATGAAATGATGGCGTGTCACACAGCCTTAATGGCCTGCTGTGCTTGGGGATCTCCAGAGCCACAGGCTGCAGGGCACAGTGCTGGGAGCAGCACACAGACAAGAGCAGAAGAAGACAGACCCTCGGCATTTGAAACACCCTTAGGCTGGTCACAGGTCACAGGGAGATGCATTCACACCTCCTGCAATGCTGAAGGCCTCAACCACAGGCAGGGGAAGACTTATTGTCACCCCACTGAAACGTTGAACACCAAAGTGGTACCTGGAGAGACCCCTAAATATCCCCCTCGGTTGCTGCAGAGGGAGGCAGCCAGGACTCAGACCCGTGGCCTGTCCCTCACACATTGGGCGCAGCACCTTACAGACAGCATGGTCTATCTGTCTCCCAGGGAAAGCCCCCACCCCTCCAGCCCCTGACAACAGGGCCCAGGGAGCTCCAGATCCACCAATGCTGCCTCCTGTCCCATCCCCCCGCCCTGCCCAGGCTCCTGCAACAGTCACTGGAGGAGAGCAAGTCCCAGCAACCGGAGATACCTGGGTCAAGGCCAGCAGGTGCCAGAGGAAGTTCGTGGGGAACCTGGAGGCTGCAGTAACCATCCCTCTGGAGAGGGGAAGCTGCCCCATGCCCACACAGCACTGCCCAAGCAGGTGCTTCATGGGGCTCAGCCCTGTGGGGAGACTCACAGCCAGAACCAGACTCAGGGGGTCTCTAGGCACAGGCCAGGGCCAAGGCTGCTGAACCCCTGCTGTGGTAATGGAGACAGCCCAGGCAGCCGTACCTGTGCTGGGCAGGGAAAACCCGTGTGCTAGGGCACCTGATTAAAACAACAGCTCCTAGGTGCCAAGCTTCAGGCCCTCTTTGATCATTGCCCTGTGGACTCGGGGCACAAAAGCCACAAAGGTCTCATATGCCCTGGTTCCCTCTGGCCCTGCAGGGTCACAGCAATCACGGGTGAGCAAGGGTCAGCAACTTCCCCTGAGCCACCCCTGTAGCCCAGCTCCATGCTGTCCTTGGGAAGCTCCTCTTCCTCCTCTCTGCCCTGCCAGGTGAGTCCACATCCCACAGCCCTGAAATGCCCCAAATCCCTTGAGATTTCAGGGGCCTCAACAGGTCCTGAGCCTGACCACAGCACCAGGGAGTCCTTGACCAATTCCCATGTGCCCAAGCAGGGCCCAGCATGATGCTTCTTCTTACCCTTACTTCTTCCTAGGTCCCAGTTTCAGATTCACCTAGTGGAGTCTAGAGGGGGAATTCAGAAGCCCAGACGATCTCTGCACCTTTCTGCAGTCTTGGGATCCAACTTCAGCAGCAATTCAGTGACCTGGTTCCGTCACGCTCTTGGGAGGGGGCTGCAGTCAGGGCAGGGTTACACAACCCTGGTCATGGCCACACAACTTGCTACAGCAAGGAGGTGAAGGGGCCATTCTCCATCTCCAGAGAACTGCATCACCATGCACCTGGACAGGAGCAGCCTCAGAGCAGAGAACAAGGTCTGGTGGGGAAGAGATGCAGGTTGTGAGACTGCGGTCAATGCAAACCCCAATGCAAACCTCCTACCCACTCCATGTCTTTAGGGATCAGCTGTCACAGCCAGGGAGGATTTGCTGAGCTGCCAGGGATGCACGCTCCAAAGTCACACAAGCACCAGTCAGTGCCGCCCCTGTAAACCTGCCCCCTGCTCTGCCGTGGCTGAGCGCATTTCCATCAGTTGTTTATCATCTTGAGAACCAGTTTCCCAGGTGAGAAGCAATTGTGCTGCTTTGAACCCTCATGCCCTGGGTTCTCTTTTCCCACAGACAACTCAGTGCCCAGCTCACCAGCAAGGTTTGCCCTCATTCATGGACCAATTCTTTGGTAACAGATAGCTTGACCCCACCATCACCTTGGCTTTCATGGGGTCTTATCAAGCCGCACCAGTGGGGATTCCCACCATTGCCTGGCACATCTGGAAATTGGGTGAGTGCCGAGAGAGAGGGAATACAAGTGCAGGATATGGATAGAGGGACACACAACTGTTATTAGGTGCAGAGAAAATGATGCAGCCTCCCTCTCTCCAGATACCCACCATGACGAAGAGAAACCTTCTCCACTGCCCTCCATGAGTACAACATGATCCCCAGTCATTTCCCACTCTCTGGTAGACTAAGAACACCCTCATTTCCCAAGTTATTCACACAATGTAATGCTACAGCTATAGGGGAACACAGGGGTGCAGCACTGCCCAGCACACCCAGGCACCCCGCAACAGAGACACTCAGCGAACCTGCATGGGCAGAGATCAGCATGGAGCGAGCACAGAGGACCAACTGCTCAAGTAAGGAAAGGAAGGATCTTATGCCCATCAGTCCCTATTCTATTTATCCCCATTTCCATAATTTTACCAGGTCAAAACTAAATGCTTATCACCATGATAACTGTTTCGTAGACAGGAAGCCAATGTGTTCCATTTACGGGTCATCCCCTGAGATCCTTTTCCCTCACACAAACACCTGTATAGCAAATTTCTGTTCTGGGGGTATCACTCCCTCTGCTCCTATGGAGTCAGTTGAGACTTCTAGCCCAGAAAAGTCACCTTTGGAATAAAGCAAGACCCCCTTTTCCCTCCCCTTCGTCCCTCCACCCCGAGATCCTGGGGCTCAATCTATTGATTGTAACAAAAAACAGCATGGACACATCCCTCACTGAGACCATCATAAGACAAAGAAGGGAAGGGTTTGTTCCCTGGGACAGAAGGGAAGGTCCCGAGCTTGAAAGGATTCGCTTTGACAACTCCTGACTCATGCACACTTTCCATAATGCCTCTAGGTCTTGATCAGCTTCTCCACGTTCCTAAACCCCTTGGCTTTCAATACCCCAACAGTAAATAGACACATTTACATTGTGTTCAGAGAGATCTACAGCAAGGCCCCTTATAAAGAAAGCACATGCAAATTGTGTGACCCAGTTTCCTGCTTGACACCTGGAAGTGTCCTCATTAAACACCAGCCCTGGCTCTGGGTGCTTCAGTGTCTCCTCAGACCTGCCACCTCCTTTCCCTTGGGGACACCGGGCATTAGTCAGAAGCACCATGACACCAGCACTGGCTTTGTTAATCTTGCTAGCAGCCCCCCTGGGTAAGTGTCTGCTGGGATGTGGGGCAGGGGGAGGAAGATGCAGAGGGAGAGGATCCATTAGCTAATTCCCTATTTGTTTTTCCATTAGGTGTCCTGTCCCAGATCACGCTGAAGGAGTCTGGCCCAGGGGTGGTGAAGCCTGGAGAGACCCTCAGCCTGACCTGCACCGTGTCTGGATTCTCTCTCACTAGCTATGGTGTGCACTGGGTTCGGCAGGCAGGAGGAGAAGGGCTGCAGTGGGTAGGAGTTATCTGGGGTGGTGGAAGCACTAACTATAACAGCGCTCTCCAAAGCCGCCTCACCATCACCAGAGACACCTCCAGCAGCCAAGTTCACCTGCGGCTGACCGGGGTCCAGCCTGCAGACACGGCCCCGTACTACTGTGCTAAACACACAGTGAATGAAAATGCATGCGAGCCTGCACAAAAACCAGCCCTGCAGGACTGACCTGCCTGTGTGAGCAGCAGAGACAGCAGCTGCCAGCCCCGTGCTCTCCCTGCTGGGTCGGACACATCAGGCCTGTTAGAGCACTTGATCCAGCCAGGGATTCAATCCAGGGAAGGCTCAAGAGTGACCAGTGGGTCAAAAATCTCATATTTACAATGGGCCCCACATACCCTGCCCCGGTCTACATTGTGCCCCTAGCTCGACCTCTCCTTGAAGAAATACAAGAGAAAGGCTGCCCAAGCTGGCACACAGGAATCAGGCAGCTGCCAGCAGACTGCTGTGCTTTCCAGGACTAGGGACACAACTCTGGAGTCCTGACACCCCTTGTCTGTGCCAGGACTTACAGACCTCTCTGCACTGCTCAACACAGTTGGAGATGGTGGCTGCACAGGGATTTCCTGAGACATGATCCTGACCAAGACATGCCCTTCCTCCCACACAGACCCATTAGCCATGTCTACACAAGATGATGACTGTGCAGTCATTACTGGACAGTCATTTAGTACTGGTATAAAAAATACCTAATGGCTGCACAGCAACTGGAGTTACTGTCCAGTAGCATCACCAAATGGCTCTTTTGTGATGTTGGCTCTTCAGTAGCCTGAGACCCCAGCTGCCACAGCAGGATCCTGACCACCCTGTGGATGCTGGATACCAGGTACCTGCAAGGAGGTTCAGAGTGCCCGTGGCTGGATGCCAGGTAGCTCACAGGGGTTCATAGTGGCCATGGCTCCAAACTACCCACCGAGTTTGGCCTGACACAGCCCTGCCCTGAGTTAGGCTCGTGGCTGGGGATGAATCCTGAAGTACCTTGTCCACCTGAAGAGAAGGCAGACATGCTGCAAGGTTGAAGCTAGGCCTGTAAGCAGAGCCAGACAACTATTTATAGTATATTGTTGTTTTTAACGATTTCTATGCGGCCTGGACATCATTGACTACAGACCCTTTCCAGATACACAGGGTCTTGACCAGCTCACGTTGGGCCAAGAGTTCCTGCATCCTGGCCTAACCCGATGGGAAAGGGATTTCTGGGCTGGGGCTGGCATTGCACAGTATGCCAAAGAAGTTTCTTTGGTTCAGTCAAGTTTTCCTACTTCAAAAGGTCACAGATCCACAGGGTGGCACCAAATGTTCACATTAGTAATGATACAGAGATACTAGAAGACAGCACCGGGGGCTCTTCCCATCCTCTGCAACATGAAGGAGAGATGTTGGAAGGATGTGGGGATCTCTGCTAACACTGCCTTTTACCATCAAAGGCACTGCAGTGTGTAGCTCTTGAGGGGTGGAGTGGCATGGGGGAGGTGGGGTGGAGGGGGTTGAGACCTCAGTGCCCAGCTCACCAGCAAGGTTTGCCCTCATTCATGGACCAATTCTTTGGTAACAGACAGCTTGACCCCACCATCACCTTGGCTTTCATGGGGTTTTATCAAGCTTCACCAGCTGGGATTCCCACCATTGCCTGGCACATCTGGAAATTGGGTGAGTGCCAAGAGAGAGGGAATACAAGTGCAGGATATGGATAGAGGGGCACACAACTGTTATTAGGCGCAGAGAAAATGATGCAGCCTCCCTCTCTCCAGATACCCACCATGACCAAGAGAAACCTACTCCACTGCCCTCTATGAGCACAACATGATCCCCGGTCATTTCCCACTCTCTGGTAGACTAAGAACACCCTCATTTCCCAAGTTATTCACACAATGTAATGCTACAGCTATAGGGGAACACAGGGGTGCAGCACTGCCAAGCACACCCAGGCACCCCGCACCAGAGACAATCAGCGAACCTGCATGGGCAGAGATCAGAATGGAGCGAGCACAAAGGATCAACTGCTCAAGTAAGGAAAGGAAGGATCTTATGCCCATCAGTCCCTATTCTGTTTATCCCCATTTCCCTAATTTTACCAGGTCAAAACTAAATGCTTATCACCATGATAACTGTTTTGTAGACAGGAAGCCAACGTGTTCCATTTAAGGGTCACCCCCTGAGATCCTTTTCCCTCACACAAACACCTGTATAGCAAATATCTGTTCTGGGGGTATCACTCCCTCTGCTCCTATGCAATAAGTTGAGACTTCTAGCCCAGAAAAGTCACCTTTGGAATAAAGCAAGACCCCCTTTTCCCTCCCCCTCCTCCCTCCACCCCGAGATCCTGGGGCTCAGTCTATTGATTGTAACAAAAAACAGCATGGACACATGCCTCACTGAGACCATCATAAGACAAAGGAGGGAAGGGTTTGTTCCCTGGGACAGAAGGGAAGGTCCCGAGCTTGAAAGGATTCGCTTTGACAACTCCTGACTCATGCACACTTTCCATAATGCCTCTAGGTCTTGATCAGCTTCTCCACGTTCCTAAACCCCTTGGCTTTCAATACCACAACAGTAAATAGACACATTTACATTGTGTTCAGAGAGATCTACAGCATGGCCCCTTATAAAGAAAGCACATGCAAATTGTGTGACCCAGTTTCCTGCTTGACACCTGGAAGTGTCCTCATTAAGCACCAGCCCTGGCTCTGGGTGCTTCAGTGTCTCCTCAGACCTGCCACCTCCTTTCCCTTGGGGACACCGGGCATTAGTCACAAGGATCATGACACCAGCACTGGCTTTGTTAATCTTGCTAGCAGCCCCCCTGGGTAAGTGTCTGCTGGGATGTGGGGCAGGGGGAGGAAGATGCAGAGGGAGAGGATCCATTAGCTAATTCCCTATTTGTTTTTCCATTAGGTGTCCTGTCCCAGATCACGCTGAAGGAGTCTGGCCCAGGGGTGGTGAAGCCCGGAGAGACCCTCAGCCTGACCTGCACCGTGTCTGGATTCTCTCTCACTAGCTATGGTGTGCACTGGGTTCAGCAGGCAGCAGGAGAAGGGCTGCAGTGGGTAGGAGTTATCTGGGGTGATGGAAGCACTGGTTATAACAGCGTTCTCCAAAGCCGCCTCACCATCACCAGAGACACCTCCAGCAGCCAAGTTCACCTGCGGCTGACCGGGGTCCAGCCTGCAGACACGGCCCCGTACTACTGTGCTAAACACACAGTGAATGAAAATGCATGCGAGCCTGCACAAAAACCAGCCCTGCAGGACCGACCTGGCTGTGTGAGCAGCAGGGGCAGCAGCTGCCAGCCCCGTGCTCTCCCTGCTGGGTCGGACACATCAGGCCTGTTAGAGCACTTGATCCAGCCAGGGATTCAATCCAGGGAAGGCTCAAGAGTGACCAGTGGGTCAAAAATCTCATATTTACAATGGGCCCCACATACCCTGCCCCGGTCTACATTATGCCCCTAGCTCGACCTCTCCTTGAAGAAATACAAGAGAAAGGCTGCCCAAGCTGGCACACAGGAATCAGGCAGCTGCCAGCAGACTGCTGTGCTTTTCCAGGACTAGGGACACAACTCTGGAGTCCTGACACCCCTTGTCTGTGCCAGGACTTACAGACCTCTCTGCACTGCTCAACACAGTTGGAGAAGGTGGCTGCACAGGGCTTTCCTGAGACATGATCCTGACCAAGACATGCCCTTGCTCCCACACAGACCCATTAGCCATGTCTACACAAGATGATGACTGTGCAGTCATTACTGGACAGTCATTTAGTACTGGTATAAAAACAATACTAAATTTCTGCACAGCAACTGGAGTTACTGTCCAGTAGCATCACCAAATGGCTGTTTTGTGACGCTGGCTCTGCAGTAGCCTGAGACCCCAGCTGCCACAGCAGGATCCTGACCACCCTGTGGATGCTGGATACCAGGTACCTGCAAGGAGGTTCAGAGTGCCCGTGGCTGGATGCCAGGTAGCTCACAGGGGTTCATAGTGGCCATGGCTCCAAACTACCCACCGAGTTTGGCCTGACACAGCCCTGCCCTGAGTTAGGCTCGTGGCTGGGGATGAATCCTGAAGAACCTTGCCGACCTGAAGAGAAGGCAGACATGCTGCAAGGTTGAAGCTAGGCCTGTAAGCAGAGCCAGACAACTATTTATAGTATATTGTTGTTTTTAACGATTTCTATGCGGCCTGGACATCATTGACTACAGACCCTTACCAGACGCACAGGGTCTTGACCAGCTCACGTTGGGCCAGGAATTCCTTCATCTGGACTAACCCGATGGGAAAGGGATTTCTGGGCTGGGGCTGGCATTTCACTGTATGTCAAAGAAGTTTCTTTGGTTCAGTCAAGTTTTCCTACTTCAAAAGGTCACAGATCCACAGGGTGGCACCAAATGTTCACATTAGTAATGATACAGAGATACTAGATGACAGCACCGGGGGCTCTTCCCATCCTCTGCTCCATGAAGGAGAGATGTTGGAAGGATGTGGGGATATCTGCTGCCAGTGCCTTTTACCATCAAAGGCTCTGCAGTGTCCAGCTCTTGAGGGGTGGAGTGGCATGGGGGAGGTGGGGTGGAGGGGGTTGAGACCTCAGTGCCCAGCTCACCAGCAAGGTTTGCCCTCATTCATGGACCAATTCTTTGGTAACAGACAGCTTGACCTCACCATCACCTTGGCTTTCATCAGGTCTTATCAAGCCGCACCAGCGGGGATTCCCACCATTGCCTGGCACATCTGGAAATTGGGTGAGTGCCGAGAGAGAGGGAATAGATGTGCAGGATATGGATAGAGGGGCACACAACTGTTATTAGTCACTGAGAAAATGATGCAGCCTCCCTCTCTCCAGATACCCACCATGACCAAGATAAAACCTTCTCCAGTGCCCTCTATGAGTACATCATGATCCCCGGTCATTTCCCACTCTCTGGTAGACTAAGAACACCCTCATTTCCCAAGTTATTCACACAGTGTAATGCTACAGCTATTGGGGAACACAGGGGTGCAGCACTGCCCAGCACACCCAGGCACCCCACAACAGAGACACTCAGCAAACCTACATGGGCAGAGATCAGCATGGGGCGAGCACAAAGGATCAACTGCTCAAGTAAGGAAAGGAAGGATCTTATTCCCATCAGTCTCTATTCTATTTATACCCATTTCCATAATTTTACCAGGTCAAAATTAAATGCTTATCATCATGATAACTGTTTCGTAGACAGTAAGCCAATGTGTTACACTTAAGGGTCACCCCCTGAGATCCTTTTCCCTCACACAAACACCTGTATAGCAAATATCTGTTCTGGGGGTATCACTCCCTCTGCTCCTATGGAGTAAATTGAGACTTCTAGCCAAAAAAAGTCACCTTTGGAATAAAACAAGACCCCCTTTTCCCTCCCCCTCCCCTCCCATCCAAGATCCTGGGACTCAGTCTATTGATTGTAACAAAAAGCACCATGGACACATCCCTCACTGAGACCATCATAAGACAAAAGCAGGGAAGGGTTTGGTCCCTGGGAGAGAAGGGAAGGTCCTGAGCTTGAAAGGATTCACTTCGACAACTCCTGGCTAATGCACGCTTTCCATATTGCCTCTAGGTCTTGATCAGCTTCTCCACGTTCCTAAACCCCTTGGCTTTCAAAACCCCAATAGGAAATAGACAGATGTACATTGTGTTCAGAGAGATCTACAGCAAGGCCCTTATAAAACAAGCACATGCAAATTGTGTGACCCAATTTCCTGCTTGACACCTGGATGTGTCCTCATTAAGCACCAGCCCTGGCTCTGGCTGCTTCAGTGTCTCCTCAGACCTGCCACCTCCTTTCCCCTGGGGACACCGGGCATTAGTCAGAAGGACCATGACACCAGCACTGGCTTTGTTAATCTTGCTAGCAGCCCCCCTGGGTAAGTGTCTGCTGGGATGTGGGGCAGGGGGAGGAAGATGCAGAGGGAGAGGATCCATTAGCTAATTCCCTATTTGTTTTTCCATTAGGTGTCCTGTCCCAGATCACACTGAAGGAGTCTGGCCCTGGGGTGGTGAAGCCCGGAGAGACCCTCAGCCTGACCTGCACCGTGTCTGGATTCTCTCCCAGTAGCTATGCTGTGAGCTGGGTTCGGCAGGCAGCAGGAGAAGGGCTGCAGTGGGTAGGAGTTATCTGGGGTGGTGGAAGCACTGGTTATAACAGCGCTCTCCAAAGCCGCCTCACCATCACCAGAGACACCTCCAGCAGCCAAGTTCACCTGCGCCTGACCGGGGTCCAGCCTGCAGACACGGCCCAGTATTACTGTGCCCGAGAGACACAGTGAATGAAAATGCATGCGAGCCTGCACAAAAACCAGCCCTGCAGGACTGACCTGGCTGTGTGAGCAGCAGAGGCAGCAGCTGAAAGCCCCGCGCTCTCCCTGCTGGGTCAGACACATCAGGCCTGTTAGATCACTTGAACCAGCCAGGGATTAAATCCAGGGATAGCTCAAAAGTGACCACTAGTATGAGAATTGAACCTAGGTGTCCTGCCCTGGTCTCCATCATGCCCCACTTCTCCATCTGGCCTTCTTGCAGGAATACAAGGGACAGACTCCCCAGCCTGGCACCCAGGACTCAGGCTGGCGCCAGCCTGCTGTGCTGTTATAGGACTAGGGACACGGCTCAGGAGTACACATGGCTGGGAGACCAGCCTCGGGGTAGGAGGCAGAGCACAGCCCTGGCCCTGCACTCCACCTCCCACCACTGGGCTGAGCTCCATGGAGCCGTGCTGGATGCAGTCTTCACTCAGTGCCAGTCCGAGCTGGCAGCAGCAGCCTCCTGTCATCCAGCACAGATCCAGGGGCCCACAGCCCTGAGATGGCTGTGAGGCTGTGCGAGACTCTTCCCAGGTGTGCGGGCCCCCAAATCTATGCCTGGATGGCAGGAGGCTGCTTCTGCTGCTGCTGCCTGGGGCCAGCGGCACCATCTGTCCTGCCCGGTGCTGGGTGCAGGCTGCGCTCAGTGCCGCTCCTAGGCAGCAGTGGCAGCCTTCTGTCATCCAGCGCAGATCCGGGGCCCGCACCCCGGGAGGAGTCCGGCGCAGCCCTCCGGGGGTGCAAGCCCCCGAGATCGGCTTGCCAGATGACAGAAGGCTGCTTTCAATACTTCGAGCTGCACTTTCCAAGAAACTTCTGCACCTATGTCCTTTAGACTTGGCAGGCTTCATGCCCTCAGAAGGGGCTATCACCCCTTCAACGTGCATCTGAATCGGGCAAGATCTGACAATGTTTTAGGCATTTTCATGATTCCCTATTGTAGCCTACGGGCAACATGGTAAAATGAGACATTGCTTTCAATTGAAATGAAATGACAAAATGAAACACTGTCCCTTCAAAATGAAACGATGGTGTGTCACACAGCCTTCATGGCCTGCTGTGCTTGGGGAGCTCCAGAGCCACAGGCTGCAGGGCTCAGTGCTGGGAGCAGCACAGACAAGAGCAGAAGAAGACAGACCCTCGGCATTTGAAACACCGTTAGGCTGGTCACAGGTCACAGGGATATGCATTCACACTTCTTGCAATGCTGAAGGCCTCAACCACAGGCAGGAGAAGACTTATTGTCACCCCACTGAAATGTTGAACACCAAGCTAGTACCTGGAAAGACCCCTAAATAACCCCCTCGGTTGCTGCAGAGGGAGGCAGCTGGGACTCAGACCCGTGGCCTGTCCCTCACATATTGGGCGCAGCACCTTACACACAGCATGGTCTATCTGTCTCCCAGGAAAAGCCCCCACCCCTCCAGCCCCTGACAACACGGCCCAGGGAGCTCCAGATCCACCATTTTTCCTCCTGTCCCATCCCCCTGCCCTGCCCAGGATCCTTCAACAGTCACTGGAGGAGAGCAAGTCCCAGTAACCTGGAGATACCTGGGTCAAGGCCAGCAGGTGCCAGAGGAAGTTCGTGGGGAACCTGGAGGCTGGAGTAACAGCTTCAGAATCAAAAACCATTTGAAATTTCACACAGCCTGTGGCGGGCCAGGACGGGGAGCTCCTTAATGGGCCCTGGGCTCCACCTGCTCACTAGAACACCACCAGAGATGTGGGGCTGGGGTTATAAGGCACCCTGACCCACCTTTCACAAGGGAGGTAATTGGTTTGGCATTTCCTGGGGTCTCCCATGCCAGTAGGAGCCCCACCACACCACCCTTCCCCAGCAGGGTGCAGCTCTACATCTTACCCAAGACACAGAGGTCACCTCTACTCCATAGCCCCTGCCCTTACCTCCTGGCTATGGCCAGAGCAGCCACTACAACATTAACTGGATCTGTCTGTCCCCTGCACAAAGGCCAGAATGGATAGGAAAGATCAGACCACATTCTGGAGGGACTGACTGACCAGAGGGCTGGAAAGGGGCCAATGCAGTCCTTATTTTCAAGAAGGGGAGGAAGGAGGATCTGAGTAATTATAGGCCAGTCAGTCTCACGTACATCCTTGGAAAGGTCTTTGAAAAAGATTATGAAGGATCATATTTGTGGGAGGCCAGAAGGCAAAATTATGCAGCAGGGAAGCCAGCACGGATTCATAGCAGGTAGATCAAGCCTGACCAATCTGGTTTTGTTTTATGACAGGGTCACAAAATGCTTAGATGCCGGAGTAGAGGCGGATGTCATTTTCTTGGACTTCGGCAAGGCCTTTGATACCGTATCTCATCCCATTCTCATAAATAAATTAAGAGGCTGAGATATAGATGTTTACACTGTCTGATGGGTGGAAAATTGGCTTAGCGGTCGCACCTGGAGAGTGGTAGTAGATGGGTCGGTATTGACCTGGAAGGATGCAAGTAGTGGGGACCCGCAGGGTTCGGTCCTTGAACATGTACTCTTCAATATCTTCATTGGTGACTTGGGTGTGGGTGTGAAGTGTACTCTGTCCAAGTTTGCGGATGATACTAAGTTCTGGGGTGACTTGCACACTCCAGAGGGTAGGGAATGATTCCAGGCAGATGTGGACAAGTTAGAAAAGTGGGCAGTACACAATAGGATGCGGTACAACAAGGACAAGTGCAGAGTGCTGCACCTAGGGTACAAAAATATCCAGCATACCTACTGCCTGGGAAATGACCCTCTCAGCAGCACAGAAGTGGAAAGGGATCTCAGAGTCATAGTGGACTCCAAGATGAACATGAGTCGTCAGTGTGACAAAATCATCAGCAAAGCTAACCACACTTTAGCATGCATCAGCAGATGCATGACAAACAGAACCAAAGAAGTGATATTTCCCCTCTATGCAGCATTGGTTAGACCGCAGTTGGAGAATTGCATCCAGTTTTAGGCATCATACTTCAAGAAGGGTTTTGATAGACTCGAGAGGGCCCAGAGGAGGGCCACTCGTATGGTTAGGGGCTTACAGAACAAGCTCTATGAGGAGAGAATGAGGGACCTGGACTTCTTCAGCCTCCACAAGAGAAGGCTGAGAAGTGATCTTGTGGCCGCCTACAAATTCATTAGGGGGATGCAGCAAGGGGTCAAAGATGCTCTGTTCACCAGGGCGCCTCTTGGGGTAACAAGGAACAGTGGTCACAAACTGACAGAGAAGATTTAGGCTAGATGTCAGGAAAAACTTCTTCACAGTAAGGGTGGCCAAAATTTGGAATAGGCTTCCAAGGGAGGTGGTGCTCTCCCCTACCTTGGGGGTCTTTAAGAGTCAGCTGGATAAGCATCTGGCTGGGGTCATCTGACCCCAGCACTCTTTTCTGCCCAGGCAGGTCAGACTCAATGATCTGTTTTGGTCCCTTCTGACCCTAGCATCTATGAATCTGACATTGTCAAAGAATTTCGAGGCTGACTCTCCATCACCCAGGAAAGGTCCAAGACCACCGTCTGCCTAACCCTGACCAGGCTGAGAACTCAGGATGCTGGCCCAAATCCCTGAAAGTCACACACTGAGGCAAACCCCATCCATAGCAAGTCAAGAAACTTCCTGCAGAAAAAAAGCCCAATTCTGCCAGTCATTTCCAAGGTCCTTGGAAATGCAGGGGTGAGGAGAGACTCCAGGAACTAGGTTTGTTCAGTCTGAGTAAAAGAAGACTGAGAGGTGACTCGATAGCCTACAAGTATGTCAGGAGTGAGCACCAAGATCTAGGGAAGACACTCTTCAGAAAGGCACCCCTTGGGAGGACAACGCCCAATGGGCACAAGCTAGTTGAGAAAAAAATTTAGGCTGGACATAAGGAAAAAATATCTTCTCTGTAAGGGTATCTAGAATCTGGAATACACTCCCAGCAGAGGTGATATAGTTTGCAATCCCTGGAGGTGCTCAAGAGCAGGCTGGACAAGCACCTCGTTGAGCTTGTTTGAGCCCAATTACCTCCTGCCCATGTCAGAGAGCTGGACTTGATAATCTTATAAATCTTTTCTAATCTATTCATTCCAAGGGCACTCGCATCCATTTGGGCATCACCCCCTGTCCCCTCAGTGTTATACACCTGGATATTGGATTCCTGTGCAGAAGCTTATGCTTCAGCCCCACTGACATGGATACATGACAATGCTTCCATGAACCATGGGGCACGAAGGGATGCACAGTCCCATTGGGATGCTGCCCCTTCAGGGATTTATGTCCTTTATGAGCACAATAGGGCAAACCATGGTTTTATGCAAAAGATTTAGTAGCAACCACATGCAAATGAGACTGGGTCCCACCCTGATAAAGGAGAGCATCTGATCCTCACTGAGGTGTGAAGAGAAGAGCTCCAGTGTGCTCAGCCCACAAGGTCGCTGAGTGGAATGAAGATGACAGGTCTTGGGCTGCTTCTCTTCCTGGCTGCTTATTCAGGTAACGCTGGGGACATGGGGCAGCCTGACTGGGAAATCACAGGGTGCTGGGGTTACAGGCCAGCCCGGGGATGATGACAATAGAGTTCCAGATCCTACATCCTCTCCAGGAGGTTTGGACATCACCTACTTCACTGGGCAAGAAGCAGCCACATCCCCTCAAGATCCTGGTCTCTGTGCCTCACTTTCCCCTCAAGAAAGCAAGGATGAGACCATCTTCCTCCTTGAAATGAGTGGGGTGTCCCTGGGAGCATTAGTACCTGCAAGAAGGTGAGATGCACCCAAGAAGGAACAGCAGAAGAATGTGTCTAGGTCTGGGGAGAGAAGCAACAGGCAGAGATGGCGTGGCTAGCAGCTACTGATGGTTCTTCCCCCACAGGTGTCAGCGCTGAGATCCAGCTGACCCAGTCCAGGGCAGAAATCAAGAGGCCTGGGGAGTCAGTGAAGGTGACGTGCAAAGCCTCTGGTTACACCTTCACCAGCAATAACATGAACTGGGCCCGTCAGGCCCCCAGGAAAGGGCTGGAATGGTTGGCGTACATTAGCCCTTCTTCTGGGGACACCGGTTATGCCGAGGCCTTACAGGGCCGACTCACTGTCAGCAAAGATGCCTCCATCAGCACGGCCTATCTGCAGCTGAACAGCCTGAAAGTTGATGACACGGCCGTGTATTACTGTGGCCGCCGCACAGTGAGACAAAATGCATCCAGAGCAATACAAAAACCTCACTTCTACAGGAATCTTGGTTTCTTGCTGACACTGGGGCTCTCAATCACCCCAATAAGCACTTACCCAGTGCAGGAGGCTGCGGGGACCTTTGTCCAAAGCCAGGAGGTGGATCAAGACCTCTCTTGTGGATCACCTAGGTTTAGGCTGTGAATTAGCCTCATCATGTTTCCAGCTCAGACTTAGGTTGATGTTGCTGCCAGAGGGTGAAGGGCCCTTTTAAGGAGAAGAATGGATCTGGGGCCCAGCTGTAGATTATAGGGGGTTGTTGAGGGGTTGAAATAGGGCATGGTCCAGCTAGCTTCACCCGCTCCAAGGGGAGAGAAAGGCATGGATGGGATAGCACTGGTACTTTGCAAGGCGGGGGTGGGGAGGAAATCAGGCTGGGGGAGGAAGAACCACTGTCATCTGTACAATACAGTATCTTCATACCCCATGACAAAGGCAGCCGCAGCACTAGGGGAGGGTGTGCTGGGCACTGTGAGATGGCCTGGACAGACACACTGACCGACACATTCATATGTACCCGAGTTGCTTATTATGTTAACTCTAGCATGGGCCCCTGTTACACAAGTAGCTGTCACAGGGGCCACAAGCAAGCTCAGCCCTGTAAGAAACTTTCACCAGAAGGCACACGGTGGGCAAACAGGGCAAGGCTCCACTCACCTCTGTCCTGCCAACACTAGGAACAGAACAGGATGCAGTTTAACAAAGATAAGTGCCATGTGTTGCACCTAGGGAGGAAGAATCATCAATACTGCTATAGTCTGGGAGGTACCATTTTAAGAAGCCCGAATGCAGAAAGAGACCTCGGAGTCACAGTTGACTCCAAAATGAACACGAGTCGCCAATGTGATGAAGTAATAGGTAAAGCTAAACACACTCTTTCTTGCATAAGTAGGTGCATCACAAACAGATCTAGGGAGGTGATACTTCCCCTCTATGTGGCATTGGTCAGTGTGAGAGGGGAGGCAAAAGCCCCCCACCCCAACATGGCCCTGGACCCCTCCCGTCAAACCCCGATACTTAGCACAGGGAAGGAGACAAGCGGCAGCTGCAGGGAAATGCCAATGCAGCTCAGCAGTGCCAGAGCTGCCTGAGCCTGTGAATTGGTGAGCCCTGGGGCAGGGTCTCAGAGGAGCGTAGGCTGCTCAAAGAGCAGCTGAAAGAGGAATCAGCTGGAGAGAGGGAGAGGCATGGCACACTGGTCAGGAGATGCAGACAGTGGAGCCAGGCCGCGGCGGCCCTGAGCATAGGGAAGGAAGTCCTAGCATCAGCTGGGGGAGCCTGGCTGACGGAGCAAGGAATCTGGGCTCTGGGAGCTAAGGGTCGCTGGAGAGCCACAGCGGGGAGAAGTGGTTCTCCATTACCAGTCCGAGCAGAACCTCAACCATAGCAGACAACGCAGGTACTGCAGCGGGGAGCAGCAACGAGCGATGGGTAAGCCCCACGGGCAACCCGGTGAAGAGGGAGGAACAGGCGGCAGCTGCATCGAAGCCCTATGGGGAAGTGGCAAGTACCACTAGATGGTGGGGCCAGGAGTGATTAGCTCCTAGTCAGAGGGATCCTGGGAGTCAGAATCCTGGGCACCTGTCTGCAGATGCTGAACACCTTTTTCAGTTAAGAATTAGCCTAAGATGCTGTTACCCCAGGCCAGGGCAGGTTTAGTTTGCCCAGAAGTTGATCCAGAGACCAGGGATTGATTCAAGAAAGATTGACGGCCAGAAGGACCCACCCCAGGTCAAGGTGGGTTAATGTGGATGAGAAGAGATCATTCCAAGGAAGACTGCAAGGAGCAGCATCTTCCCAGGCCATGGATGTGGTAAGGGTGGGCTAAAGGGGAGGTTTAGAGCCCCGCAAAGAAACACCAGGGTCAAGACCCCTTTCGGGGACCACTGACAGGGAACTGCTTCCCCATCAATCAACATCAAAGACATGGCAGGCAAGTAGGGGCAGCACCCAAAACCATCTAGGTGGCCCCAGGGTGCGGTCTCACCTTGACGTCGCTAGAGAACAAGACACCGACCAGAAAAGAACCAAAGCCTTACAACATCTACCCGTGACACTCAGGCTGCAGCTTCAGTGCTCTGTCCAGTTTTGGGCACCACACTTCAGGAGAGATGTAGATAACCTGGAGGGTGTTCAGAAGAGGGCCACCCATCTGGTTAAAGGCCTACAGAAAAAGAACAATAAACAAAAACGAAAAAATCCTTACAAGGACCGATTGAGGGTCCTGAATCTCTTCAGCATCCACAAGAGGAGGCTAGAGGTGATCTTGTGGCCATCTACAAACTCATCAGGGTGGAACAGCAGGGAATACAATCATAGCAGTCGGGTCGGAAGGGACTTGTAGATCTTCAGGTCGACCCCCTCCCTGGGCAGGAAGAAAACTGGGATCAAATGACCCCAGCCAGGTAGGCATGGAGCTGCTTCTTAAAGACCCCCGGGCAGGAGCCAGCACCACTTCCCTTGGAAGTTGGTTCCAGATCCTAGGAACCCTGACTGTGAAGTAGTTCCTATGGATTTCTAATCTAAACCTACTCTCCAACAACTTGTGGCCGTTATTCCTTGTTATCCCGGGGGTTGCTGAGGGAAACAAGGTCTCCCCCAAACCCTTCTGGTCCTCCCTAGTGAGTTTATAGACGGTCACCAGGTCCCCCCTCAGCCTTCTCTTGTGAAGCTTGATCTGAGAGCTGATTCCTAAAGAGGGAGATCAACCAAGGACTGAAATGTTCACTCCTTTCTGGTTTTACTTCCAGGACATACCCAGGAGCATCCACTGTTCTTCCATGGGTCTCACAGTGCTTCTTCTTCCTCTGTGTTTCATCCATATAACAGCCCTATGATGTGCCACCCCAAGCAGGACTAGGAGGCTCTTCTCAGCTAGACTGGCTGACCTGCTTGACTGGGCTTTAAAACTAAGCCCACCAGGAGTTAGGGGGATTACTGCCACTGCAAGCCCATTAGGAAACCCTTGTAAATCCAGCAGGCTAAGGCACTCAAGGGAACCCACCCCTGCCCTAGCCCTGGAATGATCCGTGGGGAAGGCAAGGGCCCTCAATGGGACACTTGCCTGCCTGTATGCCAATGCCAGGAGCTTGGGGAATAAACAGGAGGAACTGGTCCTCCTGCTAAACAAGAATAACTACACCACCATAGGGATAACAGAGACCTGGTGGGACTCCACCTATGACTAGGCCACAAGTCTAGATGACTACACCCTGGACAGGCGTAATCATGCAGATAAAAGGGATGGGGGTGTAGCTTTCTGTCAGGGACAGCTATACCCCCTGCAAATTGACATTGGCACCAAGTCAGGACAACTGGAGTCGCTGGCTTGCATCCATAGATGCTTCTCAAGTAAGTCTCAGGATGTTATCCTCCCACTGTACTCGGCCTTGATGAGGCCACAGCTGGAGTACTGCATCCACTTCTGGGCTCCACAATTCAAGAAGGATGTGGAAAACCTTGACAGTCCAGAGCAGAGCCACATGCACGATCAGAGCGCAAGAGAATAGGCCTTATGAAGGGAGGCTGAGAGCCATGGGACTCTTCAGCCTGGAAAAGCGCAGGCTCAGGGGTGTCCTGGTGGCAGCATACAAGTATGTCAGGGGCGTGCATCAGGATCTGGGGGAACGCCTGTTCCCCAGAGCACCCCAAAGGATGACAAGGACCAACAGTCACAAATTCCTCCAAGACCATTTTAGGTTGGACATAAGGAAAATTTTCTTTACTGTCCAAGCCCCCAAGACCTGGAATAAGCTCCTTCCAGAGGTGGTGCAGGCGCCTACTCTGGACTCTTCTAAGAAATGTTTGGATACTTATCTTGCTGGGATCCTTTGACCCCAGCTGACTTCCTGCCCCTGGGGTGGTGGGGGAGGGGTGGACTTGATGATCTTTTGAGGTGCCTTGCAGCCCTATCGTCTATGAAATAAGAAGCTCAGAGTGTGGGCAGCCCTCCAGGGTGCTTAGCATCATGGACACGACAGGCTTGTGGTTTCTGCTCCTCTTGGCAGTTTGTTCAAGTAACTACAGGAAGCTCACAGACCCTGGGTGAGAACAGCAGGGAGAGAGAGGTACGGTCTCATGGGGAAGGGTTCAGGCTCGGGTAGCAGGGGGCTCTGGGGTCTGTTTAATGGATTTACTTGTCAACTTTTCCTTGGTTTCAGTGAGAAGCAGGTTTTACTGCACTCCATGCCTCAGTTTCCCATCCAAGAAATGGGCACAAGGGAACTTGTGTCCTGCCCAGGAATGAGATGCCCATCTAAGCATTAGTGCTGTAGCCCAGGTGTCCACAGGTTTCTACCTCCCTCTCCAATTGAGGGAGTTATTGGCAGGGCAGTGTGCTGTGGAGGGACACAACAGTCCAGTGGCCGCATCCGTTCCCTATAAAGTCAGGTCCAGTCAAACAATTACTTAACCATATACAGATTTATTATTACAAGAAAACCATTAATGGGTAAGGACATATATATATAATCTACATACAAATTCACAAAACAATAACCCCCTCCCCCCCCACCACACACAGTTATCATTCAAAATGGAGATGAACAGTAGAACAAACTAGACAAAAGGAAATTGATAGAGCAACTCTATAACTCTATTCATATATAAACTATTACTTCAAAACGGTTTGTGTTAACTGTAAGGCACAGTCCACAAATACAATCAGCAGTCCTTAGACTACCCAGGTGCCCTCCAGGGCAGGGGCCCCACTCCCAAGGCACCACAACAAGAAAGGAGGTGGGGGGAAGAAAAAGGAGAGGAAGACCCCAAAGACTCCTAAGCTCCCCCACTATCACCCAGGAGCGGCCCATGTGGTGCCCCTTCACATCCCTCGGGGGGGCCCTACCCTGTGGGGACCCTCTCTCCAGGGCAGCTTACTACTCCACAGTCCTGGAGGGTTTTCTCTCGTTCTCCAAGTCAAGTTCTGTTCCCCGCTGGGTTTTCCTGCCACCCGACTCTGCTGCCGCCGTCCTGGCTTCGGGCCACATGCACCGCTGTGTGCAGGGGGCAGTTATCCTTGTGCTAGGGGTTGGAGGCCTGGACAGCCTTGTGCAGCACCGGGGCTCAGTCTGTTCAGGACCGTCTGGGCAGTGTCATCTGCAGTGAGCTGCAGCCCTGTGTCAGCAGCTGTAGACCCAAGACACTTCAAGTGTTACACATCTGAGTTACTGGAAACTATATATTTAGTTAGAGCTGAAGTAGCTTACTCACAAGTATCATGCAGAGGCAGGTGGAGATTTCCTCTGGAGGCAGGCAGTTCATTGACCATGAGTTTCAAAAGAAAGAGCGAGTTTCACATGGTCCAGCTTCTCTGAGAGCTCTCATCATAGCAGCTCTCCCTCCTCCTGGGCGGTCCTTAACCGATATAGACCTTATGACCTCATTTACCTGATCCAGTGAAGGCCAGAAACTGTTGCCTACAGCCCACCAATTTGAAATGCATCACTGGTTGCTGGGTAGACTGGCAGGGTCTCTCGCCCCCTCCTAGTCATGATGACAGTGCTTACAACATTAGGGAGTTGAAGCCCCAACCCGGTTGTGTGAGGCCAGTCATGTAGGCAGAGGGAGCAGGTTTCCACCTCCCACAGGAATGCATCCAGCTCAGGTTACAACTCAGGGTTACCTGAAGCCTACGGAGCCAGAGGTGTCTGCCCTCTACAGCGACTAATGGACCCAAATTGTCAGAGAGCAGGGTTTGGGGAGAGACAGAGATGGTATTCTGCCACAGCTACTACATGCACTAGGTATATCAGCCCCCTGGGAAAAGGCTGGAACGGCTAGGATACATCCGTACAGGCACTGCCAGTACTGGCTAAGTCCAGGCCTTTCTCAGCGCACTCACCTCCATGGACATCTCCATCAGCACAGTGCAGCTGAGCAGCCTAATTGGGGGTGATGCAGCCATGCAGTGTCCTTAGCACGGTACTACAAGACAAACCACCATTAGAGAAGTTCACAAACCCATGTGGTAAGATGTCTTGTCTCCTGGGGAGCACAGAGGCTCTCAGACCCCTGACCTAAGAGATGAGAGGGATCAAAATACAGGTTGGGGAGAGCAGTGTGCTCCTGCCTTTAGGTGGGAAAGGGGAAGAGAGGTAGAAATGGCTTGTATGAGGATAGGGAGTTGCACCAGAATCTTACAAAACTCCCCTAAGAAACTTTGATAATCAGATCATTTTCCAAAATGAAATGAAAAGAGCAGGCCCTGATTGGCATCTTTTGGCAGTGAGGAAATAACTCTCTCAGAGTTAATGGTTTAAACATTGAAATTACCAGTGTGCCAAGACTTTGTGCTTTCAACAGAGGATGTATCCAGATGGTGGCAGTAAAAGGCCATGGAAATACTTTGTGAAATGCTGTAAGTTAATACATGGGAAGGTTTTATTCTCTTCAGACCAGTGAGGCTGAAATATCCCAGGTGAGGCCCTCAGCTTCCACATCTCCTCTTCAATGAGTGGGAACTGCATTCAGCGCCCATTAGAAACCTCTGAAATGCCAGGAAAATCATGTCCCCAGGGCAGACGACTCATGGTTGTGGGTTGTTGCACTTTCAACTGCACTCAGAGCCTAGAAGTATGAAAACGCTGAGAACATAACACTGGGCATCTCTGGACACTGGGTCTTCCTGGTCAATGTGGGACCCATAAGTCCAATGAGCTTACCTCAATGAGCTGCTAGCAACCACAGTGGTAGACAGGTGAGGGTACCATGTTTAAAAGAAAAAAAAGGGGAAAAAAAAAAACCTGGCAAAAGGGGAACAGGAAGGAGACTATGATAGTAATACTCAACAGGCTCCAGTTCACTAATTACCAGATATCATGTAATCACATCTGTACTTGAACCCCAGGGTCTTTTCCTGTCAGGGGCAGTGTAAGACAACCACATGTCACCTGGACCCAGTTACATTGTGAGCACAAACTCTGGTCCCACTGAGGTCAGCACACCTCAGGGCTACCATTTCCACAACGCTGACCCAGTGTCCCTGTGGCCTGATTTCGGGGTGGTGGGCTGGGATAGATATAACTGAGTAAGCAGTGACCACATGCAAATGAGGCAGGGAACCTGCTGATAAACAGCAGCCAAGCCCCACGGAAAACCAGCCCGTGGCAGAAGAAACTCAGCATCTGTCCAGCCCACAGGGTCATTGAGGGGACCTGACATGGCAGGTCTTGCTGTGCTTCTCTTCCTGGCAGCTTGCTCAGGTGAGTGCAGGAGATGCACAGACACCCAGAGAGGACAGGGCCCGGGGGGAAGAGAGAAGGTGTCAGGACCTGGGATCAGCCTAGGATCCAGCAATTCTGGGATATAATTACCATCCAAGGGTCTCCAATATTTCACTGTCATCAGCGTAAGTGAGAATCAACTGTTAAATTTCAATATGCGCATCTCAGGCTCAGACTCTGTGCACTTTGATTGGCCTGGAGAAGAATAATGGGAAAGCATCTGTCACCTCACACAGGGTGTCTGTGGATAAAGGGGTTAAAATTAAAGGAGTTTAGACACTACTAGGCAGGAACAAAAGGACAGACCTGGACACAACTAGGAAAGGAATTGTATAAAAGGCAGAAATCAATGAGACGTTATTCCCGCCATTGTCCTCTCTCAGCAGGAGTCAGCTCCCAGGTCCAGCTGACCCAGTCTGGCGCAGAAGTCAAGAAGCCTGGGGAGTCGGTGAAGTTGACATGTAGAACATCTGGCTACACATTCACCAGCTATGACATGAATTGGGTGCGTCAGGCCCCTGGGAAAGGGCTTGAGTACATAGGATGGATCAATCCCAATAGTGGTAATACTGGCTATGCTGAGGCTTTCAAAGGGCGATTCACCATCACCAGGGACAACTCCATCAGCACGGCCTATCTGCAGCTGAAGAGCCTGAAGACGGATGACACAGCCGTGTATTACTGTGCCAGGGACACAGTGAGAGAAAATCCATCTAGAGCAAGTCAAAAACCTCAGTGAAAGCCTCTGGGTCTGCAGGCAACACTGAGGCCCTTTGTCACCCCAGTGAGCACTCACCCAGTGGAGGCAACTTTGGGTCCTTTCCTCCTAAGGTCTCGGGTGGCCCAAGAACCCCAGTTCCAGTACAACCCAAGGGGATTTTGGTTCCTAGGTACCCAGGTCCCTCCTTCATCCCAGAGCTCTGTGTGCATGGCTCAGAGAGCGGCAGTGGAAGAGGCAAACAGGCCAAAGCCTTTGAGAAGCCATGTTATGGGATGGCTGTTTTGTACAAGGCTGGACATGCTGACATGTTTCACAACACTTGAAAGTCTTTCTAGCTTCTCTTCTTCAGGATGTGTATTCAGACAGCCTCCCACCTCCGCGTGTACTCTCCCACTCCATCAGGACCAACTTTGCCCGGCTCCCTCAAGCCACCACTCTTCTGGTCTCCTGCTTAGTACTGGTCTTGCTCTGATAAGAACTTCCCTCCCTGCTGCATCAAGAAGGATGGAAGTGGGATTTAGGACCAAAAGCAACAAAACATACACAATAGAGAGAGAAAGAGAGAGATTGGATGCAATTTATATAGCCCTGTGGCACCCACTGGCTGGCACCCACTCCGAGCTCTGCAGCCACACAGGGAAGCACTGGGCCCCGTGCAGCTAAGGCAGGCTCAGGGGAGGTGGGAAAAAGAAATCAGGCTTTAACCATTTTTATTCCCCCTTGAGCGGAGCCTGCCTGCACAGCCCTCCACTGGGCTGCCTGCACAACCCCTGAGCTGCACAGGGCTGGTGCTTCCCTCCGTGGCTGTTGCACTTCGTTGGGTAGCAAACTAACACACCTTGGAGGTGTTTTATTTTGCTAGGTACTAAATTAATCTAAAGCTCAATATGCAACCAACAGTATAAACAGCAGTGCCACTAAAGCTGTGCAAAGGCGCATTTAAGCCAATTTAAAGGCCTGTTTTGTGGTATGTCCAAAGGTCCCTGGTGCCCACTCATCTTCATGGGTTAAAAGTAGTGCAAGGGGAATACAAAAGCTGAACTTGGGAACCACCAAGGATCATTTGTCTTCTTCAGATGTGTGAAGCTGAGACTTTCGTAGGGAGGATCTGATGACCACATCCACGTTCAACGAATGGCAACTCAACAAAAGCCCATTCACTTTCCTGGTTCCCCTCACAGAGTCTGGAAAGCCTGGCATCAGTTTCCCTTTCAGCTGGGAAGATGAATCACACCCATGGAAGCTGTGATATTTGTTGACATTATGCCCCTATTTAGGAGATCCTCATCAGCAAAATAATAGACTTCATTGACAAACTTGTTGACAATTTCAGCTCTCATTTTGCCCCTCTTGAAATAAGTTTTCATTAATAACACCACACAACCCACTGCAGTGCCCCGGTGTCTTTCCACGGTCCCATTCTTTGGGTCCCAGATATTATTTACGGGCAATGGCTGATGAGTCTGAGGTTCAGTTAAACAATTAGCAGTGAACATGCAAATGAGGCAGGATCTATCCCTGATAAAGGAGAGGAATTGCGAATCCACCAGCGACAGAACAGAGTGCAGTCTCGCTGGCCGTGCAGGGAGCTCAGCAGCATCGGCAGGACAAGGCTGGGCTTGCTGTTACTTGGGGCAGCTTGTCCAGGTAAGTGGAGGTGATTAACAGATCCCCAGGGAGGAGGGAAGGCCTGGGAGGAGCACATGGGGCTCCTGTTCAGAGCTCAGGCCTGCGGTGGTGGGATGTTCCCAGTCCTGCTTGGGGTGGCACATCATAGGGCTGTTATATGGATGAAACACAGAGAAAGAAGCAGCACTGTGAGGCCCATGGAAGAACAACGGATGCTCCTGGGTATGTCCTGGAAGTACAACCAGAAAGGAATGAACATTTCAGTCCTTGGTTGATCTCCCTCTTCAGGAAACAACTCTCAGATCAACCTAACCCAGTCTGGAGCTGAAGATATGAAGGCTGGGAAGTCAGTGAAGGTGTCCTGTAAAGCCTCCAGCTACACATTTACCAGCAACAACATTAAATGGGTACATCAGCCCCCTGGCAAAGGACTGGAGTTTATTGGATGGATCAGCCCCCATAATGGTGATCCTAGATATGTCAAGGCTTTCCAGGGCTGATTCACCCTCACCAGGAACACCTTTATCAGCACAACCTACTTGCTGCTGATCAGCTTGAGTGCCAATTGTGACAGCTGAAAAGTGTGTCTGTGTGATAAAGGCATACAAGGTTCCTTGCATGAATTTGATATCTTCTGTTAGACCAACCCAAATGGTTGGAGAATAGTTATTAAGCAAGATTTTGGGTTCAAAAACCCTTCATCAGGATAAGGAAGCTTCAGCAGTTGGTGTGTGCTCTTCCTGGATGGAATGAAAAGTAAACAAGGTTCCTTGGGTGTGATAAAGGTGCTTGCTGAAGGATCTATGAAGATTATATCAAGTTTTTTTTTTTCTGTATTTGTTTAGATATTAAGCTATATATCGTTGCTAAAAGCCTAATTAAAGTTTAAGATGTAGTGGGGCCTTGTATAAAGTAAGGCCTAGTAAATTTAGCAAAGCCTAGAAGTAGTAAGGCCCTGTGGCACAGTAAAAATTACCTGATCAAAAGGAATGCAAGAATTGTACTGCTATTGGTCAGTCTAAGGATAGTTGAAGTAAAAGGAATCTGAATGGTCGTTCGTTATCAGTATATTCAGAAGCTATAAATGAGCTGGGATATCTGGAAACCATTCAGAAGGAAGAGACAGCTCTGTAAGAGAATTAGTTAGCTGTTGCCTGGATCAGTGGGCCCGTGGACCTCGAAGAGCCCAAGAATGCATTTCAGGGTCCTTTCCGGTACCCCTTTGGACAGTGTCGTTCAGGGACACCTGACTTCGCTGAACTTTGAGTATGAGGCATCAGAGGCAGTGGTCTGCTGGGGAGCGATGGCCTCCACCTCACTACACTGGGGAGGAGGCTCTTCTCAGCCAGACTGGCTGACCTGCTTGACTGGGCTTTAAAACTAAGCCCACGCGGGGTTGGGGGGATTACCGCCACTGCAAGCCCACTGGGAAACCCTTGTAAATCCAGCAGGCTAAGGCACTCAAGTGAACCCACCCCTGCCCTAGCCCTGGAATGATCTGTGGGGAAGGCAAGGGCCCTCAATGGCACACTTGCCTGCCTGTATACCAATGCCAGGAGCTTGGGGAAGAAACAGGAGGAACTGGTCCTCCTGCTAAACAAGAATAACTACATCATAGGGATAATGGAGACCTGGTGGGACTCCACTTATGACTACACCACAGGTATAGATGACTGTACCCTGGACAGGTGTGATCATGCACATAAAAGGGATGGGGGTGTAGCTCTCTCTGTCAGGAACAGCTATACCCCCCTGCAAATTGACATTGGCACCCAGGAAGAACAAATGGAGTCTCTCTGGGTTAAAATACGTGGGGAACATGTCCTTGGACTGGTTCTTTTTAACATCTTTATAAACAATGTGGATATTGGTGCGAGAAGTACTCCAGCTCAGAGGAAAAAAACAAAATAAAACTCACAGCATGCTTATAGGCTCAGCGGTGCTATGCTTGCTAGCACCATGGCTGAAAGAGACTTGGGGGTCATGACTGACCACAAGATGAACATGAGCCACCAATGCGACGTCACAGCTGGCAAAGCAAACAAAACTCTGGCTTACATCCATAGATGCTTCTCAAATAAATCTCAGGATGTTATCCTCCCGCTGTACTCGGCCTTGGTGAGGCCACAGCTGGAGTACTGCATCCAGTTCTGGGCTCCACAATTCAAGGATGTGGAAACCCTTGACAGTCCAGAGCAGAGCCACATGCACGATCAGAGGGCAAGATAATAGGCATTATGAAGGGAGGCTGAGAGCCATGGGACTCTTCAGCCTGGAAAAGCGCAGGCCCAGGGGTGTCCTGGTGGAAGCAAATAAATGTGTCAGGGGTGTGCATCAGGATCTGGGGGAACACCTGTTCCCCAGAGCACCCCAAGGGAGGACAAGAACCAACAGTCACAAATTCCTCCAAGACCATTTTAGGTTGGACATAAGGAAAATTTTCTTTACTGTCCAAGCCCCCAAGACCTGGAATAGGCTTTTCCAGAGGTGGTGCAGGCACCTACTCTGGACTCTTCTAAGAAACGTTTGGACACTTATCTTGCTGGGATCCTTTGACCCCAGCTGACTTCCTACCCCTGGGGTGGAAGGGGGGGGGGGTAGACTTGATGATCTTTTGAGGTGCCTTCCAGCCCTAATGTCTATGAAATAAGAAGTTCAGAGTGTGGGCAGCCCTCCAGGGTGCTTAGCATCATGGACACGACAGGCTTGTGGTTTCTGCTCCTCTTGGCAGTTTGTTCAAGTAACTACAGGAAGCTCACAGACCCTGGGTGAGAACAGCAGGGAGAGAGAGGTACGGTCTCATGGGGAAGGGTTCAGGCTCGGGTAGCAGGGGGCTCTGGGGTCTGTTTAATGGACTTACTTGTCAACTTTTCCTCGGTTTCAGTGAGAAGCAGGTTTTCCTGCACTCCATGCCTCAGTTTCCCATCCTAGAAATGGGCACAAGGGAACTTCTGTCCTGCCCAGGAATGAGATGCCCATCTAAGCATTAGTGCTGTAGCCCAGGTGTCCACGGGTTTCTACCTCCCTCTCCAATTGAGGGAGTTACTGGCAGGGCAGTGTGCTGTGGAGGGACACAACAGCCCAGTGGCCGCATCCGTTCCCTATAAAGTCAGGTCCAGTCAAACAATTACTTAACTATATACAGATTTATTATTACAAGAAAACCATTAATGGGTAAGGACATATATGTATAATCTATGTACAAATTCACAAAACAATAACCCCTCTCCTCCCCCACACACACACTTATCATTCAAAATGGAGATGAACAGTAGAACACACCAGACGAAAGGAAATTGATAGAGCAACTCTATAACTCTATTCAAATATAAACTATTACTTCAAAACGGTTTATGTAAACTGTAAGGCACAGTCCACAAATATAATCAGCAGTCCTTAGACTACCTGGGTGCCCTCCACGGCAGGGGCCCCACTCCCAAGGCACCACTACAGGAAAGGAGGTAGGGGGGAAGAAAAAGGAGAAAAAGACCCAAAGACTCCTAAGCTCCCCCACTGTCACCCAGGAGCGGCCCATGTGGTGCCCGTTCACAACCCTCGGGGGGGCCCTACCCTGTGGGGACCCTCTCTCCAGGGCAGCTTACTACTTCACAGTCCCGGAGGGTTTTCTCTCCTTCTCCAAGTCAAGCTCTGTTCCCCGCCGGGTTTTCCTGCCACCCGACTCTGCTGCCGCCGTCCTGGCTTCGGGCCACATGCACCGCTGTGTGCAGGGGGCAGTTAGCCTTGTGCTAGGGGTTGGAGGCCTGGACAGCCTTGTGCAGCACCGGGGCTCAGTCTGTTCAGGACCCTCTGGGCAGTGTCATCTGCACTGAGCTGCTGCCCTGTGTCAGCAGCTGTAGACCCGAGACACTTCAAGTGTTACACATCTGAGTTACTGGAAACTATATATTTAGTTAGAGCTGAAGTAGCTTACTCACAAGTATCATGCAGAAGCAGGTGGAGATTTCCTCTGGAGGCAGGCGGTTCATTGACCATGAGTTTCAAAAGAAAGAGCGAGTTTCACACGGTCCAGCTTCTCTGAGAGATCTCATCATAGCAGCTCTCCCTCCTGCTGGGCGGTCCTTAACCGATATAGACCTTATGACCTCATTTACCTGATCCAGTGAAGGCCAGAAACTGTTGCCTACAGCCCACCAATTTGAAATGCATCACTGGTTGCCGGGTAGACTGTCAGGGTCTCTCGCCCCCTCCTAGTCATGATGACAGTGCTTACAACATTAGGGAGTTGAAGCCCCAACCCGGTTGCATGAGGCCAGTCATGTAGGCAGAGGGAGCAGGTTTCCACCTCCCACAGGAATGCATCCAGCTCAGGTTACAACTCAGGGTTACCTGAAGCCTACGGAGCCAGAGGTGTCTGCCCTCTACAGCGACTAATGGACCCAAATTGTCAGAGAGCAGGGTTTGGGGAGAGACAGAGATGGTATTCTGCCACAGCTACTACATGCGCTAGGTATATCAGCCCCCTGGGAAAAGGCTGGAACAGCTAGGATACATCCGTACAGGCACTGCCAGTACTGGCTAAGCCCAGGCCTTTCACAGCGCACTCACCTCCATGGACATCTCCATCAGCGCAGTGCAGCTGAGCAGCCTAATAGGGGGTGATGCAGCCATGCTGTGTCCTTAGCACGGTACTACAAGACAAACCACCATTAGAGAAGTTCACAAACCCATGTGGTAAGACATCAGGTCTCCTGGGGATCACAGAGGCTCTCAGACCCCTGACCTAACACATGAGAGGGATCAAAATACAGGTTGGGGAGAGCAATGTGCATCTGTCTTTAGGTGGGAAAGGGGAAGAGATGTAAAAATGGCTTGTATGAGGATAGGGAGTTGCACCAGAATCTTACAAAACTCCCCCAAGAAACCTTGATAATCAGATCATTTTCCTAAATGAAATGAAAAGAACAGGCCCTGATTGGCATCTGTTGGCAGCGAGGAAATAACTCTCTCAAAGTTAATGTTTTAAACAATGAAATTACCAGTGTGCCAAGACTTTGTGCTTTCAACAGAGGATGTATCCAGATGGTGGCAGTAAAAGGCCATGGTAATACTTCACGAAATGCTATAAGTTAATACATGGGTAAGTTTTATTCTCTTCAGACCAGTGAGGCTGAAATATCCCAGGTGAGGCCCTCAGCTTCCACACCTCCTCTTCACTGAGTAGGAACTGCATTCAGCGCCCATTAGAAACCTCTGAAATCCCAGGAAAGTCACGTGTCCCCAGGGCAGAGGACTCATGGTCATGGGTTGTTGCACTTCCAAATGCACTCACAGCCTAGAAGTATGAAAACGCTGAGAACATAACACTGGGCATCCCTGGACACTGGGTCTTCCTGCTCAATGTGGGACCCATAAGTCCAATGAGCTTACCTCAATGAGCTGCTAGCAACCACAGTGGTAGACAGGTGAGGGTACCATGTTTAAAGGAAAGAAAGGGGGAAAAAAAACTGGTAAAAGAGGAACGGGAAGGAGACTATGATAGAAATCCTCCACAGTCTCCAGTTCACTAATTACCAGATATCATGTAATCACATCTGTACTTGAACCCCAGGGTCTTTTCCTGTCAGGGGCAGTGTAAGACACCCAAATGTCACCTGGGCCCAGTTACATTTTGAGCACAAACTCTGGTCCCACTGAGGTCAGCACACCTCAGGGCTACCATTTCCACAACGCTGACCCAGTGTCCCTGTGGCCTGATTTCGGGGTGGTGGGCTGGGATAGATATAACTGAGTAAGCAGTGACCACATGCAAATGAGGCAGGGAACCTGCTGATAAACAGCAGCCAAGCCCCACGGAAAACCAGCCCGTGGCAGAAGAAACTCAGCATCTGTCCAGCCCACAGGGTCATTGAGGGGACCTGACATGGCAGGTCTTGGTGTGCTTCTCTTCCTGGCAGCTTGCTCAGGTGAGTGCAGGAGATGCACAGACACCCAGAGAGGACAGGGCCCGGGGGGAAGAGAGAAGGTGTCATGACCTGGGATCAGCCTAGGATGCAGCAATTCTGGGATATAATTACCACCCAAGGGTCTCCAGTATTTCTCTGTCATCAGTGTGAGAATCGACTGGGAAATTTCAATAGGAAGTATGCTCACCTCAGGCTCAGACTCTGTGCACTTTGATTTGCCTGGAGAAGAATAGTGGGAAAGCATCTTTTACCACATGCAGGGGGTCTGTGGATAAAAGGGCTTTAAATAAAAGGAGTTTAGACACTTCTAAGCAGGAATAAAAAGGGTAGACATGGATTCAACTAAAAAAGGAATTGTAAAAAAAAAAAAAAAAAAAAAAAGGCAGAAATTAATAAGACGTTATTCCCTCCATTGTCCTCTCTCAGCAGGAGTCAGCTCCCAGGTCCAGCTGACCCAGTCTGGCGCAGAAGTCAAGAAGCCTGGGGAGTCGGTGAAGTTGACGTGTAGAACATCTAGCTACACATTCACCAGCTATAGCATGGGTTGGGTGCGTCAGGCCCCTGGGAAAGGGCTTGAGTACATAGGATGGATCAATACCAATAGTGGTAATACTGGCTATGCCGAGGCTTTCAAAGGGCGATTCACCATCACCATGGACACCTCCATCAGCACAGCCTATCTGCAGCTGAACAGCCTGAAGACGGATGACACAGCCTTGTATTACTGTGCCAGGGACACAGTGAGACAAAATGCATCTAGAGCAAGTCAAAAACCTCAGTGAAAGCCTCTGGGTCTCCAGGCAACACTGAGTCCCTTTGTCACCCCAGTGCGTACTCACCCGTTGGAGGCAACTTTGGGTCCTTTCCTCCCAAGGTCTCGGGTGACCCAAGAACCCCAGTTCCAGTACAACCCAAGGGGATTTTGGTTCCTAGGTACCCAGGTCCCTCCTTCATCCCAGAGCTCTGTGTGCATGGCTCAGAGAGCGGCAGTGGAAGAGGCAAACAGGCCAAAGCCTTTGAGAAGCCATGTTATGGGATGGCTGCTTAGAGCCCCAAACTCCAGCCCCCACTGGGACAAAAGGAAGGCACTAGCCCATTCACCTGTTTTCATGGGAGTGTGATCAGAACTTCAAGGGCAGGGCTTCTCTCACACTACTGTGCACTGGTGAGGCCATGCCTGGATCACTGTGTGCAACTTTGGGCCCCACACGCCATCCAAGAGGGATGCCAAATTCACATTTGAAAGGGTCCAGTGGGGAGAACAAAAAAAGTAAAGTGAAGGAAACAGGACCCACAAGGAAACACTGGAAAAATGAGGATGTTTAGTCTGGAATGGAAGTGACTGAAGGGGATTTGATAGCAGCCTTCAAACACTTCCAGGGTGCTTATATGGAGGATGGAGACAGACTGTTCCTTGTAGGCATGGGAGGGTGGGGGGGTAGCATAAGGAGCAAAGGCTCTAAACTGCAAGACAGGAAAGGGAGGGTTGGAGATAAAGGTAATGCTCTCGCCTGGAGTGTGGTTCAGCACTGGAACTTATCCCAGGAGAGGCTGTGGATTTCATAGACATTAGGGCTGGAAGGGACCTTGAAAGATCAAGTCCAGCCCCCCTCCCCAGGGGCAGGAAGTCAGCTGGGGTCAAAGGATCCCAGCAAGATAAGTGTCCAAACTTTTCTTAGAAGAGTCCAGAGTAGGTTCCTGCACCACCTCTAGAAGAAGCCTATTCCAGGTGTTGGGGGCTAGGACAGTAATGAATTTTTTTCTTATGTCCAGCCTAAAATGTTCTTGGAGGAATTTGTGACTGTTGGTCTTTGTCATCCCTTGGGGTGCTCTGGGGAAGAGACGTTCCCCCAGATCCTGATGCACACCCCTGACATACTTCTATGCTGCCACCAGGACACCCCTGGGCCTGCGCTTTTCCACGCTGAAGAGTCCCATGGCTCTCAGCCTCTCTTCATAAAGCCGAGACTCCTGCCCTCTGATCATGCATGTGGCTCTGCTCTGGACTGTCAAGGTTTTCCACATCCTTCTTGAATTGTGGAGCCCAGAACGGGATGCAGTACTCCAGCTGTGGCCTCACCAAGGCCAGGTACAGTGGGAGGATGACATCCTGAGATTTACTTGAGAAGCATCTATGGATGCAAGTCAGAGTTTTGTTTTCTTTGCCAGCTGTGACATCGTATTGGTGGCTCATGTTCATCTTGTGGTCAATCATGACCCCCAAGTGAGGGTAGCACTGCCAAACCTATAAGTTTGCGGCAGGTTGCCCCCCACCCCCATCCCCCCTCTGAGGTGGAGTACCTTGCAATTCTTGGTATTGAACGTCATCAGGTTTATCTCTGCCCACTTTCTAAGCCTATCCAAGTCAGCATGGATCACCAGCCTATCCTCAGATGTGGACCCTGTATCCCAATTTTTAGTGTCATTAGCAAACTTGGCCAGTGCACTTCTGACACCAGTGTCCACATCATTGATCAAGATGTTAAAGAGAACCAATCCAAGGATGGAGCCTTGGGGGACACCACTGGTCAAGGAGCACCATAATGATCCACTTCATTTGACTACCACTCTGGGTCTGGCCTGAGAGCCAATTCCCCAGCCATTGAACTGTGATGTAGCTGACGACACAGTTGGCAACTTTTTTTCCCATAAGAAGATCATGGGACACCAGATTAAAGGCTTTTTTAAAAGTCCAGTTATATGAGGTCAATCACTTCTCCCTTCTCCAGGTGATGTGTCACCTGGTCATAGAAGGAGATGAGATTGCTCAGGCAAGACCTACACACAACAAGCCCGTGCTGGCTGTCCCTCTTTGATATTCAGGCAGCTTGTCAACAGTGGTCTCTTTGATATTGGTTTCCAGAATTTTTCCAGTGAAAGAGGTCAAGATGACTGGCCTGTAGTTCCCCAGATCTACTTTCCTCTCTTTCTTAAAGATGGGCAGTACATCAGCCTTCTTCCAATCTTCAGGTACTTCACCCGAGCATCACGAATCTTCAAATATCTTTGCCAGTGGCTGGGCTATGATGCCTGCTAGCTCCTTAAGTCCTTGGGGGTGCAATCTGTCAGGACCAGCTGACTTGAAGGTGTCCAGCCTCTCAAGGTGTTCCTTTAAAAGGTGTACAGTGACGCTGGGTATAAATTAAACGTCACCCTGGCCCTCCTGCATCATGGTCGGCAGGGCAGCCCCTTTGGTCTGATGGAAAACCAAGGCAAAGTACCCATTAAGCAGGTTGGCTTTTTCCTTGGTGTCAGTTATCAGTTGTCCCACTTGGTTTAGCAGGGGCCCAATGTTACCCTTGCTTTTCTTCCGACTCCCACAAATCTGAAAAAGGATTTTTTATTGTCCTTGATATGTGCAGTCAGATGGAGTTCATTTGCAGCCTTGGCTTTTCTTGTTTGCTCCCTAAAGGTTCGCTCCATCTTGGACTCCTCTCCCTGATGACTCATGGCCTAAACAACAAGCCTCCTGAGCTTATCAACATCAGCTTTCCTGCAGTTGAGGACTTCGGCATTGTTGACTGACTTGCCAGCTTTAAGATGGATAGTAAAAGTGCTGAGCTTGTGGCCACTGTCTCCCAGCTTTCCTTCAATTCTTAGGTCACCAACTAGATCATCCCCTTTGCCCAGAGACTCCTTCGTCTGATGGCAAGTGCCTCTCCAGCCCCTCTGGCCTCTTATAGGAGCAGCTGTTTTAAATGAAGCTGATCCCAGCTGGGGGAGATCATTACATTCCTCATTGACCCTTCCTGGGCTGCTGCCTCCGGCCTGCCCCTTCCTTACTCAGTGTGGCCTGGATGTGTTGCTCTAACCAGAAGGACAAAGAGGGATGTAACATCTGAACCATTTCCAAGTGCAAGGGTCAAGCCATTTATAAAGGAAGCATTCCAGCTGCTGGACACGCACATGGCCTCATCTGCCTTCAGCTGGAGCCCTTCACACAGCCAAGGGCTGCAGGCAGGGGTGGATTCTCCAGCCCAGGGTCCAGGGAGCTGTGAGGACCGGGGAATCCATAGCCTAGAGAAGGTGGGGGCAGGACAGACTCTAGTGGGGCTCTGCAATCCCTGGTGCTCAGCGTCCACCTCACTCCCCACATAGCATCACATGCAAGCAGATGTTATTTAAAACCCCCTTTTCACCACTGATGCAGTTAGTTCATAAGGTTCAACTTTACCCTGCCTTGTTCTAACCTGTCGCTGGAAGAACAAATTTGGCAGAGGGTCTGCTAGAGCAGAGGAGATCCAAAAAAAAAAAAAAAAAATCACACACAAACACACACCTATACTTTATCATTTTCATGAAGTTCAATGAAGGGATGGGGATAACCTGTAAAGGGTTCAGAGGAGGGACACTCGTATGGTCGAAGGCCTGCAGGTAAGATCCTATGAAGACAGATCGAGGGACCTGAATCTCTTCAGCCTCCACAAGAGAAGGCTGAGAGGTGATCTTGTGGCTGTCTACAGACTCACCAGTGGGATGAGCAGGGAGTCGGGGACACTGTTTATCAGGGCACCCCTCGGGGTTACTAGAAATAACAGCCACAAACTGAAGGAGAGTAGATTTAGATCAGACATCAGGAAGACATTCTTTACATGAGGATTGCCAAAATATGGAACGGACTTCCTAGGGAGGTGGTGCTTTCCCCTACCTTGGAAGTGTCCAAGAGGAGATTAGACTAACACCTGGCTGTGGTCACTTGATCCCAGTGCTCTTTCTTGCCCAGAACTGGGCGGTCAGACTCAATGATCTAATAGGTCCCTATGACCCTAGAAAACAATCAAATCTATGAAATGAAGGAAGATTTAGCCTTCACAGGGCAGTTCCAAGTACCTGCTGCATTTGCACCTGACAACAAGGGGATCGAGGATGGGGCTGGTGTCCCGTGTGAGGCACGGACTAAAAGCTACTGGCAATCCTTGGCTGTAATATCACCAGCTGCACCATCAGCCTCATTCCCCTGATGCAGGGGGTGGCAGCTCCACATACCAGAAACCCAGAGCCCAGCACCAGGATAAGCCTCTACATGGACACAGGTCTGCTTGGCCTTCACCCTGGGGGCATCTGCTAACACCAGACCCTTCTGCTGCACCAGGCCCAGGGCATCTTCAGGGCAGAGATTGCTCCATGCCCACACACCGCACCCTTGCACCCAGGCAGAGATGGGGGAAGAGCCCACAGCCATCTGCACATAGAACTGCAGAAGCAACAGAGCCCAGTGTTTCCTCTGCTCCATCCACCTCCCAGGGCTCTTACCAACTGTGCTTTCAACCCCCTAGGAGCTAAAATACCAGCTAAATTTGACTTTCCATGGGCCAGAACATCCAGGGCTGGAGCAGAGCCCAGGAGTCCTGGCCCAGCCTCAACTGCACCCACTACTGTGTCTGTCTGGGAGAGTGCAGCAGTCCAGGAGGAAGTTAACCCAACCAGCCACTCCTCTGGCTTCGCACTGGGGATCCCCTGCCCTGGACACCAGCCCCAGGGGAGTCCAAGTCATATCCCACCCCCCTCCCCTGAACAGCAGCTCATGCAGGACCACAGATACTCCCAGTCCCACCCACCCCATAACGGTCTGGCCTGTGGCTGGGGATACTGGGATTATGGCACAGTCCAACTCTCAGTGCTGTCCCAAGAAGAAAAGGATCTGGAATTTTAAACCCACAGCGAAGTCGTATGAGTTATCTTCAAGATTTCTGATGAACCGTAGGAAATCCATCTATCCTTATACACATCCCACTCTCTCTCCCTCTCTCTCGCCCCTTCTATCCTCTCCTTTCCACCCATCCACCAGATAACCCTGCTACCTGGGAATGCAAACACTTGGGCTATTAATGGCTCAGTGTTGTTCCCCTGCAAGGTTAAGTTCCCAAGTCCAGCTGACTCAGTCTGGCACAGAAGTCAGGACAACTAGGGAAAACATGACCAAATCATTCGTCATATCTGGGCTGGAGTTTCCTTGCTATATCATTGACTGATCCATCTATCCCCTGTGCCGGAAAGAATAGGAGACTTCAGTCCACATTCTAGATGGACTGACATAGTCAAGGACTTTCAGGGCTGACTCTTCATCACCTGGGACAGCTCCAAGACCACCATCTACCTGCATCTGAGCACCCTGAGAACTGAGGATGCAGCAACACACTACTGTGCAAGATGCACACTGAAGCAAAACCCATTTAGAGCAAGTAAAAATCCTTCCTGTAAAACCAAAACCCAATTCTCCTAGTCCCTGCCAGCATCCTGGGATGAGCACATACCTCAAAGACAAGTTTTCTGTGGCCCTTTTTTAAAGTACAATAAGTTAGGAGCCCAATTTCCAGAGCAAGCTAATGGGGCCTAGGTTCCAATTTTCCCTTCTCACTTCATGTCAGACTGGGGCTAGCATCGCACAGTATGACAAAGAGGAGCATTTATTTGGTTCAAGTCAAGTTTTGCTATTTCAAGTGTCACAGATCCACAGGGTGACACCAAATGTTCACATTAGTAATGATACAGAGATACTAGAAGACAGCACTTAGGACATCCCCGGGGGCTCTTCCCATCCTCCACTCCGTGAAGGAGAGATGTTGGGAGGATGTGGGGATCTCTGCTGCCAATGCCTTTTATCATCAATGGCACCACAGTGTCCAGTTCTTGAGGGGTGGAGAGGTAGGTGGTGGAGGGGGTTGAGACCCTCAGTGCCCAACTCACCAGCAGAGTCTGCTCTGGTTCATGAAACAATTATTTAATGACAGACAGCTTGTCCCCCACCATCACCTTGGCCCTCATGGGGTCTCATGAAGCTGCACCAGTGGATTCCCACCCTCGCCTAGGACATGTGGAAATTGGGCAAGTGCCAAGAGAGGGAATAGAAGTTCAGTATATGAATAGAGGGACACACACACACAATTGTTTTAGTCACAGAGCAAATGATGCAGCCTCCCTCTCCAAATACCCACCGTGTCCAAGAAAAACCTTCTTCAGTGCCCTCTATGAGTACAACATGATCCTTTGTCATTTCACAATCTCTGGTAGACTAAAAAAACCCCTAATTCTCCAAGTTATTCACACACTGTGATACTACAGGTATAGGGGAACCCAAGGGTGCAGCACTGCCCAGTACACACAGGCACCCCGCAAGAAAGAGACTCAGCAAACCTGCATGGGCAGAGATAACCAGGGAACGAACACAGAGTGTGACTGCGTAAAGTGAGGAAAGTGAGGATTTTTTCCCTTATTTCCCTGTTTTACCAAGTCAAAGTTAAATGCTTATCACCATGACAACTGGTGTCTCAGACAGTAAGCCAATGTACTACATTTAAGGGTCACACCCCGAGATCCGCTTTCCCCACAAAAACAGTTGTATTGCGAATTTCTGCTCTGGGGGTATCACTCCCTCTGCTCCAGAAAAGTCACCTTCTGAATAAATCAACCACCACCTTCCCCTTCCCCGTAAATCCTGGGGCTCAGTCTATTGGTTGTAACATAAAACAGAAGGGACCCATCTTTCACTGACCATCATGAGACACCGCCAGAGAGGGTGTGCTCCCTGGGAGGGAAGGGAAGATCCAGAGCTTTGACAACTCCTGGCTTTTAAACACTTTCCATAATGACTCTAGGTTTTTATGGGCTTCTCCAGGTTCCTAAATCCCCTGGCTTTCAAAGCCACATTATCAGTAGACAGATGTACATTGTGTTCAGTGAGGTCAACAGAAAGGACACTTATAGAACAAGCTCATGCAAATCGTGTGACCCGATTTCCTGCTTGACAACTGGAAGAGTCCTCATTAAGCACCAGCCCTGGCTCTGGGTGCTTCAGTGTCTCCTTAGATTTGCCCCCTCCTTTCTCTTGGGGATACCGGGCATTAGTCAGAAGGACCATGACACCAGCACTGGCTTTGCTCATCCTGCTGGCAACCCCCCTGGGTCAGTGCCTGATGAGATGTGGGGTAGGGGGATGCAAAAGCATGGGCAGAGGGTCCATTAGCTAATGTTTTATTCATTTCTCCATTAGGTGTCCTGTCCCAGATCACATTGAAGGAGTCTGGCCCTGGGGTGGTGAAGCCTGGAGAGACCCTCAGCCTGACCTGCACCGTGTCCGGATTCTCTCTCACTAGCAGTGATGTGAGCTGGGTTCAGCAGGCAGCAGGAGAAGGGCTGCAGTGGGTAGGAGTTATCTGGTATGATGGAAACACTAAATATAACAGCGCTCTCCAAAGCCGCCTCACCATCACCAGAGACACCTCCAGCAGCCAAGTTCACCTGCGCCTGACCGGGGTCCAGCCCGCAGACACGGCCCGGTATTACTGTGCCAGAGACACAGTAAAAGAAAATGCATGAGAGCCTGCACAAAAACCAGCCCTGCAGGTCCGACCTGCCTGTGTGAGCAGCAGGGGCAGCAGCTGCCAGCCCCGTGCTCTCCCTGCTGGGTCGGACACATCAGAGTTTTTAGATCACTTGAACAAACCAGGAATTAAATCCAGGGAAGGCTCAAAAGTGACCAGTGAGTCAGTCTCTGAGAATTGAACTCAGGTGCCCTGCCCTGGTCTACATCGTGCCCCCTGCTCTGCCTGTCCTTCTTATAGCAATCCAAGGGACAGACTCCCCAGCCTGGCACCCAGGACTCAGGTTGCCGCCAGCCTGCTGTGCTCTTACAGGATTAGGGACACGACTCAGGGGTCCTGACACCCCTGGCAACCCTGTCTGTTCCAGGACTTACAGTCCCCTCTGCTCTGAGCTGGAGCTGGTGGCTGGACAGTGGTTTCCCGAGAGGTGATCCTGACCAAGGCATCCCCTTGCCCCACAGAGGTGCACTATGTATGGATGATTCCTGGTGATGTCAAGGGGATAGGTAAATATGTCTAATGTTAAATGGAGACACTGGGAAACTTAGTATGAGAAGGTACCAGCACATGCCCCTTTCTCAGTGACTCTGCTTTTTTTTTTCCCTTAGGAGCCCTGAAACCTGCTGCTGTCCCTGAGCATGGTGTGGGCACAAGTGAATACATGTCCAGCCACAGGCAAGCCCAGGATGTAGCCACCCCAAGCTCTGCCAGCCAGGACCAGCCATTCCCTGGGAAGGGAACAGATCACTAGGAGCGCCCTGCCCACAGAGCACAGTTACTCTTACCCCCGGAGTAACTACCATGTGCCATGAAGTAGCACAGCTCCCTCTTCCCCAGGACAGAAAGCCTAAAGCTCCCTAGAACCGTGCGCCCCAAAATCCCTTGGAAGTGAACAGCAGCAGCCTACTACCCCGGGGAAACAACAAGCTCTCACCCTTCCTAGCTACAGCCTCCCTTTAGAAATGTGGGGCTGGTGGAGGAGAGGGAAAGGCAGAGACTGCTTGTCTCACTGCAGTAAGATCCTGCAGAAGCCTCCAGGTCTCAGCAGACATGTGGGTTCATGGCTCCCCAGCCATTGTCCCCAAGGGCTGGAATTTCCTACATACCCAAAGCTTTAGTGTCATTTTGAATGGCTGCCAGAGTGAGAGCTTATGCCAATCACACTCTGCACAAGGACACCAGATCCCGACTAGGAGCGTTGCTGTGGTTGGCGTGGTCCAGGGTCAGGGACCATAAGAAGCCAAGACTTGCAGTAACACCTTGCCTTGGATGAACTATATAAATGAAAGAGGTGTCAGTCAAATTACTGGACACAAAATACACTTTTGCAGTTCTGGGAGAAAAGCAGGCAGAGCCCAAGCTTAATGCCAGATAGAGGTGAACACAAGCCAATCTTTTAAGTATCAGAGAGCAGGCACTGATGGGAGCTAAGCACCTGGTAACTGCAGAGAACAGAGGAGTTATCGGGAGTAGCTGCAGATCAGCGGGGCATAGTCAGGCAGTCACCAGCTGTCTAAAGACCCCAATGTAGTCTGCAGGTCTTTCAGTACCTGTGGGGATAGAGAGATGAGAAGAGACACACCTGGAGGCACCGAGGGGACATCCCCAGGCTCTGTAGGCCTCCCCTGCTGTTGCCCAGTGCCTGCCAGGTCCTTCCGTCCCCTGCAGCAATTCCTAGGGGTACTCCAAGCACCTGTTGCACTTCCAGCTGAGAGCAGGGAGACAGAGGACATGTCTAGTGTCAATGGAGGAGACATGGGGACCAACCAGAACCTGCCAGTGCTCGCAGGAATCCTTGGCACCATCTGCTTCATTTCCCTTCTGCAGGGTAGGGGTGGCCACCAGCAGCTCCAAGCCCAGCACGGTGGGACAGCATTCTGCATGGACATACCTCTGCAGGACCTTCACCCTGGGGCTTGTCCCCCAGCACCAGCCCCCTCTGCTGTACCTGCAGGGCAGAGATTGCTCTGTGCCCACACAGCCCCCCTCTCATACCCAGGCAGTGACAGGGGAAGAGCCCACCACCATCACCACATACAACGGCAGGAGCAGAAGGCAAGGGTCATCATCAGGGCCTGGAACCTGCTCTGCTCAGCACCAGTGAAGCCTGGCACTTGGGAGCAGCCCCAGGCTGCCCCTTCCATGGGCAGGGCCCAGCTGAAGCTGGAGGGGATCTTGTATCTCCAACATCCCCAAGATCTACACGGGCAGGAACCTTCCAACCCACCCGCCCGCCCGGACTCGGCTTTCACAGCTGCCTGGATGCATTAAGTGCAACTAATACTGCCTGGTGCTGAGCTCCTGAGGCCTATGTTGTACAGTCAAGGCCTGCAAGTGCAAACGGTCTCTCTGTGGTCTCTCAGCACCACTATGACTGCACCCAGCACGCCCAGGTCTGACTCTGCCCACAACAGGGACTGAGCATCTTCTCCCTGACCTCAGACACCTCCACGCCAGGCCCCACTGTTCTGCCAGGAGTGGGGACAAGTCCCTTCAGCAAATGGGCAATCAGGACCCCAGGGCCTGCAGTGGGAGTGACAGAGAGAGACCAGATGGGAGGGAGGGTCCAGCACCCACTGTCTGTGCCCAGCACAACTGATCCGCATTGCAGGGGGAAGCAGCAGGAGCTGGGATAAGGCAGGGGGCACGCAAATCAGAGGCAGGCTACCCTAGATAAATCACTCTGTCCATGCAGCCCCTGCACAGACTATTCACCGCCCTTTGGGTCTGGGTAGTGACTATCCAACACTGAAGAGCTTTCTCCAGCTCCAGGGAAGACAGGCCTTGGGCTCCACCTCTGTGTGCTGCCAGCAGGTTTGAAAGGTATTTCATCCTCCCACAGGGCAGGCAAAGGGAGGGGAAAGCTGCATTGGTTTTGTTCTGATACTTGTTACTCTTGGATCCTACCTTGCTTTTCAGGTGCCTGGTCCCAGGTGCAGCTAGTAGAGTCTGGAGGGGACGTGAGGAACCTGGAGACTCTCTGCACCTCCTGCAAAGCCTCTGGGTTCACCTTCAATGACTACTTCATGAGTTGCCCCCACAGCACAGCCCTGTACAGAAGAAGGTGGGGATGCAGGTAATGGTGCATGCAGGGTGGGGAAGAGCTACAACAGGTCAGCAAACCTTTGCCCACATGCACTGTAACTGAAAATAATTCCTTTCCTGCAGTGCTTTTTTTTTTTTTTTTTTTTAAATCTGAAAACTTCAAAAGCCTTTAAGGAGGTTCAGTGCACAGAACAAACCCCACCTGCAAGGCTCCTTTCAACTTCAGGAGACCTGACCAAAGCCACCCCAAGGCCCAGCTCTGCAGACATCACTCCAATTCCTAGGAAAGCCCCACACACCTACCCAGGGCCAAGCCCCTGCTGCTTCCACTCCAGGCACATTGTCTTATAATCCCATGGTCAGGCCTGTCCAGGCTAGGACAATCCCCCCATCAAACAGCAACTGCAGCTCCTCAGATGTATCCATGAGCTCACCTCCAAGAAGATCAGGAGCTGAAGGACCACAGCCAAGCCCAGGGATCTGCAGTGACCAGAGAGAGGGAAGGGAACCTCCAAAGGATTTGCTGAGTGGCAGCAGAAGGTCCTGCCCAAACTGCATGTCACAGAGCCACACAACACTGCTCAGTGAGACCCTTTGGCCCACAGGAGAGATGAGTGGGAGCTGGAAAGTCTCCAGGCCCTTGCCTCCTGCAAGCAAACAGCCATCCCTGGGAAAGCAGAGAAACCCTCACACTTGCTCAGCCAGGGGTCTGGTGCTCAGCAGAGCAGACCGACCAAGCAAGAGCTCTGGGCAGGCAAGCAGCAGGGAAGCTCCGTCCCTGGGAGCCCATGACAATGACCCCTCTGAGGGACAGGGCTCTTTTCTAATGAAGCCTCATGGACCTGCATAAGAGGGGCTGGGGCACAAAAGGGCTTGGGCAGTGCAGAGAGGAGCAGGAGGTCTGGCATTGCCCATCAGTCTCCATCCACCCGCAGTGAGAGGATGACATCCTCAGCCCCAGCCATGCTGCAGGCTCCTCACATCAGCCTGGACACCAGAGCCAGCTGGAATCGCCACCAAGTGCCTGGCTGCACTCTCCTGCACTGCCACTTGAGTGACAAGCATTGCTCTTATTACAGAGACAAGCATAGCAAAGCAAACCTGCCCAGGCAGCTACTTCAGGCCCTGGATCTTCAGATCTCTCTGTAGTGCCCTGCACAAGCACACTGGGTCACACACCTCGGTGTTTCCTCTGTTATACCCTCCCCTCAGACCATGCAAACAAGCTCCTGGGGCCTTGACCATAGAGCAGCTGCAGGCAGGTCCCCAGCACCTAGGCAGCCCCGGTGCAGCGTACTGTCCCTCTGGATCAAGCCCTATTCTGCTCTGCATGCACAGACACTGGGGTCAGCTCCAGAGGATGTGGAAATCCAGGCCAAAGCTCCCAGTGACCCACAGCTGCTGGCTGATGCAGAACAGGCCACTGAACTTTCTTTGCCAGCCCAGCAAATGCCATCCCCAGGGATGCCCTTGTTGTTATCAGCAGTGGGAAAGGCAAAGACAGGCTCCAAAGGGGTCCTTGTGAAAAGGGGGGAGATACAAATGTGGAGGTGACTCCCTGCTTAAACCTGCTCCATGCAGCCTGAGCTGCACAGAGGGGCAGAGCCTGGCTGCTGGGTCTGTGTAGGGACCAGCTCCTCTACACCAAGAACTTCCCCCCCAGCAGCACGAGGCTCTGGGCCCTGGCCATACTCATGGCCAAAGCCCTGGGAGGTATACCCGTGAGTGCAGGGGAAGGGATAGGGGAATCATGGCTCTGGGCACTGATGTTTCCGTGAACAGTTTCTCCTCAGGATGTTATCTGAATGGGGGGTGGAAGAGGACCTTGGGGAGACTGACAGCCTTGCTAAGACCTGCAAGGTCCCTTCCGACCCTACACCTATGAATCTATGGTGGAGAGACATGGGGGGGGGGGGGGGGAAGGGCTGGACTCGATGATATCTCGAGGTCCCTTCCAGCCCCTAATGTCTATGAAATGTCTGAAATCTATATCCCAAAGAAAAGTTCCTTCCTGCAGGGAGATCTGGCCAAGCATTTCAGACATCATCCAGCGTACTTCAGCACCCAGAGCTTAGCATACCACATGCCAGATTGGACCCACCAGCTGGATTTGGCCTGGGAATGAACTGGGCACTGTTCCTCCATCCTATGTGGCAAAAAGTTTGAGTGCCACTGCTTAGATGATCACAAGGCAAGGAGAATTGCTCTTAACCAAGTATAGGAAGACTTTTCTGTCCTCCAGTGCTCAGAAATCCCTGATGATGGTCTGATCTGCTGAAGGAGATTTGGCCACCCATATCCCAAGATGACTGTAGAACGTGGGTGCCCTGATCTACTAGATAACCTTGGAAATGGGACCCTCTTACCCAATTGAACTCACTGTCCAGGTGAAAAAAAAAATCTCCTGGGGTCAGGTCCCCAGCTGTGCAGGGTTCGATATCAACCGCCTCCTATATCCACCAATGTACCCACCTGCTCATTCCTGCTGGAATATATTGCAGTCTCCTGGTCCCAGCAGCCTCTGTCTCCTCCCAGATACTGAACAGCCCAGTCCTGCCTTCTGGGACTCTGCAACCCCAAATCTAGTGTCCCAGGCAGCAGCACTGAACCCCACTGTGCTTCAGACAACATACTCTGAATCCCTCCCAGTCTTGCCTGGGTCCTATTTTATGGGGCCATGGATAAAGTTTGAAGGTCTCAAATGGCACTGCAAAGTGGGGGGCGGGCTGCAGGGAGTATCTCACTGGGGGGCAGTGACAGACCCAGCCTGACTGATCTGCAGTCCACAGCCCCATCTCCCCTGGGTGTCCAGTCTCCCACTTCCACCAAAGCACTTGAACCTCCAGGACCAAACCCAGCCCATCTCCTCCTGCACCTGCAGCTTCTTTCCCACAGCATGTTCTCAGCGAGACTAGCTCCCCAAGTGGGTGCAGCGCATTGCTCAGACATCTGCCTGGAGCATGGCATGCAATAGGTACTGCTGAGAGGAGAGACCCAAACAGTGCCCATGGGGTAGGGGCAGGGATCAGACCCAGAGACATGAAGAACACAAGAGACCCTCCCCTAACCATGAAGACATGAAGAACCCTCCCCGCACCAAATCCCACTCCAAGGCTGGACGTCTCCTGGCTACCACATTCCTTCTAATATATAGCAAACAGTTTGAATACACAATACCCCCTCTGCAAATGGCCTGTGTTTTAAATGGGATGGAAAGGCTTTGAAAAAGACCAAAGCTATGTTACTTCATCTGTGTACTTGCTGTTTAATTTTGTTTTCTCATGGGAGGCTCACAAGAGCCATGTGTCTTTTACATTGAAGGTGATCTTATATTCCAAAGAAAGTGATAGCAAAATCCAGGCTGGGAAGAACCGCAGAGAAGCCCCCTGCCCCAGGGGGGTTTCCTGAACCCCAGGTCCTGTGCCCACAGACTCCCACAACCTTCCCCCTACTTCCCATTAGAGCTCAGGCAATGCAGATCTGTATTGCTGTGCCTGGCACAGTTACACAGGCCGTGGACAGAAGGGGAATCTCTTTCCATTCCAAGCGCCCAGACCCTTTAACGCACCCTTCCTCTGTGCAAGCTGAATGAGGCCAGCAAACAAGATCAGGTCTTTCAAGCACGGGGTGAGAAAGGGAGTGGGAACAGCTCTTTTCTTCCCCCAGATCAGTTCCAAGGAGAACAGACAGAGCTCCGCATTGATCCCAGCCCCTCTAATGCTTCCCCTGGGAAACCCACATGCAAACCCTGCACCACACGAATCCCTGGCTGCCCTTCACGCCTGGAGCCAGGTGGGGCTCTGCTCCCTGGGTTTCTCACTGCACCAAGGACGAACACATGTCAGAGAGGGGACATGGAGAAAACCCCCAACCCCTTGAAAGGGGGAATATAGCTCCCAGGAGAGGCTTCACTCTAGGGCTTCAGCTCTGAGGGCCCAGCCTCGAGCCCACGACAGGGAGCGCAGACACTGGGGCTATGTGAAACAGCACCGCTCTGCTTCGACTTCCACTTGGACATCTCGATGGAACAGTGTTTTGTTTCAAGTTTGGTTTCATCTAGAAAGCACTGGTCCATTTCGTTTCATAGAAACTGTTTCATTGTTTCGACCCTGTTTCGATGTTTCACCCATAGCCTATAAAGGGGAAGCACAAAACTGCCTATCCCTTTGTCATTTCTTGCCTAATTTAGATGAAGCATGCAGGGATGGTAGCCCCTTCTGCAGGCATGAAGTCTGCCATGGTTCAAGGAGATAGGTGCAGTGGTTTCTGGGAAACTTCAACTCAAATAGTTGACAAGCAAAACTCCTGCCACTTGCCAGCAGCAGCAGCAGCCTCCTGGGATCCAGCAGGCAGATCCAGAGGTCTGCACCCCTGCGAGGGCTGTAGGGCTCTTTCAGACTCCTCCTACAGGTGCGGGCCATGGATCTGCCTGCTGAATTATTGGAGGCTGCTCCTGCCACCTGGGACCAGTAGTCTCTCATACTTTTCCTGGACCATCCCAGGTCTTAGGGGTACTTGGGGTGGGCATCTCTCTGACTGGAGACCTTTAAATTTGGTTAAAGGGGCAGAGGTGAGAGGAGGGACTGGAACCCGTGTCCCCAGGGAGCATCTGCACTGCTTCCAGAGAGTTGGTCTCTGGCTAATCCAACGGGACCCAGAGGAGCACAAGTCACTTCAGAGAAGAGTGTGCACCCTGCTTATGTGTAGCACAGCATGCAAATAGACCCCAGCCTTTGCTCCTAAAAGTCTAACTTGAGCAACTGCAGCCCCCAGTGTCTGGGCAGCTTTGAATCTGACCCTCAGGAGACCTCCCTCCAGAGCTGGGAACATGACCCTCTGGCTTCATTTTGCTCTTGCAGTCTTCAGAGGTTGGTCATCTCCTTCAGGGCACCAGACAGATACCCCACCAGTTTGGTCTCAGTCTCACAGGCTGCCACCAGTGATTTCACTGTTTCTTTGCAAGTGTCCTCTCTGAGATCCAGCTGGTAGAGTCTGGAGGGGCAGCAAGGATGCCTGGAGACTCTGCACCTCTCCTGCAAAGCCTCAGGGTTCACCTCCAGTAATACCTGGATGGCCTGGGCCCAGCAGCCCTCGGGGAAGGGGCTGCAGTGAGTTGGAGAAATCACTGTGAACTCAAATACCATTGGATATGCACCAGCAGTGAAAGGGAGATTCACCATCTCTAGAGACAACACCCAGAACCTGCTGTGGACTCAGCCCAGTATTGCTGTGCAGGTACACAGTGAGAGAAAGCCCCTCTAAGGCCAGGCAAAAACCTGCCAGGGACATTTAAGAGCCTGGTCCAGCAGGTGGTGCTGACAGTACATGATTTGCAGTAGGGAAAGGACAGGGCAGGGGCCTGGAAACCTCTGTCTTCATCTGTTTCCTCTCTGGATTTCACACCAGCTGCAGGGCTGTGATGTGAGGTCCACCCCAGGCATCTCCTGCCCCCGTTCACCCTGTCTCCTCCACTCCCCACCAGCCCCTCCTCCTGCCCTGCTCTGCATCCCCATGTCTTTCAAGGCACCCGGCAGCACAGCCCCACAAACAGAAGACCAGATAACCGACCAAAATGTTTCAGGGCCCATCCGGTGGAAACAGTCAGGGAGCATGCTCCACCTCCCTGGGGAATGGAGATGCCCACACATCGGTATCCTCTCCAGGTGCCTCTGTGCCTCACACAGGGTCACCTTTCACGGGTGACCTTTCATGCTCTGTAAGAACCCAGCTGCCTCCACACGCTCCAGCCCCTGAAAAGTCACATAGCCAGGGCCTGACCCAGATAGCAAGTACAGAAAGACTTAGACCAAGGGAGACAGATGCCCAGTGCAAGCTTCCCCTGCCAGACTCAGAGTAAACCAAAAAGCAGAAAGCCCCAGGGACCCTGTGAGAAAGCAAGCCGGAGGAGCCTTGCAGAGCAGGGGCTCCTTTGCAAGGCTGAGGTTCATACTCTGAAGTCTCCATCCCTATTTCCCTTTCTTTCCTAAGATGGTAATTTGCAAAAAAAGTACAAACAGTTCAGGAACCCAAAGTCTCCTTGTCAGAAGTAGCTTAGGGATGTAGAAACCCAAGAGCCACAGCTTTCCAGGGAGACAGGGGCTCCTCCAGCTCTCAGCCAAGTGGATCGGGCACCTGCATTTCAGAAAAGGTCACCCCCAGGGCATGGGCAGGATCGCAAGAGTCAGTGGAGAAGGAAAGAAATGGAGTGGGTCCCCCACCAGACAACAGGTTTAGCTCTTTCAACCCCAGGCCAGTGCTTGTTTCAGCCCAAACAGAACAAGGACAAGAGCAGCCGAAGGGGAAGAAGTCCGAGTCATTTAAAAGAAGCAAATATGCAAATATGGCAGCATGCCCCGGTCTTAATCTATTTCTGCCCATCCACAGCCACCACCTATTGCCCTGCAACATCTGTGCAGTTTCCAACCCATCTGCCCGAGGACCAGCCAGGACCAACCATGAGGAAGACGAGTCTGTGGCTTCATGTAGTTCTCACTGCAGCGTTTCTGGGAGGTATCACATCTCTGATCCATTCAGTACAGGGGTGTGGGCAGGGCGGGTGGTACAGGGGGAAATGTATCCATGACACTTCTCTGGCTCATCTTCCATTGCATCCTGTTGCCCTCATGGAAAGGGAGTCCGAGTACTGGCACCACCTCCTCACAGCTTCGTTTTCTCTCCCCACCTCAGGGGCCCGGTCCCAAGTGGTTCTGACTCAGTCAGGTCCAGAAGTGAAGAGAACCGGAGAATCTACTACACTGAGATATGCCGTGAGCGGGTTTGATGTGAATGGCTGGTGGATGGCTTGGATCAGGCAGAGCCCAGGGAAGGGGCTGGAGTGGCTGGTTAGCTACAGGTCATCCTCACAGAGCAACCACTACTCCCCCGTCATCCAAGGACGCGTCCGAGTCTCCAAGGACAGCTCCAACTTCTACCTGGAGCTGAAGAGCCTGAAGCCCGAGGACATGGCCATGTACTACTGTGCCAGAGATGCACAGTGAGGGGAAGTGAAAGGGAAGCCAGACAAAAACCTCCAGCTGCAACAGTACAAGAAACATTCATTCTTGGGGGCATAGGGAGTGCACGACACACCGGGAGGGACCAGCAGAGAGAAGAGAGCAGGGAAAACCTACTTCTTGAAAGGACACTTGCTTATCTCCTGGCTGGCTAGTGACATGTCAGTGGGAAGGGGATTGTGCTGCCTGAGGTCTATTCATTGGAGGCCGCAGCAACTGGAGTAAGCCAGCAGTAATGAAACCAAGGGGTGAAGGGAGATGGAACAAATTACTGCTCCGAGAGTGGGAGAGGGAGGGGAAGCACTCACTCCAAGCTGACTCCTTGCAGCTGCCCTGTCTCCTCCATCACAGACTGAAAGGATGCGGATCTTCAGTAACTCAGCTGTGGGGAGCTTCCCTGGCTTAGGCTACATAGCCATGAGGCAGGGGTAGGCAGATGGATTGGCTGATGTGGGAAGTAGGATGTGGGACCTAGGGGGGGATATGCATTCCTTCCCCCTCCCATCACCTGCATGAACCAACATCTTGGTTCAAGCAGACCCAAGGTCCCCAGCCCTCCCTGCACTCACACGCCAGGACTGAGACCTGGGCACGTTGCCATTGCCCCAAGACATTTTCCTTCACCTGCCTCTGCTCCCGACTCCTCTGAGGTTTCCCAGAGACCCCTAATGCACAGCCTGGGGAGACTGGGCAGGGACAGGTTGTGCTCTGGCACCAGGGGCACTGAGGGCACGAGGGAGATGGTACCCGAGTGAGCACCCACCTCTTCCCCACTCCCCGGGCTCAATTCTCCCCAGTGCTGGTGGGACAGACAGACCCAGCTGCTCTGAGTCAAGGCTGCAACCCATTGTCATTGTAAACAGAAGGACCTGGGGAGGTGGGGACAGTGAGAGACCTGGCCAAAGTGCTGCGAGAGGCAGAGACAGGACCAGGGAAGGGGACAGCCCCTCAGCCTTTTAATGCCCGGGCTTGCTCTGCTCTGGGATACATCTGTTGGAATCGGTAATAAGAACAAGATATCACTTTGAAACAAGGGACTGTAAGCCCTTAATGCCCAGGCAGTCAGACAGCAAAGGGAGCACGCTCTTAACACCTCTCAGACCATTCCCACCCCTCCATCTCTCCCCCCACAGCTGCCCTCTCACTTCAGCCAATAAAGAAACTTTCCGCACAGTTCATCACTTCACTAGGCTCAGCAGGGAATGAGCTCTCCATGCTTGAACTTGGCAGCGAGGAGCGGTATTGGGCAGGGGGGGAGCTGGAGGTGTCTGCAGTTGGCAGAGACAAGTATAAAGGGACATGTCAACACAGAGAGAAATAAGAATTGGAGCAGGGTGGGGGCATCTCAGCTGTAAATCCCTTTGGGAGTGACTTGGTGATTTCAGTTGCACGTAATGCATCACTTACCGGCGTCTGGGCAGTTTGGCTGAGCTGGGCTTACTGCTAGACAGATCCACGAGTGCACTGTCCTAAGAGATGGAAAACCTCTCTGAGCTTTCACCCCTAAATACGAGTTTGAGCTGTTCTTTCTGCGTCACACACCTGAGCTGCCAGAGGCTGGTTGGAAGCAACGGTTGCTGAGAGCACGCAGACTTGAGCAGCCTGAAAACCAAGAGCAATGGGAGACCAGAAGCTGGCTGGGAACACACACACAACTGCCTCCCCCCTCTCCCAGGCATGCCGTACAACAACAGACCTCCAGAGCCCTGCCTGGTCCTGGACGTTGCCTGGACCCAGTTCTAAAGGCCCCATCACACCAACCCTCCTGAGAAAGCGCTGGGAGGGGAGGATCCTCAGGAACATGACGACATCTGCCCTTCCCACAACTTAGGGTCAGGCAGGGCTCATCTCTGAGAGGGTCTCTCACTGCCTTGGGAGTAGAAAAAACCTCAGTTGCCAGAGAGGGAAATGCAGAGAGGACTCCCAGCCCCAGGCCCAGGGGTGCCTTGCTCCCAGGGAAGTGTCACACTTCAGCTCTGAGGAACCAACCTGAAGCCCAAAGCAGAGAGTGGAAACACTGGTCCCCTCAGCTGCATGGAAGAAGCCTGCCAGGAGCAGCAACAGCCTCCTGGCAACCTGCTGGAGCAGCTCTGGCTGAGTGCAGATGGGGAGGTGATTAGGGACCTCGTTAGCTCTTACTGCCCTCTGCCCTGCCCCTTCCCTACCCTGACTTGGCCTGGATGGGCCAGGTTTCTCCATTCTAGCTGCTCCTCAGCATCTTCCCCAACAAGGAGCCCCCATCTCTCAGCCCTGCCCAGCACAGACTCAACACAGTGATGCTGAAGGAGCCTCTTAGTACCAGCACAAGCCACTTTCCATGGCAGGAGTGAGACCCCATGTCTGAGTCCAGGGACAGGGGGGGACATGGTCACTGTGTGCGCCTTGGGATGAGGGAGCCTAAGCCAGGCTCAACTGTTAAGGGAGCAGGAGAGTAGGGGAGCATAGCCAGATGCCCTCCCTGCACACACACATGCACCAGTTCCACTCCTTTTCTGCCTGTATTCCCTCCACTGGTCCTGCTGAGGGCTCTGCCTGTCTGCCAGCTCCAGAAAACACTTGGGAACTATTGAAATGGAGTCCTGCAAGATAGCTCCATTGAGGGTGGGGACTTGCAGAAGGGAGAGATACAGCTCCATATAGAAACACAAGCAGCACATGGATAGAATTACAGAGACCCCAGAAACATACTTACTCCTAATAAATGAGCGCAACCCTAAATGATCCCCACCCTCCTGCTGCGTGCACATGCACATAGGGCAGGATGGGGTTCCCCAGCCCTGGACACTGCTCTGGGAGATGCCCCATTCCCCAGCACTCAAAGGCAGCTTCAGCAATACCCTCTAACTTGAAGGTAGAAAGCAAAATTCCTGGGGAAGCCTGAGCTACTTAGTGGGGCCTCCAGACACCCAGGGGCCAGGGCTTTATGCAGCTGCAAAGGACTGGACTCCAAAGGGTTAACCACCTTGGGCCATTGGTGTTTTCTACAGGAACTTGAGGGATTTAGGCAGCCAGGGGGTTGACTTCTCCCACAGCCCAGGGTCTACAAATCATCAATTGTATCCCTGACAGACCTGGCCCTTCTCTTATCCCAGGCCCCAGGATAGTGCCCGTCTCCAATTCCAACTCTGGGGAGAGTTTCCTGAGCTCAGGCCTTGTCATGTCAACCCACCTGGGAAAGAATTGGGAGGGGATGGTCTCCAGAGCCAATGCCAGGAGCCTTCAGACATCAATCTCAGGGCACTGCATACCCATAGAGACTGTAGACCCCATGACCTACAACCAGACCAGCCCCTACACACCCCCACCCCCTATGGGCACTGCACTGACAGCCACAGCACAAGCCACTAGCTAAGACATACCTCAGCACATCTTCACTGCCCAAAGCCAGACTCCTGCAGCCACCTTCAGAACACTGATCAATAGATGCTGCTCATACAAAGGCTTTGCTAAAGCACCGGTTAGAGGAGGCCTGAGCAGCAAACCGGACTCCGCGTGTCTCCCCAGGGGCGCCTAAGCCCTGGCAGACCCCCTTTCGAGCCCCGCCACAGAGTCTGGGGATAACATGCTGCCACCACCCCGAGAGGGGACCTTTTAGGTTCTGTGTCCTCGGGGAAACACAGGCCTAATAGTCCTACGGGTACTCGACCCAATACAAACACTTGGAGCTCCTCCCCAAGTCCGGGGCCAAAAAGGATAGTCTCCCTTAGTCCGCAGATCTAAGGGGCCTCCTAGGCATAATTAAACCCACCCCTCAATAAGTGTCCTACACCAGTCACAAAGGAGAACTTTATTGGTTACGAAGGGTAGGGTTAGACTAGGGTAAGAGGCAGAGCACTATCAAGGGATTACCATCGAGCAAACCAGTCTGGCTGAAGTAGCCGTTTGATACGCAAATGCATCACTGTGAGCTGACTAACTCTCTAGAAACACTTACAAGTATCACTCAGAAGATGGTACAGATCTGGCTCAGAGATTTCCAGAGAGAGAGCATTTCAGATGGATCAGACTCTCTCCCTGTGTCCTGATGCTTGGGCCATGCTGGTAAAATGGCTTATCTCCCCCTTCTCCTTGGACCAGGCTCTTATATCGCCTTTCTGACCTCGGCAGCCCAGTCCAACAGAAGCCAACAGTGTTGGCACCTAGCCAACCAATTTAAAAAGCATCACTGGTTACCTGGGCAGATGAGCAGGGGGTTTTTCCTCCCCCCACTCAGGTGACCAGAGGGGCCACCCCCTCGGCACCAGGCTTTTGTCACATAGGCAGGGAGGAAAATCCTCCCTCCCTTAGGACTTTGACCCCAGTGTCCCAAGCTGACTGGGACAGGTTTCTGGAGGGAGACACAGATGGTGGCATTTCTGCCACACAGCCTTAGTGAATAGCACCAGGCCTCTTGAGGACCAGGTGTGTATTAGAGCAGTGACTACACAGCCGTTGCTGGGCTCCATGGATGCCGTCCTGCACCCTTGGCCCCACATAGCCCCACAGGGACCAGCCCCTGCCTGATGCCCCTTCTCAAGCCTTGTGTTGTTACAGCTCCACATTCAGGTCTGTACATTGTGCCCTGAATCCCCCTTCAGCCCTGGGCCAAAATCCCTGGAAAGCCCGTGTCTGGGAGCTAGCCCACATCGCCTGAGCGTGCAGATGGTGGGGAAGAGAAACAGTATCTCTGCCACCCATCTGCCAGTGCAGGGCCAGGGCAAAGGAGTCTCAGAGTGAGGGTCTTGGGACCTCTGGCACTGGAGTTGCAATGGGGTTGCCAGCTCCCTTGGGCTCCTCTGGAAACCCAGCCAGAGAGAAGAGGGACAAATTATGATCCTTAAATTCACAGGTCATCCCCATGGCAATTTGTGCTCTCCCAAATTGGGGCCTGCCTGCACTGCAGAGATCCAGTGCCTCTGTAGGGTTATGTCCTTTATGAGGAAAAACTGGAGAGGTGTGATTTTATTCAAATGACTTAGCAGGGACTACATGCAAATGAGGCAGGGCCCCTTCCTGATAAAGGGTTGCTGCCGATACCCTCTGAAAAGCATCTTTCAGAGGAAAACGGTCCAGAGTTGCTGCAGCCCACAGGGGCTTTTAATTAACCTGAAATGACAGGGCTTAATCTCCTGTGGCTGTTGGTTGCTTGCTCAGGTAAGCGTTGGAGACTTCGGACAGACACCCCATTTGGATATTTGCAATGCCCTGGATAGGATACACGGTTCCCACCCCAGGGAAAAGAGAAGGGTAATACAACTTCTACCGTCATGGGGTTCCTGTGCAGGATTCAGATGGTCCCATGGAGGAGGAAAAACAAAAAGACCTGGGTATGCCTGGAAAGAGGAGAGAGCAGGCAGAGGTGAATGGGTTATCAGTCTCTTGTGCTTCTTTTCTGTGCAGGCGTCAGCTCCCAGATCCAGCTGACCCAGTCTGGAGCAGAAGTCAGGAAACCTGGAGAGTCAGTAAAGCTAACCTGCAAAACCTCTGGCTACACATTCACCAACAACAACCTAGACTGGGTGAGGCAGCCTCCAGAGAAAGACTTGGAGTGGATAGGAGATATCAATCCTTCTGCTGGTAGCGTTATCTATGGCCAGGCATTCCAGGGCCGATTCACCATCACCAGGGACACCTCTGTCAGTACAGCCTACCTCCAGCTAAGTAACCTGAGGACCGAAGACACGGCTGTGTATTACTGTGCTCGTATCACAGTGAGACAAACCATATCCAGAGCCATTCAAAAACCCCCAGTGGAAGAAGCCAGGTCTCCTGCTCACACTAGAGCCCTTGGCCACCCTGAGGAGCGCTGACCTAGAAGAAAGGACTCCACTGCCTATTTGCAATTTCTTAAGGTCCAAAGAACACTCCTTGGGATTTGGATCCCTAAGCCTGAATCAGCAGCGCCTGGAACTCAGACTCGACCTCTGCTGATAAGACGATGGATACAGCTGAGGGCAATGAACACGCACAAACAAATTAAACTGAGGACTAGAATTAAAATAATAGAGAAGCTACCTCTCTCTCCTGCCCCTGCCCCATCTACTTTTCCCTTAATTGGGGAAGAGGTGCATTTGAGCCAATGCTGTTTTTGTTGCTGGACATTTGCAGGCAAAACCACCCTTGGTCTACTGTACTGTATGATAGGCCTTTGAACATCAGCATAAGTTGAACATGTCATCCCCTGTCACACCACTGAAAGTTTTGAATATCACACATGCACACACGCAGATGCACGCCTCAGTCACAGGATAGTCATTCTACAGTCCAGGACTTCAGGATTTTTTCCTCTCTCTTTTATGGAAAGTGAATTGTTAATGCAAATGACAGTCCGACACTCGGCTTAAAAATAACAGCAGAAACAATTATAACAACAATGACAATAAAAAACAAGAGGTTTTCTGAAAAAGCTGCAGCTAAAGGATTCCACTACCCAGTTTTACTCCAAATGGGACCTATGAAGCTGGCATTCATTGTTCAAGCTGCTCTGGCTTTCTTCTCACCATTGCTGAAGTACAGAAATGGTACCTGTGTTTGGAGTAATTTTGCTCAAACATAGCTGGAAAGGAAAATCCAAAGATTTTCTTTTAGTTTTTTTCTTCATCAAGATTTGAAAATGCTGTGAATAGCATCTGTAATTCCGTTTCATGCTCAGTTAAAAAAAAAAAAAAATCAATTGTATAGTTATTCAAAAAAATTAAACGGCTGATTTTCATGGACTTCTGGACTTTTTGACTGGGAGGGGAGACCCCTTCCCACTCTGGTCAATCCCATTCCCCTTTCCTGCTGCTTTGGTCTCTTATCTTCTCCATGAGGTCCCTCTCTGGCGCCAACAGCTCCACACCTCACAGCCTCCCTGCTGTCCTCTCTGAGTTCGGACCCCTTTATTTCAAACCCACCCACAATATACAAAGCTAGCCACTCTCACATCCTATTGAAACTCATACAACAAGATCCCCAGCCCATGCCTGAATTCCAGCTCTGAGCCTGGACCCAAGGATTCAGCTCCCAGTGCAGCACCATGCTGACTGCCCTGAGAATCTTCCTTTTCCTAATGGGCCTCTCCTCGGGGTTGGATTCCTCATTTCTCCCACAGATACAATTTGCCGGCTAAAAGGAGGATGCCAAACTTCCCTGAAGGACTTAGGGGCACAAGGACTTAGGGGCACAAGCCCCTTTGGAAGCCAGTGCAATTGGTGCTCCACGGAGAGTTGGAGATGTGCTATTTACTAGGGCACCCCTGGGAGTAACTAGGAATAATGGGTACAAACTAGTGGAGAGTAGATTCAGGTTAGACATTAGGAAGATTTTTTTTCACAATAAGGGTGGCCAAAATCTGGAATGGGCTGCCAAGAGAGGTGGTGCTGTCACCTAACTTGGCAGTCTTCAAGAGGAGGCTAGATAGGCACCTGGCTGGGGCTGTCTGACCTCGGTCTTCTTTCCTGCCTGGGACAGGGGGTCGGACACAACGATCCTTCAGGGTCCCTTCCAACTCTACAATCTATGAATCTATGAACTCCTACTCCAGAGCAGGAACCACTGAAATAAAACCAGGCACCCCAAGGGTGCAAGGCTCAGAGCAAGGCAATCACAAGACCATACCAAGGAAAAGGCTGTTCCCTGGGAGGGACTGGCCAAAGCTTTGAAGAGATTCACCTTGACAACCCCTGACCCATAAACAAGTTCCAAACCCGCTCTAGGGTTTCATCTGCCCCCCCCACCAGGTTCCTGCTAATCAATAGACAGATCCACTTTATGTTCAGTGAGACTTGCAAAGGATCCATATAAAACAAGCACAGGTAAATGATGTACCCTATTTCTTGCTTAATGCCTTGAAAGTTCCTCCTTAAACAGCAACTGGGGTCTTGGAGCCTCAGTGTATCCCCAGACCTGCCCCCTCCTGCCTGCTGGGGATACCGGGCATCCGTCACAATGACCATGACACTGGTGCTGGTTTTGGTTTTCCTGCTGGAAGCCCCCCTGAGTGAGTGTTTTCTGCACCGGGGGCAGGGGGATGCAGGAGCAGGGGCTATTAGCTAAAGCCATGTTCATTTCTCCATTAGGATGTCAGCATCCTCTGCCCTGAACCCCTGCACTCACCTACTGACTTCCAGCACAGATTCATCAGCTGCCACCTTCCTTCACAGTCTCTCTACAACACTGCTAGTCACACCCACTCTCCAGAACCCACAACCTTCTTTTTTTATATATGTATAACATGCAGTCACGGTGGGCTCTGTACAATCCTGCACACAAATCCCTGGGCACTGCACTGATACCCACCACACCACTCATGAGCCAGACACATCAAGGCAGCTGCAGCCAGGGGAAATAAACCCCAGGGTCCACATAGGGACACAAGAATGAAAACCCTAGCCTCAGGACTGGGGGGTGCTGGGCTCCAGTGGAGACTTCACTGCAATTCTTCAGCTCTGGGGCTCCCAACCTGGAGCCCAAGACATAGAGAGGAGACAGCTCTCATTACCAGCTGGGCACCAGGGTCAAGGAGGGGATCTTATTAGGTCTCAGGGACCTGTGCATCCCATAGGGGACTGACTACCAGGGACCAGCCCCAGGACTGGGGGCCTCAGCCATGAGACCCTCAGGCCCCCAGGCTCCCCCAGCTAGTGCTGCAACCTCAGGGGACTTTTCTGGTGTCCAGACCCCTACAGACCCAAGTACCCATACCCTAATTCAGGTTACTGACACACGGGCACCCAACATGACCTGCTGGGACCTGCCCTCATCCCTGCCAGGTGCCATCATCTCCTGTCCACCAGGCAGACGGGGAAGTCTTATCCCAACTGAGCAGAGAAGGCCCAGAGGGACCAAGGCTGAGAATCAAGGGCCCCTGAGATACTCATGCCATGTCATCCAGGGAGTGGAGAGGTGTGGGGGACTGAACCCACAGCCCCTGTCCACAGCCTGGCCCAGCCGTGGATCCAAGGACCGGCCCCTCCCCTGTGCTGATCCCAGCATCTTCTTCTGTGCCAGAGACTCAGAGCCCTGTGCAGAGAGAGGAGGGCCCTGTGCTGAGCACTCCCAGCCCAGGCCTGCTTATACCCTCCTGGGACCTGCATGCAAATCTCTGACCAGGGGCTCCAAGTTAAATACAGCCTCTGGGCTGTGGAGCCTCAGTCCATGCCCAGCCCCCTCCTGCCTGCTGGGAGTCCCCCTTGTTATAGGGCAACAGAAATGAGCTCCTTATTTCTCTTCCTCTTCCTTCTCTCTTCTCTCCCATGTAGGTTGTGGGGAAGGGTGGTGGGAAGCCAGAGCGCTGGGGCTTCCTCCCTGGACCTGCTTCTTCACCTTTCTCTTTTCTTTAGGTGTGCTCTCTGCTGTGCAGCTGGTTGAGTCTGGCCCAGGGGTGGTGAAGCCTGCAGAGACCCTCACCCTGACCTGCACTGTCACAGGCTACTCCATCAGCGGTAGCGTCTATTGGAACTGGATCTGGCAGCCTCCTGGGAAAGGGCTGGAGTGGATGGGGTACATATATGGAAGCAGTGATAGCACAAGCTACAACCCGTCCCTCAAGAGCCGCATCACCATTTCCAAGGACAACTCCAAGAGCCAGTTCTCCCTGCAGCTGCGCTCTCTGACAGCCGCAGACACCGCCACGTATTACTGTGCCAGTGACACAGTGACACAGAGCAGAGCAGGGGCTGCACAAAAAGGGGAAGCCTGTTCTTCTTAATGTAGCAAAGTTAAAAAAGCCTGAGACAAGGAAATTTCCACCTGAAAACCTCACACGCATGCAGGGAAACTCCAACAGGATCAGCTGTGGCCATCTGAGGTTTTTTTAGCTTTGGACCTATACATTTCCAGAAAGCATAGGTCTGAGAGCTCCGCTGGGCATTTGACAGATAGATGTTAGCAAGCAGTATAAGTCCCAAGGAGACTTCATCAAAGAGCATTTTGGGGCCTCCTCAGCATGCTTCTTCCTGGGAACAGCAGTGGGGAAAACCCACCTCTTGCAAGGACCCACGGCTCAGCCCAGATCACCCCCCAGATCAGGCTCCCCCGCTCCAACCCTGCAGTTCCTGGGACCTCCGCTCATTTGTACATTGGTGTTCATGAGGCAGCAAGGCAAGGGAGGGCTCCTCAGCCCGTCACACTGGGAGGCCCAGGCCAAGCTCACACTTTGCAGTAATACCTGCAGGATGGAAGGAGCAAGTCCCAAGGTCAAGTCCCATGAGGCAAGGTTTTCAGGAGCTCATGGGCCACAGGAGTCCACCAAGATTTAGGGGCCTGAGCCTCTGCTTCCAAGGCAGATCCTTCACGTGCCACCTGCCCCGGTAGACAGCTCAATGGTCAGCAGAGGTCATACAGTCCAGGAGGACAAGGACACATCTCAGGCCTGTCACAAATTGTTTCCCAGGGCAACAGCATGCTCCACACCAGCCCACCCTGAAGCAGGAAACCTCTGGCCATGGGTCATGTCCAGGCTTGTGCCTTCAGCCACAGATTTTTTTTTTGCAAAAATATTTATTTATTGCTATATATGTTATGGGGTTCGAGCCACTCCCTGTCTTGTTCGAGTGCTCTCCTGGCACACCTTTGATTGGAGAAAAATAAAAAATTAATCCCGAAGGAAGAAGAGAACAGATGGCCACAGGGTGCTTATCTTCATCAGCTGTGTCATTTATTTCCTCTTCCCCACCAGATACTGGATACAGATTCAACACAAAGTAACACAATCCTGTGGGTCTAACAGGTGGCTTGGAGTTAACTCACCCTGCCTTTGACCTTCTCTCATCTCTTCCTGGCTGGCCCCGTCTCGATACCCGGACTCTCTGCCATGTGGGCGACTGCTGCGCTAAGTACGAACCTGGTCTCACCTGCGGGTACCCTGTCTGCCATAGCGTGGCAAGCGCGGCTCCTGCCCTCGGCACCTGGCGTCCTTCTCACTCTCGGCCCAAGTCTCTCGCTCCTCTGCTGCCCTCCCTGGGTGACGTTCTTTTCTCAGCTGTCCGTTCTTGTCGCTGCCGCCTGGCCCCGGTGCCCATCTCCTCAGCTTCTTCCCGGTGGGGAGTTCCTCGCAGCCAGTCGCCCTTAGTTAGCGTCAAGCTGTCGCTGTTCAACCTTCATCCAATCAGCCCATGTGGGATCCCGGACCTGAAGAAGCTGCTGCCGCCATTGACATCGGAGGCTGTGGGGAGGGACAGCGGTGGGTAGTGAGCGAGTAGACATGGAGTCACTGCTCCACGCCACAGCTGCTCCATCCAGCTCTGCAGGGGGCCCAAAGCACAGGGCCTGGGGCGGTCACCCCGAATCGCACCCCCAGGGATGGCCCTGGGGCTGAGCTGATCACAGACATGTGGAAGATGTGGGCAAATCCAGTCCAGGGTGGGAAGGGGGCCCTGGCACTGCTTGCCCAGACCCAGGTAGGTCAGGAAGGGTCAGCACTGCCTGTGGGGCTGAACACGCAAAGCATCAGGGCAAAGAGAGTCTCATTCTTCAGGGGAAGGAGCTATTCTCAGCCAAGCATCCTGATGGGGAAGCCTCTGTCTCTCCCCCTACCCAGTTGCCGCTGCAGAGACAATTCCCTGCCTCTGGGGCTGGGCAGGGACCAGCTGACAGCACACGGGACATTCGCATCCCTCTGCACTGCTTACCACGTTCCCCACAAAAACTGCACGGCTGTCCCGGGGTGTGGGACACCTCAGCCAGGGCACCGCATGCCCCACAGAATATAGTCTGTTTTCCATTGCACGTCACAGAAAATAATTATGGCCATTGATGCCCAAACAACCACAGAAGAGCACCTTGCACTCTTACCAGATTTAATGTTACACGTTGGGTAGTGGACTGAATTCAGAAATGCTTGAACAAGAATACCTCATTCTCTGAAGACAGCATTTATTGAGCACGGACATTAGCAATTTCAAGCACAACAAAAAAGCTTTGCCTACACTAAGACACAGCCCAACAAGACACAGTGACAACACACACACAATTAGCCTGACTTAAAATGTAACATAGTAAACCGAAAGGACACCAGAAAGCCTTGCCCAGGTCTTACATAATCCTGGGGGCAGAGCGTCCCCTTGCAGCCAGGGATTCACAAAGTCCTCCTCGGGGATCTGCAGGTCTTCTAAGGCATCAACGAGGAGATCCCACAGGCCTCATCTCTGCCTGGGTTTGTATGGGTGAGTCTGCAGCGCCTTCACCCCTTGGGTGCCTTGACCATAGCATGTTTTATTCCAGTCCCTCACATGTCACACACCCCTCATGCCTTTCATGCATTCACTGCGTCTCTTCTCCGCCCCCTTGCAGGGTCTGCTTGGAAATGGAAATGTCGTTCCCTGCTTTCTTTGGTCACATCAGCCCAAGCCATCTGGACTGTCCCCTGCTTCCTTAGCCCTGTTTCTGATGCACACTTCTGATGATTGTCCCAGGTCTTTGCCAACTATTTCCCTTCTTCCCTTGCACGCCTATCTTCCTAGGGACTCGTTAGAGACCTTTGGGGCCCAGCATGACACTGGATCCTTATAACTCTTAGACACACACCTCCCAGCCCATACGTGCACACCTCGGCCAGGGACAGGATCCAGGCTCAAGAACCGGGAACCTATGTGCCCAATGCCTGCTAAGTGCCTCGCCTACCGCTTCACCACAGCCAGGATTGTCAAGGCTTCTCCAATACATTGGACATGAGTCCAAGACCAAGGGCAGGGGCACATGCCTGTGGGCACATCTGCGCTTGTGCGCTGGGATTCTCAGGATCCTGAACTCAAATCACCTTGTGGTCACTGCTGCCCAGGTTGCCATCCTCATTACATTCCCCACCAATTCTTCCCTGATGGTGAGCAGCAGGTCAAGAAGAGCATGGCTCCGAGTTGGCCGCTACAGCACTTGCACCAGGAAGTTGTCCACAATACTCTCCAAAATCTTCCTGGATTGCTTTCATGCTGCTGTAATACCCGCCCAGCAGATGTCGGGGTGATTGAAGTCCCCCATGAGAACCAGGCCCATACTCATACAAAAACCCACCAGGGCACCTGAGGCCCTGCCTCTGCTCTCCAAGTGGGAAGCCAAGGCCTGGAGGATAAATGCTGCCTTGGAGCACAATTTATTTGTTCCAAGCCAAATCATGTCCCAATGTGAGTGAGTCAAGAACCGTAAGTGACCCTACTACCAGCCCCACCTGGGCCTTTGGATGTTTCCAAGTCTTTGGCAGGGATCCTACATATTTGGGGGGGGCACGGAGGGGGGGGCCGGTGCTGGCGGGGACAAAAGTATTTTGTGCACGCCCAAGCCCCGCACACAAACTGCATGGGTACGGCACTGACAGCCCCAGCCCCTTCCACCAGCCCATACACACACACCAAGGAAGCTGCCAGCTCCAGCCAGGAGAACAAATGCCCAGGCGCAGAGGGACATGCAGAGCAACTCCAAGCCTCAGGCCTGGGGCTGTCTGGGTGTCTAGGGAAATGGCACTCCCAGTGCTCCTCCCACAGCTTCTTTCAGCTTCAGGGCCAGACCCTGCACAAAGCAGCCAACTCCTTCCACACCACAACCCCAGGTCCAGCCTGCATGAGCATCTGGGACTGATAAACTGCTGACTGCAGTTAGGCCTCTCATTAAACCCCTTACGGCATGCTGTGCTCTGAGCTGGCTAGTTCCCACCACAGCATGGAAGGATGAGTCGGATTTACCCATAGGATGGTGGAAGTTGTCCTCTTGGTCTCTCCAGAGCCCTGTCTCAACTCTGGAGACAGTCACAGCAGTTAAATGCGCATATGACACGACTGTACTGTATATATCGATATAAATATATAATCTTCACCTCCAACACTATGCCATGTGACCCTTGTGGTTCACTCAGCAGCTCAAAGCACACTAAAAACTGGGGCTGCGCGAGACTTCAGACAGAGCTTCGGATCTTGAGAAGCTTCCTATGCTTTAGGGTCTGAAGCAGCACATCAGGGTTGAAGCGCTGCCTCGTTCGGCTTCCCGAAGAGCTTCGGAGCCGCCTTGGAGATCCGGCCTTAGGGTATAATGGGGAAACAATAAAATACCCATAACTTTGGGGTTTTTTGTCCAATTTGGATGAAACTTTCAGGAATGGTAGACTCTGCAGAAAGGATGAAGCCTGCCAGGCTTCAAGAAGATCAGTGGTGGGTTTTGGGGGTAACATAACCCCAAATTCTTGAAAGCAAAACTCCTGGCACGTCTACGTGTCACAACACAGTGGGGTGAAAACTGCAGGGCTGGTAAATCTTACTGAGGCCGTAAAACCTGCCAAGTTTCAAGAAGATCTGCACAGCGGTTTGCGGGGAACTCTGGATCAGACCGGATCGCAGCCATTTGAAGTAGCCGGATCCAAAGCAGGAGTAGATCGCTGCCGACTCGCGCAGGCCGATTAGAAACCCATTACACAGTTTCCATCATGTGAACACACACATATCCCTATACCCGTACCCCCACCCACTGCCCTCCTCAGAGGGGTTAATCCTATAAACGTCCATGCCATACCCCTCTCCACCGGATATATATAACTAGTTTTGAAAGAAAAAAAATAAGTAGCTGGGTCAGCCATGCTCCCTCTCCACCCCTTGCAGGTGTGGCTTGGGGCTGGGCCAAGACCCCTACCCTTACGTGGCAGGATTGGAGTGAGTTTGCCCACTGCCCTGTGCTACGCAGAGGGATCGGGCCCACCTCCCCTGCCCTGGGCAACTCTCCATCCAGCCTAGACGCCAAAAATGCTGAGCACCACTGGCACAGACGGCGATAAAGGATGAACCACAAAGGACCAATTGTGAATGTGAGGACAGGAAGAGTTTGTATGCTGCATTTTCCCCCATTTCCATCATTTGCCCAGTTTAATGGCAAGTGTTTACTAGCCCTTGCTGTCTGGTGTGCTGACCCCAGGGTCTCCCCTGTGCCAGAGACTGAGCCCCATGCAGAGAGCAGGGCCCTGTGCTGAGCGCTCCCAGCCTGGGGCTGCTTATACCCTCCTGGGAGCAGCATGCAAATCCCTGGCCAGGGCTACTGGTTAAATAGAGATCCTGTATCCAGGAGCCTCAGTCTGTACCCAGCCCCTTGCTGCCTGCTGAGTCTCCCGTGTTAGAGGGCAGCAGCAATGAACTTCTTCGGTATAAAACAGTACACACCTCACAGAAGCCCCATCATAGGGTGTTTGGGATCCTCATCGCTGTGAACGGCCGTGGCAGTGGGGCTTCTCATTCCCTTGGGCCCTTGTGGCATGTCCAGCCCAGCCTGCCCAAAGGGGGAGCAGCACAATAGTCCAAGTCCTGAATTTCCAAGAAACATTTCTGCTGGCATTATATTCAGCTAAGTGTAGCCCAGGTCTACACGGGGTTGTATTCCCCTCTCCAATTGAGGGAATTATTGGCAGGGCAGTGTGCTGTGGAGGGACACAGCAGCCCAGTGGCTGCCGTTGTCCCCTATAGTGTCAGTCCCAGTCAATCAATTACTGAACTATATACAAATTTATTACTGCAATAAAATCATTAAAGGGTAAGGACATAAATTATATATGTACAAATTTACAAAACAATATACCCCATACCATTTATATACACCCAATTATTATTAAAAAATACAAATGAATAACAGATCAACCCAGAACAAAGGTTATGGATGGAGCAACCTTATAACTTTGTTAATATACTAACTATTACTTCAACTTATTTACATAAACTTTAAGGCACAGTCTACAAATATAAGAAGGAATCCTTAGACTACGCAGGTGCCCTCTAGGGCAGGGCCCCATTCCCAAGGTACCACCACAGTAAAGGAGACGGGGGGGGGGGGAAAGAAAAGGAGAGGCAGACCCCCAAAACTCCTAAGACCCCGCTGTCACCCAGGAGTGGCCACATGGTGTCCCTTCACAACCCTGCGGGTCCCTCTCCTGAGGGGACCCTCTCTCCAGGGTTACTTACCACTCCACAGGCCCGCAGGGTTGCCTCCCATTCTGCAGGTCGAGCAAGGTTCCCTGCCAGGCTTTCCTGCGCCCAACTCTGCTGCCACCGGCCTGGCTTAGGGCCACGTTCACCACTCTGTGTAGTGGGCGCTTCACCTTGTGCTAGGGGTTGGAGGCCCGGGCAGCCTTGTGCAGCACCGGTACTCCGTCTGCTCCTCGACCCTCTGGGCAGCATCGTCTGCACTGAGCTGCTTCTGCATGACAAAGATGCTGCTCTGTACACCAGCCTGTGCACCATGTCTCTGGCCACGCACCAAAAGGTGCAGACCCGAGCCACCTCGTGCAACTCCCAGGGCCCAGACACCGTGTGCCGTGCTGCACACCAAGAGCCTAACTGCTGGGGCGGTCTGCAGCTCCCTGCTGATGGACATCCTCAGGGACTCTCCTGGGCTCCGGCTTCACCTGCCGAGCCGCTCTCCTCCGCTCTACGCCCGGCTCTTCTCCCTTCTCCGCCATCTCCCTCTGCCGGGCGCGCAGCTCCTTTCATATTCTCCACGGCTCCCACCCTGAACTCTTCCCGACCGGACAGTGCTGCAGTCTCCAATCAGGTCCGGTTCACCTCTTCTACCCTCCATTCTGGACAGGGGCATGGCTTCATTGCTCTTGCTGCTTCCTGATTGGTGGATGCACTCCACCAATCAAAACAGCAGAATCTCAAGCCTGGGCCTGAACCCAAGCTCTGAAACATGCGCTGCTGCAAGGACATTTCCAAAAGGCTTGAGGGGAAGCACACAGCTCTCCTCCCCCATTCCCCTTTCTCTCAGCTCCTTTGGCTTCCAAAGAAACCCTGCTTGTGGGCACCAGAGAGGAGGGAATCTCTCCTCTACCACCTCAGGTCCTGCTAGGCCCTCACATCCGCACCAATCGTTCAGGACCTTCTTTCCTGCTTCTGTATTTCATCAAGAATTTGAAAAACCCAGGAGAAATCTTTGGTTACATGAATGCCACCACCTCCCTGCACCCTGGATCAGGTCTGCCCTGCCCTGGCACCCCCAAATCCCTGGTTCTGCACCTTCTCCCACCCAGCAGGGAAGGGAAACGACACAGAGCTGCTGCCACCACCCCTCCTGGCTGGGCTCAGGCAGGACAGCAGCAGCGGGGCAGTAAGAGCCATGGTGGGTGGCAGGGCAGGTGGGTCCTCCTTTCCTGCTTGCTCCCCTTGGACAGCCCTGGGAGCTAAAGGTAAGCTGACGGGCACAGGGGCCATGAGGGGAAGGGGATTTTCTATAGTCACTGGCTTTCTCTAGGACAGGGACAAAGAAAAGGATTCAGGAGCCAGAGCTTGAGGCAGGGAAAAGAGATGCTCCGTACATGTCCCAGGACCAAGCCAAGGCACTGTCTGGGAGGAGAGAGCAGCTGGGACTTTGGGTAAGACAGAATATCCTAAATCCTCTCACTGTCCTGGCCCCTTCCTGCCGGACCTTTCAAGGGCAGTGGCTGCCCTGGGCACAGGGGCAGCAGCCTCCCAGGACCAGGCTGTGCCAGGGGCTCCAGGCTGTAGCCCCCATGCAGCCAGCATTGGCCCTCAGCCTGGCACCACCGCCCATCTTTCCTGGGTTACCGAAGGACTCATTCCCAGATTAACAGGCAGAGTCACTCCCCAAAGCCTTGGGAACCATGTGCCAGACCTGGGCCTCTCCCTGCCCCACTGTGCCCTCAGGCCCCAGAACCAAGATTTCCTCCTTCCCCAATCAAGCACAAGCCCAGCTTCTGCAAAGGTCTGCAACCGAGAGCACCTCTGCTCTGCTGCTTCTCCCCTCCCTGCTGGGCACCTGCCTCTCCAGCCTGCAGGGCAGGAGCCTGCCCAGAGCAGCAAACAGCTTCCTACTGGAGCCCTCCGGCCTCTTCTGACAGCTGGTCCAGGGGAAGCTGATCTCAGTGTGGGGAGATCATTATATCACTCATAAGCCCTTCCTGGGACAGGGAAGTCTCCAGTGGGGCCTTTTGTTCCCTGCTTCAGGGATCTGCAACTCCCATTCCCTCTCCCTGCTGTCCCTACACAGTGTCCAAAAAAGTCCATTTTTGGTTACAGAACCCTTGGAACCTCTCATTCATTCAGTCCATACGGTTCAACTCTGTCCTGCCTTCTTCAAGCCTGGCCCCAGCCAAGAGCACCTGCCACTGTCCTTGCTTGGTGCTGGACACACCCCAGGGTCTGCTAATGCAGTGAAAAAACAAGTGTTGCATACACAAGCATGCATGCATGCACACACACTCACACTCTTCCCCTGTCTTGCAGATCAGTGGAGACTCAGACTCTCCAGGGCTGCTCCAAGCACCTGCTGCATTTGCAGCCAAGAGCAGGCAGACACAGAACATGCTCGGTGTCACCATAGGAGACACAGGGACCAGAACCTGCCGGTGCTCATGGGAACCCGAGCTGCACCAGCAGCCTCAACTCTGTACTGCAGGGGGCCAGAAGTTGCGCACACCAGCAATCCTGAGCCCAGCACTGGGATGGCCACCTGAACAGACACAGCTGTGCAAAGCTCTGACCCCCGGGGGTGTCCCTTTGCACCAACCCTTCTGGCTGCACTAAACTATGGGCATCTGCAATGCCGAGATCACTCCATGCCCACACCCTGGGACACATCACTCCATGCCCACACAGCCCCACCCTCACACACAGGCACTGATGGGGGAAGAGCCCATGGCCAGCAGCAGCCCTGTTCTGTACGCAGAGATCTCCTCTTCCTCCCAAGACCTCATGAGGGAAGTCAGGCCAAGGGCTTGAAAAGTCACATAAATATCCCCCTTCAGGTTCAGGGAGCATCCAAAGCTGCTGGGCTGCCTTCACAATATCACACGTGGTCACCCACGCGGCGCACCTCCCACACTCCCACTCGCCCTGTCTTGTAAATAAAGGACTCTGTTGTGGCTGTACTTGGAAGGGACCTTCCAAATGACCTAGGGGAGTTAGGCACCCACATCCCTGCAAAAAAAAAAAAAAAAAGAGCCCTGTGTAGCAATGAGCACCCACCTGCCTCTGCAACCCAGGACTGTCCTGTGCCAGCACCTGTAGCAGGTCAGGAGAGAGATCTCATTTGCATGGGGTTGCATAGCAGATAAGACCTCAGGGTTATGTATGCAAGTGAACCCCCACCACCTTCCCTTAAATGAAGGGCCATTCTCTCCCTCAGGCAGCTTTGGCCAGCTCCAGCCCCTTGTGACACCACTGCATTTGGGCCTTCACCCACCTCCCAACCCCCAGGGAACATGGGCCCTTTGCTCCTGTGCCCCTTCCTCCTGACCATTGCCTTAAGCATCTGTCTCAGCCTGCCCCGGTCCTGCTGCCATCTCCCTGATGGGGCATCTCTCTGTTTTCTTCAGGTTCCTGTTCCCTGGTGCAGCTGACCCAGCCTGGGGGAGCCCCGGGGAAACCCTCAGGGCCCCTGAGATCACCTTCCCTGGATCTGGGCTCTCCCTCACTGAAGATGGGAACGCTGTGAGCTGAACCGGCAGCCCCCAGGGAAAGGTCTGCAATGGCTGTGCCTCCTCTCCTGGGATGATGACAAGTGCTACCAGGACACTCTGAAGTCCCGCCTGACCAGCTCCAAGGACACATCCAAGAAGGAGGTGTATTTGGAGTTGAGAGGCCTGGATGCCAGAGACACCGGCACCTACTACTGCGCCAGAGCACAGAGACACGGCCATGGGCACCCGTACAAATACTAGCTGTTATCCCCTCACCCTCAGCTGCTCTCTCTGAGCATTTGGGACCAGGCCTTCAGTGGGGGGACCTGAGCCTGGCCCCAGCACCACCCCCACCAGTAGGAGCTGAGTGTTGGGGGAGGGTTGCCCCCCCCCCACCCAGAGGCCCAGCCTTGGCCTGGAGTGACACTGGGGTTTGATGCAGATCCAAGTGCCTGGAAACCCAAGCAGGGCTGGGGACACAAACATGGGGCAGAGCAGGGTCTGGGGAGTGTGGGGGAGGGCAGAGAGGCTGGGGGTCTGACCAGGGCAAGAAGGCGAGCTGGACCCCAATAGAGAAGTTGTCCCAGCACAAGAAAACTGGGATGGGATGGATAAACTTCTGTTGTCACCAGTGTCTTTAACTTCTCAGTACCTGTGTAGTTAATCCAGCAAGGGAGGGGATCAGACCCCAGGGGAAGGGGAAGAGGAACCCAAGGCAGAGCTCACCTGCCTTGTGGCTGCAGCCAAAACCCACCTGCCAGTTAGAGATGCTTTCGGGTAGAAAACCACTCAACACAGAAACAACCGTCTGCTTTTGTCTGCATGACACCTGCCCTGGGGGCCACAGGGGCCACTCAGAGACTTGTCTGTCATTGCCAAGCACTGGCCCACGAGTCCAGAGACCGGCACACTCTGCGCCTTCAGCTTGGGAGGCCGTGGCCATATCACTTCATCTCACCTCTCTGTGCTGCTGCTTTCCGATCCCTAGGGAGGCCTGTGCCGCTGACACTCCTGGGAAAGGGGTGATGCTTATACCAGCGCTGCATCATACCCTTCTCCCAAGAAACACTGCACCCCTTCCAGCCCCAGCCCCGATTTCCAATGAACAATGCCCACAGAGCAAACTCAGCTCTTGGGCATGTCTCTTCCTTCAGACGTGTGTGGGGAACTTTGCCATGTTTCCTCCATGTTGTGTACAGACTAAATCTGCATAATATTCATGACTGCCATCATAAGCGATAACTGAGACCCACTCCAGTCCCAAGCGGAGGTGTCATATTGGGGTTCAGGCCCTGAGCTGCCAGGCTAGCCAGGAGCAAGCAGGAGCCTGGGGCACCATGACATGAAGCAGGACCAGGGTGGGGGGACCTCTCCTCCACTCCCAGCCCAGCCCTCTGAAGACCCGAGCTGGCAACAAGCAGGTAGCTGCAGGGGGGCAGGAGTGAGGGGAGCTGGTGCCCCCAGGGCAGACCAGGAGCAGGGCAAGGTGGGGCTCTGAGCAGGTCTCAGGGGTCGGTGAAGCCCAGAGGGGGCTGACTATCAGGGACAAACCTCAGGACTCGGGGCCTCAGCCCCAAGACCCTCAGGCTCCCCCAGCTAACACGGGCACCTCAGGGAACATCGCTGGTGCCCAAATCCCTACAAAACCCAGGACCCATACCCTAACTCAGGTTACTGACACACGGGAACCCAACATGACCTGCTGGGATCTGGCCTCATCCCTGCCAGGTGCCATCCTCTCCTGTCCACCGGGCAAATGGGGATGTCTTATCCCAACTAAGGAGAGAAGGCCCAAAAGGACAAAGGCTGAGGATCAAGGGCCCCTGAGATACTCGTGCCCTGTCATCAGGAGGGGGGAGAAGAGCAGGGAACTGAAGCCAGAGCCCTGCCCACAGCCTGGTTCAGCCATGGATCCAAGCACCGGCCCTTCCCCTCTGTCTGTGCTCATCCCACCCCCTTCTTATGTGCAGAGACTCAGAGCCCTGTGCAGAGAGAGGAGGGCCCTGTGCTGAGCACTCCCAGCCCAGGGCTGCTCACACCCTCCTGGCACCTGCATGCAAATCCCTGGCCAGGGGCTCCTGCTTAAATACAGCTTCTGGGCTGTGAAGCCTCAGTCCATGCCCGGCCCCTTCTTGCCTTCTGGGAGTCCCCCTTGTTACAGGGCAACAGAAATGAGCTCCTTATTTCTCTTCCTCTTTCTTCTCTCTTCTCTCCCATGTAGGTTGTGGGGAAGGGTGGTGGGAAGCCAGAGCACTGGGGCTTCCTCCCTGCACCTGCTTTTTCACCTACTTTCTCTTTTCTTTAGGTGTGCTCTCTGCTGTGCAGCTGGTTGAGTCTGGCCCAGGGGTGGTGAAGCCTGCAGAGACCCTCACCCTCACCTGCACTGTCACAGGTTCCTCCATCAGTAGTTACGGTTGGCACTGGATCCGGCAGCCTCCTGGGAAAGGGCTGGAGTGGATGGGGTTCATATATGGAAGCAGTGATAGCACAGGCTACAACCCATCCCTCAAGAGCCGCATCACCATTTCCAAGGACAACTCCAAGAACCAGTTCTCCCTGCAGCTGCGCTCTCTGACAGCCGCAGACACCGCCACGTATTACTGTGCCAGTGACACAGTGACACAGAGCAGAGCAGGGGCTGCACAAAAAGGGGAAGCCTGTACTTCTTAACATAGCAAAATTACAACAGGCCAGACAAGGAAGTTGCCACCTGAAAACCTCACACACATGGAGAGAAACTAACAGGGTCATCCTTGGCCATCTGAGGGTTGTTATATTTGAACTGACAACATTGCAGACAGGAAAGGCCTGAGAGCTTCGCTGGGCATTTGACAAGACAGAGGTTATCAAGCAGTACAAGTCTCAAGAAGGCTTCACCACAGAGCATTTGGGGCCCTGTCAGCATGGATGGGTATGGCAGTGGGGCTCCTCCTCACAGCCTGGCCCTGCCTGCCCAAAGGGCCACCAGCACTATACTCCTCAATTCAAAACACTCGTCTTTCCTGCAATTGCATTCACCAAACATTTCCAAAATGGTTGAGAGGAAGTACTCAGGTTCTCCTCTCCCACTCCAGTTTTTCCTGAACAGTGTGAGGGTTTGTGGAGTATTCACTCTAATCTCTTGTCATATATAAATCACAGTTGAGTATATTAGGACTCGAATTACCAGATCATTCCTCATTTCTTTCTTTCAGTGGTGACCCGGAGTCTTGCCTCCAACTTCTTTTTGTAAATGTGCTCGGCTGGGGGGATGTAACTTAAACACCACTGAGTGATGGAGTACTGGTCTATCCTAATGAGGTTTTGACCTTTCTAATACAAAGGATTTTTTTTTTATTCACCAGAAAATAAAAACTCACCAGGTGTTCTTTGTGCTGAAGATCTTTTATTAGGTGTGTATCTAATTTTTCTAAATTGATTCTTAGGTCTCAGCATCACCTGAGTTGGCTGAACTGACAGAAGCCTGTTTCCCAATCTACTGATTAATGCCTTCTGCAGTAGAGGTAAGTGTTATGTCCCTTATAATCTATAACCTTCAAAAAAACTCAAGCAGTGTAAACTCAAATGTGATTCTGTCTTTTTTCCTAAAACAGGAGTGTCCCAAAACAAGGTGCGTTTCCCTTTAAGTGCTCTAAAAGCTGTTGGTTTTGTTGTATTTTATTTTAGGTTTCTCCTTTACAATGATACTTCAGCCTGAACCGATTTCCCAAATGAAGGAGTTAAGAAAAGTTTTACTTGTCACTGTGCAACTCCGCCGTCCCTCCTCCGCTGACTGTCGCTTTCTCAATGTCACGCTGACTCCAGGAGACTATTCTTGTCGGTGATTATTTATCCCGTTTCCCTCGACTCAACGCTGTCTCCCTTCCTTCCCAGCCAACTGACAGTCGGTTCTTCTCTGCCTCACCTTTACAATCAGCTGCCTCTTTCTTTCCATGGCATGCCTCTCTCCTCCGGTCTGTCTGGTGATGCTCCAGGTGCATCGAGCAGCTGCTCCAGAAATGCAGTTCCCACACCTTCCTCCTCCTGCCCCATCCCTCCAACAAGCCCAAGCCCCTGAGTCAATGCTAGTGGAGGGGGAACACCAACCTGCAAGAAAAAGGCTTCTGCCAAGGCCAGCAGCTGGCAGGGTGTGTTTCCAGGGATCCCAGGGGCTCAGACAACAATCCCCGGTGGGGAGGCAGGGGCGGTGGTGCTGCCTTATGGCCACACAACACTGCCCAAGAAGGGGCTGTCTGGGAGCTCAGCCGCATGGGGAGACTCACGCCAAAACCCAAGCTTGGGGAGTTTCTGGCACCAGGCCACCAACAACGCCCTGAACCTCTCTGCTTCTTAAGCCAGCAGGCTCCTGCCATGCTGTGGGGGACCCTGGTCAGCTCTTCCTGTACTGGACAAGGGACACCCCTCATCTGTCAGCACGACCTGCCTGGAGCCCTAATACCCATCTGGGCAACACCCTGATCAGCCCTGGTCCTGGTTGTCCAGTAGCCCCTGGTGCCAGAGCCTCAGGCCCTCTCTGCTCATTGCCCTGTGTGCTCGTGGCACATCAGGGGCAGTGAATGGGGATGGAAACACACAGTGGTTCCCTGGAGCCAGAGCGCAGCCCAGCCCAAACCCCTGGGAACAGCAGGCTGGAGCAAAGCTCAGCATCGACCCGCCTCCGATGTGGCCTCCCTATCTGGTGCTGCTGGGACGGGTCCTGCTGCAGCATTTAAACAGTACAGATGTCAGTACTGACCCATAAACAGATTGAAAAACCAACTCTAGACCTTTATCTGCTTCCTCAGGTTCCTCTTAATCAACGGACAAATCCATGCTGTGTCCAGTGAGACCTGCATAAAGGCCCTTATAAAACAAGTGCAGGTAAATGGTGGAAACAATTTCCTGCGTAATGCCTGGAGGGTTCCTCCTTAAACAGCACCCTGGCCCTCAGGGCCTCAGCGTCTCCCCAGACCTGCCCCTTCCTGCCTGCTGGAGGCACCAGGCATCAGTCACAGTGACCATGACAATGACCACGACACGGGTGCTAGTTTTGCTGTCACCTCTGGCAGCCCCTCTGGGTGAGTGTTTCCTGCACTGGGGGCAGGGGAACGTAGGGGAAGGGTCCATTTGCTAAAGCCAGGTTCATTTCTCTGTTAGGATATCAGCATCCTCTGGACTAAACCCCTGCACTCACCGACTGACTGCCAGCACAGATTCAGCAGCTGCCACCTTCCCTCACAGTAACACTCCTACAGTCGCACACACTTCCCAGAACCTGGGCCCTGCACTCGGGACGGCCCCTGCACAGCCCTGCACACTAACTCCCTGGCACTGCACTGACAGCCACAGCAGCAGCCATGAGCCAGACACACCAAGGCAGCTGCCAGCTTCAGCCCGGGGAACAACCTCCCCAGGGTCCAGATAGGGACACGTGGAGGAAACCCCCAGCCTCAGGCCTGGTGGTGTCAGGCTCCAGGGGAGGATTCACTGCAATTCTTTAGCTCTGGGGCCCCATCCTGAGGTACAGCCAGCACGGGTTTGTCACGGGTAGGTCTTCCTTAACCAGTCTCATCTCCTTCTATGACCAGGTGACGTATCACCTGGACAAGGGAGAAGAGATGAATGTCATATACCTGAACTTTAAAAAAGCCTTTGATCTGGTGTCCCATGACCTCCTGTTGGAAAATTTGGCCAACTGTGGCCTCGACTACACCACAGTCTGATGGCTGGGAAATTGGCTCCGAGGTCAGACCCAGAGAGTAGCAGGAGATACCAGCAAGTCATTATGGCACGCCGTAACCAGGGGCCTCCCCCAAGGCTCTGTCCTTGGCCCGGTTCTCTTCAACACCTTTGTCAACGATGTGGACATTGGTGTCAGAAGCGCACTGCCTAAGATCACCGATGACACTAAACTTTGAGGCCTAGCGTGCACACCTGAGGACAGGCTAGCGATCCAGGCTGACTTGGAAAAATTTAGTAAGTGGGTGGACACAAACCTGATGACATTCAATACTAATAAATGCAAGGTACTTCATCTCGGGGGGGAACCCGCAGCATACTTATAGGCTCAGCAGTGCTACACTTGCTAGCACCATGGCTGAAAGAGACTCGGGGGTCATGATTGACCACAAGATGAACGTGAGCCACCAATGCGACGTCGCAGCTGGTAAAGCAAACAAAACCCTGGCTTGTATCTACAGATGCTTCTCACGTCAAATCTCAGGATTGTAATCCTCCCACTGTACCCAGCCTTGGTAAGGCCGCAGCTGGAGTACTGCATCCAGTTCTGGGCTCCGCAATTCAAGGAAGATGTTGAGAAGCTCGAGAGAGTCCAGAGGAGAGCCACGCGCATGATCAAAGGGAAAGAGAATAGGCTGTATGAAGAGAGGCTGAGAGCCAGGGGACTCTTCAGTCTGGAAAAGCACAGGCTAAGCAGGGACCTGGTGGCTACCTATAAGTACACAAGGGGTGTTCATCAGGATGTGGGAGAATGTCTGCTCACCAGAGCACCCCAAGGAAAAACAAGGACCAACGGTCACAAGACCTCCTACAAGACCATTTTAGGCTGGACATAAGGAAAAAATTCTTTATTGTCCAAGCCCCCAAGACCTGGAATAGACTCCCCCCAGATGTGGTGCAGGCACCTACTCTGGACTTATTCAAGAAGCACTTGGATGCTTATCTTGCTGGGGTCCTTTGACCCAAGCTGACTTCCTGGCCCTGGGATGGGGGCTGGCCTTGATGATCTTTGAGGTCCCTTCCAGCCCTAACATCTATGAAACCCTGGAGCCCAAGACATGGAGAGGAGACACCTCTTGTTGCACCAGCTGTGGTTTATTTGTTTGTGAGCTAATTTACATTTGTTTTATTTTAATCTAATTTTGTTTTAATTAAGTTTTAGCATAAATCAATAATGTTTAGCATAAATATAGCAGTCGTTTTATTGTATGTTTTAATGTATTGATTTTAAGTTGTTATTATGAATTTAGTTTGTTATTGCATCTTTACAGAGATTGCAGGTTGTCCCAGCAGCACCCTCCTAGCTACCAAAGGGCATTACCAGCCTATATACCAACACCCCACACCAGGATGCCATCCAAGTCTGCCTTACATATCTACAAGAGCAAGATTACAATTCAGAGTACAGGCCCAAAGATATTAGTGACCTCATACACTTCATCCTCATACACAGCAAAATGACTTTTAATAACCAACACTTCCTCCAGATCACCGGCATGGATTTGGGCACCAAAATGGCCCCACAGTATGCCAACATTTGTATAAGCCACCAGGAAGAAGAATTCCTCAAGGACTGCACCACCAAACCCTTGCTACACTTAAGATATATCGATGACATCTTCATCATTTGCACTGAAAACCTGCAATCTCCGATTGAGTTCCATGAGAAATTCAACAATCACCATCCCTCCCATTGGACTATCTCTTGAATACTCCAGCACCAACATCTCCTTTTTGGACATGATGATCAGCATCCATAATAGTCCACTACAAACCTTATTATGCAAGAAACCCACAGACCAACGTGTATATCTGCAGTGAACAAGCAATCACCCTAAAAAAACACCACAAAAGCTGTTATATACAGTCAACCCCTCAGATACCCCCAAATTTGCACTGAGGAAAACACCCGGGATTGCCACGTCACCAGTCTAAAAAAAGGCTTCCACCCAACAAGGAAACTCCTCCAGAGAGATAGATCGCATGTTTGAAAGAGCCATCTGGATACCGTGTGAAGAAACCCCAACAAATTGCATACCTGCATTTATGATGTATCACCCTTCCCATGAATCCATAACAAAAATCCTCAAACTATTGCAACCCATACCAGAAAAACACCTTATTCTTAAAGAGTTCTTCCCAGAGCCAGCCATCCTAGCCTTCAAACAAGCATCAAACCTCGTTAACCTCATCATGAGAAGCAGACTTCCTCAGGCCCAGAACACACCAACTGGATCCAGACCGTGCCATGACAAGAAATGCAAAACCTGCCCACACATCTCCACCACCCCCACGATTACTACACCCCACAAGAGAGCCATCAGCATTCCCGGATCTTACAGCTGCAACTTCAGAAATGTTACAGAGCTCATCCAACGCACCAAATGCCCTGATGGACAATACGTAGGGGAGACCAAACAACAACTGCGCCCCAGAATGAATGCACGCCGGAAATCTAGCAAAGACAAGAATACCCCATGACCGGTGGGGGCATGTTTCTCACAAGAAAACCACTCTCCCTCCAATCTCTCAGTTCAGATCCACAACAGAAACTTACAAATCACCTGTCAGAGATGAGCCTATGAACTCCACTTAATCAGCCTCCTGGATAATAAAAAACCAGCCCAGCCGCTGGCTTTTTTACTTTTCATTCCTTCCACGAAGAGCACACACCGACTGCAGAAAATTTCTCAGCCTGACAAAGGATTTTAAACCGGAAAGTTTACTTCATTTTTGTTTTCCAAATATTTAAGCTGGTCTAATAAAAGATATCAGATTCACCCAAAGAACCGTGTCTACTTATTGTATCGTTATCTTTCGTTATTGTGTTCTTTTATATTTGGATGTATGAATGAATAAATGAGGAGGGAATTGTAAAAGCAGAGTAGGCTATATGTCAGTAAAGAAGTTATCAAACGGTGAATCATGTGAAGTGGCTGAAGAACTCAGCCTGTACCAGGAGAAGAATAAATATAAACAGAAAAGATCAGATTAAAGACAAGGTTTGCAACATCTCAAAGCTAGACGCCCTGGACAAAAGCACACACCAGCGATAATGGAAGGATGTCGTAAAACAGAGCGATTGAAGAGCAACACTTCAAGACAAGGATGCATGAGCCGAACCACTTGTCAGCATGGAAAAGTACTGAGATTTTAGACAAAGAAGTTATAGAGCCAGGAAAGGTGGACCAGTCACCCAACACCAACTTGATAAACCCTATAAAGGAGAGAGACTTAGCAGTAAGAGGTGGGGTAACACTCTGTGAACTTCACTGGAGCAGTCCATCTCCCCCATTCCTGATCTCATGCTAACTAAGCTGGCCACCTATAGTATTTGAGCAGCAAACTTTGGTAACTATAACATCCTCAGAGTGATTTAAGAGTGAGTGTGTGTGTATGTACGACCCCTCTTTTGCATATTATAATCAATAAATGAGGTATTTTGCCTTTTCCCCTCCCTCAAATCTCACTCATCATTTGAGCGGCTTGCTAATTTGTGCAGCACTCTCAGCTCCCAGATGGACACCTTCCTCTCCAAACTCCTCCTCCCACAGTTTCTCTAAGCCGCAGAACAGGAGCCAGCCCAAAGCAGGAAACAGCCTCCCTGGCATGAGTCTGATGGAGCAGCTGGACCTGATGGGCAGGTAATGACTGCAGCTGAGAAGTAATTAGGAACCTATTAACCCTTTCCAGCCTACTGCTCATCCAGCAGTCTGGTCTCCATCAGAGCACGGACAAGGTGTGTGTTTATGCACAGGAGGGTGGAAGTTGTCCCCTTGGCCTCTGCAGGACCAGGTCCCACCTCTGCACACACTTCCAGGGACTAGGCCCTTGCAGCTCCAACATCTGGAGACACCCTCCCAACAGCCCCTTACTGCTTTGCAGTGAGATGGCATCCTCTAGCTCAGCACAGCCTATGTAGAGAGGCAGAGATGTCCAGAGACACTCAGTGCTCTGCCAGGTCCCAGCTTTCTGCAGCACGTGGGACAAGGGCCCTCGGGGCAGAGACAGCCCGAACCAGGGACGTTCCTGTGCCCTTACCCCGACCCTGGAGAGACTCAGGCTGAACCAGGCTGATTCCTTCACCAGGGGGCAGCACCTCCCCCGCCCCCCTGTCACCCCCCCGCCCCCCACACCCCCACGCAGCTCCTGTCCCACTGCACCAGCACACGGGGACCCTGGCTCCTTCCCACCAGCAAGGGACGGCACCACACACCCTGCACTGTGTTTGCTAGGCCCCTAAACAGACTCCTGCCCCTTCCCCTAAGCATTCCCCACTAGGGATGCAGACACAGCCCCTGCCCCACAGACTGCAGCCAGGCAGGGCTCAGCTAGTCCCCGTCTCTCAGTCCTACCCAGACTGAGCGATACTTGCAGCACTGACCTGGTGCACTGATACCTAGGGAGGTCATCCGCACAACACCAACCACTTCTGCTGCGAGTGAGACCCCCAGCAAGAGAACAGGGACAAGAAGCAGGGTCACTGTGTGTGTGTGCCTTGGCAAAGGGTACGGATATGGAGTTACAGGCACTGCCTATAGCACAGGAGCACATGTACGCACACATAGAGCAGCAACACATGCACACACATATAAGTCCCTCCATATTATACCTAGGTCAGGCCCTGGCAAACTCTGTCTGTGTAAGCTAAGCACAACCTAGCAAACCTGCCCATGTAGCTGCCTCTGGAAACTCAGGGCCATGACACCCAGGAGCTGAGCTTCCCTCCTGGGCTGTGGCCTCTGCTCCTGCAGTGCCCTGCTCTGCCGCCTGCTCCTCCAGGCCCTAGTCCCAGGTGAGGGTTGGGGGCTGCAGACATCTCCACATATTGCACAAGAGAAAGGCAGCACAGGCACACAGAGAACGGCAGGCGCTGGGCCAAAGGGAAGCAGGTCCCTTACAGGCAGGTAGTGCCTTTGTCAGCATTTCCCCTGGCTGTGCTCAGCAAGACGCAAGGAAAAGCAATGCAGCCCCCTGCTCCACCCCAGGCCCCTGCCGTTCACTGTAATACCTGCCCCAATGCTAGGCCATTCCCAGGAGCACGGGGAACCCTATCCTGGATCTGTATGCTCCAAGCTCCATCTCCCTCTCCAACATGGCCTCCTCATCAGCTTGTGCTGCCCCACACACACCCCACCTGCTGCCTTTGCATCTCCTGCAAAAGCAGGAGCACCTGGGGCAGGGCCCTGATGTCTGCTCTGGGCTGGTGCAGCACGAGCACAACAAAGGCTGGACCAGAGCTGTAGGCAGTCAGAGCTGTAAGGACAAGGGAGGACCTGGCATGAGCAAGGGGAAAACCACAGTCATCCCTGAGAGCAGGGATCAGCAGCACCCACTGCACTGCACCCGGGGAACAAAATGCACACGAACAGGCACACATGCATGTGCATGCACACTGCCTGATTTGCACTTTCCCCTGATAAATCCCACATCTCCAGACCCAAGTGGAGGCGTCACATTGGGGTTCAGGCCTTGAGCTGCCAGCATAAACAGGAGCAGCCAGGAGCCTGCAGCACCATGACCTGAAGCAGGACCTGGGTGGGGGGACCTCTTACACTCGCAGCCCAAATCCTAAAAAAACCCAGTACCCATACCCTAACCCAGGTTACTGACACCCGGGAACCCAACATGACCTGCTGGGATCTGGCCTCATCCCTGCCAGGTGCCATCGTCTCCTGTCCACTGCGCAAATGGGGATGTCTTATCCCAACTAAGGAGAGAAGGCCCAAATGGACCAAGGCTGAGGATCAAGGGCCCCTGAGATACTCGTGCCCTGTCATCAGGACGGTGGGGGAAGAGCAGGGAACTGAAGCCAGAGTCCTGCCCACAGCCTGGTTCAGCCAGGGATCCAAGCACCGGCCCTTCCCCTCTGTCTGTGCTCATCCCACCCCCTTCTTATGTGCAGAGACTCAGAGCCCTGTGCAGAGAGAGGAGGGCCCTGTGCTGAGCACTCCCAGCCCAGGGCTGCTCACACCCTCCTGGCACCTGCATGCAAATCCCTGGCCAGGGGCTCCTGCTTAAATACAGCTTCTGGGCCGTGAAGCCTCAGTCCATGCCTGGCATCTTCTTGCCTTCTGGGAGTCCCCCTTGTTATAGGGCAACAAAAATGAGCTCCTTATTTCTCTTCCTCTTTCTTCTCTCTTCTCTCCCATGTAGGTTGTGGGGAAGGGTGGTGGGAAGCCAGAGCACTGGGGCTTCCTCCCCGGACCTGCTTCTTCACCTTTCTCTTTTCTTTAGGTGTCCTCTCTGCTGTGCAGCTGGTTGAGTCTGGCCCAGGGGTGGTGAAGCCTGCAGAGACCCTCACCCTGACCTGCACTGTCACAGGTTCCTCCATCAGTAGTTGAGGCAGTTGGAGCTGGATCCGGCAGCCTCCTGGGAAAGGGCTGGAGTGGATGGGGTACATACGTGGAAGCAGTGATAGCACAAGCTACAACCCGTCCCTCAAGAGCCGCATCACCATTTCCACGGACAACTCCAAGAGCCAGTTCTCCCTGCAGCTGCGCTCTCTGACGGCCGCAGACACCGCCACGTATTACTGTGCCAGAGACACAGTGACACAGAGCAGAGCAGGGGCTGCACAAAAAGGGGAAGCCTGTTCTTCTTAATGTGGCAAAATTACAAGAGCCCAGACAAGGAAGTTTCCACCTGAAAGCCTCACACACATGGAGGGAAACTCTCATAGGATCATCCTTGGCCATCTGAGGGTTGTTACCTTTGGACTTTTAACATTGCAGACAGCAAAGGCCTGAGAGCTTCGCTGGGCATTTGACAAGACAGAGATTATCAAGCAGTACAAGTCTCAAGAAGGCTTCATCACAGAGCATTTGGGGCCTTGTCAGCATGGATGGGTATGGCAGTGGGGCTCCTCCTCACTGCCTGGCCCTGCCTGCCCAAAGCGCCACCAGCACAACACTCCTGAATTCAAAACACACGTCTTTCCTGCAATTGCATTCGCCAAACATTTCCAAAATGCTTGAGAGGAAGTACCCAGGTTCTCCTCTCCCTCTCCAGTTTTTCCAGCACAGTGTGAGGGTTTGTGGAGTATTCACTCTAATCTCTTGGCGTATATAAATCACAGTGGAGTATATTAAGTCTCAAATTACCAGATCATTCCTCATTCTTTCTTTCACTGGAGACCCTGAGTCTTGCCTCCCATGTCTTGCTGTAAAAAAGAGTGTGTGTGGGAGGATGCAACGTAAACACCACTAAGTTATGGAGTACTGGTCTAGCCTATTGAGGTTTTAACTTTTAACAAAAAAAAAAAAAAAAAAAAAAATAATAATAATAAAAAAAATGTTTTTTATTTTGTATTAAACCACAAATGAAAACCCACCAGGTTCTTTGTGTTGAAGATCTTTTATTAGGTGTCTATCTAATTTTTCCAAATTGATGCTTATGCCTCAGCATCGCCTGAATTGGCTGAACTGACAGAGGCCTGTTTCCCAACCTACTGATTAATGCCTTCTCCAGTAGAGGTAAGTGTTATGTCCCTTATAATTTTTAACCTTCCAAACAAACTCAAGCAGTGTAAACTCAAATGAGATTCTATCTTTTCTCCTAAAGCAGGAGTGTCCCAAAACAGGGTGACTTCCCCTTTAAGTGCTATAAAAGTTTTTGGTTCTGCTGTATTTTATTTTAGGTTTCTCCTTTACAATGGTGCTTCACCCTGACCCGATTTCCCAAACGAAGGATTTCAGAAAAGTTTTACTTGTCACTGTGCGACTCCGCTGTCCCTCCTCCACTGACTGTCACTTTCTCAATGTCATGCTGACTCCAGGAGAGTATTCTTGTCGGTGATTATTTATCCCGTTTCCCTCGACTCGACGCGGTCTCCTGTCTTTTCCAGCCACCTGACAGTCGATTCTTCTCTGCCCCATCTTCCTAATCAGCTGCCTCTTTCTTTCCATGTCATGTCTCTCTCCTCCTCTCTGGCTGGTGATGCTCCAGGTGCATCGAGCAGCTGCTCCAGAAATGCAGTTTCCTCTTTTCTCTTCCCAGGACTTTCCGGTTTTCAGGTAATGACGCTGCAAGTTCACTACCTTCATGACAGTGTTCCTAACTCCCTTTGGCTCCCATAGCACTCATCTTGACGGCCACCAAACAAAGAGAGACTCCTCCACCTCCTTGAATCCTCCTAAGGCCATCACATCCTCAGCAGCCACTCAGGACCTTCCTTCCTGCTTCTGTATTTCATCAGATATTTCAAACCCCACTCAGGAATACTTGTCACAGCGATCCCAAAGGCTCCAGCTCCTTCTCACGCAGCAGGCCCTGGGCACCTGCAGGGCAGAGATTGCTGTGCCCAAACAGCCGCACCCTTGCACCCGGGCAGCAGTGGGGGAAGGGATCACAATGGTCACCAGGGAGAAAAGCAGGACCAGCAGGCAGGGAGACATTGTAAGGGCCTAGACCCTGCTCTCTGCTCAGCACCAGCCACGCCTGGCACCTGAGAGCAGGCCCAGGCTGCTCCTCCCATGGGTAAGGACAGCTGCAACAGGAGGGGCTCTTGCATCTCCAGGACCCCCACATCTCCATGGACATGACCCTTCCACAAACCACCCAAGCCTTGGGATTCAGCAACTGTTACAAGACCTGGGTCCACCAGGCTTCTGGGAAGGGGCTGGAGTGGGTCAGTCTCATACGCAGCTGAGTAACGGTCTCACAGCAGAGTACAGTAGTGCCGTAAAGGGCGATTCACCATCTCCAGGGATGAGTCCAACAGCACCACACAGCTGCAGATGAACAGGCGGAGAGACGAAGACACGGCCCAGTATTACTGTGCCGGATACAGTGATCCCAAACCTTCTGGGCTTCATACAATAACCTTGAACTGTGAGCTGTTCAGGCCAGCAGAGAGCAGCAAACATTGTCTAATTAAATAGCAATAGACTTCGACCAGGTCCAGCTCCCAATGCCCACCTCCCCCGCCCCTTTTTTTGTGTCATGTCTGAGGCCAAATCAATGAAATCAGTTCTGCATTGTATCCACTGAGCACAGCTCAATTGTTCCAGTCCTTTTGGTGCTGCCATGGGGAAGTCTCCTCCCTCCCAGACCAGGCTACAGCCTGGGGCTTCAGATCTTCCCACATCCATGGCAGGCATCCTGCACGCAGGCCCAAGCCTGGAGACCTTGTGGTTCAGATGCTCCCCAGCCTTGCTTCCCGCTGGACAGAGGAAGATGGAGGAGAAGCCCAGGAGCAATCCCTCGTCACCAAAATTGTCTAGCTGAGATCTTCCCGCTGGAGGCAGTCAGGTCTCTCGCAGGCAGCAGCCTGCCGGCCCCTCAGGTCCCTAAAGCTTCTCCTGGACATGACATGCCCCTGCACTGACCCATCAGGGCTCATTGCATTTTCCACCTTCAGCGCCAAGCCTGCATCCAACCCCTCCATGGCCCTTGAAGCCTGCTCCATACACAGGCACCAGCAGAAAGCGAGGAAGCAAGGCAGGAGCCAGCCAGGCCTGCGGAGATCCTTCCCAAAGCGTCACCCCCAGACAGTGCTGCTGCCCAGGAGCAATCCCTGAGCAGCGTGGCTGGAGCTCCCTCCCTGCCTCACCCCAGGAAAAGGCCCCAGGGAGGAAGAGGAGGCAGGAACTGCTCTGCACAGGGCAAGGACAGGGCGGCTGTGGCCAGCTCAGCACACGTTGTCCAGACCCCCAAGGATCTCACTAAGCACCTTTCAATGGGGCTGGGCCTCTGGGCTGAACAGGCCTGTCAAGGGGGAAGGTCAGAATAGCAGCTGGGAGGGTTTAGACTCCAGCTGCCAGGGATCAGTCACATCTGTCCTCCACTGACACTCCCAGCATCACAGCCCTCCCACTTGGAGGAAACCAGGAGCTTAGGCCAGCTCAGAGCCCAAACTGCACAGTTTTTCCAACCAAGACCTCACCCAATAACCCCGGGTATTTGATAGTTTCCTGGACAATCTTAACTGCAGCAATGCTCCCTCCCTGTTGTACAAGAGAACCAGAAACAAACACCAAAGACAGTGTCAGAGATAAAAGAAGTGCAAGATCTCATGCCAGCATCATCATCTTGAGGACCAAAACCCACCAGTCCCTGCAGCCGCACTCCCTGGCAGCCACCAACCCCACCACGTATTACTGAGGTGGGGACAGGGTGACAGAGCCGCGCAGGGACTGCACAAGAGGCAGAAGCAGGCTCTGATCAGACACCAGCACCAATTTTTCCTGAGAGACAGTGTGCGACTGTAAGAACAAGAAAAGGAGTCAAAGGCCCCAAACCTGGAGAAACCCCCGCCCTGCTCTGCCCTGCCCTGCGCGGCTGAAGGAAACGTGCCCTTTTCCCAGAGCACAGCCAGGTGCTGCCTGTGTCCAGGGACCAGCTGGGAATCACCAAGCGGGTCACAAGGGATGTGAAGACCTTCTGCAAGGCCCTCAGTCTCTGCAGAGAGAGGCAGCCAGGACTCACTCACCATCGACCCCAGCACCTCACAGCGCACAGCAGGGTCAATCTATGCCACAGAGAAAGACCCAGCGCCTTCCTCCCACAGCGGGACCCAGGCATTCCCAGTTCCCCCACCTTCCTCCTCCTGCCCCATCCCTCCAACAAGCCCAAGCCCCTGAGTCAGTGCTAGTGGAGGGGGAACACCAACCCCCACGAAAAATTTGGTTTAATTAAGCTTTAGCATAAATCAATAATGTTTAGCAAGAATATAGCAATCATTTTATTGTTTGTTTTAATGTATGGATTTTAAGTTGTTATTATGAATTAAGTTTGTTATTGCATCTTTACAGCGATTGCAGGTTGTCCCAGCAACACCCTCCTAGCTACCCATGGGCATTACCAGCCTACATACCCACACCCCACACCAGGATGGCATCCAAGTCTGCCTTACATATCTACAAGAGCAACATTACAATTCAGAGTACAGACCCGAAGATATTACTGACCTCATACACAGCAATATCACTTTTAATAACCAACACTTCCTCCAGATCATCTGCACGGCTATGGGCACCAAAATGGCCCCACAGTATGCCAACATTTGTATAAGGCACCTGCAAGAAGAATTCCTCAAGGACTGCACCATCAAACCATCTGCAGTGAAAAAGCAATCACCCTAAAAACACCAAAGAAGCTGTGATATGCAGCCAAGCCCTCAGATACCCCCAAATTTGCACTTTAGGAGAACACCCGGGATTGCCACCTCACCAGTCTAGAAAAGACTTTCACCCAACAAGGAAATTTCTCCAGAGTGATAGGTTTTAGACAAAGAAGTTACAGAGTCAGGAAAGGTGGACCGGTCACCCAGCACCAGCTTGATAATCTCTATAAAGGAGAGAGACTTAGCACTAAGAGGTGGGGTAACACTCTGTGAACTTCACTGGAGCAGTCTGTCTCCCCCACTCCTGATCTCATGCTAACTAGGCTGCCCACTTATAATACTTGAGCAATAAACATTGGTAACTATAACATCCGCAGAGTGATTTGAGTGAGTGTGTGTGTGTGTGTGTGTGTGTGTGTGTGTGTGTGTGTGTGTGTGTGTGTGTGTGTATGTATAAGTGCTCTTTTGCATATTATAATCAATAAATGAAGCATTTTGCCTTATCTCCCTCATAAAGTCTCACTCATCATAAGAACTATTTGGTAATATGTGCAGCACTCTCACCTCCCAGATGGACACCTTCCTCTCCAAACTCCTCTTCCCTCAGTTTCTCTAAGCTGCAGGACAGAAGCCAGCCCAAAGCAGGAAACAGCCTCCCCAGGTTGAGTCTGATGGGGCATCTGGACCTGATGGGCAGGTAATGACTGCAACTGAGAGGTAATTAGGGCCCCATTAACCCTTTCCAGCCTACTGCTCTTCCAGCAGTCTGGTCTCCATTAGAGCATTGACAAGGGGTGTGTTTATGCACAGGAGGGTGGAAGTTGTCCCCTTCGCCTCTGCAGGACCAGGTCCCACCTCTGCACACACTTCCAGGGACTAGGCCCTTACAGCACAGCCGATGTAGAGAGGCAGAGACGTCCAGAGAGAGACTCAGTGCCCTGCCGTGTCCCAGCTTTCTGCAGCATGTGGGACAAGGGCCCTCGGGGCAGAGACAGCCCGAACCAGGGACGTTCCTGTGCCCTTACCCCGACCCTGCAGAGACTCAGGCTGAACCAGGCTGATTCCTCCACCAGGGGCAGCACCTCCCCCACCCACCTGTCACCCCCCGCCCCCCACACCCCCACGCAGCTCCTGTCCCACTGCACCAGCACACGGGGACCCCGGCTCCTTCCCACCAGCAAGGGACGGCACCACACACCCTGCACTGTGTTTGCTAGGCCCCTAAACAGCCTCCTGCCCCTTTCCCCTAAGCATTCCCCACTAGGGATGCAGACGCAGCCCCTGCCCACAGCCTGCAGCCAGGCAGGGCTCACCTACCAGGGGCTCTCATTACCCTGGGAGGCAACCAAATCCCCCAGTGTCAGAGAGGGACACAGCGAGAACCACAACCCCAGGCATTGGGCTCCCAGAAACTGGTTTTACTTTAGGGCTTTGGGACTGAGGCCTTAACCTGGAGGCCAGGGCAGGGAGTGCAGACACCTCTCCCCTCAGCTTCCTCTCCCAGCTGCAGGGCAGGAGCCTGCCAGGAGCAGCCAACAGCCTCCCTGCAGCCTGCTGGAGCAGCTGGGCTGGACCAAGCTGGGAGGTTAGCCCTGCCCGTGCTGCTCCCTCTGGCCTGCCCCTTCCCTCCTCCAGCCTGGCCTGCACAGGGCATGTTTCCGCATACAAGCTGCTCCCCTGCATCTCCCCGACACCTACTCCCTAGTTCAGGGAAGGGCAGCAGGGTATCTCTGTGTGTGCCTTGGCAAAGGGTACAGACATGGACCAACAGGCACTGCCCATAGCAGAGGGGCACAAGTACATACACACTGAGCAGCAACACATGCACACACTCAGGCATACACATATAAGTCCCTCCATATTATTCCAAGGTCAGACCCTGGCAAACTCTGTCTGCGTAAGCTTATCTCAACCTAGTAAACCTGCCCATGTAGCTGCTCCTGGAAACTCAGCATGACGAAACCCAGGAGCTGAGCTTCCCTCCTGGGCTCTGGCCTCTGCTCCTGCAGTGCCCTGCTCTGCCCCCTGCTCCTCCAGGCCCTAGCCCCAGATAAGGTTGGGGGCTGCAGACATCTCCACATATTGCACAGGAGACAGGCAGCACAGGGACGCAGAGAAGGGCAGGTGCTGGGCCAGAGGGAAGCAGGTCCCTTACAGGCAGGTAGTGCCTTTGTCAGCATTTCCCCTGGCTGTGCTCAGGAAGACAGAAGGCAAAGCAATGCAGACCCCTGCTCCACCCCAGGACCCTGCCATTCACTGTAATACCTACCCCAACTCTAGGTGATTCCCAGGAGCACGGGGAAGCCCCATCCTGGATCTGTATGCTCCAAGCTCCATCTCCCACTCCAACATCGCCTCCTCATCAGTTTGTGCTGCTGCCCCACACCAACCCCACCTGCTGCCTTTGCATCTCCTGGAAAAGCAGGAGCTCCTTGGGGCAGGGCCCTGATGTCTGCTCTGGGCCGGTGCAGCACGAGCACAACAAAGGCTGGACCAGAGCTGTAGCCAGTCAGAGCTGTAAGGACAAGGGAGGACCTGACATGAGCAAGGGGAAAACCACAGACTTCCCTGAGGCAGGTATCAGCAGCAGCCACTGCACTGGACCCGGGGAACAAAATGCACACCAACAGGCACACATGCATGTGCATGCACATGGGATGATTTGTAGTTTCCCCTGATCCATCCCATCTCCAGACCCAAGAGGGGGTGTCACATTAGGGTTCAGTTCCTGAGCTGCCAGCCTAAGCCTGAGCAAGAAGGAGCCTAGGGCAACATGGCATGAAGAAAGACCAGGGTGGGGGGAACTCTCTTCCACTCCAAGCCCAGCCCTCTGAAGACTCGAGCTGGCAACTGGTATCTGCAGGGGGGCAGGAGTGAGGGGAGCTGGTGCCCCCAGGGCAGACCAGGAGCGGAACAAGGTGGGGCTCTGAGCAGGTCTCAGGGGTCGGTGAAGCCCAGAGGGGGCTGACTATCAGGGACAAAGTGCAGGACTGGGGGCCTCGGCCCCAAGCCCCTCAGGCTCCCAGGCTCCCCCAGCTAGCACTGGCACCTCAGGGAACATAGGTGGTGCCCAAAACCCTACAAAACCCAGGACCCATACCCTAACTCAGGTTACTAAACGGGCACTCAACATGACCTGCTGGGATCTGGCCTCATCCCTGCCAGGTGCCATCGTCTCCTGTCCACTGCACAAATGGGGATGTCTTATCCCAACTAAGGAGAGAAGGCCCAAATGGACCAAGGCTGAGGATGAAGGGCCCCTGAGATACTCGTGCCCTGTCATCAGGAGGGGGGAGAATAGCAGGGAACTGAAGCCAGAGTCCTGCCCACAGCCTGGTTCAGCCATGGATCCAAGCACCGGCCCTTCCTCTCTGTCTGTGCTCATCCCACCACCTTCTTATGTGCAGAGACTCAGAGCCCTGTGCAGAGAGAGGAGGGCCCTGTGCTGAGCACTCCCAGCCCAGGGCTGCTCACACCCTCCTGGGACCTGCATGCAAATCCCTGGCCAGGGGCTCCTGCTTAAATACAGCTTCTGGGCCGGGAAGCCTCAGTCCATGCCCAGCCCCTTCTTGCCTTCTGGGAGTCCCCCTTGTTATAGGGCAACAGAAATGAGCTCCTTATTTCTCTTCCTCTTCCTGCTCTCTTCTCTCCCATGTAGGTTGTGGGGAAGGGTGGTGGGAAGCCAGAGCACTGGGGCTTCCTACCTGGACCTTCTTCTTCACCTTCTTTCTATTTTCTTTAGGTGTCTTCTCTGTTGTGCAGCTGGTTGAGTCTGGCCCAGGGGTGGCGAAGCCTGCAGAGACCCTCACCCTGACCTGCACTGTCACAGGCGACTCCATCAGCGGCGGTTACTATTGGAGCTGGATCCGGCAGCCTCCTGGGAAAGGGCTGGAGTGGATGGGGTACATTTACTACAGTGGCAGCACAAGCTACAACCCGTCCCTCAAGAGCCGCATCACCATTTCCAAGGACAACTCCAAGAGCCAGTTCTCCCTGCAGCTGCGCTCTCTGACAGCCGCAGACACCGCCACGTATTACTGTGCCAGAAACACAGTGACACAGAGCAGAGCAGGGGCTGCACAAAAAGGGGAAGCCTGTTCTTCTTAATGTAGCAACATTACAACAGTCCAGACAAGGAAGTTTCCACCTGAAAACCTCACACACATGGAGGGAAACTCTAATAGGATCATCCTTGGCCATCTGAGGGTTGTTATATTTGGACTTATAACACTGCAGACAGCAAAGGCCTGAGAGCTTTGCTGGGCATTTGACAAGACAGAGGTTATCAAGCAGTACAAGTCTCAAGAAGGCTTCATCACAGAGCATTTGCGGCTTGTCAGCATGGATGGGTATGGCAGTGGGGCTCCTCCTCACTGCCTGGCCCTGCCTGCCCAGAGGGCCACCAGCACAATACTCCTGTATTAAAAAAAACAAACATGTCTTTCCTGCAATTGCATTCACCAGACGTTTTCAAAATGCTTGAAAGGAAGTACCCAGGGTCTCCTCTCCCACTCCAGTTTTTCCTAAACAGTGTGAGGGTTTGTGGACTATTCACTCTAATCTCTTGGCGTATATAAATCACAGTGGAGTATATTAAGTCTCCAAATACCAGATCATTCCTCATTTCTTTCTTTCACTGGTGACTCTGAGTCTTGCCTCCAATGTCTTGTTGTCGAAAAGAGTTAGTCTGGGTGGATGTAACCATTAAGCGATGGAGTACTGGTCTATCCTATTGAGTGTTTGACCTTTCTCAACAACAACAAAAAAAAGGTGTTTTATTTTGTAGTAAACCAGAAATGAAAACTCACCGGGTGTTCTTTGTGCTAAAGTTTTTTTTATTAGGTGTCTATCTAATTTTTCTACATTGATTCTTAGGTCTCAGCATCGCCTGAGTTGGCTGAACTGACAGAAGCCTGTTTCCCAAGCTACTGATTAAGGCCTTCTCCAGTAGAGGTAAGTGTTATGTCCCACATAATCTTTTACCTTAGGTTTCTCCTTCACAACGATGCTTCAGCCTGACCCAATTTCCCAAATGAAGGATTTAAGAAAAGTTTTACTTGTCACTGCGTGACTCTGCCGTCCCTCCTCTACTGACTGTCACTTTCTCAACGTCACGCTGACTCCAGGAGAGTATTCTTGTCGGTGATTATTTATTCCGTTTCCCTCGACTCGACGCGGTCTCCTGTCTTTTCCAGACAACTGATAGTCGATTCTTCTCTGCCCCATCTTCCTAATCAGCTGCCTCTTTCTTTCCGTCATGCCTCTCTCCTCCTCTCTGTCTGGTGATGCTCCAGGTGCTTCCGGCAGCTGCTCCAGAAATGCAGTTTCCTCTTTTTTTTCCCCAGGTCTTTCCGGTTTTTGGGTCATGCCGCTGCCAGTTCTCTATGTTCATGACAGTGTTCCTAACTCCCTTTGGCTCCCATAGCACTTATCTTCACGGCCACTAAACAAAGAGAGACTCCTCCACCTCCTTGAATCCTCCCAGGCCATCACTGCCTCAGCAGCCACTCAGGACCTTCCTTCTGCTTCTGTATTTCATCAGATATTTCAAACCCCACTCAGGAATACTTCTCACAGCGATGCCAAAGGCTGTTATGGAACCAGGGTGGCCAAATACTTTTGGCATCTTGGAAGCTCATCTTTCTATTGAGCTGCATAGACTCTCTCAGGTGACAACCTATGCAGGGACCATTCTCATGGGGAAGCCTGCACAAGGACACCTCCCTGCACAGACACGGCTCTGTAGCTCTCTTCCAGCCTGGTGCCTCCCCAGGCTCCAGCTCCTTCTCACGCAGCAGGCCCTGGGCACCTGCAGGGCAGAGATTGCTCTGTGCCCAAACAGCCGCACCCTTGCACCCGGGCAGCCATGGGGGAAGGGATCACAATGGTCACCAGGGAGAAAAGCAGGAGTAGCAGGCAGGGAGACATTGTAAGGGCCTGGACCCTGCTCTCTGCTCAGCACCAGCCAAGCCTGGTACCTGAGAGCAGGCCCAGGCTGCTCCTCCCATGGGTAAGGACAGCTGCAACAGGAGGGGCTCTTGCATCTCCAGGACCCCCATATCTCCAGGGACAGCACCCTTCCAGAAACCACCCAACCCTTGGCTTTCCCAGCAGCCTGGAGGCGTTAGGCACAGCTGGCATTGCCCTGAGCTAGGACCCTTACGTCTCCATCCTCTGACCAAACCCTAAATACACACAGTCTGCCTCTGGCTCTCAGCACCACTGTGACTCCCTGCACCCAGCAAGCCAAGCACTGACTCTCTGCTCCTCTGCACCCAACAGGGACAAGGCTGCCTCCCCCTGGCCTCAGACACCTCCACACCAGGAGGCACTACTCTGCCAGGGCTGGGGACAGGTCCCTTCAGCAAAAGGGAATCAGGGCCCCAGGGTCTGGAGTGGGAGTTGCACAGAGGTGGGATAGGAGGGTCCATTACCTGCTGTCTGTGCTTAGCACAGCTGATCCCCATCACAGGAGAAGACAGCAGGGCTGGGGTGAGGCAGGGAAAATACAAATCAGGGGCAGGCTGCCCTGTTTCAACTGCTCTTTCCTGCTGCCCAGATGCCCCCTGCACTGACAAGCCACAGCCCCTCGGGTCTATGCAGTGAGCTGCCAGCACCCAAGAGCTTTCCCCAGAACCAAAGAAGGGACTTGGGCGCCAACTCCTTGTCCTGGATGCAGCTCTGAAAGGTATTTCATCCTCCCACAGGTGAGGGAGGGAAGCGTTGCACACATGCTGCACACAGCTGCCAGTCCATAATACCTTGTATTGATACAGAATAAGAACAAAAAAAGCAACAATACAAACAATCAAATAATTGTATCTCTACCAATCCTAGGGCTGTCATCAGAGTCAAAGTACATGGGGTCAGGACGCAGGCTCCACTCTGAGGCTCTCTCTCAGGTGTCACCAGTCTGGAGGTGGGATGCCGAGGCCCTCAGCCCCCTTCCAGTGGGCTGCATGAGATGGGCTGCTGGTATGCCCTTGGTGACCTCAGGGACCCTTCCCAGGGGATGGGGAGAGGGGGAACCTCTCAAGGAAGAGAAGGAGGGACGGGACAAAGTGAGGGATGGGAAGGATGGGCAAGACAAAGGGAGGGACGAGAAGGACCCGTTGTTGCTCTGAAGTCTCTCCTTTTGTATTCTCCTTCCCACTGGTTCTCCTCAACCCGTCTGTGCCCAGCCCCCTCCTCCCTGCTGAGAGTCTCCGTTGTTATAGGGCAACAGCAATGAGCTCCTTATTCCTGATCCTGCTTCTTCTCACTTCTTCCACATGTAACTGGGGTGCACCCAAGTACTGTGCCCCCCTCTCCAGATAGAAGGGATGGGTGGCAGGCAGAAGTACTGCAAGAGGGATCTGCAATATGCAGGTCAGGACATTTTGCTTGGCACACTACTGCCAAACCGGGCTGTTGGCACTCCGGCACCTTCCAAGGTAGACATTGTGGGTTTTTTCGGCACTCTTGCCAAAAAATGTTGCCTACCCCTGCCCTACAGAGTCAGGCCAAGACAAGAGATACTTTACTATATACAGATGTATTTATATAATAATTAAGAGAATTGCTATTAATAAACATGTATGTACAATAGGCCTGTGTGAAGCAGCTAGTATCTGTTTCAGATTTGCTGATTCGGGAGCAGTGATTCAATTCAGTGACTTGAATCATTGTCCTGAACTGATTTGGCTAAATCCTATTCAGAGATTCGGCTCCTGCTGCATCTCCGAATCAGCCAGGCCCATCCCCCCAGCCGGCAATGACTGCCCGCCCACCCCAGCTCCAGACTCTTTGGGGGGGGAAGCCCAGGCTCACCGGGTGCTGCCAGGTAGGGGGCAATTCCTGCTGCCCCCCTACTGCCCCACGCTGCACAGGGGGCTCTGCACAACCCCCCCCCCCCCCCTTATTCCCCCAGGCCCCGCCATGTGTGGCCTGCCTGGGGCCAGCTCTGGCCCTTTAAGAAAAAAAAACAAAAATGAGAAAAGCCCCGCACTCACCATTTCTGCCAGCGGGCAGCAATCCTCCATGCCCCCCGCTGTGTGGGGGCTCTGCATGAGCCCCCTGAAGCCCCAGTGCAGCTGCAGGAGCAGTGAGTCCCAGGGCTTTTCTCCATTTAATTTTCTTAAAGGGCTAAAGCTGGCCTGGGCAGGGCACCAGTGAGGAGAGCTGGGAACTTGTGCAGAGCCCCCCATGCATTGGGGGGAAGTAGGGATCTCTATGCAGCCCCAACCCACACAGGCTGCAGCTGGAGGAAATCTACAGCCCCTGCTTTGTGCAGGGCCCAGCCAGTGCCCCGACATCTCTGCCCTCCAGCCCCAGGGAAAATGGACCTGGAGCTTAGTTTGGTTCTCATGACAGCAGTTCTGCAAGATATTTTCTACCTGTGACTCGAGGGAGGCCGTGGGGCATTGGGGCCTTAGCATGGGAAAGTCACAGAAATATCCCCCTTCAGGTTCAGGGAGCATCCAAAGCTGCTGGGCTGCCTTCACAATGTCACACGTGGTCACCCATGCTGTGCACCTCCGACACTCCCACTCGCTCTGTCTTGTAAATAAAGGACTCCGTTGTGGCTGTAGTTGGAAGGGACCTTCCAAATGACCTAGGGGAGTTAGGCACCCACATCTCTGTAAAAAAGTGCCCTGAGTAGAAATGAGCACCCACCTGCCTCTGCAACCCAGGACTGTCCTGTGCCAGCACCTGTAGCAGGTCAGGAGAGAGATCTCATTTGCATGGGGTTGCATAGCAGATAAGACCTCAGGGTTATGTATGCAAGTGAACCCCCACCACCTTCCCTTAAAGGAAGGGCCATTCTCTCCCTCAGGCAGCTTTGGCCAGCTCCAGCCCCTTGTGACACCACTGCATTTGGGCCTTCACCCACGTCCCAGCCCCCAGGGAACATGGGCCCTTTGCTCCTGTGCCCCTTCCTCCTGACCATTGCCTTCAGCATCTCTCCCAGCCTGCCCCGGACCTGCTGCCATCTCCCTGACGGGGCATCTCTGTGCTTTCTTCAGGTGTCTGTTCCCTGGTTCTGCTGACCCAGGCTGGGGGAGCCCAGGGGAAGCCCTCAGGGCCCCTGAGATCACCTGCACCAGGTCTGGGCTCTCCCTCACTGAAGATGGGAACGCTGTGAGCTGAACCGGCAGCCCCCAGGGAAAGGTCTGCAATGGCTGTGCCTCCTCTCCTGGGATGATGACAAGTCTTACCAGGACACTCTGAAGTCCCGCCTGACCAGCTCCAAGGACACATCCAAGAAGGAGGTGTATGTGGAGTTGAGAGGCCTGGAAGCCAGAGACAGCGGCACCTACTACTGTGCCAGAGCACAGAGACACGGCCATGGGCCCCTGTACAAATACCAGCTGTTATCCCCTCACCCTCAGCTGCTCTCTCTGAGCATTTGGGACCAGGCCTTCAGCGGGGGGACCTGAGCCTGGCCCCAGCACCACCCCCCACCTGTACGAGCTGAGTGTTGTGGGGAGGGGTGACCCCCCCCCCCGCCCCACACCCAAAGGCCCAGCCTTGGCCAGGAGTGACACTGTTGTTTGATGCAGATCCAAGTGCTGGAAACCCAAGCAGGGCTGGGGACATGAACATGGGGCAGAGCAGGGTCTGGAGAGTGTGGGGTAGCGCAGAGAGGCTGGGGGTCTGACCAGGGCAAGAAGGCGAGCTGGACACCGATAGAGAAGTTGTCCCAGCACAAGAAAACTGGGATGGGATGGATAAACTTTTGTTGTAGATTCACAGATTCATAGATGTTAGGGTCGGAAGGGACCTCAATAGATCATCGAGTCCGACCCCCTGCATAGGCAGGGAAGAGTGCTGGGTCTAGATGACCCCAGCTAGATACTCATCTAACCTCCTCTTGAAGACCCCCAGGGTAGGGGAGAGCACCACCTCCCTTGGGAGCCCGTTCCAGACCTTGGCCACTCGAACTGTGAAGAAGTTCTTCCTAATGTCCAATCTAAATCTGCTCTCTGCTAGCTTGTGGCCATTGTTTCTTGTAACCCCCGGGGGCGCCTTGGTGAATAAATACTCACCAATTCCCTTCTGTGCCCCCGTGATGAACTTATAGGCGGCCACAAGGTCGCCTCTCAACCTTCTCTTGTGGAGGCTGAAAAGGTCCGGTTTCTCTAGTCTCTCCTCATAGGGCTTGGTCTGCAGGCCCTTGACCTTACGAGTGGCCCTTCTGTGGACCCTCTCCAGGTTATCCTCATCCTTCTTGAAGTGCGGCACCCAGAATTGCACGCAGTACTCCAACTGCGGTCTGACCAGCACCCTATAGAGGGGAAGTATCACCTCCTTGGACCTATTCGTCATGCATCTGCTGATGCACGATAAAGTGCCATTGGCTTTTCTGATGGCTTCGTCACACTGCCGGCTCATGTTCATCTTGGAGTCCACTAGGACTCCAAGATCCCTTTCCGCCTCTGTGCCACCTAGCAGGTCATTCCCTAGGCTGTAGGTGTGCTGGACATTTTTCCTCCCTAGGTGCAGCACTTTGCATTTCTCCTTGTTGAACTGCATCCTGTTGTTTTCTGCCCACTTGTCCAACTGTCCAGGTCTGCCTGCAGCTGTTCCCTGCCCTCCAGCGTGCCCACTTCTCCCCATAGCTTTGTGTCATCTGCAAACTTGGACAGAGTACATTTCACTCCCTCGTCCAAGTCGCTGATGAAGACATTAAAGAGTATCGGTCCAAGGACTGAGCCCTGCGGGACCCCACTGCCCACACCCTTCCAGGTCGAGACCGACCCATCCACCACGACACTTTGGGTGCAACCCTCCAGCCAATTCGCCACCCACCGGACTGTGTAGTCATCCAAGTCACAGCCTCTTAACTTGTTCACCAGTATGGGGTGGGATACCATATCGAAGGCCTTCCTGAAGTCTAAGTATACAACATCCACCCCTCCTCCCGTGTCCAGGCGTTTCGTAACCTGGTCGTAGAAAGAGACTAGGTTGGTCAGGCACGATCTGCCTGCCACGAACCCGTGCTGGTTTCCCCTCAGCATAATCTGCCCTGCCGGGCTCTCACAAATGTGAGCCTTGATAATTTTTTCAAAGACTTTGCCAAGGATGGAGGCGAGACTGACTGGCCTATAGTTGCCCGGGTCCTCCTTCCTCCCCTTTTTGAAAATGGGGACCACATTGGCCCTTTTCCAGTCCTCTGGGACTTGGCCCGTGCGTCACGAGCGTTCGAATATTCCCGCCAGTGGCTCTGCAATGATGTCGGCCAGTGCCTTCAGCACCCTCGGATGGAGCCCATCCGGGCCTGCCGACTTAAAGGCATCCAGTTCTTCCAAGTGACTCTGCACCATCTCAGGATCTACGTATGGCAGTCTGGTGCCTTGCTGCTGCCTCTCTACAACCCCAGTGAGAGACTTGTCGTGCCCCTCGCTTAGGGACACTGAGGCAAAGAACTCGTTGAGGAGTTCAGCCTTGTCCCCCCTGTCTGTCACCAATTGTTTCTGCCCATTTAGCAGCGGTCCTATTCCTCCCTGGGCCTTCCTTTTACTCCCTATATATCTAAAAAACAATTTCTTGTTGTCTTTTAGTTGGGAGGCCATCCTCAGCTCCATGGTAGCTTTGGCCTGTCTAACTGCCTCCCTACGAGCACGAGCAGAGGAGGTATATTCGTCTTTGGTGATCTCTCCCTGTTTCCACTTTTTATGTGCTTCCTTTTTGGCCCTTAGGCTGCCCTGGATTTCTGTGGTCAGCCAGGGAAGCCTCCTGGCCCCTTTCCCTCTTTTGCCTCACATGGGGATTGTCTCGCTTTGTGCCCGAAGGATCATTTCCTTAAGGCACAGCCACCCTTCTTGGGCTCCCATCACTTCAAGACCAGTGTCTTGAACTTCTCAGTACCTGTGCAGTTAATCCAGCAAGGGAGGGGATAAGACCCCAGGGGAAGGGGAAGAGGAACCCAAGGCAGAGCTCACCTGCCTTGTGGCTGCAGCCAAAACCCACCTGCCAGTTAGAGATGCTTTCGGGTAGAAAACCACTCAACACAGAAACAACCGTCTGCTTTTGTCTGCATGACACCTGCCCTGGGGGCCACGGGGGCCACTCAGAGACTTGTCTGTCATTGCCAAGCACTGGCCCACGAGTCCAGAGACCGGCACACTCTGCGCCTTCAGCTTGGGAGGCCGTGGCCATATCACTTCATCTCACCTCTCTGTGCTGCTGCTTTCCGATCCCTAGGGAGGCCTGTGCCGCTGACACTCCTGGGAAAGGGGTGATGCTTGTACCAGCACTGCATCATACCCTTCCCCCAAGAAACACTGCACCCCTTCCAGCCCCAGCCCCGATTTCCAATGAACAATGCCCACAGAGCAAACTCAGCTCTTGGGCATGTCTCTTTTTTCAGACATGTGTGGGGAACTTTGCCATGTTTCCTCCATGTTGTGTACACACTGAATCTGCATAATATTCCTGACTGTCATCATAAGCAATAACTGAAACCCACTCCAGCCCTTTTTCAGGAGCCTGTTGGATCTAGTGCATGGCGTAGCTGCCAGAGCTGAACCTGGAGACTTTGCAAGAAAGGTGGAAAGAGTCTGCAGGATTCTTCCTGGCCCCTCCACACTCCACCAGCTGCACCTGGGACCAGACATGTCCATGCTGATGTGAATCTAACCTGGAGAGGCTGCCAGGCTCAGGCCACCTCTTGGAGTTACAGGTAGAAAATACCTTGTACAGCTGCTGCCATGAGAACAAAGCTGAGCCATGGGCCATCTTCCCTGGGGCTGGAGGGCAGAGAGCTCAGGGCACTTGACCCTGGGACACGGGTGGGGGGGCTGTGTGCTCTCAAGCTGGGAGCTGCAGCATCAGGTGGGAGCCTGCAGACTTTTAGCAGCAATGTCTTGGGGCAAACTTCAATTACTCATTTAAGAACAAGTGAAATTAATTTACTTTCATTTACTTTATTGCAAGGGATAAAGGGAGCCTTAACCTCCAGGGTAGGAGGCCCTTTCCCCTTGGGCACGACATCCTAGGGCTGGTGAGTATGCTGCCACTACCTATCATCATTCCCTGAACCTCTGATAGAAACCAGCTTCAAATAGAGAGAGACCTGTGGGCCAAATGGGCCTCCGGCCTGATCCATGAATGAATGTCCTACAGCCTGAATTCTCATTTGCTCCAAGACCCCCGACCCTCAGTCACCAAAGGCCCCTGCAATCTAGGAAAAGACAAGCTCCCCACGACAGAACACAAATACCTGAAGTCAGAACGATTTGTCATTTTCCTAAGCTGTTATTTAGGTATTTGGGACTGGTTGGACCTACTGAAAAACTCAAGGGCCAACTCATGCAGTGAGTCAACAAGGCTCTGCAAGTAAGGAGAGGCTGAAGGGTCAGATCTCCAGAAATGCAGTGAGAGGAATAAAGGGTTTTCTAAACAGACCCATGAAGGCTTGGGGCTTGCCAGGCTTCTCCCCATCAGCAATCGCTGGCAGAGAAGCACCATGCTACCCTGGGGGAGCATCCTGTGCCTCCTCAATGCCCTCCCAGGTAACTCTTCCCCCTACTCATGTCCAGGCAGAGGTGGCAGGTACCCGAGAGCACTGCTGGTTTTTACCCTGGTGCCCAGAGAAACCCAGGACAGGATAGGTTTCCAGCGGTTTCATCCGCTCTCATGCAGGGCCTGAGGGAACGTGGTCCTTTGAATGTCCTTTCCCCACAAGTACCCATTTGCAGGTCCAGGTGGTGGAGTCCGGAGGGGGAGTTCAGGTGCCCACAGGATCTCTCTGCCTCCCTCACCTGCCAAACCTCTGGGATCAACTTCATTGCCTAGTAGATGGAGCGGTTCTGGCTCTCCCCAGCCACAGGGCTGCAGCGGGTGGCAAAGATACGCAAAGCTGCCAACAACCATGCCACCAACTACAGCGACATGGTGAAACGGTGGTTCACCATCTCCAGGGAAGACTCCAGCGGCCTGCTGTACCTGCAGATGAATGGCCTGAAGGCAGAAAACACAGCTCTGTATTACTGTACCAGACACACAACAATCAGAGATGTATTTGAGTCTCTATAAAAACCTCTGCAAATGCTCCCTCCCTCCAGGTGATGGCACAGAGCAGCAGTCACTGAGGTAACACAGCAGTCCCGGCCCAGCACTCCTGGATTTCAAGTTCTCCAGGCCTTTCACCACCTGTTTATGTCTCCATGGCCCCAATCCCAGGTCATGCTGGCCCCATCTGGAGCAGAAATAAAGCAGCCCAAGGTATCCACTAGTCAATCCAGTATAGCATGCGTGCACCCCCAGCTTGCCCAGTAGTATTCAATCTGGTCCTCCAGCTTCAGTCTGCTCTCAAGCAAATAGAAATATGCTGTGTTTGGATTGCCAGCAGCAAACTAACTTTTGGTGAGATAGACAGCTGCTCCAGCAACAGACTCTCCTAGTGAGACACCGCTGCTCTCCTGAGCGCTGCTCTGTACGTCTATAGATTGGGACAGGGTTATCTAGGGCCACACCTGAGCCCATCACTGCAGCATCTCAGCATGTCACAAGCCTGGGGGAGGCCAGGGAGAAAACTGCCAAGTGGGAGAACAGGAAAGTGGGTCTGGGGGGAGTGATGGGTGAATGCCAAGAGGCACAGACTGGGCTCCAGCACCATAGTACTGGGTGCCCCAATGGGCAGAAGCGAAGACCCAAACCAGTGCTGTCTGGAGCCTGTCCGGTCCCTTCCTCACCAAACCTCTCCCACAATGGTGAGACTTGAAGGATCATTCCCACAGCACTGGTGGAAGCCTCTGGGACTGGCCGGGGTCAGAGATGGAGCCTGTGTTAGGTGGGCCACTGGTCGCATCCAGCCTACCTAACACCAAACCCCAAGACAACACTCATAGCGCAGGGGTCATCAATGCAGGGCAGGGGGCTCAGGGTACCTGGGAGCATGGTCCCCAGTGCCTAAACCTGCACTCCTGGGGCAGCAATGCAAGCCCTGGCTTAATTCACTGCTCCTGCAGACACCCAAGTGAGGGACAACCCTCAGCCCCAAAGCTCCCAAACACGTTGAGCAGCGACACAGAGTGGGGTGAGAGGAAGGGAAGGGAGCAGGAAGGATTCATGTAAAAAGCAGTCAGTATCTTTGTGGAGACCGCACAGACAGGACCCCACATGCAGACCTCGCATTCAGCCCCTCTGGCCCAGCCCTCCATTGCACTGGACCCTCCTCCTCCCAGGAAGGGGGCTGGAGGGCTGGAGTAGAGCGGGGCTCTATGAGAGCAGAGAGATGCAAATCCAGTGCTGCAGAGGCCTCATAAATGCTGACACCCTCTGGTCCTGCAAGGTTGGGGGGAGCAGGGGGTGAGCAGAGGTCTGTGCCATCCCTGCAGCCCAGCACCATGCTGTCCTGGGGATCTCTCCTCTTTCTCCTCATGGCCCTGTCAGGTGAGTCCCCAGCCCCCTGCCACAGCCCACACATCCCTGCACACCTCCAGGGAACAACCACTAATAATCCTCACCTGATTCAAAGGCCAATGGAAAATCTGCAATGAGTGGCCCCCTGGCTCGGTGGGCTTTGGCACAGGCTGGCAGAGACAGGATCCTGAAACACGCTTTTTTCTCCCCAGGTGCCCAGTCCCAGGTGCAGCTGCTGGAGTCGGGAGGGGATGTGAGGAAGCCTGGAGACTGTCTGCGCCTCTCCTGCAAAGCCTCCGGGTTCACCTTCAGCAGCTCCTACATGGACTGGGTCCGACAGGCTCCTGAGAAGGGGCTGGAGTGGGTCGCAAGTATAAATGCTGCTACTGCTAACCTCACCACATACTACAGTGCTGCGGTGAAGGGGCGATTCACCATCTCCAGAGACGACTCCAGCAGCACATTGTACCTGCAGATGACCAGCCTGAGAGCTGAGGACACGGCCCGCTATCACTGTGTGAAGCCCACAGTGATCAGAAGCCTGCTGTGCCCAATACAAAAACCTCTGTGCAAACCTCCTGCCAGCTCAAGCCAGCACAGAGCAGCAGCCAGGGCCTGAGCACAGTAGCTTAGGCAGAGGGGGACACGGGGCCCAGGCACACGCCGTGCGCAGGTAGTGTGACGCACAGCGGGAGCGCAGAGCACGCAGCCCTGCCCACTTGGGCAGCAGGGTCCTGGCCACAGCATCCTCCCTCCTCCCTGCAGCAGCTGGCTCAGACACAGCCAGCCAGGAGACCCCAGGGCCTGGACAACTGCCCCAGCACCTCGCACAGCCACGCTGGATCGAGCTTCTCCAGCACTTGCACTTCTGGCAAACACCCACAAGCCGGGACACAGGGAAAATGTACGCTTCTGATGTAGCAGTAAGCTGCTAACAAGTCCACTGTCAGCCCTCTCTTTTTCAGGGTGAAGAGTCCCAGGTCCCTCAGCCTTTCCTTGTATGGCTTGCCGTGCAAGTCTCTGATCATATGGGCAGCCCTGCTCTGAGCTCTCTCAAGCTTTACCATGTCCTTGTGAAGGTGCGGAGCCCACACTGGACGCAGTACTCCAGCTGCAGTCTCACCAGTGCTGAGAAGAGCCGAATAGAGCAGGAGAATCACTTCCTTGCAATGGTTTTGCTGGAGACACATCAATCGATGCATGCCAGCGTAGTGCTGACCCTGCTGGCTACAGCATCGCACTACTGGCTCATGTTCATGAGGTCAATTATTACCCCCAGGTCTGTGGTGGCAAGGGATGGGGAGCTTTAGTCCTGCTGCCTGATGAGAGGCACCAGTTGCACAAGCACCCATGTCACGAGTTTTGTCTGTCAGCAGCTAGGGGTGCAGGGCCCCTGAACTCCCTTGCACTGATCTCCTTAACAGCTGGCAGGCTTCGTGGCCACAGCAGGGCCTAGCAGCCAGGCCGGCAGTAGTTTCACTCCTCTCCGCCTCAAGACAGACACAGTAGCACAGGCACCCATGACACAAGTTTTGCCAGTCAGCAGCCAGAGGTGCAGGGACCCAGATCCCAGACACCTGCATCCATCTCCTCGACAGCGGGCAGGCTTCATGTCCTCAGCAGGGGCTGGCATGTGTGCAGTTTTGGCCCTGCTGTGGCTGAACACATACACCACACAAGTGTGGCTCTCAAGGCAAGGGGTGCAGTTTCTCCAAACCCCCTGAAATTATATTCTTGAAAGTAGCCATGCTTTATGCTCTCAGAAGGGGCTATTATTTCTGCAAGTTTTGTCCAAAGCTGGCTATACACGACAAAAGTTATATGCTGTTTCAACCTTCCCCATTAAAGCCTATGGGTGAAACGTCAAAACAGCGTTGAAATGGTGAAATGTTTCGATTTGCCTCGTTTTGTTTCGAGGCTGTTTCGAACGTATCGGTTTCATTTCAGTTTTCTTGTTTCGACCTCGAAACAGGTAAAAATAAAACTGGTGGGGAAATTTTGCACAGCCCTAATGCAGAGGAAGGATGAGACTGTCCATTAGCTACTGCTGTGTTTCTTTTCCCATGAGGTGTCCTGTCCCAGGTCACACTGAAGGAGTCTGGCCCAGGGGTAATGAAGCCTGCACAGACCCTCAGTCGGACCTGCACCGTGTCCAGGTTCCCTCTCCTTAGCTACACTGTGCACGGGGTTCACCAGGGAGCAGGGCAAGGGCTGCCGTGGGTCCGAGTTATCTGGGGCAGTGGAAGCACTGAGTACAACAGTGATCTCCAAAGCTGCCTCAGCACCAGCAAAAACACCCCCAGCTACCAAGGGTACCCATGTCTCACCGGGCTCCAGCCTGCCTGGTATGACTCCACAGCCTGGCATTACTGTGCCAAAGACACAGTGATTAAAACCTGATAAAAGCCTGCACAAACAAACATCCCTGCGGGACCCACCTGGCGTGTGAGCAGCAGAGGCAGCATATGCCATCCCCATGCTCTGCCTACTGGGTCAGACACAAGAGGCCTTCTCCATCACATGAACCAGCCAGGGATTAAATCCAGGGAAGGCTCAAGAGTGACCAGTGGGTCAAAATCCCTGATGGAGTCATAGAAAGTTTGGTCTGGAAGGGACCTCAGGAGCTCATCTAGTCCAACCCCTGTTCAAAGCAAGAACAACCCCAACTAGATCATCACAGCCAAAGCTCTGTCTAGTTCGGTCTTAAAAACCTCAAAGGGTGGATAGCCCACCACCTTTCCAGGTAACCTGTCCCAGTGTTTTGCTACCCTCTTAGTGACATTTTTTTTCCCTAATCGTGATAGCCAGAACCAAAGAAATTAATAAGAAATACATACGTGATTTTTAGAGCCATTTGGAAATTTTGTCTAATATAAAGCTTGTATTTTTGTAACCTGCAAATGTAACTTGTAACTCTTTGTAAAACTGACTAGGCCTCAAAGACAAAGCTATAGTTGTAAAGTTAGCTGACCTAACGTTTTTTTCTTGCTCAGAAATTAGCCTTGATGATGATAAAACCGGGTTGAACCGCCTGGCCGACCCAGCACGTTCCAGCAAAGCACGTCTCAAAAAACCATCCACAGAGAGATGTAAAGGGGTTGGATTTAGGCGTAGTACTGTTAATTTCAAACCTGAAGATGCTGCGGTGTAATTTGATTATTGGATAAACCCAAGTCTGGGGAGTAACCTTTTATAATAACTCTTAAGTCCTTTTTATCCCGTAGAGTAACAGCTATAGAACAAGATTGTGCATGGCTCTAAAGCCAACAGATTAGCGTAGGACTAGGTATAAAAAGCGCGTGCATCAGGTGACCGACAGGGAGGAGGGAACAGAACGGTCACTGCTGTTCCACGCCCGCACCCCGGACTCCCCGTGCGAGTGAGGATCGGATCCTGATCAAGGGAACTTCCCCGGTAATCCCTCTGACAGTGGTAATTGGGGACGCCCGACTTCTCTGGGATCACCTGGCGCGCACCCAGCATTGAGGGACTATAGATAAGTTGCCAACCCATGTCTGTCTATTTGTTGTTTTAAACAGCCAGTGGCTGATACTCTCACAGTGCCCAATACTGCATTATCTGACTATTGCATTTATCTTTCTGTTAACTGGTGTGTGTGTGTGTGTAAGCTATAATAAACTTGCAATGATTTACACCCAACCCTGCCTCCTTGATCCGGAACCAAACAACCCAGTGACTAAACTTATGCAATCACAGTGCATCAGGTGAACTGGAGACTCAGGATGAACCAGGCTGATTCCTCCACCAGGGGCAGCACCTCCCCCACCCACCTGTCACCCCCCGCCCCCCACACCCCCACGCAGCTCCTGTCCCACTGCACCAGCACACGGGGACCCCGGCTCCTTCCCACCAGCAAGGGACGGCACCACACACCCTGAACTGCGTTTGCTAGGTCCCTAAACAGCCTCCTGTCCCCTTCCCCCAAGCATTCCCCACTAGGGATGCAGACACAGCCCCTGCCCCACAGCCTGCAGCCAGGCAGGGCTCAGCTACCAGGGGCTCTCACTACCCTGGGAGGCAACCAAACCCTTCAGGGGTCAGAGAGGGACATGGCGAGTACCGCAACCCCAGGTGTTGGGCTCTCAAATGTGGTTTTACTTTAGGGCTTCGGTACTGAGGCCTTAACCTGGAGCCCAGGCCAGGGAGTGCAGACACCTCTCCCCTCAGCTTCCTCTCCCAGCTGCAGGGCAGGAGCCTGCCAGGAGCAGCCAACAGCCTCCCTGCAGCCTGCTGGAGCAGCTGGGCTGGAACAGGCTCCCCCAGCTAGCACTGGCACCTCAGGGAACATCGCTGGTGCCCAAATCACTACAAAACCCAGTACCCATACCCTAACTCAGGTTACTGACACACGGGCACACAACGTGACCTGCTGGGATCTGGCCTCATCCTTGCCAGGTGCCATCGTCTCCTGTCCACCACACAAATGGGGATGTCTTATGCCAACTAAGGAGAGAAGGCCCAAATGGACCAAGGCTGAGGATCAAGGGCCCCTGAGATACTCGTGCCCTGTCATCAGGAGGGGGGAGAAGAGCAGGGAACTGAAGCCAGAGTCCCTGCCCACAGCCTGGTTCAGCCATGGATCCAAGCACCGGCCCTTCCCCTCTGTCTGTGCTCATCCCACCACCTTCTTCTGTGCAGAGACTCAGAGCCCTGTGCAGAGAGAGGAGGGCCCTGTGCTGAGCACTCCCAGCCCAGGGCTGCTCACACCCTCCTGGCACCTGCATGCAAATCCCTGGCCAGGGGCTCCTGCTTAAATACAGCTTCTGGGACGTGAAGCCTCAGTCCATGCCCAGCCCCTTCTTGCCTTCTGGGAGTCCCCCTTGTTATAGGGCACCAGAAATGAGCTCCTTATTTCTCTTCCTCTTTCTTCTCTCTTCTCTCCCATGTAGGTTGTGGGGAAGGGTGGTGGGAAGCCAGAGCGCTGGGGCTTCCTCCCTGGACCTGCTTCTTCACCTACTTTCTCTTTTCTTTAGGTGTGCTCTCTGCTGTGCAGCTGGTTGAGTCTGGCCCAGGGGTGGTGAAGCTTGCAGAGACCCTCAACCTGACCTGCACTGTCACAGGCTACTCCATCAGCAGTGGTTACTATTGGAGCTGGATCCGCCAGCCTCCTGGGAAAGGGCTGGAGTGGATGGGGTACATATATGCAAGCAGTGGTAGCACAAGCTACAACCCGTCCCTCAAGAGCCGCATCACCATTTCCTCGGACAACTCCAAGAACCAGTTCTCCCTGCAGCTGCGCTCTCTGACAGCCGCAGACACCGCCACGTATTACTGTGCCAGAAACACAGTGACACAGAGCAGAGCAGGGGCTGCACAAAAAGGGGAAGCCTGTTCTTCTTAATGTGGCAAAATTACAACAGCCCAGACAAGGAAGTTTCCACCTGAAAACCTCACACACATGGAGGGAAACTCTAACGGGATCATCCTTGTCCATCTGAGGGTTGTTATAGTTGGGCTTACAACACTCCAGACAGCAAAGGCCTGAGATCTTCGCTGGGCATTTGACAAGACAGAGGTTATCAAGCAGTACAAGTCTCAAGACGACTTCATTACGGATCATTTGGGGGCCTTGTCAGCACGGATGGGTATTGCAGTGGGGCTCCTCCTCACTGCCTGGCCCTGCCTGCCCAAAGGGCCACCAGCACAATACTGAAGTCAAAAAACACGTCTTTCCTGCAATTGCACTCACCAAACATTTCCAAAATGCTTGAAGACAAGTACCCAGGTTTTTCTCTGCCACTCCAGTTTTTCCTGCACAGTGTGAAGGTTTGTGAAGTATTCACTCTAATCTCTTGGCATATATAAATCAGAGTTGAGTATATTAGGACTTGAATTACCAGATCATTCCTCATTCTTTCTTTCAGTGGTGACCTGGAGTCTTGCCTCTCATTTCTTTTGTAAAAGTGCTCCCCTGGGACAAGGAGCTCTTGCATCTCCAGGACCCTTATTTCTCCAAGGACAGGACCCTTCCAGAAACCATCCAAGACTTGCTTTCCCAGCAGCCTGGAGGCATTAGGCACAGCTGGTATTGCCCTGTGCTAGGACCCTTATGTCTCTATCCTCTGACCAAAGCCTAAATACACACAGTCTGCCTCTGGCTCTCAGCACCACTGTGACTCACCGCACCCAGCGAGCCAAGCATTGACTCTCTGCTCCTCTGCACCCAACAGGGACAAGGCTGCCTCCCCCTGGCCTCAGACACCTCCACACCAGAAGGCACTACTCTGCCAGCGGTGGGGACAGGTCCCTTCAGCAAAAGGGCAATCAGGGCCCTGGGGCCTGGAGTGGGAGTTGCACAGAGGTGGGATAGGAGGGTCCATTACCTGCTGTCTGTGCTTAGCACAGCTGGTCCCCATCACAGGAGAAGACAGCAGGGCTGGGGTAAGGCATGGGGGATGCAAATCAGGGGCAGGCTCCCCTGTTTAAATTGCTCTTTCTTGCTGCCCAGACGCCTCCTTCACAGACAAGCCACAGCCCCTCAGGTCTATGCAGTGAGCTGCCAACACCCAAGAGCTTTCCCCAGAACCAAAGAAGGGACTTGGGCACCAACTTCTTGTCCTGGATGCAGCTCTGAAAGGTATTTCATCCTCCCACAGGTGAGGGAGGGAAGCATTGCACAGATGCTGCCCTGATAATATTTCCTTTTATCCTACCCTGCGTCTCAGGTGCCTGGTTCCAGTTGCAGCTGGGGGAGTCTGCATGGGACAGGAGGAAGCATCAAGAGTCTCTGCATGTCTCCTGGAGATCCTTTGAGTTCACTTTCATGGACTGCTACATTGTCTAGGTCCAGCAGGCTCCTGGGAAGGGGCTGGGCTGGGGGGCTGAGATGAGGAATACTGGATCCAGCTAGTGGCCCTCCTTGGCTGTGAACAGGTGATTTACCGTCTCCCAGGACATCTCCCAGAGCCTGCTGCACCTGCAGATGAGCAACCCAAAACTGGAGGACACAACACATATAACTGTGCCAGGTACAGTGATTCAAACCCAATTTAAGGCGATATAAAAACCCAGCTCAGAACTCCCTTTTAAAGGTGCTAGGTGGGGGCAGCCCCTTCACACAGCACAGCCCTGCACAGAGACAGGAGAAGATGCACGGCCCATGGGAGAGCAAATCACACTCACAAGGCTCCTTTCAATTCCATCAGCCCTGACAAAAACTGTCCCCCGGGCCAGCTCTACAAATATCACTCCTGTCCCCAGGAAATCCCGGGCAGATCCTTTATGGTCTCTTCAGCAGAGAAGAGATTTCAAGAGGGAGCAGTGGATTCAGCCACCTTCCCCACATGGAATAGCCCAGCTTGGTCCCATTACTGGGCCCATCATCATGTGCAACAGATTTCCTCACGTGGTTGAATCCTTATGTCCAAGCAAGGGCTGGTCTCTGTGAAAGCATTGCCGATGCAGCCTTTGTTGGAGCCCCTGCACACCCAGCCCCACATGCCCACCGAGGGGCTGGCCCCTGCTGCTTCCTGGGCTAACTGAATAGTGTCCCTGTTCAGCAGGTTTCCAGGGCACCTATATCCAAAGGACTCAAAGCCAGATGCCACTGGTCCCCCCTGGGGATACCCCACTCCTAGCCTGGCCCTTTTCGTAGCCTCCTGGAGACCCTCATGCAAATGCCCCCTCTCAGCCGGCCTGCTTAAATATGGGTCCCAAGTTCGGGAGCCTCAGTCCAAGGCCAGCCCGGACGCTGCCTCCTCCTGCCTCCTCCTGCGAGATTCATTTCTTCTGAAGCCCAGGATGGAGACTCGCCTGCTGCTCCTTTCCCTGTTCTCTAACCTGCAAGTGCCCTTCGGGCAAAAGGCAAGAAAAACAGCAGAGAAATGGATATGTTAGTAGCTAACTCTCTCCAGGCCTTATTTTCATCCCAGTTGCTGTCTCTGCAGTGACACTGGTCACATCTGGCCCAAGAGCAGTGAAGCCTGGACAGGCCTTCCCCCTGACCTGAGATGTCTCTGGTGTCTCCATTACTGACAGCAGCTGTGGTTGGCACTGGGTCTGGCAGCCTGAAGTGCAACCTGAAGAGAAACTGTCCCTGCTTGCCCCGCTTGGCTGTCACCCATCCTCCCACACAGCACTGAGAACAAGGGGCACCCGCACACAGCCTGTACTCGGAGGGGGTCAGCCTAAGAGCAATATGTCCAGCTCCAGCTCTTGGGTTTCAAACAGCCCCCAAACCTCATCCAACACCATAGCAGAAGCAAACTCCCTGCTGAGCCACAGGCACCACGTGGGCCACAACCTGCCTGAGAAAGAGAGAAATGCAAAAATGCTGTGAGCTGGGCTCGGCAGGCAGCAGGAGAAGGGCTGCAGTGGGTTGGAGCTATCTGGTGTGCTACAAGCACCTACTATAACAGTGTTCTCCAAAGTTGCCTCACCATCACCAGAGACACCTCCAGCAGCCAAGTGCACCTGTGTCTGACCGGGCTCCAGCCTGCAGACACAGCCCAATATTACTATGCCAGAGATGCAGTGAATGAAAACCCATGGGAGCCTGCACAAAAACCATGACCCGCCTGCCTGTGTGAGCAGCAGAGGCAGCAGCTGCCAGCCCCAGGCTCTGCCTGCTGGGTCAGACACATCAAGCCTTTTATATCACAGAAACCAACCAGGATTAAATTTGGGGAAGGCTTGAAAGTGGCCACAGGGTCAAAATCTCTGATATTCAGAACTGACCCCAGGTGTCCTGCCCTGGTCTCCATCAGGGCTCACTGCTCTGCCTGTCCTTCTTGCAGGAATACAAGTTCTAGGGGAGATGGTCCAGGGCATGTGACAGGCCAGGATTCGTGGCAACACCTTTTACTTAATAAACTACACAAATTAGAGAGATGTCAGATTAACTTCTGGGCACACAATGCACTTAGCCAGGTGTAGAAGAGAAGCAGGCAAAGCCTGAGCTTAATGCCAGATAAAAGGATGGTTTGTGTTCACCTCCTTCAATGGGTGGGAACAGGCACTGAAAGGAGCAGAGGAGGCCAGGTCCAGGCACACACAGCACTTACCACGAGTAGCTCCAGACCTGGAGGGCTGCACTCAGGGAGGTCACCAGCTCTGCAAAGGCCCAGCCCAGTCACCAGGGCTGTCAGTACCTGTGGGCAGAGAGGTGAGAAGATAAAGCCCAGAGACAGTGAGAGGATGTCCCCAGACACCTAGGCCTCCCCAGCTGCTCCCCTGTCCCTCCCAGGTCCTTCCATCCCCTCCAGCACCTGCCACTCACCTGCACCAGGCACGTGCAAGGGAAGCCACAGCTGTGGGCCTGAGGCAGCACCAGGCACCTTCTGCACAGCCCCCAAGCAGCTCCTACACAGCCCCAGTACTGACCCACCTTCACCCTCTTTCCAGGGCAAATCCCCCACCCACCCCGCACTGGGCAGCCCCTTGCTCCAGGAAAACCACACCTTCCTCCAGCCTTGCCTGGCCCCTCCCAGCTGCTTTCCTCCTTTCGTCCTCCTTCCACACCTGCGGCTGCTCACAGATGCAATAGGCAGAGTCCCCTGCTCCACAGCTCCTCCTTGACCTCTTCCTTGCCCCAGGGAAGCCACTGCCTTGCCACAGAGACCCTGGTGCAACCCCCATAGCCCATCCCCATAAGGGTCCTTCCCACGCTCCAGGCAGAACAGAGAGACTGTTCAGGGAGAGCTGGGACACGGCCGGTATTTCCCAGAGCGGCTGAGCTGAGATGATCACAGACAGGTGGAAGCTGGAGGAAGTCCAATCCAGGGCAGGATGGGGGCCCTGGTGCTGCCTGCCCAGACCCAGGCAGGTCAAGGAGGGCCAGCACTGCCTGTGGGGCTGAATGCACAGAGCATCAGAGCAAAGAGAGTCTCTTTCTTCAGAGGAAAGAACTGGTCTCAAGCCAAGCATCTTGATAAGAAATCCCCTGTCTCTCCCTGCCCAGGGGCACCTGTAGAGACAATTTACTGCCTCTGGGGCTGGGCAAAGGCCACCTGATAGCACAGAGTTATTTCTCACCCCTCTGCACTGTTTATAACAGTCCCAGGAAAAACCATCACAATCCATGGATCCTGCACGTGTGTGCCAGCGCGTGGGGCAGATGAGCCCGGGCACCAAATGCCCCCGGGGAAAATGTGCATGTGAAAACAGACTGTCCTTGCTTAATAACTGGGAACATACCTTTGTGCTCAATGCCTGCTAAGTGCCTTGCCTACCTCTTCCCCACAGCTGGGATTGTCAAGGCTTCTCCAACACATTGGACACGAGTCCCAAGATCACAGGCAGGGGCACATGCCTGTGGGAACATCTGTGCTTGTGTGTTGGGATCCTCAAGTTCTTCAACTCAAATCAGCTCGTGGTCAACGCTGCCCACATTGCCACCCGCTATTACATTCCCCACCAATTCTGCTGTGTTTGTGAGCTGCAGGTCAAGAAGAGCATGGCTTGTAGTTGGCCACTCCAGCACTTGCACCAGAAAGTCACCCCCAATACTCTCCAAAACCTTCCTGGAGTGCCTGCATACCGCTGTATTGCACTTCTAGCAGATGCCAGGGTGATTGAAGTCCCCCATGAGAATAAGCGCCTGTGATCGGGAAGCTTCTGGATTGCCTGACAGCTTTGGGGATGCTGCTTGGGACCTCCTTCCTCACTAAAGGTACAGCAGCATAGAGAGAAGGAGCAGGATAACTGCCAAGGGTGCAACCGATTGACTGGCAGTCAGACATGGTCACACACTGCGGTTTTCCTAGGACTACTCAAAGAATCCCCTGGGCACCAGGGGCACAGCACATTGCCCTTTGCTTTTCACAACCATGACCACCTCCAAACCAGGGGCACAACAGCTCTGGGCACTAAGATGCCCGCAGTGTGCTGACTCCTGGAAGAGCCACCTGGGAGAGGGACTCTCCGCACGCCCGACCCTGCATTATGGAAAGAGCATTGACCCCATCTGGACTGAAGCCCTGCACTCACCTGCTGACTTCCAGCACAGGCTCAACAGTCACTGCCTGCTAGGACAGTCTCGCTACAACACTCCTATAGTCACACCAACTTTCTTGATGTTAGAAACCACACCTGGGACAGCTGCCCCCACCCTCCTTTTTTTTGTAAAGAATTATTTTTTTCTGTTCCAAGCCAAATTAATTCCAAATCCATGACTCAGTGAAGAATCATAAGTGAGCCTACTACCAGCAAACATCCGCCACCGCACCTGGGCTTCACATGTTTCCAAATCTTTGGTAAGCCTTCTGATTTCTTTTTTTTTCCCCAAAAAATATTACATACAGGCCCCAGCCCTGCACACAGACTCCATGGGCACTGCACTGCCAGCCCCAGCCCCTGACACCAGCCCATGCACATGCACCAAGGCAGCTGCCAGCTCCAGCAGGGAGAACAGGGGCCAGAGGGACATGCAGAGCTATCTCCAAGCCTCAGGCCTGGGGCTGTCTGGATCTCTAGGGAAATGTCACTCCAGGATTTGATTTCTGAGGCCCAACCTAGAGCCCAGGGAATGGGGTAGAGATGCATCTTCCCTCCCAGCTGGACACCTTCCTCTCCAGATTGCTCCTTCCACAGCTGCTTTCAGCTACAGGGCCGGATGCTGACCAGAGCGGACAACATCTTCCACACCGCATCCCCAGGACTGGCCTGCTTGAGCACCTGGGACTGCTGGACTGCTGACTGCAGTTAGGCCCCTTATTAACCCTTACAGCCTGTTGTGCTCCGAGCTGTCTAGTCCCCATCAGAGCACAGGAGGGTGAGTCAGGTTGACACATACGATGGTGGAAGTTGTCCCCTTGGTCTCTCCAGGGCCATGCCCCTCCTCTGGAGACACTCACAGCAGCCAAGCCCCTGCAGCTGAGCTCCCCACAGCTGGAGACCCCCACCCCACAAGGAAGAGAGCTTCCCCCAGCTCGGCAGGGCCTGTGCAGGGAAGTCCACAGACCCTCAGTATCCTGCAACCTGCCTGCTTCCTGCTCCACCTGGGGCAAGGGCTCCCTGGGGCAGGGACAGACAGTACCATGGATGCTGTTGCCCCTCAGGCCAGCTCTGGAGAGACTCAGCCTAAGATGGAGAGATTCAGACACCGAGGGCAGCAACCACCCCACGCACGGGCCACCCCACAGAGAGAGGCCAGTGCACCAGCAGGCATAGGCCCTGTCTCACCATACAGCCTCAGTTTGATTGCCAGGCTCCTAAACACCCCACCTGCCCTTTTCCCCACATGGGCAATGACCCAGACCTTGGCTGACCCAGCCACAGCACAGAGCCAGGCCTGGACAGTCACTCTAGCATGCACTCCCCGAGGCAGGGATGAGGGGCAGAGACCCCTGAGCACCCAGAGCAGAGCGCTAGTCACTGCAGCGCTGCACTGCTGAGCTCCCGGCTCTGCACTCCAAGGAGACACAAACCCCGCAGCAAATGGGCATGGGGAAAACACCCCCATTGCTGTGCTCAACCCCAAATCCCATGGAAATAATGCACAGCAGAGAGCCAGGCTCAGCCTGACCCCCCTGGGCTCTCTTCCCCATTCCCTCAGCTGCACAGGGAACAAGGCCCCTGATCGCCCTTGCATGGGGCTGTTCTGGGACACACTCAGGTCCTCTCTTCAACCAAACTGCTCCAGCTCTGTAGCTACTTTTGATCCCTTCTCCCTGCTCCTACATCACAGCTGCCCCCACTCCCATCAGAGACTGTTTCCTCTGCATCTGGAGTTGATACAGCAAAGTGCTCGGCTACCCCAAAGGGACATCACCATGTACTGAGTGCTCAGACCCTGGCACCTCCTATGTCTGCTCAGATATACAGATATAGATATATAGTTATACTGATATCTACAGGCATGCCGCATCTTAAGCAGGGGTGAGGTTCTGAGGTCACCGCGTAAGGTGAAAATCGCGTAGACAACTGCCTCTGCCTCCAAAACCTCCCGCCGCTGCTGCAGAGCCGTGCTTGGAGATGTACGGCCGGCAGCAGCAGCGCAGCGTGGGGTGGGGGGGGGGAGCTGCCAAAACCTCCCGCGGCCGCCGCAAACTCAAGCCCCTGCTCCCCCCACCCCCCGCATACAGTTGAATTTGCGCAAGTTAAATGTATGTATGACACGACTGTACTGTATATATCGATATACATATATAATCTCCACCTCCAACACTCTGCCAAGTGGCCCTTGTAGTTTACTCGGCAACTGAAAGCACACTAAAAACTGGGGCTGTGCGAGACTTCGGACAGAGATTTGGATCTGGAGAAGCTTCCCACACTTTAGGGTCTGAAACAGCACATCCGGGTCGAAGCGCTGCCTCGTTTGGCTTCCCGAAGAGCTTCGGAGTTCCCTTGGAGACCCGGCCATAGGGTATAATGGGGAAGCAATGAGGGATGGTAGACTCTGCAGAATGGATGAAGCCTCCCAAGTTTCAAGAAGATCAGTCCAGCGGTTTGGGGGTAACATCACCCCAAGTTCTTGGAAGCAAAACTCCTGTCAGGTCTATGTGTTATAACACAGTAGGGTGAAAACTGCAGGGCTGGTAACTCTTACTGAGGCCACAAAGCCTGCCAAGTTTCAATAAGATCACTGCACCGGTTTGGGGGGAACTCTGGTTTGGACCGGATCGTGGCCATCCAAAGTGGGCGGATCCAAAGCCGGATCAGATCGCTGCCGACTCGCACAGGCAGACTAGAAACCCATTACACAGTTTGCATCATGCGACCGCACACCTATCCCAATACCCGTACCGCCACTCACTGCCCTCCTCAGAGGGGCTAATCCTAAAAACGTCTATGCCGTACCCCTCTCCACTGGATATATATTTCTATATATATAGAAATAAATATTTTTGAAAGAAAAAAATAAGTAGCTGGGTCAGCCATGCTCCCCATCCACCCCTTGCAGGTATGGGCTGGGGCTCGGCCAAGACCCCTTCCCCTACATGGCAGGATTGGAGCCAGGTTGCCCACTGCCCTGTGCTACGCAGCTGGATGGGGCTCACTTCCCCTGTCCTGGGCACAGAATCAGGTCCCCTGCACTGGCCATCTAGCCTAGATGCTAAAAATGCTGGGCACCACGGGCACAGATGGCCATAAAGGATAAAACATAAAGGACCAGTTGTGAATGTGAGGACAGGAACAATTTGTATGCTGCATTTTCCCCCATTTCCATCATTTGCTCAGTTTAATGCCAAGTGTCTATTAGTACTTTCCCTCTGCTGTTGCTGACCCCAGTGTCTCCCCTGTGCCAGAGACTGAGCCCCATGCAGAGAGAGCAGGGCCCTGTGCTGAGCGCTCCCAGCCTGGGGCTGCTTATACCCTCCTGGGAGCAGCATGCAAATCCCTGCCCAGGGCTACTGGTTAAATAGAGATCCTGTATCCAGGAGCCTCAGTCTGTACCCAGCCCTTTGCTGCCTGCTGAGTCTCCCTTGTTATAGGGCAGCAGCAATGAACTCCTTATTCCTATTCCTGTTCCTTCTCTCTACTCCCCAGTGTAGGTTATGAGGAAGGCTCAGGGGAATCCAGGGCTCTGGGGTTTCTCCGTGGACCTTATTTTTTACCTACTTTCTTTTTCCTTTAGGTGTGCTCTCTGATGTGCAGCTGGTTGAGTCTGGCCCAGGGGTGGTGAAGCCTGCAGAGACCCTCACCCTAACCTGCACTGTCACAGGTTCCTCCATCAGCAGTTATAACTATTGGAGCTGGATCCGGCAGCCTCCTGGGAAAGGGCTGGAGTGGATGGGGTACATAGTTGGAAGCAGTGGTAGCACAAGCTACAATCCATCCCTCAAGAGCCGCATCACCATTTCCAAGGACAACTCCAAGAGCCAGTTCTCCCTGCAGCTGCGCTCTCTGACAGCCGCAGACACCGCCACGTATTACTGTGCAGTGACACAGTGACACAGAGCAGAGCAGGGGCTGCACAAAAAGGGGAAGCCTGTTCTTCTTAATGTAGCAAAATTACAACAGCCCAGACAAGGAAGTTTCCACCTGAAAACCTCACACACATGCAGGGAAACTCTAATAGGATGATCCTTGGCTATCTGAGGGTTGTTATATTTGGACTTATATCATTCCAGACAGCAAAGGCCTGAGAGCTTCGCTGGGCATTTGACAAGACAGAGGTTATCAAGCAGTACAAGTCTCAAGAAGGCTTCATCACACAGCATTTGGGGCCTTGTCAGCATGGATGGGTATGGCAGTGGGGCTCCTCCTCACTGCCTGGCCCTGCCTGCCCAAAGGGCCACCAGCACAATACTCCTCAATTCAAAACACACGTCTTTTCTGCAATTGCATTCACCAAAGCATTTCCAAAATGCTGGAGAGGAGGTCCCCAGGTTCTCCTCTACAACTTCTTTTTTCCCGCACAGTTTGTGGTTTTGTGGAGTATTCACTCTAATCTCTTGGCGTATATAAATCACAGTTGAGTATATTACGTCTCAAATTACCAGATCATTCCTCATTTCTTTCTTTCACTGGTGACCCTGAGTCTTGCCTCTCACGTCTTGTTGTAAAAGAGTTCATCTGGGTGGATGTAACCATTAAGCGATGGAGTACTGGTCTTTCCTATTGAGTTTTTGACCTTTCTCAAAAAAAGAAAAAAAAAGGGGGGGGGGGGGTTACTTTGTATTAAACCAGAAATGAGAACTCACCGGGTGTTCTTTGTGCTACAGTTCATTTATTAGGTGTCAATGTATTTTTTATACATTGATTCTTAGGTCTCAGCATTGCCTGATTTGGCTGAACTGACAGAAGCCTGTTTCCCAACCTACTGATTAATGCCTTCTCCAGTAGAGGTAAGTGTTATGTCCCTTATAATCTTTAACCTTCCAAACAAACTCAAACAGTGTAAACCCAAATGAGATTCTACTTTTGTTCTAAAATAGAAGTGTCCCAAAACTAAGTGACTTCCCCTTTAAGTGCTTTAAACACTGTTGGTTTTGCTGTATTTTATTTTAGGTTTCTCCTTTACAACCATGTGTCAGCCTGAACCGATTTCCAAAATGAAGGATTTAAGGCCACCTCTTGGAGTTACAGGTAGAAAATACCTTGTACAGCTGCTGCCATGAGATCAAAGCTGAGCCATGGGCCCATCGTCCCTGGGGCTGGAGGGCAGAGAGCTCAGGGCACTCGACACTGGGACACTGGGACACGGGGGCTGTGTGCTCTCAAGCTGGGAGCTGCAGCATCAGGTGGGAGCCCGCAGACTTTTAGCAGCAATGGCTGGGGGCAAACTTCAATTACTCATTGAAGCACAAGTGAAATTCATTTACTTTCATTTACTTTATTGTAAGGGATAAAGGCAGCCTTAACCTCCAGTCCCTGGTCCACAGCAATTTGCCAGGAAAGAAAGAAATATATTTTCAGAAGCGTAACATTGGTATGTCCTAGCGCCACAGTACGTACGTTCCCACACTCCAGGTGACGTCACGTCGTGTGAGGTGAGGAAAGAGAAAGAAACAGGTGGTCCTGCATTTGTGTAGCGCTGTTACACGCATTGCTGCCACCGGCTGACCCGGGCACCGGTCCCTGCCCCACTGGAAAAAAAATTGCCGGTCCACCACATCAGATAGTTTGAGAGTCCAATCTGAGCTCTTTTTCCTGGGTGACATAACCTACGTCAAGTCATAACAGGACATTTGAAGAGAGGAATTACCGGTACAACCTGGTATAATGATAATGATACAAGTGAAGAGTCAAATGTCCCTGTCCCTGACTGCAACACCAAAGAAGGGAAGGACTTTGAACGATGGAAGAAGCAATGAATAAGCAAGGACACTAAGACGTGATTGCAGGCAGTCAGATTGCCCCCCAGAAGTGGAGCTCTGTGAGGGCCAAAGGGCACCCAGAGGAATCGGCACTTCTACATCAGTTCTCAGGTATCTACACCCTCCCGTGCCCACAGATCTCATTCATCTGCCCTCCAAGGAGCTGGGACTGCTAATTTCATTGACTCATGAGAACTGAGCTGATCTCACCTCAGAGCTTGAGGAAACCCACCCAGGAGAGCTCAGCACTAGACCTTCGCAGTTGCTGGATGCCCAGAAACCTCCCAGCAGGGGCTCAGCACATGTGGTGATCGGGTCAGGTCCCGTCAGTCCAAGACAGTCTGCACCACCCGGTATTACTGTGCTAGACACACAGTGAAGCAAATCCTATTAGAGCTAATGCAAAAAACCCTGAGCACAAACTCCACTTGTGCCCTGTGCCACAGGAGGCTGCAGGGACCAGAGCAGCACAAGGCCAGGCCCAGTGCTGGAGGGAGCCCACCTGGTGGTGTCAAGAGTTAACACTTTGACTGCACCAGTCACACATTCCTCTGCATGGGGTTACTGGGTGCACTGGTCACCACACTCAGCACTGGAGCTAGTCCTGATGGGAGGGCAAGGGCAGGGGCTGCTCTCCCAGCTCTCTCTAGGGAGAAGCCTGGGGACTCTCAGCCTCTCCCCTCAGCAGGCAGCTGACCCATTTTAGTATCATAGGCAAACTTGGACAGCGTGCTTTCCACCCCCTCATCCAAGGTGCTGATGAAGATGTTAACTAGTGCAGGCCTGAGGACCAAGCCCTGGGGTACCTCACTGCTCACATCTCGCCAGGTTGAGTACAACCCATCCATCACTACTCTCTGGGTGCGCCCCATCAGCCAATTTTTGACCTATCCAACTGTGTAGGCATCAGTGCCAGAGTCACTTAATTTATTGATGAGGATGGGGTGAGAGACAGTGTGAAAGGCCTTCTAGAAGTGTAGAAAGACTACGTCCACAGCGACACCATCATGCAAGAATTTACTTACTTGGTCATAAAAAGCAACCTGGTTTCCGTGCGTAGACCCTGAGGTGGTGCAGAGTCACTTGGAAGAACTGGATGCCTTTAAGTCGGCAGGCCCGGATGGGCTCCATCCGAGGGTGCTGAAGGCACTGGCCGACGTCATTGCAGAGCCACTGGCGGGAATATTCAAACGCTCATGGCGCACAGGCCAAGTCCCGGAGGACTGGAAAAGGGCTAACGTGGTCCCCATTTTCAAAAAGGGGAGGAAGGAGGACCCGGGCAACTATAGGCCAGTCAGTCTCACCTCCATCCTTGGTAAAGTATTTGAAAAAATTATCAATGCTCACATTTGTGAGAGCCTGGCAGGACAAATTATGCTGAGGGGAAACCAGCACGGGTTTGTGGCGGGCAGATCGTGCCTGACCAACCTAGTCTCTTTCTATGACCAGGTTACGAAATGCCTGGACACAGGAGGAGGGGTGGATGTCGTATACCTGGACTTCAGGAAGGCCTTCGATACAGTATCCCACCCCATACTGGTGAACAAATTAAGAGGCTGTGACGTGGATGACTACATGGTCCGGTGGGTGGCGAATTGGCTAGAGGGTCGCACCCAAAGAGTCGTGGTAGATGGGTCGGTCTCGACCTGGAAGGGTGTGGGCAGTGGGGTCCTGCAGGGTTCGGTCCTTGGACCGATACTCTTTAATGTCTTCATCAGCGACTTGGACGTGGGAGTGAAATGTACTCTGTCCAAGTTTGCAGATGACACAAAGCTATGGGGAGAAGTGGACACGCCGGAGGGCAGGGAACAGCTGCAGGCAGACCTGGATAGGCTGGACAAGTGGGCAGAAAACAACAGGATGCAGTTCAACAAGGAGAAATGCAAAGTGCTGCACCTAGGGAGGAAAAATGTCCAGCACACCTACAGCCTAGGGAATGACCTGCTGGGTGGCACAGAGGTGGAAAGGGATCTTGGAGTCCTAGTGGACTCCAAGATGAACATGAGCCGGCAGTGTGACGAAGCCATCAGAAAAGCCAATGGCACTTTATCGTGCATTAGCAGATGCATGACAAATAGGTCCAGGGAGGTGATACTTCCCCTCTATAGGGCGTTGGTCAGACCGCAGTTGGAGTACTGCGTGCAATTCTGGGCGCCGCACTTCAAGAAGGATGCGGATAACCTGGAGAGGGTCCAGAGAAGGGCCACTCATATGGTCAAGGGCCTGCAGACCAAGCCCTACGAGGAGAGACTAGAGAAACTGGACCTTTTCAGCCTCCGCAAGAGAAGGTTGAGAGGCGACCTTGTGGCTGCCTATAAGTTCATCACGGGGGCACAGAAGGGAATTGGTGAGGATTTATTCACCAAGGCGCCCCCGGGGGTTACAAGAAACAATGGCCACAAGCTAGTAGAGAGCAGATTTAGACTGGACATAAGGAGGAACTTCTTCACAGTTCGAGTGGCCAGGGTCTGGAACGGGCTCCCAAGGGAGGTGGTGCTCTCCCCTACCCTGGGGGTCTTCAAGAGGAGGTTAGATGAGTATCTAGCTGGGGTCATCTAGACCCAGCACTCTTTCCTGCTTATGCAGGGGGTCGGACTTGATGATCTATTGAGGTCCCTTCCGACACTAACATCTATGAATCTATGAATCAGGCAGGACCTGCCTTTGATGAAACCATGCTGATTGCCCCCGAGCATGATCTCCCCTGCAGGCCCCCCACAGATGTGCTCCTGGATGATTCTCTCCAAGATCTTCTCCAGGACCGAGGTGAGGCTTACAGGCCTATAGTTACCTGGGTCCTCCCTCCGCCCTTTCTTGAAAATTGGGACCACTTTACCTAGTGTCCAATCCCCCAGCACCTGGCCAGATGACCACGGATGCTCATACAGCCGGGCAAAGAGCTCCACGATGACCCTTGCCAGCTCCCTCAACACCCTTGGGTGGAGGGCATCTGCGTGTTACCTGGCTTGACGGCAAAGTGTCCTCATGTTCCTCTGTGTCTCCATCCCCCAGCAAACCAACTTGAAAGCTCACCGTACAAGATCATCCAGCCTGGAAGAAAAACCTCATCACTGAGGAAATGACCCCCAAATCCTGCCCTCTCCCGTGCCAACCTTCCAGGTCATTATATGCTGCTGCATCAATAGGGGCATCAGACGACCAATTCCCTGAGCATCTTCCTTGGTATCCTGCAGCTCAAGTAGGGATGTTTTTAGCTCCTTATGTGAAAAGTTAAATAAAAGTATGAGGCCTAGATCTTCAGAGGCCCCACAATGGCTCTTGGCCCCTTGGCAGGCCTGCATTCCAACAAGGACCTAAGTGACAAGAGAGCCCAGTCTGACCAGACTGTCCCTGTGGCAGTCCAGTAGGGATGTTTCTCCACAAAGACACCCCCTCACCACACACCAGCCAAAACCAGGCTTTGGATGCCTTCCTGGGGCACCAATGTCTGGTCAACCCACTTCCTAAAGCACACCTGCAAGCCTGGGGTAATCGCTACCACCACCTGGGGTCTGGACTGTTTCCAGGCACTGCACTGTCACACCTGCCTAGAGCTCAGTGCTTACACTGTCCCCAGCCTTCAGCCCAATCAAGTCTTCATTCCCTCCCCTGGCAGGTGAGTGCACTCAGCACAGTGTGATGGATCCTGGTGGGGGGATCTGAAAACCTGGAGAGACCTATGGCTGACCCTTCCTGTGCCTGGTTTCTCCCTCAGCAACTGGACTGACAGCCAAAATCTGAGGCAAAGGAGATGGTCTGGGCTGGCTGGGAAATTTCTGGGGAGATGGGAGCACTAAGAATAATAGTGAATAATTCTCAGGTCAGCTCACGGCGGATTTCAATATCTGCATCACAATCATCGCAGACACCTCCAAAGGCCAAGCGCACCTAGGAATGACTGGCCTGCAGCTCAGAGACCAGGTCCGTGATCACTGCATCACACAAGGACTGAGAAGGGACATGTCCTGGAGCCCGCACACACACTCCCCTTGCTGGCAGCCTGGTTCAGGTAGGAGCTCCAGAGGGAACCAGTTACTACCACTGATGGACCTTCCCAATCTGTTCAATCCCATGGGCACCCCCGCTCCAGGTGACTTACAGGTTTGTGGGTTAAATCCTGCGTGAGGTTAGCAAGCAAGCAGGGGGCAGAGTCCCCAGGCTTGGGATTGCAACCCAGGAGTCCTGCCCCAGCATCCCTTGTGCCCCACCACCGTGTCTGTCTGGGCAAGTCCAAAGGGCACAAGGAAGGCCCTGCCAGGCCCAGCCTGCTCAAGTGGGCAGAGAGGGGAGCAGCTGCAAGGGGCCTGCAGGGTCCAGCCAGGCTCCCCTCCATGCTGCAGTCACCCATTAGTGACCCCGCCACTACCACACTGCCGCCCCTCATACCAATCTCATGAAAAGAGAGCTCAAGGATATTGTCTATAAGCAACCACAAGCCTTTCCTAGGGGTCCAGACCAGGGCTCAGAGTGGACTTTGTCATAAGCAGAAGAAGGAGGGGACTCCCCCGCACCAACCATCCTTCTCAGGGCACAAGTCTTCAGCTGCTCAGACAGGCCTGATCACAGACCAGAAACACACGCGCACAGATCTGCTCTTTTTACCACCTCCCCCAGGCCAGGCCCTGGGCTGACCCCTTTATGCAAATCCCCCTCAGGGCTCCCTGCTCAAGTAGCCACCCCAGGGCACTTAGCACCATTGCCCCCAGGAGCTGAGCTTTCCTCCTGTGCTCTTGGTTCCCCCCTCCAGCACCATGACTGCCTTCCTCTGCCCCCTGCTCCTCTTGGTCCTGGCTCCAGGTGAGTGCTTGGGGAGGCTGTGGGAGGTGGCAGTGAGAAGGGAAGATGGGCCAATCCCAACTGACCCTTGTTTTTTTCCAGGTGTGCAGTCCCAGCTCCAGCTCCAGGAGTCTGGCCCAGGGGTGGTGAAGCCGGGGGAGACCCTCAGCCTGACCTGCACCGTCACTGGTGGCACCTTCAGCAGCAGCTATTGGTGGAACTGGATCCGCCAAGCTCCTGGCAAAGGCCTGGAGTGGATGGGAATGTGGGATGGCAGCACACACTACAATCCACCCTTCCAGGGCAGAATCACCATCTCTGGGGACTTCTCCAGCAGGAAGTACCACCTGCGGCTCAGCTCCCTGACATCTGCAGACACTGCCATGTATTACTGTGCAGGACACAGTGACACAGAGCAAGGCAGGGGCTGCACAAAAAGGGGAAGCAGATTCCCCAGCAGCTGCTGTGGAAGACACCGAACAGGGCTTGCATGTTTAAGGGAGGGCCGAGGGGAAAGGTGATCCCAGTTCCCTCCAGCTCAGGCCCATGCAGATCTGCTCTTCAGGGATGGAGACCCCCAGAGTGCTCAGCTGTCCCCGAGCTCCCTGCAGCATCGAGGTTGCATCGCTGTGAAGGGGACACAGCTCTGACTTAGGCCAGTCCACACCAAGGCCCCTCTCTCCTGGGGCTCATCTCCATCGGGGCCCAGACCCTGGTTGCATAGTGCAAGGGGCAGAGGGGCTCTGGTATACCCAGAACTGAGCATCTCTGTGGCTCTTACATGATGTCATTGTCACCCTTGCAGCCTTAACACCTGTCCCAGATGCTCCATCCCCTCCACTAGTGAGCTACTGCCCAGCCTAGTCCTCCCAAAGACCAGACCTGGGATCATCTGTCCGCCATGGTCTCCTTTTCCTCTCAAAGCTGCTCTCTGGTATTATTTTGGCACATCCAGGCCCCAGTTAGGCAGACACAGACAGAGGCAGCTTTCCCTGCCCAACCCAGGTCCTTACTTGAGGAGAGAACTGCAGGCCTTGGTGTCTCCCCAGCACCAAGAGACCATTGCTGGAGGTGAGGTATGTGTCCTTGTCCTGCCAGTGCCCCTCACCCCTGGGCCCCCTGCTGGAGCTGGGGACACCTCGGGGCCGGGTTTTGTGTGCGTGCGTGCGTGCATGTGTGCGTGCTTCCCGGCGCATCCCAATACCTGCTTTGGCTCTGTCTGCTGCAACACACGTGTGCACATTTCCAGACCCATTTCATTGTCACTTTAAGCAACTTCATTGGTGTCAAAGCTCACGTGACATCACTTCCCGATTTGACGCGACTTCCTAGGTGATAAAAAGTTCATGATCCGGCCCCACATTGAAAAAGGTTGGACACCCCTGCCATAGACTTACCTGCTTGCAGCTGCCTGGGCTGATCCCACCACCCTGCCTGGCTCTTTGCATGAGAGATCCTTGCAGGGAGGAAAGCTGCCAGCCTGCAAAAGGAAATCCACTGTGCCTGTGAGTATGTCCTTTGAAGAGGAAAATCCACATTTTTTTCTCCTTTAAATAAGAAAGAGTCTGCATTTTTAAGCAACAAAACACAGATGCCTGCCATGAGTAAGGACAGCCCTGGGGCTGCAGAGCCCCCGTCTGTGCCCAGCCTCTCCTGCCTGCTGAGAGTCTCCCTTGTGATAGGGAACATTAATGAGCTCCTTATTCCTGCTCCTTTTCACTTCTTCCACATGTAGGTTTGGGGAAGGATTGTGGAAATCTAGGGCTCTGGGGCTTCCTTCCTGGGCCTTATTATTTACCCAATTACTCCTTCCTTCAAGTGTCTTCCCTGCTAGCTGAGTCCAGCCCAGAGGGGGTGAAGACTGGAGAACCTTCCCACTAACCTGCGCTGTCCCAGGTGACTCCATCAGCGGTGCTTGTGCTTGGAGCTGGCTCCAGCAGCCTCCACAGCAATAGCCATAGACACTGCCAGAGGCCCGAGTGCACCTGCGAGTGACAGCCCTGCAGCCCAGAGACACAGCCCCGTATCGCTCAGGGCCACTGGTTCCAGAGGCTGAACTTCCCTGAAGTTGCTCCAGCCGAGAGCCCCGGGGGTGCCTCATCCTCACCCATGACAACATGGCTTTCCACAACCAAGACTGCCTCCAAAATAGAGGCCCAGCTGTGGGCACCAAGATGCCCCCATGGTGCTGACCTCTGCAGGGGCCACCTGGGAGTGGGACTGGGAGAAAAATGTACCCCCAACCCTGTACAACACCGTCATGATGGAGAGGGCATCTGCAACAACTGGGCTGAAAACCCCTGCACTTGCCTGCTGACTTCTAGCACAGGTTCAGCACCCGCTGCCTTGTAGCAGAGTCTCTCTACCCCCTGAGGGTACTTGGGAAGAACATAACAGGTACACAGGGGTGGGTGGGGACAGAGCACTGCCACCTCCCAGGAGCAGGGCTGGGGCAAGGTGAAGGCAGCGGCACCCCCCTGCAGGCCACACAGGCACCGGCCAGATGTGGGGCAGGGAGCTCATACACGGTGGCTGCCGTCACCATACGCCGCTCCACACCACCACTAAGCCGCGCGTTCGAATAGCTGGTCGCACACGCAGGTCTCTGGGTGCTGATGGGTGGCATGCAACTGGCCAGGTGCATGACCTGTCAGCAGTCCTCAGAGCTGCATGTGTGACTGCCATGCAAAAGCAGGGTGCAACGGCATGGGGTGGTGGGTGTAAGCCCCCCTCCCTCTCCCCACTTTGCATCCAGCAGAGCCCATCAACTACTACGAGCATGGGTCCTGCTCGGCTCAACTGGCCCTGGGACTGCACAGGTGAAGAGCTCTTCCAACCAGCCATGCGACCCGAGGCAAAGCTGCTCAGGCCCTGATCTTGTGATCTTCTCCCTCCTGTGCAGTGCCTTGAAGGATCAGAGACCTCACCATGGGGCCAAAGCAGTGCATGAAGATGAGGTGCAGCATATGAAGCCCTGCACCAGTGCCCTGTGGCCCTGGAGGGTCTTTGACCCCTGGCCTAGAGTTCAGCTCCCTTCCTCCCCCAGTAAGTAGCCCAGCCGCACCATCCAGACAAGGTGACCTGAGTATGCCTGATCCTGACCCTGCCTCGGCTAGCCTGTCTCTGGATTGCAGCACCGCACCACCAAGCAAAGACATCTGGGTGGCCTGACCATACCCCTCCAGCCCTAAACATGCCAGCAGCAACATTAGTGCCTGCCTCTAGCTCTAGGCCTAGCCCGCGGCTCCAGGAGGCTAGCAGCCCCCTGCAATGCTCTGGACCTGACTTACCAAAGGGCTCCTCCATGTCCGGTCACCCCCGCCCCCCCCCAACTCTGTGGCCCCAGTTACACTTCTTCAAAAATGTTGAAGACCTCTGCTTTGCAACACTCCTGCATTCACCCTCTCACACCAGGACAGGGGATTACTCCGACACAAATCCAAAGACCACCACAGCAATGGCAACAGCACAAGCAACCAGCCCAGAAACACCAGCGGAAGAAAAGCAGGCACAGCGTGGAGGTAAGAGGTTAAAAATGAGTGTAACAAGGGGGACACAGCGAACAGCACCCAAGGGAGCTGTCAGCTCCAGCCAGGACAACAAAGCCCAGGGGCCAAAGAAGGATGCATCGAGGCAGCTCCCAGCCTCTCTGCAGGGATCCAGCTCTGACAGTGCCAGAGTATGACACGTTTAGGGCCTAAGCTATGTCCAGTTTAAGAAGACCCATGCAATAAAAATGATACTTTATTATTCTCACAGAAAAGACAGTGAAAATATAAATATGAAAGCTTTATATTTTCATATATACAAACCCGAAGGCACAAAGAAAAATTTTCCCTCCTGATACCCACAGAATGGATTTTCATGAAATTGTAATATAAAGTATTGATATTTCCACACACATTTATGAAGTTAATATGAATAATAACTGTGGAGCCATATGCATGTCTGTTTTGTCATATTAGAATGAAAATGTCCATATTTAGAGTCATTTTCCCAGATCTCCTTTATTTACCAACTGATAACTATTAAACTTGATCTTGAGTCAGGTTTTGATTCTTTTGTAGAGGTCCCTCATATTGTGAGGCCCTAAACTGTAGCTCGATTGAGTCATTTATGCCTAAATGCGGCGCTGAGCTCTGAGCCCCCATCCCACAACCGGAAGCCCAGGGCAGGGGCACAAACCTCTCCTCAGCTTCCTCTCCAGGCCGCTCCTCTCACAGCTTCTCCAAGAACAGCAAACAGCCTCCCCACTGCAGTGCCAGGGGCAGCTGGGCTGAGCCCGCTGGTGCTGATGAGGAGAGGACTGAGATAATTAGGTCCCTCATTAACCCTTTCCAGCCTGCTGCCCTCTAAGCCCCCTAGTCCCCATCATGCCATGGAAGGGGTGCATCAAACTTATGTACAGGAGGATTCAAGATACCCCACCAGGCTCACATTACCCCTCTGCAAGCAATCCCATGGGTCAGGTCCCTGCAGCTGAGACCCCCCACAGCTGGAGAAACCCCAGTATGGATTCCCTTTTGAAAGCAAGTCAACCCTCTGTTGCACTGGCCAGGAATCAAAGCCAGGTCTCCCATACGGCAGTCAATAGTAGTACCACTGAGCTATCTTTGCCAGGTTTCTAGTGTGCAACTCCAGGATCTAGTGCCTCAAGGATCCTCCATGTGTTGTCTGCACACTGAGCTGCCCAGCTTCATGCCACAGCACGGCTGGAAAAAAACCTGAGCTGCCACCTGCAACTCGGGGCTTTGATCCCTCTGGGACCCACTGCACACCACCCCTGGGAGGGTAGGGGGCTGTGGATCAGGGGTGAAGGGCACTGGTAGTGTATGGTGTGGGCTATGCTAAAGTGTTATATGTGGCCATTGCACCCAGCTCTGGGGTGCATCTCTGCCCTCCCCATACACCGTTATATGCAGCTGTTACACCCAGAGCTGGGAGCATATCTGCCATGCCCATGCACTGTTATATGGAGCTATTACACCTCGGAGCTAGTCTACCCCATGCCATGCCACACTGGGGGACTCTCTTTGACACCCCTGACCACATGGGCTGGACCAGGGACAATTTCCAGCTGTAATCCCTGACACAAAACAAACCCAGTTCCAGGAAAACCAATAAGCTAGAAAAACCACAGAGGCATGACATGGGGTTGGGGTTTTTGGTTGCAGCCGAGTCTTCCTAAGGACATAGGCAGGCAAGATTCTTTGAATAGATGCAATATCTTTTCTTACACTAACTGAGTAGTTGGAAAAAAAAAGTTTGTGGCAAGCTTTCGCGTGCAATCACCCTTCTTCAGGCATAGGGAGTCTCTGCTGATCTGAGACTCCAAGAAATGAAAGATGCTAAAAAGTGTGGCAAGATGTCTGTGAAAATGTAAATAGGGTTGGCCAGAGGCCCTCAACTGGTTTTACAGGTTATGCTGAGGAATCTAAGGTAATGGTTTGAGAGGGGATGGAAAATAGTTGGCTCCAGTCCTAGAGGCGTCACCTAGCTCTGAGGTGCAACGGCTCCATGTAACAGTACATGGAGAGGGCTAAGATCCACCCCAGCCCTGAGAGCAATGGCCACATGCAGCAGTTTAGTACAGCCTGCACCATAAACGCTTATATGTGGCCATGACAACCCAGAGCAGGGTGTACCGCAAGACCCAAGGCTCTCAAAGAGTGCACGACTCTCCTCTCCCTGCACTGGCCTGAGTGTGGTGGTATAAGCACCTGGGAGGGAGGGGCTGGCGATTGGTATGGGTGGCATCCCCTACTCCCCAGCCCTGCCTGTGTCCCTCAATCCGAACCTGAAGTCCCCTGCCCCATCATCCCTGCCAGTGCCCCTCATTCCAAGCTAATCTGTAGCCCACCAGCCCAGCTGGTACCCCCCACCCCTGCAAAGCCTCGGATTTGATTTAAGGAGCTACTACAAGAGCTGGGTCCAACAGGCTCCTGGGAAGGGGCTAGAGTGGGTTGCCTACTTTAGCACTTCCTCAGCTCCCATATGTTAAACTGTCAATGTTAAAGGGGAATTTGCCATCTCCAGAGATGACTGCAGCAGCCTGCTGCACCTGCAGATCCAGGTTCACCTTCAGTGACCACTGGATGGTGTGGGCCCAGCAGCCCTCTGGGAAAGGGCTGAAGTGGGTTGGTGAAATCATTGGGAACTCAAATGCCATCAATTTTGCACTAGCAGGAAAAGGGAGATTCACCATCTCCACAGACAGCACCCAGAACTTGCTGTTCCTGCAGATGAGCAGCCTGAGCCCCGAGGACATGACCTGGTGTTACTGTGCAAGCTACAGAGTGAGAGAAAGCCCCTGAGACCAAGCAAAAACCTGCCAGGGCCATTTCACAGCCTGGTCCCGCAGGTGGTGATGACAGTACATGCTTTGAAGCAGGGGAAAGGACAGGGCAAGGGCCTGGAAACCTCCGTCTTCTTCAGTCTCCACTGTTTGCTGCTGCAGCCCACCTGGAGCTTGCACGCTGGGCAGCCCAGAGGCAGCAGTCGCTAAATATTGCTTGGCACGGCAAGCGTGGGGGCCAGAGCTACTACTGCCACCATGCGCAACACCGACGGATGAGCCCAGACCCAGCCCAGGGCCCAGTCTGGATGATGGGGTGGGTTACAAGCTGGTGCTGAGCATGGGGCTGGCGCCGTGTCCTGCAGCTGCTCGCAGCCCGCCTGGGGCTGCCTGTGCCTACTCAGGAGAGCCCAACAAGTTTGCAGCAGGGAGCAGTGACCGTGGGGCTGGGCAGCAGCTGCTTTTCCCCCTTGCTCAGCACTAGCTCGTTCCCTGCCGGGAACTACACGCAGCTCCCCACCTGTACCACGGGGCTGCAGGGCTCTGGGAGAGCGGGTGCACAGGGCCCACACCGGTGTCCAGGGCCAGTTCTGGTGCGGCCCAGAGCAGAAGCACTGCTTCCCAGCCATCAGGGGCTCTATGGAGCCAGGTCAGCTCCCCCCTCTCCCTGCTGGTGCAGCCCAGCCCAGCTCCACAGACCCCTGCCAGCTTGTACCCTGCTCTGCCCCACCGGTGCAGGCCCTGAGACATTGGGACATTAGTCCCAAGATGGCCCTCAACAGCCTGCCAAATCTGGGTAAGTGGCCCTCTGCCCAGAATAATTGCCCACCCCTGGGCTAAGTGCAGCTGGGGAGTGATTAAGGCCCTTGTTAACCCTTTCTGCTATCCCACCTGCTCCTTCCCTACCCCAGCCTGACCTGCATGGGGCAGGTTTCTCCAGTCCAGCTGCTCCTCAACATCTCTCCAGCAAGGATCCCCCATCTCTCAGCCCTGCCCAGCACAGACTCAGTGTAGTTTGCTGATGGCAAAGGAGCCTGTCAGCACCATCACAAGCTACTTTCTGTGGTAGGAGTGAGACCCCATCTCTGATCCCAGGGACAAGAGGGGACATGGTCACTGTGTGTGCCTTGGGATGAGGGAGCCCGAGTCAGGCTGAGCCCTTAAGGGAGCAGGAGAGTACGGGTGCACAGCCAGGTGCCCCTTGCACACAGGGACTCCCGTGAACATTACACACATGCACATGCTCCATGCCACCCCAGCCAACAAGGGGCACAAACTGTTCACCCTGCAAAGCTCCTGCCCCCAGGACCCCTTCCCATCCCATGCTCTGGCCCAGCCGGTCCAGGTCCTGGGGCCCCGTCATGGAGCTGGCACCAGCCCCTGCCCTACTCTTCCACACTTTGTCACAATGACATGCACATTTCTGGGCATCGGGCAGGGGCAGAGGGGCTCACTGGTACCAGATTGTGGCCGCTGCTCTGGAAAGTGTCTCCCTGTGGGGCAATCCCAGCCCTACTGGATTCTAGCCCAGCCCCAAGTCTTCATCCCCAACAGCCTGGCTGCTTCTCCCCAGCTGGAGATCCCCATTCCCTGCCCTGGAGCTGTACCTCCATCCCCATTTCATGGTCCCAGGAATCACGGGGTCCCTCTGTCCTGCCCTGTGGCCCAGGGGAAAGGAGGAGCATGCAGCTCAGGGCAGGGAGGGTTGGGGCAGAAGTTTCCCACAGAGCAGGACCTGCCGGGCAGGGGCTGCCCTGGACCTGCCCACACTTGCGCTGATCCCAGCACAGGGGCACCAGGCTGGGAAACCCCTGGCACTGGGGGATACTCAGGGCACCAGGGTATGACCCTCCTGGGGAAAGTCCCTGCAGCAGATACTTGAACAAGACCAACCCATCATGATCAGGCCCTGGGAACTCCACATGGGGGATTGAGGTCACTCCTTTGCCCAAACCAGGGGGATCACAGGGGCCCACGGGAGGAGAGGGAGAAGGGACCGTAACCCAGAATGAGACAGAGACACGGTCGAGGGTGAGAGCACCCTGGGGTCACCTGTCACCTCCACCAGCCCCTGGAGGCAGCAGCAGGATGGCCTGGAGCCGTGGGGGCAGAGCAGGGCTCAGCAAGGGGCTGCCAGTAACAGGGCTGAAGGGTTTGCTCTGCAGCAGCCAGTCAGTAGTTGGGCCCTGGCACCAGGAGGGTGAAGGAGGAGGGAAGAAAACCACAAGTACATGCACACACAAACAGACAGACACACACAGACATGCCTCTCCCTATCTGTCCCAGGCCAGGCCCCAGCACACGCCCTCGATGCAAATCCCAGCCAAGCTCCTTGCTCAAGTAGCGGCCCTGGGGTGCTCAGAGCCACTGCCCCCACAAGCTGAGCTTCCCTCCCAGGCTCTGGGCTCCCCTCCTGCAGCACCATGACATCCCTGCTCTGTCCCCTGCTCCTCCTGGCCCTGGTGCCAGGTGAGTGCTGGGGGAGGCTGCAGGGAGTGGCAGAAATTGGGGAGTTTTGTCAGGGTGGGTGCTGACTGATCCCTGCTTTTTTCAGGCATCCAGTCCCAGTGGCAGCTCCAGGAGTCTGGCCCAGGAGTGGTGAAGCCTGGGGAGACCCTCAGCCTGACCTGCACCGTCACTGGTGGCTCTGTCACTAGCAGTAACTGGTGGAACTGGATCCGGCAGACTCCTGGCAAAGGGCTGGAGTGGATGGGGTTGTGGACTGGTAGCACATACTACAGCCCAGCTTTCCAGAACAGAATCACCATCTCCGTGGACTCCTCCAACACCAAGTACTACTTGCGGCTCAGCTCCCTGACAGCTGCAGACACCGCCACGTATTACTGTGCAGGCACACAGCGACACAGAGCAGGGCAGGGGCTGCACAAAAAGGGGAAGCGGATTCTTAACAGGCAGCCCTGGCAGTTTCTCTTCGGAGACAGAGGAAGCAAGAGACATGCACAAAGTACGAGAACAAGAGCAAGCCCAGGCTGGCACTTCCCAGCAGCTCAGCCCTGCTGGGGTAGACTCACAACCAGACCCAGGCCTGGCAGAGGGCAGTCTCTATTCCCAGGCCAGATCCACTGCACCCTCTGCCTTGCCTGATCCCCCAGTCCCTCCTTGCTGAAAAGGGAACTACACACTTCCATCTTGGCACCCCAGACACACACATGGGCACCAGCAGGGACATCACACACATACACACAAGTGGCGATACGTACAGGGAAGTATACTTTCACACACACACGAATCATTTTTGTCCATCCCCATGACAAGCCCACACTACAGGGAAGAGAGAGAGGAGGCAGACGAACCCAGAGCCTGGCAGAGAGCACAGAATAACCCCCATCCCCTCGCAAGCAGTGCCAGGGAGCTGCAATTCTGGCTCATGCACTGGCCTGACCCTGCTCTCCAACCCCGCTCCCCTCTCGCAGCCTAGACAGCCCCGTTCTGCACCCGCTGCACTGCCGCCTGCTCCCACAGCTGAGTCCACCCAGCCCCACAGCAGGGACCTCAGCACAAGGGAAAAAGAACTGAACTCAGAGCCTTGCCCAACCACATAGCAATGCATCTGTTGGAATCACCCTGGGACCTGGTTTAATTCAGCTTTGCAGAGAGGAGGGGTGTAGTGCATGTTCTGCTGGCTGTGTATTGAGACCCTGTCCGCCCCTGACCTTTGGCAGGCCCAATTGCATGTTTTCTCTGGAACTGGTCTCAGTCTGCCACGATGTATTGTGACACTTTGGCCCCCAGTACTGTGACATCGAATCTTTGGGAATCCCATGAGGCCTTTCTCGCTCATCCCTGATGACTTCCTGCCCCTGGAGCAGGGTGTTGGACTTAACGATCCTTTGGGGTCCCTTCCATCCCTAATGTCTATGAAATCTATGAAATCAAGTTGGGGATGGTCCTGCTTTGAGCAGGAGATTGGACTAGATGACCTCCAGAGGTCTTTAGCAACTTTCCATGATACTATGCTAAATGAGTCTGGCCCAGGGGTGGTGACAACTGGACAGACCCTCAGCATGACCTGCACCGTGTCTGGAGTCTCTCTCCCCAGCTGGGATGTGCTCTGGGCTCACCAGGCATCAGGGGAAGCGCTGGGGTGGGACTGAGCTATCTGAGGTGGTGGAGGCACCGTCTCTAACAGTGCTCTCCAAAGCCACCTCAGCATCAGCACAGACACATCCAGCAGTCAAATGCACCTGCACCTGACCAGGGTTCAGCCTGGAGACACAGCCCAGTATAACTGTGCTAAAAATACACAGAGTAAATGAAAACCTATGGGGCCTGCACAGAAACCAGCCCTGCCGGACCCACCTGCCTGTGTACGAGTCAGAGGAAGCAGCTTCCAATGCCATGCTCAGCCTGCTGGGTCAGACACATCAGGTCTATTAGATCAGAAGAACCAGCCAGGTGTAGCCTCGCTGCAGCACTGATTAACGTATGCTGTTCACACAAAGGTGTTGTTGAAGCACTGGCAATAGTATGCCTCACTTGCAAACCTGAAGAATGCATGAAATCCTCACCAAAAAAACTTGGCATGTGGGCCAGATGTGCACTCCTGCCAGGAAATGGGAGGCAGAAATGATGGTACAAGGCAGCATAGTCCAAAACCAGGAAAAAGCTGGAACAGTAACTTCTGGGTCAGAACATGGAACAAGGCTCTGGAAAAGGACAGTTTGAGACATTCAAGATACAAGATGGAGTTTAACACAGTATTCAAATCATGATATAAAAGGAGAATTGGAAATGAGTATAACTATGCAGTGGCCTGGAGGAGCCTGCATTGTGTTGCGCTGACTACCTTGTCACAAGTACAAATGCCTTAGCTCCAGGTCTGATGTACTCGTTAGGGCAAAATGTGTTAGGGCTGTGCTTGCAGACAATAAACCTGGCCAGATCTTTGCCACCAAACTGAGTCTGTGGTCCTTCTCTAACACAAGACTGGTGTTGGCATCTCTTGGATGTAGCTTGTCGACGCTGCAGTTCCTGAGACTTCAACACTGACAACACATCAAGAACACCCAATGAGGACAGCAGCAACGATGACAAAGATAACCCCAGACGACAGCCAGCCAGCAGGAAGCAGGAGTCACTGCTAGCATTGAGCACCTGGAGTGCAGCAGCCATGTGGGTTCACCCTCTGAGCTGGGCAGGGACATCACAGCCCCACGGTGATGAACAGAGGGAGCTTGTTGGGTTTCTCCAGTGCAGCAGGAGAGACCAGCTCCTGTCATGAATATGATCCCTGCATCCCCCTGGGAAACAGGCCCCACTCAGCCCCAACAGTCATGGGAGAGGAGGAGAGAAAGGAGATGATGAAAGCAACAGGCCTCATCCCCTGCAGGCTGCTTTATAGCAGGTACACTTCCCTGCCAGACTACCTGCGAGCACCTGCCATGGAAAGGTTTGCCCCAGCCCTTTTTCTTTCCCAGACCCTAGACAAGCAAAAGGCCACATGCTGGCAGGCTGATGGACACACGGGATCACACAAAGGAAGGATTCCCAGCACCTGATGGATGGTGGGTGCTTGAAACCCTTTGGCAGCCTGAGCAATCCCCACCTCCTGCTGAGCTCCCTGCCCTGCCTCAGGGGGATGAGTCTCCTACATGCAGACTCTGACCAGTGCTGGCAGGACTCAAATGCTCTCGGTTCTTAGCCCCAAAAGGGAAAGCACATACAAATCCCTGCCCAGGGCATCCACAATGGTGTGTCTTTGAGGGGACAGGTCCCTTCAGCAAAGGGGAAGGAAATAAAGCCCCAGAGCCTGCTGTGGGAGGTACCCAGACACATGGGATGGGAGGGTCCAGCCACTGTCTGTGCCCAGCACAACTGATCCCCCTCCCTGGGGAAAGCAGCAGGGTGGTATAAGGCAGGGGACATGCAAATCACAGACAGGCTGCCCGCTATAAATCACTCTGTCCTGCTGCCCAGGCAGCACCTGCACACACAACCCATAGCCCTCAGGTCCAGGCAGTGACCACCAACACACAAGAGCTTCCCCCAGCACCAGGCAAGATGGGACTTGGGCTCCACCTGCTTCTCCTGGCTGCAGCTCTGCAAGGTATGTCTTCTTCCCACAGGTAGGGGAGGGGAGCTTTGCATGGACGCTGCCCTCAGACTAGTTACTCTTGGATCCTACCTTGCTTTTCAGGTGCCTGGTCCCAGGGGCAGCTGGTAGAGTCTGGAGGAGATGTGAGGAAACCTGGAGACTCTCTGCATCTCTCCTGCAAAGCCTCCGGGTTCACCTTCAATAGCTACTACATGGAATGGGTCCGCCAGGCTCCAGGGAAGGGGCTGGACTGGGTGGGTAGAATTAGCAGTGATGGATCCAGCCAGTCGTACTCCCCGGCTGTTCAGGGGCGATTCACCATCTCCAGAGACAACTCCCAGAACATGCTCTACCTGCAGATGAGCAGCCTCAAACCCGAGGACACAGCCCTATATTACTGTGCCAGAAACACACAGTGACTCAAACCCTCTTCATGGCAATACAAAATCCCAGCTCAGATCCTCCCTTCTAAAATGCCAGGAGGGGGCAGCCACGCTGCACAGCACAGCCCTGCACAGAGGCAGGAGGGGACACAGGGGACAGGGGAGAACAGACCCCAGCCTCGAGACTCTTTTCCACTCTAGGAGCCCTGACAAAAGCCACCCCCAGACCCAACCCTGCAGACATGGCTCCAGGCCACAGGAAATCCCAGGCAGGTCCTTCTCAGTGCATGTCCCAGGAGGACAGCAGGTCCAGTGGCAGCAGCAGCCTGGGCACAGTGGGGTGTACCCAGCTCAGGATGTGGGGGGAGGAAGAGGTTTGAGCTGAACAAGCTTTGGCACCATCACCCGCTGCTGCCCGGGACTCTGCTCCACACAGCCGTTCACCCTCACTGCTGGGCAAGGAAACCCGTTTTTACACTGAGCGGAGAGACACAATGGCTTCCACAACTTTTTTCCTGCATCTCCCTCCACCCCCCAAGGCACACGCACCTCTTTACCAAGGCCCAGCCTACTCCCCTGATCCCCAGAGCAAACCCACCCCAGCCCTTATCTATAGTGTGAAGCCAATTACCTGGATCTGTGCACAGACCATACCAGTTTCCCTGGAGGATGCCCTTCTACCAGGGAGAGGGGAGGGGGACCCAGGCCCAGTACAGGGACCCCTTCCTGATGCAGCTGAGGCCACTCCTGCCTCTCCCTCCTGCTTCCCCAATCTTCTGCCCCCCTCTCTCTTGGGTGGCGCTCCAAGCCACCCAGGTAATTCCTGCCTCTGCACACCCCTCCTCTCCACGCCACAGCTGGAGACCTGGCAGAGCACCCCAGCCTCCTGCTGCAGCCCCAGGCTGCCTGGGCTAAGCCTGCAGGAACAGCTGGGCTGATGAGCGGCTCTGCCACTTCTGGGGAGGAAATAATCCCTCATTCATCCTTCTCACCCTCCTGCCCAAGGGAAAGAGTGTCTGGGCCTCATTTCTGTGCTTGTTGCCCCCTCAGCGCCTCTGGGGAAGATCCAATTCCTGGGTCTGGATAAGGCCCCAGACAGGAGACAAAAGGAGCCCGTCCAGAGCTAACCTGCCTCTGGGCTGCAGGGGGAACTGGTTTGCTGGTTTGGGGCCCTTTAAGATAAAAGCTGATACAAGAACTAAAGGATCTCCCACTTCGGAGCAGACTCAATTAATTAAGTCTGCGCCGCACACAAGCGGAGGTGAACTGTGCTGTGACATGAACAGTTAAGTGGTAAAATGCACGTCAGCACACAGACAACAGTGGTGGTGCCCTTTTGAAATAAAGCACTTGTAAGGTGCACCACCACCATTTCGCTGCTTATACAACTGGATGTGTCACAGTGCCGGGCGCTTTTCAAAGTTCCCGGCACAGGAGCACTTGCATGTGTAAAAATGCCCAAAGAGAGTATTCAAGGCTGTTCACACCGGTTACATCCCCTGAAAGACCTGCCCAGTTTATCATAGCTAGGGATCATCTCCGAGGGCAGCAGAGCACGAGATAAAGCACATCTGCTCTCCTACAAATAAAATTTACCTTGAGATATTCAGAAGCCTTAAAGAGGCTTGGGGGCACAATTTCTAATGCAATCTGACCCCTTTTGGTAGACATCTTAACCACTTCCAAGTAGAAGAGGCTGGGGCCATTTGTGAAGGAGGTGTTTCAGCTGCTGGACACACACACAAAGCCCAGTCTCATCCTCCATGGGACCCTTAAATACTGTCAGGGCCTGCAAGGATCTGGGGCTCCACTCCCCAAGGGGGTTGGCTGTCCCAGAGATGCTCCATAATCCCTGGCTCTGGACCCTGCAGATGTGCTTGCCCTGAAATCCCTACCTAGCATTCAGTGAAACCAGCTGTAGCTACCAAAAAAGTTGGCACTTGTGATTAGTTAGTCTATAGGGTACAGCTCTACCCCTGCCTTCATCAAACCTGTCCCCAGCCAAGGGCTCAACCACAGTCTTTGGATGCTGAACAACCTGAAGAGGGCTGTTTCTGTAGAGGAGACAAGCTAACACACACACACTTCTGCTCTGTAAATGGCATAGCTGGGGGCACGGTGACACAGAGCAGAGCACGGGATAAAGAAAAACTGGAAGCAGAGTCTGGACAGACATGCAACAAGCATCTCAGGCTCCTGCCCTGCACTTTGTCCCTGCTCAGCATTAACTAAGGGAAGAAGCTGAGCTCAGTCCAAGCCCCAACTCACACAGGCCTGCCTGCCCCTCCAGCACTGCACAGCTCCAACTCCAGGGGAAGATCCCAAGCTCAGGTGCCGTCACCCCAACCATCCTGGGAGAGGGCTGGTGGGAGAGAGAGTCCCCTGGAGCCAGCACCCAGGAGTCTGCAGACAAGACTTTCTTAAAATGAAGCTAGGGAGCTCTCCGAGGATCTAGCATTGCCCCAGGGACAGGACAAACCATGCACGAACCAAGGAGAGGGAAATCCCAGTCTCAGGCAGGGGGTGTCCAATCCCTGGGGAAGCCTTCAGCTCTGAGGCACCAAACTGAAGCCTTGAGCAGGTTTCGGATACACCTCTCCCCTCATCTTCTCTCAGCTCCAGGGCAGGAGCCTGCCAGGGATACCAACACCCTCCAGTCAACCTGCTGAAGCACCTGGGATTTACGGGGCTGAGTGCAGATAGGGAGGTGGCTACAGCCCTAGTTAAATCTTTCTGGGGTGCTGTCTGCTCTGTCCCTTCCCTACAGCAGACTGGACTTTAAACGGCAGCTTTTTCCGTCTAAGCATCTATTTCTCATCATCACCCCAATGCCCATTCCCCATCTCTTAGCTCTGCCCAGCCTGATAGCTCTAGGATCAGGAGATCTCTGGGTGCTGGCTCTCCTGCTGGGCAGGGGCCTGCTGGGGGAGCACTGAGACACTTGCACTCCTCCAGTAATGCCCTTTCCTAAATGAGCCCTAGGTTGACATTTATTCCCCAGTACAGTGTCTGGACTGGGTCCACTCTGACCTCTGTCGTCTGGGTGACATAACCTACATCAACCCATAACAAGATGTCTGAACAGAGGAATTACCAATACGACCCGGCATAATGATAATGATACAAGTGAAGAGTCAAGTGTCCCTGTCCCCGACCGCAACACCAAGGAAGGGAAGGTTGCTGAATGATGGAAGGAGCAATGAATGACCAAGGAAACTACAAAGTGATTGCAGGCAGGCAGACTGCCCGTCCCCAAAAGGGAAGCTGTGTGAGGGCCAAATGGCAGCCAGAGGACTTGACACTTCTACATCAGTTCTCAAGTAACTACACCCTCCTGTGCCCACAGATCTCATTCATCTGCCCTCCCAGGAGCTGAGATTACTGATTTCATTGACCCATGAAAACTTCACTGATCTCACCTCAGAGCTTGAGGAAACCCACCCACAAGACCTCAGCACCACACCTTTGCAGTTGCTGGATGCCCAGAAACCTCCCAGCAGGGGCTCAGCACATGCGGTGACTGGGGCAGGTCCTGTCAGTCCAAGACAGTCTGCACCACTCAAAAAGATCTTGATCCTTGTGGCCTTTGGGTTCCTGCTCTCTGCCCTGCCTGGTAAGGAAGCTTGGGGGTTGTAAGAAACAAAGAGCAGGGTTGTGTGCTCAGCCTTAATCCAAACAGGACGCGGGTGGGGACAGCACTGCCTGTAACCATGTCCCTTCTTCCCAGGTGCCCTCTGCCAGGTGCAGCTGGTGCCATCAAGCCCAAGGGTGGTGAAGCCCGGAGAGACCCTCAACCTGACCGGTGCCATGACAATGTACAAATGCTTCTGACAACATCATCTCCAGCGGTTGTTCCTTGTGGGGCTGGATCCACCAGAAAAAAGGCTAGGAAGACTAGAGCTGGGATTCACAGCACTTCCTGGAGCAGAGGAGAACCTGTGTGGAGATCTGCTTTCAGTATCTGGCTACATACTGGATTCCTCAGACACCTGGAAAGGGACTGGACTGGGAAGGAAGGATTTCACTAGTGATGCAGATAGAGTCTAGTCCCAGAAATGTCAAGGGAAGTCACTGTCACCCTTGAGTCGTCCCTCAGCTCTTCCTACTTCCAACCAAAAGGAAGAAAACACCAGGTGATTCGTTCTCCCCTGGTCTTGGCAGATGTGCACAGCCACATGGTGGCAGGAAGGCTGTACATTTACTATGGGAATATGTCACAGAAAAGAGGACCAACACTGAGGACATCACTATCTCCAGGTGTTTAGGGGTGGATATTATACTGTTGGGACATGAAAACCCAGTATGTGGCACCTCTGTTTCCAAACCTTGGCTGTGGTTTTGGACAGCCAGGCTCACCAACAGAGCTCGTCTGTGAAGAGAGCTTCCAAGGCCTGACTGGGAGATCAAGTCACCCTGCTGAAAGAGCTCTCCTGGAGCAGGGCCCAACAAGGGCTGCAGTGATACTGTCTGCCCTCGGCACTCCAGCAAACGTATAGGCAATGCTGGTGCAGGTGAGCCTCATGCAGATGCTTTAGCCGTGATGACATGCAAAAGAGTCAGGGAAACTTCCTAATAAAGGAGAAAGCCTGACCCACAAGGCAAAAAGAGCTGTGCATGTATAGCCTACAAGGGCACTGAGGGGAAGACATGGCAGCTCTGGGCATGATCCTTATCCTGGCAGCTTACTCAGGTGAGTGCAGGGGATGGGCATACTCCTTGAGAGAGAAGGGCCTTGGGGAAGGGAGTGAGGGTTTCAGGGTCAGGGCTCAGACCTTGGATGCAGGATTTGTGGTAGCTAATGCCCACTCAGGGCCTCACTAGTCCAAGTGTCATCAGCATTACTGAGGACTGGGCATCCAAATCCTTTAGGACCACTGAGTATCTCAGGCTTGGCCTCTGCTCCTTCACTTGCTTGGAAGAAAATGGAACAAAAGTATGCCCCCCCATTACAGGGTGGCAGCACAGATGCAAGGGTTAAAAGAGAAAAGGAGTTCAGATTCCCAGGCAAGAACAACAGGATGGACCTGGATGCAATTAGGGAAAAGAGCTTTAAGAGGCAAAAATGAACTGAACTTGATTCCCTCTGATCTCTGTTCTCTGCAGGAGTCAGCTCCCAGATCCAACTGACCCAGTCTGGACCAGAAGTCAAGAAGCCCTGGGGGTCCATAAACATGACCTGTAAGACCTCTGGTCACACATTTACTTACCTTGGCATAAACTGGATACAACAGGCCACTGCAAAAGAACTTGAGTACATTGGATTTATCAATCCCAATACTGGTGGTACTGGCTATGCCGAGGCTTTCAAAGAACAATTCACCATCACTAGGGACACCTCCATCAGCACAGCCTATCTGCAGCTGAACAGCCTGAAGATGGATGACACAGCCTTGTATTACTGCACAAGGTCACAGTAAGACAAAATACATCTAGAGTAAGTCAAAAACCTCAGGGAAAGTCTTTGGGACTCATGGTGATACAGGGGACCTTGATCACCCACAGTGGGGTCAAAACTATAGGAATGCTAGCCCCTGCTGAGGCCACAAAGCCTGCCAAGTTTCAAGGAGATAAGTGCAGGAGTTTGGGGAAACTGCACCTCAAGCTGTGGACAAGCAGAACTCGTGACATGGGTGACACTGCGTGTGTTACGGTGCAGCAGGGTGAAAGCTGCAGGGATGGTAGCCCCTGCTGAGGCCATGAAGCCTGCCAGCTGTCGAGGAGATCGGTGCAGGGGGGTTCTGGGGCTTGCACCTCTGGCTGCTGACAGACAAAACTCGTGACATGGGTGCTTGTGCAAGTGTGTCTGTCTTGGGGCAGTTGAGTGTCTGTATTGATTATTTCCTTTCCTTAGTCTGTTTGTGGTTTTGTAAGTGTTAATCCATTCTCATTAAGCCATTATGTAGTAGCTAGGTACTGTGTATTGAGCTGGTCCCTGAGTGAATTATGACTAATTGGGAACTGATAACACAGTAGCTTAGCAGCCAGGTCTCCAGTCATCCCCCCTCCAGTGCCGCAAGACAGACGCAGTTGCACAAGCATCCATGCCATGAGTTTTGCTTGTCCGCAGATGGAGGTGCAGTTCCCCCCAAGCCCCTGCACCTATCACCTTAAAATTTGGCAGGCTATGTGGCCTCACCAGGAGTTACCACCGCACGTGGTTTTGACCCCGCTGTGGCTTAAACACATGACAGGAGCTTTGCTTTCAAGAATTTGGGGAGCCGTTCCCCCCAAGCCCCTGCACCAATCTTCTTGAAACTTGGCAGGGTGTTAAATGTCAAAGTTAAAGCCTGTTTTGGCCTTCCCCATTATATCCTATGGGTGAAACCTCGACACAGGGTCAAAAAGCAAAAAGTTTTGACGGAACGAAACAGAACAGCCGTTTCGACTCAAAACCAAAGTTGAAATGAAACAGTGTTCAAAACGCCTACACGCTGGTCAAAATGAAACACTCCTGTTTTGCACACCCTGATTTTAAGTCCCCATTGGTGATCTGGCTCCGCTCGATAGGGAAGGAGGGTCCCTATAACTCCCACAGCACTCATGCACCTGCTCTGATCCCTTCAATTGGAGAGGAGGTACATCTTGGAGTACCACTCGGGTAATACCGAGAAACACAGGCCCAGGAACCCCGGGGTCTCAAGAGCCAAGCAGCAGTGACCAACCAGCAGAGCCTGTTCTGCACTGACTTGGCCTTCAAGATGGAGTAAAGCCCCGGCTCTAGGATCTCAGTGGTGTCCCTGTTTGCAGTGCGCCTAGAAGTGACAGGGCTGGGCAGCCATGGGAGAGCCGAACCAAGAGCTGCAGGGAAGACCCAAGCTGGGGCTGGCCAGCAACTTCACCTCCTCTACTGCAAGGCACTCTCTGTTCAAGACTATACAGTACAATCCTCCTGCCATCAAGGCACTGCTGTTCACACAAACACTTTGTTGAAGCACTGGCCACAGTATGTCTCACTAGCAAACCTGAACAATGCATGCAATCCTCACGAACAATACTTGGCATGTGGGCCAGATGTGCACTCCTACCAGGGGATGGCACGCAGAAATGATGGTACAAGGCAGCATAGTCAAAAACCAGGATAAAGCTGAAACAGGAAATCCTGGGTCAGAACATGGAACAAGGCTCTGGTACAGGACATTTTGAGACATTCAAGATACAGATGGAGTTTAACAGAGTATTCAAATCATGGTATCAAAGGAGAATTGGAAATGAGGAGAACTGTGCAGTGGCCTGGAGGAGCCTGCATGGTGCTGTGCTGACTACCGTCACATGTACGAATGCCTTAGCTCCAGGTCTGATGTATTTGTTAGGGCAAAACATGTTAGGGCTGTGCTTCCACACAATAAACCTGGTCAGATCTTTGCCACCAAACTGAGTCAGTGGTCCTTCTCTAAGACAAGACTGGTGCTGGCATCTCTTGGCTGTGGCTTGTCAACACTGCACTTCCTGAGACTTCAACACTGACAACACATCAAGAACACCCAATGAGGACAACAGCAACGATGACAACGATAACCAAAAATAACAGCCAGCCAGCAGGAAGCAGGAGTCGCTGTTACCATTGAGCATCTGGAGCAGAGGAACAATGTGGGTTCACCCCTGAGCTGGGCAGGGACATGCCAGCCCGAAGGTGATGACCAGAGGGAGCTCGCTGTGTTTCTCCAGTGCAGCAGGAGAGACCAGGTCTTGTCATGAACGTGCTGCCTGCATCCCCCTGGGAAACAGGCCCCACTCAGCCCCAACAGGATTGGGACCGGAGGGGAGAAAGGAGATGAAGAAAGCCACAGGTCTGTGTGTTTCAGCCCCTGCAGCCTGCTTTATAGCAGGTACAGTTCCCCACCAGACTCCCTGAGACCACCTGCCATGGAAAAGTTTGCCCCAGCCCTTCTTCTATCCCAGACAGCAGACAAGTACACATCCACGTGCTGGGAGGCAGGATCTGTGTGTTCAGGATCACACACAGGAAGGGTTTCCAAGCACCTGAGGGATGGTGGGTGCCTGAAACCCTTTGGCAGCCTGAGCAATCCCCATCTCCTGCTGAGCTCCCTGCCCTGCCTCAGGGGGGTGAGTCTCCGTCACACAGACTCTGACCAGTGCTGGCAGGACTAAAATACTCTCGGTTCTTATCCCCAAAAGGGAAAGCACATACAAATCCCAGCTCAGGGGCTCCACAATGCTGTGGCTTAGTGGAGACAGGGCCCTTCAGCAAAAGGCAAGGAAATAAGGCCCCAGAGCCTGCTGTGGGAGGTACCCAGACACATGGGATGGGAGGGTCCAGCCACTGTCTGTGCCCGGCACAACTGATCCCCCTCCCTGGGAAATCAGCAGGGCGGTATAAGGCAGGGGACATGCAAATCACAGACAGGCTGTCAGCTATAAATCACTCTGTCCTGTTGTCCAGGCAACACTTGCACACACAACCCATAGCCCTCAGGTCCAGCAGTGACCACCAACACACAAGAGCTTCCCTCAGCACCAGGGAAGATGGGACTTGGGTTCCACCTGCTTGTCCTGGCCGCAGCTCTGCAAGGTATGTCATCTTCCCACAGGTAGGGGAGGGGAGCGTTGTACTGATGCTGCCCCGATATTAGTTACTCTTGGATCCTACCTTGCTTTTCAGGTGCCTGGTCCCAGGGGCAGCTGGTAGAGTCTGGAGGAGATGTGAGGAAACCTGGAGACTCTCTGCGCCTCTCCTGCAAAGCCTCTGGGTTCACCTTCAGTAGCAGCTACATGGCCTGGGTCCGCCAGGCTCCTGGGAAGGGGCTGGACTTGGTGGCTGATATTAATGGTGCTGGATCCAGCCAGAGGTACTCCCCGGCTGTTAAGGGGCAATTCACCATCTCCAGAGACAACTCCCAGAACATGGTGTACCTGCAGATGAGCAGCCTCAAACCTGAGGACACAGCCCTGTATCAGGGGAAGCGCTGGGGTGGGACTGAGCTATCTGAGGTGGTGGAGGCACCGTCTCTAACAGTACTCTCCAAAGCCACCTCAGCATCAGCAGAGACACATCCAGCAGTCAAATGCACCTGCACCTGACCAGGGTTCAGCCTGGAGACACAGCCCAGTATAACTGTGCTAAAAATACAGAGTGAAGGAAAACCTATGGGAGCCTGCACACAAACCAGCCCTGCCGGACCCACCTGCCTGTGTACGAGTTAGAGGAAGCAGCTTCCAATGCCATGCTCAGTGTGCTCGGTCAGACACATCAAGTCTATTAGATCACAAGAACCAGCCAGGTGTATCCTTGCTGCAGCACTGATTAACGTATGCTGTTCACACAAAGGTTTTGTTGAAGCACTGGCCAGAGTATGCCTCACTAGCAAACCTGAACCATGCATGAAATCCTCACCAAAAAAACTTGTCACGTTGGCCAGATGTGCACTCCTGCCAGGAAATAGGAGGCAGAAATTATGGTACAAGGCAGCATAGTCCAAAACCAGGATAAAGCTGGAACAAAAACTTCTGGGTCAGAACATGGAACAAGGCTGTGGAACAGGACAGTTTGAGATATGCAAGATACAGATGGAGTTTAACACAATATTCAAATCATGGTATAAAAGGAGAATTGGAAATTCTGGGAAATTCCAGTGGCCTGGAGGAGCCTGCATGGTGCTGTGCTGACTACCTTGTCACACGTACAAGTGCCTTAGCTCCTCGTCTGATGTAGTTGTTAGGGCAAAACGTGTTAGGGCTGTGCTTGCACACAATAAACCTGGCCAGATCTTTGCCACCAAACTGAGTCTGATGTCCTTCTGTAAGACAAGACTGGTGTTGGCATCTCTTGGCTGCAGCTTGTCGACACTGCAGTTCCTGAGACTTCAACGCTGACAACACATCAATAACACCCAATGAGGACAACAGCAACGATGACAACGATAACCCCAGATGACAGCCAGCTAGCAGGAAGCAGGAGTCAATCCTACCATTTGGTACCTAGAGTGCAGCAGCCATGTGCGTTCACCCTTTGAGCTAGGCAGGGACATTGCAGCCCCACAGTGGTGGCCAGAGGGAGCTCGCTGGGTTTCTCCAGTGAAGAAGGAGAGACCAGCACCCATCATGAATGTGATCCCTGCATCCCCCTGAGAAACAGGCCCCATTCAGCCCCAACAGGTAAGGGAGAAGAGCAGAGAAAGGAGATGATGAAAGCAACAGACCTGTGTGTTTCAGCCCATGCAGGCTGCTTTATAGCAGGTAAAGTACCCCAGCAGCCTCTCTGGGAGCATCTGCCATGGAAAGGTTTGCCCCAGCCCTTCTTCTATCCCAGCCACTAGACAAGCAAATGGCCACATGCCGGGAGGCTGATGGGCATACGGGATCACACACAGGAAGGATCCCCAGCACCTGATGGATTGTGGCTGCCTGAATCTATCCAGCAGCCTGAGCAATCCCCATCTCCTGCTGAGCTCCCTGCCCTGCCTCAGGGGGATGAGTCTCCGTCACACAGACTCTGACCAGTGCTGGCAGGGCTCAAATGCTCCCGGTTCTTGTCCCCAAAAGGGAAAGCACATACAAATCCCTGCCGAGGGGCTCCACAATGCTGTGGCTTTGAGGGGACAGGTCCCTTCAGCAAAGGGGAAGGAAATAAGGCCCCACAGCCTGCTGTGGGAGGTACCCAGACACATGGGATGGGAGGGTCCAGCCACTGTCTGTGCCCAGCACAACTGATCCCCCTCCCTGGGGAAAGCCACAGGGTGGTATAAGGCAGGGGACATGCAAATCACAGACAGGGGCCCAGTATAAATCACTCTGTCCTGCTGCCCAGGCAGCATCTGCACAGACAACCTATAGCCCTCAGGTCCACGCAGTGACCACCAACACACAAGAGCTTCCCCCAGCACCAGGCAAGATGGGACTTGGGCTCCACCTCCTTGTCCTGGCTGCAGCTCTGCAAGGTATGTCATCTTCCTCCAGGTAGGGGAGGGGAGCCTTGCACTGATGCTGTCCTGATACTAGTTACTCTTGGATCCTACCTTGCTTTTCAGGTGCCTGGTCCCAGGGGCAGCTGGTAGAGTCTGGAGGAGATGTGAGGAAACCTGGAGACTCTCTGCGCCTCTCCTGCAAAGCCTCTGGGTTCACCTTCAGTAGCAGCTACATGCATTGGGTCCACCAGGCTCCTGGGAAGGGGCTGGACTGGGTGGCTAGAATTAGCAGTGATGGATCAAGCCAGTCGTACTCCCCGGCTGTTAAGGGGCGATTCACCGTCTCCAGAGACAACTCCCAGAACATGCTCTACCTGCAGATGAGCAGCCTCAAACCCGAGGACACAGCCATGTATTACTGTGCCAGAGACACAGTGACTCAAACCCTATTCAAGGCAATACAAAATCCCAGCTTAGATCCTCCCTTCTAAAATGCCAGGAGGGGGCAGCCACGCTGCACAGCACAGCCCTGCACAGAGGCAGGAGGGGACACAGGGGACCGGGGAGAACAGACCCCAGCCTCGAGACTCTTTTCCACTCCAGGAGCCCTGACAAAAGCCACCCCCAGGCCCAACTCTGCAGACATGGCTCCAGGCCACAGGAAAGCCCAGGCAGGTCCTTCTCAGTGCATGTCCCAGGAGGACAGCAGGTCCAGTGGCAGCAGCAGCCTGGGCAGAGTGGGGTGTACCCAGCTCAGGATGTGGGAGGAGGAAGAGGTTTGATTTGAACAAGCTTTGGCTCCATCACCCGCTGCTGCCCGGGGCTCTGCTCCACACAGCCGTTCACTCTCACTGCTGGCCACCCACCAAAAACACACACACCTGCTTCCCCAAGACAGCCTCCCAAGGCACAGCCTGCTCCCCTGCTCCCCAACCCACCCACTCTCTCCTGCTCTTGCTGCCCCAGTCTGATGAGCTGGGGCTCATGCCACAGGAAAGTTTGACCCAGATCCAGGGCAGAGCGCTAGCTATCAGACACTGGTTGGACAAGGCAGCTGCTGCCTGGCATGTTGTTAACCCTGGACACATGCAACACTAGGAAAAAGCATGTCTTGTGACCACAGGGAAATCAAGGATCCTTGACAGATTATTGGGTTTTCCTGGATCCTGTCTGTCTCCACAACACCCCTTCTCTATAGTGTGAATCCAAGTGCCAGGACCTGTCCATAAGACTATACCAGTTTCCCTGGAGAATGCCCTTCTCCCAGGGGGAGGGGAGGGGGCCCAGCACCAGGCCAGCCCAGCCCAGGGACCCCTTCCTGAGGCAGCTGAGGCCACTCCTCCCTGCCCCTCCTGCTTCCCCAGTTTCCTGCTCCCCTCTCTCCTGGGGGGCTGCTCCCAGGCAGCTGGGCAGTGCCTGCCTCTGCACATCCCTCCTCTCCCAGCCCGTCTCCTGCTGCAGCCCCAAGCTGCCTGGGCTAAGCCTGCTGGAGCAGCTGGGCTCATGAGCAGCTCTGCCACATCTGGGGAGGAAACAGCCCCTCATTTACCCCTCCCATCCTGCTGCCCAGGGGGAAATGGTGCCTAGGACTCAGTTCAGTGCTTGTTGCCCCCTCAGCACCTATGGGGAGCATCCAATCCATGGCTCTGGATAAGAGCCCAAGCGAGATGGAAAAGGAGTCACTCCAGAGCTCACCTGGCTCTGGGCTGCAGGGAGAACCTGTTTGCTGGTTTGGGGACCTTTCAGATAAAAGCTGAGACAGGCACAAAAGGACAGTTTTTCCTGCGACACACTAGAGATCTCCCGCTTTGGAGCTGAATCCAGCTAGTCTGCTTCACCCACAAGCTGAGTTGAACCACGTGCACCACGCGCAGCTGTATAAGTGACAGAAGGCATGTCAGTGCCCAGAAAACTGCAGTGTTGCACTTCTGAAATAAAGCACCTCTGAGGCGTTTTAGTTCAAAAGCGCACCACCACCATTTTCTCAGTGGTGACACGCATTTTGCTGCTTACACAACTGGAATCGTCACAGTGCCAGGCACTTTTCAAAGCACCCAGCACTGTAGCACTTGCAAGTGTCAAATGCCCAAAGAGAGGGTTAAGGGCCGTCAGAGGTCATATCAATTACATCCCCTGAAAGACCTGCTCACGTTATCATAGCTAGGCAGTATCTCCAAGGGGAGCAGGCCAGGAGATAGAGCACATCTGCTCTCCTACACATAAATTTATCTTGAGATATTCAGAGGCCTTAAAGTGGCTTTGGGGCACAATTTCTGAAGGAATCAGAAGCCCCTTGGGCATTCGTCTTAACCACTTCTAAGTAGAAGAGGCTGGGATCATTTGTAAAGGAGGTGTTTCACCTACTGGACACACACACAAAGCCCAGTCTCATCCCAGATGGGACCGTCAACACTCCCAGGGGCTACAGACAGGGTGGGATTGCCAGCCTGGGGATACCATGGGCTGTGAGGATCTGGGGCTGTATTCCCCAAGGAGGGTTGGCCGACTCCAGAGATGCTCTGTAATCCCTGGCTCTGGGCCCTGCAGCTGTGCTTCCCCTGAATCTAGCAACCAATGAAGCCTCCTGTAGCTACCAAAAATGTTGGCACCTGTGCGTAGTTAGTCTATAAGGCACAGCTCTACCCCTGCCTTCTTCAAACCTGTCCCCAGCCAAGGGCTCAAGCCACAGTCTTGGCTGCTGAACAGACACCAGAAGACTGCTAGTGTAGGGGAGTCAAGGTCATATGCACACACATCTGCTCTGTACATGGCATGGCTGGGGACATGGTGACACAGGGCAGAGCAGGGGCAGCACAGAAAATGGAAGCAGAGTCTGAACGGACATGTAACAAGCATCTCAGGCTCCGGCCCTGCACTTTGTCCCTGCTCAGCATTAATTAAGGGAAGAAGCTGAGGCCAGTCCAAGACCCAACACACACCGGCCTGCCTGCCCCTCCAGCACTGCACAGCTCCAACTCCAGGGGAAGAGCCCAAGCTCAGGCCCCGTCACCCCAACCGTCCTGGGACAGGCCTGGTGGGAGGAAGAGCCCCAGGAGCCTGAAGACAGGTCTCCCTTGAGATGAAGCCAGGGAGCTCTCCAAGGAGCTCCCATTGCTCCAAGGAGAGGACAAACCATGCATGAACCAAGGAGAGTCATGCAGAGGGAACCTAGAGCTGCAATCCCCTGCCCATCAGCACCAGCTGCTCCCCCAGGCTCAGCCCATCTGCCCCTGGGGCTGCAGTGGCGACACTGTTTGCTGCAGCTTGGAGAAGCTGTGGAGGAGCGTCCTGCAGAGGAAGCTGACTGGAGAGGGCTCTGTGCTCCTGCCCTGGCTCCAGTCTGTTCCTCAAAGCTGGAGCCATGCACAGAGGCTTGGGGTGGCCTCAATGCATCCTTCTTTGCCCCTGGGTGCTTTGTTCTCCTGGCTGGGCCTGGCAGCTCCCTTGGGTGCTCTGATCAGTGTACCCACCTTGTTGCACTCATTTTAAACCTCTGATGTAGCTCCTGACTCTTTCGCTTCCAGTTGTGCTGAAAACTCAGGTGATGTTGTGGAGTTGGGGGTGCAGGTTTCTCCCAGCCCCTCTCCCAGGTGGCTCATGCAGCAGTCAGCCCCTTGGTGGCATGTTCCTGCCCAGAGCTGTGCCTGCTGTTTGGAGGAAGTCCCAGCTGTGGAAAGCCAAGTTGTCATGAGGGATTGCAGCTCTAGGAGATAATTAGGTCCCTCATTAACCCTTTCCAGCCTGCTGCCCTTTGAGTGCTCATCACAGCATGTTAAGGATGAATCAGGTTTAAGTATAGGAGGAATTAAGTCATCTCAGTGGTCTCTCAAAGGTCACATTTCAACTCTGCAGACACCCTGCAAGGGCCAAGTCCCTGCAACTCAGCTTCCCCCACAGCAGGAGACACCCCCACCCTGCCCCATACAGCTTTCCAGGAAGGGAATGCCCCCCAGTTCAGCAGGGCTCATGCCTGGGCAGAGCCAGGGATGTCCAGAGATTCTCAGAGGCCTGCAAGGTGCCTGCTGTGCCCAGGACAATTCTCCACAGGGGCAACAGCACAGAACCGGGGAGGTTTCTGCCCCCCCAACCCAGCCTAAAACCAGGCAGTTTCCTCCAGCAGGGAAACGCACCTCTCCCCACCCCATGTGTTTGCCAGGCCCCTAAACCTCACACTCACCCCACTCCCACTAGGGCTATGGCTCAGACCTGCAGACACACGCTCCCCGCCTTACCAAGCACCAAGCTGGCTCGCAGGGGTCTGGTTACTCCTTAAAACTTGATGTTTTTCCTGGTTGTTACTCAGTTTCTTGAGATGTTCCCAACCAGATAACCCCTTGGCACTGAAAAAGGTATTTTAATTTAAATCTAAACTCTTTATATAGCAGGATTTTCCCTGTCAATTAAGGCTTGGGACCCTCTTGATTTACACAATTAAAAGAATGCTTTGAAGAGGCTAGATTAAGGGTATAAGAAAGCTGTAAAGAAGCAACCAGTGTACTTCGAGAGATGTCGTGTGTGTGTGTGTGTGTGTGTGTGCGCGCGCGCGCGCGAGCTCAGGATGTGGGGGGAGGAAGAGGTTTGAGCTGAACAAGTTTTGGCTCCATCATGCACTGCTGCCCGGGGCTCTGCCCCACACAGCCGTTCACCCTCACTGCTGGCCATGGAAACCCAAGTTTTGACTCCGAGCTGGAGTGACACAGTGGCCACTGTGGTGGGCTAGTAGGAGGAGCTCCTGCGTTGAGCCTCCCACCTCACTATGCCCGAAACTAAGAAGTGTCCCCAGGCAGGCAGACTGACCCCCAAAAGGGGAGCTCTGTGAGCGTCAAAGGGCATCCAGAGAACTTTGCACTTTTACACCATTCCTCAGGTATCTACACCCTCCTGTGCCCACAGATCTCATTGACCTCCCCTCCCTGGAGCTGGGATTACTCATTTCATTGATCCATTAGAACTGAGCAGATCTCACCTGAGAGCTAGAGGAAACCCACCCAGGAGAGCTCAGCACCAGACCTTTGCAGTTGCTGGATGCCCAGAAATCTCCCAGCAGGGGCTCAGCACATGTGGTGATTCGGGCAGGTCCTGTCAGTCCAAGACAGTCTGCACCACTCAGAAGCATCTCAATCCTATAAAGAAATCTAAAGGAGAAAGGTATTCCTAGAGGAGTATTAAATACAGCCCCCAGTGCCACAGGGCCAAAAAATATGAGCACTGAGCAACAGAGGAATAACTTAAGTGGATGCAGGAGCTGTCAGGAGGAGGAAGAAGGAAGGAAGGAGAAGAGGCTGCACAGGTCAGGAGCAGGTGAGACTGGTTGATGTGACCCAGAGTCCCCAGGCCTGAGCTCTGTGCTGTGCCAGGTCAGTGCAACCCCAGGGCAGCTCCCCCAAACCCATCAAAGGGACCTTGTCATGAGCAGAGCTCTGGGCATTTCCTCCCTGCTGCAGGATCCATCTGGATCCCTGGGGGAAGTTCCCTCAACAGGACGACTCCTCCCTGCCAGCACCGCTCACCCACCTCTTTACCCACCCGGAGACACCCCATGCAAATCCTGCTCCGGGGTCCCTTGGTAAATACCAGGGGATTCCCCACTCTCAGAACCAGGGCTGGCAGTGGGAAATGGTTAACTCCTGCCCCACACACCATGAAGCTCCTTGTGACCTTGCTCTCTGCCCTGCCGGGTAAGGAAGTTTGGGGGTTGTAAGAAACAAGCAGCAAGGTTGTGTCCTCAGCATTAATCAAAACAGGACACCTGTGGGGAGAGCACAGCCTGTAACCATGTTCCTTCTTCCCAAGTTCCCTCTGCCAGGTGCAGCTGGTGCCATCAGGCCCAGGGGTGGTGAAGCCTGGAGAGACCCTCACCCTGACCTGTGCCACAACTGGTGATTGTGACAACATTATCTCCATCAGTTGTTGCTTGTGGGGCTGGGTCCATCAGAGCCTGGGCAAAGGTCTGGAGTGGGTTGGACGTATAAATAAAGGTGGGAGCACAAACTGTGCCCCATCCCTGCAAAGCAGGATCTCCCTCGCAGTGGACTCCTCCTGGAACCAGTTGTCCCTGCAGCTGCACTCCCTTATGCTGCTGACACCATCATATATCACTGTGGCAGGGACACAGTGACACAAAGCAGAGTGGGGACTTTGCAACAAGAGGAAGCAGACAGCGAACAGCACAGAGGGAACAAAGCTCCACTGACAGCCCTACCTTCTGTCCAGCCCTGGGCACCCAACACTTTTACACTCACAAACAGCTTCATCCTGATGCACCTTCACTGCTGCTTCAGCTCCACCTGCAAGATGATTCCCAGCTTCCACCAGGTACCACGAGCACAGCACACCATGCTCTCCCATGACAACTTGGCTTTCCACAGCCGGGACTGCCTCCAAATGCTAGGCACATATCTGGGCACTACATGCCCCGAGGAGCTGACCACTGCATGAGCCACCTCGGAGAGGGACTGGGAGAAAACTGCACCCCCAACTCCACCACATCACCTGATTTCTGGGAACAATTAGAAGCAAAACAGGGATAGGAGCTAGGTCACAGGCTTAAAAGGAGTGCAACAAGCAGGGCGGGGGGGGGACACTGAACACAGCACCCAAGGGAGGTGCCAGCTCCAGCCGGGAGAACAAAGCCCCTAGAGACCAAAGATGAATGCATTGAGGCAACCCCAAGCCTCTATGCACGGCTCCAGATCTGAGGCCAGAAAAGGAGCCAGGGCAGGGGCAGACATCTCTCCCCTCACCTTCCTCTGGAGGACACTCCTCCCAAAGCTTCTCCCAGGTGCAAGGCAGGAGCCTGCCCCGAGCAGCAAACAGGCTCTCTGCTGCAGCCCAGGGGCAGTTGGGCTGAGCCTGCTGGAGCAGCTGGTGCTGATGGGCAGGGGGCTGCAGCTCTGCCAGATAATTAGGCCCGGCTCAGTCATCACCAGGATGGCCCAGGCAGGATTGGGGTGGCCAAGGGGCTCTGGAGGTCTGAGCCCACCTCTTTTAGTATCACAGAAGCATTGCTGAGATCAATGGCTTTGCATCAGAGGGAGTGTATCAATCTCTCTCATGCACACATGCAAACCTACCCACCTACACACACACTGGAGCCTGGGCAGAGACAGAAAGGGCATCTGTGACTGGCCATGGGGGACAGGCCAATGCTCAGACTCAGTGTTCAATCCACTCCACATCCTTTCTTACTCAGACAAGGCTGCACCTGGGGAGACACCCTACAGCCTCTGGCTCTGGGCAGGGCACACCACATCTCACCCCCTCTCCTCCGAATACCAGGGGAAATGGGGCTGGGACCCACACACTGTCTCCTCCTGCAGCAGCTGCCCAACCCCAGTGCAGCCAGCTCCAAATGGGGCAGGATCCGAGCTGCTGAAGTGCTGGCAGCACCTCACAGCGAACACCCTGCTCCCAGCCCCATGTCATTGCAAAGTCTCAGACGGGCCCAAGCCAGGCACCGCCCAACCTGGTCTGAGCACACCTGAGCCACAATGGCCAGGCACACAGTCCAGGCAGGAGCGATCCTGGATCCATGGAGCTCCCCTGGGAGCTGGGAGGGGATCTGAGACCAGGAGACACCATCTGTCTTGTCTCAAGATCCCAACTTGGCTCTGGGGTTCTTGGGGAGTGGGATCTCTCCGACTGGAGCCCTTTAAACTTGTGTGAAGAGGCAGGGGTGGGAGGGGGAGCTGGAGCCCACGTCTCCAGGGAGCATCTGCACCCCTCTCAGAGAAGGTCAGTCCCTGGCCAAGCCAATGGGACCCAGGGGAGAACAAGCCACCGCAGAGAGGAGTGTGCACCCTGTTTATATGGAGTACAGCATGCAAATTGCCCCCAGCTTTTTCTGCTAAATGTCCGAGGGCTTGAGGACCCGCAGCCCCCGGTGTCCCTGCAGCAGAAGTCTGACCCTCAGAAGAGCTCCCTCCGGAGCTGGGAACATGACCCCCTGGCTACATTTTGCTTTTGCTCTGGTAGCCAGGTTGGCCATGCCCTTCAGGGCACCAGACAGACATGCCCCCAGTTTGGTCTCAGTCTCACAGGCTGCCAACATGGATTTCATTGCTTCTTTCCTTTGCAGGTGTCCTCCCTGAGATCCAGCTGGTAGAGTCTGGAGGGGCGGTGAGGAAGCCTGGGGACTCTGAGCCTCTCTTGCAAAGCCTCTAGGTTACCCTTCAGTGACAACTGGATGGCCTGGGCCCACCAGCTCCCTGGGAAGGGGTTGCAGTGGATTGGAGAAATTATTGGGAACTCAAATACCATCAACTATGCACCAGCAGCGAAAGGGAGATTCACCATCTCCACAGACAGCACCCACCACCTGCTGTTCCTGTGGATGAGCAGCCTGAGCCCTGAGGATAGGACCTGGCATCACTGTCCAAGGCATACAGCGAGAGAAAGCCCCTCTGAGGTCAGGCAACAACCTGCCAGGGCCATTTCACAGCCTGGTCCAGCAGGTGGTGATGACAGTACATGCTTTGTGGCAGGAGAAAGGACAGGGCAGGGGCCTGGAAACCTCTGTCTTCTTCAGTCTCCACTGTTTGCTGCTGCAGCCAACCCAAAGCTCGCACGCTGGGCAGCCCAGAGGCCATGGTGGCAAACACTGCCCGGTGTGGCAAGCGTGGGGGCTAGAGCTGCTGCTGCCACCGTGCGCAACACCGACGGGCGCGCCTGGAGCCAGCCCAGGGTGCAGGATGGCTGCGGGGCTGGGTTACAAGCTGGTGCTGAGCGTGGGGAAAAGCGTCCTGTGCTACACATATTCGCAGCCCGCCTGGGGCTGCCTGTGACTGCTCGGGACAGCCCAGCAAGGGTGCAGCAGGGAGCAGCAACTACCAGGCGGGGGAAGGACCGCTTCCTGTCCCCACGTTCAGCACCAGCTCATTCCCTGCTGGCGAGCAGGGGTCGGGGCTGTGCGCTGCCTCCTGCCTGTACCGCGGGGCTGCAGGACTCTGAGAGTGAGCGGGTGCACAGGGCCCACACCGGTGTCCTGGGCCCAGAGCAGGGCGGCAGAAGTACAGGGTCCCAGCCCTCTGGGGCTCTATGGAGCCAGGCCAGCTCCCCCCTCTTCCGGCTGGTGCAGCCCAGCCCAGCTCCACAGAAGCCAGGAAATGTGGCAGCAGGACAGCAATGGCCATTAATATGTCGCTCTGCCCTACTGAATTCTGAAACCCCAAGCCCTGCATGGGGGACTGGAGCTGTGCCACACCCCCTTCTCCCCCTGGCAGGTTTGGGGCTGAGCCACGCTCCAACCCCTGGTAGGTGGATTGGGTCAGGCCATGCCCTCCTCTATCATGTAGCTGGATATCACCAGTAGACTTACTGCCTGGTGACAGCTGCCAGGCCATGTGGGAGTGAATCTTGCACAGGGACCTGCAGAACAAGCACTGAGACAAACTGGCAGACAGCCCACTGGGCACTTCCTCTGTGGGCATGGAGAAACAGCACAGGGCAGAGAGGTCCGTCGAACTGCCCGAGGCTGACCAGGCAGAAAAAAAATCGACCACATCTTCTGGGGCTGTCCATATGCCAAAAAGGTGTGGAAGGAAGTCCATGTGCTCCTTCTGGTGGTGCCAGGTATCAGACACCTGACTAGGGAAGCAGTTCTCCATGGGCACCTGACCAGACAGCAAGGGGTCCCGACAGTGTGCTTTGACCAGTTCATCTCCTGTTTCAGGTCTGCACCGAGGGAAATCAGGAACCTGCTCACAAAACAGACATTCGGTCCCCACAGTGGAGGGAGGACTGTATTCAAATGGAACTAAGTGAAATGTAGTGGTACTGCAGACAGACAGAAGAGGACGACAGGAAAGAAAGGGCAGAACTCATCTGGTGGAGAGGGATCTGGCATAGACATTTTCAGGATTACCCCCACTGAGGAAGGCAGTGGATGGGGGTATGGGTATACGGATAGGTGTATAGTCAGACAATGCAAATTGTGTAATGGGTTTTAGTGTGCTTTGAGCTGCCAAGTGAACCACAAGGGCCACTTGGCAGTGTTGGAAGTGGAGATATATAGATATAGATATACAGTTAAATAGATATCTACATAGCAATATAGATATATAATCTCCACCTCCAACAAGGTCCACTACACTGTCCATCCACTGTAGAGGTAAAAAATGCTGAGCACCACTGGCACAGGTAGCCATAAAAAATGAATAGCAAAGGGTCAACTGGGAATGTGAGGACAGGAAGAATTGGTATGCTGTATTTTCCCCTATTTCCCTATTTTGACCAAGTTCCCCAGACGCTAAATGAAGGTGCAGCATTTAACTATCACACTCTAGGATTCTCTTTCACCACCAAAATACCTGTATCCATCTTAGATTCTGATATTTCAGGACCATGACTCCCTCAGCTCATGGAACGAGCTGTCACGGCTGCCCAGAGCGCGCACAGGCAGGGCTAGATCTCCTGCTGCACACATGGATCCACAGGCAGGGCTAGATCTGCTGCAGGGCAGGGGTCTCAGCAGGAGCTCATGCAAAATCATTGTATTGGACTCCCAGGAGAATCCCCAGCACTGGGGACTCAGGACCAAAACCCTCAGGCCTCCAGAGCTGGCCTTGGTTCCTTACCACATTCCCAGATGTCCAGAGAAATCACCAATGGACACCTGCACCCCAACTCCAGCACAGGGCACTGGTAGCTGGGCACCCAACACAAGTCCCTGAGCTTGACTTGACCCCATCACCCCAGAGCACCAGCACCTCCAGTCCCTCAGGCAGAGGCAGACATCTCATCCCCTCTTAGAAGAGGAGGACATGAGGGACCAAGGCTGAGATTCATAGGACCCTGAGATATTCGGGCCCCAAACTTCCCTGGTAACAGGGACCTGAATCCTGGGGGGCGGTCACTCCTTGCCACCACGGGGTGGAACCGAGCAGGGGAAGAACCCACAGCCCCGGCCCACAGCCTGGCCCTGGCCACGGAGCCCAGGTCTGGCCCTTCCCCTCTGGCGGTGCTGACCCCAGTGTCTCCCCTGTGCCAGAGACTGAGCCCCATGCAGAGAGAGCAGGGCCCTGTGCTGAGCGCTCCCAGCCTGGGGCTGCTTATACCCTCCTGGGAGCAGCATGCAAATCCCTGGCCAGGGCTACTGGTTAAATAGAGATCCTGTATCCAGGAGCCTCAGTCTGTACCCAGCCCCTTGCTGCCTGCTGAGTCTCCCTTGCTATAGGGCAGCAGCAATGAACTCCTTATTCCTTTTCTTGTTCCTTCTCTCTACTCCCCCATGTAGGTTATGAGGAAGGTTCAGGGGAATCCAGGGCTCTGGGGTTTCTCTATGGACCTTATATTTTACCTACTTTCTTTTCCCTTTAGGTGTGCTCTCTGCTGTGCAGCTGGTTGAGTCTGGCCCAGGGGTGGTGAAGCCTGCACAGACCCTCACCCTGACCTGCACTGTCACAGGTTCCTCCATCACCACCAGTTATTACGCTTGGAGCTGGATCCGGCAGCCTCCTGGGAAAGGGCTGGAGTGGATGGGGTACATTAGCTACAGCGGTGGCACAAGCTACAACCCATCCCTCCAGAGCCGCATCACCATTTCCAGGGACACTTCCAAGAACCAGTTCTCCCTGCAGTTGCGCTCTCTGACAGCTGCAGACACCGCCATGTATTACTGTGCCGGTGACACAGTGACACAGAGCAGAGCAGCAGCTGTACAAAAAGGGGAAGCCTGCTCTTCCTGATGTAGCAGAATTACAACTCGGGCAGGGAAGTTTCCACCTAGAAACCTCACACACGGAGGGAAACTCAGACAGGATCAGCCTTGGTCACCTGAGGGCTTGCTGTATTTGGACCTGTAACATTGCAGAGAGCAAAGGCCTGATGAAGCTGAAGTTGGTTGCTTATTCCCAGTTCCCTATTCCTTATTTCTGGTTCCCGTTTCCTTTTTTAAAAGGTAATCTAGACCCAATAAATCTCATTATTAATGAATGACACATCCTAAAGAAACAGAATTTCATTAGGTATGCATATGTACTAATTAATATGTAAAATGAAATGCCACATCAAGTACAGAGCCTTAAATGAATGTCAGATTAGGATGGGATTATGGGGCAAAATACTTTTTGGGCCACCCCACATTTCATAGTGATGCCACAGGGGGACTGTCCCAAAGAACTTGTCCCGCCTGGCCCAAAGTACGATTTGGCCATGCCAGGCTGCCAAGTAACAGTCTGCATGCCCACTGTACTAAGTATAATGCCTTGAATAAGGAACTGGATTTTGGGCTGGGATTATGGCTAGAAATTCTTCTTGGGCCACCCACAAGAATACGTCTGTGCCACCGAGGGACTGTCCTGAACATCTGTGACCAGTGGCCTGCCGTGCCCTAAGTGTGGTTTGGCCATGCCAGGCTGCCAACAGACAGCACCCCAGCCACTGTGCTCAGTGTATGGACCCAAATAAGGAACTGGCAATCCTTCTTGGGCCACCCCAGACCACACCTCTGTGGCACCGGGGGACTGTCCTGGACATCTCTGACCAGAGACTTTTCTGGCCCAAAGCGTGGTTTGTCCATGCCAGGCTGACAAGTGCCAGCACCCCAGCTGCTGTGATCAGTACATGGAACTGAACAAGGAGCTGGTTTTTGGGGTGGTATTATACCCAGAAACCCTTCTTGGGCCACCCCAAACCAGGTCAAAAAGCTCAGACAAGGACATTTCCACCTGAAAACCTCACACACATGAAGGGAAATTCCAACAGGATCAGCCATGGCCATCTGAGGTTTTTGACATTTGGACCTATAAAATTCTAGAAAGCTTTGCCGGGCATTTGACAGACAGATGCTAGCAAGCAGTTCAAGTCTCATGGAGGCTTCATCACAGAGGACTTGGGAGCCTCTTCAGCATAAATAGCTGTGGCACTGGGGATCCTCACTCCCTTGGGCACTTGTGCAATGCCCAGCCCTGCCAGCCCAACTGGGGGCCATCAGCAAAATACTCCTGGATTCAAAACACACTCTCCTGCAATTGTATTCAGCAAATCATTTCCAAAAGGCTTCAGGGGAAGTACCCAAGCACTCCTCTCCTGCTAGAGTTTCTCCTGCAGTGGGACGGCTCCTAACTCCCTTTGTCTCCCGTAGCACTTGTCTTCATGGCCACCAGGGAAGAGAAAGATGTCCACTTCCTCGAATATTCCTGGGCTCTCACATCTTTAGCAGTCACTCAGGACCTGCCTTCCTTCATCTGTATTTAATCAGACATTTGAAACCCTGCTTGGGAATGCTTGCCACATTGATCCCAAAGGTTGTTATGGAAACGGAGCGTCCAAAATCACTTTGGCATCTCGGAAACTCATTTTTTCCTTTGATGAAATTACTCTGTCAGGTGAAAACTTCTGCAGGGATCGTTCTCACGGAAAAGCCTGGATGAGAACGGTCCCCTGCACAGACACAGATCTGCAGCTCCTTCCAGCTGGTGCCTCCTGCCGCTCCAGGCCCTGGGCACCTGCAGGGCAGAGACAACTCTGCTCCCACACAGCCCCAGCCTTGCACCCAGGCAGCAATGAGGGAAGAGCCCAAACCTGCCACCAGGTAGAACAGCAGGAGGCAGGGGTGTGCTCAGCACCAGCCAAGCCTGGCACCTGAGAGCGGGCCCAGGCCACCTCTCCCATGGGCAGGGCCCAGCTGCAGCAGGAGGGGCTCTTGCATCTCCAGCACCCCCATATCTCCATGGACAGGATCCCTCCAGAAACCACATATACATTGTATATGTGAATATAAATAACATTTTACTGCAAGGAGTTTTCCTTGGCAGGTTGACGTATGTGTGTGTGTTGGTTTGTTTTTTATTTCCTCTCTCTCTTTTGCAGAAGCTATAGTGTGAACTCGAATCTAGTAGAAAAGGTGACTAAAGAACTACAAAGCCACCAACAGCGTTTTCTTCACCTAAGGCATATATTTTTCATCACTGCAAAATTGTTTTGTCTGTTTGCTTTGTGTTTTTGTCCTGTTGTGTTGCCTTTGTTTATTTAATAGATTAGTTTAAGTTAGCAAAAGTTTCAATGTATATAAATATCATAAAGATTTAATAAACATTATTAGTAATATTCTCTCTAAAAATTAAATCTGTCTGTAGATGCCAAACCAGAACACTTCCGCCCAGTTAGACTAGAAAGGTGTTCTAATCTTTAAAACAAAAAACAGCACTTCATATTGAAGTTTTAAGTTTTAAAGTGTACTTGTTTAGTAATATAGCATTTAATAAAAAAGTAATGTGTGTGTCTTTAGTAAATAACACGATAAAATGGGGTTTTTTTAAGGCTACAAAAGAAATCTCATTTGTATTTAGATACTATTTATAACACCAACATAAGATGTGTGTGAAAACTGCATTAACCCATTGTTTTGTTAAAAAAAAAAAAAAATGATAAACCTAGCACATTAGTATTTTCATAAAGGAAGGAAACTCTTTATGATTAAAGCAATGTAATTGATTAAAATAGCCCAAGAAGTTAGCAATAAACATAAATCAGTTTAATGATGTAGAAAATACCACTAACTATGACATGGAAAAAGAGGTAAGACAACTGAAAAAAAAAGGCAACCCATTTTATAAGAAGTTAATGATCAGTTATGTATTTATAACTAGGATGGAAAAGAAAGATTCTTTAGCTTCCAAGTGAATTAGACTAGTGCGTATCATATACCACTGTGCTAAGATGGTTAATAAAATAAATTAGAAAAAAAAAACCCTCAAAATAAGTGCATGTATTTCAGTTAAAGTTATTTAGTGGTGTCTGAAATTTAATGTATCAAATTTATTTAAAAGCCACAGGATGCCAATAACAGCAAGAGACTAAAAGACCGGGATCAGTTAAACACCGATAAAGGAGAACAAGTGCTAATTTGTATTTGTTGTTGTGTTTTTCTATTTCTAATACATTTGCGTGTTGTAATATTTTGACTTAGCTTTGCGTATTAGGTTGTCTGGGTTTTTTTTTGCTTTGTTAAGTAAACCCTTAATTTCAAAAGTGTATGTAATCTCCCTAACTGGTCTATTAAGTATGCAAATAATTTGAGCATTACCAAGCACGCACCTAGAGATATTATAGTCATTCATAACCCTCACAGTTGTTTTTTAAAAAAACAGGACATTTAGACCCCTCATTTAATTAGCAAATATTGGAATGACCAAAACAAAATTGTCCATCATCATATGTATAGTAAATAGACTAATAATCAATAGCTATGTCCCACATTGCCACTCTTAGAAAAACCCTGGTTATTCCAGAGCGACAGACTATCCACATAATTATTAAAATGAATTAGATAATAGCACAACCAAACTGTATTTTAATAAAATCAATTGTATGTGTAGTAAAACTCAAACAAATTATTTAACAAAGAAAAAAACGCTTCATTTCCTCCCATGCAGCAATGTATGTGTAATTATTCAACTCCACTTTTCACAAATTATTTCATAAAACAAAACATTCAAGGTAAGTATAAAAGAACAATTTGCTAAATTTTAGTGTTTCCATAAAAGTCAGTTAAACACCCCCGAACACGCTTTTAATGCAGAATTTGCAAATAACCCAATTAACCACTGCCACTCCTAATAACACACAAGTGCACAGTATTTCTATATTGCATCTAGGTAAAAAAAAAAGTGAAAGTTTCAAACAAGCCAAACAAATGTTAGCATATCATTAGTATAGCATCTTCACAAGATAAGCTCCTTCTGAGACAGCTATTCTTAATATCATACTACACCCTATAATAATATTGTTTATCGTAATAGAAAGTTTATATCTTGTCATGTGTTATATGTGTTGTTAAATAAAATCAATATATCCAAAACTTTAAAAACTGCCATCCACTAGTACATTCTCCACCAATTCTTCCCTGATTGACCACTCCAGCACTTGCACCAGAAAGTTGTCCCCAGTACTCTCCAAAATCTTCCTGGATTGCCTTCATGCTGCTGTATTGCCCTCCCAGCAGATGTCAGGGTGATTGAAGTCCCCCATGAGAACCAGCGCCTGTGATCAGGAAATCTCTGCTAGCTGTCTGAAGAAAGCCTCATCCACCACTTTTACTCATCTGATGGTCTACAGCTGACCCCTACCATGGCATCACCCTTGTTGCTCTCCCCTCTAAGCTTAACCAACAGGCTTTCAACCATTTCATACCAAAGCTCTGAACAGTCATCTGGCTCTTTTACATAAAAAGACTTGGGCATATCCAGTGTCATTAACTCAACTTCTATAGAAGAGCTGTCACTTTTACCCCAGCATCGTGGCCTTTTAAATGAATTAAGATATCCTCGGCGCACCAGGGATTAGTTAGTCCACATGAAGTAGCATGGAGACATTCCTCACTGTCGCATCTGTATCTCTCATGAGAAAAATCTCAGGGAAGGGGCCATTCCTTGCAGGGAAGGGAAAGGCCACAGCTTTGAAAGGATTCAAGTGAAAAACAACACAAAAAACAACACATCTGCCCGTTAGGCACATTCCAAAATTCCTCTATGCCATTACCTGCCTTTTCATGCTCCTAAACCCCTTGGCTTCTAAAGCTCCTATTAGTGAATAGACAGAGTAACACTGTGTTCAGTGAGATCTGCAATGCACCTTTACAAAACGAGCACATGTCAATGCTATGACTCAATTTCCTGCTTAAAACCAGGGAGTTTTTTAACCCTAAGCCTGCACAGCTCAAACCTGATCTCACACACTCTGGGGCAGAACAAGCTTCAGACCCCGCTGTGGACTTACCAGCTTTCCCTAACTCTTTGTTGTTTCCTGTATTTCCAGGGGTCCAGGCTGAGGTGCAGCTGGTGGACTCTCCTGTAAATGGTCTGGAACCAACTACAGCAGTAATGAAACGGTCTGGGTGCACCAGGCTCCTGGGAAAGGGCTGGAGTGAGTTGCTGACATTACTGGTCCCACTGGGATTAGCTAATATTACTCTGATGCAGTGAAGGGGCGATTCAATATCTCCAAGGACACATTGATGGGGGCAGAGCCCTACTCATACAAAAACCCACCAGGGCACCTGAGGCCCTGCCTCTGCTCTCCAAGTGGGAAGCCAAGAGCCCTGGAGGATGAATGCTGCCTTGAAACACATTTTTATTTGTTTCAAGCCAAATCAAATCCAAATCCGTGAGCCAGTCAAGAACCACAAACAACCCTACTACCAGCCCCACCTGAGGCTTCAGATGTTTCCAAGTCTTTGGCAGGTATCCTCCTTTTTTTTTTTTTTTTTTGCAAAAGTATTACATGCAGGCCCAAACCCTGCACACAAAATCCACGGGCATGGCACTGACAGCCCAAGCCCCTGACACCAACCCATTCACATGCACCAGGGAAAATGCCAGCTCCAGCAAGAACAAAGGCTACTTTTGATCCCTTCTCTCTGCTCCTACATCACTTCTTCCCCCACTTCCATCAGAGACTGCTTCCTTTGCATCTGGAGTTGATACAGCAAAGTGCTCGGCTGCCCCAAAGGGACAACACCATGTACTGAGCGCTCAGAGCCTGGCACCTCCTATACCACACCCTAGAGAAGCCACATGCAGCTGGCACTGGATCTGGCAGCCCCCAGGAGAAGGGCTCCAGTGGATGGGGTACATCAGCAGTGCAGGCAGCACAAACTATGCCTCGGCCTTGCAGAGTCGCCTGAGCTTCTCCAGAGACACCTCCAAAAATGAGCTTTACTTGCGGCTCAGCTCCCTGACAGCTGCAGACACCGCCACATATTACTGTGCAGGGACACAGTGACACAGAGCAGGGCAAGGCCTGCACAAAAAGGGGGCAGTGGGTTCTGTGCGCCAAACACACACACAAATGCACACACACACACACACAAATACACGCACACACCCCTTCCAAAGGCCCCCATGTTTCTGTGCCCACCATTTCTATTTGAACTCCAAAGGACATCAGTTCAAACACATTCATCTTTCCCTGCAGTCACACACGCCTGTGCACAGGCAGAGGGGCTGGGATAGAGAGGTAACCTCTCCCCCAGGTCCAGCTCTGCTGCCCCACAGGGAGTTGTCAAACCTGCCCAGGGGACGTGGGGATGACCTGCCCCATTGGGGCCCCTGGGTGTCTGGTAGAGCAGGGCAGCCCCTGCAGAAGGATTTCTACTCTCCACCCCAACCTTTTCCTTCCATGGGGTGTCCCATCCCAATGCCGAGCCCCACCACCCCTGGTTCCTCTAGGTTCAGCCCCAGCCCTGCAGCTTCCCCAGCTGCCCTGTGCACCATCTGGGTGTGGACGGGCGTAGTGAGGTGGGAGGCTCAATGCAGAAGGTCCCCTTACTGGCCCATCACAGTTTGATCCCCAACCCCCTTGAGTTGCTCTGCAAATCTCCCCCTTCTGCATACTGGCATTTGCAGAGCAACTCAAGGGGGTTGGGGATCAAACCACCTGGCAATTCCCTCCACCTTAGCCTCTCCACAGCAGGTTGGCAAGTGAAAGTTGCTAGGTGTTAGAACCAGACCTTTACATGTTCAGTGCCCACTGGGGGAATCTGAGACCAAGGTTGCTTATTTATCTGCTTCATTAGCAGCCAGGACAGGCTCCTTCAGGGGCCAGAAATGAACTCTCATAGTCAGGAAAATGCCCAGGGACTGAAAGGAAGTGGTGGGAGCAGGGGAGATTTCTCTAGCAAGCAGTGACTGTCCCCCAGGAGAGGTACAGCCATGATCCCACACGCAGGACCAGGGCGGGATCCAGCATTTTGCAAAAGTGGGTGAAGGTGCAGCCACCCCATTGCAGAGGAAGTTGCAACCCCACTCCCAGTTTCCTCTCCCCCCCGGTCCTGCAAGGTTGGAATGAACCACAAGGGCTACTTGGCAGTGCTGGAGGTGGAGATATATAGATATAGATACACAGTTATACAGATAGCTACATATCAATATAGATATAGATATATAATCTCCTTCTCCAACACTCAGTTTGCATCATGTGACCATGCACCTATCTCTACATCCATACTCCCACCCACTGTCCTCGTCAGAGGGGCTAATCCTGTAAAAATCTATGACAGACCCTTATCCACCAGATATATATTTATATATATAAATATTTTTGAAAGGAAAAAAAAAAGGAGGTGGATCAGCCATGCTCCCTCTCCACCCCGTGGAGGTACAGGCTGGGGCTGGGGCAAGACCCTTTCTCTTACATGGCAGGACTGTAGCCAGGCTGCCCACTGCCCTGTGCTATGCAGCTGGATGGGGCCCACTTCCACTGCCCTGGGCACAGAATCAGATTCACTGAACTGTCCATCCAGCCTAGATGCCAAAAATGCTGAGCACCACTGGCAGAGATGGCTATAAAGAATGAACTACAAAATATTAACTGTGAATGTGAGGACAGGAAGAATTTGTATGCTGCATTTCCCATATTTCCATCATTTGCCCAGTTTAATGCCAAATGTTTATTAGCTTTCAACCCAGTTTCCAAGATGCTAAGTGAATGCACGGCATTTAACTCTCACACCCAAGGCTTCTTTTTTCCCATAAAAATAGCTATATCCAACTTAGATTTTGATACTTCAGGACTATAACTCCCTCAGCTGTCATGGAACGAGCTGTCACGGCTGCCCAGAGCGCGCACAGGCAGGGCTAGATCTCCTGCTGCACACATGGATCCACAGGCAGGGCTAGATCTGCTGCAGGGCCGGTGTCTCAGCAGGAGATCATGCAAAGCCATTGTATCGGACACCCAGGGGAATCCCCAGCATTGGGGACCAAAACCCTCAGGCCTCCAGAGCTGGTCCTGGTTTCTCACCAAATTCCCAGGTGTCCAGAGCAATCACCTATGGGTACCTGCAACCCAACTCTAGCCCAGGCCACTGACAGCTGAGCACCCAAAACAACTCCCTGGACTTGATGTGACCCCATCAGCACAGAGCACCAGCACCTCCGGTCCCTCAGGCAGAGGCAGACACATCATCCCCACTGAGAAGAGGAGGCCAAGAGGGACTAAGGCTGAGATTCATAGGGTCCTGAGACATTCAGGCCCCAAACTTCCCTGGTAATAGAGACCTGGATCCTGCGAGGAAGTCACTCCTTGCCCCCAGGGGTGGAACCGAGCCCCTGCCTGAGCCACGGCCTGGCCCTGGCCACGGAGCCCAGGACCGGCCCTTCCCCTCTGGTGGTGCTGACCCCAGTATCTCTCTCTGTGCCAGAGACTGAGCCCCATGCAGAGAGAGCAGGGCCCTGTGCTGAGCTCTCCCAGCCTGGGGCTGCTTATACCCTCCAGGGAGCAGCATGCAAATAAATCCCCTGGCCAGGGCTACTGGATAAATAGAGATCCTGTATCCAGGAGCCTCAGTCTGTACCCAGCCCCTTGCTGCCTGCTGAGTCTCCCGTGTTATAGGGCAGCAGCAATGAACTCCTTATTCCTATTCCTGCTCCTTCTCTCTACTCCCTCATGTAGGTTATGAGGAAGGTTCAGGGGAATCCAGGGCTCTGGGGTTTCTCCTTGGACCTGATTTTTTACCTATTTTCTTTTTTCTTTAGGTGTGCTCTCTGCTGTGCAGCTGGTTGAGTCTGGCCCAGGGGTGGCGAACCCTGCAGAGACCCTCACCCTGACCTGCACTGTCACAGGTTTCTCCATCACCACCAGTAATTACTATTGGAGCTGGATCCAGCAGCCTCCTGGGAAAGGGCTGGAGTGGATGGAGTACATGAGCTACAGTGGCAGCACAGGCTACAACCCAACCTTCAAGAGCCACATCACCATTTCCAGGGACACTTCCAAGAGCCAGTTCTCCCTAAAGCTGGGCTCCTTGACAGCCGCAGACACGGCCACGTATTACTGTGCCAGGGACACAGTGACAGAAAGGGGAAGCCTGTTCTTTCTAATGCAGCCGAATTGCAACTCAGACAGGGAAGTTTCCACTTAGAAACCCCACACACATGGAGGGAATCTCGAACAGGATCAGCCTTGGCCACCTAAGGGCTTGCTGTATTTGGACCTGTAACACTGCAGAGAGCAAAGGCCTGAGAGCTTCACCGGACATGTGTCAGACAGTCGGTATAAAACAGTACATACCTCACAAGAGCCCTATCATAGGGTGTTGGGGATCCTCATCCCTGTGAATGGCCATGTCAGTGGGGCTCCTCACTCCCTTGGGCCCTTGGGAAATGTCCAGCCCAGCCTGCCCAAAGGGGGACCAGCACGATAGTCCAAGTCCTAAATTTCCAAGAAACATTTCTGCTGGCATTATATTCAGTTAAGTGTAGCCCAGGTCTACACGGGGTTGTATTCCCCTCTCCAATTGACGGAATAATTGGCAGAGCAGCGTGCTGTGGAGGAACACAGCAGCCCAGCGGCTGGCTTTGTCCCCTATAGTGTCAGGCCCAGTCAATCAATTACTGAACTATACTGGTTTTATTGCAATAATAAATTTGTATAAAGTGTAAGGATGTAAATTATATATATATGTACAAATTTACAAAACAATAGACCCTATACCATTTATATACACCCAATAATTATTCAAAAATACAAATGAACAACAGAGCACCCCAGAACAAAAGCTATTGATGGGGCAACCTTGTAACTCTATTAATATACAAACTATTACTTCAACTTATTCACATGAACTTTAAGGCATAGTTTACAAATATAAGAAGCAATCCTTAGACTACCCAGGTGCCCTCGAGGACAGGGGCCCCATTCCCAAAGGACCACTACAGGAAGGGAGGTGGCGGGAAAGAAAAGGAGGCAGACCCCAAAACTACGAAGACCCCTCTGTCACCCAGGAGTGGCCCACATGGTGTCCCTTCACAACCCTGGGGGTCTCTGTCCTGAGGAGACCCTCTCTCCAGGGTCACTTACCACTCCACAGTCCCGGAGGGTCGCCTCCCATGCTGCAGGTCGAGCTCTGTTCCCTGCCAGGCTTTCCTGCCACTCGACTCTGCTGCCACCGGCCTAGCTTAGGGCCATGTACACCACTCTGTGTAGTGGGTGCTTCACCTTGTGCTAGGGGTTGGAGGCCCGGGAAGCCTTGTGCAGCACCGGTACTCCGTCTGCTCCTGCACCTTCTGGGCAGCATCGTCTGCACTGAGCTGCTTCCCCGTGCCAGCTGCTGTAGTCCTGAGCCATCTCAAGCAGCTCCCAGGATCTCTCACACTCAATGCAGCTCCTCCTGCACCGAGCTCCCAGCCTCATGAAGAGGTTGGAGACCTGAGCCTCCCGAGCGGCTCCAAAGATCCTGCTCCATGCACCGGCCTGCAGACCGTGTCTCTGGCCACACACCAAAAGGCCAGACTCTCCTAGTGAGACACCGCTGCTCTCCCAAGCGCTGCTCTGTATGTCCACAGATTGGGACAGAGTTATCTAGGGCCACACCTGAGCCCATCACTGCAGCATCTCAGCATGTCACAAGCCTGGCGGAGGCCAGGGAGAAAACTGCCAAGTGGGAGAACAGGAAAGTGGGTCTGGGGGGAGTGATGGGTGCACGCCAAGAGGCACAGGCTGGGCTCCAGCACCATAGTACTGAGTGCCCCAAAAGGGGAGAAGCAAAGACCCAAACCAGTGCTGTCTGGGGCCTGTCCAGTACATTCCTCACCAAACCTCTCCCACAATGGTAAGACTTGAAGAATCGTTCCCACAGCACTGGTGGAAGCCTCTGGGACAGGCCAGGGTCAGAGATGGAGCCTGTGTTAGGTGGGCCACTGGTCGCATCTGGCCTACCTAACACCCAACCCCAAGACAACACTCACACCGCAGGGGTCATCAATGCAGGGCAGGGGGCTCAGGGTACCTGGGAGCATGGTCCCCAGTGCCTAAACCTACACTCCTGGGGCAGCAATGCAAGCCCTGGGTTAATTCACTGCTGCTGCGGACACCCAAGTGCGGGACAACCCTCAGCCCCAAAGCTCCCAGACAGGCTGAGCAGTGACAGCATGGTCTGAGAGGAAGGGGAGGGAGCAGGAAGGATTCATGTAGAAAGCAGTCAGTATCTTTGTGTAGACCGCACAGACAGGACCCCACATGCAGACCTCGCATTCAGCCCCCCTGGCCCAGCCCTCCATTGCACTGGACCCTCCTCCTCCCAGGGAGGGGGCTGGAGGGCTGGAGTAGAGCGGGGCTCTATGAGAGCAGAGAAATGCAAATCCAGTGCTGCAGAGGCCTCATAAATGCTGACACCCTCTGGTCCTGCAAGGTTGTGGGGAACAGGGGGTGAGCAGAGGTCTGTGCCATCCCTGCAGCTCAGCACCATGCTGTCCTGGGGATCTCTCCTCTTCCTCCTCATGGCCCTGTCAGGTGAGTCCCCAGCCCCCTGCCACAGCCCACACATCCCTCCACACCCCCAGTGAACTACTACTAATAATCCTCACCTGATTCAAAGGCAATGGAAAATCTGCAGTGAGTGGTGCCCTGGCTCCGTGGGCTTTGGCTGATTCCTCCACCAGGGGCAGCACCTCCCCCACCCACCTGTCACCCCCCTGCCCCCCACACCCCCACGCAGCTCCTGTCCCACTGCACCAGCACACGGGACCCCGGCTCCTTCCCACCAGCAAGGGACGGCACCACACACCCTGCACTGTGTTTGCTAGGCCCCTAAACAGCCTCCTGCCCCTTCCCCTAAGCATTCCTCACTGGGGATGCAGACACAGCCCCTGCCCCACAGCCTGCAGCCAGGCACGGCTCAGCTAGTCCCTGTCTCTCAGTCCTACCCAGCCTGAGCGATCCTTGCAGCCCTGACCTGGTGCACTGTTGCCTAGGGTGGTCATCAGCACAACACCAACCACTTTTCCTGCTGGGAGTGAGACCCCCCCAGCCAGAGCACAGGGACAAGCAGCAGGGTCACTGTGTGTGTGCCTTGGCAAAGGGTACAGATATGGAGTTACAGTCACTGCCTATAGCACAGGGGCACATGTACGCACACATAGAGCAGCAACACACACACAGTAAAGCACACACATATAAGTCCCTCCATATTATTCCTAGGTCAGGCCCTGGCAAACTCTGTCTGTGTAAGCTTAGCTCAACCTAGCAAACCTGCCCATGTAGCTGCCTCTGGAGATTCAGTGCCACGACACACAGGAGCTGAGCTTCCTTCTTGGGCTGTGGCCTCTGCTCCTGCAGTGCCCTGCTCTGCCCCCTGCTCCTCCAGGCCCTACTCCCAGGTGAGCGTTGGGAGCTGCAGACATCTCCACATATTGCACAGGACACAGACAGCACAGGCACACAGAGACGGGCAGGCGCTGGGCCAAAGGGAAGAAGGTCCCTTACAGGCAGGTAGTGCCTTTGTCAGCATTTCCACTGGCTGTGCTCAGTAAGACAGAAGGCAAAGCAATGCGCCTCCCTGCTCCATCCCAACCTCCTGTCATTCACTGTAATACCTGCCCCAACCCAGGGTGATTCCCAGGAGCACGGGGAAGCCCCATCCTGCATCTGTATGCTCCAAGCTCCATCTCCCACTCCAACATGGCCTCCTCATCAGCTTGTGCTGCCCCACACCCACCCCACCTGCTGCCTTTGCATCTCCTGGAAAAGCAGGAACTCCTTGGGGCAGGGCCCTGATGTCTGCTCTGGGCCGGTGCAGCACGAGCACATCAAAGGCTGGAGCAGAGTTGAAAGGACAAGGGAGGACCTGGCATGAGCAAGGGGAAAACCACACACATCCCCTGAGAGCAGGGATCGGCAGCAGCCTCTGCACTGGACCCGGGGAACAAAATGCACACAAACAGGCACACATGCATGTGCATGCACACTGGCTGATTTATACTTTCCCCTGATCCATCCCCTATCTCCAGACCCAAGAGGAGGAGTCACATTGGGGTTCAGGCATTGAGCTGCCAGCATCAACCAGGAGCCTGCGGCACCATGACCTGAAGCAGGACCTTGGTGGGGGGACCTCTCTTCCACTCCCAGTCCAAATCCCTACAAGACCCAGGACCCATACCCTAACTCAGGTTACTGACACAGGCACACAACATGCCCTGCTGGGATCTGGCCTCATCCCTGCCAGGTGCCATCGTCTCCTGTCCACTGCGCAAATGGGGATGTCTTATCCCAACTAAGGAGAGAAGGCCCAAATGGACCAAGGCTGAGGATCAAGGGCCCCTGAGATACTCGTGCCCTATCATCAGGAGGGGGGAGAAGAGCAGGGAACTGAAGCCAGAGTCCTGCCCACGGCCTGGTTCAGCCATGGATCCAAGCACCGGCCCTTCCCCTCTGTCTGTGCTCATCCCACCACCTTCCTCTGTGCAGAGACTCAGAGCCCTGTGCAGAGAGAGGAGGGCCCTGTGCTGAGCACTCCCAGCCCAGGGATGCTCACACCCTCCTGGCAGCTGCATGCAAATCCCTGGCCAGGGGCTCCTGCTTAAATACAGCTTCTGGGCTGTGAAGCCTCAGTCCATGCCCAGTCCCTTCTTGCCTTCTGGGATTCCCCCTTGTTATAGGGCAACAAAAATGAGCTCCTTATTTCTCTTCCTTTCTCTTGTCTCTTCTCTCCCATGTAGGTTGTGGGGAAGGATGGTGGGAAGCCAGAGCACTGGGGCTTCCTCCCTGGACCTGCTTCTTCACCTACTTTCTCTTTTCTTTAGGTGTGCTCTCTGCTGTGCAGCTGGTTGAGTCTGGCCCAGGGGTGGTGAAGCCTGCAGAGACCCTCAGCCTGACCTGCACTGTCACAGGTTCCTCCATCAGTAGTAGAGGCAGTTGGAGCTGGATCCGGCAGCCTCCTGGGAAAGGGCTGGAGTGGATGGGGTTCATATTTGCCAGCAGTGATAGCACAGACTACAACCCATCCCTCAAGAGCCGCATCACCATTTCCAAGGACAACTCCAAGAGCCAGTTCTCCCTGCAGCTGCGCTCTCTGACAGCCGCAGACACCTCCACGTATTACTGTGCCAGAGACAACAGCTACACAGTGACACAGTGACACAGAGCAGAGCAGGGGCTGCACAAAAAGGGGAAGCCTGTTCTTCTTAATGTGGCAAAATTACAAGAGCCCAGACAAGGAAGTTTCCACCTGAAAGCCTCACACACATGGAGGGAAACTCTTATAGGATCATCCTTGGCCATCTGAGGGTTGTTACCTTTGAACTTTTAACATCGTAGACAGCAAAAGCCTGAGAGCTTTGCTGGGCATTTGACAAGACAGAGGTTATCAAGCAGTACAAGTCTCAAGAAGGCTTCATCACAGAGCATTTGGGGCCTTGTCAGCATGGTTGGGTATGGCAGTGGGGCTCCTCCTCACTGCCTGGCCCTGCCTGCCCAAAGCGCCGCCAGCACAGCACTCCTGAATTCAAAACACATGTCTTTCCTGCAATTGCATTCACCAAACATTTCCAAAATGCTTGAGAGGAAGTACCCAGGTTTTCCTCTCCCACTCCAGTTTTTCCAGCACAGTGTGAGGGTTTGTGGAGTATTCACTCTAATCTCTTGGCGTATATAAATCACAGTTGAGTATATTAAGTCTCAAATTACCAGATCATTCCTCATTCTTTCTTTCACTGGTGACCCTGAGTCTTGCCTCCCATGTCTTGCTGTAAAAAAGAGTGTGTGTGGGAGGATGCAACGTAAACACCACTAAGTTATGGAGTACTGGTCTAGCCTATTGAGGTTTTAACCTTTAACAAAAAAAAAAAATAATAATAATAATAAAAAAAAAGTTTTTTATTTTGTATTAAACCACAAATGAAAACCCACCAGGTTCTTTGTGTTGAAGATCTTTTATTAGGTGTCTATCTAATTTTTCCAAATTGATGCTTATGCCTCAGCATCGCCTGAATTGGCTGAACTGACAGAGGCCTGTTTCCCAACCTACTGATGAATGCCTTCTCCAGTAGAGGTAAGTGTTATGTCCCTCATAATTTTTAACCTTCCAAACAAACTCAAGCAGTGTAAACTCAAATGAGATTCTATCTTTTCTCCTAAAGCAGGAGTGTCCCAAAACAGGGTGACTTCCCCTTAAATGCTATAAAAGTTTTTGGTTTTGCTGTATTTTATTTTAGGTTTCTCCTTTACAATGGTGCTTCACCCTGACCCGATTTCCCAAACGAAGGATTTCAGAAAAGTTTTACTTGTCACTGTGAGACTCCGCTGTCCCTCCTCCTCTGACTGTCGCTTTCTCAACGTCATGCTGACTCCAGGAGAGTATTCTTGTCGGTGATTATTTATCCCGTTTCCCTCGACTCGACGCGGTCTCCTGTCTTTTCCAGGCACCTGACAGTCGATTCTTCTCTGCCCCATCTTCCTAATCAGCTGCCTCTTTCTTTCCATGTCATGCCTCTCTCCTCCTCTCTGTCTGGTGATGCTCCAGGTGCATCGAGCAGCTGCTCCAGAAATGCAGTTTCCGCTTTTCTTTTCCCAGATCTTTCCGGTTTTCAGGTAAAGCCGCTGCAAGTTCACTACCTTCTTGACAGTGTTCCTAACTCCCTTTGGCCCCCATAGCACTCATCTTTACGGCCACCAAACAAAGAGAGACTCCTCCACCTCCTTGAATCCTCCTAAGCCATCACATCCTCAGCAGCCACTCAGGACCTTCCTTCCTGCTTCTGTATTTCATCAGATAATTCAAACCCCACTCAGGAATACTTGTCACACCGATCCCAAAGGTTGTTATGGAACCGGGGTGGCCAAATACTTTTGGCATCTTGGAAGCTCATCTTTTTACTGAGCTGAATAGACTCTCTCAGGTGACAAACTCTGCAGGGACCATGCTCACGTGGAAGCCTGCACAAGGACACCTCCCTGCACAGACACGGCTCTGTAGCTCTCTTCCAGCCTGGTGCCTCCCCGGGCTCCAGCTCCTTCTCACGCAGCAGGCCCTGGGCACCTGCAGGGCAAAGATTGCTCTGTGCCCAAACAGCCGCACCCTTGCACCGGGCAGCCATGGGGAAGGGATCACTATGGTCACCAGGGAGAAAAGCAGGAGCAGCAGGCAGGGAGACTTTGTAAAGGCCTAGACCCTGCTCTCTGCTCAGCACCAGCCAAGCCTGGCACCTGAGAGCAGGCCCAGGCTGCTCCTGCCATGGGTAAGGACAGCTCCAAGGGGAGGGGCTCTTGCATCTCCAGGACCCCCATATCTCCATGGACAGCACCCTTCCAGAAACCACCCGAGCCTTGGGATTCACTTTCAGCAACTGTTACAAGACCTGGGTCCACCAGGCTCCTGGGAAGGGGCTGGAGTGGGTCGGTCTCATACGCAACCAAGTCATGGTCTCACAGCAGAGTACAGTAGTGCCGTAAAAGGGTGATTCACCATCTCCAGGGATGAGTCCAGCAGCACCACACAGCTGCAGATGAACAGGCGGAGAGACGAAGACACGGCCCAGTATTACTGTGCCAGATACAGTGATCCCAAACCTCCTGGGCTTCATACAATAACCTTGAACTGTGAGCTGTTCAGGCCAGCAGAGAGCAGCAAACATTGTCTAATTAAATAGTAATAGGCTTAGACCAGGTCCAGCTCCCAATGCCCACCTGCCCCGCCCCATTTTTGTGTCATGTCTCAGGCCAAATCAATGAAATCAGTTCTGCATTGTATCCACTGAGCACAGCTCAAATGTTCAAGTGTTTTTGGTGCTGCCATGGGGAAGTCTCCTCCCTCCCAGACTAGGCTACAGCCTGGGGCTTCAGATATTCCCACATCCATGGCAGGCATCCTGCACGCAGGCCCGAGTCTGGAGGCCTTGTGGTTCAGTTGCTCCCTAGTCTTGCTTCCCGCTGGACAGAGGAAGACAGAGGAGAAGACCAGGAGCAATCCCTCATCCCCAAAATTGTGCTGCGCAGATCCTCCCACTGGAGGCATTCAAGTCTCTCGCAGGCAGCAGCCTGCCGGCCCCTCAGCTCCCTAAAGCTTCTCCTGGACATGACATGCCCCTGCACTGACCCATCAGGGCTCAGTGCATTTTTCGTCTTCAGCGCCAAGCCTGCATCCAACCCCTCCACGGCCCTTGAAGCCTGCTCCATACACAGGCACCAGCAGAAAGTGAGGAAGCAAGGCAGGAGCCAGCCAGGCCTGCAGAGATCCTTCCCAAAGCATCACCCCCAGACAGTGCTGCTGCCCAGGAGCAATCCCTGAGCAGCGGGGCTGGAGCTCCCTCCCTGCCTCACCCCAGGAAAAGGCCCAGGGAGGAAGAGGAGGCAGGAACTGACCTGCACAGGGCAGGGACAGGGCGGCTGTGGCCAGCTCAGCACACGTTGTCCAGAGCCCCAAGGATCTCACTAAGCAGCTTTCAATGGGGCTGGGCCTCTGGGCTGAACAGGCCTGTCAAGGGGCAAGGTCAGAATAGCAGCTGGGAGGGTTTAGACTCCAGCTGCCAGGGATCACAGTCACATCTGTCCTCTGCTGACACTCCCAGCATCACGGCCCTGCCACTTGGAGGAAACCAGGAGCTTAGGCCAGCTCAGAGCCCAAACTGCACAGTTTTTCCAACCAAGACCTCACCCAAGAACCCCGGGTATTTGATAGTTTCCTGGACAATCTTAGCTGCAGCAATGCTCCCTCCCTGTTGTACAACAGAACCAGAAACAAACACCAAAGACAGTGTCAGAGATAAAAGAAGTGCAAGATCTCATGCCAGCATCATCATCTTGAGGACCAAAACCCACCAGTCCCTGCAGCCGCGCTCCCTGGCAGCCACCAACCCCACCACGTATTACTGAGCTGGGGACAGGGTGACAGAGCCGTGCAGGGGCTGCACAAGAGGCAGAAGCAGGCTCTGATCAGACACCAGCACCAATTTTTCCTGAGAGAGGTGGTGTGCAACTGTAAGAACAAGAAAAAGAGTCAAAGGCCCCAAACCTGGAGAAACCGCCGCCCTGCCCTGCCCTGCCCGTCTGAAGGAAACGTGCCCTTTTCCCAGAGCACAGCCAGGTGCTGCCTGTGTCCAGGGACCAGCTGGGAATCACCAAGCGGGTCACAAGGGATGTGAAGACCTTCTGCAAGGCCCTCAGTCTCTGCAGAGAGAGGCAGCCAGGACTCACTCACCATCAACCCCAGCACCTCACAGCGCACAGCTGGGTTAGTCTATGCCAAGGGAAAGCCCCAGCCGCTTCCTCCCACAGCGGGACCCAGGCATTCCCAGTTCCCCCACCTTCCTCCTCCTGCCTCATCCCTCCAACAAGCCCAAATCCCTGAGTCAGTGCTAGTGGAAGGGGAACACCAACCCCCACGAAAAATTTGGTTTAATTAAGCTTTAGCATAAATCAATAATGTTTAGCAAGAATACAGCAATCATTTTATTGTTTGTTTTAATGTATGGATTTTAAGTTGTTATTATAAATTAAGTTTGTTATTGCATCTTTACAGCGATTGCAGGTTGTCCCAGCAACACCCTCCTAGCTACCCATGGGCATTACCAGCCTACATACCCACACCCCACACCAGGATGGCATCCAAGTCTGCCTTACATATCTACAAGAGCAACATTACAATTCAGAGTACAGACCCAAAGATATTACTGACCTCATACACAGCAATATCACTTTTAATAACCAACACTTCCTCCAGATCATCTGCACGGCTATGGGCACCAAAATGGCCCCACAGTATGCCAATATTTGTATAAGGCACCTGCAAGAAGAATTCCTCAAGGACTGCACCATCAAACCATCTGCAGTGAAAAAGCAATCACCCTAAAAACACCAAAGAAGCTGTGATATGCAGCCAAGCCCTCAGATACCCCCAAATTTGCACTTTAGGAGAACACCCGGGATTGCCACCTCACCAGTCTAAAAAAGACTTTCACCCAACAAGGAAATTTCTCCAGAGTGATAGGTTTTAGACAAAGAAGTTACAGAGTCAGGAAAGCTGCACCGGTCACCCAGCACCAGCTTGATAATCTCTATAAAGGAGAGAGACGTAGCAGTAAGAGGTGGGGTAACACTCTGTGAACTTCACTGGAGCAGTCTGTCTCCCCCACTCCTGATCTCATGCTAACTAGGCTGGCCACCTATAATACTTGAGCAATAAACATTGGTAACTATAACATCCGCAGAGTGATTTGAGTGAGTGTGTGTGTGTGTATGTATGAGTGCTCTTTTGCATATTATAATCAATAAATGAAGCATTTTGCCTTATCTCCCTCATAAAGTCTCACTCATCATAAGAGCTATTTGGTAATTTGTGCAGCACTCTCACCTCCCAGATGGACACCTTCCTCTCCAAACTCCTCTTCCCTCAGTTTCTCTAAGCTGCAGGACAGGAGCCAGCCCAAAGCAGGAACTAGCCTCCCCGGGTTGAGTCTGATGGGGCATCTGGTCCTGATGGGCAGGTAATGACTGCAACTGAGAGGTAATTAGGGCCCCATTAACCCTTTCCAGCCTACTGCTCTTCCAGCAGTCTGGTCTCCATTAGAGCATTGACAAGGTATGTGTTTATGCACAGGAGGATGGAAGTTGTCCCCTTGGCCTCTGCAGGACCAGGTCCCACCTCTGCACACACTTCCAGGGACTAGGCCCTTGCAGCTCCAACACCTGGAGACAGCTTCTCAGCAGCCCCTTATTGCTTTGCAGTGAGAGGGCATCCTCTAGCTCAGCACAGCCTACATAGAGAGGCAGAGATGTCCAGAGACACTCAGTACCCTGCCACGTCCCAGCTTTCTGCAGCATGTGGGACAAGGGCCCTCGGGGCAGAGACAGCCCGAACCAGGGACGTTCCTGTGCCCTTACCCCGACCCTGCAGACTCAGGCTGAACCAGGCTGATTCCTCCACCAGGGGGCAGCACCTCCCCCACCCACCTGTCACCCCCCGCCCCCCACACCCCCACGCAGCTCCTGTCCCACTGCACCAGCACACGGGGACCCCGGCTCCTTCCCACCAGCAAGGGACGGCACCACACACCCTGCACTGCGTTTGCTAGGCCCCTAAACAGCCTCCTGCCCCTTCCCCTAAGCATTCCCCACTAGGGATGCAGACACAGCCCCTGCCCACAGCCAGGCAGGGCTCAGCTACCAGGGGCCCTCACTACCCTGGGAGGCAACCAAATCCCCCAGTGTCAGAGAGGGACACAGCGAGAACCACAACCCCAGGCACTGGGCTCCCAGAAACTGGTTTTACTTTAGGGCTTCAGCTCCCAGGCCTTAACCTGGAGGCCAGGGCAGGGAGTGCAGACACCTCTCCCCTCAGCTTCCTCTCCCAGCTGCAGGGCAGGAGCCTGCCAGGAGCAGCCCACAGCCTCCCTGCAGCCTGCTGGAGCAGCTGGGCTGGACCAAGCTGGGAGGTTAGCCCTGCCTGTGCTGCTCCCTCTGGCCTGCCCCTTCCCTCCTCCAGCCTGGCCGGGACAGGGCATGTTTCCACATACAAGCTGCTCCCCTGCATCTCCCCAGCACCTACTCCCTAGTTCAGGGAAGAGCAGCAGGGTATCTCTGTGTGTGCCTTGGCAAAGGGTACAGACATGGACCAACAGGCACTGCCCATAGCATAAGGGCACAAGTACACAGACATAGAGAAGCAACACATGCACACACTCATGCATACACATATAAGACCCTCCATGTTATTCCTAGGTCAGGCCCTTGAAAACTCTGTCTGTGTAAGCTTAGGTCAACCTAGCAAACCTGCCCATGTAGCTGCCTCTGAAAACTCAGCACGACGACACCCAGGAGCTGAGCTTCCCTCCTGGGCTCTGCCCCCTGCTCTTCCAGGCCCTACTCCAGGGTGAGGGTTGGGGGCTGCAGACATCTCCACATATTGCACAGGACACAGGCACATAGAGAAGGGCAGGCGCTGGGCCAAAGGGAAGCAGGTCCCTTACAGGCAGGTAGTGCCTTTGTCAGCATTTCCACTGGCTGTGCACAGTAAGAGAGAAAGCAAAGCAATGCGGCCCTCTGCTCCACCCCAGGACCCTGCCATTCACTGTAATACCTACCCCAACCGTAGGCGATTCCCAGGAGCACGAGGAAGCCCCATCCTGGATCTGTATGCTCCAAGCTCCATCTCCCACTCCAACATGGCCTCCTCATCAGCTTGTGCTGCCCCACACCGACCCCACCTGCTGCCTTTGCATCTCCTGGAAAAGCAGGAGCTCCTTGGGGCAGGGCCCTGATGTCTGCTCTGGGCTGGTGCAGCACGAGCACAACAAAGGCTAGACCAGAGCTGTAGCCAGTCAGAGCTGTAAGGACAAGGGAGGACCTGGCATGAGCAAGGGGAAAGCCACAGACATCCCCCGAGAGCAGGGATCAGCAGCAGCCACTGCACTGCACCCGGGGAACAAAACTCACACAAACAGGAACACATGAATATCTGTGCAAACTGGTTGATTTGCAGATTCCCCTGATCCATCCCCCATCTCTAGGCCCAAGAGGGGGTGTCATATTGAGGTCCATGCCTTGAGCTGCCAGCCTACCCCTGAGCAAGCAGGAGCCCGGGGCACCATGCCATGAAGCAGGACCAGGGTGGGGGGACCTCTCCTCCACTCCCAGCCCAGCCCTCTGAAGACTCGAGCTGGCAACAAGCAGGTAGCTGCAGGGGGCAGGAGTGAGGGGAGCTGGTGCCCCCAGGGCAGACCAGGACCGGGGCAAAGTGGGGCTCTGAGCAGGTCTCAGGGGTCGGTGAAGCCCAGAGGGGGCTGACTATCAGGGACAAACCTCAGTATGTGGGGCCTCAGCCCCAAGCCCCTCAGGCTCCCAGGCTCCCCCAGCTAGCACTGGCACCTCAGGGAACATCGCTGGTGCCCAAATCCCTACAAAACCCAGGACCCATACCCTAACTCAGGTTACTGCCACCTGGGCACACAACATGACCTGCTGGGATCTGGCCTCATCCCTGCCAGGTACCACCGTCTCCTGTCCACCGGGCAAATGGGGATGTCTTATCCCAACTAAGGAGAGAAGGCCCAAATGGACCAAGGCTGAGGATCAAGGGCCCCTGAGATACTCGTGCCCTGTCATCAGGAGGGGGGAGAAGAGCAGGGAACTGAAGCCAGAGTCCCTGCCCACAGCCTGGTTCAGCCATGGATCCAAGCACCGGCCCTTCCTCTCTGTCTGTGCTCATCCCACCCCCTTCTTATGTGCAGAGACTCAGAGCCCTGTGCAGAGAGAGGAGGGCCCTGTGCTGAGCACTCCCAGCCCAGGGCTGCTCACACCCTCCTGGCAGCTGCATGCAAATCCCTGGCCAGGGGCTCCTGCTTAAATACAGCTTCTGGGCCGTGAAGCCTCAGTCCATGCCCAGCCCCTTCTTGCCTTCTGGGAGTCCCCCTTGTTATAGGGCAACAGAAATGAGCTCCTTATTTCTCTTCCTTTCTCTTCTCTCTTCTCTCCCATGTAGGTTGTGGGGAAGGGTGGTGGGAAGCCAGAGCACTGGGGCTTCTTACCTGGTCCTTCTTCTTCACCTGCTTTCTGTTTTCTTTAGGTGTCCTCTCTGCTGTGCAGCTGGTTGAGTCTGGCCCAGGGGTGGTGAAGCCTGCAGAGACCCTCACCCTGACCTGCACTGTCACAGGTTCCCCCATCAGTAGTTACGGTTGGAACTGGATCCGGCAGCCTCCTGGGAAAGGGCTGGAGTGGATGGCAAACATAGATGGAAACAGTGGTAGCACATACTACAGCCCATCCCTCAAAAGCCGCATCACCATTTCCAAGGACAACTCCAAGAGCCAGTTCTCCCTGCAGCTGCGCTCTCTGACAGCCTCAGACACCGCCACGTATTACTGTGCCAGAGACACAGTGACACAGAGCAGAGCAGGGGCTGCACAAAAAGGGGAAGCCTATTCTTCTTAATATAACAAAAGTACAGCAGCCCAGACAAGGAAGTTTCCACCTGAAAGCCTCACACACGGAGGGAAATTCTTCTAGGATCATCCTTGGCCATCTGAGGATTGTTATTTTTGGGCTTATGACATTCCAGACAGCAAAGGCCTGAGAGCTTCGCTGGGCATTTGACAAGACAGAGGTTATCAAGCAGTACAAGTCTCCAGAAGGCTTCACCACAGAGCATTTGGGACCCTGTCAGCATGGATGGGTATGGCAGTGGGGCTCCTCCTCACCGCCTGGCCCGGCCTGCCCAAAGGGCCACCAGCACAATACTCCTCAATTCAAAAAACACTTTCCCCCTGCAATTGCATTCACCAAACGTTTCCAAAATGCTGGAGAGGAAGTACCCAGGTTCTCCTCTCCCTCTCCAGTTTTTTCCGGCACAGTGTGAGGGTTTGTGGAGTATTCACTCTAAACTCTTGGCATATATAAATCACAGTTGAATATATTAGGTCTCAAATTACCAGATCATTCCTCATTTCTTTCTTTTACTAGTGACCCTGAGTCTTGCCTCCCATGTCTTGCTGTAGAAAAGAGTTTGTCTGGGTGGATGTAACCATTAAGCAATGGAGTACTGGTCTATCCTCTTGACTTTTTGAGCATTCTCAAAAAAAAAAGTTTTTTATTTTGTATTCAACCAGAAAATGAAAACCCACCGGGTGTTCTTTGTGCTAAACATCTTTAATTATGTGTCTATCTAATTTTTCTAAATTGATTCTTAGGTCATAGCATCGCCTGAGTTGTGTGATCTGACAGAAGCCTGTTTCCCAAGCTACTGATTAATGCCTTCTCCAGTAGAGAGTGTTATGTCCCTTTTAATTTTGACCTTCCAAACAAACTCAAGCAGTGTAAACTCAAATGAGATTCTGTCTTTTCTTCTAAAATAGAAGTGTCCCAAAATAGGGCGACTTCCCATTTAAGTGCTTTAAATGTTGTTGGGCTTGTTGTATTTTATTTCCGGTTTCTCCTCTACAATGCTGCTTCAGGCTGAACCGATTTCCCTAACGAAGGATTTAGGAAAAGTTTTACTTGTCAGTGTGCAACTCCGCCGTCCCTCCTCACCTGACTGTCGCTTTCTCAACGTCACGCTGACTCCAGGAGAGTATTCTTGTCAATGATTATTTATCCCGTTTCCCTCGACTCAACGCGGTCTCCTGTCTTTTCCAGCCACCTGACAGTCGATTCTTCTCTGCCCCATCTTCCTAATCAGCTGCCTCTTTGTTTGCATGTCATGCCTCTCTCCTCCTCTCTGTCTGGTGATGGTCCACATGCATCGAGCAGCTGCTCCAGAAATGCAGTTTCCTCTTGTCTTTTCCCATTTCTTTCCGGATTTCGGGTCATGCTGCTGCCACTTCTCTATCTTCATGACAATGTTCCTAATTCCCTTTGGCTCCCATGGCACTCATCTTCATGGCCACCAAACAAAGAGAAACTCCTCCACCTCCTTCGATCCTCCTAGGCCCAAGGCCATCACATCCTCAGCAGCCACTCAGGACCTTCCTTCCTGCTTCTGTATTTCATCAGATATTTCAAACCCCACTCAGGAATACTTGTCACAGCGATCCCAAAGGTTGTTATGGAACCGGGGTGGCCAAATACCTTTGGCATCTTGGAAGCTCATCTTTTACTGAGCTGCATAGACTCTCTCAGGTGACAACCTCTGCAGGGACCATTGTCACGGGGAAGCCTGCACAAGGACACCTCCCTGCACAGACACGGCTCTGTAGCTCTCTTCCAGCCTGGTGCCTCCCCGGGCTCCAGCTCCTTCTCACGCAGCAGGCCCTGGGCACCTGCAGGGCAGGGATTGCTCTGTGCCCAAACAGCCGCACCCTTGCACCCGGGCAGCAATGGGGAAGGGATCACTATGGTCACCAGGGAGAAAAGCAGGAGCAGCAGGCAGGGAGACATTGTAAGGGCCTGGACCCTGCTCTCTGCTCAGCACCAGCCAAGCCTGGCACCTGAGAGCAGGCCCAGGCTGCTCCTCCCATGGGTAAGGCCAGCTGCAACAGGAGGGGCTCTTGCATCTCCAGGACCCCCATATCTCCATGGACAGGACCCTTCCAGAAACCACCCAACCCTTGGCTTTCCCAGCAGCCTGGAGGCATTAGGCACAGCTGGCATTGCCCTGAGCTAGGACCCTTACGTCTCCATCCTCTGACCAAACCCTAAATACACACAGTCTGCCTCTGGCTCTCAGCACCACTGACTCCCTGCACCCAGCAAGCCAAGCACCGACTCTCTGCTCCTCTGCACCCAACAGGGACAAGGCTGCCTCCCCCTGGCCTCAGACACCTCCACACCAGGAGGCACTACTCTGCCAGGGGTGAGGACACGTCCCTTCAGCAAAAGGGCAATCAGGGCCCCGGGGCCTGGAGTGGGAGTTGCACAGAGGTGGGATACGATGGTCCATTACCTGCTGTCTGTGCTCAGCACAGCTGATCGCCATCATCTTTAAGAAGGCCTTTGACACCATCTCTCACCCCATTCTCATCAATAAATTAAGTGACTGTGGCATTGATGCCTGCACAGTTGGATGAGTAAAAAATTGTCTGATGGGGCGCACCCAGAGAGTACTGGTGGATGGGTTGTACTTAAGCTGGTGAGATGTGGGCAGTGGGGTACCCCAGGGCTTGATCCTCTGGCCCGCACTGTTTAACATCTTCATCAGCGACTTGGCCGAGGGGGTGGACTGCACGCTGTCCAAGTTTGCTGATGACACTAAGATGTGGGGCGAGGTGGATACACTTGAAGGGAGAGATTGGCTGCAACTAGGGTTAGACAGACTACAATATTGGACAGATGAGAATAGTTGGAGTACTGCATCCAGTACTGGGCGTCACACTTCAACAGGGATGTGGCCAGCTTGGAGAGGGTTCAGAGGAGGCCCCCTGCTTGGTGAGAGGGCAGCAGGACAGGCCCTACGAGGAGAGACTGAAGGACCTGAACCTGTTCAGCCTCAGCAAGAGGAGGCTGAGGGGGGACCTGGTGTCTGCCTACAAACTCATAAAGGGAGATGAACAGCAAATAGGCATACCCCTTTTTTTTCCCCAGCACGACCTGCAGGGACAAGGAACAATGGTCATAAGCTGATGGAGAATAGGTTTAGGTTAGAGATCAGAAGGCAATATTTCACAGTTAGGGTGTCCAAAATCTGGAATCAACTTCCCAGGGAAGTGGTCCTCGCCCCTACTTTACACAAATTCAAGAGGAGGTTGGATGATCACCTGTCTGGGGTCTTGTGAACCCAGCATTCATTCCTGCCTATGGCAGGGGCTCAGGCTAGATGATCTGTTCAGGTCCCTCCTGACCCTCGCTACTGTGAAACTACTCTGAAACTATACGTGGCCCTACAGCCGGCAAACATCCTCCACCCCCAACAGGGGCTTCAGATATTTCCAAAGTCTTTTGGCAGGCATCCTATGTGCTGGCCCAAGCCCGGAGGCTTGGGGTTCAGATGCTCCCAAGTTTCGTCTCTACCGGTGCCTGGTCCCAGGTGCAGCTGGTGGAGCCCAGACGGGGAGTTCAGAAGCCCAGGGGGTCTCTGCGCCTCTCCTGCAAGACCTCGGGATTCACTTTCAGCAACTGTTACAAGACCTGGGTCCACCAGGCTCCTGGGAAAGGGCTGGAGTGGGTCGGTCTCATACGCTACCAAGTAATGGTCTCACAGCAGAGTACAGTAGTGCCGTAAAGGGCGATTCACCATCTCCAGGGATGAGTCCAGAAGCACCACACAGCTGCAGATGAACAGCCTGAGACACAAAGACACGGCCCAGTATTACTGTGCCAGATACAAAGTGATCCCAAACCTCCTGGGCTTCATGCAATAACCTTGAACTGTGAGCTGTTCTGGAAAGCAGAGAGCAGCAAACATTGTCTAATTAAATACTAATAGGCTTAGACCAGTTCCAGCTCTCAATGCCCACCCACCACCCCTTTTTTTGTGTCATGTCTGAGGCCAAATCAATGAAATCAGTTCTGCATTGTATCCACTGAGCACAGCTCAATTGTTCAAGTCCTTTTGGTGCTGCCATGGGGAAGTCTCCTCCCTCCCAGACTAGGCTACAGCCTGGGGCTTCAGATCTTCCCACATCCATGGCAGGCATCCTGCACGCAGGCCCGAGCCTGGAGGCCTTGTGGTTCGGATGCTCCCTAGTCTTGCTTCCCGCTGGACAGAGGAAGACAGAGGAAAAGCCCAGGAGCAATCCCTCGTCACCAAAATTGTGTAGCTGAGATCTTCCCGCTGGAGGCATTCAGGTCTCTCGCAGGCAGCAGCCTGCCGGCCCCTCAGCTCCCTAAAGCTTCTCCTGGACATGACATGCCCCCTGCACTGACACATCAGCGCTCATTGCATTTTCCGCCTTCAGCGCCAAGCCTGCATCCAAGCCCTCCACGGTCCTTGAAGCCTGCTGCATACACAGGCACCAGCAGAAAGTGAGGAAGCAAGGCAGGAGCCAGCCAGGCCTGCGGAGATCCTTCCCAAAGCATCACCCCCAGACAGTGCTGCTGCCCAGGAGCAATCCCTGAGCAGCAGGGCTGGAGCTCCCTCCCTGCCTCACCCCAGGAAAAGGCCCAGGGAGGAAGAGGAGGCAGGAACTGCTCTGCACAGGGCAGGGACAGGGCGGCTGTGGCCAGCTCAGCACACGTTGTCCAGACCCCCAAGGATCTCACTAAGCAGCTTTCAATGGGGCTGGGCCTCTGGGCTGAACAGGCCTGTCAAGGGGGAAGGTCAGAATAGCAGCTGGGAGGGTTTAGACTCCAGCTGCCGGGGTCACAGTCACATCTGTCCTCCGCTGACACTCCCAGCATCACGGCCCTGCCACTTGGAGGAAACCAGGAGCTTCGCCCAGCTCGGAGCCCAAACTGCACAGTTTTTCCAACCAAGACCTCACCCAAGAACCCCTGGTATTTGATAGTTTCCTGGACAATCTTAGCTGCGGCAATGCTCCCTCCCTGTTGTACAACAGAACCAGAAACAAACACCAAAGACAGTGTCAGAGATAAAAGAAGTGCAAGATCTCATGCCAGCATCATCATCTTGAGGACCAAAACCCACCAGTCCCTGCAGCCGCGCTCCCTGGCAGCCACCAACCCCACCACGTATTACTGAGGTGGGGACAGGGTGACAGAGCCGTGCAGGGGCTGCACAAGAGGCAGAAGCAGGCTCTGATCAGACACCAGCACCAATTTTTCCTGAGAGAGGCGGTGTGCAACTGTAAGAACAAGAAAAAGAGTCACAGGCCCCAAACCTGGAGAAACCGCCGCCCTGCCCTGCCCTGCCCTGCCCTGCCGAAGGAAATGTGCCCTTTTCCCAGAGCACAGCCAGGTGCTGCCTGTGTCCAGGGACCAGCTGGGAATCACCAAGCGGGTCACAAGGGATGTGAAGACCTTCTGCAAGGCCCTCAGTCTCTGCAGAGAGAGGCAGCCAGGACTCACTCACCATCGACCCCAGCACCTCACAGCGCACAGCGGGGTCAGTCTATGCCACAGGGAAAACCCCAGCCCCTTCCTCCCAGTGGGACACAGGCATTCCCAGTTCCCCCACCTTCTTCCTCCCGCCCCGTCCCTCCAACAAGCCCAAGCCCCTGAGTCAGTGCTAGTGGAGGGGGAACACCAGCCCTCAAGAAAAAGGCCTGTGCCAGGGCCAGCAGCTGGCAGGGGGTGTTTCCAGGGGTCCCACACAACACTGCCCAAGAAGGGGCTCTCTGGGAGCTCAGCCGCATGGGGAGACTCATAGGAAGCCCAGAGGGAGAGTCCCCATGGCGAGACTCATGCCAAAACCCAAGCTTGGGGAGTTTCTGGCACCAGGCCACCAACAACGCCCCTGAACCTCTGTGATGCTTAAGCCAGAAGGCTCCTGCCATGGTGTGGGGGACCCTACTCGGCTCTTCCTGTACTGGACAAGAGACACCCCTCATCTGTCAGCACGACCTGCCTGGAGCCCTAATACCTATCTGGGCAACACCCTGATCAGCCCTGGTCCTGGTTGTCCAGTAGCCCCTGGTGCCAGAGCCTCAGGCCCTCTCTGCTCATTGCCCTGTGTGCTCGGGGCACATCAGGGGCAGTGACTGGGGGTGGAAACACATAGTGGTTTCCTGGAGCCAGGGCGCAGCCCAGCCCAAACCCCTGGGAACAGCAGGCTGGAGCAAAGCTCAGCATCGACCCGCCTCCGATGTGACCTCCCTATCTGGTGCTGCTGGGACGGGTCCTGCTGCAGCATTTAAACAGTACAGATGTCAGTACTGACCCATAAACAGATTGAAAAACCAACTCTAGACCTTTATCTGCTTCCCCAGGTTCCTCTTAATCAACGGACACATCCATGCTGTGTCCAGTGAGACCTGCAAAAAGGCCCGTATAAAACAAGTGCAGGTAAATGCTGGATACAATTTCCTGCATAATGCCTGGAGGGTTCCTCCTTAAACAGCACCCTGGCCCTCAGGGCCTCAGCGTCTCCCCAGACCTGCCCCTTCCTTCCTGCCTGCTGGAGGCACCAGGCATCAGTCACAGTGACCATGCTTCTGCCTCATCTCCCTCATACAGTTATCATTTGATCTATTTCATAATTTGTGCAACACTCTCACCTCCCACATGGACACCTTCCCCTTCAAACTCCTCCTCCCACAGTATCTCTAAGTTGCAGGACAGGAGCCAGCCCAAAGCAGGAAACAGTCTCCCTGGGATGAGTCTGATGGACCCCCTGGACCTGATGAGCAGGTAATGACTGCAACTGCAAGGTAATTAGGGCCCCATTAACACTTTCCAGCCTACTGCTCTTCCAGCAGTCTGGTCTCCATCAGAGCACAGACAAGGTGTGTGTTTATGCACAGGAGGGTGGAAGTTGTCCCCTTGGTCTCTGCAGGACCAGGTCCCACTTCTGCAGACATTTCCAGGGACTAGGCCCTTGCAGCTCCTATATCTGGAGACACCCTCCCACCAGCCCCTAATTGCTTTGCAGTGAGAGGGCATCCTCTAGCTCAGCACAGCCTGTGTAGAGAGGCAGAAATGTCCAGAGAGACTCAGTGCCCTGCCAGGTCCCAGCTTTCTGCAGCATGTGGGACAAGGGCCCTCGGGGCAGAGACAGCCCGAACCAGGGACGTTCCTGTGCCCTTACCCCGACCCTGCAGAGACTCAGGCTGAACCAGGCTGATTCCTCCACCAGGGGGCACCACCTCCCCCACCCACCTGTCACCCCCCGCCCCCCACACCCCCACCCAGCTCCTGTCCCACTGCACCAGCACACGGGGACCCCGGCTCCTTTCCGCCAGCAAGGGACAGCACCACACACCCTGCACTGTGTGTGCTAGGCCCCTAAACAGCCTCCTGCCCCTTTCCCCTAAGCATTCCCCACTAGGGATGCAGACACAGCCCCTGCCCCACAGACTGCAGCCAGGCAGGGCTCAGCTACCAGGGGCTCTCACTACCCTGGGAGGCAACCAAATCCCCCAGTGTCAGAGAGGGACACAGCGAGAACCACAACCCCAGGCACTGGGCTCCCAGAAACTGGTTTTACTTTAGGGCTTCAGCTCCCAGGCCTTAACCTGGAGGCCAGGGCAGGGAGTGCAGACACCTCTCCCCTCAGCTTCCTCTCCCAGCTGCAGGGCAGGAGCCTGCCAGGAGCAGCCAACAGCCTCCCTGCAGCCTGCTGGAGCAGCTGGGCTGGAACAAGCTGGGAGGTTAGCCCTGCCTGTGCTGCTCCCCCTGGCCTGCCCCTTCCCTCCTCCAGCCTGGCCTGCACAGGGCATGTTTCCACATACAAGCTGCTCCCCTGCATCTCCCCCACACCTAGTCCCTGTCTCTCAGTCCTACCCAGCCTGAGCGATCCATGTAGCATTGGCCTCTTGCACTGATGCCATCCACTTTTCTCATCGGAGTGAGACCCCCAGCCAGAGCACAGGGACAAGCAGAAGGGTAACTCTGTCTGCCTTGGCAATGGGTACAGATATGGAGCAACAGGCATTGCTTGGGGACAGGGTGACAGAGCCGCGCAGGGGCTGCACAAGAGGCAAAAGCAGGCTCTGATCAGACACCAGCATCATTTTTTCCTGAGAGACAGCGTGCGACTGTAAGAACAAGAAAAAGAGTCAAAGGCCCCAAACCTGGAGAAACCGCCGCCCTGCCCTGCCCTGCCCGTCTGAAGGAAACGTGCCCTTTTCCCAGAGCACAGCCAGGTGCTGCCTGTGTCCAGGGACCAGCTGGGAATCACCAAGCGGGTCACAAGGGATGTGAAGACCTTCTGCAAGGCCCTCAGTCTCTGCAGAGAGAGGCAGCCAGGACTCACTCACCATCGACCCCAGCACCTCACAGCGCACAGCAGGGTCAGTCTATGCCACAGGGAAAGCCCCAGCCCCTTCCTCCCACAGCGGGACCCAGGCATTCCCACTCCCCCCACCTTCCTCCCCCTGCCCCGTCCCTCCAACAAGCCCAAGCCCCTGAGTCAGTGCTAGTGGAGGGGGAACACCAACCCCCAAGAAAAAATTGTTTTAATTAAGCTATAGCATAAATCAATAATGTTTTGCAAGAATATAGCATTCATTTTATTGTATGTTTTAATGTATGGATTTTAAGTTGTTATTATGAATTCAGTTTGTTATTGCATCTTTACAGCGATTGCAGGTTGCCCCAGCAACACCCTCCTAGCTACCCATGGGCATTACCAGCCTACATACCCACACCCCACACCAGGATGGCATCCAAGCCAGCCATACATATCTACAAGAGCAAGATTACAATTCAGAGTACAGGCCCAAAGATATTAGTGACCTGATACACTTCATCCTCATACACAGCAATATCACTTTTAATAACCAACAATTCCTCCAGATCATCGGCACAGCTATGGGCACCAAAATGGCCCCACAGTATGCCAACATTTGTATAAGCCACCAGGAAGAAGAATTCCTCAAGGACTGCACCATCAACCCTTGCTGTACTTAAGATATATCAATGACATTTTCATGATTTGGACTGAAAACTTGCAATCTCCTATTGAGTTCCATCAGAAATTCAACAATCACCATCCTCCATCTGACTATCTCTTGAATACTCCAGCACCAACATCTCCTTTTTGGACATGATGATCAGCATCCATAATGGCCAACTACAGACCGCATTATGCAAGAAACCCACAGACCAACATGTATATCTGCAGTGAACAAGCAATCACCCTAAAAACACTAAAAAAGCTGTGCTATACAGCCAAGCCCTCAGATACCCCCAAATTTGCCCTGAGGAGAACACCCAGGATTGCCACCTCACCAGTCTAAAAAAGGCTTTCACCCAACAAGGAAACCTCTCCAGAGAGATAGATTTTAGACAAAGAAGTTACAGAGTCAGGAAAGGTGGACCGCTCACCCAGCCCCAGCTTGATAATCCCTATAAAGGAGAGAGACTTAACAGTACGAGGTGGGGTAACACTCTGCGAACTTCACTGGAACAGTGCCTCATCTCCCTCATAAAGTCTCACTGATCATTTGAGCTAGTCAGTAATTTGTGCAGCACTCTCACCTCCCAGATAGACACCTTCCTCACCAAACTCCTCTTCCCTCAGTTTCTCTAAGCTGCAGGACAGAAGCCAGCCCAAACCAGGAACCAGCATCTCTGGCATGAGTCTGATGGAGCCGCTGGACCCGATGGGCAGGTAATGACTGGCAGGGACAGCCCGAACCAGGGACGTTCCTGTGCCCTTACCCCGACCCTGCAGAGACTCAGGCTGAACCAGGCTGATTCCTCCACCAGGGGGCACCACCTCCCCCACCCACCTGTCACCCCCCGCCCCCCACACCCCCACCCAGCTCCTGTCCCACTGCACCAACACACGGGGACCCCGGCTCCTTTCCACCAGCAAGGGACGGCACCACACACCCTGCACTGTGTTTGCTAGGCCCCTAAACAGCCTCCTGCCCCTTTCCCCTAAGCATTCCCCACTAGGGATGCAGACACAGCCCCTGCCCACAGCCTGCAGCCAGGCAGGGCTCAGCTACCAGGGGCTCTCACTACCCTGGGAGGCAACCAAATCCCCCAGTGTCAGAGAGGGACACAGCGAGAACCCCAACCCCAGGCACTAGGCTCCCAGACACTGGTTTTACTTTAGGGCTTCAGCTCCCAGGCCTTAACCTGGAGCCCAGGGCAGGGAGTGCAGACACCTCTCCCCTCAGCTTCCTCTCCCAGCTGCAGGGCAGGAGCCTGCCAGGAGCAGCCAACAGCCTCCCTGCAGCCTGCTGGAGCAGCTGGGCTGGAGCAAGCTGGGAGGTTAGCCCTGCCTGTGCTGCTCCCCCTGGCCTGCCCCTTCCCTCCTCCAGCCTGGCCTGCACAGGGCATGTTTCCGCATACAAGCTGCTCCCCTGCATCTCCCCAGCACCTAGTTCCTGTCTGTCAGTCCTACCCAGCCTGAGCGATCCTTGTAGCACAGGCCTGTTGCACTGATGCCATCCACTTTTCTGCTGGGAGTGAGACCCCCAGCCAGAGCACAGGGACAAGCAGCAGGGTCACTGTGTGTGTGCCTTGGCAAAGGATACAGACATGGACCAAGAGGCACTGCCTATAGCACAGGGGCACAAGTACACACACACAGAGCAGCAACACATGCACACACTCACACATACACATATAAGCCCTTTAATATTATTCCTCGGTCAGGCCCTGACAAATTCTGTCTGTGTAAGCTTAGCTCAACCTAGCAAACCTGCCCATGTAGCTGCCTCTGGAGACTCAGGGCCACGAAACCCAGCAGCTGAGCTGCCCTCTCCGTCTATAGTTTCTGCTCCTGCAGTGCCCTGCTCTGCCCCCTGCTCCTCCAGACCCTAATCCCAGGTGAGGGTTGGGGGCTGCAGACATCTCCACATATTGCACAGGACACAGGCAGCACAAGCACACAGAGAAGGGCAGGAGCTGGGCAAAGGGAAGCAGGTCCCTTACAGGCAGGTAGTGCCTTTGTCAGCATTTCCCCTGGCTGTGCTCAGTAAGACAGAAGGCAAAGTAATGCGGCTCCCTGCTTCACCTCAGGCCTCTGCCATTCACTGTAAAACCTACACCAATGCTAGGTGATTCCCAGGAGCACGGGGAAGCCCCATCCTGCATCTGTATGCTCCAAGCTCCATCTCCCACTCCAACATAGCCTCCTCATCAGCTTGTGCTGCCCCACACCAACCCCACCTGCTGCCTTTGCATCTCCTGGAAGAGCTGGAGCTCCTTGGGGCAGGGACCTGATGTCTGCTCTAGGCCGGTGCAGCATGAGCACAACAAAGGCTGGACCAGAGCTGTAGCCAGTCAGAGCTGTAAGGACAAGGGAGGACCTGGCATGAGCAAGGGGAAAAACCACAGACTTCCCTGAGGCAGGTATCAGCAGCACCCACTGCACTGCACCCGGGGAACAAAACGCACACAAACAGGCACACATGCATGTGCATGCACACTGGCTGATTTGCAGTTTCCCCTGATCCATCCCCCACCTCCAGACCTAAGAGAGGTGTCCATTGGGGTTCAGGCCTTGAGCTTCCAGCCTAAGCAAGCAGTAGCCTTGGGCACCATGACATGAAGCAGGACCAGGGTGGGGGACCTCTCCTCCACTCCCAGCCCAGCCCTCTGAAGACCCGAGCTGGCAACAAGCAGGTAGCTGCAGGGGGGCAGGAGTGAGGGGAGCTGGTGCCCCCAGGGCAGACCAGGAGCGGGGCAAGGTGGGGCTCTGAGCAGGTCTCAGGGGCCGGTGAAGCCCAGAGGGGGCTGACTATCAGGGACAAACCTCAGCATGGGGGGCCTCAGTCCCAAGCCCCTCAGGCTCCCAGGCTCCCCCAGCTAGCACTGGCACCTCAGAGAACATAGCTGGTGCCCAAATCCCTACAAAACCCAGGACCCATACCCTAACTCAGGTTACTGACACACGGGCACACATGACCTCCTGGGATATGGCCTCATCCCTGCCAGGTACCACCGTCTCCTGTCCATCGGGCAAATGGGGATGTCTTATCCCAGCTAAGGAGAGAAGGCCCAAATGGACCAAGGCTGAGGATCAAGGGCCCCTGAGATACTCGTGCCCTGTCATCAGGAGGGTGGAGAAGAGCAGGGAACTGAAGCCAGAGTCCTGCCCACAGCCTGGTTCAGCCATGGATCCAAGCACCGGCCCTTCCCCTCTGTCTGTGCTCATCCCGCCCCCTTCTTCTGTGCAGAGACTCAGAGCCCTGTGCAGAGAGAGGAGGGCCCTGTGCTGAGCACTCCCAGCCCAGGGCTGCTCACACCCTCCTGGCAGCTGCATGCAAATCCCTGGCCAGGGGCTCCTGCTTAAATACAGCTTCTGGGCCGTGAAGCCTCAGTCCATGCTCAGCCCCTTCTTGCCTTCTAGGAGTCCCCCTTGTTTTAGGGCAACAGAAATGAGCTCCTTATTTCTCTTCTTCTTTCTTCTCTCTTCTCTCCCATGTAGGTTGCGGGGAAGGTTGGTGGGAAGCCAGAGCACTGGGGCTTCCTCCCTGGACCGTCATCTTCACTTACTTTCTCTTTCCTTTAGGTGTGCTCTCTGCTGTGCAGCTGGTTGAGTCTGGCCCAGGGGTGGTGAAGCCTGCAGAGACCCTCACCCTGACCTGCACTGTCACAGGTTACACCATGAGCAGTGGTTACCTTTGGAGTTGGATCCGGCAGCCTCCTGGGAAAGGGCTGGAGTGGATGGGGTACATGTATGCATACAGTGGTGGTGGCACAGGCTACAACCCATCCTTCCAGAGCCGCATCACCATTTCCACAGATAACTCCAAGAACCAGTTCTCCCTGCAGCTGCGCTCTCTGACAGCCGCAGACACCGCCACGTATTACTGTGCCAGAGTCACAGTGACACAGAGCAGAGCAGGGGCTGCACAAAAAGGGGAAGCCTGTTCTTCTTAATGTGGCAAAATTACAACAGCCCAGACAAGGAAGTTCCCACCTGAAAACCTCACACACATGGAGGGAAACTCTCATAGGATCATCCTTGGCCATCTGAGGGTGGTTATATTTGGACTTATAACTTTGGAGACAGCAAAGGCCTGAGAGCTTCGCTGGGCATTTGACAAGACAGAGGTTATCAAGCAGTACAAGTCTCCAGAAGGCTTCACCACAGAGTATTTGAGGCCCTGTCAGCATGAATGGGTATGGCAGTGGGGCTCCTCCTCACTGCCTGGCCCTGCCTGCCCAAGGGTGCTTTTCATATAAAACAAAGCAGTTCATGCACTACTTTAAGTCCAATTTGTAGTCCTAGCTTTTGCATTGAAGTTGCATTTAATGCCGTTATTATAACGGTGTGCGTGGTGGGGGGGGGAAATCTAGCAGGACAGCAAAAATCCCAAGCATCATGTTATTTATGACATGATTCACATCATCCATTTCCAATTTGCAAGGCTTGGGTCAGAAGCAAACCAGCTAATCCTCACTACCTTTCAGAAAGAGGCCAAATGAATATTTCGCTTTAGACCATTTCCTGCTAAACAGGTTATCTATATAAAAATTTCACCCCGCCGCTGCAGCCGGGATGGCCACAGGCACCGAAGGGGAGAAGGGCCTGGACAAACTGCGCCCACGTGGATCAAAGGGTTCAGTTCTGCATGTCGACAATGGCATGGATGGGTATGGCAGCGGGGCTCCTCCTCATTGCCTCGCCCTGCCTGCCCAAAGCGCCACCAGCACAATACTCCTCAATTCAAAACACACGTCTTTCCTGCAATTGCATTCACCAAACATTTCCAAAATGCTTAGGAGAAAGTACTCAGCTTCTCCTCTCCCACTCCAGTTTTTCCGGCACAGTGTGAGGTTTTCTGGAGTATTAACTCTAATCTCTTGGCATATATAAATCATAGTTGAGTATATTAGACCCCTGCCTAGAAATAAGCTTCCTGGGAGATCATCCTTGCCTGGAGAGAAGGGATCTCTGGGATCCCCAGCCTCTCTCCTGCTCCCGACTCCCCTTCATCGGCAGCAGAGAAACCCCATGACTGTGGGAGAGCTGAGCGAACACATGTGCCTGCTTCACACATGAAGAGGACACTGATCAACCCTGGGGATACCCCACTCCTAGCCTGGCTCTTTTTGCAGCCTCCTGCAGACCCTCATGCAAATGCGCCTCTCAGCCTGCCGCCTTAAATATGGGCCCCACGTTCTGTGAACAGGGCTGGACCAGGGCAAGGCTGTGGAGGGAGGAAACCTGGCAGCAAGATGTATCCCTTTCATTTCCTGCAAGGATCACACATTGCAATCAGTCATCATGATCCCTAGAGCATGCTGGAGCCCCTTTGCAGTAGTTCCAAGTGCCTGAATCACAGCTGACATTGGAGTCGCACAGGTAATTTCAGCGTCATGCAAAGTGAGCCTGGATTTGGGACCCTGACTGTGAAACTCCTGTCCAAGAAAAGCCACCAGAAGGCCTCCGCAGTGATTTCCCAGCAGTTAGGGCTGTGGGGAAGGGTGTGCAGACTAGAACCGAGATACCTCTACTTTCACACAGGGACCGAGATATCCCACCTCCCAGAGGTAGGGACAATCTTGGGGATAGCTCTATCAAGCCTTCAGTCACTGCAGATGTAGCTAGGGATCTTCTGGAAGGGCTAGACATGTTTAAATCTGCAGGTCCAGATGCCCTCCACCCAGGGGTGTTGAGGGGGCTCGCAGGGGTCATCGCAGAGCCCTTGACCCGGCTGTATGAGCATTCGTGGTCATCTGGCCAGGTGCCAGGGGATTGGAAACTGGCTAATGTGGTCCCAATTTTCAAGGAGGGGAGGAAGGAGGACCCAGGTATCTATAGGCCTCTAAGCCTCACCTCGGTGCTCAGGAAGTTCTTGGAGAGAATCATCAAGGAGCACATCTATGGGGGACCAGCTGGGGAGATCATGCTCAGGAGCAAACAGCATGGGTTCAAACGCAGGTCCTGGCAGACCAAACTGATTGCCTTTTAATACCAAGTAACTAAATCCTTGGATGATGGTGTCATCGTGGACATACTCTTTCTAGACTTTAAGAATGCCTTTGACACTGTCTCTCACCCCATCCCATCCTCATCAATACATTAAGCAACTGTGGCATTGATGCCTGCACACTTGGATGGGTAAAAAAATTGGATGATATGGTGCACCCAGACAGTAGTGGTGGATGGGTTGTACTCAACCTGGTGAGATGTGAGTAGTGGGGTACCCCAGGGCTCAGTCCTCGGACCCACACTGTTTAACTTCTTCATCAGCGACTTGGACGAGGGGGTGGAAAGCACGCTGTCCAAGTTTGCTGATGACACTAAGATGTGGGGTGACGTGGACACACTTGAAGCGAGAGATCGGCTGCAACTAGATTTAGACAGACTACAAAAGAGGGCAGTTGAGAATAGGATGGGGTTCAACGTAGACAAATGCAGGGTGCTGCACCTGGGGAGAAGGAATCCACAGCATACATACAGGCTGGGGAGTTCCCTTCTTGAAAGCACAAAGGCAGAAAGGGATCTTGGAGGCATTATTGACTCCAAGATGAACATGACCCGGCAATGCCAGACCGCAGCCAGCAAGGCCAGCCAGACCTTGTCATGCATCCAAAGCTGCATCTCAAGCCGGTCCAGAGGGGTGATCCTCCCCCTCTATGCGCCTTTGGTCAGACCGCAGCTGGAGTAGTGTGTCCAGTACTGGGCGCCGCACTTCAAAAGGGATGTGGCCAGCGTGGAGAGGGTTCAGAGGAGGGCCACCCGCCTGGTGAGAGGGCAGCAGGACAGGCCCTACGAGGAGAGACTGAGGGACCTGAACCTGTTCAGCCTCAGCAAGAGGAGACTGAGGGGGGACCTGGTGGCTGCCTGCAAACTCACCAGGGGAGATCAACAGCAAGTAGGTAGAGCCCTTTTCTCCCCAACATGACCTGCGGTGACAAGGAGCAATGGTAATAAGCTGATGGAGAACAGGTTTAGGTTAGAGATCAGAATGCAATATTTCACAGTTAGGGTGGCCAAAATCTGGAATCAACTTCCCCGGGAAGTGGTCCTCGCCCCTACCTTGGGCAAATTCAAGAGGAGGTTGGATGATCACCTGTCTGGGGTCTTGTGAACCCAGCATTCATTCCTGCCTGTGGCAGGGGGTCAGGCTAGATGATCTGTTCAGGTCCGTCCTGACCATAGCTACTATGAAACCATGAAAATGCTGAGCACCACTGGCACAGATGAGTATAAAGAATGAACTACAAAAGATCAATTTTGAATGTGAGGACAGGAAGAATTTGTATGCTGCATTTTCCGCTATTTCCATCATTTGCCCAGTTTAATGCCAAGTGTTTATTAGCTTTCGACCAAGTTCCCCAGATGCTAAGTGACTGTACGACATTTCACTCGCATGCCCCAGGCTTCTCTTTTCCCACAAAAAAAAGCTGTATCCAACTTAGATTTTGATATTTCAGGACTATGACTCCCTCAGTTCTCAGGGAACGAGCCGTCACTGCTACCCGGAGCGCACACAGGCAGGGCTGGACCTCCTGCTGCACACGCGGATCCACGGGCAGGGCTTCCTCTGCTATAGGGCATGTGTGTCAGCAGGAGTTCATGCAGAACCATTGTATCAGACTCCCAGGGGAGTCCCCAGCACTGGGGACTCAGGAGCAAAACCTCAGACCTCCAGAGCTGGCCCTGGTTCCTCAGGAAATTCCAGGGTGTCCAGAGAAATCACCTACGGATACTTGGACCCCAAATCCAGCCCAGGGCACTGGCAGCTGGGCATCCAACATAACTTCCTGGGCTTGACATGACCCCATCACCCCAGACCGCCAGCACCTCCGGTCCATCAAGCAGAGGAAGACATCTCGTCCCCACTGAGAAGAGGACAAGAGGAACCAAGGCTGAGATTCATAAGGCCCTGAGACATTCAGATCCTAAACCAGCATGGTGATAGGGACCTGGATCCTGGGGGGCGGTCACTCCTAGCCACCAGGGGGTGGAACCGAGCAGGGGGAAGAACCCACAGCCCCTGCCCACAGCCTGGCCCTGGCCACGGAGCCCAGGTCCGGCCCTTCCCCTCTGGTGGTGCTGACCCCAGTGTCTCCCCTGTGCCAGAGACTGAGCCCCATGCAGAGAGAGCAGGGCCCTGTGCTGAGCGCTCCCAGCCTGGGGCTGCTTATACCCTCCTGGGAGCAGCATGCAAATCCCTGGCCAGGGCTACTGGTTAAATAGAGATCCTGTATCCAGGAGCCTCAGTCTGTACCCAGCCCCTTGCTGCCTGCTGAGTCTCCCGTGTTATAGGGCAGCAGCAATGAACTCCTTATTCCTATTCCTGCTCCTTCTCTCTACTCCCTCATGTAGGTTATGAGGAAGGTTCAGGGGAATCCAGGGCTCTGGGGTTTCTCCTTGGACCTTATTTTTTACCTACTTTCTTTTTCCTTTAGGTGTGCTCTCTGCTGTGCAGCTGGTTGAGTCTGGCCCAGGGGTGGTGAAGCCTGCAGAGACCCTCAGCCTCACCTGCACTGTCACAGGTTCCTCCATCAGCGGTGATTACTATTGGAGCTGGATCCGGCAGCCTCCTGGGAAAGGGCTGGAGTGGATGGGGTACATAGCTGGAAGCACTGATAGCACAAGCTACAACCCGTCCCTCAAGAGCCGCATCACCATTTCCAAGGACAACTCCAAGAGCCAGTTCTCCCTGCAGCTGCGCGTTCTGACAGCCGCAGACACCGCCACGTATTACTGTGCCAGAGGCAACAGCGACACAGTGACACAGAGCAGAGCAGGGGACGTACAAAAAGGGGAAGCCTGTTCTTCTTAATGTGGCAAAATTACAACAGCCCAGACAAGGAAGTTTCCACCTGAAACCCTCACACACATGGAGGGAAACTCTCATAGGATCACCCTTGGCCATCTGAGGGTTGTTAGATTTGGACTTATAACATTGCAGACAGCAAAGGCCTGAGAGCTTCTCTGGGCATTTGACAAGACAGAGGTTATCAAGCAGTACAAGTCTCAAGAAGGCTTCATCACAGAGCATTTGGGGCCTTGTCAGCATGGATGGGTATGGCAGTGGGGCTCCTCCTCACTGCCTGGCCCTGCCTGCCCAAAGGGCCACCAGCACAATACTTCTCAATTTAAAAAAAAACACGTCTTTTCTGCAATTGCTTTAACCAACATTACCAAAATGCTTAAGAAGTACCCAGGTTCTCCTCTCCCACTCCAGTTTTTCCTGCACAGTGTGAGGGTTTGTGGAGTATTCCCTCTAATCTCTTGGCATATATAAATCACAGTTCAGTATATTAAGTCTCAAATTATCAGATCATTCCTCATTTCTTTCTTTCACTGGTGACCCTGAGTCTTGCCTCCCATGTCTTTTTGTAAAAATGGGTTTGTCTGGGAGGATGTAACTTAAACACCACTAAGCGATGAAGTACTGGTCTATTCTATAGATGTTTTGAACTTTCTCAAAAAAAAAAAAGAAAGAAAAAAAACAAGTTTTTTTTTTTAAATTTTGTATTAAACCAGAAATGAAAACTCACCGGGTGTTTTGTGTGCTAAAGATCTTTATTAGGTGTCTATCTAATTTTTCTACATTGATTCTTACGTCTCAGCATCGCCTGAATTCGCTGAACTGACAGAAGCCTCTTTTCCAAGCTACTGATTAATGCCTTCTCCAGTAGGGGTAAGTGTTATGTCCCTTATAATCTTTAACCCTCCAAACAAACTCAAGCAGTGTAAACTCAAATGAGATTCTTTCTTTTCTTGTAAAATTGGAGTGTCCCAAAACAGGGTGATTTCCCCTTTAAGTGATTTAAAAGCTGTTGGTTTTGTTGTACTTCATTTTAGGTTTCTCCTTTACAATGCTGCTTCAGCCTGATTTCCCAAACGAAGGATTTAAGAAAAGTTTGTCACTGTGCAACTCCACCGTCCCTCCTCCGCTGACTGTCACTTTCTCAACATCACGCTGACTCCAGGAGAGTATTCTTGTCGGTGATTATTTATTCGGTTTCCCTCGACTCGACGCAGTCTCCTGTCTTTTCCAGGCACCTGACAGTCGATTCTTCTCTGCCCCATCTTCCTAATCAGCTGCCTCTTTCTTTCCATGTCATGCCTCTCTCCTCCTCTCTGGCTGGTGATGCTCCAGGTGCATCGAGCAGCTGCTCCAGAAATGCAGTTTCCGCTTTTTTCCCCTCAGTTCTTGCCGGTTTTCAGGTCATGCCGCTGCAAGCTCTCTACCTTCATGACAGTGTTCCTAACTCCCTTTGGCTCCCATAGCACTCATTTTCACGGCCACCAAACAGAGACTACTCCACCTCCTTGCATCCTCCTAGGCCATCACATCCTCAGCAGCCACTCAGGACCTTCCTTCTGCTTCTGTATTTCATCAGATATTTCAAACCCCACTCAGCAATACTTGTCACAGCGATCCCAAAGGCTGTTATGGAACCGGGGTGGCCAAATACTTTTGGCATCTTGGAAACTCATCTTTTTACTGGGCTGAATAGACTCTCTCAGGTGACAACCTCTGCAGGGACCATTCTCACGGGGAAGCCTGCACAAGGACACCTCCCTGCACAGACACGGCTCTGTAGCTCTCTTCCAGCCTGCTGCCTCCCCGGGCTCCAGCTCCTTCTAATGCAGCAGGCCCTGGGCACCTGCAGGGCAGAGATTGCTCTGTGTCCAAACAGCCGCACCCTTGCACCCGGGCAGCCATGGGGGAAGGGATCACTATGGTCACCAGGTAGAAAAGCAGGAGCAGCAGGCAGGGAGACATTGTAAGGGCCTGGACCCTGCTCTCTGCTCAGCACCAGCCAAGCCTGGCACCTGAGAGCAGGCCCAGGCTGCTCCTCCCATGGGTAAGGCCAGCTGCAACAGGAGGAGCTTTTGCATCTCCAGGACCCCCAAATCTCCATGGAAAGCACCCTTCCAGAAACCACCCAACCCTTGGCTTTCGAAGCAGCCTGGAGGCATTAGGCACAGCTGGCATTGCCCTGAGCTAGGACCCTTACGTCTCCATCCTCTGACCAAACCCTAAATACACACACTCTGCCTCTGGCTCTCAGCACCACTGTGACTCCCTGCACCCAGCAAGCCAAGCACTGACTCTCTGCTCCTCTGCACCCAACAGGGACAAGGCTGCCTCCCCCTGGGCTCAGACACCTCCACACCAGGAGGCACTACTCTGCCAGGGCTGGGGACAGGTCCCTTCAGCAAAAGGGCAATCAGGGCCCCGGGGCCTGGACTGGGAGTTGCACAGAGGTGGGATACGATGGTCCATTACCTGCTGTCTGTGCTCAGCACAGCTGATCCCCATCAGACAGCAGGGCTGTGTTAAGGCAGGGCAAATAGAAATCAGGGGCAGGCTGCCCTGTTTAAATTGCTCTTTCCTGCTGCCCAGATGCCCCCTGCTCAGACAAGCCACAGCCCTCAGGTCTTTGCAGTGAGCTGCCAGCACCCAAGAGCTTTCCCCAGAACCAAAGAAGGGACTTGGGCGCCAACTCCTTGTCCTGGATGCAGCTCTGAAAGGTATTTCATCCTCCCACAGGTGAGGGAGGGAAGCGTTGCACACATGCTGCACACACCTGCCAGTCCATAATACCCTGTTTTGATACAGAGTAAGAACAAAAAAAGCAACAATACAAACAATCAAACAATTGTATCTCTACCAATCCTAGGGCTGTCATCAGAGTCAAAGTACATGGGGTCAGGACGCAGGCTCCACTCTGAGGCTCTCTCTCAGGTGTCACCAGTCTGGAGGTGAGATGCCGAGGCCCTCAGCCCCCTTCCAGTGGGCTGCATGAGATGGGCTGCTGGTATGTCCTTGGTGACCTCAGGGACCCTTCCCAGGGGATGGGGAGAGGGGGAACCTCTCAAAGAAGAGAAGGAGGGACGGGACAAAGGGAGGGATGAGAAGGATGGACAAGACAAAGGGAGGGATGAGAAGGACCCGTTGTTGCTCTGAAGTCTCTCCTTTTGTATTCTCGTTCCCACTGGTTCTCCTCAACCCGTATGTGCCCAGCCCCCTCCTCCCTGCTGAGAGTCTCCCTTGTTACAGGGCAACAGCAATGAGATCCTTATTCCTGATCCTGCTTCTTCTCACTTCTTCCACATGTAACCCGGGTGCACCCAAGTACTGTGCCCCCCTCTCCAGATAGAAGGGATGGGTGGCAGGCAGAAGTACTGCAAGAGGGATCTGCAATATTTAGGCCAGGACATTTTGCTTGGCACACTACTGCCAAACCGGGCTGTTGGCACTCCGGCACCTTCCAAGGTAGACATTGTGGGGTTTTTCGGCACTCGTGCCAGAAAATGTTGCCTACCCCTGCCCTACAGAGTCAGGCCAACACAAGAGATACTTTACTATATACAGACGTATTTATATATTAATTAAGGGAATTGCTATTAATAAACATATATGTACAATAGGCCTGTGTGAAGCGGCTAGTATCTGTTTCAGATTTGGCTGATTCGGGAGCAGTGATTCAATTCAGTGACTTGAATCATTGTCCTGAACTGATTTGGCTGAATCCTATTCAGAGATTCGGCTCCTGCTGCATCTCCGAATCAGCCAGGCCCATCCCCCCCAGCCGGCAATGACTGCCCGCCCACCCCAGCTCCAGACTCTTTGTTGGGGAAAAAGCCCCGGCTCACCGGGTGCTGCCGGGCAGGGGGCAATTCCTTCTGCCCCTCCACGTGTGCCCTGCCTGGGGCCAGCTCTGGCCCCTTAAGAAAAAAAAACAAAAATGAGAAAAGCCCCGCACTCACCATTTCTGCCAGCGGGCAGCAATCCTCGATGCCCCCCGCTGTGTGGGGGCTCTGCATGAGCCCCTCGAAGCCCCAGTGCAGCTGCAGGAGCGATGAGTCCCAGGGCTTTTCTCCATTTAATTTTCTTAAAGGGCTAAAGCTGGCCTGGGCAGGACACCAGTGGGGGGAGCTGGGGACTTGTGCAGAGTCCCCATGCATTGGGGGGGAAGTAGGGATCTCCCACCTGCCTGGCAGCACCCAGTGAGCACTGGGGCTTTTCTTTGCAGTGCCGGGAGCTGGGGAAAGCAGGGCAGCCATGGCAGGGATAGGGGAGTGGCCAGGGGATGGGGGCTGGCAGGGCACCAGAGGCACCCAAAGAGGCACGGCACCAGGGTTACCACTCCCCTGGAGCTATAACTGCTATGCACCTCTCGCATCAACTGAGCCAACCATACTACCGGCTCCAGCATGTGAGGATGGAGGGCCACCAGCCCCTGCACCTAAAAGACGACAGAGAGTTATCGTGGTGGGCGACTCCCTCCTTAGGGGAACAGAGGGAATGATCTGTCACCCTGACCCCTCGCCCGGGAGGTCTGCTGCCTGTCTCGAGCTTATGTCTGGGATGTGACAGAGAGGATTCCCAAACTCATCCAGCCCCCCGACCACCGTCCCATGCTACTCGTTACTTTGAGTGCAAATGATACAGGATGGAGCAGTCCGGGACAGGGTCATGCATGACTACAGGGCTCTGGGCTCAGATGTCTGGGGGCACAGAGTTTTGTCTTCAATCCCCCCAGTCATAGGACATGGGCTCTGAAGGGAAAGGTGCATCGGTGAGGTGAATAGGAGACTCTGGTGATGGTGACATTGTGAGGGGTTTGGAGAGTCTTGAAGGAGCTGGCAGACGTCATTGCATCCACCTTGGCAAAGATATTGGAAAACTCAAGGTGCTCAGTGAGGTCCTGGAAGACTGGGAAAGAGCCAATGTGGCCCCTATCTTTAATACAGGGAGGAGGCATGCCCCGGGGAATTAGAGACCAATCAGTTTGATGTCCGTCCCTGGAAAAATCCTCAAGGAAGTTGTTGAGGGATGCATCAACACCAGACTAACACAAGGCAAGTATCTGAATGCCAGCCAACATGACTTTGTGACTGCCAGGTCTTGCCTGACCAACCTCATCTGCTTCTATGACTAGGTAACATATGCCCTGGACAAGGGAGATGACATGGACATCATATATCTGGATTTCAAGAAAGCCCTTGACCTGCTTCCCCATGATGTCCTCATGGTTAAGCTGAGGAACTGTGGCCTTGATCATCATATGGTCCGATGGCTAGGTGACTGGCTACAGATCAGATCAAAAAAGTACTAGTTGATGGGACCACATCAAATGTGACACAGTGGAGTCCCTCAGAGCTAGCTACTTGGGCCGGTACCCTTTAACATCTTCATTAATGATCTGGATTCAGGAGTCAGACGTGAACTGGCAAAGTTCATGGATGACACCAAATTATAGGGGAGGATGGTCACACCGCAGGACAGGCTGGGGATACAGCCCAACTTGGAAAGGCTCTTAAGGTGGGCTCACCAAAACCTGATGACCTTCAGTGTAGACAAGTGTAAGGTGCTGCACCTCGGTAGGAAGAACCTGCAACACACTTGCAGGCTCGGCAGTGCTACGCTCACTAGCACCACGACTGAAGGAGACGTGGGGGTCTTCATTGACTACAAGAGGAATAGGAGCCACCAATGCGATGCTGTGGCTGGCAAAGAAAAACCAAACTAGGTGTGCATCCACAGATACACCTCAGGCAAAATCAGGGATGTCATCCTCCCACTTCACTCAGCTCTGGTGAGACCACAGCTGGAGTACTGCATCCAATTTTGGGCCCCCACTTCAGGAGGGATGTGAAAAAGCTTGAGAGAGTCCAGAAGGGAACCACTCATATGATCCAAGGCCTGGAGGGCAGGCTGTATGCGGAGAGGCTGAGGGATCTGGGACACTTCAGTCTGGAAAAGAGAGGGCTCAGGGAGGACATGGTAGCAGCCTACATTTCTATAACAGGGGTATAAGGGCCTGGGAGAACAGATGTTCACCAGAGCTCCACAAGGGACAACAAGGTCTAAGGGTCATAAACTCCCGGAAGGCGAATTTAGGCTAAACGTAAGAATGTTTTTCTTTATGGTTTAAGTGTCCAGGGCCTGGAATAGACTCCCCCCAGAGGTGGTGCAAACACCTACTCTGGACTCTTTCAAAAAACAGGCGGATGTTTTTCTTAGTCAGATCACTTGATCCCAGCTGACTTACTGCCTGCGGCGGGGGGACTGTATTCGATGATTTCACGAGCTCCCTTCCAGCCCCTAATGTCTATGAAACGTAGGAAATAATCTACGAATATACAAAGATAAAATGTCCACACAATATAAGGCGCAGTGTCACAGACTAGGAGGCACTCTCCCACAAAATGTAAGGCACCACAACAGCCAATGAGCTCAAGCTTTCCCAGGGATAAGCTGCCCCAACAACTCACTGCTCCAGGGCCTGGATGGGTGGTCCTCATCCTCTTGGCTGAGTTGCTCCTCATGGGCATGGCCTCCCAGGCCACTGGCTCCCCTTGGGCTGCCACTCACAGGTAGCCCAGCGCACCATCGCGTGCACCGATGGCTCTGCCTTGTGCTGGGGGCGGGAGGTCCAGGCTGCCACATGCGGTTCCTGGGTGGGCTGAGAGGGCAGCTGCTGCAAGCCCTTTGGCAGTCTGCTTGCGGTCTGTGTGCTTCAGCCAGGCTCCACTCCATGCTACAATCAGCGATTACTGATCCCTCATCCCCCGCAAATATGAAAAAGGGACTCAGAGGTACTGTGTAAATGGCAGAGGGAGTATCTTCCAGGGGCCCAGGCCAGGAGCCAGAGCTGATCCAGCCCCAGGCAGCAGAGGAGCAAGGAGATTTGCCAACAGAAACCATCTTCCTCAGGCCACAAGGCTCCAGCTGCTCCAGTCTAGGGCCAAACTCCCTGGGAATCCCCCTGACGGATCCATCCACCATCCCCTGAGAGTGCAGACAGGGAGGGCTGAGCTGCAGTAGCTCTGCATCCTCCTGCCAGTGTGGGGTCTCAGACAGGGGTCCCAGCAGGAGATGGAGGGAGGCAAATCACAGACCAGAAACACATACACATGTACACACACACAGCTGCTCTTTTCACCACCTCCCCTAGGCCAGGCTCTGGGCTCAGCCCTTTATGCAAATCCTGTGGTAAATCCCAGTCAAATAGTCACCCTGGGGTGCTCAGGGCCACAGCTCCTAGGAGTTGAGATTCCCTCCTGGGCTCTCAACTCCCTTTCTGTAGAAAGGTTCACAGGAATCCAGGGCTCTGGGGCGTCCTCCCTGGACCATAATTATTCTTTACCTACTTTTTCCTCACTTTAGGGTCTTCTTGGCTAGCTGAGTGCAGCCCAGAGGTGGTGAGGACTGGAGAGACCCTCACCCTGACTTGCGCTGTCCCAGGTGACTCCACCAGCAGTGCTTGCGATTGGAGCTGGCTCCAGCAGCCTCCACCACAATCACCACAGACACCGCCAGAGGCCATGTGCACCTGCGAGGGACAGGCCTACAACCCAGAGACATGGCCCCGTATCACTGTACCAGACACGCGCTGATCAGGGACACATCCTGGGGCCAGCACATACACTCCCTTGGATGGCAGGCTGGTTCAGGCAGGAGCTGCTAAGGGCAGCAATTACCCCCATGGGTACCCCTGTTCAAGGCCACTTACATGCCTGGGGGTTAAATCCTAAGTGCGGTTAGCAAGCAAGGGGCAGGGGGGGAGACTTCCCAGGCCTTGGACTGGAGCCCAGGAGTCCTGCCCCAGCGTCCGTTCTGCCCCACCAAGGTGTCTGTCTGGGGAGCCCAAAGGGCACAAGGAGGGGCCCTGCCAGGCCCAGCCTGCCTGAGTGGGCAGAGCGGGGAGCAGCTGCAAGGGGCCTGCAGGGTCCAGCCAGGCTTCACTCCATGCTCTTATGACCCATCAGTGACCCCTCCACCCCCCAGATATCTCTCCTGTTAAAAGAGAACTACAGAATATCATCTATAAGCAACTGTGAGCATCTCCCAGGATCCAGACCAGGGCTCAGAGTGGACTTGGTCACAACCAGCAGAGGAGTGAGGAGACTCCTCAGGCCACAGGGCTCCAGCTGCTCAGGCAGGGCCAGCCCCAGAGCCCCCTGGAGCCCAGGGCCAAACTCCTCCGGAAAGGCCCTGGCTGGGATCCAGCCCACGTCCTTGAGAGGGCAGACAGGGAGGAAGAAGCTGCAGCAGCTCTGCCACCTCCTGCCAGTGTGCGGTCTCAAGAGGAAAGGGGCCAGGAGGAGATGGAGGGAGGCACATCACAGGCCAGAAACACATACTCACACACGTGCACGTGCATGCACATAGAAATGCTTCTTAACCATCTCCCCCAGGCCAGGCCCCTGGCTCTTCCTTTTACGCAAATCCCCCCTGTCAATCCCTCTTCAAGTAGCCATCCCGGGACACTCAGGACCACTGCTCCCAGGGGCTGAGCTTCCCTACAGCTGCTCTGGCTGAGAGCTCTGGGATCTGAAGGGAAAGCTGGGGTTACCCATTGCAACAGGGACAGCTCGGGGCCTGTCACAGCCTTTGGGCACATAGGTGACTGCCCACAGCCCTGCCTTCAGCCCAGGCCAGCTTCCCCAACACCCGTACACCCACAAACAGCCCTCATCCTGATGCATCATCACTTGCTCCTTCAGCTCCACCTGGGCAGCAAGATCAGCCCAGCATCCCCCAGGCACCATGGGTCACAGCGCATCATCCCCACTCATGACAACTTCCCCTTCCACAACCAAAACTGCCTCCAAACCGTGGGCACCAACATGCCCCCATGATCCTCTGGGCACCAACATGCCCCACGATGCCAGCCTCTGCAGGAACCACCAGAGAGAAGCACTACAAATAAAAAGCAGCCCCATCCATCTACAGCACCTTCATGATGGAGAGCACATTGGCATCAACTTGGCTGAAAATCCCTGCACTCACCTGCTGCCTTCCAGCATAGGTTCAGCAGCTACTGTCTTGTAGCACAGTCTCTCTACAGCCCTCTCACACTAGCACCCATTCACACCAGGACATAGGATTATTCCTACATGCAAATCCCACGGGCACCACAGCAATGGCCCAAGCAGCAGCCACCAGCCCAGACACAGCAAGGCCTAGTTGTTGCCTAAGGAACATGGGCCACGGCCCACTGCAACACACTATCAGCTCTATCTCCTTACCAAGGTAGGCCACTGGGTCGACATCACCTGATTTCTGGGCACGACTGAAAGTACAACAGGAATACGAAGGAGGTGACAGGATTAAAATGAGTGCAGCAAGGGCAACACACTGAGCACAGCACCCAAGGGAGCTGCCAGCTCCATCCAGGAGAACAAAGTCTCCAGGATAAAAGAAGGATGCATGAAGACAAACCCCAGCCTCTCTGCAGGACTCCAGCTCTGAGACCCCAACCTGGAGCCCAGGGCAGGAGGACAGACACCTCTCCCCTCAACTTCTGCTCCAGGCCGCTCCTCAAACAGCTTCTCCCAGGTGCAAGGCAGGAGCCCACCCATGGCAGCAAACAGCCTCCCTGCTACAACCCAGGCCAGCTGGGCAGAGCCTGCTGGAGCAGCTGGAGCTGATGGGCAAAGGATTGCAGGGCTGGGAGGTATTTCTCTCCCTCATTAACCCTTTCCAGCCTCCTGCTCTCTAACCTGTCAGTCCCCATTACAGCCTGGAAAGGGTCCATCAGGTTTATGCATAGTGGGATGGACATTGTCCCCTTGTTCTCTCCAGGGTCAGACACTTCTCCCTCTGCAGACACTCCCAGGGGCCACGACCCTGCAGCTGAGGTTCTCCACAGAGGGTGACACTCTGGCCTGCAGACATGCATGCCCCACTCTCCCTTCTGCCAAGAACCAAGCAGGGCTCAGCTCCCAGGTGACATAGAAATTGTCATTGCTGTAATACATGTTTTTAGGCCTCTTACTCCCAGCCCATGTGCAGACGGCTCCTACTGTTGATGAATCTGCATGGATGAAGGTGATGAAGGGCTTGCATGTGGGAGTGGTCATCACCTGTCTCTTTATCCTCCTGTTGCAGTAGGCATCATTGAACGGCGGGTATGACGGCTCGTTGATGTGCTGCCTCTGCAAGGCGCCGTATTGTGACTCCCTGCTGTCTGCGCTCGGCCAGGAAGACATCGGCATCAGCATCGGGAACGTCAGCAGCTGACGCTGGGGCTTGGCATTGTGATGTCACTGCAGGGAGCAGCACTGTTGCCACAGCAACCAGGGGTTTCCCTCCCACAGGGCAAGGTGCTGAGTGCTGGGGCTGTGGGCGCCTCTGGTCTGGCCTGGCCTGGGAGTGGTACCAGCCTGGGACAACCTTAGCCCCTGAACTCTTTGGTCGTGTCCTCCTTTATTCTCCTTGTGGAAGGCTCCGCAATCGTGCTGTCATGCACCAGTACGTCAGATGCAAGGAAGACCAGCTCCACTGGTATTTAGGGTCCTGCCCCAGGCCCTGATGCTGAATCCCTGTGCAGAAACACTGTGCTGCCAGGATAGGGCTGCTGCTCCCTGCTGCAAGGTACGTTGTGTCTTTCCTGGGACACCCTGGCCTTGCTCTCAGGCTCTGGGGAAGCGCTTCAGCTTCAGGCAGGCAGGTCCTGCTGTCCATATGCAGGGCATGGTCTGGGCTCCTACTTGTCTCCATGGCTCTCGCGCCCTTCCAGGACCAGCTGCTCCTCCACCCTCCTGGCATTTAACAACAGGACTATCCCTGGTTCAGGAGGACCTGGTTAAACAGCAGCCCCTGGTGCCAGGACCTCAGGCCCTGTCTGATCGCTGCCCTGTGGAGTCAGGGCACGTCAGGGCAGTGACTGGGGCTGGGAACAACCTGGCACTGCTCCCCAGAGCAGGGACCTGCTGAACAAATCAAGGCACCCCCAGGCTGATGGGGCTGAGTCCAGGGACCCTTCCTACCTGCTGAGGACACCAGGCATTAGCCAGAACAACCATGATGCCAGCACTGGCTTTGCTGTCCCTGCTGGCAGCCCCCCTCGGTGAGTGTCCGCTACCATAGGGGGGCAGAGGGATGCAGAGGTAGAGAGAGAGGGTACATTATCTCACACCGTGTTCATTTCTCTATTAGGTGTCCTGTCCCAGGTCACATTGAAGGAGTCTGGCCCTGGGGTGGTGAAGCCTGGTTAGACCCTCATTCTGACTTGCACCGTGTCTGGATTATCTCTCACTAGCTATCCTGTGCACTGGGTTCGCCAGGCAGATGGAAAAGGGCTACAGTGGGTTGGAGCTATCGGGTATGATGGAAGCACTGGTTATAACAGTGTTCTCCAAAGCCGCCTCACCATCAGCAGAGACACCTCCAGCAGCCAAGTGCACCTGCGTCTGACCGGGCTCCAGCCTGCAGACACAGCCCGGTATTACTGTGCCACAGACGCAGTGAATGAAAACCCATGGGAGCCTGCACAAAAACCATGACCTACCAGGCCTGGACAGTCACTCTAGCACGAACTCCCCGAGGCAGGGATGAGGGGCAGAGACCCCTGAGCACCCAGAGCAGAGCGCTAGTCACTGCAGCGCTGCACTGCTGAGCTCCCGGCTCTGCACTCTGAGGAGACAAACCCCGCAGCACACGGGCATGGGGAAAACACCCCCATTGTTGTGCTCAACCCCAAATCTCATGTAAACAATGCACAGCAGAGACCCAGGCTCTGCCTGACCCGCCTGTGCTCTCTTCCCTGCTCCCAGAGCTGCACAGGGAACAAGGCCCCTGATCCCCCGTGCACGGGGTTGTTTTGGGACACTCTCAGGTCCTCTGATCACCCAAACTGCTCCAGCTCTGTGGCTACTTCTGATCCCTCCTCTCTGCTCCTACATCACAGCTGCCCCCACTCCCATCAGAGACTGTTTCCTCTGTGTCTGGAGTTGATACAGCAAAGTGCTTGGCTACCCCAAAGGGACATCACCATGTACTGAGTGCTCAGACCCTGTCACCTCCTATGTCTGCTCAGACATAGAGATATAGATATATAGTTATATTGATATCTACAGGCATGTCACATCTTAAGCAGTGGTGAGGTTCTGAGGTCAGCGCATAAGGGGAAAATCGCGTAGAGTCAAATCGCCAGTGACTTGAGAAGCGGCAACTGCCTCTGCCTCCAAAACCTCCCGCCGCCGCTGCAGAGCCGTGCTGGGAGCTGTGCGGCCGGCGGCAGTGGCGCAGCGCAGGGCGGTGGGAGGATGGCTGCATGACGCCAGGCCACCACCAGCTCCCAAAACCTCCCACCGGCGCTGCAAACTCAAGCCCTGCCCCCCTGCGTATAGTTGAATTTGTGCAAGTTAAATGTGCATATGGCACGACTGTACTGTATCATATCGATATAGATATATAATCTCCACCTCTAACACTCTGCCAAGCGGCCCTTGTGGTTCACTTGGCAGCTGAAAGCACACTAAAAACTAGGCCTGTGAGAGACTTCAGACAGAGCTTCGGATCTGGAGAAGCTTCCCACGGTTTAGGGTCTGAAGCAGCACATCCAGGTCGAAGCGCTGGCCTCGTTCGGCTTCCCAAAGAGCTTCGGAAACTCCTCGGAGATCTGCCCATGGGGTATAATGGGGAAGCAATAAAATACTCATAACTTTGTTGTTGTTTCTCCAATTTGGATGAAATTTTGAGGGATGACTCTGCAGAATGGATGAAGCCTGACAAGTTTCAAGAAGATCAGTGCAGTGGTTTGGGGGTAACATCACCCCAAATTCTTGAAAGCAAAACTCCTGTCACGTCTATGTGTTATAACACAGGGGGGTGAAAACTGCAGGGCTGGTAACTCTTACTGAGGCCACAAAGTTTCCCAAGTTTCAAGAAGATCAGTGCAGTGGTTTGGGGGAAATTTGCATCGGATCGGATCGTGGCCATCTGAAGTGGCCGGATCCAAAGCCGGATCAGATCACTGCTGACCCGCACAGGCCGACTAGAAACCCATTACACAGTTTACATCATGCGACCGCACACCTATCCCTATACCCGTACCCCCACCCACTGCCCTCCTCAGAGGGCCTAATCCTAAAAATGTCTATGCCGTACCCCTTTCCACTGGATATATATTTCTATATATATAGAAATAAATATTTTTGAAAGAAAAAAATAAGTAGCTGGTTCAGCCATGCTCTCCCTCCACCCCTTGCAGGTGTGGGCTGGGGCTGGGCCAAGACCCCTTCCCTTACATGGCAGGATTGGAGCCAGGTTAGCCACTGCCCTGTGCTACGCAGCTGGATGGGGCCCACGTCCCCTGCCCTGGGCACACAACCAGGTCCACTGCACTGTTCATCCAGCCTAGATGCTAAAAATGCTGGGCACCACTGGCACAGATGGTGATAAAGAATGAACCATAAAGGACCAGTTGTGAATGTAAGGACAGGAAGCATTTTTATGCTGCATTTTCCCCCCATTTCCATCATTTGTCCAGTTTAATACCAAGTGTCTATTAGCACGTTCCCTCTGCTGTTGTTGACCCCAGTGTCTCCCCTGTGCCAGAGACTGAGCCCCATGCAGAGAGAGCAGGGCCCTGTGCTGAGCGCTCCCAGCCTGGGGCTGCTTATACCCTCCTGGGAGCAGCATGCAAATCCCTGGCCAGGGCTACTGGTTAAATAGAGATCCTGTATCCAGGAGTCTCAGTCTGTACCCAGCCCCTTGCTGCCTGCTGAGTCTCCCTTGTTATAGGGCAGCAGCAATGAACTCCTTATTCCTATTCCTGTTGCTTCTCTCTACTCCCCCACGTAGGTTATGAGGAAGGCTCAGGGGAATCCAGGGCTCTGGGGTTTCTCCATGGACCTTCTTTTTTACCTACTTTCTTTTTCTTTTAGGTGTGCTCTCTGATGTGCAGCTGGTTGAGTCTGGCCCAGGGGTGGTGAAGCCTGCAGAGACCCTCACCCTGACCTGCACTGTCACAGGCTACTCCATCAGCACCACTTATTCCTATTGGAGCTGGATCCGACAGGCTCCTGGGAAAGGGCTGGAATTGATGGGGTACATTACCTACGATGGTAGCACAAGCTACAACCCATCCCTCCAGAGCCGCATCACCATTTCCAGGGACACTTCCAAGAACCAGTTCTCCCTACAGCTAAGTTCCCTGACAGCCACAGACATGGCCATGTATTACTGTGCCAGTGACACAGTGACTCAGAGCAGAGCAGCAGGTGTGCAAAAAGGGGAAGCCTGTTCTTTATAATGCAGCCTAATTGCAACTCAGACAGGGAACTTTTAAGATAGAAACCCCAGACACATGGGGGAAATTCAGACAGGATCAGCATTGGCCACCTGAGGGCTTGCTATATTTGGACCTGTCACATTGCAGAGAGCAAAGGCCTGAGAGCTTCACCGGGCATGTGTCAGACAGTCGGGATAAAACAGTACATACCTCACAGAAGCCCCATCATAGGGTGTTTGGGATCCTCATCCCTGTGAACGGCCATGGCAGTGGGGCTCCTCAGTCCCTTGGGCCCTTCGGGAATGTCCAGCCCAGCCTGGACAAACGGGCAGTGTTGTTCAGCACTGGTACTAGGTCTCCTCCTGGACCCTCTGGGCAGCATCACCTGCACTGAGCTGCTTCCCCGTGCCAGCTGCTGTAGTCCGGAGCCATTTCAAGCAGCTCCAAGGATCTCTCACCCTCCATGCAGCTCCTCCTGCACCGAGCTCCCAGCCTCATGCAGAGGTTGGGGACCTGAGCCTCCCAAGCGGCTCCAAAGATCCTGCTCTGTGCACCGGCCTGCACATCACGTCTCTGGGCACACACCAAAAGGCGAGACTCTCCTAGTAAGAAACCGCTTTTCTCCCCAGCACTGCTCTGTACGTCCATGGATTGGGACAGGGTTATCTAGGGCCACACCTGAGCCCATCACTGCAGCATCTCAGCATGTCACAAGCCTGGGGGAGGCCAGGGAGAAAACTGCCAAGTGGGAGAACAGGAAAGTGGGTCTGGGGGGAGTGATGGGTGAATGCCAAGAGGCACAGGCTGGGCTCCAGCACATAATACTGGGTGCCCGAAAAGGGGAGAAGCAAAGACCCAAACCAGTGCTGTCTGGGGCCTGTCCAGTGCCTTCCTCACCAAACCTCTCCCACAATGGTGAGACTTGAAGAATCGTCCCCACAGCACTGGTGGAAGCCTCTGGGACTGGCTGGGGTCAGAGATGGAGCCTGTGTTAGGTGGGCCACTGGTCGTATCCAGCCTAGCTAACACCAAACCCAGGACAACACTCATAGCGCAGGGACCATCAACGCAGGGCAGGGGGCTCAGGGTACCTGGGAGCATGGTCCCCAGTGCCTAAACCTGCACTCCTGGGGCAGCAATGCAAGGCCTGGCTTAATTCACTGCTCCTGCACACACCCAAGTGAGGGACAACCCTCAGCCCCAAAGCTCCCAAACACGCTGAGCAGCGACACAGAGTGGGCTGAGAGGAAGGGGAGGAAGCAGGAAGGATTCATGTAAAGAGCAGTCAGTATCTTTGTGGAGACCGCACAGACAGGACCCCACATGCAGACCTCGCATTCAGCCCCTCTGGCCCAGCCCTCCATTGCACTGGACCCTCCTCCTCCCAGGGAGGGGGCTGGAGGGCTGGAGTAGAGCGGGGCTCCATGAGAGCAGAGAGATGCAAATCCAGTGCTGCAGAGGCCTCATAAATGCTGACACCCTCTGGTCCTGCAAGGTTGGGGGGAGCAGGGGGTGAGCAGAGGTCTGTGCCATCCCTGCAGCTCAGCACCATGCTATCCTGGGGATCTCTCCTCTTTCTCCTCATTGCCCTGTCAGGTGAGTCCCCAGCCCCCTGCCACACCCCACACGTCCCCGCACACCCCCAGTGAACAACTACTAATAATCCTCACCTGATTCAAAGGCCAATGGAAAATCTGCAGTGAGTGGCCCCCTGGCTCCATGGGCTTTGGCAAAGGCTGGCAGAGACAGGATCCTGAAACATGCTTTTTTCTCCCCAGGTGCCCAGTCCCAGGTGCAGCTGCTGGAGTCTGGAGGGGATGTGAGGAAGCCTGGAGACTGTCTGCGCCTCTCCTGCAAAGCCTCCGGGTTCACCTTCAGCAGCTTCTCCATGCGCTGGGTCCGACAGGCTCCTGAGAAGGGGCTGGAGTGGGTCGCAAGTATAAATGCTGCTACTGCTAACCTCACCACATACTACAGTGCTGCGGTGAAGGGGCGATTCACCATCTCCAGAGACGACTCCAGCAGCACATTGTACCTGCAGATGACCAGCCTGAGAGCTGAGGACACGGCCCGGTATCACTGTGTGAAGCCCACAGTGATCAGAAGCCTGCTGTGCCCAATACAAAAACCTCTGTGCAAACCTCCTGCCAGCTCAAGCCAGCAGGGCTTTGCCTTCATAAAATTGGCAAAAGACATGTTCGAAAACTCCTCTAGGTCTTTATTTGTTTCTCCAGACTCCTCATTTGGATGAAACTTGTTTCCTGCAGTAATGGTCCCAAACCCCGGAAAGATCTTTTTAGGCTCATTTCAGGCTCACCATTAGGAAAAACTAGTTCACAGCTAGGGTGTCCGGACTGTGACCATTACTCGTAGTTTTCCCCAAGGTGCCCTGGTGAGCAGTTGCTCACCGAGCCCTAGATGAACTCTTCTGATGTAGCGGTAAGCTGCTACCAAGTCCACTCTCAGCCGCCTCTTTTTCAGGCTGAAGAGTCCCAGGTCCCTCAGCCTTTCCTTGTATGCCTTGCCGTGCAAGTCTCTGATCATAGGGGCAGCCCTGCTCTGAGCTCTCTCCAGCTTTACCATGTCCTTGCTAAGGTGCGGAGCCCAGACTGGACGCAGTACTCCAGCTGCGGTCTCACCGATGCTGAGAAGAGCCGAATAGAGCAGGAGATTCACTTCTTTGCAATGGTTTTGCTGCAGACACATCAATTGATGCATGCCAGCGTAGTGTTGGCCCTGCTGGCTACAGCATCGCACTACTGGCTCATGTTCATAATGAGCTCAATTATTAACCCCAGGTCTGTGGTGGCAAGTGATGTGGGATCTTTAGTCCTGATGCCTGATGAGAGACACCAGTTGCACAAGCACCCATGTCACAAGTTTTGTCTGTCAGCAGCTAGGGGTGCAGGGCCCCTGGACCCCCCTGCACTGATCTCCTTAACAGCTGGCAGGCTTCGTGGCCACAGCAGGGCCTAGCAGCCAGGCCGGCAGTAGTTTCCCTCCCCTCCGCCTCAAGACAGACACAGTAGCACAAGCACCCATGACACGAGTTTTGCCAGTCAGCAGCCAGAGGTGCAGGGACCCAGATCCCAGACACCTGCATCCATCTCCTCGACAGCGGGCAGGCTTCATGGCCTCAGATGGCGTGGCATGTGTGAAATTTTGACCCTGCTGTGGCTGAACACATACACCACACAAGTGTGGATCTCAAGGCAAGGGGTGCCATTTCTTGGAAGCCCCTGAAACTATATTCTTGAAAGTTGGCATGCTTTATTCTCTCAGAAGAGGGAATTATTTCTGCTGGTTTTGTCCAAATCTGGTTATACATGACAAAGTTATAAGCTGTTTCAACCTTCCCCTTTATAGCCTATGGGTGAAATGTCGAAACAGCGTCAAAATATATTCGGATGTATGAATGAATTAATGAGGAGTGAATTGTAAAAGCAGAGTAAGCTATATGTCAGCAAAGAAGTTACCAAATGGTGAATCATGCTGAAGTGGCTAAAGAACTCAGACTGTACCAGGAGAAGATTAATCTTATCTTTTCTGTTCATCTTTAAGACAAGGTTTGCAACATCTCAAAGCTAGAGGCTCTGGACACAGCACACACCAGCGATAATGGAAGGATGTTGTAAAACAGAGTGATTGAACAGCAACACTTCAAGACAACGACGCATGAGCCGAACCGCTTGTCAGCATGGAAAAGTACTGAGATTTTAGACAAAGAAGTTACAGAGTCAGGAAAGGTGGACCAGTCACCCAACACCAACTTGATAATCCCTATAAAGGGGAGAGACTGAGCAGTAAGAGGTGGGGTAACACTCTGCGAACTTCACTGGAGAAGTCTGTCTCCCCCATTCCTGATCTCATGCTAACTAGGCTGCCCACCTATAGTATTTGAGCAACAAACTTTGGTAACTATAACATCTGCACAGTGATTTGAGTGAGTGTGTGTGTATGTATGAGTGCTCTTTAGCATATTATAATCAATAAATGAAGCATATTGCCTTATCTCCCTCATAAAGACTCGCTCATCATAAGAGCTAATTGGTAATTTGTGCAGCACTCTCACCTCCCAGATGGACACCTTCCTCTCCAAACTCCTCTTCCCTCGGTTCCTCTAAGCTACAGGACAGGAGCCAGCCCAAAGCAAGAACCAGCCTCCCTGGGATGAGTCTGATGGACCAGCTGGACCTGATGGGCAGGTAATGACTGCAGCTGAGAGGTAATTAGGGCCTCATTAACCCTTTCCAGCCTACTGCTCTTCCAGCAGTCGGGTCTCCATCAGAGCACAGACAAGGTGTGTGTTTATGCACAGGATGGTGAAAGTTGTCCCCTTGGCCTCTGCAGGACCAGGTCCCACCTCCTCACACACTTCCAGGGACTAGGCCCTTGCAGCTCCAAAAAATGGAGACACCCTCCCACCAGCCTCTAATTGCTTTGCAGTGAGAGGGCATCCTCTAGCTCAGCACAGCCTAGGTAGAGAGGCAAAGATGTCCAGAGAGACTCAGTGCCTGCCATGTCAAAGCTTTCTGCAGCATATGGGACAAGGGCCCTCGGGGCAGAGACAGCCCGAACCAGGGACGTTCCTGTGCCCTTACCCCGACCCTGCAGAGACTCAGGCTGAACCAGGCTGATTCCTCCACCAGGGGGCAGCACCTCCCCCACCCACTTGTCACCCCCCGCCCCCCACACCCCCACGCAGCTCCTGTCCCACTGCACCAGCACACGGGGACCCCGGCTCCTTCCCACCAGCAAGGGACGGCACCACACACCCTGCACTGTGTTTGCTAGGCCCCTAAACAGCCTCCTGCCCCTTTCCCCTAAGCATTCCCCACTAGGGATGCAGACACAGCCCCTGCCCACAGCCTGCAGCCAGGCACGGCTCAGCTACCAGGGGCTCTCACTACCCTGGGAGGCAACCAAATCCCCCAGTGTCAGAGAGGGACACAGCGAGAACCCCAACCCCAGGCACTGGGCTCTGAAGAGTGGTTTTACTTTAGGGCTTCGGCACTGAGACCTTAACCTGGATCCCAGGGCAGGGAGTGCAGACACCTCTCCCCTCATCTTCCTCTCCCAGCTGCAGGGCAGGAGCCTGCCAGGAGCAGCCAACAGCCTCCCTGCAGCCTGCTGGAGCAGCTGGGCTGGAACAAGCTGGGAGGTTAGCCCTGCCTGTGCTGCTCCCCCTGGCCTGCCCCTTCCCTCCTCCAGCCTGGCCTGCACAGGGCATGTTTCCGCATACAAGCTGCTCCCCTGCATCTCCCCAACACCTAGTCCCTGTCTCTCAGTCCTACCCAGCCTGAGCGCTCCTTGCAGCACAGGCCTGCTGCGCTGATGCCATCAACTTTTCTGCTGGGAGTGAAACCCCCAGCCAGAGCACAGAGACAAGCAGCAAGGTCACTGTGTGCGCGCCTTGGCAAAGGGTACAGACATGGACCAACAGGCACTGCCTATAGCAGAGGAGAACATGTACACACACATAGAGAAGCAACACACACACACACTCATGCATACACATATAAGCCCCTCCATATTATTCCTAGTTCAGACCCTGGCAACCTCTGTCTGTGTAAACTAAGCTCAGCCTAGCAAACCTGCCCATGTAGCTGCCTCTGGAAACTCAGTGCCACTGCACCCAGGAGCTGAGCTTCCCTCTCCGGCTGTGGTCTCTGCTCCTGCAGTGCCCTGCTCTGCCCCCTGCTCCTCCAGGCCCTAATCCCAGGTGAGGGTTGGGGGCTGCAGACATCTCCACATATTGCACAGGAGACAGGCAGCACAGGCACACAGAGAAGGGCAGGCGCTGGGCCAAAGGGAAGCAGGTCCCTTACAGGCAGCTAGTGTCTTGGCCAGCATTTCCACTGGCTGTGCTCAGTAAGACAGTAGGCAAAGCAATGCACCCCCTGCTCTACCTCTGGCCCCTGCCATTCACTGTAATACTTGCCCTACCCTAGGTGATTCCCAGGAGTACGCGGAAGCCCCATCCTGGACCTGTATCCTCCAAGCTCCATCTCTCACTCCAAAATGGCCTCCCCATCAGCTTGTGCTGCCCCACACCCACCCCACCTGCTGCCTTTGCATCTCCTGCAAGAGCAGGAGCTCCTTGGGGCAGGGCCCTGATGTCTGCTCTGGGCCGGTGCAGCACGAGCACAACAGAGGCTGGACCAGAGCTGTAGCCAGTCAGAGCTGTGAGGACAAGGGAGGACCTGGCATGAGCAAGGGGAAAGCCACAGACATCCCCCGAGAGCAGGGATCAGCAGCAGCCATTGCACTGGACCCGGGGAACAAAATGCACACAAACAGGCGCACATGCATGTGCATGCACACTGATTTACAGCTTCTCCTGATCCGTCCCCCATCCCCAGACCCAAGAAGGGGTGTCACGATGGGGTTCAGGGCTTGAGCTGCCAGCCTAATCCTGAGCAAGCAGAAGCATGGGGCACCATGACATGAAGCAGGACCAGGGTGGGGGGACCTCTCCTCCACTCCCAGCCCAGCCCTCTGAAGACCTGAGCTGGTAACAAGTAGGTAGCTGCAGGGGGGCAGGAGTGAGGGGACCTGGTGCCCCCAGGGCAGACCAGGAGTGGGGTAAGGTGGGGCTCTGAGCAGGTCTCAGGGGTCGGTGAAGCCCAGAGGGGGCTGACTATCAGGGACAAACCTCTGCACTGGGGGCCTCAGTCCTAAGCCCTTCAGGCTCCCAGGCTCCCCCAGCTAGCACTGGCACCTCAGGGAACATCGCTAGGGCCCAAATCCCTACAAAACCCAGGACCCATACCCTAACTCAGGTTACTGCCACCCGGGCACGCACCATGACCTGCTGGGATCTGGCCTCATCCCTGCCAGGTGCCATCGTCTCCTGTTCACCGGGAAATGGGGATGTCTTATCCCAACTAAGGAGAGAAGGCCCAAATGGACCAAGGCTGAGGATCAAGGGCCCCTGAGATACTCGTGCCCTGTCATCAGGAGGGGGGAGAAGAGCAGGGAACTGAAGCCAGAGTCCTGCCCACAGCCTGGTTCAGCCATGGATCCAAGCACCGGCCCTTCCCCTCTGTCTGTGCTCATCCCACCCCCTTCTTCTGTGCAGAGACTCAGAGCCCTGTGCAGAGAGAGGAGGGCCCTGTGCTGAGCACTCCCAGCCCAGGGCTGCTCACACCCTCCTGGCACCTGCATGCAAATCCCTGACCAGGGGCTCCTGCTTAAATACAGCTTCTGGGCCGTGAAGCCTCAGTCCATGCCCGGCCCCTTCTTGCCTTCTGGGAGTCCCCCTTGTTCTAGGGCAACAGAAATGAGATCCTTATTTTTCTTCCTTTCTCTTGTCTCTTCTCTCCCATGTAGGTTATGGGGAAGGTTGGTGGGAAGCCAGAGCGCTGGGGCTTCCTCCCTGGACCTTTTCTTCACCTACTTTCTCTTTTCTTTAGGTGTGCTCTCTGCTGTGCAGCTGGTTGAGTCTGGCCCAGGGGTGGTGAAGCCTGCAGAGACCCTCACCCTCACCTGCACTGTCACAGGTTCCTCCTTCAGCAATTACTATTGGAGCTGGATCCGGCAGCCTCCTGGGAAAGGGCTGGAGTGGATGGGGTACATACATGGAAGCAGTAGTAGCGCAAGCTACAACCCATCCCTCAAGAGCCGCATCACCATTTCCACGGACAACTCGAAGAACCAGCTCTCCCTGCAGCTGCGCTCTCTGACAGCCGCAGACACCGCCACGTATTACTGTGCCGGTGACACAGTGACACAGAGCAGAGCAGGGGCTGCACAAAAAGGGGAAGCCTGTTCTTCTTAATGTGGTAAAATTACAACAGCCCAGACAAGGAAGTTTCCACCTGAAAACCTCACACACATGGAGGGAAACTCTGATAGGATCATCCTTGTCCATCTGAGGGTTGTTATATTTGGACTTATAACATTGCAGACAGCAAAGGCCTGACAGCTTCGCTGGGCATTTGACAAGACAGAGGTTATCAAGCAGTACAAGTCTCATGAAGGCTTCACCACAGAGTATTTGGGGCCTTGTCAGCACGCCGTAGCCAGTGGCATCCCCCAAGGCTCTGTCCTTGGCCCGGTTCTCTTCAACACCTTTGTCAATGATGTGGACATTGGTGTCAGAAGCGCACTCGCTAAATTTGACAAGGACACTAAACTTTGAGGCACAGCATCCACACCTGAGGACAGGCTAGTGATCCAGGATGACTTGGATAAACTCACTAAGTGGGCGGACATGAACCTGATCATGTTCAATACTAATATATGCAAGGTACTTCATCTCCGAGCGGGGGTGGTGTGACGCCTCAGCTCTGTGTTCTTGGGCCACCCTGGCACAGGGTGCAGTCTGTCTGACTCACAGAGGACTCACCCCCTTCCCTCCCCTCCTCTACCTAAACGAAACTAATTAAGATGCAGTGAGAGACGCACCTAAAACCCTCCAGATAAGGGTGACAAGAGTGAAACAACTGCCATAAATCTCATTTGCATCCGAGATGGAACCAGATGACCATTCATTTACATGAGAGATGGAAAACAGAAAGCCTGAAGCAGAGGCTGCAGTGAATTCTGGGACCAGAGAAGCAGAAGAGCGCTGCATGATGGGGAATCTGTGCTTCAAATGTTAATCAACCCATGTTCACACACCCCCAGCTCAGCATTTATCAGACCAGTTCTAATCTGGATTTGCTAAGGACTTTTCCCCCCCCAGACACACACACACAGCTATAAGTTTAATAGGCATCTCGGGCCGTACATTCCCCGGTCCCACTATGGGAGGCCTATTTAAACTTGATTGACTAAAACTCGGTTGCCGGGTTAGGGACTGCTGAGGCAAGAGACCGAGTCCGAGGGGGTATGGGCAACACTGGAACAACGATTAAGGGTTCATCTCAGCATCCAGCCTGCTGGAGCCCTAATCCCAGGTGTTGTCGTATCTTTCCCGAGACGACTGGTGGGAGTCCTCTCCACTAAAGGTTATGAGCACCCCAATAATTGTCTTAAGTCTGTTAAAAGACTATAGTAAAATCTGGAAAAGTCATGCTAAGCTTAGGCTTGTGCACAACAAGTAAAAATCCAAAATCCTGATGCTGCATCTATCTATTGTTCCTGAAGAAACCATGAGATATCCCATCAGTATATCTGCCATCCATAGGAATTTCAAGCTGGCTCCCAAGTATTTGGGTTACTCCCTAATCTTAAGTGTTTCCTGATTATCACTGTTTCCTGAGATGGTCCAAACCAGATAACCCCTTGTCAATAGAAAAGACAATGATTTACACTACTGAGGGTGCTTCAAAGCAGCTGAACTGAGGGTCTAAAAATCTGTAAGTGTGTGTGCTGCAAGAGAGAAGAAAAGAAGGAGGAGAAAAGGAGAAGGAGAGGAAAAGGAAAGAAGAAGAAAACTCCTGTGCTGACACCACCCCCTGTCGTTCTTGGGACGCTTGAAGAGCAGATCGTCTCTCTCTTCAAGGATTGTGCTACGGACTGTGCCTGTCAGCTTTGCAGCCTGAGTACCGTGGACTAGGTGAGACCGCAGTGATCGCTCTCTCTATCTCTTCTCTCCAGGCATAAACTTCTGAACCTGAACTGTATCAGTTAAGCTTGAGCTAAGTTTCCCCAAATACTTAGTGAAACCAGGGTAGTATTGTCATTGTTTGTGTTTGTTCTTCTTTTGCATGTCTATTACTACTAGTACTATTATATATTTCATATGCTTAGCAATAAATAACTTTTAGAGTCAAACTGGTAGTAATTGGGTATATTTTTCCTTCTCTGCTTCCCTTTCCTCCCGTGCTCTGCAGCAACGCTTCTTTTACCTATGCTAAAGATCCCTGTGAAGCCCAAATTATTGTGCGGTCTGCTCATCAAGAGGCCAAAGATTGGGACGTGCCGAGTTTGAAACACATCAGGGGATCAGCTTGTACAGGCTGATTGACCCAGTTTGACTCAGACGTGCCCTTATGAACTGAATGCTGGCCCATGAGGGTGTCAGCTGGACACCCAGCCGGATTCAGAGGGATTCTGTGCACCGGTGTGCTTGTGTCTGACTGCATTTTATTGTTGCTCTTATGAACTGATTCTTGGCATATGAGGGTGTCAGCCTGTCCATGCTGAGCAGCCCGGCCAGGTCAGGCGTGTCACGTTAATTGGTGTGTGTTTGTGTGTATGACTGATTTGGTGACTGGAGGAACCCAGTCCCATTGAGACTGAGTCCTGCAAGATAGCTCCACTGGGGGCGAGGGCTTGCAGAAGGGAGAAATACAGCTCTGTATAGTAACACAAACAGCACACTGACAGAATCACCAAGACCTTAGAAACCATCCCTAATAAATGAGCACTCCCCAAAGTAATGGGCAAATTTGGTAACACAATGCCGACTTTGTCTCCAACACTGACACCCCTGTCCTGCTCCAGACACTACGGCCCCCTCTGCTCAGCCTGACACAGCTGGAGATAGCAGCTGGACCGGACTTTCCCAAGAGCTGATCCTGACCAAGGCCTCCCCTCATCCCAAGAGAAACACACTTTATATGGGTGGTTCCCAGGGTCTCCAACAGGAAAGGAAACTCTCTCCAGTGCTAATGGAGGCACTGAGGGACTCAGAGGATGAGGAGGTACCAAAGTTAGATCTCATGCAGATTCCACCTTACACAAGGAGAGGAGATCCTCCTTAGTCCTGAACCTTCAGTCACTGCCCAGCACCACCCTTGGTCCCTCCTGCCCGCTGGGGACTCTCCCCCATCCCAGGATAATAAGGGTGCAATTGCTTCGGCTTCTTCTGCTCCTCAGTTTTGCCCCCACCTATGGGTGTCCTGGGGGCCAGAGCCATGGCTTGGCACAAGGGGTAATGATCCCCTTTCTCTCTGTCCCTTTCCACAGAAGTCTTTTATGAAATACAGCTCATTGAGTGCAGCCCAGGGATGCTCCCCGACAGCTGCAGACACCAGCACATTATTACTGTGCCAGGAGAGACATGGTGGCACAGAGCAGGGGAGGGGCTCACCCAAAGGGGAAGGAGGCTGAGCACTGCTCCCTTGGGCCCATCCCAGGCTCCTGTCCTGCACTGACTTCCTGCACAGTAGTGACCAAGTGCAGGAGCTGAGACCAGTCCAGGCCCCAAAACCCAGAGCTCCGCTTGCCCCTCCTGCACTGCCCATAAACCCTCCTGGGTGATTTCTGTGAGGTCAGCCCTCATTAGTCCATCCCATGTGGGGAAAGGCTGGGAGGGGGGAGTCTCCCAGAGATGGCACCCCAGAGCTTGCACACACAGAAGACACAGCACTGCACACTTACAATAACTTCCTCTATACCAGAAACAGTGCCTGGGACAGCCCCAACACACACCCACTGTGCTCTGATCTCAGGGCTGCAGCAAAAGCCACCATCCCAGGCACACAAAAGCAGCTGCTTTGGGGTACAGCTGGCCCCCAGAGCTCCTCCCTCGACACTACAGCTGTACTGGGAAGAGCAAAAGTGACTCACCACATCCCCAACACATGCCTGTGCCTACCAAGGAAATTCTACCAGAGACTAGTTGGGAACCAGATTCAACACGTTGCAGTGACCAACTAGAAAGTTGAAAGAAATCCCTTTCCCATTCCTTGTAGCTGTCATCCATTCTCCCACCCGGCACCAAGAACAAGGGGCAGCAACACTGGCCCGGTCCTGTAGGGAGCAGACCAGGAAAGCCAAGGCTGCAACTGAACTCCAGCTAGCTTTGAGCATCAAGGACGATAAAAAGTCCTTTTTCAGATATGTGGGGAGCCGGAGGAAAAGCAGGGGCAACGTTGGACCCCTGCTGAACCAGATGGGGCAACTGACAACTGATGCCCAGGAAAAAGCCAACCTATTAAATGGGTACTTTGCGTCAGTCTTTCATCAGCCCCATGGGATGCCCATGCCCGCTACAGGGCCGGGAAGTCCGGGGGAGGGTGATCCCCTGCCCTCCATTAATGCTGACTTTGTGAAGGAACATCTTGAGAAGCTGGATACCTTCAAGTCAGCCGGCCCTGACAATCTTCACCCCAGGGTACTCAAGGAGCTGGCGAGCATCATAGCCCAGCCCCTGGCACGGATCTTTGAAAACTCTTGGCGCTCTGGTGTAGTGCCCGAAGACTGGCAGAAGGCCAACGTGGTGCCTATCTTCAAGAAAGGGAGGAAAGTGGATCCGGCTAACTATAGGCCCATCAGCATGACTTCTATCCAGGGGAAGATCTTAGAAAAGTTTATCAAGGAGGCCATCCTTAATGGACTGGCCGACGCCAACATCTTAAGGGGTAGCAGCACGAGTTTGTTGCGGGTAGGTCTTGCTTGACCAATCTCATTTCCTTCTACGACCAGGTGACCTATCACCTGGACAAGGGAGATGAGATTTATGTCATATATCTTGACTTCAAAAAAGCCTTCGATCTGGTGTCCCATGATCGTCTCTTGGAGAAACTGGCCAATTGTTGCCTTGGGTCCCCCACGATCCACTGGCTGGAAAATTGGCTCTGGGGCCGGACCCAGAGGGTAGTAATTGATGGAAGTCACTCATCGTGGTGTCCTGTGACCAGTGGGGTCCCCCAGGGCTCTGTCCTTGGACCCATACTGTTCAACATCTTCATTAATGATGTGGACACTGGAGTCAGAAGCGGACTGGCCAAGTTCGCTGATGACACCAAACTTTGGGGCAAAGCATCCACACCAGAAGACAGGCGGGTGATCCAGGCTGACCTGGACAGGCTCAGCAAGTGGGCGGAGGAGAATCTGATGGTGTTCAACGCCGATAAATGCAAGGTTCTCCACCTTGGGAAAAAAAAACCCGCAGCATCCTTATAGGCTCGGCAGTGCTATGTTGGTTAGCACTATGGAAGAAAGAGACTTGGGGGTCATCATTGACCACAAGATGAACATGAGCCTGCAATGCGATGCTGTAGCTAGTAAAGCGACCAAAACGCTGGCTTGCATCCATAGATGCTTCTCAAGCAAATCCCGGGACGTCGTTCTCCCCCTGTACTTGGCCTTAGTGAGGCCGCAGCTGGAGTACTGTGTCCAGTTTTGGGCTCCACAATTCAAAAAGGATGTGGAGAAGCTTGAGAGAGTCCAGAGAAGAGCCACGCGCATGATCAGAGGTCAGGGAAGCAGACCCTACGATGACAGGCTGAGAGCCCTGGGGCTCTTTAGCCTGGAAAAGCGCAGGCTCAGGGGTGATCTGATGGCCACCTACAAGTTTATCAGGGGTGACCACCAGTATCTAGGGGAACGTTTGTTCACCAGAGCACCCCAAGGGATGACGAGGACGAATGGTCACAAACTACTACAGGATCGTTTCAGGCTGGACATAAGGAAGAATTTCTTTACTGTCCGAGCCCCCAAGGTCTGGAACAGCCTGCCACCGGAGGTTGTTCAAGCGCCTTCATTGAACACCTTCAAGATGAAACTGGATGCTTATCTTGCTGGGATCCTATGACCCCAGCTGACGTCCTGCCCTTTGGGCGGGGGGCTGGACTCGATCTTCCGAGGTCCCTTCCAGCCCTAATGCCTATGAAATCTATGAAACACTCACCACCGTTGCTCAGAGTGCAACTGGGAGAGAAACATGCCCAGACCAGAGGAAGGGCCCTTTGGGCTAGAAACTGTGTATAAATTGTTTCCCAAGTGTGCTTTGGGTTGCAATACAACATCTTACAACAACAACAACAACCCTTGCCTCAGACTTTCCCTGGACCTTCCAAGCTACAAGTCTCCAGTCTTGGTTTCTGCTCAAAGAATACCCACAAAAAAACAAAACAAAAAAACTGCAGCAAACAGAACTGATCACAAATCCTTGCTTTTCTTGCTACTTAGCTCTGGCTGCACTTCATTCCTCCCCAGACATTATGAAGTACCTTGGGGCCCAGGAGTTTGTCCAAAACCTCACTGAAATGCAGTATAAACTGAAAGTCCAGTATAAACTATCACCAGATATCTGCTGTCCAGCAGCCAAGTTCACCTGCGCCTGACCGGGGTCCAACCTGGAGACACAGCCTGGTATTACTGTTCCAGGAACACAGCGAATGAAAATGCGTGAGAGCCTGCACAAAAACCAGCCCTGCAGCACCTGCCTGCCCATGTGCAGCAGCAGAGGCAGCAGCTGCCAGCCCCGTGCTCTGCCTGCTGGGTCAGACACATCAGGCCTGTTATATCGCTTGAACCAGCCAGGATTAAATCCAGGGAAGGAGGCTCAAAAGTGACCAGTAGGTCAGAATCTGATATTTAGAAAGGACCCAGGAGTCCTGTCCCAAGCTCCATCGTGCCCCTGCTCTGCCTGTCCTTCTGGCAGGAATACAAGGCAAAGACTCCCTAGTCTGGCACCCAGGACTCAGGCATTGGCCAGCAGACTGCTGCGCTGTTACAGGACTAGGGACACAGCTCTGTAGTCCTGATTAGCACCATCCAATTAACAGCTGACCTAATAGTCTTGTTCCAAGTGAGGAGATTCCTGGCTAAGGAATTAATCAGGTGCGTCTATCACCACCTTATCAATCCAGCAACTGCTTGTACTATGACTAAATAAGGTATCCCATACACTGTTGTGTAAATGAAATAAATTGAATGGTTTATTAATAATATAACAACAAATAAACAACAGGTACAGTAAGTAACAGTACCAGGAGCAAAACCGACACCCAATACAACTATTCTTACAATTCCCCAAACCTATACCTAACTGATCTCATACCTATTTTAGTATTTAATCACCACAAACATTAGGACCTCAGAATCAATAACAACTCAGGGAGAGGTATGAGCTTTATTATGTCAATGGTAAACCTTATTCAACACTGGATCTCCGCCGTCCCAGAACACAGGGAATGTAGATAACACTGAAAGTGATGATCTGATGGCATCTTACTTCCTGCTTTAGGGAAGGGGGGAGAAAGGAACGAGTGATGAGCAGGTGATACATACCCCAGAGGGCTCTTACTTCAGTGCTATGCACACCAAGACAGAAACTGGGAGATCACAAGCAGGAGACCAGCAGCAGTGCAGATGGTTGGAGTCTCAGGCTTAGAGCTCATTGGGGATGAATGCTAGCTCTATGACAGCCTTGCTGTCAAGGCTGTGCTTGTCTCGTCCAACCTCCACAGTCACGGCATAGCCCAAGGCACAACACCACACAACGATCACCCACACCAATACACCACAAAGTCACTTCCATCTCGTTCATTCACCACGCTTCTATTGGTCTCTCTCTCTCTCTCGCACAGGTACCAAAAAACAAAGCCAAAGAGCAAACCATGAAATCCACCAGCCGCACCACACATGTGCTCATGCACAACCAGGCATGCTATCACACACTCGTGTGCTAAGGGTCAATCAACAAAAGTCTTTACAGGGGCAGTGCACCCTGCATGCCAGGGCTCTGCACATGGCACACCTTTGTGCTAGGTACTCTCTTCCAACATCTGATCTTAACTGGGCATGCTCTCAAATAAGAGCTCACCTCAGGCTCAACACATCACCACTTAGACCAGGAAGCCAAACAGGTGAGGCTAAGTAACAATGCCATAGACTCAGACCCATTTTTTTTTTTTCCCCAACACTGATGCAAGCCTGTCTGCTCAGCTTGACACAGCTGGACATGGCAGCTGGACTGGGCTTTCCCAAGAGCTGATCCTGACCAAGGCTTCCCCTTGTCCCCACAGAAATGCAGTATATATGGACGGTTCCCAGGGTCTCCAGGAGGAAAGGAAGCTCTCTCCAGTGCTAGTGGAGGCACTGAGGGACTCAGAGGATGAGGAGGTACCAGAGTTAGATCTCACTCAAATTCCACCTTACACAAGGAGAGGAGATCCTCCTTGGTCCTGGAGTTTCAGTCTCTGCCCAGCAGCAGCCTTGGTCCCTCCTGCCTGCTGGGGACTCTCCCCCATCCCAGAACATTAAGGATGGGATCACTTGGGCTTCTTCTGCTCCTGGGTTCTGCCCCCACCTATGGGTGACCTGGGGCCAGAGCCATGGCTTAGCACAATGGGTAATGACCCCCTTTCTCTCTGTCCCTTTCTTCACAAGTCTTTTCTTAAATCCAGCTCACTGAGTGCAGCCCAGGGGTGCTCCCTGACAGCTGCAGACATGACCACATTATTACTGTGCCAGGAGAGAGATGGTGGTGCAGACCAGGTCAGGGGCTGCACCCAAGGGGGAAGCAGGCTGAGCACTGCTCCCTTGGGCCCATCCCAGCCTCCTGCCCTGCACTGACTCCCTGCTCAGCAGCAACCAAGTGCAGGAGCTGAGCCCAGCCCCGGCCCCAAGCCCCAGAGCCCTGCTTGCCACTTCCGAACTGACCAGATCCTGCCCAGGTGGTGTCCATGGTATGGAGGAAGTTACTGTCAGTGTGCAGTGCTCTGTATTGTGTGTGCAGGCTCCTGGGTGCTGGTTCTGGGAGACTCTCCCCTCCCAGACCTTTCCCAAATGGGTTGGTCTAATAAGGGCTGAGCTCTGGGAAAAATCACCCAGGGGACAGCCCGTACACACACCCACTCCGCACTGACCTGAGGACTGCAGCTTAAGCCACCAGCCCAGACACACAAAGGCAGCTGCTGGCTACAGCCAGGACCTTAGGCCCCCCTGTCTGCTCCCCACCACTGCAGCTGTACTGACAAGCGCACAAGAGACCCACCATATCCCCAACATCTGTCCACCACAGAAATCCCAACAGAGACTAGCTGACAACCAGACTCAACACATTGCAGTGACCAACTAGAAAGTTGAAAGAAATCCCCTTTCCCATTCCTTGTAGCTGTCATCCATTCTCCCACCTGGCACCAACAAGGGGCAGCAACACTCGCTACCTGTGCTCAGAGAGAGTGCAACTGGGAGAGAAACATGCCCAGACCAGAGGAATGGCTCTTTGAGCCAGAAACTCTCTCACACGTCTCCCAACTGTACTTTTGATCAAATACAACATCTTAGAACAACAACATCGCTTCGGATTTGGCCGATTCTGCGGACAGCGATTCAATTTAGTGATTTGGATCACTGTCCTGAATTGATTCGGCCACTGCCGAATCAGCCAAATCTCGGAATCTACTCTTCCAGCCCCATCAGTGGCTGCCCACCTGGCCCCACCTCCTGGCTCTTAAAAAAAAAAAAAAAAAAAAAGCAAAAAAGCTAAGGATTCACCAGCTGCAGCCAGGTGGGGCGGGGTGGCAATCCTTGCTGCCCCCCACTGCATGGGGAGCTCTGCCCTAAGGGAGCTGCAGCAGCAGGTGAGTGCGGTCTTTCTTTTTCTAAGAACCAGGAGCTGGTGTGGGTGGGCAACCATGGTGGGGGCTGAGAGAGTAGGTGGGGGCTGGGGTAACAGGCAGTGGGTGGAGCCTGGCGGGGGTCCCCCCTTGGTCCCTTCCTCCCTCCTCTTCCCCCCACTCCCAACCCGCTACTTACCAGCATGGACTTCAGGTCCAGCTCCCTGCTGCAGTAAACAGTGACTGCCCAAATTGCTGAAGCCCTCCAAATCTTTTCTGAAGAAGTCCATATGATTCAAATTGATTTGGCCCATTTTTTGGTCTCCTGCTTCAATTGAGATTCAGAGATTGGATGTCAAATTGGACCGAATCTCCTCCGAATTGAATCGGCACCTGAAGCTTCACACAGCCCTAATACCTATGTGTCCAATGCCTACCAAGTACCTTGCCTAGCTCCTTCATAGCCAGAGTTATCAGTACTTCTCCAACATGATGGGCATGAGTCCAAGACGACGGGCAGGGGGCACGTGCCTGTGGGCTCATCTGTGCTTGTGCGTTGGGAAAAACCACACCAGGTTGAACCTCAGCTCCTGCCCAGCCCTTGGCTCCCCATTCTCCTTCCTCATCCCAGGGCTTTGCCCCTGCAGTTCCCAAGGGGACCACATTGCCTTCCCACTTCAGAGGCAGATCATGCAAATGCTTAGGCCAAGTCCTGCTCAAACCTGGCACCTGCCCTGCTCCTGCAGCTCTGCATGGGGAAGCCACTGCTTCAGGCTCCCTGCATATTCAGCCCGCCCCAAGAGAGCTCCCCCAGCCCTGACCCATTGCACTCTGCCTTCAGCTCTCACAGGTTTGGGGTTTCCCCAGTGCTCAGCAGGGATGCCTAGTTTTGGGTCTTGGCACTGAGGATCCATGTGTCCAGGCTTCTCATCATGTCTCTCACTGCAGCGGTCAGGGTGCAGGGTGAGCTCAGGGAAACGAGAGGTGCTGTGAGGAAACCTGGAGACTACATGCACCGCTCTTGCAAAGCCTTTCCACCAGCCTGCTCTATCTGCAGATCAACAGCTTGAAAACTGAGGACATGCCCCAGTATCACTGTACCAGATGCACCGCATGGGAAAGGCAGGTTGAGCCCAGACACAGAACTGCCCTTGCACTCTCACACATGGTTCCCTTCAGAGGACATGGCAGGCAGGACAGGGCACTCACAAGCACCCTGCTGTCACATAGCCCGTGCCCCCACTGGGTCTCTATGCACAGTAGCTGACAAAGGAGTCTCAGCAACTTCTGCTGGCCAAGCCCTCACCTGTCCCCTCCCATTGGCATTGAAGGCTCCCCGATCCGCTAACACCCTGTTTTCAGGGCTACAACTGAAGGAATAAATAGCACAATCTCATGAAATCTTTGGGAATGGGCAGCATGTTTGTGTGCATAGAGGTGTGTGCATGTGACAGTTTGCGTGCATGCATGTCGTGTGTCTATGTGCCTGAACATGTGTTGGTGTGTGCTAATGCATGTTTGTGTGTCAACGGCGAAGAACCATGGGCCCAGGAGCGGGTCTGAAATGAGACTGGGACTGGAAACAAACTAGTAGCAACAATGAAATAACAACCAAACCTACAGACCACGGAGGAGCTGACACCATTCACCTCTGCCCCGACTGCATCTTTGAGGACGGACAGAGTCTGTTAGCCACCAACGTACGACACTTAGGGGCACCCACCCAAACACCACACTTCAGCACAAACATCCTCACATCTTTTGAACCACCTGCAGAAAAACCTTCACATCTCACCCCCCTGCCTGCTCCCACCCCAGGAAGAGACACAAAGAGGGTCACCCCTGCAGACGCATCACATGGAAAATTGGAAGCTGCCTTGAAGGACTCTCAGGATCTACTGGAGCTGTTTCTCAATTACTAATCATGCAGGGAGCAAGATTTGTATAGGACACGTTGTTATCAAATTAACCCGATTGTTTAAATCACAAGCGAGACTTTATAAATTGGGATAAGGCAAGATGCTGTGTTTATTGATCACATGAGTCAGACATAGAGGTTCAGAAATACCATTCATACAAACACACACAAATCATTACACACAGGCATACAGACACAAAAATAACATTTCATTCACACAGACACCAGATATAGCTACCAACAAGAGTTCCTCAATATCAGCCCTGGGTGGCCAACCTGGGCTTATTGAGTAGATGGTGACGATTTGAAAATAGCACATTTGAAGATACCAGCTGGAGCGGGGTGAACACATGCATCTGTGCTCCAATGAAACAGCAGTAGAGAAAGAGACTCACCCAACTTGGCATTTTCAAAGTGTTCTTTTATAGGGATTGGCATCCTTTGCTTTGGGGTTTTTCCATACCCAGCTTCTGTTTTTGCGGTTGTTCTTCTTTTGTCTTCAGCTTATCTTAGCCTTGGACGGCTCATCTAGATGAGCGCGCGTGTGCCAAACTTGCCCCGTCTCAAATCCCTTTGAGGTGGGGCAACAGGCACGTGTGGGAACGAAAAAATGACACAGATATTCTCCTTGCACAGAAAGCAAACTGGGATGGAAGGGATAATATCAGGTGACAGGCCAATGAAGACAAAGAGATCACAGCCTTGAGATGGGCCTCTTCAACCTCGCAGCACCTCTGTGGTTAACCCAACCCCGGGAGGGGCGGGGGGGATATAAAGTCCCAGGGCAAGGGGAAGAGGAACCTAGGGCAAAGATTGCACCCAAAGCTGCAACCAGAATCCACCTGCTGGCCTGGGGCCCTTCAGCAGACAAAAGCATCAAAGCACCTGTAAATACAAGTTTCCTCTGACTGCTCACAGTGATTTCCCAGAAGAAAGTATCCCCACCTGGCTAGTCCAATACTAGTGGCCTCCTACAGCAGAATTCACTCTCCTCCCCCGGGCTACTCCTGTGGCTGAAATGAAGTGTAAGTATGTTGAAGTATGTCTACAGCCTGCTTCTGTCTTCTGATGTTTCAGCCACTGGCCACTTGTGAGGGCTGTACTCAAAGTCCACGCTTCCCTACCATAAAACCTCAGGCCCACAACAAGGCACTAGGTGTCAGAGACAGACATGCATGCCCCACCCACTACTCCTCTGCTCCTCCCCAGCCGTCTGAGCTCTCCAAAGAGGATGAAAATGATTTTTCTCCATAGTCAAGTCCTGTTCTCAGCAACACAGGGATAAATGCAGAGGTGACTCCCTAAAATATACAGAACTCTTGTAGACATTAACAGAGCATCTGGGAACAGAGATCGAGACAGCAGTGCAGGCCCCACAGCCTTCACTGTGAAACTAAATCTGTTATTAAAGTAACATGAAGATGTTGAAGGGTAGCTAGAAGAGAATAACTCACTGGAAACACAGGTAATGCTTGGACTAGAGCATGACTCCATCCTCTTACAGACGCATCTAACTTGTCTGTCCTTCTCTCCATCTCCTTATTTTCTCTTCAGTCCTGAAAGCAATTGGGAACCTGGTCCTGTCCTTCTTGCTGAATCAAACCCAACACAGCCTGTGGACATGCAAAGGGGTCAGAGAGACCCACACTTCTGTTGCTCCAAGATTCAAGGAAAGGGCAATTCCGGGTGTCTGTGGGCAACCTCCTGTTTCAGCAGACGAAGCCCCGTGGGCAAGGCCTGCTGTTACTGTGCAGAAACACGTGAATGGGTCCGTTCCGTGTATATCGAAAACCCCAGCTTCATGTGTCTCTTCTGCTGCAGGGCACGGCATCCACAAACCAGCAGCCTTGAGCCCAGAGCTGGAAACAGGCACTGCATGAGCGCAGATCTGCTGGACCATTTCATGTGGGCATCCATTCCCCACCAAAAGCCCTTTTGTTACACAAGACCCTTGAGGATCTGCAGGCCAGAAATCACTCCATTGCTTCTGCTCTACCAGGAAACAGGGAGAAGAGACCACAACAATTACCACATCCAGGAGGAACAATAGAAAGGCGGTGGCAGCCATCAGCAATTAGCATCTAGGTGTGAGCATCAGTAACCAGCCAAGGAGGTTGCAACGGGTCAAGAGAACTCTAGTGTCCCCTGCACGGCTTGCCTGTGAAGAGTATTTTCATGTCCCAAGTGAGGGCATAAAATCTAGCACTTCTACATTCATATCCCTGAGTTTTACCTTCTCACGCCCTAGTACTAGACACCTGCGCACAATATTTGGCCAGCCTGACTCACACTCCTCTCCCACTAAAGTCACCTGACTCCTGTGCTGTCTTGAACCAGCCACTGCTACAGCCATCCTGTCTGCACCCCATGGGGCTTGAGACATTTATGGGATAATGCCAGTACCGAGGAGCATCATGTAAATGCTTTAGTAGTGACCACATGCAAATGAGGCAGAGGAACTCCCCTAATAAAGGAGAGGCTGACCCACACGGGAAAGCAGCCAGCAGCACACACAACTCTTTGTCTCGCAGCCCCCACAGGCTTAATTTCTTCCATTCTCCTTTCTCTGCAGGAGCCAGTTCCCAGATCCAGCTGACACAGTCCAGACCAGAGGTTAGGAAGCCTGGGGAGTCAGTGAAGCTGAGCTGTAAAGCCTCAGGCTACACATTTACTGCTTATAGCATGAACTGGGGAAGTGGGTGGATCAGAACAGGATGCAATTTAACAAGGATAAATGCAACGTGCTGCACCTGGGGAAGAAGACTCTCCAACACACCTGTTGACAGCGGGGTCCCAGTCTGAGCACCACAACAGTGGAAAGAGATCTCGAAGTCCTGGTTGACGCAAACATGAACATGAGGCACCTGTGTGACGAGGTGATAAGCAAGGCTAACCGCACTCTTTCTTGCATCAGTAGGTGGATCACAAGCAGCTCTAGGGAAGTGATAATTCCCCTCTACGTGGCATTGGAGAGGCCGCAGATAAGAGTATTGCATCCAGTTTTGGGTGCTGACTTTCAAGACGGATGTGGATACCATTGAGAGGGTTCAGAGGAGGTCTACTTGTATGATTGCGGGCCTGCAGCTAAGACCATATGAAGACAGACTCTTCAACCTCCACAAGAGAAGGATGAGGCAACCTTGCATCTATGTATCTAGCTATATATCTAGTTGGATCTCAGGTAGCTTACTCACAGGTATCATCCAGAGACAGGTGGAGAATCCCTCTGGAGGCAGGCAGTTCCTTGCTCATGAGTTTTGAGAGAAAGAGCCAGTTTCAGATGGTCCAGCTCTTCTTCGTTCCTGAATATCCCTCATGGCTACTGCCCCACTCCTCCCAGGCAGTCCTTAAATTATATAGCCCTTGTGACCTCATTCACCTGGTCCGATGGAGGCCAGCACCTGTTGGCTGTCAGCTAACCAATTTGAAATACATCACTAGTTGCCAGGCAGACTCTAGCCCACCAGGAAGGAAGTCCCTCACCCAGGTATGTGATGCCGGTCACGTAGGCAGAGGGAGCAGGTTTCCCCGCTCCCTCAGGAGTGTATCCAGCTCAGGTTACCTAAAGAGATACGGTAAAGGCGTGTGTCCTCTCTCTGCTGGGCCCAGACTAATCAAAATGGTCACAGAGCAGTTTTTTGGGGAGTAAAATAAAGGTGGCTTTCTGCCACAGGCTCCGACCCCAGACTGAAGTGGAGGGGGGGAAAGGCCCCAACCCCCACTGAAATTGGCAGGTGGGAGGGGGGAGAACAGCCTCCGCCCCAGCCCCAAGTGGCAGAGTGGAGGCGGGGAGCGACCCTGGATTGAGGCAAGGAGGAGGGGGGAGGAGGCCAGATGCAGGCCTCCCTCTCTGCCTGCAGCCTCCGCTCCTGTCATTCTTGACAAGCAAATTGCTAGTAAATACATAAGGGGTTTTGCGTCAGGAAGCTGGAGACCATCTGTTCACCAGGGCACCCCAAGGGAAGACAAGGTCTAACCGTCACAAACTCCTGGAAGAGCATTTTAGGCTAGACATCAGAAAACATGTCTTTACCATCCGAGAGCTTGAAACAGACTTCACCCACAGGCAAGCACCCACCCCGGACCCTTTTAAGTAATGGTCGGATGCTTATCTAGCTGGGATACTTTGCTCATAGCTGACTTCCTACCCCTGGGCCAGGGGGCTGGACCCAATGATTTTCTGAGGTCCCTTCCAGCCCTAATGTCTTTGAAATCTATGAAACCTCCTACAGCTCTGTGTACAGACCCAGGAAGCAACATGCAATACTCACCACATACAAAGGCTAATGGAAATAGGCAGCTGGTCTGTCCCTGGTCGGGGGGAGAGTCAATTGGGGTGATCGTCCCAGGCCCTGCACTTTGGGGGCCCCCGCGGAGCTGGATGAAGCAGCGGTGGTGCCAAGCTGCGCAGTGCAGCAGCTCCACGTCCAGTTACCTGCTACCCGCCACCCCCAACGCCGCTTCTTACGATCCGGGGCACATGGGATCAGAGTGGAGGCAGGGCCCCACATGGGCGGATTTGCCACAGGCCCAGCACGCTGCTCGGTTGAGCTCTGATCGGCAGCGAGTGGCACCAAAAATAATGCACAGTGGGAAACACAGAGCACCCGGTCCCTGCCCAGCTGGGCAGCAGGGACCTGGCCAGAGCACCCACCCAGCTCCTTGCAGCAGCCGGCTCAGATGCAGCCAGCCGGGAGACGCCAGCTCTGGGGAACTCCCCAGCGCCTCACACAGCCAGGACCAGGCCTGCATGCGCCGTCCCCAGGGAGGCTGGATGGGACTTCTCCAGCACTCACACCCTGGGAAACACCCCCAAGCTGTGGCCCAGGGAGGGGCAGTGCTGGGCTGCAGCCTTCGGCTGGCGGGTGCTTGTAGTCAGACCAGGACAGTCCCACATCCCAACAGCTGGGGCCAAGTGTGATGGGGGTGGACAGGACACTGGAGAAGAAACTGGCCATGCTTGAAGTGGGTGCTCCAGGGAGTCTCAGTGACTCTGTCCTGCAAAACCCACCATGCAGGCCTGGGCACGGGGCTCCCAGTTCCCTCAGCCACCTCAGCCTCAGCCGCTCAGCCAATACTGGGTAATGCAGCCTGTGCACAGCTGCAGCCCCTGCCGGGGGCAGAGCCCTGTGCCTCAGCTGCGTGCCCCCTCCCTTCATGGGGAGCAGGGCAGAGAACAGCCCTAGCCTGGCCCAGAGCACCAGGGGCCCAGCGGGGCTGTGGGCAGTCAGGGCTTGGTGCTGCAGGGGGATGGATGCAGGAGTCAGGAGCAAGCCAGGACAGGAAGCAAGGGGGTAGAGAGCAGTCAGAAGAGCCAGGGTTGTCACCTGGATCCAGACAGAGGAGTCTGTCCTGCTATCCAACCCAAGCTTACGCAGGAGCAGGGGCCAGCTGGGGACTCTGGGAGATATCAGGGAGTGGGGGTGGGCGGTGTCTGGCATCTTTGGCTGTTTGGTGGTACCCCCTGACCCCCCCCCTCCCTGAAAACTCACTGCCTCCTGCTCTGACATGACCAAGCCCATGGGCCATATCTCCATGCCACACAGCAGCAGGGCCAGTCCTGAGCATACCTGCAGAGACCAACCCAGGGACCTGTGGGAGGAGCTGCAGGAGACCCCAGCACAACAAGAGGATGCTGATAGGACTGGACCCAGCCCCAGCCTCCTGTGGCTTGCACACACACAGGGCAGGATGGGGCTCCCCAGCCCTGGGCTCTCCCCAGCATGCAGCACTCAGGGGCAGCTTCTCCATGAGCCATACCCTGCAGGTAGAGGGGAAAGGTCCTGGGGAAGCCTGAACTACTCCAGTAGGCCTACAGACACCCAGGTGCTGGGGTTTCATGCAGCTGTGTAGGACTAGGCTTCAAGGGGTTAACCACCCTGGGCCACTCAGGTTTTCGACATGAGTCAAAATACTTAGGCACCCAGGGTTTGTTGCCCCCCTCCAGATCAGGATCTGTGCATGACAGGATGCCTGGTGAACCTGGTCTGTCTCCTATCCCAGAGACCAGACGAGTGCACATCCACATCCTGTGATGCAGTCGGACACACCAGATCCATGCATGCAGTATCCCCCTGCCCACATAGGAACCAGAGGGCAGAGACACCCAGCTCATGTGCATGGACAGAGATAAGCACAAAGCAATTATGAAGGACCAACTGCTCTCTTAGGAAAGGGAGGGTTTTTATGCTCTGTTTTTTCCTCATTTCCCTCATTTGCCCCGTTCAAATGATAGCCAGTTTCTAGACACAAAGTAAATTCACAGCATTTAACCTTCATGCCCTGGTATTCCTTCTACCTGAATTAAAAAAACATCCAGTTTCATTAGGTTTCTGTATTCTGGTGGTATCGATCCCTCAGCTGCTATGAAACAAGTTGTCACTTCTACCAAAGGTCAGGGACCCTCTGAATAAAGTAATGCATCTCCAAGTTGCTGGGGCTCAGTCCACTCATTGTACATTGGAGTAGCATGGACCCATCCTTCACTGAGAAACTGGAATTGTCCCTGGGAGATCTTTCCCTGGCAGGACTCCGGGATATTTCCATGGACGATAGGGGAAGTCACAGACCATGGGAGGTTTTACCTTGATAAAATCCAGCCAGAGACACAATCTGGAACTCCTCTAGATCTTTATTTGCTTCCCCAGGCTCCTGGTTTACTGTGCCATTTATCTGGTACAATAACACAGCCAACTCCCCATTTCCAGGTTTCCCCATGGCTCTCAAAACCCCTGTAGTCAACAGCCAATCTGCCTTGTGTGAGATCTGTGAAAGGTCCTTATAAAACAAGCACATGCAAATGTTGTTCCCCAATTTCCTACTTAACGCATGGAAGGTTCCTCCTTAAACACCAGCCCTGGCTCTGTGCACCTCAGTGTCTCCCCAGAGCTGCCGCCTCCTGTCTGCTGGGGACACCGGGCATCAGCCACAATGACCATGACACCAGCACTGGCTTTGCTCATCCTTCTGGCAGCTCCACTGGGTAAGCGCCTCCTGTCTTGTAGGACAGGGGGATGCAATGCCAGGATGAGAGAGAGACGATTAGAAGATTGACCACTTGCTAATGCTGTATTTTTGATCATTAGGTATCCTGGCTCAGGTCACGCAGAAGGAGTTTGGCCCAGGGGTGGTGAAGCCTGGAGAGACCCTCAGCCTGACCTGCACCGTCTCTGGATTCTCTCTCACTAGCTATCATATGCAGTGGGTTCGACAGGCAGCAGGGAAAGGGCTCGAGTGGGTTGGAATAATCTGGAGTGCTGGAACCACTGGTTATAACAGCGCTCTCCAAAGCCGCCTCACCATCACCAGAGACACCTCCAGCAGCCAAGTTTACCTGCGTCTGACCGGGGTCCAACCTGCAGACACAGCCCAGTATTACTGTGCCAGGAACACAGTGAATGAAAATGCATGAGAGCCTGCACAAAAACCAGCCCTGCAGCACCTGCCCGCCTGTGTGAGCAGCAGAGGCAGCAGCTGCCAGCTCCGTGCTCTGCCTGCTGGGTCGGACACATCAGGCCTTTTAGATCACTTGAACCAGCCAGGGATTAAATCCAGGGAAGGAGACTCAAAAGTGACCAGTGGGTCAGAATCTGGTATTTAGGAGGAGATCTGCTGCATCGTGCCCCTGCTCTGCCTGTCCTTCTGGCAGGAATACAAGACAAAGACTCCCTAGGCTGGCACCCAGGACTCAGGCATTGGCCAGCAGACTGCTGCGCTGTTACAGGACTAGGGACACAGCTCTGTAGTCCTGATTTTGGTTCTGGATTTAATTAGCACTCCAGCACTCACACCCTGGGAAACACCCCCAAGCTGTGGCCCAGGGAGGGGCAGTGCTGGGCTGCAGCCTTTGGCTGGTGGGTGCTTGTAGTCAGACCAGGACAGTCCCACATCCCAACAGCCGGGGCCAAATGTGACTGGGGAGGACAGGACACTAGAGTAGAAACCAGCCGTGTTTGCAACGGGTGCTCCAGGGAGTCTCAGTGACTCAGTCGTGAAAATCCCACCATGCAGGCCTGGGCATTGGGCACCCAGTCCCCTCAGCTACCTCAGGCTCAGCCCCTCTGCAAAAACCAGAGCATGCAGCCTGTGCGCAGCTGCAGCCCCTGCCTGGGGCAAAGCCCTGTGCCTCAGCTGCGTGCCCCCACTCTTCACGGGGAGCAGGGCAGAGAACAGCCCTAGCCTGGCCCAGAGCATCAGGGACGCAGCATGGCTGTGGGCAGTCAGGGCTTGGTGCTGCAGGAGGATGGATGCAGGAGTCAGGAGCAAGCCACAGCAGGAAGCAAAGGGGCACAGAGAAGTCAGATTAGCCAGGATTGTCACCTGGATCCATACAGAGGAGTCTGTCCTGCTATGCAACCCATCCTCCCACAGAAAACAGAGTTTAGCTGGAGACACTGAGACAGGCAAAGGCAGGTCCTCCAAGACCCTTGCGGTCCATGGTGGGGGATGCCGGGGGGTGTCTGGCATCCTTGTGCAGCCCTGGCTTTTAACACAAAGGGGTGATGGGACAGCTGCTTCTCCTCAGGGGTCATGTCCAGTCTGCCCTAAGCAGGTCCTGGGGCCAGGTCCTGGGGCCAGGGAGGGACATGGCTACTTGGTGGTACCCCATGACCCCCCACCCTGAAAACTCACTGCCTCCTGCTCTGACATGACCAAGCCCATGGGCCATATCTCCATGCCACACAGCAGCAGGGCCAGTCCTGAGCATACCTGCAGAGACCAACCCAGGGACTTGTGGGAGGAGCTGCAGGAGACCCCAGCACAACAAGAGGATGCTGATAGGACTGGACCCAGCCCCAGCCTCCTGTGGCTTGCACACACACAGGGCAGGATGGGGCTCCCCAGCCCTGGGCTCTCCCCAGCATGCAGCACTCAAGGGCAGCCGGGCCATGAGCCATACCCTGCAGGTAGAGGGGAAAGGTCCTGGGGAAGCCTGAACTACTCCAGTAGGCCTACAGACACCCAGGGGCTGGGGCTTCATGCAGCTGTGTAGGACTAGGCTTCAAGGGGTTAACCACCCTGGGTGTTTCAGATTTTCCACATGAGGCAAAATATTTAGGCATCCAGGTTTTCGAGTCCTCCCCCAGCTCAGGATCTGTGCATGGCAGGATGTATCTGTGATGGACCTCACCCTTCTCCTATCCCAGAGACCAGACGAGTGCACATCCACATCCTGTGATGCAGACAGACACACCGGATGCATGCATGCAGTATCCCCCTGCCCACATAGGCACCAGAGGGCAGAGACACCCAGCACACGTGCATGGGCCAAGATAAGCACAAAGCAACTATGAAGGACCAACTGCTCTCTTAGGAAAGGGAGGATTTTTATGCTCTGTTTTTTCATCATTTCCCTCATTTGCCCTGTTCAAATGATAGCCAGTTTACCAGACATGAAGCAAACTGACAGCATTTAACCTTCACACCCTGGGATTCCTTCCATATGAAATAAAAACCATCCATTAGATTTTTTTTCTGGTGGTATCGATCCCTCAGCTGCTATGAAACAAGTTGTCACTTCTACCAAAGGTCAGGGACCCTCTGAATAAAATAAGGCACCCCCAAGCCTCTGGGGCTCATTCGACATTTAAGTAGCATGGATCCTTCCTTCACTGAGAAACTGGATTTTTCCCTGGCAGGACTGTGGGATATTTCCTTGGGAGAGAGGGGAAGTCCCAGATCATGGGAGGTTTTGCCTTGATAATATCCAGCCAGAGACACAATCTGGCACTCCTCTAGATTTTTATTGTTTGGCTCTTGGTTTACTGTGCCATTTGTCTGGTACAATAACAAAGCCGACTCCCCGTTTCCAGGTTTCCCCTTGGCTCTCAAAACCCCTTTACTCAACAGCCAAATCTACCTTGTGTGAGATCTGGGATCTGTGAAAGGCCCTTATAAAAGAAGCACATGCAAATGTGGTTCCCCAATTTCCTGCTTAACGCATGCAAGGTTCCTCCTTAAACACCAGCCCTGGCTCTGTGCACCTCAGTGTCTCCCCAGAGCTGCCGCCTCCTGTCTGCTGGGGACACCGGGCATCAGCCACAATGACCATGACACCAGCACTGGCTTTGCTCATCCTTCTGGCAGCTCCACTGGGTAAGTGCCTGCCTCCTGTCTTGTGGGACAGGGGGATGCAATGTCAGGGTGAGAGGGAGACTGGTAGAAGATTGTTCATTTACTAATGCTGTAGGTTTCTCCATTAGGTGTCCTGGCTCAGGTCACACTGAAGGAGTCTGGCCCAGGGGTCGTGAAGCCTGGAGAGACCCTCAGCCTGACCTGCACCGTCTCTGGATACTCTCTCACTAGCTATGGTGTGAACTGGTTTCGGCAGGCAGCAGGGAAAGGGCTGCAGTGGGTTGGAGCTATCTGGAGCGGTGGAAACACTGGTTATAACAGCGCTCTCCAAAGCCGCCTCACCATCAGCAGAGACACGTCCAGCAGCCAAGTTTACCTGCGCCTGACCGGGGTCCAGCCTGCAGACACGGCCCAGTATTACTGTGCCAGAGACACAGTGAATGAAAATGCATGAGAGCCTGCACAAAAACCAGCCCTGCAGGACCGACCTGGATGTGTGAGCAGCAGAGGCAGCAGCTGCCAGCCCCGTGCTCTCCCTGCTGGGTGCGAGACATCAGGTCTTCAGATCACTTGAACCAGCCAGGGATTAAATCCTGACTGGAGAGGGAAGAAGAACGCCTCAGGACCTGATTGAAGACTGAAAACTGTCAGGTTTGGGGGACTTCAGGGGCGGAGCCCTGGGGCATATCAAAGGAGCTGCGTTCCCAGCAATAAGGGTACAAATGCTTGGGCTTCTTCTGCTCCTGGTTTCTGCCTCTACCTATGGCTGCCACCAAATCCCCACAAAGTCTTCTCTTCTCTAGGTTGAACCTTTCCTTTCTCTATCAGCCTTTCCTTGTGTGGCTTGCTCTTCAGGTTTTTAATGGACTAGGGATCAAGCGATCCATTTTCTGTTCCCAGCTCTGCTTTGGACTTGTTCTGTTATCTTGGACAATTAATTCTGGTCTTTTCTCTCCTATTCTTCATGCATGTGAGGTGAAGCAGCCCAACCCCTGAATGATCCTTCTGCAGAAGGGCAAGGACCAGGGAGTGTCAGTTGCTTGGCAGGACACTCCAAGATCTTGGGCAAGAAAGAGATATTTCTGATGCCAGCTTTACTACCAGTTTTACTGAGGAATCCAGGGCTTTATTAAGCCAGGTGTTGTGCTTGCTCTTAGGAAGAGACAGTCCTGGTTTTTTTTGCTTGCATCTAAAATGAATTAGGACAAATAAGGGCTCATTATTTTCCACAGCAGGGAATGAAGGATCAGAGAGTTAATGCTGAAATGTTTAGACTTCCTTAAGGACTTAGTTCCTGGAGTGTGGGAGATGGGCCACTGGTGGCCTACGAGGTCATAGCAAGTGGTCCACAGATACTGATTTCAGTTTTGATGTCTGATGATGAAGGTACATGGTTGAAAATTGTTCATGGGGCCAACATTTTGGGAACTGCAGGCCTAGGGATTTAGAATGGGTAATGAATGGGACAAGGGCATCTTACTTCTTCCCAAACTCTCCTCCAAGGTGCAATGCCCAGAAGTTACAGACAAAGTCTAAAGAATAGCCAAAGTAATCAAATTGAGTGTCTTGAGTCCTTGATAGGTCTTGAGTTGTCCTGAGTCTTGAAATGTCTTGAGTTGATACCACAAATCTAGTTTACATGTGCCAAGGCCAGAACAAGCTTCTTTATTAGACTAACAACAACGAAGATGTGCAACTTAAGGATAAAATTATCCACACCACATGTCTGAATTTTGGGAAAGTGAAATTCATACAGGAGCTTAATTTAAGATAACAGGTGCTCAACACTTTCTGAAAAAATCATCCCTTCCACCATTGTGTCTTTGTTTGAGCACTTGATCTCTTAGACAGTCTCAGATATTCACCAACTCCTGGAAACCAGAAGCAGAGCCTTTAGACATACATGTGTCTTTATTTAAAATAATGATCACAATAAATTGAGTGAGGACTGTGCTACATATCAAGAGAGCAGAGTGTGAAACCCATGCAGTTAAACTCTCTGGTGTAGTTTGTTTAATTCCTACTGAAGGCAAAAAAGTTATACTACCAATAGCAGTAAAACAAAAGCAGACTAAAACCAAGACATTTCTTAACATGAACACACAAAAAGTCACATGGGAGCTTCCTCCACAGGTAAGTGAGCGAGAGGGGACCATATATAGAAGATTTAGGCTCAAAACTTCACTGACAAGCAGTCATAATTTCTCGTGATGGGTATATTATAAAAGATATGGAGAGGCATGACTAGTTTGTGTTAGGCCTGAGGATGCTCTCCTGGGAAGAATTTGGATTCTCTATTCTACAGCAAATGGGATATGATTAGATGAGATGTAAGTAGCCCATGCTAGAAAATACTTCCCTAACCTTGGATATTAACCTAGAATCATAGAAAATTAGGGTTAGAAGGGACTTAAGGAGGTCATCTAGTCCAATCCCAGCTCAAAGCAAGGACCATGTCCAACTATATCACCCAGCCAAGGCTTTGTCTAGCCGGGTCTTAAAAAACCTCCAAGGATGGATCTTTTACCACCTCTCTGGGCAACCTGTTCCAGTGCTTTGCTACCCTCCTAGTGAGAAAGATTTGTTTCTAATTGCTAACTTAAACTTCCCTTAGTATAAATTGGACTAAACTAGGCTTGAAAACAAAAGGTAGACTTGAATAGCCTTTAATACTCAAAAATAAACTTGTCTGGCTTTCTAGAATAAAACACTGCAATTGCTTCATTTGTATGCTTTTGGTGAAGGCACAGGACATCTTTTTGCTCTGTATTCGTACAGCATCCATAGAACAGCTGGGTATTTCTACACAGCACAATAAGCATGCTACCATAACACATCTTCATTTAAACTAGCAACACTCTGGACAAATATAGCATTGGACAGGTGGTGTGGCAAGCTTTAATGTGTACTGCAAATCTTTACAGGCCAAAGTGCATAACCTGGTTGCTAGTGTCTGGGTTTCAACGCTCCGGTTATCTGTTCTAGCTAGTATTATTTAGCAGGTACTATAAATCACACTGTCATTTTGCTTTGCTTACACTCCTTAGGATGAGGGCTTCCTGACATGACTAGTTTAAAGAAGTAGAGTAGCTTAGAGTACAGTAAACTGGAGCAAGATAGGATAAAAAAAGATTGTTATTTGAAATAAGATTTGAAATTGGCCCAGGATTCCCTCAGGACCTCTTTCACTTTCTCATTCCTCAGGCTGTATATGAAGGGGTTGAGTAGAGGGGTCACCACCGTGGTCAGCACGGCCGCCACCTTGTCAAAGTCCAGGGAGTAGCTCTGCTCAGGACAAACACACGTGAAGATGGAGCTGCATAGGCAATGGTGACCACAATGATGTGGGAGACACAGGTGGAAAAAGGCCTTCTTTCTCCCAGTGGCAGAGGGGATGCTGACAATGGTGGAGATTATGTAGCTGAGCACTACAATGGAGGAGGAGATGAAGGCCAGCATCTCAAAGAAGTGCATGTTGTCACATGAGGCTTGGATCAGGGGAGCAACGTCACAAAAGAAGTGGTCCAGGATATTCACATCGCAGAATGGCAGCCGGGAGAGTTCAATGACTGGGGTGAGAACAGAAAAGAAAGCTCCAGCCCAGCACCCCAGCATCAGGAGCAAGCAGACCTTGTTGTTCATGATAGTAGTGTAGCGCAGAGGGTAGCAGATGGCTACATACCTGTCCACAGACATGACCGCCAGCAGCATGAACTCTACCGTCCCCAGCAGGAAATAGAGATAACACTGAGCGACGCAGCCACCATACGAGATGGGCTTGCTATGCATCATGAAGTTTATAAGCATCTTAGGGGAGATGACTGAGGTGAACAGGATGTCCAAGAAGGACAGGTTGCTGAGGAAGAAGTACATGGGGGTCTGGAAGCGGTGGTCAGTCCATATAATGCTGATGATGGTGAGGTTCCCAGCCAGGGTCATTATGTAGGTGACCAGGAGGACAGCAAAGAGAAATACCTGGACTTCCAAGACCCCAGTGAACCCCAGGAGGATGAATTCATCCACGGTGGTTTCATTTTCCTTTTTCCCTTCATGTTTTTCCTGCAGAAAGGATAAATGAATTCTCAATTACTTCAGGCTCAATAAACACAACAGCAGAGGCCAATCCCACTATTAATGCATCACTCTGCATATATGCACCATTCCTTTAGCAGCATCTACCAAGCAGCTGGATAGCTGACTGCCTATGCCGTTAAGGGCTAGCTGTTGACCCATACAGTATACCATTCCCTTACACTCTTTTTATACAGAAAGAAATCTCCCTATGTTAATAATAGAAATACAATGTTATTTGAAATGAGGAAACCACTGCAACCTCACCTTATTTCCCCCACCTACATTGCACAATTAATTGATTCAGGTTTCTCCATTTATCCACCCATCCATCTATTCCTCCATCCTCATTCACAGTCATCTATCTGTTCCCATTCAATGTTGATAGGCAAGCCTCTCTGGGTATATACAAATGTATACTGTAGTAGTTTTAAATGGGCCTCTTGAACTTCTTGCAAAGGCAAATAGGAGAGCTAGGCACTGCAGTTGACTTTCAGAAGGTGCCCCGCTAATTTCCATGCCTTTCATGCCTTTGGAAGTGGTTTTCCATTATGGGAAGTCTCCAGGAGAAAAGCCCTCTGGTTTATCCAAAGGCCTGTTACATCACAAAAGTAGACAATACCCACTTCGGGCACACATGGCACTTTCAGACAGCACAGAACCAGCAGGAATATGGAGTCTTAGCTGTAAAGGACAAATCCATGCAAAGAGTAAGGCAGGAGCAGGGCAGAGAATAGCACTCAGGTGTACTGCCTGCCTTGCCTGCCTGCCTCCCTTCTCAATATACCAACCTCACTCCCCTCCTGCAGCCCAGGACTCTAATCTAGGGCCAGCATCTTGCATTTGTTCAGGTATTCTCTTCTAGGAAATACAAGCACAGATCAATGCTAGGTTTAGAGATCTCAAAAAGAGAGAAGTAAGAAAAGTATGCTTAACTACCAAGTGTTCATTTCCATAACGCTACTACCAGTTTCTGTGATATCACACTTTCTCCCTTAGCTATTTCCTACCAGCAATGGAGAAAGACAACTGATACACATCCCACCAAACAGAGCCATTCACAAATACTTACAGAAGCGATTTGCCACAGCTTGTTAGAGTCTTCAAGAGTAGTAAAATTCATAAAACCTGGGTTACCTAACAACTGCCTGCAGTAGTGGATTGCCCCTTCCAGTCCTATGTTCCTTTAGGTATTTCTTCATTTAAACAAAATGCACTCTCTTTGCTCCACTTCTGTAAACTAAACTATTGAATAACTTAAGCTCCTAAAACTGTCTATGATTTGATAGCTTAATTACTCTTTGCATCAGTTCAAGGTGTGGGGAATGGAGGACCTCTGCAAAAGTATCCAATTAAAAGTTCCCACTAACCTACAGGTCACTGGATATTTATTATTTCCATAATATTTTATTTCTTCTGAAAATAGACCAAAGATCACAAATGTATTAAAAGCTGTACATCCACCAGCGACATGCAAAAACTAGGACAAGTTAGATGCTATTTTCTATATTCTAGAATAACTAACTGTCTGGAGAAGAGCTGTTTCTGAAAAGGATCTAGCTGTGAAATTACTGCTAGGATGAATGAGGACTTACTGTCCAATCTGACTAGGATGAAGTCCCTTCCTTAAGGGCTGAGACTTTCCAAGGTGCTGTGGGTGCTAGGTCCCTCTTGCAATTGGACTTGCGTTCTAGGTGTCTAAACCTCTTAGTAAAATTTAGCATCTAAAAACAGCATGAATAGTTTTAACCTCAGCACTTATATCCATAGACTGCAAGGCCAGAATGACCATTGTATTCACCTAGTCTGACCAACTATAAAAACAACCCAGAAAATCCTATGCAGCCACTCACAAAAATACCTAAAGAGTGTATGACACAAAGATAGCAAAATTATGGGACAATGGGAGTGACAGGGTGATTTTATAGTCACCCCAATGCAAATGCAAGTTCCTCTTTCCCTATTAAAAGCAGCCTGGAAAAGGCCTTTTCTTTTGCCTTTCCCCTCTGGCAATTTTGTGCCGTCATTTTCCATACCCTTCACCATGTGCTCCTTCCTTTTCATCTCCGTGCTGCTGAGCTGCTTTTGGGGTAAGTAGAGCACCATACAGTGGTCGCATGGTCCTCTTGCTTCCCTCCCGCAATCTCCTGTTCCTTTCTGCTGAATTTTTAATAGTGCCTAAGTAGAAAAGAGATGGGAAGAAACAGCTAACGAGGCACAAAAGAAGAGCAGTTCAGGCAATTCAATCCAGCTTCAGAGGTGTGAGTTCAAGCCTTGGTTATTCAAAGTTGTGGCTCAAAGGCAGCTGGAGGCATAACAGCTCTATGTGCAGTTGGCTATAGAAGCTGGCATGTATTATTTGATGGGACCACTTTGACCTTGGTTAAACCTCTACTAGTATATATATCCAACTAGCTCACTATTCCTATCCATGAATCTTACTGCAGTACCTAGCAATTGTTGCTTTTCCTTCGGTCCCTTCAGGGACTGTATGCATCTCTGCCCTTTCAACATGCATCTTTCCACCTGCTATAATCTGTCTCCACCACTTCCTACTCAGCCATCTGCTAACAAAGACTTATACCTTCAGCTGTCCAGAGCCAAGGGTCCCTGATCCAGCCACCATCAGAAGTTAAACGACCTGCGGAGACCCTGAAACTTTCCTGCAAATACTCTGGCTCTGATTTTACCAAGTACTGGATGCAGTGGGTCCGGCAGCCCCACAGCCTGGGACTGAGCTGGATTGGGGAGGCTAACAAAGATGCCACATCTACCAACGTTCGGCGGGCTTTTCAGGAGCGTGTTAAGATCACCAGGGACAATGCCAACAGCTTGATTCACTTGGAAGTGAGGAACCTGCAGCCTGAGGACAGTGCTGTGTATTACTGTGCTGCCCACAGTGACTGGAGGCTTGGACAAAACCCTGAGACCTAACGCATCCTGGCCCAGAACCAGCCTTAGAAACGTGACTGTAATGCTGTTCCTTGTTGAGGTACCAGCCCAAACCAGGAGGCATTGAAGCCGATGTGGTCTCCCCAGTGACTTCAGCAGACATATCCTTAGGCCTTAAATCCATCACTCCCAAAGTCCCAGGATAGAAAGGACCATCTGACCAAACAGTCCAAACTCCTGACATCTGTGGTCTAAATTTAACCCCATGACCTTCACAGATAGTCAGCTACCTTGGTTTGACTCCAATTATCCAGTCCCAGTGTGAAAACAGCAAGAGTTGGAAAACCCACCACTCTCCTGAGAACTTTGTTCCAGCGTTTCCTTGCTCCCCTGTTAAAATAAAGTACACCTTATTTTTAACATGAATTTGCCTGTCTTTTAAAAAAAAAAATACTTTTGTTCTACCTTTCATTGCTACAAAGAAGAGCCCTTTGCTTTCCAGTACTTTCTCCCTATGAACACCTTTAGTCTTTCACTGCTCCTGGCACCAAAAAAGGTAAAGGAGGGGGAGACGCAAGAAGTGGCATCTAATCGAGGCTTTGATGTTAACTGCTATGTAATTTAAGGCCTGTCACCTAACTGCTGGATTTTCCCTGTCTTGACTATTTAGATGAGCTCTTTGGACTAGAAAGTATATTTATTCAGATGGTAGGGGTGACTTCTGGGCATGGCCGTAAGTCCCATGTTAGTCACATTATAGGTATTCATGAGAGGAAGTTGCTATAGTCTTCTGGTGCAATTACTATACTTTCCCCACATACCACGCAAACCTTTTATAGCCCTCCAAAATTGAGGTGAGTCATAAGTGGGGAAGTTGATTTGTTTTTGCTGGACAAACATGGAGACATTGCTGCATGGTGGCTGCCATACATTTCCCTCCAAGGGGCAGAGTTTATCCTTCAGGGGCAGAGCTAATATTAATCCACACAGAGCCACAGCTGCTGCAGTCAGCTCCCCCAAAGTCAGCATTCAGCTACAACTAGAAACATCTTTTTCCCCTTCATTCTGCCTCCCTCAAACAAGGTGCATATCTTACTAGGAGGTATGTGATATGCAGTTAAATATGGTAAATAAATGCATTTATTCTCTGCAGCTCTTTCTATTGATACCTTGCTACATATTCCTAGATAAAATGCAAGTAGGTCTTCTGACAAACTATGTCTATTGTGTCCCCTTTTGATTTTAAATGGGGTTTTCACTTTTAATTCATTAAATGTGATGGTTAGTATTATGTAATGTAGTCTCAGAGTCAAATAAGTTGAACTCCATCCCTCAGTTTCCCCAACCCCAATGGGAGGGGACTGTGGGAGGGATATTAGCTTATATTAGCAGTACTGGACCAAAAAATAAATACATCGATTTTGAAGTGGATATAAGCACAATGATACCGCTGCTGCCCTGAGAAGCTTGATCTACATAGGCTTCCTAGATGATGCCCTTCATCATGGTATCTTAGAAGCATTTAATATTTCATGATTACATCATTACATCATGATTACATCATACCTGTGAATTCAGGGAGGGTGATAATCCCCACTGGACACAGAGGAAACGGAAGGATCAAGCTGTTATGTGACTTGCTTAAACCTAAACAGGAAGCCTATGGAAGAACCAGTCTTTCAAGTACTGGGGTTGTGCCCTTACCACTGAACCATCCATCCTCTCCAAGAGTGAAGCTCATGGTTTCCTGAGAACATCAAACCCTGCAGCACCGATGTGCTGTGGCTTTTGAGATGACTACATTATCCATATGCAAATAGTCTAGGACAGGGGCGGGCAATTATTTTGGGTGGAGGGCCGCTTACTGAATTTTGGCAAGCCATTGAGGGCTGCATGACAGGCAGCCAGGGGCAGCTAAATATTAATTTTCTAAATTTTTTAGGGGTCCCATGGGCCAAATAAAATGGCCTGGTGGCCCGCATCAGGCCCGTGGGCCATATTTTGCCCACCCCTGGGTCTAGGAAGACATTCACTTTTGATTTGGGAAATTCAGCCATGTCTGCAGTGGCTCAAGTCAGAAGCCTGGGGCGCTAAAGCACAGGTCTCTGGCACATAGGCAGCATGGGATGTGTGCTTGCTTCCTCCTCCTGCTGCCCCCAAGGTCTGTGGGAATGGCAGTCCACAGTCATTGCAGCAGGACTCTGCAGGGTTTCTCATTACTTCCTCTTCCTGCTTCCAGGTGTCTCTGGGATTTGCATTCCCCAGTCACAGGCAGCACTGAGGAAGCAGGGCAGGGAAGCTCCGTATTTGAGGGAAGGGAAATTTAACCCCCATCCCTGGCCCCAGACCCCAGCAGGCATTTGTCAGGGGTGGGCAGTAAGCCAGTCAGTGAGGCCATCAAGCCAGCCCTCACTGCTCCATCTAGGGAGCAGAGGGCAAGGCCAGCTCTGCTCTCTACAGCAGGCAGCACAGCACAGCCCAGTGCTGCAAAATGCTGGGATGCTGGGAGACCCTGGTTTAACTTGAACTAGGAAGGGGTCTGGGGCAGAAATTTCATAGACCAGTTTGACCCAAATGATTTAACTTTGATGCTATATTCAACCAGGTTTATGTTAAACCAGTTTCAGGCATTTTGAAAATGGTTTCTGTGCACTGAACTTCTAGGCTAGGGACAGAAGTTACACATAAACTGCTTTAAGTGATGAGAAACTGGTTTAAACCTGTAACAGAACAGAAGCTCAGTGCACATAAAGCGGTTTGAAAATGTCTGAAACTGGTTTAACATAAACCTGGTTGAATGTTGTATCAGCTCTGACACGCGGATAACTTCCACATCACACAGCCTAGCACTCCCCAGCAGCTTCTTCACACACCACAGGAGCCCTGAGGCCCCTCAGAGGCTGCAGCCAGAGCAGGGTAGGGCTGGGCCAGGCCTAACCTGCACCATGTCTGCGTTCTCACAAGCTGCAATATGTACTGGTTTTCCAGGTAGAGGGAAAAGGCTGGAACTGGTGTGTGTGGGGGGGGGGAGGGGGGGGGCCCTTATTACAACAATGCTCCAAGGAGCCTTCTCGGATTAAGTGGAGACACCTCCAGAGGCCAAACACACCTGTGACTGAATAGGTCACAGGTGAATAGCCTGAATAGCCTGGACTATGGAGACAAAGCCAAATTCAGGGAAGCCCATTACAGCTGGCTCACAAAGCACCTCTGCAGGATGCTGCCTTTACACAAACTCCTGCCCAGTGCAGGCAGGAGTCCAATGCTTTCAGCTCTTATCCTCCCAAGGGAACTCGCATGCAAATCCCTGCCCAGGGCTCCTGGGTAAATGTCCCAGAGCCTCAGTCCCTGCCCAGTCCCTGTTCGGCCCCTTTCTGTCTGCCAGGAACTGACTCACCCCATAGCGGGATGGCTGCTCTCCTGCTCTTCCTCCCGCTGCTCCTTGCTCCCACAGGTCAGTTCTTGGCGCAGATGGGGAATGATGTGGGGACACACCCCAGGCGCAGCAGGTAGCTCATTCTGTTTTGGTCTTGTCTTTTGTCTCCCAGGTGCCTTCGCAGGGGTGACACTACTCCAGTCTGGCACAGATGTGGTGCGGCCTGGGGAGACCCTCACCCTGCAATGCACTGTCTCTGGTGTGTCCCTGACTGACAACAGCTATTTTTGGCTCTGGGCCCGGCTGGGACCTGGGAAGGGGCTAAATGAGATTGAATGGATTGGAGCATATTCACCGGCGGTGGGAAAAGCACTCCCCAACCCATTGTTCAAGAACCGAACGAACATCTCTGCAGACACCTCCCAGAACCAGCTCTCCCTGCAGATGCACTCCCTGACAGCTGCAGACACCGCCACGTATTACTGTGTCAGATCCAGCACACAGTGATACAGAGCAGAGCAGGGGCTGTGCAAAAAGGGCAAGCTCTTTCCAAACTCTGCCCAGCTTCCCAGCTCCTGCTGCCTTGGCTCTCAGGTCAGGTGTGTGGTACACAGCTACGTCTCATCTGCTCACTCGCTGCTCCACGTCTCAGACCGGGGTCCCCAGTTGTCCATCATTGCACCCTCCTCCACTGATGTGCATCAGAAGAGGAAACCCTAGATGAGATGCAGGATGGACCCACTAAGGGCAGTGCTTGAGGGTCAACCGTGGGCCAGCCCTGCCTGAGCAGCTCCCATCACATGCATTTCTGGATCCATGGACAGTGGAAAAGCCTTGCCTACCAATGGCTCAAGGCATCAGTAGCTCTGGGGCCCCACCTCCCAGGCCTTCTGCTGTATGGACACCAGGGTAGTGTTCATGCTCGGGGAAGCTGGGCGTCTGGCAATCACCTAGGCCACTGAAACCAGGCTCCTGAACCCCCGTGACACACTAGGTTCTGTCCACTTTCACAGGATCCTCCTCTCGCCAAACCCCGTATCCATGCTCAGACTTCTCCACAGGGATAGCTGGGGTCTCATCACAGCTCCTAACCTGGGACTCCCTATGCTTGACCAGTGCTAATGAAGGGTTGAGGCCCCCCTGTATCCCTAAGGCTCTGGGGAGCTTTTCACCAGGAAGAAGCTGTGAGGCCCTTGGAGAAGGCATCATTCCTGGACACCAAGTCCAGAGGCAGCAAGACAACAGGCCTTGCAGGGATGGAGACCCCAGCATGGAGCCAGCACTCAGGTGACTGCAGACAGAGCCTGGTCTGAGTGCAGGGCTCCTGGGGGGCAGCAGCTGACCCATCCCTCCCGCAGAGGGTGATCAGGACCCAGTGCTGGGAGCTGCAATGCTGAGGCACATGTCAGCAAGGGAAGGGGGACCAAAGAAACTTTGCCTGGTGACATGAGAAGTGTGCACTTAGTGGAGATCATTTCCTTGAGGTCTGAGGGGCAGGAGGGGCCTCCACAGGCCATCCCCCCAGTACCTACATAGAGTCAAGTGCAGAAATGGCCCAAATGCCTTGGGAAGCCCCATTCCCCACAAACATATGCAGTGAGGCCCCTCCTCAACCCTGATCATCACGACATTTCCTGTGGTGCTGACCCCTGGGAAAAGACAGCAGTGCAGGGAAAGGGGCCATGGAGAAGGAGTCAGGGGCTCTAAGGAGGGTCGTTCTGTGTGCCTGCTGCAGCAGCTCCAGGGACACAAAACAGGTGCAGCAGCCCCTGAACAGCAGCTCCCTGTGCCCATCTGCCTGTCTGTGCCCAGACTGCACCTGAAAGGATCACCAGGGAAGGGAGACGTGGCCCCACCTGGTTTTCATTGCACCAGTTTTGGAAGATGCTGCTGCCCTGGTCTGGGCAGTCTCAGGCCATGGAATGAGGATCTTTTTCTTAATACATTTTCTAGACAGGTCTTTTTTCTCCCCAGGACCCCATGTACAATCCCAGGCTCCCCTGGGGGTGTCTAGAGGGGGTGGGAAGAAGCCACAGACTTTTCTCAGCCCTTTTGCAAAAACTCTGGGTTCATCTTCAGCTCCCATTCACTTTCACTACAGGGACACCCGATACAGACTTCTTCTCTATGCCTGAACCGGCCCGAAGCCAGCGCTTCGATCTGGACACGCTGCTTTGGACGCCAAAGTGTCTGAAGCTTCTTCGGATCTGAAGTGTGGTCTGAAGCCTCGCACAGCCCTAGTGAACACCTGTCTCCCCATGAAGCACAAGCTGAGCTCCTGTCTGCCATGATACAAAGGGGATCTTCATCCCTCAGCAGACAGCACAGTGCCTCGAAGGCTCCCAGCTTGGCACCTCTTATACTCACAGCAGGAACCCGCATGCAAATCTCTACGCAGGGGCTCCTATATAAATATAGCCCCTGGACCCCAGAGCCACAGTCACTGCCCAGCCCCTTTCTGCCCCCTCCTGCATGCTGCGAAACTTCCTGTCTTGTAGGACAAGAGAAATGGGATTCTTATGGCTTTTCCTTTGTTTCCTCTCTGCCCTCCAAAGTGAGTGTCCATGTGGGGGGCTGAAGGGGGTGGGGTGGGGTGGGGGGTGTACATCCAGTAAAGTGTTGGCTGACTTGGTTTCCCTCTTCTCAGATGCCCTGGCTGAGGTGCAGCTTGTCCAGTCTGGGCCTGGGGTGGTGAAGCCTGGAGAGACCCTCACCCTGACCTGTGCTGTGTCCGGAGTTGCGATCACTACTCGCTATAACTACTGGCACTGGATCCGGCAGCCTCCTGGGAAAGGGCTGGAGTGGATGGGACAGATCTATCCCTATAACACTGGAGAAAATAAGTACAACCCATCACTCCAGAGTTGAACCACCATCTCTGCAGACAACTCCAAGAACCAGCTCTCCCTGCAGCTGCGCTCCCTGGCAGCTGCAGACACCGCCACTTATTACTGTACCAGAGACACAGTGACACAGAGCAGGGCAGGGGCTGCACAAAAAGGCAAAACTCTTCTTACACACGTCCCAGCCCTCTTTAGAGCAAAATACTCATTAGATCCTGAAAGGAATATTGTCCTTCGAGGAGAAAGAGAGATCCCAGAGGAATCGGGAGGGAAAAGTCCCTTCTATGCCCAACTCTGCTCTTACAGTCCCAGGTTTGAACAGGCAGGAGAGGAGAGAGAGGGGCAGTAGTGGATTTTCAAAAGCATCTTCACAATTTAGCTGCTTCAAATGAATAGAAATGAAATCAAGTTGGCACTTACCTCAGCCAGCTCAATTTCAAGCCCAACTACAAGTAAGATCTTGACACTCCTGCAGATACCAGCCTTACCATAAACTAATGGTGATCAGGAGCTGAGGCATCTCATTTCCCACAGACCACTGCACCAGGCATTGGCCCAGACACACAAAGCCAGCTGCCAGCTCCAGCCAGAATGACCCCCACCTTGCACTGTGGAGAGCATGGGACATGCACTGTACCCCTGACACCTACCTGTGCCCAGCACAGATACCCTATTAGAGACAGAGCCCAGATGCACCCTACAGTGACCAATTGTAATACAGAGAGTAACCTGACCCTGGATACCCCTTGCTCCCAGCCTTCTCCCTGGTAGGCAATGGCCTCTTCCCTCAGATACTCCCTATTTCTTCCCATCGAAGAGACAACTTTGACCTCACTGGGTGCTGGGACTCCAACAAGTTGTGAGGAGGAGGAGGAGGAGGTGAAACCCTCTCATCCACCAGACCCCAGCCAGTGCCAGGGCTTCGAGTCCCTGAGGAGTTACAGCTGTAGGTGATTGCAAGCTTAGGGGTGTGCTAGGACCCAAGATAGCCTGCTGTCCTCCTCCCCACTTCTCCTGCAGGGAAGGCTATGCCCTGTGAGCACATCTTTATAAGCTCAGTGCAGCTTTTACCTTGACAGTATGAAAAGGGTGCCTGTCCTAGAGGCGATACCACCCTGCATTGCCTGGTCCCAGCCTGGCATCTCTTAAATCCAGCTCAGGATCCCATATACTAATTTTTTTCATGAGGGCTTCTGGCTGAATACAGCCCCAGAGTCCCAGACCCTCAGTTCCTGCCCAGTCCCAGCCCTGCCAAATCCTTTCTGGTAGGAAGTCTCCAGCACTCACTGGGAAGGAGAAAGAAAACTTTTTTGAGTTCTCTTTTCCCTGCTGTCTCCTCCCAGCTGAGAGTCCAAGGGAGAGAGAGGAGAGAAACAGGGAGCCCATGGGGGTCAGGTGCCTGGATCTATTGTGCTGCAGATTATTTCCTTGGATGGTTTACGGACCCCAGGTGCCCACTCTGCAATGGCACTGGTCCAGCTGGAGTCAGGGATGGTGAAGCCAGGAGAGACCTGTGCTGTCACTGATTCTTCCATCTCCAAATGGTACTATTGCAACTGAATCAAGCAGACTCCTGAGAGAAAGGGCTGGAGTAGTTGACACAGATACTTTCAGACACTGGGGCCATCTCAGCTCCACCTCATTTCCCCAGAGCTGAACCTCCGTGTCCAAGGACACCTCCCTGGAGCTGTGCTCCCAGCTGTGCACCCATTCCAGCCTTCTGCCCTGCACCAAATCCCTTCTCAGCAGCAGCCAAGGGCAGGAGCTGAAGTCAGCCAAGGCCCTGACCACCAGAGCCCTTCCTGCCCCTGCAGCACTGCTCAGTTCCCACTCTGGGGAGAGTTTTCCAAGCTCAGGCCCTTCACCTTCTTGAAAAAGGCTGGGAGGGAACAGTCCCCTGGAGCCAGCACCATGAATCTAGACACTGACCCCAGGGAACCATGCACCAACATCAGCTATCTAGACCCTGCCACCTACATCCAGATGGTTCTTCCACACACCTGGTCACATAGATTCATAGATTCATAGATGTTAGGGTCGGAAGGGACCTTAATAGATCGAGTCCGACCCTATGGCCATATACATGACATGGGCACTGTACTGATGGCTGCAGCACCAGCCCAGACATACCAAGGCAGCTGCCAGCTACAGCGGTGCCCCCAGAGCTCCCACAGATCCACAGGGGAGATCATGAGACACCCATTGCACCCTCTACACTTGTCTGCACCCAGCACAGACACCTCAGCCGATACCAAGTTCAGGCTTGAGGGGAAGTACCCAGGCTCTCCTCTCCCACCCCACATTTTTCTGCAAAGCGTGAAGTATTAGCTCCCTTTGACTCCTGTAGAAATCCTGGTCATAGCCATCAGAGAAGAGGATTTATCTCATCTACCTCCTCAAATCCTCCTATGCCCTCACATCCTCAGCAACCACTCAGGACCTTCCTTCCTGATTTGTATGTCATCCAGCAGTTCAAATGGCCCTCAGGAATGCTTGTTACACCAATCCTAAAGGTTATTACAGAATCAGGTTATCCAAATCCCTTTTGAATCTTGGGAGCTGATCCTTTGTTCTGAGCTCAATCTACTCTCTCAGGTGCAAACCTCTTCAGGGACCATTCCCAGCTGGAGACAGGATTCAATCCCAGTCCTCGCCTGTGCACACTCTGGGCACAATCATGCAAACAGGACCTGCTCTTTTGCACGTCACATGAAAAACAAGCCCTAGTCTTCCATGGAGTTTAACTCAGGCTGCAGTTGGCTCTTTCACTAGCTCTGAAGAGCATGTTGTGTCCAAAACTAGCTGCACATTTCTCCAACTGCACAGATGGGCTAAGAAAAGAGATCACCATATAACCCTTATGTCTGGGATATAGCCTGGACTCGCACAGACATAACAATACTCTGCCCCTACTATATGATAGAAGCCAGTATGAGCACTGAGACACTGGCAGGGAGAGCTCACACCAGATACATTGCCTGAGACACCTGCCCAGGGTGTGAGAGACAGACATCCCAGCAGTAGCAAGCATCTCACAGGGCCCAGCCCAGGGCTGAAAGAGGATCTGGTCCCAGGCAGAAGAGGACTGAGCAGATTGCCCAGCAGACACTGTCCTCCTCAGGGCACAAGGCTCCAGCTGCTCCAGCAGGGCCAGCCCCAGAGCTCCCTGCAGCCCAAGGCCAAATGCTGTGGGAAAGCCCCTGGCTGGGATCTAGCCTGAATCCCCAAGAGTGCAGGCAGGGAGGGGAGGAGCTGCAGCAGCTCTGCCACCTCCTGTCAGTGCAGGACCATGACTCAAGGGCATCTCAGAGTAAGGATCCAGGTCTCACGCCCCATCGCTGCCTCTGCTGTTGCATGGGTTGCACATTCCTATCAACATCTGGTGCCAGCTCCACTTACAGCCCAGGCCCTGGAGGAGACAGACCTGGGGCAGGACTCTCTTTGTCCCTCACTGTGCAACTCTGCCAGGCAGCTGAAATCTTTGACTAGCATGCAGGGAAAGGAGGCCACCCTCCAGGAAGCCCCTCCTCTGCTGCTCCCCTTATCCTCCCTGCAGGAAGTCACATGCAAATCCCTGTCCCCAGGGCCCCTAGTTAAACACCAGACCCAGCTCTGAGCACCTCAGTGTCCCTCCAGAGAGGAACCTGCCCATCCCTGCCTGCTGTGGACACTGGGCATCAGCCAGAAGGACCATGACACCTGCACTGGTTTTGCTGTCCCTGCTGGCTGCACCCCTGGGTGAGTGTCTCCTGCTGGGGGTGGAAGAGCAGAGTCAGGTGCTCGGGAAGAGAAGGAGGGTCCATTAGCTAATGCTATGTCCGTTTCCCTTTAGGCATCCTGTCCCAGGTCACACTGAAGGAGTCTGGCCCTGGGGTGGTGAGGCCTGGAGAGACCCTCACCCTCAACTGCACCATTTCTGGAGATACTGTCACCAGCAGTTACTGGGACTGGGTCTGACAAGCTCCAGGGAAAGGGCTCGAGTGGGTGGGCCAGATTGACTGGGTTAGCTCCAGGTGGCGCACATCCTACAGCCCGATGCTCCAGAGCCGAGCGACCCTGTCTGCAGACAAATCCAAGAACCAGTTCTCCCTGAAGCTGCAGTCCCTGACAGCTGCAGACACCGCCACATATTACTGTGCTGGGGCACAGTGACACAGAGCAGGGCCGGGGCTGCACAAAAAGGGGAAGGAAGTTCAGTCTGAACAGCGCAGAGAGCGCATTCACTACCAGCCCCTGAACAAATGCACAGGAGCAAAAACACGGATGAGCCAGCGGGTGAATGGAAGCAAAGCAAAGAGGGTGGGCTGTTACAGGAGGTAAGAACACCTGCTCCATCTTCTGCCACAGGTCTCCCATATCAGCTCAGGCAAATTATCCTTTCCCTTCTAATTGGAAAAAAAAACCAAACCCAAACAATCATGTTTCCAGCCTACTGGATGTCTATGTCCAAGAGATAGCCCCCTCACACCGAGCCTGGCATCAGGCAGATCCACAGAGCTTCAGGTGTCCCTATTGAGAAAGCAAACTACCACACATCTGTCATTATGAAGTTTCAAGGACAGATGGAAGATGCTAGGTTGGCCCTTCACAGACCAGGACAGCCTCACCATGACTAGAGGCAATCAGTACTGGCCTCATCTCACTTCCACACAATCAAAGCAATGCAAAACTAAATGGGGGGGGGGGGGGGTGGGGGGGCGGAAAGAGGTCCCATCTAGTCCAGCCCATTGCTCAAGGTGGGATTCTCCATGTCTCAACCATCCATCCGATGTCTGACAAACCTGCTTTTAAGAAACTTCCAGGATGAAGATTCCCCATCCTCTCTAGATAATCCATGTCTATGCTGAACCACCCTCAGAGCCAGACTGTTCTCCCTGGTCTGCAGCCTATGTTTCCTTTGCTGCAGGTGAAGACCATGACTCCTTGTCTTGCCCCCATGGCCACAAAGAATTGTCTACCACTGCTTATCTTAAAACTGCTCTTCAGATATTTGAAGCCTCATCAAATCCCCTCCGTCTTGTCTTCTGAGTAAGTCCTTCCAGTACCACCAGCTATTTCTCCAATGACACATTCCCTCATTCACTGCTGGGTTCCTGGTATGGCCACTCTTCTACTGACGTGCACTAACCAAAATAGGAACCAGTGCTCCAGGGGAAGCCTCATCAGGGAAGAAATAAGTGTAATATGGGTCCCAGAACAGACCGCTGAGGACGCCCATTTGTTACCCCCTCCTCACTAGACATTGAGCCATTGATAACTTCTAACTGAGCACAATGATCCAACCAGTTATGTATCCACCATACAGTAGTTACAGTCACAGCTGCAGGTCAAGACCAAGGTAATAGATGGTCAAAGGGAGAAAAGGAAGGAGGCAAGAAGGGGAGGGCACTGCTGAGATACCCACTGGGGAGGGGGGGAGCTTCATGGTGCTTTGCAAAGTGGGGTTTTAGGCTCCCAGACCAGCTGTGCAGACCTTGGATGCCCTGGCAGTGCAGGGGCTCCACACAAAGGAAAGGCTGGCTTTATCCAGGCACTCAGTTCCCTAAGACAACATGCTGTTCATCAGGGGTGAAACAATCTCTTATTTCCACTGGACATGTCCTTTTCCCAGGTGACTTGAGATGGAGGGATCCCTAATACCCCCAGCCTTGTCCCTGCAATGCAGCCCAGGCTTGGCAAGCATGCCTGGCACCCACAGCCAAGAGCTCTGGGACTGCCTCTGAAGAGACTGCATACAGTGTCTCTGCAAATCAGTACAGGGAGCTTTCCGGGAAATTGGCAGCAGTTCACATTGAGTTACTTTAAATTTAAGCACTGGCCAAAGGCTCTGCTCCTTCAGGGACCAAATCTGCACCAAGTCAGCAGCAACAACTGATTCAGCCCCCGTCTGGGTCCACCACATCAAGCACCTACTCTACTTCTGCACATCTGAGCATGTGTTCAGGACAGGGCTAGGTACCTGAGTGCTCCCTATCCCTCGGATCTGGGGGTCTGGATGCAAGTGACTCCCTGGCCCAGGCTCCTGAGGATGCAGGTGGGAGACAGGAGAGGTTTCAGGAGGGCCAGGACTCCACCTGCTCTGACTTCTAGGGGATTTGGGTATCATGGAGCCTCCGTAGCTCTTCCCCATCTCTAGCATTCTCCACTGCCCTGTTCCTGGGCTGCCCCATCAAAGGGTCTGTTTGAGACCCCCACTTTCCTCCTAATTCTCTCTAATTTTTGTAAAATATGGTGCTACTATTTGGGGAACTTAGTGAAACCAGGGTAGTATTGAAATTGTGCGTGTTTGTCTTTCCTGTGCATGTCTATTGCTACTAGTGCCATTATATATTTCATATACTAGCAATAAATAGCTTTTACAGTCAAACTTGTAGTAACTGGGTACATTTTTCCTTCTCTACTTCTCCTTCCTCATGTGGTCTGCAGCATCGTTTCTTTTCCCTAAGCTAAAGATCCCTGTGAAGCCCCAAAATACTGTGAGGTCTGCTCATCAAGAGGCCAAAGACTGGGACGTGCTGAGTTTGAAACACATCAGGGGATCAGCTTGTACAGGCTGATTGACCCAGTTTGACTCAGACGTGCCCTTATGAACTGAACGCTGGCCCATGAGGGTGTCAGCTGGACACCCAGCCGGATTCAGAGGGATTCTGTTCACCGGTGTGCTTGTGTCTGACTGCAGTGTATTGTTGCTCTGATGAACTGATTCTTGGCATAGGAGGGTGTCAGCCTGTCCATGCTGATCAACCCGGCTGGGTCAGGCGTGTCACATTAGTCTGTGTGTGTTTGTGTGTATGACTGATTTGGTGACTGGAAGAGCCCAGCCCCATTGAAACTGAGTCCTGCAAGATAGCTCCACTGGGGGTGAGGACTTGCAGAAGGGAGATATACAGCTCTGTATAGAAACACAAGTAACACAAGCAGCACATAGACAGAATTACCAAGACCCTAGAAATGTATCCCTGATAAATGAGCACACCCCAAAGTAATGGGCAAATCTGGTAACACTGGTGGAGTCTGGAAGAGGAGTTCAGAAGTCTGATGGGTCTCTAGAGGCATCTCCCCTGCTAAGCCTCTGGATCCACTTGCAGCAAGTACTACATGCACTGGACCTGTCAGGCTCCCAGGAAGGGGCTGCAGTGGGTTACATTCATACACAACCTCCAGAATGGTCTCACACCAAACAATAATAGTGCCATTAAAGGACAATGTACCATTCTCCAGGGATGACTCCAGCAGCACCATGCAGATACACACAGACATCCTCAGAGCCAAGGACATGGCCGGTGATTACTGTGCCAGACACACAGTGATCAGAAACTTGGTGGTCTTCAGACAAGCTTCAGATTGGAAAGCACCAGCAGAGAGCAGCAGTCCCTGCTACCACCAACACTAACTGTCCAGGTGTGATGTGGGTTCATTCCTCCGAGCTGTGCAGGGGAGATGCCAGCCTCATGGTGCTGACCAGAGGGAGGTCGCTGGGTTTCTGGGTTTCAATGAAGCAAGAGAGCCCACCTCCAGTCACAAGTGTGCTCCCTGTATCCCTCTGGCAAGCAGACCCTAGCCCCCACAGTCATGGGAGAGGTAGAGAGAAAGGATCCAGTGCTCCACACAGTGACGGGCTGGACAGGGGGATTGGGAGCCAGTGACAGCCAGGCGGTGCCCCGGGGCCAGTGCCGGTCGGGACCAGAGCAGGTTGGCAGGAGCCCGGGGTGCAACTGGCTGGGCTCTATGGAGTTGGGCTGGGCTGCCCCAGCAGGGAGAGAGGAGAGCCATCCTGCTCTGGGACCCACTGGCACTGGCTCTTGCATGCCCCTCACTCCCAGCACCCAGCAGCAGGAGAAGGGCTGGAGCGGGTTGGAGTTATCTGGAGTGATGGAAGCACCAACTATAACAGCGCTCTCCAAAGCGACCTCAGCATCAGCAGAGACACCTCCAACAGCCAAGTGCACCTGCGCCTGACCAGGCTCCAGCCATCAGACACTGCCTGGTACTAGTGTGCCAGAAACACACAGGGAATGAAAACCCATGAGAACTTGCACAAAAACCAACCCTGCGGCACCCACCTGCCTGTGTGAGCAGCAGAGTCAGCAGCTGCCAGCCCTGTGCTCTGCTTCCTGGATCTGAGACATCAGGCCTGTTAGATCACTTGAACCAGCCAAGGATTAAATCCAGGGAAGGCTCAAAAGTGACCAGTGGGTCAGAGTCTCTGATACTGAGAAGAGAACCCAGGTGTCCTTCCCTGGTCTCCATCATGTCCCTGCTCTGCCTGCCTTTCTTGCAGGAATACAAGGGGAAGACTCCTCACCCTGGCACCCAGGACTCAGGCCATCACCTGATCAAGACCTCCACTTGTCCCCCAGAGACACTCTCTGTATGGACAGTTCCCAGGGTCTCCAACAGGACAGGAAACTGTGTCCAGTGCTAATGGAGTCTAATTTATATATATTTTAATTTTCCATATTCCAAGCCAAATTAGCCAAATCAGTTCCAAATCTGTGAGTCAGTCTAGAGCCATAAGTAGCCCTACCATCTGGGGCTTCAGATGTTCCCAAATCCTCTGGTAGGCATCCTACTTGGAGGCCAAAGCCTGGAGGCTTGGGGTTCAAGTGCCCCTGAGTTTTGCTTGTGAGGCCCTAGGAGTCCAGTGCTAATGGAGTCACTGAGACCCAGAAGATGAGGACGTACCAGCACAGGTAGCTCTCAGTGCCTCTGCTCTTGCCCTCAGTAATGCTGCAGCCCCCTGCTCTCTCCAAGTGCAAGTGAATGTGGGGATAAGTGAATGCATCTCCAGACAACGGCACAGACCATGACCCAGTCAACCCATTTTCTTGGCAGCCAAGTCCAGCCATTTCACTGGGAGGGGCGCAGACCAGGCTCCTAGAAAGGATGTGCCTGCAGAGAAAGACCCTTTTCAACCTCAGAGTAACCACCGTGTGCTGTGAAGCAGGACAGCCCCTCTTACCAAGGCCACAGACCTTCACACTTTCTAGAGCCACCTGCCTTGCTCTGCCATGGAAGTGAACAGGATAGAGGCAGCCACTGCCCTGGGGAAACTATAAGCTCTCACCATTCCCAACAGCAGCCTCCACTTGGGAAGCGTGGGGCTGGTGGGAGAGGGGGAAGAGCAGAGTACTCGTCTCACTGTGCAGCAAGAGATCTTTGTGAGGACCTGCCAAAGCCACCTTCAGTTCTCTGCAGACCTAAGTGAGGCTTGTGGCTCCCCAGAAAATGCAACAAGGCCTGGGATTTCCTTGAAGCCTAAAGCTTTGCTGTCATTTTGAAAGGCCACCAGAGTTAGAGCTCATGTGAATCACACCTTAAACAAGAAGCAGAGATCCACCTTGGTCCTGGAGCCTCAGTCCCTGCCCAGCACCAGCCTTGCTCCCTCCTGCCTGCTGGGGAATCTCCTTCATCCCAGGACAATAAGGATGGAAACACTTGGGCTTCTTCTGCCCCTGGTTTCTACCCAGTTTGGGCTCCCTCAGCAATCCCCACTCACTGCTTAGCTCCCTACCCTGCATAAGGGGAAGGGTCTCCTTCACACAGATGACCCCAGTGCAGGCAGGAATCAGCAGCTCCCTGCTCTTACCCCCCCAGGGGATTCTGCCTGCATATCCCTGCCTGGGGGCTCCACAGTGGTGTGGTCAGGTGGGGGCAGGTCCTTTCAGCAAAGGGGGAGTATGGCCCCAGAGCCCGGTATGGGAATTGCCCAGACATGCAGGATGGGAAGGTCCAGCAGCAGCTGCCTATGCCCAGCACAACTGATCCTCATTGCAGGGAATGCAGCAGGGGCTGGTATAAGTCAGACAAGATGCAAATCAAGGACAAGCTGTGATATATAAATTGCTCTGTCCCACTGCTCAGGCAGTAGCTCCACAGACAACCCACAGCCCCTTGAATCTGGGCAATGGCCACCAACATCCAAGAGCTTCCCCCAGCACCAGGGAAGATGGGACTTGGGCTCCAGCTGCTTGTCCTGGTCACAGCTCTGAAAGGTATTTCATCCTCCTATATGGGAGGAACACGGAGGGCAGCGTTGCACTGATGCTGCCCTGATACTAGTTACTCTTGGATGCTGCTTTGCTTTTCAGGTGCCTGGTCCCAGGTGCAGCTGCTGGAGTCTGGAGGAGATGTGAGGAAACCTGGAGGCTTTCTGCGCCTCTCCTGCAAAGCCTCAGGGTTCACCTTCAGTGACGAGCATATGGACTGGGTCCGCCAAGCTCCTGGGAAGGGGCTGGAGTGGGTGGCTGGAGTGAACAGTGTTGGCTCCACCGAGTGGTACTCCGCGGCTGTTGAGGAGCGATTCACCGTCTCCAGAGACAACTCCCAGAACATGGCGTACCTGCAGATGAGCAGCCTCGAACATGAGGACACAGCCCTGTATTACTGTGCCAGAGACACAGTGACTCAACCCCTATTCATGGCAATACAAAATCCCAGCTCAGATCCTCCCTTCAAAGATGCCAGGAGGGGGCAGCCACGCTGCACAGCACAGCCCTGCACAGAGGCAGGAGGGTATGCAAGGGACAGGGGAGAACAAACTCCAGCCTCAAGCCTTTTTTTCAGTTCCAGGAGCCCTGACAAAAGCCACCCCCAGACCCAACTCTGCAGACATGGCTCCAGGCCACAGGAAATCCCAGGCAGGTCCTTCTCAGTGCATGTCCCAGCAGGTAGCAACTTCACAAGAAGCATCATCCTGGGCAGAGGTGGGTGCACCAGGCTTTGGAGGGGAAGAAGGAGGGTTGAATTGGAAGAGCCTTGGCCACATCACCCACTGCTGCCCAGGTCTTGGCTGCACAAAGCCCCACTCTCTCTGCTGGCCATGGAAAATCAAGTTGCGACTCCCAGCTGGAAGCAGGGCTCCTATTTCCAGAGTCCATCCATGACACAGCAGCCTCCACTCTCCCCTTCTTCCATCTCCTTCCAGTCCCCAAAAATACATACCTGCTTCACCAGCAGAGCCTCTCCGGGCCCAGCCCACACCTTGCTCACCTCAAGAAACCCACCTGAGCAAACTGGCACACATTCCAGCTCTCAATGCACCTCAGGCCACAGGACTGGGGCTCACACCAGAGCAGCGTGTGACCCAGCTCCAGGGCAGGGTGCTGGATGTCAGACGCTGGCTGGACAATGCAGCTGCTGCCCATTGTGCTGTGAACCCTGGTACACACACCGAACCAGGAGACACAGAGTATCCTGTGAGCATGGGGACATCAAAGGTCCACCAACAGAGCTTGGCAGAAGCTGTTGTTTCCCTGGGTCCTACCTGTCCCCACTCTTGTATCTAATGTGACTAACCAGTCACCAGGGACTGTCCATCAGATCATACCAGTTTCCCTGGAGGCAGCACCCCTGGGGGTCATCCCCCAGCACCAGCACCTCCCACACACACACACACTCACCAGCACCTGGGAGAGGAGGTAGGGCTCTCCCATACTAGCCAGTGTCCAGAGGCAGAGCTGCCCTCCTAGTTCCCTCCCTTTGGGAATCTCCTGCACAAGCCTCCCCCACAGGATCCCCTAGGGTCCCTACTAGGATAAGACCCCCACAGCCCCTGTCCATGACATAGCAAGGGGAAGGAGTGTCTGGGCCTCAGCTAGGTGCCTGGTGCCCTCTCAGTTTCTGATGGAATCAGGGTGTCCGAATCCTTTGGGCAGACATTTCAACCACGTCCAAGTACAAGGGGCTGAGCCTTTGATAAAGGAGGTGTTTCAGCTGCTGGACACACACACAAACCCAGTCTCAACCCAGCTGGGACTCTTCATGCGCCCAGGGGCTGCAGGCAGAGTGGGGACTCCAGCCTGGGAATAGCAGGGCTGTGGGGACCTGGGGCTCCACTCCCCAAAAAAGGATTGGGGGCAAAGCTGACTCCAGCCATGCTCTGCAGTCCCTGGTCCTGGGCCCCTCACACTGGGGCTCTGCCCGCTCACACTGGGGTTCTACATCACTTGGGGCTCTACGTCGCTGCCCCCCCCCCCACAGCCATCTTCCTCTCTCTGGCGGTCCCCCCGGGACCTTCGGCACCTAGCCCTGGCCCACCTCCAGGCCAGTCGGGACCCCAGGCCCCCGGCTCTTGGGCGTCCCTCGTGGTGGGCCCCTGGCCCTTTTGACTCTCCTAGTCCTGGCCCCAGCTTGGGCCAGTCGAGGGTACTCTCCCCTTCGGGCTGGGTCTCTAGCCCCTCACTCTATCCCCTCGGGCTTCACTGCGCTGCTATCCCCTCTCCACTGGGACAACCGCAGTGCCACAGCATCTCTAAAGTAATTAGTCTATAAGGGGCAACTCTACCCTTCCTCCTTCAAACCTGTCCCCAGGCAAGAACTCAAGCCATAGTCCTTGCTGCTGAACAAAGCCCAATGGGGCTGCTTGTGTAGGGGAGACAAGAACACACCCACCCACACCTGCTCTGTATCATTATTCTGTAACACAGAATAACACCACCACATATTATTGTACTGGGGACATGGAGCAGAGCAGGGACTGCACAAAAACTGGAAACAAAGTCTGAACGGATATGGAACAAGCATCTCATGCTCCTGCCCTGCACTTTGTCTTTGCTCAGGATTCACTAAAGACAGGAGTTCAGCCCAGGCCAACCTGCAAGGCCTGTCTGTCCCTCCAGCATTGCACAGCTCCAACTCCAGGGGAATATCCAAATCTCAGGCCCCATCCCCCCAACCATCCTGGGAAAGGTCTGGTTGGACGGAAGAGTTCCCTGGATCTCTTATCATTATTAATGATAATGATAATAGTGAAGAGTAAAGCATCCATGGACCTGACTGTAATGGCAAGAAAGGGAAGGATGCCTAATGATGGAAAGAGCTATGAAAGAACAAGGAAACTGAGAAGGAAGGGAGACACAAGGCAGAAGGAGGGAAGGAGGAGGCTACACAGGTCAAGAGCAGCTGAGAGTAGTTGATATGACCCAGAGTCCCCGGGTCTCTGCTCTGTGCTGTGTCAGCTCAGAGCAGCCCCCAGGGCAGCTCCGTTTGAGCTGTCATGAGCAGAGCACTGGGCATTTCCTCCCTGCTGCACGATGCATCTGGATCCCAAGGGGAAGTTCGTTCAATAGGTCGACTCCTCCCTGCCAGCACTGCTCACCAACCTCTGGTACCTACCCCGAGACACCCCATGCAAATCCTGCTCGGGGGTCCCTTGTTAAATACCAGCCTATGGACTGCCCACTCTCAGGCCCAGGGCTGGCAGTGGGATCTGGCTAACTCCTGCCCCGCACACCATGAAGCTCCTGGTGACCTTTGGGTTCCTGCTTTCTGCCCTGCCTGGTAAAAAAAGTTTGGGGATTGTTAAAAGAAAACACCAGGGTTGTGTCCTCAGCCTGAATCCAAAGGAGGAAGCATGTGGAGAGAGCACAGCCTGTAACCATGTTCCCTTTTCCCAGGTGCCCTTTGCCAGGTGCAGCTGGTGCCATCAGGCCCAGGGGTGGTGAAGCCTGGAGAGACCCTCACCCTGACCGGCACCGTGACTAGTGATTCGGACAAGATCATCTCCAGTGACTGCTGTGGGTGGAACTGGATCCAGAGCCCTAGAAAAGGCCTGGAGTGGATGGGGTATATAGTTACAAGTGGAAGCACAAGCTATGCCCCAGCCCTGCAAAGCAGGCTCTCCCTCACAGTGGATTCCTCCAGGAACCAGTTCTCCCTGCATCTGAGTTTCCTGACAGCCGCCGATACAGCTACATATTACTGTGCCAGGGACACAGTAATACAGAGCAGAGCAGGGCTGTGCAAAAAGGGGAAACAGGCAGTGAACACCACAGAGGGAGTGATGCAACTCAGAAACAAGCCCTCACTGACAGAAACCTGTATAAATGGAGAGAAAATTGTAAGAAGTGTATGAGGAGGTAGGAGGGGAGGAGGAGACGTGACCTGTAGAGGCTAAACTTTTCGTTTCCCCCAATGTGACAGATAAGAGGGGAAGACACTGGAAAAGAGAGGAGCAATAAAGGAGACAGACTGAGGGGGCTGGATGGATACAGGGGGCATGTGGACAGGTGGGAAGGAATGAGGAGTCACAAGATGTATTGATGCTTAAAGGCTCCAGGAAGCAGTTCTGGAAATACCAGCTGTAACTTCTGACCTACAATGAGCCACATTCACCCACAACCAGCTTCCCATACCAGGCCCTGCCCAAATGTAAAAGCAATTAATCATAGAGCAGCTGGGCTGGCAGGAGGTCACATCTAGACCAACCCCCTTCTCAAGACAGCATGAGCCATATCTGAACCAGGTCAGACAACTACCTGGCTAAAATTACACAAAAGCCCCGTCACAAAACTACAAGGCCCGTTGCCTCCAAACACCAGGAACGCCCCAAATTACCCAAAGTAGTCAAGAGAAAAGGGCTGGCAATATCCCTCCAGTGCAGAGGATGTTCATATATACTTAGGAGAGCCAGAACAACCCTGATAGGACAGAGAAGGACAGGATTTCCCAGCCCTGCACTCTGCTCTTGAAGATGCCCCATTTCCCAGCACTCAAAGGCAGCTGATGACCCAGGGAGATCGCCAGCACCAACATCATCTGCTTTTCCTGCTCAGAGTGAGGTCCCTGCACAGGGAGAAGTGGCAGGGTCACTCTGTGTGTGCCCTGAGCCAAGGGCAGAGACATGAAGCAACAGGCACTGCCTATACCACACGGGCACATGCACATGCACATAGAGAAGCAACATATGCACACACATATATGCCCATCCATATTACTCCTACCTGGCTATGACAAACTCTGGCTGTGCAAACCTAGCCCAATCCCCTACTCATGTAGCTGCTCCTGGGAACTCAGAGCCACTGCTTCAGGAGTTGAGCTGCCCTCTTGGGCTCTGCTCCTGCTGTGCCCTGCTCTGCCCCCTGCTCCTCCTGGCCCTGGTCCCAGGTGAGGGTTGGGGGCTGCAGACATCTCCATATATCATTGCACAGGAGACAGGCAGCACAGGGACACAAAGCAAGGCAGTGGCTGGGCCAAAAGGAAGCAGGTCCCTTACAGAAAGGCAGTGCCTTTGCCAGTGTGGCATACTTACTGATTCAGCCCAGTACATCCTGGGCTTGGAAAATATTCATTTTGATTGGTGGATGGGCTCAGGTAAGGTTTGGGCAGAGCCAACCCCACCCTGCCTGGGGGGGCGGGGCGAGGAGCCTCCTAGACCTGAGTGAAGCCTGCATTTTGCAGGTCTGGCAAGACTTCAGGGGTGGATCCTCTGAAGCAAATAAAAGGAGCCATGTGCTCAGCACACAAGAGATGTGTCAGGGGAAGAAGGGACTAAGAAGAGCTCGGGGAGAGATGCCCAATGGGTGAAGCAGCACCCAAAAGAGCCCCCCCCACCACCACCACCACCGGGACCGATGCCTCAGCCCCATCAGTGCACAGAGCCCAGACCCTGGGAGCCGTTTGCAGCTTGGGTCTGCAACCCTGGCAGGTGGCCAAGACCGCAGTGCAGAGATCATTGCACAGAGGGTCAAAGAGCTTACTGGGACTCTGGGAGGTGTTGGCAGCTCGGGTCCCCAACTCCTGGCATGCGGCCAGGCTGCCCATGCGGCAACACCCCCCAGCAGGTGTAAGAGCTGATCAAGCCATGCTATTGCATGAGGCGGCCTGGGCCTCCAACCCTGCTATAAGAAGTGAGCCAGACAGTGCCCAAGCCAGTGCACAGGGCTGTGAGCAGGCCTCAGGATGGGAGAGAGCCCCGGGCACTGGCCAGCCACCATGCCAGGAGAGGCGCCTATCCCACAGAGCTAGAGCAGCCCCACATCACCAGGGGATCATGAGTATTGGGAATGAGGGTGTCCCACAGGGGAAGGAGCCCACAGAATGGTTCTAGCAGGGACCCCTGTGAGGTTGGGGGTCCCATCCCAGCCCACAAGGGCTTGGTGGGGCCTGGAGCATCAACCCCTTTTCCCCTGGCAGTCAGGGTTCCCCTCATTGAATGGGGAGGCCCTAGCATAGTAGCACCTTCAACACCCGGAAGGGTGAGTGAGTGCCTCATAGTTTGTCATTTGTGCCTTATATTTTGTCAGCAAGGTTTCACTGTTACATGAGTACAAGTGTATTTTCTCTTTGATTTTCACTGCATACATGATGATGTTCTCTCATGGACTGTAAACAGTTAATTGTGTTTATCCCTGTTGACATGCTGTATTTATCTGTGTTTGCTTATACTTACCGGTTCCAGATCTGTTACTTACCTGTGTGGGTTGAAAATCTATAGAATGTATAAGTCATGTATATAATATAGTCCTGTATCATTGAGTAAGTGATTACTTATATCTATCTATCTATCTATCTATCTATCTATCTATCTATCTATCTATCTATCTATCTATCTATCTATCTATCATATAGTCCTGTATCATTGAGTAAGTGATTATCTATCTATCTATCTATCTATCTATCTATCTATCTATCTATCTATCTATCTATCTATCTATCTATCTATCTATCTATCTATCTATCTATCTATCTATCATATAGTCCTGTATCATTGAGTAAGTGATTATCTATCTATCTATCTATCTATCTATCTATCTATCTATCTATCTATCTATCTATCTATCTACGTGTGTGTGTATAACTTTATTTTAGTAATTAATAAAGCTGCATATAGTTAAGTATTTGGGTCCTGGCCTGAACCTATAGGGAAATAAGGGGAAAATGTGTGTGGTTGGTAGTTCCCTCCCATAGCCCCTCTGTCTGCTGGCACTCCCCTTCAATTTGCAGAAGGCGGGTACATACCTTGTGTACACCCAGGCTACACCAGCATTTCCATTAGCTTGGATCAATAAGACAGAAGGCACAGAAATTAGGCCCCCTGCTCCACCCCAGGCCCCTGCCATTTGCTGCCCCAACCCTGGGTGATTCTCAGCAGCACGGGGAAGCCCCATCCCAGATCTATGCGCTCCAAGCTCCATCTCCTACTCCAAGATGGCCTCCCAATTGGCTTGTGCTGCCACACATCAACCCCATCTGCTGTCTCTGTACTTCCAGGAACAGCCAAAGCTTTTTGGGGCAGGACTTAGCCGTCTGCTGTGGGCTTGTGCAGCAGTACCCATACCCTATCTCAGGTTACTGACACACGGGCACTGATCATGACCTGCTGGGATCTGGCCTCATCCCTGCCAGGTGCCATCGTCTCCTGTCCAACAGGCAGATGGGAATGTATTATTCCAACTGAGGAGAGAAGACCCAGAGGGACCAAGACTGAGAATCAAGGACCCCTGAGAGACTCACACCCTGTCATCAGGAAGGTAAAGACGAGCACGAGATTGAACCCACAGCACATGCCCACAACTGTAGATCCTGAAGGTGCTTAACCCACTGTGAAAGCTTGGGGTGCTTCCTTTAGCCTGAAACACAAAAAAATAGCCTCCCTTAGACAGCCAGACCAAGGGGGCACAAAGTCATACCTCTCCCAACAAGTCCACCATACTCGGTACAGTGAAGAACTTTATTGGTTAACAAGGGAAGGCTTGGGGAATGGTACAGGATAGAGAAGTATTACAGAATAACCCTGGAGCAAACAGTAGCTAGGTAACCTTTGATCATGCATCTACCATACAGCAAGATATCTATCTAGATAGGTTACAGCAGTTTACTCACTTCAGCATCAAGGGGGTGGGGGCTTCAAATGGTTCAGCTGCTGTGTGCGTCTTCATCATGGCTGCTGCCCCTCCTCCTGTGTAGTCTTGGCTTATATGGACCTGTTGACATGATCTACCTGATCCAATCCCAGCCGGGTGTAGTTGGACACCAGCAAACTAATTTAAAAAGCATCACCGGTCAACTCAGAGATAGACATCTCTGGGGCCACTACCCCTCTACCATGAGTTCAGTGCTTAAAACAAAAGAGAGGTAGGGCCACCCTCCCCACCTCCTCACCTGGTCCAGGTCAGGTAGGCAGAGCTGGTTCCTTAGCAACCAGAGTGATAGACAGGTAAGAAGACACTGGCAAGAAAAAAAAGTGGTAAGAGAGACATGGATGAGGCTGGAATGGAGATTTTTCACACCAAGGACCAGCCCTTCCCCTCTGTTCATACTAACCCCAGCATCTCCCTCTGTGCCAGAGACTCAGAGCCCTGTGCAGAGAGAGGAGGGCCCTGTGCTGAGCACTCCCAGCCCAGGGCTCCTCACACCCTCCTGGGACCTGCATGCAAATCCCTGGCCAGGGGCTCCAGGTTAAATACAGCCTCTTAGCTGTGGAGCCTCAGTCCATGCCCATCCCCCTCCTGCCTGCTGGGAGTCCCCCTTGTTATAGGGCAGCAGCATTGAGCTCCTTGTTCCTACTCTTCTTTCTTCTCTCTTCTCTCCCATGTAGGTTGGTGGGAAGCCAGAGCGCTGGGGCTTTCTCCCTGGACCTTATTCTTCACTTACTGTCTCTTTTCTTTAGGTTTCCTCTCTCTGCTGTGCAGCTGGTTGAGTCTGGCCCAGGGGTGGTGAAGCCTGCAGAGACCCTCACCCTGATGTGCACTGTCACAGGTTACTCCACCAGCAGTGGTTACGAGTGGCACTGGATCCAGCAGCCTCCTGGAAAAGTGCTGGAGTGAATGGGGTACATTTACTACAGTGGCAGCACACGCTACATCCTGTCCCTCCAGATCCTCTGCTCCCATGCTGAGTCCATCCAGTCCTACAGCAGGGATCCTCTGCATAGTCCTGAAAGGTCTGAACCTAGGGCCTTGGCCAAACACACAGTAAGGCCTATGTGGGCATCACCCCAGGAGCCTGGAGTGATTCAGCTCTGCAGAAAGAAGGTGCAGTGTGTGGTGCCGCTGTCTGTATACCAACCAAGACCCTGTCCAAGCCAGCCCCTCCTGGTAGACCCATTTCAGTGCCCTCTGGGGAACTAGGCTTACAGTCTGCCACGATGCCCTGCAACACACTGGCACACAGCAGTGACCTGAGCTGGGACTACAGGGTGAAGACAGCGCAGGGCAGAATAATGATCATTCAGGCATTAAGGGGAGAGGTGGATGGTCAGAGAGGCTGGAGGGGGCACAGAAAGGGCTCTTCCCTCCACAACAAACTGAGATGGGAACAGAGGATGAGAAACAGCAGAGGAGCCAACCCTTGAGGCTGCTACAACCCCATTTGTCCCTGCAGCAGGATGAGCCAAGCTGCACCAACTCAGATCCTCCTGGCAGCTCTTGTACTGCCCAGCCCCATGGAAATAACTGAGATGGATGCACCACATACATACAGACCCCAAATCTAACCAGAGCTGAAGGCAGAAGGGATATTTATACACTCTGTGCGTCAAAGGACAGCACCAGGGGAGAGATGCTCAAATGCATTTAGGTGCCCAATACCCACTCAAACCAAAGGGAGTTGAATGCCTAACCCCCTGCCAACAACTGCACCCTCTCATCCAGCAGATCTGTTCCCAGTGACCCCAGCCCTTTGGGAATCTCATCAGGCCCCTCTCACTGTCCATCCATTGCCCCCTTGCTTCTCTGACACCCTGCCCCAACCATGCAAATACCATGATTTCAGAGGACACTGATGGGGCAAGACTGTGTTATGATCTGAGCTCCTCGTTGGAAAAGCAGAGGGATTTGCCATGTTCCTGGCACTCGGTGCCCATTGCAGTCTGACAAGTAAAGACTCCAGGAACACCAGGACAGCCTAGGTGTCGCTTCCCCTCTATAGCACTCTTATGGGTCACTCAGTACTGGCCCTGTGAGCCCCACTCCCTGGCAGCTTTTGTCCCGTCAGCCAAGCTCTTCTCTGCCACTCGAATCAGCCAAGTACCCTGGGAAGAATGGGCCATGGCAGATCAGGGCCCAACTAGGATGCTTGAGTAATAAATCTGTGTACATCAGGGTAACCTGCCCCACCATGAACGTCAAAGTCTATGAACTACCCCTGAGTTTTGCAATGGGGCCACATAAACTGCAGAGACAAGTGTCTCCAGCCCTTGATCCAAGCTCTTCTGCTCAGATCTTTAAGTAAGCAGGAACCAGGCTGACTGACTGAGGCAAGATTATGACCCGCTGCCTCAGTAACACATAGGGGAAGCAACCCCCGGAGGGGAGCAAAGTGCACTGCCTGACTGAGTGGGACTTCCATCTCATTGCTGGAGTTTCCAGATGGCAGGTGCTGTCTGAAGCATTGAGCTTTGACCTGGGCCTCTGGGAGACTCCCAGAACCAGCACATTCCCTTCAGGAGCTGGGGCTGGGAACAGAAATTCACAAGTCCCCTGGCCACCCAAACCCATGGGTGAAACAAAGACACTAGCTCTGCGGCCCATCATTTCTTCTCTCTCACTTCTCCTTCTGCCCACTGAATCCAGCTGATGATCAGAACTGGACACAAGTTACAGCAAGTACTGGGAGTGAAGGCAATGTGGTCAGGGACTGTCATCAGCCTCCACCTGCCACTTAGACCAGCCCTATGTGGACTAGATGCAACAGCCTGCAGATTTGCAGATTAAAAATGTATTAGTGAGTGTGAAACATCACAGTCACTTACATGGCAGGGATATAGGACTCTGTGCATGGTAGCTGCATGGGGACATAGTAAAGACTGACACAGTGTAATATATGCAGTTAGTCATGCAGCCACTATAGCTAAGTCTGAACTAAACAGGATTTCACAGGGCCTGAGTGATTCAAGTGCCAATTTCCTACCAGTGGAAATCCATTCCTAACTCCTTGGGCTCCTCTCAAATTCCAGCCATCCGCACAATCACCCACTTCATGGCCCTTCTGTTAAAACCCCTGCCCAACTTTGCAACCGCTCCCTGAACCTTTGTTTACCTACTAGTTTCCAAAGAGCCCAAAGGATTTAGGCAACCAAGCCCCTTTCTTTGGCTAAAGGACATCCTACTGAATCCACTCTCTCATGGGACTCATGCCCCAAGCAGAGCTGCTCCCATGTATACAGGGTCCCCCCCATGACCTCTCTCATACCTGCCCTGGGAAACCACATGCAAATAATTGCTCTGAGCTTCCTGCTTAAACAACAGCCTCTGACCCAGGAGTTCCTGTTCCTTCCCCGACACACAGCTGCTCTGTGCTGAGAGACCCTTCCACACAGACCAACCATGACTTTGCTTCTGCCTCTCCTGGTAATGCTGGTCGAGATGATCAAAGGTGGGGGCCCGCGAGCTCGTGGCCACCAGCAAGAAGCAGCCACAGCCTGAACAAACAGCTTAAGCAGGGCTGGAAACCCAGCCCCAGGCACATTCCTGTCTCTGGACTCTAGCCCCTGCCATGGGCAGGAAAAATTATGCACAGTGGGAAACACAGAGCACCCGGTCCCTGCCCAGCTAGGCAGCTAGGACCTGCCAAAGCACCCACCCAGCTCCTTGCAGCAGCAGGCTCAAACCCAGCCAGCCAGGAAATGCCAGAATCTGGGGAACTGCCCCAGCGCCTCACACAGCCAGGGCCAGGCCTGCCTGCACCGTCCCCAGGCAGGCTGGATGGGACTTCTCCAGCACTCACACCCTGGAGAACACCCCCAAGCTGTGGCACAGGGAGGGGCAGTGCTGGGCTGCAGCCTTTGGCTGGTGGGTGCTTGTAGTCAGACCAGGACAGTCCCACATCCCAACAGCTGGGGCCAAGTGTGACCAGGGAGGACAGGACGCTAGAGAAGAAACCGGCCGTGCTTGAAGAGGGTGCTCCACGGAGCCTCGGCGACTCTGCCCTGAAAATCCCACCATGCTGGCCTGGGTACCAAGCACCCACATCCATCAGCCACCTCAGCCTCAGCCACTCTGCAAACACTGGAGCATGCAGCCTGTGCGGAGCTGCAGCCCCTGCCTGGGGCAAACTCCTATGCTTCAGCTGCGTGCCCCCTCCCTTCATGGGGAGCAGGGCAGAGAACAGCCCTAGCCTGGACCAGAGCACCAGGGACGCAGCGTGGCTGTGGGCAGTCAGGGTTTGGTGCTGCAGGGGGATGGATCCAGGAGTCAAGAGCAAGCCAGGGCAGGAAGCAAGGGGGCACAGAGTAGTTCGAAGAGCCAGGGTTGTCACCAGAATCCAGACAGAGGAGTCTGTTCTGCTATGCAGCCCATGTTTACACAGGAAACAGGGTCCAGCTGGGCACACTGAGGCAGGCAAAGCCAGGCCCTCCCAGACTCTTGGGGCCCATGGCAAGGGATGTCAGGGTGGGACTTGGCATCCTTGTGTAGCTTGGCTTCTAACAGAAAGAGGTGATGGGATGGCTGCCTCTCCTCAGGCAGAGGCACACAGCCTGGCCAGGGATAAGCTCAGAGCAACCACGAAGGACCAATTGCCCTCTTAGGAAAGGAAGCATTTTCAAGCTCTGTTCTTACCCTCATTTTCCTTATTTGCCCAGTTCAAATGAGAGCCAGTTGCCCAGACATGGAGTAATTTCACAGCATTTAACCCTCACACCCCGGGATTCCTTCCACCTGCAAAAAAAATGATCCAATTTAATTATTTTTTTGTATTGTGGGGGTGTCACTCACTTAGCTGCTATGAAGCAAGTTGTCTGTAGCAGGGTCACCTTTCACAGCCTCACCTTTCAGAGCCTCACCAAGGCGAGTACAATGGGAGAATGATATCCTGGGATTTGCTCGAGAAGCATCTATACATGCGAGCCAGTGTTTTGCTTGCTTTACTAGACGCACTATCACAATGTACAATTCGTCTGGTACAGTAACAAAACCCGACTCCCCATTTCCAGGTTTCTCCATGGCGCTCAAAACCTCTGTAGTCAACAGTCAAATTGGTGTGATCTGTGAAAGGCCCTTATAAAAGAAGCACATGCAAATGTTGTTCCCCAATTTCCTGCTTAACGCATGCAAGGTTCCTCCTTAAACACCAGCCCTGGCTCTGTGCACCTCAGTGTCGCCCCAGAGCTGCCGCCTCCTGTCTGCTGGGGACACCGGGCATCAGCCACAATGACCATGACACCAGCACTGGCTTTGCTCATCCTTCTGGCAGCTCCACCAGGTAAGTGCCTCCTGCCCTGTGGGGCAGGGGGATACAGAGGCAGGATGAGAGGGAGACTGGTAGAAGATTGTCCATTTGCTAATGGTGTATTTTTCTCCTTAGGTATCCTGGCCCAGGTCACACTGAAGGAGTCTGGCCCAGGGGTGGTGAAGCCCGGAGAGACCCTCAGCCTGACCTGCACCGTGTCTGGAGTCTCTCTCACTAGCTCTTATATAACCTGGGTTCGGCAGGCAGCAGGGAAAGGGCTCGAGCGGGTCGGAGTTATAGAAAGTGGTGGAAGCACCTACTATAACAGCGCTCTCCAAAGCCGCCTCACCATCACCAGAGACACCTCCAGCAGCCAAGTGCACCTGCGCCTAACCGGGGTCCAACCTGAAGACACAGCCCGGTATTACTGTGCCAGGAACACAGTGAATGAAAATGCATGAGAGCCTGCACAAAAACCAGCCCTGCAGGACCTGCCCGCCTGTGTGAGCAGCAGAGGCAGCAGCTGCCAGCCCCGCGCTCTCCCTGCTGGGTTGGACACGTCCGGCCTTTTAGATCACTTGAACCGGCCAGGGATTAAATCCAGGGAAGGAGGCTCAAAAGTGTCCAATCGGTCAGAATCTGGTATTTAGGAGGAGTTCTGCTGCATCGTGCCCCTGCTCTGCCTGTCCTTCTGGCAGGAATACAAGCCAAAGACTCCCTAGACTGGCACCCAGGACAAAGGCAATTGCCAGCTGACTGCTGTGCTGTTACAGGACTAGGGACCCAGCTCTGTAAACCTGATGATGATACTGGACTTGATTATCATTCAACCAATTAGCAGCTGTCCCAATAGTCTGGTTCCAAGTGAGGAGATTCTTGGCTAGCAAATTATCCAGGTGTATCTATCACCACAATATCAATCCAGCAACTGCTTGTACTATGTTCACACACTGTTGTGTGACTAAAACATATTAAATTGTTTATTACTAATGAAATAACAAATACAGAACAGGTACATTAAATAACAGCACTAACCAGGAACGAAGCCCACACACAATACAAATAATTTTATTATTCCTAAAACCTATACCTAACTGATCTCATACCTATTTTAAAATGTGTTCACCACAATCACTAGCACCTCAGAATCAATATCAACTCGGGGGTGAATATGGACTTTTTTATGTGAGCAGTAAACTTCATTCCACTCTGGATCTCTGCCGTTCCAACACAGGGAACACATACCACGCTGAAAGGGATGAGCCGATGGCAGCTTATCTTCTGCTTTAAGGAAGGGAAGAGAAAGGAACAAGTGATGGGTGGGTGGTACTTACCCCAGAGGGCGGAGGGCAGCTACTTAAGTGCTATGCACCCCTGCAGAGAGAAACTGGGGAGCCCACCCTAAGCAATCTTACTGGGAGTCTCAGGATTCGAGGTCATTGGGGATGAATGCTAGCTCTATGGCAGCCTCGCTGTCAAGGGTGCGCTTGCCTCATCCAACCTCCACGGTCACGGCACAGCCCAAGGCACAACACCACATAACGATCACCCACACCAGCGCACCAATACACCAGAAAGCCACTTCCACCTCGTTCATTCACCATGTTTCTATCAGTCTCTCTCCCTCTCTCTTTCTCACAGGTATCAATCAACAAAACCAACCAGCAAACCAACAAACTCACCAGCCAGACCACACACGTACCACTCACACCCAGGCATGCTATCACGCACTCACGTGCTAAGGGTCAATCAACAAAAGTCTTTATGTGGCAGTGCGCCCTGCGTGCCAGGGCTCTGCACATGGCACACCTTTCTGCTAGGCACTCTCTTCCAACATCTTCTCATCTTAACTGGGCATGCTCTCAAATAAGAGCTCTCCTCAGGCTCAACACATCACCACTTAGGCCAGGAAGCCAAACAGGTGGCTTGGCACAAGGGGTAATGATCCCCTCTCTCTGTCCCTTTCCATACAAGTCTTTTCTGAAATCTAGCTCATTGAGTGCAGCCCAGGGCTGCTCCCTGACAGCTGCAGACACCACCACATTATCACTGTGCCAGGAGAGACATGGTGGCACAGAGCAGGGTAGGGGCTGCAACCAAGGGGGAAGTAGGCTCAGCCCTGCTCCCTTGGGCCCACCCCGCCTCCTGCCCTGCACTGTTTCCCTGCTCAGCAGCAACCAAGTGCAGGAGCTGAGCCCAGTCCAGGCCCCAACCCCCAGAGCCCTGCTTGCCGCTCTGCACTGCCCATAAACCCTCCTGGGTGATTTCCATGAGGTCAGCCCCTATTAGTTCAACCCATGTGGGGAAGGGCTGGGAGGGGGGAGTCTCCCAGAGATGGCACCCAGGACCTTGCACACACAGAAGACAGAGCACTGCACACTTACAGTAACTTCCTCCATACTGTGAACAGAGCCCGGGACAGCCCCAACACACACCCACTGTGCTCTAATCTCAGGGCTGCAGCAAAGGCCACCAGCCTAGGCACACAAAGGCAGCTGCTTTGGGGTACAGCTGGCCCCCAGAGCTCCTCCCTCGACACTACAGCTGCACTGAGAAGAGCACAAGAGACCCACCACATCCCCAACACATGCCTGTGCCCACCAAGAAAATGCCACCAGAGACGAGTTGGGAATCAGACTCAACACATTGCAGTGACCAACTAGAAAGTGGAAAGAAATCCCCTTTCCTATTCCATGTAGCTGTCATCCATTCTCCCACCCAGCAGCAACACTCACCACCTGTGCTCAGAGGGAATGAAACTGGGAGAGAAACATGCCCAGAACAGAGAAATGGCCCTTTGGGCTAGAAACCGTGTGTAAATCGTTTCCCAAGTGTGATTTTGGTTGCAATACAACATCTTACAACAACAACAACAGCAACAACAACCACCACCAAATCCTTGCCTCATACTTCCCCTGAACCTTCCCAGCAACTCTCTGAAATACACACTTGGTCCACATAAACTATCACCAGATATCTGCTGTACATACATTTCTTGGACCATCACAACCTTAGCCACACTGCAAGCCTGCTATGGGATAGAAGTAGATCCAAGGAAAAGGTCAATGGAATTGAGACAAGACGTGTAAGAGCTCACAACAAATATATCACGTTAAGAAACTTTGAAATGCGTAGGTGCAGATAAACAGCTAGGATGCAGGTTTAATGGTCTAAGGGCCAAGGCCAGGGTGCAGAGGGGATCTGGACTCAGGCAGCAGAGGAGCAAGGGCACCATCATCCTTGGGACACAAGGCTCCAGCTGCTCATGCAGGGTCTGCCCGGAGCCCCCTTCAGCTCAGAGCCAAACTCCCTGGAAAGCCCCTGACTATGATCCAGCCTCAGTCCCCTGGGAGCCCGGGGGGGTGCGGGGGTGGGCAAGAGATGCAGCAGCTCTGCCACCCCCTGCCAGGAACAGGCCAGGGCTGAAGGCGTAGGGGACAGACTGTGGTGAACAGCATCACTACAACAGGCTGCAGTCTCAGATCCGCACATCAGACCATGAGAAACAATCCCTCTTGCCTTAGGGACCCAACCTGGCTCTGGGGTATTAGGGGGTGGGAATCTCTCTGATTGAAGATGTTTAAATTTGGGTAAAGGGGCAGGAGGAGGGGCTGGAGCCCACGTCTCCAGGGAGCATCTGCACCACTAACAGAGAGAGTCAGTCTCTGGCTAATCCAATGGGACCCAGAGGAGCACAAACCACTTCACAGATGAGTTTACACCCTGTCTATATGGAGCAGAACCTGTGTTGCTAAAAGTCTGAGGGCCCCCACCTGCTGTGGCTGCTCCCGGCTTGAGAACCTGCAGCCCCGTGCGTCTCAGTGTCACCGGCTGCCAGCAGGATGTCATTGTTTCTTTCGTTGCAAGCGTCCTATCCCAGATCCAGCTTCTGGAGTCTGTGGGGGTCACGAAAAAGTGTGGAGATTCTGTGTGCCTCTCCTGCAAAGCCTGTGGGTTCACCTTCAGGGACACTTGGATGACTTGGACCTGGCAGCCCCTGTGAAGGGGCTTCAGTGGGTTGGGGGAATCAATGGGAATTCAAATAGTACTGGATACATGCCAGAAGTGAAAGGGAGATTCACCATCTCCAAAGTCAATGCCCAGAACCTGCTGTGCCTGCAGATGAGCAGCCTGAACCCCACCGACCCAGCCCCGTATTACTGTGCTTGGTACAGAGCAAGAGAAAGCCCCTCTGAGCACAGGCAAAAACCTGCCAGGGCCATTTCCCAGCCTGTTCCAGCAGGTGGTGATGACAGTACATGATTTGCAGCAGGAGAAAGGACAGGGCAGGGGCCTGGAAACATCTGTCTTCATCAGTCTTCTCTCTGGATTTCACACCAGTTGCAGTGCTGTGTTGAGATCCATCTTGGCCATCTCCTGCCCTGTCCACCCTGTCTCCTCCACTCCCGTCCAGCCCCTCCTCCTGCCCTGCTCTGCATCCCCACATCTCCCAGGGCACCTGACAACACAGCCCCACAATCAGAAGACCTCACGACTCCCCAAAGCGCCTCAGGGCAGAGCCTGCCCCTTTGGGCGAGCTTCACCCTGAGTCCCAACGCCATATGCCTCTTTGCTGCCTGGCCAGCCCATCAGTGGGATGCACATGGTGCCATGCTGCTTTCAAAGGCTGCAGTGAGGCACGGAGGCAGGGAGCAGGCAGAGCGCAGCTCCTGCCCACCCTTGCCCCATGCAAAGATTGGGAGCCACATGCTGGCTGCTTATGAGCTGCTTCGGACTATATCCTTCTGCATACAGATGGGTTTGTGGCAACAGACTGTTCTGTCAATGCAGCTATGTGACCGCATCAGTCCACACCATGAAAATTTACTGTATAGATTTAATTTAAAATGGAAAAAAAGTCAGGTTCTTTCTTTACAAGGATATATAATTTTATTCAGTGTTTGATGACATTTTCATATTAGACTCATATGCATATTTGTCATCAAGACACTGAAGAATGAGAAACTGGTGCCAGTGTCTCAAGACTCTTTTCTCCCAAATGATTCAGTTTTGCAGAATTGCCAAGAGTGCATATTTCAAGGTTTTTAAATAATTGGGTGAGCATAGTAGCAGCAGGATCAGTTGTTAATTTCTGCAGGTTTAACACCAGGGTGTATGGCATTTGAGAACTCAAATCAGCGTGAAAAAAACTGAGACCAGAATCCTGCTTATCTTACAGTTGATAAGATAACTAATCAACTGCAGTTGATAAGTTGGTCCCCCCTTCTCCCCTTCCCCCCCACACTTGCCAAAAGGGGGAGGCAGGACCGAAGCAGCGTGCTCACGGACCGAAGCAGCGTGCTCAAGGACTGAAGTGACACGCTCGAGGACCAAAGCGGCGCACCTACAGATCACTACACCTTACAGAGAACATTGGACCTGAATCTCTTCCGCCTCCACAAGAGAAGGCTGAGAGGTGGTCTTCTGGCCATCTATCAACTCATCCGGGGTGCGGGGGAGGAGAGTAGGAAATAGGGGATACGATGTTTACCAGGCCCCATCGGGGTAACTAGAAACAATGGCCACAAGCTGAAGGAGAGCAAATTTAGACTGGGCATGAGAAAAAAAACCCTCTTTACAGTGAGGGTTGCCAAAATATGAAATATGCTTCCAGGAGACATCTCTCTGGTCACTGCACTCCCCTGAGCCTGCATGGCCCTGCGTGGTGTGCAGGGTTCAATCCAGAGTCCAGCTCGGAGGCACAGGTCTCCTGGGAAGCCCTGGGCAGGGCTCCAGGCACTGAGGGCAGCACTGATGCAAATCCTAGCCCAGCTCCCTTGCTAAAATCTGCAGAGCTCTGACACCAGCCCAGCACAGGGAACTGGGATGCTGAGGAGGAATTGTCCCTGTCAGCACACGATGGCATCACGATTCCTGTTTCTTTCCTTCCTCTTCCTCCTCACCCTAGGTCAGTGCCTCAGTGGGGCTATTCCCCACAGCCCATCCTGATAGCTAGTTGCTGAAGAGCCAGGGATTCAGGTGCCCTCACACCAACATACAAGATGAGTCACAGCAGATTTCATGCTAATGTTTCCCTGTTCCCAGGTGCTTGGTCCCAGGTACAGCTGCTCCAGTCTGGCCCAGGGGTGGTGACGCCTGGAGAGACCCTCACCCTGACCTGCACTGTCTCTGGACAAGCTATCGCTACAAGCAACACATGGTGGCACTGGATACGGCAGCCTCAACCAGAGTTAGAGTCCATGGGGTATATTAGCTACAGTGGTAGCACCGGCTACAGCCCATCCATGCAGAGCCGCATCTCCATCTCCAGAGACACCTCCAAGAACCAGTTCTCCCTGAACCTGCGCTCCCTGACAGCCGCAGACACCGCCACGTATTACTGTGCCAGATGCACAGTGACACAGAGCAGGGCAGGGGCTGCACAAGAAGGGGAAGTGGGTTCAGACTAGATAGCAGTGGCAAATATCCCTGTGAGGGGAAACAATTGATAGGGACAAGAAGCAAAAAGGGCCAAACTGGGGAAACTGCCCTGCAGGAAGAAATGTCGCTATTTGCTGAGAATCGCTGGGCACTGCCTGTGCCCAGAAACCAGCTGGTCCTGCTGGGCCACAGGACAGAATTGGGAATCATTGAGCAAGTCACAAGGGAAGTCAGCCCCTAAATAAGCCCCTTGGTTGCTGCAGAGGGAGGCAGCTGGGACTCAGACCCGGGGCCTGTCCCTCACACATTGGGCGCAGCACCTTACACACAGCATGGTCTATCTGTCTCCATAATTTTACCAGGTCAAAATTAAATGCTTATCACCATGATAACTGTTTTGTAGACAATAAGCCAATGTGATCCAATTAAGGGTCACCCCCTGAGATCCTTTTCCCTCACTCAAACACCTGTATAGCAAATATCTGTTCTGGGGGTATCACTCCCTCTGCTCCTATGGAGTAAATTGAGACTTCTAGCCCAGAAAAGTCACCTTCGGAATAAAGCAAGACCCCCGTTTCCCTCCCCTCCCCCTCCCCGAGATCCTGGGGCTCAGTCTATTGATTGTAACATAAAACAGCATGGACACATCCCTCCCTGAGACCATCATAAGACAAAAGCAGGGAAGGGTTTGTTCCCTGGGACAGAAGGGAAGGTCCCGAGCTAGAAAGGATTCACTTCGACAACTCCTGGCTCATGCACTTTCCATAATGCCTCTAGGTCTCGATCAGCTTCTCCACGTTCCTAAACCCCTTGGCATTCAAAAAGCCAATAGTAAATAGACAGATTTACATTGTGTTCAAAGAGATCTACAGCAAGGCCCTTATAAAACAAGCACATGCAAATTGTGCGACCCAATTTCCTGCTTGACACCTGGACGTGTCCTCATTAAGCACCAGCCCTGGCTCTGGGTGCTTCAGTGTCTCCTCAGACCTGCCACCTCCTTTCCCTTGGGGACACCGGGCATTAGTCAGAAGCACCATGACACCAGCACTGGCTTTGTTAATCTTGCTAGCAGCCCCCCTGGGTAAGTGTCTGCTGGGATGTGGGGCAGGGGGAGGAAGATGCAGAGGGAGAGGATCCATTAGCTAATTCCCTATTTGTTTTTCCATTAGGAGTCCTGTCCCAGATCACACTGAAGGAGTCTGGCCCAGGGGTGGTGAAGCCCGGAGAGACCCTCAGCCTGACCTGCGCCGTGTCTGGATTCTCTCTCACTAGCTATGGTGTGCACTGGGTTCGGCAGGCAGCAGGAGAAGGGCTGCAGTGGGTAGGAGTTATCTGGAGTGGTGGAAGCACTAACTATAACAGCGCTCTCCAAAGCCGCCTCACCATCACCAGAGACACCTCCAGCAGCCAAGTTTACCTGCGCCTGACCGGGGTCCAGCCTGCAGACACGGCCCAGTATTACTGTGCCAGAGACACACAGTGAATGAAAATGCATGCGAGCCTGCACAAAAACCAGCCCTGCAGGACTGACCTGGCTGTGTGAGCAGCAGAGGCAGCAGCTGCCAGCCCCGTGCTCTCCCTGCTGGGTCGGACACATCAGGCCTGTCAGATCACTTTAACTAGCCAGGGATTCAATCCAGGGATAGCTCAGAAGTGACCACTAGTATGAGAATTGAACCTATGTGTCCTGCCCAGCCTGGCACCCAGGACTCAGGCTGCCACCAGCCTGCCGTGCTGTTATAGGACTAGAGACACGGCTCAGGAGTACACATGGCTGGGAGATCAGCCTCGGCGTAGGAGGCAGAGCACAGCCCTGGCCCTGCACTCCACCTCCCACCACTGGCCTGAGCTCCATGGAGCCGTGCTGGATGCAGGCTTCACCCAGCGCCAGTCCGAGCTGGCAGCAGCAGCCTCCTGTCATCCGGCACCGATCCAGGGCCCCACAGCCCTGAGACGGCTGTGAGGTTGTGCGAGACTCCTCCCAGGTGTGCGGGCCCCCAGATCTATGCCTGGATGGCAGGAGGCTGCTGCTGCTGCTGCCTGGGGCTAGCGGCACCATCTGTCCTGCCCGGTGCTGGGTGCAGGCTGCGCTCAGTGCCGCTCCTAGGCAGCAGTGGCAGCCTTCTGTCATCCAGCGCAGATCCGGGGCCCGCACCCCTGGGAGGAGTCCGGCGCAGCCCTCCGGGGGTGCAAGCCCCCGAGATCGGCTTGCCAGATGACAGAAGGCTGCTTTCAATACTTCGAGCTGCACTTTCCAAGAAACTTCTGCACCTATGTCCTTTAGACTTGGCAGGCTTCATGCCCTCAGAAGGGGCTACCACCCCTGCATCATGCATCTGAATCAGGCAAGATCTGAAAATGTTTAGGCATGTTCATGATTCCCTATGATAGCCTATGGGCAACATGGTAAAACGAGACATTGCTTTGAAATGAAATGAAATGACAAAATGAAACATTAATCCTTCAAAATGAAATGATGGCGTGTCACACAGCCTTAATGGCCTGCTGTGCTGAGGGATCTCCAGAGCCACAGGCTGCAGGGCACAGTGCTGGGAGCAGCACACAGACAAGAGCAGAAGAAGACAGACCCTCGGCATTTGAAACACCCTTAGGCTGGTCACAGGTCACAGGGAGATGCATTCACACCTCCTGCAATGCTGAAGGCCTCAACCACAGGCAGGGGAAGACTTATTGTCACCCCACTGAAACGTTGAACACCAAAGTGGTACCTGGAGAGACCCCTAAATATCCCCCTCGGTTGCTGCAGAGGGAGGCAGCCAGGACTCAGACCCGTGGCCTGTCCCTCACACATTGGGCGCAGCACCTTACAGACAGCATGGTCTATCTGTCTCCCAGGGAAAGCCGCCACCCCTCCAGCCCCTGACAACAGGGCCCGGGGAGCTCCAGATCCACCAATGCTGCCTCCTGTCCCATCCCCCCGCCCTGCCCAGGCTCCTGCAACAGTCACTGGAGGAGAGCAAGTCCCAGCAACCGGAGATACCTGGGTCAAGGCCAGCAGGTGCCAGAGGAAGTTCGTGGGGAACCTGGAGGCTGCAGTAACCATCCCTCTGGAGAGGGGAAGCTGCCCCATGCCCACACAGCACTGCCCAAGCAGGTGCTTCATGGGGCTCAGCCCTGTGGGGAGACTCACAGCCAGAACCAGACTCAGGGGGTCTCTAGGCACAGGCCAGGGCCAAGGCTGCTGAACCCCTGCTGTGGTAATGGAGACAGCCCAGGCAGCCGTACCTGTGCTGGGCAGGGAAAACCCGTGTGCTAGGGCACCTGATTAAAACAACAGCTCCTAGGTGCCGAGCTTCAGGCCCTCTTTGATCATTGCCCTGTGGACTCGGGGCACAAAAGCCACAAAGGTCTCATATGCCCTGGTTCCCTCTGGCCCTGCAGGGTCACAGCAATCACGGGTGAGCAAGGGTCAGCAACTTCCCCTGAGCCACCCCTGTAGCCCAGCTCCATGCTGTCCTTGGGAAGCTCCTCTTCCTCCTCTCTGCCCTGCCAGGTGAGTCCACATCCCACAGCCCTGAAATGCCCCAAATCCCTTGAGATTTCAGGGGCCTCAACAGGTCCTGAGCCTGACCACAGCACCAGGGAGTCCTTGACCAATTCCCATGTGCCCAAGCAGGGCCCAGCATGATGCTTCTTCTTACCCTTACTTCTTCCTAGGTCCCAGTTTCAGATTCACCTAGTGGAGTCTAGAGGGGGAATTCAGAAGCCCAGACGATCTCTGCACCTTTCTGCAGTCTTGGGATCCAACTTCAGCAGCAATTCAGTGACCTGGTTCCGTCACGCTCTTGGGAGGGGGCTGCAGTCAGGGCAGGGTTACACAACCCTGGTCATGGCCACACAACTTGCTACAGCAAGGAGGTGAAGGGGCCATTCTCCATCTCCAGAGAACTGCATCACCATGCACCTGGACAGGAGCAGCCTCAGAGCAGAGAACAAGGTCTGGTGGGGAAGAGATGCAGGTTGTGAGACTGCGGTCAATGCAAACCCCAATGCAAACCTCCTACCCACTCCATGTCTTTAGGGATCAGCTGTCACAGCCAGGGAGGATTTGCTGAGCTGCCAGGGATGCACGCTCCAAAGTCACACAAGCACCAGTCAGTGCCGCCCCTGTAAACCTGCCCCCTGCTCTGCCGTGGCTGAGCGCATTTCCATCAGTTGTTTATCATCTTGAGAACCAGTTTCCCAGGTGAGAAGCAATTGTGCTGCTTTGAACCCTCATGCCCTGGGTTCTCTTTTCCCACAGACAACTCAGTGCCCAGCTCACCAGCAAGGTTTGCCCTCATTCATGGACCAATTCTTTGGTAACAGATAGCTTGACCCCACCATCACCTTGGCTTTCATGGGGTCTTATCAAGCCGCACCAGTGGGGATTCCCACCATTGCCTGGCACATCTGGAAATTGGGTGAGTGCCGAGAGAGAGGGAATACAAGTGCAGGATATGGATAGAGGGACACACAACTGTTATTAGGTGCAGAGAAAATGATGCAGCCTCCCTCTCTCCAGATACCCACCATGACGAAGAGAAACCTTCTCCACTGCCCTCCATGAGTACAACATGATCCCCAGTCATTTCCCACTCTCTGGTAGACTAAGAACACCCTCATTTCCCAAGTTATTCACACAATGTAATGCTACAGCTATAGGGGAACACAGGGGTGCAGCACTGCCCAGCACACCCAGGCACCCCGCAACAGAGACACTCAGCGAACCTGCATGGGCAGAGATCAGCATGGAGCGAGCACAGAGGACCAACTGCTCAAGTAAGGAAAGGAAGGATCTTATGCCCATCAGTCCCTATTCTATTTATCCCCATTTCCATAATTTTACCAGGTCAAAACTAAATGCTTATCACCATGATAACTGTTTCGTAGACAGGAAGCCAATGTGTTCCATTTACGGGTCATCCCCTGAGATCCTTTTCCCTCACACAAACACCTGTATAGCAAATTTCTGTTCTGGGGGTATCACTCCCTCTGCTCCTATGGAGTCAGTTGAGACTTCTAGCCCAGAAAAGTCACCTTTGGAATAAAGCAAGACCCCCTTTTCCCTCCCCTTCGTCCCTCCACCCCGAGATCCTGGGGCTCAATCTATTGATTGTAACAAAAAACAGCATGGACACATCCCTCACTGAGACCATCATAAGACAAAGAAGGGAAGGGTTTGTTCCCTGGGACAGAAGGGAAGGTCCCGAGCTTGAAAGGATTCGCTTTGACAACTCCTGACTCATGCACACTTTCCATAATGCCTCTAGGTCTTGATCAGCTTCTCCACGTTCCTAAACCCCTTGGCTTTCAATACCCCAACAGTAAATAGACACATTTACATTGTGTTCAGAGAGATCTACAGCAAGGCCCCTTATAAAGAAAGCACATGCAAATTGTGTGACCCAGTTTCCTGCTTGACACCTGGAAGTGTCCTCATTAAACACCAGCCCTGGCTCTGGGTGCTTCAGTGTCTCCTCAGACCTGCCACCTCCTTTCCCTTGGGGACACCGGGCATTAGTCAGAAGCACCATGACACCAGCACTGGCTTTGTTAATCTTGCTAGCAGCCCCCCTGGGTAAGTGTCTGCTGGGATGTGGGGCAGGGGGAGGAAGATGCAGAGGGAGAGGATCCATTAGCTAATTCCCTATTTGTTTTTCCATTAGGTGTCCTGTCCCAGATCACGCTGAAGGAGTCTGGCCCAGGGGTGGTGAAGCCTGGAGAGACCCTCAGCCTGACCTGCACCGTGTCTGGATTCTCTCTCACTAGCTATGGTGTGCACTGGGTTCGGCAGGCAGGAGGAGAAGGGCTGCAGTGGGTAGGAGTTATCTGGGGTGGTGGAAGCACTAACTATAACAGCGCTCTCCAAAGCCGCCTCACCATCACCAGAGACACCTCCAGCAGCCAAGTTCACCTGCGGCTGACCGGGGTCCAGCCTGCAGACACGGCCCCGTACTACTGTGCTAAACACACAGTGAATGAAAATGCATGCGAGCCTGCACAAAAACCAGCCCTGCAGGACTGACCTGCCTGTGTGAGCAGCAGAGACAGCAGCTGCCAGCCCCGTGCTCTCCCTGCTGGGTCGGACACATCAGGCCTGTTAGAGCACTTGATCCAGCCAGGGATTCAATCCAGGGAAGGCTCAAGAGTGACCAGTGGGTCAAAAATCTCATATTTACAATGGGCCCCACATACCCTGCCCCGGTCTACATTGTGCCCCTAGCTCGACCTCTCCTTGAAGAAATACAAGAGAAAGGCTGCCCAAGCTGGCACACAGGAATCAGGCAGCTGCCAGCAGACTGCTGTGCTTTTCCAGGACTAGGGACACAACTCTGGAGTCCTGACACCCCTTGTCTGTGCCAGGACTTACAGACCTCTCTGCACTGCTCAACACAGTTGGAGATGGTGGCTGCACAGGGATTTCCTGAGACATGATCCTGACCAAGACATGCCCTTCCTCCCACACAGACCCATTAGCCATGTCTACACAAGATGATGACTGTGCAGTCATTACTGGACAGTCATTTAGTACTGGTATAAAAAATACCTAATGGCTGCACAGCAACTGGAGTTACTGTCCAGTAGCATCACCAAATGGCTCTTTTGTGATGTTGGCTCTTCAGTAGCCTGAGACCCCAGCTGCCACAGCAGGATCCTGACCACCCTGTGGATGCTGGATACCAGGTACCTGCAAGGAGGTTCAGAGTGCCCGTGGCTGGATGCCAGGTAGCTCACAGGGGTTCATAGTGGCCATGGCTCCAAACTACCCACCGAGTTTGGCCTGACACAGCCCTGCCCTGAGTTAGGCTCGTGGCTGGGGATGAATCCTGAAGTACCTTGTCCACCTGAAGAGAAGGCAGACATGCTGCAAGGTTGAAGCTAGGCCTGTAAGCAGAGCCAGACAACTATTTATAGTATATTGTTGTTTTTAACGATTTCTATGCGGCCTGGACATCATTGACTACAGACCCTTTCCAGATACACAGGGTCTTGACCAGCTCACGTTGGGCCAAGAGTTCCTGCATCCTGGCCTAACCCGATGGGAAAGGGATTTCTGGGCTGGGGCTGGCATTGCACAGTATGCCAAAGAAGTTTCTTTGGTTCAGTCAAGTTTTCCTACTTCAAAAGGTCACAGATCCACAGGGTGGCACCAAATGTTCACATTAGTAATGATACAGAGATACTAGAAGACAGCACTTAGGACAGCACCGGGGGCTCTTCCCATCCTCTGCAACATGAAGGAGAGATGTTGGAAGGATGTGGGGATCTCTGCTAACACTGCCTTTTACCATCAAAGGCACTGCAGTGTGTAGCTCTTGAGGGGTGGAGTGGCATGGGGGAGGTGGGGTGGAGGGGGTTGAGACCTCAGTGCCCAGCTCACCAGCAAGGTTTGCCCTCATTCATGGACCAATTCTTTGGTAACAGACAGCTTGACCCCACCATCACCTTGGCTTTCATGGGGTTTTATCAAGCTTCACCAGCTGGGATTCCCACCATTGCCTGGCACATCTGGAAATTGGGTGAGTGCCAAGAGAGAGGGAATACAAGTGCAGGATATGGATAGAGGGGCACACAACTGTTATTAGGCGCAGAGAAAATGATGCAGCCTCCCTCTCTCCAGATACCCACCATGACCAAGAGAAACCTACTCCACTGCCCTCTATGAGCACAACATGATCCCCGGTCATTTCCCACTCTCTGGTAGACTAAGAACACCCTCATTTCCCAAGTTATTCACACAATGTAATGCTACAGCTATAGGGGAACACAGGGGTGCAGCACTGCCCAGCACACCCAGGCACCCCGCACCAGAGACAATCAGCGAACCTGCATGGGCAGAGATCAGCATGGAGCGAGCACAAAGGACCAACTGCTCAAGTAAGGAAAGGAAGGATCTTATGCCCATCAGTCCCTATTCTGTTTATCCCCATTTCCCTAATTTTACCAGGTCAAAATTAAATGCTTATCACCATGATAACTGTTTTGTAGACAGGAAGCCAACGTGTTCCATTTAAGGGTCACCCCCTGAGATCCTTTTCCCTCACACAAACACCTGTATAGCAAATTTCTGTTCTGGGGGTATCACTCCCTCTGCTCCTATGCAATAAGTTGAGACTTCTAGCCCAGAAAAGTCACCTTTGGAATAAAGCAAGACCCCCTTTTCCCTCCCCCTCCTCCCTCCACCCCGAGATCCTGGGGCTCAGTCTATTGATTGTAACAAAAAACAGCATGGACACATGCCTCACTGAGACCATCATAAGACAAAGGAGGGAAGGGTTTGTTCCCTGGGACAGAAGGGAAGGTCCCGAGCTTGAAAGGATTCACTTTGACAACTCCTGACTCATGCACACTTTCCATAATGCCTCTAGGTCTTGATCAGCTTCTCCACGTTCCTAAACCCCTTGGCTTTCAATACCCCAACAGTAAATAGACACATTTACATTGTGTTCAGAGAGATCTACAGCATGGCCCCTTATAAAGAAAGCACATGCAAATTGTGTGACCCAGTTTCCTGCTTGACACCTGGAAGTGTCCTCATTAAGCACCAGCCCTGGCTCTGGGTGCTTCAGTGTCTCCTCAGACCTGCCACCTCCTTTCCCTTGGGGACACCGGGCATTAGTCACAAGGACCATGACACCAGCACTGGCTTTGTTAATCTTGCTAGCAGCCCCCCTGGGTAAGTGTCTGCTGGGATGTGGGGCAGGGGGAGGAAGATGCAGAGGGAGAGGATCCATTAGCTAATTCCCTATTTGTTTTTCCATTAGGTGTCCTGTCCCAGATCACGCTGAAGGAGTCTGGCCCAGGGGTGGTGAAGCCTGGAGAGACCCTCAGCCTGACCTGCACCGTGTCTGGATTCTCTCTCACTAGCTATGGTGTGCACTGGGTTCGGCAGGCAGCAGGAGAAGGGCTGCAGTGGGTAGGAGTTATCTGGGGTGGTGGAAGCACTGGTTATAACAGCGTTCTCCAAAGCCACCTCACCATCACCAGAGACACCTCCAGCAGCCAAGTTCACCTGCGGCTGACCGGGGTCCAGCCTGCAGACACGGCCCCGTACTACTGTGCTAAACACACAGTGAATGAAAATGCATGCGAGCCTGCACAAAAACCAGCCCTGCAGGACCGACCTGCCTGTGTGAGCAGCAGAGACAGCAGCTGCCAGCCCCGTGCTCTCCCTGCTGGGTCGGACACATCAGGCCTGTTAGAGCACTTGATCCAGCCAGGGATTCAATCCAGGGAAGGCTCAAGAGTGACCAGTGGGTCAAAAATCTCATATTTACAATGGGCCCCACATACCCTGCCCCGGTCTACATTATGCCCCTAGCTCGACCTCTCCTTGAAGAAATACAAGAGAAAGGCTGCCCAAGCTGGCACACAGGAATCAGGCAGCTGCCAGCAGACTGCTGTGCTTTTCCAGGACTAGGGACACAACTCTGGAGTCCTGACACCCCTTGTCTGTGCCAGGACTTACAGACCTCTCTGCACTGCTCAACACAGTTGGAGAAGGTGGCTGCACAGGGCTTTCCTGAGACATGATCCTGACCAAGACATCCCCTTCCTCCCACACAGACCCATTGGCCATGTCTACACAAGATGATGACTGTGCAGTCATTACTGGACAGTCATTTAGTACTGGTATAAAAACAATACTAAATTTCTGCACAGCAACTGGAGTTACTGTCCAGTAGCATCACCAAATGGCTGTTTTGTGACGCTGGCTCTGCAGTAGCCTGAGACCCCAGCTGCCACAGCAGGATCCTGACCACCCTGTGGATGCTGGATACCAGGTACCTGCAAGGAGGTTCAGAGTGCCCGTGGCTGGATGCCAGGTAGCTCACAGGGGTTCATAGTGGCCATGGCTCCAAACTACCCACCGAGTTTGGCCTGACACAGCCCTGCCCTGAGTTAGGCTCGTGGCTGGGGATGAATCCTGAAGAACCTTGCCGACCTGAAGAGAAGGCAGACATGCTGCAAGGTTGAAGCTAGGCCTGTAAGCAGAGCCAGACAACTATTTATAGTATATTGTTGTTTTTAACGATTTCTATGCGGCCTGGACATCATTGACTACAGACCCTTACCAGACGCACAGGGTCTTGACCAGCTCACGTTGGGCCAGGAATTCCTTCATCTGGACTAACCCGATGGGAAAGGGATTTCTGGGCTGGGGCTGGCATTTCACTGTATGCCAAAGAAGTTTCTTTGGTTCAGTCAAGTTTTCCTACTTCAAAAGGTCACAGATCCACAGGGTGGCACCAAATGTTCACATTAGTAATGATACAGAGATACTAGATGACAGCACCGGGGGCTCTTCCCATCCTCTGCTCCATGAAGGAGAGATGTTGGAAGGATGTGGGGATATCTGCTGCCAGTGCCTTTTACCATCAAAGGCTCTGCAGTGTCCAGCTCTTGAGGGGTGGAGTGGCATGGGGGAGGTGGGGTGGAGGGGGTTGAGACCTCAGTGCCCAGCTCACCAGCAAGGTTTGCCCTCATTCATGGACCAATTCTTTGGTAACAGACAGCTTGACCTCACCATCACCTTGGCTTTCATCAGGTCTTATCAAGCCGCACCAGCGGGGATTCCCACCATTGCCTGGCACATCTGGAAATTGGGTGAGTGCCGAGAGAGAGGGAATAGATGTGCAGGATATGGATAGAGGGGCACACAACTGTTATTAGTCACTGAGAAAATGATGCAGCCTCCCTCTCTCCAGATAACCACCATGACCAAGATAAAACCTTCTCCAGTGCCCTCTATGAGTACATCATGATCCCCGGTCATTTCCCACTCTCTGGTAGACTAAGAACACCCTCATTTCCCAAGTTATTCACACAGTGTAATGCTACAGCTATAGGGGAACACAGGGGTGCAGCACTGCCCAGCACACCCAGGCACCCCACAACAGAGACACTCAGCGAACCTGCATGGGCAGAGATCAGCATGGGGCGAGCACAAAGGATCAACTGCTCAAGTAAGGAAAGGAAGGATCTTATTCCCATCAGTCTCTATTCTATTTATACCCATTTCCATAATTTTACCAGGTCAAAATTAAATGCTTATCATCATGATAACTGTTTCGTAGACAGTAAGCCAATGTGTTACACTTAAGGGTCACCCCCTGAGATCCTTTTCCCTCACACAAACACCTGTATAGCAAATATCTGTTCTGGGGGTATCACTCCCTCTGCTCCTATGGAGTAAATTGAGACTTCTAGCCAAAAAAAGTCACCTTTGGAATAAAACAAGACCCCCTTTTCCCTCCCCCTCCCCTCCCATCCAAGATCCTGGGACTCAGTCTATTGATTGTAACAAAAAGCACCTTGGACACATCCCTCACTGAGACCATCATATGACAAAAGCAGGGAAGGGTTTGGTCCCTGGGAGAGAAGGGAAGGTCCTGAGCTTGAAAGGATTCACTTCGACAACTCCTGGCTAATGCACGCTTTCCATATTGCCTCTAGGTCTTGATCAGCTTCTCCACGTTCCTAAACCCCTTGGCTTTCAAAACCCCAATAGGAAATAGACAGATGTACATTGTGTTCAGAGAGATCTACAGCAAGGCCCTTATAAAACAAGCACATGCAAATTGTGTGACCCAATTTCCTGCTTGACACCTGGATGTGTCCTCATTAAGCACCAGCCCTGGCTCTGGCTGCTTCAGTGTCTCCTCAGACCTGCCACCTCCTTTCCCCTGGGGACACCGGGCATTAGTCAGAAGGACCATGACACCAGCACTGGCTTTGTTAATCTTGCTAGCAGCCCCCCTGGGTAAGTGTCTGCTGGGATGTGGGGCAGGGGGAGGAAGATGCAGAGGGAGAGGATCCATTAGCTAATTCCCTATTTGTTTTTCCATTAGGTGTCCTGTCCCAGATCACACTGAAGGAGTCTGGCCCTGGGGTGGTGAAGCCCGGAGAGACCCTCAGCCTGACCTGCACCGTGTCTGGATTCTCTCCCAGTAGCTATGCTGTGAGCTGGGTTCGGCAGGCAGGAGGAGAAGGGCTGCAGTGGGTAGGAGTTATCTGGGGTGGTGGAAGCACTGGTTATAACAGCGCTCTCCAAAGCCGCCTCACCATGACCAGAGACACCTCCAGCAGCCAAGTTCACCTGCGCCTGACCGGGGTCCAGCCTGCAGACACGGCCCAGTATTACTGTGCCCGAGAGACACAGTGAATGAAAATGCATGCGAGCCTGCACAAAAACCAGCCCTGCAGGACTGACCTGGCTGTGTGAGCAGCAGAGGCAGCAGCTGCCAGCCCCGCGCTCTCCCTGCTGGGTCAGACACATCAGGCCTGTTAGATCACTTGAACCAGCCAGGGATTAAATCCAGGGATAGCTCAAAAGTGACCACTAGTATGAGAATTGAACCTAGGTGTCCTGCCCTGGTCTCCATCATGCCCCACTTCTCCATCTGCCTTCTTGCAGGAATACAAGGGACAGACTACCCAGCCTGGCGCCCAGGACTCAGGCTGGCGCCAGCCTGCTGTGCTGTTATAGGACTAGAGACACGGCTCAGGAGTACACATGGCTGGGAGCTCAGCCTCGGGGTAGGAGGCAGAGCACAGCCCTGGCCCTGCACTCCACCTCCCACCACTGGCCTGAGCGCCACGGAGCCGTGCTGGATGCAGGCTTCACTCAGCGCCAGTCCAAGGTGGCAGTGGCAGCCTCCTGTCATCCGGCACAGATCCAGGGGCCCACAGCCCTGAGATGGCTGTGAGGCTGTGCGAGACTCTTCCCAGGTGTGCGGGCCCCCAAATCTATGCCTGGATGGCAGGAGGCTGCTTCTGCTGCTGCTGCCTGGGGCCAGCGGCACCATCTGTCCTGCCCGGTGCTGGGTGCAGGCTGCGCTCAGTGCCGCTCCTAGGCAGCAGTGGCAGCCTTCTGTCATCCAGCGCAGATCCGGGGCCCGCACCTCGGGAGGAGTCCAGCGCAGCCCTCCGGGGGTGCAAGCCCCCGAGATCGGCTTGCCAGATGACAGAAGGCTGCTTTCAATACTTCGAGCTGCACTTTCCAAGAAACTTCTGCACCTATGTCCTTTAGACTTGGCAGGCTTCATGCCCTCAGAAGGGGCTACCACCCCTTCAACGTGCATCTGAATCGGGCAAGATCTGACAATGTTTTAGGCATTTTCATGATTCCCTATTGTAGCCTACGGGCAACATGGTAAAATGAGACATTGCTTTCAATTGAAATGAAATGACAAAATGAAACACTGTCCCTTCAAAATGAAACGATGGTGTGTCACACAGCCTTCATGGCCTGCTGTGCTTGGGGAGCTCCAGAGCCACAGGCTGCAGGGCTCAGTGCTGGGAGCAGCACACAGACAAGAGCAGAAGAAGACAGACCCTCGGCATTTGAAACACCGTTAGGCTGGTCACAGGTCACAGGGATATGCATTCACACTTCTTGCAATGCTGAAGGCCTCAACCACAGGCAGGAGAAGACTTATTGTCACCCCACTGAAATGTTGAACACCAAGCTAGTACCTGGAAAGACCCCTAAATAACCCCCTCGGTTGCTGCAGAGGGAGGTAGCCAGGACTCAGACCCGTGGCCTGTCCCTCACATATTGGGCGCAGCACCTTCACACACCATGGTCTATCTGTTTCCCAGGGAAAGCCCCCACCCCTCCAGCCCCTGACAACACGGCCCAGGGAGCTCCAGATCCACCATTTTTCCTCCTGTCCCATCCCCCTGCCCTGCCCAGGATCCTTCAACAGTCACTGGAGGAGAGCAAGTCCCAGCAACCTGGAGATACCTGGGTCAAGGCCAGCAGGTGCCAGAGGAAGTTCGTGGGGAGCCTGGAGGCTGGAGTAACAGCTTCAGAATCAAAAACCATTTGAAATTTCACACAGCCTGTGGCGGGCCAGGACGGGGAGCTCCTTAATGGGCCCTGGGCTCCACCTGCTCACTAGAACACCACCAGAGATGTGGGGCTGGGGTTATAAGGCACCCTGACCCACCTTTCACAAGGGAGGTAATTGGTTTGGCATTTCCTGGGGTCTCCCATGCCAGTAGGAGCCCCACCACACCACCCTTCCCCAGCAGGGTGCAGCTCTACATCTTACCCAAGACACAGAGGTCACCTCCACTCCATAGCCCCTGCCCTTACCTCCTGGCTATGGCCAGAGCAGCCACTACAACATTAACTGGATCTGTCTATCCCCTGCACAAAGGCCAGAATGGATAGGAAAGATCAGACCACATTCTGGAGGGACTGACTGACCAGAGGGCTGGAAAGGGGCCAATGCAGTCCTTATTTTCAAGAAGGGGAGGAAGGAGGATCTGAGTAATTATAGGCCAGTCAGTCTCACGTACATCCTTGGAAAGGTCTTTGAAAAAGATTATGAAGGATCATATTTGTGGGAGGCCAGAAGGCAAAATTATGCAGCAGGGAAGCCAGCACGGATTCATAGCAGGTAGATCAAGCCTGACCAATCTGGTTTTGTTTTATGACAGGGTCACAAAATGCTTAGATGCAGGAGTAGAGGCAGATGTCGTTTTCTTGGACTTCGGCAAGGCCTTTGATACCATATCTCATCCCATTCTCATAAATAAATTAAGAGGCTGAGATATAGATGTTTACACTGTCTGATGGGTGGAAAATTGGCTTAGCGGTCGCACCTGGAGAGTGGTAGTAGATGGGTCGGTATTGACCTGGAAGGATGCAAGTAGTGGGGACCCGCAGGGTTCGGTCCTTGAACATGTACTCTTCAATATCTTCATTGGTGACTTGGGTGTGGGTGTGAAGTGTACTCTGTCCAAGTTTGCGGATGATACTAAGTTCTGGGGTGACTTGCACACTCCAGAGGGTAGGGAATGATTCCAGGCAGATGTGGACAAGTTAGAAAAGTGGGCAGTACACAATAGGATGCGGTACAACAAGGACAAGTGCAGAGTGCTGCACCTAGGGTACAAAAATATCCAGCATACCTACTGCCTGGGAAATGACCCTCTCAGCAGCACAGAAGTGGAAAGGGATCTCAGAGTCATAGTGGACTCCAAGATGAACATGAGTCGTCAGCGTGACAAAATCATCAGCAAAGCTAACCACACTTTAGCATGCATCAGCAGATGCATGACAAACAGAACCAAAGAAGTGATATTTCCCCTCTATGCAGCATTGGTTAGACCGCAGTTGGAGAATTGCATCCAGTTTTAGGCATCATACTTCAAGAAGGGTTTTGATAGACTCGAGAGGGCCCAGAGGAGGGCCACTCGTATGGTTAGGGGCTTACAGAACAAGCTCTATGAGGAGAGAATGAGGGACCTGGACTTCTTCAGCCTCCACAAGAGAAGGCTGAGAATTGATCTTGTGGCCGCCTACAAATTCATTAGGGGGATGCAGCAAGGGGTCAAAGATGCTCTGTTCACCAGGGCGCCTCTTGGGGTAACAAGGAACAGTGGTCACAAACTGACAGAGAAGATTTAGGCTAGATGTCAGGAAAAACTTCTTCACAGTAAGGGTGGCCAAAATTTGGAATAGGCTTCCAAGGGAGGTGGTGCTCTCCCCTACCTTGGGGGTCTTTAAGAGTCAGCTGGATAAGCATCTGGCTGGGGTCATCTGACCCCAGCACTCTTTTCTGCCCAGGAAGGTCAGACTCAATGATCTGTTTTGGTCCCTTCTGACCCTAGCATCTATGAATCTGACATTGTCAAAGAATTTCGAGGCTGACTCTCCATCACCCAGGAAAGGTCCAAGACCACCGTCTGCCTAACCCTGACCAGGCTGAGAACTCAGGATGCTGGCCCAAATCACTGAAAGTCACGCACTGAGACAAACCCCATCCATAGCAAGTCAAGAAACTTCCTGCAGAAAAAAAGCCCAATTCTGCCAGTCATTTCCAAGGTCCTTGGAAATGCAGGGGTGAGGAGAGACTCCAGGAACTAGGTTTGTTCAGTCTGAGTAAAAGAAGACTGAGAGGTGACTCGATAGCCTACAAGTATGTCAGGAGTGAGCACCAAGATCTAGGGAAGACACTCTTCAGAAAGGCACCCCTTGGGAGGACAACGCCCAATGGGCACAAGCTAGTTGAGAAAAAAATTTAGGCTGGACATAAGGAAAAAATATCTTCTCTGTAAGGGTATCTAGAATCTGGAATACACTCCCAGCAGAGGTGATATAGTTTGCCATCCCTGGAGGTGCTCAAGAGCAGGCTGGACAAGCACCTCGTTGAGCTTGTTTCAGCCCAATTACCTCCTGCCCATGTCAGAGAGCTGGACTTGATAATCTTATAAATCTATTCTAATCTATTCATTCCAAGGGCACTCGCATCCATTTGGGCATCACCCCTGTCCCCTCAGTGTTATACACCTGGATATTGGATTCCTGTGCAGAAGCTTATGCTTCAGCCCTACTGACATGGATACATGACAATGCTTCCATGAACCATGGGGCACGAAGGGATGCACAGTCCCATTGGGATGCTGCCCTTTCAGGGATTTATGTCCTTTATGAGCACAATAGGGCAAACCATGGTTTTATGCAAAAGATTTAGTAGCAACCACATGCAAATGAGACTGGGTCCCACCCTGATAAAGGAGAGCATCTGATCCTCACTGAGGTGTGAAGAGAAGAGCTCCAGTGTGCTCAGCCCACAAGGTCGCTGAGTGGAATGAAGATGACAGGTCTTGGGCTGCTTCTCTTCCTGGCTGCTTATTCAGGTAACGCTGGGGACATGGGGCAGCCTGACTGGGAAATCACAGGGTGCTGGGGTTACAGGCCAGCCCGGGGATGATGACAATAGAGTTCCAGATCCTACATCCTCTCCAGGAGGTTTGGACATCACCTACTTCACTGGGCAAGAAGCAGCCACATCCCCTCAAGATCCCGGTCTCTGTGCCTCACTTTCCCCTCAAGAAAGCAAGGATGAGACCATCTTCCTCCTTGAAATGAGTGGGGTGTCCCTGGGAGCATTAGTACCTGCAAGAAGGTGAGATGCACCCAAGAAGGAGCAGCAGAAGAATGTGTCTAGGTCTGGGGAGAGAAGCAACAGGCAGAGATGGCGTGGCTAGCAGCTACTGATGGTTCTTCCCCCACAGGTGTCAGCGCTGAGATCCAGCTGACCCAGTCCAGGGCAGAAATCAAGAGGCCTGGGGAGTCAGTGAAGGTGACGTGCAAAGCCTCTGGTTACACCTTCACCAGCAATAACATGAACTGGGCCCGTCAGGCCCCCAGGAAAGGGCTGGAATGGTTGGCGTACATTAGCCCTTCTTCTGGGGACACCGGTTATGCCGAGGCCTTACAGGGCCGACTCACTGTCAGCAAAGATGCCTCCATCAGCACGGCCTATCTGCAGCTGAGCAGCCTGAAAGTTGATGACACGGCCGTGTATTACTGTGGCCGCCGCACAGTGAGACAAAATGCATCCAGAGCAATACAAAAACCTCGCTCTACAGGAATCTTGGTTTCTTGCTGACACTGGGGCTCTCAATCACCCCAATAAGCACTTACCCAGTGCAGGAGGCTGCGGGGACCTTTGTCCAAAGCCAGGAGGTGGATCAAGACCTCTCTTGTGGATCACCTAGGTTTAGGCTGTGAATTAGCCTCATCATGTTTCCAGCTCAGACTTAGGTTGATGTTGCTGCCAGAGGGTGAAGGGCCCTTTTAAGGAGAAGAATGGATCTGGGGCCCAGCTGTAGATTATAGGGGGTTGTTGAGGGGTTGAAATAGGGCATGGTCCAGCTAGCTTCACCCGCTCCAAGGGGAGAGAAAGGCATGGATGGGTTAGCACTGGTACTTTGCAAGGCGGGGGTGGGGAGGAAATCAGGCTGGGGGAGGAAGAACCACTGTCATCTGTACAATACAGTATCTTCATACCCCATGACAAAGGCAGCCGTAGCACTAGGGGAGGGTGTGCTGGGCAGTGTGAGATGGCCTGGACAGACATACTGACCGACACATTCATATGTACCCGAGTTGCTTATTATGTTAACTCTAGCATGGGCCCCTGTTACACAAGTAGCTGTCACAGGGGCCACAAGCAAGCTCAGCCCTGTAAGAAACTTTCACCAGAAGGCACACGGTGGGCAAACAGGGCAAGGCTCCACTCACCTCTGTCCTGCCAACACTAGGAACAGAACAGGATGCAGTTTAACAAAGATAAGTGCCATGTGTTGCACCTAGGGAGGAAGAATCATCAATATTCCTGTAGTCTGGGAGGTACCATTTTAAGAAGCCCGAATGCAGAAAGGGACCTCGGAGTCACAGTTGACTCCAAAATGAACACGAGTCGCCAATGTGACGAAGTAATAGGTAAAGCTAAACACACTCTTTCTTGCATAAGTAGGTGCATCACAAACAGATCTAGGGAGGTGATACTTCCCCTCTATGTGGCACTGGTCAGTGTGAGAGGGGAGGCAAAAGCCCCCCACCCCAACATGGCCCTGGACCCCTCCCGTCAAACCCCGATACTTAGCACAGGGAAGGAGACAAGCGGCAGCTGCAGGGAAATGCCAATGCAGCTCAGCAGTGCCAGAGCTGCCTGAGCCTGTGAATTGGTGAGCCCTGGGGCAGGGTCTCAGAGAAGCGTAGGCTGCTCAAAGAGCAGCTGAAAGAAGAATCAGCTGGAGAGAGGGAGAGGCATGGCACACTGGTCAGGAGATGCAGACAGTGGAGCCAGGCCGCGGCGGCCCTGAGCATAGGGAAGGAAGTCCTAGCATCAGCTGGGGGAGCCTGGCTGACGGAGCAAGGAATCTGGGCTCTGGGAGCTAAGGGTCGCTGGAGAGCCGCAGCGGGGAGAAGTGGTTCTCCATTACCAGTCCGAGCAGAACCTCAACCATAGCAGACAACGCCCATTGGGAAACCCTTGTAAATCCAGCAGGCTAAGGCACTCAAGGGAACCCACCCCTGCCCTAGCCCTGTAATGATCTGTGGGGAAGACAAGGGCCCTCAATGGGACACTTGCCTGCCTGTATACCAATGCCAGGTGCTTGGGGAATAAACAGGAGAAACTGGTCCTCCTGCTAAACAAGAATAACTACACCACCATAGGGATAACAGAGACCTGGTGGGACTCCACCTATGACTAGGCCACAGGTATAGATGACTATACCCTGGACAGGCGTAATCATGCAGATAAAAGGGATGGGGGTGTAGCTTTCTGTCAGGGACAGCTATACCCCCTGCAAATTGACATTGGCACCAAGGAAGGACAACTGGAGTCTCTGGCTTGCATCAATAGATGCTTCTCAAGTAAGTCTCAGGATGTTATCCTCCCACTGTACTTGGCCTTGGTGAGGCCACAGCTGGAGTAGTGCATCCAGTTCTGGGCTCCACAATTCAAGAAGGATGTGGAAAACCTTGACAGTCCAGAGCAGAGCCACATGCATGATCAGAGGGCAAGAGAATAGGCATTATGAAGGGAGGCTGAGAGCCATAGGACTCTTCAGCCTGGAAAAGCGCAGGCTCAGGGGTGTCCTGGTGGCAGCATACAAGTATGTCAGGGGCGTGCATCAGGATCTGGGGGAACGTCTCTTCCCCAGAGCACCCCAAAGGATGACAAGGACCAACAGTCACAAATTCCTCCAAGACCATTTTAGGTTGGACACAAGGAAAATTTTCTTTACTGTCCAAGCCCCCAGGACCTGGAATAAGCTCCTTCCAGAGGTGGTGCAGGCGCCTACTCTGGACTCTTCTAAGAAATGTTTGGATACTTATCTTGCTGGGATACTTTGATCCTAGCTGACTGCCTACCCCTGGGGTGGTGGGGAGGGGGAGGTAGACTTGATGATCTTTTGAGGTGCCTTGCAGCCCTAATGTCTATGAAATAAGAAGTTCAGAGTGTGGGCAGCCCTCCAGGGTGCTTAGCATCATGGACACGACAGGCTTGTGGTTTCTGCTCCTCTTGGCAGTTTGTTCAAGTAACTACAGGAAGCTCACAGACCCTGGGTGAGAACAGCAGGGAGAGAGAGGTACGGTCTCATGGGGAAGGGTTCAGGCTCGGGTAGCAGGGGGCTCTGGGGTCTGTTTAATGCACTTACTTGTCAACTTTTCCTCGGTTTCAGTGAGAAGCAGGTTTTCCTGCACTCCATGCCTCAGTTTCCCATCCAAGAAATGGGCACAAGGGAACTTCTGTCCTGCCCAGGAATGAGATGCCCATCTAAGCATTAGTGCTGTAGCCCAGGTGTCCACGGGTTTCTACCTCCCTCTCCAATTGAGGGAGTTATTGGCAGGGCAGTGTGCTGTGGAGGGACACAACAGCCCAGTGGCCGCATCCGTTCCCTATAAAGTCAGGTCCAGTCAAACAATTACATAACTATATACAGATTTATTATTACAAGAAAACCATTAATGGGTAAGGACATATATATATAATCTACATACAAATTCACAAAACAATAACCCCCTCCCCCCCCACACACACACTTATCATTCAAAATGGAGATGAACAGTAGAACACACCAGACCAAAGGAAATTGATAGAGCAACTCTATAACTCTATTCATATATAAACTATTACTTCAAAACGGTTTGTGTTAACTGTAAGGCACACTCCACAAATATAATCAGCAGTCCTTAGACTACCTGGGTGCCCCCCAGGGCAGGGGCCCCACTCCCAAGGCACCATAACAAGAAAGGAGGTAGGTGGGAAGAAAAAGGAGAGAAAGACCCCAAAGACTCCTAAGCTCCCCCACTGTCACCCAGGAGCGGCCCATGTGGTGCCCGTTCACAACCCTCGGGGGGGGCGCCCTACCCTGTGGGGACCCTCTCTCCAGGACAACTTACTACTCCACAGTCCCGGAGGGTTTTCTCTCGTTCTCCAAGTCAAGCTCTGTTCCCCGCCGGGTTTTCCTGCCACCCGACTCTGCTGCCGCCGTCCTGGCTTCGGGCCACATGCACCGCTGTGTGCAGGGGGCAGTTAGCCTTGTGCTAGGGGTTGGAGGCCTGGACAGCCTTGTGCAGCACCGGGGCTCAGTCTGTTCAGGACCCTCTGGGCAGCGTCATCTGCACTGAGCTGCAGCCCTGTCTCAGCAGCTGTAGACCCGAGACACCTCAAGTGTTACACATCTGAGTTACTGGAAACTATATATTTAGTTAGAGCTCAAGTAGCTTACTCACAAGTATCATGCAGAGGCAGGTGGAGATTTCCTCTGGAGGCAGGCAGTTCATTGATCATGAGTTTCAAAAAAAAAGAGCGAGTTTCACATGGTCCAGCTTCTCTGAGAGCTCTCATCATAGCAGCTCTCCCTCCTCCTGGGCGGTCCTTAACCGATATAGACCTTATGACCTCATTTACCTGATCCAATGAAAGCCAGAAACTGTTGGTTACAGCCCACCAATTTGAAACACATCACTGGGTGCCGGGTAGACTGGCAGGGTCTCTCGCCCCCTCCTAGTCATGATGACAGTGCTTACAACATTAGGGAATTGAAGCCCCAACCCGGTTGTGTGAGGCCAGTCATGTAGGCAGAGGGAGCAGGTTTCCACCTCCCACAGGAATGCATCCAGCTCAGGTTACAACTCAGGGTTACCTGAAGCCTACGGAGCCAGAGGTGTCTGCCCTCTACAGCGACTAATGGACCCAAATTGTCAGAGAGCAGGGTTTGGGGAGAGACAGAGATGGTATTCTGCCACAGCTACTACATGCACTAGGTATATCAGCCCCCTGGGAAAAGGCTGGAACGGCTAGGATACATCCGTACAGGCACTGCCAGTACTGGCTAAGCCCAGGCCTTTCTCAGCGCACTCACCTCCATGGACATCTCCATCAGCACAGTGCAGCTGAGCAGCCTAACTGGGGGTGATGCAGCCATGCAGTGTCCTTAGCACGGTACTACAAGACAAACCACCATTAGAGAAGTTCACAAACCCATGTGGTAAGACGTCATGTCTCCTGGGGATCACAGAGGCTCTCAGACCCCTGACCTAAGAGATGAGAGGGATCAAAATACAGGTTGGGGAGAGCAGTGTGCTCCTGCCTTTAGGTGGGAAAGGGGAAGAGAGGTAGAAATGGCTTGTATGAGGACAGGGAGTTGCACCAGAATCTTACAAAACTCCCCCTAGAAACCTTGATAATCAGATCATTTTCCTAAATGAAATGAAAAGAGCAGGCCCCTGATTGGCATCTTTTGGCCTTGAGGAAATAACTCTCTCAAAGTTAATGGTTTAAACATTGAAATTACCAGTGTGCCAAGACTTTATGCTTTCAACAGAGGATGTATCCAGATGGTGGCAGTAAAAGGCCATGGAAATACTTTGTGAAATGCTATAAGTTAATACATGGGAAGGTTTTATTCTTTTCAGACCAATGAGGCTGAAATATCCCAGGTGAGGCCCTCAGATTCCACAGCTTCTCTTCACTGAGTGGGAACTGCATTCAGCGCCCATTAGAAACCTCTGAAATCCCAGGAAAATCACGTGTCACCAGGGCAGAGGACTCATGGTCATGGGTTGTTGCACTTCCAACTGCACTCGGAGCCTAGAAGTATGAAAACGTAGGTGACAGGTGAGGGTACCATGTTTAAAAGAAAGAAAGGGGGAAATAAAACTGGCAAAAGGGGAACGGGAAGGAGACTATGATAGAAATCCTCCACAGGCTCCAGTTCACTAATTACCAGATATCATGTAATCACATCTGTACTTGATCCCCAGGGTCTTTTCCTGTCAGGGGCAGTGTAAGACACCCGAATGTTAATTGGGCCCAGTTACATTTTGAGCACAAACTCTGGTCCCACTGAGGTCAACACATCTCAGGGCTACCATATGCACAGCGCTGACCCAGTGTCCCTCTGGCCTGATTTCGGGGTGGTGGGCTGGGATAGATATAACTGAGTAAGCAGTGACCACATGCAAATGAGGAAGGGAACCTGCTGATAAACAGCAGCCAAGCCCCACGGAAAACCAGCCCGTGGCAGAAGAAACTCAGCATCTGTCCAGCCCACAGGGTCATTGAGGGGACCTGACATGGCAGGTCTTGGTGTGCTTCTCTTCCTGGCAGCTTGCTCAGGTGAGTGCAGGAGATGCACAGACACCCAGAGAGGACAGGGCCCGGGGGGAGGAGAGAAGGTGTCAGGACCTGGGATCAGCCTAGGATGCAGCAATTCTGGGATATAATTAACACCCAAGGGTCTCCAGTATTTCTGTCATCAGCATAAGTGGGAATCGACTGGGACATTTCAATAGGAAATATGCGCATCTCAGGCTTGGACTCTGTGCACTTTGATTTGCTGGGAGAAGAATAGTGGGAAAGCGTCTGTCACCCCACACAGGGGGTCTGTGGATAAAAGGGTTTAAAATAAAAGGAGTTTAGACAATTCTAGGCAGGAACAAGAAGGACAGACATGGACACAACTAGGAAAGGAATTGTAAAGAAGGCAGAAATTCATAAGACGTTATTCCCTCCATTGTCCTCTCTCAGCAGGAGTCAGCTCCCAGGTCCAGCTGACCCAGTCTGGCGCAGAAGTCAAGAAGCCTGGGGAGTCGGTGAAGTTGACGTGTAGAACATCTGGCTACACATTCACCAGCTATAGCATGGGTTGGGTGCGTCAGGCCCCTGGGAAAGGGCTTGAGTACTTTGGATATATCTATCCCAGTACTGGTGGTACTGGCTATGCCGAGGCTTTCAAAGGGCGATTCACCATCACCAGGGACACCTCCATCAGCACGGCCTATCTGCAGCTGAACAGCCTGAAGATGGATGACACAGCCGTGTATTACTGTGCCAAGGACACAGTGAGACAAAATGCATCTAGAGCAAGTCAAAAACCTCAGTGAAAGCCTCTGGGTCTCCACGCAACACTGAGTCCCTTTGTCACCCCAGTGAGCACTCACCCAGTGGAGGCAACTTTGGGTCCTTTCCTCCTAAGGTCTCGGGTGACCCAAGAACCCCAGTTCCAGTACAACCCAGGGGATTTTGGTTCCTAGGTACCCAGGTCCCTCCTTCATCCCAGAGCTCTGTGTGCATGGCTCAGAGAGCAGCAGTGGAAGAGGCAAATAGGCCAAAGCCTTTGAGAAGCCATGTTATGGGATGGCTGTTATGTACAATGCTGGACATGCTGACATGTTTCACAGCACTTGAAAGTCTTTCTATCTTCTCTTCTTCAGGATGTGTATGCACACAGCCTCCCACCTCCGCGTGTACCCTCCCACTGCATCAGGACCAACTCTGCTCGGCTCCCTCAAGCCACCACTCTTCTGGTCTCCTGCTTAGTACTGGTCTTGCTCTGATGAGAAAATTCCTCCCTGCTGCATCAAGAAGGATGGAAGTGGGATTTAGGACCAAAAGCAACAAAACATACACAAGAGAGAGAGGGGGAGATTGGATGGAATTTATATATCCCTGTGGCACCCACCGGCTGGCACCACCCCGAGCTCTGCAGACAGAGAGAAGCACTGTCCCCCACCAGCCACAGAGGGAAGCACTGGGCCCCATGCAGCTAAGGCAGGCTCAGGGGAGGTGGGAAAAAGAAAAAAAAATCAGGCTTGATCCATTTTTTTTTCCCCTTGAGTGGAGCCTGCCTGCACAGCCCTCCATTGGGCTGCCTGCACAACCCCTGAGCTGCACAGGGCCTGGTGCTTCCCTCCGTGGCTGTTGCCCTTTGTTGGGTAGCAAACTAACACACCTTCAAGTTGTTTTATTTTGCCAGGTACTGAAGTAATCTATAGCGCAGTATGCCATCAACAGTGTAAACAGCATTGCCATTAAAGCTGTTCAAAGGGGCATTTAAGCCAATTTAAAGGCCAATTTTGTGGTATGTATAACGGCCCCTGGTGCCCACTCATCTTCATAGGTTAAAAGTAGTGCAAGGGGAATACAAAAGCTGAACTTGGGAACCACCAAGGACAATTTGTCTTCTTCAGATGTGTGAAGCTGAGACTTTCTTAGGGAGGATCTGATGACCACATCCACGTTCAACAAATGGCAACTCAACAAAAGCCCATTCACTTTCCTGGTTCCCCGCACAGAGTCTGGAAAGCCTGGCATCAGTTTCCCTTTCAGCTGGGAAGATGAAGCGTACTCATGGAAGCTGTGATATTTGTTGACATTATGCCCCTATTTAGGAGATCCTCATCAGCAAAATAATAGACTTCATTCACCGCTCTTGCTGACAATTTCAGCTCTCATTTTGCCCCTCTTCAAATAAGTTTTCATTAATAACACCACACAACCCACTGAGTGACCCGGTGCCTTTCCACGGTCCCATTCTTTGGGTCCCAGGTATTATTTATGGGCAATGGCTGGTAAGTCTGAGGTTCAGTTAAACAATTAGCAGTGAACATGCAAACGAGGCAGGATCTATCCCTGATAAAGGAGAGGAATTGAGGATCCACCAGCGACAGAACAGAGTGCAGTCTCGCTGGCCCTCCAGGGAGCTCAGCAGCATAGGCAGGACAAGGCTGGGTTTGCTGCTACTTGGGGCAGCTTGTCCAGGTAAGTGGAGGTGATTAGCAGATCCCCATGGAGGAGGGAAGGCCTGGGGGGAGTGTAAGCAGTGCCTCTATTACTTTCAATCTCTAAAGGGATTTGGGACCCAGACTATTATTGAAGCTGAAAGGAATTTTAGGCTCCTTAGTTCCCAAATCCATTATTAAGCTCTTATTTGTGGACTTGCTGACCAGCACAGAGTGCCAGGGAAGGACTACACAGAGCAATGTGACTGGTTGTACCATGGAGACGGATGTGGGAAAATGGGGGGTACTAGAGGACTACACAAAGGACACAAGCCAAGGGGATCACATGTGGGAGCCACTGCTATTCCTTCCTCTCAGGAAAGCTGGCCAGGGACCACAGAGTGATCAAACACACATTATAGAGAGAAGCTTGAGCAAGCCTTTAAAAGGAAGAAGAGAGTGCGAGCTGGAGCCATGAGGACAAGGAGACTTGCCATAGTTCAAAGCAATTCCCCCAGGGAAATGTTAACATTGGATCATTTTCCCACTACAACAACAATGGTCATTTTCTTGCTGACAATGGGCAGTTTTCCTATGAAAGGCCTCAAGGAAGACAGCACCAGGGGGTAGACATTTTATTCATCCCACAGAGGAACCGAGCCCAGGGAGGCCCGCATCTTTCCTGCTAAAATGGAGTGAAATTTTACTGCAGTCTGAACTGGGCACCAGCCTTAATTCTCCTAGATCAGTGAGGCTGGGATTTTCCATGTAAGGCTCTAAGCACCCACTTCCCTTGAGAGGAGCTGGTGAATTGGCCTTCAGCCCTCCTAGGAACCACTGAAAACCTCAGGGGAAAATAACTAATATATCTTAGCAGGGCAGAGGCCTCATGTCCATGGTTCCTCAAGCACTTGGTCAGCATGCACAGCTATCGCGTATGAAGATTATGACAATCCAATATGGGGCCTCTCTGGATACAAGGTCTTGCTAGTCATACTTAAGCCCATAACTCACTCTTTTTGATGCCGCCCCGATTGCAGGTTTTCCTGATTCACAGCCCAGAAGTAAGATGTGGTGACCTAGTGCCCACCTATAGCTACCTTATGGGGCTCTGCCATCATTTTTGGACCATGGCTGGTGAGGCTGAGGTGCATACAAACAATTAGCAGTGACCTCATGCAAGGTGGGGGGGAGGTGTTACTGACACTGGAGAGTGTCTGACCCCACTGAGAATTTGTGCGGTGTAAAGTAGAGGAGCTCCAGGCTGCAATCCAGAGATTGCATGCCATCAGGGATGGTGAGCAGAAAAATCGACTCGTATTGCCAGGCCCTTCACCCCCTGGAGGCAGGGGGTAGACAAGGGTCACCTTTCAGGACAAGGGAGGACTCAGGGATCTTCCATACTGTCCAAGCAGGGGGTTGGACCAAGGTGGTCAAGGGCCCTAAGGCCTGCTGCACCAAGGTCCCCTCCCCTCTGGGGCTTTGCAATAGGTACAAGCATCTTGCAGCCCCAGTAGAGCCTGCGGAGATGCCAGTTCCTGCAGGCAAGGGAGGATCACCCATCCCTACTCTCCCTAAGATGAAATACAGAGTGCTCGTCATGGGAAACTCCCTCCTGAGGGGGACTGAGGGGACAACTTGCTGCCCCGACCCCTTAGCCTGGGAGGTCTGCTACTTCCCGGGGGCCCACATCTGGGACATAGCAGACGATCCCAAAGATTATCCGGCCCTCCGACCACTACCCTATACTCCTCATCCATGTTGACATGAATGAAACGGCTTGGAGTAATCCCAGCCAGGTCATGAGATTGCAAGGCTCTGGAAGCAGGGCTTGGCGGGTTGGGGGTGCAGCTGGTCTTTTCCTCACTCCGCACAGTTGTGGGTCCTGGGCTGAGGATGGAGAGACCAGTAGAGGTAGTCAACCAAAGACTGCGATGCTGGTGTAATCATGAAGGCTTCAGCTTCCATGATCACCAGTCTGCTCTTTGGCGAGAGAGGCAGTGGTCTGCTAGGGAGAGATGGCCTCCACCCCACCTCACTACACTGGGGAGGAGGCTCTTCTCAGCCAGACTGGCTGACCTGCTTGACTGGGCTTTAAAACTAAGCCCACGCGGGGTTGGGGGGATTACCGCCACTGCAAGCCCACTGGGAAACCCTTGTAAATCCAGCAGGCTAAGGCACTCAAGTAAACCCACCCCTGCCCTAGCCCTGGAATGATCTGTGGGGAAGGCAAGGGCCCTCAATGGCACACTTGCCTGCCTGTATACCAATGCCAGGAGCTTGGGGAATAAACAGGAGGAACTGGTCCTCCTGCTAAACAAGGATAACTACATCATAGGGATAACGGAGACCTGGTGGGACTCCACTTATGTCTCCACCACAGGTATGGATGACTATATCCTGGACAGGTGTGATCATGCACATAAAAGGGATGGGGGTGTAGCTCTCTCTGTCAGAGATAGCTATACCCCCCTGCAAATTGACATTGGCACCTAGGAAGGACAAATGGAGTCTCTGGGTTAAAATAAGTGGGGAACATGTCCTTGGACTGGTTCTTTTTAACATCTTTATAAACAATGTGGACATTGGTGCGAGAAGTACTCCAGCTCGGGGGAAAAAAACAAAACAAAACTCACAGCATGCTTATAGGCTCAGCAGTGCAATGCTTGCTAGCACATGGCTGAAAGAGACTTGGGGGTCATGACTGACCACAAGATGAACATGAGCCACCAATGCGATGTCACAGCTGCCAAAGAAAACAAAACTCTGGCTTACATATATAGATGCTTCTCAAATAAATCTCAGGATGTTATCCTCCCGCTGTACTCGGCCTTGGTGAGGCCACAGCTGGAGTACTGCATCCAGTTCTGGGCTCCACAATTCAAGAAGGATGTGGAGAACCTAGACAGTCCAGAGAAGAGCCACATGCACGATCAGAGGGCAAGAGAACAGGCCTTATGAAGGGAGGCTGAGAGCCATGGGACTCTTCAGCCTGGAAAAGTGCAGGCCCAGGGATGTCCTGGTGGCAGCATAGAAGTATGTCCGGGGCGTGCATCAGGATCTGGGGGAACACCTGTTCCCCAGAGCACCCCAAGGGATGACAAGGACCAACAGTCACAAATTCCTCCAAGACCATTTTAGGCTGGACATAAGGAAAATTTTCTTTACTGTCCCAGCCCCCAAGACCTGGAATAGGCTCCTTCGAGAGGTGGTGAAGGCACCTACTCTGGACTCTTTTAAGAAACGTTTGGACACTTATCTTTCTGGGATCCTTTGACCCTAGCTGACTTCCTGCCCCTGGGGTGGGTGGTGGGGGGGGGGTGTTCTTGATGGTCTTTTGAGGTGCCTTCCAGCCCTAACGTCTATGAAATAAGCAGCTCAGAGTCTGGGCAGCCCTCCAGGGTGCGTAGCATCATGGACACGACAGGCTTGTGGTTTCTGCTCCTCTTGGCAGTTTGTTCAAGTAAGTACAGGAAGCTCACAGACCCTGGGTGAGAACAGCAGGGAGAGAGAGGTACGGTCTCATGGTGAAGAGCAGCAGGGGGCTTTGGGGTCTGTTTAATGGATTTACTTGTCAACTTTTTCTCGGTTTCAGTGAAAAGCAGGTTTTACTGCACTCCATACCTCAGTTTCCCATCCATTAAATGGGCACAAGGGAACTTGTGTCCTGCCCAGGAATGAGATGCCCATCTAAGCATTAGTGCTGTAGCCCAGATGTCCACGGGTTTCTACCTCCCTCTCCAATTGAGGGAGTTATTGGCAGGGCAGTTTGCTGTGGAGGGACACAACAGCCCAGTGGCCACATCCGTTCCCTATAAAGTCAGGTCCAGTCAAACAATCACTTAACTATATACAGATTTATTATTACAAGAAAACCATTAATGGGTAAGGACATATATGTATAATCTATGTACAAATTCACAAAACAATAACCCCCCTCCTCCCCCCCACACACACACACAGTTATCATTCAAAATGGAGATGAACAGTAGAACACACCAGACGAAAGGAAATTGATAGAGCAACTCTATAACTCTATTCATATATAAACTATTACTTCAAAACGGTTTATGTAAACTGTAAGACACAGTCCACAAATATAATCAGCAGTCCTTAGACTACCCAGGTGCCCTCCAGGGCAGGGGCCCCACTCCCAAGGCACCACTACAGGAAAGGAGGTAGGGGGGAAGAAAAAGGAGAAAAAGACCCAAAGACTCCTAAGCTCCCCCACTGTCACCCAGGAGCGGCCCATGTGGTGCCCGTTCACATCCCTCGGGGGGGCCCTACCCTGTGGGGACCCTCTCTCCAGGACAACTTACTACTCCACAGTCCCGGAGGGTTTTCTCTCGTTCTCCAAGTCAAGCTCTGTTCCACACCGGGTTTTCCTGCCACCCGACTCTGCTGCCGCCGTCCTGGCTTCGGGCCACATGCACCGCTGTGTGCAGGGGGCAGTTAGCCTTGTGCTAGGGGTTGGAGGCCTGGACAGCCTTGTGCAGCACCGGGGCTCAGTCTGTTCAGGACCCTCTGGGCAGCGTCATCTGCACTGAGCTGCAGCCCTGTGTCAGCAGCTGTAGACCCGAGACACCTCAAGTGTTACACATCTGAGTTACTGGAAACTATATATTTAGTTAGAGCTCAAGTAGCTTACTCACAAGTATCATGCAGAAGCAGGTGGAGATTTCCTCTGGAGGCAGGCAGTTCATTGACCATGAGTTTCAAAAGAAAGAGCGAGTTTCATACGGTCCAGCTTCTCTGAGAGCTCTCATCATAGCAGGTCTCCCTCCTGCTGGGCGGTCCTTAACCGATATAGACCTTATGACCTCATTTACCTGATCCAGTGAAGGCCAGAAACTCTTGGCTACAGCCCACCAATTTGAAATGCATCACTGGTTGCCGGGTAGACTGGCAGGGTCTCTCGCCCCCTCCTAGTCATGATGACAGTGCTTACAACATTAGGGAGTTGAAGCCCCAACCCGGTTGTGTGAGGCCAGTCATGTAGGCAGAGGGAGCAGGTTTCCACCTCCCACAGGAATGCATCCAGCACAGGTTACAACTCAGGGTTACCTGAAGCCTACGGAGCCAGAGGTGTCTGCCCTCTACAGTGACTAAGGGAACCACATTGTCAGAGAGCAGGGTTTGGGGAGAGACAGAGATGGTATTCTGCCACAGCTACTACATGCACTAGGTATATCAGCCCCCTGGGAAAAGGCTGGAACGGCTAGGATACATCCGTACAGGCACTGCCAGTACTGGCTAAGCCCAGGCCTTTCACAGCGCACTCACCTCCATGGACATCTCCATCAGCACAGTGCAGCTGAGCAGCCTAACTGGGGGTGATGCAGCCATGCTGTGTCCTTAGCACGGTACTACAAGACAAACCACCATTAGAGAAGTTCACAAACCCATGTGGTAAGACGTCAGGTCTCCTGGGGGTCACAGAGGCTCTCAGACCCCTGACCTAACACATGAAAGGGATCAAAATACAGGTTGGGGAGAGCAATGTGCATCTGTCTTTAGGTGGGAAAGGGGAAGAGATGTAGAAATGGCTTGTATGAGGATAGGGAGTTGCACCAGAATCTTACAAAACTCCCCCAAGAAACCTTGATAATCAGATCATTTTCCTAAATGAAATGAAAAGAACAGGCCCTGATTGGCATCTGTTGGCCGTGAGGAAATAACTCTCTCAAAGTTAATGTTTTAAACAATGAAATTACCAGTGTGCCAAGACTTTGTGCTTTCAACAGAGGATGTATCCAGATGGTGGCAGTAAAAGGCCATGGTAATACTTCACGAAATGCTATAAGTTAATACATGGGTAGGTTTTATTCTCTTCAGACCAGTGAGGCTGAAATATCCCAGGTGAGGCCCTCAGCTTCCACACCTCCTCTTCACTGAGTGGGAACTGCATTCAGCGCCCATTAGAAACCTCTGAAATCCCAGGAAAGTCACGTGTCCCCAGGGCAGAGGACTCATGGACATGGGTTGTTGCACTTCCAAATGCACTCACAGCCTAGAAGTATGAAAACGCTGAGAACATAACACTGGGCATCCCTGGACACTGGGTCTTCCTGGTCTATATGGTAAGTCCAATGAGCTTACCTCAATGAGCTGCTAGCAACCACAGTGGTAGACAGGTGAGGGTACCATGTTTAAAGGAAAGAAAGGGGGAAAAAAAACTGGTAAAAGAGGAACGGGAAGGAGACTATGATAGAAATCCTCCACAGGCTCCAGTTCACTAATTACCAGATATCATGTAATCACATCTGTACTTGAACCCCAGGGTCTTTTCCTGTCAGGGGCAGTGTAAGACACCCAAATGTCACCTGGGCCCAGTTACATTTTGAGCACAAACTCTGGTCCCACTGAGGTCAGCACACCTCAGGGCTCCCATCTGCACAACGCTGACCCAGTGTCCCTCTGGCCTGATTTCGGGGTGGTGGGCTGGGATAGATATAACTGAGTAAGCAGTGACCACATGCAAATGAGGCAGGGAACCTGCTGATAAACAGCAGCCAAGCCCCACGGAAAACCAGCCCGTGGCAGAAGAAACTCAGCATCTGTCCAGCCCACAGGGTCATTGAGGGGACCTGACATGGCAGGTCTTGGTGTGCTTCTCTTCCTGGCAGCTTGCTCAGGTGAGTGCAGGAGATGCGCAGACACCCAGAGAGGACAGGGCCTGGGGGGAGGAGAGAAGGTGTCAGGACCTGGGATCAGGCTAGGATGCAGCAATTCTGGGATATAATTACCACCCAAGGGTCTCCAGTATTTCTCTGTCATCAGTGTGAGAATCGACTGGGAAATTTCAATAGGAAGTATGCTCACCTCAGGCTCAGACTCTGTGCACTTTGATTTGCCTGGAGAAGAATAGTGGGAAAGCATCTTTTACCACATGCAGGGGGTCTGTGGATAAAAGGGCTTTAAATAAAAGGAGTTTAGACACTTCTAAGCAGGAATAAAAAGGGTAGACATGGATTCAACTAAAAAAGGAATTGTAAAAAAAAAAGGCAGAAATCAATGAGACGTTATTCCCTCCATTGTCCTCTCTCAGCAGGAGTCAGCTCCCAGGTCCAGCTGACCCAGTCTGGCGCAGAAGTCAAGAAGCCTGGGGAGTCGGTGAAGTTGACATGTAGAACATCTGGCTACACATTCACCAGCTATAGCATGTTTTGGGTGCGTCAGGCCCCTGGGAAAGGGCTTGAGTACATTGGATATATCTATCCCAGTACTGGTGGTACTGGCTATGCCGAGGCTTTCAAAGGGCGATTCACCATCACCATGGACACCTCCATCAGCACGGCCTATCTGCAGCTGAACAGCCTGAAGACGGATGACACAGCCGTGTATTACTGTGCCAAGGACACAGTGAGACAAAATGCATCTAGAGCAAGTCAAAAACCTCAGTGAAAGCCTCTGGGTCTCCACGCAACACTGAGTCCCTTTGTCACCCCAGTGAGCACTCACCCGGTGGAGGCAACTTTGGGTCCTTTCCTCCTAAGGTCTCAGGTGACCCAAGAACCCCAGTTCCAGTACAACCCAAGGGGATTTTGGTTCCTAGGTACCCAGGTCCCTCCTTCATCCCAGAGCTGTGTGCATGGCTCAGAGAGCAGCAGTGGAAGAGGCAAATAGGCCAAAGCCTTTGAGAAGCCATGTTATGGGATGGCTGTTATGTACAATGCTGGACATGCTGACATGTTTCACAGCACTTGAAAGTCTTTCTATCTTCTCTTCTTCAGGATGTGTATGCACACAGCCTCCCACCTCTGCGTGTACCCTCCCACTCCATCAGGACAAACTCTGCTCGGCTCCCTCAAGCCACCACTCTTCTGGTCTCCTGCTTAGTACTGGTCTTGCTCTGATGAGAAAATTCCTCCCTGCTGCATCAAGAAGGATGGAAGTGGGATTTAGGACCAAAAGCAACAAAACATACACGAGAGAGAGAGGGGGAGATTGGATGGAATTTATACATCCCTGTGGCACCCACCGGCTGGCACCACCCCGAGCTCTGCAGACAGAGAGAAGCACTGTCCCCCACCAGCCACAGAGGGAAGCACTGGGCCCCGTGCAGCTAAGGCAGGCTCAGGGGAGGTGGGAAAAAGAAAAAAAAATCAGGCTTGATCCATTTTTTTTTTCCCCTTGAGCGGAGCCTGCCTGCACAGCCCTCCATTGGGCTGCCTGCACAACCCCTGAGCTGCACAGGGCCTGGTGCTTCCCTCCGTGGCTGTTGCCCTTTGTTGGGTAGCAAACTAACACACCTTCAAGTTGTTTTATTTTGCCAGGTACTGAAGTAATCTATAGCGCAGTATGCCATCAACAGTGTAAACAGCATTGCCATTAAAGCTGTTCAAAGGGGCATTTAAGCCAATTTAAAGGCCAATTTTGTGGTATGTATAACGGCTCCTGGTGCCCACTCATCTTCATAGGTTAAAAGTAGTGCAAGGGGAATACAAAAGCTGAACTTGGGAACCACCAAGGACAATTTGTCTTCTTCAGATGTGTGAAGCTGAGACTTTCTTAGGGAGGATCTGATGACCACATCCACGTTCAACAAATGGCAACTCAACAAAAGCCCATTCACTTTCCTGGTTCCCCGCACAGAGTCTGGAAAGCCTGGCATCAGTTTCCCTTTCAGCTGGGAAGATGAAGCGTACTCATGGAAGCTGTGATATTTGTTGACATTATGCCCCTATTTAGGAGATCCTCATCAGCAAAATAATAGACTTCATTCACCGCTCTTGCTGACAATTTCAGCTCTCATTTTGCCCCTCTTCAAATAAGTTTTCATTAATAACACCACACAACCCACTGAGTGACCCGGTGCCTTTCCACGGTCCCATTCTTTGGGTCCCAGGTATTATTTATGGGCAATGGCTGGTAAGTCTGAGGTTCAGTTAAACAATTAGCAGTGAACATGCAAACGAGGCAGGATCTATCCCTGATAAAGGAGAGGAATTGAGGATCCACCAGCGACAGAACAGAGTGCAGTCTCGCTGGCCCTCCAGGGAGCTCAGCAGCATAGGCAGGACAAGGCTGGGTTTGCTGCTACTTGGGGCAGCTTGTCCAGGTAAGTGGAGGTGATTAGCAGATCCCCAGGGAGGAGGGAAGGCCTGGGGGGAGGGTAAGCAGTGCCTCTATTACTTTCAATCTCTAAAGGGATTTGGGACCCAGACTATTATTGAAGCTGAAAGGAATTTTAGGCTCCTTAGTTCCCAAATCCATTATTAAGCTCTTATTTGTGGACTTGCTGACCAGCACAGAGTGCCAGGGAAGGACTACACAGAGCAATGTGACTGGTTGTACCATGGAGACGGATGTGGGAAAATGGGGGGTACTAGAGGACTACACAAAGGACACAAGCCAAGGGGATCACATGTGGGAGCCACTGCTATTCCTTCCTCTCAGGAAAGCTGGCCAGGGACCACAGAGTGATCAAACACACATTATAGAGAGAAGCTTGAGCAAGCCTTTAAAAGGAAGAAGAGAGTGCGAGCTGGAGCCATGAGGACAAGGAGACTTGCCATAGTTCAAAGCAATTCCCCCAGGGAAATGTTAACATTGGATCATTTTCCCACTACAACAACAATGGTCATTTTCTTGCTGACAATGGGCAGTTTTCCTATGAAAGGCCTCAAGGAAGACAGCACCAGGGGGTAGACATTTTATTCATCCCACAGAGGAACCGAGCCCAGGGAGGCCCGCATCTTTCCTGCTAAAATGGAGTGAAATTTTACTGCAGTCTGAACTGGGCACCAGCCTTAATTCTCCTAGATCAGTGAGGCTGGGATTTTCCATGTAAGGCTCTAAGCACCCACATCCCTTGAGAGGAGCTGGTGAATTGGCCTTCAGCCCTCCTAGGAACCACTGAAAACCTCAGGGGAAAATAACTAATATATCTTAGCAGGGCAGAGGCCTCATGTCCATGGTTCCTCAAGCACTTGGTCAGCATGCACAGCTATCGCGTATGAAGATTATGACAATCCAATATGGGGCCTCTCTGGATACAAGGTCTTGCTAGTCATACTTAAGCCCATAACTCACTCTTTTTGATGCCGCCCCGATTGCAGGTTTTCCTGATTCACAGCCCAGAAGTAAGATGTGGTGACCTAGTGCCCACCTATAGCTACCTTATGGGGCTCTGCCATCATTTTTGGACCATGGCTGGTGAGGCTGAGGTGCATACAAACAATTAGCAGTGACCTCATGCAAGGTGGGGGGGAGGTGTTACTGACACTGGAGAGTGTCTGACCCCACTGAGAATTTGTGCGGTGTAAAGTAGAGGAGCTCCAGGCTGCAATCCAGAGATTGCATGCCATCAGGGATGGTGAGCAGAAAAATCGACTCGTATTGCCAGGCCCTTCACCCCCTGGAGGCAGGGGGTAGACAAGGGTCACCTTTCAGAACAAGGGAGGACTCAGGGATCTTCCATACTGTCCAAGCAGGGGGTTGGACCAAGGTGGTCAAGGGCCCTAAGGCCTGCTGCACCAAGGTCCCCTCCCCTCTGGGGCTTTGCAATAGGTACAAGCATCTTGCAGCCCCAGTAGAGCCTGCGGAGATGCCAGTTCCTGCAGGCAAGGGAGGATCACCCATCCCTACTCTCCCTAAGATGAAATACAGAGTGCTCGTCATGGGAAACTCCCTCCTGAGGGGGACTGAGGGGACAACTTGCTGCCCCGACCCCTTAGCCTGGGAGGTCTGCTACTTCCCGGGGGCCCACATCTGGGACATAGCAGACGATCCCAAAGATTATCCGGCCCTCCGACCACTACCCTATACTCCTCATCCATGTTGACATGAATGAAACGGCTTGGAGTAATCCCAGCCAGGTCATGAGATTGCAAGGCTCTGGAAGCAGGGCTTGGCGGGTTGGGGGTGCAGCTGGTCTTTTCCTCACTCCGCACAGTTGTGGGTCCTGGGCTGAGGATGGAGAGACGGGTAGAGGTAGTCAACCAAAGACTGCGATGCTGGTGTAATCATGAAGGCTTCAGCTTCCATGATCACCAGTCTGCTCTTTGGCGAGAGAGGCAGTGGTCTGCTAGGGAGAGATGGCCTCCACCCCACCTCACTACACTGGGGAGGAGGCTCTTCTCAGCCAGACTGGCTGACCTGCTTGACTGGGCTTTAAAACTAAGCCCACGCGGGGTTGGGGGGATTACCGCCACTGCAAGCCCACTGGGAAACCCTTGTAAATCCAGCAGGCTAAGGCACTCAAGTGAACGCACCCCTGCCCTAGCCCTGGAATGATCTGTGGGGAAGGCAAGGGCCCTCAATGGGACACTTGCCTGCCTGTATACCAATGCCAGGAGCTTGGGGAATAAACAGGAGGAACTGGTCCTCCTGCTAAACAAGGATAACTACATCATAGGGATAACAGAGACCTGGTGGGACTCCACTTATGTCTCCACCACAGGTATGGATGACTATATCCTGGACAGGTGTGATCATGCAGATAAAAGGGATGGGGGTGTAGCTCTCTCTGTCAGAGACAGCTATACCCCCCTGCAAATTGACATTGGCACCCAGGAAGGACAAATGGAGTCTCTCTGGGTTAAAATAAGTGGGGAACATGTCCTTGGACTGGTTCTTTTTAACATCTTTATAAACAATGTGGACATTGGTGCGAGAAGTACTCCAGCTCGGGGGAAAAAAACAAAACAAAACTCACAGCATGCTTATAGGCTCAGCAGTGCAATGCTTGCTAGCACATGGCTGAAAGAGAGTTGGGGGTCATGACTGACCACAAGATGAACATGAGCCACCAATGCGATGTCACAGCTGCCAAAGAAAACAAAACTCTGGCTTACATATATAGATGCTTCTCAAATAAATCTCAGGATGTTATCCTCCCGCTGTACAAGGCCTTGGTGAGGCCACAGCTGGAGTACTGCATCCAGTTCTGGGCTCCACAATTCAAGAAGGATGTGGAGAACCTAGACAGTCCAGAGAAGAGCCACATGCACGATCAGAGGGCAAGAGAACAGGCCTTATGAAGGGAGGCTGAGAGCCATGGGACTCTTCAGCCTGGAAAAGTGCAGGCCCAGGGATGTCCTGGTGGCAGCATAGAAGTATGTCCGGGGTGTGCATCAGGATCTGGGGGAACACCTGTTCCCCAGAGCACCCCAAGGGATGACAAGGACCAACAGTCACAAATTCCTCCAAGACCATTTTAGGCTGGACATAAGGAAAATTTTCTTTACTGTCCCAGCCCCCAAGACCTGGAATAGGCTCCTTCGAGAGGTGGTGAAGGCACCTACTCTGGACTCTTTTAAGAAACGTTTGGACACTTATCTTGCTGGGATCCTTTGACCCTAGCTGACTTCCTGCCCCTGGGGTGGAAGGGGGGGGGGGCGGGTAGACTTGATGATCTTTTGAGGTGCCTTCCAGCCCTAACGTCTATGAAATAAGAAGTTCAGAGTCTGGGCAGCCCTCCAGGGTGCTTAGCATCATGGACACGACAGGCTTGTGGTTTCTGCTCCTCTTGGCAGTTTGTTCAAGTAACTACAGGAAGCTCACAGACCCTGGGTGAGAACAGCAGGGAGAGAGAGGTACGGTCTCATGGGGAAGGGTTCAGGCTCGGGTAGCAGGGGGCTCTGGGGTCTGTTTAATGCACTTACTTGTCAACTTTTCCTCGGTTTCAGTGAGAAGCAGGTTTTCCTGCACTCCATGCCTCAGTTTCCCATCCAAGAAATGGGCACAAGGGAACTTCTGTCCTGCCCAGGAATGAGATGCCCATCTAAGCATTAGTGCTGTAGCCCAGGTGTCCACGGGTTTCTACCTCCCTCTCCAATTGAGGGAGTTATTGGCAGGGCAGTGTGCTGTGGAGGGACACAACAGCCCAGTGGCCGCATCCGTTCCCTATAAAGTCAGGTCCAGTCAAACAATTACATAACTATATACAGATTTATTATTACAAGAAAACCATTAATGGGTAAGGACATATATATATAATCTACATACAAATTCACAAAACAATAACCCCCTCCCCCCCCACACACACTTATCATTCAAAATGGAGATGAACAGTAGAACAAACTAGACAAAAGGAAATTGATAGAGCAACTCTATAACTCTATTCATATATAAACTATTACTTCAAAACGGTTTGTGTTAACTGTAAGGCACACTCCACAAATATAATCAGCAGTCCTTAGACTACCTGGGTGCCCCCCAGGACAGGGGCCCCACTCCCAAGGCACCACAACAAGAAAGGAGGTAGGTGGGAAGAAAAAGGAGAGAAAGACCCCAAAGACTCCTAAGCTCCCCCACTATCACCCAGGAGTGGCCCATGTGGTGCCCCTTCACATCCCTCGGGGGGGGGGGCCCTACCCTGTGGGGACCCTCTCTCCAGGACAACTTACTACTCCACAGTCCCGGAGGGTTTTCTCTCGTTCTCCAAGTCAAGTTCTGTTCCCCGCCGGGTTTTCCTGCCACCCGACTCTGCTCCTGCTGTCCTGGCTTCGGGCCACATGCACCGCTATGTGCAGGGGGCAGTTATCCTTGTGCTAGGGGTTGGAGGCCTGGACAGCCTTGTGCAGCACCGGGGCTCAGTCTGTTCAGGACCCTCTGGGCAGCGTCATCTGCACTGAGCTGCAGCCCTGTCTCAGCAGCTGTAGACCCGAGACACCTCAAGTGTTACACATCTGAGTTACTGGAAACTATATATTTAGTTAGAGCTGAAGTAGCTTACTCACAAGTATCATGCAGAGGCAGGTGGAGATTTCCTCTGGAGGCAGGCGGTTCATTGACCATGAGTTTCAAAAGAAAGAGCGAGTTTCACATGGTCCAGCTTCTCTGAGAGCTCTCATCATAGCAGCTCTCCCTCCTCCTGGGCGGTCCTTAACCGATATAGACCTTGTGACCTCATTTACCTGATCCAATGAAAGCCAGAAACTGTTGCCTACAGCCCACCAATTTGAAACACATCACTGGGTGCCGGGTAGACTGGTAGGGTCTGTCGCCCCCTCCTAGTCATGATGACAGTGCTTACAACATTAGGGAATTGAAGCCCCGACCCGGTTGTGTGAGGCCAGTCATGTAGGCAGAGGGAGCAGGTTTCCACCTCCCACAGGAATGCATCCAGCTCAGGTTACAACTCAGGGTTACCTGAAGCCTACGGAGCCAGAGGTGTCTGCCCTCTACAGCGACTAATGGACCCAAATTGTCAAAGAGCAGGGTTTGGGGAGAGACAGAGATGGTATTCTGCCACAGCTACTACATGCACTAGGTATATCAGCCCCCTGGGAAAAGGCTGGAACGGCTAGGATACATCCGTACAGGCACTGCCAGTACTGGCTAAGCCCAGGCCTTTCTCAGCGCACTCACCTCCATGGACATCTCCATCAGCACAGTGCAGCTGAGCAGCCTAACTGGGGGTGATGCAGCCATGTTGTGTCCTTAGCACGGTACTACAAGACAAACCACCATTAGAGAAGTTCACAAACCCATGTGGTAAGAAGTCAGGTCTCCTGGGGAGCACAGAGGCTCTCAGACCCCTGACCTCAGAGATGAGAGGGATCAAAATACAGGTTGGGGAGAGCAGTGTGCACCTGCCTTTAGGTGGGAAAGGGAAAGAGAGGTAGAAATGGCTTGTATGAGGATAGGGAGTTGCACCAGAATCTTACAAAACTCCCTCAAGAAACCTTGATAATCAGATCATTTTCCAAACTGAAATGAAAAGAACAGGCCCCGATTGGCATCTTTTGGCAGTGAGGAAATAACTCTCTCAGAGTTAATGGTTTAAACATTGAAATTACCAGTGTGCCAAGACTTTGTGCTTTCAACAGAGGATGTATCCAGATGGTGGCAGTAAAAGGCCATGGAAATACTTTGTGAAATGCTGTAAGTTAATACATGGGAAGGTTTTATTCTCTTCAGACCGGTGAGGCTGAAATATCCCAGGTGAGGCCCTCAGATTCCACAGCTCCTCTTCACTGAGTGGGAACTGCATTCAGCGCCCATTAGAAACCTCTGAAATCCCAGGAAAGTCACGTGTCACCAGGGCAGAGGACTCATGGTCATGGGTTGTTGCACTTCCAACTGCACTCGGAGCCTAGAAGTATGGAAACGCTGAGAACATAACACTGGGCATCCCTGGACACTGGGTCTTCCTGCTCAATGTGGGACCCATAAGTCCAATGAGCTTACCTCAATGAGCTGCTAGCAACCACAGTGGTAGACAGGTGAGGGTACCATGTTTAAAGGAAAGAAAGGGGGAAAAAAAACTGGTAAAAGAGGAACGGGAAGGAGACTATGATAGAAATCCTCCACAGGCTCCAGTTCACTAATTACCAGATATCATGTAATCACATCTGTACTTGATCCCCAGGGTCTTTTCCTGTCAGGGGCAGTGTAAGACACCCAAATGTCAACTGGGCCCAGTTACATTTTGAGCACAAACTCTGGTCCCACTGAGGTCAGCACACCTCAGGGCTACCATCTGCACAACGCTGACCCAGTGTCCCTCTGGCCTGATTTCGGGGTGGTGGGCTGGGATAGATATAACTGAGTAAGCAGTGACCACATGCAAATGAGGCAGGGAACCTGCTGATAAACAGCAGCCAAGCCCCACGGAAAACCAGCCCGTGGCAGAAGAAACTCAGCATCTGTCCAGCCCACAGGGTCATTGAGGGGACCTGACATGGCAGGTCTTGCTGTGCTTCTCTTCCTGGCAGCTTGCTCAGGTGAGTGCAGGAGATGCACAGATACCCAGAGAGGACAGGGCCCGGGGGGAGGAGAGAAGGTGTCAGGACCTGGGATCAGCCTAGGATGCAGCAATTCTGGGATATAATTACCACCCAAGGGTCTCCAATATTTCACTGTCATCAGCGTGAGAATTGACTGGGAAATTTCAATAGGAAATCTGCTCACCTCAGGCTCAGACTCTGTGCACTTTGATTTGCCTGGAGAAGAATAGTGGGAAAGCATCTTTTACCACATGCAGGGGGTCTGTGGATAAAAGGGCTTTAAATAAAAGGAGTTTAGACACTTCTAAGCAGGAATAAAAAGGGTAGACATGGATTCAACTAAAAAAGGAATTGTAAAAAAAATAAATAAAAAAAAAAAGGCAGAAATCAATGAGACGTTATTCCCTCCATTGTCCTCTCTCAGCAGGAGTCAGCTCCCAGGTCCAGCTGACCCAGTCTGGCGCAGAAGTCAAGAAGCCTGGGGAGTCGGTGAAGTTGACATGTAGAACATCTGGCTACACATTCACCAGCTATGGCATGAATTGGGTGCGTCAGGCCCCTGGGAAAGGGTTTGAGTACATTGGATATATCAATCCCAGTAGTGGTGGTACTAGCTATGCCGAGGCTTTCAAAGGGCGATTCACCATCACCAGGGACACCTCCATCAGCACGGCCTATCTGCAGCTGAACAGCCTGAAGACGGATGACACAGCCGTGTATTACTGTGCCAAGGACACAGTGAGACAAAATGCATCTAGAGCAAGTCAAAAACCTCAGTGAAAGCCTCTGGGTCTCCAGGCAACACTGAGGCCCTTTGTCACCCCAGTGAGCACTCACCCGGTGGAGGCAACTTTGGGTCCTTTCCTCCTAAGGTCTCGGGTGACCCAAGAACCCCAGTTCCAGTACAACCCAAGGGGATTTTGGTTCCTAGGTACCCAGGTCCTTCCTTCATCCCAGAGCTCTGTGTGCATGGCTCAGAGAGCGGCAGTGGAAGAGGCAAACAGGCCAAAGCCTTTGAGAAGCCATGTTATGGGATGGCTGCTTAGAGCCCCAAACTCCAGCCCTCACTGGGACAAAAGGAAGGCACTAGCCCATTCACCTGTTTTCATGGGAGTGTGATCAGAACTTCAAGGGCAGGGTTTCTCTCCCACTATCGTGCACTGGTGAGGCCATGCCTGGATCACTGTGTGCAACTTTGGGCCCCACACTCCATCCAAGAAGGATGCCAAATTCACATTTGAAAGGGTCCAGTGGGGAGAACAAAAAAAGTAAAGAAGTGAAGGAAACAGGACCCACAAGGAAACACTGGAAAAATGAGGATGTTTAGTCTGGAATGGAAGTGACTGAAGGGGATTTGATAGCAGCCTTCAAACACCTCCAGGGTGCTTATATGGAGGATGGAGACAGACTGTTCCTTGTAGGCATGGGAGGGTGGAGGGGTAGCATAAGGAGCAAAGGCCCTAAAGTGCAAGACAGGAAAGGGCGGGTTGGAGATAAAGGTAATGCTCTCGCCTGGAGTGTGGTTCAGCACTGGAACTTATCCCAGGAGAGGCTGTGGATTTCATAGACATTAGGGCCGGAAGGGACCTTGAAAGATCATCAAGTCCAGCCCCACCTCCCCAGGGGCAGGAAGTCAGCTGGGGTCAAAGGATCCCAGTAAGATAAATGTCCAAATGTTTCTTAGAAGAGTCCAGAGTAGGTTCCTGCACCACCTCTGGAAGGAGCCTATTCCAGATCTTGGGGGCTCGGACAGTAAAAAATATTTTCCTTATGTCCAGCCTAAAATGGTCTTGGAGGAATTTGTGACTGTTGGTCCTTGTCATCCCTTGGGGTGCTCTGGGGAAGAGACGTTCCCCCAGATCCTGATGCACGCCCCTGACATATTTGTATGCTGCCACCAAGACACCCCTGAGCCTGCGCTTTTCCAGGCTGATGAGTCCCATGGCTCTCAGCCTCTCTTCATAAAGCCGAGACTCCTGCCCTCTGATCATGCGTGTGGCTCTGCTCTGGACTGTCAAGGTTTTCCACATCCTTCTTGAATTGTGGAGCCCAGAACTGGATGCAGTACTCCAGCTGTGGCCTCACCAAGGCCGAGTACAGTGGGAGGATGACATCCTGAGACTTACTTGAGAAGCATCTACGGATGCAAGCTAGAGTTTTGTTCATTTGCCAGCTGTGACATCACACTGGTGGCTCATATTCATCTTGTGGTCAATCATGACCCCCAAATGAGGGTAGCACTTACGAACCTATAAGCATGTGGCAGGTTCCCCCCCACCCCCTTTCCCCCTCTGAGGTGGAGTATCTTGCAATTTTTGGTATTGAACGTCATCAGGTTTATATCTGCCCACTTCCTAAGCCTATCCAAGTTAGCCTGGATCACCAGCCTATCCTCAGATGTGGACCCTGTACCCCAAATTTTAGTGTCATTAGGAAACTTGGCCAGTTCTGACACCAGTGTCCACATCATTGATAAAGTTGTCAAAAAGAACCAATGTTAAAGAAAGCATTCATGGTCATCTGGCCAGGTGCCGAGAGATTGGAAACTGGCTAATGTGGTCCCTATTTTTAAGAGGAGAAAGGAGGACCCAAGTAACTATAGGCCTGTAAACCTCAGCTCAGTGCTCGGGAAGATCTTGGAGAGAATCATCAAGGAGCACATCTGTGGTGGGCCAGCTGGGGAGATCATGGTCAGGGGCAAACCAGTATGTGTTCATCAAAGGCAGGTCCTGCCAGACCAACCTGATTGCCTTTTATGACCAAGTAACTAAATCCTTGGATGATGGTGTTGGCATGGATGTAGTCTTTCTAGACTTTAAGAAGGCCTTTGACACCGTCTCTCACCCCATCCTCATCAATAAATTAAGCAACTGTGGCACTGATGCCTGCACAGTTGGATGGGTAATAAATTGGCTGATGGGGCACACCCAGAGAGTAGTGGTGGATGGGTCGTACTCAACCTGGCGAGATGTGAGCAGTGGGCTTCCCCAGGGCTTGGTCCTCGGGCCCGCACTGTTTAACATCTTCATCAGCTACTTGGACAAGGGGGAGGAAAGCACGCTGTCCAAGTTTGCTGATGACACTAAAGATGCGGGGCGAGGTGGACACACTTGAAGGGAGAGAGAGGCTGCAACTAGATTTAGACAGACTCCAAAAGTGGGCAGATGAGAATAGGATGGGGTTCAATGTAGACAAATGCAGGATGCTGCGTCTTGGGAGAAGGAATCCACAGCATACGTACAGGCTTCCCTTCTTGAAAGCAAAGAGGCGGGAAGGGATCTCGGAGTCATTATTGACTCCAAGATGAACATGAGCCACCAATGCCAGACTGAAGCCAGCAAGGCCAGCCAGACCTTGTCGTGCATCCAAAGGTGCATCTCAAGTCGGTCCAGAGAGGTGATACTCCCCCTCTGTGTGACTTTGGTCAGGCAGTACTCCAACTGCAGTGTCCAGTACTGGGTGCCACACTTCAAGGGGGATGTGGCCAGCCTGGAGAGGGTTCAGAGGAGGGCCATCCGCTTGGTGAGAGGGCAGCAGGACAGGCCCTACGAGGAGAGACTGAGGGACCTGAACCTGTTCAGCCTCGGCAAGAGGAGGCTGAGGGGGGACGTGGTGGCTGCCTACAAGCTCATCAGGGGAGATCAACAGCAAATAGGCAGAGCTCTTTTCTCCCCAGCACCACCTGGGGTGACAAGGAGCAATGGTCATAAGCTGATGGCAAATAGGTTTAGGTTAGAGATCAGAAGGCAATATTTTCCAGTTAGGGTGGCCCAAATCTGGAACCAACTTCCCAGGGAAGTGGTCCTGGCCCCTACCTTGGGCAAAATTCAAGAGGAGTTTGGATGATCACCTGTCTGGAGTCTTGTGAACCCAGCATTCATTCCTGCCTGTGGCAGGGGGTCAGGAGGGACCTGAACAGATCATCTAGCCTGACCCCAGCTACTATGAAACCAAGGGTGGATCCTTGGGGGACACCACTGGTCAAGGAACAGCATAAAGATTCACTTCCGTTGACTACCACTACCTGCCAGGGACATTTAAGAGCCTGGTCCAGCAGGTGGTGCTGACAGTACATGATTTGCAGTAGGGAAAGGACAGGGCAGGGGCCTAGAAACATCTGTCTTCATCTGTTTCCTTTCTGGATTTCACACCAGCTGCAGGGCTGTGTTGTGAGGTCCACCCCAGGCATCTCCTGCCCCAGTTCACCCTGTCTCCTCCACTCCCCACCAGCCCCTCCTCCTGCCCTGCTCTGCATCCCCATGTCTTTAAAGGCACCCGGCAGCACAGCCCCACAAACAGAAGACCAGATAACTGACCAAAATGTTTCAGAGCCCATCCGGTGGAAACAGCCAAGGGGCATGCCCCACCTCCCTGGGGGATGGAGATGCCCACACATCGGTATCCTCTCCAGGTGCCTCTGTGCCTCACACAGGGTCACCTTTCACGGGTGACCTTTCATGCTCTGTAAGAACCCAGCTGCCTCCACACGCTCCAGCCCCTGAAAAGTCACATAGCCAGGGCCTGACCCAGATAGCAGGTACAGAAAGACTTAGACCTAGGGAGACAGATGTCCAGTGCAAGCTTCCCCTGCCAGACTCAGAGTAAACCAAAAAGCAGAAAGCCCCAGGGACCCTGTGAGAAAGCAAGCCGGAGGGGCCTTGTAGAGCAGGAGCTCCTTTGCGAGGCTGAGGTTCATACTTTGGAGTCTCCATCCCTATTTCCCTTTCTCTCCTAAGATGGTAATCTGCAAAAAAAGTTCAAACAGTTCAGGAACCCAAAGTCTCCTTGTCAGAAGTAGCTTAGGGATGTAGAAACCCAAGAGCCACAGCTTTCCAGGGAGACAGGGGCTCCTCCAGCTCTCAGCCAAGTGGATCGGGCACCTGCATTTCAGAAAAGGTCACCCCCAGGGCATGGGCAGGATCGCAAGAGTCAGTGGAGAAGGAAAGAAATGGAGTGGGTCCCCCACCAGACAACAGGTTTAGCTCTTTCAACCCCAGGCCAGTGCTTGTTTCAGCCCAAACAGAACAAGGACAAGAGCAGCCGAAGGGGAAGAAGTCCGAGTCATTTAAAAGAAGCAAATATGCAAATATGGCAGCATGCCCCGGTCTTAATCTATTTCTGCCCATCCACAGCCACCACCTATTGCCCTGCAACATCTGTGCAGTTTCCAACCCATCTGCCCGAGGACCAGCCAGGACCAACCATGAGGAAGACGAGTCTGTGGCTTCATGTAGTTCTCACTGCAGCATTTCTGGGAGGTATCACATCTCTGATCCATTCAATACAGGGGTGTGGGCAGGGCGGGTGGTACAGGGGGAAATGTATCCATGACACTTCTCTGGCTCATCTTCCATTGCATCCTGTTGCCCTCATGGAAAGGGAGTCCGAGTACTGGCACCACCTCCTCACAGCTTCCTTTTCTCTCCCCACCTTAGGGGCCCGGTCCCAAGTGGTTCTGACTCAGTCAGGTCCAGAAGTGAAGAGAACCGGAGAATCTACTACACTGAGATGTGCCGTGAGCAGGTTTGATGTGAATGGCTGGTGGATGGCTTGGATCAGGCAGAGCCCAGGGAAGGGGCTGGAGTGGCTGGTTAGCTACTGGTCATCCTCACAGAGCAACCACTACTCCCCCGTCATCCAGGGACGCGTCCGAGTCTCCAAGGACAGCTCCAACTTCTACCTGGAGCTGAAGAGCCTGAAGCCCGAGGACATGGCCATGTACTACTGTGCCAGAGATGCACAGTGAGGGGAAGTGAAAGGGAAGCCAGACAAAAACCTCCTGCTGCAACAGTACAAGAAACATTCATTCCTGGGGGCATAGGGAGTGCACGACACACCGGGAGGGACCAGCAGAGAGAAGAGAGCAGGGAAAACCTACTTCTTGAAAGGACACTTGCTTATCTCCTGGCTGGCTAGTGACATGTCAGTGGGAAGGGGATTGTGCTGCCTGAGGTCTATTCATTGGAGGCCGCAGCAACTGGAGTAAGCCAGCAGTAATGAAACCAAGGGGTGAAGGGAGATGGAACAAATTACTGCTCCGAGAGTGGGAGAGGGAGGGGAAGCACTCACTCCAAGCTGACTCCTTGCAGCTGCCCTGTCTCCTCCATCACAGACTGAAAGGATGCAGATCTTCAGTAACTCAGCTGTGGGGAGCTTCCCTGGCTTAGGCTACATAGCCATGAGGCAGGGGTAGGCAGATGGATTGGCTGATGTGGGAAGTAGGATGTGGGACCTAGGGAGGGATATGCATTCCTTCCCCCTCCCATCACCTGCATGGACCAACATCTTGGTTCAAGCAGACCCAAGGTCCCCAGCCCTCCCTGCACTCACACTCCAGGACTGAGACCTGGGCACGTTGCCATTGCCCCAAGGCATTTTCCTTCACCTGCCTCTGCTCCCGACTCCTCTGAGGTTTCCCAGAGACCCCTAATGCACAGCCTGGGGAGACTGGGCAGGGACAGGTTGTGCTCTGGCACCAGGGGCACTGAGGGCACAAGGGAGACGGTACCCGAGTGAGCACCCACCTCTTCCCCACTCCCCGGGCTCAATTCTCCCCAGTGCTGGTGGGACAGAGACAGACCCAGCTGCTCTGAGTCAAGGCTGCAACCCATTGTCATTGTAAACAGAAGGACCTGGGGAGGTGGGGACAGTGAGAGACCTGGCCAAAGTGCTGCGAGAGGCAGAGACAGGACCGGGGAAGGGAACAGCCCCTCAGCCTTTTAATGCCCGGGCTTGCTCTGCTCTGGGACACATCTGTTGGAATCAGTAATCGGAACAAGATATCACTTTGAAACAAGGGCCTGTAAGCCCTTAATGCCCAGGCAGTCAGACAGCAAAGGGGGCACGCTCTTAACACCTCTCAGACCATTCCCACCCCTCCATCTCTCCCCCCACAGCTGCCCTCTCACTTCAACCAATAAAGAAACTGTCCACACAGTTCATCACTTCACTAGGCTCAGCAGGGAATGAGCTCTCCATGCTTGAACTTGGCAGCGAGGAGCGGTATTGGGCAGGGGAGGAGCTGGAGGTGTCTGCAGTTGGCAGAGACAAGTATAAAGGGACATCTCATCAGAGAGAGAAATAAGAATTGGAGCAGGGTGGGGGCATCTCAGCTGTAAATCCCTTTGGGAGTGACTTGGTGATTTCAGTTGCACGTAATGCATCACTTACCGGCGTCTGGGCAGTTTGGCTGAGCTGGGCTTACTGCTAGACAGATCCACGAGTGCACTGTCCTAAGAGATGGAAAACCTCTCTGAGCTTTCACCCCTAAATACGAGTTTGAGCTGTTCTTTCTGCGTCACACACCTGAGCTGCCAGAGGCTGGTTGCAAGCAATGGTTGCTGAGAGCACGCAGACTTGAGCAGCCTGAAAACCAAGAGCAATGGGAGACCAGAAGCTGGCTGGGAACACGCACACAACTGCCTCCCCCCTCTCCCAGGCATGCCGTACAACAACAGACCTCCAGAGCCCTGCCTGGTCTTGGACGTTGCCTGGACCCAGTTCTAAAGGCCCCATCACACCAACCCTCCTGAGAAAGCGCTGGGAGGGGAGGATCCTCAGGAACATGACGACATCTGCCCTTCCCACAACTTAGGGTCAGGCAGGGCTCATCTCTGAGAGGGTCTCTCACTGCCTTGGGAGTAGAAAAAACCTCAGTTGCCAGAGAGGGAAATGCAGAGAGGACTCCCAGCCTCAGGCCCAGGGGTACCTTGCTCCCAGGGAAGTGTCACACTTCAGCTCTGAGGCCCCAACCTGAAGCCCAAAGCAGAGAGTGGAAACACTGGTCCCCTCAGCTGCATGGAAGAAGCCTGCCAGGAGCAGCAACAGCCTCCGGGCAACCTGCTGGAGCAGCTCTGGCTGAGTGCAGATGGGGAGGTGATTAGGGACCTCGTTAACTCTTACTGCCCTCTGCCCTGCCCCTTCCCTACCCTGACGTGGCCTGGATGGGCCAGGTTTCTCCATTCTAGCTGCTCCTCAGCATCTTCCCCAACAAGGAGCCCCCATCTCTCAGCCCTGCCCAGCACAGACTCAACACAGTGATGCTGAAGGAGCCTCTCGGTACCAGGACAAGCCACTGTCCATGGTAGGAGTGAGACCCCATGTCTGAGTCCAGGGGCAGGGGGGGACATGGTCACTGTGTGCGCCTTGGGATGAGGGAGCCTAAGCCAGGCTCAGCTGTTAAGGGAGCAGGAGAGTAGGGGAGCATAGCCAGGTGCCCTCCCTGCACACACACACACATGCACCAGTTCCACTCCTTTCCTGCCTGGATTCCCTCCCCTGGTCCTGCTGAGGGCTCTGCCTGTCTGCCAGCTCCAGAAAACACTTGGGAACCATTGAAATGGAGTCCTGCAAGATAGCTCCATTGAGGGTGGGGACTTGCAGAAGGGAGAGATACAGCTCCATATAGAAACACAAGCAGCACATCGATAAAATTACAGAGACCCCAGAAACATACTTACTCCTAATAAATGAGCGCAACCCTAAATGATCCCCAGCCTCCTGCTGCGTGCACATGCACATAGGGCAGGATGGGGTTCCCCAGCCCTGGACACTGCTCTGGGAGATGCCCCATTCCCCAGCACTCAAAGGCAGCTTCAGCAATACCCTCTAACTTGAAGGTAGAAAGCAAAATTCCTGGGGAAGCCTGAGCTACTTAGTGGGGCCTCCAGACACCCAGGGGCCAGGGCTTTATGCAGCTGCAAAGGACTGGGCTCCAAAGGGTTAACCACCTTGGGCCATTGGTGTTTTCTACAGGAACTTGAGGGATTTAGGCACCCAGGGGGTTGACTTCTCCCACAGCCCGGGGTCTACAAATCATCAATTGTATCCCTGACAGACCTGGCCCTTCTCTTATCCCAGGCCCCAGGATAGTGCCCGTCTCCAATTCCAACTATGGGGAGAGTTTCCTGAGCTCAGGCCTTGTCATGTCAACCCACCTGGGAAAGAATTGGGAGAGGATGGTCTCCAGAGCCAATGCCAGGAGCCTTCAGACATCAATCTCAGGGCACTGCATACCCATAGAGACTGTAGACCCCATGACCTACAACCAGACCAGCCCCTACACACCCCCACCCCCTATGGGCACTGCACTGACAGCCACAGCACAAGCCACTAGCTAAGACATACCTCAGCACATCTTCACTGCCCAAAGCCAGACTCCTGCAGCCACCTTCAGAACACTGATCAATAGATGCTGCTCATACAAAGGCTTTGCTAAAGCACCGGTTAGAGGAGGCCTGAGCAGCAAACCGGACTCCGCGTGTCTCCCCAGGGGTGCCTAAGCCCTGGCAGACCCCCTTTTGAGCCCCGCCACAGAGTCTGGGGATAACATGCTGCCACCACCCCGAGAGGGGACCTTTTAGGTTCTGTGTCCTCGGGGAAACACAGGCCTAATAGTCCTACGGGTACTCGACCCAATACAAACACTTGGAGCTCCTCCCCAAGTCGGGGGCCAAAAAGGATAGTCTCCCTTAGTCCGCAGATCTAAGGGGCCTCCTAGGCATAATTAAACCCACCCCTCAATAAGTCTCCTACACCAGTCACAAAGGAGAACTTTATTGGTTACGAAGGGTAGGGTTACACTAGGGTAAGAGGCAGAGCACTATCAAGGGATTACCATCGAGCAAACCAGTCTGGCTGAAGTAGCCGTTTGATACGCAAATGCATCACTGTGAGCTGACTAACTCTCTAGAAACACTTACGAGTATCACTCAGAAGATGGTAGAGATCTGGCTCAGAGATTTCCAGAGAGAGAGCATTTCAGATGGATCAGACTCTCTCCCTGTGCCCTGATGCTTGGGCCATGCTGGTAAAATGGCTTATCTCCCCCTTCTCCTTGGACCAGGCTCTTATATCGCCTTTCTGACCTCGGCAGCCCAGTCCAACAGAAGCCAACAGTGTTGGCACCTAGCCAACCAATTTAAAAAGCATCACTGGTTACCTGGGCAGAGGAGCAGGGGCTTTCCCTCCCCCCACTCAGGTGACCAGAGGGGCCACCCCCTCGGCACCAGGCTTTTGTCACATAGGCAGGGAGGAAAATCCTCCCTCCCTTAGGAGTTTGACCCCAGTGTCCCAAGCTGACCGGGACAGGTTTCTGGAGGGAGACACAGATGGTGGCATTTCTGCCACACAGCCTTAGTGAATAGCACCAGGCCTCTTGAGGACCAGGTGTGTATTAGAGCAGTGACCACACAGCCGTTGCTGGGCTCCGTGGATGCCCTCCTGCACCCTTGGCCCCACATAGCCCCACAGGGACCAGCCCCTGCCTGATGCCCCTTCTCAAGCCTTGTGTTGTTACAGCTCCACATTCAGGTCTGTACATTGTGCCCTGAATCCCCCTTCAGCCCTGGGCCAAAATCCCTGGAAAGCCCGTGTCTGGGAGCTAGCCCACATCGCCTGAGAGTGCAGATGGTGGGGAAGAGAAACAGTATCTCTGCCACCCATCTGCCAGTGCAGGGCCAGGGCAAAGCAGTCTCAGAGTGAGTGTCTTGGGACCTCTGGCACTGGAGTTGCAATGGGGTTGCCAGCTCCCTTGGGCTCCTCTGGAAACCCAGCCAGAGAGAAGAGGGACAAATTATGATCCTTAAATTCACAGGTCATCCCCATGGCAATTTGTGCTCTCCCAAATTGGGGCCTGCCTGCACTGCAGAGATCCAGTGCCTCTGTAGGGCTATGTCCTTTATGAGGAAAAACTGGAGAGGTGTGATTTTATTCAAATGACTTAGCAGGGACTACATGCAAATGAGGCAGGGCCCCTTCCTGATAAAGGGTTGCTGCTGATACCCTCTGAAAAGCATCTTTCAGAAGAAAACGGTCCAGAGTTACTGCAGCCCACAGGGGCTTTTAATTAACCTGAAATGGCAGGGCTTCATCTCCTGTGGCTGTTGGTTGCTTGCTCAGGTAAGCGTTGGAGACTTCGGACAGACACCCCATTAGGATACTTGCAGCGCCCTGGTTAGGATACACGGTTCCCACCCCAGGGAAAAGAGAAGGATAATACAACTTCTACTGTCATGGGGTTCCTGTGCAGGATTCAGATGGTCCCATGGAGGAGGAAAAAAGAAAAGACCTGGGTATGCCTGGAAAGAGGAGAGAGCAGGCAGAGGTGAATGGGTTATCAGTCTCTTGTGCTGCTTTTCTGTGCAGGCGTCAGCTCCCAGATCCAGCTGACCCAGTCTGGAGCAGAAGTCAGGAAACCTGGAGAGTCAGTAAAGCTAACCTGCAAAACCTCTGGCTACACATTCACCAACAACAACCTTGACTGGGTGAGGCAGCCTCCAGAGAAAGGCTTGGAGTGGATAGGAGATATCAATCCTTCTGCTGGTAGCGTTATCTATGGCCAGGCATTCCAGGGCCGATTCACCATCACCAGGGACACCTCTGCCAGTACAACCTACCTCCAGCTAAGTAACCTGAGGACCGAAGACACGGCTGTGTGTTACTGTGCTCGTATCACAGTGAGACAAACCATACCCAGAGCCATTCAAAACCCCCCAGTGGAAGAAGCCAGGTCTCCTGCTCACACTAGAGCCCTTGGCCACCCTGAGGAGCGCTGACCTAGAAGAAAGGCCTCCACTGCCTATTTGCAATTTCTTAAGGTCCAAAGAAATCTCCTTGGGATTTGGATCCCTAAGCCTGAATCAGCAGCGCCTGGAACTCAGACTCGACCTCTGCTGATAAGACGACGGATGCAGCTGAGGGCAATGAACACGCACAAACAAATTAAACTGAGGACTATAATTAAAATAATAGAGAAGCTACCTCTCTCCTGCCCCTGCCCCATCTACTTTTCCCTTAATTGGGGAAGAGGTGCATTTGAGCCAATGCTGTTTTTGTTGCTGGACATTTGCAGGCAAAACCACCCTTGGTCTACTGTACTGTATGATAGGCCTTTGAACATTAGCATAAGTTGAACATGTCATCCCCTGTCACACCACTGAAAGTTTTGAATATCACACATGCACACACGCAGATGCACGCCTCAGTCACAGGATAGTCATTCTACAGTCCAGGACTTCAGGATTTTTTCCTCTCTCTTTTATGGAAAGTGAATTGTTAATGCAAATGACAGTCCGACACTAGGCTTAAAAATAACAGCAGTAACAATTATAACAACAAAGACAATAAAAAACAAGAGGTTTTCTGAAAAAGCTGCAGCTAAAGGATTCCACTACCCAGTTTTACTCCAAATGGGACCTATGAAGCTGGCATTCATTGTTCAAGCTGCTCTGGCTTTCTTCTCACCATTGCTGAAGTACAGAAATGGTACCTGTGTTTTGAGTAACTTTGCTCAAACATAGCTGGAAAGGAAAATCCAAAGATTTTCTTTTAGTTTTTTTCTTCATCAAGATTTGAAAATGCTGTGAATAGCATCTGTAATTCCGTTTCATGCTCAGTTAAAAAAAAAACAAAAAAATCAATTGTATAATTATTCAAAAAAATTAAATGGCTGATTTTCATGGACTTCTGGACTTTTTGACTGGGAGGGGAGACACCTTCCCACTCTGGTCAATCCCATTCCCCTTTCCTGCTGCTTTGGTCTCTTATCTTCTCCATGAGGTCCCTCTCTGGTGCCAACAGCTCCACACCGCACAGCCTCCCTGCTGCCCTCTCTGAGTTTGGGCCCCTTTATTTCAAACCCACCCACAATATACAAAGCTAGCCACTCTCACATCCTATTGAAACTCATACAAGATCCCCAGCCCATGCCTGAATTCCAGCTCTGAGCCTGGACCCAAGGATTCAGCTCCCAGTGCAGCACCATGCTGACTGCCCTGAGAATCTTCCTTTTCCTAATGGGCCTCTCCTCGGGGCTGGATTCCTCATTTCCCCCACAGATACAATGTGCCGGCTCAAAGGAGGATGCCAAACTTCCCTGAAGGACTTAGGGGCACAAGCCCCTTTGGAAGCCAGTGCAATTGGTGCTCCACGGAGAGTTGGAGATGTGCTATTTACTAGGGCACCCCTGGGAGTAACTAGGAATAATGGGTACAAACTAGTGGAGAGTAGATTCAGGTTAGACATTAGGAAGATTTTTTTTCACAATGAGGGTGGCCAAAATCTGGAATGGGCTGCCAAGAGAGGTGGTGCTGTCACCTAACTTGGCAGTCTTCAAGAGGAGGCTAGATAGGCACCTGGCTGGGGTTGTCTGACCTCGGTCTTTTTTCCTGCCTGGGACAGGGGGTCGGACACAACGATCCTTCAGGGTCCCTTCCAACTCTACAATCTATGAATCTATGAACTACTCCAGAGCAGGAACCACTGAAATAAAACCAGGCACCCCAAGGGTGCAAGGCTCAGAGCAAGGCAATCACAAGACCATAGCAAGGAAAAGGCTGTTCCCTGGGAGGGAAGGGCCAAAGCTTTGAAGAGATTCACCTTGACAACCCCTGACCCATAAACAAGTTCCAAACCCGCTCTAGGGCTTCATCTGCTCCCCCAGGTTCCTGCTAATCAATAGACAGATCCACTTTATGTTCACTGAGACTTGCAAAGGACCCATATAAAACAAGCACAGGTAAATGATGTACCCCATTTCTTGCTTAATGCCTTGAAAGTTCCTCCTTAAACAGCAACTGGGCTCTTGGAGCCTCAGTGTATCCCCTGACCTGCCCCCTCCTGCCTGCTGGGGATACCGGGCATCCGTCACAATGACCATGACACTGGTGCTGGTTTTGGTTTCCCTGCTGGAAGCCCCCCTGAGTGAGTGTTTTCTGCACTGGGGGCAGGGGGATGCAGGAGCAGGGGCTATTAGCTAAAGCCATGTTCATTTCTCCATTAGGATGCACAGCATCCTCTGCCCTGAACCCCTGGACTCACCTACTGACTTCCAGCACAGATTCATCAGCTGCCACCTTCCTTCACAGTTTCTCTACAACACTGCTAGTCACACCCACTCTCCAGAACCCACAACCTTCTTTTTTTATATATAACATGCAGTCGCGGTGGGCTCTGTACAATCCTGCACACAAATCCCTGGGCACTGCACTGATAGCCACCACACCACTCATGAGCCAGACACATCAAGGCAGCTGCAGCCAGGGGAAATAAACCCCAGGGTCCACATAGGGACACAAGAATGAAAACCCTAGCCTCAGGACTGGGGGGTGCTGGGCTCCAGTGGAGACTTCACTGCAATTCTTCAGCTCTGGGGCTCCCAACCTGGAGCCCAAGGCATAGAGAGGAGACAGCTCTCATTACCAGCTGGGCACCAGGGTCAAGGAGGGGATCTTATTAGGTCTCAGGGGCCTGTGCATCCCATAGGGGACTGACTACCAGGGACCAGCCCCAGGACTGGGGGCCTCAGCCATGAGACCCTCAGGCCCCCAGGCTCCCCCATCTAGTGCTGCAACCTCAGGGGACTTTTCTGGTGTCCAGACCCCTACAGACCCAAGTACCCATACCCTAACTCAGGTTACTGACACACGGGCACCCAGCATGACCTGCTGGGACCTAGCCTCATCTCTGCCAGGTGCCATCATCTCCTGTCCACCAGGCAGATGGGGATGTCTTATCCCAAATGAGCAGAGAAGGCCCAGAGGGACCAAGGCTGAGAATCAAGGGCCCCTGAGAGACTCATGCCATGTCATCCAGGGGGTGGAGAGGTGTGGGGGACTGAACACACAGCCCCTGTCCACAGCCTGGCCCAGCCGTGGATCCAAGGACCAGCCCTTCCCCTGTGCTGATGCCAGCATCTTCTTATGTGCAGAGACTCAGAGCCCTGTGCAGAGAGAGGAGGGCCCTGTGCTGAGCACTCCCAGCCCAGGGCTGCTCACACCCTCCTGGCAGCTGCATGCAAATCTCTGACCAGGGGCTCCAAGTTAAATACAGCCTCTGGGCTGTGGAGCCTCAGTCCATGCCCAGCCCCCTCCTGCCTGCTGGGAGTCCGCCTTGTTATAGGGCAACAGAAATGAGCTCCTTATTTCTCTTCCTCTTTCTTCTCTCTTCTCTCCCATGTAGGTTGTGGGGAAGGGTGGTGGGAAGCCAGAGCACTGGGGCTTTCTCCCTGGACCTGCTTCTTCACCTACTTTCTCTTTTCTTTAGGTGTCCTCTCTGCTGTGCAGCTAGTTGAGTCTGGCCCAGGGGTGGTGAAGCCTGCAGAGACCCTCACCCTCACCTGCACTGTCACAGGCTATTCCATCAGCGGTAGCGTCTATTGGAGCTGGATCCGGCAGCCTCCTGGGAAAGGGCTGGAGTGGATGGGGTACATAGATGGAAGCAGTGGTAGCACAAACTACAACCCATCCCTCAAGAGCCGCATCACCATTTCCAAGGACAACTCCAAGAGCCAGTTCTCCCTGCAGCTGCGCTCTCTGACAGCCGCAGACACCGCCACGTATTACTGTGCAGTGACACAGTGACACAGAGCAGAGCAGGGGCTGCACAAAAAGGGGAAGCCTGTTCTTCTTAATGTAGCAAAATTACAATAGCTCAGACAAGGACATTTCTAGCTGGAAACCTCACACACATGGAGGGAAACTCCAAAAGAGTCCTCCTTGGACCTCTGAGGGTTGTTATATTCAGACTGATGACATTCCAGGGAGAAAGGCCTGAGCGCTTCACTGGGCATTTGACAGACAGATGTCAGCAAGCAGTACATATCTCAAGGAGGTTTCATCACTGAGCATTTGGGGTCCTCATCAGCATGAATGGGTATGGCAGTGGGACTCCCTACTTTCTTTAGGCACTTGTGGGATGCCGAGCCCTGCCTGCCCAAAGGGCCACCAGCACAATACGCTTAAATTAAAAAAATAACAAAAAAACCCCCCAAAACACTTCTTTCCTGCAATTGTATTAAACAGAGAATTTCCAAAAGGCTTGAGGGGAAGTACCCAGGCTCTTCTCTCCCACTCCAGGTTTTCCTGCACAGTGGGAGGGTTCCTAACTCCCTTTGGCTCCCATAGAAATCGGCTTCATGCCCACCAGAAAAGAGAGTTTTGTCAACCTCCTCAAATCCTCTTAGGCCCCAACATCCTCAGCAGGCACTCAGGATCTTCCTTCCTGCTTTTGTATTTCTTCAGACATTTCAAAGGCCCTCAGGGATGCCTGACACATCAATCCCGAAGGTTGTTAAAGAATTGGGGTGTCCAAACTCTTTGGCATCTTGGAAATTCATGTTTTTACTGAGCTGAATTGACACTCTCAGGTGAAAACCTCTGCAGGGACCATTCCCATGGTGAAGCCTGGATGAGGACAGCCCTCTGCACAGACACAGCTCTGAAGCTCCTTCCAGCCTGGTGCCTCCCCAGGCTCCAGCCCCTTTTGATGCACCAGGCCCGGGACACCTGCAAGGCAGAGATCACTACATGCCAACACAGCCGCACCCTCACACCCGGGCAGCAATGGGACCGAGCCCTGCAGGACCCCACTGACCACACCCTTCCAGGTCGAGACTGACCCGTCTACCACGACTCTTTGGGTGCGACCCTCCAGCCCATTCGCCACCCACCGGACTGTGCAGTCATCCACGTCACAGCCTCTTAGCTTGTTCACCAGTATGGGGTGGGATACCGTATCGAAGGCCTTCCTGAAGTCTAAGTATATGACATCCACCCCTCCTCCTGTGTCCAGGCATTTCGTAACCTGGTCATAGAAAGAGACTAGATTGGTCAGGCACGATCTGCCTGCCACAAACCCATGCTGGTTTCCCCTCAGCATAATTTGCCCTGCCGGGCTCTCACAAATGTGAGCCTTGATAATTTTTTCAAAGACTTTACCAAGGATGGAGGTGAGACTGACCGGCCTATAGTTGCCCGGCTCCGCCTTCCTCCCCTTTTTGAAAATGGGGACCACTTTAGCCCTTTTCCAGTCCTCCGGGACTTGGCCCGTGCGCCACAAGCGTTCGAATATTCCTGCCAGTGGCTCTGCAATGCTGTCGGCCAGTGCCTTCAGCACCCTCGGATGGAGCCCATCCGGGCCTGCCGATTTAAAGGCATCCAGTTCTTCCAAATGACTCTGCACCATCTCAGGGTCTACGCATGGCAGTCTGGCGCCTTGCTGCTGCCTCCCTACAACCCCAGTGAGAGACTTGTCGTGCCCCTCGCTTAGGAACACTGAGGCAAAGAACTCGTTGAGGAGTTCAGCCTTGTCCCCCCTGTCCGTCACCAATTGTTTCTGCCCATTTAGCAGCGGTCCTATTCCTCCCTGGGCCTTCCTTTTACTCCCAATATCTCTGAAAAACAATTTCTTGTTGTCTTTTACTTGGGTTGCCATCCTCAGCTCCATGGTAGCTTTGGCCCGTCTAACTGCCTCCCTACAAGCACGAGCAGAGGAGGTATATTCATCTTTAGTGATCTCACCCTGTTTCCACTTGTTATGTGCTCCCCTTTTGGCCCTTAGGCTGCCCTGGATTTCTCTGGTCAGCCATGGAAGCCTCCATGGCATCAGTGAGGTGAACAGGAGACTCTGGTGATGGTGACATTGTAAGGGGTTTAGAGAGTCTTGAAGGAGCTGGCAGACGTCATTGCATCCCCCTTGGAAAAGATATTGGAAAACTCAAGGTGCTCAGTGAGGTCCTGGAAGACTGGGAAAGAGCCAATGTGGCCCCTATCTTTAATACAGGGAGGAGGGATGCCCCAGGGAATTAGAGACCAATCAGTTTGATGTCCGTCCCTAGAAAAATCCTCCAGAAAGTTGTTGAGGGACGCATCAACACCAGACTAACACAAGGCAAGTATCTGAATGCCAGCCAACATGACTTTGTGACTGCCAGGTCTTGCCTGACCAACCTCATCTCCTTCTATGACCAGGTAACATATGCCCTGGACAAGGGAGATGACATGGACATTATATATCTGGATTTCAAGAAAGCCCTTGACCTAGCTTCCCATGATGTCCTGGTTAAGGTGAGGAACTGTGGCCTTGATCATTATATGATCTGATGGCTAGGTGACTGGCTACAGATCAGATCAAAAGAGTACTAGTTGATGGGACCACATCAAATGTGGCACAGTGGAGTCCCTCAGGGCTAGCTACTTGGGCCGGTACCCTTTAACACCTTCATTAATGATCTGGATTCAGGAGCCAGACATGAACTGGCAAAGTTCATGGATGACACCAAATTATAGGGGGGGGTGGTCACACCGCAGGACAGGCTCTTAAGGCGGGCTCACCAAAACCTGATGACCTTCAATGTAGACAAGTGTAAGGTGCTGCACCTCGGTAGGAAGAACCTGCAACACACTTGCAGGCTCGGCAGTGCTATGCTCACTAGCACCACGACTGAAGGAGACGTGGGGTTCTTGATTGACTACAAGAGGAATAGGAGCCACCAATGCAATGCTGTCACTGGTAAACCAAACCAAACTAGGTATGCATCCACAGATACACCTCAGGCAAAATCAGGGATGTCATCCTCCCACTTCTCTCAGCTCTGGTGAGACCACAGCTGGAGTACTGCCTCCAGTTTTGGGCCCCCCACTTCAGGAGGGATGTGAAAAAGCTTGAGAGAGTCCAGAAGGGAACCACTCATATGATCCAAGGCCTGGAGGGCAGGGTGTATGCGGAGAGGCTGAGGGATCTGGGACACTTCAGTCTGGAAAAGAGAAGGCTCAGGGAGGACGTGGTAGCAGCCTACATTTCTATAACACGGGTATATAAGGGCCTGGGAGAACAGATGTTCACCAGAGCTCCACAAAGGACAACAAGGTCTAAGGGTCATAAACTCCCAGAAGGCCAATTTAGGCTAAACGTAAGAATGTTTTTCTTTATGGTTTAAGTGTCCAGGGCCTGGAATAGACTCCCCCCAGAGGTGGTGCAAACACCTACTCTGGACTCTTTCAAAAAACCGGCGGATGTTTTTCTTGCTCGGGTCACTTGATCCCAGCTGACTTCCTGCCAGCTGACTTCCTGCCTCGTGATTTCACGAGGTCCCTTCCTGCCCCTAATATCTATGAAATGTAGGAAATAATCTACGAACATACAAAGTGAAAATGTCCACACAATATAAGGCGCAGTGTCACAGACTAGGAGGCACTCTCCCACAAAATGTAAGGCACCACAACAGCCAATCAGCTCAAGCTTTCCCAGGGATAAGCTGCCCCACAGCCAGGGCAGCTCCCCTCCCCTGTGGCAATCCCTTCCCCAACCACTCACTGCTCCAGGGCCTGGATGGGTGGTCCTCATCCTCTTGGCTGAGTTGCTCCTCATGGGCATGGCCTCCCAGGCCACTGGCTCCCCTTGGGCTGCCGCTCGCAGGTAGCCCAGCGAATCATCGCATGCACCGATGGCTCTACCTTGTGCTGGGGGCGGGAGGCCCGGGCTGCCACGTGTGGTGCCTGGGTGGGCTGAGGGCAGCTGCTGCAAGCCCTTTGGCTGTCTGCTTGCGGTTTGTGTGCTTCAGCCAGGCTCCACTCCATGCTACAATCAGCCATTACTGATCCCCCATCCCTCGCAAATATGAAAACGGGACTCAGAGGTACTGTGTAAATGGCAGAGGGAGTATCTTCCAGGGGCCCAGGCCAGGAGCCAGAGCTGATCCAGCCCCAGGCACCCGAGGAGCAAGTAGCTCTGCCACCTCCTGCCAGTGTGGGGTCTCAGACAGGGGTCCCAGCAGGAGATCGAGGGACGCAAATCTCAGACGAGAAACACATACACATGTACACACACACAGCTGCTCTTTTCACCACCTCCCCTAGGCCAGGCTCTGGGCTCACCCCTTTATGCAATTCCCATGGCGAATCCTGGTTCAAGTAGCCACCCTGGGGTGCTCAGCTCCTAGGAGCCGAGATTCCCTCCTGGGCTCTCAACTCCCTTTCTGTAGAAAGGATCACAGGAATCCAGGGCTCTGGGGCATCCTCCCTGGACCATAATTATTCTTTACCTACTTTTTCCTCACTTTAGGGTCTTCTTGGCTAACTGAGTGCAGCCCAGAGATGGTGAGGACTGGAGAGACCCTCACCCTGACTTGCGCTGTCCCAGGTGACTCCACCAGCAGTTCTTGCGATTGGAGCTGGCTCCAGCAGCCTCCACCACAATCACCACAGACACCGCCAGAGGCCGTGTGCACCTGCGAGGGACAGGCCTACAACCCAGAGACATGGCCCCGTATCACTGTACCAGACACACTGATCAGGGACACATCCTGGGGCCAGCACATACACTCCCTTGGATGGCAGGCTGGTTCAGGCAGGAGCTGCAAAGGGCAGCAATTACCCCCATGGGTACCCCTGTTCCAGGCCACTTACATGTCTGGGGGTTAAATCCTAAGCATGGTTAGCAAGCAAGCAGAGGGGAGACTTCCCAGGCCTTGCACTGGAGCCCAGGAGTCCTGCCCCAGCGTCCGTTCTGCCCCACCAAGGTGTCTGTCTGGGGAGTCCAAAGGGCACAAGGAGGGGCCCTGCCAGGCCCAGCCTGCCTGAGTGGGCAGAGCGGGAAGCACCTGCAAGGGGTCTGAAGAGTCCAGCTAGGCTCCACTACTTGCTCTTATGACCCATTAGTGACGCCTCCTCCCCCCAGATCTCTATCCCGTAAATAGAGAGCTACAGCATATCATCTATAAGCAACAGCGAGCGTCCCCCAGGATCCAGACCAGGGCTCAGCGTGGACTTGGTCACAACCAACAGAGGAGTGAGGAGACCCCTCAGGCCACAGGGCTCCAGCTGCTCAGGCAGGGCCTGCCCCAGAGCCCCCTGGAGCCCAGGGCCAAACTCCTCCGGAAAGCCCCTGGCTGGGATCCAGCCCATGTCCTTGAGAGGGCAGACAGGGAGGAAGAAGCTGCAGCAGCTCTGCGACCTCCTGCCAGTGTGCGGTCTCAAGAGGAAAGGGGCCAGAAGGAGATGGAGGGAGGCACATCACAGGCCAGAAACACATACTGACACATGTGCACGTGCATGCACATAGAAATGCTTTTTAACCATCTCCCCCAGGCCAGGCCCCTGGCTCTTCCTTTTATGCAAATCCCCACTGTGAACTCATCTTGAAGTAGCCATCCCGGGACACTCAGGACCACTGCTCCCAGGGGCTGAGCTTCCCTACAGCTGCTCTGGCTGAGAGCTCTGGAATCTGACGGGAAAGCTGGGGTTACCCATTGCACCAGGGACAGCGCGGGGCCTGTCACAGCCTCTGGGCGTGCGAGTGACTTCCCACAGCCCTGCCTTCAGCCCAGGCCAGCTTCCCCAACCCCCTTACACCCACAAACAGCCCTCATCCTGATGCATCATCACTTGCCCCTTCAGCTCCACCTGGGCAGCAAGATCAGCCCAGCATCCCCCAGGCACCATGGGTCACAGCGCATCATCCCCACCCATGACAACTTCCCCTTCCACAACCAAAACTGCCTCCAAACCGTGGGCACAGCTCTGGGCACCAACATGCCCCCATGATGCCAAACTCTGCAGGAACCACCCGGGAGAAGCACTACGAATAAAAAGCAGCCCCATCCCTCTACAGCACCTTCATGATGGAGAGCACATTGGCATCAACTCGGCTGAAAATCCCTGCACTCACCTGCTGCCTTCCAGCATAGGTTCAGCAGCTACCGTCTTGTAGCACAGTCTCTCTACAGCCCTCTCGCACTAGCACCCATTCACACCAGGACATAGGATTATTCCTACATGCAAATCCCACCGGCACCACAGCAATGGCCCAAGCAGCAGCCACCAGCCCAGACACAGCAAGGCCTAGTTGTTGCCTAAGGAACATGGGCCACGGCCCACTGCAACACACTATCAGCTCTCCTTACCAAGGTAGGCCACTGGGTCGACATCACCTGATTTCTGGGCACGACTGAAAGTACAACAGGAATAGGAAGGAGGTCACAGGATTAAAATGAGTGCAGCAAGGGAAACACACTGAGCACAGCACCCAAGGGAGCTGCCAGCTCCATCCAGGAGAACAAAGTCTCCAGGATAAAAGAAGGATGCATGAAGACAAACCCCAGCCTCTCTGCAGGACTCCAGCTCTGAGACCCCAACCTGGATCCCAGGGCAGGACGACAGACACCTCTCCCCTCAACTTCTGCTCCAGGCCGCTCCTCAAACAGCTTCTCCCAGGTGCAAGGCAGGAGCACACCCACGGCAGCAAACAGCCTCCCTGCTACAACCCAGGGGAGCTGGGCTGAGCCTGCTGGAGCAGCTGGAGCTGATGGGCAAAGGATTGCAGGCCTGGGAGGTATTTCTCTCCCTCATTAACCCTTTCCAGCCTGCTGCTCTCTAACCTGTCTAGTCCCCATTACAGCCTGGAAAGGGTCCATCAGGTTTATGCATAGTGGGATGGACATTGTCCCCTTGTTCTCTCCAGGGTCAGACACTTCTTCCTCTGCAGACGCTCCCAGGGGCCAGGACCCTGCAGCTGAGGTTCTCCACAGAGGGTGACACTCTGGCCTGCAGACATGCATGCCCCACTACCCCTCCTGCCAAGAACCAAGCAGGGCTCAGCTCCCAGGTGACATAGAAGTTGTCATTGCTGTAATACCTCTTTTTAGGCCTCTTACTCCCAGCCCATGTGCAGACGGCTCCTACTGTTGATGAATCTGCATGGATGAAGGTGATGAAGGGCTTGCATGTGGGAGTGGTCATCACCCGTCTCTTCATCCTCCTGTTGCAGTAGGAATCAATGAACGGCGGGTATGACGGCTCGTTGATGTGCTGCCTCTGCAACGCGCCGTATTGTGACTCCCTGCTGTCTGCGCTCGGCCAGGAAGACATCGGCATCAGCATCAGGAACATCAGCAGCTGACGCTGGGGCTTGGCATTGTGATGTCACTGCAGGGAGCAGCACTGTTGCCACAGCAACCAGGGGTTTCCCTCCCACAGGGCAAGGTGCTGAGTGCTGGGGCTGTGGGCGCCTCTGGTCTGGCCTGGCCGGGGAGTGGTACCAGTCTGGGACAACCTTAGCCCCTGAACTCTTTGGTCGTGTTCTCCTTTATTCTCCTTGTGGAAGGCCCCACAATCGTGCTGTCATGCACCAGTACGTCAGATGCAAGGAAAACCAGCTCCACTGGTATTTAGGGTCCTGCCCCAGCCCCTGATGCTGAATCCCTGTGCAGAAACACTGTGCTACCAGGATAGGGCTGCTGCTCCCTGCTGCAAGGTACGTTGTGTCTTTCCTGGGACACCCTGGCCTTGCTCTCAGGCTCTGGGGAAGCGCTTCACCTTCAGGCAGGCAGGTCCTGCTGTCCATATGCAGGGCATGGTCTGGGCTCCTACTTGTCTCCATGGCTCTCGCGCCCTTCCAGGACCAGCTGCTCAGCCACCCGCCTGGCATTTAACAACAGGACTATCCCTGGTTCAGGAGGACCTGGTTAAACAGCAGCCCCTGGTGCCAGGACCTCAGGCCCTGTCTGATCGCTGCCCTGTGGAGTCAGGGCACGTCAAGGCAGTAACTGGGGCTGGGAACAACCTGGCACTGCTCCCCAGAGCAGGGACCTGCTGAACAAATCAAGGCACCCCCAGGCTGATGAGGCTTAGTTCAGGGACTGTACAATTTAGTGCATTGACCCACCCCCCATGAGGCCATCACAAGAGCATCCAAGGGAAGGGGTTGTTCCCTGGGAGGGAAGGAAGTACCAGAGCTTTGACAGCACTGGGTCATAAGCAGGTTCCCTGAATCCTCTGGGTCTTCATCGGCTTCCCCAGGTTCCTAAACCCCTCGGGCCTTAACCCCCTGTAAGTCAATAGCCAGATGTACAATATTTGAGGAAAAGTTGCCAAGGGCCCTTATAAAACGAGCACATGCAAATGGTGTGACCCCATTTCCTGTTTATTCCCTGCAAGGCTCATCCTCATTAAGCACCAGCCCTGCCCTGGGTTTCTCAGTGTCTCTGCAGACCTGCCCCTTCCTACCTGCTGAAGACACCAGGCATTAGCCAGAACAACCATGATGCCAGCACTAGCTTTGCTGTCCCTGCTGGCAGCCCCCCTCGGTGAGTGTCTGCTTCCGTGTAGGGCAGGGGGATGCAGAGGTAGAGAGAGAGGGTACATTATCTCACACCGGGTTCATTTCTCTATTAGGTGTCCTGTCCCAGGTCACATTGAAGGAGTCTGGCCCTGGGGTGGTGAAGCCTGGTTAGACCCTCATTCTGACTTGCACCGTGTCTGGATTCTCTCTCACTAGCTATCCTGTGCACTGGGTTTGCCAGGCAGATGGAAAAGGGTTGCAGTGGGTTGGAGCTATCGGGAAAGATGGAAGCACTGGTTATAATAGTGTTCTCCAAAGCCGCCTCACCATCAGCAGAGGCACCTCCAGCAGCCAAGTACACCTGCGTCTGACCGGGCTCCAGCCTGCAGACACAGCCCGGTATTACTGTGCCACAGACGCAGTGAATGAAAACCCATGGGAGCCTGCACAAAAACCATGACCTACCAGGCCTGGACAGTCACTCTAGCACGAACTCCCCGAGGCAGGGATGAGGGGCAGAGACCCCTGAGCACCCAGAGCAGAGCGCTAGTCACTGCAGCGCTGCACTGCTGAGCTCCCAGCTCTGCACTCCGAGGAGACAAACCCCGCAGCAGACGGGTATGGGGAAAACACCCCCATTGCTGCGCTCAGCCCCAAATCTCATGTAAACAATGCACAGCAGAGACCCAGGCTCAGCCTGACCCCCCTGGGCTCTCTTCCCCCCTCCCTGAGCTGCACAGGGAACAAGGCCCCTGATCCCCCATGCACGGGGTTGTTTTGGGACACTCTCAGGTCCTCTGTTCACCCAAACTGCTCCAGCTCTGTGGCTACTTCTGATCCCTTCTCCCTACTCTGACATCACAGCTCCCCACACTCCCATCAGAGACTGTTTCCTCTGCATCTTGAGTTTAACAACAAAGTGCTCGGCTGCCCTAAAGGGCCATCACCATGTACTGAGTGCTCAGACCCTGGCACCTCCTATGTCTGCTCAGATATAGAGATATAGATATATAGTTATATTGATATCTACAGGCATGTCGCATCTTAAGCAGGGGTGAGGTTCTGAGGTCACCGCGTAGGGCGAAAATAGCGTATAGTCAAATCACCAGTGACTTGAGAAGCGGCAACTGCCTCTGCCTCCAAAACCTCCCGCCGCCGCTGCAGAGCCGTGCTGGGAGCTGTGCAGCCGGCGGCAGCGGCGCAGCGCGGGGTGGTGGGGGGGATGGCTGCGTGCCACCAGGCCACCACCAGCTCCCAAAACCTCCCAGGGCCACCGCATACTCAAGCCCCGCCCCCTGATTATAGTTGAATTTGCGCACGTTAAATGAGCATATGACACGACTGCACTGTATATATCGATATAGGTATATAATCTCCACCTCTAACACTCTGCCAAGCGGCCCTTGTGGTTCACTCGGCAGCTCAAAGCACACTAAAAACTGGGGCTGTGCGAGGCTTCAGACAGAGCTTCGGATCTGGAGAAGCTTCCCACGCTTTAGGGTCTGAAGCGGCACATCCGGGTCGAAGCGCTGCCTCGTTCGGCTTCCCGAAGAGCTTAGGAGGCACCTCGGAGATCCGGCCATAGGGTATAATGGGGAAGCAAGAAAATACCTATAACTTTGTTGTTTTTTCTCCAATTTGGATTAAATTTGGACGGACAGTAGACTCTGCAGAAGGAATGAAGCCTGACAAGTTTCAAGAAGATCAGTGCAGCAGTTTCGGGGTAACATCACACCAAATTCTTGAAAGCAAAACTCCTGTCACATCTATGTGTTACAACACAGTGGGGTGAAAACTGCAGGGCTGGTAACTCTTACTGAGGCCACAAAGCCGGCCAAGTTTCAAGAAGATCAGTGCAGGGGTTTGGCAGGAACTCTGAATCGGATTGGATCGCGGACATCCAAAATGGCCGGATCCAAAGCCGGATCAGATCGCTGCCGACTCGCACAGGCCGACTAGAAACCCATTACACAGTTTGCATCATGCAAACACACACGTATCCCAATACCCATACCCCCACCCACTGCCCTCCTCAGAGGGCCTAATCCTAAAAATGTCTATGCTGTACCCCTCTCCACTGGATATATATTTCTATATATATAGAAATAAATATTTTTGAAAAAAAAAAAAAAAAAAGTAGCTGGGTCAGCCATGCTCCCCATCCACCCCTTGCAGTTGTGGGCTGGGGCTGGGCCAAGACCCCTGCCCTTACATGGCAGGATTGGAGCCAGGTTGCCCACTGCCCTGTGCTACGCAGCTGGATGGGGCCCACTTCCCCTGCCCTGGGCACAGAATCAGGTCCACTGAACTGGCCATTCAGCGTAGATCCCAAAAATGCTGAGCACCACTGGCACAGATGGCCATAAAGGATGAACCTCAAAGGACCAATTCTGAATGTGAGGACACGAAGAGTTTGCATGCTGCATTTCCGCCTATATTCATCATTTGCCCAGTTTAATGCCAAGTATTTATTAGCCTTTCCCCTCTGGCGGTGCTGACCCCAGTGTCTCCCCTGTGCCAGAGACTGAGCCCCATGCAGAGAGAGCAGGGCCCTGTGCTGAGCGCTCCCAGCCTGGGGCTGCTTATACCCTCCTGGGAGCAGCATGCAAATCCCTGGCCAGGGCTACTGGTTAAATAGAGATCCTGTATCCAGGAGCCTCAGTCTGTACCCAGCCCCTTGCTGCCTGCTGAGTCTCCCTTGTTATAGGGCAGCAGCAATGAACTCCTTATTCCTATTCCTGTTGCTTCTCTCTACTCCCCCATGTAGGTTATGAGGAAGGTTCAGGGGAATCCAGGGCTCTGGGGTTTCTCCATGGACCTTCTTTTTTACCTACTTTCTTTTTCTTTTAGGTGTGCTCTCTGATGTGCAGCTGGTTGAGTCTGGCCCAGGGGTGGTGAAGCCTGCAGAGACCCTCACCCTGACCTGCACTGTCACAGGTTTCTCCATCACCACCAGTAATTACTATTGGAGCTGGATCCAGCAGCCTCCTGGGAAAGGGCTGGAATACATGGGGTACATTAGCTACAGTGGCAGCACAAACTACAACCCATCCCTCCAGAGCCGCATCACCATTTCCAGGGACACTTCCAAGAACCAGTTCTCCCTGCAGCTGCGCTCTCTGACAGCCGCAGACACCGCCACGTATTACTGTGCCAGAGACACAGTGACACACAGCAGAGCAGGGTCTGCACAAAAAGGGGAAGCCTGTTCTTTCTAATGCAGCCTAATTGCAACTCAGACAGGGAAGTTTCCACCTAGAAACCCCACACACATGGGGGGAATCTCAGACAGGATCAGCCTTGGCCACCTGAGGGCTTGCTATATTTGGACCTGTAATGTTGCAGAGAGCAAAGGCCTGAGAGCTTCACCAGGCATGTGTCAGACAGTCGGTATAAAACAGTACATACCTCACAGGAGCCCCATCATAGGGTGTTTGGGATCCTCATCCCTGTGAGCAGCCATGGCAGTGGGGCTCCTCAGTCCCTTGGGCCCTTGGGGAATGTCCAGCCCAGCCTGCTCAAAGGGGGAGCAGCACAATAGTCCAAGTCCTGAATTGCCAAGAAACATTTCTGCTGGCATTATATTCAGCTAAGTGTAGCCCAGGTCTACACAGGTTTGTATTCCCCTCTCCAATTGAGGGAATAATTGGCAGGGCAGGGTGCTGTGGAGGGACACAGCAGCCCAGTGGCTGCCTTTGTCCCCTCTAGTGTCAGGCCCAGTCACTCAATTACTGAACTATATACAAATTTATTTTGCAATAAAAACATTAAAGGGTAAGGACATAAATTATATTTACAGGTATAAATTTACAAAACAATATACCCTATACCATTTATATACACCCAATTATTATTAAAAAATACAAATGAACAACATAAAATCCAGAGCAAAGGCTATTGATGGGCAATCTTATAACTCTATTAATATACAAACTATTACTTCAACTTATTCACATAAGCTTTAGGGCATAGTCTACAAATATAAGAAGTAATCCTTAGACTAGGCAGGTGCCCTCCAGGGCAGAGGCCCCATTCCCAAGGTACAGCTACAGGGAAGGAGCTGGGGGGAAAGAAAAGGAGAGGCAGACGCCCAAAACTCCTAAGATCCCTCTGTCACCCAGGAGTGGCCACATGGAGTCCCTTCACAACCCTGCGGTTCCCTCTCCTGAGCAGACCCTCTCACCAGGGTTACTTACCACTCCACAGGCCCGCAGGGTTGCCTCCCATTCTGCAGGTCCAGCTCTGTTCCTTGCCAGGCTTTCCTGCACCCGACTCTGCTGCCACCGGCCTGGCTTCGGGCCACATAAACCACTCTGTAGTGGGCGCTTCACCTTGTGCTAGGGGTTGGAGGCCCGGGCAACCTTGTGCAGCACCGGTACTCCGTCTGCTCCTCGACCCTCTGGGCAGCAGCATCTGCACTGAGCTGCTTCTGCATGACAAAGATGCTGCTCCTTGCACCGGCCTGCACATCATGTCTCTGGCCACGCACCAAAAGGTGCAGACCCCCAGGGCCCAGACACCGTGTGCCGTGCTGCACACCAAGAGCCTAACTGCTGGGGCGGTCTGCAGCTCCCTGCTGATGGACATCCTCAGGGACTCTCCTGGGCTCCGGCTTCACCTGCCGAGCCGCTCTCCTCCGCTCTACGCCCGGCTCTTCTCCCTTCTCCGCCATCTCCCTCTGCCGGGCGCGCAGCTCCTTTCATATTCTCCAGGGCTCCCACCCTGAAGTCTCCCCGACCGGACAGTGCTGCAGCCTCCAATCAGGTCCGCTTCACCTCTTCTACCCTCCATTCAGGACAGGGGCATGGCTTCATCGCTCTTGCTGCTTCCTGATTGGTGGATGCACTCCACCAATCAAAACACCAGAATCTCAAGCCTGGGCCTGAACCCAAGCTCTGAAACATGGGCTGCTGCAAGGACATTTGCAAATGGCTTGAGGGGAAGCACACAGCTCTCCTCCCCCATTCCCATTTCTCTCAGCTCCTTTGGCTTCCAAAGAAACGCTGCTTGTGGGCACCAGAGAGGAGGGAATCTCTCCTCTACCGCCTCAGGTCCTGCTAGGCCCTCACATCCGCACCAATCGTTCAGGACCTTCTTTCCTGCTTCTGTATTTCATGGGCCATTTGAAAAAGCCAGCAGAAATCTTTGGTTACATGAATGCCACCACCTCCCTGCACCCTGGATCAGGTCTGCCCTGCCCTGGCACCCCCAAATCCCTGGTTCTGCACCCCCCACCACAACCAAGCAAGGAAACGACACAGAGCTGCTGCCACCACCCCTCCTGGCTGGGCTCAGGCAGGACAGCAGCAGCGGGGCAGTAAGAGCCATGGTGGGTGGCTGGCAGGTGGGTCCTCCTTTCCTGCTTGCTCCCCTTGGACAGCCCTGGGAGCTAAAGGTAAGCTGGCGGGCACAGGGGCATGAGTGAGCCATGAAGGGGACGTGGATTTTTCTATAGTCACTGGCTTTCCCTAAGACAGGGAGAAAGAAAGCGATTCAGGAGCTAGAGCTGGAGCCAGGGGAAAGAGGTGCTCTGTACATGTCCCAGGACCAAGCCAAGGCACTGTCTGGGAGGAGAGAGCAGCTGGGACTTTGGGTAAGACAGAATATCCTAAATCCTGTCACTGTTCTCCCAGGACCAGGCTGTCCATGCTGATGTGAATTTCACCTGGAGAAGCTGCCAGACTCAGGCCACCTCTTGGAGTTACGGGTGGAAAATACCTGGTACAGCTGCTGCCATGAGAACAAAGCTGAGCCATGGGCCCATCTTCCCTGGGGCTGGAGGGCAGAGATCTCAGGGCACTCGACACTGGGACGCGGGGGCTGTGTGCTCTCAAGCTGGGAGCTGCAGCATCAGGTGGGAGCCCGCAGACTTTTAGCAGCAATGGCTGGGGGCAAACTTCAATTACTCATTAAAGCACAAGTGAAATTCATTTACTTACCTTTATCCCTTGCAATAAAGTTAATGAAGCCTTAACCTCCAGGGAAGGAGGCCCTTTCCCCTTGGGCACGACATCCTAGGGCTGGTGAGTATGCTGCCACTACCTATCATCATTCCCTGAACCTCTGATAGAAACCAGCTTCAAACAGAGAGAGACCTGTGAGCCAAATAGCCCTCCAGCCTGATCCATGGATGAACATCCTACAGCCTGAATTCTCATTTGCTCCAAGACCCCCAAACGTCAGTCACCAAAGGCCCGTGATATTGCTGCAACAGTAATCAGCTCTGCCTCCAATCCTCTTCTCCCCAGAGAACAGGGCACATCTGCTCCCACTTGCAGATTAATATCTAAGCTGTAAAAGCAATACAAACCTGGTATTCTCCCCTTATAGCCTCAGAGACAGTTGGGGAAGTATGATGCTTCCTGCCATGAACTTGCATGTGAAGAGCAGACAGAACAGAGCTACTGAAAATATTCACACCAAAACATTATCCTTTCCCAAGAGCCTTATCCCTGTGAAGTTCAGAAGAAAAAATAAAAGAAGCTGTGCTGCAGCCTCCCTTTTCAAACCAGCTCTCCACAATCAAACCAGAACCGAGAATCACTCCCGATTCTGACTATATTAGGGAGAATTTACTCCAAATCTCAGGTTCAGGCCACCAAGAATTGCAAACCATGGCGTGCAATCTAGGCAAAGACGAGCTTCCCGCGACAGAATACAAATACCTGAAGACAGTTTTCCCTAAGCTGTTACTTAGTTATTCGGTACTGGTTGGACCTACTGAAAAACTCCAGGGCCAACTCATGCAGTGAGTCAAGAAGGCTCTGCAAGTAAGGAGAGGCTGAAGGGTCAGATGTCCAGAAATGCAGTGACAGGAATAAAGGGTTTTACAAAACAGACCCACGAAGGCTTGGGGCTAGCTAGGCTTTGGCTTTCATCTCTCATTTAAGTGTTTGTGAAGGGAATGATCACCTATGACCTTGTTCCCCCGCTCTGCAGCACCGTGAGCATCCCTGCTAAGAGGAGTTCATGTGGAAGTGGGGGATTCTTCTCTCTGTCTCTGGCCACATACAGCACCTCGCACCGGTCCCTTCCTCGGGGGCTGAGCTTACGTGAGGGGCTCGACTCGTAGACGTTCCCTTCATAGAGAACACATACAAATGCAATAGCCCAGGGCCCAATGTAAACCCTGCGAGTACCCAGATACCTGAGAGGGGACAGATGCGAATGAGTGGTGAGATCCTTCTCCCCATCAGGAATCGCTGCCAGAGCAGCACCATGCTACCCTGGGGGAGCATCCTGTGCCTCCTCCATGCCCTCCAAGGTATCTCTTCCCCTACCCATGGCCAGGCAGAGGTGGGTGGTACCTGAGAGCACTGCTGGTTCTTACCCTGGTGCCCAGAGAAACCCAGGACAGGATAGGTTTCCAGCAGTTTCATCAGCTCTCATGCAGGGCCTGAGGGAACATGGTCCTTTGAATGTCCTTTCCCCACAGGTACCCATTTGCAGGTCCAGGTGGTGGAGTCCGGAGGGGGAGTTCAGGTGCCCACAGGATCTCTCTGCCTCCCTCACCTGCCAAACCTCTGGGATCAACTTCATTGCCTAGTAGATGGAGCGGTTCTGGCTCTCCCCAGCCACGGGGCTACAGTGGGTGGCAGAGACACGCAAAGCTGCCAACAACCATGCCACCAACTACAGCGACATGGTGAAAGGGTGGGTCACCATCTCCAGGGAAGACTCCAGCAGCCTGCTGTACCTGCAGATGAATGGCCTGAAGGCAGAAGACACAGCCCTGTATTACTGCACCAGACACACAACAATCAGAGATGTATTCGAGTCTCTATGAAAACCTGTCCAAATGCTCCCTCCCTCCTGGTGATGGCATGGAGCAGCAGTCACTGAGATAACGGATCAGTCCGGGCCCAGTACTCCTGGATTTCAAGTTCTCCAGGCCTTTCACCACCTGTTTGTGTCTCCATTGCCCCAATCCCAGGTCATCCTGGCCCCATCTGGAGCAGAAATAAAGCAGCCCAGTGTTTCCACTAGTCAATCCAGTACAGCATGCCTGCACCCCCAGCTTGCCCAGTGGTATTCAGTAGGGTCCTCCAGCTTCGGGCTGCTCTCGTGCAAATAGAAATATGCTGTGTTTGGATTGCCTGCAGTAAAGTAACTGTTGGTGAGCAAGACACCTGCTCCAGCCACGGACTCTCCTAGTGAGACACAGCTGCTCTCCCGAGCGCTGCTCTGTACGTCCACAGATTGGGACAGGGTTATCTAGGGCCACACCTGAGCCCATCACTGCAGCATCTCAGCATGTCACAAGCCTGGTGGAGGCCAGGGAGAAAGCTGCCAAGTGGGAGAACAGGAAAGTGGGTCTGGGGGGAGTGATGGGTGAATGCCAAGAGGCACAGACTGGGCTCTAGCACATAGTACTGGGTGCCCCAAAAGGGGAGAAGCAAAGACCCAAACCAGTGCTGTCTGGGGCCTGTCCAGTACATTCTTCACCAAACCTCTCCCACAATGGTGAGACTTGAAGAATCGTCCCCACAGCGCTGGTGGAAGCGTCTGGGACTGGCCAGGGTCAGAGATGGAGTCTGTGTTAGGTGGGCCACTGGTCGCATCCAGCCTACCTAACACCCAAACCCAGGACAACACTCATAGCGCAGGGGCCATCAATGCAGGGCAGGGGGCTCAGGGTACCTGGGAGCATGGTCCCCAGTGCCTAAACCTGCACTCCTGGGGCAGCAATGCAAGCCCTGGCTTAATTCACTGCTCCTGCAGACACCCAAGTGAGGGACAACCCTCAGCCCCAAAGCTCCCAAACACGTTGAGCAGCGACACAGAGTGGGCTGAGAGGAAGCGGAGGGAGCAGGAAGGATTCATCTAAAAAGCAGTCAGTATCTTTGTGGAGACCGCACAGACAGGACCCCACACGCAGACCTCGCATTCAGCCCCTGTGGCCCAGCCCTCCATTGCACTGGACCCTCCTCCTCCCAGGGAGGGGGCTGGAGGGCTGGAGTAGAGCGGGGCTCTATGAGAGCAGACAGATGCAAATCCAGTGCTGCAGAGGCCTCATACATGCTGACACCCTCTGGTCCTGCAAGGTTGGGGGGAGCAGGGGTGAGCAGAGGTCTGTGCCATCCCTGCAGCCCAGCACCATGCTGTCCTGGGGATCTCTCCTCTTTCTCCTCATTGCCCTGTCAGGTGAGTCCCCAGCCCCCTGCCACAGCCCACACATCCCTGGACACCCCCAGAGAACAACAACTAATAATCCTCACCTGATTCAAAGGCAATGGAAAATCTGCAGTGAGTGGCCCCCTGGCTCCGTGGGCTTTGGCAGAGGCTGGCAGAGACAGGATCCTGAAACATGCTTTTTTCTCCCCAGGTGCCCAGTCCCAGGTGCAGCTGCTGGAGTCGGGAGGGGATGTGAGGAAGCCTGGAGACTGTCTGCACCTCTCCTGCAAAGCCTCCGGGTTCACCTTCAGCAGTTTCTCCATGCGCTGGGTCCGACAGGCTCCTGAGAAGGGGCTGGAGTGGGTCGCAAGTATAAATGCTGCTACTGCTAACCTCACCACATACTACAGTGCTGCGGTGAAGGGGCGATTCACCATCTCCAGAGACGACTCCAGCAGCACATTGTACCTGCAGATGACCAGCCTGAGAGCTGAGGACACGGCCCGCTATCACTGTGTGAAGCCCACACTGATCCGAAGCCTGCTGTGCCCAATACAAAAACCTCTGTGCAAACCTCCTGCCAGCTCAAGCCAGCACAGAGCAGCAGCCAGGGCCTGAGCACAGTAGCTTAGGCAGAGGGGGACACCGGGCCCAGGCACACGCCGTGCGCAGGTAGTGTGACGCACAGCGGGAGCGCAGAGCACGCAGCCCTGCCCACTTGGGCAGCAGGGTCCTGGCCACAGCATCCTCCCTCCTCCCTGCAGCAGCTGGCTCAGACACAGCCAGCCAGGAGACCCCAGGGCCTGGACAACTGCCCCAGCACCTCGCACAGCCAGGCTGGATCGAGCTTCTCCAGCACTGGCACTCCTGGCAAACACCCACAAGCCGGGACACAGGGAAGGGCAGCTCTGGCCTGAAGCCTCTGGCTGGTGGGTGCTATGAGTCAGACCAGCACTGTCCCACATGTCCATGGCTGGGGCGAAGCGTGACCATGGAAGACATGGCTGTAGAGAGGGACCCATGCATGCTTGCAGGGGGTGCTCCAGGGACCCTCAGTGACTCTGCCCTGCAGATCCCACCCTGCTGACCTGGGCACCAGGCTCCCAGCTCCCTCAGCCTCGTGCGGCCACCTCACATTGAGCCAATGCTGGAGCGCACAGCCCCAGCAGAACGGCAGCCCCTGCCTGGGGCAGAGCCCTGTGCCTCAGATGCATGGCCCCCGCTTCATGGGAAGTAGGGCAGAGATCAGGGACCTGGCCAGGCTGTGGGCACTCATAGCTCAGTGCTGCAGGGGGATGGACCCAGGAGTCAAGAGCAGGCCAGGGCAGGAAGCAAGGGGCCATGGAGATGTCAGGAGAGCGTAGCTGCCACCTTGAACCAGACTGGAGTCTGTCCTGCTCGGCAGCCCACACTAGTGCAGGTAACAGGGACTGGCCGGGGACACGGAGGCAGCCACAGCCAGGGTCTCCCCAGCCCTTCAGGCCCATGCTGGTGGGGGGATGGATTTCTCTCTGGAAGAGAAGGGATGACCCAGACCATGGAGGGCTTTGCCTGCATAAAATCTGTCAAAAGACACGTTCGGAAACTCCTCTAGGTCTTTATTTGTTTCTCCAGACTCCTTATTTGGATGAATTTTGTTTCCTGCAGTAATAGTCCCAAACTCCCGGAAGATCTTTTTAGGCTTCTTTCAGGCTCACATTTAGGAAAAACTGCTTCACAGCTGGGGTGTCCAGACTGTGACCATTACTCCTAGTTTTCCCCAAGGGTGCCCTGGTGAGCAGTTGCTCACCGAGCCCTAGATGAACTCTTCTGATGTAGCGGTAAGCTGCTACGAAGTCCACTCTCAGCCATCTCCTTTTCAGGCTGAAGAGTCCCAGGTCCCTCAGCCTTTCCTTGTATGGCTTGCCGTGCAAGTCTCTGATCATATGGGCAGCCCTGCTCTGAGCTCTCTCAAGCTTTGCCATGTCCTTGTGAAGGTGCGGAGCCCACACTGGACGCAGTACTCCAGCTGCGGTCTCACCGATGCTGAGAAAAGCCGAGCAGAGCAGGAGAATCACTTCTTTGCAATGGTTTTGCTGGAGACGCATCAGTTGATGCATGCCAGTATAGTGTTGGCCCTGCTGGCTACAGCATCGCACTACTGGCTCATGTTCATAATGAGGTCAATTATTACCCCCATGTCTGTAGAGGCAAGTGATGGGGGATCTTTAGTCCTGCTGCCTGATGAGAGGCACCAGTTGCACAAGCACCCATGTCACGAGTTTTGTCTCTCAGCAGCTAGGGGTGCAGGGCCCCTGAACCCCCCTGCACCGATCTCCTGAACAGCTGGCAGGCTTCGTGGCCACAGCAGGGCATAGGCAGCCAGGCCGGCAGTAGTTCCCCTCCCCTCCGCCTCAAGACAGACACAGTAGCACAAGCACCCAGGACACGGGTTTTGCCAGTCAGCAGCCAGAGGTGCAGGGCCCAGATCCCAGACACCTGCATCCATCTCCTCGACAGCGGGCAGGCTTCATGGCCTCAGATGGGCTGGCATGTGTACAGTTTTGGCCCTGCTGTGGCTGAACACATACACCACACAAGTTTGGCTCTCAAGGCAGGGGTGATGTTTCCCGAAACCCCCTGAAACTATATTCTTGAAACTTGGCATGCTTTATGCACTCAGAAGGGGCTATTATTTCTGCAAGTTTTGTCCAAATCTGGCTATACATGACAAAGTTATATGCTGTTTCAACCTTCCCCATTAAAGCCTATGGCTGAAACGTCAAAACAGCGTCGAAATGGTGAAATGTTTCGACTTGCCTCATTTTGTTTTGAGGCTGTTTCAAACATACCAGTTTCATTTCAGTTTTCTTGTTTCGACCTCAAAACAGGTAAAAATAAAACTGGTGGTGAAATTTTGCACAGCCCTAATGCAGAGGAAGGATGAGACTGTCCATTAGCTAATGCTGTGTGTATTTTCCCATGCGGTGTCCTGTCCCAGGTCACACTGAAGGAGTCTGGCCCGGGGTAATGAAGCCTGCACAGACCCTCAGTCGGACCTGCACCGTGTCCAGGTTCCCTCTCCTTAGCTACACTGTGCACGGGGTTCACCAGGGAGCAGGGCAAGGGCTGCAGTGGGTCGGAGTTATCTGGGGCAGTGGAAGCACTGAGTACAACAGTGCTCTCCAAAGCTGCCTCAGCACCAGCAAAATCACCCCCAGCTACCAAGGGTACCCATGTCTCACCGGGCTCCAGCCTGCCTGGTATTACTCCACAGCCTGGTATTACTGTGCCAAAGACACAGTGATTAAAAACTGATAAAAGCCTGCACAAACAAACATCCCTGCGGGACCCACCTGGCATGTGAGCAGCAGAGGCAGCACATGCCATCCCCATGCTCTGCCTACTGGGTCAGACACACGAGGCCTTCTAGATCGCATGAACCAGCCAGGGATTAAATCCAGGCAAGGCTCAAGATTGACCAGTTGGTCAAAATCCCTGATGAAATCATAGATTCATAGAAAGTTTGGTCTGGAAGGGACCTCAGGAGGTCATCTAGTCCAACCCCTGTTCAAAGCAAGAACAACCCCAACTAGATCAGCACAGCCAAAGCTCTGTCTAGTTCGGTCTTAAAAACCTCAAAGGGTGGATAGCCCACCACCTTCCCAGGTAACCTGTCCCAGTGTTTTGCAACCATCATACTGAGAATTTTTTTCCCCTAATTGTGACAGCCAGCACCAAAGAAATTAATAAGAAATAATTATGTGCTTTTTAGAGCCATTTGGAAATTTTGTCCAATATAAAGCTTGTATTTTTCTAACCCGCAAATGTAACTTGTAACTGTTTGTAAAACTGACTAGGCCTCAAAGACAAAGCTATAGTTGTAAAGTTAGCTGATCTAACATTTTTTTCTTGCTCAGAAATTAGCCTTCATGATGATAAAACCGGGTTCAACCACCTGGCCGACGCAGCACGTTCCAACAAAGCACGTCTCAAAAAATCATCCACAGAGAGATGTAAAGGGGTTGGATTTAGGCGCAGTACTGTTAATTCCAAACCTGAAGATGCTGCGGTGTAATTTGATTATTGGATAAACCCAAGTCTGGGTAGTAACCTTTTAGAATAACTTTTAACACCTTTTTATCCCATAGGGTAACCGCTATAGAACAAGATTGTGCATGGCTCTAAAGCCAACAGATTAGCATAGGACTAGGTATAAAAAGCGCGTGCATCAGCTGACCGACAGGAAGGAGGGAACAGAACGGTCACTGCTGTTCCACGCCCGCACCCCGGACTCCCCGTGCGAGTGAGGATCGGATCCTGATCAAGGGAACTTCCCTGGTAATCCCTCTGACAGTGTCCATCAGGGACCTCCGACTTCTCTGGGATCACCTGGTGCGCACCCGGCATTGAGGGACTATGGATAAGTTGCCAACCCATGTCTGTCTATCTGTTGTTTTAAATAGCCAATGGCTGATACTCTCACTGTGCCCAATACTGCATTATCTGGCTATCGCATTTATCTTTGTGTTAACTGGTGTGTGTGAGTAAGCTATAATAAACTTGCAATGATTTACACCTAACCCTGCCTCCTTGATCCCGAACCAAACAGCCCAGTGACTAAACTTATGCACTCACAGTGCATCAGGTGAACTGGAGAGACTCAGGATGAAGCAGGCTGATTCCTCCACCAGGGGGCAGCACCTCCCCCACCCACCTGTCACCCCCCCGCCCCCCACACCCCCACGCAGCTCCTGTCCCACTGCACCAGCACACGGGGACCCCGGCTCCTTCCCACCAGCAAGGGACGGCACCACACACCCTGCACTGCGTTTGCTAGGTCCCTAAACAGCCTCCTGTCCCCTTCCCCTAAGCATTCCCCACTAGGGATGCAGACACAGCCCCTGCCCCACAGCCTGCAGCCAGGCAGGGCTCAGCTACCAGGGGCTCTCACTACCCTGGGACGCAACCAAATCCCCCAGTGTCAGAGAGGGACACAGCGAGAACCCCAGCCCCAGGCACTGGGCTCTCAAAAGTGATTTTAATTTAGGGCTTCGGTACTGAGGCCTTAACCTGCAGGCCAGGGCAGGGAGTGCAGACACCTCTCCCCTCAGCTTCCTCTCCCAGCTGCAGGGCAGGAGCCTGCCAGGAGCAGCCAACAGCCTCCCTGCAGCCTGCTGGAGCAGCTGGGCTGGAACAAGCTGGGAGGTTAGCCCTGCTTGTGCTGCTCCCCCTGGCCTGCCCCTTCCCTCCTCCAGCCTGGCCTGCACAGGGCATGTTTCCGCATACAAGCTGCTCCCCTGCATCTCCCCAGCACCTAGTCCCTGTCTCTCAGTCCTACCCAGCCTGAGCGATCCTTGCAGCACTGACCTGTTGCACTGATCCCATCCACTTTTACTGAGGGAGTGAGACCTCCAGCCAAAGCACAGGGAAGAGCAGCAGAGTCACTGTGTGTGCGCCTTAGCAAAGGGTACAGATATGGACCAACAGGCACTGCCTATAGCTCAAGGGCACAATTACACACACATAGAGAAGCAACACATGCACACACTGATGCATACACATATAAGCCCCTCCATATTATTCCTAGATCAGACCCTGGCAACTTCTGTCTGTGTAAGCTAAGCTCAGCCTAGCAAACCTGACTATGTAGCTGCCTCTGGAAACTCAGTGCCACTGCAGCCAGAAGCTGAGCTTCCCTCTCCGGCTGTGGCCTCTGCTCCTGCAGTGCCCTGCTCTGCCCCCTGCTCCTCCAGACCCTAAACCCAGGTGAGCATTGGGAGCTGCAGACATCTCCACATATTGCACGGTAAGACAGGCAGCACAGGCACACAGAGAAGGGCAGGAGCTGGGCCAAAGGGAAGCAGGTCCCTTATAGGCAGGTAGTGCCTTGATCAGCATTTCCACTGGCTGTGCTCAGTAAGACAGTAGGCAAAGCAATGCAGCCCCCTGCTCCACCCCAGGCCCCTGCCTTCCACTGTAATACCTGCCCTACCCTAGGTGATTCCCAGGAGCACGGGGAAGCCCCATCCTGCATCTGTATGCTCCAAGCTCCATCTCCCACTCCACCATGGCCTCCCCATCAGCTTGTGCTGCCCCACACCGACCCCACCTGCTGCCTTTGCATCTCTTGGAAGAGCAGGAGCTCCTTGGGGCAGGGCCCTGATGTCTGCTCTGGGCCGGTGCAGCACGAGCACAACAAAGGCTGGACCAGAGCTGTAGCCAGTCAGAGCTGTAAGGACAAGGGAGGACCTGGCATGAGCAAGGGGAAAGCCACAGACATCCCCTGAGAGCAGGGATCAGCAGCACCCACTGCACTGCACCCGGGGAACAAAACGCACACAAACAGGCACACATGAATGTGCATGTACACTGATTTGCAGCTTCTCCTGATCCATCCCCCATCCCCAGACCCAAGAGGGGGTGTCACGATGGGGTTCAGGGCTTGAGCTGCCAGCCTAATCCTGAGCAAGCAGAAGCCTGGGGCACCATGACAGGAAGCGGGACGAGGGTGGGGGGACCTCTCTTCCACTCCCAGCCCAGCCCTCTGAAGACTCGAGCTGGCAACAAGCAGGTAGCTGCAGGGGGGCAGGAGTGAGGGGAGCTGGTGCCCCCCAGGGCAGACCAGGAGCGGGGCAAGGTGGGGCTCTGAGCAGGTCTCAGGGGCCGGTGAAGCCCAGATGGGGCTGACTATCAGGGACAAACCTCAGCACTGGGGGCCTCAGCCCCAGGTCCCTCAGGCTCCCCAAGATAGCACTGGCACCTCAGGGAACATCGCTGGTGCCCAAATCCCTACAAAACCCAGGACCCATACCCTAACTCAGGTTACTGACACACGGGCACACAACATGGCCTGCTGGGATCTGGCCTCATCCCTGCCAGGTGCCATCATCTCCTGTCTACCGCGCAAATGGGGATGTCTTATCCCAACTAAGGAGAGAAGGCCCAAATGGACCAAGGCTGAGGATCAAGGGCCCCTGAGATACTCGTGCCCTGTCATCAGGAGGGTGGAGAAGAGCAGGGAACTGAAGCCAGAGTCCTGCCCACAGCCTGCTTCAGCCATGGATCCAAGCACTGGCCCTTCCCCTCTGTCTGTGCTCATCCCACCATCCTCTTCTGTGCAGAGACTCAGAGCCCTGTGCAGAGAGAGGAGGGCCCTGTGCTGAGCACTCCCAGCCCAGGGCTGCTCACACCCTCCTGGCAGCTGCATGCAAATCCCTGGCCAGGGGCTCCTGCTTAAATACAGCTTCTGGGCCGTGAAGCCTCAGTCCATGCTCAGCCCCTTCTTGCCTTCTGGGAGTCCCCCTTGTTATAGGGCAACAGAAATGAGCTCCTTATTTCTCTTCCTCTTCCTTCTCTATTCTCTCCCATGTAGGTTGTGGGGAAGGGTGGTGGGAAGCCAGAGCACTGGGGCTTCCTCCCCAGACCTGCTTCTTCACCTACTTTCTCTTTTCTTTAGGTGTCTTCTGTGCTGTGCAGCTGGTTGAGTCTGGCCCAGGGGTGGTGAAGCCTGCAGAGACCCTCACCCTGACCTGCACTGTCACAGGCGACTCCATCAGCAGTTATAATTATTGGAGCTGGATCCGGCAGCCTCCTGGGAAAGGGCTGGAGTGGATGGGGTACATATATGGATACAGTGATAGCACAAACTACAACCCATCCCTCAAGAGCCGCATCACCATTTCCAAGGACAACTCCAAGAGCCAGTTCTCCCTGCAGCTGCGCTCTCTGACAGCCGCAGACACCGCCACGTATTACTGTGCAGTGACACAGTGACACAGAGCAGAGCAGGGGCTGCACAAAAAGGGGAAGCCTGTTCTTCTTAATGTGGCAAAATTACAACTGCCCAGACAAGGAAATTTCCACCTGAAAACCTCACACACATGGAGGGAAACTCCAACAGGGTCAGCCATGGCCATGTGAGGTTTTTTTACCTGTGGACCTATACATTTCCAGAAAGCACGGGCCTGAGAGCTTCGCTGAGCATTTGACAGATAGATGTTACCAAGCAGTATAAGTCTCAAGGAGGCTTCATCAAAGAGCATTTTGGGGCCTCCTCAGCATGCTTCTTCCTGGGAAGAGCAGTGGGGAGAACCCACCTCTTGCAAAGACCCACGGCTCAGCCCAGATCACCCCCCGGATCAGGCTCCCCCGCTCCAACCCTGCAGTTCCTGGGACCTCTGCTCATTTGTACATTGGTGTTCATGAGGCAGCAAGGCAAGGGACGGCTCCTCAGCCCGTCACACTGGGAGGCCCAGGCCAAGCTCACACTTTGCAGTAATACCCGCCGATTAGGAGGAGCAAGTCCCATGGTCAAGTCCCATGAAGCAAGGTGTTCAGGAGCTCATGGGCCACAGGAGTCCACCAAGATTTAGGGGCCTGAGCCTCTGCTTCCAAGGCAGCTCCTTCACGTGCCACCCGCCCTGAAAGTCAACTCAACGGTCAGCAGGGGTCATACAGTCCAGGAGGACAAGGACACATCTCAGGCCTGTCGCAAATTGTTTCCCAGGGCAACAGCATGCTCCACACCAGCCCACCCTGAAGCAGGAAACTTCTGGCCATGGGTCATGTCCAGGCTTGTGCCTTCAGCCACAGATTAATTTATTTGCAAAAATATTTATTTCTCTATATGTTATGGGTTTGGAGCCACTCCCTCCCTTTTTCAAGTGCTCTCCTGCCACACCTTTGATTGGAGAAAAGTAAAAAATTAATCCCGAAGGAAGAAGAGAACAGATGGCCACAGAGTGCTTACCCGAACTCTCTGCGCTGTGGGCGACTGCTGCGGTAAGTAAGAAACCGGTCTCACCTGCGGGTACCCTGTCTGCCATAGCATGGTAAGCGCGGCTCCTGCCCTCGGCACCTGGCGTCTTTCTCACTCTCGGCCCAAGTCTCTTGCTCCTCTGCTGCCCTCCCTGGGTGTCGTTCTTTTCTGAGCTGTCCGTTCTTATCAGTGCCATCTGGCTCCTGGTGCCAGGATAGGGAAGCCTCTGTCTCTCCCCCTACCCAGTTGCCCCTGCAGAGACAATTCCCTGCCTCTGGGGCTGGGCAGGGACCAGCTGACAGCACACAGGACATTCGCATCCCTCTGCACTGCTTACCATGTTCCCCACAAAAACTGCATGGCTGTCCCGGGGTGTGGGACACCTCAGCCAGGGCACCGCATGCCCCACAGAAAATAGTCTGTTTTCACATGCACGTCACAGAAAATAATTATGGCCATTGATGCCCAAACAACCACAGAAGAGCACCTTGCACTCTTACCATTTTTAATGTTACACGTTGGGTAGTGGACTGAATTCAGAAATGCTTGAACAAGAATAGCCCGTTCTCTGAAGACAGCATTTATTGAGCACGGCCATTAGCAATTTCAAGCACGACAAAAAAGCTTTGCCTACACTAAGACACAGCCCAGCAAGACACAGTGACAACACACACAATTAGCCTGACTTAAAATGTAACATAGTAAACCGAAAGGACACCAGAAAGCCTTGCCCAGGTCTTACATAATCCTGGGGGCAGAGCGTCCCCTTGCAGCCAGGGATTCACAAAGTCCTCTTCGGGGACCTGCAGGTCTTCTAAGGCATCAACGAGGAGATCCCACAGGCCTCATCTCTGCCTGGGTTTGTATGGGTGAGTTTGCAGCTCCTTCTCCCCCTTGGACACCTTGACCATAGCATGTTTTTTTCCAGTCCCTCACATGTCGCACACCCCTCATGCCTTTCACGCATTCACTCTGTCTCTTCTCCGCCCCCTTACAGGTTCTGCTTGGAAATGGAAATGTCGTTCCCTGCTTTCTTTGGTCACATCAGCCCAAGCCGTCTGGAACGGCCCCTGCTCCCTTAGCCCTCTTTCTGATGCACACTTGTGATGACTGTGTCAGCTTTTTGCCAACAATTTCCCCTCCTCCCTTGCACGCCTATCTTCCTAGGGACTCGTTAGAGACCTCTGGGGCCCAGCATGACACTGGATCCTTATAACTCTTAGACACGCACCTCCCGGCCCATACGTACACACCTCGGCCAGGGACAGGATCCAGGCTCAAGAACCGGGAACCTATGTGCCCAATGCCTGCTAAGTGCCTCGCCTACCGCTTCTCCACAGCCAGGATTGTCAAGGCAATTACATGTAGGCCCAAGCCCTGCACACAAACTCCATGGGCACGGCACTGACAGCCCCAGCCCTTTCCACCAGCCCATACACACACACACACACTAAGGAAGCTGCCAGCTCCAGCCAGGAGAACAAATGCCCAGGCGCAGAGGGACATGCAGAGCAACTCCAAGCCTCAGGCCTGGGGCTGTCTGGGTGTCTAGGGAAGTGTCACTCCCAATGCTCCTCCCACAGCTTCTTTCAGCTTCAGGGCCAGACCCTTCACAAAGCAGCCAACTCCTTCCACACCACAACCCCAGGTCCAGCCTTCATGAGCATCTGGGACTGATAAACTGCTGACTGCAGTTAGGCCTCTCATTAAACCCCTTACAGCATGCTGTGCTCTGAGCTGGCTAGTCCCCACCACACCATGGAAGGATGAGTCAGATTTACCCCTAGGATGGTGGAAGTTGTCCCCTTGGTCTCTCCAGAGCCCTGTCTCAACTCTGGAGACAGTCACAGCAGCCAAACCCCTGCAGCTGAGCTCCCCACAGCTGCAGAAACCCCACTCCCCAAGGAAGAGAGCTTCCCCCAGCTCAGCAGGACCTGTGCAGGGAAGTCTGCAGACCCTCAGTATCCTGCAACCTGCCTGCTTCCTGCTCCACCAGCGGCAAGGGCTCCCTGGGGCAGGGGGACACAGTACCATGGACATTGCTGCCCCTTAGCCTAGCTCTGGAGAGGCTCAGCTTGAGATGGGGAGATTCAGCCACCAGGGGCAGCACATGCCTGCCCCCCCCTTCCCCCCCCAAACAGGGCACCCCCACAGAGAGAGGCCAGTGCACCAGCAGGCACAGACCCTCTCTCACCATACAGCCTCAGTTTGATTGCCAGGCTCCTAAACACCCCACCTGCCCTTTTCCCCACAAGGGCCATGACCCAGACCTTGGCTGACCCAGCCACAGCACAGAGCCAGGCCTGGACAGTCACTCTAGCATGAACTCCCCGAGGCAGGGATGAGGGGCAGAGACCCCTGAGCACCCAGAGCAGAGCGCTAGTCACTGCAGCGCTGCACTGCTGAGCTCACGGCTCTGCACTCCGAGGAGACAAACCCCGCAGCACACGGGCAAGGGAAAAACACCCCCATTGCTGTGCTGCTCCCAAAATCCCATGGAGACAACCCACAGGAGAGACCCAGGCTCAGCCTGACCCACCTGGGCTCCCCTCCCCGCTCCCACAGCTGCACAGGGAACAAGGCCCCTGATCCCCCATGCACAGGGTTGTTTTGGGACACTCTCAGGTCCTCTGTTCACCCAAACTGCTCCAGCTCTGTAGTTACTTCTGATCCCTTCTCCCTGCTCCTACATCACAGCTGATCCCACTCCCATCAGAGACTGTTTCCTCTGCATCTGGAGTTGATACAGCAAAGTGCTCGGCTGCCCCAAAGGGACATCACCATGTACTGAGTGCTCAGACTCTGGCACCTCCTATGTCTGCCCAGACATATAGATATATAGTTATATTGATATCTACAGGCATGTCGCATCTTAAGCAGGGGTGAGGTTCTGAGGTCACCGTGTAAGGGGTAGACTGCCTCTGCCTCCAAAACCTCCCGCTGCCACTGCAGAGCCAAACTTGGAGCTGTGCGGCCGGAGGCAGTGGCACAGTGCAGGGCAGCGAGGGGGATGTCTGTGTGCCGCCAGGCCACCACCATGTTGCCATAACCTCCCACTGCCGCCGCAATCTCCAGCCCCTTGGAGGTGTGCGCTGGGGCTCGGCCAAGACACCTTCCCTTACCTGGCAGAACTGGAGCCAGGTTGCCCACTGCCCTGTGCTATGCAGCTGGATGGGGCCCACTTCCCCTGCCCTGCGCACAGAATCAGGTCCACTGCACTTTCCATCCAGCCTAGAGGCCAAAAATGCTGAGCACCACTGCCACAGATGGCTATAAAGGATGAACCACAAAGGACCAATTGTGAACGTGAGGACAGGAAAAGTCTGTATGCTGCATTTGCCCATATTTTCATCATTTGCCCAGTTTAATGTCAAGCGTTTATTAGCCCTTCCCCTCTGGCGGTGCTGACCCCAGTATCTCCCGTGCCAGAGACTGAGCCCCGTGCAGAGAGAGCAGGGCCCTGTGCTGAGCGCTCCCAGCCTGGGGCTGCTTATACCCTCCTGGGAGCAGCATGCAAATCCCTGGCCAGGGCTACTGGTTAAATAGAGATCCTGTACCCAGGAGCCTCAGTCTGTACCCAGCCCCTTGCTGTCTATTGAGTCTCCCTTGTTATAGGGCAGCAGCAATGAACTCCTTATTCCTATTCCTGTTCCTTCTCTCTACTCCCCCATGTAGGTTATGAGGAAGGCTCAGGGGAATCCAGGGCTCTGGGGTTTCTCCTTGGACCTGATTTTTTACCTACTTTCTTTTTCTTTTAGGTGTGCTCTCTGCTGTGCAGCTGGTTGAGTCTGGCCCAGGGCTGGTGAAGCCTGCAGAGACCCTCACCCTGACCTTCACTGTCACAGGCGACTCCATCAGCGGTAGCGTCTATTGGAACTGGATCCCGCAGCCTGCTGGGAAAGGGCTGGAGTGGATGAGGAACATTTACTACAGTGGCAGCACAAGCTACAACCCATCCCTCCAGAGCCGCATCACCATTTCCAGGGACACTTCCAAGAACCAGTTCTCCCTACAGTTGCGCTCCTTGACAGCCGCAGGCACGGCCACGTATTACTGTGCCAGCGACACAGTGACACAGAGCAGAGCAGTGGCTGCACAAAAAGGGGAAGTGTGCTCTTTCTAATGCAGCCGAATTACAGTCTGTATAAAACAGTACATACCTCACAGAAGCCTCATCATAGGTTGTTTGGGATCCTCATCCCTGTGAATGGCCATGGCAGTGGGGCTCCTCACTCCCTTGGGCCCTTGTGCAATGTCCAACCCAGCCTGCCCAAAGGGGGACGAGCATGATAGTCCAAGTCCTGAATTTTCAAGAAATGTTTCTGCTGGCATTATATTCAGCTAAGTGTACCCAGGTGAACCCGGGTTTGTATTCCTCTCTACAACTGAGGGAATTATTGGCAGGGCAGTGTGCTGTGGAGGGACACAGCAGCCCAGCGGCTGCCTTTGTCCCCCATAGTGTCAGGCCCAGTCAATCAATTACTGAACTATATACAAATGTATTATTGCAATAAAGCCACTAAAGGATAAGTGTATATATATATATATATATATATATATACACACACATATTTAAAAAACAATATATCCTATACCATTTATATACGCACAATTATTATTACAATTATACAAATGAACAACAGAACAACGCAGAACAAATGCTATTGATGGGGCAACCTTATAAGTCTATTAATATACAAAGTATTACTTCAACTTATTCACATAAGCTTTAAGGCACAGTCTACAAATATCAAAAGCAATCCTCATACTACCTACGTGCCCTCCAGGGCAGGGCCCCATTCTCAAGGCACCACTACAAGAAAGGAGGTGGGAGGAAAGAAAAGGAGAGGCAGACCCCAAAACTACGAAGACCCCTCTGCCACCCAGGAGTGCCCCACGTGGTGTCCCTTCACAACCCTGGGGGTCCCTCTCCTGAGGAGACCCTCTCTCCAGGGTTACTTACCACTCCACAGGCCCAGAGGGTCGCCTCCCATTCTGCAGGTCGAGCTCTGTTCCCTTCCAGGTTTTCCCGCGCCCGACTCTGCTGCCACCGGCCTGGCTTCGGGCCTCGTACACCACTCTGTGAAGTGGGCGCTTCACCTTGTGCTAGGGGTTGGAGGCCCGGGCAGCCTTGTGCAGCACCGGTACTCCGTCTGCTCCTGGACCCTCTGGGCAGCATCGTCTGCACCGAGCTGCTTCCCCGTGCCAGCTGCTGTAGTCCTGAGCCATCTCAAGCAGCTCCCAGGATCTCTCACCCTCCATGCAGCTCCTCCTGCACCGAGCTCCCAGCCTCATGCAGAGGTTGGGGACCTGACCCTCCCAACTGCCTCCAAAGATGCTGCTCCTTGCACCGGCCAGCACACCACGTCTCTGGCGACACACCAAAAGGTGCAGACCCGAGCCACCTCATGCAACTCCCAGGGCCCAGACACCGTGTGCCGTGCTGCACACCAAGAGCCTAACTGCTGGGGCGGTCTGCAGCTCCCTGCTGATGGACATCCTCAGGGACTCTCCTGGGCTCCGGCTTCACCTGCCGAGCCGCTCTCCTCCGCTCTACGCCCTGCTCTTCTCCCTTCTCCGCCATCTCCCTCTGCCGGGCGCGCAGCTCCTTTCATATTCTCCACGGCTCCCACCCTGAAGTCTTCCCGACCGGACAGTGCTGCAGTCTCCAATCAGGTCCGATTCACCTCTTCTCACCTCCATTCACGACAGGGGCATGGCTTCATTGCTCTTGCTGCTTCCTGATTGGTGGATGCACTCCACCAATCAAAACAGCAGAATCTCAAGCCCGTGACTGAACCCAAGCTCTGAAACATGCGCTGCTACAAGGACATTTCCAAAAGGCTTGAGGGGAAGCACACAGCTCTCCTCCCCCATTCCCATTTCTCTCAGCTCCTTTGGCTTCCAAAGAAACCCTGCTTGTGGGCACCAGAGAGGAGGGAATCTCTCCTCTACCACCTCAGGTCCTGCTAGGCCCTCACATCCGCACCAATCGTTCAGGACCTTCTTGTAAAGTAAGCTGGCAGGCACAGGGGCCATGAGTGAGCCATGAGGGGAAGGGGATTTTCTGTAATCACTGGCTTTCCCTAAAACATGGACAAAGAAAGGGATTCAGGAGCTAGAGCTTGAGCCAGGGAAAAGAGGTGCTCTGTACATGTACCAGGACCAAGCCAAGGCACTGTCTGGGAGGAGAGAGCAGCTGGGACTTTGGGTAAAACAGAATATCCTAAATCCTCTCACTGTCCTGGCCCCTTCCTGCCGGACCTTTCAAGGGCAGTGGCTGCCCTGGGCACAGGGGCAGCAGCCTCCCAGGACCAGGCTGTGCCAGGGGCTCCAGGCTGTAGCCCCCATGCAGCCAGCATTGGCCCTCAGCCTGGCACCACCGCCCATCTTTTCTGGGTTACCAAAGGACTCATTCCCAGATTAACAGGCAGAGTCACTCCCCAAAGCCTTGAGATCCATGTGCCAGACCTGGGCCTCTCCCTGCCCCACTGTGCCCTCAGGCCCCCAGCAACAACATTTCCTTTTTCCCCAATCAAGCACAAGCCCAGGTTCTGCTAGGGTCTGCAACCAAGAGCACTTCTGCTCTGCTGCTTCTCCCCTCCCTGCTGGGCCCCTGCCTCTCCAGCCTGCAGGGCAGGAGCCTGCCCAGAGCAGCAAACAGCTTCCTACTGCAGCCCTCCAGCCTCTTCTGACAGCTGGTCCAGGGGAAGCTGATCTCAGTGTGGGGAGATCATTATATCACTCATAAGCCCTTCCTGGGACAGGGAAGTTTCCAGTGGGTCTTTTTGTTTCCTGCTTCAGGGATCTGCAAGTCCCATTCCCTCTCCCTGCAGTCCCTACACAGTTTCCAGACAAGGGCACCTGCCACTGTCCTTGCTTCGTGCTGGACACACCTGAGGATTTGCTAATGCAGTGAAAATACAAGTGTTGCATAGACTAGCATGCATGCATGCATGCACACACACTCACACTCTTCTCCCGTCTTGCAGTTCAGTGGAGACTCAGATTCTCCAGGGCTGCTCCAAGCACCTGCTGCATTTGCAACCAAGAGCAGCAGACAAAGAACATGCTCGGTGTCACCATAGGAGACACAGGGACCAGAATCTGCTGGTGCTCATGGGAACCTGAGCTGCACCATCAGCCTCATCTCTCTGATGCAGGGGGCCAGAAGTTGCACACACCAGCAATCCTGAGCCCAGCACTGGGATGGCCCCCTGCACAGACACAGCTCTGCAAAGCCTTCACCCCCGGGGGTGTCCCTTTGCACCAAACCTTTTTGCTGCACCAAACTATGGACATCTGCAATGCGGACATTACTCCATGCCCACACAGCCCCACCCTCACACCCAGGCACTGATGGGGGAAGAGCCCATAGCCATCAGCAGCCCAGTTCTGTACCCAGAGAATCTTCTCCTCCTCCCAAGACCTCATGAGGGAAGTCAGGCCAAGGGCACGAACTACAGGAGGCCTGGAATAAGGCTCCGTATCAGAGGACAGAGATGGGAGGTCACTTATGCAGTCAGGGAGAACCCTTTCCCTACAGTGCACTATGCAGCCCCAACCCACACAGGCTGCAGCTGGAGGGAATCCACAGCCCCTGCTCTGTGCAGGGCCCAGCCAGTGCCCTGGGATCTCTGCCCTCCAGCCCCAGGGAAAATGGACCTGGAGCTTAGTTTGGTTCTCATGACAGCAGGTCTGCAAGATATTTTCTACCTGTGACTCGAGGGAGGCCAAGAGGCTTTGGGGCCTTAGCATGGGAAAGTCACAGAAATATTCCCCTTCAGGTTCAGGGAGCATCCAAAGCTGCTGGGCTGCCTTCACAATGTCACACGTGGTCACCCATGCTGTGCACCTCTGACACTCCCACTCGCCCTGTCTTCTAAATAAAGGACTCCATTGTGGCTGTAGTTGGAAGGGACCTTCCAAATGACCTAGGGGAGTTAGGCACCCACATCTCTGCCAAAAAGTGCAATTTGTAGCAATGAGCACCCACCTGCCTCTGCAACCCAGGACTGTCCTGTGCCAGCACCTGTAGTAGGTCAGGAGAGAGATCTCATTTGCAAGGGGTTGCATAGCAGATAAGACCTCAGGGTTATGTATGCAAGTGAACCCCCACCACCTTCCCTTAAATGAAGGGCCATTCTCTCCCTCAGGGCAGCTTTGGCCAGCTGAGGCCCCTTGTGACACCACTGCTTTGGGCCTTCACCCACCTCCCAACCCCCAGGGAACATGGGCCCTTTGCTCCTGTGCCCCTTCCTCCTGACCATTGCCTTAAGCATCTGTCCCAGCCTGCCCCAGTCCTGCTGCCATCTCCCTGATGGGACATCTCTGTGCTTTCTTCAGGTGTCTGTTCCCTGGTGCACCTGACCCAGCCTGGGGGAGCCCAGGGGAAGCCCTCAGGGCCCCTGAGATCACCTTCCCTGGGTCTGGGCTCTCCCTCACTGAATATGGGAATGCTGTGACCTGGGGCATGGCGAAGCTGCCAGAGTTGAACCTGGAGGCTTTGCAAGAAAGGTGGAGAGAGTCTGCACGCTTCTTCCTGGCCCCTCCACACTCCACCAGCTGCACCTGGGACCAGACACCTGGGAAAAGACATGTCCATGCTGATTTGAATCCAACCTGGAGAGGCTGCCAGATTAAGGCCACCTCTTGGAGTAACAGGTAGAAAATACCTTGTACAGCTGCTGCCATGAGAACAAAGCTGAGCCATGGGCCATCTTCCCTGGGGCTGGAGAGCAGAGAGCTCAGGGCACTCAACACAGGGGCTGTGTGCTCTCAAGCTGGGAGCTGCAGCATCAGGTGGGAATCCTCAGACTTTAATCAGCAATGGTTGGGGGAAAACTTCAATTAGTCATGTAACCACAAGTGAAATTAATTTACTTTCATTTACTTTACTGGGCTGGTGCAGCACGAGCACAACAAAGGCTGGACCAGAGCTGTAGCCAGTCAGAGCTGTAAGGACAAGGGAGGACCTGGCATGAGCAAGGGGAAAACCACAGACATCCCCTGAGAACAGGGATCAGCAGCAGCCACTGCACTGTACCCAGGGAGCAAAACACACACAAACAGGCACACATGCTTGTGCATGCACACTGATTTCCAGCTTCTCCTCATCCATCCCCCAACCCCAGACCCAAGATGGGGTGTCACGATAGGGTTCAGGGCTTGAGCTGCCAGCCTAACCAGGAGCAAGCAGAAGCCTGGGGCACCATGAAATGAAGCAGGACCAGGGTGGGGGGACCTCTCTTCCACTCCCAGCCCAGCCCTCTAAAGACCAGAGCTGGCAACAAGCAGGTAGCTGCAGGGGGGCAGGAGTGAGGGGAGCTGGTGCCCCCAGGGCAGACCAGGAGCGGGGAAAGGTGGGGCTCTGAGCAGGTCTCAGGGGTCGGTGAAGCCCAGAGGGGGCTGACTATCAGGGACAAACCTCAGCACTGGGGGCCTCAGCCCCAAGCCCCTCAGGCTCCCAGGCTCCCCTAGCTAGCACTGGCAGCTCAGGGAACATTGCTGGTGCCCAAATCCCTACAAAACTGCGTACCCATACCCTAACTCAGGTTACTGCCACCAGGGCACACAACATGACCTGCTGGGATCTGGCCTAATCCCTGCCAGGTGCCATCGTCTCCTGTCCACCGGGAAATGGGGATGTCTTATCCCAACTAAGGAGAAAAGGCCCAAATGGACCAAGGCTGAGGATCAAGGGCCCCTGAGATACTCGTGCCCTGTCATCAGGAGGGGGGAGAAGAGCAGGGAACTGAAGCCAGAGTCCTGCCCACAGCCTGGTTCAGCCATGGATCCAAGCACCGGCCCTTCCCCTCTGTCTGTGCTCATCCCACCCCCTTCTTCTGTGCAGAGACTCAGAGCCCTGTGCAGAGAGAGGAGGGCCCTGTGCTGAGCACTCCCAGCCCAGGGCTGCTCACACCCTCCTGGGACCTGCATGCAAATCCCTGGCCAGGGGCTCCTGCTTAAATACAGCTTCTGGGCTGTGAAGCCTCAGTCCATGCCCAGCCCCTTCTTGCCTTCTGGGAGTCCCCCTTGTTATAGGGCAACAGAAATGAGCTACTTATTTTTCTTCCTTTCTCTTGTCTCTTCTCTCCCATGTAGGTTGTGGGGAAGGGTGGTGGGAAGCCAGAGCACTGGGCTTCCTCCCTGGACCTTTTCTTCACCTATTTCCTCTTTTCTTTAGGTGTCCTCTCTGCTGTGCAGCTGGTTGAGTCTGGCCCAGGGGTGGTGAAGCCTGCAGAGACCCTCACCCTGACCTGCACTGTCACAGGCGACTCCATCACCACCAGGGGTTACGGTTGGAGCTGGATCCGGCAGCCTCCTGGGAAAGGGCTGGAGTGGATGGGGTACATAGCTGGAAGCAGTGATAGCACAGGCTACAACCCATCCCTCAAGAGCCGCATCACCATTTCCAAGGACAACTCCAAGAACCAGTTCTCCCTGCAGCTGCGCTCTCTGACAGCCGCAGACACCGCCACGTATTACTGTGCCAGAGGCAACAGCTACACAGTGACACAGAGCAGAGCAGGGGCCGTACAAAAAGGGGAAGCCTGTTCATCTTAATATAGCAAAATTACAACAGGCCAGACAAGGAAGCTTCCACCTGAAAATCTCACACACATGGAGGGAAACTCTCATAGGGTCATCCTTGGCCATCTGAGGGTTGTTACATTTGGGCTTATAACATTGGAGACAGCAAAGGCCTGAGAGCTTCGCTGGGCATTTGACAAGACAGAGGTTATCAAGCAGTACAAGTCTCAAGAAGGCTTCATCACAGAGCATTTGGGGCCTTGTCAGCATGGATGGGTATGGCAGTGGGGCTCCTCCTCACTGCCTGGCCCTGCCTGCCCAAAGGGCCACCAGCACAATACTCCTGAATTCAAAACACACGTCTTTCCTGCAATTGCATTCACCAAACATTTCCAAAATGCTGGAGAGGAAGTAACCAGGTTCTCCTCTCCCCCTCCAGTTTTTCCTAAACAGTGTGAGGGTTTGTGGACTATTCACTCTAATCTCTTGGCGTATATAAATCACAGTGGAGTATATTAAGTCTCAAAATACCAGATCATTCGTCATTTCTTTCTTTCACTGGTGACCCTGAGTCTTGCCTCCCATGTCTTTTTGTGGAAAAGAGTTTGTCTGGGTCGATGTAACCATTAAGCGGTGGAGTACTGGTCTGTCCTATTGAGCGTTTGACCGTTCTCACCAAAAAAAAAAAAAAAAAAAGAAGAAAAAAAGGTGTTTTATTTTGTAATAAACCAGAAAGGAAAACTCACCGGGTGTTCTTCGTGCTAAATTTCTTTTATTAGGTGTCTATCTAATTTTTTAACATTGATTCTTAGGTCTCAGCATTGCCTGAGTTGTGTGATCTGACAGAAGCCTGTTTCCCAAGCTACTGATTAATGCCTTCTCCAGTAGAGGTAAGTGTTATCTCCCATATAATCTTTTACCTTAGGTTTCTCCTTTACAATGATGCTTCAGCCTGACCCAATTTCCCAAACGAAGGATTTAAGAAAAGTTTTACTTGTCACTGTGCGACTCCGCCATCCCTCCTCCGCTGACTGTCGTTTTCTCAACGTCACGCTGACTCCAGGAGAGTATTCTTGTCGGTGATTATTTTTTCCGTTCCCTCGACTCGACGCGGTCTCCTGTCTTTTCCAGCCACCTGACAGTCGATTCTCCTCTGCCCCATCTTCCTAATCAGCTGCCTCTTTCTTTCCATGTCATGCCGCTCTCGTCCTCTTTGTCTGGTGATGCTCCAGGTGCATCCAGCAGCTGCTCCAGAAATGCAGTTTCCTCTTTTCTTTTCCCGGTTCTTTCTGGGTCTTGGGTAAAGTTGCTGCAAGTTCTCTATGTTCATGACAGTGTTCCTAACTCCCTTTGGCTCCCATAGCACTCATCTTCATGGCCACCAAACAAAGAGAAATGCTTACACCTCCTTGAATCCTCCTAGGCCATCACATCCTCAGCAACCACTCAGGACCTTCTTTCCTGCTTCTGTATTTCATCAGATATTTGAAACCCCACTCAGGAATACTTATCACAGTGATCCCAAAGGTTGTTATGGAACCAGGGTGGCCAAATACCTTTAGCATCTTGGAAGCTCATCTTTTTACTGAGCTGAATAGACTCTCTCAGGTGACAACCTCTGACAGAGGTTCTCAAGCAGTACAAGTCTCAAGAAGGCTTCATTCACAGAGCATTTGGGGCCTTGTCAGCATGGATGGGTATGGCAGTGGGGCTCCTCCTCACTGCCTGGCCCTGCCTGCCCAAACAGCCACCAGCACAATACTCCTGAATTAAAAAAAAAACAAATATGTCTTTCCTGCAATTGCATTCACCAGACATTTCCAAAATGCTGGAGAGGAAGTACCCAGGTTCTCCTCTACCACTCCAGTTTTTCGGGCACAGTGTGAGGGTTTGTAGAGTATTCACTGTAATCTCTTGGCGTATATAAATCACACTTGAGTATATTAAGTCTCAAATTACCAGATCATTCCTCATTTCTTTCTTTTACTGGTGACCCTGAGTCTTGCCTCCCATGACTGTTGTAAAAGAGTTTTTCTGGGTGTATTTAACCATTAAGCAATGGAGTACTGGTCTATCCTTGTGAGTTTTTGAGCATTCTCAAAAAAAAAAAAAGTTTTTTATCTTCTATTAAACCAGAAAATGAAAACCCACTGGGTGTTCTTTGTGCTAAACATCTTTTATTAGGTTTCTATCTAATTTTTCTAAATTGATTCTTAGGTCTCAGCATCGCCTGAGTTGGCTGAACTGACAGAAGCCTGTTTCCCAACCTACTGATTAAAGCCTTCTCCTGTAGAGGTAAGTGTTATGTCCCTTTTAATTTTGACCTTCCAAACAAACTCAAGCAGTGTAAACTCAAATGCGATTCTGTCTTTTCTTCTAAAATAGGAGCGTCCCAAAACAGGGCGACTTCCCATTTAAGTGCTTTAAACGCTGTTGGGTTTGTTGTATTTTATTTTGGGTTTCTCCTTTACAATGCTGCTTCAGGCTGAACCAATAGCCCAAACAAAGGATTTAAGAAAAGTTTTACTTGTCACTGTGCAACTCCGCCATCCTTCCTCCGCTAACTGTCGCTTTCTCAACGTCACGCTGACTCCAGGAGAGAATTCTTGTCGGTGATTATTTATTCTGTTTCCCTCTACTTGACGCGGTCTCCTGTCTTTTCCAGCCGCCTGACAGTCGATTCTTCTCTGCCCCATCTTCCTAATAAGCTGCTTCTTTGTTTCCATGTCATGCCTCTCTCCTCCTCTGTCTGGTGATGCTCCAGGTGCATCGAGCAGCTGCTCCAGAAATGCAGTTTCCTCTTTTCTTTTCCCATTTCTTTCCAGATTTCGGGTCATGCTGCTGCCACTTCTCTATGTTCATGACAGTGTTCCTAACTCCCTTTGGCTCCCATAGCACTCATCTTCATGGCCACCAAACAAAGAGAAACTCCTCTACCTCCTTGAATCATCCTAGGCCTAAGGCCATCACATCCTCAGCAGCCACTCAGGACCTTCCTTCCTGCTTCTGTATTTCATCAGATAATTCAAACCCCACTCAGGAATACTTGTCACAGCGATCCCAAAGGCTGTTATGGAACCGGGGTGGCCAAATACCTTTGGCATCTTGGAAGCTCATCTTTTACTGAGCTGAATAGACTCTCTCAGGTGACAACCTCTGCAGGGACCATCTTTACGTGGAAGCCTGCACAAGGACACCTCCCTGCACAGACACGGCTCTGTAGCTCTCTTCCAGCCTGGTGCCTCCCCGGGCTCCAGCTCCTTCTCACGCAGCAGGCCCTGGGCACCTGCAGGGCAGAGATTGCTCTGTGCCCAAACAGCCGCACCCTTGCACCCGGGCAGCCATGGGGAAGGGATCACAATGGTCACCAGGTAGGAAAGCAGGAGCAGCAGGCAGGGAGACATTGTAAGGGCCTGGACCCTGCTCTCTGCTCAGCACCAGCCAAGCCTGGCACCTGAGAGCAGGCCCAGGCTGCTCCTCCCATGGGTAAGGCCAGCTGCAAGGGGAGGGGCTCTTGCATCTCCAGGACCCCCATATCTCCATGGACAGGACCCTTCCAGAAACCACCCAAGACATGGCTTTCCCAGCAGCCTGGAGGCATTAGGCACAGCTGGCATTGCCCTGAGCTAGGACCCTTACGTCTCCATCCTCTGACCAAACCCTAAATACACACAGTCTGCCTCTGGCTCTCAGCGCCACTGTGACTCCCTGCACCCAGCAAGCCAAGCACTGACTCTCTGCTCCTCTGCACCCAACAGGGACAAGGCTGCCTCCTCCTGGCCTCAGACACGTCCACACCTAGAGGCACTACTCTGCCAGGGGTGGGGACAGAGTGGCAGAAATGCCACCGTCTGTGCCCCTCTCTAGAAATCTGTCTCTGCCAGCGTGAGAGGCTGGTGTTGAATCCCTCAGGGAGGGGGATCTTCCTCCCTACCTACACCAGAAAAGCCTGGTGCCTCGGATGTGGATTCTGTGGTCACCTGGGGGAGAGGGGGTGTGGGGGGAGGGAAAAGCCCCGCTCACCGGCCCAGGTAGCCAGTGATGGTTTTTAAATTGGTTGGCTAGTGGCCAGCACTGGCAGCTTCCATTGGACCGGGCTGCTGAGGTCAGAAAGGTTATTTAAAGGCCCGGTCCAGGAAGAAGGCAGCCATTAGCCATGCGGTCATCCAAGTGAATCTGAAACTGGGAGAGGAGCTTCACCATCTGAAACAGGCTCTCTCCTCATAACCACAAGCTCAAAGAGTGTCCTGCCTCCAGAGGAAACTCCAACCACCTCTGGACGATGCGTGTGAGTAAGCTACTCGAGATCCGACTATATATTTAGCTTACAGTAATTCAGATGCGTGATCAAAAGGCTACCTCAGCCTTGCTGGTTTGCTGTATGAGATTCCTCTGATATTCCTCTGATACTGCTCTACCTTTTACCCTGTTTCCGCTCTACCCCCTGTCATCAATGAAGTGCTCCTTTGTGACCGGTGTGGGAGACTTACTGAGGGGTGGGTCTAAATTATGCCGAGGAGGCGCCTTAGGTCTGCGGACTAAGGGAGACTTTCCTATTAAGCCCCTGACTTGGGGAAGTGCCTGTATTGGGTCTAGTACCAAGTGGACGATCAGGCCTGCATTTTCCAAGGCGTGCAGAGCCAGAATTGAGTCCAGAGCCTGGGATGGTGGCAGTGGGAACTCCAGGCTAGCGGGGGTGCTCCAGGGAAGGGGTCGGCCGGACAGGAGGCACCCCAGGGAGGCACTCGGAGCCTGGAAGGCTCTGCAGGACAGACGCCTCTCCTTTCAGTGACTGGCCTGTGCCCAGGCTCTCTCCCCCATCCTGAGGCCAGCTCATGGCCCTGTGTGACGACCCATGCACTATTTGGCTTGCTTTTTTATGGCAAATGTTGGAGGCCCAGGCCACCATGTGCAACACCAGGGCTTGATCAGCTCCTGGACCCATGGGAGGCTGTTCCCATATCACTAGCCTGCCCCTGTGCATGACTAGGGATTGCAGACCTGAGCCGCCTCGAATCGCACCCAGTATCTGGGCTCCATGCACCGATCCATGTACTGTTTCCTGGCCAGCTGCCAAGGAATGCACACCTGGACTGCATGTGCAGTCTGAGCCCCACGCCATCTGGTCCACGCACCATCTTCCTTTTTCTTCCCCCCGATGCATCTTCCATGTGCTGAGCACACGGCTCCTTTTATTGCTTTGGTGGCTCCATACCCAGTGTGTTGCCAGACCTGCAAAATGCAGCTACCATCAGGTGTGGGAGTCTCCTTGCCCTCCTCCCCCAATCCTGGAAGGGTGGGGTTGGCTCCACCCACCCTTACCTTACCTAATTGGTGGGTGGGGTCCATCAATCAAAATGGAGATTTCTGAGCCCAGGGCCTGCTGGGTTGAATCAGTAAGTCTGCCACACAGGTATTCAAAACCTGGAGCCCATGAACAGCTTCATCCTGATGCAACATCACTTGCTCTTTCAATTCCACCTGTGCAGCAAGATGAGGCCCAGCCTCCCCAAAACACCATGGGGCAAAACACATCATCCTCACTGACAGCTTCACTTCCCACAGCCATGACTGCCTTCAAACCACGGGCACAGCTCTGGGTACCATACGCCCACAAGGTGCTAACCTCTGCCTGCTGGAAGAGGGACTTGGAGAAAACTGCACCCCCAAGGGCACGTGCATTATGGAGAGGATGTTGGCATCATCTGGTCTGATCCCCTTACTCACCTGCTGAGCTCCAGCACAGGTTCAGCAGCTACTGCCTTCCAGCACAGTCTCTCTGCAATACTCCTACAGTTAACCTCTCCAGGAACTGTGGCGGGCCTGCACTGAGCCACCCACCTCACTGCACCCACCTACCTTCCAGGCTCCGAGTGTCTCCCTGCGGGTGCCTCAGGTGTAGCCAACCCCTTCCTGGAGTACTAGCCTGGGGTAGTGCTGCCACCACCCAGGGTCTGGCCTGATCCTGGCACTGTGCCCCCTGGGAAACACAGGCCTAGAGGCCCTCAAGGGCACTCGCCCCACTTCAAGAACGTCAGGGCTTCCTTCAGACTAAAGCACAAATCGCGGTCTCCCTTAGTTAGCCGAACCAAGGGGACCCCGAGGCATAATCTAGACCCACTCCCAGTATGTCTCCCACGCTAGGCACAAAGAAGAACTTTACTGGTTACAAGGAGCAGGTTTGGATAGGGTACAGAGTAGAGTGATATCAGAAAAATCCCATAGAGCAAACTGGCATGGCTGGGTAGCCTTTGATCACACATCTGTGTGGCTGCAAGCTATGTATCGAGTTAGACCTCAGTTAGCTTACTCACAAGTCTCATCCAGAGGCAGGTGGAGATTCCCTCTGGAGGAAGACAGTTCCTTGATCATGAGTTTCAAAACTGAGAGCAAGTTTTCTGATGGTCCAACTCTTCTCTCTCTCTGAGTTTTCATCATTGCTACTCGCCCCACCACACCACCCCTGATCCTGGGCAGTCCTTAACATGTATGGACCTTATGACATCATTTACCTGGTCCAATGGAGGCCAGCACCTGTTGGCTGCCAGGCAACCAATTTGAAATGCATCGCTTCTTGCCGGGCAGACTGGCAGGGTCTCTAGCCCCTCCCCCTCTACTCAGGGTGGAATTGCTTAGAGCAAATCGGGAGCCTAAGCCCCTCACCCAGGTATGTGATGCCAGTCATGCAGGCAGAGGGAGCATGTTTACCCCCCCTCAGGAATGTATCTAACTCGGGTTACTTAGAAGTGATGGGATGTCTGCCCTCTGCACGGCCCATATTAATGACATTGTAATAGAGTTTTGCAGGAGAGACAGAGGCGACCTTCTGCCACAGACACGACCACAGCACCCGGGATGATCTCTCTACAGCCCTGCACATGCCCCACTGGAACTGCACTGATGGGGACAGCACCAGCCACACCAAAGCAGCTGCCAGCTCCATGCAGGAGAATAAACCCCCCACAGGCCTTGGAGGGACACCCAGAGAGATCCCCCAGCCTCAGACCCAGGGGTGTCTGGCACCCAGGGGAGATTTCACTTCAGGTCTTCAACTCTGCAGCTCAGCCTGGATCCCAGGCCAGGGAGGGGAAATGCCTCTCACCTGGGCACCTTCCTCTGCACACTGCCTCCCCCCCAGCCTCTCCCACCTGCAGGGCAGAGGACTGCAGGGAGTGGCCAACCACCTACGGCTGCAGCCCTCCCTGGACTGAGCCTGCTGGAGCAGCAGAGCCTGATGACAGGTGACTGCAGCCCTGGGAGATAATTAGGTCCCATGTCAACCCTTTCAAGCCTGCTCCCCTCCCAGCTGTCTAGTCCCATTGAGACCATGGAAGGGGTGATACCGTCCTATCGATAAGAAAGTGGAAGTTGTCCCCGTTGTCTCTCAAGGGCCGTATCCCCCACTCTGCAGACACTCCCAGGGCCAGATCCCTGCAGCTGAGCTTCCAACAGCTGGGGGCGCCACCCCAACTCTGTGCAGCCCTGCAAGGACACAGCATCCCAAAGTTCAGCAGGGCCTGTCCTGAGGCAGGCATGTCCAGAGAGATTCAGATTCCCACCAGATCAGAGCTTCCTGCTGGGGTTCCCCGGGAGCACGAACACACAAAACCAGGGAGGCTCCTGCTCCCTCCCCTGGCCCTGGAGAGGCTCCGGTTGAGCCAGGCAGATTCCTCCACCAGGGGGCAGCACCTGCCCCACCCATATGCCACCCTTGGCATAGAGAGGCAGCCCCTCCCCCTCCCTCCAACCCCAGCACTCACAGACCCATCTCCTTCCCACCAGCAAGAGGCAGCTCCACACACCCCAAGTGTTTGCCAGGCCCCTAAACACCCCACCTGCCCCTTGTCTCATGAGGCTCATGGCCCCAACCTTAGCCAGCCCCTGGCCATTGCATAGACAGAGACACAGACACACCTGAGGCTTTCTGGCGTTCTGGCCCCACAACGCCCAAGTGGCCCAGCAAGATGCTGCCTTGCTCTCTAATGGGTCTCATGGCCAGACCTGTGCCCCTGTCAACAATGCCCCCACACCAGGCTCCTTCCTTCATCACCACACCAGCCTCCTCCCACTGAGGAGCAATCTCCACCTGTTTCCTTCCCTCGGGAGATGCTTCTTCCTGGGAACAGCAGTGGGGAAAATCCACCTCTTGCAAGGACCCACACCTCAGCCCAGAGCACCCCCCAGATCAGCCTCCCCTGCTCCAACCCTGCAGTGCCTGGGACCTCTGCTCATTTGTACATTGGTGCTCATGAGGCAGCAAGGCAAGGGAGGGCTCCTCAGCAGGAACCAGCCTCCGGGGCATGAGTCTGATGGAGCAGCTGGACCTGATGGGCAGGTAATGACTGCAACTGAGAGGTAATTAGGGCCTCATTAACCCTTTCCAGCCTACTGCTCTTCCAGCAGTCTGGTCTCCATCAGAGCATGGACAAGGTGTGTGTTTATGCACAGGAGGGTGGAAGTTGGCCCCTTGGCTCTCCAGGACCAGGTCCCACCTCTGCAGACACTCCACCCTAGGCCCCTGCTATTCACTGTAATAACTGCTCTACCCTAGGTGATTCCCAGGAGCAGGAAGCCCCATCCTGGATCTGTATGCTCCAAGCTCCATCTCCCACTCCAACATGGCCTCCTCATCAGCTTGTGCTGCCCCACACCGACCCCACCTGCTGCCTTTGCATCTCCTGCAAAAGCAGGAGCTCCTTGGGGCAGGGCCCTGATGTCTGCTCTGGGCCGGTGCAGCACGAGCACAACAAACGCGGGACCAGAGCTGTAGCCAGTCAGAGCTGTAAGGACAAGGAAGGACCTGGCATGAGCAAGGGAAATCCACACACATCCCCTGAGAGCAGGGATCAGCAGCAGCCACTGCCCTGCACCCAGGGAACAAAATGCACACAAACAGGCACACATGCATGTGTATGCACACTGATTTGCAGTTTCCCCTGATCCATCCCCCATCTCCAGACCCAAGATGGGGTGTCACAATGGGGTCCAGGCCCTGAGCTGCCAGCCTAACCCTGAGCAAGCAGGAGCGTGAGGCACCATGACATGAAGCAGGACCAGGGTGCGGGGACCTCTCCTCCACTCCCAGCCCAGCCCTCTGAAGACCCGAGCTGGCATAAAGCAGGTAGCTGCAGGGGGGCAGGAGTGAGGGGAGCTGGTGCCCCCAGGGCAGAACACGAGCGGGGCAAGGTGGGGCTCTGAGCAGGTCTCAGGGGTCGGTGAAGCCCAGAGGGGGCTGACTATCAGGGACAAACCTCATGACTAGGGGCCTCAGCCCCAAGCCCCTCAGGCACCCAGGCTCCCCCAGCTAGCACTGGCACCTCAGGGAACATTGCTGGTGCCCAAATCCCTACAAAACTGAGTACCCATACCCTAACTCAGGTTACTGACACACGGGCACACAACATGACCTGCTTGGACATGGCCTCATCCCTGCTAGGTGCCATCGTCTCCTGTCCAACAGGCAAATGGGGATGTCTTATCCCAACTAAGGAGAGAAGGCCCAAATGGACCAAGGCTGAGGATCAAGGGCACCTGAGATACTCGTGCCCTGTCATCAGGAGGGTGGAGAAGAGCAGGGAACTGAAGCCAGAGTCCTGCCCACAGCCTGGTTCAGCCATGGATCCAAGCACCGGCCCTTCCCCTCTGTCTGTGCTCATCCCACCCCCTTCTTCTGTGCAGAGACTCAGAGCCCTGTGCAGAGAGAGGAGGGCCCTGTGCTGAGCACTCCCAGCCCAGGGCTGCTCACACCCTCCTGGGACCTGCATGCAAATCCCTGGCCAGGGGCTCCTGCTTAAATACAGCTTCTGGGCCGTGAAGCCTCAGTCCATGCCTGGCCCCTTCTTGCCTTCTGGGAGTCCCCCTTGTTACAGGGCAACAGAAATGAGCTCCTTATTTCTCTTCCTCTCTCTTCTCTCTTCTATCCCATGTAGGTTGTGGGGAAGGGTGGTGGGAAGCCAGAGCACTGGGCTTCCTCCCTGGACCTGCTTCTTCACCTACTTTCTCTTTTCTTTAGGTGTTGTCTCTGCTGTGCAGCTGGTTGAGTCTGGCCCAGGGGTGGTGAAGCCTGCAGAGACCCTCACCCTGACCTGCACTGTCACAGGTTCCTCCATCAGTGGTGGTTACGGTTGGAGCTGGATCCGGCAGCCTCCTGGGAAAGGGCTGGAGTGGATGGTGAACATATATGGATACAGTGATACCACAAACTACAACCCATCCCTCAAGAGTCGCATCACCATTTCCAAGGACACCTCCAAGAACCAGTTCTCCCTGCAGCTGCGCTCTCTGACAGCCGCAGACACCGCCACGTATTACTGTGCCAGAGACACAGTGACACAGAGCAGAGCAGGGGCTGCATAAAAAGGGGAAGCCTGTTCTTCTTAATGTAGCAAAATTACAACTGCCCAGACAAGGAATTTTCCACCTGAAAACCTCACACACATGGAGGGAAATTCTCATAGGATCATCCTTGGCCATCTGAGGGTTGTTATAATTGGACTTATAACATTGCAGACAGCAAAGGCCTGAGAGCTTCGCTGGGCATTTGACAAAACATAGGTTCTCAAGCAGTACAAGTCTCAAGAAGGCTTCATCACAGAGCATTTCGGGCCTTGTCAGCATGGATGGGTATGGCAGTGGGGCTCCTCCTCACTGCCTGGCCCTGCCTGCCCAAAGCACCACCAGCACAATACTCCCGAATTCAAAAACCACATCTTCTCTGCTATTGCATTCACCAAACATTTAAAAAATGCTTGAAGGGAAGTACGCAGGTTCTCCTCTCCCACTCCAGTTTTTCCTGCACAGTAGACTCCAGCTGCCAGGGATCACAGTCACATCTGTCCTCCACTGACACTCCCAGCATCACAGCCCTGCCACTTGGAGGAAAGCAGGAGCTTAGTCCAGCTCAGAGCCCAAGCTGCACAGTTTTTCCAACCAAGACCTCACCCAAGAACACCGGGTATTTTATAGTTTCCTGGACAATCTTAGCTGCAGCAATGCTCCCTCCCTGTTGTACAACAGAACCACAAACAAACACCAAAGACAGTGTCAGAGATAAAAGAAATGCAAGATCTCATGCCAGCATCATCATCTTGAGGACCAAAACCCACCAGTCCCTGCAGCCGCGCTCCCTGGCAGCCACCAACCCCACCACGTATTACTGAGCTGGGGACAGGGTGACAGAGCCGCGCAGGGGCTGCACAAGAGGCAGAAGCAGGCTCTGATCAGACACCAGCACCAATTTTTCCTGAGAGAGACAGAGTGCGACTGTAAGAGCAAGAAAAAGAGTCAAAGGCCCCAAACCTGGAGAAACCGCCGCCCTGCCCTGCCCTGCCCTGCCCGTCTGAAGGAAACGTGCCCTTTTCCCAGAGCACAGCCAGGTGCTGCCTGTGTCCAGGGACCAGCTGGGAATCACCAAGCAGGTCACAAGGGATGTGATACCTTCTGCAAGGCCCTCAGTCTCTGCAGAGAGAGGCAGCCAGGACTCACTCACCATCGACCCCAGCACCTCACAGCGCACAGCAGGGTCAATCTATGCCACAGGGAAAGCCCCAGCCGCTTCCTCCCACAGCAGGACCCAGGCATTCCCAGTTCCCCCACCTTCCTCCCCCTGCCCCGTCCCTCCAACAAGCCCAAGCCCCTGAGTCAGTGCTAGTGGAGGGGGAACACCAACCCCCAAGAAAAAAATTGTTTGAATTAAGCTTTAGCATAAATCAATAATGCTTAGCAATAATATAGCAGCCATTTTATTGTATGTTTTAATGTATGGATTTTAAGTTGTTATTATGAATTAAGTTTGTTATTGCATCTTTACAGCGATTGCAGGTTGTCCAGCAACACCCTCCTAGCTACCCATGGGCATTACCAGCCTATATACCAACACCCCACACCAGGATGGCATCCAAGCCTGCCTTACATATCTACAAGAGCAAGATTACAATTCAGAGTACAGACCCAAAGATATTAGTGACCTTATACACTTCATCCTCATACACAGAAATATCACTTTTAATAACCAACACTTCCTCCAGATCATCGGCACGGCTATGGGCACCAAAATGGCCCCACAGTATGCCAACATATGTATAAGCCACCTGGAAGAAGAATTTCTCAAGGACTGCACCATCAAACCCTTGCTGTACTTAAGATATATCGATGACATCTTCATCATTTGGACTGAAAACCTGCAATCTTTGATTGCGTTTCATGAGAAATTCAACTATCACCATCCCTCCATCTAAATATCTCTTGAATACTCCAGCACCAACATCTACTTTTTGGACATGATGATCAGCATCCATAATGGCCAACTACAGACCTCTTATGCAAGATCTCACAGACCAACATGTATATCTGCAGTCAACAAGCAATCACCCTAAAAACACTAAAAAAGCTGTGCTATACAGGCAAGCCCTCAGATACCCCCAAATTTGCACTGAGGAGAACACCCGGGACTGCCACCTCACCAGTCTAAAAAAGGCTTTCACCCAACAAGGAAACCTCTCCAGAAAGATAGATTTTAGACAAAGAAGTTACAGAGTCAGGAAAGGTGGACCGGTCACCCAACACCAGCTTGATAATCCCTATAAAGGAGAGAGACTTAGCAGTAAGAGGTGGGGTAACACTCTGTGAACTTCACTGGAACAGTCTGTCTCCCCCATTCCTGATCTCATGCTAACTAGGCTGGCCAACCATAATATTTTAGCAACAAACATTGGTAACTATAACATTCGCAGAGTGAGTGAGTGAGTGAGTGAGTGAGTGAGTGAGTGAGTGAGTGAGTGTGTGTGAGTGCTCTTTTGCATATTATAATCAATAAATGAAGCATTTTGCATTATCTCCCTCAAAGTCTTGCTCATCATCAGAGCTATTTGGAAATTTGTGCAGCACTCTCACCTCCCAGATGGACACCTTCCTCTCCAAACTCCTCTTCCCTCAGTTTCTTCAAGCTGCAGGAGAGCAGCCAGCCCAAAGCAGGAACTAGCCTCCCCGGCATGAGTCTGATGGAGCAGCTGGACCTGATGAGCAGGTAATGACTGCAACTGAGAGGTAATTAGGGCCCCGTTAACCCTTTCCAGACTACAACTCTTCCAGCAGTCTGGTCTCCATCAGAGCACGGACAAGGTGTGTGTTTATGCACAGGAGGGTGGAAGTTGTCGCCTGGGCCTCTGCAGGACCAGGTCCCACCTCTGCACACACTTCCAGGGACTAGGCCCTTGCAGCTCCAACATCTGGAGACACCCTCCCACCAGCCCTTTCTAGCTTTGCAGTGAAAGGGCATCATCTAGTTCAGTACAGGCTACGTAGAGAAGCAGAGATGTCCAGAGAGACTCAGTGCCTGCCATGTCACAGCTTTCTGCAGCATGTGGGACAAGGGCCCTCGGGGCAGAGACAGCCCGAACCAGGGACGTTCCTGTGCCCTTACCCCGACCCTGCAGAGACTCAGGCTGAACCAGGCTGATTCCTCCACCAGGGGCAGCACCTCCCCCACCCACCTGTCACCCCCGCCCCCCACACCCCCATGCAGCTCCTGTCCCACTGCACCAGCACACGGGGACCCCGGCTCCTTCCCACCAGCAAGGGACGGCACCACACACCCTGCACTGCGTTTGCTAGGCCCCTAAACAGCCTCCTGCCCCTTCCCCTAAGCATTCCCCACTAGGGATGCAGACACAGCCCCTGCCCCACAGCCTGCAGCCAGGCAGGGCTCAGCTACCAGGGGCTCTCACTACCCTGGGAGGCAACCAAATCCCCCAGTGTCAGAGAGGGACACAGCGAGAACCCCAGCCCCAGGCACTGTGCTCCCAGAAACTGGTTTTACTTTAGGGCTTCAGCTCCCAGGCCTTAACCTGGAGGCCAGGGCAGGGAGTGCAGACACCTCTCCCCTCCTCTTCCTCTCCCAGCTGCAGGGCAGGAGCCTGCCAGGAGCAGCCAACAGCCTCCCTGCAGCCTGCTGGAGCAGCTGGGCTGGAGCAAGCTGGGAGGTTAGCCCTGCCTGTGCTGCTCCCTCTGGCCTGCCCCTTCCCTCCTCCAGCCTGGCCTGCACAGGGCATGTTTCCACATACAAGCTGCTCCCCTGCATCTCCCAAGCACCTACTCCCTGTTTCTCAGTCTTACCCAGCCTGAGTGATCCTTGCAGCACTGACCTGTTGCACTGATGCCATCCACTTTTCTGCAGGGAGTGAGACCCCCAGCCAGAGCACAGGAAAGATCAGCAGGGTCACTGTGTGTCTGCCTTGGCAAAGGGTACGGATATGGAGCAATAGGCACTGCCTATTGCACGTGGGCACAAGTACACACACATACAGTAGCAACACATATGCATACACATAGAAGTCCCTCCATATTATTCCTTGATCAGACCCTGGCAAACTGTCTGTGAACGCTGAGCTCAACCTAGCAAACCTGCCCATGTAGCTGCTTCTGGAAACTAAGAGCCATGACACCCAGGAGCTGAGCTTCCCTCCTGGGCTGTGGCCTCTGCTCCTGCAGTGCCCTGCTCTGCCCCCTGCTCCTCCAGGCCCTAGCCCTAGGTGAGGGTTGGGGGCTGCAGACATCTCCACATATTGCACAGGACACAGACAGCACAGGCACAGAGAAGAGCAGGCGCTGGGCCAAAGGGAAGAAGGTCCCTTACAGGCAGGTAGTGCCTTTGTCAGCATTTCCCCTGGCTGTGCTCAGTAAGACAGAAGGCAAAGCAATGCGGCCCCCTGCTCCACCCCAGGCCCCTGCCATTCACTGTAATACCTGCCCCAACCTTAGTTGATTCCCAGGAGCACGGGGAAGCCCCATCCTGCATCTGTATGCTCCAAGCTCCATCTCCCACTCAAACATGGCCTCCTCATCAGCTTGTGCTGCCCCACACCAACCCCACCTGCTGTCTTTGCATCTCCTGCAAAAGCAGGAGCTCCTTGGGGTAGGGCCCTCATGTCTGCTCTGGGCCGGTGCAGCACGAGCACAACAAAAGCTGGACCAGAGCTGTAGGCAGTCAGAGCTGTAAGGACAAGGGAGGACCTGGAATGAGCAAAGGGAAATCCACAGACATCCCCTGAGAGCAGGGATCAGCAGCAGTCACTGCACTGGTCCCGGGGAACAAAATGCACCAGAACAGGCAAACATGCATGTGCATGCACACTGCCTGATTTGAAGCTTTCCCTGATCCATCCCCCATCTCCAGGCCCAAGAGGGAGTGTCATATTGGGGTTCAGGCCCTGAGCTGCCAGCCTAACCCTGAGCAAGCAGGAGCGTGAGGCACCATGACATGAAGCAGGACCAGGGTGGGGGGACCTCTCTTCCACTCCCTGCACAGACCTCTGAAGACCCGAGCTGCCAACAAGCAGGTAGCTGCAGAGGGGCAGGAGTGAGGGGAGCTGGTGCCCCCAGGGCAGACCACGAGCGGGGCAAGGTGGGGCTCTGAGCAGGTCTCAGGGGTCGATGAAGCCCAGAGGGGGCTGACTATCAGGGACAAACCTCAGCACTGGGGGCCTCAGTCCTAAGCCCTTCAGGCTCCCAGGCTCCCCCAGCTAGGACTGGCACCTCAGGGAACATTGCTGGTTCCCAAATCCCTACAAAACCGAGTACCCATACCCTAACTCAGGTTACTGACACACGGGCACGCACCATGACCTGCTGGGATCTGGCCTCATCCCTGCCAGGTGCCATCGTCTCCTGTCCACTGGGAAATGGGGATGTCTTATCCCAACTAAGGAGAGAAAGCCCAAAAGGACCAAGGCTGAGGATCAAGGGCCCCTGAGATACTCGTGCCCTGTCATCAGGAGGGTGGAGAAGAGCAGAGAACTGAAGCCAGAGTCCTGCCCACAGCCTGGTTCAGCCATGGATCCAAGCACCAGCCCTTCCCCTCTGTCTGTGCTCATCCCACCCCCTTCTTATGTGCAGAGACTCAGAGCCCTGTGCAGAGAGAGGGGGGCCCTGTGCTGAGCACTCCCAGCCCAGGGCTGCTCACACCCTCCTGGGACCTGCATGCAAATCCCTGGCCAGGGGCTCCTGCTTAAATACAGCTTCTGGGCTGGGGAGCCTCAGTTCATGCTCAGCCCCTTCTTGCCTTCTGGGAGTCCCCCTTGTTCTAGGGCAACAGAAATGAGTTCCTTATTTCTCTTCCTCTCTCTCCTCTCTTCTCTCCCATGTAGGTTGTGGAGAAGGGTGGTGGGAAGCCAGAGCACTGGGGCTTCCTCCCTGGACCTGCTTCTTCACCTACTTTCTCTTTTCTTTAGGTGTGCTCTCTGCTGTGCAGCTGGTTGAGTCTGGCCCAGGGGTGGTGAAGCCTGCAGAGACCCTCACCCTGACCTGCACTGTCACAGGCGACTCCATCAGCAGTGGTTACTATTGGAGCTGGATCCGGCAGCCTCCTGGGAAAGGGCTGGAGTGGATGGGGAACATATATGGATACAGTGATACCACAAACTACAACCCATCCCTCAAGAGTCGCATCACCATTTCCAAGGACACCTCCAAGAGCCAGTTCTCCCTGCAGCTGCGCTCTCTGACAGCCGCAGACACCGCCACGTATTACTGTGCCAGAGACACAGTGACACAGAGCAGAGCAGGGGCTGCACAAAAAGGGGAAGCCTGTTCTTCTTCATGTAGCAAAGTTAACAAAGCCTGAGACAAGGAAATTTCCACCTGAAAACCTCACACACATGCAGGGAAACTGCAACAGGATCAGCTGTGGCCATCTGAGGTTTTTTTTAGCTTTGGACCTATACATTTCCAGAAAGCACAGGTCTGAGAGCTCCGCTGGGCATTTGACAGATAGATGTTAGCAAGCAGTATAAGTCGCAAGGAGGCTTCATCAAAGAGCATTTTGGGGCCTCCTCAGCATGCTTCCTGGGAACAGCAGTGGGGAGAATCCACCTCTTGCAAGGACCCACGGCTCAGCCCAGATCACCCCCCAGATCAGGCTCCCCCGCTCCAACCCTGCAGTTCCTGGGACCTCTGCTCATTTGTACATTGGTGCCCATGGAGGCAGGAAGGCAAGGGAGGGCTCCTCAGCCCGTCACACTGGGAGGCCCAGGCCAAGCTCACACTTTGCAGTAATACCTGCAGGATGGAAGGAGCAAGTCCCATGGTCAAGTCCCATGAAGCAAGGTTTTCAGGAGCTCATGGGCCACAGGAGTCCACCAAGATTTACGGGCCTGAGCCTCTGCTTCCAAGGCAGCTCCTTCACGTGCCACCTGCCCCGGTAGACAACTCAATGGTCAGCAGAGGTCATACAGTCCAGGAGGACAAGGACACATCTCAGGCCTGTCACAAATTGTTTCCCAGGGCAACAGCATGCTCCACACCAGCCCACCCTGAAGCAGGAAACCTCTGGCCATGGGTCATGTCCAGGCTTGTGCCTTCAGCCACAGATTTTTTTTTTGCAAAAATATTTATTTATTGCTATATATGTTATGGGGTTCGAGCCACTCCCTGTCTTGTTCAAGTGCTCTCCTGGCACACCTTTGATTGGAGAAAAATAAAAAATTAATCCCGAAGGAAGAAGAGAACAGATGGCCACAGGGTGCTTAGGTCCATCAGCCGTGTCATTTATTTCCTCTTCCCCACCAGATACTGGATACAGATTCAACACAAAGTAACACAATCCTGTGGGTCTAACAGGTGGCTTGGAGTTAACTCACCCTGCCTTTGACCTTCTCTCATCTCTTCCTGGCTGGCCCCGTCTCGATACCCGGACTCTCTGCCATGTGGGCGACTGCTGCGCTAAGTACGAACCCGGTCTCACCTGCGGGTACCCTGTCTGCCATAGCGTGGCAAGCGCGGCTCCTGCCCTCGGCACCTGGCGTCCTTCTCACTCTCGGCCCAAGTCTCTCGCTCCTCTGCTGCCCTCCCTGGGTGACGTTCTTTTCTCAGCTGTCCGTTCTTGTCGCTGCCGCCTGGCCCCGGTGCCCATCTCCTCAGCTTCTTCCCGGTGGGGAGTTCCCCGCAGCCAGTCGCCCTTAGTTAACGTCAAGCTGTCGCTGTTCAACCTCCGTCCAATCAGCCCATGTGGGGTCCCGGACCTGAAGAAGCTGCCGCCGCCATTGACATCGGAGGCTGTGGGGAGGGACAGTGGTGGGTAGTGAGCGAGTAGACATGGAGTCACTGCTCCACGCCACAGCTGCTCCATCCAGCTCTGCAGGGGGCCCAAAGCACAGGGCCTGGGGCGGTCACCCCAAATCGCACCCCCAGGGATGGCCCTGGGGCTGAGCTGATCACAGACATGTGGAAGATGTGGGCAAATCCAGTCCAGGGTGGGAAGGGGGCCCTGGCACTGCTTGCCCAGACCCGGGTAGGTCAGGAAGGGCCAGCACTGCCTGTGGGGCTGAACACGCAAAGCATCAGGGCAAAGAGAGTCTCATTCTTCAGGGGAAGGAGCTATTCTCAGCCAAGCATCCTGATGGGGAAGCCTCTGTCTCTCCCCCTACCCAGTTGCCCCTGCAGAGACAATTCCCTGCCTCTGGGGCTGGGCAGGGACCAGCTGACAGCACACGGGACATTCGCATCCCTCTGCACTGCTTACCACGTTCCCCACAAAAACTGCACGGCTGTCCCGGGGTGTGGGACACCTCAGCTAGGGCACTGCATGCCCCACAGAAAATAGTCTGTTTTCCATTGCACGTCACAGAAAATAATTATGGCCATTGATGCCCAAACAACCACAGAAGAGCACCTTGCACTCTTACCAGATTTAATGTTACACGTTGGGTAGTGGACTGAATTCAGAAATGCTTGAACAAGGATACCTCGTTCTCTGAAGACAGCATTTATTGACCACGGACATTAGCAATTTCAAGCACAACAAAAAAGTTTTGCCTACACTAAGACACAGCCCAGCAAAACACAGTGACAACACACACAATTAGCCTGACTTAAAATGTAACATAGTAAACCGAAAGGACACCAGAAAGCCTTGCCCAGGTCTTACATAATCCTGGGGGCAGAGCGTCCCCTTGCAGCCAGGGATTCACAAAGTCCTCCTCGGGGATCTGCAGGTCTTCTAAGGCATCAACGAGGAGATCCCACAGGCCTCATCTCTGCCTGGGTTTGTATGGGTGAGTCTGCAGCGCCTTCACCCCTTGGGCGCCTTGACCATAGCATGTGTTTTCCAGTCCCTCACATGTCACACACCCCTCATGCCTTTCATGCATTCACTCTGTCCCTTCTCCGCCCCCTTGCAGGTTCTGCTTGGAAATGGAAATGTCGTTCCCTGCTTTCTTTGGTCACATCAGCCCAAGCCATCTGGACTGTCCCCTGCTTCCTTAGCCCTCTTTCTGATGCACACTTCTGATGATTGTCCCAGGTCTTTGCCAACAATTTCCCCTCTTCCCTTGCATGCCTATCTTCCTAGGGACTCGTTAGAGACCTCTGGGGCCCAGCATGACACTGGATCCTTATAACTCTTAGACACACACCTCCCGGCCCATACGTACACACCTCGGCCAGGGACCGGTTCCAAGCTCAAGAACCGGGAACCTATGTGCCCAATGCCTGCTAAGTGCCTCGCCTACCGCTTCACCACAGCCAGGATTGTCAAGGCTTCTCCAATACATTGGACATGAGTCCAAGACCAAGGGCAGGGGCACATGCCTGTGGGCACATCTGCGCTTGTGCGCTGGGATTCTCAGGATCCTGAACTCAAATCACCTTGTGGTCACTGCTGCCCAGGTTGCCATCCTCATTACATTCCCCACCAATTCTTCCCTGATGGTGAGCAGCAGGTCAAGAAGAGCATGGCTCCGAGTTGGCCGCTACAGCACTTGCACCCGGAAGTTGTCCCCAATACTCTCCAAAATCTTCCTGGATTGCTTTCATGCTGCTGTAATACCCTCCCAGCAGATGTCAGGGTGATTGAAGTCCCCCATGAGAACCAGGGCCCTACTCATACAAAAACCCACCAGGGCACCTGAGGCCCTGCCTCTGCTCTCCAAGTGGGAAGCCAAGGCTTGGAGGATAAATGCTGCCTTGGAGCAAAATTTATTTGTTCCAAGCCAAATCATGTCCCAATGTGAGTGAGTCAAGAACAGTAAGTGACCCTACTACCAGCCCCACCTGGGCCTTTGGATGTTTCCAAGTCTTTGGCAGGGATCCTACATATTTGCGGGGGGCACGGAGGGGGGGGGGGGCGGTGCTGGCGGGGACAAAAGTATTTTGTGCACGCCCAAGCCCCGCGCACAAACTGCATGGGTACGGCACTGACAGCCCCAGCCCCTTCCACCAGCCCATACACACACACACACACACACACACACCAAGGAAGCTGCCAGCTCCACCCAGGAGAACAAATGCCCAGGGCCAGAGGGACATGCAGAGCAACTCCAAGCCTCAGGCCTGGGGCTGTCTGGGTGTCTAGGGAAATGGCACTCCCAATGCTCCTCCCACAGCTTCTTTCAGCTTCAGGGCCAGACCCTGCACAAAGCAACCAACTCCTTCCACACCACAACCCCAGGTCCAGCCTGCATGAGCATCTGGGACTGATAAACTGCTGACTGCAGTTAGGCCTCTTTAACCCCTTACAGCATGCTGTGCTCTGACCTGGCTAGTCCCCACCACACCATGGAAGGATGAGTCGGATTTACCCATAGGATGGTGGAAGTTGTCCTCTTGGTCTCTCCAGAGCCCTCTCTCAACTCTGGAGACAGTCACAGCAGTTAAATGCGCATATGACACGACTGTACTGTATATATCGATATAAATATATAATCTTCACCTCCAACACTATGCCATGTGACCCTTGTGGTTCACTCAGCAGCTCAAAGCACACTAAAAACTAGGGCTGTGAGAGACTTCAGACAGAGCTTCGGATCTTGAGAAGCTTCCCACGCTTTAGGGTCTGAAGCGGCACATCAGGGTTGAAGCGCTGCCTCGTTCGGCTTCCCGAAGAGCTTCGGAGCCGCCTTGGAGATCCGGCCTTAGGGTATAATGGGGAAACAATAAAATACCCATAACTTTGGGGTTTTTTTGTCCAATTTGGATGAAACTTTCAGGAATGGTAGACTCTGCAGAAAGGATGAAGCCTGCCAGGCTTCAAGAAGATCAGTGGTGGGTTTTGTGGGTAACATAACCCCAAATTCTTGAAAGCAAAACTCCTGGCACGTCTACGTGTCACAACACAGTGGGGTGAAAACTGCAGGGCTGGTAAATCTTACTGAGGCCGTAAAACCTGCCAAGTTTCAAGAAGATCTGCACAGCGGTTTGGGGGGAACTCTGGATCAGACCGGATCGCAGCCATTTGAAGTGCCCGGATCCAAAGCAGGAGTAGATCGCTGCCGTCTCACACAGGCCGACTAGAAACCCATTACACAGTTTCCATCATGTGAACACACACATATCCCTATACCCGTAACCCCACCCACTGCCCTCCTCAGAGGGGTTAATCCTATAAACGTCCATGCCATACCCCTCTCCACCGGATATATATAACTAGTTTTGAAAGAAAAAAAATAAGTAGCTGGGTCAGCCATGCTCCCTCTCCACCCCTTGCAGGTGTGGCTTGGGGCTGGGCCAAGACCCCTACCCTTACGTGGCAGGATTGGAGTGAGTTTGCCCACTGCCCTGTGCTACGCAGAGGGATCGGGCCCACCTCCCCTGCCCTGGGCAACTCTCCATCCAGCCTAGACGCCAAAAATGCTGAGCACCACTGGCACAGACGGCGATAAAGGATGAACCACAAAGGACCAATTGTGAATGTGAGGACAGGAAGAGTTTGTATGCTGCATTTTCCCCCATTTCCATCATTTGCTCAGTTTAATGGCAAGTGTTTACTAGCCCTTGCTGTCTGGTGTGCTGACCCCAGGGTCTCCCCTGTGCCAGAGACTGAGCCCCATGCAGAGAGCAGGGCCCTGTGCTGAGCGCTCCCAGCCTGGGGCTGCTTATACCCTCCTGGGAGCAGCATGCAAATCCCTGGCCAGGGCTACTGGTTAAATAGAGATCCTGTATCCAGGAGCCTCAGTCTGTACCCAGCCCCTTGCTGCCTGCTGACTCTCCCGTGTTATAGGGCAGCAGCAATGAACTTCTTCGGTATAAAACAGTACATACCTCACAGAAGCCCCATCATAGGGTGTTTGGGATCCTCATCGCTGTGAACGGCCGTGGCAGTGGGGCTTCTCATTCCCTTGGGCCCTTGTGGCATGTCCAGCCCAGCCTGCCCAAAGGGGGACCAGCACAATAGTCCAAGTCCTGAATTTCCAAGAAAGATTTCTGCTGGCATTATATTCAGCTAAGTGTAGCCCAGGTCTACACGGGGTTGTATTCCCCTCTCCAATTGAGGGAATTATTGGCAGGGCAGTGTGCTGTGGAGGGACACAGCAGCCCAGTGGCTGCCGTTGTCCCCTATAGTGTCAGTCCCAGTCAATCAATTACTGAACTATATACAAATTTATTACTGCAATAAAATCATTAAAGGGTAAGGACATAAATTATATATGTACAAATTTACAAAACAATATACCCTATACCATTTATATACACCCAATTATTATTAAAAAATACAAATGAATAACAGAACAACCCAGAACAAAGGTTATGGATGGAGAAACCTTATAACTATGTTAATATACTAACTATTACTTCAACTTATTCACATAAACTTTAAGGCACAGTCTACAAATATAAGAAGGAATCCTTAGACTACGCAGGTGCCCTCTAGGGCAGGGCCCCATTCCCAAGGTACCACCACAGTAAAGGAGGTGGGGGGAAAGAAAAGGAGAGGCAGACCCCCAAAACTCCTAACACCCCGCTGTCACCCAGGAGTGGCCACGTGGTGTCCCTTCACAACCCTGGGGGTCTCTCTCCTGAGGGGACCCTCTCTCCAGGGTTACTTACCACTCCACAGGCCCGCAGGGTTGCCTCCCATTCTGCAGGTCAAGCAAGGTTCCCTGCCAGGCTTTCCTGCGCCCGACTCTGCTGCCACCGGCCTGGCTTAGGGCCACGTACAGCACTGTGTGTAGTGGGCGCTTCACCTTGTGCTAGGGGTTGGAGGCCCAGGCAGCCTTGTGCAGCACCGGTACTCCGTCTGCTCCTCGACCCTCTGGGCAGCATCGTCTGCACTGAGCTGCTTCTGCATGACAAAGATGCTGCTCTGTACACCAGCCTGGGCACCATGTCTCTGGCCACGCACCAAAAGGTGCAGACCCGAGCCACCTCATGCAACTCCCAGGGCCCAGACACCGTGTGCCGTGCTGCACACCAAGAGCCTAACTGCTGGAGCGGTCTGCAGCTCCCTGCTGATGGACATCCTCAGGGACTCTCCTGGGCTCCGGCTTCACCTGCCGAGCCGCTCTCCTCCGCTCTACGCCCGGCTCTTCTCCCTTCTCCGCCATCTCCCTCTGCCGGGCGCGCAGCTCCTTTCATATTCTCCAGGGCTCCCACCCTGAAGTCTCCCCGACCGGACAGTGCTGCAGTCTCCAATCAGGTCCGCTTCACCTCTTCTACCCTCCATTCAGGACAGGGGCATGGCTTCATTGCTCTTGCTGCTTCCTGATTGGTGGATTCACTCCACCAATCAAAACAGCAGAATCTCAAGCCTGGGCCTGAACCCAAGCTCTGAAACATGCGCTGCTGCAAGGACATTTCCAAAAGGCTTGAGGGGAAGCACACAGCTCTCCTCCCCCATTCCCCTTTCTCTCAGCTCCTTTGGCTTCCAAAGAAACGCTGCTTGTGGGGACCAGAGAGGAGGGAATCTCTCCTCTACCGCCTCAGGTCCTGCTAGGCCCTCACAGCCTCACCAATCGTTCAGGACCTTGTTTCCTGCTTCTGTATTTCATGGGACATTTAAAAAAGCCAGCAGAAATCTTTGGTTACATGAATGCCACCACCTCCCTGCACCCTGGATCAGGTCTGCCCTGCCCTGGCACCCCCAAATCCCTGGTTCTGCACCTTCTCCCACCCAGCAGGGAAGGGAAACGACACAGAGCTGCTGCCACCACCCCTCCTGGCTGGGCTCAGGCAGGACAGCAGCAGCGGGGCAGTAAGAGCCATGGTGGGTGGCTGGCAGGTGGGTCCTCCTTTCCTGCTTGCTCCCCTTGGACAGCCCTGGGAGCTAAAGGTAAGCTGACGGGCACAGGGGCCATGAGGGGAAGGGGATTTTCTATAGTCACTGGCTTTCTCTAGGACAGGGACAAAGAAAAGGATTCAGGAGCCAGAGCTTGAGGCAGGGAAAAGAGGTGCTCTGTACATGTCCCAGGACCAAGCCAAGGCACTGTCTGGGAGGACAGAGCAGCTGGGACTTTGGGTAAGACAGAATATCCTAAATCCTCTCAGTGTCCTGGCCCCTTCCTGCCGGACCTTTCAAGGGCAGTGGCTGCCCTGGGCACAGGGGCAGCAGCCTCCCAGGACCAGGCTGTGCCAGGGGCTCCAGGCTGTAGCCCCCATGCAGCCAGCATTGGCCCTCAGCCTGGCACCACCGCCCATCTTTCCTGGGTTACCGAAGGACTCATTCCCAGATTAACAGGCAGAGTCACTCCCCAAAGCCTTGGGAACCATGTGCCAGACCTGGGCCTGTCCCTGCCACACTGTGCCCTCAGGCCCCAGAACCAAGATTTCCTCCTTCCCCAATCAAGCACAAGCCCAGCTTCTGCAAAGGTCTGCAACCGAGAGCACTTCTGCTCTGCTGCTTCTCCCCTCCCTGCTGGGCCCCTGCCTCTCCAGCCTGCAGGGCAGGAGCCTGCCCAGAGCAGCAAACAGCTTCCTACTGGAGCCCTCCGGCCTCTTCTGACAGCTGGTCCAGGGGAAGCTGATCTCAGTGTGGGGAGATCATTATATCACTCGTAAGCCCTTCCTTGGACAGGGAAGTCTCCAGTGGGGCCTTTTGTTCCCTGCTTCAGGGATCTGCAGCTCACATTCCCTCTGCCTGCAGTCCCTACACGGTGTCCAAAAAAGTCCATTTTTGGTTACAGAAGCCCTGGAACCTCCCATTCATTCAGTCCATACGGTTCAACTCTGTCCTGCCTTCTTCAAGCCTGGCCCCAGCCAAGAGCACCTGCCACTGTCCTTGCTTGGTGCTGGACACACCCCAGGGTCTGCTAATGCAGTGAAAAAACAAGTGTTGTATACACAAGCATGCATGCATGCACACGCACTCACACTCTTCCCCTGTCTTGCAGATCAGTGGAGACTCAGACTCTCCAGGGCTGCTCCAAGCACCTGCTGCATTTGCAGCCAAGAGCAGGCAGACACAGAACATGCTCGGTGTCACCATAGGAGACACAGGGACCAGAACATGCTGGTCCTCATGGGAACCCGAGCTGCACCAGCAGCCTCAACTCTGTACTGCAGGGGCCCAGAAGTTGCGCACACCAGCAATCCTGAGCCCAGCACTGGGATGGCCACCTGAACAGACACAGCTGTGCAAAGCTCTGACCCCCGGGGGTGTCCCTTTGCACCAACCCTTCCGGCTGCACTAAACTATGGGCATCTGCAATGCCGAGATCACTCCATGCCCACACCCTGGGACACATCACTCCATGCCCACACAGCCCCACCCTCACACACAGGCACTGATGGGGGAAGAGCCCATGGCCAGCAGCAGCCCTGTTCTGTACGCAGAGATCTCCTCTTCCTCCCAAGACCTCATGAGGGAAGTCAGGCCAAGGGCTTGAAAAGTCTCATAAATATCCCCCTTCAGGTTCAGGGAGCATCCAAAGCTGCTGGGCTGCCTTCACAATGTCACACGTGGTCACCCACGCTGTGCACCTCTGACACTCCCACTCGCCCTGTCTTGTAAATAAAGGACTCTGTTGTGGCTGTACTTGGAAGGGACCTTCCAAATGACCTAGGGGAGTTAGGCACCCACATCTCTGCACAGAAGTGCCCTGTGTAGCAATGAGCACCCACCTGGCTCTGCAAACCAGCACTGTCCTGTGCCAGCACCTGTAGCAGGTCAGGAGAGAGATCTCATTTGCAAGGGGTTGCATAGCAGATAAGACCTCAGGATTATATATGCAAGCGAACCCCCACCACCTTCCCTTAAAGGAAGGGCCATTCTCTCCCTCAGGCAGCTTTGGCCAGCTCCAGCCCCTTGTGACACTGCTTTTGGGCCTTCACCCACCTCCCAGCCCCCAGGAAACATGGGCCTTTGCTCCTGTGCCCCTTCCTCCTGACCATTGCCTTCAGCGTCTCTCCCAGCCTGCCCCGGTCCTTCTGCAGTCTCCCTGATGGGGCATCTCTGTGCTTTCCTCAGGTGTCTGTTCCCTGGTGCAGCTGACCCAGCCTGGGGGAGCCCAGGGGAAGCCCTCAGGGCCCCTGAGATCACCTGCACTGGCTCTGGGCTCTCCCTCACTGAATATGGGAATGCTGTGAGCTGGTGCATGGCAAAGCTGCCGGAGTTGAACCTGGAGGCTTTGCAAGAAAGGTGGAAAGAGTCTGCAGGCTTCTTCCTGGCCCCTCCACACTCCACCAGCTGCACCTGGGACCAGACACCTGGGAAAAGACATGTCCATGCTGATGTGACTCTAACCTGGAGAGGCTGCCAGACTCAGGTCACCTCTTGGAGTAACAGGTAGAAAATACCTTGTACAGCTGCTGCCATGAGAACAAACACTGGGACACAGCGGCTGTGCTCTCAAGCTGGGAGCTGCAGCATCAGGTGGGAGCCCTCAGACTTATATCAGCAATGGCTTGAGGCAAACTTGTATTACTTATTTAAGAACAAGTGAAATTAATTTACTTTCATTTACTTTATTGGGCTGGTGCAGCATGAGCACAACAAAGGCTGGACCAGAGCTGTAGCCAGTCAGAGCTGCAAGGACAAGGGAGGACCTGGCATGAGCAAGTGGAAAACCGCAGACTTCCCCTGAGAGCAGGGATCAGCAGCAGCCACTGCACTGCACCCAGGGAACAAAACGCACAGAAACAGGCACACATGCATGTGCATGCACACTGACTGATTGGCAGTTTTCCCTGATCCATCCCCCACCTCCAGACCCAAGAGGGGTGTCACATTGGGGTTCAGGCCTTGAGCTGCCAGCCTAACCCTGAGCAAGCAGGAGCCTGGGGCACCATGACATGAAGCAGGACCAGGAAGCAGGGACCTCTCTTCCACTCCCAGCCTAGCCCTCTGAAGACCGGAGCTGGCAACAAGCAGGTAGCTGCAGGGGGGCAGGAGTGAGGGGAGCTGGTGCCCCCAGGGCAGACCAGGAGCAGGGCAAGGTGGGGCTCTGAGCAGGTCTCAGGGGTCAGAGAAGCCCAGAGGGGGCTGACTATCAGGGACAAACCTCACGACTGGGGGCCTCAGCCCCAAGCCCCTCAGGCTCCCAGGCTCCCCCAGCTAGCACTGGCACCTCAGGGAACATCTCTAGTGCCCAAATCCCTACAAAACCCAGCACCCATACCCTAACTCAGGTTACTGACACACGGGCACGCACCATGACCTGCTGGGATCTGGCCTCATCCCTGCCAGGTGCCATCATCTCCTGTCCACCGGGCAAATGGGGATGTCTTATCCCAACTAAGGAGAGAAGGCCCAAATGGACCAAGGCTGAGGATCAAGGGCCCCTGAGATACTCGTGCCCTGTCATCAGGAGGGGGGAGAAGAGCAGGGAACTGAAGCCAGAGTCCTGCCCACAGCCTGGTTCAGCCATGGATCCAAGCACCGGCCCTTCCCCTCTGTCTGTGCTCATCCCACCCCCTTCTTCTGTGCAGAGACTCAGAGCCCTGTGCAGAGAGAGGAGGGCCCTGTGCTGAGCACTCCCAGCCCAGGGCTGCTCACACCCTCCTGGGACCTGCATGCAAATCCCTGGCCAGGGGCTCCTGCTTAAATACAGCTTCTGGGCTGTGAAGCCTCAGTCCATGCCCGGCCCCTTCTTGCCTTCTGGGAGTCCCCCTTGTTACAGGGCAACAGAAATGAGCTCCTTATTTTTCTTGTTATTTCTTCTCTCTTCTCTCCCATGTAGGTTGTGGGGAAGGGTGGTGGGAAGCCAGAGGTTTGGGGCTTCCTCCCTGGACCTTCTTCTTCACCTACTTTCTCTTTTCTTTAGGTGTCCTCTCTGCTGTGCAGCTGGTTGAGTCTGGCCCAGGGGTGGTGAAGCCTGCAGAGACCCTCACCCTGACCTGCACTGTCACAGGCTACTCCATCACCACCAGTGGTTCCGCTTGGAGCTGGATCCGGCAGCCTCCTGGGAAAGGGCTGGAGTGGATGGGGTCCATAGCTGGAAGCAGTGATAGCACATACTACAGCCCACCCCTCAAGAGCCGCATCACCATTTCCAAGGACAGCTCCAAGAGCCAGTTCTCCCTGCAGCTGCGCTCTCTGACAGCCGCAGACACCGCCACGTATTACTGTGCCGGAGACACAGTGACACAGAGCAGAGCAGGGGCTGCACAAAAAGGGGAAGCCTGTTCTTCTTAATGTGGCAAAATTACAACAGCCCAGACAAGGAAGTTGCCACCTGAAAACCTCACACATGGAGGGAAACTCTAACAGGATCATCCTTGGCCAGCTGAGGGTTGTTATATTTGGACTTATAACAGTCCAGACAGCAAAGGCCTGAGAGCTTTGCTGGGCATTTGACAAGACAGAGGTTATCAAGCAGTACAAGTCTCATGAAGGCTTCACCACAGAATATTTGGGGCCTTGTCAGCACGCCGTAGCCAGTGGCATCCCCCAAGGCTCTGTCCTTGGCCCGGTTCTCTTCAACACCTTTGTCAATGATGTGGACATTGGTGTCAGAAGCGCACTCGCTAAATTCGAGAATGACACTAAACTTTGAAGCATAGCATCCACACCTGAGGACAGGCTAGTGATTCAGGATGACTTGGATAAACTTAGTAAGTGGGCGGACATGAACCTGATCATGTTCAATACTAATATATGCAAGGTACTTCATCTCCGAGCGGGGGGGCGGGGGACGGGGGACGGGGGGGGGAACTCACATCACACTTATAGGCTCGGCAGTGTTACACTTCCTAGCACCACTGCTGCAAGAGACTTGGGGGTCATGACTGACCACAAGCTGAACATGAGCCGCCAATGCGATGTCACAGCTGGTAAAGCAAACAAAACACTGGCTTGAATCCACACATGCTTCTCATGTCAAAACTCAGGATTGTCATCCTCCCACTGTACTTGGCCTTGGTAAGGCCGCAGCTGGAGTACTGCATCCAGTTCTGGGCTCTGCAATTCAAGAAGGATGTTGAGAAGCTTGAGAGAGTCCAGAGGAGAGCCACGCACATGATCAGAGGGCAAGAGAATAGGCCCTATGAGGAGAGGCTGAGAGCCAGGGGACTCTTCAGTCTGGAAAAGCACAGGCTAAGCAGGGACCTGGTGGCTACCTATAAGTACACAAGGGGTGTTCATCAGGATGTGGGAGAATGTCTGCTCACCAGAGCACCCCAAGGAAAAGAAGGACAAACGGTCACAAGACCTCCTACAAGACCATTTTAGGCTGGACGTAAGAAAAAAATGTCTTTATTGTCCAAGCCCCCAAGACCTGGAATAGACTCCCCCCAGATGTGGTGCAGGCACCTACTCTGGACTTATACAAGAAGCGCTTGGATGCTTATCTTGCTGGGGTCCTTTGACCCAAGCTGACTTCCTGCCCGAGGGATGGGGGCTGGCCTTGATGATCTTTAAGGTCCCTTTGAACCCTAATATCTATGAAACCCTGGAGCCCAAGACATGGAGAGGAGACACCTCTTGTTGCACCAGCATTGGTTTGTCTGTCTGTAAACTCATTTACATTAGTTTTATTTCAATCAAATTTTGTTTTAATAAAGTTTTAGCATAAATCAATAATGTTTAGCATGAATAGAGCAGTCATTTAATTGTATGTTTTAATGTATTGATTTTAAGTTGTCATTATGAATTTAGTTTGTTATTGCATCTTTACAGGAATTGCAAGTTTTCCCAGCAACACCCTCCTAGCTACCCATGGGCATTACCAGCCTATATACCAACACCCCACACCAGGATTGCATCTGAGCCTGCCTTACATATCTACAAGAGCAAGATTACAATTCAGAGTACAGACTCAATATTAGTGACCTTATACACTTCATCCTCATACACAGCAATATCACTTTTAATAACCAACACTTCCTCCAGATCATCGGCACGGATTTGGGCACCAAAATGGCCCCACAGTATGCCAACATTTGTATAAGCCACCAGGAAGAAGAATTCCTCAATGACTGCACCATCAAACCCTTGCTACACTTAAGATATATCGATGACATCTTCATCATTTGGACTGAAAACCTGCAATCTCCGATTGAGTTCCATCAGAAATTCAGCAATCACCATCCCTCCATCTGACTATCTCTTGAATACTCCAGCACCAACATCTCCTTTTTGGACATGATGATCAACATCCATAATAGCCAACTACAGACCTCATTATGTAAGATCTCACAGACCAACATGTATATCTGCAGTGAACAAGCAATCACCCAAAAACACTAAGAAAGCTGTGCTATACAGCCAAGCCCTCAGATACCCCCAAATTTGCACTGAGGATAACACCCGGGATTGCCACCTCACCAGTCTAAAAAAGGCTTTCACCCAACAAGGACATTTCTCCAGAGAGAGAGATTTCAGACAAAGAAGTTACAGAGTCAGGAAAGGTGGACCGGTCACCCAGCACCAGCTTTATAATCCCTATAAAAGAGAAACACTTAGCAGTAAGAGGTGGGGTAACACTCTGTGAACATCACTGGAGCAGTCCGTCTCCCCCACTCCTGATCTCATGCTAACTAGGCTGGCCACCTATAGTACTGGAGCAACAAACATTGGTAACTATAAGTTCCGCAGAGTGATATGACTCTGTGTGTGTGTGTGTGTGCACGCGCGCTCTTTTGCATATTATAATCAATAAATGAAGCATTTTGCCTTATCTCCCTCATAAAGTCTTGCTCATCATAAGAGATCATTGGTGATTTGTGCAGCACTCTCACCTCCCAGATGGACACTTTCCTCTCCAAACTCCTCTTCCCTCAGTTTCTCTAAGCTGCAGAACAGGAGCCAGCCCAAAGCAGGAACTAGCCTCCCCGGCATGAGTCTGATGGAGCAGCTGGACCTGATGGGCAGGTAATGACTGCAACTGAGAGGTAATTAGGGCCCCATTAACCCTTTCCAGCCTACTGCTCTTCCAGCAGTCTGGTCTCCATCAGAGCACGGACAAGGTGTGTGTTTATGTACAGGAGGGTGGAAGTTGTCCCCTCGGCCTCTGCAGGACCAGGTCCCACCTCTGCACACACTTCCAGGGACTAGGCCTTTGCAGCTCCAAAAAATGGAGACACCCTCCCACCAGCCCCTTATTGCTTTGCAGTGAGAAGGCATCCTCTAGCTCAGCACAGCCTATGTAGAGAGACAGAGATGTCCAGAGAGACTCAGTGCCTGCCATGTCACGGCTTTCTGCAGCGTGTGGGACAAGGGCCCTCGGGGCAGAGACAGCCCGAACCAGGGACGTTCCTGTGCCCTTACCCCGCCCTGCAGAGACTCAGGCTGAACCAGGCTGATTCCTCCACCAGGGGGCAGCACCTCCCCCACCCACCTGTCACCCCCCGCCCCCCACACCCCCACGCAGCTCCTGTCCCACTGCACCAGCACACGGGGACCCCGGCTCCTTCCCACCAGCAAGGGACAGCACCACACACCCTGCAGCGTGTTTGCTAGGCCCCTAAACAGCCTCCTCCCCCTTCCCCTAAGCATTCCCCACTAGGGATGCAGACACAGCCCCTGCCCCACAGCCTGCAGCCAGGCAGGGCTTAGCTACCAGGGGCTCTCACTACCCTGGGAGGCAACCAAATCCCGTAGTGTCAGAGAGGGACACAGCGAGAACCCCAACCCCAGGCACTGGGCTCTCAAAAGTGGTTTTACTTTAGGGCTTTGGGACTGAGGCCTTAACCTGGAGGCCAGGGCAGGGAGTGCAGACACCTCTCCCCTCAGCTTCCTCTCCCAGCTGCAGGGCAGGAGCCTGCCAGGAGCAGCCAACAGCCTCCCTGCAGCCTGCTGGAGCAGCTGGGCTGGACCAAGCTGGGAGGTTAGCCCTGCCGGTGCTGCTCCCCCTGGCCTGCCCCTTCCCTCCTCCAGCCTGGCCTGCACAGGGCATGTTTCCGCATACAAGCTGCTCCCCTGCATCTCCCCGACACCTAGTTCCTAGTTCAGGGAAGAGCAGCAGGGTATCTCTGTGTGTGCCTTGGCAAAGGGTACAGACATGGTGCAACAGGCATTGCCCATAGCAGAGAGGCACAAGTACATACACACAGAGCAGCAACACATGCACACACTCACGCATACACATATAAAACCCACCATATTATTTCTAGGTCAGACCCTGGCAAACCCTGTCTGTGTAAGCTTAGCTCAACCTAGTAAACCTGCCCATGTAGCTGCCCCTGGAAATTCAACATGACGACACCCAGGAGCTGATCTTCCCTCTTGGGCTGTGGTCTCTGCTCCTGCACTGCCCTGCTCTGCCCCCTGCTCCTCCAGGCCCTACTCCAAGGTGAGGGTTGGGGACTGCAGACATCTCCACATATTGCACAGGACACAGGCAGCACAGGGACACAGAGAACGGCAGGCACTGTGCCAAAGGGAAGCAGGTCCCTTACAGGCAGCTAGTGCCTTTGTCAGCATTTCCCCTGGCTGTGCTCAGTAAGACAGAAGGCAAAGCAATGCAGACCCCTGCTCCACCCCAGGCCCCTGCCATTCACTGTAATACCTGCCCCAACCCTAGTTGATTCCCAGGATCACGGGGAAGCCCCATCCTGCTTCTGTATCCTCCAAGCTCCATCTCCCACTCAAACATGGCCCCCTCATCAGCTTGTGCTGCCCCACACCCACCCCACCTGCTGCCTTTGCATCTCCTGGAAAAGCAGGAGCTCCTTGGGGCAGGGCCCTGATGTCTGCTCTGGGCCGGTGCAGCACGAGCACAACAAAGGCTGGACCAGAGCTGTAGGCAGTCAGAGCTGTAAGGACAAGGGAGGACCTGGCATGAGCAAGGGGAAAACCACAGACATCCCTGAGAGCAGGGATCAGCAGCACCCACTGCACTGGACCCGGGGAACAAAACGCACACAAACAGGCACACATGCATGTGCATGCACACTGGCTGATTTGCAGCTTCCCCTGATTCATCGCCCACCTCCAGACCCAAGAGGGGGTGTCACATTGGGGTTCAGGCCTTGAGCTTCCAGCCTAAGCCTGAGCAAGCAGGACCCTGGGGCACCATGACATGAAGCAGGACCAGGGTGGGGGGACCTCTCTTCCACTCCCAGCCCAGCCCTCTGAAGACCCAAGCTGGCAACAAGCAGGTAGCTGCAGGGGGCAGGAGTGAGGGGAGCTGGTGCCCCCAGGGCAGACCAGGACCGGGGCAAGGTGGGGCTCTGAGCAGGTCTCAGGGGTCAGTGAAGCCCAGAGGGGGCTGACTATCAGGGACAAACCTCAGCACTGGGGGCCTCAGCCCTATGTCCCCAAGCCACCCAGGCACCTCCAGCTAGGACTGGCACCTCAGGGGACATCACTGGTGCCCAAATCCCTACAAAACCCAGGACCCATACCGTAACTCAGGTTACTGACACACGGGCACACAACATGACCTGCTGGGATCTGGCCTCATCCCTGCCAGGTGCCATCGTCTCCTGTCCACCGGGAAATGGGGATGTCTTATCCCAACTAAGGAGAGAAGGCCCAAATGGACCAAGGCTGAGGATCAAGGGCCCCTGAGATACTCGTGCCCTGTCATCAGGAGGGGGGAGAAGAGCAGGGAACTGAAGCCAGAGTCCTGCCCACAGCCTGGTTCAGCCAGGGATCCAAGCACCGGCCCTTCCCCTCTGTCTGTGCTCATCCCACCCCCTTCTTATGTGCAGAGACTCAGAGCCCTGTGCAGAGAGAGGAGGGCCCTGTGCTGAGCACTCCCAGCCCAGGGCTTCTCACACCCTCCTGGGACCTGCATGCAAATCCCTGGCCAGGGGCTCCTGCTTAAATACAGCTTCTGGGCTGTGAGGCCTCAGTCCATGCCTGGCATCTTCTTGCCTTCTGGGAGTCCCCCTTGTTATAGGGCAACAGAAATGAGCTCCTTATATCTCTTCCTCTTTCTTCTCTCTTCTCTCCCATGTAGGTTGTGGGGAAGGGTGGTGGGAAGCCAGAGCACTGGGGCTTCCTCCCTGGACCTGCTTCTTCACCTACTTTCTCTTTTCTTTAGGTGTCCTCTCTGCTGTGCAGCTGGTTGAGTCTGGCCCAGGGGTGGTGAAGCCTGTAGAGACCCTCACCCTGACCTGCACTGTCACAGGCGACTCCATCAGCGGCGGTTACTATTGGAGCTGGATCCGGCAGCCTCCTGGGAAAGGGCTGGAGTGGATGGGGTACATAATTGGAAGCAGTGATAGCACAAGCTACAACCCATCCCTCCAGAGCCGCATCACCATTTCCAAGGACAGCTCCAAGAACCAGTTCTCCCTGCAGCTGCGCTCTCTGACAGCCGCAGACACCGCCACGTATTACTGTGCCAGAGGCAACAGCTACACAGTGACACAGAGACACAGCTACACAGCGACACAGAGCAGAGCAGGGGCCGTACAAAAAGGGGAGGCCTGTTCTTCTTAATGTAGCAAAATTACAACAGCCCAGACAAGGAAGTTTCCACCTGAAAACCTCACACACATGGAGGGAAACTCTCATAGGATCATCCTTGGCCATCTGAGGGTTGTTATATTTGGACTTCTAACACTCCAGACAGCAAAGGCCTGAGAGCTTCGCTGGGCATTTGACAAGACAGAGGTTATCAAGCAGTACAAGTCTCAAGAAGGCTTCATCACAGAGCATTTGGGGCCTTGTCAGCATGGATGGGTATGGCAGTGGGGCTCCTCCTCACTGCCTGGCCCTGCCTGCCCAAAGCGCCACCAGCACAATACTCCTGAATCCAAAAAACACGTCTTTCCTGCAACGGTTTGGGTTGTAGCAGTGTTGGTCTAAGGACACAGGCAGACAAGGTTCCTTGGGTGAATTTGATATCTTTTATTAGACCAACCAAAATGGTTGGAGAATAGTTATTAATCAAGCTTTCGGGTTCAAAAACCCTTCGTCAGGTTAAGGATGTACTTTGTGCTGAAGATTTTTTGTTAGGTGTCTGTTTATTTTTTCTACATCGATTCTTATGTCTCAGCATCGCCAGAGTTGGCTGAACAGAAAGAAGCCTGTTTCCCAAGCTACTGATTAATGCCTTCTCCAGTGGAGGTAAGTGTTATGTCCCTTATAATCTTTAACCTTACAAACAAACTCAAGCAGTGTAAACTCAAATGAGATTCTGTCTTTTCTAAAATAGGAGTGTCCCAAAACAGGGTTACTTGCCCTTAAAGTGCTTTAAATGCTGTTGCGTTTATTGTATTTCGTTTTAGGTTTCTCCTTTACAATGCTGCTTCAGCCTGACCCGATTTAACAAACAAAGGATATAAGAAATGTTTTACTTGTCACTGTGCGTCTCCGCCGTCCCTCCTCAGCTGATTGTCGCTTTCTCACTGTCACGCTGACTCCAGGAGAGTATTCTTGTCAGTGATTATTTATTCCATTTCCCTTGACTCGATGCGGTCTCCCTTCCCTCCCAGCCAACTGACAGTCGATTGTTCTCTGCCTCATCTTTACAATCAGTGCCTCTTTGTTCCCCCATGTCAGCACTGTCTCCTTCTCTCTCTTTGTCTGGTGATGCGCAACGTGCATCAAGCAGCTGCTCCAGAAATGCAGTTTCCTCTTTTCTTTTCCCAGTTCTTTCTGGTTTTTGGGTCATGCCGCTGCCAGTTCTCTACGTTCATGACAGTGTTCCTAAATCCCTTTGGCTCCCATAGCACTCATCTTCATGGCCACCAAACAAAGAGAAACTCCTCCACCTCCTTCAATCCTCTTAGGCCATCACATCCCCAGCAGCCACTCAGGACCTTCCTTCCTGCTTCTGTATTTCATCAGATAATTCAAACCCAACTCAGGAATACTTGTCACAGCGATCCCAGTTTGTTATGGAACCGGGGTGGCCAAATACCTTTGGCATCTTGGAAGCTCATCTTTTTACTGAGCTGAATAGACTCTCTCAGGTGACAACCTCTGCTGGGACCACTCTCACGTGGAGGCCTGCACAAGGACACCTCCCTGCACAGACACGGCTCTGTAGCTCTCTTCCAGCCTGCTGCCTCCCCGCGCTCCAGCTCCTTCTCACGCAGCAGGCCCTGGGCACCTGCAGGGCAGAGATTGCTCTGTGCCCAAACAGCCGCACCCTTGCACCCGGGCAGCAATGGGGGAAGGGATCACAATGGTCACCAGGTAGAAAAGCAGGAGCAGCAGGCAGGGAGACATTGTAAGGGCCTGGACCCTGCTCTCTGCTCAGCACCAGCCAAGCCTGGCACCTGAGAGCAGGCCCAGGCTGCTCCTCCCATGGGTAAGGCCAGCTGCAACAGGAGGGGCTCTTGCATCTCCAGCACCCCCATACCTCCATGGCCAGGACCCTTCCAGAAACCACCCAAGCCTTGGCTTTCCCAGCAGCCTGGAGGCATTAGGCACAGCTGGCATTGCCCTGAGCTAGGACCCTTACGTCTCCATCCTCTGACCAAACCCTAAATACACACAGTCTGCCTCTGGCTCTCAGCGCCACTGTGACTCCCTGCACCCAGCAAGCCAAGCACTGACTCTCTGCTCCTCTGCACCCAACAGGGACAAGGCTGCCTCCCCCTGCCCTCAGACACCTCCACACCAGGAGGCACTACTCTGCCAGGGCTGGGGACACGTCCCTTCAGCAAAAGAGCAATCAGGTTCCCAGGGCCTGGAGTGGGAGTTGCACAGAGGTGGGATAGGAGGGTCCATTACCTGCTGTCTGTGCTTAGCACAGCTGATCCCCATCACAGGAGAAAACAGCAGCCCTGGGGTTTTCATAGATTCATAGATGTTAGGGTCGGAAGGGACCTCAATAGATCATCGAGTCCGACCCGCTGCATAAGCAGGAAAGAGTGCTGGGTCTAGATGACCCCAGCTAGATGCATATCCAACCTCCTCTTGAAGACCCCCAGGGTAGGGGAGAGCACCACCTCCCTTGGGAGCCCGTTCCACACCTTGGCCACTCGAACTGTGAAGAAGTTCTTCCTAATGTCCAATCTAAATCTGCTCTCTGCTAGCTTGTGGTAAGGCACTGGGGATGCAAATCAGGGCAGGCTGCCCTGTCCAAGTTGCTCTTTCCTGCTGCCCAGAAGCCCCCTGCGCAGACAAGCCACAGCCCCTCGGGTCTATGCAGTGAGCTGACAACACCCGAGAGCTTTCCCCAGAACCAAAGAAGGGACTTGGGCGCCAACTCCTTGTCCTGGATGCAGCTCTGAAAGGTATTTCATCCTCCCTCAGGTGAGGGAGGGAAGCACTGCACACATGCTGCCCTGATAATATTTCCTTTTATCCTACCCTGTGTCTCAGGTGCCGGGTTCCAGTTGCAGCTGGGGTAGTCTGCATGGGACATGAGGAAGCCTCAAGAGTCTCTGCATGTCTCCTGAAGATCCTCTGAGTTTACTTTCATGGACTGCTACGTTGTCTAGGTCCAGCAGGCTCCTGGGAAGGGGCTGGGCTGGGGGGCTGAGATAAGGAATACTGGATCCAGCTAGTGGCCCTCCTTGGCTGTGAACAGGTGATTTACCGTCTCCCAGGACATCTCCCAGAGCCTGCTGCACCTGCAGATGAGCAACCCGAACCTCGAGGACACGACCCATATTACTGTGCCAGGTACAGTGATTCAAACCCTATTTAAGACAATACAAAAACCCAGCTCAGAACTCCCTTTCAAAGCTGCTAGGTGGGGGCAGCCCCCTCACACAGCACAGCCCTGCACAGAGACAGGAGAAGATGCACGGCACATGGGAGAGCAAATCACACTCACAAGGCTCCTTTCAATTCCATCAGCCCTGGCAAAAACTGTCCCCCGGGCCAGCTCTTCAAATATCGCTCCTGTCCCGAGGAAATCCTGGGCAGATCCTTTTTGGTCTCTTCAGCAGAGAAGAGATTTCAAGAGGGAGCAGTGGATTCAGCCACCTTCCCCACGTGGAATAGCCCAGCTTGGTCCCATTAATGGGCCCATCATCATGGAAATAGATTTCCTCACGTGTTTGAATCCTTATGTGCAAGCAAGGGCTGGTCTCTGTGAAAGCTGTCTCTAGTGGGTTATGGAATAGAGAAAATCCCACACAATTTACTGATTCGTTTTGATGCACTGGCTGGGGGAGTAGTTAACTGATTGCACGATTTCACAATGATTACACACTTAATTTATACAACACAATTTTATTTTAAAACTCTTTGCTACATATATAACACTGCTTAGCTTTAAGAAACACCACAAACATTAAAAACACAATAATTACATATATCAGAAACAATGCTCCGAATGCACTTCCTTCCCAAACAATACTATAAGAATTAGTGTTACAAAAACAACTACAATTACAACTAAAAGTTAAATCTGAATCAGTACTATTATTTTTCATATTATACTTACAATCCTAGAATTCCAAGAAGCCAAATACCAAAATATGGTTTCATTCCTCAGTAGTACGATTCAATGGGTTGGCCTCAGCAGTACGGTTCAATGAAATGGGCTCAGCAATACAATTCAATAGGCTGGCCTCAGCAGTGATAGGACTAAGTCCCCTTCCTTCAGTCCTTTTCAGGTGCTCCGCGGCTTCAGCGTGAACTAAGAGATTCGTGTTCACGGAGAGGGTAGTTTCAGGTGATCAGTCTGAACCGGGCTATACTTGCGATTTTTCCTTCGTTGTTCTACAAGTATAGTCACCTCCAAATTGGGACAGCAAGTTACCGTTTTTATTGAGCGAGTTGCCGTCAGAGGGCTCCTCCTACTCAATATATGGTTGCTTCCAAATTTGGGCTCGGATCTTACTCAACAGATTCTTTTACCTTTGTTGAGCATTTTAAATTACCTTTGGGAAACTTCCATATCACTGCAAATGCCCTTTTCTTACCAACCTGGTCAAAAGGCCCCGGGGTTTGATCTCTTGGAATTCAGGATATTTGCTCTCTTTGTAAAAGATTTCTAAAAGATGAAATTTAAATTAAGACTTTAAGCGAAAGTCAGGACCTTTTGCACGTAGTCCCCAAAACAATGAACTAGATAAGGAGATAAATCTTATCTTCTTCCTGAAACTGGCTAATGGGCAACCTTTACAAACATTCAAACTATTTCATTCAATATGACAAAAGCAATGCCGATGCAGCCTTTGTTGGAGCCCCTGCACACCCAGCCCCACATGCCCACCGAGGGGCTGGCCCCTGCTGCTTCCTGGGCTAACTGAATAGTGTCCCTGTTCAGCAGGTTTCCAGGGCACCTATATCCAAAGGTCTCAAAGCCAGATGCCGGTGGGGCTTGGCAAGGCACAGGGGGAGGGATTGGAGTCCGTACCCACCGCAAGTAATAGCAGACCCCTGCCTAGATATAAGTCCCCTGGAAAATCATCCCTGCCTGGAGAGAAGGGATCTCTTGAATCCCCAGCCTCTCTCCTGCTCCCGACTCACCTTCATCGGCAGCAAAGAAACCCCAGGACTGTGGGATAGCTGAGTGAGCACGTCTGCCTGCTTGACACATGAAGAGGACACTGATCAACCCTGGGGATACCCCACTCCTAGCCTGGCCCTGTTTGTAGCCTCCTGCAGACCCTCATCCAAATGTCCCCTCTCAGCCGGCCTGCTTAAATATGGGCCCCACCTTCTGTGAACAGGGCTGGACCAGGGCAAGGCTATGGAGGGAGGAAACCTGGCAGCAAGATGTAACTCTTTCATTTCCTGCAAGGATCACACATTGCAATCAGTCACCATGATCCCTAGAGCATGCTGGAGCCCCTTTGCAGTAGTTCCAAGTGCCTGAATCACAGCTGGCATAGGAGTTGCACAGGTAATTTCAGTGTCATGCAAAGTGAGCCGGGAAGCCAGGATGATATGACCCCAGTATCTACATCTCACATCCTGAAGGGAATAGGGGAGCCCCTGAACTGGAAAAAAAAAAAAAAACAAAACATTGCCCACAGCCCAGCGCTAATAGGAGTTGTAGGGGCTCAGGGGCAATGACCTACCTGGGCAGGACAGTGCTTGTGCCATGGGGGCTTCCACCTCCAGGTCCCTAATTTACATCCTGGATTTGGGAGCCTGACTGTGAAAGTCCTGTCCAAGAAAAGCCACCAGGAGGCCTCCGCAGTGATTTCCCAGCAGTTAGGGCTGTGGGGAGGGGTGTGCAGACTAGAACCGAGATGCCGCTACTTTCCCACAGAGACCGGGATATCCCACCTACCAGAGGTAGGGACAATCTTGGAGATAGCTCTATCCAGCTTTCAGTCATCACAGATGTAGTTAGGGATCTTCTGGAAGGGCTAGAAATTTTAAATCTGCAGGTCCAGATGCCCTCCACCCAAGGGTGTTCAGGGTGCTAGCAGGGGTCATCGTGGACCCCTTGGCCCAGCTGTATGAGCATTTGTGGTCATCTGGCCAGGTGCCGGGGGATTGGAAACTGGCTAATGTGGTCCCAATTTTCAAGGAGGGGAAGAAGAAGGACCCAGGTCACTATAGGCCTTTAGGCCTCACCTCGGTGCTCGGGAATATCTTGGAGAAAATCATCAAGGAGCGCATCTGTGGGGGACCAGCAAGGGAGATCATGCTCAGGGGCAATCATCGTGGGTTCATGAAAGGCAGGTCCTGCCTGACCAACCTGATTGCCTTTTGTGACCAAGTAACTAAATCCTTGAATGACGGTGTCGCCGTGGACGTAGTCTTTTTAGACTTTAAGAAGGGCTTTGACACTGTCTCTCACCCCATTCTCATCAATAAATTAAGCGACTGTGGCATTGATGCTTGCACAGTTGGATGGGTAAAAAATTGTCCCAATTGCACCCAGAGAGTAGTGGTGGATGGGTTGTACTCAACCTGGAAAGATGTGAGCACTGGGGGCCTAGTTGGAGTACTGCATCCAGTACTAGGCGCCGCACTTCAAAAGGGATGTGGCCAGCCTGGAGAGGGTTCAGGGGAGGGCCAGCCGCTTGGTGAGAGGGCAGGACAGGCCCTGCAAGGAGAGACTGAGGGACCTGAACCTGTTCAGCCTCAGCAAGAGGAGGCTGAGGGGAGACCTGGTGGCTGCCTACAAACTCATCAGGGGATATCAACAGCAAATAGGCAGAGCCCTTTTCTCCCCAACACCGCCTGGGGTGACAAGGATTAATGGTAATAAGCTGATGGAGAATAGGTTTAGGTTAGAGAGCAGAAGGCAATATTTTAGTTAGGTTGGCCAAAATCTGGAACCAACTTCCCAGGGAAGTGGTCCTCGCTCCTACCTTGGGCAAATTCAAGAGGAGGTTGGATGATCACCTGCCTGGGGTCCTGTGAACCCAGCATTCATTCCTGCCTGCGGCAGGGGGCCAGGCTAGTTGATCTGTTCAGGTCCCTCCTGACATCCTACTATCAAACTATGAAAATGCTGAGCACCACTGGCACAGACGACTATAAAGAATGAACTACAAAAGATCAATTGTGACTGTGAGGACAGGAAGACTTTGTATGCTGCATTTTCCACTATTTCCATCATTTGCCCAGTGTAATGCCAAATGTTTATTAGCTTTCGACTTAGTTCCCGAGATCCTAAATGAATGCACTGCATCTAAGTCTCACGCCTGCGGCTTCTCTTTTCCCACAAAAATAGCTGTATCCAACTTAGATTTTGATATTTCAGGAGCATCACTCCCTCAGCTCCTATAGAACAAGCTGTCATGGCTACCCAGATCTAGATCTCTGCTAGGTCTGCTAGATCTCCTGCTGCACACATGCATCCACAGGCAGGGCTAGATCTGCTGCAGGGCAGGGGTCTCAGCAGGAATTCATGCAGAAACATTGCATCAGACACCCAGGGGAATCCCCAGCACTGGGGACTCAGGACCAAAACCCTCAAGCCTCCAGAGCTGGCCCTGGTTCCTCAGGAAATTCCCAGGTATCCAGAGCAATCACCTATGGACACCTGCACCCCAACTCCAGCCCAGGGCACTGGCAGTTGGGCATCCAACACAACACCCTGGGCTTGACATGAAACCATCACCATAGGGCACCAGCACATCTGGTCCCTCAGGCAGAGGCAGACATCTCATCCCCACTGAGAAGAGGAGGACAAGAGGAACCAAGGCTGAGATTCATAGGGCCCTGAGTCACTGAGGTCCCAAACTTGCCTGGTAACAGGGACCTAGATCCTGGGGGGCGGTCACTCCTTGCCATCGGGAGTGGAACCGAGCAGGGGGAAAAAACCCACAGCCCCTGCCCAAGGAGCCCAGGACTGGCCCTTCCCCTCTGGCGGTGCTGACCCCAGTGTCTCCCCTGTGCCAGAGACTGAGCCCCATGCAGAGAGAGCAGGGCCCTGTGCTGAGTGATCCCAGCCTGGGGCTGCTTATACCCTCCCGGGAGCAGCATGCAAATCCCTGGCCAGGGCCACTGGTTAAATAGAGATCCTGTATCCAGGAGCCTCAGTCTGTACCAACCCCTTGCTGCCTGCTGAGTCTCCCTTGTTACAGGGCAGCAGCAATGAACTCCTTATTCCTATTCCTGTCGCTTCTCTCTACTCCCCCATGTAGGTTATGAGGAAGGTTCAGGGGAATCCAGGGCTCTGGGGATTCTCCATGCACCCTATTTTTTACCTACTTTCGCTTTCATTTAGGTGTGCTCTCTGCTGTGCAGCTGGTTGAGTCTGGCCCAGGGGTGGTGAAGCCTGCAGAGACCCTCACCCTGACCTGCACTGTCACAGGTTCCTCCATCACCACCAGTGGTTACGATTGGAGCTGGATCTGGCAGCCTCCTGGGAAAGGGCTGGAGTGGATGGGGTTCATATATGCAAGCATTGATAGCACAAGCTACAACCCGTCCCTCAAGAGCCGCGTCACCATTTCCAAGGACAACTCCAAGAGCCAGTTCTCCCTGCAGCTGCGCTCTCTGACAGCCACAGTCACCGCCACGTATTACTGTGCCAGAGACACAGTGACACAGAGCAGAACAGGGGCTGCACAAAAAGGGGAAGCCTCTTCTTCTTAATGTGGCAAAATTAGTACAGCCCAGACAAGGAAGTTTCCACCTGAAAACCTCACACACATGGAGGGAAAGTCTAATAGGATCATCCTTGGCCATCTGAGGATTGTTATATTTGGACTTATATCATTCCAGACAGCAAAGGCCTGAGAGCTTCGCTGGGCATTTGACAAGACAGAGGTTATCAAGCAGTACAAGTCTCAAGAAGGCTTCATCGCAGAGCATTTGGGGCCTTGTCAGCATGGATGGGTATGGCAGTGGGGCTCCTCCTCACTGCCTGGCCCTGCCTGCCCAAAGGGCCGCCAGCACAATAGTCCTGAATTCAAAACACACGTCTTTGCTTCAATTGCATTCACCAAACATTTCCAAAATGCTTGAAGGGAAGTACCCAGGTTCTCCTCTCCCCCTCCAGTTTTTCCTAAACAGTGTGAGGGTTTCTGGAGTATTCACTCTAATCTCTTGGCGTATATAAATCACGTGGAGTATATTAAGTCTCAAAATACCAGATCATTCCTCATTTCTTTCTTTCACTGGTGACCCTGAGTCTTGCCTCAATGTTTTGTTGTCGAAAAGAGTTTGTCTGGGTGTATGTAACCATTAAGCGATGGAGTACTGGTCTATCCTATTGAGTGTTTGACCTTTCCCAACAAAGAAGAAAAAAACGTGTTTTATTTTGTAGTAAGCCAGAAATAAAACCTCACCGAGCGTTCTTTGTGCTAAAGTTCTTTTATTAGGTGTCTATCTAATTTATTTTACATTGATACTTAGGTCTCAGCATCGCCCGAGTTACCTGAACTGACAGAAGCCTGTTTCCCAAGCTACTGATTAAGGCCTTCTCCGGGGGAGGTAAGTGTTATGTCCCATATAATCTTTTACCTTAGGTTTCTCCTTTACAATGATGCTTCAGCCTGACCCAATTTCCCAAATGATGGATTTAAGAAAAGTTTTACTTGTCACTGTGCGACTCCGCCGTCCCTCCTCCTCTGACTGTCGCTTTCTCAACATCACGCTGACTCCAGGAGAGTATTCTTGTCGGTGATTATTTATCCCGTTTCCCTCGACTCGACGCGGTCTCCTAACTTTTCCAGCCACCTGACAGTCGATTCTTCTCTGCCCCATCTTCCTAATCAGCTGCCTCTTTCTTTCCACGTCATGCCTCTCTCCTCCTCTCTGTCTGGTGATGCTCCAGGTGCATCGAGCAGCTGCTCCAGAAATGCAGTTTCCTCTTTTCTTTTCCCAGTTCTTTCCGGTTTTTGGGTCATGCCGCAGCCAGTTCTCTATGTTCATGACAGTGTTCCTAACTCCCTTTGGCTCCCATAGCACTTATCTTCACGGCCACTAAACAAAGAGAGACTCCTCCACCTCCTTGAATCCTCCTAGGCCATCACTTCCTCAGCAGCCACTCAGGACCTTCCTTCCTGCTTCTGTATTGCATCAGATAATTCAAACCCCACTCAGGAATACTTTTCACAGCGATCCCAAAGGCTGTTATGGAACCGGGGTGGCCAAATACATTTGGCATCTTGGAAGCTCATCTTTCTACTGAGCTGAATAGACTCTCTCAGGTGACAACCTCTGCAGGGACCATTGTCACGGGGAAGCCTGCACAAGGACACCTCCCTGCACAGACACGGCTCTGTAGCTCTCTTCCAGCCTGGTGCCTCCCCGCGCTCCAGCTCCTTCTCACGCAGCAGGCCCTGGGCACCTGCAGGGCAGAGATTGCTCTGTGCCCAAACAGCCGCACCCTTGCACCCGGGCAGCCATGGGGGAAGGGATCACAATGGTCACCAGGTAGAAAAGCAGGAGCAGCAGGCAGGGAGACATTGTAAGGGCCTGGACCCTGCTCTCTGCTCAGCACCAGCCAAGCCTGGCACCTGAGAGCAGGCCCAGGCTGCTCCTCCCATGGGTAAGGCTAGCTGCAAGGGGAGGGGCTCTTGCATCTCCAGGACCCCCATATCTCCATGGACAGGACCCTTCCAGAAACCACCCAACCCTTGGCTTTCGAAGCAGCCTGGAGGCATTAGGCACAGCTGGTATTGCCCTGAGCTAGGACCCTTACGTCTCCATCCTCTGACCAAACCCTAAATACACACAGTCTGCCTCTGGCTCTCAGCACCACTGTGACTCCCTGCACCCAGCAAGCCAAGCACTGACTCTCTGCTCCTCTGCACCCAACAGGGACAAGGCTGCCTCCCCCTGGCCTCAGACACCTCCACACCAGGAGGCACTACTCTGCCAGGGCTGGGGACAGGTCCCTTCAGCAAAAGGGAATCAGGGCCCCAGGGTCTGGAGTGGGAGTTGCACAGAGGTGGGATAGGAGGGTCCAATACCTGCTGTCTGTGCTTAGCACAGCTGATCCCCATCACAGGAAACAGACAGCAGGGCTGTGGTAAGGCAGGGAAAATACAAATCAGGGGCAGGCTGCCCTGTTTAAATTGCTCTTTCCTGCTGCCCAGATGCCCCCTGCTCAGACAAGCCATAGCCCCTCGGGTCTATGCAGTGAGCTGCCAGCACCCAAGAGCTTTCCCCAGAACCAAAGAAGGGACTTGGGCTCCAACTCCTTGTCCTGGATGCAGCTCTGAAAGGTATTTCATCCTCCCACAGGTGAGGGAGGGAAGCGTTGCACACATGCTGCACACACCTGCCACTCGATAATACCCTGTATTGATACAGAGGAAGAACAAAAAAAGCAACAATACAAACAATCAAATAATTGTATCTCTACCAATCCTAGGGCTGTCATCAGAGTCAAAGTACATGTGGTCAGGACGCAGGCTCCACTCTGAGGCTCTCTCTCAGGTGTCACCAGTCTGGAGGTGAGATGCTGAGGCCCTCAGCCCCCTTCCAGTGGGCTGCATGAGATGGGCTGCTGGTATGTCCTTGGTGACCTCAGGGACCCTTCCCAGGGGATGGGGAGAGGGGGAACGTCTCAAAGAAGAGAAGGAGGGACAGGACAAAGGGAGGGATGAGAAGGACCCGTTGTTGCTCTGAAGTCTCTCCTTTTGTATTCTCCTTCCCACTGGTTCTCCTCAACCCGTCTGTGCCCAGCCCCCTCCTCCCTGCTGAGAGTCTCCCTTGTTACAGGGCAACAGCAATGAGATCCTTATTCCTGATCCTGCTTCTTCTCACTTCTTCCACATGTAACCCGGGTGCACCCAAGTACTGTGCCCCCCTCTCCAGATAGAAGGGATGGGTGGCAGGCAGAAGTACTGCAGGAGGGATCTGCAATATGCAGGCCAGGACATTTTGCTTGGCACACTACTGCCAAACCGGGCTGTTGGCACTCCGGCACCTTCCAAGGTAGACGTTGTGGGTTTTTTCGGCACTCTTGCCAAAAAATGTTGCCTACCCCTGCCCTACAGAGTCAGGCCAACACAAGAGATACTTTACTATATACAGACGTATTTATATAATAATTAAGAGAATTGCTATTAATAAACATGTATGTACAATAGGCCTGTGTGAAGCGGCTAGTATCTGCTTCAGATCTGGCTGATTCAGGAGCAGCGATTCAATTCAGTGACTTGAATCATTGTCCTGAACTGATTTGGCTAAATCCTATTCAGAGATTCGGCTCCTGCTGCATCTCCGAATCAGCCAGGCCCATCCCCCCCAGCCGGCAATGACTGCTCGCCCACCCCAGCTCCAGACCCTTTGCGGGGGAAAAAGCCCAGGCTCACTGGGTGCTGCCAGGCAGGGGGCAATTCCTGCTGCCCCCCCACTGCCCTACGTTGCACGGGGGGCTCTGCACGACCCCCCCCCCCCTTATTCCCCCAGGCCCCGGCATGTGTGTCCTGCCTGGGGCCAGCTCTGAACCTTTAAGAAAAAATACAAAAATGAGAAAAGCCCCGCACTCACCATTTCTGCCAGCGGGCAGCAATCCTCGATGCCCCCCGCTGTGTGGGGGGCTCTGCATAAGCCCCCCGAAGCGCCAGTGCAGCTGCAGGAGCAGTGAGTCCCAGGGCTTTTCTCCATTTAATTTTCTTAAAGGACTAAAGCTGGCCTGGGCAGGGCACCAGTGGGGGGAGCTGGGGACTTGTGCAGAGCCCCACATGCATTGGGGGGAAGTAGGGATCTCCCACCTGCCTGGCAGCACCCAGTGAGCACTGGGGCTTTTCTTTGCAGTGCCGGGAGCTGGGGAAAGCAGGGCAGCCATGGCAGGGATAGGGGAGTGGCCAGGGGATGGGGGCTGGCAGGGCACCAGAGGCACCCAAAGAGGCACGGCACCAGGGTTACCACTCCCCTGGAGCTATAACTGCTATGCACCTCTCGCATCAACTGAGTCAACCATGCTACTGGCTCCAACATGCAAGGATGGAGGGCCACCAGCCCCTGCACCTAGAAGACGACACAGAGTTATCGTGGTGGGCGACTCCCTCCTTAGGGGGACAGAGGGAATGATCCATCACCCTGACCCCTAGCCCGGGAGGTCTGCTGCCTGTCTCGAGCTTATGTCTGGGATGTGACAGAGAGGATTCCCAAAGTCATCTGGCCCCCGACCACCATCCCATGCTACTCATCCCTTTGGGTGCAAATGATACAGGGTGGAGCATGACTACAGGGCTCTGGGCTCACATGTCTGGGGGCACAGAGTTTTGTCTTCAATCCCCCCAGTCATAGGACATGGGCTCTGAAGGGAAAGGTGCATCGGTGAGGTGAACAGGAGACTCTGGTGATGGTGACATTGTGAGGGGTTTGGAGAGTCTTGAAGGAGCTGGCAGATGTCATTGCATCCCCCTTGGCAAAGATATTTGAAAACTCAAGGTGCTCAGTGAGGTCCTGAAGACTGGAAAGAGCCAATGTGGCCCCGATCTTTAATACAGGGAGGAGGGATGCCCCGGGGAATTAGAGACCAATCAGTTTGATGTCCGTCCCTGGAAAAATCCTCAAGAAAGTTGTTGAGGGACGCATCAACACCAGACTAACACAAGGCAAGTATCTGAATGCCAGCCAACATGACTTTGTGACTGCCAGGTCTTGCCTGACCAACCTCATCTGCTTCTATGACTAGGTAACATATGCCCTGGACAAGGGAGATGACATGGACATCATATATCTGGATTTCAAGAAAGCCCTTGACCTGCTTCCCCATGATGTCCTCATGGTTAAGCTGAGGAACTGTGGCCTTGATCATCATATGGTCCGATGGCTAGGTGACTGGCTACAGATCAGATCAAAAAAGTACTAGTTGATGGGACCACGTCAAATGTGACACAGTGGAGTCCCTCAGGGCTAGCTACTTGGGCTGGTACCCTTTAACACCTTCATTAATGATCTGGATTCAGGAGTCAGGTGTGAACTGGCAAAGTTCATGGATCACACCAAATTATAGGGGAGGATGGTCACACCGCAGGACAAGCTGGGGATACAACCCAACTTGGACAGGTTCTTAAGGTGGGCTCACCAAAACCTGATGACCTTCAATGTAGACAAGTGTAAGGTGCTGCACCTCGGTAGGAAGAACCTTCAACACACTTGCAGGCTCGGCAGTGCTATGCTCACTAGCACCACGACTGAAGGAGACTTGGGGGTCTTGATTGACTACAAGAGGAATAGGAGCCACCAATGCGATGCTGTGGCTGGCAGTGCAAAACCAAACTAGGTGTGCAACCACAGATGCATCTCAGGCAAAATCAGGGATGTCATCCTCCCACTTCATTCAGCTCTGGTGAGACCACAGCTGGAGTACTGCATCCAATTTTGGGCCCCCACTTCAGGAGGGATGTGAAAAAGCTTGAGAGAGTCCAGAAGGGAACCACTCATATGATCCAAGGCCTGGAGGACAGGCTGTATGCGGAGAGGCTGAGGGATCTGGGACACTTCAGTCTGGAAAAGAGAGGGCTCAGGGAGGACGTGGTAGCAGCCTACATTTCTATAACAGGGGTATATAAGGGCTTGGGAGAACAGATGTTCACCAGAGCTCCACAAGGGACAACAAGGTCTAAGGGTCATAAACTCCCGGAAGGCGAATTTAGGCTAAACATAAGAATTTTTTCCTTTATGGTTTAAGTGTCCAGGGCCTGGAATAGACTCCCCCCAGAGGTGGTGCAAACACCTACTCTGGACTCTTTCAAAAAACAGGCGGATGTTTTTCTTGCTCAGGTCACTTGATCCCAGCTGACTTCCTGCCTGAGGCGGGGGGACTGTATTCGATGATTTCATGAGGTCCCTTCCAGCCCCTAATGTCTATGAAATGTAGGAAATAATCTACGAATATACAAAGTTAAAATGTCCACACAATATAAGGCGCAGTGTCACAGACTAGGAGGCACTCTCCCACAAAATGTAAGGCACCACAACAGCCAATCAGCTCAAGCTTTCCCAGGGATAAGCTGCCCCACAGCCAGGGCAGCTCCCCTCCCCTGTGGCAATCCCTTCCCCAACAACTCACTACTCCAGGGCCTGGATGGGTGGTCCTCATCCTCTTGGCTGAGTTGCTCCTCATGGGCATGGCCTCCCAGGCCACTGGCTCCCCTTGGGCTGCCGCTCACAGGTGGCCCAGCGCACCATCGCGTGCACCGATGGCTCTGCCTTGTGCTGGAGGCTGGAGGTCCGGGCTGCCACCTGCGGTTCCTGGGTGGGCTGAGGGCAGCTGCTGCAAGCCCTTTGGCAGTCTGCTTGGGGTGCGTGTGCTTCAGCCAGGCTCCACTCCATGCTACAATCAGCCATTACTGATCCCCCATCCCTCGCAAATATGAAAAAGGGACTCAGAGGTACTGTGTAAATGGCAGAGGGAGTATCTTCCAGGGGCCCAGGCCAGGAGCCAGAGCTGATCCAGCCCCAGGCACCCGAGGATCAAGTAGCTCTGCCACCTCCTGCCAGTGTGGGGTCTCAGACAGGGGTCCCAGCAGGAGATCGAGGGAGGCAAATCACAGACCAGAAACACATACACATGTACACACACACAGCTGCTCTTTTCACCACCTCCCCTAGGCCAGGCTCTGGGCTCACCCCTTTATGCAATTCCCATGGTGAATCCTGGTTCAAGTAGCCACCCTGGGGTGCTCAGCTCCTAGGAGCCGAGATTCCCTCCTGGGCTCTCAACTCCCTTTCTGTAGCAACATGACTGCCCTGCTCTTCCCCTGATTCTTCTGGCCCTGGCCCCATGCGAGTGCCTAGGGAGGCTGTGGGAGGTGGCACTGAGGGGTAGGTGCTGGGGTCAATTCCAACTGATCCAGTCCCAGCTCCAGCACTCTGGCCCAAGGGTGCTGAAGCCTGGGGAGACCCTCAGCCGGACCTGCACTGTCACTTGTGATTCATTTACCTGCAGCTACTGATGGCACTGGGAGTGGCAAGCTCCTGGCAACGGCCTGGAGTGGATGGGAAGATGGGATGACAGCACAAACTACAATCCAGGTTCCCAGAGCAGAATCACCATCTCTGGGGACTTCTCCAGCAAGAAGTACTACCTGCGGCTCAGCTCCCTGAGAGCCGCAGATACCGTTGTGTGTTACTGTGCCTGGAGCACAATGACACAGAGCAGGACAAGGGTTGCACAAAAAAAGAGAAGCAGATGCACTCACTCCTGAACTGTAGTCTTCTTCTCCCTGCAGCCCTGGCAGAAGGGGCTGCCCACCGCCCCGTAACACCCAGGCCAGACCACGGTGCCTGCAGCAGCTGACACGTGGGTGGCAGCAGAGCGAGTCTAGCCCTGGGGTGGGCTGGAGGGAGGAGAAGGTGAAGCTTGTGGCACCCCCTGGCCTCACCTAGGGTCTTGCACCTCACCAGGCAGCCTGGCCACAACTCCCCTGCCCCCTTCTCCCACTGCAGGGGTAGGCACCTCCACTTTGCCCCACCAGCTCCAAGGCCTGGACACATGCCCCCAGCTTTGGCACACATGCTCCACATCCCCTCCATATATTCCTGCCAACACCCCCCACAACCCTGACAATCTCCAAGCCCAGGCCCTCCAAACCTTGCATGCCATAGACTTACCCACTTGCTGCTTGGGCTGCTCCCACCACCATGCCTGGCTTTTTGCTGGTCACATGTGTGGACACAAGTTGTCTCATGTGGCATCCCTTGTCCGTCTCCAGTTACCTTCTCACAAGTTCCCCCCAGCCCCAAACAGCTCCTTGCAGGCTGCAAGGATGTCAGCCTGCAAGGGGAAAACCACTGTGTCCTTCGATTTTCTCCTTTGAAGTGGAAAGTCCACACTTTTCTCCTTTAAATGAGAAAAAAAAAAATCTGCATTTTTACACAGCAAAACACAGATGCCTGCCACGTGGGAGGGACAGGCCTACAACCCAGAGACACGGCTCCATATCACTGTATCAGACACGCACTGATCAGGGACACATCCTGGGGCCAGCAAAAACATGCCCTCCGATGGCAGACTGGTTCAGGCAGGAGATTCAAAGGGCAGCAATTACCCCCATGGGTACCCCTGTCCACTTACATGCCTGGGGGTTAAATCCTAAGTGTGGTTAGCAAGCAAGCAGAGGGGAGACTTCCCAGGCCTTGGACTGGAGCCCAGGAGTCCTGCCCCAGCGTCCGTTCTGCCCCACCAAGGTGTCTGTCTGGGGAGCCCAAAGGGCACAAGGAGGGGCCCTGCCAGGCCCAGCCTGCCTGAGAGGGCAGAGCAGGGAGCAGCTGCAAGGGGCCTGCAGGGTCCAGCGAGGCTCCACTCCATGCTCTTATGACGCATTAGTGACCACTCCTCCCCCCAGATAGCTCTCCCGTTAAAAGAGAGCTACAGGATATTGTCTATAAGCAACAGCAAGTGTCTCCCAGGATCCAGACCAGGGCTCAGAGTGGACTTGGTCACGGCCAGCAGAGGAGTGAGGAGACCGCTCAGGCCACAGGGCTCCAGCTGCTCAGGCAGGGCCAGCCCCAGAGCCCCCTGGAGCCCAGGGCCAAACTCCTCCAGAAAGCCCCTGGCTGGGATCCAGGGGCTCTCTCTACCCTGGGAGGCAACCGAATCCCGTAGTGTCAGAGAGGGACAGAGTGAGACTCACAACACCAGGCATTGGTCTCACAGAAACTGGTTTTACTTTAGGGCTTCAGCTCCGAAGCCTTAATCTGGAGCCCAGGGCAGGGAGTGCAGACACCTCTCCTCAGCTTCCTCTCCCAGCTGCAGGGCAGGAGCCTGCCAGGAGCAGCCAACAGCCTCCCTGCAGCCTGCTGGAGCAGCTGGGCTGGAGCAAGCTGGGAGGTTAGCCCTGCCTGTGCTGCTCCCCCTGGCCTGCCCCTTCCCTCCTCCAGCCTGGCCTGCACAGGGCATGTTTCCACATACAAGCTGCTCCCCTGCATCTCCCCCACACCTAGTCCCTGTCTCTCAGTCCTACCCAGCCTGAGCGCTCCTTGTAGCACTGACCTCTTGCACTGATGCCATGCACTTTTCTGCAGGGAGTGAGACCCCCAGCCAGAGCACAGGGTCACGCAGCAGGGTCACTGTGTGTGCGCCTTGGCAAAGGGTACAGACATGGTCCAACAGGCACTGTCTATAGCACAGGGGCACAAGTACACACACATACAGTAGCAGCACATATGCACACACATACAAGTCCCTCCATATTATTCTTTGGTCAGACCCTGGCAAACTTCCTGTGAAAGCTTAGCTAAACGTAGCAAACCTGCCCACGTAGCTGCGTCTGGAAACTCAGTGCCACGACACCCAGGAGCTGAGCTTCCCTCCTGGGCTCTGGCCTATGCTCCTGCAGTGCCCTGCTCTGCCAGGCCCTAGTCCCAGGTGAGGGTTGGGAGCTGCAGACATCTTCACATGTTGCACAGGAGACAGGCAGCACAGGCACAGAGAAGGGCAGGCGCTGGGCCAAAGGGAAGCAGGTCCCTTACAGGCAGGTAGTGCCTTTGTCAGCATTTCCCCTGGGTGCGCTCAGGAAGACAGAAGGCAAAGCAATGCAGCCCCCAGCTCCACCCCAGGCCCCTGCCATTCACTGTAATACCTGCCCTACCCTAGGTGATTCCCAGGAGCAAGGGGAAGCCCCATCCTGGATCTGTATGCTCCAAGCTCCATCTCCCACTCCAACATGGCCTCCTCATCAGCTTGTGCTGCCCCACACCAACCCCACCTGCTGCCTTTGCGTCTCCTGGAAGAGCAGGAGCTCCTTGGGGCAGGGCCCTGATGTCTGCTCTGGGCCAGTGCAGCACGAGCACAACAAAAGCTGGACCAGAGCTGTAAGGACAAGGGAGGACCTGGCATGAGCAAAGGGAAATCCACAGACATCCCCTGAGAGCAGGGATCAGCAGCAGCCACTGCACTGGACCCGGGGAACAAAAGGCACACAAACAGGCACACATGCATGTGCATGCACACTAGCTGATTTGCAGTTTCCCCTGATCCATTCCCCATCTACAGACCCAAGAGGGGGTGTCATATTGGGGTTCAGGCCCTGAGCTGCCAGCATAACCCTGAGCTAGCAGGAGCCTGGGGAACCATGACATGACGTAGGACCAAGGTGGGGAGACCTCTCTTCCACTCCCAGCCCAGCCCTCTGAAGACCCGAGCTGGCAACAAGCAGGTAGCTGCAGGGGGGCAGGAGTGAGGAGACCTGGTGCCCCCAGGGCAGAACAGGAGCGGGGGAAGGTGAGGCCTCAGCCCCAAGCCCCTCAGGCTCCCAGGCTCCCCAGAGAGCACTGGCACCTCAGGCAACATCTATGGTGCCCAAAACCCTACAAAACCCAGGACCCATACCCTATCTCAGGTTACTGAATGGGCATTCAACATGACCTGCTGGGATATGGCCTCATCCCTGCCAGGTGCCATTGTCTACTGTCCACCAGGCAAATGGGGATGTCTTATCCCAACTAAGGAGAGAAGGCCCAAATGCACCAAGGCTGAGGATCAAGGGCCCCTGAGATACTTGTGCCCTGTCATCGGGAGGGAGAAGAGCAGGGAACTGAAGCCAGAGTCCTGCCCACAGCCTGGTTCAGCCATGGATCCAAGCACCGGCCCTTCCCCTCTGTCTGTGCTCATCCCACCACCTTCTTACGTGCAGAGACTCAGAGCCCTGTGCAGAGAGAGGAGGGCCCTGTGCTGAGCACTCCCAGCCCAGGGCTGCTCACACCCTCCTGGCACCTGCATGCAAATCCCTGTCCAGGGACTCCTGCTTAAATACAGCTTCTGGGCTGGGGAGCCTCAGTCCATGCCTGGCCCCTTCTTGCCTTCTGCGAGTCCCCCTTGTTATAGGGCAACAGAAATGAGCTCCTCATTTCTCTTCCTGTTTCTCCTCTCCTCTCTCCCATGTAGGTTGTGGGGAAGGGTGGTGGGAAGCGAGAGCACTGGGGCTTCCTCCCTGGACCTGCTTCTTCACCTACTTTCTCTTTTCTTTAGGTGTCCTCTCTGCTGTGCAGCTGGTTGAGTCTGGCCCAGGGGTGGTGAAGCCTGCAGAGACCCTCACCCTGACCTGCACCGTCACAGGTTTCTCCATCACCACCAGTTATTACTATTGGGTCTGGATCCGGCAGCCTCCTGGGAAAGGGCTGGAGTGGATGGGGAACATATATGGAAGCAGTGATAGCACAAGCTACAACCCGTCCCTCAAGAGCCGCATCACCATTTCCAAGGACAACTCCAAGAACCAGTTCTCCCTGCAGCTGCGCTCTCTGACAGCCGCAGACACCGCCACGTATTACTGTGCCAGAGACACAGTGACACAGAGCAGAGCAGGGGCTGCACAAAAAGGGGAAGCCCGTTCTTCTTAATGTAGCAACATTACAACAGTCCAGACAAGGAAGTTTCCACCTGAAAACCTCGCACACATGGAGGGAAACTCTAACAGGATCATCCTTGGCCATATGAGGGTTGTTATATTATAACACTCCAGACAGCAAAGGCCTGAGAGCTTCGCTGGGCATTTGACAAGACAGAGGTTATCCAGCAGTACAAGTCTCAAGAAGGCTTCATCACAGAGCATTTGGGGCCTTGTCAGCGTGGATGGGTATGGCAGTGGGGCTCCTCCTCACTGCCTGGCCCTGCCTGCCCAAACAGCCACCAGCACAATACTCCTCAATTCAAAACCCACATCTTTCCTGCAATTGCATTCACCAAACATTTCCAAAATGCTTGAAGGGAAGTACCCAGGTTCTCCTCTCCCTCTCCAGTTTTTCCTACACAGTGTGAGGGTTTGTGGAGTATTCACTCTAATCTCTTGGCGTATATAAATCACAGTGGAGTATATTAAGTCTCAAAATACCAGATAATTCGTCATTTCTTCCTTTCGCTGGTGACCCTGAGTCTTGCCTCCAATGTCTTGTTGTCGAAAAGAGTTTGTGTGGGTGGATGTAACCATTAAGCAATGGAGTACTGGTCTATCCTATTGAGTGTTTGACCTTTCTCAACAAAAAAAAAAAGGAGAAAAAAAAATGGTTTTTTATTTTTTAGTAAACCAGAAAGAAAAACTCACCTTCATGCTAAAGTTCTTTTATTAGGTGTCTATCTAATTTTTTTACATTGATTCTTAGGTCTCAGCATTGCCTGAGTTGTGTGATCTGACAGAAACCTGTTTCCCAAGCTACTGATTAATGCCTTTTCCAGTGGAGGTAAGTGTTATGTCCCATATCATCTTTTACCTTAGGTTTCTCCTTTATAATGATGCTTGAGCCTGACCCAATTTCCCAAACGAAGGATTTAAGAAAAGTTTTCCTTGTCACTGTGCGACTCCGCGGTCCCTCCTCCGCTGACTGTCGCTTTCTCAACGTCACGCTGACTCCAGGAGAGTATTCTTGTCGTTGATTATTTCTTCCGTTTCCCTCGACTCGACGCGGTCTCCTGTCTTTTCCAGCCACCTGACAGTCGATTCTCCTCTGCCCCATCTTCCTAATCAGCTGCCTCTTTGTTTCCATGTCATACCTCTCTCCTCCTCTCTGTCTGGTGATGCTCCAGGTGCATCGAGCAGCTGCTCCAGAAATGCAGTTTCCTCTTATTTGTTTCCCCCAGTTCTTTCCGTTTTTCATGTCATGCCGCTGCAAGTTCTCTATCTTCATGACAGTGTTCCTAACTCCCTTTGGCTCCCATAGCACTCATCTTCACGGCCACCAAACAAAAGAAACTCCTACACATCCTTGAATCCTCCTCGGCCATCACATCCTCAGCAGCCACTCAGGACCTTCCTTCTGCTTCTGTATTTCATCAGATATTTGAAACCCCACTCAGGAATACTTGTCACAGCGATCCCAAAGGTTGTTATGGAACCGGGGTGGCCAAATACCTTTGGCATCTTGGAAGCTCATCTTTTTACTGAGCTGAATAGACTCTCTCAGGTGACAACCTCTGCAGGGACCATTCTCACGGGGAAGCCTGCACAAGGACACCTCCCTGCACAGACACGGCTCTGTAGCTCTCTTCCAGCCTGGTGCCTCCCCGGGCTCCAGCTCCTTCTCATGCAGCAGGCCCTGGGCACCTGCAGGGCAGAGATTGCTCTGTGCCCAAACAGCCGCACCCTTGCACCCAGGCAGCAATGGGGGAAGGGATCACAATGGTCACCAGGGAGAAAAGCAGGAGCAGCAGGCAGGGAGACATGGTAAGGGCCTGGACCCTGCTCTCTGCTCAGCACCAGCCAAGCCTGGCACCTGAGAGCAGGCCCAGGCTGCTCCTCCCATGGGTAAGGCCAGCTGCAACAGGAGGGGCTCTTGCATCTCCAGGACCCCCATATCTCCATGGACAGGACCCTTCCAGAAACCACCCAAGCCTTGGCTTTCCCAGGAGCGTGGAGGCATTAGGCACAGCTGGCATTGCCCTTCGCCAGGACCCTTATGTCTCCATCCTCTGACCAAACCCTAAATACACACAGTCTGCCTCTGGCTCTCAGCGCCACTGTGACTCCCTGCACCCAGCAAGCCAAGCACTGACTCTCTGCTCCTCTGCACCCAACAGGGACAAGGCTGCCTCCCCCTGGCCTCAGACACGTCCACACCTAGAGGCACTACTCTGCCAGGGGTGGGGACAGAGTGGCAGAAATGCCACCGTCTGTGCCCCTCTCTAGAAATCTGTCTCTGCCAGCGTGAGAGGCTGGTGTTGAATCCCTCAGGGAGGGGGATCTTCCTCCCTGCCTACACCAGAAAAGCCTGGTGCCTCGGATGTGGATTCTGTGGTCACCTGGGGGAGAGGGGGTGTGGGGGGAGGGAAAAGCCCCGCTCACCGGCCCAGGTAGCCAGTGATGGTTTTTAAATTGGTTGGCTAGTGGCCAGCACTGGCAGCTTCGATTGGACCGGGCTGCTGAGGTCAGAGAGGTTATTTAAAGGCCCGGTCCAGGAAGAAGGCAGCCATTAGCCATGCGGTCATCCAGGTGAATCTGAAACTGGGAGACGAGCTTCACCATCTGAACCTGACTCTCTCCTCATAACCACAAGCTCAAAGAGTGCCCTGCCTCCAGAGGAAACTACAACCACCTCTGGATGATGCGTGTTAGTAAGCTACTCGAGATCCGACTAGATATTTAGCTTACAGTAACTCAGATGCGTGATCAAAAGGCTACCTCAGCCTTGCTGGTTTGCTCTATGGGATTCCTCTGATATTCCTCTGATACTGCTCTACCTTTTACCCTGTTTGCGCCCTACCCCCTGTCATCAATGAAGTGCTCCTTTGTGACCGGTGTGGGAGACTTACTGAGGGGTGGGTCTAAATTATGCCGAGGAGGCCCCTTAGGTCTGCGGACTAAGGGAGACTTTCCTATTAAGCCCCTGACTTGGGGAAGTGCCTGTATTGGGTCTAGTACCAAGTGGACGATCAGGCCTGCATTTTCCAAGGCGTGCAGAGCCAGAATTGAGTCCAGAGCCTGGGATGGTGGCAGTGGGAACTCCAGGCTAGCGGGGGTGCTCCAGGGAAGGGGTGGGCCGGACAGGAGGCACCCCAGGGAGGCACTCGGAGCCTGGAAGGCTCTGCAGGACAGACGCCTCTCCTTTCAGTGACTGGCCTGTGCCCAGGCTCTCTCCCCCATCCTGAGGCCAGCTCATGGCCCTGTGTGACGACCCATGCACTATTTGGCTTGCTTTTTTATGGCAAATGTTGGAGGCCCAGGCCACCTTGCAACACCAGGGCTTGATCAGCTCCTGGACCCATGGGAGGCTGTTCCCATATCACTAGCCTGCCCCTGTACATGACTAGGGATTACAGACCTGAGCCGCCTCGAATCGCACCCAGCATCTGGGCTCCATGCACCGATCCATGTACTGTTTCCTGGCCAGCTGCCAAGGAATGCACACCTGGACTGCCATGTGCAGTCTGAGCCCCACGCCATCTGGTCCACGCACCATCTTCCTTTTTCTTCCCCGCAATGCATCTTCCATGTGCTGAGCACACGGCTCCTTTTATTGCTTTGGTGGCTCCATACCCAGTGTGTTGCCAGACCTGGAAAATGCAGCTACCATCAGGTGTGGGAGTCTCCTTGCCCTCCTCCCCCAATCCTGGAAGGGTGGGGTTGGCTCCACCCACCCTTACCTTACCTAATTGGTGGGTGGGGTCCATCAATCAAAATGGAGATTTCTGAGCCCAGGGCCTGCTGGGTTGAATCAGTAAGTCTGCCACACAGGTATTCAAAACCTGGAGCCCATGAACAGCTTCATCCTGATGCAACATCACTTGCTCTTTCAATTCCACCTGTGCAGCAAGATGAGGCCCAGCCTCCCCAAAACACCATGGGGCAAAACACATCATCCTCACTGACAGCTTCACTTCCCACAGCCATGACTGCCTTCAAACCACGGGCACAGCTCTGGGTACCATACGCCCACAAGGTGCTAACCTCTGCCTGCTGGAAGAGGGACTTGGAGAAAACTGCACCCCCAAGGGCACGTGCATTATGGAGAGGATGTTGGCATCATCTGGTCTGATCCCCTTACTCACCTGCTGAGCTCCAGCACGGGTTCAGCAGCTACTGCCTTCCAGCACAGTCTCTCTGCAATACTCCTACAGTTAACCTCTCCAGGAACTGTGGCGGGCCTGCACTGAGCCACCCACCTCACTGCACCCACCTACCTTCCAGGCTCCGAGTGTCTCCCTGCGGGTGCCTCAGGTGTAGCCAACCCCTTCCTGGAGTACTAGCCTGGGGTAGTGCTGCCACCACCCAGGGTCTGGCCTGATCCTGGCACTGTGCCCCCTGGGAAACACAGGCCTAGAGGCCCTCAAGGGCACTCGCCCCACTTCAAGAACGTCAGGGCTTCCTTCAGACTAAAGCACAAATCGCGGTCTCCCTTAGTTAGCCGAACCAAGGGGACCCCGAGGCATAATCTAGACCCACTCCCAGTATGTCTCCCACGCTAGGCACAAAGAAGAACTTTACTGGTTACAAGGAGCAGGTTTGGATAGGGTACAGAGTAGAGTGATATCAGAAAAATCCCATAGAGCAAACTGGCATGGCTGGGTAGCCTTTGATCACACATCTGTGTGGCTGCAAGCTATGTATCGAGTTAGACCTCAGTTAGCTTACTCACAAGTCTCATCCAGAGGCAGGTGGAGATTCCCTCTGGAGGAAGACAGTTCCTCGATCATGAGTTTCAAAACTGAGAGCAAGTTTTCTGATGGTCCAACTCTTCTCTCTCTCTCTCTCTCTCTGAGTTTTCATCATTGCTACTCGCCCCACCACACCACCCCTGATCCTGGGCAGTCCTTAACATGTATGGACCTTATGACATCATTTACCTGGTCCAATGGAGGCCAGCACCTGTTGGCTGCCAGGCAACCAATTTGAAATGCATCGCTTCTTGCCGGGCAGACTGGCAGGGTCTCTAGCCCCTCCCCCTCTACTCAGGGTGGAATTGCTTAGAGCAAATCGGGAGCCTAAGCCCCTCACCCAGGTATGTGATGCCAGTCATGCAGGCAGAGGGAGCATGTTTACCCCCCCTCAGGAATGTATCTAACTCGGGTTACTTAGAAGTGATGGGATGTCTGCCCTCTGCACGGCCCATATTAATGACATTGTAATAGAGTTTTGCAGGAGAGACAGAGGCGACCTTCTGCCACAGACACGACCACAGCACCCGGGATGATCTCTCTACAGCCCTGCACATGCCCCACTGGAACTGCACTGATGGGGACAGCACCAGCCACACCAAAGCAGCTGCCAGCTCCATGCAGGAGAATAAACCCCCCACAGGCCTTGGAGGGACACCCAGAGAGATCCCCCAGACTCAGACCCAGGGGTGTCTGGCACCCAGGGGAGATTTCACTTCAGGTCTTCAACTCTGCAGCTCAGCCTGGATCCCAGGCCAGGGAGGGGAAATGCCTCTCACCTGGGCACCTTCCTCTGCACACTGCCTCCCCCCCAGCCTCTCCCACCTGCAGGGCAGAGGACTGCAGGGAGTGGCCAACCACCTACGGCTGCAGCCCTCCCTGGACTGAGCCTGCTGGAGCAGCAGAGCCTGATGACAGGTGACTGCAGCCCTGGGAGATAATTAGGTCCCATGTCAACCCTTTCAAGCCTGCTCCCCTCCCAGCTGTCTAGTCCCATTGAGACCATGGAAGGGGTGATACCGTCCTATCGATAAGAAAGTGGAAGTTGTCCCCGTTGTCTCTCAAGGGCCGTATCCCCCACTCTGCAGACACTCCCAGGGCCAGATCCCTGCAGCTGAGCTTCCAACAGCTGGGGGCGCCACCCCAACTCTGTGCAGCCCTGCAAGGACACAGCATCCCAAAGTTCAGCAGGGCCTGTCCTGAGGCAGGCATGTCCAGAGAGATTCAGATTCCCACCAGATCAGAGCTTCCTGCTGGCGTTCCCCGGGAGCACGAACACACAAAACCAGGGAGGCTCCTGCTCCCTCCCCTGGCCCTGCAGACACTCCGGTTGAGCCAGGCAGATTCCTCCACCAGGGGGCAGCACCTGCCCCACCCATATGCCACCCTTGGCATAGAGAGGCAGCCCCTCCCCCTCCCTCCAACCCCAGCACTCACAGACCCATCTCCTTCCCACCAGCAAGAGGCAGCTCCACACACCCCAAGTGTTTGCCAGGCCCCTAAACACCCCACCTGCCCCTTTTCTCATGAGGCTCATGGCCCCAACCTTAGCCAGCCCCTGGCCATTGCATAGACAGAGACACAGACACACCTGAGGCTTTCTGGCGTTCTGGCCCCACAACGCCCAAGTGGCCCAGCAAGACGCTGCCTTGCTCTCTAATGGGTCTCATGGCCAGACCTGTGCCCCTGTCAACAATGCCCCCCACACCAGGCTCCTTCCTTCATCACCACACCTGCCTCCTCCCACTGAGGAGCAATCTCCACCTGTTTCCTTCCCTCGGGAGATGCTTCTTCCTGGGAACAGCAGTGGGGAAAATCCACCTCTTGCAAGGACCCACACCTCAGCCTCCCCTGCTCCAACCCTGCAGTGCCTGGGACCTCTGCTCATTTGTACATCGGTGCTCATGAGGCAGCAAGGCAAGGGAGGGCTCCTCAGCAGGAACCAGCCTCCGGGGCATGAGTCTGATGGAGCAGCTGGACCTGATGGGCAGGTAATGACTGCAACTGAGAGGTAATTAGGGCCTCATTAACCCTTTCCAGCCTACTACTCTTCCAGCAGTCTGGTCTCCATCAGAGCATGGACAAGGTGTGTGTTTATGCACAGGAGGGTGGAAGTTGGCCCCTTGGCTCTCCAGGACCAGGTCCCACCTCTGCACACACTCCACCCTAGGCCCCTGCTATTCACTGTAATAACTGCCCTACACTAGGTGATTCCCAGGAGTACGGGGAAGCCCCATCCTGGATCTGTATGATCCAAACTCCATCTCCCACTCCAACATGGCCTCCTCATCAGCTTGTGCTGCCCCACACCGACCCCACCTGCTGCCTTTGCATCTCCTGGAAAAGCAGGAGCTCCTTGGGGCAGGGCCCTGATGTCTGCTCTGGGCCGGTGCAGCACGAGCACAACAAATGCGGGACCAGAGCTGTAGCCAGTCAGAGCTGTAAGGACAAGGGTGGACCTGGCATGAGCAAGGGAAATCCACACACATCCCCTGAGAGCAGGGATCAGCAGCAGCCACTGCCCTGCACCCAGGGAACAAAATGCACACAAACAGGCACACATGCATGTGTATGCACACTGATTTGCAGTTTCCCCTGATCCATCCCCCATCTCCAGACCCAAGATGGGGTGTCACAATGGGGTCCAGGCCCTGACCTGCCAGCCTAACCCTGAGCAAGCAGGAGCATGAGGCACCATGACATGAAGCAGGACCAGGGTGGGGGGACCTCTCTTCCACTCCCAGTCCAGCCCTCTGAAGACCCGAGCTGGCAAAAAGCAGGTAGCTGCAGGGGGGCAGGAGTGAGGGGAGCTGGTGCCCCCAGGGCAGACCACGAGAGGGGCAAGGTGGGGCTCTGAGCAGGTCTCAGGGGTCGGTGAAGCCCAGAGGGGGCTGACTATCAGGGACAAACATCATGACTGGGGGCCTCAGCCCCAAGCCCCTCAGGCTCCCAGGCTCCCCCAGCTAGCACTAGCACCTCAGGGAACATCGCTGGTGCCCAAATCCCTACAAAACCCAGGACCCATACCCTAACTCAGGTTACTGACACACAGGCACACAACATGACCTGCCTGGACATGGCCTCATCCCTGCTAGGTGCCATCGTCTCCTGTCCAACAGGCAAATGGGGATGTCTTATCCCAACTAAGGAGAGAAGGCCCAGATGGACCAAGGCTGACGATCAAGGGCCCCTGAGATACTCGTGCCCTGTCAGCAGGAGGGTGGAGAAGAGCAGGGAACTGAAGCCAGAGTCCCTGCCCACAGCCTGGTTCAGCCATGGATCCAAGCACCGGCCCTTCCCCTCTGTCTGTGCTCATCCCACCCCCTTCTTCTGTGCAGAGACTCAGAGCCCTGTGCAGAGAGAGGAGGGCCCTGTGCTGAGCACTCCCAGCCCAGGGCTGCTCACACCCTCCTGGGACCTGCATGCAAATCCCTGGCCAGGGGCTCCTGCTTAAATACAGCCTCTGGGCCGTGAAGCCTCAGTCCATGCCCAGCCCCTTCTTGCCTTCTGGGAGTCCCCCTTGTTATAGGGCAACAGAAATGAGCTCCTTATTTCTCTTCCTCTCTCTTCTCTCTTCTCTCCCATGTAGGTTGTGGGGAAGGGTGGTGGGAAGCCAGAGCACTGGGGCTTCCTCCCTGGACCTGCTTCTTCACCTACTTTCTCTTTTCTTTACGTGTTGTCTCTGCTGTGCAGCTGGTTGAGTCTGGCCCAGGGGTGGTGAAGCCTGCAGAGACCCTCACCCTCACCTGCACTGTCACAGGTTCCTCCATCAGTGGTGGTTACGGTTGGAGCTGGATCCGGCAGCCTCCTGGGAAAGGGCTGGAGTGGATGGTGAACATATATGGATACAGTGATACCACAAACTACAACCCACCCCTCAAGAGACGCATCACCATTTCCAAGGACACCTCCAAGAACCAGTTCTCCCTGCAGCTGCGCTCTCTGACAGCCGCAGACACCGCCACGTATTACTGTGCCAGAAACACAGTGACACAGAGCAGAGCAGGGGCTGCACAAAAAGGGGAAGCCTGTTCTTCTTAATGTAGCAAAATTACAACTGCCCAGACAAGGAATTTTCCACCTGAAAACCTCACACACATGGAGGGAAATTCTCATAGGATCATCCTTGGCCATCTGAGGGTTGTTATAATTGGACTTATAACATTGCAGACAGCAAAGACCTGAGAGCTTTGCTGGGCATTTGACAAAACAGAGGTTATCAAGCAGTACAAGTCTCAAGAAGGCTTCATCACAGAGCATTTGGGGCCTTGTCAGCATGGATGGGTATGGCAGTGGGGCTCCTCCTCACTGCCTGGCCCTGCCTGCCCAAAGCACCACCAGCACAATACTCCCGAATTCAAAAACCACATCTTCTCTGCAATTGCATTCACCAAACATTTAAAAAATGCTTGAAGGGAAGTATGCAGGTTCTCCTCTCCCACTCCAGTTTTTCCTGCACAGTAGACTCCAGCTGCCAGGGATCACAGTCACATCTGTCCTCCACTGACACTCCCAGCATCACAGCCCTGCCACTTGGAGGAAACCAGGAGCTTAGTCCAGCTCGGATCCCAAGCTGCACAGTTTTTCCAACCAAGACCTGACCCAAGAACACCGGGTATTTTATAGTTTCCTGGACAATCTTAGCTGCAGCAATGCTTCCTCCCTGTTGTACAACAGAACCACAAACAAACACCAAAGACAGTGTCAGAGATAAAAGAAGTGCAAGATCTCATGCCAGCATCGTCATCTTGAGGACCAAAAACCACCAGTCCCTGCAGCCGCACTCCCTGGCAGCCACCAACCCCACCACGTATTACTGAGCTGGGGACAGGGTGACAGAGCCGCGCAGGGGCTGCACAAGAGGCAGAAGCAGGCTCTGATCAGACACCAGCACCAATTTTTCCTGAGAGAGACAGCGTGCGACTGTAATAACAAGAAAAAGAGTCAAAGGCCCCAAACCTGGAGAAACCCCCGCCCTGCCCTGCCCTGCCCTGCCCTGCCCGTCTGAAGGAAACGTGCCCTTTTCCCAGAGCACAGCGAGGTGCTGCCTGTGTCCAGGGACCAGCTGGGAATCACCAAGCGGGACACAAGGGATGTGAAGACCTTCTGCAAGGCCCTCAGTCTCTGCAGAGAGAGGCAGCCAGGACTCACTCACCATCGACCCCAGCACCTCACAGCACACAGCAGGGTCAGTCTATGCCACAGGGAAAGCCCCAGCCCATTCCTCCCAGTGGGACCCAGGCATTCCCAGTTCCCCCACCTTCCTCCTCCTGCCCCGTCCCTCCAACAAGCCCAAGCCCCTGAGTCAGTGCTAGTGGAGGGGGAACACCAACCCCCAAGAAAAAAAATTGTTTTAATTAAGCTTTAGCATAAATCAATAATACTTAGCAATAATATAGCAGCCATTTTATTGTATGTTTTAATGTATGGATTTTAAGTTGTTATTATGAATTAAGTTTGTTATTGCATCTTTACAGCGATTGCAGGTTGTCCAGCAACACCCTCCTAGCTACCCATGGGCATTACCAGCCTATATACCAACACCCCACACCAGGATGGCATCCAAGCCTGCCTTACATATCTACAAGAGCAAGATTACAATTCAGAGTACAGACCCAAAGATATTAGTGACCTTATACACTTCATCCTCATACACAGCAATATCACTTTTAATAACCAACACTTCCTCCAGATCATCGGCACAGCTATGGGCACCAAAATGGCCCCACAGTATGCCAACATATGTATAAGCCACCTGGAAGAAGAATTTCTCAAGGACTGCACCATCAAACCCTTGCTGTACTTAAGATATATCGATGACATCTTCATCATTTGCACTGAAAACCTGCAATCTTTGATTGCGTTCCATGAGAAATTCAACAATCACCATCCCTCCATCTGACTATCTCTTGAATACTCCAGCACCAACATCTCCTTTTTGGACATGATGATCAGCATCCATAATGGCCAACTACAGACCTCTTATGCAAGATCTCACAGACCAACATGTATATCTGCAGTCAACAAGCAATCACCCTAAAAACACCAAAAAAGCTGTGCTATACAGCCAAGCCCTCAGATACCCCCAAATTTGCACTGAGGAGAACACCCGGGATTGCCACCTCACCAGTCTAAAAAAGGCTTTCACCCAACAAGGAAACCTCTCCAGAAAGATAGATTTTAGACAAAGAAGTTACAGAGTCAGGAAAGGTGGACTGGTCACCCAGCACCAGCTTGATAATCTCTGTAAAGGAGAGAGACTTAGCAGTAAGGAGGTGGAGTAACACTCTGTGAACTTCACTGGAGCAGTCTGTCTCCCCCACTCCTGATCTCATGCTAACTAGGCTGGCCAACCATAATATTTTAGCAACAAACATTGGTAACTATAACATTCGCAGAGTGATTTGAGTGTGTGTGTGTGTGTGTGAGTGCTCTTTTGCATATTATAATCAATAAATGAAGTATTTTGCATTATCTCCCTCAAAGTCTTGCTCATCATCAGAGCTATTTGGTAATTTGTGCAGCACTCTCACCTCCCAGATGGACACCTTCCTCTCCAAACTCCTCTTCCCTCGGTTTCTTCAAGCTGCAGGACAGGAGCCAGCCCAAAGCAGGAACTAGCCTCCCTGGCATGAGTCTGATGGAGCAGCTGGACCTGATGGGCAGGTAATGACTGCAACTGAGAGGTAATTAGGGCCCCGTTAACCCTTTCCAGACTACAACTCTTCCAGCAGTCTGGTCTCCATCAGAGCACGGACAAGGTGTGTGTTTATGCACAGGAGGGTGGAAGTTGTCCCCTTGGCCTCTGCAGGACTAGGTCCCACCTCTGCACACACTTCCAGGGACTAGGCCCTTGCAGCTCCAACATCTGGAGACACCCTCCCACCAGCCCCTTCTAGCTTTGAAGTGAAAGGGCATCATCTAGTTCAGCACAGCCTATGTAGAGAGGCAGAGATGTCCAGAGAGACTCAGTGCCCTGCCAGGTCCCAGCTTTCTGCAGCATGTGGGACAAGGGCCCTCGCGGCAGAGACAGCCCGAACCAGGGACGTTACTGTGCCCTTACCCCGACCCTGGAGAGACTCAGGCTGAACCAGGCTGATTCCTCCACCAGGGGGCAGCACCTCCCCCACCCACCTGTCACCCCCGCCCCCCACACCCCCACCCAGCTCCTGTCCCACTGCACCAGCACACGGGGACCCCGGCTCCTTCCCACCAGCAAGGGACGGCACCACACACCCTGCACTGTGTTTGCTAGGCCCCTAAACAGCCTCCTGCCCCTTCCCCTAAGCATTCCCCACTAGGGATGCAGACACAGCCCCTACCCACAGCCTGCAGCCAGGCAGGGCTCAGCTACCAGGGGCTCTCACTACCCTGGGAGGCAACCAAATCCCCCAGTGTCAGAGAGGGACACAGCGAGAACCCCAGCCCCAGGCACTGGGCTCTCAAATGTGGTTTTACTTTAGGGCTTCAGCTCCCAGGCCTTAACCTGGAGCCCAGGGCAGGGAGCACAGACACCTCTCCCCTCCTCTTCCTCTCCCAGCTGCAGGGCAGGAGCCTGCCAGGAGCAGCCAACAGCCTCCCTGCAGCCTGCTGGAGCAGCTGGGCTGGAACAAGCTGGGAGGTTAGCCCTGCCTGTGCTGCTCCCCCTGGCCTGCCCCTTCCCTCCTCCAGCCTGGCCGGGACAGGGCATGTTTCCGCATACAAGCTGCTCCCCTGCATCTCCACCACACCTAGTCCCTGTCTCTCAGTCCGACCCAGCCTGAGAGATCCTCGTAGCACTGACTTCGTGCACTGATCCCATCCACTTTTCTGCTGGGAGTGAGACCCCCAGCCAGAGCACAGGAAAGAGCAGCAGGGTCACTGTGTGTCTGCCTTGGCAAAGGGTACGGATATGGAGCAATAGGCACTGCCTATTGCACGTGGGCACAAGTACACACACATACAGTAGCAACACATATGCATACACATAGAAGTCCCTCCATATTATTCCTTGATCAGACCCTGGCAAACTGTCTGTGAAAGCTGAGCTCAACCTAGCAAACCTGCCCATGTAGCTGCTTCTGGAAACTAAGAGCCATGACACCCAGGAGCTGAGCTTCCCTCCTGGGCTGTGGCCTCTGCTCCTGCAGTGCCCTGCTCTGCCCCCTGCTCCTCCAGGCCCTAGCCCCAGGTGAGGGTTGGGGGCTGCAGACATCTCCACATATTGCACAGGACACAGACAGCACAGGCACACAGAGACGGGCAGGAGCTGGGCCAAAGGGAAGCAGGTCCCTTACAGGCAGGTAGTGCCTTTGTCAGCATTTCCCCTGGCTGTGCTCAGTAAGACAGAAGGCAAAGCAATGCAGCCCCCTGCTCCACCCCAGGCCCCTGCCATTCACTGTAATACCTGCCCCAACTCTAGTTGATTCCCAGGAGCACGGGGAAGCCCCATCCTGCATCTGTATGCTCCAAGCTCCATCTCCCACTCAAACATGGCCTCCTCATCAGCTTGTGCTGCCCCACACCGACCCCACCTGCTGCCTTTGCATCTCCTGGAAAAGCAGGAGCTCCTTGTGGCACAGCCCTCATGTCTGCTCTGGGCCAGTGCAGCACGAGCACAACAAAAGCTGGACCAGAGCTGTAGGCAGTCAGAGCTGTAAGGACAAGGGAGGACCTGGCATGAGCAAGGGGAAAGCCACAGACATCCCCTGAGAGCAGGGATCAGCAGCAGCCACTGCACTGGTCCCGGGGAACAAAATGCACCAAAACAGGCAAACATGCATGTGCATGCACACTGCCTGATTTGAAGCTTTCCCTGATCCATCCCCCTTCTCCAGGCCCAAGAGGGCTTGTCATATTGGGGTTCAGGCCCTGAGCTGCCAGCCTAACCCTGAGCAAGCAGGAGCGTGAGGCACCATGACATGAAGCAGGACCAGGGTGGGGGGACCTCTCTTCCACTCCCAGCACAGACCTCTGAAGACCCGAGCTGGCAACAAGCAGGTAGCTGCAGGGGGGAGGAGTGAGGGGAGCTGGTGCCCCCAGGGCAGACCAGGAGTGCGGCAAGGTGGGGCTCTGAGCAGGTCTCAGGGGTCGGTGAAGCCCAGAGGGGGATGCCAATTAGGGACAAATCTCACCACTCGGGGCCTCAGCCCCAAACCCTTCAGGCTGCCAGGCTCCCAAAGCTAGCACTGGCACCTCAGGGAACATCGCTGGTGCCCAAATCCCTACAAAACCCAGGACCCATACCCTAACTCAGGTTACTGACACCTGGGCACACAACATGACCTGCTGGGATCTGGCCTCATTCCTGCCAGGTACCACCATCTCCTGTCCACCGGGCAAATGGGGATTTCTTATCACAACTAAGGAGAAGGCCCAAACGGACCAAGGCTGAGGATCAAGGGCCCCTGAGATACTCGTGCCCTGTCATCAGGAGGGTGGAGAAGAGCAGAGAACTGAAGCCAGAGTCCTGCCCACAGCCTGGTTCAGCCATGGATACAAGCACCAGCCCTTCCCCTCTGTCTGTGCTCATCCCACCACCTTCTTCTGTGCAGAGACTCAGAGCCCTGTGCAGAGAGAGGAGGGCCCTGTGCTGAGCACTCCCAGCCCAGGGCTGCTCACACCCTCCTGGGACCTGCATGCAAATCCCTGGCCAGGGGCTCCTGCTTAAATACAGCTTCTGGGCTGGGGAGCCTCAGTTCATGCTCAGCCCCTTCTTGCTTTCTGGGAGTCCCCCTTGTTCTAGGGCAACAGAAATGAGCTCCTTATTTCTCTTCCTCTCTCTCCTCTCTTCTCTCCCATGTAGGTTGTGGAGAAGGGTGGTGGGAAGCCAGAGCACTGGGGCTTCCTCCCTGGAACTGCTTCTTCACCTACTTTCCCTTTTCTTTAGGTGTGCTCTCTGCTGTGCAGCTGGTTGAGTCTGGCCCAGGGGTGGTGAAGCCTGCAGAGACCCTCACCCTGACCTGCACTGTCACAGGCGACTCCATCAGCAGTGGTTACTATTGGAGCTGGATCCGGCAGCCTCCTGGGAAAGGGCTGGAGTGGATGGGGAACATATATGGAAGCAGTGGTAGCACAAACTACAACCCGTCCCTCAAGAGCCGCATCACCATTTCCAAGGACAACTCCAAGAGCCAGTTCTCCCTGCAGCTGCGCTCTCTGACAGCCGCAGACACCGCCACGTATTACTGTGCCAGAGACACAGTGACACAGAGCAGAGCAGGGGCTGCACAAAAAGGGGAAGCCTGTTCTTCTTCATGTAGCAAAGTTAACAAAGCCTGAGACAAGGAAATTTCCACCTGAAAACCTCACACACATGCAGGGAAACTGCAACAGGATCAGCTGTGGCCATCTGAGGTTTTTTTTAGCTTTGGACCTATACATTTCCAGAAAGCACAGGTCTGAGAGCTCCGCTGAGCATTTGACAGATAGATGTTAGCAAGCAGTATAAGTCGCAAGGAGGCTTCATCAAAGAGCATTTTGGGGCCTCCTCAGCATGCTTCCTGGGAACAGCAGTGGGGAGAACCCACCTCTTGCAAGGACCCACGGCTCAGCCCAGATCACCCCCCAGATCAGGCTCCCCCGCTCCAACCCTGCAGTTCCTGGGACCTCTGCTCATTTGTACATTGGTGCCCATGGAGGCAGCAAGGCAAGGGAGGGCTCCTCAGCCCGTCACACTGGGAGGCCCAGGCCAAGCTCACACTTTGCAGTAATACCTGCAGGATGGAAGGAGCAAGTCCCATGGTCAAGTCCCATGAAGCAAGGTTTTCAGGAGCTCATGGGCCACAGGAGTCCACCAAGATTTACGGGCCTGAGCCTCTGCTTCCAAGGCAGCTCCTTCACGTGCCACCTGCCCCGGTAGACAACTCAATGGTCAGCAGAGGTCATACAGTCCAGGAGGACAAGGACACATCTCAGGCCTGTCACAAATTGTTTCCCAGGGCAACAGCATGCTCCACACCAGCCCACCCTGAAGCAGGAAACCTCTGGCCATGGGTCATGTCCAGGCTTGTGCCTTCAGCCACAGATTTTTTTTTTGCAAAAATATTTATTTATTGCTATATATGTTATGGGGTTCGAGCCACTCCCTGTCTTGTTCAAGTGCTCTCCTGGCACACCTTTGATTGGAGAAAAATAAAAAATTAATCCCGAAGGAAGAAGAGAACAGATGGCCACAGGGTGCTTAGGTCCATCAGCCGTGTCATTTATTTCCTCTTCCCCACCAGATACTGGATACAGATTCAACACAAAGTAACACAATCCTGTGGGTCTAACAGGTGGCTTGGAGTTAACTCACCCTGCCTTTGACCTTCTCTCATCTCTTCCTGGCTGGCCCCGTCTCGATACCCGGACTCTCTGCCATGTGGGCGACTGCTGCGGTAAGTACGAACCCGGTCTCACCTGCGGGTACCCTGTCTGCCATAGCGTGGCAAGCGCGGCTCCTGCCCTCGGCACCTGGCGTCCTTCTCACTCTCGGCCCAAGTCTCTCGCTCCTCTGCTGCCCTCCCTGGGTGACGTTCTTTTCTCAGCTGTCCGTTCTTGTCGCTGCCGCCTGGCCCCGGTGCCCATCTCCTCAGCTTCTTCCCGGTGGGGAGTTCCCCGCAGCCAGTCGCCCTTAGTTAACGTCAAGCTGTCGCTGTTCAACCTCCGTCCAATCAGCCCATGTGGGGTCCCGGACCCGAAGAAGCTGCCGCCGCCATTGACATCGGAGGCCGTGGGGAGGGACAGCGGTGGGTAGTGAGCGAGTAGACATGGAGTCACTGCTCCACGCCACAGCTGCTCCATCCAGCTCTGCAGGGGGCCCAAAGCACAGGGCCTGGGGCGGTCACCCTGAATCGCACCCCCAGGGATGGCCCTGGGGCTGAGCTGATCACAGACATGTGGAAGATGTGGGCAAATCCAGTCCAGGGTGGGAAGGGGGCCCTGGCACTGCTTGCCCAGACCCGGGTAGGTCAGGAAGGGCCAGCACTGCCTGTGGGGCTGAACACGCAAAGCATCAGGGCAAAGAGAGTCTCATTCTTCAGGGGAAGGAGCTATTCTCAGCCAAGCATCCTGATGGGGAAGCCTCTGTCTCTCCCCCTACCCAGTTGCCCCTGCAGAGACAATTCCCTGCCTCTGGGGCTGGGCAGGGACCAGCTGACAGCACACGGGACATTCGCATCCCTCTGCACTGCTTACCACGTTCCCCACAAAAACTGCACGGCTGTCCCGGGGTGTGGGACACCTCAGCCAGGGCACCGCATGCCCCACAGAAAATAGTCTGTTTTCCATTGCACGTCACAGAAAATAATTATGGCCATTGATGCCCAAACAACCACAGAAGAGCACCTTGCACTCTTACCAGATTTAATGTTACACTTTGGGTAGTGGACTGAATTCAGAAATGCTTGAACAAGGATACCTCGTTCTCTGAAGACAGCATTTATTGACCACGGACATTAGCAATTTCAAGCACAACAAAAAAGTTTTGCCTACACTAAGACACAGCCCAGCAAGACACAGTGACAACACACACAATTAGCCTGACTTAAAATGTAACATAGTAAACCGAAAGGACACCAGAAAGCCTTGCCCAGGTCTTACATAATCCTGGGGGCAGAGCGTCCCCTTGCAGCCAGGGATTCACAAAGTCCTCCTCGGGGATCTGCAGGTCTTCTAAGGCATCAACGAGGAGATCCCACAGGCCTCATCTCTGCCTGGGTTTGTATGGGTGAGTCTGCAGCGCCTTCACCCCTTGGGCGCCTTGACCATAGCATGTGTTTTCCAGTCCCTCACATGTCACACACCCCTCATGCCTTTCATGCATTCACTCTGTCCCTTCTCCGCCCCCTTGCAGGTTCTGCTTGGAAATGGAAATGTCATTCCCTGCTTTCTTTGGTCACATCAGCCCAAGCCATCTGGACTGTCCCCTGCTTCCTTAGCCCTCTTTCTGATGCACACTTCTGATGATTGTCCCAGGTCTTTGCCAACAATTTCCCCTCTTCCCTTGCATGCCTATCTTCCTAGGGACTCGTTAGAGACCTCTGGGGCCCAGCATGACACTGGATCCTTATAACTCTTAGACACACACCTCCCGGCCCATACGTACACACCTCGGCCAGGGACCGGTTCCAAGCTCAAGAACCGGGAACCTATGTGCCCAATGCCTGCTAAGTGCCTCGCCTACCGCTTCACCACAGCCAGGATTGTCAAGGCTTCTCCAATACATTGGACATGAGTCCAAGACCAAGGGCAGGGGCACATGCCTGTGGGCACATCTGCGCTTGTGCGCTGGGATTCTCAGGATCCTGAACTCAAATCACCTTGTGGTCACTGCTGCCCAGGTTGCCATCCTCATTACATTCCCCACCAATTCTTCCCTGATGGTGAGCAGCAGGTCAAGAAGAGCATGGCTCCGAGTTGGCCGCTACAGCACTTGCACCCGGAAGTTGTCCCCAATACTCTCCAAAATCTTCCTGGATTGCTTTCATGCTGCTGTAATACCCTCCCAGCAGATGTCAGGGTGATTGAAGTCCCCCATGAGAACCAGGCCCTACTCATACAAAAACCCACCGGGGCACCTGAGGCCTTGCCTCTGCTCTCCAAGTGGGAAGCCAAGTCCTGGAGGATAAATGCTGCCTTGGAGCACAATTTATTTGTTCCAAGCCAAATCATGTCCCAATGTGAGTGAGTCAAGAACCGTAAGTGACCCTACTACCAGCCCCACCTGGGCCTTTGGATGTTTCCAAGTCTTTGGCAGGGATCCTATATATTTGGGGGGGGGACACGGGGGGGGGGAGGGGGCGGGCGGGGACAAAAGTATGTTGTGCACGCCCAAGCCCCGCACACAAACTCCATGGCCATGGCACTGACAGCCCCAGCCCCTTCCACCAGCCCATACACACACACACACACACACACACACACCAAGGAAGCTGCCAGCTCCAGCCAGGAGAACAAATGCCCAGGAGCAGAGGGACATGCAGAGCAACTCCAAGCCTCAGGCCTGGGGCTGTCTGGGTGTCTAGGGAAATGGCACTCCCAATGCTCCTCCCACAGCTTCTTTCAGCTTCAGGGCCAGACCCTGCACAAAGCAACCAACTCCTTCCACACCACAACCCCAGGTCCAGCCTGCATGAGCAGCTGGGACTGATAAACTGCTGACTGCAGTTAGGCCTCTTTAACCCCTTACAGCATACTGTGCTCTGAGCTGGCTAGTCCCCACCACAGCATGGAAGGATGAGTCGGATTTACCCATAGGATGGTGGAAGTTGTCCTCTTGGTCTCTCCAGAGCCCTGTCTCAACTCTGGAGACAGTCACAGCAGTTAAATGCGCATATGACACGACTGTACTGTATATATCGATATAAATATATAATCTTCACCTCCAACACTATGCCATGTGACCCTTGTGGTTCACTCAGCAGCTCAAAGCACACTAAAAACTGGGGCTGTGCGAGACTTCAGACAGAGCTTCGGATCTTGAGAAGCTTCCCACGCTTTAGGGTCTGAAGCAGCACATCAGGGTTGAAGCGCTGCCTCGTTCGGCTTCCCGAAGAGCTTCGGAGCCGCCTTGGAGATCTGGCCTTAGGGTATAATGGGGAAACAATAAAATACCCATAACTTTGGGGGTTTTTTGTCCAATTTGGATGAAACTTTCAGGAATGGTAGACTCTGCAGAAAGGATGAAGCCTGCCAGGCTTCAAGAAGATCAGTGGTGGGTTTTGGGGGTAACATAACCCCAAATTCTTGAAAGCAAAACTCCTGGCACGTCTATGAGTTACAACACAGTGGGGTGAAAACTGCAGGGCTGGTAAATCTTACTGAGGCCGTAAAACCTGCCAAGTTTCAAGAAGATCTGCACAGCGGTTTGGGGGGAACTCTGGATCAGACCGGATGGCAGCCATTTGAAGTGGCCGGATCCAAAGCAGGAGTAGATCGCTGCCGACTCACACAGGCCGACTAGAAACCCATTACACAGTTTCCATCATGTGAACACACACATATCCCTATACCCGTACCCCCACCCACTGCCCTCCTCAGAGGGGTTAATCCTATAAACGTCCATGCCATACCCCTCTCCACCGGATATATATAACTAGTTTTGAAAGAAAAAAAATAAGTAGCTGGGTCAGCCATGCTCCCTCTCCACCCCTTGCAGGTGTGGCTTGGGGCTGGGCCAAGACCCCTACCCTTACGTGGCAGGATTGGAGTGAGTTTGCCCACTGCCCTGCGCTACGCAGAGGGATCGGGCCCACCTCCCCTGCCCTGGGCAACTCTCCATCCAGCCTAGACGCCAAAAATGCTGAGCACCGCTGGCACAGACGGCGATAAAGGATGAACCACAAAGGACCAATTGTGAATGTGAGGACAGGAAGAGTTTGTATGCTGCATTTTCCCCCATTTCCATCATTTGCTCAGTTTAATGGCAAGTGTTTACTAGCCCTTGCTGTCTGGTGTGCTGACCCCAGGGTCTCCCCTGTGCCAGAGACTGAGCCCCATGCAGAGAGCAGGGCCCTGTGCTGAGCGCTCCCAGCCTGGGGCTGCTTATACCCTCCTGGGAGCAGCATGCAAATCCCTGGCCAGGGCTACTGGTTAAATAGAGATCCTGTATCCAGGAGCCTCAGTCTGTACCCAGCCCCTTGCTGCCTGCTGACTCTCCCGTGTTATAGGGCAGCAGCAATGAACTTCTTCGGTATAAAACAGTACATACCTCACAGAAGCCCCATCATAGGGTGTTTGGGATCCTCATCGCTGCGAACGGCCGTGGCAGTGGGGCTTCTCATTCCCTTGGGCCCTTGTGGCATGTCCAGCCCAGCCTGCCCAAAGGGGGAGCAACACAATAGTCCAAGTCCTGAATTTCCAAGAAACATTTCTGCTGGCATTATATTCAGCTAAGTGTAGCCCAGGTCTACACGGGGTTGTATTCCCCTCTCCAATTGAGGGAATAATTGGCAGGTCAGTGTGCTGTGGAGGGACACAGCAGCCCAGTGGCTGCCGTTGTCCCCTATAGTGTCAATCCCAGTCAATCAATTACTGAACTATATACAAATTTATTACTGCAATAAAATCATTAAAGGGTAAGGACATAAATTATATATGTACAAATTTACAAAACAATATACCCTATACCATTTATATACACCCAATTATTATTAAAAAATACAAATGAATAACAGAACAACCCAGAACAAAGGTTATGGATGGAGCAACCTTATAACTCTGTTAATATACTAACTATTACTTCAACTTATTCACATAAACTTTAAGGCACAGTCTACAAATATAAAAAGGAATCCTTAGACTACGCAGGTGCCCTCTAGGGCAGGGCCCCATTCCCAAGGTACCACCACAGTAAAGGAGACGGGGGGGGGAAAGAAAAGGAGAGGCAGACCCCCAAAACTCCTAAGACCCCGCTGTCACCCAGGAGTGGCCACGTGGTGTCCCTTCACAACCATGGGGGTCTCTCTCCTGAGGGGACCCTCTGTCCAGGGTTACTTACCACTCCACAGGCCCGCAGGGTTGCCTCCCATTCTGCAGGTCGAGCAAGGTTCCCTGCCAGGCTTTCCTGCCGCCCGACTCTGCTGCCACCGGCCTGGCTTAGGGCCACGTACAGCACTGTGTGTAGTGGGCGCTTCACCTTGTGCTACGGGTTGGAGGCCCAGGCAGCCTTGTACAGCACCGGTACTCCGTCTGCTCCTCGACTCTCTGGGCAGCATCGTCTGCACTGAGCTGCTTCTGCATGACAAAGATGCTGCTCTGTACACCAGCCTGTGCACCATGTCTCTGGCCACGCACCAAAAGGTGCAGACCCGAGCCACCTCATGCAACTCCCAGGGCCCAGACACCGTGTGCCGTGCTGCACACCAAGAGCCTAACTGCTGGGGCGGTCTGCAGCTCCCTGCTGATGGACATCCTCAGGGACTCTCCTGGGCTCCGGCTTCACCTGCCGAGCCGCTCTCCTCCGCTCTACGCCCTGCTCTTCTCCCTTCTCCGCCATCTCCCTCTGCCGGGCGCGCAGCTCCTTTCATATTCTCCAGGGCTCCCACCCTGAACTCTTCGCGACCGGACAGTGCTGCAGTCTCCAAGCAGGTCCGCTTCACCTCTTCTTCCCCTCCATTCAGGACAGGGGCATGGCTTCATTGCTCTTGCTGCTTCCTGATTGGTGGATGCACTCCACCAATCAAAACAGCAGAATCTCAAGCCTGGGCCTGAACCCAAGCTCTGAAACATGCGCTGCTGCAAGGACATTTCCAAAAGGCTTGAGGGGAAGCACACAGCTCTCCTCCCCCATTCCCATTTCTCTCAGCTCCTTTGGCTTCCAAAGAAACGCTGCTTGTGGGCACCAGAGAGGAAGGAATCTCTCCTCTACCACCTCAGGTCCTGCTAGGCCCTCACAGCCTCACCAATCGTTCAGGACACTCTTTCCTGCTTCTGTATTTCATGGGTCATTTGAAAAAGCCAGAAAAAATCTTTGGTTACATGAATGCCACCACCTCCCTGCACCCTGGATCAGGTCTGCCCTGCCCTGGCACCCCCAAATCCCTGGTTCTGCACCTTCTCCCACCCAGCAGGGAAGGGATACGACACAGAGCTGCTGCCACCACCCCTCCTGGCTGGGCTCAGGCAGGACAGCAGCAGCGGGGCAGTAAGAGCCATGGTGGGTGGCTGGGCAGGTGTGTCGTCCTTTCCTGCTTGCTCCCCTTGGACAGCCCTGGGAGGTCAAGGCAAGCTGGGGGGCACAGGGGCCATGATGGGAAGTGGGTTTTCTGTAGTCACTGGCTTTCTCTAGGACAGGGACAAAGAAAGTGATTCAGGAGCTAGAGCTTGAGCCAGGGAAAAGAGGTGCTCTGTACATGTCCCAGGACCAAGCCAAGGCACTGTCTGTGAGGAGAGAGCAGCTGGGACTTTGGGTAAGACAGAATATCCTAAATCCTCTCAGTGTCCTGGCCCCTTCCTGCCAGACCTCTCAAGGGCAGTGGCTGCCCTGGGCACAGGGGCAGCAGCCTCCCAGGACCAGGCTGTGCCAGGGGCTCCAGGCTGTAGCCCCCGTGCAGCCAGCATTGGCCCTCAGCCTGGCACCACCGCCCATCTTTCCTGGGTTACCGAAGGACTCATTCCCAGATTAACAGGCAGAGTCACTCCCCAAAGCCTTGGGAACCATGTGCCAGACCTGGGTCTCTCCCTGCCCCACTGTGCCCTCAGGCCCCAGTACCAAGGTTTCCTGTTTCCCCAATCGAGCACAATTCCAGCTTCTGCAAAGGTCTGCAACCGAGAGCACCTCTGATCTGCTGCTTCTCCCCTCCCTGCTGGGCACCTGCCTCTCCAGCCTGCAGGGCAGGAGCCTGCCCAGAGCAGCAAACAGCTTCCTACTGGAGCCCTCCAGCCTCTTCTGACAGCTGGTCCAGGGGAAGCTGATCTCAGTGTGGGGAGATCATTATATCACTCATAAGCCCTTCCTGGGGCAGGGAAGTCTCCAGTTGGGCTTTTTCTTCCCTGCTTCAGGGATCTGCAGCTCATTCCCTCTCCCTGCAGTCCCTACACAGTTTCCAACAAAGTCTTGTTTTGGTTACAGAAACCTTGGAACCTCCCATTCATTCAGCCCATAAGCTTCAACTCTGTCCTGCCATCTTCAAGCCTGGCCCCAGACAAGGGCACCTGACACTGTCCTTGCTTGGTGCTGGACACACCCCAGGGTCTGCTAATGAATTGAAAATACGAGTGTTGCATAGACAAGCATGCATGCATGCACGCACACACACTCACACTCTTCCCCCGTCTTGCAGTTCAGTGGAGACTCAGACTCTCCAGGGCTGCTCCAAGCACCTGCTGCATTTGCAGCCAAGAGCAGCAGACACAGAACATGCTCGGTGTCACCAAATGAGACACAGGGACCAGAACCTGCTGGTGCTCATGGGAACCCGAGCTGCACCATCAGCCTCATCTCTCTACTGCAGGGGGCCAGAAGTTGCACACTGCAGCAATCCAGAGCCCAGCACTGGGATGCCCCCCTGCACAGACACAGCTCTGCAAAGCTTTCACCCCCGGGGGTGTCCCTTTGCACCAACCCTTTCTGCTGCACCAAACTATGGGCATCTGCAATGCAGAGATCACTCCAAGCCCACACAGCCCCACCCTCACACCCAGGCACTGATGGGGGAAGAGCCCATGGCCATCAGCAGCCCTGTTCTGTACCCAGAGAATCTTCTCCTCCTCAGGGACAAACCTCATGACTGGCGGCCTCAGCCCCAAGCCCCTCAGGCTCCCAGGCTCCCCCAGCTAGCACTGGCACCTCAGAGAACATCACTGGGGCCCAAATCCCTACAAAACCCAGTACCCATACCCTAACTCAGGTTACTGACACTCGGGCACACAACATGACCTGCTGGGATCTGGCCTCATCCCTGCCAGGTGACATCGTCTCCTGTCCACTGCGCAAATGGGGATGTCTTATCCTAGCTAAGGAGAGAAGGCCCAAATGGACCAAGGCTGACGATCAAGGGCCCCTGAGATACTCGTGCCCTGTCATCAGGAGGGTGGAGAAGAGCAGGGAACTGAAGCCAGAGTCCTGCCCACAGCCTGCTTCAGCCATGGATCCAAGCACCGGCCCTTCCCCTCTGTCTGTGCTCATCCCACTACCTTCTTATGTGCAGAGACTCAGAGCCCTGTGCAGAGAGAGGAGGGCCCTGTGCTGAGCACTCCCAGCCCAGGGCTGCTCACACCCTCCTGGGACCTGCATGCAAATCCCTGGCCAGGGGCTCCTGCTTAAATACAGCTTCTGGGCCGTGAAGCCTCAGTCCATGCCCAGCCCCTTCTTGCCTTCTGGGAGTCCGCCTTGTTATAGGGCAACAGAAATGAGCTCCTTATTTCTCTTCTTCTTCCTTCTCTCTTCTCTCCCATGTAGGTTGTGGGGAAGGTTGGTGGGAAGCCAGAGCACTGGGGCTTCCTCCCTGGACCTGCTTCTTCACCTACTTTCTCTTTTCTTTAGGTGTGCTCTCTGCTGTGCAGCTGGTTGAGTCTGGCCCAGGGGTGGTGAAGCCTGCAGAGACCCTCACCCTGACCTGCACTGTCACAGGCGACTCCATCAGCAGTTACTATTGGAGCTGGATCCGGCAGCCTCCTGGGAAAGGGCTGGAGTGGATGGGGTACATATATGGAAGCAGTGATAGCACAGGCTACAACCCGTCCCTCAAGAGCCGCATCACCATTTCCAAGGACACCTCCAAGAGCCAGTTCTCCCTGCAGCTGCGCTCTCTGACAGCCGCAGACACCGCCACGTATTACTGTGCCAGAAACACAGTGACACAGAGCAGAGCAGGGGCTGCACAAAAAGGGGAAGCCTGTTCTTCTTAATGTAGCAAAATTACAACAGTCCAGACAAGGAAGTTTCCACTTGAAAACCTCACACACATGGAGGGAAACTCTGATAGGATCATCCTTGGCCATCTGAGGGTTGTTATATTTGGACTCATAACATTGCAGACAGCAAAGGCCTGAGAGCTTCGCTAGGCTTTTGACAAGACAGAGGTTATCAAGCAGTACAAGTCTCAAGAAGGCTTCATCACAGAGCATTTGGGGCCTTGTCAGCATGGATGGGTATGGCAGTGGGGCTCCTCCTCACTGCCTGGCCCTGCCTGCCCAAAGGGCCACCAGCACAATACTCCTCAATTCAAAACCCACATCTTTCCTGCAATTGCATTCACCAAACATTCCCAAAATGCTTGAAGGGAAGTACCCAGGTTCTCCTCTCCCACTCCAGTTTTTCCTAAACAGTGTGAGAGTTTGTGGAGTATTCACTCTAATCTCTTGGCGTATATAAATCACAGGTGAGTATATTAGGACTCGAATTACCACATCATTCCTCATTTCTTTCTCTCACTTGTGACCCTGAGTCTTGCCTCCCATGTCTTGTTGTCGAAAAGAGTTTGTCCTGGTATATGTAACCATTAAGAGATGGAGTACTGGTCTATCCTATTGAGTGTTTGACCTTTTCTCAACAAAAAAACAAAAAAAAAAGAAGAAAAAAAGGTTTTTTATTTTGTAGTAAACCAGAAAGGAAAACTCACTTCGTGCTAAAGTTCCTTTATTAGGTGTCTCTCTAATTTTTTTACATTGATTCTTAGGTCTCACATTGCCTGAGTTGTGTGATCTGACACAAACCTTTTTCCCAACCTACTGATTAATGCCTTCTCCAGTAGAGGTAAGTGTTATGTCCCATATAATCTTTTACCTTAGGTTTCTCCTTTACAACAGTGCTTCAGCCTGACCTCATTTCCCGAACGAAGGATTTAAGAAAAGTTTTACTTGTCACTGTGCGACTCCGCTGTCCCTCCTCCGCTGACTGTTGCTTTCTCAACGTCATGCTGACTCCAGGAGAGTATTCTTGTCGGTGATTATTTATTCCGTTTCCCTCGACTCGACGCAGTCTCCTGTTTTTTCCAGCCAACTGACAGTCGATTCTTCTCTGCCCCATCTTCCTAATCAGCTGCCTCTTTGTTTCCATGTCATGCCTCTCTCCTCCTCTCTGGCTGGTGATGCACCAGGTGCATTGAGCAGCTGCTCCATAAATGCAGTTTCCTCTTTTCTTTTCGGGTCTTGGGTAATGTCGCTGCCAGTTCTCTATCTTCATGACAGTAAGCAATCACCCTAAAAACACCAAAGAAGCTGTGATATGCAGCCAAGCCCTCAGATACCCCCTAATTTGCACTTTAGGAGAACACCCGGGATTGCCACCTCACCAGTCTAAAAAAGACTTTCACCCAACAAGGAAACTTCTCCAGAGCGATAGGTTTTAGACAAAGAAGTTACAGAGTCAGGAAAGGTGGACCGGTCACCCAGCACCAGCTTGATAATCTCTGTAAAGGAGAGAGACTTAGCAGTAAGAGGTGGGGTAACACTCTGCGAACTTCACTGGAGCAGTCTGTCTCCCCCATTCCTGATCTCATGCTAACCAGGCCGGCCACCTATAGTATTTGAGCAACAAACTCTGGTAACAATAACATCCGCAGAGTGATTTGAGGGAGTGTGTGTATGTATGTATGAGAGCTCTTTTGCATATTATAATCAATAAATGAAGCATTTTGCCTTATCTCCCTCATAAAGTCTCGCTCATCAGAAGAGGTATTTGGTAATTTTTGCAGCACTCTCACCTCCCAGATGGACACCTTCCTCTTCAAAACCCTCTTCCCTCAGTTTCTCTAAGCTGCAGAACAGGAGCCAGCCCAAAGCAGGAACCAGCCTCCCCGGCATGAGTCTGATTGAGCAGCTGGACCTGATGGGCAGGTAATGACTGCAACTGAGAGGTAATTAGGGCCCCGTTAACCCTTTCCAACCTACTGCTCATCCAGCAGTCTGGTCTCCATCAGAGCAGGGACAAGGTGTGTGTTTATGCACAGGAGGGTGGAAGTTGTCCCCTTGGCCTCTGCAGGACCAGGTCCCACCTCTGCAGACACTTCCAGGGACTAGGCCCTGGCAGCTCCAATATCTGGAGACACCCTCCCACCAGCCCCTTATTGCTTTGCAGTGAGATGGCATCCTCTAGCTCAGCACAGCCTGTGTAGAGAGGCAGAGATGTCCAGAGAGACCCTGCCAGGTCCCAGCTTTCTGCAGCATGTGGGACAAGGGCCCTCGGGGCAGAGACAGCCCGAACCAGGGACGTTCCTGTGCCCTTACCCCGACCCTGCAGAGACTCAGGCTGAACCAGGCTGATTCCTCCACCAGGGCCAGCACCTCCCCCACCCACCTGTCACCACCTGCCTGAGAGCTTCGCTGGGCATTTGACAAGACAGAGGTTATCAAGCAGTACAAGTCTCAAGAAGGCTTCATCACAGAGCATTTGGGGCCTTGTCGGCATGGATGGGTATGGCAGTGGGGCTCCTCCTCACTGCCTGGCCCTGCCTGCCCAAAGGGCCACCAGCACAATACTCCTCAATTAAAAAATAACAAACATGTCTTTCCTGCAATTGCATTCACCAAACATTTCCAAAATGCTTGAGAGGAAGTACCCAGGGTCTCCTCTCCCACTCCAGTTTTTCCTGCACAGTTTGAGGGTTTGTGGAGTATTCACTCTAATCTCTTGGCCTATCTAAATCAGAGATGAGTATATTAAGTCTCAAATTACCAGATCATTCCTCATTTCTTTCTTTCACTGGCGGCCCTGACTCTTGCCTCCAGTGTCTTGTTGTAGAAAAGAGTTTGTCTGAGAGGATGTAACTTAAACACCACTAAGCAAAGGAGTACTGGTCTAGCCTATTGAGGTTTTGACCTTGGTCAAAAAAGAAAAGGAAAAAAAAAAGGTTTTTCATTTTTTATTAAACCAGAAATGAAAAACCACTGGGTCTTCTTTGTGCTAAAGATCTTTTATTAGGTGTCTATCTAATTTTTCTAAATTGATTCTTACATCTCAGCATCGCCTGAGTTGGCTGAACTGACAGAGGCCTGTTTCCCAACCTACTGATGAATGCCTTCTCCAGTAGAGGTAAGTGTTATGTCCCTTATCATTTTTAACCTTCCAAACAAACTCAAGCAGTGGAAACTCAAATGAGATTTTGTCTTTTCTCCTAAAGCAGCAGTGTCCAAAACAGGGTGACTTCCCCTTTAAGTGCTATAAAACTTTTTGGTTTTGCTGTATTTTATTTTAGGTTTCTCCTTTACAATTGTGCTTCAGCCTGACCCGATTTCCCAATTGAAGGATTTAAGAAATGTTTTACTTGTCACTGTGCGACTCCGCCGTCCCTCCTCCGCTGACTGTCGCTTTCTCAACGTCGCGCTGACTCCAGGAGAGTATTCTTGTCGGTGATTATTTATCCCGTTTCCCTCGACTCGACGCCGTCTCCTGTCTTTTCCAGCCACCTGACAGTCGATTCTTCTCTGCCCCATCTTCCTAATCAGCTGCCTCTTTGTTTCCATGGCATGCCTCTCTCCTCCTCTCTGTCTGGTGATGCTCCAGGTGCATCGAGCAGCTGCTCCTCTTTTCCTCTTTTCTCTTCCCAGGACTTTCCGGTTTTCAGGTAATGACGCTGCAAGTTCACTACCTTCATGACAGTGTTCCTAACTCCCTTTGGCTCCCATAGCACTCATCTTCACGGCCACCAAACAAAGAGAGACTCCTCCACCTCCTTGAATCCTCCTAGGCCATCACATCCTCAGCAGCCACTCAGGACATTCCTTCTGCTTCTGTATTTCATCAGATATTTCAAACCCCACTCAGGAATACTTGTCACAGCGATCCCAAAGGCTCCAGCTCCTTCTCACGCAGCAGGCCCTGGGCACCTGCAGGGCAGAGATTGCTCTGTGCCCAAACAGCCGCACCCTTGCACCCGGGCAGCAATGGGGGAAGGGATCACAATGGTCACCAGGTAGAAAAGCAGGAGCAGCAGGCAGGGAGACATTGTAAGGGCCTGGACCCTGCTCTCTGCTCAGCACCAGCCAAGCCTGGCACCTGAGAGCAGGCCCAGGCTGCTCCTCCCATGGGTAAGGCCAGCTGCAACAGGAGGGGCTCTTGCATCTCCAGGACCCCCATATCTCCATGGACAGCACCCTTCCACAAACCACCCAAGCCTTGGGATTCAGCAACTGTTACAAGACCTGGGTCCAGCAGGCTCCTGGGAAGGGGCTGGAGTGTGTCGGTCTCATACGCTACCAAATAATGGTGGCACAGCAGAGTACAGTAGTGCCGTAAAAGGGCGATTCACCATCTCCAGGGATGAGTCCAGCAGCACCACACAGCTGCAGATGAACAGGCGGAGAGACGAAGACACGGCCGAGTATTACTGTGCCAGTTACAGTGATCCCAAACCTCCTGGGCTTCATACAATAACCTTGAACTGTGAGCTGTTCAGGCCAGCAGAGAGCAGCAAACATTGTCTAATTAAATAGTAATAGGCGTAGACCAGGTCCAGCTCCCAATGGCCACCTCCCCCACCCCTTTTTTTGTGTCATGTCTGAGGCCAAATCAATGAAATCAGTTCTGCATTGTATCCACTGAGCACAGCTCAAATGTTCAAGTGTTTTTGGTGCTGCCACGGGGAAGTCTCCTCCCTCCCAGACTAGGCTACAGCCTGGGGCTTCAGATCTTCCCACATCCATGGCAGGCATCCTGCACGCAGGCCCGAGCCTGGAGGCCTTGTGGTTCAGATGCTCCCTAGTCTTGCTTCCCACTGGACACAGGAAGATGGAGGAGAAGCCCAGGAGCAATCCCTCATCACCAAAATTGTCTAGCTGAGATCTTCCCGCTGGAGGCAGTCAGGTCTCTCGCAGGCAGCAGCCTTCCGGCCCCTCAGCTCCCTAAAGCTTCTCCTGGACATGACATGCCCCTGCACTGACACATCAGGGCTCAGTGCATTTTCTACCTTCAGCGCCAAGCCTGCATCCAACCCCTCCACGGCCCTTGAGGCCTGCTCCATACACAGGCACCAGCAGAAAGCGAGGAAGCAAGGCAGGAGCCAGCCAGGCCTGCGGAGATCCTTCCCAAAGCGCCACCCCCAGACAGTGCTGCTGCCCAGGAGCAATCCCTGAGCAGCGTGGCTGGAGCTCCCTCCCTGCCTCACCCCAGGAAAAGGCCCAGGGAGGAAGAGGAGGCAGGAACTGCTCTGCACAGGGCAGGGACAGGGCGGCTGTGGCCAGCTCAGCACACGTTGTCCAGACCCCCAAGGATCTCACTAAGCAGCTTTCAATGGGGCTGGGCCTCTGGGCTGAACAGGCCTGTCAAGGGGCAAGGTCAGAATAGCAGCTGGGAGGGTTTAGACTCCAGCTGCCAGGGATCAGTCACATCTGTCCTCCGCTGACACTCCCAGCATCACAGCCCTGCCACTTGGAGGAAACCAGGAGCTTAGGCCAGCTCAGAGCCCAAACTGCACAGTTTTTCCAACCAAGACCTCACCCAAGAACCCCGGGTATTTGATAGTTTCCTGGACAATCTTAGCTGCGGCAATGCTCCCTCCCTGTTGTACAACAGAACCAGAAACAAACACCAAAGACAGTGTCAGAGATAAAAGAAGTGCAAGATCTCATGCCAGCATCATCATCTTGAGGACCAAAACCCACCAGTCCCTGCAGCCGCGCTCCCTGGCAGCCACCAACCCCACCACGTATTACTGAGCTGGGGACAGGGTGACAGAGCCATGCAGGGGCTGCACAAGAGGCAGAAGCAGGCTCTGATCAGACACCAGCACCAATTTTTCCTGAGAGAGGCGGTGTGCAACTGTAAGAACAAGAAAAGGAGTCAAAGGCCCCAAAACTGGAGAAACCGCCGCCCTGCCCTGCCCTGCCCTGCGCGGCTGAAGGAAACGTGCCCTTTTCCCAGAGCACAGCCAGGTGCTGCCTGTGTCCAGGGACCAGCTGGGAATCACCAAGCGGGACACAAGGGATGTGAAGACCTTCTGCAAGGCCCTCAGTCTCTGCAGAGAGAGGCAGCCAGGACTCACTCACCATCGACCCCAGCACCTCACAGCGCACAGCAGGGTCAGTCTATGCCACAGGGAAAGCCCCAGCCCCTTCCTCCCACAGCGGGACCCAGGCATTCCCAGTTCCCCCACCTTCCTCCTCCTGCCCCGTCCCTCCAACAAGCCCAAGCCCCTGAGTCAGTGCTAGTGGAGGGGGAACACCAACCACACGAAAAATTTGGTTTAATTAAGCTTTAGCATAAATCAATAATGTTTAGCAAGAATATAGCAATCATTTTATTGTTTGTTTTAATGTATGGATTTTAAGTTATTATGAATTCAGTTTGTTATTGCATCTTTACAGCGATTGCAGGTTGTCCCAGCAACACCCTCCTAGCTACCCATGGGCATTACCAGCCTACATACCCACACCCCACACCAGGATGGCATCCAAATCTGCCTTACATATCTACAAGAGCAACATTACAATTCAGAGTACAGACCCGAAGATATTACTGACCTCATACACAGCAATATCACTTTTAATAACCAACACTTCCTCCAGATCATCTGCATGGCTATGGGCACCAAAATGGCCCCACAGTATGCCAACATTTGTATAAGGCACCTGCAAGAAGAATTACTCAAGGACTGCACCATCAAACCATCTGCAGTGAAAAAGCAATCACCCTAAAAACACCAAAGAAGCTGTGATATGCAGCCAAGCCCTCAGATACCCCCAAATTTGCACTTTAGGAGAACACCCGGGATTGCCACCTCACCAGTCTAAAAAAGACTTTCACCCAACAAGGAAATTTCTCCAGAGTGATAGGTTTTAGACAAAGAAGTTACAGAGTCAGGAAATGTGGCCCGGTCACCCAGCACCAGCTTGATAATCTCTATAAAGGAGAGAGACTTAGCAGTAAGAGGTGGGGTAACACTCTGTGAACTTCACTGGAGCAGTCTGTCTCCCCCATTCCTGATCTCATGCTAACTAGGCTGGCCACCTATAATACTTGAGCAATAAACATTGGTAACTATAACATCCGCAGAGTGATTTGAGTGAGTGTGTGTGTGTGTGTATGTATGAGTGCTCTTTTGCATATTATAATCAATAAATGAAGCATTTTGCCTTATCTCCCTCATAAAGTCTCACTCATCATAAGAGCTATTTGGTAATTTGTGCAGCACTCTCACCTCCCAGATGGACACCTTCCTCTCCAAACTCCTCTTCCCTCAGTTTCTCTAAGCTGCAGGACAGAAGCCAGCCCAAAGCAGGAAACAGCCTCCCCGGGTTGAGTCTGATGGGGCATCTGGTCCTGATGGGCAGGTAATGACTGCAACTGAGAGGTAATTAAGGCCCCATTAACCCTTTCCAGCCTACTGCTCTTCCAGCAGTCTGGTCTCCATTAGAGCATTGACAAGGGGTGTGTTTATGCACAGGAGGGTGGAAGTTGTCCCCTTGGCCTCTGCAGGACCAGGTCCCACCTCTGCAGACATTTCCAGGGACTAGGCCCTTGCAGCTCCAACATCTGGAGACAGCTTCTCAGCAGCCCCTTATTGCTTTGCAGTGAGAGGGCATCCTCTAGCTCAGCACAGCCTGTGTAGAGAGGCAGAGATGTCCAGAGAGACTCAGTGCCCTGCCATGTCCCAGCTTTCTGCAGCATGTGGGACAAGGGCCCTCGGGGCAGGGACAGCCCGAACCAGGGACGTTCCTGTGCCCTTACCCCGACCCTGCAGACTCAGGCTGAACCAGGCTGATTCCTCCACCAGGGGACAGCACCTCCCCCACCCACCTGTCACCCCCCGCCCCCCACACCCCCACGCAGCTCCCGTCCCACTGCACCAGCACACGGGGACCCCGGCTCCTTCCCACCAGCAAGGGACGGCACCACACACCCTGCACTGCGTTTGCTAGGCCCCTAAACAGCCTCCTGCCCCTTTCCCCTAAGCATTCCCCACTAGGGATGCAGACACAGCCCCTGCCCCACAGCCTGCAGCCAGGCAGGGCTCAGCTACCAGGGGCTCTCACTACCCTGGGAGGCAACCAAATCCCCCAGTGTCAGAGAGGGACACAGCGAGAACCCCAACCCCAGGCACTGGGCTCCCAGAAACTGGTTTTACTTTAGGGCTTCAGCTCCCAGGCCTTAACCTGGAGGCCAGGGCAGGGAGTGCAGACACCTCTCCTCATCTTCCTCTCCCAGCTGCAGGGCAGGAGCCTGCCAGGAGCAGCCAACAGCCTCCCTGCAGCCTGCTGGAGCAGCTGGGCTGGAACAAGCTGGGAGGTTAGCCCTGCCTGTGCTGCTCCCCCTGGCCTGCCCCTTCCCTCCTCCAGCCTGGCCTGCACAGGGCATGTTTCCGCATACAAGCTGCTCCCCTGCATCTCCCCAGCACCTACTCCCTAGTTCAGGGAAGAGCAGCAGGGTATCTCTGTGTGTGCCTTGGCAAAGGGTACAGACATGGTGCAACAGGCATTGCCCATAGCAGAGAGGCACAAGTACATACACACAGAGCAGCAACACATGCACACACTCACGCATACACATATAAGACCCTCCATATTATTCCTAGGTCAGGCCCTTGAAAACTCTGTCTGTGTAAGCTTAGGTCAACCTAGCAAACCTGCCCATGTAGCTGCCTCTGAAAACTCAGCACGACGACACCCAGGAGCTGAGCTTCCCTCCTGGGCTCTGCCCCCTGCTCTTCCAGGCCCTACTCCAGGGTGAGGGTTGGGGGCTGCAGACATCTCCACATATTGCACAGGACACAGGCACATAGAGAAGGGCAGGCGCTGGGCCAAAGGGAAGCAGGTCCCTTACAGGCAGTTAGTGCCTTTTTTCAGCATTTCCACTGGCTGCGCACAGTAAGAGAGAAAGCAAAGCAATGCGGCCCTCTGCTCCACCCCAGGACCCTGCCATTCGCTGTAATACCTGCCCCAACCGTAGGCGATTCCCAGGAGCACGAGGAAGCCCCATCCTGGATCTGTATGCTCCAAGCTCCATCTCCCACTCCAACATGGCCTCCTCATCAGCTTGTGCTGCCCCACACCAACCCCACCTGCTGCCTTTGCATCTCCTGGAAGAGCAGGAGCTCCTTGGGGCAGGGCCCTCATGTCTGCTCTGGGCCGGTGCAGCATGAGCACAACAAAGGCTGGGAGATGTAAGGACAAGGGAGGACCTGGCATGAGCAAGGGGAAATCCACAGACATCCCCTGAGAGCAGGGATCAGCAGCAGCCACTGCACTGCACACGGGGAACAAAACTCACACAAACAGGAACACATGAATATCTGTGCAAACTGGTTGATTTGCAGATTCCCCTGATCCATCCCCCATCTCCAGGCCCAAGAGGGGGTGTCATATTGAGGTCCATGCCTTGAGCTGCCAGCCTACCCCTGAGCAAGCAGGAGCCTGGGGCACCATGCCATGAAGCAGGACCAGGGTGGGGGGACCTCTCTTCCACTCCCAGCCCAGCCCTCTGAAGACTCGAGCTGGCAACAAGCAGGTAGGTGCAGGGGGGCAGGAGTGAGGGGAGCCGGTGCCCCCAGGGCAGACCAGGACTGGGGCAAGGTGGGGCTCTGAGCAGGTCTCAGGGGTCGGTGAATCCCAGAGGGGGCTGACTATCAGGGACAAACCTCAGTATGGGGGTCTCAGCCCCAAGCCCCTCAGGCTCCCAGGCTCCCCCAGCTAGCACTGGCAGCTCAGGGAACATCGCTGGTGCCCAAATCCCTACAAAACCCAGGACCCATACCCTAACTCAGGTTACTGCCACCCGGGCACACAACATGACCTGCTGGGATCTGGCCTCATCCCTGCCAGGTGCCATCGTCTCCTGTCCACCGGGAAATGGGGATGTCTTATCCCAACTAAGGAGAGAAGGCCCAAATGGACCAAGGCTGAGGATCAAGGGCCCCTGAGGTACTCATGCCCTGTCATCAGGAGGGGGGAGAAGAGCAGGGAACTGAAGCCAGAGTCCTGCACACAGCCTGGTTCAGCCAGGGATCCAAGCACCGGCCCTTCCCCTCTGTCTGTGCTCATCCCACCACCTTCTTCTGTGCAGAGACTCAGAGCCCTGTGCAGAGAGAGGAGGGCCCTGTGCTGAGCACTCCCAGCCCAGGGCTGCTCACACCCTCCTGGGACCTGCATGCAAATCCCTGGCCAGGGGCTCCTGCTTAAATACAGCTTCTGGGCTGGGGAGCCTCAGTCCATGCCCGGCCCCTTCTTGCCTTCTGGGAGTCCCCCTTGTTATAGGGCAACAGCAATGAGCTCCTTATTTCTCTTCTTCTTTCTTCTCTCTTCTCTCCCATGTAGGTTGTGGGGAAGGGTGGTGGGAAGCCAGGGCACTGGGGCTTCCTCCCTGGACCTTCTTCTTCACCTACTTTCTCTTTTCTTTAGGTGTGCTCTCTGCTGTGCAGCTGGTTGAGTCTGGCCCAGGGGTGGTGAAGCCTGCAGAGACCCTCACCCTGACCTGCACTGTCACAGGTTCCCCCATCAGTAGTTACGGTTGGAACTGGATCCGGCAGCCTCCTGGAAAAGGGCTGGAGTGGATGGCAAACATAGATGGAAACAGTGGTAGCACATACTACAGCCCATCCCTCAAGAGCCGCATCACCATTTCCAAGGACAACTCCAAGGCCCAGTTCTCCCTACAGCTGCGCTCTCTGACAGCCGCAGACACCGCCACGTATTACTGTGCCAGTGACACAGTGACACAGAGCAGAGCAGGGGCTGCACAAAAAGGGGAAGCCTATTCTTCTTAATATAACAAAAGTACAGCAGCCCAGACAAGGAAGTTTCCACCTGAAAGCCTCACACACGGAGGGAAATTCTTCTAGGATCATCCTTGGCCATCTGAGGATTGTTATTTTTGGGCTTATGACATTCCAGACAGCAAAGGCCTGAGAGCTTCGCTGGGCATTTGACAAGACAGAGGTTATCAAACAGTACAAGTCTCAAGAAGGCTTCACCACAGAGCATTTGGGACCCTGTCAGCATGGATGGGTATGGCAGTGGGGCTCCTCCTCACCGCCTGGCCCTGCCTGCCCAAAGGGCCACCAGCACAATACTCCTCAATTCAAAAAACACTTTCCCCCTGCAATTGCATTCACCAAACGTTTCCAAAATGCTGGAGAGGAAGTACCCAGGTTCTCCTCTCCCTCTCCAGTTTTTTCCGGCACAGTGTGAGGGTTTGTGGAGTATTCACTCTAAACTCTTGGCGTATATAAATCACAGTTGAATATATTAGGTCTCAAATTACCAGATCATTCCTCATTTCTTTCTTTTACTAGTGACCCTGAGTCTTGCCTCCCATGTCTTGCTGTAGAAAAGAGTTTGTCTGGGTGGATGTAACCATTAAGCGATGGAGTACTGGTCTATCCTCTTGACTTTTTGAGCATTCTCAAAAAAAAAAGTTTTTTATTTTGTATTCAACCAGAAAATGAAAACCCACCGGGTGTTCTTTGTGCTAAACATCTTTAATTATGTGTCTATCTAATTTTTCTAAATTGATTCTTAGGTCATAGCATCGCCTGAGTTGTGTGATCTGACAGAAGCCTGTTTCCCAAGCTACTGATTAATGCCTTCTCCAGTCGAGGTATGTCCCTTTTAATTTTGACCTTCCAAACAAACTCAAGCAGTGTAAACTCAAATGAGATTCTGTCTTTTCTTCTAAAATAGAAGTGTCCCAAAATAGGGCGACTTCCCATTTAAGTGCTTTAAATGTTGTTGGGCTTGTTGTATTTTATTTCCGGTTTCTCCTCTACAATGCTGCTCCAGGCTGAACCGATTTCCCTAACGAAGGATTTAGGAAAAGTTTTACTTGTCAGTGTGCAACTCCGCCGTCCCTCCTCACCTGACTGTCGCTTTCTCAACGTCACGCTGACTCCAGGAGAGTATTCTTGTCAGTGATTATTTATCCCGTTTCCCTCGACTCAACGCGGTCTCCTGTCTTTTCCAGCCACCTGACAGTCGATTCTTCTCTGCCCCATCTTCCTAATCAGCTGCCTCTTTGTTTGCATGTCATGCCTCTCTCCTCCTCTCTGTCTGGTGATGGTCCACATGCATCGAGCAGCTGCTCCAGAAATGCAGTTTCCTCTTGTCTTTTCCCATTTCTTTCCGGATTTCGGGTCATGCTGCTGCCACTTCTCTATCTTCATGACAATGTTCCTAACTCCCTTTGGCTCCCATGGCACTCATCTTCATGGCCACCAAACAAAGAGAAACTCCTCCACCTCCTTCGATCCTCCTAGGCCTAAGGCCATCACATCCTCAGCAGCCACTCAGGACCTTCCTTCCTGCTTCTGTATTTCATCAGATATTTCAAACCCCACTCAGGAATACTTGTCACAGCGATCCCAAAGGTTGTTATGGAACCGGGGTGGCCAAATACCTTTGGCATCTTGGAAGCTCATCTTTTACTGAGCTGCATAGACTCTCTCAGGTGACAACCTCTGCAGGGACCATTCTCACGGGGAAGCCTGCACAAGGACACCTCCCTGCACAGACACAGCTCTGTAGCTCTCTTCCAGCCTGGTGCCTCCCCGGGCTCCAGCTCCTTCTCACGCAGCAGGCCCTGGGCACCTGCAGGGCAGAGATTGCTCTGTGCCCAAACAGCCGCACCCTTGCACCCGGGCAGCAATGGGGGAAGGGATCACAATGGTCACCAGGTAGAAAAGCAGGAGCAGCAGGCAGGGAGACATTGTAAGGGCCTGGACCCTGCTCTCTGCTCAGCACCAGCCAAGCCTGGCACCTGAGAGCAGGCCCAGGCTGCTCCTCCCATGGGTAAGGCCAGCTGCAACAGGAGGGGCTCTTGCATCTCCAGGACCCCCATATCTCCAAGGACAGGACCCTTCCAGAAACCACCCAAGCCTTGGCTTTCCCAGCAGCCTGCAGGCATTAGGCACAGCTGACACTGCCCGGAGCTAGGACCCTTACGTCTCCATCCTCTGAGCAAACCCTAAATACACACAGTCTGCCTCTGGCTCTCAGCACCACTGTGACTCCCTGCACCCAGCAAGCCAAGCACCGACTCTCTGCTCCTCTGCACCCAACAGGGACCAGGCTGCCTCCCCCTGGCCTCAGACATCTCCACACCAGGAGGCACTACTCTGCCAGGGCTGGGAACACGTCCCTTCAGCAAAAGCGCAATCAGGGCCCCGGGGCCTGGAGTGGGAGTTGCACAGAGGTGGGATAGGAGAGTCCATTACCTGGTGTCTGTGCTTAGCATGGCTGATCCCCATCATCTTTAAGAAGGCCTTTGACACCATCTCTCACCCCATTCTCATCAATAAATTAAGTGACTGTGGCATTGATGCCTGCACAGTTGGATGAGTAAAAAATTGGCTGATGGGGCGCACCCAGAGAGTAGTGGTGGATGGGTTGTACTTAAGCTGGTGAGATGTGGGCAGTGGGGTACCCTCTGATCCTCTGGCCCGCACTGTTTAACATCTTCATCAGCGACTTGGCCGAGGGGGTGGACTGCACGCTGTCCAAGTTTGCTGATGACACTAAGATGTGGGGCGAGGTGGATACACTTGAAGGGAGAGATTGGCTGCAACTAGGTTTAGACAGACTACAATATTGGAGAGATGAGAATAGTTGGAGTACTGCATCCAGTACTGGGCGTCGCACTTCAACAGGGATGTGGCCAGCTTGGAGAGGGTTCAGAGGAGGCCCCCTGCTTGGTGAGAGGGCAGCAGGACAGGCCCTACGAGGAGAGACTGAAGGACCTGAACCTGTTCAGCCTCAGCAAGAGGAGGCTGAGGGGGGACCTGGTGTCTGCCTACAAACTCATAAAGGGAGATGAACAGCAAACAGGCATACCCCTTTTTTTTCCCCAGCACGACCTGCAGGGACAAGGAACAATGGTCATAAGCTGATGGAGAATAGGTTTAGGTTAGAGATCAGAATGCAATATTTCACAGTTAGGGTGGCCAAAATCTGGAATCAACTTCCCAGGGAAGTGGTCCTCGCCCCTACTTTACACAAATTCAAGAGGAGGTTGGATGATCACCTGTCTGGGGTCTTGTGAACCCAGCATTCATACCTGCCTGTAGCAGGGGCTCAGGCTAGATGATCTGTTCAGGTCCCTCCTGACCCTCGCTACTAAAAAACTACTCTGAAACTATACGTGGCCCTACAGCCGGCAAACATCCTCCACCCCCAACAGGGGCTTCAGATATTTCCAAAGTCTTTTGGCAGGCATCCTATGTGCAGGCCCAAGCCCGGAGGCTTGGGGTTGAGATGACCCAAGTTTTGTCTGCCCTCCCACAAGTGCACTGGGCAGGGGAGCAGCAGGGAGGACTCCTTTCCTGGGAACATGGCAACTGCCCTGCTGGGAGCCCTCGACACTGACTGCTGTAAGGGATACTGAGCTTTTGTAGCTGAGCTTCCCGAGCCGAGTTAAACATGGCCAGAGCAGGGAGGAGCCTGGGAAGGGCAGATCTATCCTGTCCTGGGTTCGCATATATGCAACCCGGAGCCTCAGCCCCTGCATAATCCGCCAGCGCTCCAGCCCCTCGGAGTCAGAGGGGAGCAGGGGGACACAGGGATCTGGCACTGCCCATCAGCCTCTGTGCAGCCCCAGTAGCAGGACGACATCTTGGGAAAACATTTTGTTCCTCCTGGCAGCAATGCCAGGTAATTTGCCAGCCCCAGCCATGCCCTGGGCTCCTCACAGACCTCAGGGACCCTCCGTTGTCTGATGCAGAGCAGGCTGCGTTTAGCAGGATGCTTCCCCATGGCTCCTGAGGCTGTGGGGCAGGCCCTGCAGGGATGTGATGCTTACAGAACTTTTCTCCCCAGGTGCCTGGGCCCAGGTGCAGCTGGTGGAGCCCAGACGGGGAGTTCAGAAGCCCGGGGGGTCTCTGCGCCTCTCCTGCAAGACCTCGGGATTCACTTGCAGCAACTGTTACAAGACCTGGGTCCACCGGGCTCCTGGGAAAGGGCTGGAGTGGGTTGGTCTCATACGCTACCAAGTCATGGTCTCACAGCAGAGTACAGTAGTGCCGTAAAAGGGTGATTCACCATCTCCAGGGATGAGTCCAGCAGCACCACACAGCTGCAGATGAACAGCCTGAGACACGAAGACACGGCCCAGTATTACTGTGCCGGATACAGTGATCCTAAACCTCCTGGGCTTCATACAATAACCTTGAACTGTGAACTGTTCAGGCCAGCAGAGAGCAGCAAACATTGTATAACTAAATACTAATAGACTTAGACCAGGTCCAGCTCCCAATGCGCCCCCCTCACCCCGCCTTTTTGTGTCATGTCTCCAGCCAAATCAATGAAATCAGTTCTGCATTGTATCCACTGAGCACAGCTCAGTTGTTCCAGTCCTTTTGGTGCTGCCATGGGGAAGTCTCCTCCCTCCCAGACTAGGCTGCAGCCTGGGGCTTCAGATCTTCCCACATCCATGGCAGGCATCCTGCATGCAAGCCCGAGCCTGGAGGCCTTGTGGTTCAGATGCTCCCTAGCCTTGCTTCCTGCTGGACAGAGGAAGAGAGAGGAAAGGCCCAGGAGCAATCCCTCATCACCAAAATTGTGTAGCTGAGATCCTCCCGCTGGAGGCATTCAAGTCTCTCACAGGCAGCAGCCTGCCGGCCCCTCAGCTCCCTAAAGCTTCTCCTGGACATGACATGCCCCCTGCACTGACCCATCAGGGCTCAGTGCATTTTCCGTCTTCAGCGCCAAGCCTGCATCCAACCCCTCCACGGCCCTTGAAGCCTGCTGCATACACAGGCACCAGCAGAAAGTGAGGAAGCAAGGCAGGAGCCAGCCAGGCCTGCGGAGATCCTTCCCAAAGCATCACCCCCAGACAGTGCTGCTGCCCAGGAGCAATCCCTGAGCAGCGTGGCTGGAGCTCCCTCCCTGCCTCACCCCAGGAAAAGGCCCCAGGGAGGAAGAGGAGGCAGGAACTGCTCTGCACAGGGCAGGGACAGGGCGGCTGTGGCCAGCTCAGCACAGGTTGTCCAGAGCCCCAAGGATCTCACTAAGCAGCTTTCAATGGGGCTGGGCCTCTGGGCTGAACAGGCCTGTCAAGGGGGAAGGTCAGAATAGCAGCTGGGAGGGTTTAGACTCCAGCTGCCAGGGATCACAGTCACATCTGTCCTCCACTGACACTCCCAGCATCACGGCCCTGCCCCTTGGAGGAAACCAGGAGCTTCGCCCAGCTCGGAGCCCAAACTGCACAGTTTTTCCAACCAAGACCTCACCCAAGAACCCCGGGTATTTTATAGTTTCCTGAACAATCTTAGCTGCGGCAATGCTCCCTCCCTGTTGTACAACAGAACCACAAACAAACACCAAAGACAGTGTCAGAGATAAAAGAAGTGCAAGATCTCATGCCAGCATCATCATCTTGAGGACCAAAACCCACCAGTCCCTGCAGCCGCGCTCCCTGGCAGCCACCAACCCCACCACGTATTACTGAGCTGGGGACAGGGTGACAGAGCCATGCAGGGGCTGCACAAGAGGCAGAAGCAGGCTCTGATCAGACACCAGCACCAATTTTTCCTGAGAGAGACAGCGTGCGACTGTAAGAACAAGAAAAAGAGTCAAAGGCCCCAAACCTGGAGAAACCCCCGCCCTGCCCTACCCTGCCCTGCGTGGCTGAAGGAAATGTGCCCTTTTCCCAGAGCACAGCCAGGTGCTGCCTGTGTCCAGGGACCAGCTGGGAATCACCAAGCGGGTCACAAGGGATGTGAAGACCTTCTGCAAGGCCCTCAGTCTCTGCAGAGAGAGGCAGCCAGGACTCACTCACCATTGACCCCAGCACCTCACAGCGCACAGCAGGGTCAGTCTATGCCACAGGGAAAGCCCCAGCCCCTTCCTCCCACAGCGGGACCCAGGCACTCCCAGTTCCCCGACCTTCCTCCTCCTGCCCCGTCCCTCCAACAAGCCCAAGCCCCTGAGTCAGTGCTAGTGGAGGGGGAACACCAACCCCCAAGAAAAAAATTGTTTTAATTAAGCTTAAGCATAAATCAATAATGCTTAGCAATAATATAGCAGCCATTTTATTGTTTGTTTTAATGTCTGGATTTTAAGTTGTTATTATGAATTAAGTTTGTTATTGCATCTTTACAGCGATTGCAGGTTGTCCAGCAACACCCGCCTAGCTACCCATGGGCATTACCAGCCTATATACCAACACCCCACACCAGGCTGGCATCCAAGCCTGCCTTACATATCTACAAGAGCAAGATTACAATTCAGAGTACAGGCCCAAAGATATTACTGACCTTATACACTTCATCCTCATACACAGCAATATCACTTTTAACAACCAACACTTCCTCCAGATCATCGGCACGGCTATGGGCACCAAAATGGCACCACAGTATGCCTCATATGTATAAGCCACCTGGAAGAAGAATTCCTCAAGGACTGCACCATCAAACCCTTGCTGTACTTAAGATATATCGATGACATCTTCATCATTTGGACTGAAAACCTGCAATCTTTGATTGCATTCCATGAGAAATTCAACAATCACCATCCCTCCATCTGAATATCTCTTGAATACTCCAGCACCAACATCTCCTTTTAGACATGATGATCAGCATCCATAATGGCCAACTACAGACCTCATTATGCAAGATCTCACAGACCAACATGTATATCTGCAGTCAACAAGCAATCACCCTAAAAACACCAAAAAAGCTGTGATATACAGCCAAGCCCTCAGATACCCCCAAATGTGCACTGAGGAGAACACCCGGGATTGCCACCTCACCAGTCTAAAAAAGGCGTTCACCCAACAAGGAAACCTCTCCAGAAAGATAGATTTTAGACAAAGAAGTTACAGTCAGGAAAGGTGGACCGGTCACCCAACACCAGCTTGATAATCCCTGTAAAGGAGAGAGACTTAGCAGTAAGAGGTGGGGTAACACTCTGTGAACTTCACTGGAGCAGTCTGTCTCCCCCATTCCTGATCTCATGCTAACTAGGCTGGCCAACCATAATATTTTAGCAACAAACATTGGTAACTATAACATTCGCAGAGTGATTTGAGTGAGTGTGTGTGTGTGTGTGTGTGTGTGTGTGTGTGTGTGAGTGCTCTTTTGCATATTATAATCAATAAATGAAGCATTTTGCCTTATCTCCCTCAAAGTCTTGCTCATCATCAGAGCTATTTGGCAATTTGTGCAGCACTCTCACCTCCCAGATGGACACCTTCCTCTCCAAACTCCTCTTCCCTCGGTTTCTTCAAGCTGCAGGACAGGAGCCAGCCCAAAGCAGGAACCAGCCTCCCTGGAATGAGTCTGATGGGGGATCTGGACCTAATGGGCAGGTAATGACTGTAACTGAGAGGTAATTAGGGCCCCATTAACCCTTTCCAGACTACAACTCTTCCAGCAGTCTGGTCTCCATCAGAGCACGGACAAGGTGTGTGTTTATGCACAGGAGGGTGGAAGTTGTCCCCTTGGCCTCTGCAGGACCAGGTCCCACCTCTGCACACACTTCCAGGGACTAGGCCCTTGCAGCTCCAACATCTGGAGACACCCTCCCACCAGCCCCTTATTGCTTTGCAGTGAGAGGGCATCCTCTAGCTTGGCACAGCCTATGTAGAGAGGCAGAGATGTCCAGAGAGACTCAGTGCCCTGCCAGGTCCCAGCTTTCTGCAGCAAATGGGACAAGGGCCCTCGGGGCAGGGACAGCCCGAACCAGGGACGTTCCTGTGCCCTTCCCCCGACCCTGCAGAGACTCAGGCTGAACCAGGCTGATTCCTCCACCAGGGGGCAGCACCTCCCCCACCCACCTGTCACCCCCCCCCCCCCCCCGCCCCCCACACCCCCACACAGCTCCTGTCCCACTGCACCAGCACACGGGGACCCCGGCTCCTTCCCACCAGCAAGGGACGGCACCACACAACCTGCACTGCGTTTGCCAGGCCCCTAAACAGCCTCCTGCCCCTTTCCCCTAAGCATTCCCCACTAGGGATGCAGACACAGCCCCTGCCCACAGCCTGCAGCCAGGCAGGGCTCAGCTACCAGGGGCTCTCACTACCCTGGGAGGCAACTAAATCCCCCAGTGTCAGAGAGGGACACAGCGAGAACCCCAGCCCCAGGCACTGGGCTCTCAAAAGTGGTTTTACTTTAGGGCTTCGGTACTGAGGCCTTAACCTGGAGCCCAGGGCAGGGAGTGCAGACACCTCTCCCCTCAGCTTCCTCTCCCAGCTGCAGGGCAGGAGCCTGCCAGGAGCAGCCAACAGCCTCCCTGCAGCCTGCTGGAGCAGCTGGGCTGGACCAAGCTGGGAGGTTAGCCCTGCCTGTGCTGCTCCCCCTGGCCTGCCCCTTCCCTCCTCCAGCCTGGCCGGGACAGGGCATGTTTCCGCATACAAGCTGCTCCCCTGCATCTCCCCCACACCTAGTCCCTGTCTCTCAGTCCTACCCAGCTTGAGATATCCTTGTAGCACTGACTTCTTGCACTGATGCCATGCACTTTTCTGCTGGGAGTGAGACCCCCAGCCAGAGCACAGGAAAGTTCAGCAGGGACACTGTGTGTCTGCCTTGGCAAAGGGTACGGATATGGAGCAATAGGCACTGCCTATTGCACGTGGGCACAAGTACACACACATACAGTAGCAACACGTATGATTACACATAGAAGTCCCTCCATATTATTCCTTGGTCAGACCCTGGCAAACTGTCTGTGAAAGCTTAGCTCAACCTAGCAAACCTGCCCATGTAGCTGCTTCTGGAAGAGCCATGACACCCAGGAGCTGAGCTTATCTCCTGGGCTGTGGCCTCTGCTCCTGCAGTGCCCTGCTCTGCCCCCTGCTCCTCCAGGCCCTAACCCCAGGTGAGGGTTGGGGGCTGCAGACATCTCCACATATTGCACAGGACACAGACAGCACAGGCACAGAGAAGGGCAGGCGCTGGGCCAAAGGGAAGCAGGTCCCTTATAGGCAGGTAGTGCCTTTGTCAGCATTTCCCCTGGCTGTGCTCAGTAAGACAGAAGGCAAAGCAATGCAGCCCCCTGCTCCACCCCAGGCCCCTGCCGTTCACTGTAATACCTGCCCTACCCTAGTTGATTCCCAGGAGCACGGGGAAGCCCCATCCTGCATCTGTATGCTCCAAGCTCCATCTCCCACTCCAACACGGCCTCCTCATCAGCTTGTGGTGCCCCACACCAACCCCACCTGCTGCCTTTGCATCTCCTGGAAAAGCAGGAGCTCCTTGGGGCAGGGCCCTGATGTCTGCTCTGGGCCGGTGCAGCACGAGCACAACAAAGGCTGGACCAGAGCTGTAGCCAGTCAGAGCTGTAAGGACAAGGGAGGACCTGGCATGAGCAAGGGGAAATCCACAGACATCCCCTGAGAGCAGGGATCAGCAGCAGCCACTGCACTGGTCCAGGGGAACAGAACACACACGAACAGGCACACATGCATGTGCATGCACACTGCCTGATTTGAAGCTTTCCCTGATCCATCCCCCATCTCCAGGCCCAAGAGGGCGTGTCATATTGGGGTTCAGGCCCTGAGCTGCCAGCCTAACCCTGAGCAAGCAGGAACCTGGGGCACCATGACATGAAGCAGGACCAGGGTGGGGGGACCTCTCTTCCACTCCCAGCACAGTCCTCTGAAGACCCGAGCTGGCAACAAGCAGGTAGCTACAGGGGGGCAAAAGTGAGGGGAGCTGGTGCCCCCCAGGGCAGACCACGAGTGGGGCAAGGTGGGGCTCTGAGCAGGTCTCAGGGTTCGGTGAAGCCCAGAGGGGGATGCCAATTAGGGACAAACCTCACGACTGGGGGCCTCCGCCCCAAGCCCCTCAGGCTCCAAGGCTCCCCCAGCTAGCACTGGCAGCTCAGGGAACATCGCTGGTTCCCAAATCCCTACAAAATCCAGTACCCATACCCTAACTCGGTTTACTGACACACGGGCACGCAAAATGACCTGCTGGGATCTGGCCTCATCCCTGCCAGGTGTCATGGTCTCCTGTCCACCAGGCAAATGGGGATGTCTTATCCCAACTAAGGAGAGAAGGCCCAAATGGACCAAGGCTGAGGATCAAGGGCCCCTGAGGTACTCATGCCCTGTCATCAGGAGGGGGGAGAAGAGCAGGGAACTGAAGCCAGAGTCCTGCCCACAGCCTGGTTCAGCCATGGATCCAAGCACCGGCCCTTCCCCTCTGTCTGTGCTCATCCCACCCCCTTCTTCTGTGCAGAGACTCAGAGCCCTGTGCAGAGAGAGGAGGGCCCTGTGCTGAGCACTCCCAGCCCAGGGCTGCTCACACCCTCCTGGGACCTGCATGCAAATCCCTGGCCAGGGGCTCCTGCTTAAATACAGCTTCTGGGCCGTGAAGCCTCAGTCCATGCCTGGCCCCTTCTTGCCTTCTGGGAGTCCCCCTTGTTATAGGGCAACAGAAATGAGCTCCTTATTTCTCTTCCTCTCTCTTCTTTCTTCTCTCCCATGTAGGTTGTGGGGAAGGGTGGTGGGAAGCCAGAGTGCTGGGGCTTCCTCCCTGGACCTGCTTCTTCACCTACTTTCTCTTTTCTTTAGGTGTCTTCTGTGCTGTGCAGCTGGTTGAGTCTGGCCCAGGGGTGGTGAAGCCTGCAGAGACCCTCACCCTGACCTGCACTGTCACAGGCTACTCCATCAGTACTGGTTACGATTGGGGCTGGATCCGGCAGCCTCCTGGGAAAGGGCTGGAGTGGATGGGGTACATATATGCAAAAAGTGGTAGCACAAGCTACAACCCATCCCTCAAGAGCCGCATCACCATTTCCTCAGACAACTCCAAGAACCAGTTCTCCCTGCAGCTGCGCTCTCTGACAGCCGCAGACACCGCCACGTATTACTGTGCCAGAGACACAGTGACACAGAGCAGAGCAGGGGCCGTACAAAAAGGGGAAGCCTGTTCTTCTTAATGTAGCAACATTACAACAGTCCAGACAAGGAAGTTTCCACCTGAAAACCTCACACACATGGAGGGAAACTCTAATAGGATCATCCTTGGCCATCTGAGGGTTGTTATATTTGGACTTATAACACTGCAGACAGCAAAGGCCTGAGAGCTTCGCTGGGCATTTGACAAGACAGAGGTTATCAAGCAGTACAAGTCTCAAGAAGGCTTCATCACAGAGCATTTGGGGCTTGTCAGCATGGATGGGTATGGCAGTGGGGCTCCTCCTCACTGCCTGGCCCTGCCTGGCCAAACGGCCACCAGCACAATACTCCTCAATTAAAAAATAACAAACATGTCTTTCCTGCAATTGCATTCACCATACATTTCCAAAATGCTTGAAAGGAAGTACCCAGGGTCTTATCTCCCACTCCAGTTTTTCCTAAACATTGTGAGGGTTTGTGGAGTATTCACTCTAATCTCTTGGCGTATATAAATCACAGTGGAGTATATTAAGTCTCCAAATACCAGATCATTCCTCATTTCTTTCTTTCACTGGTGACTCTGAGTCTTGCCTCCAATGTCTTGTTGTCGAAAAGAGTTAGTCTGGGTGGATGTAACCATTAAGTGATGGAGTACTGGTCTATCCTATTGAGTGTTTGACCTTTCTTAACAACAACAAAAAAAAGGTGTTTTATTTTGTAGTAAACCAGAAATGAAAACTCACCGGGTGTTCTTTGTGCTAAAGTTTTTTTTATTAGGTGTCTATCTAATTTTTCTACATTGATTCTTAGGTCTCAGCATCGCCTGATTTGGCTGAACTGACAGAAGTCTGTTTCCCAAGCTACTGATTAATGCCTTCTCCAGTAGAGGTAAGTGTTGTGTCCCATATAATCTTTTACCTTAGGTTTCTCCTTCACAACGATGCTTCAGCCTGACCCAATTTCCCAAATGAAGGATTTAAGAAAAGTTTTACTTGTCACTGTGCGACTCCGCCGTCCCTCCTCCGCTGACTGTCTCTTTCTCAACGTCACGCTGACTCCAGGAGAGTATTCTTGTCGGTGATTATTTATTCCGTTTCCCTCGACTCGACGCGGTCTCATGTCTTTTCCAGACAACTGATAGTCGATTCTTCTCTGCCCCATCTTCCTAATCAGCTGCCTCTTTCTTTCCATGTCATGCCTCTCTCCTCCTCTCTGTCTGGTGATGCTCCAGGTGCATCCGGCAGCTGCTCCAGAAATGCAGTTTCCTCTTTTCTCTTCCCAGGTCTTTCCGGTTTTTGGGTCATGCCGCTGCCAGTTCTCTATGTTCATGACAGTGTTCCTAACTCCCTTTGGCTCCCATAGCACTTATCTTCATGGCCACTAAACAAAGAGAGACTCCTCCACCTCCTTGAATCCTCCTAGGCCATCACTGCCTCAGCAGCCACTCAGGACCTTCCTTCTGCTTCTGTATTTCATCAAATAATTCAAACCCCACTCAGGAATACTTCTCACAGCGATCCCAAAGGCTGTTATGGAACCGGGGTGGCCAAATACCTTTGGCATCTTGGAAGCTCATCTTTCTATTGAGCTGAATATACTCTCTCAGGTGACAACCTCTGCTGGGACCATTCTCACGGGGAAGCCTGCACAAGGACACCTCCCTGCACAGACACGGCTCTGTAGCTCTCTTCCAGCCTGGTGCCTCCCCGGGCTCCAGCTCCTTCTCACGCAGCAGGCCCTGGGCACCTGCAGGGCAGAGATTGCTCTGTGCCCAAACAGCCGCACCCTTGCACCCGGGCAGCAATGGGGGAAGGGATCACAATGGTCACCAGGTAGAAAAGCAGGAGCAGCAGGCAGGGAGACATTGTAAGGGCCTGGACCCTGCTCTCTGCTCAGCACCAGCCAAGCCTGGCACCTGAGAGCAGGCCCAGGCTGCTCCACCCAAGGGTAAGGCCAGCTGCAACAGGAGGGGCTCTTGCATCTCCAGGACCCCCATATCTCCATGGCCAGGACCCTTCCAGAAACCACCCAACCCTTGGCTTTCCAAGCAGCCTGGAGGCATTAGGCACAGCTGACATTGCCCTGAGCTAGGACCCTTACGTCTCCATCCTCTGACCAAACCCTAAATACACACAGTCTGCCTCTGGCTCTCAGCACCACTGTGACTCCCTGCACCCAGCAAGCCAAGCACTGACTCTCTGCTCCTCTGCACCCAACAGGGACAAGGCTGCCTCCCCCTGGCCTCAGACACCTCCACACCAGGAGGCACTACTCTGCCAGGGGTGGGAACACGTCCCTTCAGCAAAAGGGCAATCAGGGCCCCGGGGCCTGGAGTGGGAGTTGCACAGAGGTGGGATAGGAGGGTCCATTACCTGCTGTCTGTGCTTAGCACAGCTGATCCCCATCACAGGAGAAGACAGCAGGGCTGGGGTGAGGCAGGGAAAATACAAATCAGGGGCAGGCTGCCCTGTTTCAACTGCTCTTTCCTGCTGCCCAGATGCCCCCTGCACTGACAAGCCACAGCCCCTCGGGTCTATGCAGTGAGCTGCCAACACCCAAGAGCTTTCCCCAGAACCAAAGAAGGGACTTGGGCGCCAACTCCTTGTCCTGGATGCAGCTCTGAAAGGTATTTCATCCTCCCACAGGTGAGGGAGGGAAGCGTTGCACACATGCTGCACACACCTGCCAGTCCATAATACCTTGTATTGATACAGAATAAGAACAAAAAAAGCAACAATACAAACAATCAAATAATTGTATCTCTACCAATCCTAGGGCTGTCATCAGAGTCAAAGTACATGGGGTCAGGACGCAGGCTCCACTCTGAGGCTCTCTCTCAGGTGTCACCAGTCTGGTGGTGGGATGCCGAGGCCCTCAGCCCGCTTCCAGTGGGCTGCATGAGATGGGCTACTGGTATGCCCTTGGTGACCTCAGGGACCCTTCCCAGGGGATGGGGAGAGGGGGAACCTCTCAAGGAAGAGAAGGAGGGACGGGACAAAGGAAGGGATGGGAAGGATGGACAAGACAAAGGGAGGGATGAGGAGGACCCAGAGCAGTTCTCCTCAACCCGTGGTTCTCCTCAACCCGTCTGTGCCCAGCCCCCTCCTCCCTGCTGAGAGTCTCCCTTGTTACAGGGCAACAGCAATGAGCTCCTTATTCCTGATCCTGCTTCTTCTCACTTCTTCCACATGTAACCCGGGTGCACCCAAGTACTGTGCCCCCCTCTCCAGATAGAAGGGATGGGTGGCAGGCAGAAGTACTGCAAGAGGGATCTGCAATATGCAGGCCAGGACATTTTGCTTGGCACACTACTGCCAAACCGGGCTGTTGGCACTCCGGCACCTTCCAAGGTAGACATTGTGGGGTTTTTCGGCACTCGTGCCAGAAAATGTTGCCTACCCCTGCCCTACAGAGTCAGGCCAACACAAGAGATACTTTACTATATACAGACGTATTTATATATTAATTAAGGGAATTGCTATTAATAAACATATATGTACAATAGGCCTGTGTGAAGCGGCTAGTATCTGTTTCAGATTTGGCTGATTCGGGAGCAGTGATTCAATTCAGTGACTCGAATCATTGTCCTGAACTGATTTGGCTAAATCCTATTCAGAGATTCGGCTCCTGCTGCACCTCCGAATCAGCCAGGCCCATCCCCCCCAGCCGGCAATGACTGCCCGCCCACCCCAGCTCCAGACTCTTTGGGGGGGGGGAAGCCCAGGCTCACCAGGTGCTGCCAGGTAGGGGGCAATTCCTGCTGCCCCCCTACTGCCCCACGCTGCACCCCCCCCCCCCCCTTATTCCCCCAGGCCCCGCCATGTGTGTTCTGCCTGGGGCCAGCTCTGGCCCTTTAAGAAAAAAAACAAAAATGAGAAATGCCCCGCACTCACCATTTCTGCCAGCGGGCAGCAATCCTCGATGCCCCCCGCTGTGTGGGGGCTCTGCACGAGCCCCCTGAAGCCCCAGTGCAGCTGCAGGAGCAGTGAGTCCCAGGGCTTTTCTCCATTTAATTTTCTTAAAGGGCTAAAGCTGGCCTGGGCAGGGCACCAGTGGGGGGAGCTGGGGACTTGTGCAGAGCCCCCATGCATTGGGGGGAAGTAGGGATCTCTATGCAGCCCCAACCCACACAGGCTGCAGCTGGAGGGAATCCACAGCCCCTGCTCTGTGCAGGGCCCAGCCAGTGCCCCGACATCTCTGCCCTCCAGCCCCAGGGAAAATGGACCTGGAGCTTAGTTTGGTTCTCATGACAGCAGTTCTGCAAGATATTTTCTACCTGTGACTCGAGGGAGGCCGTGGGGCATTGGGGCCTTAGCATGGGAAAGTCACAGAAATATCCCCCTTCAGGTTCAGGGAGCATCCAAAGCTGCTGGGCTGCCTTCACAATGTCACACGTGGTCACCCATGCTGTGCACCTTTGACACTCCCACTCGCTCTGTCTTGTAAATAAAGGACTCCGTTGTGGCTGTAGTTGGAAGGGACCTTCCAAATGACCTAGGGGAGTTAGGCACCCACATCTCTGTAAAAAAGTGCCCTGTATACCAGTGAGAACCCACCTGCCCCTGCAACCCAGGACTGTCCTGTGCCAGCACCTGTAGCAGGTCAGGAGAGAGATCTCATTTGCACAGGGTTGCATAGCAGATAAGAGCTCAGGGTTATGTATGCAAGTGAACCCCCACCACCTTCCCTTAAAGGAAGGGCCATTCTCTCCCTCAGGCAGCTTTGGCCAGCTCCAGCCCCTTGTGACACCACTGCATTTGTGCCTTCACCCATGTCCCAGCCCCCAGGGAACATGGGCCCTTTGCTCCTGTGCCCCTTCCTCCTGACCATTGCCTTCAGCGTCTCTCCCAACCTGCCCCGGACCTGCTGCCATCTCCCTGACGGGGCATCTCTGTGCTTTCTTCAGGTGTCTGTTCCCTGGTGCAGCTGACCCAGGCTGGGGGAGCCCAGGGGAAGCTCTCAGGGCCCCTGAGATCACCTGCACCAGGTCTGGGCTCTCCCTCACTGAAGATGGGAACGCTGTGAGCTGAACCGGCAGCCCCCAGGGAAAGGTCTGCAATGGCTGTGCCTCCTCTCCTGGGATGATGACAAGTCTTACCAGGACACTCTGAAGTCCCGCCTGACCAGCTCCAAGGACACATCCAAGAAGGAGGTGTATGTGGAGTTGAGAGGCCTGGAAGCCAGAGACAGCGACACCTACTACTGTGCCAGAGCACAGAGACACGGCCATGGGCCCCCGTACAAATACTAGCTGTTATCCCCTCACCCTCAGCTGCTCTCTCTGAGCATTTGGGACCAGGCCTTCAGCGGGGGGACCTGACCCTGGCCCCAGCACCACCCCCCACCTGTACGAGCTGAGTGTTGTGGGGAGGGGTGACCCCCCCCCCCCCGCCCCACACCCAAAGGCCCAGCCTTGGCCAGGAGTGACACTGTTGTTTGATGCAGATCCAAGTGCTGGAAACCCAAGCAGGGCTGGGGACATGAACATGGGGCAGAGCAGGGTCTGGAGAGTGTGGGGTAGCGCAGAGAGGCTGGGGGTCTGACCAGGGCAAGGCGGCGAGCTGGACTCTGATAGAGAAGTTGTCCCAGCACAAGAAAACTGGGATGGGATGGATAAACTTTTGTTGTAGATTCATAGATTCATAGATGTTAGGGTCGGAAGGGAACTCAATAGATCATCGAGTCCGACCCCCTGCATGGGCAGGAAAGAGTGCTGGGTCTAGATGACCCCAGCTAGATACTCATCTAACCTCCTCTTGAAGACCCCCAGGGTAGGGGAGAGCACCACCTCCCTTGGGAGCCCGTTCCAGACCTTGGCCACTCGAACTGTGAAGAAGTTCTTCCTAATGTCCAGTCTAAATCTGCTCTCTGCTAGCTTGTGGCCATTGTTTCTTGTAACCCCCGGGGGTGCCTTGGTGAATAAATCCTCACCAATTCCCTTCTGCGCCCCCGTGATGAACTTATAGGCAGCCACAAGGTCGCCTCTCAACCTTCTCTTGTGGAGGCTGAAAAGGTCCAGTTTCTCTAGTCTCTCCTCGTAGGGCTTGGTCTCCAGGCCCTTAACCATACGAGTGGCCCTTCTCTGGACCCTCTCCAGGTTATCCGCATCCTTCTTGAAGTGCGGCGCCCAGAATTGCACGCAGTACTCCAACTGCGGTCTGACCAGCACCCTATAGAGGGGAAGTATCACCTCCTTGGACCTATTCGTCATGCATCTGCTGATGCACGATAAAGTGCCATTGGCTTTTCTGATGGCTTCGTCACACTGCCGGCTCATGTTCAACTTGGAGTCCACTAGGACTCCAAGATCCCTTTCCACCTCTGTGCCACCTAACAGGTCATTTCCCTAGGCTGTAGGTGTGCTGGACATTTTTCCTCCCTAGGTGCAGCACTTTGCATTTCTCCTTGTTGAACTGCATCCTGTTGTTTTCTGCCCACTTGTCCAACCTATCCAGGTCTGCCTGCAGCTGTTCCCTGCCCTCCGGCATGTCCACTTCTCCCCATAGCTTTGTGTCATCTGCAAACTTGGACAGAGTACACTTCACTCCCTCGTCCAAGTCGCTGATGAAGACATTAAAGAGTATCGGTCCAAGGACTGAGCCCTGCGGGACCCCACTGCCCACACCCTTCCAGGTCGAGACCGACCCATCCACCACGACTCTCTGGGTGCGACCCTCTAGCCAATTCGCCACCCACCGGACTGTGTAGTCATCCACGTCACAGCCTCTTAACTTGTTCACCAGTATGGGGTGGGATACCGTATCGAAGGCCTTCCTTAAGTCTAAGTATACAACATCCACCCCTCCTCCCGTGTCCAGGCGTTTCGTAACCTGGTCATAGAAAGAGACTAGGTTGGTCAGGCACGATCTGCCCGCCACAAACCCATGCTGGTTTCCCCTCAGCATAATTTGTCCTGCCGGGCTCTCACAAATGTGAGTCTTGATAATTTTTTCAAAGACTTTGCCAAGGATGGAGGTGAGCCTGACTGGCCTGTAGTTGCCCGGGTCCTCCTTCCTCCCCTTTTTGAAAATGGGGACCACATTGGCCCTTTTCCAGTCCTCTGGGTCTTGGCCCGTGCGCCACGAGCGTTCGAATATTCCCGCCAGTGGCTCTGCAGTGATGTCGGCCAGTGCCTTCAGCACCCTCGGATGGAGCCCATCCGGGCCTGCCGACTTAAAGGCATCCAGTTCTTCCAAGTGACTCTGCACCATCTCAGGGTCTACGCATGGCAGTCTGGCGCCTTTCTGCTGCCTCTACAACCCCAGTGAGAGACTTGTCGTGCCCCTCGCTTAGGGACACTGAGGCAAAGAACTCGTTGAGGAGTTCAGCCTTGTCCCCCCTGTCCGTCACCAATTGTTTCTGCCCATTTAGCAGCGGTCCTATTCCTCCCTGGGCCTTCCTTTTACTCCCAATGTATCTGAATATTTCTTGTTGTCTTTTAGTTGGGATGCCATCCTCAGCTCCATGGTAGCTTTGGCCTGTCTAACTGCCTCCCAACAAGCACGAGTAGAGGAGGTATATTCGTCTTTGGTGATCTCTCCCTGTTTCCACTTTTTATGTGCTTCCTTTTTGGCCCTTAGGCTGCCCTGGATTTCTGTGGTCAGCCAGGGAAGCCTCCTGGCCCCTTTCCCTCTTTTGCCTCACATGGGGATCGTCTCGCTTTGTGCCCGAAGGATCATTTCCTTAAGGCACAGCCACCCTTCTTGGGCTCCCATCACTTCAAGACCAGTGTCTTGAACTTCTCAGTACCTGTGCAGTTAATCCAGCAAGGGAGGGGATAAGACCCCAGGGGAAGGGGAAGAGGAACCCAAGGCAGAGCTCACCTGCCTTGTGGCTGCAGCCAAAACCCACCTGCCAGTTAGAGATGCTTTCGGGTAGAAAACCACTCAACACAGAAACAACCGTCTGCTTTTGTCTGCATGACACCTGCCCTGGGGGCCACGGGGGCCACTCAGAGACTTGTCTGTCATTGCCAAGCACTGGCCCACGAGTCCAGAGACCGGCACACTCTGCGCCTTCAGCTTGGGAGGCCGTGGCCATATCACTTCATCTCACCTCTCTGTGCTGCTGCTTTCCGATCCCTAGGGAGGCCTGTGCCGCTGACACTCCTGGGAAAGGGGTGATGCTTGTACCAGCGCTGCATCATACCCTTCCCCCAAGAAACACTGCACCCCTTCCAGCCCCAGCCCCGATTTCCAATGAACAATGCCCACAGAGCAAACTCAGCTCTTGGGCATGTCTCTTCCTTCAGACACGTGTGGGGAACTTTGCCATGTTTCCTCCATGTTGTGTACACACTGAATCTGCTTATGATGACAGTCAGGAATATTATGCAATAACTGAAACCCACTCCAGCCCTTTTTCAGGAGCCTGTTGGATCCAGTGCATGGCGTAGCTGCCAGAGCTGAACCTGGAGACTTTGCAAGAAAGGTGGAAAGAGTCTGCAGGCTTCTTCCTGGCCCCTCCACACTCCACCAGCTGCACCTGGGACCAGACACCTGGGAAAAGACATGTCCATGCTGATGTGACTCTAACCTGGAGAGGCTGCCAGGCTCAGGCCACCTCTTGGAGTTACAGGTATAAAATACCTTGTACAGCTGCTGCCATGAGAACAAAGCTGAGCCATGGGCCATCTTCCCTGGGGCTGGAGGGCAGAGAGCTCAGGGCACTCGACCCTGGGACACGGGTGGGGGGGCTGTGTGCTCTCAAGCTGGGAGCTGCAGCATCAGGTGGGAGCCTGCAGACTTTTAGCAGCAATGTCTTGGGGCAAACTTCAATTACTCATTTAAGAACAAGTGAAATTAATTTACTTTCATTTACTTTATTGCAAGGGATAAAGGGAGCCTTAACCTCCAGGGTAGGAGGCCCTTTCCCCTTGGGCACGACATCCTAGGGCTGGTGAGTATGCTGCCACTACCTATCATCATTCCCTGAACCTCTGATAGAAACCAGCTTCAAATAGAGAGAGACCTGTGGGCCAAATGGGCCTCCGGCCTGATCCATGAATGAATGTCCTACAGCCTGAATTCTCATTTGCTCCAAGACCCCCGACCCTCAGTCACCAAAGGCCCCTGCAATCTAGGAAAAGACAAGCTCCCCACGACAGAACACAAATACCTGAAGTCAGAAAGATTTGTCATTTTCCTAAGCTGTTACTTAGGTATTTGGGACTGGTTGGACCTACTGAAAAACTCCAGGGCCAACTCATGCAGTGAGTCAACAAGGCTCTGCAAGTAAGGAGAGGCTGAAGGGTCAGATCTCCAGAAATGCAGTGAGAGGAATAAAGGGTTTTATAAACAGACCCATGAAGGCTTGGGGCTTGCCAGGCTTCTCCCCATAAGCAATCGCTGGCAGAGCAGCACCATGCTACCCTGGGGGAGCATCCTGTGCCTCCTCAATGCCCTCCCAGGTAACTCTTCCCCCTACCCATGTCCAGGCAGAGGTGGCAGGTACCCGAGAGCACTGCTGGTTTTTACCCTGGTGCCCAGAGAAACCCAGGACAGGATAGGTTTCCAGCGGTTTCATCCGCTCTCATGCAGGGCCTGAGGGAACGTGGTCCTTTGAATGTCCTTTCCCCACAGGTACCCATTTGCAGGTCCAGGTGGTGGAGTCCGGAGGGGGAGTTCAGGTGCCCACAGGATCTCTCTGCCTCCCTCACCTGCCAAACCTCTGGGATCAACTTCATTGCCTAGTAGTTGGAGCGGTTCTGGCTCTCCCCAGCCACAGGGCTGCAGCGGGTGGCAAAGATACGCAAAGCTGCCAACAACCATGCCACCGACTACAGCGACATGGTGAAAGGGTGGTTCACCATCTCCAGGGATGACTCCAGCGGCCTGCTGTACCTGCAGACAAATGGCCTGAAGGCAGAAAACACAGCTCTGTATTACTGCACCAGACACACAACAATCAGAGATGTATTCGAGTCTCTATGAAAACCTCTGCAAATGCTCCCTCCCTCCTGGTGATGGCACAGAGCAGAAGTCACTGAGGTAACACAGCAGTCCCGGCCCAGCACTCCTGGATTTCAAGTTCTCCAGGCCTTTCACCACCTGTTTATGTCTCCATGGCCCCAATCCCAGGTCATGCTGGCCCCATCTGGAGCAGAAATAAAGCAGCCCAAGGTATCCACTAGTCAATCCAGTATAGCATGAGTGCACCCCAGCTTGCCCAGTAGTATTCAATCTGGTCCTCCAGCTTCGGTCTGCTCTCAAGCAAATAGAAATATGCTGTGTTTGGATTGCCAGCAGCAAACTAACTTTTGGTGAGATAGACAGCTGCTCCAGCAACAGACTCTCCTAGTGAGACACCGCTGCTCTCCTGAGCGCTGCTCTGTACGTCTATAGATTGGGACAGGGTTATCTAGGGCCACACCTGAGCCCATCACTGCAGCATCTCAGCATGTCACAAGCCTGGGGGAGGCCAGGGAGAAAACTGCCAAGTGGGAGAACAGGAAAGTGGGTCTGGGGGGAGTGATGGGTGAATGCCAAGAGGCACAGACTGGGCTCCAGCACCATAGTACTGGGTGCCCCAATGGGCAGAAGCGAAGACCCAAACCAGTGCTGTCTGGGGCCTGTCCGGTCCCTTCCTCACCAAACCTCTCCCACAATGGTGAGACTTGAAGGATCATTCCCACAGCACTGGTGGAAGCCTCTGGGACTGGCCGGGGTCAGAGATGGAGCCTGTGTTAGGTGGGCCACTGGTCGCATCCAGCCTACCTAACACCAAACCCCAAGACAACACTCATAGCGCAGGGGTCATCAATGCAGGGCAGGGGGCTCAGGGTACCTGGGAGCATGGTCCCCAGTGCCTAAACCTGCACTCCTGGGGCAGCAATGCAAGCCCTGGCTTAATTCACTGCTCCTGCAGACACCCAAGTGAGGGACAACCCTCAGCCCCAAAGCTCCCAAACACGCTGAGCAGCGACACAGAGTGGGCTGAGAGGAAGGGAAGGGAGCAGGAAGGATTCATGTAAAAAGCAGTCAGTATCTTTGTGTAGACCGCACAGACAGGACCCCACATGCAGACCTCGCATTCAGCCCCTCTGGCCCAGCCCTCCATTGCACTGGACCCTCCTCCTCCCAGGGAGGGGGCTGGAGGGCTGGAGTAGAGCGGGGCTCTATGAGAGCAGAGAGATGCAAATCCAGTGCTGCACAGGCCTCATAAATGCTGACACCCTCTGGTCCTGCAAGGTTGGGGGGAGCAGGGGGTGAGCAGAGGTCTGTGCCATCCCTGCAGCCCAGCACCATGCTGTCCTGGGGATCTCTCCTCTTTCTCCTCATGGCCCTGTCAGGTGAGTCCCCAGCCCCCTGCCACAGCCCACACATCCCTGCACACCTCCAGGGAACAACCACTAATAATCCTCACCTGATTCAAAGGCAATGGAAAATCTGCAGTGAGTGGCCCCCTGGCTCGGTGGGCTTTGGCACAGGCTGGCAGAGACAGGATCCTGAAACACGCTTTTTTCTCCCCAGGTGCCCAGTCCCAGGTGCAGCTGCTGGAGTCGGGAGGGGATGTGAGGAAGCCTGGAGACTGTCTGCGCCTCTCCTGCAAAGCCTCCGGGTTCACCTTCAGCAGCTCCTACATGGACTGGGTCCGACAGGCTCCTGAGAAGGGGCTGGAGTGGGTCGCAAGTATAAATGCTGCTACTGCTAAGCTCACCACATACTACAGTGCTGCGGTGAAGGGGCGATTCACCATCTCCAGAGACGACTCCAGCAGCACATTGTACCTGCAGATGACCAGCCTGAGAGCTGAGGACACGGCCCGCTATCACTGTGTGAAGCCCACAGTGACCAGAAGCCTGCTGTGCCCAATACAAAAACCTCTGTGCAAACCTCCTGCCAGCTCAAGCCAGCACAGAGCAGCAGCCAGGGCCTGAGCACAGTACATTAGGCAGAGGGGGACACCGGGCACAGGCACACGCCGTGCGCAGGTAGTGTGACGCACAGCGGGAGCACAGAGCACGCAGCCCCTGCCCACTTGGGCAGCAGGGTCCTGGCCACAGCATCCTCCCTCCTCCCTGCAGCAGCTGGCTCAGACACAGCCAGCCAGGAGACCCCAGGGCCTGGACAACTGCCCCAGCACCTCGCACAGCCAGGCTGGATCGAGCTTCTCCAGCACTTGCACTCCTGGCAAACACCCACAAGCCGGGACACAGGGAAAATGTATGCTTCTGATGTAGCAGTAAGCTGCTAACAAGTCCACTGTCAGCCCTCTCTTTTTCAGGGTGAAGAGTCCCAGGTCCCTCAGCCTTTCCTTGTATGGCTTGCCGTGCAAGTCTCTGATCATATGGGCAGCCCTGCTCTGAGCTCTCTCAAGCTTTACCATGTCCTTGTGAAGGTGCGGAGCCCACACTGGACGCAGTACTCCAGCTGCAGTCTCACCAGTGCTGAGAAGAGCCGAATAGAGCAGGAGAATCACTTCCTTGCAATGGTTTTGCTGGAGACACATCAATCGATGCATGCCAGCGTAGTGCTGACCCTGCTGGCTACAGCATCGCACTACTGGCTCATGTTCATGAGGTCAATTATTACCCCCAGGTCTGTGGTGGCAAGGGATGGGGAGCTTTAGTCCTGCTGCCTGATGAGAGGCACCAGTTGCACAAGCACCCATGTCACGAGTTTTGTCTCTCAGCAGCTAGGGGTGCAGGGCCCCTGAACCCCCCTGCACCGATCTCCTTAACAGCTGGCAGGCTTCGTGGCCACAGCAGGGCCTAGCAGCCAGGCGGCAGTAGTTTCCCTCCCCTCCGCCTCAAGACAGACGCAGTAGCACAAGCACCCAGGACACGGGTTTTGCCAGTCAGCAGCCAGAGGTGCAGGGCCCCAGATCCCAGACACCTGCATCCATCTCCTCGACAGCGGGCAGGCTTCATGGCCTCAGCAGGGGCTGGCATGTGTGCAGTTTTGGCCCTGCTGTGGCTGAACACATACACCACACAAGTGTGGCTCTCAAGGCGAGGGGTGCCGTTTCTCCCAATCCCCTGAAACTATATTCTTGAAAGTTGGCATGCTTTATGCTCTCAGAAGGGGCTATTATTTCTGCAAGTTTTGTCCAAAGCTGGCTATACACGACAAAAGTTATATGCTGTTTCAACCTTCCCCATTAAAGCCTATGGGTGAAACGTCAAAACAGCGTTGAAATGGTGAAATGTTTCGATTTGCCTCGTTTTGTTTCGAGGCTGTTTCGAACGTATCGGTTTCATTTTAGTTTTCTTGTTTCGACCTTGAAACAGGTAAAAATAAAACTGGTGGGGAAATTTTGCACAGCCCTAATGCAGAGGAAGGATGAGACTGTCCATTAGCTAATGCTGTGTGTATTTTCCCATGAGGTGTCCTGTCCCAGGTCACACTGAAGGAGTCTGGCCCGGGGTAATGAAGCCTGCACAGACCCTCAGTCGGACCTGCACCGTGTCCAGGTTCCCTCTCCTTAGCTACACTGTGCACGGGGTTCACCAGGGAGCAGGGCAAGGGCTGCCGTGGGTCGGAGTTATCTGGGGCAGTGGAAGCACTGAGTACAACAGTGCTCTCCAAAGCTGCCTCAGCACCAGCAAAAACACCCCCAGCTACCAAGGGTACCCATGTCTCACCGGGCTCCAGCCTGCCTGGTATTACTCCACAGCCTGGTATTACTGGCCAAAGACACAGAGATTAAAAGCCAATAAAAGCCGGCACAAGCAAACATCCCTGTGGGACCCACCTGGCCGTGTGAGCAGCAGAGGCAGCATATGCCATCCCGTGCTCTGCCTACTGGGTCAGACACACGAGGCCTTCTAGATCCCATGAACCAGCCAGTGATTAAATCCAGGTAAGGCTCAAGAGTGATCAGTGGGTCAAAATCCCTGATGGAGTCATAGATTCATAGAAAGTTTGGTCCGGAAGGGACCTCAGGAGCTCATCTAGTCGAACCCCTGTTCAAAGCAAGAACAACCCCAACTAGATCAGCACAGCCAAAGCTCTGTCTAGTTCGGTCTTAAAAACCTCAAAGGGTGGATAGCCCACCACCTTCCCAGGTAACCTGTCCCAGTGTTTTGCTACCCTTTTAGTGACATTTTTTTTCCCTAATCGTGATGGCCAGAACCAAAGAAATTAATAAGAAATACATACGTGATTTTTAGAGCCATTTGGAAATTTTGTCTAATATAAAGCTTGTATTTTTGTAACCTGCAAATGTAACTCGTAACTCTTTGTAAAAGTGACTAGGCCTCAAAGACAAAGCTATAGTTGTAAAGTTAGCTGACCTAACGTTTTTTTCTTGCTCAGAAATTAGCCTTGATGATGATAAAACCGGGTTGAACCGCCTGGCCGACCCAGCACGTTCCAGCAAAGCACGTCTCAAAAAACCATCTACAGAGAGATGTAAAGGGGTTGGATTTAGGCGTAGTACTGTTAATTTCAAACCTGAAGATGCTGCGGTGTAATTTGATTATTGGATAAACCCAAGTCTGGGGAGTAACCTTTTATAATAACTCTTAAGTCCTTTTTATCCCGTAGAGTAACCGCTATAGAACAAGATTGTGCATGGCTCTAAAGCCAACAGATTAGCGTAGGACTAGGTATAAAAAGTGCGTGCATCAGGTGACCGACAGGAAGGAGGGAACAGGACGGTCACTGCTGTTCCACGCCCGCACCCCGGACTCCCCGTGCGAGTGAGGATCGGATCCTGATCAAGGGAACTTCCCCGGTCATCCCTCTGGCAGTGGCTATTGGGGACGCCCGACTTCTCTGGGATCACCTGGCGCGCACCCGGCATTGAGGGACTATAGATAAGTTGCCAACCCATGTCTGTCTATTTGTTGTTTTAAACAGCCAGTGGCTGATACTCTCACAGTGCCCAATACTGCATTATCTGACTATCGCATTTATCTTTCTGTTAACTGGTGTGTGTGTGTGTGTAAGCTATAATAAACTTGCAATGATTTACACCCAACCCTGCCTCCTTGATCCGGAACCAAACAACCCAGTGACTAAACTTATGCAATCACAGTGCATCAGGTGAACTGGAGACTCAGGATGAACCAGGCTGATTCCTCCACCAGGGGCAGCACCTCCCCCACCCACCTGTCACCCCCCGCCCCCCACACCCCCACGCAGCTCCTGTCCCACTGCACCAGCACACGGGGACCCCGGCTCCTTCCCACCAGCAAGGGACGGCACCACACACCCTGCACTGTGTTTGCTAGGCCCCTAAACAGACTCCTGCCCCTTTTCCCCAAGCATTCCCCACTAGGGATGGAGACACAGCCCCTGCCCCACAGCCTGCAGCCAGGCAGGGCTCAGCTACCAGGGGCTCTCACTACCCTGGGAGGCAACCAAACCCCTCAGGGGTCAGAGAGGGACATGGCGAGTACCGCAACCCCAGGTGTTGGGCTCTCAAATGTGGTTTTAATTTAGGGCTTCAGCACTGAGGCCTTAACCTGGAGCCCAGGCCAGGGAGTGCAGACACCTCTCCCCTCATCTTCCTCTCCCAGCTGCAGGGCAGGAGCCTGCCAGGAGCAGCCAACAGCCTCCCTGCAGCCTGCTGGAGCAGCTGGGCTGGAACAGGCTCCCCCAGCTAGCACTGGCACCTCAGGGAACATCGCTGGTGCCCAAATCCCTACAAAACCCAGGACCCATACCCTAACTCAGGTTACTGACACACAGGCACACAACATGACCTGCTGGGATCTGACCTTATACCTACCAGGTGCCATCGTCTCCTGTCCACCACATAAATGGGGATGTCTTATGCCAACTAAGGAGAGAAGGCCCAAATGGACCAAGGCTGAGGATCAAGGGCCCCTGAGATACTCGTGCCCTGTCATCAGGAGGGTGGAGAAGAGCAGGGAACTGAAGCCAGAGTCCTGCCCACAGCCTGGTTTAGCCATGGATCCAAGCACCGGCCCTTCCCCTCTGTCTGTGCTCATCCCACCACCTTCTTCTGTGCAGAGACTCAGAGCCCTGTGCAGAGAGAGGAGGGCCCTGTGCTGAGCACTCCCAGCCCAGGGCTGCTCACACCCTCCTGGGACCCGCATGCAAATCCCTGTCCAGGGGCTCCTGCTTAAATACAGCTTCTGGACTGTGAAGCCTCAGTCCGTGCCCAGCCACTTCTTGCCTTCTGGGAGTCCCCCTTGTTATAGGGCAACAGAAATGAGCTCCTTATTTCTCTTCCTCTTTCTTCTCTCTTCTCTCCCATGTAGGTTGTGGGGAAGGTTGGTGGGAAGCCAGAGCACTGGGGCTTCCTCCCTGGACCTGCTTCTTCACCTACTTTCTCTTTTCTTTAGGTGTGCTCTCTGCTGTGCAGCTGGTTGAGTCTGGCCCAGGGGTGGTGAAGCCTGCAGAGACCCTCACCCTGACCTGCACTGTCACAGGCTACTCCATCAGTGGTGGTTACGGTTGGAGCTGGATCCGCCAGCCTCCTGGGAAAGGGCTGGAGTGGATGGGGTACATATATGCAAGCAGTGGTAGCACAAGCTACAACCCGTCCCTCAAGAGCCGCATCACCATTTCCTCGGACAACTCCAAGAACCAGTTCTCCCTGCAGCTGCGCTCTCTGACAGCCGCAGACACCGCCACGTATTACTGTGCCGGTGACACAGTGACACAGAGCAGAGCAGGGGCTGCACAAAAAGGGGAAGCCTGTTCTTCTTAATGTGGCAAAATTACAACAGCCCAGACAAGGAAGTTTCCACCTGAAAACCTCACATACATGGAGGGAAACTCTAACGGGATCATCCTTGTCCATCTGAGGGTTGTTATAGTTGGGCTTACAACACTCCAGACAGCAAAGGCCTGAGATCTTCGCTGGGCATTTGACAAGACAGAGGTTATCAAGCAGTACAAGTCTCAAGACGACTTCATTACGGATCATTTGGGGGCCTTGTCAGCACGGATGGGTATGGCAGTGGGGCTCCTCCTCACTGCCTGGCCCTGCCTGCCCAAAGGGCCACCAGCACAATACTGAATTCAAAAAACACGTCTTTCCTGCAATTGCACTCACCAAACATTTCCAAAATGCTTGAAGACAAGTACCCAGGTTTTTCTCTGCCACTCCAGTTTTTCCTGCACAGTGTGAAGGTTTGTGAAGTATTCACTCTAATCTCTTGGCGTATATAAATCAGAGTTGAGTATATTAGGACTTGAATTACCAGATCATTCCTCATTCTTTCTTTCAGTGGTGACCTGGAGTCTTGCCTCTCATTTCTTTTGTAAAAGTGCTCCCCTGGGACAAGGAGCTCTTGCATCTCCAGGACCCTTATTTCTCCAAGGACAGGACCCTTCCAGAAACCATCCAAGACTTGCTTTCCCAGCAGCCTGGAGGCATTAGGCACAGCTGGCATTGCCCTGTGCTAGGACCCTTACGTCTCCATCCTCTGACCAAAGCCTAAATACACACAGTTTGCCTCTGGCTCTCAGCACCACTGTGACTCACCGCACCCAGCGAGCCAAGCACTGACTCTCTGCTCCTCTGCACCCAACAGGGACAAGGCTGCCTCCCCCTGGCCTCAGACACCTCCACACCAGAAGGCACTACTCTGCCAGGGGTGGGGACAGGTCCCTTCAGCAAAAGGGCAATCAGGGCCCCGGGGCCTGGAGTGGGAGTTGCACAGAGGTGGGATAGGAGGGTCCATTACCTGCTGTCTGTGCTTAGCACAGCTGATCCCCATCACAGGAGAAGACAGCAGGGCTGGGGTAAGGCATGGGGGATGCAAATCAGGGGCAGGCTCCCCTGTTTAAATTGCTCTTTCCTGCTGCCCAGACGCCTCCTTCACAGACAAGCCACAGCCCCTCAGGTCTATGCAGTGAGCTGCCAACACCCAAGAGCTTTCCCCAGAACCAAAGAAGGGACTTGGGCACCAACTTCTTGTCCTGGATGCAGCTCTGAAAGGTATTTCATCCTCCCACAGGTGAGGGAGGGAAGCATTGCACAGATGCTGCCCTGATAATATTTCCTTTTATCCTACCCTGTGTCTCAGGTGCCTGGTTCCAGTTGCAGCTGGGGGAGTCTGCACGGGACAGGAGGAAGCATCAAGAGTCTCTGCATGTCTCCTGGAGATCCTTTGAGTTTACTTTCATGGACTGCTACATTGTCTAGGTCCAGCAGGCTCCTGGGAAGGGGCTGGGCTGGGGGGCTGAGATGAGGAATACTGGATCCAGCTAGTGGCCCTCCTTGGCTGTGAACGGGTGATTTACCGTCTCCCAGGACATCTCCCAGAGCCTGCTGCACCTGCAGATGAGCAACCCAAAACTGGAGGACACAACACATATAACTGTGCCAGGTACAGTGATTCAAACCCAATTTAAAGCGATATAAAAACCCAGCTCAGAACTCCCTTTTAAAGGTGCTAGCTGGGGGCAGCCCACTCACAGAGCACAGCCCTGCACAGAGACAGGAGAAGATGCACGGCCCATGGGAGAGCAAATCACACTCACAAGGCTCCTTTCAATTCCATCAGCCCTGACAAAAACTGTCCCCCGGCCCAGCTCTACAAATATCACTCCTGTCCCCAGGAAATCCCGGGCAGATCCTTTATGGTCTCTTCAGCAGAGAAGAGATTTCAAGAGGGAGCAGTGGATTCAGCCACCTTCCCCACATGGAATAGCCCAGCTTGGTCCCATTGCTGGGCCCAACATCATGTGCAACAGATTTCCTCACGTGGTTGAATCCTTATGTCCAAGCAAGGGCTGGTCTCTGTGAAAGCATTGCCGATGCAGCCTTTGTTGGAGCCCCTGCACACCCAGCCCCACATGCCCACCGAGGGGCTGGCCCCTGCTGCTTCCTGGGCTAACTGAATAGTGTCCCTGTTCAGCAGGTTTCCAGGGCACCTATATCCAAAGGACTCAAAGCCATATGCCACTGGTCCCCCCTGGGGATACCCCACTCCTAGCCTGGCCCTGTTTGTAGCCTCCTGGAGACCCTCATGCAAATGCCCCCTCTCAGCCGGCCTGCTTAAATATTGGTCCCAAGTTCAGGAGCCTCAGTTCGAGGCCAGCCCGGACACTGCCTCCTCCTGCCTCCTGGGATGTACATGAGCCGAACAACTGAGAAGAACACACTGTGCAGACCTTGAAGCACTGGAAAGCCCAGGAGGATGAATTCAGTCAACACTGTGTTATTCTTCATGACTATGGCTTCTCTCTTCCCTCCCATGTTGGAGCTACAAGAAGAGCAAGAGTGACAAAAGATTAGCTCATACCTTCTACACCCAGAGTCCAAAAAAAGATTAGGGTTGTATCACAGCAGCTTGTTATTCAGTGCCAGCTATCTATCCATCCACACATCCTGGATGGACCAACAGGTGTCTGGATAAATATATATTTATCTAGACAGAGACATGGAAAGACAAAGATTTAGGACTTTAATACATGAAAAACAGTCAGCAAAAAAAGCTCAGTGTTTCTGTTACAGTATTCATTGATTAATGTGTCTTTTCCTTGTTAGGTAAATAGATAAGGGAATAGTTACTCATCTATTTCTCTGTACCTCCGGATACATGAATGGACAGATATGCATAACCACTCCTGTAGAAACCTCGCTTTTTGAGAATTATTTTATTTATATCAAATCCTTGTATCCCTGTCAAATCCTTATTCTATCTATTTACCAGCCTACTTATCAATCATGCCACTAAAGGTCAGGCTTTACTACCTCTATATTCAATGGATGTTTAGTGTTGCTAATGTTTATGGGGAGTAGTGGGGGGTGGGGAGATAATTAGGTGCTATGGTGATTAGAGTTATATTTGTCTCCAGACTCATCTGATTGAGTCTTAAATCTATGAGGCTTTATCAGTTATAGAAACCTTCTGTTTCTTCTAAAATATAATCCCTTGAATAAAACCATACTATCATATTAAAATTGGGCTTGAAGGAACCTTGGAAGGTCATCTAGTCCAATGTCCAGCTTAAGCCAGGATCATCTCTTTCTAAACAATCCCAGAAAAGCGTTTGTCTAACTGGAATTAAAATGTCCATAAAGAGGGATTTTATAACCTCTCTATTCATCTTATATAATGCTTAACCATTTAGGATGTTCTTCCTAATATCTGGCATAACTCTCCCTTCATGCAGCTGGAACCCATTACTTCTTGCCTAGCCTTCTAATGATTTGAGGATAATAAAATCATCTCATTGATGGGTCGATGGAACAGGAGTCAAACTTCCAGTGAAAGAGAGATGGGAAAATAAAAAAAAAAACTGGATTGATTTCTGACTCCCACCTTGTATAATAGTGGTATATCAGACATATAGAAAACAAACCAAAAAAACAATCCCAAAGAGCAGCACCCTCCCTACACTCCTGGCAGCCCCAGGCAATCTTTTAGTATCATTCCACTCTTTGACAGAGATAACGATAATAATACTAATTAAAATTACCATTTTCAGGCCCCCTTTCTGTCCCGGCCCCAGGCAGCTGCCCAGTTCACCCACGCCTGTGTCCAGCCCCATCAAAGAGCCAACTAGAGACAGAGCTCTTGTATTATGATGGGGACTATCACGGTAGTTTCCCATGCTCTACAGAAGCAAGGCGAGTGCTTTCCACTCAGCAAAACCCCTAGGTAAGCTGGATGTGTGTTTTGTACACATCACTGAAGTTGAAAAAAAACCAAAACAGTCGGCTTATAACACAGGAACAGTGATCCCAAGTTTAAATTGCACAGGAAGCAGAGGAACATGTTTGCCAGGAAATGCAAAACCAGAAGCAAACCAGCATCTATCTGATTTTTTTGTAACGTCCAATTGCTTATTATCACATTGGTGTGGAAACATTTGTGAATTATCAGTCTGCGTATTTTGTTTGCTGCGTACAAACCAACGTCCAACCTGCCCCCACACTCCCTAAGAACAAGCACAATTTTACTCACCACAGTTTGGGAAAATGCCGCCTCACTTTTGAGATGTTCAGGGGTAGGAGACTGGTCCTTCAGCCACTGGTAAATGACCCCTGGAATTGGTCAAGGTGGCCACACAATCCAGAGCCTTCCAAAGTTGTAAATCCTACTTCTTCTGCCCTACAGAAACCTCACAAAATCACACATTTAGGAAAAAAAAGTGGGGGGCGGGGCGGAGAGAAAACCGCTCCCATGTCTCCCTCTCCTCAGTATCAGGAGAGAAAAAGGAAAAGGAATATAGTGTGAGCAGAGACAACCTTCAGATATCATCATTACAATTGCTACTTAAGAAACTATAGAGCTAGGCAGACATTTAGGTCTTCATAGAAGGCAAATGAGAAAATAATAATTAGACAAGTGGGCAACCTTTCACTGGAGGATGAAGAGGCAATTCCTTCAGTAATTGAAAAGAAGTGGCAATGCCCAATCACATAATACAACATATAAGTGTCTGCCTTTTGAAGAATACATGGGAGTCTCCTTACCAAACATAAAGCATATTATGCCCTTACCATTCTGAACTCCATTTTCTAAATTTTTGAAACGTCTGCCCAAAGCCAACGAGAGCACCCTTTCTCCATAAATTTGAGACTTCTTGATGCTATCAGCACCAGAGACTTGAAACAGTGAGATGGAGGTGGTATGGCCAGTGCCTAGGAGCCATCAAAGAGTGTGTTACTTATGATATCTTGGCTGCTGTATTTGAGGCCTGATGTATCTTTTCAAAATACTTATTGTTGAGAGAGAGACACAGAGATTTCTCAACATCCCTGGGACATTTGTCTCTGGAGTTTCCCCAGTTAATTCCCAGGTGATGACTTATTAAGACTTCTGTGTACAGTGTACAGTCGTACGTCCAGTGTACAGTCATCGGAGAGGTCGCCCGGGTCTGGGGGCATCCGGTTTTGGCACTCCAAATGTACATGTACAGTGTACAGTCATCCAGGTGAATGTAGAAGTCCACATCTCTGTTACTGATTATGTGTATGCCTTTTAGTCACTGGGAGGCTCAAAACCAGAGACATGGACGTCTATGTTCACCTGGACAACTGTACACTGTACATGTATATTTAGAGTGCCAAAACCGGACGCCCCCAGACCCGGGCGACCTCTCCGTGACCTCCAAAAGGTCCTGCGACAACAAAGTCATGCTGAGAAGCAGCATGGAGCCAACCCCAGCTGCTGTGCGCTCAAACAGCACAGCTAGGGGGGCACCCAGGCCATGGGTCTTGGGCTCACTCACCAGCCCAGACCCCATACCACCAGTGTCTTAAGGCAACACCTCACCCACAAGGCCAGCAAGCTCTCCTTCCTGGAGACCTGTCAGGTGCGCCTCTTATCTCGATGCCTCTGGGCACAGCAATGAAAGAGTCAGGGGCCCCGCGAGTAAATAACTTCTCCCAGAGACCAGCTTATTCACAGTGCCAGGGTGGGATTTGAACCCATCACTCCCACTCCACAGACAAGCACTTGCCCCACAAGGCCAGCAAGCTTTCTTTCTCAGGGACCTGTCGGGTGCACCTCTTATCTCAATGCCTCTGGGCACAGCAATGAAAGAGTCAGGGCCCCAGGAGTAAAGATCTTCTGCCAGAGACCAGCTTACTCACAGTGCCAGGGTGGGATTTGAACCCATCACTCCCACGACAAGCACTTGCCCCACAAGGCCAGCAAGCTTTCCTTCTCAGGGACCTGTCGGGTGCACCTCTTATCTCAATGCCTCTGGGCACAGCAATGAAAGAGTCAGGGCCCCAGGAGTAAAGATCTTCTGCCAGAGACCAGCTTTCTCACAGTGCCAGGGTGGGATTTGAACCCATGCTACTAAGCCTCTAAGCCAGCACTCTCCCCACCAGGATAGCAAGCTCTCCTGGGAGAAAAGCTGTCGGCTGCGCCTCTTGACTCGGTGCCTCTGGCCACAGCAATTAAAGGGACAACAGGCTGACCGCATTGTAGTACTCACAGTGCCATCGGACTTACCTGGTCCAATGGAGGCCAGCACCTGCTGGCTGTAAGTGAACCAACTTGAAATACATCACTAGTTGCCGGGCAGACTCTAGCCCACCAGGAAGGAAGCCCCTCTCTCAGGTATGTGATACCAGTCAGGTAGGCAGAGAGAGCAGGTTTGCCCGCTCCCCCAGGAACGTATCCAGCTCAGGTTACCTAAAGAGACAGGGTAAGGATGTGTCTCTCTGCTGGGCCCTTCCTTATCAAACTGTCACAGAGCAGAGACTTTGGGGAGAGACAAAGGTGGCTTTCTGCGACATAAGGCCCTCAGCCCATTGAGAAGAAGCCCTCGTATTGGCCACAGCCCAATACTCATCATTGCCTTTTTACTCTCATGTTCATGTCACCTACAAACCATAGGCAGAGTGTGTATGGAGGAGCCCTCACACCTCCAGGCAGAAGACCGGGCTCTCTCGGCCTTCCAGCCAGGGCTGCCACAAACACAAGGGGAGCCGGGTGGGATGTGTTAAGGACAGGCCCTGCTTGCTCTACCCCGCGGGACACACACAATCAGTCACACAACAGCCATGGCCCACCTAACTCCCTGAGCCAGGGGAGTAGCAGGGGGTCGACCCCAGGGATGTTCTCTTTCATTGGGGCTTAACCAAGAAAGGAAAGTGTTTCCGAAATGACAGACAAGAGCTGAGAGCACCAGGGCCATTCAGCTCCCGGGAGCTCCAAGGAGGGCATCTGGGACCCTTGGCCAAGACCTGTCCGACTGACATAACCCCCACACTCTTCCCCAGCCAAGGCACATCTGAGATTGAGCCCTGTGGCCCAGCACCTGCTCCCCATGGGCCGGCCCTGCCTCTGCCTCACTGCATTAGGCAGGGCTGCAAGCCCCCTTCCCTTTGGGAGAGTCAGTGGAGGGAGGGAGGGAGTGGGGAGGGGGCAGAGGGGCTTGATCTTTCCAGGCAGTGGTGACATGTCCCTCACTCAGGGAACTAAACAGGGCCCAGCACAGTGCCAGGCATGGACTGGATGCAGCAGGAGGGACAGTCCTATTCCCTCCCCCAGCCCCTCTCACAAACTAATCAGCCCTGAGAAGGGATGGCACCCGTGTTTCTTATGGAGGGGGATATGCAAAACAGAGTGACATTTCTGTTTCTGTCTGCCCACCTCTGCCCACGCTGTACACAGATACCTTCTGCCTCCCCTGTCCCTGCTCCTCTCCCACCACTCCCAGAGACAGCGTCTGTTCCCACCCCAATGGCCATGGGACTTCGGATCCACCTCCTTTTCATCGCAGCAGCTCTGGAAGGTATTCTCTGCTCTCAGATCATTGCTGAGGCTGATCCACCTTGTTCTACTCACCATAATATACTCATGGTTAAAAGTGACTCTCTTTGCAGGTGTCTGGTCTCAGGTGCAGCTGGTGGAGTCTGGAGGGGCCTTGAGGGAGCCTGGAGACTCTCTGTGCCTCACCTGCACAGGCTCGGGATTTGATTTGAGGAGATACGGCATGGACTGGGTCCCACAGGCTCCTGGGAAGGGGCTGGAGTGGGTTGCAGTTATCTATTCGGACAGCAGTAAAGAATACAACGCAGACCCTGTGAAAGGACGATTCGCCATCTCCCGAGACAACTCCGGGAGCCAGGCACACTTGGACATGAGCAGCCTGAGACCTGAGGACCCTGCTCAGTATTACTGTGCAGCTCACAGCAGTGAAATATCCATCTCAGCTTATACAAAAAGTTCCTCTTGCCTTGAATGTAACAGCCACATGGTGACACCCACGGTCTATAAACTACAACTCTCAATGGAGAAAAAGAAAATAGTGCAAGGGAGCTCTGACTGCTCTCCTCCATTTATGGGGGAGGAAATAGCGTGGTATTTCAAGGAAAAAAAACCTGTACAAACACATAGGGACCACTCACAGATGGACCAGATGCTTTCTTCTTCCTCCTGCTTCATCCCAAATTTCACAGCCCCCAACTGATGAACCAAAATGACCCAGGTCCCCCAGATCAGGACACAGTCATCTAAGGTCGGATTGAGCAAAACCTTCGTAATTTTGTCCAGAATATTTACACCAAGAGGATAAACCTGATGGAGAAGGCTCAGGCTTCGTGTTGAGAGGACTGTGACACCCAGATCTTTACTCTGGTCTCCCCCTTTCTCCATCACCCTCTGATGTCAGTAAGCAAGACCAGGTGGTCTGGGATTGGTGCTGGGACAGGGTGGGGACCCCTTGCCCAAAAGTAACTGGGCCTCTGAGCTGTACCTAGCCCCACCCGGCCCCGATCTGAAAGACTGGATTGTACGGTGGCAACAGCGCACCTACACTTGCAGTATTTCCCACTCACATCTCTTAGGGACTGCCATCACCTAGACTCCCTCCCCTCCCCAACCCAGACTGCACCCCTCTGCCAGGCCCTGAGCTCTGAATTCCTCACTGTGCAGGGACTACATCTCATGTTAATGCTGTCTCAGCCAAGCCCATAGCCCATGTACAAACCTGAGCACTCCCTCTTCTCTCTCAGCCTCCCCCACCAATCTGTGCCTTGCCTGGAGACCAGAGATCCACTGTCTGCCTCGGGGCTCTCTCCATCTCCGCACACATGGCACCAATCAATGCTGTGGATAGTGGCTGGGGGCTGACATTCAAACCCCCTCCCATCCCATAACGGGAACCTTGGCATTGGAGAGCATATCCGAGCCCAGGTAGACCCTGGGCCTGCTGCCTTAACAGGCAATAGACCCAGGTGCACACATGGAGCGGGCTCCAGTGTAAGGTTACCACATGTCTGGGTTTTCCCAGATATGTCCTCTTTTGTGGCCCCCTGTGCTGCGTCTGGGTGGGTTTTCAAAATGCAGGCAAATGTCTGGGTTTTTTGCTGTTCATCTGCTCTCCAAGACGGGCTGTTTGAGGCAAGGTGATTGCCAGTTGGGGGTCATATGCTCCCTGTCCCAGCTCCAGCAAGGTAAAGAAAGAGAGAGAGAGACCGGGCACACACGTAACGCGGGAGCTGCTTGGGCAGCAGGGCTGGTGGGGTGGGCAGAGGTCTGCGGGTCGGGAGTGAGGAGCACCAGCAGGGTTGGGGGAGCAGAGGCTGTGGGTCCAGTGTGGGATACTGGCAGTGCTGGAGGGGCAGGGGCTGCAGGTCAGGAGTGAGGGGCACCAGCACGGGGTGGGGGGCAGGGGACTGCTGTTTGGGAGTGAGGGGCTGGGGTCAGTGGGTCCAGAGTGAGGGGCAGCAGCAGGGCTTGAGAGGTGGTGGATGGTCAGTGAGCTAATGGGCAGGGGCAGGGCACCAGCTTGTCACTGCCCCCCACCCCCTTGGAAAATCTCACCCTCTGCGGTGCCTTGTCTCCCTACTAGATGCTACACAAGAACAACCTGCTACCTCTTCCCCTAAATCACTCCCATCCCCTAATTTCCTTTCCTTTCCATCTCATCCGAGGAAACCAGCACCCACCAACTGCCCACAGGGGTGAAGAGCAGGCTGTGCACAATCAGGGCCATGAAGCCTTGTCTGGGAGTGGCTGCAAGGCACCAGGTAGCAGGGCCTGACTGCCCCTGTTCACACCCCAGCACAATCTCTTCCCACCATGAGGAGAAAGCAGCTGTGCTGCTTATAGGGTGAGCGAGATGCAAATCAGGGGCAGGCCGTCCCATATAAAGCTGTGTGTCTGTCTTACCGGGATGCACCCACAGAGGCAGCCTGAAGCCTGTGGGGTCTGTGCAGTGACTGGCCATCACCTCCAGAGCTTCACCTCCAGAGCCAACAAAGATGGGACCTGGGCTCCACCTCCTTGTCCTGGCAGCAGTGCTGGAAGGTATTTGGCACACTTGGAGGCCAGGACATGGAGGGGACAACTGCATCGATCCCATCCTGATACTAGTTACTCTTGCTTCATAACTTGGTTTTCAGGTGTCTGGTCCCAGGTGCAGCTGGTAGAGTCTGGAGGAGATGTGAGGAAACCTGGAGACTCTCTGCGCCTCTCCTGCAAAGCCTCTGGGTTCACCTTCAGTAGATATGGCATGCAATGGGTCCGCCAGGCTCCTGGGAAGGGGCTGGAGTGGGTTGCTTATATTGGCACATCCTCCTCTCACATATACTACGCTGACAGTGTTAAGGGGCGATTCACCATCTCCAGAGATGACTCCAGCAGTCTCCTGCACCTGCAGATGAACAGCCTGCGAGCAGAGGACACGGCCCGCTATTACTGTGGAGACACACAGTGATTCAAATCCTATTAGAGCTAATGCAAAAAACCCTGAGCACAAACTCCACTTGTGCCCTGTGCCACAGGAGGCTGCAGGGACCAGAGCAGCACAAGGCCAGGCCCAGTGCTGGAGGGAGCCCACCTGTTGGTGTCAAGGGTTAACACTTTCTTTGACTGCACCAGTCACACATTCCTCTGCATGGGGTTACTGGGTGCACTGGTCTCCACACTCAGCACTGGAGCCAGTCCTGATGGGAGGGCAAGGGCAGGGGCTGCACTCCCAGCTCTCTCTAGGGAGAAGCCTGGGGACTCTCAGTCTCCCCCCTCAGCAGGCAGCTGGCCCATTTTAGTATCATTGGCAAACTTGGACAGTGTGCTTTCCACCCCCTCATCCAAGGTGCTGATGAAGATATTAACCAGTGCAGGCTTGAGGACCAAGCCTTGGGGTACCTCACTGCCCACATCTCACCAGGTTGAGTACAACCCATCCACCACTACTCTCTGGGTGTTCTCCATCAGCCAATTTTTGACCCATGAAACTGTGTAGGCATCAGTGCCGCAGTCACTTAATTAATTGATAAGGATGGGGTGAGAGACAGTGTCAAAGGCCTTCTAAAAGTCTAGAAAGACTATGTCCACAGCGACACCATCATCCAAGGATTTAGTTACTTGGTCATAAAAAGCAACCAGGTTCATCAGGCAAGACCTGCCTTTGATGAACCCATGATGATTGCCCCCGAGCATGATCTCCCCTGCAGCCCCCCACAGATGTTCTCCAGGATGATTCTCTCCAAGATCTTCTCCAGGACTGAGGTGAGGCTTACAGGCCTATAGTTACCTGGGTCCTCCCTCCTCCCTTTCTTGAATATTGGGACCACATTACCTAGTTTCCAATCCCCCGGCACCTGGCCAGATGACCACGGATGCTCATACAGCCGGGCAAAGGGCTCCACGATGACCCCTGCCAGCTCCCTCAACACCCTTGGGTGGAGGCATCTGGACCTGCAGATTTAAACATGTCTAGCCCTTCCAGAAAATCCCTAACTACCTCTGGGCTGACTGGAGGCCTGACAGAGCTATCCCCAAGATTGTCCCTACGTCTGGTAGGTGGGATACCCTGGTCCCTGTTCAAGAAAACAGAGGCAAAGAAACTGTTAAAAATATCAGCTTTCTTGTCTGGCGTAGCCACAAGGTTACCGTTTGCATCTCGTCTTCATGCTGTGGTCCCTGTGCCTGAGTGCTGGCCTCGATGGTGAGGGGCATGCTGGCCAGGGTCCCTGCCTCCATCCACTGGGAGGGAATCTGGTCCTGATTGTACAAGAAGGAACTGGTCAGAGGTGGATCATGGACTGAATTCAACCCCAACAGCTCCTTTGAAGGAAGAGCTCCCCTACCTGTACCCACCGCTGCTCCCAGCACCTCCATCCTGCCCTGGACCTACAACACTACACACCACAACCCCGGTTCCCAACCCAAGACCTGTTCGGTTCCCCACATGCCCCTGTAGGACCAGACTCTCGTCCCCTCCCTGCCCCTGCACTTACCCTGCAGGGCCATCCCCTCCTGATGCATGGGGTGCACTTGCAAAAAAGAGAAAAAACAGAAAGTGAAGTGGTAGGTCGAGGGGAACGCCAACCCAGGAAGGAGTTTAGCTCAGTGTGGCACCAACCCCCACGTCAAGCACCAAACAAAACAAGCCCCGGTTAACAGAGAGGGACACCCCTACATCACAGCAGTGCGCACACATCCTCCCACAAAGCACCAGGAAAGCAACCTCTTCCCCTCATCCTCTTCAAGAGCTTTCCAGAGTCAGGGCTCAGCCCTGCCCTTTTTACAAACACACCCCCCCACCCCACCCGGGTACAGGAGCATAGAGGGCCTCATTTCTGCATTGCCATTCTCCCTAGCAGGGGTATGAAGAGCAACAGCTCCTCCACCTTGTCCTGCTCATCCTCAACTTCCCCCAAACAGCCCATCCAAGATGGTCCGCATGTGAGTGTGCACAGCCTGTCACTGCCTGCGCAGGCCTGCACCGAGTGTGTCAGGACGCTGCTGGGTTCCCCTCTGGAATTGCTCCTTCCTGCCCGACTTCCCCACCCCTGTCTCCTCCCCGAGGGCCCCAGAGCCCTGCGGCCCCTGCCCCACACACACTCACCAACAACTTCGCCTGCCTCTGCTGGGCACTGCGGAGATGAAATCATTTCACAGCTCAGCGAGAGCTGGAGCCGTCTCAGAAATCAGCCCCTTCCCTTGCGGATCTGAGTGGTCTGCTCCTCAGCCCCAACCAGAGGGAGAGAGAAGGACCCAGGACACTCTGCCCTGCTGGGATCAGGGCCCCCCTAACCCCTCCCACCAGCTTCCTGGTGCTCAACATAATCTGTAGGCAAGGCCGTCCCACATGTGGGTCCCACTGCCTCCGCACAGGGTCCTGGGGCTCAGAGAGCATGAGGGCTTTGCCCAGGACACAGCTGTTTGGTACGTGTGGGCACAGACACCTTCATGGGTCGTCCTGACCAGGAGGCAGATGGGCAGCTGATCATCACCGAGTGCTCATCCAGCACTGATCCTCGGGCTAAAAACTGACATTGGGGAAAGCACCAGACCTTTCCCCATCCTGCTCTTTTTAGACCTTGGCAAGTTCGGGTCTGCGTGGGCTTTTAGCAGGACTCCTGATGCCCAACGCCAGCCAGACAGAGGGCACTCAAGGAAGACTAGCAAGTACAGCAGAAAACTAGCTGAGCTGAGCAGGGAAATTGTCAGTAAACTACATCACAAAAAGGAAGCTTAGAAGAAGTGGAAACTTGGACAAACAACTAGGGAGGAGTACAAGAGTATTGTTGTGGCATGCAGGGATGAAGTCAGGAAGGCCAAAGCACAACTGGATTTGCAGCGAGCAAGGGAAGTGAAGGGGAACTAAAAGGTTTTCTACAAGTATGTTGGTAGCAGGAGGAGAATGAGGGAAAGTGTGGGTCCCTTACTGAATGGGGGAGGCAACCTTGTGATAGAGGGTGCAGAAAAGGTTGAAGTGCCCAATGCCTTTTTTGCCTCGGTCTTCACAAGCAGGGTCAGCTCCCAGACTATTGCATGAGGCAGCACAGTTTGGGGAGGAGGTGAGCAGCCGTAAGTGCGGAAAGAACAGGTTAGGGACTGCCTATAAAAGCTGGACGTGCACAAGTCCATGGGGCCGGATGGGATGCACCCAGGTGTGCTGAGGGAGATGGCTGATGTGATTGCAGAGCCTTTGGCCATCATCTTTAAAATCTCATGGCAATCACGAGAGGTCCCATACAGTTGGAGAAGGGCAAACACAGTGCCCATATTTAAGAAAGGGAAGAAAGTGGATCCAGGGAACTACAGACCAGTCAGCCTGATTTGGAAAAAATCATAGAGGAGATCCTCAAGGAATTTATTTCTAACCACGTGGAGGAGAACATGATTAGGACCAGTCAGCATGGATCCACCCGGGGCAAGTCATGCCTGACCAACCTGATTGCCTTCTACGATGAAGTGACCAACTCTGTAGATGCGAGGTGATGGGTGGATGTGATGTACCTTGGTTTTAGGAAGGCTTTTGACATGCTCTCTCACAAGTCTCCCAGGCAAGATAAGGTAGTATGGGATGAAGAAAGGACAGCAAGGCAGACATAGAACTTGCTGGAGCAATGGGCTCAGAGAGTACTAATCAAAGGTTTGAGGTGTAGTTGGCAGCTTGTATAAAGTGGAGTGCCCCAGGGGTTGGTCCTGGGGCTGGTTGTGTTCAATGTCTTCATCAGTGATCTGGAAGATGGCATAGAGGGCACGCTCAGCAAGTTAGAAGAGGACACCAAGCTGGGGGGAGTAGTGGATATGCTAGAAGTTAGGGAAAGGATTCAGAATGAACTGGACAAATTGGAGGATTGGGCCAAAATGAATCTCATGAAGTTCAACAAGGACAAATGCCAAGTCCTGCATTTAGGACAGAAGGGTCACAAGTACTAGTACAGGCTGGGGGCTGACTGCCTGGGCAGCACCTCTGCTGAAAAGTCCCGGAGGATTACAGTGGAAAATAAGCTGAATATGAGCCAGCAGAGTGTCCTGGAGGAGCCTGCGCGGTGCTGTGTTGACTACCTTGTCACAAGTACAAATGCTTTAGCTTCTGCTGTGATGTACTTGTTAGGCCAAAATGTGTTAGGGCTGTGGCTGCAGACAATAAAACTGGCCAGATATTTGCCACCAAAATGAGCCTCTGGTCCTTCTTTAATACGCGATTGGTGTTGATATCTCTTGGCTGCAGCTTGTCACACTGCTGTTCCTGAGACTTCAACTCTGACAACACCCAACGAGGACAACAGCAACGATGACAAGAAAACCCCAGACGACAGCCAGCCAGCAGAAAGCAGTAGTCACTGCTAGCATTGAGCACCTGGGGCAGAGGACGAATGTAGGTTCATGCCTCTAAGCTGGGCAGGCACATGCCACCCCACAGAGGTGGCCAGAGGGAGTTTGCTGGGTTTCTCCACTGCAGCAAGAGAGACCAGCTCTGGGCATGAACGTGCTCCCTGCATCCCCCTGGGAGACAGGCCCCACTCAACCCCAAAGGGCATGGGAGAGGAGGGGAGAAAGGAGATGAAAGCAACAGACCGTTGTGTTTCAGCCCCTGCAGTCTGCTTTATAGTGGGTCTGGTTCCCCACCAGCCTAGAAAGATTTGCCCCAGCCCTCTTTCTATCCCAGACAGCAGATAAGTTCCCATCCACATGCAGGAAGGCAGGTCAGCACACAGGATCACACACAGGAAGGGTCCCCAGCACCTGATGAATGCTGGGTTCCTGAAACCTTTCCTCAGCCTGAGCAATCCCCATCTCCTGCTGAGCTCCCTGCCCTGCTTCACACAGATTCTGACCAGTGCTGGCAGGACTCAAATATTCTCAGTCCTTATGCAAAAAAGGGAAACCACATACAAATCCGTGCCCAGGCACTTCACAATGGTGTGGCTTAGAGGGAACAGGTCCCATCAGAAAAGGGCAAGGAAATAAGGCCCCGGAGCCTGCTGTGGGAGGTACCCAGACACATGGGATGGGAGGGTCCAGCCACTGTCTGTGCCCAGCACAACTGATCCCCCTCCCTGGGGAAAGCAGCAGGGTGGTATAAGGCAGGGGACATGCAAATCACAGACAGGCTGCCCGCTATAAATCACTTTGTCCTGCTGCCCAGGCAGCACCTGCACACACAACCCATAGCCCTCAGGTCCAGGCAGTGACCACCAACACACAAGAGCTTCCCCCAGCACCAGGGAAGATGGGACTTGGGCTCCACCTGCTTGTCCTGGCCGCAGCTCTGCAAGGTATGTCATCTTCCCACAGGCAGGGGAGGGGAGCCTTGCACTGATGCTGCCCTGATACTAGTTACTCTTGGCTCCTACCTTGCTTTTCAGGTGCCTGGTCCCAGGGGCAGCTGGTAGAGTCTGGAGGAGATGTGAGTGTGGCAGAAATGCCACCGTGGGTGCCCCTCTCCAGAGACCTGTCTCAGCCAGCCTGGGAGGCTGGTGTTGAATCCCTCAGGGTGGGGATCTCCCACCTGGTCTACATGACAAAAGCCTGGCGCCTGGGAGGCGATGCTCTGGTCACCTGGGCAGGGGGGAAAGACCCGGCCCTGCGCGGGCCCAGGTAGCCAGGGATGCTGGGGAGATTGGTCGGCTTGTGGCCAGTATTGGCAGCTTCGATTGGACCGGGCTGCTGAGGTCAGAGAGGTTATTTAAGGGCTCGGTCCAAGAAGAAGGGGGTCAGCCATTAGCCATGCGGTCATCCAGGTGAATCTGAGCCTGGCTCTCTCCTCATCACCGCATGCTCCAAGAGTGCCCTGCCTCCAGAGGATACAACAACTACCTCCGGACGATGAGAGTGAGTAAGCTACTAAAGATCCGATTAGATATTTAGTTTCAGTAACTCAGATGCGTTTAAACGGCTACCTCAGCCACCCTGGTTTGCTCTATGGGATTCCTTTGATATTCCTGTAAGATTTCTATGATAGTGCTCTACCTTTTACCCTGTTTTCACCCTACCCCTGTAATCAATAAAGTTCTCCTTTGTGACCGGTGTGGGAGACTTATTGAGGGGTGGGTCTAAATTATGCCAAGGAGGCCCCTTAGGTCTGTGGACTAAGGGAGACTTTCCTAATAAGCCCCTGACTTGGGGAAGTGCCCCAAGTGCTTGTATTGGATCTAGTACCCATTGGACGATCAGGCCTGCGTTCTCCAAGGCGCGCAGAGCCAGAAGTGAGTCCAGAGCCTTGGATGGTGGCAGCGGGACCCCAGGCTAGCGGGGGTGCTCCAGGGAAGGGGTCGGCCGGACGGGAGGCACCCTAAGGGAGGCACTCAGAGCCTGGAAGGTGGTCGGGCGCAGGGAGGTGGGCGGCTCAACGCAGGGAGCGCCCCCTACTGGCCCGCCACACGTGGTGGTAGCGGTGGGATCCGAATACCCTGCTGTATTTGAGGCATAATTTGGGAAAGGAATAGAGTCACTGAAATCCCTTGAGCAAACAATTTCTAATTTGACATCGGGTCGACTGGATAGGGTAGAGAGTCAGGATGGAGGACGAGTATGTCCGGATGACTGTGCCCGAACTGAAGGAACTGGCAAAAGAGAGAGGCCTTCACGTGAAGAAAGGGCTAAAGAAGGAAGAGCTGATTAAACTTTTGTGCACCAGCGAGTCAGAACCAGCATCAGCTTCATGCTTGTCAACTCCTGGGCCTGACCCAGGACCACACTCCCGCTCGCCAAGCCCAGAGGCTGCCGGGAGATCACTCTCTGAGAGCGAGCAACAGAGACTCCATGAGAGAGAGATGAAAAGGATGGAGCTGGAGGCCCAGCGTGAAAGGGAACAGCAGGAAGAAAAGAAGGAACAACGACGGCTGGAGATGAAAAGGATGGAGCTGGAGGAGAAAAGGCTGGAGCAGGAGGCCCAGCGTGAGAAGGAGCAGATAGAATTGAAAAGGCTGGAGCTGGAGGCCCAGCGCCAGCGCGAGAAGGAGCAGATAGAATTGAAAAGGATGGAGCTGGAAGAGAGGAGGTTGGAAAGGGAAGCCCGGTTGGAGGCACAAAAGCTGGAAGCACAGCTCCATTTGCAGACCATTGGGGGAAACGCGAACCCTCCGCAAGCGTCCGGGGAACAGCCCAAACTGGACGTCTCCGCCTTCGCTCGCTACCGAGAGGGAGACGATCCTGCGGTGTTCCTAAGCAACTTCGAAAGACAAGCCCAGCGGTGTAAGGTGCCGGAGGAAAAGATCATGATGTACCTGTCTGCTCTGGTAGAAGGCGACATGGCGGTGATCCTGAACAGCCTGCCCCCAGATGCAGCTGATGACTATAATGCCTTCAAAGCTGCTGTGTCCAAACGGTTCAAGTTAGGACCGGATTATTTTCGGAAAAAATTCCGTAATACGCGCCCACAACCCGAAAAGTCATTGAATGATTATGTGGTCATGTTGTACGACACATGCAGTAAATGGTTAGCCGAAGCCAAGGTTGACAATTTAGATAAGGCAAGCCATCTCCTGGTGCTGGAACAATTCTATTTTTGCTGTCCGAGAGAGGTTAAGACCCTGGTCAGGGACAGGGACCCCAAAGATGGTTACGAGGCCGCAGACATTGCAGACCGACTGTTGCTAAACCGGGAGAAGCCTCCCTACTCTGGGAAGGAGCAAAAAGGGTTCCAAAGAGGGGGGAAGGGAGGCCCAGGTCAAAAAGGGGAAAGAGGGCCACCTCCTGCCGAGCGCAAGGCGGCCCCAGATTCGGACAAACCACCCAATTCGGAAAAGAGGGGGTGCTATAACTGCGGGGAGCAGGGCCACATCAAGCCCAACTGCCCAAAGCTAAGCACTAGACCCAGGCCCGTCAGGCGTGCAACAGCCGTGAGCAGCGAGGGGGAGGGCCAGAGCCCCTCTGAGGAGAGTGTCTGTTGCTACAGGATCACAAACTCAGAGGAGGTGATGGCCCCCCACCGGACCATGATCACGGTGAAGGAGAGGACCCTTGTGGGGGAACTGGACACGGGGGCCAGTGTGACACTGATTAGTTCCAACCTGGTCTCACCTGCAGACATAATCCCGGGGAAGACCCTCACTATTCACGGAGTGGGGTCCGCACCCCAGAAGGTACCGGTATTCTGTGCCCCCGTCGTGTGGAACGACTGTGCAACGTATCTGGAAATGGGGGTACTGGAAGAGGCTCCGGCCCCCATCCTGGTGGGACGGGATCTTATAGAGCAGGAAGCCCAGCTCCGGAGGTGGGAACAGATCCAAGAGCCAAAGCCCCACACCGTTCATGCGGTGACTCGCCTGCAGAGCAGGAAGGCTAAAGAAGGGGGGTTAGGAAATCCCCGGGAGAAAGTCACACCATTGGCCGCAGGGGAAGGGACCCCTGCAGACGGCGATTGCACCCTGGTCCCAGAGGGAACCGGTAACCCCGAGGGTGGGTTAAGTGACAGTCCCGGGGAGGCGTGCATTCCGTCAGTGGCAGAGGGAGGTGACACTAGCAGGGAGGAGACCCAGGAAGTCCCTGTGGGTGAGTGTGCACTCCCTGCTGATTGCCTAGTTGGGCAAGAGGAGTTCAAGCAGGAGGTTTGGGAGGACCCCAGCTTGGAGGGACTCCGGCAGATGGCTCAGGAGCAAGAGACTGAGTTCACTCTGGACAAGAGGGAACAGGTGGTCTGGGATAAGGGGCTTCTCTATCGGTTGTGGGTGCCGAAGAACCATGCCGAGACCAGGGAGCCGCAGCGCCAGCTCATAGTACCCCGGAAATACAGACAGCAATTGCTTGCCCTGGCTCATGATCTACCGTGTGCTGGTCACATGGGCAGGGAACGGACACGTCAGCGGTTGCAGGTGAACTTTTTTTGGCCCAGAATTGCCCAGAATGTGACGGACTATTGCAAATCTTGCGAGACATGCCAGCGGACGGGCAAAAGCGGGGACAAGAGAAGAGCTCCCCTGCAGCCCCTCCCGATCATAGACCAACCCTTCCACAGGGTGGCCGTGGACATTGTGGGACCGCTGAAGCATAGGACTCGTAGAGGAAAGAAATACATACTGACTCTGGTGGATTACGCAACGCGGTACCCGGAGGCAGTTGCCTTGACCTCCATCGAGGCCCCCGTGGTGGCTGATGCCCTCATCAAGGTCTTCTGCCAGCTGGGTTTTCCCTCCGAGATCCTGACGGACCGGGGTGGGAACTTCATGGCGGAGGTAATGGAGTGCCTGTGGGACTGCTGTGGGGTGCAACACCTTAAGACCACAGCCTACCACCCTCAGACAAATGGGCTGGTGGAAAGGTTCAACGGGACCTTGAAAGGGATGCTCAAGGCCTATGTGGACTCCAACCCCAATGACTGGGATGAGAAACTGCCGCATCTGCTCTTTGCCTACCGGGAGGTGCCCCAGGAGTCCACTGGGTTCTCGCCCTTCGAGCTGATGTTCGGGAGGCGAGTGCGAGGTCCTCTCGATTTGGTGAGAGAGGAATGGGAAGGGAAGATCGCTTCCACAAAGACCTCCGTGGTGGAGTATGTGCTTGACTTCCGTCAGAAACTGACTGACATGATGAAGGTGGCACGGGACTCCCTGGGACAGGCCCAGGAGAAGCAAAGGTCCTGGTATGATGAGAAGGCCCGCTTACGTACCTTTGAGCGGGGTGAGAATGTGATGGTTTTCCTGCCACTAAAAACGGACAAGCTGCAAGCTGCTTGGGAAGGTCCCCATGCTGTCCTGGACAGACTGGATGATGTGACCTATGTAGTGGGTATTAAGGGTAGGAAACCTAAGACAATTCACGTGAACATGCTTAAACCCTACTACGACAGAAAGGAGATGGTATTCTGGGTCCCCTCCGTTGAGGGAACTCCGGAGGACCCCGAGGAGCCGGTCATGTATGGAGACTGGGATGGCGAGGCAGGGATCGAGGATCTCCGCCTGCCGGACCATCTGCCCTCCCAGGACAAGGACCAGCTGCTCGCAGCGCTCAAGGACTTTGAGACTGTGTTCTCTAACAAACCAGGTAGAACGGACCTGGCGGTACACTCGATAGAGACGGGCAGCCATCGCCCTATATACTCCCGACATTACCCAGTCAATGAGAAAGTGAGGCAAGAAATAGAACGGGAGATCGCAGAGATGGAGGAGTTGGGGGTAATCCGGCCTTCGACGAGTCCCTGGGCCAGTCCGGTGGTGCTCGTCCGGAAGCAGGACGGGACCATCCGGTTCTGTGTGGACTACAGGAAGCTGAATGCCATCACCACCCTGATGCGTACCCTATGCCCAGGATGGACACGTTGCTGGATCGCCTGGGCCCAGCCAAGGTGATCTCAACTCTCGATCTGTCCAAAGGATTTTGGCAGATGGCCCTGGACCCGGATGCCATAGCCAAGTCTGCCTTTACCACACCTACGGGGCTATACGAGTTCACAGTTTTACCTTTTGGTTTGCGCAACTCGCCCGCCTCTTTCCAGAGACTGATCAATAATCTGCTGCAAGGATGTGAGCAGTTTGCCATGGCTTACATCGATGACATCGCCATCTTCAGTCCGGATTTCGAGTCGCACCTGACTCACCTGACCACCGTGCTAGGTAAGATCAAGCAAGCTGGTCTTACGGTGAAAGCCAAGAAGTGCCAGTGGGCACTATCGGAGGTAGTGTACTTGGGTCATCGTGTGGGTGGAGGTCAGATTGCTCCCTTGTGGGACAAGATCGAGGCCATCAAAGACTGGCCACCTCCCCAGACCAAGAAGCAAGTCAGAGCCTTCCTTGGCCTGGTGGGTTACTACCGAAGATTTGTCCCAGGGTTTGGAGCAACCGCAGCCCCGCTGCACGAGCTGACCAAGAAGGGCAGCCCGGACCCGGTGGTCTGGAAGCAGGGGTGCCAGGAAGCATTCGACACCCTCAAGGCTGCCCTGGTCAAACAACCGATCCTGAAGGCACCGCTCCAGGATAAACCCTTCTACGTGGCAACGGATGCCTCCGACGTAGGACTGGGAGCTGTACTCTTACAGGAGCATCAGGAGACACGGCACCCCGTGGCGTACCTCAGCCGGAAGCTAATCCCTCGGGAGCGAAACCTGTCCTCCATCGAGAAGGAGTGCTTGGCCATCGTCTGGGCCCTGAACAAGCTGAAGCCTTACTTGTAGGGACAACAGTTCACCGTCCTGTCGGACCATGCCCCACTGCAGTGGCTGCAGACCATGCAAAACACCAATGCCAAGCTGCAACGTTGGTCCTGGCAGCTGCAGGAATTTAATTTTACTGTCCAACACATAAAAGGAAGCCAGAACGTGATAGCGGACGCCTTGTCACGAAAGGACTCTGGGTAGTGGGTCCTTGGGACTTGGGACTAGTGAGGAGATCACTAGCATAAGACTGCCATCAGGTTTTATGGTTTCTATCTGTTATTGTCTTAACTTGTTCCATGTTCCAGGTTTTTCCCTTTTCCTTCTTCTGGCATCCCGGGGGAACCCCCAGACCCGACACGCCCGGACCCACGGCCCTGAGAGGCCCCGTGTCCGAGCTTGTAAAGGAGGGGGGGGAAGTGTGGCAGAAATGCCACCGTTGGTGCCCCTCTCCAGAGACCTGTCTCAGCCAGCCTGGGAGGCTGGTGTTGAATCCCTCAGGGTGGGGATCTCCCACCTGGTCTACATGACAAAAGCCTGGCGCCTGGGAGGCGATGCTCTGGTCACCTGGGCAGGGGGGGAAAGACCCGGCCCTGCGCGGGCCCAGGTAGCCAGGGATGCTTGGGAGATTGGTCGGCTTGTGGCCAGTATTGGCAGCTTCGATTGGACCGGGCTGCTGAGGTCAGAGAGGTTATTTAAGGGCTCGGTCCAAGAAGAAGGGGGTCAGCCATTAGCCATGCGGTCATCCAGGTGAATCTGAGCCTGGCTCTCTCCTCATCACCGCATGCTCCAAGAGTGCCCTGCCTCCAGAGGATACAACAACTACCTCCGGACGATGAGAGTGAGTAAGCTACTAAAGATCCGATTAGATATTTAGTTTCAGTAACTCAGATGCGTTTAAACGGCTACCTCAGCCACCCTGGTTTGCTCTATGGGATTCCTTTGATATTCCTGTAAGATTTCTATGATAGTGCTCTACCTTTTACCCTGTTTTCACCCTACCCCTGTAATCAATAAAGTTCTCCTTTGTGACCGGTGTGGGAGACTTATTGAGGGGTGGGTCTAAATTATGCCAAGGAGGCCCCTTAGGTCTGTGGACTAAGGGAGACTTTCCTAATAAGCCCCTGACTTGGGGAAGTGCCCCAAGTGCTTGTATTGGATCTAGGACCCATTGGACGATCAGGCCTGCGTTCTCCAAGGCGCGCAGAGCAAGAAGTGAGTCCAGAGCCTTGGATGGTGGCAGCGGGACCCCAGGCTAGCGGGTGTGCTCCAGGGAAGGGGTCGGCCGGACGGGAGGCACCCCAGGGAGGCACTCGGAGCCTGGAAGGTGGTCGGGCGCAGGGAGGTGGGCGGCTCAACGCAGGGAGCGCCCCCTACTGGCCCGCCACAGTGAGGAAACCTGGAGACTCTCTGCGCCTCTCCTGCAAAGCCTCTGGGTTCACCTTCAGTAGCTTCAACATGTACTGGGTCCGCCAGGCTCCTGGGAAGGGGCTGGACTGGGTGGCTGAAATTCAGCATGATGGATCCAGCCAGTGGTACTCCCCGGCTGTTAAGGGGCGATTCACCATCTCCAGAGACAACTCCCAGAACATGCTGTACCTGCAGATGAGCAGCCTCAGACCCGAGGACACAGCCCTGTATTACTGTGCCACAGACACAGTGACTCAAACCCTATTCATGGCAATACAAAATCCCAGCTCAGATCCTCCCTTCTCAGATGCCAGGAGGGGGCAGCCACGCTGCACAGCACAGCCCTGCACAGAGGCAGGAGGGGACACAGGGGACCGGGGAGAACAGACCCCCGCCTCGAGACTCTTTTCCACTCCAGGAGCCCTGACAAAAGCCACCCCCAGGCCCAACTCTGCAGACATGGCTCCAGGCCACAGGAAAGCCCAGGCAGGTCCTTCTCAGTGCATGTCCCAGGAGGACAGCAGGTCCAGTGGCAGCAGCAGCCTGGGCAGAGTGGGGTGTACCCAGCTCAGGATGTGGGAGGAGGAAGAGGTTTGAGCTCAACAAGCTTTGGCACCATCACCCACTGCTGCCCGGGGCTCTGCCCCACACAGCCGTTCACCCTCACTGCTGGCCACCCACCCAACACACACACCTGCTTCAGCAGACAGCCTCCCAAGGCCCAGCCTGCTCCCCTGCTCCCCACGGCAAACCCACCGCGACTGACTGGCACTGACTCCTGCTCTTGCTGCCTCAGGCTGATGAGCTGGGGCTCATGCCACAGGAAAGTCTGACCCAGATCCAGGGCAGGGAGCGAGATTTCAGACACTGGTTGGACAATGCAGCTGCTGCCTGGCATGTTGTCAACCCTGGACACAGCCAACACTAGGAGAAAGTGTGTGTCTTGTGAGCACAGGGTAATCAAGGATCCCACTGAGATCCTGGTGTTTTCCTGTGTGATGCCTGCTCCCACAGTCAATTGCCAGGATCTGTGCAGCAGACCATACCAGTTTCCCTGGAGGATGCCCGTGTCCCAAGGAGAGGGTCCCAGGCCCAGCCCAGCCCAGGGGCCCCTTTATGAAGCAGCTAAGACCACTCCTCCCTGCCCCTCCTGCTTCCCCCGTCTTCTGCTCCCCTCTCTCCTGGGGGGCTGCTCCCAGCCAGATGGGAAAAGCTGCCCAGGGGAGAGACTGTCTGGGGCTCAGTTCATGCTTGTTGTCCCCTCAGCCCATCTGTGGAGGATCCAATCCCTGGGTCTGGATAAGGCCCCAGGGGAGAGGGGAAAGGAGGCAGGGCAGAGCTCACCTGCCTCTGGGCTCCAGGGAGAACTTGTTTGCTGGTTTGGGGCACTTTAAGATAAAAGCTGATACAAGAACTAAATGACTTTCTTTTCCCATGACACACTGGAGATCTCCCGCTTTGGAGCAGATTGAATTAATCTAGTCTGCTCTGCACACACGCTGAGGTGAACTGTGCTGCGCCACGTGCCGTTGTATAAGTGGCAGAAGGCACGGCAGCACACAGGAAATGGCAGTGGTGCACTTGTGAAGTAAAGCACCTTTAAGGTGTTTTAGTTTAAAAGTGCAGCACCACCATTTTCTCAGTGGCGACACTCATTTTGCTGCTTATACAACGGGAAGCGTCACAATGCCAAGAACTTTTCAAAGCTCCTAGCACTGTAGCACTTGCATGTGTAAAAGTGCCCAAAAAGAGTGTTAAGGTCTGTGCGACTTCACACCAATTATATCCCCTGAAAGACCTGCCCAGGTTATCATAGCTAGAGAGCACCTCCTAGGGCAGAAAGGCAAGAGATAGAGCACATCTGCTCTCCTACTAATTAAATTTACCTTGAGGTATTCAGTAGCCTTACAGAGGCTTGGCGGCACAATTTCTAATGCAGTCAGAACACTTTTGGTAGACAGCTTAACCACTTCCAAGTAGAAGAGGCTGGGGCCATTTGTAAAGGAGGTGTTTCAGCTCCTGGACACACACACACAAAGCCCAGTCTCATCCCAGATGGGACCCTAAAACACTCCTAGGGCCTGCGAGGATCTGGGGCTCCACTCCCCAAGGGGGTTGGCTGACCCACAGACACTCGGTAATCCCTGGCTCTGGATGCTGCAGCTTTGCTTCCTCTAAAGTCCCTACCTAGCATTCAGTGAAGCCAGCTGTAGCTACCAAAAAAGTTGGCACCTGTGATTAGTTAGTCTATAGGGTACAGCTCTACCCCTGCCTTCTTTAAACCTGTCCCCAGCCTAGGTCTCAAGCCACAGTTTTGGCTGCTGAACAAACCCCAGAGGGCTGCTCGCGTAGAGGAGACAAGGTGACATGCACACACACACTTCTGCTCTGTAAACGGCATAGCTGGGGACACGCTGAAACAGCAGAGGAGGAGCTGAAGAAAAAAGCTGGAAGCAGAGTCTGAACAGCTATACAACAAGTATGTCAGCCATGTATGAACGCACATGCAACAAGCATCTCAGGCTCCTGCCCTGCACTTTGTCCCTGCTCAGCATTAACTAAGGGAAGAAGCTGAGGCCAGCCCAAGACCCAACCCATACAGGCCTGCCTGCCCCTCCAGCACTGCACAGCACCAACTCCAGGGGAAGAGCCCAAGCTGAGGCCCCATCAACCCAACTATCCTGGGACAAGGCTGGTGGGAGGGAGAGTCCCTGGAGCCAACACCCAGAAGCCTGAAGACAAGTCTCCTTTAATATGAAGGCAGGGAATCTCCTAGGATCTCTCATTGCCCCAGGGAGAGGACAAACCATGCATGAACCAAGGAGAGTCATGCAGAGGGAACCCCCAGTCTCAGGCAGGGGGTGTCCAGTCCCTGGGGAAGGCTTCAGCTCCGAGGCACCAACCTCAAGCCCAGATCAGGTTTTGGATACACCTCTCCCCTCATCTTCTTCTCTCAGCTGCAGGGCAGGAGCCTGCCAAGCATATCCAACAGCCTCCAATGAACCCGCTGAAGCAGCTGGGACTGATGGGGCCAAGTGCAGATGGGGAGGTGACTGGAGCCTTAGTTAAATCTTTCTGGGATGCTGCTGTCTGGTCTGCCTCTTCCCTACAGCAGACAGGACTTTAATGGGCAGGTTTCTCCCAATAAGCAACTCGTTCCCAACATCTGCCCAGTGCCCAATCCCTGTCTCTTAGTCCTGCCCAGTCTGAGCTCTCTAGGATCAGGAGATCTCTGGCTGCTCTGGGTGCTGGCTTTCCTGCTGGGGCAGTGTGGTGGGCCAGTAAGGGGAGGTCCTGCACTGAGCCTCCCACATCACTATGCCCCTCAACCTTACTTACTCTACGTGTCTCTCCAGAGGCACCTAAGCCCTGGCAGACCCCCTTTCAAGGCCCACCACAGAGTCTGGGGTAACGTGTGCTGCCACCACGCTGAGAAGGGACTTTCTGGAGCCTGTGTGCTCATGGAAACACAGGCCTAATAGTCCTATGTGTACTAGACCCAATACAAGGACTTGGGGCACCTCCCCAAGCCAGGGACCAAAAAGGATAGTCTCCCTTAGTCCACAGACCCAAGGGGCCTCCTGGGCATAATTAAACCAAGCCCTCAATAAGTGTCCCACACTAGGTACAAAGGAGACCTTAATTGGTTACAGAGGGGAGGGTTAGAATAGGGTCCAGGGTAGAGCAATATCAGAGAAATCCCATAGAGCAAACTCCTGTGGCTGGGGGAGCCTTTGATCTCACATCGGAGTTACTGTGAGCTATATATCTGGTTGGATCTCAGATAGCTTAATCACAAGTATCATCCAGAGGCTGTTGGAGAATCACTCTGAAGGCAGGCAGTTCCTTGATCATGAGTTTTGAGAGAGAGAGCAAGCTTCAGAGGGTCCAGCTCTTCTTCGTTCCTGACCATCCCTCATGGCTGCTGCCCCCTCCTCCCGGGCAGTCCTTAACTTATATAGCCCTTGTGACCTCACTTACCTGGTCCAATGGAGGCCAGCACCTGTTGGCTGTAAGCGAACCAACTTGAATTACATCACTAGTTGCCGGGCAGACTCTAGCCCACCAGGAAGGAAGCCCCTCTCTCAGGTATGTGATACCAGTCAAGTAGGCAGAGAGAGCAGGTTTGCCCACTCCCCCAGGAACGTATCCAGCTCAGGTTACCTAAAGAGACTGGGTAAGGATGTGTCTCTCTGCTGGGCCCTTCCTTATCAAATTGTCACCGAGCAGAGACTTTGGGGAGAGACAAAGGTGGCTTTCTGCCACACAGGGTCCTCAGCCCATTAAGAACAAGCCCTCGTATTGGCCACAGCCCAATACTCATCATTGCCTTTTTTACTCTCGTTTTCATGTCACCTACAAACCATAGGCAGAGTGTGTATGGAGGAGCCCTCACACCTCCAGGCAGAAGACCGGGCTCTCTCGGCCTTCCAGCCAGGGCTGCCACAAACACAAGGGGAGCCGGGTGGGATGTGTTAAGGACAGGCCCTGCTTGCTCTACCCCGCGGGACACACACAATCAGTCACACAACAGCCATGGCCCACCTAACTCCCTGAGCCAGGGGAGTAGCAGGGGGTCGACCCCAGGGATGTTCTCTGTCATTGGGGGTTTACCAAGAAAGGAAAGTGTTTCCGAAATGACAGACAAGAGCTGAGAGCACCAGGGCCATTCAGCTCCCGGGAGCTCCAAGGAGGGCATCTGGGACCCTTGGCCAAGACCTGTCCGACTGAGATAACCCCCACACTCTTCCCCAGCCAAGGCACATCTGAGATTGAGCCCTGTGGCCCAGCACCTGCTGCCCTTGGGCCGGCCCTGCCTCTGCCTCACTGCATTAGGCAGGGCTGCAAGCCCCCTTCTCTCTGGGAGAGTCAGTGGAGGGAGGGAGGGAGTGGGGAGGGGGCAGAGGGGGTTGATCTTTCCAGGCAGTGGTGACATGTCCCTCACTCAGGGAACTAAACAGGGCCCAGCACAGTGCCAGGCATGGACTGGATGCAGCAGGAGGGACAGTCCTATTCCCTCCCCCAGCCCCTCTCACAAACTAATCAGCCCTGAGAAGGGATGGCACCCGTGTTTCTTATGGAGGGGGATATGCAAAACAGAGTGACATTTCTGTTTCTGTCTGCCCACCTCTGCCCAGGCTGTACACAGATACCTTCTGCCTCCCCCTGTCCCTGCTCCTCTCCCACCACTCCCAGAGACAGCGTCTGTTCCCACCCCAATGGCCATGGGGCTTTGGATCCACCTCCTTTTCATCGCAGCAGCTCTGGAAGGTATTCTCTGCTCTCAGATCATTGCTGAGGCTGATCCACCTTGTTCTACTCACCATAATATACTCATGGTTAAAAGTGACTCTCTTTGCAGGTGTCTGGTCTCAGGTGCACCTGGTGGAGTCTGGAGGGGCCTTGAGGGAGCCTGGAGACTCTCTGTGCCTCACCTGCACAGGCTCGGGATTTGATTTGAGGAGATACGGCATGGACTGGGTCCCACAGGCTCCTGGGAAGGGGCTGGAGTGGGTTGCAGTCATCTATTCGGACAGCAGTAAAGAATACAACGCAGACCCTGTGAAAGGACGATTCACCATCTCCTGAGACAACTCCGGGAGCCAGGCAGCCTTGGACATGAGCAGCCTGAGACCTGAGGACCCTGCTCAGTATTGCTGTGCAGCTCACAGCAGTGAGATATCCATCTCAGCTCATACAAAAAGTTCCTCTTGCCTTGAAAGCAAGAGCCACACGGTGACACCCACGGTCTATAAACTACAGCTCTCAATGGAGAAAAAGAAAATCGTGTGAGGGAGCTCTGACTGCTCTCCTCCATTTATGGAGAAGGAAATAGCATGGTATTGTGCAGGTTTTTTTTCCTTGCAAACACATAGGGACCACTCACAGATGGACCAGATGCTTTCTTCTTCCTTCTCCTTCATCCCCAAAGCTCACAGCCCCCAACTGATGAACCAAAATGACCCAGGTCCCCCAGATCAGGACACAGTTATCTAAGGTCGGATTGAGCAAAACCTTGATAATTTCGTCCAGAAATTTTCACCAAGAGGATAAACCTGATGGAGAAGGCTCAGGCTTCATGTTGAGAGGACTGAGAAACCCAGATCTTTACTCTGGTCTCCCCCTTTCTCCATCACCCTCTGATGTCAGTAAGCAAGACCAGGTGGTCTGGGATTGGTGCTGGGACAGGGTGGGGACCCCTCACCCTAAAGTAACTGGGCCTCTGAGCTGCACCTAGCCCCACCCGGCCCCGATCTGGAAGACTGGATTGTACGGTGGCAACAGCGCACCTACACTTGCAGTATTTCCCACTCACATCTCTTAGGGACTGCCATCACCTAGACTCCCTCCCCTCCCCAACCCAGACTGCACCCCTCTGCCAGGCCCTGAGCTCTGAATTCCTCACTGTGCAGGGACTACATCTCATGTTAATGCTGTCTCAGCCAAGCCCATAGCCCATGTACAAACCTGAGCACTCCCTCTTCTCTCTCAGCCCCCACCACCCATCTGTGCCTTGCCTGGAGACCAGAGATCCACTGTCTGCCTCGGGGCTCTCTCCATCTCTGCACACATGGCACCAATCAATGCTGTGGATAGTGGCTGGGGGCTGACATTCAAACCCCCTCCCATCCCATAACGGGAACCTTGGCATTGGAGAGCATATCCGAACCCAGGGAGACCCTGGGCCTGCTGCCTTACCAGGCAATGGACCCAGGTGTACACGTGGAGGGGGCTCCAGCGAAGGGTTACCATATGTCTGGGTTTTCCCAGATATGTCCTCTTTTGTGGCCCCCTGTGTTGCGTCTGGGTGGGTTTTTAAAAAGCAGATAAATGTCTGGGTTTTTTGCTGTTCCTCTGCTCTCCAAGACGGGATGTTTGAGGCAAGGTGATTGCCAGTTGGGGGTCATATGCTCCCCATCCCAGCTCCAGCAAGGTAAAGAAAGAGAGAGAGACTGGGCACATGCGTAATGCGGGAGCTGCTTGGGCAGCAGGGCTGGTGGGGTGGGCAGAGGTCTGCAGGTTGGGAGTGAGGAGCACCAGCAGGGTTGGGGGAGCAGAGGCTGTGGGTCCAGTGTGGGATACTGGCAGTGCTGGAGGGGCAGGGGCTGCAGGTCAGGAGTGAGGGGCACCAGCACGGGGTGGGGGGCAGGGGACTGCTGTTTGGGAGTGAGGGGCTGGGGTCAGTGGGTCCAGAGCGAGGGGCAGCAGCAGGGCTTGAGAGGTGGTGGATGGTCAGTGAGCTAATGGGCAGGGGCAGGGCACCAGCTTGTCACTGCCCCCCCACCCCCACCCCCTTGGAAAATCTCACCCTCTGCTGTGCCTTGTCTCCCTACTAGATGCTACACAAGAACCACCTGCTACCACTTCCCCTAAATCACTCCCATCCCCAAATTTCCTCTCCCGTCCATCTCATCCGAGGAAACCAGCACCCACCAACTGCCCACAGGGGTGAAGAGCAGGCTGTGCACAATCAGGGCCATGAAGCCTTGTCTGGGAGTGGCTGCAAGGCACCAGGTAGCAGGGCCTGACTGCCCCTGTTCACACCCCAGCACAATCTCTTCCCACCATGAGGAGAAAGCAGCTGTGCTGCTTATAGGGTGAGCGAGATGCAAATCAGGGGCAGGCCGTCCCATATAAAGCTGTGTGTCTGGCTTACCAGGATGTACCCACAGAGGCAGCCTGAAGCCTGTGGGGTCTGTGCAGTGACTGGCCATCACCTCCAGAGCTTCACCTCCAGAGCCAACAAAGATGGGACCTGGGCTCCACCTCCTTGTCCTGGCAGCAGTGCTGGAAGGTATTTGGCACACTTGGAGGCCAGGACATGGAGGGGACAACTGCATCGATCCCATCCTGATACTAGTTACTCTTGCTTCATAACTTGGTTTTCAGGTGCCTGGTCCCAGGTGCAGCTGGTGGAGTCTGGAGGAGATGTGAGGAAGCCTGGAGACTCTCTGCGCCTCTCCTGCAAAGCCTCTGGGTTCACTTTCAGTAGCTCCTACATGGCCTGGGTCCGCCAGGCTCCTGGGAAGGGGCTGGAGTGGGTTGCTTATATTGGCACATCCTCCTCTCCCATATACTACGCTGACAGTGTTAAGGGGCGATTCACCGTCTCCAGAGATGACTCCAGCAGCCTCCTGCACCTGCAGATGAACAGCCTGAGAGCAGAGGACACAGCCCTGTATTACTGTACCAGAGACACAGTGACTTAAACCGTATTCATGGCAATACAAAATCCCAGCTCAGATCCTCCCTTCTCAGATGCCAGGAGGGGGCAGCCACGCTGCACAGCACAGCCCTGCACAGAGGCAGGAGGGGAGACAGTGGACAGGGGAGAACAGACCCCAGTCTCTAGACTTTTCCACTCCAGGAGCCCTGACAAAAGCCACCCCCAGGCCCAACCCTGCAGACATGGCTCCTGGCCACACGAAGCCCAGGCAGGTCCTTCTCAGTGCATGTCCCAGGAGGACAGTAGGTCCAGTGGCAGCAGCATCCTGGGCAGAGTGGGGTGTACCCAGCTCAGGACGTGGGGGGAGGAAGAGGTTTGAGCTGAACAAGCTTTGGCTCCATCACCCGCTGCTGCCCGGAGCTCCGCTCCACACAGCCGTTCACCCTCACTGCTGGCCACCCACCAAAAACACACACACCTGCTTCCCCATTTTGCTGCTTACACAACTGGAATCGTCACAGTGCCGGGCACTCTTCAAAGCACCTAGCACTGTAGCACTTGCATGTGTCAAAATGCCCAAAAAATGTTAAGGGCTGTGAGAGTTCATAGAAATTACATCCCCTGAAAGAGCTGCCCAGGTTATCATAGCTAGGGAGCATCTCCAAGGGGAGCAGGCCAGGAGATGGAGCACATCTGCTCTCCTACAAATAAAAGACTCTTGAGATATTCAGAGGCCTGGAAGAGGCTTTGGGGCACAGTATCTGAAGGAATCAGGACCACTTGGGCAAACATCATAATCACTTCCAAGTAGAAGAGGCTGGGACCATTTGTAAAGGAGGTGTTTCACCTACTGGGCATACACACAAAGCCCAGTCTCATCCCAGATGGGACCCTTAACACTCTCAGGGGCTACAGACAGGGTGGGATCTCCAGCCTGGGGATACTAGGGCCTGCGAGGATCTGCGGCTCCACTCCTCAAGGAGGATGACTGACACCAGAGATGCTCTGTAATCCCTGGCTCTGGGCCCTGCAGCTGTGCTTCCCCTGAAGCCCCTATGCAGCATTCAGTGAAGCCACCTGTAGCTACCAAGATGTTGGCACCTGTGAGTACTTAGTCTATAAGGCACAGCTCTACCCCTGCCTTCTTCAAACCTGTCCCCAGCCAAGGGCTCAAACCACAGTCTTGGCCGTTGAACAAACCCCAGAGGGCTGCTAGTGTAGAGGAGACAAGGTGACATGCACACACACACTTCTGTTCTGTACATGCCATATCTGGGGACACAGTGACACAGGGCGGAGCAAGGGGTACAGAAAAACTGGGAGCAGAGTCTGAACGGACATGCAACAAGTATGTCAGACTCCTGCCCTGCACTTTGTCTCTGCTCAACATTAACTAAGGGACGAAGCTGAGGCCAGTCCAAGCCCCAACCTGCACAGGCCTGCCTGCCCCTCCAGCACTGCACAGCTCCATCTCCAGGGGAAGATCCCAAGCTCAGGCCCCATCACCCCAACCATCCCGGGACAGGCCTGGTGGGAGGAAGAGCCCCTGGAGCCAGCACCCAGGAGCCTGCAGACAAGTCTCCCTTGAGATGAAGCCAGGGAGCTCTCCAAGGATCTCCCATTGCCCTAGACAGGACACACTATGCATGAACCAAGGAGAGTCATGTACAGCAGTGCTTCTCCAAGAGGAGGTCCAGGGACCGGTGCTGGTCCACAAGCCACCAGTCGCTGGTCCACAGCAATTTGCCAGGAAAGAAAGAAATATATTTTCAGAAGCATAACATTGGTATGTCCTAGTGCCACAGTGCGTACGTTCCCACACTCCAGGTGACGTCACGTCGTGCGAGGTGAGGAAAGAGAAAGAAACAGGTGGTCCTGCATTTGTGTAGCGCTGTTACACGCATTGCTGCCACCGGCTGACCCGGGCACCGGTCCCTGGCCCACTGGAAAAAAAAATTGCCAGTTCACCACATCAGATTGTTTGAGAGTCCAATCTGAGCTCTTTTTCCTGGGTGACATAACCTACGTCAAGTCATAACAGGACATTTGAAGAGAGGAATTACCGATACAACCTGGTATAACGATAATGATACAAGTGAAGAGTCAAATGTCCCTGTCCCTGACTGCAACACCAAAGAAGGGAAGGACTTTGAACGATGGAAGAAGCAATGAATAAGCAAGGACACTAAGACGTGATTGCAGGCAGTCAGATTGCCCCCCAGAAGTGGAGCTCTGTGAGGGCCAAAGGCACCCAGAGGAATCGGCACTTCTACATCAGTTCTCAGGTATCTACACCCTCCCGTGCCCACAGATCTCATTCATCTGCCCTCCAAGGAGCTGGGACTGCTAATTTCATTGACTCATGAGAACTGAGCTGATCTCACCTCAGAGCTTGAGGAAACCCACCCAGGGGAGCTCAGCACTAGACCTCCGCAGTTGCTGGATGCCCAGAAACCTCCCAGCAGGGCTCAGCACATGCGGTGATCGGGGCAGGTCCTGTCAGTCCAAGACAGTCTGCACCACCCGGTATTACTGTGCGAGACACACAGTGAAGCAAATCCTATTAGAGCTAATGCAAAAAACCCTGAGCACAAACTCCACTTGTGCCCTGTGCCACAGGAGGCTGCAGGGACCAGAGCAGCACAAGGCCAGGCCCAGTGCTGGAGGGAGCCCACCTGGTGGTGTCAAGAGTTAACACTTTGACTGCACCAGTCACACATTCCTCTGCATGGGGTTACTGGGTGCACTGGTCACCACACTCAGCACTGGAGCCAGTCCTGATGGGAGGGCAAGGGCAGGGGCTGCTCTCCCAGCTCTCTCTAGGGAGAAGCCTGGGGACTCTCAGCCTCTCCCCTCAGCAGGCAGCTGGCCCATTTTAGTATCATAGGCAAACTTGGACAGCATGCTTTCCACCCCCTCATCCAAGGTGCTGATGAAGATGTTAACTAGTGCAGGCCTGAGGACCAAGCCCTAGGGTACCTCACTGCTCACATCTCGCCAGGTTGAGTACAACCCGTCCACCACTACTCTCTGGGTGTGCCCCATCAGCCAATTTTTGACCTATCCAACTGTGTAGGCATCAGTGCCAGAGTCACTTAATTTATTGATGAGGATGGGGTGAGAGACAGTGTGAAAGGCCTTCTAGAAGTGTAGAAAGACTACGTCCACAGCGACACCATCATGCAAGGATTTACTTACTTGGTCATAAAAAGCAACCTGGTTTCCATGCGTAGATCCTGAGGTGGTGCAGAGTCACTTGGAAGAACTGGATGCCTTTAAGTCGGCAGGCCCAGATGGGCTCCATCCGAGGGTGCTGAAGGCACTGGCCGACGTCATTGCAGAGCCACTGGCGGGAATATTCGAACGCTCATGGCGCACAGGCCAAGTCCCGGAGGACTGGAAAAGGGCTAACGTGGTCCCCATTTTCAAAAAGGGGAGGAAGGAGGACCCGGGCAACTATAGGCCAGTCAGTCTCACCTCCATCCTTGGTAAAGTATTTGAAAAAATTATCAAGGCTCACATTTGTGAGAGCCCGGCAGGACAAATTATGCTGAGGGGAAACCAGCATGGGTTTGTGGCGGGCAGATCGTGCCTGACCAACCTAGTCTCTTTCTATGACCAGGTTACGAAACGCCTGGACACAGGAGGAGGGGTGGATGTCGTATACCTGGACTTCAGGAAGGCCTTCGATACGGTATCCCACCCATACTGGTGAACAAGTTAAGAGGCTGTGATGTGGATGACTACACAGTCCGGTGGGTGGCGAATTGGCTAGAGGGTCGCACCCAAAGAGACGTGGTAGATGGGTCGGTCTCGACCTGGAAGGGTGTGGGCAGTGGGGTCCCGCAGGGTTCGATCCTTGGACCGATACTCTTTAATGTCTTCATCAGCGACTTGGACGTGGGAGTGAAATGTACTCTGTCCAAGTTTGCAGATGACACAAAGCTATGGGGAGAAGTGGACACGCCGGAGGGCAGGGAACAGCTGCAGGCAGACCTGGATAGGTTGGACAAGTGGGCAGAAAACAACAGGATGCAGTTCAACAAGGAGAAATGCAAAGTGCTGCACCTAGGGAGGAAAAATGTCCAGCACACCTACAGCCTAGGGAATGACCTGCTGGGTGGCACGGAGGTGGAAAGGGATCTTGGAGTCCTAGTGGACTCCAAGATGAACATGAGCCGGCAGTGTGACGAAGCCATCAGAAAAGCCAATGGCACTTTATCGTGCATTAGCAGATGCATGACAAATAGGTCCAGGGAGGTGATACTTCCCCTCTATAGGGCGTTGGTCAGACCGCAGTTGGAGTACTGCGTGCAATTCTGGGCACCGCACTTCAAGAAGGATGCGGATAACCTGGAGAGGGTCCAGAGAAGGGCCACTCGTATGGTCAAGGGCCTGCAGACCAAGCCCTACGAGGAGAGACTAGAGAAACTGGACCTTTTCAGCCTCCGCAAGAGAAGGTTGAGAGGCGACCTTGTGGCTGCCTATAAGTTCATCACGGGGGCACAGAAGGGAATTGGTGAGGATTTATTCACCAAGGCGCCCCCGGGGGTTACAAGAAACAATGGCCACAAGCTAGTAGAGAGCAGATTTAGACTGGACATAAGGAGGAACTTCTTCACAGTTCGAGTGGCCAGGGTCTGGAACGGGCTCCCAAGGGAGGTGGTGCTCTCCCCTACCCTGGGGGTCTTCAAGAGGAGGTTAGATGAGTATCTAGCTGGGGTCATCTAGACCCAGCACTCTTTCCTGCTTATGCAGGGGGTCGGACTTGATGATCTATTGAGGTCCCTTCCGACACTAACATCTATGAATCTATGAATCAGGCAGGACCTGCCTTTGATGAAACCATGCTGATTGCCCCCGAGCATGATCTCCCCTGCAGGCCCCCCACAGATGTGCTCCTGGATGATTCTCTCCAAGATCTTCTCCAGGACCGAGGTGAGGCTTACAGGCCTAAAGTTACCTGGGTCCTCCCTCCGCCCTTTCTTGAAAATTGGGACCACTTTACCTAGTGTCCAATCCCCCAGCACCTGGCCAGATGACCACGGATGCTCATACAGCCGGGCAAAGAGCTCCACGATGACCCTTGCCAGCTCCCTCAACACCCTTGGGTGGAGGGCATCTGCGTGTTACCTGGCTTGACGGCAAAGTGTCCTCATGTTCCTCTGTGTCTCCATCCCCCAGCAAACCAACTTGAAAGCTCACCGTACAAGATCATCCAGCCTGGAAGAAAAACCTCATCACTGAGGAAATGACCCCCAAATCCTGCCCTCTCCCGTGCCAACCTTCCAGGTCATTATATGCTGCTGCATCAATAGGGGCATCAGACGACCAATTCCCTGAGCATCTTCCTTGGTATCCTGCAGCTCAAGTAGGGATGTTTTTAGCTCCTTATGTGAAAAGTTAAATAAAAGTATGAGGCCTAGATCTTCAGAGGCCCCACAATGGCTCTTGGCCCCTTGGCAGGCCTGCATTCCAACAAGGACCTAAGTGACAAGAGAGCCCAGTCTGACCAGACTGTCCCTGTGGCAGTCCAGTAGGGATGTTTCTCCACAAAGACACCCCCTCACCACACACCAGCCAAAACCAGGCTTTGGATGCCTTCCTGGGGCACCAATGTCTGGTCAACCCACTTCCTAAAGCACACCTGCAAGCCTGGGGTAATCGCTACCACCACCTGGGGTCTGGACTGTTTCCAGGCACTGCACTGTCACACCTGCCTAGAGCTCAGTGCTTACACTGTCCCCAGCCTTCAGCCCAATCAAGTCTTCATTCCCTCCCCTGGCAGGTGAGTGCACTCAGCACAGTGTGATGGATCCTGGTGGGGGGATCTGAAAACCTGGAGAGACCTATGGCTGACCCTTCCTGTGCCTGGTTTCTCCCTCAGCAACTGGACTGACAGCCAAAATCTGAGGCAAAGGAGATGGTCTGGGCTGGCTGGGAAATTTCTGGGGAGATGGGAGCACTAAGAATAATAGTGAATAATTCTCAGGTCAGCTCACGGCGGATTTCAATATCTGCATCACAATCATCGCAGACACCTCCAAAGGCCAAGTGCTCCTAGGAATGACTGGCCTGCAGCTCAGAGACCAGGTCCGTGATCACTGCATCACACAAGGACTGAGAAGGGACATGTCCTGGAGCCCGCACACACACTCCCCTTGCTGGCAGCCTGGTTCAGGTAGGAGCTCCAGAGGGAACCAGTTACTACCACTGATGGACCTTCCCAATCTGTTCAATCCCATGGGCACCCCCGCTCCATCTGACTTACAGGTTTGTGGGTTAAATCCTGAGTGAGGTTAGCAAGCAAGCAGGGGGCAGAGTCCCCAGGCTTGGGATTGCAACCCAGGAGTCCTGCCCCAGCATCCCTTGTGCCCCACCACCGTGTCTGTCTGGGCAAGTCCAAAGGGCACAAGGAAGGCCCTGCCAGGCCCAGCCTGCTCAAGTGGGCAGAGAGGGGAGCAGCTGCAAGGGGCCTGCAGGGTCCAGCCAGGCTCCCCTCCATGCTGCAGTCACCCATTAGTGACCCCGCCACTACCACACTGCCGCCCCTCATACCAATCTCATGAAAAGAGAGCTCAAGGATATTGTCTATAAGCAACCACAAGCCTTTCCTAGGGGTCCAGACCAGGGCTCAGAGTGGACTTTGTCATAAGCAGAAGAAGGAGGGGACTCCCCCGCACCAACCATCCTTCTCAGGGCACAAGTCTTCAGCTGCTCAGACAGGCCTGATCACAGACCAGAAACACACGCGCACAGATCTGCTCTTTTTACCACCTCCCCCAGGCCAGGCCCTGGGCTGACCCCTTTATGCAAATCCCCCTCAGGGCTCCCTGCTCAAGTAGCCACCCCAGGGCACTTAGCACCATTGCCCCCAGGAGCTGAGCTTTCCTCCTGTGCTCTTGGTTCCCCCCTCCAGCACCATGACTGCCTTCCTCTGCCCCCTGCTCCTCTTGGTCCTGGCTCCAGGTGAGTGCTTGGGGAGGCTGGGGGAGGTGGCAGTGAGAAGGGAAGATGGGGCAATCCCAACTGACCCTTGTTTTTTTCCAGGTGTGCAGTCCCAGCTCCAGCTCCAGGAGTCTGGCCCAGGGGTGGTGAAGCCGGGGGAGACCCTCAGCCTGACCTGCACCGTCACTGGTGGCACCTTCAGCAGCAGCTATTGGTGGAACTGGATCCGCCAAGCTCCTGGCAAAGGCCTGGAGTGGATGGGAATGTGGGATGGCAGCACACACTACAATCCACCCTTCCAGGGCAGAATCACCATCTCTGGGGACTTCTCCAGCAGGAAGTACCACCTGCAGCTCAGCTCCCTGACATCTGCAGACACTGCCATGTATTACTGTGCCTGGGACACAGTGACACAGAGCAAGGCAGGGGCTGCACAAAAAGGGGAAGCAGATTCCCCAGCAGCTGCTGTGGAAGACACCGAACAGGGCTTGCATGTTTAAGGGAGGGCCGAGGGGAAAGGTGATCCCAGTTCCCTCCAGCTCAGGCCCATGCAGATCTGCTCTTCAGGGATGGAGACCCCCAGAGTGCTCAGCTGTCCCCGAGCTCCCTGCAGCATCGAGGTTGCATCGCTGTGAAGGGGACACAGCTCTGACTTAGGCCAGTCCACACCAAGGCCCCTCTCTCCTGGGGCTCATCTCCATCGGGGCCCAGACCCTGGTTGCATAGTGCAAGGGGCAGAGGGGCTCTGGTATACCCAGAACTGAGCATCTCTGTGGCTCTTACATGATGTCATTGTCACCCTTGCAGCCTTAACACCTGTCCCAGATGCTCCATCCCCTCCACTAGTGAGCTACTGCCCAGCCTAGTCCTCCCAAAGACCAGACCTGGGATCATCTGTCCGCCATGGTCTCCTTTTCCTCTCAAAGCTGCTCTCTGGTATTATTTTGGCACATCCAGGCCCCAGTTAGGCAGACACAGACAGAGGCAGCTTTCCCTGCCCAACCCAGGTCCTTACTTGAAGAGAGAACTGCAGGCCCTGGTGTCTCCCCAGCACCAAGAGACCATTGCTGGAGGTGAGGTGTGTGTCCTTGTCCTGCCAGTGCCCCTCACCCCTGGGCCCCCTGCTGGAGCTGGGGACACCTCGGGGCCGGGTTTTGTGTGCGTGCGTGCGTGCATGTGCATGTGTGCGTGCTTCCCGGCGCATCCCAATACCTGCTTTGGCTCTGTCTGCTGCAACACACGTGTGCACATTTCCAGACCCATTTCATTGTCACTTTAAGCAACTTCATTGGTGTCAAAGCTCACGTGACATCACTTCCCGATTTGACGCGACTTCCTAGGTGATAAAAAGTTCATGATCCGGCCCCACATTGAAAAAGGTTGGACACCCCTGCCATAGACTTACCTGCTTGCAGCTGCCTGGGCTGATCCCACCACCCTGCCTGGCTCTTTGCCGGGCACGAGAGATCCTTGCAGGCAGGAAAGCTGCCAGCCTGCAAAAGGAAATCCACTGTGCCTGTGATTATGTCCTTTGAAGAGGAAAATCCACATTTTTTTCTCCTTTAAATAAGAAAGAGTCTGCATTTTTAAGCAACAAAACACAGATGCCTGCCATGAGTAAGGACAGCCCTGGGGCTGCAGAGCCCCCGTCTGTGCCCAGCCTCTCCTGCCTGCTGAGAGTCTCCCTTGTGATAGGGAACATTAATGAGCTCCTTATTCCTGCTCCTTTTCACTTCTTCCACATGTAGGTTTGGGGAAGGATTGTGGAAATCTAGGGCTCTGGGGCTTCCTTCCTGGGCCTTATTATTTACCCAATTACTCCTTCCTTCAAGTGTCTTCCCTGCTAGCTGAGTCCAGCCCAGAGGGGGTGAAGACTGGAGAACCTTCCCACTAACCTGCGCTGTCCCAGGTGACTCCATCAGCGGTGCTTGTGCTTGGAGCTGGCTCCAGCAGCCTCCACAGCAATAGCCATAGACACTGCCAGAGGCCCGAGTGCACCTGCGAGTGACAGCCCTGCAGCCCAGAGACACAGCCCCGTATCGCTCAGGGCCACTGGTTCCAGAGGCTGAACTTCCCTGAAGTTGCTCCAGCCGAGAGCCCCGGGGGTGCCTCATCCTCACCCATGACAACATGGCTTTCCACAACCAAGACTGCCTCCAAAATAGAGGCCCAGCTGTGGGCACCAAGATGCCCCCATGGTGCTGACCTCTGCAGGGGCCACCTGGGAGTGGGACTGGGAGAAAAATGTACCCCCAACCCTGTACAACACCGTCATGATGGAGAGGGCATCTGCAACAACTGGGCTGAAAACCCCTGCACTTGCCTGCTGACTTCTAGCACAGGTTCAGCACCCGCTGCCTTGTAGCAGAGTCTCTCTACCCCCTGAGGGTACTTGGGAAGAACATAACAGGTACACAGGGGTGGGTGGGGACAGAGCACTGCCACCTCCCAGGAGCAGGGCTGGGGCAAGGTGAAGGCAGTGGCACCCCCCTGCAGGCCACACAGGCACCGGCCAGATGTGGGGCAGGGAGCTCATACACGGTGGCTGCCGTCACCATACGCCGCTCCACACCACCACTAAGCCGCGCGTTCGAATAGCTGGTCGCACACGCAGGTCTCTGGGTGCTGATGGGTGGCATGCAACTGGCCAGGTGCATGACCTGTCAGCAGTCCTCAGAGCTGCATGTGTGACTGCCATGCAAAAGCAGGGTGCAACGGCATGGGGTGGTGGGTGTAAGCCCTGCTCCCTCTCCCCACCTGGCGTCCAGCAGAGCCCATCAACTACTACGAGCATGGGTCCTGCTCAGCTCAACTGGCCCTGGGACTGCACAGGTCGAAGAGCTCTTCCGACCTGCCATGCAACCCGAGGCAAAGCTGCTCAGGCCCTGATCTTGTGATCTTCTCCCTCCTGTGCAGTGCCTTGAAGGATCAGAGACCTCACCATGGGGCCAAAGCAGTGCATGAAGATGAGGTGCAGCATATGAAGCCCTGCACCAGTGCCCTGTGGCCCTGGAGGGTCTTTGACCCCTGGTCTAGAGCTCAGCTCCCTTCCTCCCCCAGTAAGTAGCCCAGCCGTACCATTCAGACAAGGTGACCTGAGTATGCCTGATCCTGACCCTGCCTGGGCTAGCCTGTCTCTGGATTGCAGCACCGCACCACCAAGCAAAGACATCCGGGTGGCCTGACCATACCCCTCCAGCCCTAAACATGCCAGCAGCAACATTAGTGCCTGCCTCTAGCTCTAGGCCTAGCCCGCGGCTCCAGGAGGCTAGCAGCCCCCTGCAATGCTCTGGACCTGACTTACTAAAGGGCTCCTCCATGTCTGGTCACCACCCCCCCACTCTGTGGCCCCAGTTACATTTCTTAAAAAATGTTGCAAACCCCTGCTCTGCAACACTCCTGCACTCACCCTCTCACACCAGGACAGGGGATTACTCCGACACAAATCCAAAGACCATCACAGCAATGGCAACAGCACAAGCAACCAGCCCAGAAACACCAACGGAAGAAAAGCAGGCACAGCATGGAGGTATGAGGTTAAAAATGAGTGTAACAAGGGGGACACAGCGAACAGCACCCAAGGGAGCTGTCAGCTCCAGCCAGGACAACAAAGCCCAGGGGCCAAAGAAAGATGCATCGAGGCAGCGCCCAGCCTCTCTGCAGGGATCCAGCTCTGACAGTGCCAGAGTATGACACGTTTAGGCCCTAAACTATGTCCAGTTTAAGAGGCCCCATGCAATAAAAATGATACTTTATTATTCTCACAGAAAAGACAGTGAAAATATAAATATGAAAGCTTAATATTTTCATATATACAAAGCCAAAGGCACAAAGACTTTTCCCCCTGATACCCACAAAAATGGAGTTTCATGAATTTGTAATATAAATTATTGTTATTTCCGCACACATTTATGAACTTAATGTGAATAATAACTGTGGAGCCATATGCATGTCTGTTTTGTCATATTAGAATGAAAATGTCCATATTTAGAGTCATTTTCCCAGATCTCCTTTATTTACCAACTGATAACTATTAAACTTGATCTTGAGTCAGGTTTTGATACTTTTGTAGAGGTCCCTCATATTGTGAGGCCCTAAACTGTAGCTCGATTGAGTCATTTATGCCTAAATGCGGCGCTGAGCTCTGAGCCCCCATCCCACAACCGGAAGCCCAGGGCAGGGGCACAAACCTCTCCTCAGCTTCCTCTCCAGGCCGCTCCTCTCACAGCTTCTCCAAGAACAGCAAACAGCCTCCCCACTGCAGTGCCAGGGGCAGCTGGGCTGAGCCCGCTGGTGCTGATGAGGAGAGGATTGCAGGGCTGGGAGATAATTAGGTCCCTCATTAACCCTTTCCAGCCTGCTGCCCTCTAAGCCCCCTAGTCCCCATCATGCCATGGAAGGGGTGCATCAAACTTATGTATAGAGGATTCAAGATACCCCAGCAGGCTCACATTACCCCTCTGCAGGCAATCCCATGGGTCAGGTCCCTGCAGCTAAGCCCCCGCCACAGCTGGAGAAACCCCAGTAAGGATTCCCTTTTGAAAGCAAGTCAACCCTCTGTTGCACTGGCCAGGAATCAAAACCAGGTCTCCCATACGGCAGTCAATAGTAGTACCACTGAGCTACCTTTGCCAGGTTTCTAGAGAGCAACTCCAGGATCTAGTGCCTCAAGGATCCTCCATGTGTTGTCTGCACACTGAGCTGCCCAGCTTCATGGCACAGCACGGCTGGGAAAAAACCTGAGCTGCCACCTGCAACTCGGGGCTTTGATCCCTCTGGGACCCACTGCACACCACCCCTGGGAGGGTAGGGGGCTGTGGATCAGGGGTGAAGGGCACTGGTAGTGTATGGTGTGGGCTGTGCTAAAGTGTTATATGTGGCCATGGCAACCAGCTCTGGGGTGTATCTCTGCCCTCCCCATACACCCTTATATGCAGCTGTTACACCCAGAGCTGGGAGCATATCTGCCATGCCCATGCACTGTTATATGGAGCTATTACACCTCGGAGCTAGTCTACCCCATGCCATGCCACACTGGGGGACTCTCTTTGACACCCCTGACCACATGGGCTGGACCAGGGACAATTTCCAGCTGTAATCCCTGACACAAAACAAACCCAGTTCCAGAAAAACCAATAAGCTAGAAAAACCACAGAGGCATGACATGGGGTTGGGGTTTTTGGTTGCAGCTGAGTCTTCCTAAGGACATAGGCAGGCAAGATTCTTTGAATAGATGCAATATCTTTTCTTACACTAACTGAGTAGTTGGAAAAAAAAGTTTGTGGCAAGCTTTCGCATGCAATCACCCTTCTTCAGGCATAGGGAGTCTCTGCTGATCTGAGACTCCAAGAAATGAAAGATGCTAAAAAGTGTGGCAAGATGTCTGTGAAAATGTAAATAGGGTTGGCCAGAGGCTCTCAACTGGTTTTACAGGTTATGCTGAGGAATCTAAGGTAATGGTTTGAGAGGGGATGGAAAATAGTTGGCTCCAGTCCTAGAGGCGTCACCTAGCTCTGAGGTGCAACGGCTCCATGTAACAGTACATGGAGAGGGCTAAGATCCACCCCAGCCCTGAGAGCAATGGCCACATGCAGCAGTTTAGTACAGCCTGCACCATAAACGCTTATATGTGGCCATGACAACCCAGAGCAGGGTGTACCGCAAGGCCCAAGGCTCTCAAAGAGTGCATGACTCTCCTCTCCCTGCACTGGCCTGAGTGTGGTGGTATAAGCACCTGGGAGGGAGGGGCTGGTGATTGGCATGGGTGGCATCCCCTACTCCCCAGCCCTGCCTGTGTCCCTCAATCCGAACCTGAAGTCCCCTGCCCCATCATCCCTGCCAGTGCCCCTCATTCCAAGCTAATCTGTAGCCCACCAGCCCAGCTGGTACCCCCCACCCCTGCAAAGCCTCGGATTTGATTTAAGGAGCTACTACAAGAGCTGGGTCCAACAGGCTCCTGGGAAGGGGCTAGAGTGGGTTGCCTACTTTAGCACTTCCTCAGCTCCCATATGTTAAACTGTCAATGTTAAAGGGGAATTTGCCATCTCCAGAGATGACTGCAGCAGCCTGCTGCACCTGCAGATCCAGGTTCACCTTCAGTGACCACTGGATGGTCTGGGCCCAGCAGCCCTCTGGGAAAGGGCTGAAGTGGGTTGGTGAAATCATTGGGAACTCAAATGCCATCAATTTTGCACTAGCAGGAAAAGGGAGATTCACCATCTCCACAGACAGCACCCAGAACTTGCTGTTCCTGCAGATGAGCAGCCTGAGCCCCGAGGACATGACCTGGTGTTACTGTGCAAGCTACAGAGTGAGAGAAAGCCCCTGAGACCAAGCAAAAACCTGCCAGGGCCATTTCACAGCCTGGTCCTGCAGGTGGTGATGACAGTACATGCTTTGAAGCAGGGGAAAGAACAGGGCAAGGGCCTGGAAACCTCCGTCTTCTTCAGTCTCCACTGTTTGCTGCTGCAGCCCACCTGGAGCTTGCACGCTGGGCAGCCCAGAGGCGGCAGTCGCTAAACATTGCTTGGCACGGCAAGCGTGGGGGCCAGAGCTACTACTGCCACCATGCGCAACACCGACGGATGAGCCCAGACCCAGCCCAGGGCCCAGTCTGGCTGATGGGGTGGGTTACAAGCTGGTGCTGAGCATGGGGCTGGCGCCATGTCCTGCAGCTGCTCGCAGCCCGCCTGGGGCTGCCTGTGCCTACTCAGGAGAGCCCAACAAGTTTGCAGCAGGGAGCAGTGACCGTGGGGATGGGCAGCAGCTGCTTTTCCCCCTTGCTCAGCACTAGCTCGTTCCCTGCCGGGAACTACACGCAGCTCCCCACCTGTACCACGGGGCTGCAGGGCTCTGGGAGAGCGGGTGCACAGGGCCCACACCGGTGTCCAGGGCCAGTTCTGGTGCGGCCCAGAGCAGAAGCACTGCTTCCCAGCCATCAGGGGCTCTATGGAGCCAGGTCAGCTCCCCCCTCTCCCTGCTGGTGCAGCCCAGCCCAGCTCCACAGACCCCTGCCAGCTTGTACCCTGCTCTGCCCCACCGGTGCAGGCCCTGAGACATTGGGACATTAGTCCCAAGATGGCCCTCAACAGCCTGCCAAATCTGGGTAAGTGGCCCTCTGCCCAGAATAATTGCCCACCCCTGGGCTAAGTGCAGCTGGGGAGTGATTAAGGCCCTTGTTAACCCTTTCTGCTATCCCACCTGCTCCTTCCCTACCCCAGCCTGACCTGCATGGGGCAGGTTTCTCCAGTCCAGCTGCTCCTCAACATCTCTCCAGCAAGGATCCCCCATCTCTCAGCCCTGCCCAGCACAGACTCAGTGTAGTTTGCTGATGGCAAAGGAGCCTGTCAGCACCATCACAAGCTACTTTCTGTGGTAGGAGTGAGACCCCATCTCTGATCCCAGGGACAAGAGGGGACATGGTCACTGTGTGTGCCTTGGGATGAGGGAGCCCGAGTCAGGCTGAGCCCTTAAGGGAGCAGGAGAGTACGGGTGCACAGCCAGGTGCCCCTTGCACACAGGGACTCCCGTGAACATTACACACATGCACATGCTCCATGCCACCCCAGCCAACAAGGGGCACAAACTGTTCACCCTGCAAAGCTCCTGCCCCCAGGACCCCTTCCCATCCCATGCTCTGGCCCAGCCGGTCCAGGTCCTGGGGCCCCGTCATGGAGCTGGCACCAGCCCCTGCCCTACTCTTCCACACTTTGTCACAATGACATGCACATTTCTGGGCATCGGGCAGGGGCAGAGGGGCTCACTGGTACCAGATTGTGGCCGCTGCTCTGGAAAGTGTCTCCCTGTGGGGCAATCCCAGCCCTACTGGACTCTAGCCCAGCCCCAAGTCTTCATCCCCAACAGCCTGGCTGCTTCTCCCCAGCTGGAGATCCCCATTCCCTGCCCTGGAGCTGTACCTCCATCCCCATTTCATGGTCCCAGGAATCACGGGGTCCCTCTGTCCTGCCCTGTGGCCCAGGGGAAAGGAGGAGCATGCAGCTCAGGGCAGGGAGGGTTGGGGCAGAAGTTTCCCACAGAGCAGGACCTGCCGGGCAGGGGCTGCCCTGGACCTGCCCACACTTGCGCTGATCCCAGCACAGGGGCACCAGGCTGGGAAACCCCTGGCACTGGGGGATACTCAGGGCACCAGGGTATGACCCTCCTGGGGAAAGTCCCTGCAGCAGATACTTGAACAAGACCAACCCATCATGATCAGGCCCTGGGAACTCCACATGGGGGATTGAGGTCACTCCTTTGCCCAAACCAGGGGGATCACAGGGGCCCACGGGAGGAGAGGGAGAAGGGACCGTAACCCAGAATGAGACAGAGACACGGTCGAGGGTGAGAGCACCCTGGGGTCACCTGTCACCTCCACCAGCCCCTGGAGGCAGCAGCAGGATGGCCTGGAGCCGTGGGGGCAGAGCAGGGCTCAGCAAGGGGCTGCCAGTAACAGGGCTGAAGGGTTTGCTCTGCAGCAGCCAGTCAGTAGTTGGGCCCTGGCACCAGGAGGGTGAAGGAGGAGGGAAGAAAACCACAAGTACATGCACACACAAACAGACAGACACACACAGACATGCCTCTCCCTATCTGTCCCAGGCCAGGCCCCAGCACACGCCCTCGATGCAAATCCCAGCCAAGCTCCTTGCTCAAGTAGCGGCCCTGGGGTGCTCAGAGCCACTGCCCCCACGAGCTGAGCTTCCCTCCCAGGCTCTGGGCTCCCCTCCTGCAGCACCATGACATCCCTGCTCTGTCCCCTGCTCCTCCTGGCCCTGGTGCCAGGTGAGTGCTGGGGGAGGCTGCAGGGAGTGGCAGAAATTGGGGAGTTTTGTCAGGGTGGATGCTGACTGATCCCTGCTTTTTTCAGGCATCCAGTCCCAGTGGCAGCTCCAGGAGTCTGGCCCGGGAGTGGTGAAGCCTGGGGAGACCCTCAGCCTGACCTGCACCGTCACTGGTGGCTCTGTCACTAGCAGTTACTACTGGCACTGGATCCGGCAGACTCCTGGCAAAGGGCTGGAGTGGATGGGGTTGTGGACTGGTAGTACAAGCTACAACCCAGCTTTCCAGAACAGAATCACCATCTCCGTGGACTCCTCCAACACCAAGTACTACTTTCGGCTCAGCTCCCTGACAGCTGCAGACACTGCCACGTATTACTGTGCCAGGCACACAGCGACACAGAGCAGGGCAGGGGCTGCACAAAAAGGGGAAGCGGATTCTTAACAGGCAGCCCTGGCAGTTTCTCTTCGGAGACAGAGGAAGCAAGAGACATGCACAAAGTACGAGAACAAGAGCAAGCCCAGGCTGGCACTTCCCAGCAGCTCAGCTCTGCTGGGGTAGACTCACAACCAGACCCAGGCCTGGCAGAGGGCAGTCTCTATTCCCAGGCCAGATCCACTGCACCCTCTGCCTTGCCTGATCCCCCAGTCCCTCCTTGCTGAAAAGGGGACTACACACTTCCATCTTGGCACCCCAGACACACACATGGGCACCAGCAGGGACATCACACACATACACAAAAGTGGCGATACGTACAGGGAAGTATACTTTCACACACACACGAATCATTTTTGTCCATCCCCATGACAAGCCCACACTACAGGGAAGAGAGAGAGGAGGCAGACGAACCCAGAGCCTGGCAGAGAGCACAGAATAACCCCCATCCCCTCGCAAGCAGTGCCAGGGAGCTGCAATTCTGGCTCATGCACTGGCCTGACCCTGCTCTCCAACCCCGCTCCCCTCTCGCAGCCTAGACAGCCCCGTTCTGCACCCGCTGCACTGCCGCCTGCTCCCACAGCTGAGTCCACCCAGCCCCACAGCAGGGACCTCAGCACAAGGGAAAAAGAACTGAACTCAGAGCCTTGCCCAACCACATAGCAATGCATCTGTTGGAATCACCCTGGGACCTGGTTTAATTCAGCTCTGCAGAGAGGAGGGGTGTAGTGCATGTTCTGCTGGCTGTGTATTGAGACCCTGTCCGCCCCTGACCTTTGGCAGGCCCAATTGCATGTTTTCTCTGGAACTGGTCTCAGTCTGCCACGATGAATTGTGACACTTTGGCCCCCAGTACTGTGACATCGAATCTTTGGGAATCCCATGAGGCCTTTCTCGCTCATCCCTGATGACTTCCTGCCCCTGGAGCAGGGTGTTGGACTTAACGATCCTTTGGGGTCCCTTCCATCCCTAATGTCTATGAAATCTATGAAATCAAGTTGGGGATGGTCCTGCTTTGAGCAGGAGATTGGACTAGATGACCTCCAGAGGTCTTTAGCAACTTTCCATGATACTATGCTAAATGAGTCTGGCCCAGGGGTGGTGACAACTGGACAGACCCTCAGCATGACCTGCACCGTGTCTGGAGTCTCTCTCCCCAGCTGGGCTGTGCTCTGGGCTCACCAGGCATCAGGGGAAGCGCTGGGGTGGGACTGAGCTATCTGAGGTGGTGGAGGCACCGTCTCTAACAGTGCTCTCCAAAGCCACCTCAGCATCAGCACAGACACATCCAGCAGTCAAATGCACCTGCACCTGACCAGGGTTCAGCCTGGAGACACAGCCCAGTATAACTGTGCTAAAAATACACAGAGTAAATGAAAACCTATGGGGCCTGCACAGAAACCAGCCCTGCCGGACCCACCTGCCTGTGTACGAGTCAGAGGAAGCAGCTTCCAATGCCATGCTCAGCCTGCTGGGTCAGACACATCAGGTCTATTAGATCAGAAGAACCAGCCAGGTGTAGCCTCGCTGCAGCACTGATTAACGTATGCTGTTCACACAAAGGTGTTGTTGAAGCACTGGCAATAGTATGCCTCACTTGCAAACCTGAAGAATGCATGAAATCCTCACCAAAAAAACTTGGCATGTGGGCCAGATGTGCACTCCTGCCAGGAAATGGGAGGCAGAAATGATGGTACAAGGCAGCATAGTCCAAAACCAGGAAAAAGCTGGAACAGTAACTTCTGGGTCAGAACATGGAACAAGGCTCTGGAAAAGGACAGTTTGAGACATTCAAGATACAAGATGGAGTTTAACACAGTATTCAAATCATGATATAAAAGGAGAATTGGAAATGAGTATAACTATGCAGTGGCCTGGAGGAGCCTGCATGGTGTTGCGCTGACTACCTTGTCACAAGTACAAATGCCTTAGCTCCAGGTCTGATGTACTCATTAGGGCAAAATGTGTTAGGGCTGTGCTTGCAGACAATAAACCTGGCCAGATCTTTGCCACCAAACTGAGTCTGTGGTCCTTCTCTAACACAAGACTGGTGTTGGCATCTCTTGGATGTAGCTTGTCGACGCTGCAGTTCCTGAGACTTCAACACTGACAACACATCAATAACACCCAATGAGGACAACAGCAACGATGACAAAGATAACCCCAGACGACAGCCAGCCAGCAGGAAGCAGGAGTCACTGCTAGCATTGAGCACCTGGAGTGCAGCAGCCATGTGGGTTCACCCTCTGAGCTGGGCAGGGACATCACAGCCCCACGGTGATGAACAGAGGGAGCTTGTTGGGTTTCTCCAGTGCAGCAGGAGAGACCAGCTCCTGTCATGAATATGATCCCTGCATCCCCCTGGGAAACAGGCCCCACTCAGCCCCAACAGTCATGGGAGAGGAGGAGAGAAAGGAGATGATGAAAGCAACAGGCCTCATCCCCTGCAGGCTGCTTTATAGCAGGTACACTTCCCTGCCAGACTACCTGCGAGCACCTGCCATGGAAAGGATTGCCCCAGCCCTTTTTCTTTCCCAGACCCTAGACAAGCAATAGGCCACATGCTGGCAGACTGATGGACACACGGGATCACACAAAGGAAGGATTCCCAGCACCTGATGGATGGTGGGTGCCTGAAACCCTTTGGCAGCCTGAGCAATCCCCACCTCCTGCTGAGCTCCCTGCCCTGCCTCAGGGGGATGAGTCTCCTACATGCAGACTCTGACCAGTGCTGGCAGGACTCAAATGCTCTCGGTTCTTAGCCCCAAAAGGGAAAGCACATACAAATCCCTGCCCAGGGCATCCACAATGGTGTGTCTTTGAGGGGACAGGTCCCTTCAGCAAAGGGGAAGGAAATAAAGCCCCAGAGCCTGCTGTGGGAGGTACCCAGACACATGGGATGGGAGGGTCCAGCCACTGTCTGTGCCCAGCACAACTGATCCCCCTCCCTGGGGAAAGCAGCAGGGTGGTATAAGGCAGGGGACATGCAAATCACAGACAGGCTGCCCGCTATAAATCACTCTGTCCTGCTGCCCAGGCAGCACCTGCACACACAACCCATAGTCCTCAGGTCCAGGCAGTGACCACCAACACACAAGAGCTTCCCCCAGCACCAGGCAAGATGGGACTTGGGCTCCACCTGCTTCTCCTGGCTGCAGCTCTGCAAGGTATGTCTTCTTCCCACAGGTAGGGGAGGGGAGCTTTGCATGGACGCTGCCCTCAGACTAGTTACTCTTGGATCCTACCTTGCTTTTCAGGTGCCTGGTCCCAGGGGCAGCTGGTAGAGTCTGGAGGAGATGTGAGGAAACCTGGAGACTCTCTGCATCTCTCCTGCAAAGCCTCCGGGTTCACCTTCAATAGCTACTACATGGAATGGGTCCGCCAGGCTCCAGGGAAGGGGCTGGACTGGGTGGGTGGAATTAGCAGTGATGGATCCAGCCAGTCGTACTCCCCGGCTGTTCAGGGGCGATTCACCATCTCCAGAGACAACTCCCAGAACATGCTCTACCTGCAGATGAGCAGCCTCAAACCCGAGGACACAGCCCTATATTACTGTGCCAGAAACACACAGTGACTCAAACCCTCTTCATGGCAATACAAAATCCCAGCTCAGATCCTCCCTTCTAAAATGCCAGGAGGGGGCAGCCACGCTGCACAGCACAGCCCTGCACAGAGGCAGGAGGGGACACAGGGGACAGGGGAGAACAGACCCCAGCCTCGAGACTCTTTTCCACTCTAGGAGCCCTGACAAAAGCCACCCCCAGACCCAACCCTGCAGACATGGCTCCAGGCCACAGGAAATCCCAGGCACGTCCTTCTCAGTGCATGTCCCAGGAGGACAGCAGGTCCAGTGGCAGCAGCAGCCTGGGCACAGTGGGGTGTACCCAGCTCAGGATGTGGGGGGAGGAAGAGGTTTGAGCTGAACAAGCTTTGGCACCATCACCCGCTGCTGCCCAGGACTCTGCTCCACACAGCCGTTCACCCTCACTGCTGGGCAAGGAAACCCGTTTTTACACTGAGCGGAGAGACACAATGGCTTCCACAACTTTTTTCCTGCATCTCCCTCCACCCCCCAAGGCACACGCACCTCTTTACCAAGGCCCAGCCTACTCCCCTGATCCCCAGAGCAAACCCACCCCAGCCCTTATCTATAGTGTGAAGCCAATTACCAGGATCTGTGCACAGACCATACCAGTTTCCCTGGAGGATGCCCTTCTACCAGGGAGAGGGGAGGGGGACCCAGGCCCAGTACAGGGACCCCTTCCTGATGCAGCTGAGGCCACTCCTGCCTCTCCCTCCTGCTTCCCCAATCTTCTGCCCCCCTCTCTCTTGGGTGGCGCTCCAAGCCACCCAGGTAATTCCTGCCTCTGCACACCCCTCCTCTCCACGCCACAGCTGGAGACCTGGCAGAGCACCCCAGCCTCCTGCTGCAGCCCCAGGCTGCCTGGGCTAAGCCTGCAGGAACAGCTGGGCTGATGAGCGGCTCTGCCACTTCTGGGGAGGAAATAATCCCTCATTCATCCTTCTCACCCTCCTGCCCAAGGGAAAGAGTGTCTGGGCCTCATTTCTGTGCTTGTTGCCCCCTCAGTGCCTCTGGGGAAGATCCAATCCCTGGGTCTGGATAAGGCCCCAGACAGGAGACAAAAGGAGCCTGTCCAGAGCTAACCTGCCTCTGGGCTGCAGGGAGAACTGGTTTGCTGGTTTGGGGCCCTTTAAGATAAAAGCTGATACAAGAACTAAAGGATCTCCCACTTCGGAGCAGACTCAATTAATTAAGTCTGCGCCGCACACAAGCGGAGGTGAACTGTGCTGTGACATGAACAGTTAAGTGGTAAAATGCACGTCAGCACACAGACAACAGTGGTGGTGCCCTTTTGAAATAAAGCACTTGTAAGGTGCACCACCACCATTTCGCTGCTTATACAACTGAATGTGTCACAGTGCCGGGCGCTTTTCAAAGTTCCCGGCACAGGAGCACTTGCATGTGTAAAAATGCCCAAAGAGAGTATTCAAGGCTGTTCACACCGGTTACATCCCCTGAAAGACCTGCCCAGTTTATCATAGCTAGGGATCATCTCCGAGGGCAGCAGAGCACGAGATAAAGCACATCTGCTCTCCTACAAATAAAATTTACCTTGAGATATTCAGAAGCCTTAAAGAGGCTTGGGGGCACAATTTCTAATGCAATCTGACCCCTTTTGGTAGACATCTTAACCACTTCCAAGTAGAAGAGGCTGGGGCCATTTGTGAAGGAGGTGTTTCAGCTGCTGGACACACACACAAAGCCCAGTCTCATCCCAGATGGGACCCTTAAATACTGTCAGGGCCTGCAAGGATCTGGGGCTCCACTCCCCAAGGGGGTTGGCTGTCCCAGAGATGCTCCATAATCCCTGGCTCTGGACCCTGCAGATGTGCTTGCCCTGAAATCCCTACCTAGCATTCAGTGAAACCAGCTGTAGCTACCAAAAAAGTTGGCACTTGTGATTAGTTAGTCTATAGGGTACAGCTCTACCCCTGCCTTCATCAAACCTATCCCCAGCCAAGGGCTCAACCACAGTCTTTGGATGCTGAACAACCTGAAGAGGGCTGTTTCTGTAGAGGAGACAAGCTAACACACACACACTTCTGCTCTGTAAATGGCATAGCTGGGGGCACGGTGACACAGAGCAGAGCACGGGATAAAGAAAAACTGGAAGCAGAGTCTGGACAGACATGCAACAAGCATCTCAGGCTCCTGCCCTGCACTTTGTCCCTGCTCAGCATTAACTAAGGGAAGAAGCTGAGCTCAGTCCAAGCCCCAACCCACACAGGCCTGCCTGCCCCTCCAGCACTGCACAGCGCCAACTCCAGGGGAAGATCCCAAGCTCAGGTGCCGTCACCCCAACCATCCTGGGAGAGGGCTGGTGGGAGAGAGAGTCCCCTGGAGCCAGCACCCAGGAGTCTGCAGACAAGACTTTCTTAAAATGAAGCTAGGGAGCTCTCCGAGGATCTAGCATTGCCCCAGGGACAGGACAAACCATGCACGAACCAAGGAGAGGGAAATCCCAGTCTCAGGCAGGGGGTGTCCAATCCCTGGTGAAGGCTTCAGCTCTGAGGCACCAACCTGAAGCCTTGAGCAGGTTTCGGATACACCTCTCTCCTCATCTTCTCTCAGCTCCAGGGCAGGAGCCTGCCAGGGATACCAACACCCTCCAGTCAACCTGCTGAAGCAGCTGGGATTTACGGGGCTGAGTGCAGATAGGGAGGTGGCTACAGCCCTAGTTAAATCTTTCTGGGGTGCTGTCTGCTCTGTCCCTTCCCTACAGCAGACTGGACTTTAAACGGTAGCTTTTTCCATCTAAGCATCTATTTCTCATCATCACCCCAATGCCCATTCCCCATCTCTTAGCTCTGCCCAGCCTGATAGCTCTAGGATCAGGAGATCTCTGGGTGCTGGCTCTCTTGCTGGGCAGGGGCCTGCTGGGGGAGCACTGAGACACTTGCACTCCTCCAGTAATGCCCTTTCCTAAATGAGCCCTAGGTTGACATTTATTCCCCAGTACAGTGTCTGGACTGGGTCCACTCTGAGCTCTGTCGTCTGGGTGACATAACCTACGTCAACCCATAACAAGATGTCTGAACAGAGGAATTACCAATACGACCTGGCATAATGATAATGATACAAGTGAAGAGTCAAGTGTCCCTGTCCCCGACCGCAACACCAAGGAAGGGAAGGTTGCTGAATGATGGAAGGAGCAATGAATGACCAAGGAAACTACAAAGTGATTGCAGGCAGGCAGACTGCCCGTCCCCAAAAGGGAAGCTGTGTGAGGGCCAAATGGCACCCAGAGGACTTGACACTTCTACATCAGTTCTCAAGTAACTACACCCTCCTGTGCCCACAGATCTCATTCATCTGCCCTCCCAGGAGCTGAGATTACTGATTTCATTGACCCATGAAAACTTCACTGATCTCACCTCAGAGCTTGAGGAAACCCACCCACAAGACCTCAGCACCACACCTTTGCAGTTGCTGGATGCCCAGAAACCTCCCAGCAGAGGCTCAGCACATGCGGTGACTGGGGCAGGTCCTGTCAGTCCAAGACAGTCTGCACCACTCAAAAAGATCTTGATCCTTGTGGCCTTTGGGTTCCTGCTCTCTGCCCTGCCTGGTAAGGAAGCTTGGGGGTTGTAAGAAACAAAGAGCAGGGTTGTGTGCTCAGCCTTAATCCAAACAGGACGCGGGTGGGGACAGCACTGCCTGTAACCATGTCCCTTCTTCCCAGGTGCCCTCTGCCAGGTGCAGCTGGTGCCATCAAGCCCAAGGGTGGTGAAGCCCGGAGAGACCCTCAACCTGACCGGTGCCATGACAATGTACAAATGCTTCTGACAACATCATCTCCAGCGGTTGTTCCTTGTGGGGCTGGATCCACCAGAAAAAAGGCTAGGAAGACTAGAGCTGGGATTCACAGCACTTCCTGGAGCAGAGGAGAACCTGTGTGGAGATCTGCTTTCAGTATCTGGCTACATACTGGATTCCTCAGACACCTGGAAAGGGACTGGACTGGGAAGGAAGGATTTCACTAGTGATGCAGATAGAGTCTAGTCCCAGAAACGTCAAGGGAAGTCACTGTCACCCTTGAGTCGTCCCTCAGCTCTTCCTACTTCCAACCAAAAGGAAGAAAACACCAGGTGATTCGTTCTCCCCTGGTCTTGGCAGATGTGCACAGCCACATGGTGGCAGGAAGGCTGTACATTTACTATGGGAATATGTCACAGAAAAGAGGACCAACACTGAGGACATCACTATCTCCAGGTGTTTAGGGGTGGATATTATACTGTTGGGACATGAAAACCCAGTATGTGGCACCTCTGTTTCCAAACCTTGGCTGTGGTTTTGGACAGCCAGGCTCACCAACAGAGCTCGTCTGTGAAGAGAGCTTCCAAGGCCTGACTGGGAGATCAAGTCACCCTGCTGAAAGAGCTCTCCTGGAGCAGGGCCCAACAAGGGCTGCAGTGATACTGTCTGCCCTCGGCACTCCAGCAAATGTATAGGCAATGCTGGTGCAGGTGAGCCTCATGCAGATGCTTTAGCCGTGATGACATGCAAAAGAGTCAGGGAAACTTCCTAATAAAGGAGAAAGCCTGACCCACAAGGCAAAAAGAGCTGTGCATGTATAGCCTACAAGGGCACTGAGGGGAAGACATGGCAGCTCTGGGCATGATCCTTATCCTGGCAGCTTACTCAGGTGAGTGCAGGGGATGGGTATACCCCTTGAGAGAGAAGGGCCTTGGGGAAGGGAGTGAGGGTATCAGGGTCAGGGCTCAGACCTTGGATGCAGGATTTGTGGTAGCTAATGCCCACTCAGGGCCTCACTAGTCCAAGTGTCATCAGCATTACTGAGGACTGGGCATCCAAATCCTTTAGGGCCACTGAGTATCTCAGGCTTGGCCTCTGCTCCTTCACTTGCTTGGAAGAAAATGGAACAAAAGTATGCCCCCCCATTACAGGGTGGCAGCACAGATGCAAGGGTTAAAAGAGAAAAGGAGTTCAGATTCCCAGGCAAGAACAACAGGATGGACCTGGATGCAATTAGGGAAAAGAGCTTTAAGAGGCAAAAATGAACTGAACTTGATTCCCTCTGATCTCTGTTCTCTGCAGGAGTCAGCTCCCAGATCCAACTGACCCAGTCTGGACCAGAAGTCAAGAAGCCCTGGGGGTCCATAAACATGACCTGTAAGACCTCTGGTCACACATTTACTTACCTTGGCATAAACTGGATACAACAGGCCACTGCAAAAGAACTTGAGTACATTGGATTTATCAATCCCAATACTGGTGGTACTGGCTATGCCGAGGCTTTCAAAGAACAATTCACCATCACTAGGGACACCTCCATCAGCACAGCCTATCTGCAGCTGAACAGCCTGAAGATGGATGACACAGCCTTGTATTACTGCACAAGGTCACAGTAAGACAAAATACATCTAGAGTAAGTCAAAAACCTCAGGGAAAGTCTTTGGGACTCATGGTGATACAGGGGACCTTGATCACCCACAGTGGGGTCAAAACTATAGGAATGCTAGCCCCTGCTGAGGCCACAAAGCCTGCCAAGTTTCAAGGAGATAAGTGCAGGAGTTTGGGGAAACTGCACCTCAAGCTGTGGACAAGCAGAACTCGTGACATGGGTGACACTGCGTGTGTTACGGTGCAGCAGGGTGAAAGCTGCAGGGATGGTAGCCCCTGCTGAGGCCATGAAGCCTGCCAGCTGTCGAGGAGATCGGTGCAGGGGGGTTCTGGGGCTTGCACCTCTGGCTGCTGACAGACAAAACTCGTGACATGGGTGCTTGTGCAAGTGTGTCTGTCTTGGGGCAGTTGAGTGTCTGTATTGATTATTTCCTTTCCTTAGTCTGTTTGTGGTTTTGTAAGTGTTAATCCATTCTCATTAAGCCATTATGTAGTAGCTAGGTACTGTGTATTGAGCTGGTGCCTGAGTGAATCATGACTAACTGGGAACTGATAACACAGTAGCTTAGCAGCCAGGTCTCCAGTAGTCTCCAGACCCCCCTCCAGTGCCGCAAGACAGATGCAGTTGCACAAGCATCCATGCCACGAGTTTTGCTTGTCCGCAGATTGAGGTGCAGTTCCCCCCAAACCCCTGCACCTATCACCTTAACATTTGGCAGGCTATGTGGCCTCACCAGGAGTTACCACCGCATGTGGTTTTGACCCCGCTGTGGCTTAAACACATGACAGGAGCTTTGCTTTCAAGAATTTGGGGAGCAGTTCCCCCCAAGCCCCTGCACCGATCTTCTTGAAACTTGGCAGGATGTTAAATGTCAAAGGTAAAGCCTGCTTTGACCTTCCCCATTATATCCTATGGGTGAAACCTCGACACAGGGTCAAAATGGCAAAATGTTTTGACGGAACGAAACAGAACAGCCGTTTCGACCCAAAACAAAAGTTGAAATGAAACAGTGTTCAAAACATCTACACGCTGGTCAAAATGAAACGCTCCTGTTTCGCACACCCTAATTTTAAGTCCCCATTGGTGATCTGGCTCCGCTCGATAGGGAAGGAGGGTCCCTTTAACTCCCACAGCACTCATGCACCTGCTCTGATCCCTTCAATTGGAGAGGGGGTACATCTTGGAGTACCACTCGCGTAATACCAAGAAACACAGGCCCAGGAACCCCAGGGTCTCAAGAGCCAAGCAGCAGTGACCAACCAGCAGAGCCTGTTCTGCACTGACTTGGCCTTCAAGATGGAGTAAAGCCCTGGCTCTAGGATCCCACAGGTTGCCGTTTGCAATGCGCCTAGAAGTGGCAGGGCTGGGCGGCCATGGGAGAGCCAAACCAAGAGCTGCAGGGAAGACCCACGCTGGGGCTGGCCAGCAACTTCACCTGCTCTACTGCAAGGGGAGTCTCTGTTCAAGACTATACAGGACAATCCTCCGGCCATCAAGGTTTGCACTTGGTGCTGTCACAACCTGCCCAGAGCTCGGTGCTTAGCTCTAGCCTTCCACCTTCAGTCCATGCAAATCTTCATTCCCTCCCCTCTCTTCCTCCTGGCAGGTGAGCACGCTCAGCTCTGCCTGCTGGATCCTGCTGGGGGAATCTGAAAACCTGGAGAGACCTATGGCCGACCTGTGCTGTGCCTGCTTTCTCCCTCAGCAACTAAGCTGGCAGCTAAAATCTGAGGCAGAGGAGAGTGGTCCAGACTGGCCGGGAAATTTCTGGGGGGATGGGAGCACTAAGAATAATGATGCTTTCAAAATCTGCATCACAATCAGCACAGCCAACTCCAGATGGCAAGTTCACCTAGGAATGACTGCTTGCAGCCCAGAGACATGGCCCCAATCGCTGCACCAGACAAGGACTGAGAAGGGACATGTCCTGGACCCAGCACAAACACTCCCGTTGCTGGCAGCCAGGTTCAGGTAGGAGCGGCAGAGGGCAGCAGTGACTACCACAGATGGACCTTCCCAATTTGTTCAACCACGTGGGCACCCCCACTCCAGGTGACTTACATGTTTGTGGGCTAAATCCTGAGTGAGGTTAGCAAGCAAGCAGGGGGCAGATTGCAACCCAGGAGTCTGCCCCAGCGTCTGTTCTGCCCCACCAACGTGTCTGTCTGGGGGAGACCAAAGGGCACAAGAGAGGGCTCTGCCGGGTCCAGCCGGCCTGAGTGGGCAGAGAGGGCAGCAGCTGCAAGGGGCCTGCAGAGTCCAGCCAGGCCCATTGGTGATCCTCCGCCCCACCTCCCTGATATCACTAGAATGAAAAGAGCTTAAGGATATTGTCTATAAGCAACCATGAGCATCTCCCAGGGTCCAGAGTGGACTTGGTCATAAGCAGAAGAGGAATGAGGAGACTCCCCATCAGAAGCCATCCTTCTCAGGCCATAGGGCTCTAGTTGCTCAGACAGGGCCTGCCCCAGAGCCTCCTGCAACCCAGGGCCAAACTCCCTGGGGAAGCCCCTGGCTGGGATCCAACCCATGTCCCTGAAAGCACAGGCAGGGGTGGGATAAGGCGCACCAGCTCTGCCATCTCCTGCCATTGTGGGGTCTCAGCAAGAAATGGAAGGAGGCAAATCACAGACCAGAAACACACGCACACAGATCTGCTCTTTTTACCACCTCCCCCAGGTCAGGCCCTGACTGACCCTTTTATGCAAATCCCTGCTGTGTCTCCCTGCTCAAATAGATGCCCTGGGGCACTAAGGGCCATTGCCCCCAGGAGCTGAGCTTTCCTCCTGTGCTCTTGGTTCCCCTCCTGCAGCACCATGACTGCCCTGCTCTGCACCCTGCTCCTCTTGGTCCTGGCTCCATGTGAGTGCCTGGGGAGGCTGTGGCAGGTGGAGCTGAGAAAGGTAGATGTGGGGCCAATCCCCAGTGATCCTTGTTTTTTCTAGGTGTCCAGTCCCAACTCCAGCTCCAGGCATCTGGTCCAGGAATGGTGAAGCCTGGGGAGACCCTCAGCCTGACCTGCACCGTCACTGGTGGCTCTGTCACGAGCAGCTTCTGGTGGACCTGGATCCGGCAGGCTCCTGGCAAAGGGCTGGAGTGGATGGGGTGGAGGAGTGGTGGCACATACTACAACCCAGCTTTGCAGAACAGAATCACCATCTCCGTGGACTCCTCCAGCACCAAGTACTACTTGCAGCTCAGCTCCCTGACAGCTGCAGACACCGCCATGTATTACTGTGCCAGGGGTGGCACTGTAACACAGAGCAGGGCAGGGGCTGCACAAAAAGGGGAAGCGGATCCTTAACAGGCAGCCCTGGCAATTTCTCTTCTGTGACAGAGACAGAGAGAGGCACGCATGAAATGCAAGAACAAGACCAGGCCCAGGCTGGGGCTCCCCAGGAGCTCCACACTGCTGTGGGGATTCATAACCAGACCCAGGCTTGGAGCGGGAGTGTCTATTCCCAGGCCAGATTCACAGCACACCCTGCCTGGCCTGAGCCCCCAGGACCTCCTTTACTCAGAAGCAGATAGAGCACTTTTAGCCCGGCGCCCCTGACACACACATGGCACCAGCAGGGACATCACACACACAAAGCAGTGCAATGTACGTGCAAGCATACATGTCTTCATGAGCGCACACACACAGAAGAATAATTTTTGACCACCCCCAGGACAGCCCACAACTACAGGGAAGAGAGAGAAGGAGACAGATGAACCCAAAGCCTGGCAGGGAGTGCAGAGTAACCCCCAGGCCCTCGCAGGCTGTGCCAGGCAGGTGCAGTTCTGGCTCATGCGCTGGCCTGACCCTGCTCTACAACCCCGCTCCCCTCCCGCAGCCTGGACAGGTCACATTCTGCACCAACTGCTGCCTGCTCCCGAAGCTGAGTCCATCCAGCCCCACAATGGGGACCCTCAGCACAGCCCTGAAAGGACTGAACTCAGATTTCACAGTAGCTAGTAGCTAGCTAGCTAGGGTCAGGAGGGACCTGAACAGATCATGTAGCCTGACCCCCTGCCACAAGCAGGAATGAATGTTGGGTTCACAAGACCCCAGACAGGTGATCATCCAACCTCCTCTTGAATTTGCCCAAGGTAGGGGCCAGGACCACTTCCCGGGGAAGCTGGTTCCAGATTTTGGCCACCCTAACTGTAAAATATTGCCTTCTGATCTCTAACCTAAACCTGTTCTCCATCAGCTTATGACCATTGTTCCTTGTCCCCTCAGGTGGTGCTGGGGAGAAAAGGGCTCTGCCTATTTACTGTTGATCTCCCCTGATGAGCTTGTAGGCAGCCACCAGGTCCCCTCTCAGCTCCTCTTGCTGAGGCTGAACAGCTTCAGGTCCTTCAGTTTCCCCTTGTAGGGCCTATCCTGCTGCCCTCTCACCTATAATTGTGCCACAAACACAGAATGAATGAAAACCTATGGGAGCCTGCACAGAAACCAGCCCTGCCAGACCAACCTGTCTGTGTGAGGGTCAGAGGCAGCTGCTGCCAATGCCTCACTCAGCCTCCTAGGTGAGACACATCAGGTCTATTAGATCACAAGATCCAGCCAGGTGTAGCCTCGCTGCAGCACTGATTAACGTATGCTGTTCACACACAGTGTTTGCTGAAGCACAGGCCAGAGTACGTCTCACTAGCAAACCTGAACAATGCATGCAATCCTCACAAACAATACTTGGCATGTGGGCCAGATGTGCACTCCTGCCAGGAGATGGGAGACAGAAATGATGGTACAAGGCAGCATAGTCCAAAACCAGGATAAAGCTGGAACAGGAAATCCTAGGTCAGAAAATGGAACAAGGCTCTGGTACAGGACGTTCTGAGACATTCAAGATACAGGTGGAGTTTAACACAATATTCAAATCATGGTATCAAAGGAGAATTGGAAATGAGGAGAATTATGCAGTGGCCTGGAGGAGCCTGCATGGTGCTGTGCTGACTACCTTGTCACATGTACGGATGCCTTAGCTCCAGGTCTGATGTACTTGTTAGGGCAAAACGTGTTAGAGCTGTGCCTGCACACAATAAACCTGGCCAGATCTTTGCCACCAAACTGAGTCAGTGGTCCTTCTCTAAGACAAGACTGGTGCTGGCATCTCTTGGCTGTGGCTTGTCGACACTGCAGTTCCTGAGACTTCAGCACTGACAACACATCAATAACACCCAATGAGGACAACAGCAACGATGACAACGATAACCAAAAATCACAGCCAGCCATCAGGAAGCAGGAGTCGCTGTTACCATTGAGCATCTGGAGCAGAGGAACAATGTGGGTTCATCCCTCTGAACTGGGCAGGGACATACCAGCACGATGGTGGTGACCAGAGGGAGCTCGCTGTGTTTCTCCAGTGCAGCAGGAGAGACCAGGTCTTGTCATGAACGTGCTCCCTGCATCCCCCTGGGAAACAGGCCCCACTCAGCCCCAACAGGATTGGGACAGGAGGGGAGAAAGGAGAGAATGAAAGCAACAGACCTGTGTGTTTCAGCCCCTGCAGCCTGCTTTATAGCAGGAACAGATTCCCTGGAAGCACCTGCCATGGAAAAGTTTGCCCCAGCCCTTCTTCTATCCCAGACAGCGGACAAGTACACATCCACGTGCTGGGAGGCAAGTGGGCACTCGGGATCACACACAGGAAGGGTTTCCAAGAACCTGATGGATGGTGGGTGCCTGAAACCCTTTTGCAGCCTGAGCAATCCCCACCTCCTGCTGAGCTCCCTGCCCCGCCTCAGGGGGATGAGTCTCCGTCACGCAGACTCTGACCAGTGCTGGCAGGACTAAAATACTCTCGGTTCTTATCCCCAAAAGGGAAAGCACATACAAATCCCAGCTCAGGGGCTCCACAATGGTTTGGCTTAGTGGGCACAGGTCCCTTCAGCAAAAGGCAAGGAAATAAGGCCCCAGAGCCTGCTGTGGGAGGTACCCAGACACATGGGATGGGAGGGTCCAGCCACTGTCTGTGCCCAGCACAACTGATCCACCTCCCTGGGGAAAGCAGCAGGGTGGTATAAGGCAGGAGACATGCAAATCACAGACAGGCTGCCCGGTATAAATCACTGTGTCCTGCTGCCCAGGCAGCACCTGCACACACAACCCATAGCCCTCAGGTCCAGGCAGTGACCACCAACACACAAGAGCTTCCCCCAGCACCAGGCAAGATGGGACTTGGGCTCCACCTGCTTGTCCTGGCCGCAGCTCTGCAAGGTATGTCATCTTCCCACAGGTAGGGGAGGGGAGCGTTGCACTGATGCTGCCCTGATACTAGTTACTCTTGGATCCTACCTTGCTTTTCAGGTGCCTGGTCCCAGGGGCAGCTGGTAGAGTCTGGAGGAGATGTGAGGAAACCTGGAGACTCTCTGCACCTCTCCTGCAAAGCCTCTGGGTTCACCTTCAGTAGCTACTACATGGACTGGGTCCGCCAGGCTCCTGGGAAGGGGCTGGACTGGGTGGGTGATATTAACACTGATGGATCCAGCCAGTCGTACTCCCCGGCTGTTCAGGGGCGATTCACCATCTCCAGAGACAACTCCCAGAACATGCTCTACCTGCAGATGAGCAGCCTCAAACCTGAGGACACAGGCCTGTATTACTGTGGTAGAAACACAGTGACTCAAACCCTATTCATGGCAATACAATATCCCAGCTCAGATCCTCCCTTCTAAAATGCCAGGAGGGGGCAGCCACGCTGCACAGCACAGCCCTGCACAGAGGCAGGAGGGGACACAGGGGACAGGGGAGAACAGACCCCAGCCTCGAGACTCTTTTCCACTGCAGGAGCCCTGACAAAAGCCACCCCCAGCCCCTACTCTGCAGACATGGCTCCAGGCCACAGGAATCCCAGGCAGGTCCTTCTCAGTGCATGTCCCAGGAGGACAGCAGGTCCAGTGGCAGCAGCAGCCTGGGCAGAGTGGGGTGTACCCAGCTCAGGATGTGGCGGGAGGAAGAGGTTTGATCTGAACAAGTTTTGGCTCCATCACCCGCTGCTGCCCGGGACTCTGCTCCACACAGCTGTTCACTCTCACTGCTGGCCACCCACCAAAAACACACACACCTGCTTCCCCAAGACAGCCTCCCAAGGCCCAGCGTGCTCCCCTGCTCCCCAACCCACCCACTCTCACCTGCTCTTGCTGCCCCAGTCTGATGAGCTGGGGCTCATGCCACAGGAAAGTCTGACCCAGATCCAGGGCAGGGCGCTAGCTATCAGACACTGGTTGGACAAGGCAGCAGCTGCCTGGCATGTTGTTAACCCTGGACACATGCAACACTAGGAAAAAGCATGTCTTGTGACCACAGGGAAATCAAAGACCCCTGACAGATTATTGGGTTTTTCTGGGTCCTGTCTGTCTCCACAACACCCCTTCTCTATAGTGTGAATCCAAGTGCCAGGACCTGTCCATAAGACTATACCAGTTTCCCTGGAGAATGCCCTTCTCCCTGGGAGAGGGGAGGGGGCCCAGCCCCAGCCCAGCCCAGCCCAGGGACCCCTTCCTGAGGCAGCTGAGGCCACTCCTCCCTGCCCCTCCTGCTTCCCCAGTTTCCTGCTCCCCTCTCTCCTGGGGGGCTGCTCCCAGGCAGCTGGGCAGTGCCTGCCTCTGCACATCCCTCCTCTCCCAGCCCCAACCTCCCGCTGCAGCCCCAAGCTGCCTGGGCTAAGCCTGCTGGAGCAGCTGGGCTCATGAGCAGCTCTGCCACATCTGGGGAGGAAACAGCCCCTCATTTACCCCTCCCATCCTGCTGCCCAGGGGGAAATGGTGCCTAGGACTCAGTTCAGTGCTTGTTGCCCCCTCAGCACCTCTGGGCAGCATCCAATCCATGGCTCTGGATAAGGCCCCAAGCAAGACCAAAAAGGAGTCACTCCAGAGCTCACCTGGCTCTGGGCTGCAGGGAGAACCTGTTTGCTGGTTTGGGGACCTTTCAGATAAAAGCTGAGACAGGCAGAAAAGGACAGTTTTTCCTGCAACACACTGTAGATCTCCCGCTTTGGAGCTGAATCAATCTAGTCTGCTTCGCCCACAAGCTGAGTTGAACCACGTGCACCACGTGCAGTTGTATAAGTGGCAGAAGGCATGCCAGCACCCAGAAATCTGCAGTGTTGCACTTCTGAAATAAAGCACCTCAGAGGAGTTTTAGTTCAAAAGCGCACCACCACCATTTTCTCAGTGGTGACACGCATTTTGCTGCTTACACAACTGGAATCGTCACAGTGCCGGGCACTTTTCAAAGCTCCTAGCACTGTAGCACTTGCAAGTGTCAAATGCCCTTAGAGAGGGTTAAGGGCCGTCAGAGGTCATATCAATTACATCCCCTGAAAGACCTGCCCAGGTTATCATAGTTAGGCAGTATCTCCAAGGGGAGCAGGCCAGCAGATAGAGCACATCTGCTCTCCTACACATAAATTTATCTTGAGATATTCAGAAGCCTTAAAGTGGCTTTGGGCACAATTTCTGAAGGAAACAGAAGCCCCTTGGGCATACGTCTTAACCACTTCTGAGTAGAAGAGGCTGGGATCATTTGTAAAGGAGGTGTTTCAGCTACTGGGCACACACACAAAGCCCAGTCTCATCCCAGATGGGACCCTTAACACTCCCAGGGGCTACAGATAAGGTGGGATTGCCAGCCTGGGGATACCATGGGCTGTGAGGATCTGGGGCTGTATTCCCCAAGGAGGGTTGGCCGACTCCAGAGATGCTCTGTAATCCCTGGCTCTGGGCCCTGCAGCTGTGCTTCCCATGAAGTCCCTATCTAGAAACCAATAAAGCCTCCTGTAGCTACCAAAATTTGTAGCACCTGTGCGTAGTTAGTCTATAAGGCACAGCTCTACCCCTGCCTTCTTCAAACCTGTCCCCAGCCAAGGGCTCAAGCCACAGTCTTGGCTGCTGAACAGACAGCAGAGGACTGCTAGTGTAGGGGAGTCAAGGTCATATGCACACACTTCTGCTCTGTACGTGGCATGGCTGGGGACATGGTGACACAGGGCAGAGCAGGGGCAGCACAGAAAATGGAAAAAGAGTCTGAACGGACATGCAACAAGCTTCTCAGGCTCCTGCCCTGCACTTTGTCCCTGCTCAGCATTAACTAAGGGAAGAAGCTGAGCCCAGTCCAAGACCCAACACACACCGGCCTGCCTGCCCCTCCAGCGCTGCACAGCTCCAACTCCAGGGGAAGAGCCCAAGCTCAGGCCCCGTCACCCCAACCATCCTGGGACAGGCCTGGCGGGAGGGAGAGCCCCTGGAGCCAGCACCCAGGAGTCTGCAGACAAGTCTCCCTTGAGATGAAGCCAGGGAGCTCTCCAAGGAGCTCCCATTGCCCTAAGGACAGGACAAACCATGCATGAACCAAGGAGAGTCATGCAGAGGGAACCTAGAGCTGCAATCCCCTGCCCATCAGCACCAGCTGCTCCCCCAGGCTCAGCCCATCTGCCCCTGGGGCTGCAGTGGCGACACTGTTTGCTGCAGCTTGGAGAAGCTGTGGAGGAGCGTCCTGCAGAGGAAGCTGACTGGAGAGGGCTCTGTGCTCCTGCCCTGGCTCCAGTCTGTTCCTCAAAGCTGGAGCCATGCACAGAGGCTTGGGGTGGCCTCAATGCATCCTTCTTTGCCCCTGGGTGCTTTGTTCTCCTGGCTGGGCCTGGCAGCTCCCTTGGGTGCTCTGATCAGTGTACCCACCTTGTTGCACTCATTTTACACCTCTGACCTAGCTCCTGACTCTTTCGCTTCCAGTTGTGCTGAAAACTCAGGTGATGTTGTGGAGTTGGGGGTGCAGGTTTCTCCCAGCCCCTCTCCCAGGTGGCTCATGCAGCGGTCAGCCCCTTGGTGGCATGTTCCTGCCCAGAGCTGTGCCTGCTGTTTGGAGGAAGTCCCAGCTGTGGAAAGCCAAGTTGTCATGAGGGATTGCAACTCTAGGAGATAATTAGGTCCCTCATTAACCCTTTCCAGCCTGCTGCCCTCTGAGTGCTCATCACAGCATGTTAAGGATGAATCAGGTTCAAGTATAGGAGGAATTAAGTCATCTCAATGGTCTCTCAAAGGTCACATTTCAACTCTGCAGACACCCTGCAAGGGCCAAGTCCCTGCAACTCAGCTTCCCCCACAGCAGGAGACACCCCCACCCTGCCCCATACAGCTTTCCAGGAAGGGAATGCCCCCCAGCTCAGCAGGGCTCATGCCTGGGCAGAGCCAGGGATGTCCAGAGATACTCAGAGGCCTGCAAGGTGCCTGCTGTGCCCAGGACGAGTCTCCCCAGGGGCAACAGCACAGAACCGGGGAGGTTTCTGCCCCCGCAACCCAGCCTAAAACCAGGCAGTTTCCTCCAGCAGGGAAACGCACCTCTCCCCACCCCATGTGTTTGCCAGGCCCCTAAACCTCACACTCACCCCACTCCCACTAGGGCTATGGCTCTGACCTGCAGACACACACTCCCCCCCCTTACCAAGCACCAAGCTGGCTCACAGGGGTCTGGTCACTCCTTAAAACTTGATGTTTTTCCTGGTTGTTACTCAGTTTCTTGAGATGTTCCCAACCAGATAACCCCTTGGCACTGAAAAAGGTATTTTCATTTAAATGTAAACTCTTTATATAGCAGGATTTTCCCTGTCAATTAAGGCTTGGGACCCTCTTGATTTAAACAATTAAAAGAATGCTTTGAAGAGGCTAGATTAAGGGTATAAGAAAGCTGTAAAGAAGCAACCAGTGTACTTCAAGAGAGGTCACGTGTGTGTGTGTGTGTGTGTGTGTGTGTGTGTGTGTGTGTGTGTGTGTGTGTGTGTGTGTGTGTGTGTGAGAGAGAGAGAGAGAGAGAGAGAGAGAGAGAGAGAGAGAGAGAGACTGATTTGGTGGCAGGAGGAACCCAGCCCTACTGAAACCGAGTCCTGCAAGATAGCTGCATTGGGGGTGAGGGCTTGCAGAAGGGAGCGATACAGCTCCATATAAAAACCCCTGCACCGATCTTCTTGAAACTTGACAGGTTTCATGCTCTCACCGGAGAAAACCATGCAAATCAGACAAAAAACAACCAAGTTATAGATGTTTCATTGACTCCCCTTTTTAACCAGATCTCTGAGGCGGCTCGAAGTTTCAGAGCCGCTTCAGCCGGATCCAAGTAGAAACCCTGTCCAGAGCTCCAGATCGCATTGCTGCCAATCGAAGCAGCCGGATCCAAAGCCGGACCGGATCACTGCTGACTCGCACAGGCCGAGCGACCATTACTCCTAGTTTTCCCCAAGGGTGCCCTCATTAACAGTTGTTCTCAGAGCCCTAGGTCTAGGCTTCTGATGCAGCAAAATATCATTTTGACTTGCCTCATTTTGTTTCAAGGTTGTTTCGAACATATCCGTTTCATTTTGATTTTGCTGTTTCAACCAGAAACAGGTTGAAACAGAATTGAAACAAAACTGGTGGCAAAATTTCACACAGCCCTAAGAGCGTGGCTGTCAGTGAGGAGGTTTGGGCTCACCTCCTCCCACCATCTAGCAGGTTGCATAGCCCAGGGCCTCTACAGGCTCAACTCTGCCAGCAAGGGCCCCTCATCTGCCTGAGCCTGCTCCCAACTTTCACCTTGTGGAGAAAGTAATAGGGATGGAAACATAAAATGGTCAATGTCTTTCTGATATAACCTGGCTTTCCTATTGTCTGCTTTGTACAAATCTAACCAGCGCTGACAGGGCAGCAGGGATTGCTACATACTCTGTGCCTCTAAGTACAGCACCAGGGGAAAGATGTTCAAAACTATTTAGGTGCCCAATGCCCAGTCATTCCAGAGACAGTCAGATGCCTAAAAGCTTTCCAACACCTGCACCCTCCCATGCAGCAGGTCTTCTCCCAATGCAGCCAATGGCCCTGACTCCTTGCGAATCCCGCTAGGCCACTCTTGAAAACCCTTGACCCCTCACTTCTCTGCAGATTAGCCCCAACAATACCAGCATGTCACAGGTGGCGGCAGGACAGGACTGTGTTGCATTTTGCGCTCCTCACTGGATAAGCAGAGGGAGTTTTTGGCCAAGTGACTGCAGAGCCATTGGCCATCATCTTTGAAAACTCATGGGTCTAGGGGATGCCCCAGACGATCTGAAAACATAGTTCCCATATTTAAGAAAAGAAAAAAGGAGGATCCAGAGAACTACAGACCAATCAGCCACATTTCAATCCCTGGAAAATCATGGAGCAGACCCTCAAAGAATCCATTTCTAAGTACTTGGAGGAGAAAAAGGTGATTAGGACCAGTCAGCATGGATTCACCAGGAAAAAGTCATGCCTGACCAACCTGATTGCCTTCTATGATGAGGTGCCTGGCTGTGTGGATGGAAGGAGATGGGTGGATGTGATGTACCTGGATATTAGCAAGGCTTTTGATATGTTCTCCCACAACAGTCTCACAGGCAAGCTAAGGAAGGATGGGCTGAAGAAAGGACAGTAAGGCAGATAGAAAACTGACTGGAGCATCGGGCTGCGAGAATAATAATCAATGACGCAATGTCTAGCAGGCAGCTGGTATCAAGTGCAGTGGCCCAGCGGTCGGCCCTGGGGCTGATTTTGTTCAATGTCTTCATCAACCACCTAGAAGACAGCACAGAGTGCACCTGCAGCAGGTTTGCACAGGACACCAAGCTGGGGGGAGTAGTGGATACGCTGTAGGGTAGAGCAAGGATCCAGAGTGACCTGGGCAAATTGGAAGATTGGCCCAAAATGTATCTCATGAGGTTGAACAAGGACAAATCAAAGTCCTGCACTTAGGACACAAAAATCCAAAGTAATAATATAGGCTAGGGGCTAACCTCCTGGGAAACACCTCTGCCAAAAAGGACCTAGGCGTTACATTGGAAAATAAACTTAATATGAGCTTGGAGAGTGCCTTTTTTTGTCAAGAAGGCGAACAGCATCCTGGGCTGCGTTGCCAGGCGTGTTGCCGGTAGGTCCAGGGAAGTGATTCTTTCCTTCTATTTAGCACTGGTCGGCGACATCTGGAGTACTGTCTTCAGTTTTCAGCCCCCACCGAAGAAACGATGTGGACAAATTGGAGAAAGCGCAGAGGAGGACAACCAAAATGGTTCGGGGGCTGGGGCACATGGGTTATGAGGGGAGGCTGGGGGAACTGGTCTATTTAGTTTGGAGAAGAGAAGACAGGTGATTTAATAGCAGCCTTCAAGTATCTGAAGGGAATTTAAAAGAGGACGGAGCTGGACTGTTCTCAGTAGTGGCAGGTGACAGTATTAAGAGCAATGGTGTCAATTAGCAGAAAGGAAATTTTAGGTGAGCTATTAGGAAAACATTTCCTGCACCGTGTCTGGATTCTCCCTCACCAGCCGGGTTGGGCACTGGGCTCACCGGACATCAGGGGAAGTGCTGGGGTGGGACTGAGCTATCTGCTTTGGTGGAGGCACCATCTCTACCAGTGCTCTCCAAAACCACCTCAGCATTAGCAGAGACACGTCCAGCAGTCAAGTGCACCTGCACCTGACCAGGGTCCAGCCGGGAGACACAGCTCAGTATGACTGTGCCAGAAACACAGTGAATGAAAACCCAGGAGATCCTGCACAGAAACCAGCCCTGCAGGACCCACCTGCTTAAAGGTGGGCTGCCAATGCCCTGCTCAGCCTGCTGGGTCAGACACATCAGGGCTATTAGATCACTGGACCCAGCCAGGTGTTGCCCCGCTGGAGCACTGATCAGCGTATGCTGTTCACACAAAGGCTTTGTTAAAGCATTGGCAAGAGTATGTCTCACTAGCAACCCTGACCGATGCATGAACTCCTCACATAACCAAAACTTGGCATGTGGGCCAGATGGGCACTCCTGCCAAGAGATGGGAGGCAGAAATGATGGTACAAGGCAGGACAGTCCAGAACCAGGGTAAAGTTGGAACAGGAACCCCTAGGTCAGAACATGGAACAAGGCCCTGGTACAGGATCGTTTGAGACATTCAAGATACAGGTGGAGTGTAACACATGATTTGTTTAAACCATTGTGTAAAAGGAGATTTGGAAATCTGGGGAACTTTGCAGTGGCCTGGAGGAGCCTGCATGGTGTTGTGCTGACAGCCTTGTCACAAATACAAATGCCTTAGCTCCAGGTCTGAGTCTGTGGTCCTTCTTTAAGAGAAGATTGGTGTTGGGATCTCTTGGCTGTGACTTGTTGACAAAGCAGCTCCTGAGACTTCAACGCTGACAACACATCAATAACACCTGATGAGCACAGCACCAATGATAAGGATTAACCCATAGCACAGCCTGACAGCAGGAAGCAGGAGTCACTGCTACCACTGAGCACTTGGAGCACAGCAGCGATTGGGGTGCACCCCTCTGAGCTGGGCAGGGGCATGCCAGTCCCACGATGGTGGCCAGAGGGAGCTTGCTGGGTTTTTCCAATGCAGCAGGAGAGACCAGCTCCCATCATGAATGTGATCCCTGCATCCCCCTGGGAAACAGGCCCCACTCAGCCCCAATATGCATGGGAGAGGAGGGGAGAAAGGAGATGATGAAGGCAACAGGCCTGTGTGTTTCAGCCCCTGCAGCCTGCTTTATAGCAGGAACCGTTCCCTACCGGCCTCCCTGGGAGCACCTGCCATGGAAAGGATTGCCCCAGCCCTTCTTCTATCCCAGACACCAGACAACTGCACATCCATGTGCAGGGAGGCAGGTGGGCACACGGGATCACACGCAGGAAGGATTCTCAGCACCTGATGTATTGTGGTTGCCTGAAACCCTTCCTCAGCCTGAGCAATCCCCACCTCGTGCTGAGCTCCCTGCCCTGCTTCACACAGACTCAGACCAGTGCTGGCAGGACTCAAATGCTTTCAGTTCTTATCCCCAAAAGGGAAAGCACATACAAATCCCTGCCCAGGGGCTCCATGATGGTGTGGCTTAGTGGAGACAGCTCCCTTCAGGAAAAGGCAAGGAAATACAGCCTGCTGAGGGAGGTACCCAGACACATGGGATGGGAGGGTCCAGCCACTGTCTGTGCCCAGCACAACTGATCCCCCTCCCTGGGGAAAGCAGCAGGGTGGTATAAGGCAGGGGACATGCAAATCACAGACAAGCTGACGGCTATAAATCACTCTGTCCTGCTGCCCAGGCAGCACCTGCACACACAACCCATAGCCCTCAGGTCCAGGCAGTGACCACCAACACACAAGAGCTTCCTCCAGCACCAGGGAAGATGGGACTTGGGCTCCACCTCCTTGTCCTGGCCGCAGCTCTGCAAGGTATTTCGTCTTCCCACAGGTCGGGGAGGGGAGCCTTGCACTGATGCTGTTATTCTAGTTACTCTTGGATCCTACCTTGCTTTTCAGGTGCCTGGTCCCAGGTGCAGCTGGTAGAGTCTGGAGGAGATGTGAGGAAACCTGGAGACTCTCTGCGTCTCTCCTGCAAAGCCTCTGGGTTCACCTTCAGCAGCTACAACATGGAATGGGTCCGCCAGGCCCCTGGGAAGGGGCTGGACTGGGTGGGTGAAATTAAGAGTGATGGATCCAGCCAGTGGTACTCCCCGGCTGTTAAGGGGCGATTCACCATCTCCAGAGACAACTCCCAGAACATGCTGTACCTGCAGATGGACAGCCTCAAACCCGAGGACACAGCCCTGTATTACTGTGCCAGACACACAGTGACTCAAACCCTATTCATGGCAATACAAAATCCCAGCTCAGATCCTCCCTTCTGAAATGCCAGGAGGTGGCAGCCACGCTGCACAAAGGCAGGAGGGGACACAGGGGACCGGGGAGAACAAACCCCAGCCTCTAGACTGTAGATTGCTAAGCCTGCGAGATGGAAGGACAAAATGACCATAATCTTTCTAATATAACGTCGAGTGGGTAAGGTAACTAGTAGGGTGAAAGTGCTAGACTTTAGGAAAGCTGATTTCAATGAACTCAGGTGATTAGTCAAGGACGCACTGCAGAGTAGGAGTTTTGAAGTGATGGGAGCCCAAGAAGGGTGGCTGTGCCTTAAGGAAACGATCCTTCAGGCACAAAGCGAGACGATCCCCGTGCAAGGCAAAAGAGGGAAAGGGGTCAGGAGGCTTCCCTGGCTGACCACAGAAATCCAGGGCAGCCTAAGGGCCAAAAGGGGAGCACACAAAAAGCGGAAACAGGGAGAGATCACCAAAGACGAATAGATCTCCTCTGCTCGTGCTTGTCGGGAGGCAGTTAGACGAGCCAAAGCTACCATGGAGCTGAGGATGGCATCCCAACTAAAAGACAACAAGAAATTGTTTTTTAGATATATTGGGAGTAAAAGGAAGGCCCAGGGAGGAATAGGACCCCCGCTAAGCGGGCAGAAACAATTGGTGACGGACAGGGGGGACAAGGCTGAACTCCTCAACGAGTTCTTTGCCTCAGTGTTCCTGAGCGAGGGGCACGACAAGTCTCTCACTGGGGTTGTAGAGAGGCAGCAGCAAGGCGCCAGACTGCCATGCGTAGACCCTGAGATGGTGCAGAGTCACTTGGAAGAACTGGATGCACTTAAGTCGGCAGGCCCGGATGAGCTCCACCCGAGGGTGCTGAAGGCACTGGCCGACATCATTGCAGAGCCACTGGCGGGAATATTCGAATGCTCATGGCGCACGGGCCAAGTCCCGGAGGACTGGAAAAGGGCCAATGTCGTCCCCATTTTCAAGAAGGGGAGGAAGGAGGACCCGAGCAACTATAGGCCAGTCAGTCTCGCCTCCATCCTTGGCAAAGTCTTTGAAAAAATTATCAATGCTCACATTTGCGAGAGCCCATCAGGACAAATTATGCTGAGGCAAACCAGCATGGGTTCGTGGCAGGCAGATCGTGCCTGACCAATCTAGTCTCTTTTTATGACCAGGTTACAAAACGCCTGGACACAGGAGGAGGGGTGGACGTCGTATACTTAGACTTCAGGAAGGCCTTCGATACGGTATCCCATGCCATACTGTTGAACGAGTTAAGAGGCTGTGACTTGGATGACTACACAGTCCGGTGGGTGGCGAATTGGCTAGAGGGTCACACCCAGAGAGCCGTGGTAGATGGGTCGGCTTCGACCTGGAAGGGTGTGGGCAGTGGGGTCCCGCAGGGCTCGGTCCTTGGACCGATACCCTTTAATGTCTTCATCAGCGACTTAGACGAGGGAGTGAAGTGTACTCTGTCCAAGTTTGCGGATGACACAAAGCTATGGGGAGAAGTGGACACGCCGGAGGGCAGGGAACAGCTGCAGGCAGACCTAGATAGGTTGGACAAGTTGGCAGAAAACAAGAGAAATGCAAAGTGCTGCACCTAGGGAGGAAAAATGTCCAGCACACCTACAGCCTAGGGAATGACCTGCTGGGTGGCACGGAAGCAGAAAGGGATCTTGAAGTCCTAGCGGACTCCAAGATGAACATGAGCCGGCAGTGTGACGAAGCCATCAGAAAAGCCAATGGCACTTTATCGTGCATCAGCAGATGCATGACGAATAGGTCCAAGGAGGTGATACTTCCCCTCTATCAGGCGCTGGTCAGACCGCAGTTGGAGTACTGCGTGCAATTCTGGGCGCCGCACTTCAAGAAGGATGCGGATAACCTGGAGAGGGTCCAGAGAAGGGCCACTCATATGGTTAAGGGCCTGGAGACCAAGCCCTACGAGGAGAGACTAGAGAAACTGGACCTTTTAAGCCTCCGCAAGAGAAGGATGAGAGGCGACCTTGTGGCCGCCTGTAAGTTCATCACGGGGGCACAAATGGGAATTGGTGAGTATTTATTCACCAAGGCGCCCCTGGGGGCTACAAGAAATAATGGCCACAAGCAAGCAGAGAGCATGTTTAGATTGGACATTAGGAAGAAACTTCTTCACAGTTCGAGTGGCCAAGGTCTGGAACGGGCTCCCAAGGGAGGTGGTGCTCTCCCCTACCCTGGGGGTCTTCAAGAGGAGGTTAGATAAGCATCTAGCTGGGGTCATCTAGACCCAGCACTCTTTCCTGCTTATGCAGGGGGTCGGACTCGATGATCTATTGAGGTCCCTTCCGACCGTAACATCTATGAATCTATGAATAACCTGGCTTTCCTATTGTCTGCTTTGTACAAAGCTAACCAGCACTGACAGGGGAGCAGGGATTGCTACGTACTCTGTGCTTCTAAGTACAGCACCAGGGGAAAGATGTTCAAAACTATTTAGGTTCCCAATGCCCAGTCATTCCAGAGAGAGTCAGATACGTAAAAGCTTTCCAACACCTGCACCCTCCCATGCAGCAGGTCTTCTCCCAATGTAGCCAATGGCCCTGATTCTTTGGGAATCCCACTAGGCCACTCTTGAAAACCCTTGACCCCTCACTTCTCTGCAGATTAGCCCCAACAATACCAGCATGTCACAGGTGGTGGCAGGACAGAACTGTGTTGCATTTTGCGCACCTCACTGGATAAGCAGAGGGATTTTTTGGCCAAGTGACTGCAGAGCCATTGGCCATCATCTTTGAAAACTCATGGGTCTAGGGGAGGCCCCAGAAGATTTGAAATCATAGTGCCCATATTTAAGAAAAGAAAAAAGGAGGATCCAGAGAACTACAGACCGGTCAGCCACATTTCAATCCCTGGAAAAATCATGGAGCAGACCCTCAAGGAATCCATTTCTAAGGACTTGGAGGAGAAAAAGGTGATTAGGAGCAGTCAGCATGGCTTCACCAGGGGCAAGTCATGCCTGACCAACCTGATTGCCTTCTATGATGAGGTGACTGGCTCTGTGGATGTGAGGAAATGGATGGATGTGATGTAGCTGATGTAGCAAGGCTTTTGATATGCTCTCCCACAACAGTCTCACATGCAAGCTAAGGAATTATGGGCTGAAGAAAGGACAGTAAGGCAGATAGAAAACTGGCTGAAGCATCGGGCTCAGGGCATAGTAATCAATGACTCGATGTCTAGTAGACAGCTGGTATCAAGTGCAGTGGCCCAGGGGTCGGTCCTGGGGCTGGTTTTATTCCATGTCTTCAACAATGACCTGGAAGACAGCACAGAGTGCACCCTCAGCAAGCCTGCAGAGGACACCAAGCTGAGGGGAGTAGTGGATACGCTGTAGGGTATAGCAAGGATTCAGGGTGACCTGGGCAAACTGGAGGATTGAGCCAAAATGTATTTCATGAGGTTGAACAAGGACAAATGCAAAGTCCTGCATTTAGGATGGAAAAATGCCGAAGTAGTAATACAGGATGTCTGGGCAGTAGCTCTGCCATGAAGGACCTGGGGGGTTACAGTGGACAGTAAGCTAAATATGAGCCTGGAGTGCGCCCTTGTTGCCAAGAAAGCTAATGGCATCCTGGGCTGCATTGGTAAGTGTGTTGCCAGTAGGTCCAGGGAAGTGATTCTTACCCTGTATTCAGCACTGGTGAGGCCACATCTGGAGTACTGTGTTCAGTTTTGGGTCCCCACCACAGAAACCATGTGGACAAACTGGAGAGGGTGCAGAGGAGGACATAAAAAATGGTTCAGGGGCTGGGGCACATGGGTTATGAGGGGAGGCTGTGGAAACTGTTTATTTAGTTTGCAAAAGCAAAGACAAAGGGGATTTAAGAGCAGCCTGCTAAGACCTGAACCGGATTTGAAAGAGGATGGAGCCAGACTGTTCTCGGTAGTGGCAGGTGACAGTATAAAGAGCAATGGTCTCAAATAGCAGCAAAGGAACTTTACATTAGCTATTAGGAAGAATTTTCTCATTAGGAGAGTAGTAAAACACTGGAAGAGGTTATCCAGAGAGGATGTGGACTCTCCATCTTTGGAGGTTTTGAAGACCTGGCTAGACAAAGCTATTAGTGGGATGATCTATTTGGGGATGGTCCTGCTTAGAGTCAGGGATTGGATGAGATGACCACTAGTGGTCCTTTCCAAGCCTAACTTTCTATGGTACAATGCTAAATGAGTCTGGCCCAGGGGTGCTGAAGCCTGGACAGACTCTCAGCCTGACCTGCACCGTGTCTGGATTCTCTCTCCCCAGCTGGGACGTGCACTGGGCTCACCAGGCATCAAGGGAAGCACTGGGGTGGGACTAAGTTTTCTGGGCTGGTGGAGGCACCGTCTCTAACAGTGCTCTCCAAAGCCACCTCAGCATCAGCAGACAAATGTCCAGCAGTCAAGTGCACCTGTGCCTGACCAGGGTCCAACCTGGAGACACAGCACAGTATTACTGTGCCAGAAATGCACACAGTGAATGAAAATCCATGGGATCCCACACAGAAAGCAGCCTTGCAAGGCCCGCCTGCCTGGGCAAGAGTAAGAGGCAGCAGTGCCAGGCTCAGCCTGCTGGGTCAGACACATCAGGGCTATTAGATGACTGGACCCAGTCAGGTGTCGCCTCGCTGGAGCACTGATCACCGTATGCTGTTCACACAAAGGCTTTGTTAAGAGTATACCTAACTACCAAACCTGACCGATGCATGAGCTCCTCACATAAATAAAACTTGGCATGTGGGCCAGATGAGCCCTCTTGCCAAGAGACGAGATGCAGAAATGATGGTACAAGGCAGGGTAGTCCAGAACCAGGCTAAAGTTGGAACAGGAACCCCTAGGTCAGAACATGGAACAAGGCTCTGGTACAGGACGGTTTGAGAATTCAAGATACAGATGGAGTGTAACACATGATTTGTTTAAACCATGGTGTAAAAGGAGAAGCAGAAATCAGGGAAACATTGCAGTAGCCTGGAGGGGCCTGCATGGTGTTGTGCTGACAGGCCCCGGCACACGCCCTCTATGCAAATCCCAGCCCAGCTCCTTGCTCAAGGAGCTGCCCTGGGGTGCTCAGAGCCACGGCCCCCACGAGCTGAGCTCCCCTCCCAGGCTCTGGGCTCCCCTCCTGCCTCGGAGATCCGGCCTTAGGGTATAATGAGGAAGGAAGAAAATACCTATAACTTTGTTGTTTTTTCTCCAATTTGAATGAAATTTTGAGGGATGGTAGACTCTGCAGAATGAATGAAGCCTCCCAAGTTTCAAGAATATCAGTGTAGTGGTTTGGGGGTAACATCACCCCATATTCTTGAAAGTAAAACTCCTGTCACATCTATGTGTTACAACACAGTGGGGTGAAAACTGCAGGGCTGGTAACTTTTACTGAGGCCACAAAGCCTGCCAAGTTTCAACAAGATCAGTGCAGGGGTTTGGGGGAACTCTGAATTGGATCGGATTGCGGCCATCCAAAGTGCCCGGATCCAAAGCCGGATCAGATCGCTGCCGACTCGCACAGGCAGACTAGAAACCCATTACACAGTCTGCATCATGCGACTGCACACCTACCCCTATATCCGTACCCCCACCCACTGCCCTCCTCAAAGGGGCTAATCCTAAAAATGTCTATGTTGTACCCCTCTCCACTGTATATATGTTTCTATGTATATAAAAATAAATAATTTTGAAAGAAAAAAAAAAAAGGAGCTGGGTCAGCCATGCTCCCTCTCCACCCCTGGTGGGTGTGGGCTGGGGCTGGGCCAAGACCCCTACCCTTTCATGGCAGGATTGGGGCCAGGTTGCCCACTGCTCTGTACTACGCAGCTGGATGGGGCCCACTTCCCGTGCCCCGGCCACAGAATCAGGTCCACTGCACTGGCCATCTAGCCTAGATGCCAAAAATGCTGAGCACCACTGGCACAGATGGCCATAAAGGATGAACTACAGAAGATTAACTGTGAATGTGAGGACAGGAAGAATTTGTATGCTGCATTTTCCCCCATTTCCATCATTTGCCCAGTTTAATGCCAAGTGTCTATTAGCACTTCCCCTCTGGTGGTGCTGACCCCAGTATCTCCCCTGTGCCAGAGACTGAGCCCCATGCAGAGAGAGCAGGGCCCTGTGCTGAGCGCTCCCAGCCTGGGGCTGCTTATACCCTCCTGGGAGCAGCATGCAAATCCCTGCCCAGGGCTACTGGTTAAATAGAGATCCTGTACCCAGGAGCCTCAGTCTGTACCCAGCCCCTTGCTGCCTGCTGAGTCTCCCTTGTTATAGGGCAGCAGCAATGAACTCCTTATTCCTATTCCTGTTGCTTCTCTCTACTCCCCCATGTAGGTTATGAGGAAGGCTCAGGGGCATCCAGGGCCCTGGGGTTTCTCCATGGACCTTATTTTTTTACCTACTTTCTTTATCCTTTTAGGTGTGCTCTCTGCTGTGCAGCTGGCTGAGTCTGGCCCAGGGGTGGTGAAGCCTGCAGAGACCCTCACCCTCACCTGCACTGTCACAGGTTCCACCTTCAGCAGTTATTATGCTTGGAGCTGGATCCGGCAGCCTCCTGGGAAAGGGCTGGAGTGCATGGGGTACATACGTGGAAGCAGTGATAGCACAAGCTACAACCCATCCCTCAAGAGCCGCATCACCATTTCCAAGGACAACTCCAAGAACCAGTTCTCCCTGCAGCTGCGCTCTCTGACAGCTGCAGACACTGCCATGTATTACTGTGCCAGTGACACAGTGACACAGAGCAGAGCAGGGGCCATACAAAAAGGGGAAGTCTGTTCTTCTTAGTGTGGCAAAATTACAACAGTCCACACAAGGAAGTTTCCACCTGAAAACCTCACACACGTGGAGGGAAACTCTAACAGGGTCATCCTTGGCCATCTGAGGGTTGTTATATTTGAACTTATAACATTGCAGACAGCAAAGGCCTGACAGCTTCGCTGGGCATTTGACAAGACAGAGGTTATCAAGCAGTACAAGTCTCAAGAAGGCTTCATCACAGAGCGTTTGGGGCCTTGTCAGCATGGCTGGATATGTCAGTGGGGCTCCTCCTCACTGCCTGGCCCTGCCTGCCCAAAGGGCCACCAGCACAATACTCCTGAATTCAAAACACACGTCTTTTCTGCAATTGCATTCACCAAACATTTCAAAAATGCTTGAAGGGAAGTACCCAGGTTCTCCTCTCCCCCTCCAGTTTTTCCTGCACAGTGTGAGGGTTTGTGGAGTATTCACTCTAATCTCTTGGTGTATATAAATCACAGTTGATTATATTAGGTATCAAATTACCAGAACATTCCTCATTTCTTTCTATCAGTGGCGACCCTGAGTCTTGCCTCCCCAGTCTTTTTGTAAGTGTTCATCTGGGAGGATGTAACTTAAACACCACTAAGCGATGGAGAACTGGTCTATCCTATTGAGGTTTTGAACTTATTTTGTATTAAACCAGAAATGAAAACCCACTGGGTGTTCTTTGTGCTGAAGATCTTTTACTAGGTGTCTATCTAATTTTTCTACATTGATTCTTAGGTCTCAGCATCACGTGAGTTGGCTGAACTGACAGAAGCCTGTCAGATGTCCATGGCTGGGGCGAAGCTTGACCATGGAGGACAGGGCAGGAAACAAGGGGTCATGGAGAAGTCAGGAGAGTGCAGCTGCCACCTTGAACCAGACAGGAGTCCGTCCTGCTAAGCAGCCCACACTAGTGCAGGTAACAGGGACTGGCCGGGGACACTGAGGCAGCCACAGGCAGGGTCTCCCGAGCCCTTGCGGACCACGGTGGGGGGTGGGAATGGATGTCTCTCTGGGAGAGAAGGGAAGACCCAGACCATGGGGGGCTTTGCCTTCATAAAATCTGACAAAAGACACGTTCAAAAACTCCTCTAGGTCTTTATTTGTTTCTCCAGACTCCTCATTTGGATGAAACTTCTTTCCTGCAGTAATGGTCCCAAACTCCCAGAAGATCTCTTTAGGCTCATTTCAGGCTCACCCTTAAGAAAAATTACTTCACAACTAGGGTGTCCAGACTGTGACCATAACTCCTAGTTTTCCCCAAGCCCTAGATGTGCGCTTCTGATGTAGCGGTAAGCTGCTACCAAGTCCACTCTCAGTCGTTTCTTATTCAGGCTGAAGAGTCCCAGGTCCCTCAGCCTTCCCTTGGATGGCTTCCCGTGCAAGTCTCTGATCATATGGGCAGCCCTGCTCTGAGCTCTCTCAAGCTTTACCATGTCCTTGTTAAGGTGCAGAGCCCAGACTGGACGCAGTACTCCAGCTGCGGTCTCACCAGCGCTGAGAAGAGCCGAATAGAGCAGGAGAATCACTTCCTTGCAATGGTTTTGCTGGAGACGCATCAATCGATGCATGCCAGCGCAGTGTTGACCCTGCTGGCTACAGCATCGCACTACTGGCTCATGTTCATAATGAGGTCAATTATTACCCCCAGGTCTGTGGTGGCAAGTGATGGGGGATCTTTAGTCCTGCTGCCTGATGAGAGGCACCAGTTGCACAAGCACCCATGACACGAGTTTTGTCTGTCAGCAGCTAGGGGTGCAGGCCCCAGATCCCAGACACCTGCATCCATCTCCTCAACAGCTGGCAGGCTTCATGGCCTCAGCAGGGGCTGGCATGTGTGCAGTTTTGACTCTGCTGTGGCCGAACACATACACCACACAAGTTTGGCTCTCAAGGCGAGGGGTGCCATTCCTCCGAACCCCCTGAAACTATATTCTTGAAACTTGGCATGCTTTATGCTCTCAGAAGAGGCTATTATTTCTGCTGGTTTTGTACAAATATGGCTGTACATGATAAAATTATACGCTGCTTCAGCCTTCCCCACTATAGCCTAAGGGTGAAAGGTAGAAACAACGTTGAAATACATTTGGATGTATGAATGAATAAATGAAGAGTGAATTGTAAAAGCAGTGTAAGCTATATGTCAGCAAAGAAATTACCAAATGGTGAATCATGTTGAAGTGGCTGAAGAACTCAGACTGTATTAGGTGAAGATGAAGATGAATAGAAAAGATAAGATTAAAGACGAGGTGTGCAACATCTCAAAGCTAGAGGCTCTGGACACAGCACACGCCAGCGATAATGGAAGGATGTCGTAAAACAGAGCGATTGAAGAGCAACACTTCAGGACAAAGATGCATGAGCCAAACGCTTATCAGCATGGAAAAGTACTGAGATTTCAGAAAAAGAAGTTACAGAGTCAGGAAAGGTGGACCGGTCACCCAACACCAACATGATAATCCCTATAAAGGGGAGAGACTGAGCAGTAAGAGGTGGGGTAACACTTTGTGAACTTCACTGGAGAAGTCTGTCTCCCCCATTCCTGATCTCATGCTAACCAGGCTGGCCGACCTATAGTACTGGAGCAACAAACCTTGTTAACTATAACATCCGCAGTGTAATTGTGAGCAAGTGTGCGTATATGTATGAGCGCTCTTTTGAATAATATAATCAAAAACGAGGCATTTGGCCTTTTCTCCCTCATAAAGTCTCACTCATCATTTGAGCAATTTGTGCAGCACTCTCACCTCCCAGATGGACACTTTCCTCTCCTAACTCCTCCTCCCACAGTTTCTCTAAGCTGCAGGAGAGCAGCCAGCCCAAAGCAGGAACCAGCCTCCCCGGCATGAGTCTGATGGAGCAGCTGGACCTGATGGGCAGGTAATGACTGCAACTGAGAGGTAATTAGGGCCCCATTAACCCTTTCCAGCCTACTGCTCTTCCAGCAGTCTGGTCTCCATCAGAGCACGGACAAGACGTGTGTTTATGCACAGGAGGGTGGAAGTTGTCCCCATGGCCTCTGCAGGACCAGGTCCCACCTCTGCACACACTTCCAGGGACTAGGCCTTTGCAGCTCCAACATCTGCAGACACCTTCCCACCAGCCCCTAATTGCTTTGCAGTGAGAGGGCATCCTCTAGCTCAGCACAGCCTATGTAGAGAGGCAGAGATGTCCAGAGACACTCAGTGCCCTGCCAGGTCCCAGCTTTCTGCAGCATGTGGGACAAGGGCCCTCGGGGCAGGGACAGCCTGAACCAGGGACATTCCTGTGCCCTTACCCCGACCCTGCAGAGACTCAGGCTGAACCAGGCTGATTCCTCCACCAGGGGGCAGCACCGCCCCCACCCACCTGTCACCCCCGCCCCCCACACCCCCCCGCAGCTCCTGTCCCACTGCACCAGCACACGGGGACCCCGGCTCCTTCCCACCAGCAAGGGACGGCACCACACACCCTGCACTGTGTTTGCTAGGCCCCTAAACAGCCTTCTGCCCCCTTCCCCTAAGCATTCCCCACTAGGGATGCAGACACAGCCCCTGCCCCACAGACTGCAGCCAGGCAGGGCTCAGCTAGTCCCTGTCTCTCAGTCCTACCCAGCCTGAGCGATCCTTGCAGCCCTGACCTAGTGCACTGATGCCCAGGGAGGTCATCAGTACAACACCAACCTCTTCTCCTGCTGGGAGTGAGACCCCCCCAGCCAGAGCACAGCGACAAGCAGCAGGGTCACAGTGTGCGTGCCTTGGCAAAGGGTAGAGATATGGAGTTACAGGCACTGCCTATAGCACAGGGGCACATGTACACACACATAGAGCAGCAACACATACACACACTAAAGCACACACATATAAGTCCCTCCATATTATTCCTAGGTCAGGCCCTGGCAAACTTTGTCTGTGTACGTTTAGCTCAACCTAGCAAACCTGCCCATGTAGCTGCCTCTGGAAACTCAGTGCCACTGCACCCAGGAGCTGAGCTTTCCTCCTGGGCTGTGGCCTCTGCTCCTGCAGTGCCCTGCTCTGCCCCCTGCTCCTCCAGGCCCTTGTCCCAGGTGAGGGTTGGGGGCTGCAGACATCTCCACATATTGCACATGACACAGGCAGCACAGGCACACAGAGAAGGGCAGGAGCTGGGCAAAGGGAAGCAGGCCCCTTACAGGCAGGTAGTGCCTTTGTCAGCATTTCCACTGGCTGTGCTCACTAAGAGAGAAGGCAAAGCAATGCAGCCCCCCGCTCCACCCCAGACCCCTGCCATTCACTGTAATACCTAAACCAACGCTAGGCGATTCCCAGGAACACGGGGAAGCCCCATCCTGCATCTGTATGCTCCAAGCTCCATCTCCCACTCCAACATGGCCTCCTCATCAGCTTGTGCTGCCCCACACCAACCCCACCTGCTGCCTTTGCATCTCCTGGAAAAGCAGGAGCTCCTTGGGACAGGGCCCTGATGTCTGCTCTGGGCCGGTGCAGCACGAGCACAACAAAGGCTGGACCAGAGCTGTAGACAGTGAGAGCTGTAAGGACAAGGAAGGACCTGGTATGAGCAAGGGAAAAACCACACACATCCCCTGAGAGCAGGGATCAGCAGCAGCCACTGCACTGGACCCGGGGAACAAAATGCACACAAATGGGCACACATGCATGTGCATGCACACTGCCTGATTTGCAGCTTCCCCTGATACACCCCCATCTCCAGACCCAAGAGGATGTGTCATATTGCGGTTCAGGCGTTGAGCTGCCAGCGTAACCAGAAGCAAGCAGGAGCACGGGGCAACATGACCTGAAGCAGGACCAGTGCCAGGACCAGGAAGCAGGGACCTCTCTTCCACTCCCAGCCCAGCCCTCTGAAGACCCGAGCTGGCAACAAGCAGGTAGCTGCAGGGGGGCAGGAGTGAGGGGAGCTGGTGCTCCCAGGGCAGACCAGGACCGGGGCAAGGTGGGGCTCTGAGCAGGTGTCAGGGGTCGGTGAAGCCCAGAGGGGGCTGACTATCAGGGACAAACCTCAGCACTGGGGGCCTCAGCCCCAAGCCCCTCAGGCTCCCCCAGCTAGTACTGGCACCTCAAGGAACATCGCTGGTGCCCAAATCCCTACAAAACCCAGTACCCATACCCTAACTCAGGTTACTGACACACGGGCACACAACATGACCTGCTGGGATCTGACCTTATACCTACCAGGTGCCATCGTCTCCTGTCCACCAGGCAAATGGGGATGTCTGATCCCAACTAAGGTTAGAAGGCCCAAATGGACCAAGGCTGAGGATCAAGGGCCCCTGAGATACTCGTGCCCTGTCATCAGGAGGGTGGAGAAGAGCAGGGAACTGAAGCCAGAGTCCCTGCCCACAGCCTGGTTCAGCCATGGATCCAAGCACCGGCCCTTCCCCTCTGTCTGTGCTCATCCCACCACCTTCTTCTGTGCAGAGACTCAGAGCCCTGTGCAGAGAGAGGAGGGCCCTGTGCTGAGCACTCCCAGCCCAGGGCTGCTCACACCCTCCTGGGACCTGCATGCAAATCCCTGGCCAGGGGCTCCTGCTTAAATACAGCCTCTGGGCTGGGGAGCCCTAGTCCATGCCCGGCCCCTTCTTGCCTTCTGGGAGTCCCCCTTGTTATAGGGCAACAGAAATGAGCTCCTTATTTCTCTTCCTCTTTCTCCTCTCCTCTCTCCCATGTAGGTTGTGGGGAAGGGTGGTGGGAAGCCAGAGCGTTGGGTCTTCCTCCCTAGACCTGCTTCTTCACCTACTTTCCCCTTTCTTTAGGTGTGCTCTCTGCTGTGCAGCTGGTTGAGTCTGGCCCAGGGGTGGTGAAGCCTGCAGAGACCCTCACCCTGACCTGCACTGTCACAGGTTCCTCCATCACCACCAGCGGTTACGTTTGCAGCTGAATCCGGCAGCCTCCTGGGAAAGGGCTGGAGTGGATGGGGTACATATATGCAAGCAGTGGTAGCACAAGCTACAACCCGTCCCTCAAGAGCTGCATCACCTTTTCCATGGACACTTTCAAGAACCAGTTCTCCCTGCAGCTGCGCTCTCTGACAGCCGCAGACACCGCCACGTATTACTGTGCCGGTGACACAGTGACACAGAGCAGAGCCAGGGCCATACAAAAAGGGGAAGCCTGTTCTTCTTAATGTATCAAAATTACAACAGTCCACAAAAGGAAGTTTCCACCTGAAAACCTCGCACACATGGAGGGAAACTCTCATAGGATCGTCCTTGGCCATCTGAGGGTTGTTATATTTGGATTTATATCATTGCAGACAGCAAAGGCCTGAGAGCTTTGCTGGGCATTTGACAAGACAGAGGTTATCCAGCAGTACAAGTCTCAAGAAGGCTTCATCACAGAGCATTTGGGGCCTTGTCAGCATGGATGGGTATGGCAGTGGGGCTCCTCCTCACTGCCTGGCCCTGCCTGCCCAGAGAGCCACCAGCACAATACTCCTGAATTCAAAACACACGTCTTTCCTGCAATTGCATTCACCAAACATTTCCAACATGCTTGTGGGGAAGTACGCAGGTTCTCCTCTCCCACTCCAGTTTTTCCTAAACAGTGTGAGGGTTTGTGGAGTATTCACTCTAATCTCTTGTCGTGTATAAATCACAGTTGAGTATATTAGGTCTCAAATTACCAGATCATTCCTCATTTCTTTCTTTCACTGGTGACCCTGAGTCTTGCCTCCCATGTCTTGTTGTAAAAGAATTCGACTGAGCGGATGTAACCATTAAGCGATGGAGTACTAGTCTATCCTACTGAGTTTTTGACCTTTCTCAAAAAAAAGAAAAAGAAAACAAAAAGGTTTTTTACTTTGTAGTAAACCAGAAATAAAAACTCACCGGGTGGTCTTTGTGCTACAGTTCATTTATTAGGTGTCTATCTATTTTTTATATATTGATTCTTAGGTCTCAGCATCGCCCAAGTTGGCTGTACTGACAGAAGCCTGTTTCCCAAGCTACTGATTAATGCCTTCTCCAGTAGAGTTAAGTGTCATGTCCCTTATAATCTTTGACCTTCCAAACAAACTCAAGCAGTGTAAACACAAAGGAGAGTCTGTCTTTTCTTGTAAAATTGGAGTGTACCAAAACAGGGCGACTTCCCCTTTAGGTGCTTTAAACACTGTTGGTTTTGCTGTATTTTATTTTAGGTTTCTCCTTTACAATTCTGCTTCAGCCTGAACCGATTTCCCAAATGAAGGACTTAAGGCCACCCCTTGGAGTTACAAGTAGAAAATACATTGTACAGCTGCTGCCATGAGAACAAAGCTGAGCCATGGGCCCATCGTCCCTGGGGCTGGAGGGCAGAGAGCTCAGGGCACTCGACACTGGGACACCGGGGCTGTGTGCTCTCAAGCTGGGAGCTGCAGCATCACGTGGGAGCCCTCAGACTTGCAGCAGCAATGGCTGGGGGCAAACTTCAATTACTCATTTAAGCACAAGTTAAATTAATTTACTTTCATTTACTTTATTGTAAGTGATAAAGGCAGCCGTAAACTCCAGGGAAGGAGGCCCTTTCCCCTTGGGCACGACATCCTAGGGCTGGTGAGTATGCTGCCACTACCTAGCATCATTCCCTAAACCTCTGATAGAAACCAGCATCAAATAGAGAGAGACCTGTGGGCCATATGGGCCTCCAGCCTGATCCATGATGAATTTCCTACAGCCTGAATTCTCATTTGCTCCAAGACCCATGAAACTCAGTCACCAAAGGCCCATGCTATTGCTGCAACAGTAATCAGCTCTGCCTCCAATCCTCTTCTCCCCAGGGAACAGGGCACATCTGCTCCCACTTGCAGATTAATATCTAAGCTGTAAAAGCAATACAAACCTGGTATTCTCCCCTTATAGCCTCACAGACAGTTGGGGAAGTATGATGCTTCCTGCCAGGATCTCACATGTGGAGAGCAGACAGAACAGAGCTATTGAAAATAATCACACCGAAACATTTCTAATATCCTTTCCCAAGAGCCTCATCCCTGTGAAGTTCAAAGGAAAAAATCAGCTCCTCTCAGAAAAGAAGTTGTGTTGGAACCTCCCTTTTCAAACCAGCTCTCCACAATCAAACCAGAACCGAGAATCGCTCCAGATTCTGACTATATCGGGGGAATTTACTCCAAATCTCTGGTTCAGGCCTCCAAGAATAGCAAACCATGACATGCAATCTAGGAAAAGACAAGCTCCCCACGACAGAATACAAATACCTGAAGATAGAACAATTTGTCATTTTCCTAAGCTGTTACTTAGGTATTCGGTACTGGTTGGACCTACTGAAAAACTCCAGGGCCAACTCATGCAGCGAGTCAACAAGGCTCTGCAAGTAAGGAGAGGCTGAAGGGTCAGATCTCCAGAAATGCAGAGAGAGGAATCAAGGGTTTTAAAAAATAGACCCATGAAGGCTTGGGGCTTGCCAGCCTTTGGCTTTCATCTCTCATTTAAATGTTAGCGAAGGGAACGATCACCTAGGACCTTGTTCCCCGGCTCTGCAGCACCGTGAGCATCCCTGCTAAGAGGAGTTCATGTGGAAGTGGGGGATTCTTCTCTCTGTCTCTGGCTACATACAGCACCTCGCACCGGTCCCTTCCTCGGGGGCTGAGCTTACGTGAGGGGCTCGACTCGTAGACGTTCCCTTCATAGAGAACACATACAAATGCAATAGCCCAGGGCCCAACATAAACCCTGCGAGTACCCACATACACGAGAGGGGACAGATGCGAATGAGTGGTGAGACCCTTCTCCCCATCAGCAATCCCTGCCAGAGCAGCACCATGCTAACCTGGGCGAGCATCCTGTGCCTCCTCCATGCCCTCCAAGGTAACTCTTCCCCTACCCATGGCCAGGCAGAGGTGGCAGGTACCCAAGAGCACAGCTGGTTCTTACCCTGGTGCCCAGAGAAACCCAGGACAGGATAGGTTTCCAGCGGTTTCATCAGCTCTCATGCAGGGCCTGAGGGAACGTGGTCCTTTGATGTCCTTTCCCCACAGGTACCCTTTTGCAGGTCCAGGTGGTGGAGTCCGGAGGGGGAGTTCAGGTGCCCACAGGATCTCTCTGCCTCCCTCACCTGCCAAACCTCTGGGTGCAACTTCATTGCCTAGTAGATGGAGCGGTTCTGGCTCTCCCCAGCCACGAAGATGCAGTGGGTGGCAGAGACACGCAAAGCTGCCAACAACCATGCCACCAACTACAGCGACATGGTGAAAGGGTGGGTCACCATCTCCAGGGATGACTCCAGGGGCCTGCTGTACCTGCAGATGAATGGCCTGAAGGCAGAAGACACAGCCCTGTATTACTGCACCAGACACACTACAATCAGAGATGTATTTGAGTCTCTATGAAAACCTGTCCAAATGCTCCCTCCCTCCTGGTGATGGCACAGAGCAGCAGTGACCGAGATAACACAGCAGTCCCGGCCCAGTACTCCTGGATTTCAAGTTCTCCAGGCCTTTCATCACCTGTTTCTGTCTCCATGGCCCCAATCCTAGGAAATTCTGACCCCATTTGGAGCAGAAATAAAGCAGCCCAAGGTATCCACTAGTCAATCCAGTATAGCATGCCTGCACTCCCAGCTTGCCCAGTAGTATTCAATCTGGTCCTCCAGGTTCGGGCTGCTCTCATGCAAATAGAAATATGCTGTGTTTGGATTGCCAGCAGCAAACTAACTTTTGGTGAGATAGACAGGTGCTCCAGCAACAAACTCTCCTAGTAAGAGACCGCTGCTCTCCCCGTCCACAGATTGGGACAGGGTTATCTAGGGCCACACCTGAGCCCATCACTGCAGCATCTCAGCATGTCACAAGCCTGGCGGAGGCCAGGGAGAAAACTGCCAAGTGAGAGAACAGGAAAGTGGGTCTGGGGGGACTGATGGGTGAATGCCAAGAGGCACAGACTGGGCTCTAGCACATAGTACTGGGTGCCCCAAAACGGGGGAAGCAAAGACCCAAACCAGTGCTGTCTGGGGCCTATCCGGTGCCTTCCTCACCAAACCTCTCCCACAATGGTGAGACTTGATGAATCGTTCCCACAGCACTGGTGGAAGCCTCTGGGACTGGCCAGGGTTAGAGATGGAGCCTGGGTTAGGTGCACCACTGGTCGCATCCAGCCTACCTAACACCCAACCCCAAGACAACACTCACACTGCAGGGGTCATCAATGCAGGGCAGGGGGCTCAGGGTACCTGGGAGCATGGTCCCCGGTGCCTAAACCTGCACTCCTGGGGCAACAATGCAAGCCCTGGCTTAATTCACTGCTCCTGCAGACACCCAAGTGAGGGACAACCCTCAGCCCCAAAGCTCCCAAACACATTGAGCAGAGACACAGCGTGGGCTGAGAGGAAGGGAAGGGAGCAGGAAGGATTCATGTAAAAAGCAGTCAGTATCTTTGTGGAGACCGCACCGACAGGACCCCACATGCAGACCTCGCATTCAGCCCCTCTGGCCCAGCCCTCCATTGCACTGGACCCTCCTCCTCCCAGGGAGGGGGCTGGAGGGCTGGAGTAGAGCGGGGCTCTATGAGAGCAGAGAGATGCAAATCCAGTGCTGCACAGGCCTCATAAATGCTGACACCCTCTGGTCCTGCAAGGTTGGGGGGAGCAGGGAGGGACCAGAGGTCTGTGCCATCCCTGCAGCCCAGCACCATGCTGTCCTGGGGATCTCTCCTCTTTCTCCTCATGGCCCTGTCAGGTGAGTCCCCAGCCCCCTGCCACACCCCGCACATTCCTGCACACCCCCAGGGAACAACAACTAATAATCCTCACCTGATTCAAAGGCCAATGGAAAATCTGCAGTGAGTGGTGCCCTGGCTCCGTGGGCTTTGGCAGAGGCTGGCAGAGACAGGATCCTGAAACATGCTTTTTTCTCCCCAGGTGCCCAGTCCCAGGTGCAGCTGCTGGAGTCGGGAGGGGATGTGAGGAAGCCTGGAGACTGTCTGCGCCTCTCCTGCAAAGCCTCCGGGTTCACCTTGAGCAGCTTCTCCATGCGCTGGGTCCGACAGGCTCCTGAGAAGGGGCTGGAGTGGGTCGCAAGTATAAATGCTGCTACTGCTAACCTCACCACATACTACAGTGCTGCGGTGAAGGGGCGATTCACCATCTCCAGAGACGACTCCAGCAGCACATTGTACCTGCAGATGACCAGCCTGAGAGCTGAGGACACGGCCCGCTATCACTGTGTGAAGCCCACAGGGATCAGAAGCCTGCTGTGCCCAATACAAAAACCTCTGTGCAAACCTCCTGCCAGCTCAAGCCAGCACAGAGCAGCAGCCAGGGCCTGAGCACAGTAGCTTAGGCAGAGGGGGACACCGGGCCCAGGCACACGCCGTGCCCAGGTAGTGTGACACACAGTGGGAGCGCAGAGCACGCAGCCCCTGCCCACTTGGGCAGCAGGGTCCTGGCCACAGCATCCTCCCTCCTCCCTGCAGCAGCTGGCTCAGACACAGCCAGCCAGGAGACCCCAGGCCCTGGACAACTGCCCCAGCACCTCGCACAGCCAGGCTGGATCGAGCTTCTCCAGCACTTGCACTCCTGGCAAACACCCACAAGCCGGGACACAGGGAAGATGTACGCTTCTGATGTAGCGGTAAGCTGCTACCAACTCCACTCTCAGTTGTCTTTTATTCAGGCTGAAGAGTCCCAGGTCCCTCAGCCTTCCCTTGGATGGCTTGCCGTGCAAGTCTCTGATCATATGGGCAGCCCTGCTCTGAGCTCTCTCAAGCTTTACCATGTCCTTGTTGAGGTGCGGAGCCCAGACTGGACGCAGTACTCCAGCTGCGGTCTCACCGATGCTGAGAAGAGCCGAATAGAGCAGGAAAATCACTTCTTTGCAATGGTTTTGCTGCAGACGCATCAATTGATGCATGCCAGAGCAGAGTTGACCCTGCTGCCTACAGTATCGCATTACTTGCTCATGTTCATAATGAGGTCAATTATTACCCCCAGGTCTGTGGTGGCAAGGGATGGGGGAGCTTTAGTCCTGCTGTCTGATGAGAGGCACCAGTTGCACAAGCACCCACGACACGAGTTTTGTCTGTCAGCAGCCAGAGGTGCAGGCCCCAGATCCCAGACACCTGCATCCATCTCCTCGACAGCGGGCAGGCTTCATGGCCTCAGCAGGGGCTGGCATGTGCGCAGTTTTGGCCCTGCTGTGGCTGAACACATACACCACACAAGTGTGGCTCTCAAGGCAAGGGGTACAGTTTCTCCAAACCCCCTGAAACTATAATCTTGAAAGTTGGCATGCTTTATGCTCCTAGAAGGGGCTATTATTTCTGCAAGTTTTGTCCAAATCTGGCTGTACGTGACAAAAGTTATATGCTGTTTCAACCTTCCCCATTAAAGCCTATAGGTGAAACGTCGAAACAGCGTCGAAATGGTGAAATGTTTCAACTTGCCTCGCTTTGTTTCGAGGTTGTTTCAAACATATCAGTTTCATTTCAGTTTTCTTGTTTCGACTTCGAAACAGGTAAAAACAAAACTGGTGGGGAAATTATGCACAGCCCTAATGCAGAGGAAGAATGAGACTGTCCATTAGCTACTGCTGTGTTTCTTTTCGCATGAGGTGTCCTGTCCCAGGTCACACTGAAGGAGTCTGGCCCAGGGGTAATGAAGCCTGCACAGACCCTCAGTCGGACCTGCACCGTGTCCAGGTTCCCTCTCCTTAGCTACACTGTGCACGGGGTTCACCAGGGAGCAGGGCAAGGGCTGCCGTGGGTCGGAGTTATCTGGGGCAGTGGAAGCACTGAGTATAACAGCGCTCTCCAAAGCTGCCTCAGCACCAGCAAAAACACCCCCAGCTACCAAGGGTACCCATGTCTCACCGGGCTCCAGCCTGCCTGGTATTACTCCACAGCCTGGCATTACTGGCCAAAGACACAGAGATTAAAAACTGATAAAAGCCTGCACAAGCAAACATCCCTGCGGGACCCACCTGGCGTGTGAGCAGCAGAGGCAGCATATGCCATCCCCATGCTCTGCCTACTGGGTCAGACACACGAGGCCTTCTCGATCACATGAACCAGCCAGGGATTAAATCCAGGGAAGGCTCAAGAGTGACCAGTGGGTCAAAATCCCTGATGGAGTCATAGATTCATAGAAAGTTTGGTCCGGAAGGGACCTCAGGAGCTCATCTAGTCCAACCCCTGTAAAAAGCAAGAACAACCCCAACTAGATCATCACAGCCAAAGCTCTGTCTAGTTCTGTCTTAAAAACATCAAAGGGTGGATAGCTCACCACCTTCCCAGGTAACCTGTCCTAGTGTTTTGCTACCCACTTAGTGACATTTTTTTTCCCTAATTGTGATGGCCAGCACCAAAGAAATTAATAAGAAATAAATATGTGCTCTTTAGAGCCATTTGGAAATTTTGTCTAATATAAAGCTTGTATTTTTCTAACCCACAAATGTAACTTGTAGCTGTTTGTAAAACTGACTAGGCCTCAAAGACAAAGCTATAGTTGTAAAGTTAGCTGATCTAACGTATTTGTCTTGCTCAGAAATTAGCCTTGATGATGATAAAACTGGGTTCAACCACCTGGCCTACCCAGCACGTTCCAGCAAAGCACGTCTCAAAAAAGCATTGCCAGAGCGATCTAAAGGGGTTCGTTTTAGGTGGATTAATGTAATTTCAAACCTGAAGATGCTGCGTTGTAATTTGGTTATTGGATAAACCCAAGTCTGGGTAGTAACCTTTTATAATGATTATTAACACCTTTTTATCCCAAAGGGTAACAGCTATAGAACAAGATTGTGCATGGCTCTAAAGCCAACAGATTAGCATAGGACTAGGTATAAAAAGTGTGTGCATCAGGTGACCGACAGGAAGGAGGGAACAGAACGGTCACTGCTGTTCCACGCCCGCGCCCCGGACTCCCCGTGCGAGTGAGGATCGGATCCTGATCAAGGGAACTTCCCCGGTAATCCCTCTGGCAGTGTCCATCGGGGACGCCTGACTTCTCTGGGATCACCTGGCATTGAAGGACTATCGATAAGTTGCCAACCCATGTCTGTCTATTTGTTGTTTCAAACAGCCAGTGGCTGATACCCTCGCAGTGCCCAATACTGCATTATCTGCTTATCGCATTTATCTGTCTGTTAACTGGGGGGGGGGGGGTGGGTGAGAGAGAGAGAGAGAACTGGAGAGACTCAGGCTGAACCAGGCTGATTCCTCCACCAGGGGCAGCACCTCCCCCACCCACCTGTCACCCCCCGCCCCCCAAACCCCCACGCAGCTCCTGTCCCACTGCACCAGCACACGGGGACCCCGGCTCCTTCCCACCAGCAAGGGACGGCACCACACACCCTGCAGCGTGTGTGCTAGGCCCCTAAACAGCCTCCTGTCCCCTTTCCCTAAGCATTCCCCACTAGGGATGCAGACACAGCCCTGTCCCAGCCACGCAGGGCTCAGCTACCAGGGGCTCTCACTACCCTGGGAGGCAACCAAACCCTTCAGGGGTCAGAGAGGGACATGGCGAGTACCGCAACCCCAGGCATTGGACTCTCAAATGTGGTTTTACTTTAGGGCTTCAGCACTGAGGCCTTAACCTGGAGCCCAGGTCAGGGACTGCAGACACCTCTCCCCTCATCTTCCTCTCCCAGCTGCAGGGCAGGAGCCTGCCAGGAGCAGCCAACAGCCTCCCTGCAGCCTGCTGGAGCAGCTGGGCTGGAACAGGCTCCCCCAGCTAGCACTGGCACCTCAGGGAACATCGCTGGTGCCCAAATCCCTACAAAACCCAGGACCCATACCCTAACTCAGGTTACTGACACCCGGGCACACAACATGACCTGCTGGGATCTGGCCTCATCCCTGCCAGGTGCCATCGTCTCCTGTCCACCGGGCAAATGGGGATGTCTTATACCAACTAAGGAGAGAAGGCCCAAATGGACCAAGGCTGAGGATCAAGGGCCCCTGAGATACTCGTGCCCAGTCATCAGGAGGGGGGAGAAGAGCAGGGAACTGAAGCCAGAGTCCTGCCCACAGCCTGGTTCAGCCATGGATCCAAGCACCGGCCCTTCCCCTCTGTCTGTGCTCATCCCACCCCCTTCTTCTGTGCAGAGACTCAGAGCCCTGTGCAGAGAAAGGAGGGCCCTGTGCTGAGCACTCCCAGCCCAGGGCTGCTCACACCCTCCTGGCACCTGCATGCAAATCCCTGGCCAGGGGCTCCTGCTTAAATACAGCTTCTGGGCCATGAAGCCTCAGTCCATGCCCAGCCCCTTCTTGCCTTCTGGGAGTCCCCCTTGTTATAGGGCAACAGAAATGAGCTTCTTATTTCTCTTCCTTTCTCTTGTCTCTTCTCTCCCATGTAGGTTGTGGGGAAGGGTGGTGGGAAGCCAGAGCACTGGGCTTCCTCCCTGGACCTTTTCTTCACCTATTTCCTCTTTTCTTTAGGTGTCCTCTCTGCTGTGCAGCTGGTTGAGTCTGGCCCAGGGGTGGTGAAGCCTGCAGAGACCCTCACCCTGACCTGCACTGTCACAGGCGACTCCATCACCACCAGTGGTTATGCTTGGAGCTGGATCCGGCAGCCTCCTGGGAAAGGGCTGGAGTGGATGGGGTACATAGCTGGAAGCAGTGGTAGCACAAGCTACAACCCATCCCTCAAGAGCCGCATCACCATTTCCAAGGACAACTCCAAGAACCAGTTCTCCCTGCAGCTGCGCTCTCTGACAGCCGCAGACACCGCCACGTATTACTGTGCCAGAGGCAACAGCTACACAGTGACACAGAGCAGAGCAGGGGCCGTACAAAAAGGGGAAGCCTGTTCATCTTAATATAGCAAAATTACAACAGGCCAGACAAGGAAGCTTCCACCTGAAAATCTCACACACATGGAGGGAAACTCTCATAGGGTCATCCTTGGCCATCTGAGGGTTGTTACATTTGGGCTTATAACATTGGAGACAGCAAAGGCCTGAGAGCTTCGCTGGGCATTTGACAAGACAGAGGTTATCAAGCAGTATACAAGTCTCCAGAAGGCTTCATCACAGAGCATTTGGGGCCTTGTCAGCATGGATGGGTATGGCAGTGGGGCTCCTCCTCACTGCCTGGCCCTGCCTGCCCAAAGGGCCACCAGCACAATACTCCTGAATTCAAAACACACGTCTTTCCTGCAATTGCATTCACCAAACATTTCCAAAATGCTGGAGAGGAAGTACGCAGGTTCTCCTCTCCCCCTCCAGTTTTTCCTAAACAGTGTGAGGGTTTGCGGACTATTCACTCTAATCTCTTGGCGTATATAAATCACAGTGGAGTATATTAAGTCTCAAAATACCAGATCATTCGTCATTTCTTTCTTTCACTGGTGACCCTGAGTCTTGCCTCCCATGTCTTGTTGTGGAAAAGAGTTTGTCTGGGTCGATGTAACCATTAAGCGGTGGAGTACTGGTCTGTCCTATTGAGCGTTTGACCGTTCTCACCAAAAAAAAAAAAAAGAAGAAAAAAAGGTGTTTTATTTTGTAATAAACCAGAAAGGAAAACTCACCGGGTGTTCTTCGTGCTAAATTTCTTTTATTAGGTGTCTATCTAATTTTTTAACATTGATTCTTAGGTCTCAGCATTGCCTGAGTTGTGTGATCTGACAGAAGCCTGTTTCCCAAGCTACTGATTAATGCCTTCTCCAGTAGAGGTAAGTGTTATCTCCCATATAATCTTTTACCTTAGGTTTCTCCTTTACAATGATGCTTCAGCCTGACCCAATTTCCCAAACGAAGGATTTAAGAAAAGTTTTACTTGTCACTGTGCGACTCCGCCATCCCTCCTCCGCTGACTGTCGTTTTCTCAACGTCACGCTGACTCCAGGAGAGTATTCTTGTCGGTGATTATTTTTTCCGTTCCCTCAACTCGACGCGGTCTCCTGTCTTTTCCAGGCACCTGACAGTCGATTCTCCTCTGCCCCATCTTCCTAATCAGCTGCCTCTTTCTTTCCACGTCATGCCCCTCTCGTCTTCTCTGTCTGGTGATGCTCCAGGTGCATCGAGCAGCTGCTCCAGAAATGCAGTTTCCTCTTTTCTTTTCCCGGTTCTTTCTGGGTCTTGGGTAAAGTTGCTGCAAGTTCTCTATGTTCATGACAGTGTTCCTAACTCCCTTTGGCTCCCATAGCACTCATCTTCATGGCCACCAAACAAAGAGAAATGCTTACACCTCCTTGAATCCTCCTAGGCCATCACATCCTCAGCAACCACTCAGGACCTTCCTTCCTGCTTCTGTATTTCATCAGATATTTGAAACCCCACTCAGGAATACTTATCACAGTGATCCCAAAGGTTTTTATGGAACCAGGGTGGCCAAATACCTTTAGCATCTTGGAAGCTCATCTTTTTACTGAGCTGAATAGACTCTCTCAGGTGACAACCTCTGACAGAGGTTATCAAACAGTACAAGTCTCAAGAAGGCTTCATCACAGAGCATTTGGGGCCTTGTCAGCATGGATGGGTATGGCAGTGGGGCTCCTCCTCACTGCCTGGCCCTGCCTGCCCAAACAGCCACCAGCACAATACTCCTGAATTAAAAAAAAACCAAATATGTCTTTCCTGCAATTGCATTCACCAGACATTTCCAAAATGCTGGAGAGGAAGTACCCAGGTTCTCCTCTACCACTCCAGTTTTTCGGGCACAGTGTGAGGGTTTGTAGAGTATTCACTGTAATCTCTTGGCGTATATAAATCACACTTGAGTATATTAAGTCTCAAATTACCAGATCATTCCTCATTTCTTTCTTTTACCGGTGACCCTGAGTCTTGCCTCCCATGACTGTTGTAAAAGAGTTTTTCTGGGTGTATTTAACCATTAAGCAAAGGAGTACTGGTCTATCCTCGTGAGTTTTTGAGCATTCTCAAAAAAAAAAAAAAAAAAAAGTTTTTTATCTTCTATTAAACCAGAAAATGAAAACCCACTGGGTGTTCTTTGTGCTAAACATCTTTTATTAGGTGTCTATCTAATCTTTCTAAATTGATTCTTAGGTCTCAGCATCGCCTGAGTTGGCTGAACTGACAGAAGCCTGTTTCCCAACCTACTGATTAAAGCCTTCTCCTGTAGAGGTAAGTGTTATGTCCCTTTTAATTTTGACCTTCCAAACAAACTCAAGCAGTGTAAACTCAAATGAGATTCTGTCTTTTCTTCTAAAATAGGAGCGTCCCAAAACAGGGCGACTTCCCATTTAAGTGCTTTAAACGCTGTTGGGTTTGTTGTATTTTATTTTGGGTTTCTCCTTTACAATGCTGCTTCAGGCTGAACCAATAGCCCAAACAAAGGATTTAAGAAAAATTTTACTTGTCACTGTGCAACTCCGCCATCCTTCCTCCGCTAACTGTCGCTTTCTCAATGTCACGCTGACTCCAGGAGAGAATTCTTGTCAGTGATTATTTATCCCGTTTCCCTCTACTTGACGCGGTCTCCTGTCTTTTCCAGCCGCCTGACAGTCGATTCTTCTCTGCCCCATCTTCCTAATAAGCTGCTTCTTTGTTTCCATGTCATGCCTCTCTCCTCCTCTGTCTGGTGATGCTCCAGGTGCATCGAGCAGCTGCTCCAGAAATGCAGTTTCCTCTTTTCTTTTCCCATTTCTTTCCAGATTTCGGGTCATGCTGCTGCCACTTCTCTATGTTCATGACAGTGTTCCTAACTCCCTTTGGCTCCCATAGCACTCATCTTCATGGCCACCAAACAAAGAGAAACTCCTCTACCTCCTTGAATCATCCTAGGCCTAAGGCCATCACATCCTCAGCAGCCACTCAGGAGCTTCCTTCCTGCTTCTGTATTTCATCAGATAATTCAAACCCCACTCAGGAATACTTGTCACAGCGATCCCAAAGGCTGTTATGGAACCGGGGTGGCCAAATACCTTTGGCATCTTGGAAGCTCATCTTTTTACTGAGCTGAATAGACTCTCTCAGGTGACAAGCTCTGCAGGGACCATTCTCACGGGGAAGCCTGCACAAGGACACCTCCCTGCACAGACACGGCTCTGTAGCTCTCTTTCAGCCCTGTGCCTCCCTGGGCTCCAGCTCCTTCTCATGCAGCAGGCCCTGGGCACCTGCAGGGCAGAGATTGCTCTGTGCCCAAACAGCCGCACCCTTGCACCCGGGCAGCAATGGGGAAGGGATCACTATGCTCACCAGGTAGGAAAGCAGGAGCAGCAGGCAGGGAGACATTGTAAGGGCCTGGACCCTGCTCTCTGCTCAGCACCAGCCAAGCCTGGCACCTGACAGCAGGCCCAGGCTGCTCCTCCCATGGGTAAGGCCAGCTGCAAGGGGAGGGGCTCTTGCATCTCTAGGACCCCCATATCTCCATGGACAGGACCCTTCAGGAAACCACCCAACCCTTGGCTTTCCCAGCAGCCTGCAGGCATTAGGCACAGCTGGCATTGCCCTGAGCTAGGACCCTTACGTCTCCATCCTCTGACCAAACCCTAAATACACACAGTCTGCCTCTGGCTCTCAGCACCACTGTGACTCCCTGCACCCAGCAAGCCAAGCACTGACTCTCTGCTCCTCTGCAGCCAACAGGGACAAGGCTGCCTCCTCCTGGCCTCAGACACCTCCACACCTAGAGGCACTACTCTGCCAGGGGTGGGGACAGAGTGGCAGAAATGCCACCGTCTGTGCCCCTCTCTAGAAATCTGTCTCTGCCAGCGTGAGAGGCTGGTGTTGAATCCCTCAGGGAGGGGGATCTTCCTCCCTACCTACACCAGAAAAGCCTGGTGCCTCGGATGTGGATTCTGTGGTCACCTGGGGGAGAGGGGGTGTGGGGGGAGGGAAAAGCCCCGCTCACCGGCCCAGGTAGCCAGTGATGGTTTTTAAATTGGTTGGCTAGTGGCCAGCACTGGCAGCTTCGATTGGACCGGGCTGCTGAGGTCAGAGAGGTTATTTAAAGGCCCGGGCCAGGAAGAAGGCAGCCATTAGCCATGCGGTCATCCAGGTGAATCTGAAACTGGGAGAGGAGCTTCACCATCTGAACCTGGCTCTCTCCTCATGACCACAAGCTCAAAGAGTGCCCTGCCTCCAGAGGAAACTACAACCACCTCTGGATGATGCATGTTAGTAAGCTACTCGAGATCCGACTAGATATTTAGCTTACAGTAATTCAGATGTGTGATCAAAAGGCTACCTCAGCCTTGCTGGTTTGCTCTATGGGATTCCTCTGATATTCCTCTGATACTGCTCTACCTTTTACCCTGTTTGCGCTCTACCCCCTGTCATCAATGAAGTGCTCCTTTGTGACCGGTGTGGGAGACTTACTGAGGGGTGGGTCTAAATTATGCCGAGGAGGCGCCTTAGGTCTGCGGACTAAGGGAGACTTTCCTATTAAGCCCCTGACTTGGGGAAGTTCCTGTATTGGGTCTAGTACCAAGTGGACGATCAGGCCTGCATTTTCCAAGGCGTGCAGAGCCAGAATTGAGTCCAGAGCCTTGGATGGTGGCAGGGGGAACTCCAGGCTAGCGGGGGTGCTCCAGGAAAGGGGTGGGCCAGACAGGAGGCACCCCAGGGAGGCACTCGGAGCCTGGAAGGCTCTGCAGGACAGACGCCTCTCCTTTCAGTGACTGGCCTGTGCCCAGGCTTTCTCCCCCATCCTGAGGCCAGCTCATGGCCCTGTGTGACGACCCATGCACTATTTGGCTTGCTTTTTTATGGCAAATGTTGGAGGCCCAGGCCACCTTGCAACACCAGGGCTTGATCAGCTCCTGGACCCATGGGAGGCTGTTCCCATATCACTAGCCTGCCCCTGTACATGACTAGGGATTACAGACCTGAGCCGCCTCGAATCGCACCCAGTATCTGGGCTCCATGCACCGATCCATGTACTGTTTCCTGGCCAGCTGCCAAGGAATGCACACCTGGACTGCCATGTGCAGTCTGAGCCCCACGCCATCTGGTCCACGCACCATCTTCCTTTTTCTTCCCCGCAATGCATCTTCCATGTGCTGAGCACACGGCTCCTTTTATTGCTTTGGTGGCTCCATACCCAGTGTGTTGCCAGACCTGCAAAATGCAGCTACCATCAGGTGTGGGAGTCTCCTTGCCCTCCTCCCCCAATCCTGGAAGGGTGGGGTTGGCTCCACCCACCCTTACCTTACCTAATTGGTGGGTGGGGTCCATCAATCAAAATGGAGATTTCTGAGCCCAGGGCCTGCTGGGTTGAATCAGTAAGTCTGCCACACAGGTATTCAAAACCTGGAGCCCATGAACAGCTTCATCCTGATGCAACATCACTTGCTCTTTCAATTCCACCTGTGCAGCAAGATGAGGCCCAGCCTCCCCAAAACACCATGGGGCAAAACACATCATCCTCACTGACAGCTTCACTTCCCACAGCCATGACTGCCTTCAAACCACGGGCACAGCTCTGGGTACCATACGCCCACAAGGTGCTAACCTCTGCCTGCTGGAAGAGGGACTTGGAGAAAACTGCACCCCCAAGGGCACGTGCATTATGGAGAGGATGTTGGCATCATCTGGTCTGATCCCCTTACTCACCTGCTGAGCTCCAGCACAGGTTCAGCAGCTACTGCCTTCCAGCACAGTCTCTCTGCAATACTCCTACAGTTAACCTCTCCAGGAACTGTGGCGGGCCTGCACTGAGCCACCCACCTCACTGCACCCACCTACCTTCCAGGCTCCGAGTGTCTCCCTGCGGGTGCCTCAGGTGTAGCCAACCCCTTCCTGGAGTACTAGCCTGGGGGTAGTGCTGCCACCACCCAGGGTCTGGCCTGATCCTGGCACTGTGCCCCCTGGGAAACACAGGCCTAGAGGCCCTCAAGGGCACTCGCCCCACTTCAAGAACGTCAGGGCTTCCTTCAGACTAAAGCACAAATCGCGGTCTCCCTTAGTTAGCCGAACCAAGGGGACCCCGAGGCATAATCTAGACCCACTCCCAGTATGTCTCCCACGCTAGGCACAAAGAAGAACTTTACTGGTTACAAGGAGCAGGTTTGGATAGGGTACAGAGTAGAGTGATATCAGAAAAATCCCATAGAGCAAACTGGCATGGCTGGGTAGCCTTTGATCACACATCTGTGTGGCTGCAAGCTATGTATCGAGTTAGACCTCAGTTAGCTTACTCACAAGTCTCATCCAGAGGCAGGTGGAGATTCCCTCTGGAGGAAGACAGTTCCTTGATCATGAGTTTCAAGACTGAGAGCAAGTTTTCTGATGGTCCAACTCTTCTCTCTCTCTCTCTCTCTCTGAGTTTTCATCATTGCTACTCGCCCCACCACACCACCCCTGATCCTGGGCAGTCCTTAACATGTATGGACCTTATGACATCATTTACCTGGTCCAATGGAGGCCAGCACCTGTTGGCTGCCAGGCAACCAATTTGAAATGCATCGCTTCTTGCCGGGCAGACTGGCAGGGTCTCTAGCCCCTCCCCCTCTACTCAGGGTGGAATTGCTTAGAGCAAATCGGGAGCCTAAGCCCCTCACCCAGGTATGTGATGCCAGTCATGCAGGCAGAGGGAGCATGTTTACCCCCCCTCAGGAATGTATCTAACTCGGGTTACTTAGAAGTGATGGGATGTCTGCCCTCTGCACGGCCCATATTAATGACATTGTAATAGAGTTTTGCAGGAGAGACAGAGGCGACCTTCTGCCACAGACACGACCACAGCACCCGGGATGATCTCTCTACAGCCCTGCACATGCCCCACTGGAACTGCACTGATGGGGACAGCACCAGCCACACCAAAGCAGCTGCCAGCTCCATGCAGGAGAATAAACCCCCCACAGGCCTTGAAGGGACACCCAGAGAGATCCCCCAGCCTCAGACCCAGGGGTGTCTGGCACCCAGGGGAGATTTCACTTCAGGTCTTCAACTCTGCAGCTCAGCCTGGATCCCAGGCCAGGGAGGGGAAATGCCTCTCACCTGGGCACCTTCCTCTGCACACTGCCTCCCCCCCAGCCTCTCCCACCTGCAGGGCAGAGGACTGCAGGGAGTGGCCAACCACCTACGGCTGCAGCCCTCCCTGGACTGAGCCTGCTGGAGCAGCAGAGCCTGATGACAGGTGACTGCAGCCCTGGGAGATAATTAGGTCCCATGTCAACCCTTTCAAGCCTGCTCCCCTCCCAGCTGTCTAGTCCCATTGAGACCATGGAAGGGGTGATACCGTCCTATCGATAAGGAAGTGGAAGTTGTCCCCGTTGTCTCTCAAGGGCCGTATCCCCCACTCTGCAGACACTCCCAGGGCCAGATCCCTGCAGCTGAGCTTCCAACAGCTGGGGGCGCCACCCCAACTCTGTGCAGCCCTGCAAGGACACAGCATCCCAAAGTTCAGCAGGGCCTGTCCTGAGGCAGGCATGTCCAGAGAGATTCAGATTCCCACCAGATCAGAGCTTCCTGCTGGCGTTCCCCGGGAGCACGAACACACAAAACCAGGGAGGCTCCTGCTCCCTCCCCTGGCCCTGCAGACACTCCGGTTGAGCCAGGCAGATTCCTCCAGCAGGGGGCAGCACCTGCCCCACCCATATGCCACCCTTGGCATAGAGAGGCAGCCCCTCCCCCTCCCTCCAACCCCAGCACTCACAGACCCATCTCCTTCCCACCAGCAAGAGGCAGCTCCACACACCCCAAGTGTTTGCCAGGCCCCTAAACACCCCACCTGCCCCTTTTCTCATGCAACCCATGGCCCCAACCTTAGCCAGCCCCTGGCCATTGCATAGACAGAGACACAGACACACCTGAGGCTTTCTGGCGTTCTGGCCCCACAACGCCCAAGTGGCCCAGCAAGACGCTGCCTTGCTCTCTAATGGGTCTCATGGCCAGACCTGTGCCCCTGTCAACAATGCCCCCCACACCAGGCTCCTTCCTTCATCACCACACCTGCCTCCTCCCACTGAGGAGCAATCTCCACCTGTTTCCTTCCCTCGGGAGATGCTTCTTCCTGGGAACAGCACTGGAGAAAACCCACCTCTTGCAAGGACCCACACCTCAGCCCAGAGCACCCCCCAGATCAGGCTCCCGCGCTCCAACCCTGCAGTGCCTGGGACCTCTGCTCATTTGTACATTGGTGCTCATGAGGCAGCAAGGCAAGGGAGGGCTCCTCAGCAGGAACCAGCCTCCGGGGCATGAGTCTGATGGAGCAGCTGGACCTGATGGGCAGGTAATGACTGCAACTGAGAGGTAATTAGGGCCTCATTAACCCTTTCCAGCCTACTGCTCTTCCAGCAGTCTGGTCTCCATCAGAGCATGGACAAGGTGTGTGTTTATGCACAGGAGGGTGGAAGTTGGCCCCTTGGCTCTCCAGGACCAGGTCCCACCTCTGCAGACACTCCACCCTAGGCCCCTGCTATTCACTGTAATACCTGCTCTACCCTAGGTGATTCCCAGGAGCAGGAAGCCCCATCCTGGATCTGTATGATCCAAACTCTATCTCCCACTCTAACATGGCCTCCTCATCAGCTTGTGCTGCCCCACACCGACCCCACCTGCTGCCTTTGCATCTCCTGCAAAAGCAGGAGCTCCTTGGGGCAGGGCCCTCATGTCTGCTCTGGGCCTGTGCAGCACCAGCACAACAAATGCTGGACCAGGGCTGTAGCCAGTCAGAGCTGTAAGGACAAGGAAGGACCTGGCATGAGCAAGGGAAATCCACACACATCCCCTGAGAGCAGGGATCAGCAGCAGCCACTGCCCTGCACCCAGGGAACAAAATGCACACAAACAGGCACACATGCATGTGTATGCACACTGATTTGCAGTTTCCCCTGATCCATCCCCCATCTCCAGACCCAAGATGGGGTGTCACAATGGGGTCCAGGCCCTGAGCTGCCAGCCTAACCCTGAGCAAGCAGGAGCGTGAGGCACCATGACATGAAGCAGGACCAGGGTGCGGGGACCTCTCTTCCACTCCCAGTCCAGCCCTCTGAAGACCCGAGCTGGCATAAAGCAGGTAGCTGCAGGGGGCAGGAGTGAGGGGAGCTGGTGCCCCCAGGGCAGAACACGAGCGGGGCAAGGTGGGGCTCTGAGCAGGTCTCAGGGGTCGGTGAAGCCCAGAGGGGGCTGACTATCAGGGACAAACATCATGACTGGGGGCCTCAGCCCCAAGCCCTTCAGGCTCCCAGGCTCCCCCAGCTAGCACTGGCACCTCAGGAAACATCGCTGGTGCCCAAATCCCTACAAAACCCAGGACCCATACCCTAACTCAGGTTACTGACACATGGGCACACAACATGACCTGCTTGGACATGGCCTCATCCCTGCTAGGTGCCATCGTCTCCTGTCCAACAGGCAAATGGGGATGTCTTATCCCAACTAAGGAGAGAAGGCCCAAATGGACCAAGGCTGAGGATCAAGGGCCCCTGAGATACTCGTGCCCTGTCATCAGGAGGGTGGAGAAGAGCAGGGAACTGAAGCCAGAGTCCCTGCCCACAGCCTGGTTCAGCCATGGATCCAAGCACCGACCCTTCCCCTCTGTCTGTGCTCATCCCACCACCTTCTTCTGTGCAGAGACTCAGAGCCCTGTGCAGAGAGAGGAGGGCCCTGTGCTGAGCACTCCCAGCCCAGGGCTGCTCACACCCTCCTGGGACCTGCATGCAAATCCCTGGCCAGGGGCTCCTGCTTAAATACAGCTTCTGGGCCGTGAAGCCTCAGTCCATGCCCAGCCCCTTCTTGCCTTCTGGGAGTCCCCCTTGTTACAGGGCAACAGAAATGAGCTCCTTATTTCTCTTCCTCTCTCTTCTCTCTTCTATCCCATGTAGGTTGTGGGGAAAGGGGGTGGGAAGCCAGAGCACTGGGGCTTCCTCCCTGGACCTGCTTCTTCACCTACTTTCTCTTTTCTTTACGTGTTGTCTCTGCTGTGCAGCTGGTTGAGTCTGGCCCAGGGGTGGTGAAGCCTGCAGAGACCCTCACCCTGACCTGCACTGTCACAGGTTCCTCCATCAGTGGTGGTTACGGTTGGAGCTGGATCCGGCAGCCTCCTGGGAAAGGGCTGGAGTGGATGGTGAACATATATGGATACAGTGATACCACAAACTACAACCCATCCCTCAAGAGTCGCATCACCATTTCCAAGGACACCTCCAAGAACCAGTTCTCCCTGCAGCTGCGCTCTCTGACAGCCGCAGACACCGCCACGTATTACTGTGCCAGAGACACAGTGACACAGAGCAGAGCAGGGGCTGCACAAAAAGGGGAAGCCTGTTCTTCTTAATGTAGCAAAATTACAACTGCCCAGACAAGGAATTTTCCACCTGAAAACCTCACACACATGGAGGGAAATTCTCATAGGATCATCCTTGGCCATCTGAGGGTTGTTATAATTGGACTTATAACATTGCAGACAGCAAAGACCTGAGAGCTTCGCTGGGCATTTGACAAAACAGAGGTTCTCAAGCAGTACAAGTCTCAAGAAGGCTTCATCACAGAGCATTTGGGGCCTTGTCAGCATGGATGGGTATGGCAGTGGGGCTCCTCCTCACTGCCTGGCCCTGCCTGCCCAAAGCACCACCAGCACAATACTCCCGAATTCAAAAACCACATCTTCTCTGCTATTGCATTCACCAAACATTTAAAAAATGCTTGAAGGGAAGTACGCAGGTTCTCCTCTCCCACTCCAGTTTTTCCTGCACAGTAGACTCCAGCTGCCAGGGATCACAGTCACATCTGTCCTCCACTGACACTCCCAGCATCACAGCCCTGCCACTTGGAGGAAAGCAGGAGCTTAGTCCAGCTCAGAGCCCAAGCTGCACAGTTTTTCCAACCAAGACCTCACCCAAGAACCCCGGGTATTTGATAGTTTCCTGGACAATCTTAGCTGCAGCAATGCTCCCTCCCAGTTGTACAACAGAACCACAAACAAACACCAAAGACAGTGTCAGAGATAAAAGAAATGCAAGATCTCATGCCAGCATCATCATCTTCAGGACCAAAACCCACCAGTCCCTGCAGCCGCGCTCCCTGGCAGCCACCAACCCCACCACGTATTACTGAGCTGGGGACAGGGTGACAGAGCAGCGCAGGGGTTGCACAAGAGGCAGAAGCAGGCTCTGATCAGACACCAGCACCAATTTTTCCTGAGAGAGACAGAGTGCGACTGTAAGAACAAGAAAAAGAGTCAAAGGCCCCAAACCTGGAGAAACCCCCGCCCTGCCCTGCCCTGCGCGGCTGAAGGAAACGTGCCCTTTTCCCAGAGCACAGCCAGGTGCTGCCTGTGTCCAGAGACCAGCTGGGAATCACCAAGCGGGTCACAAGGGATGTGAAGACCTTCTGCAAGGCCCTCAGTCTCTGCAGAGAGAGGCAGCCAGGACTCACTCACCATCGACCCCGGCACCTCACAGCGCACAGCAGGGTCAGTCTATGCCACAGGGAAAGCCCCAGCCGCTTCCTCCCACAGCGGGACCCAGGCATTCCCAGTTCCCCCACCTTCCTCCCCCTGCCCCGTCCCTCCAACAAGCCCAAGCCCCTGAGTCAGTGCTAGTGGAGGGGGAACACCAACCCCCAAGAAAAAAATTGTTTGAATTAAGCTTTAGCATAAATCAATAATGCTTAGCAATAATATAGCAGCCATTTTATTGTATGTTTTAATGTATGGATTTTAAGTTGTTATTATGAATTAAGTTTGTTATTGCATCTTTACAGCGATTGCAGGTTGTCCAGCAACACCCTCCTAGCTACCCATGGGCATTACCAGCCTATATACCAACACCCCACACCAGGATGGCATCCAAGCCTGCCTTACATATCTACAAGAGCAAGATTACAATTCAGAGTACAGACCCAAAGATATTAGTGACCTTATACACTTCATCCTCATACACAGAAATATCACTTTTAATAACCAACACTTCCTCCAGATCATCGGCACGGCTATGGGCACCAAAATGGCCCCACAGTATGCCAACATATGTATAAGCCACCTGGAAGAAGAATTTCTCAAGGACTGCACCATCAAACCCTTGCTGTACTTAAGATATATCGATGACATCTTCATCATTTGCACTGAAAACCTGCAATCTTTGATTGCGTTCCATGAGAAATTCAACAATCACCATCCCTCCATCTAAATATCTCTTGAATACTCCAGCACCAACATCTACTTTTTGGACATGATGATCAGCATCCATAATGGCCAACTACAGACCTCTTATGCAAGATCTCACAGACCAACATGTATATCTGCAGTCAACAAGCAATCACCCTAAAAACACTAAAAAAGCTGTGCTATACAGGCAAGCCCTCAGATACCCCCAAATTTGCACTGAGGACAACACCCGGGACTGCCACCTCACCAGTCTAAAAAAGGCTTTCACCCAACAAGGAAACCTCTCCAGAAAGATAGATTTTAGACAAAGAAGTTACAGAGTCAGGAAAGGTGGACCGGTCACCCAACACCAGCTTGATAATCCCTATAAAGGAGAGAGACTTAGCAGTAAGAGGTGGGGTAACACTCTGTGAACTTCACTGGAACAGTCTGTCTCCCCCATTCCTGATCTCATGCTAACTAGGCTGGCCAACCATAATATTTTAGCAACAAACATTGGTAACTATAACATTCGCAGAGTGAGTGAGTGAGTGAGTGAGTGAGTGAGTGAGTGTGTGTGTGTGAGTGCTCTTTTGCATATTATAATCAATAAATGAAGCATTTTGCATTATCTCCCTCAAAGTCTTGCTCATCATCAGAGCTATTTGGAAATTTGTGCAGCACTCTCACCTCCCAGATGGACACCTTCCTCTCCAAACTCCTCTTCCCTCGGTTTCTTCAAGCTGCAGGAGAGCAGCCAGCCCAAAGCAGGAACTAACCTCCCCGGCATGAGTCTGATGGAGCAGCTGGACCTGATGAGCAGGTAATGACTGCAACTGAGAGGTAATTAGGGCCCCGTTAACCCTTTCCAGACTACAACTCTTCCAGCAGTCTGGTCTCCATCAGAGCACGGACAAGGTGTGTGTTTATGCACAGGAGGGTGGAAGTTGTCACCTTGGCCTCTGCAGGACCAGGTCCCACCTCTGCACACACTTCCAGGGACTAGGCCCTTGCAGCTCCAACATCTGGAGACACCCTCCCACCAGCCCTTTCTAGCTTTGCAGTGAAAGGGCATCATCTAGTTCAGCACAGGCTACGTAGAGAGGCAGAGATGTCCAGAGAGACTCAGTGCCTGCCATGTCACAGCTTTCTGCAGCATGTGGGACAAGGGCCCTCGGGGCAAAGACAGCCCGAACCAGGGACATTCCTGTGCCCTTACCCCGACCCTGCAGAGACTCAGGCTGAACCAGGCTGATTCCTCCACCAGGGGCAGCACCTCCCCCACCTACCTGTCACCCCCCACCCCCCACACCCCCACCCAGCTCCTGTCCCACTGCACCAGCACACGGGGACCCCGGCTCCTTCCCACCAGCAAGGGACGGCACCACACACCCTGCACTGCGTTTGCTAGGCCCCTAAACAGCCTCCTGCCCCTTCCCCTAAGCATTCCCCACTAGGGATGCAGACACAGCCCCTGCCCCACACCCTGCAGCCAGGCAGGGCTCAGCTACCAGGGGCTCTCACTACCCTGGGAGGCAACCAAATCCCACAGTGTCAGAGAGGGACACAGCGAGAACCCCAGCCCCAGGCACTGGGCTCCCAGAAACTGGTTTTACTTTAGGGCTTCAGCTCCCAGGCCTTAACCTGGAGCCCAGGGCAGGGAGTGCAGACACCTCTCCCCTCAGCTTCCTCTCCCAGCTGCAGGGCAGGAGCCTGCCAGGAGCAGCCAACAGCCTCCCTGCAGCCTGCTGGAGCAGCTGGGCTGGAGCAAGCTGGGATGTTAGCCCTGCCTGTGCTGCTCCCTCTGGCCTGCCCCTTCCCTCCTCCAGCCTGGCCTGCACAGGGCATGTTTCCACATACAAGCTGCTCCCCTGCATCTCCCAAGCACCTACTCCCTGTTTCTCAGTCTTACCCAGCCTGAGTGATCCTTGCAGCACTGACCTGTTGCACTGATGCCATCCACTTTTCTGCAGGGAGTGAGACCCCCAGCCAGAGCACAGGAAAGATCAGCAGGGTCACTGTGTGTTTGCCTTGGCAAAGGGTACGGATATGGAGCAATAGGCACTGCCTATTGCACGTGGGCACAAGTACACACACATACAGTAGCAACACATATGCATACACATAGAAGTCCCTCCATATTATTCCTTGATCAGACCCTGGCAAACTGTCTGTGAAAGCTGAGCTCAACCTAGCAAACCTGCCCATGTAGCTGCTTCTGGAAACTAAGAGCCATGACACCCAGGAGCTGAGCTTCCCTCCTGGGCTGTGGCCTCTGCTCCTGCAGTGCCCTGCTCTGCCCCCTGCTCCTCCAGGCCCTAGCCCCAGGTGAGGGTTGGGGGCTGCAGACATCTCCACATATTGCACAGGACACAGACAGCACAGGCACAGAGAAGAGCAGGCGCTGGGCCAAAGGGAAGAAGGTCCCTTACAGGCAGGTAGTGCCTTTGTCAGCATTTCCCCTGGCTGTGCTCAGTAAGACAGAAGGCAAAGCAATGCGGCCCCCTGCTCCACCCCAGGCCCCTGCCATTCACTGTAATACCTGCCCCAACCTTAGTTGATTCCCAGGAGCACGGGGAAGCCCCATCCTGCATCTGTATGCTCCAAGCTCCATCTCCCACTCAAACATGGCCTCCTCATCAGCTTGTGCTGCCCCACACCAACCCCACCTGCTGTCTTTGCATCTCCTGCAAAAGCAGGAGCTCCTTGGGGCAGGGCCCTGATGTCTGCTCTGGGCCGGTGCAGCACGAGCACAACAAAAGCTGGACCAGAGCTGTAGGCAGTCAGAGCTGTAAGGACAAGGGAGGACCTGGAATGAGCAAAGGGAAATCCACAGACATCCCCTGAGAGCAGGGATCAGCAGCACCCACTGCACTGGTCCCGGGGAACAAAATGCACCAGAACAGGCAAACATGCATGTGCATGCACACTGCCTGATTTGAAGCTTTCCCTGATCCATCCCCCATCTCCAGGCCCAAGAGGGAGTGTCATATTGGGGTTCAGGCCCTGAGCTGCCAGCCTAACCCTGAGCAAGCAGGAGCCTGAGGCACCATGACATGAAGGAGGACCAGGGTGGGGGGACCTCTCTTCCACTCCCTGCACAGACCTCTGAAGACCCGAGCTGCCAACAAGCAGGTAGCTGCAGAGGGGCAGGAGTGAGGGGAGCTGGTGCCCCCAGGGCAGACCAGGACCAGGGCAAAGTGGGGCTCTGAGCAGGTCTCAGGGGTCGGTGAAGCCCAGAGGGGGCTGACTATCAGGGACAAACCTCTGCACTGGGGGCCTCAGTCCTAAGCCCTTCAGGCTCCCAGGCTCCCCCAGCTAGGACTGGCACCTCAGGGAACATTGCTGGTTCCCAAATCCCTACAAAACCCAGTACCCATACCCTAACTCAGGTTACTGACACACGGGCACGCACCATGACCTGCTGGGATCTGGCCTCATCCCTGCCAGGTGCCATCGTCTCCTGTCCACTGGGAAATGGGGATGTCTTATCCCAACTAAGGAGAGAAAGCCCAAAAGGACCAAGGCTGAGGATCAAGGGCCCCTGAGATACTCGTGCCCTGTCATCAGGAGGGGGGAGAAGAGCAGGGAACTGAAGCCAGAGTCCTGCCCACAGCCTGGTTCAGCCATGGATCCAAGCACCGGCCCTTCCCCTCTGTCTGTGCTCATCCCACCACCTTCCTCTGTGCAGAGACTCAGAGCCCTGTGCAGAGAGAGGAGGGCCCTGTGCTGAGCACTCCCAGCCCAGGGCTGCTCACACCCTCCTGGGACCTGCATGCAAATCCCTGGCCAGGGGCTCCTGCTTAAATACAGCTTCTGGGCTGGGGAGCCTCAGTTCATGCTCAGCCCCTTCTTGCCTTCTGGGAGTCCCCCTTGTTCTAGGGCAACAGAAATGAGCTCCTTATTTCTCTTCCTCTCTCTCCTCTCTTCTCTCCCATGTAGGTTGTGGAGAAGGGTGGTGGGAAGCCAGAGCACTGGGGCTTCCTCCCTGGAACTGCTTCTTCACCTACTTTCTCTTTTCTTTAGGTGTGCTCTCTGCTGTGCAGCTGGTTGAGTCTGGCCCAGGGGTGGTGAAGCCTGCAGAGACCCTCACCCTGACCTGCACTGTCACAGGCGACTCCATCAGCAGTGGTTACTATTGGAGCTGGATCCGGCAGCCTCCTGGGAAAGGGCTGGAGTGGATGGGGAACATATATGGAAGCAGTGGTAGCACAAACTACAACCCGTCCCTCAAGAGCCGCACCACCATTTCCAAGGACAACTCCAAGAGCCAGTTCTCCCTGCAGCTGCGCTCTCTGACAGCCGCAGACACCGCCACGTATTACTGTGCCAGAGACACAGTGACACAGAGCAGAGCAGGGGCTGCACAAAAAGGGGAAGCCTGTTCTTCTTCATGTAGCAAAGTTAACAAAGCCTGAGACAAGGAAATTTCCACCTGAAAACCTCACACACATGCAGGGAAACTGCAACAGGATCAGCTGTGGCCATCTGAGGTTTTTTTTAGCTTTGGACCTATACATTTCCAGAAAGCACAGGTCTGAGAGCTCCGCTGGGCATTTGACAGATAGATGTTAGCAAGCAGTATAAGTCGCAAGGAGGCTTCATCAAAGAGCATTTTGGGGCCTCCTCAGCATGCTTCCTGGGAACAGCAGTGGGGAGAATCCACCTCTTGCAAGGACCCACGGCTCAGCCCAGATCACCCCCCAGATCAGGCTCCCCCGCTCCAACCCTGCAGTTCCTGGGACCTCTGCTCATTTGTACATTGGTGCCCATGGAGGCAGCAAGGCAAGGGAGGGCTCCTCAGCCCGTCACACTGGGAGGCCCAGGCCAAGCTCACACTTTGCAGTAATACCTGCAGGATGGAAGGAGCAAGTCCCATGGTCAAGTCCCATGAAGCAAGGTTTTCAGGAGCTCATGGGCCACAGGAGTCCACCAAGATTTACGGGCCTGAGCCTCTGCTTCCAAGGCAGCTCCTTCACGTGCCACCTGCCCCGGTAGACAACTCAATGGTCAGCAGAGGTCATACAGTCCAGGAGGACAAGGACACATCTCAGGCCTGTCACAAATTGTTTCCCAGGGCAACAGCATGCTCCACACCAGCCCACCCTGAAGCAGGAAACCTCTGGCCATGGGTCATGTCCAGGCTTGTGCCTTCAGCCACAGATTTATTTTTGCAAAAATATTTATTTATTGCTATATATGTTATGGGGTTCGAGCCACTCCCTGCCTTGTTCGAGTGCTCTCCTGGCACACCTTTGATTGGAGAAAAGTAAAAAATTAATCCCGAAGGAAGAAGAGAACAGATGGCCACAGGGTGCTTAGCTCCATCAGCTGTGTCATTTATTTCCTCTTCCCCACCACATACTGGATACAGATTCAACACAAAGTAACACAATCCTGTGGGTCTAACAGGTGGCTTGGAGTTAACTCACCCTGCCTTTGACCTTCTCTCATCTCTTCCTGGCTGGCCCCGTCTCGATACCCGGACTCTCTGCGCTGTGGGCGACTGCTGCGCTAAGTAAGAACCCGGTCTCACCTGCGGGTACCCTGTCTGCCATAGCGTGGCAAGCGCGGCTCCTGCCCTCGGCACCTGGCGTCCTTCTCACTCTCGGCCCAAGTCTCTCGCTCCTCTGCTGCCCTCCCTGGGTGACGTTCTTTTCTCAGCTGTCCGTTCTTGTCGCTGCCGCCTGGCCCCGGTGCCCATCTCCTCAGCTTCTTCCCGGTGGGGAGTTCCTGCCAGCCAGTCGCCCTTAGTTAACGTCAAGCTGTCGCTGTTCAACCTCCGTCCAATCAGCCCATGTGGGATCCCGGACCTGAAGAAGCTGCCGCCGCCATTGACATCGGAGGCCGTGGGGAGGGACAGCGGTGGGTAGTGAGCGAGTAGACATGGAGTCACTGATCCACGCCACAGCTGCTCCATCCAGCTCTGCAGGGGGCCCAAAGCACAGGGCCTGGGGCGGTCACCCCAAATCGCACCCCCAGGGATGGCCCTGGGGCTGAGCTGATCACAGACATGTGGAAGATGTGGGCAAATCCAGTCCAGGGTGGGAAGGGGGCCCTGGCACTGCTTGCCCAGACCCGGGTAGGTCAGGAAGGGTCAGCACTGCCTGTGGGGCTGAACACGCAAAGCATCAGGGCAAAGAGAGTCTCATTCTTCAGGGGAAGGAGCTATTCTCAGCCAAGCATCCTGATGGGGAAGCCTCTGTCTCTCCCCCTACCCAGTTGCCCCTGCAGAGACAATTCCCTGCCTCTGGGGCTGGGCAGGGACCAGCTGACAGCACACGGGACATTCGCATCCCTCTGCACTGCTTACCACGTTCCCCACAAAAACTGCACGGCTGTCCCGGGGTGTGGGACACCTCAGCCAGGGCACTGCATGCCCCACAGAAAATAGTCTGTTTTCCATTGCACGTCACAGAAAATAATTATGGCCATTGATGCCCAAACAACCACAGAAGAGCACCTTGCACTCTTACCAGATGTAATGTTACACTTTGGGTAGTGGACTGAATTCAGAAATGCTTGAACAAGAATACCTCGTTCTCTGAAGACAGCATTTATTGAGCACGGACATTAGCAATTTCAAGCACAACAAAAAAGTTTTGCCTACACTAAGACACAGCCCAGCAAGACACAGTGACAACACACACAATTAGCCTGACTTAAAATGTAACATAGTAAACCGAAAGGACACCAGAAAGCCTTGCCCAGGTCTTACATAATCCTGGGGGCAGAGCGTCCCCTTGCAGCCAGGGATTCACAAAGTCCTCTTTGGGGACCTGCAGGTCTTCTAAGGCATCAACGAGGAGATCCCACAGGCCTCATCTCTGCCTGGGTTTGTATGGGTGAGTCTGCAGCGCCTTCACCCCTTGGGCGCCTTGACCATAGCATGTTTTTTTCCAGTCCCTCACATGTCGCACACCCCTCATGCCTTTCATGCATTCACTCTGTCTCTTCTCCGCCCCCTTGCAGGTTCTGCTTGGAAATGGAAATGTCGTTCCCTGCTTTCTTTGGTCACATCAGCCCAAGCCATCTGGACTGTCCCCTGCTTCCTTAGCCCTCTTTCTGATGCACACTTGTGATGATTGTGCCAGGTCTTTGCCAACAATTTCCCCTCTTCCCTTGCACGCCTATCTTCCTAGGGACTCGTTAGAGACCTCTGGGGCCCAGCATGACACTGGATCCTTATAACTCTTAGACACACACCTCCCGGCCCATACGTACACACCTCGGCCAGGGACCGGTTCCAAGCTCAAGAACCGGGAACCTATGTGCCCAATGCCTGCTAAGTGCCTCGCCTACCGCTTCACCACAGCCAGGATTGTCAAGGCTTCTCCAATACATTGGACATGAGTCCAAGACCAAGGGCAGGGGCACATGCCTGTGGGCACATCTGCGCTTGTGCGTTGGGATTCTCAGGATCCTGAACTCAAATCACCTTGTGGTCACTGCTGCCCAGGTTGCCATCCTCATTACATTCCCCAGCAATTCTTCCCTGATGGTGAGCAGCAGGTCAAGAAGAGCATGGCTCCGAGTTGGCCGCTACAGCACTTGCACCCGGAAGTTGTCCACAATACTCTCCAAAATCTTCCTGGATTGCCTTCATGCTGCTGTAATACCCTCCCAGCAGATGTCAGGGTGATTGAAGTCCCTCATGAGAACCAGGGCCTTACTCATACAAAAACCCACCAGGGTACCTGAGGCCCTGCCTCTGCTCTCCAAGTGGGAAGCCAAGGCCTGGAGGATAAATGCTGCCTTGGAACACAATTTATTTGTTCCAAGCCAAATCATGTCCCAATCTGAGTGAGTCAAGAACCGTAAGTGACCCTACTACCAGCCCCACCTGGGCCTTTGGATGTTTCCAAGTCTTTGGCAGGGATCCTACATATTTGGGGGGGGGGGGGGGCAAGGGGGGGGCGGGGGCGGGCGGGGACAAAAGTATGTTGTGCACGCCCAAGCCCCGCACACAAACTCCATGGCCATGGCACTGACAGCCCCAGCCCCTTCCACCAGCCCATACACACACACACACGCCAAGGAAGCTGCCAGCTGCAGCCAGGAGAACAAATGCCCAGGGGCAGAGGGACATGCAGAGCAACTCCAAGCCTCAGGCCTGGGGCTGTCTGGGTGTCTAGGGAAATGGCACTCCCAATGCTCCTCCCACAGCTGCTTTCAGCTTCAGGGCCAGACCCTGCACAAAGCAGCCAACTCCTTCCACACCACAACCCCAGGTCCAGCCTGCATGAGCATCTGGGACTGATAAACTGCTGACTGCAGTTAGGCCTCTTTAACCCCTTACGGCATGCTGTGCTCTGACCTGGCTAGTCCCCACCACACCATGGAAGGATGAGTCGGATTTACCCATAGGATGGTGGAAGTTGTCCTCTTGGTCTCTCCAGAGCCCTGTCTCAACTCTGGAGACAGTCACAGCAGTTAAATGCGCATATGACACGACTGTACTGTATATATCGATATAAATATATAATCTTCACCTCCAACACTATGCCATGTGACCCTTGTGGTTCACTCAGAAGCTCAAAGCACACTAAAAACTGGGGCTGTGCGAGACTTCAGACAGAGCTTCGGATCTTGAGAAGCTTCCCACGCTTTAGGGTCTGAAGCAGCACATCAGGGTTGAAGCGCTGCCTCGTTCGGCTTCCCGAAGAGCTTCGGAGCCGCCTTGGAGATCTGGCCTTAGGGTATAATGGGGAAACAATAAAATACCCATAACTTTGGGGGTTTTTTGTCCAATTTGGATGAAACTTTCAGGAATGGTAGACTCTGCAGAAAGGATGAAGCCTGCCAGGCTTCAAGAAGATCAGTGGTGGGTTTTGGGGGTAACATAACCCCAAATTCTTGAAAGCAAAACTCCTGGCACGTCTACGTGTCACAACACAGTGGGGTGAAAACTGCAGGGCTGGTAAATCTTACTGAGGCCGTAAAACCTGGCAAGTTTCAAGAAGATCTGCACAGCGGTTTGGGGGGAACTCTGGATCAGACCGGATCGCAGCCATTTGAAGTAGCCAGATCCAAAGCAGGAGTAGATCGCTGCTGACTCACACAGGCCGATTAGAAACCCATTACACAGTTTCCATCATGTGAACACACACATATCCCTATACCCGTACCCCCACCCACTGCCCTCCTCAGAGGGGTTAATCCTATAAACGTCCATGCCATACCCCTCTCCACCGGATATATAGTTTTGAAAGAAAAAAAATAAGTAGCTGGGTCAGCCATGCTCCCTCTCCACCCCTTGCAGGCGTGGCTTGGGGCTGGGCCAAGACCCCTACCCTTACGTGGCAGGATTGGAGTGAGTTTGCCCACTGCCCTGTGCTACGCAGAGGAATCGGGCCCACCTCCCCTGCCCTGGGCAACTCTCCATCCAGCCTAGACGCCAAAAATGCTGAGCACCACTGCCACAGACGGCGATAAAGGATGAACCACAAAGGACCAATTGTGAATGTGAGGACAGGAAGAGTTTGTATGCTGCATTTTCCCCCATTTCCATCATTTGCCCAGTTTAATGGCAAGTGTTTACTAGCCCTTGCTGTCTGGTGTGCTGACCCCAGGGTCTCCCCTGTGCCAGAGACTGAGCCCCATGCAGAGAGCAGGGCCCTGTGCTGAGCGCTCCCAGCCTGGGGCTGCTTATACCCTCCTGGGAGCAGCATGCAAATCCCTGGCCAGGGCTACTGGTTAAATAGAGATCCTGTATCCAGGAGCCTCAGTCTGTACCCAGCCCCTTGCTGCCTGCTGACTCTCCCGTGATATAGGGCAGCAGCAATGAACTTCTTCGGTATAAAACAGTACATACCTCACAGAAGCCCCATCATAGGGTGTTTGGGATCCTCATCGCTGTGAACGGCCGTGGCAGTGGGGCTTCTCATTCCCTTGGGCCCTTGTGGCATGTCCAGCCCAGCCTGCCCAAAGGGGGAGCAGCACAATAGTCCAAGTCCTGAATTTCCAAGAAACATTTCTGCTGGCATTATATTCAGCTAAGTGTAGCCCAGGTCTACACGGGGTTGTATTTCCCTCTCCAATTGAGGGAATTATTGCAGGGCAGTGTGCTGTGGAGGGACACAGCAGCCCAGTGGCTGCCGTTGTCCCCTATAGTGTCAGTCCCAGTCAATCAATTACTGAACTATATACAAATTTATTACTGCAATAAAATCATTAAAGGGTAAGGAAATAAATTATATATGTACAAATTTACAAAACAATATACCCTATACCATTTATATACGCCCAATTATTATTAAAAAATACAAATGAATAACAGAACAACCCAGAACAAAGGTTATGGATGGAGCAACCTTATAACTCTGTTAATATACTAACTATTACTTCAACTTATTCACATAAACTTTAAGGTACAGTCTACAAATATCAGAAGCAATCCTTAGACTACCCAGGTGCCCTCTAGGGCAGGGCCCCATTCCCAAGGTACCACCACAGTAAAGGAGGTGGGGGGAAAGAAAAGGAGAGGCAGACCCCAAAACTCCTAAGACCCCTCTGCCACCCAGGAGTGGCCCACGTGGTGTCCCTTCACAACCCTGGGGGTCCCTCTCCTGAGGGGACCCTCTCTCCAGGGTTACTTACCACTCCACAGGCCCGCAGGGTTGCCTCCCATTCTGCAGGTCCAGCTCTGTTCCCTGCCAGGCTTTCCTGCGCCCGACTCTGCTGCCACCGGCCTGGCTTAGGGCCACGTACACCACTCTGTGTAGTGGGCGCTTCACCTTGTGCTAGGGGTTGGAGGCCCGGGCAGCCTTGTGCAGCACCGGTACTCCGTCTGCTCCTCGACCCTCTGGGCAGCATTATCTGCACTGAGCTGCTTCCCCGTGCCAGCTGCTGTAGTCCTGACCCATCTCAAGCAGCTCCCAGGATCTCTCACCCTCCATGCAGATCCTCCAGCACCAAGCTCCCAGCCTCATGCAGAGGTTGAGGACCGGAGCCTCCCAAGTGCCTCCAAAGATCCTGCTCCTTGCACCGGCCAGCACACCACGTCTCTGGCCACACACCAAAAGGTGCAGACCCGAGCCACCTCGTGCAACTCCCAGGGCCCAGACACCGTGTGCCGTGCTGCACACCAAGAGCCTAACTGCTGGGGCGGTCTGCAGCTCCCTGCTGATGGACATCCTCAGGGACTCTCCTGGGCTCCGGCTTCACCTGCCGAGCCGCTCTCCTCCGCTCTACGCCCGGCTCTTCTCCCTTCTCCGCCATCTCCCTCTGCCGGGCGCGCAGCTCCTTTCATATTCTCCAGGGCACCCACCCTGAAGTCTCCCCGACCGGACAGTGCTGCAGTCTCCAATCAGGTCCGCTTCACCTCTTCTACCCTCCATTCAGGACAGGGGCATGGCTTCATCGCTCTTGCTGCTTCCTGATTGGTGGATGCACTCCACCAATCAAAACACCAGAATCTCAAGCCTGGACCTGAACCCAAGCTCTGAAACATGCGCTGCTGCAAGGACATTTGCAAATGGCTTGAGGGGAAGCACACAGCTCTCCTCCCCAATTCCCATTTCTCTCAGCTCCTTTGGCTTCCAAAGAAACCCTGCTTGTGGGCACCAGAGAGGAGGGAATCTCTCCTCTACCACCTCAGGTCCTGCTAGGCCCTCACAGCCTCACCAATCGTTCAGGACCTTCTTTCCTGCTTCTGTATTTCAAGGGACATTTAAAAATGCCAGCAGAAATCTTTGGTTACATGAATGCCACCACCTCCCTGCACCCTGGATCAGGTCTGCCCTGCCCTGGCCCCCCCGAATCCCTGGTTCTGCACCTTCTCCCACCCAGCCGGGAAGGGAAACGACACAGAGCTGCTGCCACCACCCCTCCTGGCTGGGCTCAGGCAGGACAGCAGCAGCAGGGCAGTAAGAGCCATGGTGGGTGGCTGGCAGGTGGGTCCTCCTTTCCTGCTTGCTCCCCTTGGACAGCCCTGGGAGCTAAAGGTAAGCTGGTGGGCACAGGGGCCATGAGGGGAAGGGGATTTTCTATAGTCACTGGCTTTCTCTAGGACAGGGACAAAGAAAAGGATTCAGGAGCCAGAGCTTGAGGCAGGGAAAAGAGGTGCTCTGTACATGTCCCAGGACCAAGCCAAGGCACTGTCTGGGAGGAGAGAGCAGCTGGGACTTTGGGTAAGACAGAATATCCTAAATCCTCTCACTGTCCTGGCCCCTTCCTGCCGGACCTTTCAAGGACAGTGGCTGCCCTGGGCACAGGGGCAGCAGCCTCCCAGGACCAGGCTGTGCCAGGGGCTCCAGGCTGTAGCCCCCATGCAGCCAGCATTGGCCCTCAGCCTGGCACCACCGCCCATCTTTTCTGGGTTACCGAAGGACTCATTCCCAGATTAACAGGCAGAGTCACTCCCCAAAGCCTTGGGAACCATGTGCCAGACCTGGGCCTCTCCCTGCCACACTGTGCCCTCAGGCCCCAGAACCAAGATTTCCTTCTTCCCCAATCAAGCACAAGCCCAGGTTCTGCAAAGGTCTGCAACCGAGAGCACCTCTGATCTGCTGCTTCTCCCCTCCCTGCTGGGCACCTGCCTCTCCAGCCTGCAGGGCAGGAGCCTGCCCAGAGCAGCAAACAGCTTCCTACTGGAGCCCTCCGGCCTCTTCTGACAGCTGGTCCAGGGGAAGCTGATCTCAGTGTGGGGAGATCATTATATCACTCATAAGCCCTTCCTGGGACAGGGAAGTCTCCAGTGGGGCCTTTTGTTCCCTGCTTCAGGGATCTGCAGCTCACATTCCCTCTGCCTGCAGTCCCTACACAGTGTCCAAAAAAGTCCATTTTTGGTTACAGAACCCTTGGAACCTCCCATTCATTCAGTCCATACGGTTCAACTCTGTCCTGCCTTCTTCAAGCCTGGCCCCAGCCAAGGGCACCTGCCACTGTCCTTGCTTGGTGCTGGACACACCCCAGGGTCTGCTAATGCAGTGAAAAAACAAGTGTTGCATACACAAGCATGCATGCATGCACACACACTCACACTCTTCCCCTGTCTTGCAGATCAGTGGAGACTCAGACTCTCCAGGGCTGCTCCAAGCACCTGCTGCATTTGCAGCCAAGAGCAGGCAGACACAGAACATGCTCGGTGTCACCATAGGAGACACAGAGACCAGAACCTGACGGTGCTCATGGGAACCAGAGCTGCACCAGCAGCCTCAACTCTGTACTGCAGGGGGCCAGAAGTTGCGCACACCAGCAATCCTGAGCCCAGCACTGGGATGGCCACCTGAACAGACACAGCTGTGCAAAGCTCTGACCCCCGGGGGTGTCCCTTTGCACCAACCCTTCCGGCTGCACTAAACTATGGGCATCTGCAATGCCGAGATCACTCCATGCCCACACCCTGGGACACATCACTCCATGCCCACACAGCCCCACCCTCACACACAGGCACTGATGGGGGAAGAGCCCATGGCCAGCAGCAGCCCTGTTCTGTACGCAGAGATCTCCTCTTCCTCCCAAGACCTCATGAGGGAAGTCAGGCCAAGGGCTTGAAAAGTCACATAAATATCCCCCTTCAGGTTCAGGGAGCATCCAAAGCTGCTGGGCTGCCTTCACAATGTCACACGTGGTCACCCACGCTGTGCACCTCTGACACTCCCACTCGCCCTGTCTTGTAAATAAAGGACTCTGTTGTGGCTGTAGTTGGAAGGGACCTTCCAAATGACCTAGGGGAGTTAGGCACCCACATCTCTGCACAAAAGTGCCTTGTGTAGCAATGAGCACCCACCTGCCTCTACAACCAGCACTGTCCTGTGCCAGCACCTGTAGCAGGTCAGGAGAGAGATCTCATTTGCAAGGGGTTGCATAGCAGATAAGACCTCAGGATTATATATGCAAGTGAACCCCCACCACCTTCCCTTAAAGGAAGGGCCATTCTCTCCCTCAGGCAGCTTTGGCCAGCTCTAGCCCCTTGTGACACTGCTTTTGGGCCTTCACCCACCTCCCAGCCCCCAGGGAACATGGGCCTTTGCTCCTGTGCCCCTTCCTCCTGACCATTGCCTTCAGCGTCTCTCCCAGCCTGCCACGGTCCTGCTGCCATCTCCCTGATGGGACATCTCTGTGCTTTCCTCGGGTGTCTGTTCCCTGGTGCAGCTGACCCAAGCTGGGGGAGCCCAGGGGAAGCCCTCAGGGCCCCTGAGATCACCTGCACTGGCTCTGGGCTCTCCCTCACTGAATATGGGAATGCTGTGAGCTGGTGCATGGCAAAGCTGCCAGAGTTGAACCTGGAGGCTTTGCAAGAAAGGTGGAAAGAGTCTGCAGGCTTCTTCCTGGCCCCTCCACACTCCACCAGCTGCACCTGGGACCAGACACCTGGGAAAAAACATGTCCATGCTGATGTGAATCTAACCTGGAGAGGCTGCCAGACTCAGGTCACCTCTTGGAGTAACAGGTAGAAAATACCTTGTACAGCTGCTGCCATGAGAACAAACACTGGGACACAGCGGCTGTGCTCTCAAGCTGGGAGCTGCAGCATCAGGTGGGAGCCCTCAGACTTATATCAGCAATGGCTTGAGGCAAACTTGTATTACTTATTTAAGAACAAGTGAAATTAATTTACTTTCATTTACTTTATTGGGCTGGTGCAGCATGAGCACAACAAAGGCTGGACCAGAGCTGTAGACAGTCAGAGCTATAAGGACAAGGGAGGACCTGGCATGAGCAAGGGGAAAACTACAGACTTCCCTGAGAGCAGGGATCAGCAGCAGCCACTGCACTGCACCCAGGGAACAAAACACACAGAAACAGGCACACATGCATGTGCATGCACACTGACTGATTTGCAGTTTTCCCTGATCCATCCCCCACCTCCAGACCCAAGAGGGGGTGTCACATTGGGGTTCAGGCCTTGAGCTGCCAGCATAACCCTGAGCAAGCAGGAGCCTGGGGCACCATGACATGAAGCAGGACCAGGGTGGGGGACCTCTCTTCCACTCCCAGCCCAGCCCTCTGAAGACCGGAGCTGGCAACAAGCAGGTAGCTGCAGGGGGGCAGGAGTGAGGGGAGCTGGTGCCTCCAGGGCAGACCAGGAGCGGGGCAAGGTGGGGCTCTGAGCAGGTCTCAGGGGCCGGTGAAGCCCAGAGGGGGCTGACTATCAGGGAAAAACCTCACGACTGGGGGCCTCAGCCCCAAGCCCCTCAGGCTCCCCCAGCTAGCACTGGCACCTCACGGAACATCTCTAGTGCCCAAATCCCTACAAAACCCAGGACCCATACCCTAACTCAGGTTACTGACACCCGGGCACACAACATGACCTGCTGGGATCTGGCCTCATCCCTGCCAGGTGCCATCGTCTCCTGTCCACCGGGCAAATGGGGATGTCTTATCCCAACTAAGGAGAGAAGGTCCAAATGGACCAAGGCAGACGATCAAGGGCCCCTGAGGTACTCGTGCCCTGTCATCAGGAGGGTGGAGAAGAGCAGGGAACTGAAGCCAGAGTCCCTGCCCACAGCCTGCTTCAGCCATGGATCCAAGCACCGGCCCTTCCCCTCTGTCTGTGCTCATCCCACCACCTTCTTCTGTGCAGAGACTCAGAGCCCTGTGCAGAGAGAGGAGGGCCCTGTGCTGAGCACTCCCAGCCCAGGGCTGCTCACACCCTCCTGGGACCTGCATGCAAATCCCTGGCCAGGGGCTCCTGCTTAAATACAGCTTCTGGGCCATAAAACCTGAGTCCATGCCCAGCCCCTTCTTGCCTTCTGGGAGTCCCCCTTGTTATAGGGCAACAGAAATGAGCTTCTTATTTTTCTTGTTCTTTCTTCTCTCTTCTCTCCCATGTAGGTTGTGGGGAAGGTGGGTGGGAAGCCAGAGCTTTGGGGCTTCCTCCCTGGACCTTCTTCTTCACCTACTTTCTCTTTTCTTTAGGTGTCCTCTCTGCTGTGCAGCTGGTTGAGTCTGGCCCAGGGGTGGTGAAGCCTGCAGAGACCCTCACCCTGACCTGCACTGTCACAGGCTACTCCATCAGCAGTTACTATTGGAGCTGGATCCGGCAGCCTCCTGGGAAAGGGCTGGAGTGGATGGCAAACATAGATGGAAACAGTGGTAGCACATACTACAACCCATCCCTCAAGAGCCGCATCACCATTTCCAAAGACAGCTCCAAGAGCCAGTTCTCCCTGCAGCTGCGCTCTCTGACAGCCGCAGAGACCGCCACGTATTATTGTGCCAGAGACACAGTGACACAGAGCAGAGCAGGGGCTGCACAAAAAGGGGAAGCCTGATCTTCTTAATGTAGCAAAATTACAACAGCCCAGACAAGGAAGTTGCCACCTGAAAACCTCACACACATGGAGGGAAACTCTAACAGGATCATCCTTGGCCAGCTGAGGGTTGTTATATTTGGACATATAACAGTCCAGATAGCAAAGGCCTGAGATCTTCGCTGGGCATTTGACAAGACAGAGGTTATCAAGCAGTACAAGTCTCAAGAAGGCTTCATCACAGAGAATTTGCGGCTTGTCAGCATGGATGGGTATGGCAGTGGGGCTTCTCCTCACTGCCTGGCCCTGCCTGCCCAAAGGGCCGCCAGCACAATAGTCCTGAATTAAAAAAAAACAAACATGTCTTTCCTGCAATAGCATTCACCAGACATTTCCAAAATGCTTGAAAGGAAGTACCCAGGGTCTCCTCTCCCACTCCAGTTTTTCCTAACCAGTGTGAGGGTTTCTGGAGTATTCACTCTAATCTCTTGGCGTATATAAATCACAGTGGAGTATATTAAGTCTCAAAATACCAGATCATTCCTCATTTTTTTCTTTCACTGGTGACTCTGAGTCTTGCCTCCAATGTCTTGTTGTCGAAAAGAGTTAGTCTGGGTGGATGTAATCATTAAGCGATGGAGTACTGGTCTATCTTATTGAGTGTTTGACCTTTCTCAACAAAAAAAGAAGAAGAAAAATAGGTGTTTTATTTTGTAGTAAACCAGAAATCAAAACTCACCGGCTGTTGTTCGTGGTCCAGTTTTTTTTATTAGGTGTCTATCTAATTTTTCTACATTGATTCTTAGGTCTCAGCATCGCCTGATTTGGCTGAACTGACAGAAGTCTGTTTCCCAAGCTACTGATTAAGGCCTTCTCCGGGGGAGGTAAGTGTTGTGTCCCATATAATCTTTTACCTTAGGTTTCTCCTTTACAACGATACTTCAGCCTGACCCAATTTCCCAAATGAAGGATTTAAGAAAATTTTTACTTGTCACTGTGCGACTCCGCCGTCCTTCCTCCACTAACTGTCGCTTTCTCAACGTCACGCTGACTCCAGGAGAGTATTCTTGTCGGTGATTATTTATTCCGTTTCCCTCGACTCGACGCAGTCTCCTGTCTTTTCCAGACACCTGACAGTCGATTCTTCTCTGCCCCATCTTCCTAATCAACTGCCTCTTTCTTTCCGTCATGCCTCTCTCCTCCTCTCTGTCTGGTGATGCTCCAGGTGCATCGAGCAGCTGCTCCAGAAATGCAGTTTCCTCTTTTCTTTTCCCAGGTCTTGCTGGTTTTCGGGTCATGCTGCTGCCACTTCTCTATGTTCATGACAGTGTTCCTAACTCCCTTTGGCTCCCATAGCACTCATCTTCACGGCCACCAAACAAAGAGAGCCTCCTTCACCTCCTTGAATCCTCCTAGGCCATCACTGCCTCAGCAGCCACTCAGGACCTTCCTTCTGCTTCTGTAGTTCATCAGATAATTCAAACCCCACTCAGGAATACTTGTCACAGCGATCCCAAAGGTTGTTATGGAACCGGGGTGGCCAAATACCTTTGGCATCTTGGAAGCTCATATTTTACTGAGCTGCATAGACTCTCTCAGGTGACAAACTCTGTCAGGACCATTTTCACAGGGAAGCCTGCACAAGGACACCTCCCTGCACAGACACGGCTCTGTAGCTCTCTTCCAGCCCTGTGCCTCCCCGGGCTTCAGCTCCTTCTCACGCAGCAGGCCCTGGGCACCTGCAGGGCAGAGATTTCACCACCTCCCCTAGGCCAGGCTCTGGGCTCACCCCTTTATGCAATTCCCATGGTGAATCCTGGTTCAAGTAGTCACCCTGGGGTGCTCAGCTCCTAGGAGCCGAGATTCCCTCCTGGGCTCTCAACTCCCTTTCTGTGGCAACATGACTGCCCTGCTCTTCCCCTGATTCTTCTGGCCCTGGCCCCATGCGAGTGCCTAGGGAGGCTGTGGGAGGTGGCGCTGAGGCGTAGGTGCTGGGGTCAATTCCAACTGATCCATGATTTTTTCTAGGTGTCCAGTCCCAGCTCCAGCACTCTGGCCCAAGGGTGGTGAAGCCTGGGGAGACCCTCAGCCGGACCTGCACTGTCACTTGTGATTCATTTACCTGCAGCTACTGATGGGACTGGGAGTGCCACGCTCCTGGCAAGGGCCTGGAGTGGGTGGGAAGATGGGATGACAGCACAAACTACAATCCAGGTTCCCAGAGCAGAATCACCATCTCTGGGGACTTCTCCAGCAAGAAGTACTACCTGCGGCTCAGCTCCCTGACAGCTGCAGATACCGTTGTGTGTTACTGTGCCTGGAGCACAATGACACAGAGCAGGACAAGGGTTGCACAAAGAGAGAAGCAGATGCACTCACTCCTGAACTGTAGTCCTCTTCTCCCTGCAGCCCTGGCACAAGGGGCTGCCCACCGCCCCGTAACACCCAGGCCAGACCATGGTGCCTGCAGCAGCTGACACGTGGGTGGCAGCAGAGCGAGTCTAGCCCTGGGGTGGGCTGGAGGGAGGAGAAGGTGAAGCTCGTGACACCCCCTGACCTCACCTAGGGTCTTGCACCTCACCAGGCAGCCTGGCCACAACTCCCCTGCCCCCTTCTCCCACTGCAGGGGTAGGCACCTCCATTTTGCCCCACCAGCTCCAAGGCCTGGACACATGCCCCCAGCTTTGGCACACATGCTCCACATCCCCTCCACACATCCCTGCCACCACCCCCCACAACCCCGACAATCTCCAAGCCCAGGCCCTCCAAACCTTGCATGCCATAGACTTACCCACTTGCTGCTTGGGCTGCTCCCACCACCATGCCTGGCTTTTTGCTGGTCACATGTGTGGACACTAGTTGTCTCATGTGGCATCCCTTGTCTGTCTCCAATTACCTTCTCACAAGTTCCCCCCTAGCCCCAAACAGCTCCTTGCAGGCTGCAAGGCTGTCAGCCTGCAAGGGGAAAACCACTGTGTCCTTCGGTTTTCTCCTTTGAAGTGGAAAGTCCACATTTTTCTCCTTTAAATGAGAAAAAAAAAAATCTGCATTTTTACACAGCAAAAAACAGATGCCTGCCACGAGTAAGTCTAGCCCTGGGGTCCCAGAAACTCAGTCTGTGCCCAGCCCCCTCCTGCCAGCTGAAAGTCTCCTTTGTGATAGAAGAATAGCAATAAGCTCCTTATTTCTGCTCCTGCCTCTTCTCACTTCTTTCACATGTAGGTTGGGGAAAGGTTCACAGGAATCCAGGGCTCTGGGCCTTCCTCCCTGGACCATAATTATTCTTTACCTACTTTTTCCTCACTTTAGGGTCTTCTCTGCTAGCTGAGTCCAGCCCAGAGGTGGTGTAGATTGGAGACACACATCACAGGCCAGAAACACACTCACACATGTGCACGTGCATGCACATAGAAATGCTTTTTAACCATCTCCCCCAGGCCCGGCCCCTGGCTCTTCCTTTTATGCAAATCCCCCCTGTGAACTCCTCTTCAAGTAGCCATCCCGGGACACTCAGGACCACTGCTCCCAGGGGCTGAGCTTCCCTACAGCTGCTCTGGCTGAGAGCTCTGGGATCTGAAGGGAAAGCTGGGGTTACCCATTGCACCAGGGACAGCTCGGGGCCTGTCACAGCCTCTGGGCATGTAGGTGACTGCCCACATATAGCCCTCTCACACTAGCACCTATTCACACCAGGACATAGGATTATTCCTACATGCAAATCCCATGAGCACCACAGCAATGGCCCAAGCAGCAGCCACCAGCCCAGACACAGCAAGGCCTAGTTGTTACCTAAGGAACATGGGCCACGGCCCACTGCAACACACTATAAGCTCTCCTTACCAAGGCAGGCCACTGGGTCGACATCACCTGATTTCGGGGCACAACTGAAAGTACAACAGGAATAAGAAGCTGGTCAGAGGATTAAAATGAGTGCAGCAAGGGCAACACACTGAGCAGAGCACCCAAGGGAGCTGCCAGCTCCATCCAGGAGAACAAAATCCCCAGGATCAAAGAAGGATGCATGAAGACAAACCCCAGCCTCTCTGCAGGACTCCAGCTCTGACACCCCAACCTGGAGCCCAGGGCAGGAGGACAGACACCTCTCCCCTCAACTTCCGCTCCAGGCTGCTCCTCCCACAGCTTCTCCCAGGAGCAAGGCAGGAGCACACCCACGGCAGCAAACAGCCTCCCTGCTGCAACCCAGGGCAGCTGGGCTGAGCCTGTTGGAGCAGCTGGAGCTGATGGGCAAAGGATTGCAGGGCTGGGAGGTATTTAGCTCCCTCATTAACCCTTTCCAGCCTGCTCTCTAACCTGTCTAGCCTCCATTACAGCCTGGAAAGGGTCCATCAGATTTATGCATAGTGGGATGGACGTCGTCCCCTCGTTCTCTCCAGGGTCAGACAGTTCTCCCTCTGCAGACGCTCCCAGGGGCCAGGACCCTGCAGCTGAGCGTCTCCACAGCAGGAGACACTCTGGCCTGCAGACATGCATGCCCCACTCCCCACTCCTGCCAAGGACCAAGCAGGGCTCAGCTCCCAGGTGGCATAGAAGTTGTCATTTAAATTAATAAACTACACAAATTAGAGAGATGTGAAATTAACTTCTGGGCACACAATGCACTTAGCCAGGTCTAGAAGAGAAGCAGGCAAAGCCTGAGCTTAATGCCAGATAAAAGGATGGTTTGTGTTCACCTCTTCAATGGGTGGGAACAGGCACTGGAAGGAGCAGAGGAGGCCAGGTCCAGGCACACACAGCGCTTACCACGAGTAGCTCCAGACCTGGAGGGCTGCACTCAGGGAGGTCACCAGCACCAGGCACCTTCTGCACAGCCCCCAAGCAGCTCCTACACAGCCCCAGTACTGACCCACCTTCACCCTCTTTCCAGGGCAATTCCCCCCACCCATCCCGCACTGGGCAGCCCCTTGCTCCAGGAAAACCACACCTTCCTCCAGCCTTGCCTGGCCCCTCCCAGCTGCTGCCCTCCCTTAGTCCTCCTTCCACACCTGCGGCTGCTCACAGATGCAATGGGCAGAGCCCCCTGCTCCACAGCTCCTCCTTGACCTCTTCCTTGCCCCAGGGAAGCCACTGCCTTACCACAGAGACCCTGGTGCAACCCCCATAGCCCATCCCCATAAGGGTCCTTCCCACGCACCAAGCAGAACAGAGAGGCTGTTCAGGGAGAGCTGGGACACGGCCCGTATTTCCCAGAGCAGCTGAGATGATCACAGACAGGTGGAAGCTGGAGGAAGTCCAATCCAGGGCAGGATGAGGGCCCTGGTGCTGCCTGCCCAGACCCAGGCAGGTCAAGGAGGGCCAGCACTGCCTGTGGGGCTGAACGCACAGAGCATCAGAGCAAAGAGAGTCTCTTTCTTCAGAGGAAAGAGCTGGTCTCAAGCCAAGCATCCTGATAAGAAATCCTCTGTCTCCCCCTGCCCAGGGGCACCTGCAGAGACAATTCACTGCCTGTGGGGCTGGGCAGAGGCCACCTGACAGCACAGAGTTATTTCTCACCCCTCTGCACGGTTTATAACAGTCCCGGGAAAAACCATCACAATCCACAGATCCTGCACGTGTGTGCCAGCGCGTGGGGCAGCTGAGCCCAGGCACCAAATGCCCCCGGGGAAAATGTGCATGTGAAAACAGACTGTCCCTGCTTAATAACTGGGAACATACCTTTGTGCCCAATGCCTGCTAAGTGCCTTGCCTACCTCTTCACCACAGCTGGGATTGTCAAAGCTTCTCCAACACATTGGACACGAGTCCCAAGATCACAGGCAGGGGCACATGCCTGTGGGAACATCTGTGCTTGTGTGTTGGGATCCTCAAGATCATCAACTCAAATCACCTCGTGGTCAACGCTGCCCACATTGCCACCCGCTATTACATTCCCCACCAATTCTGCTGTGTTCGTGAGCTGCAGGTCAAGAAGAGCATGGCTTGTATTTGGCCACTCCAGCACTTGCACAAGGAAGTCACCCCCAGTACTCTCCAAAACCTTCCTGGAGTGCTTGCATACTGCTGTATTGCACTTCTAGCAGATGCCAGGGTGATTGAAGTCCCCCATGAGAACAAGCGCCTGTGATCGGGAAACTTCTGGATTGCCTGACAGCTTTGGGGATGCTGCTTGGGACCTCCTTCCTCACTAAAGGTACAGCAGCATAGAGAGAAGGAGCAGGATAACTGCCAAGGGTGCAACCAATTGACTGACAGTCAGACATGGTCACACACTGGGGTTTTCTTAGGACTACTCAAAGAATCCCCTGGGCACCAGGGGCACAGCACATTGCCCTTTGCTTTTCACAACCATGACCACCTCCAAACCAGGGGCACAACAGCTCTGGGCACTAAGATGCCCGCAGTGTGCTGACTCCTGGATGAGCCACCTGGGAGAGGGACTCTCCGCATGCCCGACCCTGCATTATGGAAAGTGCATTGACCCCATCTGGACTGAAGCCCTGCACTCACCTGCTGACTTCCAGCACAGGCTCAACAGTCACTGCCTGCTAGGACAGTCTCGCTACAACACTCCTATAGTCACACCAACTTTCTTGATGTTAGAAACCACACCTGGGACAGCTGCCCCCACCCACCTTTTTTTTTTGTAAAGAATTACTTTTTTCTGGTCCAAGCCAAATTAATTCCAAATCTGTGACTCAGTCAAGAATCATAAGTGGCCCTACTGCCAGCAAACATCCGCCACCCCACCTGGGCTTCACATGTTTCCAAATCTTTCGTAGGCCTTCTGATTTATTTATTTTTTCCCCCAAAAATATTACGTGCAGGCCCCAGCCCTGCACACAGACTCCATGGGCACTGCACTGCCAGCCCCAGCCCCTGACACCAGCCCACGCACATGCACCAAGGCAGCTGCCAGCTCCAGCCAGGAGAACAGGGGCCAGAGGGACATGCAGAGCGATCTCCAAGCCTCAGGCCTGGGGCTGTCTGGATCTCCAGTGAAATATCACTCCAGGATTTGACCTCTGAGGCCCAGCCTAGAGCCCAGGGAATGGAGTAAGATGCATCTTCCCTCCCAGCGGGACACCTTCCTCTCCAGATTGCTCCTTCCACAGCTGTTTTCAGCTACAGGGCCAGACGCTGCCCAGAGCAGCCAACACCTTCCACACCGCCTCCCCAGGACCGGCCTGCTTGAGCACCTGGGACTGCTGGACTGCTGACTGCAGTTAGGCCCCTTATTAACCCTTACAGCCTGTTGTGCTCTGAGCTGTCTAGTCCCCATCAGAGCACAGGAGGGTGAGTCAGGTTGACACATACGATGGTGGAAGTTGTCCCCTTGGTCCCTCCAGGGCCATGCCCCTCCTCTGGAGACACTCACAGCAGCCAAGCCCCTGCAGCTGAGCTCCCCACAGCTGGAGACCCCCATCCCACAAGGAAGAGAGCTTCCCCCAGCTCAGCAGGGCCTGTGCAGGGATGTTCAAAGACCCTCAGTATCCTGCAACCTGCCTGCTTCCTGCTCCACCTGGGGCAAGGGCTCCCTGGGGCAGGGACAGACAGTACCATGGATGCTGTTGCCCCTCAGGCCAGCTCTGGAGAGACTCAGCCTAAGATGGAGAGATTCAGCCACCGCGGGCAGCAACCACCCCACGCATGGGCCACCCCACAGAGAGAGGCCAGTGCACCAGCAGGCATAGGCCCTGTCTCACCATACAGCCTTAGTTTGATTGCCAGGCTCCTAAACACCCCACCTGCCCTTTTCCCCACAAGGGCCATTTCCCAGACGTTGGCTGACCCAGCCACAGCACAGAGCCAGGCCTGGACAGTCACTCTAGCATGAACTCCCCGAGGCAGGGATGAGGGGCAGAGACCCCTGAGCACCCAGAGCAGAGCGCTAGTCACTGCAGCGCTGCACTGCTGAGCTCCCGGCTCTGCACTCCGAGGAGACAAACCCCGCACCACACGGGTATGGGGAAAACACCCCCATTGCTGTGCTCAACCCCAAATCCCATGGAAATAATGCACAGCAGAGAGCCAGGCTCAGCCTGACCTCCCTGGGCTCTCTTCCCCATTCCCTCAGCTGCACAGGGAACAAGGGCCCTGATCGCCCTTGCATGGGGCTGTTCTGGGACACACTCAGGTCCTCTCTTCAACCAAACTGCTCCAGCTCTGTAGCTACTTTTGATCCCTTCTCCCTGCTCCTACATCACAGCTGCCCCCACTCCCATCAGAGACTGTTTCCTCTGCATCTGGAGTTGATACAGCAAAGTGCTCGGCTACCCCAAAGGGACATCACCATGTACTGAGTGCTCAGACCCTGGCACCTCCTATGTCTGCTCAGATATACAGATATAGATATATAGTTAAATTGATATCTACAGGCATGCCGCATCTTAAGCAGGGGTGAGGTTCTGAGGTCACCGCGTAAGGTGAAAATCGCGTAGACAACTGCCTCTGCCTCCAAAACCTCCCGCCGCCGCTGCAGAGCCGTGCTTGGAGATGTACGGCCGGCAGCAGCAGTGCAGCGTGGGGTGGGGGGGGAGCTGCCAAAACCTCCCGCGGCCGCCGCAAACTCAAGCCCCTGCTCCCCCCACCCCCCGCATACAGTTGAATTTGCGCAAGTTAAATGTATGTATGACACGACTGTACTGTATATATCGATATAGATATATAATCTCCACCTCCAGCACTCTGCCAAGTGGCCCTTGTAGTTTACTCGGCAACTGAAAGCACACTAAAAACTGGGGCTGTGCGAGACTTCGGACAGAGATTTGGATCTGGAGAAGCTTCCCACACTTTAGGTTCTGAAACAGCACATCCGGGTCGAAGCGCTGCCTCGTTTGGCTTCCCGAAGAGCTTCGGAGTTCCCTTGGAGACCCGGCCATAGGGTATAATGGGGAAGCAATGAGGGATGGTAGACTCTGCAGAATGGATGAAGCCTCCCAAGTTTCAAGAAGATCAGTCCAGCGGTTTGGGGGTAACATCACCCCAAGTTCTTGGAAGCAAAACTTCTGTCAGGTCTATGTGTTATAACACAGCAGGGTGAAAACTGCAGGGCTGGTAACTCTTACTGAGGCCACAAAGCCTGCCAAGTTTCAATAAGATCACTGCAGAGGTTTGGGGGGAACTCTGGTTTGGACCGGATCGTGGCCATCCAAAGTGGGCGGATTCAAAGCCGGATCAGATCTCTGCCGACTCGCACAGGCAGACTAGAAACCCATTACACAGTTTGCATCATGCAACCGCACACCTATCCCAATACCCGTACCGCCACTCACTGCCCTCCTCAGAGGGGCTAATCCTAAAAACGTCTATGCCGTACCCCTCTCCACTGGATATATATTTCTATATATATAGAAATAAATATTTTTGAAAGAAAAAAATAAGTAGCTGGGTCAGCCATGCTCCCCATCCACCCCTTGCAGGTATGGGCTGGGGCTCGGCCAAGACCCCTGCCCTTACGTGGCAGGATTGGAGCCAGGTTAGCCACTGCCCTGTGCTACGCAGCTGGATGGGGCCCACTTCCCCTGCCCTGGGCACAGAATCAGGTCCACTGCACTGGACATCCAGCCTAGACGCTAAAAATGCTGGGCACCACTGGCACAGATGGCCATAAAGGATAAAACATAAAGGACCAGTTGTGAATGTGAGGACAGGAACAATTTGTATGCTGCATTTTCCCCCATTTCCATCATTTGCTCAGTTTAATGCCAAGTGTCTATTAGTACTTTCCCTCTGCTGTTGCTGACCCTAGTGTCTCCCCTGTGCCAGAGACTGAGCCCCATGCAGAGAGAGCAGGGCCCTGTGCTGAGCGCTCCCAGCCTGGGGCTGCTTATACCCTCCTGGGAGCAGCATGCAAATCCCTGGCCAGGGCGACTGGTTAAATAGAGTTACTGTATCCAGGAGCCTCAGTCTGTACCCAGCCCTTTGCTGCCTGCTGAGTCTCCCTTGTTATAGGGCAGCAGCAATGAACTCCTTATTCCTATTCCTGTTGCTTCTCTCTACTCCCCCATGTAGGTTATGAGGAAGGCTCAGGGGAATCCAGGGCTCTGGGTTTTCTCCATGGACCTTATTTTTTACCTACTTTCTTTTTCCTTTAGGTGTGCTCTCTGCTGTGCAGCTGGTTGAGTCTGGCCCAGGGGTGGTGAAGCCTGCAGAGACCCTCACCCTGACCTGCACTGTCACAGGTTCCTCCATCAGCAGTTATAACTATTGGAGCTGGATCCGGCAGCCTCCTGGGAAAGGGCTGGTGTGGATGGGGAACATAGGTGGAAGCAGTGGTAGCACAAGCTACAATCCATCCCTCAAGAGCCGCATCACCATTTCCAAGGACAGCTCCAAGAGCCAGTTCTCCCTGCAGCTGCGCGCTCTGACAGCCGCAGACACCGCCACGTATTACTGTGCAGTGACACAGTGACACAGAGCAGAGCAGGGGCTGCACAAAAAGGGGAAGCCTGTTCTTCTTAATGTGGCAAAATTACAACAGCCCAGACAAGGAAGTTTCCACCTGAAAACCTCACACACATGCAGGGAAACTCTAATAGGATGATCCTTGGCCATCTGAGGGTTGTTATATTTGGACTTATATCATTCCAGACAGCAAAGGCCTGAGAGCTTTGCTGGGCATTTGACAAGACAGAGGTTATCCAGCAGTACAAGTCTCAAGAAGGCTTCATCACAGAGCATCTGGGGCCTTGTCAGCATGGATGGGTATGGCAGTGGGGCTCCTCCTCACTGCCTGGCCCTGCCTGCCCAAAGCGCCACCAGCACAATACTCCTGAATTCAAAACACACGTCTTTTCTGCAATTGCATTCACCAAAGCATTTCCAAAATGCTGGAGAGGAGGTCCCCAGGTTCTCCTCTACAACTTCTTTTTTCCCGCACAGTTTGTGGTTTTGTGGAGTATTCACTCTAATCTCTTGGCGTATATAAATCACAGTTGAGTATATTATGTCTCAAATTACCAGATCATTCCTCATTTCTTTCTTTCACTGGTGACCCTGAGTCTTGCCTCTCACGTCTTGTTGTAAAAGAGTTCATCTGGGTGGATGTAACCATTAAGCGATGGAGTACTGGTCTTTCCTATTGAGTTTTTGACCTTTCTCAAAAAAAGAAAAAAAAAAGGGGGGGGGGGGTTACTTTGTATTAAACCAGAAATGAGAACTCACCGGGTGTTCTTTGTGCTACAGTTCATTTATTAGGTGTCAATGTATTTTTTATACATTGATTCTTAGGTCTCAGCATTGCCTGATTTGGCTGAACTGACAGAAGCCTGTTTCCCAACCTACTGATTAATGCCTTCTCCAGTAGAGGTAAGTGTTATGTCCCTTATAATCTTTAACCTTCCAAACAAACTCAAGCAGTGTAAACCCAAATGAGATTCTACTTTTGTTCTAAAATAGAAGTGTCCCAAAACTAAGTGACTTCCCCTTTAAGTGCTTTAAACACTGTTGGTTTTGCTGTATTTTATTTTAGGTTTCTCCTTTACAACCATGTGTCAGCCTGAACCGATTTCCAAAATGAAGGATTTAAGGCCACCTCTTGGAGTTACAGGTAGAAAATACCTTGTACAGCTGCTGCCATGAGATCAAAGCTGAGCCATGGGCCCATCGTCCCTGGGGCTGGAGGGCAGAGAGCTCAGGGCACTCGACACTGGGACACGGGGGCTGTGTGCTCTCAAGCTGGGAGCTGCAGCATCAGGTGGGAGCCCGCAGACTTTTAGCAGCAATGGCTGGGGGCAAACTTCAATTACTCATTGAAGCACAAGTGAAATTCATTTACTTTCATTTACTTTATTGTAAGGGATAAAGGCAGCCTTAACCTCCAGTCGCTGGTCCACAGCAATTTGCCAGGAAAGAAAGAAATATATTTTCAGAAGCATAACATTGGTATGTCCTAGCGCCACAGTGCGTACGTTCCCACACTCCAGGTGACGTCACGTCGTGCGAGGTGAGGAAAGAGAAAGAAACAGGTGGTCCTGCATTTGTGTAGCGCTGTTACACGCATTGCTGCCACCGGCTGACCCGGGCACCGGTCCCTGCCCCACTGGAAAAAAAATTGCCGGTCCACCACATCAGATAGTTTGAGAGTCCAATCTGAGCTCTTTTTCCTGGGTGACATAACCTACGTCAAGTCATAACAGGACATTTGAAGAGAGGAATTACCGGTACAACCTGGTATAATGATAATGATACAAGTGAAGAGTCAAATGTCCCTGTCCCTGACTGCAACACCAAAGAAGGGAAGGACTTTGAACGATGGAAGAAGCAATGAATAAGCAAGGACACTAAGACGTGATTGCAGGCAGTCAGATTGCCCCCCAGAAGTGGAGCTCTGTGAGGGCCAAGGGCACCCAGAGGAATCGGCACTTCTACATCAGTTCTCAGGTATCTACACCCTCCCATGCCCACAGATCTCATTCATCTGCCCTCCAAGGAGCTGGGACTGCTAATTTCATTGACTCATGAGAACTGAGCTGATCTCACCTCAGAGCTTGAGGAAACCCACCCAGGAGAGCTCAGCACTAGACCTTCGCAGTTGCTGGATGCCCAGAAACCTCCCAGCAGGGGCTCAGCACATGTGGTGATCGGGTCAGGTCCCGTCAGTCCAAGACAGTCTGCACCACCCGGTATTACTGTGCGAGACACACAGTGAAGCAAATCCTATTAGAGCTAATGCAAAAAACCCTGAGCACAAACTCCACTTGTGCCCTGTGCCACAGGAGGCTGCAGGGACCAGAGCAGCACAAGGCCAGGCCCAGTGCTGGAGGGAGCCCACCTGGTGGTGTCAAGAGTTAACACTTTGACTGCACCAGTCACACATTCCTCTGCATGGGGTTACTGGGTGCACTGGTCACCACACTCAGCACTGGAGCCAGTCCTGATGGGAGGGCAAGGGCAGGGGCTGCTCTCCCAGCTCTCTCTAGGGAGAAGCCTGGGGACTCTCAGCCTCTCCCCTCAGCAGGCAGCTGGCCCATTTTAGTATCATAGGCAAACTTGGACAGCGTGCTTTCCACCCCCTCATCCAAGGTGCTGATGAAGATGTTAACTAGTGCAGGCCTGAGGACCAAACCCTGGGGTACCTCACTGCTCACATCTCGCCAGGTTGAGTACAACCCATCCACCACTACTCTCTGGGTGTGCCCCATCAGCCAATTTTTGACCTATCCAACTGTGTAGGCATCAGTGCCAGAGTCACTTAATTTATTGACGAGGATGGGGTGAGAGACAGTGTGAAAGGCCTTCTAGAAGTGTAGAAAGACTACGTCCACAGCGACACCATCATCCAAGGATTTACTTACTTGGTCATAAAAAGCAACCTGGTTCATCAGGCAGGACCTGCCTTTGATGAAACCATGCTGATTGCCCCCGAGCATGATCTCCCCTGCAGCCCCCCACAGATGTGCTCCTGGATGATTCTCTCCAAGATCTTCTCCAGGACCGAGGTGAGGCTTACAGGCCTAAAGTTACCTGGGTCCTCCCTCCGCCCTTTCTTGAAAATTGGGACCACTTTACCTAGTGTCCAATCCCCCAGCACCTGGCCAGATGACCACGGATGCTCATACAGCCGGGCAAAGAGCTCCACGATGACCCTTGCCAGCTCCCTCAACACCCTTGGGTGGAGGGCATCTGCGTGTTACCTGGCTTGACGGCAAAGTGTCCTCATGTTCCTCTGTGTCTCCATCCCCCAGCAAACCAACTTGAAAGCTCACCGTACAAGATCATCCAGCCTGGAAGAAAAACCTCATCACTGAGGAAATGACCCCCAAATCCTGCCCTCTCCCGTGCCAACCTTCCAGGTCATTATATGCTGCTGCATCAATAGGGGCATCAGACGACCAATTCCCTGAGCATCTTCCTTGGTATCCTGCAGCTCAAGTAGGGATGTTTTTAGCTCCTTATGTGAAAAGTTAAATAAAAGTATGAGGCCTAGATCTTCAGAGGCCCCACAATGGCTCTTGGCCCCTTGGCAGGCCTGCATTCCAACAAGGACCTAAGTGACAAGAGAGCCCAGTCTGACCAGACTGTCCCTGTGGCAGTCCAGTAGGGATGTTTCTCCACAAAGACACCCCCTCACCACACACCAGCCAAAACCAGGCTTTGGATGCCTTCCTGGGGCACCAATGTCTGGTCAACCCACTTCCTAAAGCACACCTGCAAGCCTGGGGTAATCGCTACCACCACCTGGGGTCTGGACTGTTTCCAGGCACTGCACTGTCACACCTGCCTAGAGCTCAGTGCTTACACTGTCCCCAGCCTTCAGCCCAATCAAGTCTTCATTCCCTCCCCTGGCAGGTGAGTGCACTCAGCACAGTGTGATGGATCCTGGTGGGGGGATCTGAAAACCTGGAGAGACCTATGGCTGACCCTTCCTGTGCCTGGTTTCTCCCTCAGCAACTGGACTGACAGCCAAAATCTGAGGCAAAGGAGATGGTCTGGGCTGTCTGGGAAATTTCTGGGGAGATGGGAGCACTAAGAATAATAGTGAATAATTCTCAGGTCAGCTCACGGCGGATTTCAATATCTGCATCACAATCATCGCAGACACCTCCAAAGGCCAAGTGCTCCTAGGAATGACTGGCCTGCAGCTCAGAGACCAGGTCCGTGATCACTGCATCACACAAGGACTGAGAAGGGACATGTCCTGGAGCCCGCACACACACTCCCCTTGCTGGCAGCCTGGTGCAGGTAGGAGCTCCAGAGGGGACCAGTTACTACCACTGATGGACCTTCCCAATTTGTTCAATCCCATGGGCACCCCCACTCCAGGTGACTTACAGGTTTGTGGGTTAAATCCTGAGTGAGGTTAGCAAGCAAGCAGGGGGCAGAGTCCCCAGGCTTGGGATTGCAACACAGGAGTCCTGCCCCAGCATCCCTTGTGCCCCACCACCGTGTCTGTCTGGGCAAGTCCAAAGGGCACAAGGAAGGCCCTGCCAGGCCCTGCCTGCTCAAGTGGGCAGAGAGGGGAGCAGCTGCAAGGGGCCTGCAGGGTCCAGCCAGGCTCCCCTCCATGCTGCAGTCACCCATTAGTGACCCCGCCACTACCACACTGCCGCCCCTCATACCAATCTCATGAAAAGAGAGCTCAAGGATATTGTCTATAAGCAACCACAAGCCTTTCCCAGGGGTCCAGACCAGGGCTCAGAGTGGACTTTGTCATAAGCAGAAGAAGGAGGGGACTCCCCCGCACCAACCGTCCTTCTCAGGGCACAAGTCTTCAGCTGCTCAGACAGGCCTGATCACAGACCAGAAACACACATGCACAGATCTGCTCTTTTTACCACCTCCCCCAGGCCAGGCCCTGGGCTGACCCCTTTATGCAAACCCCCTCAGGGCTCCCTGCTCAAGTAGCCACCCCAGGGCACTTAGCACCATTGCCCCCAGGAGCTGAGCTTTCCTCCTGTGCTCTTGGTTCCCCCCTCCAGCACCATGACTGCCTTCCTCTGCCCCCTGCTCCTCTTGGTCCTGGCTCCAGGTGAGTGCTTGGGGAGGCTGTGGGAGGTGGCAGTGAGAAGGGAAGATGGGCCAATCCCAACTGACCCTTGTTTTTTCCAGGTGTGCAGTCCCAGCTCCAGCTCCAGGAGTCTGGCCCAGGGGTGGTGAAGCCGGGGGAGACCCTCAGCCTGACCTGCACCGTCACTGGTGGCACCTTCAGCAGCAGTGGTTGGTGGAACTGGATCCGCCAAGCTCCGGGCAAAGGCCTGGAGTGGATGGGAATGTGGGATGGCAGCACACGCTACAATGCAGCCTTCCAGGGCAGAATCACCATCTCTGGGGACTTCTCCAGCAGGAAGTACCACCTGCAGCTCAGCTCCCTGACATCTGCAGACACTGCCATGTACTACTGTGCAGGACACAGTGACACAGAGCAAGGCAGGGGCTGCACAAAAAGGGGAAGCAGATTCCCCAGCAGCTGCTGTGGAAGACACCGAACAGGGCTTGCATGTTTAAGGGAGGGCCGAGGGGAAAGATGATCCCAGTTCCCTCCAGCTCAGGCCCATGCAGATCTGCTCTTCAGGGATGGAGACCCCCAGAGTGCTCAGCTGTCCCCGAGCTCCCTGCAGCATCGAGGTTGCATCGCTGTGAAGGGGACACAGCTCTGACTTAGGCCAGTCCACACCAAGGCCCCTCTCTCCTGGGGCTCATCTCCATCGGGGCCCAGACCCTGGTTGCATAGTGCAAGGGACAGAGGGGCTCTGGTATACCCAGAACTGAGCATCTCTGTGGCTCTTAAATGATATCATTGTCACCCTTGCAGCCTTAACACCTGTCCCAGATGCTCCATCCTCTCCACTAGTGAGCTACTGCCCAGCCCAGTCCTCCCAAAGACCAGACCTGGGATCATCTGTCCGCCATGGTCTCCTTTTCCTCTCAAAGCTGCTCTCTGGTATTATTTTGGCACATCCAGGCCCCAGTTAGGCAGACACAGACAGAGGCAGCTTTCCCTGCCCAACCCAGGTCCTTACTTGAGGAGAGAACTGCAGGCCCTGGTGTCTCCCCAGCACCAAGAGACCATTGCTGGAGGTGAGGTGTGTGTCCTTGTCCTGCCAGTGCCCTTCACCCCTGGCCCCCCTGCTGGAGCTGGGGAGACCTCGGGGCCGGGTTGTGTGTGCGTGCGTGCGTGCGTGCATGTGTGTGTGCTTCCCGGCGCATCCCAATACCTGCTTTGGCTCTGTCTGCCGCAACACACGTGTGCACATTTCCAGACCCATTTCATTGTCACTTTAAGCAACTTCATTGGTGTCAAAGCTCACGTGACATCACTTCCCGATTTGATGCCACTTCCTAGGTGCTAAAAAGTTAATGATCCGGCCCCACATTGAAAAAGGTTGGACACCCTTGCCATAGACTTACCTGTTTGCAGCTGCCTGGGCTGATCCCACCACCCTGCCTGGCTCTTTGCCAGGCATGAGAGATCCTTGCAGGCAGGAAAGCTGCCAGCCTGCAAAAGGAAATCCACTGTGCCTGTGATTATGTCCTTTGAAGAGGAAAATCCACATTTTTTTTCTCCTTTAAATAAGAAAGAGTCTGCATTTTTAAGCAACAAAACACAGATGCCTGCCATGAGTAAGGACAGCCCTGGGGCTGCAGAGCCCCCGTCTGTGCCCAGCCTCTCCTGCCTGCTGAGAGTCTCCCTTGTGATAGGGAACATTAATGAGCTCCTTATTCCTGCTCCTTTTCACTTCTTCCACATGTAGGCTTGGGGAAGGATTGTGGAAATCTAGGGCTCTGGGGCTTCCTTCCTGGGCCTTATTATTTACCCACTTACTCCTTCCTTCAAGTGTCTTCCCTGCTAGCTGAGTCCAGCCCAGAGGTGGTGAAGACTGGAGAACCTTCCCACTAACCTGCGCTGTCCCAGGTGACTCCATCAGCAGTGCTTGTGCTTGGAGCTGGCTCCAGCAGCCTCCACGGCAATAGCCATAGACACTGCCGGAGGCCGAGTGCACCTGCGAGTGACAGCCCTGCATCCCAGAGACACAGCCCCGTATCGCTCAGGGCCACTGGTTCCAGAGGCTGAACTTCCCTGAAGTTGCTCCAGCCGAGAGCCCCGGGGGTGCCTCATCCTCAAACATGACAACATGGCTTTCCACAACCAAGACTGCCTCCAAAATAGAGGCCCAGCTGTGGGCACCAAGATGCCCCCATTGCGCTGACCTCTGCAGGGGCCACCTGGGAGTGGGACTGGGAGAAAAATGCCCCCCCAACCCTGTACAACACCCTCATGATGGAGAGGGCATCTGCATTAACTGGGCTGAAAACCCCTGCACTTGCCTGCTGACTTCTAGCACAGGTTCAGCACCCGCTGCCTTGTAGCAGAGTCTCTCTACCCCCTGAGGGTACTTGGGAAGAACATAACAGGTACACAGGGGTGGGTGGGGACAGAGCACTGCCACCTCCCAGGAGCAGGGCTGGGGCAGGGTGAAGGCAGTGGCACCCCCCTGCAGGCCACACAGGCACCGGCCGGATGTGGGGCAGGGAGCTTATACACGGTGGCTGCCATCACCATCCACCGCTCCACACCACCACTAAGCCGCGCGTTCGAATAGCTGGTCGCACATGCAGCTCTCTGGGTGCTGATGGGTGGCATGCAACTGGCCAGGTGCATGACCTGTCAGCAGTCCTCAGAGCTGCATGTGCGACTGCCATGCAAAAGCAGGGTGCAACGGCATGGGGTGGTGGGTGTAAGCCCCCTTCCCTCTCCCCACCTGGCATCCAGCAGAGCCCATCAACTACTACGAGCACGGGTCCTGCTCGGCTCAACTGGCCCTGGGACTGCACAGGTGAAGAGCTCTTCCAACCAGCCATGCGACCCGAGGCAAAGCTGCTCAGGCCCTGATCTTGTGATCTTCTCCCTCCTGTGCAGTGCCTTGAAGGATCAGAGACCTCACCATGGGGCCAAAGCAGTGCATGAAGATGAGGTGCAGCATATGAAGCCCTGCACCAGTGCCCTGTGGCCCTGGAGGGTATTTGACCCCTGGTCTAGAGCTCAGCTCCCTTCCTCCCCCAGTAAGTAGCCCAGCCGTACCATCCAGACAAGGTCACCTGAGTATGCCTGATCCTGACCCTGCCTGGGCTAGCCTGTCTCTGGATTGCAGCACCGCAGCACCAAGCAAAGACATCTGGGTGGCCTGACCATACCCCTCCAGCCCTAAACATGCCAGCAGCAACATTAGTGCCTGCCTCTAACTCCAGGCCTAGCCCGCGGCTCCAGGAGGCTAGCAGCCCCCTGCAATGCTCTGGACCTGACTTACCAAAGGGCTCCTCCATGTCTGGTCACCACCCCGCCACTCTGTGGCCCCAGTTACATTTCTTAAAAAATGTTGCAAACCCCTGCTCTGCAACACTCCTGCATTCACCCTCTCACACCAGGACAGGGGATTACTCCTACACACAAATCCAAAGACCACCACAGCAATGGCAACAGCACAAGCAACCAGCCCAGAAACACCAACGGAAGAAAAGCAGGCACAGCATGGAGATAAGAGGTTAAAAATGAGTGTAACAAGGGGGACACAGCGAACAGCACCCAAGGGAGCTGTCAGCTCCAGCCAGGACAACAAAGCCCAGGGGCCAAAGAAAGATGCATCGAGGCAGCGCCCAGCCTCTCTGCAGGGATCCAGCTCTGACAGTGCCAGAGTATGACACGTTTAGGGCCTAAGCTATGTCCAGTTTAAGAGGCCCCATGCAATAAAAATGATACTTTATTATTCTCACAGAAAAGACAGTGAAAATATAAATATGAAAGCTTAATATTTTCATATATACAAAGCCAAAGGCACAAAGATTTTTCCCCCTGATACCCACAAAAATGGAGTTTCATGAATTTGTAATATATTGTTATTTCCGCACACATTTATGAACTTAATGTGAATAATAACTGTGGAGCCATATGCATGTCTGTTTTGTCATATTAGAATGAAAATGTCCATATTTAGAGTCATTTTCCCAGATCTCCTTTATTTACCAACTGATAACTATTAAACTTGATCTTGAGTCAGGTTTTGATTCTTTTGTAGAGGTCCCTCATATTGTGAGGCCCTAAACTGTAGCTCGATTGAGTCATTTATGCCTAAATGCGGCGCTGAGCTCTGAGCCCCCATCCCACAACCGGAAGCCCAGGGCAGGGGCACAAACCTCTCCTCAGCTTCCTCTCCAGGCCGCTGCTCTCACAGCTTCTCAAGAGCAACAAACAGCCTCCCCACTGCAGTGCCAGGGGCAGCTGGGCTGAGCCTGCTGGTGCTGATGAGGAGAGGATTGAGATAATTAGGTCCCTCATTAACCCTTTCCAGCCTGCTGCCCTCTAAGCCCCCTAGTCCCCATCATGCCATGGAAGGGGTGCATCAAACTTATGTATAGAGGATTCAAGATACCCCAGCAGGCTCACATTACCCCTCTGCAGGCAATCCCATGGGTCAGGTCCCTGCAGCTAAGCCCCCGCCACAGCTGGAGAAACCCCAGTAAGGATTCCCTTTTGAAAGCAAGTCAACCCTCTGTTGCACTGGCCAGGAATCAAAGCCAGGTCTCCCATATGGCAGTCAATAGTAGTACCACTGAGCTATCTTTGCCAGGTTTCTAGTGAGCAACTCCAGGCTCTAGTGCCTCAAGGATCCTCCATGTGTTGTCTGCACACTGAGCTGCCCAGCTTCATGCCACAGCACGGCTGGAAAAAAACCTGAGCTGCCACCTGCAACTCGGGGCTTTGATCCCTCTGGGACCCACTGCACACCACCCCTGGGAGGGTAGGGGGCTGTGGATCAGGGGTGAAGGGCACTGGTAGTGTATGGTGTGGGCTATGCTAAAGTGTTATATGTAGCCATTGCACCCAGCTCTGGGGTGCATCTCTGCTCTCCCCATACACCCTTATATGCAGCTGTTACACCCAGAGCTGGGAGCATATCTGCCATGCCCATGCACTGTTATATGGAGCTATTACACCTCGGAGCTAGTCTACCCCATGCCATGCCATGCCACGCCACACTGGGGGACTCTCTTTGGCACCCCTGACCACATGGGCTGGACCAGGGACAATTTCCAGCTGTAATCCCAGCCCCAAAACAAACCCAGTTCCAGGAAGACCAGTAAGCTAGGAAAACCACAGAGGCATGACATGGGGTTGGGGTTTTTGGTTGTAGCCGTTTTTTGTTTTTGTTTTTTTTTTTCCTCAGGACATAGGCAGGCAAGGTTCTTTGAATAAATGTGATATCTTTTCTTACACCAACTGAGGAGTTGGAAAAAAATGCTCAGACTCAGTGTTCAATCCACTCCTCATCCTTTCTTACTCAGACAAGGCTGCACCTGGGGAGACACCCTACAGCCTCTGGCTCTGGGCAGGGCACACCACATCTCACCCCCTCTCCTCCGAATACCAGGGGAAATGGGGCTGGGATCCACACACTGTCTCCTCCTGCAGCAGCTGCCCAACCCCAGTGCAGCCAGCTCCGAATGGGGCAGGATCCGAGCTGCTGAAGTGCTGGCAGCACCTCACAGCGAACACCCTGCTCCCAGCCCCATGTCATTGCAAAGTCTCAGACGGGCCCGAGCCAGGTACCGCCCAACCTGGTCTGAGCACATCTGAGCCACAATGGCCGGGCACACAGTCCAGGCAGGAGTGATCCTGGATCCATGGAGCTCCCCTGGGAGGGGGTCTCAGACCAGGAGACACCATCTGCCTTGTCTCAAGATCCCAACCTGGCTCTGGGGTTCTTGGGGAGTGGGATCTCTCTGGCTGGAGCCCTTTAAACTTGGGTTAAGAGGCAGGGGTGGGAGGGGGAGCTGGAGCAAATGTCTCCAGGGAGCATCTCCACCCCTCTCAGAGAAGGTCAGTCCCTGGCTAAGCCAATGGCACCCAGGGGAGAACAAGCCACCGCAGAGAGGAGTGTGCACCCTGTTTATATGGAGTACAGCATGCAAACAGCACCCAGCTTTTTCTGCCAAATGTCCGAGGGCTCCCACCTGCTCCAGTCCGACAGCAGGGACCCTCAGCACAAGGGAAAAAGGACCGAGGTCAGATGACCCCAGCCGGGTGACTATCTAGCCTCCTCTTGAAGACCTCCAAGCTAGGTGATAGCACCACCTCTCTTGGGAGCCCATTCCAGATCCCGGCCACCCTTACTGTGAAAAATGTTTTCCAAATATCTAACCTAAATCCACTCTCAACAAGTCTACACCCATTATTCCTAGTCACTCCCTGGGGTGCCTTAGTAAACAGCGCATCCCCCATTCCCCATTGACCTCCCCTAATAAATGTATAGGCGGCCACAAGATCTCCCCTCAGCCATCTCTTGTGAAGGCTGAAGAGATTCAGCACTCCCAACCTCCCCCCATAGGGGCTATCGCAAAGGCCACTAATCATGCAAGTGGCTCTCCTCTGGACCCTCTCCAGATTCTCCGTGTCCCTCTTGAAGTGTGGCACCCAGAACTGGACACTAGTTTACGCCCTGTGTTGCTCTGAGCTTTCCTTTTGCCCGCTATATGCCTGAAGAAGGACTTTTTATTGTCCTTGATTGTTGAAGCCAGCCTGAGCTCAAGCCCCGTCTTGGCCTGTCTAGCTGATTCCCTGCAATAGCGCGCCAGGGAGATATATTCCTCCTTGGTGGCTGCTCCCTGCTTCCATTGCCCATACATCTCTTTCCTTGTCAGACAGGTTCGTGAGTCCATGGCCTCACACTCTTCCTCTGGGGTTCACCTTCCAGACCCTCCAAACAAAGGGTAACCCACCCGGTTGTGGGGGCTAGGAGTTAAGGGGCCCCGACCCGCCTTTCGCTGGGGTAGTAGCTGGCCTGGCATTTCCCGGGGGCTCCCACACCACCCACTCCAGCAGGGTGCAGTTGTAGGTCATGCCCAGGACCAGGAGCCTCCACACCATCCCCTGCAGCTCCTCCCTTACCTCCAGATGATATCAGCAGCCCTCCAGCCAAATGGAGGGCAGCAGAACTGCCCTGTTTACACGGACAGCCCCCGATTCAGAATGGCTGCCCTCATCAGGCACCTGGCAGCTGCCAGCTCCAGGCCCTTCAAGTGGCTGGCACCAACAGTGCCCTGCCACAGGTGCCTATACAAAAATGTGTCTCTCCAAAGCAAGAACATTTACTTTGGCACCATATTTATCTGCAGCATGATGAGCATGGAAAGGACATCTGTTTCAGACTGACTCATCTGCCCTTCCGTGTGTCAGGGCTTGTCAGTACTGTCCAGCACATGCAGTCAGATGCGGCCATTTAGGAGCCCCAGGACACAGGGCTGCAAGGCACTCCTGTGGCATGGGCTCCACTGCTCTGCTCTCTTCGCCCCCATGCCCTGGAGTCCTTGTCACAGCCTAGTCACACAGGGACTCCACCAATCATCAGTGTTGGGACAAGTCATCAGAAGTCTGCATTGGATGGACACAGAGAGGGGGGTCATCAGTGCAGAGGTTCAGGCTCTCTTCATCCCACCACGTAGCAGGTTGCACAGCCCGGTGCTCATGTAAGCTGAATACTGCACCAGCCAGGGCCCCTCACCAGCCCGACCCTGCTCCCAACTCTGATCAGGTTCCAAAGCACACGGGTCCTTTTTACCACAAAACTCTGTTTCCCTGCCATGGTGAGATGTCAGGGGAGCAGGTAGGCAAGTCCAACACTTTTCAAGAGGAACTGTCCAGGAAGAAGGGAGTGAACATCTGGGATCCCTTACAGGATTTGAGATAGGAGGTGTCACAGCCAGAGAGAAAGGCTCCCATCACTAGTTTGTCGGTGAACAGGCTTCCGAGGTAGTACTATGAAGAAACACCCTGTTGTACGAAAGTGGCTGCACTAGGAAAGGTGACCTACTGCTCGTGTCTCTGTGGTGGAAGAGGTGGAGGTGCCAAGAGAAATGCCAGAGGACGGAGAACAAACTGCAGTGCCAGGACAAAGTAAGCCATTTCAGGGAAGAGAGGCAGCCCGTGGTGAATCTCAGTGCTGTGTGGGAGGCTTGGGGCATGGCGACCAGAGCCCGGCTCCTTCAAGAGGCTCTGCACCATCTCAGGGCAGCTCACGTATCATTCACTCCTTGATAGCAGAGGAAGGCAGGAACTTCTGGGGGAAATGGGACTGCGAAAGACAGCACAGCCCCACAGAGAGATGGCCGTGCTGGCAGCTGTTGCCTGTGCCGCTCATCCAGGCAAGTGGGTTCCTCAAGGGAACCATGTTTCTAGGACAGTGATACAGGGCAGGTCCCCAGGCTCCGGCTGCTCATTGCAGGTAGGAGGTGGAGCTGCCCTGCAGTCCTGGGGATCCTCTGGGGCAAGTCGTGGAGTCATAGCTGCTTGGCCTTGTGTTCTCCCCGTCCTCAGCAGTGCCAGGCACTGGTTGCACCCCAGCGCCGCACTTTGGCTACGCTGTGCTGATGCTCCTGCTGTGACCGAAACCCTCAAGGCCCCAGGCTGCAGGGTCCTGCCCAGCTCAGCGCAGTCATTGCACTTTGGATGAAGGAATGATTTAACCCCAAGGTAAGTGTGGCAGAGTACCATTTCTGCCTCTCCCAAACTCTCTCTGACAATTTGGTTACCACGGTCACTGCAGGGGGCAGACACCCCGGCCCCAGCGGTTAAGCACCCACTTTGATTGCCTTCAAGACACATTTAGATGCTTATCTTGCTGGGATCCTATGATCCCTGATGACTTCCTGCCCCTGGAGCTGGGTATTGGACTCAACGATCCTTTGGAGTCCCTTCCAGCCCTAATGTCTATTAAATCAAGTTGGGGATGGTCCTGCTCTGAGCAGGGGATTGGACTAGATGACCTCCAGAGGTCCTTATCTAACTTTCCATGATACTATGCTAAATGAGCCTGGCCCAGGGGTGGTGATGCCTGGACAGACCCTCAGCATGACCTGCACCGTGTCTGGATTCTCTCTCCCCAGCTGGGATGTGCTCTGAGCTATCTGAGGTGGAGGAGGCACCATCTCTAACAGTGCTCTCCAAAGCCACCTCAGCATCAGCACAGACACATCCAGCAGTCAAATGGACCTGCACCTGACCACGGTCCAGCCTGGAGACACAGCCCAGTATAACTGTGCTAAAAATATACAGAGTGAAGGATAACCTATGGGAGCATGCACAGAAACCAGCCCTGCCAGACCCACCTGCCTGTGTGAGAGTCAGAGGAAACAGCTTCCAATGCCATGCTCAGCCTGCTGGGTTAGACACATCAAGTCTATTAGATCACAAGAACCAGCCAGGTGTCGCCTCGCAGGAGCACTGATTAACGTATACTGTTCACACAAAGGTGTTGTTGAAGCACTGGCAATAGTATGCCTCGCTAGCAAACCTGAACAATGCATGAAATCCTTACCAAAAAAACTTGTCACGTGGGCCAGATGTGCACTCCTGCCAGGAGATGGAAGGCAGAAATTATGGTACAAGGCAGCATAGTCCAAAACCAGGATAAAGCTGGAACAAAAACTTCTGGGTCAGAACATGGAACAAGGCTCTGGAACAGGACAGTTTGAGACATTCAAGAAACAAGATGGAGTTTAACACAATATTCAAATCATGGTATAAAAGGAGAATTGGAAATTCTGGGAAATTCCGCTGGCCTGGAGGAGCCTGCATGGTGCTGTGCTGACTACCTTGTCACATGTACAAGTGCCTTAGCTCCTCGTCTGATGTACTTGTTAGGGCAAAACGTGTTAGGGCTGTGCCTGCATACAATAAACCTGGCCAGATCTTTGCCACCAAACTGAGTCTGATGTCCTTCTCTAAGACAAGACTGGTGTTGGCATCTCTTGGCTGTGGCTTGTCGACACTGCAGCTCCTGAGACTTCAACACTGACAACACATCAATAACACCCAATGAGGACAACAGCAACGATGACAACGATAACCAAAAATGACACCAGCCAGCAGGAAGCAGGAGTCACTACTAACATCTGGCACCTGGAGTGCAGCAGCCATGTGAGTTCACCCTCTGAGCTGAGCAGGGACATCGCAGCCCCACGGTGGTGACCAGAGAGAGCTCACTGGGTTTCTCCAGTGCAGAAGGAGAGACCAGCACCCATCATGAATGTGATCCCTGCATCCCCCTGGGAAACAGGCCCCATTCAGCCCCAACAGGTAAGGGAGAAGAGCAGAGAAAAGGAGATGATGAAAGCAACAAACCTGTGTGTTTCAGCCCATGCAGGCTGCTTTGTAGCACATAAAGTACCCCAGCACCCTCTCTGGGAGCATCTGCCATGGAACGGTTTGTCCCAGCCCTTCTTATATCCCAGCCACTAGACAAGCAAATGGACACATGCCGGGAGGCTGATGGGCACAGGGGATAACACACAGGAAGGATCCCCAGCACCTGATGGATTGTGGCTGCCTGAATCTATCCAGCAGCCTGAGCAATCCCCACCGTCTGCTCAGCGCCCTGCCCTGCCTCAGGGGGATGAGTCTCCGTCACACAGACTCTGACCATTTGAGTCCTGCCAGCACTGCTCTCAGTTCTTATCCCCAAAAGGGAAAGCACATACAAATCCCTGCCCAGGGGCTCCACAATGGTGTGGCTTTGAGGGGACAGGTCCCTTCAGCAAAGGGCAAGGAAATAAGCCCCCAGAGCCTGGTGTGGGAGGTACCCAGACACATGGGATGGGAGGGTCCAGCCACTGTCTGTGCCCAGCACAACTGATCCCCCTCCCTGGGGAAAGCAGCAGGGTGGTATAAGGCAGGGGACATGCAAATCACAGACAGGCTGTCAGCTATAAGTCACACTGTCCTGTTGTCCAGGCAACACTTGCACAGACAACCCATAGCCCTCAGGTCCAGGCAGTGACCACCAACACACAAGAGCTTCCCCCAGCACCAGGCAAGATGGGACTTGGGCTCCACCTGCTTGTCCTGGCTGCAGCTCTGCAAGGTATGTCATCTTCCCACAGGTAGGGAAGGGGAGCTTTGCATGGATGCTGCCCTGATACTAATTACTCTTGGATCCTACCTTGCTTTTCAGGTGCCTGGTCCCAGGGGCAGCTGGTAGAGTCTGGAGGAGATGCGAGGAAACCTGGAGACTCTCTACGCCTCTCCTGCAAAGCCTCTGGGTTCACCTTCAGTAACTACTACATGGCATGGGTCCGCCAGGCTCCTGGGAAGGGGCTGGACTGGGTGGGTGGAATTAGCAGTGGTGGATCCGGCCAGTGGTACTCCCCGGCTGTTAAGGGGAGATTCACCATCTCCAGAGACAACTCCCAGAACATGCTGTACCTGCAGATGAGCAGCCTCAAACCCGAGGACACAGCCCTCTATTACTGTGTTAGAAACACAGTGACTCAAACCCTATTCAAGGCAATACAAAATCCCAGCTCAGATCCTCCCTTCTAAAATGCCAGGAGGGGGCAGCCACGCTGCACAGCACAGCCCTGCACAGAGGCAGGAGGGGAGACAGGGGACAGGGGAGAACAGACCCCAGCCTCGAGACTTTTCCACTCCAGGAGCCCTGACAAAAGCCACCCCCAGCCCCAACTCTGCAGACATGGCTCCAGGCCACAGGAAACCCCAGGCAGGTCCTTCTCAGTGCATGTCCCAGGAGGACAGCAGGTCCAGTGGCAGCAGCAGCCTGGGCAGAGTGGGGTGTACCCAGCTCAGGATGTGGGGGGAGGAAGAGGTTTGATCTGAACAAGCTTTGGCTCCATCACCTGCTGCTGCCCGGGGCTCTGCCCCACACAACCGTTCACCCTCACTGCTGGCCACCCACCAAAAACACACACACCTGCTTCCCCAAGACAGCCTCCCAAGGCCCACCCTGCTCCCCAACCCACCCACGCACTCCTGCTCTTGCTGCCCCAATCTGATGAGCTGGGGCTCATGCCACAGGAAAGTCTGACCCAGATCCAGGGCAGGGCGCTAGCTATCAGACACTGGTTGGACAAGGCAGCAGCTGCCTGGCATGTTGTTAATCCTGGACACATGCAACACTAGGAAAAAGCATGTCTTGTGACCACAGGGAAATCAAGGATCCTTGACAGATTATTGGGTTTTTCTGGGTCCTGTTGGTCTCCACAACACCCCTTCTCTATAGTGTGAATCCAAGTGCCAGGACCTGTCCATAAGACTATACCAGTTTCCCTGGAGAATGCCCTTCTCCCTGGGAGAGGGGAGGGGGCCCAGCCCCAGCCCAGCCCAGCCCAGGGACCCCTTCCTGAGGCAGCTGAGGCCACTCCTCCCTGCCCCTCCTGCTTCCCCAGTTTCCTGCTCCCCTCTCTCCTGGGGGGCTGCTCCCAGGCAGCTGGGCAGTGTCTGCCTCTGCACATCCCTCCTCTCCCAGCCCCAGCTCCCGCTGCAGCCCCAAGCTGCCTGGGTAAGCCTGCTGGAGCAGCTGGGCTCATGAGCAGCTCTGCCACATCTGGGGAGGAAACAGCCCCTCATTTTCCCTTCCCACCCTGCTGCCCAGGGGGAAATGGTGCCTAGGACTCAGTTCAGTGCTTGTTGCCCCCTCAGCACCTCTGGGCAGCATCCAATCCATGGCTCTGGATAAGGCCCTAAGCAAGACCGAAAAGGAGTCACTCCAGAGCTCACCTGGCTCTGGGCTGCAGGGAGAACCTGTTTCCTGGTTTGGGGACCTTTCATATAAAAGCTGAGACAGGCACAAAAGGACAGTTTTTCCTGCGACACACTGTAGATCTCCGGCTTTGGAGCTGAATCAATCTAGTCTGCTTCGCCCACAAGCTGAGGTGAACCACGTGCACCACGTGCAGTTGTATATGTGGCAGAAGGCACGTCAGCGCCCAGAAAACTGCAGTGTTGCACTTCTGAAATAAAGCACCTCCGAGGCGTTTTAGTTCAAAAGCGCACCACCACCATTTTCTCAGTGGTGACACGCATTTTGCTGCTTACACAACTGGAATCGTCACAGTGCCGGGCACTTTTCAAAGCACCCAGCACTGTAGCACTTGCAAGTGTCAAATGCCGAAAGAGATGGGTTAAGGGCCGACAGAGGTCATATCAATTACATCCCCTGAAAGACCTGTTCACATTATCATAGCTAGGCAGTATCTCCAAGGGGAGCAGGCCAGCAGATAGAGCACATCTGCTGTCCTACACATAAATTTATCTTGAGATATTCAGAGGCCTTAAAGGGGCTTTGGGGCACAATTTCTGAAGGAATCAGAAGCCCCTTGGGCATTCGTCTTAACCACTTCTAAGTAGAAGAGGCTGGGATCATTTGTAAAGGAGGTGTTTCACCTACTGGACACACACACAAAGCCCAGTCTCATCCCAGATGGGACCCTTAACACTCCCAGGGGCTACAGACAAGGTGGGATTGCCAGCCTGGGGACACCATGGGCTGTGAGGATCTGGGGCTGTATTCCCCAAGGAGGGTTGGCCGACTCCAGAGATGCTCTGTAATCCCTGGCTCTGGGCCCTGCAGCTGTGCTTCCCCTGAAGTCCCTATCTAGAAACCAATAAAGCCTCCTGTAGCTACCAAAATTTGTAGCACCTGTGCGTAGTTAGTCTATAAGGCACAGCTCTACCCCTGCCTTCTTCAAACCTGTCCCCAGCCAAGGGCTCAAGCCACAGTCTTGGCTGCTGAACAGACGGCAGAGGACTGCTAGCGTAGGGGTGTCAAGGTCATATGCACACACTTCTGCTCTGTACATGGCATGGCTGGGGACATGGCGACACAGGGCAGAGCAGGGGCAGCACAGAAAATGGAAAAAGAGTCTGAACGGACATGCAACAAGCATCTCAGCCTCCTGCCCTGCACTTTGCCCCTGCTCAGCATTAACTAAGGGAAGAAGCTGAGCCCAGTCCAAGATCCAACACACACCGGCCTGCCTGCCCCTCCAGCACTGCACAGCTCCAACTCCAGGGGAAGATCCCAAGCTCAGGCCCCATCACCCCAACCGTCCTGGGACAGGCCTGGTGGGAGGGAGAGCCCCTGGAGCCAGCACCCAGGAGTCTGCAGACAAGTCTCCCTTGAGATGAAGCCAGGGAGCTCTCCAAGGAGCTCCCATTGCACCAAGGAGAGGACAAACCATGCATGAACCAAGGAGAGTCATGCAGAGGGAACCTAGAGCTGCAATCCCCTGCCCATCAGCACCAGCTGCTCCCCCAGGCTCAGCCCATCTGCCCCTGGGGCTGCAGTGGGGACACTGTTTGCTGCAGCTTGGAGAAGCTGTGGAGGAGCGTCCTGCAGAGGAAGCTGAGGGGAGAGGGCTCTGTGCTCCTGCCCTGGCTCCAGTCTGTTCCTCAAAGCTGGAGCCATGCACAGAGGCTTGGGGTGGCCTCAATGCATCCTTCTTTGCCCCTGGGTGCTTTGTTCTCCTGGCTGGGCCTGGCAGCTCCCTTGGGTGCTCTGCTCAGTGTACCCACCATGTTGCACTCATTTTAAACCTCTGACCTAGCTCCTGACTCTTTCGCTTCCAATTGTGCTGAAAACTCAGGTGATGTTGTGGAGTTGGGGGTGCAGGTTTCTCCCAGCCCCTCTCCCAGGCTCATGCAGCGGTCAGCCCCTTGGTGGCATGATTCATAGATTCATAGATGTTAGGGTCGGAAGGGACCTCAACAGATCATCAAGTCCGACCCCCTGCATAAGCAGGAAAGAGTGCTGGGTCTAGATGACCCCAGCTAGATACTCATCTAACCTCCTCTTGAAGACCCCCAGGGTAGGGGAGAGCACCACCTCCCTTGGGAGCCCGTTCCAGACCCTGGCCACTCGAACTGTGAAGAAGTTCCTCCTTATGTCCAGTCTAAATCTGCTCTCTACTAGCTTGTGGCCATTGTTTCTTGTAACCCCCGGGGGCGCCTTGGTGAATAAATCCTCACCAATTGCCTTCTGTGCCCCCGTGATGAACTTATAGGCAGCCACAAGGTCGCCTCTCAACCTTCTCTTGCGGAGGCTGAAAAGGTCCAGTTTCTCTAGTCTCTCCTCGTAGGGCTTGGTCTGCAGGCCCTTGACCATACAAGTTGCCCTTCGCTGTACCCTCTCCAGGTTATCCGCATCCTTCTTGAAGTGCGGCGCCCAGAATTGCACGCAGTACTCCAACTGCGGTCTGACCAACGCCCGATAGAGGGGAAGTATCACCTCCCTGGACCTATTCGTCATGCATCTGCTGATGCACGATAAAGTGCCATTGGCTTTTCTGATGGCTTCGTCACACTGCTGGCTCATGTTCATCTTGGAGTCCACTAGGACTCCAAGATCCCTTTCCACCTCTGTGCCACCCAGCAGGTCATTCCCTAGGCTGTAGGTGTGCTGGACATTTTTCCTCCCTAGGTGCAGCACTTTGCATTTCTCCTTGTTGAACTGCATCCTGTTGTTTTCTGCCCACTTGTCCAACCTGTCCAGGTCTGCCTGCAGCTGTTCCCTGCCCTCCGGCGTGTCCACTTCTCCCCATAGCTTTGTGTCATCTGCAAACTTGGACAGAGTACATTTCACTCCCACGTCCAAGTCGCTGATGAAGACATTAAAGAGTATCGGTCCAAGGACCGAGCCCTGCGGGACCCCACTGCCCACACCCTTCCAGGTCGAGACCGACCCATCCACCACGACTCTCTGGGTGCGACCCTCTAGCCAATTCGCCACCCACCGGACTGTGCAGTCATCCACATCACAGCCTCTTAACTTGTTCACCAGTATGGGTGGGATACCATATCGAAGGCCTTCCTGAAGTCTAAGTATACGACATCCACCCCTCCTCCTGTGTCCAGGCGTTTCGTAACCTGGTCATAAAAAGAGACTAGGTTGGTCAGGCACGATCTGCCCGCCACAAACCCGTGCTGGTTTCCCCTCAGCATAATTTGTCCTGCCGGGCTCTCACAAATGTGAGCCTTGATAATTTTTTCAAAGACTTTACCAAGGATGGAGGTGAGACTGACCGGCCTATAGTTGCCCGGGTCCTCCTTCCTCCCCTTTTTGAAAACGGGGACCACGTTAGCCCTTTTCCAGTCCTCCAGGACTTGGCCCGTGCGCCATGAGCATTCGAATATTCCCGCCAGTGGCTCTGCAGTGATGTTGGCCAGTGCCTTCAGCACCCTCGGATGGAGCCCATCCGGGCCTGCCGACTTAAAGGCATCCAGTTCTTCCAAGTGACTCTGCACCATCTCAGGGTCTACGCATGGCAGTCTGGCGCCTTGCTGCTGCCTCTCTACAACCCCAGTGAGAGACTTGTCGTGCCCCTCGCTTAGGAACACTGAGGCAAAGAACTCGTTGAGAAGTTCAGCCTTGTCCCCCCTATCTGTCACCAATTGTTTCTGCCCATTTAGCAGCGGTCCTATTCCTCCCTGGGCCTTCCTTTTACTCCCTATATATCTAAAAAACCATTTTTTTGTTGTCCTTTACTTGGGTTGCCATCCTCAGCTCCATGGTAGCTTTGGCCCGCCTAACTGCCTCCCTACAAGCACAAGCAGAGGAGGTATATTCGTCTTTAGTGATCATGTTCCTACCCAGAGCTGTGCCTGCTGTTTGGAGGCAGTCCTGGCTGTGGAAAGCCAAGTTGTCATGAGGGATTGCAGCTCTAGGAGATAATTAGGTCCTTCATTAACCCTTTCCAGCCTGCTGCCCTCTGAGTGCTCATCACAGCATGTTAAGGATGAATCAGGTTTAAGTATAGGAGGAATTAAGTCATCTCAATGGTCTCTCAAAGGTCACATTTCAACTCTGCAGACACCCTGCAATAGCCAAGTCCCTGCAACTCAGCTTCCTCCACAGCAGGAGACACCCCTACCCTGCCCCATACAGCTTTCCAGGAAGGGAATGCCCCCCAGTTCAGCAGGGCTCATGCCTGGGCAGAGCCAGGGATGTCCAGAGATACTCAGAGGCCTGCAAGGTGCCTGCTGTGCCCAGGAAAAGTCTCCCCAGGGGCAACAACACAGAACCGGGGAGGTTTCTGCCCCCTCAACCCAGCCCAAAACCAGGCAGTTTCCTCCAGCAGGGAAACGCACCTCTCCCCACCCCATGTGTTTGCCAGGCCCCTAAACCTCACACTCACCCCACTCCCACTAGGGCTATGGCTCTGACCTGCAGACACACGCTCCCCGCCTTACCAAGCACCAAGCTGGCTCGCAGGGGTCTGGTCACTCCTTAAAACTTGATGTTTTTCCTGGTTGTTACTCAGTTTTTTGAGATGTTCCCAACCAGATAACCCCTTGGCACTGAAAAAGGTATTTTCATTTAAATGTAAACTCTTTATATAGCAAGATTTTCCCTGTCAATTAAGGCTTGGGACCCTCTTGATTTACACAATTAAAAGAATGCTTTGAAGAGGTCTGAGAAAGCTGTAAAGAAGCAACCAGTGTACTTCAAGAGAGGTCACGTTAGTGTGTGTGTGAGAGAGAGAGAGAGAGAGAGAGAGAGAGAGAGACTGATTTGGTGGCAGGAGGAACCCAGCCCTACTGAAACCGAGTCCTGCAAGATAGCTCCATTGGGGTGAGGACTTGCAGAAGGGAGCGATACAGCCCCATATAAAAACACATGTAACACAAGCAGCACATTGATAGAATTACAAAGGGCTTTTAAATGTATCCCTAATAAATGAGCACATCCCAAAGTGATGGGCAAATCTGGGAACACCAGCACCCAACATGACCCACTGGGTCCTAGCCCCATCACTTCTGGGTGCCATCATGTCCTGTCCACCAGGCAGATAGGAATGTCTTATCCCAATTGAGGAGGGAAGGACTAGAGGGACCAAGGCTGCTATCCAAGGGCCCCAGAGGAACTCATACCCTGTAAGCAGGAGAGCAGAGAAGAGGATGGGGCAGAGTCCATGTCCCCTACCCACGGCCAGGACCCAGCAACAGAGTCCAGGGCCAGCCCTTCTCCTCTTTCTGTGGTGATCCAACCTCTCGCTCTGGGCCACAAACTCAGAGCCCTGTGCAGAGAGAGGAGGGCCCTGTGCTGAGCACTCCCAGCCCAGGGCTGCTCACACCCTCCTGGGACCTGCATGCAAATCCCTGCCCTGGGGCTCCTGATTAAATACAGCCTCTGGGCTGTGGAGCCTCAGTCCATGCCCAGCTCCCTCCTGTCTGCTGGGAGTCCCCTTTATTTCAGGGCAACAGCAATGAGCTCCTTATTCCTACTTTTCTTTCTTCCCTCTTCCCACTGTTTCCGCCACAACCTACATGGAAGAGAAGCCAGGGCTCTGGGACTTCCTTCCTGGACCTTATTTTTCACATACTCTCTCTTTCCTTCAGGCGTCCTCTCTGCTAAGCAGCTGGTTGAGTCTGGCCCAGCAGTGGTTTTTGGTGGCACCGGATCCAGCAGCCTCCTGGGAAAGGGCTGGAGTGGATGGGGCACATTACCTCCAGTGGTAGCACAGGCTACAACCCATCCCTCCAGAGGTGCATCACCATGTCCAAAGACAACTCCAAGAACCAGGTTTTTGTGCAGCTGCGCTCTCCGACAGCTGCAGACACCGCCACATCTTACTGCGCCAGAAAATGTGGTATTTACACATTTTGAACCTCTCACTCCAACATCACTTCTATCCAGTTTTTTCATTAGTTGTCAAACAAAATAGTTGCATCTTTCACCCTTTAGCCCCACACAGCAGGGGCTATTATTTTGCTCGGTGGGCTTCAAGGCCCATCTTAACTGAAAGGTACAAATAGACAGGAGACCAATCATTTTGCTTTGGGGACTTTGCAAATGACATTTGAATGTCTCTGAACCTTTTCTGAAGCAATTCAGGAGCTCCAAACCACTTTGGAAAGCCTAACAAAGCCAGGGCTTCAATCCGGACATGCTGCTTTGGATGCTGAAGCATCCAAAGCTCTGTCCAAAGCCTGACACAGCCCTAATAGATAATCTACCTATCTATCTACCTATCATAGACTTGATAAATAGGTAGATCCTCTATGATAGATTTCCATCACACCTTTTTTGAAAACCACTGTAAGAAATCCACACAGCACAATAACTGCACACACTTCTGTGTGCCCTTCCTTAAACCAAACACAGTCCCTTAGCCCAGGCCCCAGTTTGGGGTTTCCCTTCTCAGTTCATTTACTGTCCTTTTCAGTGTTGATGCCACTTCCACTGCTGCTGGTCCTGTTGTCATCCTTCTCGCTGTCTCAGGGTCCAGTTGTGTCTTTGTCCCCTTCGTTTTCCCTGTCCACTTCCCTTCCTGTCCGCTGGGAAAGGCCTGGGCTGGCTGGGGCTTATCCAGGGGAATGCAAACCTGCAGTGCAATTCAGTCTTCAGGAACTGAATCAGAATCGCCAAGGAATCACAGATCTAAGAACCAGGAGTATTTGGTACCGAATGTGGCAGAAATGCCACTGTCTGTGCCCCCCTCCAGAGATCTGCCTCTGCCAGCGTGAGAAGCTGGTGTTGAATCCCTCGGGCCGGGGGATCTTCCTCCCTGCTGACATGACAAAAGCCTGGTGCCTGGGAGGTGGATTTTCTGGTCACCTGGGGAGGGGGAGGGAAAAGCCCCGCTCAGCAGCCCAGAGAGACAGTGATGGTTTTTAAATTGTTTGGCTAGTGGCCAGCATTGGCAGCTTCGATTGGACCGGGCTGCTGAGGTCAGAAAGGTTATTTAAAGGCCCAGTCCAGGAAGAAGGCAGCCACTAGCCATGCGGTCATCCAGGGGAATCTGAACCTGGCTCTCTCCTCATCACCGCATGCTCCAAGAGTGCCCTGCCTCCGGAGGAAACTCCAACCACCTCTGGACCATGCGTGTGAGTAAGCTACTCGAGATCAAGCTAGATACTTAGCTTACAGTAACTCAGATGCGTGATCAAAAGGCTACCTCAGCCACACTGGTTTGCTCTATGGGATTCCTCTGATATTCCTCTGATACTGCTCTACCTTTTACCCTGTTTCCGCCCTACCCCGTCATCAATGAAGTGCTCCTTTGTGACCGGTGTGGGAGACTTATTGAGGGGTGGATCTAAATTATGCCGAGGAGGCCCCTTAGGTCTGCGGACTAAGGGAGACTTTTCCTAATAAGCCCCTGACTTGGGGAAGTGTCCCAAGTGCCTGTATTGGGTCTAGCACCCATTGGACGATCAGGCCCGTGTTCTCCAAGGCGCGCAGAGCCAGAATTGAGTCCAGAGACTGGGATGGTGGCAGCGGGAACCCCAGGCTAGCGGGTGCGCTCCAGGGAAGGGGTCGGCCGGACGGGAGGCACCCCAGGGAGGCACTCGGAGCCTGGAAGGTGGGCGGGCGCAGGGAGGTGGGCAGCTCAACGCAGAAGCGCCCCCTACTAGCTCGCCACACTGAACAACATGGGGGCAGCTGACAGGGCCACCTACCACTGTGCCAGGGGAGCACAAAGACACAGGGCAATGGTGTGTCCTTTAAAAAACCCTCCTGCCCTGAGCGAGAGCACGTTCTGACACTGAACCAGCACTACATCACCTGCAGCAGGTTGTGCATGCAAGGGCCTTGCCTTTCAGGCAGACCCACCCCTTGTCCTGTTTGTCAGGGTTGGGCACTGCTGCCCAGCACTTTGGGTGAGATGGAGCAATTTAGGAGCCCAGAAACACAATAATTCAAGGTATCTGTTGAAGCATGAGCTTCATAGCACTGCTGTCTTGGGGTCCCGTGTCCTAGGTTCCTTATCATGGCCTAGCCACACAGGGACTCCAGCAGCCACCAATATTGGGCCAGGTCATCCGAAGTCTACATGTGACAGAAACACACAGAGCGTGGTTGTCAGTGTGGAGGTTTGGGCTCACCTCCTCCCACCATCTAGCAGGTTGCGTAGCTCAGGGCTTCTGCAGGCTCAACTCTGCCAGCAAGGGCCCCTCGTCTGCCTGAGCCTGCTCCCAGCTTTCACCCTTTGGAGAAAGACACAGGGAGGGAAAGACAAGTGACCATGATCTTTTTGCTAAAATGTGGCTTTCTTATCATCTGTTTTCCTGCAAATCTAACCAGAGCTGACTGGGGAGCAAGGATTTCTAAGTATCTTGTGCCTCCAAGTGCAGCACTGTGACAGCTAAAAATTGTGCCTGTGTGATACAGGAGCTTGCTGAAGGCTAGATGAAAGTTAGACCAAGTGTTGTTTTTTTTTCTGTATTTGTTTAGATATTAAGCTATATGTTGTTACTAAAAGCCTAATTAAAGTTTAAAATGTAGTGAGGCCTTGTATAAAGTAAGGCCTAGTAAATTTAGCAAAGCCTTGAAGTAGTAAGGCCCTGTGGCATAGTTAAAATTACCTTATCAAAGGAATGTAAGGCTTGTACTGCTAATTGGTCCGTCAGTCTAGGGACAGTTGAAGTAAAAGGAATCTGAGTGGCTGTACGTTATCAGAACCATTCAGAAGCTTTAAATTAGCTGGAATATCTGGAAACCATTCAGAAGCAAGAGACAACTGTGTGAAAAGGATTAGTTAGCTGTTGCCTGGACCAGTGGGCCCGTGGACCTCAAGGAGCCCGAGGACTGAATTCCAAGGTCCTTCCCGGTACCCCTTGGACAGCGCTGTTCAGGTAGCCTGACTTCGCTGAACTTTGTGGAAAGAGAAGCTTGCTGTGCATCAGACATCAGAGGGGACTGCCGATAAGTTGCCGACGTGAATTGCTTTTGTCTGTCATTGTTTGTTTTGTTACTACGCGTATTGTGTTTTTGTTAAGTCAATAAAACTTTCTTACCTTTCTACCCCCGACCATACTCTCAATCCCGAACCTTCTGCAGGTGGCTGGAACACAGCACCAGGGGAGAGATGCTCAAAAATATTTAGGTGCCCAATGCCCAGTCATTCCAGAGAGTCAGATGCCTAAAAGCTTCCCAACACCTGTACCTCCCATGCAACAGGTCTTCTCCCAATGAAGACAGTGACCCCGACTCTCTGGGAATCCCACTAGGCCACTCTTGAAAACCCTGGCCCCCCTGACTTCTCTGAAGATCTGCCCCAATCATTGAAATACCAGGATTTTACAGGTGGTGGCAGGACAGGATTGTGCCAGATTTTGCACTCCTCACTGGATAAGCTAAGGGATTTGTTGGCCGAGTGATTTCAGAGCCACTGGGAATAATCTTTGAGAACTCATGGCTATAGTGGAGGCCCCAGGTGATTGGAGAAGGGCAAACATAGTGCCCATATTTAAGAAAGGAAAGAAGGAGGATCCAGGGAACTACAGACCAGTCAGCCACATCTCAGTCCCTGGAAAGATCAAGGAGCTGATCCTCAAGGAATCCATTTTTAAGTACTTGGAGGAGAAAAAGCTGATTAGGACCAGTCAGCATAAATTCACCAAGGACAAGTCATGCCTGACCAACCTGTTTGCCTTCAATGATGAGGTGACTGGCTCTGTGGATTTAAGGAGATGGGTGGATGTGATTTTAGCATGGCTTTTGATATGCTCTCCCACAATATTGTCACATGCAAGCTAAGGAAGGATGGGCTGAAGAAAGGACATTAAGGCAGATAGAAAAATGACTGAAGCATCAGGCTCACGGTGCAGTAATCAATAACTTGATGTCTAGTAGGCAGCTGGTATCAAGTGAAGTAGCCCAGGAGTTGGTCCTGGGGCTGGTTTTGTTCAATGTCTTCATCAACCACCTAGAAGACAGCACAGAGTGCACCCTCAGCAGGTTTGCACAGGACACCAAGCTGAGGAGAGTAGTGGATACGCTGTAGGGTAGAGCAAGGATTCAGAGTGACCTGGGCAAATTGGAAGATTGGGCAGAAATTTATCTCATGAAGTTGAACAAGGACAAATCAAAGTCCTGCACTTAGGACACAAAAATCCAAAGTAATAATATAGGCTAGGGGCTGACTTCCTGGGAAACACCTCTGCTAAAAAGGACCTAGGGGTTACAGTGGAAAATAAACTTAATATGAGCTTGGAGAGTGCCTTTTTTGTCAAGAAGGCAAACAGCATCCTGGGCTGTGTTGCCAGGAGTGTTGCCGGTAGGTCCAGGGAAGTGATTCTTTCCTTCTATTTAGCACTGGTCGGCGACATCTGGAGTACGGTCTTCAGTTTTCAGCCCCCACCGAAGAAACGATGTGGACAAATTGGAGAGAGTGCAGAGGAGGACAACCAAAATGGTTCGGGGGCTGAGGCACATGGGGTATGAGGAGAGGCCGGGGGAACTGGTCTATTTAGTTTGGAGAAGAAAAGACAGGTGATTTAATAGCAGCCTTCAAGTATCTGAAGCGAATTCAAAAGAGGACGGAGCTGGACTGTTCTCAGTAGTGGCAGGTGACAGTATTAAGAGCAATGGTGTCAATTAGCAGAAAGGGAATTTTAGATTACCTATTAGGAAAACATTTCCTGCACTGTGTCTGGATTCTCGCTCACCAGCTGGGATGTGCACTGGGCTCACCGGACATCAGGGGAAGTGCTGGGCTGGGACTGAGCTATCTGCGTTGGTGGAGGCACTATCTCTACCAGTGCTCTTCAAAACCACCTCAGCATCAGCAAAGACACGTCCAGCAGTCAAGTGCACCTGCGCCTGACCAGGGTCCAGCCGGGAGACACAGCTCAGTATGACTGTGCCAGAAACACAGTGATTGAAAACCCAGGGTATCCTGCACAGAAACCAGCCCTGCAGGACCCACTTGCTTAAAGGTGGGCTGCCAATGCCCTGCTCAGCCTGCTGGGTCAGACACATCAGGGCTATTAGATCACTGGACCCAGCCGGGTGTCGCCTCGCTGGAGCACTGATCAACGTGTGCTGTTCACACAAAGGCTTTGTTAAAGCATTGGCAAGAGTATGTCTCACTAGCAACCCTGACCGATGCATGAACTCCTCACATAACCAAAACTTGGCACGTGGGCCAGATGGGCACTCCTGCTAAGAAATGGGAGGCAGAAATGATGGTACAAGGCAGGACAGTCCAGAACCAGGCTAAAGTTGGAACAGGAACACCTACGTCAGAACATGGAACAAGGCCCTGGTAGAGGATGGTTTGAGACATTCAAGATACAGGTGGAGTGTAACACATGATTTGTTTAAACCATGGTGTAAAAGGAGATTTGGAAATCTGAGGAACTTTGCAGTGGCCTGGAGGAGCCTGCATAGTGTTGTGCTGACAACCTTGTCACATGTACAAATGCCTTAGCTCCAGGTCTGAGTCTGTGGTCCTTCTTTAAGACAAGATTGGTGTTGGGATCTCTTGGCTGTGGCTTGTTGACAAAGCAGCTCCTGAGACTTCAACGCTGACAACACATCAGTAACACCTGATGAGCACAGCACCAATGATAAGGATTAACCCATAGCACAGCCTGACAGCAGGAAGCAGGAGTCACTGCTACCACTGAGCACTTGGAGCACAGCAGCGATTGGGGTGCACCCCTCTGAGCTGGGCAGGGGCATGCCAGTCCCACGATGGTGGCCAGAGGGAGCTTGCTGGGTTTTTCCAATGCAGCAGGAGAGACCAGCTCCCGTCATGAATGTGATCCCTGCATCCCCTTGGGAAACAGGGCCCACTCAGCCCCAATATGCATGGGAGAGGAGGGGAGAAAGGAGATGATGAAGGCAACAGGCCTGTATGTTTCAGCCCCTGCAGCCTGCTTTATAGCAGGAACCGTTCCCTACCAGCCTCCCTGGGAGCACCTGCCATGGAAAGGATTGCCCCAGCCCTTCTTCTATCCCAGACAGCAGACAACTGCACATCCATGTGCAGGGAGGCAGGTGGGCACACGGGATCAAACACAGGAATGATTCCCAGCACCTGATAGATTGTGGGTGCCTGAAACCCTTCCTCAGCCTGAGCAATCCCCACCTCCTGCTGAGCTCCCTGCCCTGCTTCACACAGACTCAGACCAGTGCTGGCAGGACTCAAATGCTCTCAGTTCTTATCCCCAAAAGGGAAAGCACATACAAATCCCTGCCCAGGGGATTCATGATGGTGTGCCTTAGTGGAGACAGCTCCCTTCAAGAAAAGGCAAGGAAATACAGCCTGCTGTGGGCGGTACCCAGAGACATGGGATGGGAGGGTCCAGCCACTGTCTGTGCCCAGCACAACTGATCCCCCTCCCTGGGGAAAGCAGCAGGGTGGTATAAGGCAGGGGACATGCAAATCACAGACAGGCTGACAGCTATAAATCACTCTGTCCTGCTGCCCAGGCAGCACCTGCACACACAACTCATAGCCCTCAGGTCCAGGCAGTGACCACCAACACACAAGAGCTTCCCCCAACACCAGGGAAGATGGGACTTGGGCTCCACCTGCTTGTCCTGGCCGCAGCTCTGCAAGGTATTTCATCTTCTCAGAGGTCGGGGAAGGGAGCCTTGCACTGATGCTGCCCTGATACTAGTTACTCTTGGATCCTACCTTGCTTTTCAGGTGCTTGGTCCCAGGGGCAGCTGGTAGAGTCTGGAGGAGACATGAGGAAACCTGGAGACTCTCTGCGCCTCTCCTGCAAAGCCTCTGGGTTCACCTTCAGTAGCTACTACATGTACTGGGTCCGCCAGGCTCCTGGGAAGGGGCTGGACTGGGTGGGTGAAATTAACAGTGGTGGATCCGGCCAGTGGTACTCCCCAGCTCTTCAGGGGCGATTCACCATCTCCAGAGACAACTCCCAGAACATGCTGTACCTGCAGATGAGCAGCCTCAAACCCGAGGACACAGCCCTCTATTACTGTGCCAGACACACAGTGACTCAAACCCTATTCATGGCAATACAAAATCCCAGCTCAGATCCTCCCTTCTAAAATGCCAGGAGGGGGCAGCCACGCTGCACAGCACAGCCCTGCACAGAGGCAGGAGGGGACACAGGGGACAGGGGAGAACAGACCCCAGGCGCTAGACTCCTTTTCACTCCAGGAGCCCTGACAAAAGCCACCCCCAGCCCCAACTCTGCAGACATGGCTCCAGGCCACAGGAAAGCCCAGGCAGGTCCTTTTCAGTGCATGTCCCAAGAGGACGGCAGGTCCAGTGGCAGCAGCAGCCTGGGCAGAGTGGGGTGTACCCAGCTCAGGATGTGGGGGGAGGAAGAGGTTTGATCTGAACAAGCTTTGGCACCATCACCCACTGCTGCCCGGGGCTCTGCTCCACACAGCCGTTCACCCTCACTGCTGGCCACGGAAACCCAAGTTTTGATTACGAGCTGGAGTGACACAGTGGCCACTGTGGTGGGCTAGTAGGAGGAGCTCCTGCGTTGAGCCTCCCACCTCACTATGCCCGAAACTAAGAAGTGTCCCCAGGCAGGCAGACTGACCCCCAAAAGGGGAGCTCTGTGAGGGCCAAAGGGCATCCGGAGGACTTGGCACTTCTACACCATTCCTCAGGTATCTACACCCTCCTGTGCCCACAGATCTCATTGACCTCCCCTCCCAGGAGCTGGGATTACTCATTTCATTGATCCATTAGGACTGAGCAGATCTCACCTCAGAGCTAGAGGAAACCCACCCAGGAGAGCTCAGCACCAGACCTTTGCAGTTGCTGGATGCCCAGAAATCTCCCAGCAGAGGCTCAGCACATGTGGTGATTCGGGCAGGTCCTGTCAGTCCAAGACAGTCTGCACCACTCAGAAGCATCTCAATCCTATAAAGAAATTGAAAGGAAAAAGGTATTTCTACAGGAGCATTAAATACAGCCCCCAGTGCCACAGGGCCAAAAAATATGAGCACTGAGCAACAGAGGAATAACTTAAGTGGATGCAGGAGCTGTCAGGAGGAGGAGGAAGGAAGGAAGGAGAAGAGGCTGCACAGGTCAGGAGCAGGTGAGACTGGTTGATGTGACCCAGAGTCCCCAGGCCTGAGCTCTGTGCTGTGCCAGGTCAGTGCAACCCCAGGGCAGCTCCCCCAAACCCATCAAAGGGACCTTGTCATGAGCAGAGCTCTGGGCATTTCCTCCCTGCTGCAGGATCCATCTGGATCCCTGGGGGAAGTTCCCTCAATAGCACGACTCCTCCCTGCCAGCACCGCTCACCCACCTCTTTACCCACCCGGAGACACCCCATGCAAATCCTGCTCCGGGGTCCCTTGGTAAATACCAGGGGATTCCCCACTCTCAGAACCAGGGCTGGCAGTGGGAAATGGTTAACTCCTGCCCCACACACCATGAAGCTCCTTGTGACCTTGCTCTCTGCCCTGCCTGGTAGGGAAGTTTGGGGGTTGTAAGAACCAAGCAGCAAGGTTGTGTCCTCAGCATTAATCAAAACAGGACACCTGTGGGGAGAGCACAGCCTGTAACCATGTTCCTTCTTCCCAAGTTCCCTCTGCCAGGTGCAGCTGGTGCCATCAGGCCCAGGGGTGGTGAAGCCTGGAGAGACCCTCACCCTGACCTGTGCCACAACTGGTGATTGTGACAACATTATCTCCATCAGTTGTTGCTTGTGGGGCTGGGTCCATCAGAGCCTGGACAAAGGTCTGGAGTGGGTTGGACGTATAAATAAAGGTGGGAGCACAAACTGTGCCCCATCCCTGCAAAGCAGGATCTCCCTCGCAGTGGACTCCTCCTGGAACCAGTTGTCCCTGCAGCTGCACTCCCTTATGCTGCTGACACCATCATATATCACTGTGGCAGGGACACAGTGACACAAAGCAGAGTGGGGACTTTGCAACAAGAGGAAGCAGACAGCGAACAGCACAGAGGGAACAAAGCTCCACTGACAGCCCTACCTTCTGTCCAGCCCTGGGCACCCAACACTTTTACACTCACAAACAGCTTCATCCTGATGCACCTTCACTGCTGCTTCAGCTCCACCTGCAAGATGATTCCCAGCCTCCACCAGGTACCACGAGCACAGCACACCATGCTCACCCATGACAACTTGGCTTTCCACAGCCGGGACTGCCTCCAAATGCTAGGGACATATCTGGGCACTACATGCCCCGAGGAGCTGACCACTGCATGAGCCACCTCGGAGAGGGACTGGGAGAAAACTGCACCCCCAACTCCACCACATCACCTGATTTCTGGGAACAATTAGAAGCAAAACAGGGATAGGAGCTAGGTCAGGGGCTTAAAAGGAGTGCAACAAGCAGGGCGGGGGGGGGGCGGGACACTGAACAGAGCACCCAAGGGAGCTGCCAGCTCCAGCCGGGAGAACAAAGCCCCTAGAGACCAAAGACGAATGCATTAAGGCAACCGCAAGCCACTGTGCACGGCTCCAGATCTGAGGCCAGAAAAGGAGCCAGGGCAGGGGCAGACATCTCTCCCCTCACCTTCCTCTGGAGGACACTCCTCCCAAAGCTTCTCCCAGGTGCAAGGCAGGAGCCTGCCCCGAGCAGCAAACAGGCTCCCTGCTGCAGCCCAGGGGCAGTTGGGCTGAGCCTGCTGGAGCAGCTGGTGCTGATGGGCAGGGGGCTGCAGCTCTGCCAGATAATTAGGCCCGGCTCAGTCATCACCAGGATGGCCCAGGCAGGATTGGGGTGGCCAAGGGGCTCTGGAGGTCTGAGCCCACCTCTTTTAGTATCACAGAAGCATTGCTGAGATCAATGGCTTTGCATCAGAGGGAGTGTATCAATCTCTCTCATGCACACATGCAAACCTACCCACCTACACACACACTGGAGCCTGGGCAGAGACAGAAAGGGCATCTGTGACTGGCCATGGGGAACAGGCCAATGCTCAGACTCAGTGTTCAATCCACTCCACATCCTTTCTTACTCAGACAAGGCTGCACCTGGGGAGACACCCTACAGCCTCTGGCTCTGGGCAGGGCACACCACATCTCACCCCCTCTCCTCCGAATACCAGGGGAAATGGGGCTGGGATCCACACACTGTCTCCTCCTGCAGCAGCTGCCCAACCCCAGTGCAGCCAGCTCCAAATGGGGCAGGATCCGAGCTGCTGAAGTGCTGGCAGCACCTCACAGCGAACACCCTGCCCCCAGCCCCATGTCATTGCAAAGTCTCAGACGGGCCCAAGCCAGGTACCACCCAACCTGGTCTGAGCACACCTGAGCCACAATGGCCGGGCACACAGTCCAGGCAGGAGCGATCCTGGATCCATGGAGCTCCCCTGGGAGCTGGGAGGGGGTCTCAGACCAGGAGACAGCATCTGTCTTGTCTCAAGATCCCAACCTGGCTCTGGGGTTCTTGGGGAGTGGGATCTCTCTGGCTGGAGCCCTTTAAACTTGGGTGAAGAGGCAGGGGTGGGAGGGGGAGCTGGAGCCCACATCTCCAGGGAGCATCTGCACCCCTCTCAGAGAAGGTCAGTCCCTGGCCAAGCCAATGGGACCCAGGGGAGAACAAGCCACCGCAGAGAGGAGTGTGCACCCTGTTTATATGGAGTACAGCTTGCAAATAGCCCCCAGCTTTTTCTGCTAAATGTCCGAGGGCTTGAGGACCCGCAGCCCCCCGTGTCCCTGCAGCAGAAGTCTGACCCTCAGAAGAGCTCCCTCCAGAGCTGGGAACATGACCCCCTGGCTACATTTTGCTTTTGCTCTGGTAGCCAGGTTGGCCATGCCCTTCAGGGCACCAGACAGACATGCCCCCAGTTTGGTCTCAGTCTCACAGGCTGCCAACATGGATTTCATTGCTTCTTCCCTTTGCAGGTGTCCTCCCTGAGATCCAGCTGGTGGAGTCTGGAGGGGCGGTGAGGAAGCCTGGGGACTCTGAGCCTCTCCTGCAAAGCCTCTAGGTTACCCTTCAGTGACAACTGGATGGCCTGGGCCCAGCAGCCCCCTGGGAAGGGGTTGCAGTGGATTGGAGAAATTATTGGGAACTCAAATACCATCAACTATGCACCAGCAGTGATAGAGAGATTCACCATCTCCACAGACAGCACCCACCACCTGCTGTTCCTGTGGATGAGCAGCCTGAGCCCCGAGGATAGGACCTGGTATCACTGTCCAAGGCATACAGCGAGAGAAAGCCCCTCTGAGGTCAGGCAACAACCTGCCAGGGCCATTTCACAGCCTGGTGCAGCAGGTGGTGATGACAGTACATGCTTTGTAGCAGGAGAAAGGACAGGGCAGAGGCCTGGAAACCTCCGTCTTCTTCAGTCTCCACTGTTTGCTGCTGCTGCCAACCCAGAGCTCCCACGCTGGGCAGCCCAGAGGCGGTGGTGGCAAACACTGCCCGGCGTGCAGAGCTGCTGCTGCCACCGTGCGCAACACGGACGGGCGAGCCTGGAGCCAGCCCAGGGTGCAGGATGGCTGCGTGGGTGGGTTACAAGCTGGTGCTGAGCGTGGGGAAAAGCGTCCTGTGCTACAGACACTCGCAGCCCACCTGGGGCTGCCTGTGACTGCTCGGGACAGCCCAGCAAGGGTGCAGCAGGGAGCAGCGACTGCCAGGGAGAGGAAGAACCGCTTTCTGTCCCCACGTTCAGCACCAGCTCATTCCCTGCTGGCGAGCAGGGGTCGGGGTTGTGCGCTGCCTCCTGCCTGTACCGCGGGGCTGCAGGGCTCTGGGAGTGAGCGGGTGCACAGGGCCCACACCGCTGTCCTGGGCCCAGAGCAGGGCGGCAGAAGCACAGGGTCCCAGCCCTCTGGGGCTCTATGGTGCCAGGCCAGCTCCCCCCTCTCCCTGCTGGTGCAGCCCAGCCCAGCTCCACAGACCCCTGCCACCCTGCACCGCGCTCTGGGCCCCACCGGTGCTGGCCCTGTGACATTGGTCCCAAGACGGTGACCAGGGGGCAGGGCACCTGTCAACGGGCAGGGATTACCCATTTGGCCCTCGACAGCCTGCCAAAACTGGGTAAGCCGCCCTCCATCCGGTGCAGCTGGGGAGTGATTAAGGCCCTCATTAACCCTTCCTGCCATCTGCCCTGCCCCTTCCCTACCCCCGCCTGGCACCCACAGAGAAGGACCTGCAGGGCAAGAGCAGCCTTGGACCTGCCCACACGTGTTCTGATCCCAGCAAAGGGGCACTAGACTGGGAAACCCCTGGCACTGGGGGATACTCAGGGCACCAGGGTATGACCCTCCTGGGGAAAGTCCCTGCAGCAGATACTTGAGCAAGACCAACCCACCATGATCAGGCCCTGGGAACTCCACATGGGGGATTGAGGTCACTCCTTTGCCCAAACCAGGGGGGTCACAGGGGCCCATGGGAGGAGAGAGAGAAGGGACCACGACCCAGAATGAGAGAAGAGGCTGAAGGTGAGAGCTCCCTGGGGTGACCTGTCACCTCCACCAGCCCCTGGAGGCAGCAGCAGGATGGCCTGGAGCTGTGGGGCCAGAGCAGGGCTCAGCAAGGGGCTGCCAGTAACAGGGCTGAAGGGTTAGCTCTGCAGCAGCCAGTCAGTAGTTGGGCCCTGGCACCAGGGGGGTGAAGGAGGAGGGAAGAAAACCACAAGTACATGCACACACAAACAGACAGACACACACACAGACATGCCTCTCCCTATCTGTCCCGGGCCAGGCCCCGGCACATGCCCTCTATGCAAATCCCAAACCAGGTTCCTGCTCAAGTAGCTGCCCTGGGGTGCTCAGAGCCACTGCTCCCACTAGCTGAGCTTCCCTCCCAGGCTTTGGGCCCCCCTCCTGCAGCACCATGACAGCCCTGCTCTGTCCCTCTGCTCCTCCTGGCCCTGGTCCCAGGTGAGTGCTGGGGGAGGCTGCAGGGAGTGGCAGAAATTGGGGAGTTTCATCAGAGTGGATGCTGACTGATCCCTGCTTTTTTCAGGCATCCAGTCCCAGTGGCAGCTCCAGGAGTCTGGCCCAGGAGTGGCGAAGCCTGGGGAGACCCTCAGCCTGACCTGCACCGTCACTGGTGGCTCTGTCACTAGCAGTAACTGGTGGAACTGGATCCGGCAGACTCCTGGCAAAGGGCTGGAGTGGATGGGGCAGTGGACTGGTAGCACATACTACAGCCCAGCTTTCCAGAACAGAATCACCATCTCCGTGGACTCCTCCAACACCAAGTACTACTTGCGGCTCAGCTCCCTGACAGCTGCAGACACCGCCACGTATTACTGTGCAGGCACACAGCGACACAGAGCAGGGCAGGGGCTGCACAAAAAGGGGAAACGGATTCTTAACAGGCAGCCCTGGCAGTTTCTCTTCGGAGACAGAGAAAGCAAGAGACATGCACAAAGTACGAGAACAAGAGCAAGCCCAGGCTGGCACTTCCCAGCAGCTCAGCCCTGCTGGGGTAGACTCACAACCAGACCCAGGCCTGGCAGAGGGCAGTCTCTATTCCCAGGCCAGATCCACTGCACCCTCTGCCTTGCCTGATCCCCCAGTCCCTCCTTGCTGAAAAGGGGACTACACACTTCCATCTTGGCACCCCAGACACACACATGGGCACCAGCAGGGACATCACACACACACACACAAGTGGCGATATGTACAGGGAAGTATACTTTCACGCGCGCATACGCACACACACACACGAATCATTTTTGTCCATCCCCATGACAAGCCAACACTACAGGGAAGAGAGAGAGGAGGCAGACAAACCCCGGGCCTGGCAGAGAGCACAGAGTAACCCCCATCCCCCCGCAGGCAGTGCCACGGAGCTGCAATTCTGGCTCATGCACTGGTCTGACCCTGCTGTCCAACCCCGCTCCCCTCTCGCAGCCTAGACAGCCCCGTTCTGCACCCGCTGCACTGCCGCCTGCTCCCACGGCTGAGTCCACCCAGCCCCACGGCAGGGACCTCAGCACAAGGGGAAAAGGACCGAGGTCAGATGACCCCAGCCAGCTGACTATCTAGCCTCCTCTTGAAGACCTCCAAGCTAGGTGATAGCACCACCTTTCTTGGAAGCCCATTCCAGATACTGGCCACCCTTACTCTGAAAAAATTCTGCCCAATATCTAACTTAAATCCACTCTCAACAAGTTTACACCCATTATTCCTAGTCACTCCCTGGGGCTCCTTAGTAAACAGCGCATCCCCCATTCCCCATTGACCTCCACTAATAAATGTATAGGTGGCCACAAGATCTCCCCTCAGCCATCTCTTGTAAAGGCTGAAGAGATTCAGCTCTCCCAACCTCCCCCCGTAGGGGCTATCACAAAGGGCACTAATCATGCAAGTGGCTCTCCTCTGGACCCGCTCCAGATTCCCCGCATCCCTCTTGAAGTGTGGCTCCCAGAACTGGACACTAGTTTACGCCCTATGATGCTCTGAGCTTTCCTTTTGCCCGCTATATGCCTGAAGAAGGACTTTTTATTGTCCTTGATTATTGAAGCCAGCCTGAGCTCAAGCCCCGTCTTGCAGCCTGAGCTCAAGCCCCCCCGGCAGTGGCAAGCGGGGAAGGAGGTGCTTTTCCCCCAGGCCTGGATGGACAGTCTTGCTGTGGAGCCAAGGGGCAGCAGGACGTGCCATGGCTGGGTGGTGCCTGGGCCAGGCAGGACCAAGGGGCCCACCCTGGGCCAAACGAAAACCCACTGTGGGCTGTATTTTGTCCAGCCATGATCTAGAGCAACACAAGGATGCGTTTTCAGAGACTTCAGTTCTCCTGGAGACATTGGGGCCCTTGGTCTTTCCCCTGAGCACTCACCTAGTGGAGCAGGCCATACATGGGTCCTTTCTTCCTACAGTCTTGGAGGACCCGAGACCCCCAGTTCTAGGCAATACAAGGGGATTTGGTTCCAAAGCACACGGGTCCTTTTACCGCAAAACTCTGTTTTCCCTGCCATGGTGAGATGTCAGGGGAGCAGGTAGGTAAGTCCAACACTTTTCAAGAGGAACTGTCCGAGAAGGAGAGAGTGAACATCTGGGATCCCTTACAGGATTTGAGATAGGAGGTGTCACAGCCAGAGAGAAAGGCTCCCATCACTAGTTTGTCGGTGAACAGGCTTCCGAGGTAGTACTATGAAGAGACACCCTGTTGTACGAAAGCGGCTGCACTAGGAAAGGTGACCTACTGCTCATGACTCTGTGGTGGAAGAGGTGGAGGTGCCAAGAGAAATGCCAGAGGACGGAGAACAAACTGCAGTGCCAGGACAAAGTAAGCCATTTCAGGGAAGAGAGGCAGCCCGTGGTGAATCTCAGTGCTGTGTGGGAGGCTTGGGGCATGGCGACCAGAGCCTGGCTCCTTCAGGAGGCTCTGCACCATCTCAGGGCAGCTCACGTATCATTCACTCCTTGATAGCAGAGGAAGGCAGGAACTTCTGGGGGAAATGGGACTGCGAAAGACAGCACAGCCCCACAGAGAGATGGCCGTGCTGGCAGCTGTTGCCTGTGCCGCTCATCCAGGCAAGTGGGTTCCTCAAGGGAACCATGTTTCTAGGACAGTGATACAGGGCAGGTCCCCAGGCTCCGGCTGCTCATTGCAGGTAGAAGGGGGAGCTGCCAGAGGGCAGACACCCCGGCTGCAGCAGTTCAAGCACCCACTTTTAATGCCTTCAAGACACATTTGGATGCTTATCTTGCTGGGATCCATTGATGCCTGATGACTTCCTGCCCCTGGAGCAAGGGTGTTGGACTCAACAATCCTTTGGGGTCCCTTCCAGCCCAAATGTCCATGAAATCAAGTTGGGGATGGTCCTGCTTTGAGCAGGGGATTGTACTAGATGACCTCCAAAGGTCCTTATCAACTCTAACTTTCCATGATACTGTGCTAAATGAGTCTGGCCCAGGGGTGGTGACGACTGGACAGACCCTCATCGTGACCTGCACCATATCTGGATTCTCTCTCCCCAGCTGGGATGTGCTCTGGGCTCACCAGGCATCAGGGGAAGCGCTGGGGTGGGACTGAGCTATCTGAGGTGGTGGAGGCACCGTCTCTAATAGTGCTCTCCAAAGCCACCTCAGCAGAGACACATCCAGCAGTCAAATGCACCTGCACCTGACCAGGGTTCAGCCTGGAGACACAGCCCAGTATAACTGTGCTAAAAATACAGAGTGAAGGAAAACCTATGGGAGCCTGCACACAAACCAGCCCTGCCAGACCCACCTGCCTGTGTACGAGTCAGAGGAAGAAGCTTCCAATGCCATGCTCAGTGTGCTGGGTCAGACACATCAAGTCTATTAGATCACAAGAACCAGCCAGGTGTATCCTTGCTGCAGCACTGATTAACGTATGCTGTTCACACAAAGGTTTTGTTGAAGCACTGGCCAGAGTATGCCTCACTAGCAAACCTGAACCATGTATGAAATCCTCACCAAAAAAACTTGTCACGTTGGCCAGATGTGCACTCCTGCCAGGAAATAGGAGGCAGAAATTATGGTACAAGGCAGCATAGTCCAAAACCAGGATAAAGCTGGAACAAAAACTTCTGGGTCAGAACATGGAACAAGGCTGTGGAACAGGACAGTTTGAGATATGCAAGATACAGATGGAGGTTAACACAGCATTCAAATCATGGTATAAAAGGAGAATTGGAAATTATGGGAAATTCCAGTGGCCTGGAGGAGCCTGCACGGTGCTGTGCTGACTACCTTGTCACACGTACAAGTGCCTTAGCTCCTCGTCTGATGTACTTGTTAGGGCAAAACGTGTTAGGGCTGTGCCTGCATACAATAAACCTGGCCAGATCTTTGCCACCAAACTGAGTCTGATGTCCTTCTCTAAGACAAGACTGGTGTTGGCATCTCTTGGCTGTGGCTTGTCGACACTGCAGTTCCTGAGACTTCAACACTGACAACACATCAATAACACCCAATGAGGACAACAGCAACGATGACAACGATAACCCCAGATGACAGCCAGCCAGCAGGAAGCAGGAGTCAATCCTACCATTTGGTACCTAGAGTGCAGCAGCCATGTGCGTTCACCCTTTGAGCTAGGCAGGGACATTGCAGCCCCACAGTGGTGGCCAGAGGGAGCTCGCTGGGTTTCTCCAGTGAAGGAGAGACCAGCACCCATCATGAATGTGATCCCTGCATCCCCCTGGGAAACAGGCCTCATTCAGCCCCAACAGGCATGGGAGAAGAGCAGAGAAAGGAGATGATGAAAGCAACAGACTTGTGTGTTTCAGCCCCTGCAGCCTGCTTTATAGCAAGTACAGTTCCCCACCAGACTTCCTGAGACCACCTGCCATGGAAAAGTTTGCCCCAGCCCTTCTTCTATCCCAGACAGCAGACAAGTACACATCCACATGCTGGGAGGCAGGTGGGTGTTCGGGATCAAACACAGGAAGGATTTCCAAGCACCTGATGGATGGTGGGTGCCTGAAACCCTTTGGCAGCCTGAACAATCCCCACCTCCTGCTGAGCTCCCTGCCCTGCTTCAGGGGGATGAGTCTCCGTCACGCAGACTCTGACCAGTGCTGGCAGGACTAAAATACTCTCGGTTCTTATCCCCAAAAGGGAAAGCACATACAAATCCCAGCTCAGGGGCTCCACAATGCTGTGGCTTAGTGGAGACAGGGCCCTTCAGAAAAAGGCAAGGAAATAAGGCCCCAGAGCCTGCTGTGGGAGGTACCCAGACACATGGGATGGGAGGGTCCAGCCACTGTCTGTGCCCAGCACAACTGATCCACCTCCCTGGGGAAATCAGCAGGGTGGTATAAGGCAGAGGACATGCAAATCACAGACAGGCTGTCAGCTATAAATCACTCTGTCCTGTTGTCCAGGCAACACTTGCACACACAACCCATAGACCTCAGGTCCAGGCAGTGACCACCAACACACAAGAGCTTCCCCCAGCACCAGGCAAGATGGGACTTGGGCTCCACCTGCTTGTCCTGGCCGCAGCTCTGCAAGGTATGTCATCTTCTAACAGGTAGGGGAGGGGAGCGTTGCACTGATGCTGCCCTGATACTAGTTACTCTTGGATCCTACCTTGCTTTTCAGGTGCCTGGTCCCAGGTGCAGCTGGTAGAGTCTGGAGGAGATGTGAGGAAACCTGGAGACTCTCTGCGCCTCTCCTGCAAAGCCTCTGGGTTCACCTTCAGTAGCAGCTACATGGCCTGGGTCCGCCAGGCTCCTGGGAAGGGGCTGGACTGGGTGGGTGATATTAATGGTGCTGGATCCAGCCAGAGGTACTCCCCGGCTGTTAAGGGGCGATTCACCATCTCCAGAGACAACTCCCAGAACATGCTGTACCTGCAGATGAGCAGCCTCAAACCCGAGGACACAGCCCTGTATTACTGTGCCAGAGACACAGTGACTCAAACCCTATTCATGGCAATATAAAATCCCAGCTCAGATCCTCCCTTCTCAGATGCCAGGAGGGGGCAGCCACGCTGCACAGCACAGCCCTGCACAGAGGCAGGAGGGGACACAGGGGACAGGGGAGAACAGACCCCAGCCTCGAGACTCTTTTCCACTCCAGGAGCCCTGACAAAAGCCACCCCCAGCCCCTACTCTGCAGACATGGCTCCAGGCCACAGGAATCCCAGGCAGGTCCTTCTCAGTGCATGTCCCAGGAGGACAGCAGGTCCAGTGGCAGCAGCAGCCTGGGCAGAGTGGGGTGTACCCAGCTCAGGATGTGGGGGGAGGAAGAGGTTTGATCTGAACAAGGTTTGGCTCCATCACCCGCTGCTGCCCGGGGCTCTGCTCCACACAGCCGTTCACTCTCACTGCTGGCCAGCCACCAGAAACACACACACCTGCTTCCCCAAGACAACCTCCCAAGGCACAGCCTGCTCCCCTGCTCCCCAACCCACCCACGCACTCCTGCTCTTGCTGCCCCAGTCTGATGAGCTGGGGCTCATGCCACAGGAAAGTCTGACCCAGATCCAGGGCAGAGCGCTAGCTATCAGACACTGGTTGGACAAGGCAGCAGCTGCCTGGCATGTTGTTAACCCTGGACACATGTAACACTAGAAAAAAGCATGTCTTGTGACCACAGGGAAATCAAGGATCCCTGACAGATTACTGGGTTTTCCTGGGTCCTGTCTGTCTCCACAACACCCCTTCTCTATAGTGTGAATCCAAGTGCCAGGACCTGTCCATAAGACTATACCAGTTTCCCTGGAGAATGCCCTTCTCCCTGGGAGAGGGGAGGGGGCCCAGCCCCAGCCCAGCCCAGGGACCCCTTCCTGAGGCAGCTGAGGCCACTCCTCCCTGCCCCTCCTGCTTCCCCAGTTTCCTGCTCCCCTCTCTCCTGAGGGGCTGCTCCCAGGCAGCTGGGCAGTGCCTGCCTCTGCACATCCCTCCTCTCCCAGCCCGTCTCCTGCTGCAGCCCCAAGCTGCCTGGGCTAAGCCTGCTGGAGCAGCTGGGCTCATGAGCAGCTCTGCCACATCTGGGGAGGAAACAGCCCCTCATTTACCCCTCCCATCCTGCTGCCCAGGGGGAAATGGTGCCTAGGACTCAGTTCAGTGCTTGTTGCCCCATCAGCACCTATGGGGAGCATCCAATCCATGGCTCTGGATAAGAGCCCAAGCGAGATGGAAAAGGAGTCACTCCAGAGCCCACCTGGCTCTGGGCTGCAGGGAGAACCTGTTTGCTGGTTTGGGGACCTTTCAGATAAAAGCTGAGACAGGCACAAAAGGAGTTTTTCCTGCGACACACTAGAGATCTCCCGCTTTGGAGCTGAATCCAGCTAGTCTGCTTCACCCACAAGCTGAGTTGAACCATGTGCACCACGCGCAGCTGTATAAGTGGCAGAAGGCAAGTCAGCGCCCAGAAAACTGCAGTGTTGCACTTCTGAAATAAAGCACCTCCGAGGAGTTTTAGTTGAAAAGCGCACCACCACCATTTTCTCAGTGGTGACACGCATTTTGCTGCTTACACAACTGGAATCGTCACAGTGCCGGGCACTTTTCAAAGCACCCAGCACTGTAGCACTTGCAAGTGTCAAATGCCCAAAGAGAGGGTTAAGGGCCGTCAGAGGTCATATGAATTACATCCCCTGAAAGACCTGCTCACGTTATCATAGCTAGGCAGTATCTCCAAGGGGAGCAGGCCAGGAGATAGAGCACATCTGCTCTCCTACACATAAATTTATCTTGAGATATTCAGAGGCCTTAAAGTGGCTTTGGGGCACAATTTCTGAAGGAATCAGAAGCCCCTTGGCCATTCGTCTTAACCACTTCTAAGTAGAAGAGGCTGGGATCATTTGTAAAGGAGGTGTTTCACCTACTGGACACACACACAAAGCCCAGTCTCATCCCAGATGGGACCGTCAACACTCCCAGGGGCTACAGACAGGGTGGGATTGCCAGCCTGGGGATACCATGGGGTGTGAGGATCTGGGGCTGTATTCCCCAAGGAGGGTTGGCCGACTCCAGAGATGCTCTGTAATCCCTGGCTCTGGGACCTGCAGCTGTGCTTCCCCTGAATCTAGCAACCAATGAAGCCTCCTGTAGCTACCAAAAATGTTGGCACCTGTGCGTAGTTAGTCTATAAGGCACAGCTCTACCCCTGCCTTCTTCAAACCTGTCCCCAGCCAAGGGCTCAAGCCACAGTCTTGGCTGCTGAACAGACACCAGAAGACTGCTAGTGTAGGGGAGTCAAGGTCATATGCACACACATCTGCTCTGTACATGGCATGGCTGGGGACATGGTGACACAGGGCAGAGCAGGGGCAGCACAGAAAATGGAAGCAGAGTCTGAACGGACATGTAACAAGCATCTCAGGCTCCGGCCCTGCACTTTGTCCCTGCTCAGCATTAATTAAGGGAAGAAGCTGAGGCCAGTCCAAGACCCAACACACACCGGCCTGCCTGCCCCTCCAGCACTGCACAGCTCCAACTCCAGGGGAAGAGCCCAAGCTCAGGCCCCATCACCCCAACCGTCCTGGGACAGGCCTGGTGGGAGGAAGAGCCCCAGGAGCCTGAAGACAGGTCTCCCTTGAGATGAAGCCAGGGAGCTCTCCAAGGAGCTCCCATTGCTCCAAGGAGAGGACAAACCATGCATGAACCAAGGAGAGTCATGCAGAGGGAACCTAGAGCTGCAATCCCCTGCCCATCAGCACCAGCTGCTCCCCCAGGCTCAGCCCATCTGCCCCTGGGGCTGCAGTGGGGACACTGTTTGCTGCAGCTTGGAGAAGCTGTGGAGGAGCGTCCTGCAGAGGAAGCTGACTGGAGAGGGCTCTGTGCTCCTGCCCTGGCTCCAGTCTGTTCCTCAAAGCTGGAGCCATGCACAGAGGCTTGGGGTGGCCTCAATGCATCCTTCTTTGCCCCTGGGTGCTTTGTTCTCCTGGCTGGGCCTGGCAGCTCCCTTGGGTGCTCTGATCAGTGTACCCACCTTGTTGCACTCATTTTAAACCTCTGATGTAGCTCCTGACTCTTTCGCTTCCAGTTGTGCTGAAAACTCAGGTGATGTTGTGGAGTTGGGGGTGCAGGTTTCTCCCAGCCCCTCTCCCAGGTGGCTCATGCAGCGGTCAGCCCCTCGGTGGCATGTTCCTACCCAGAGCTGTGCCTGCTGTTTGGAGGCAGTCCCAGCTGTGGAAAGCCAAGTTGTCATGAGGGATTGCAGCTCTAGGAGATATTAGGTCCCTCATTAACCCTTTCCAGCCTGCTGCCCTCTGAGTGCTCATCACAGCATGTTAAGGATGAATCAGGTTTAAGTATAGGAGGAATTAAGTCATCTCAGTGGTCTCTCAAAGGTCACATTTCAACTCTGCAGACACCCTGCAAGGGCCAAGTCCCTGCAACTCAGCTTCCCCCACAGCAGGAGACACCCCCACCCTGCCCCATACAGCTTTCCAGGAAGGGAATGCCCCCCAGCTCAGCAGGGCTCATGCCTGGGCAGAGCCAGGGATGTCCAGAGATTCTCAGAGGCCTGAAAGGTGCCTGCTGTGCCCAGGACGAGTCTCCCCAGGGGCAACAGCACAGAACCGGGGAGGTTTCTGCCCCCGCAACCCAGCCTAAAACCAGGCAGTTTCCTCCAGCAGGGAAACGCACCTCTCCCCACCCCATGTGTTTGCCAGGCCCCTAAACCTCACACTCACCCCACTCCCACTAGGGCTATGGCTCTGACCTGCAGACACACACTCCCCGCCTTACCAAGCACCAAGCTGGCTCGCAGGGGTCTGGTTACTCCTTAAAACTTGATGTTTTTCCTGGTTGTTACTCAGTTTCTTGAGATGTTCCCAACCAGATAACCCCTTGGCACTGAAAAAGGTATTTTAATTTAAATCTAAACTCTTTATATAGCAGGATTTTCCCTGTCAATTAAGGCTTGGGACCCTCTTGATTTACACAATTAAAAGAATGCTTTGAAGAGGCTAGATTAAGGGTATAAGAAAGCTGTAAAGAAGCAACCAGTGTACTTCAAGAGATGTCGTGTGTGTGTGTGTGTGTGTGTGTGTGTGTGTGTGTGCGCGCGCGCGTGAGCTCAGGATGTGGGGGGAGGAAGAGGTTTGAGCTGAACAAGTTTTGGCTCCATCATGCACTGCTGCCCGGGGCTCTGCCCCACACAGCCGTTCACCCTCACTGCTGGCCATGGAAACCCAAGTTTTGACTCCGAGCTGGAGTGACACAGTGGCCACTGTGGTGGGCTAGTAGGAGGAGCTCCTGCGTTGAGCCTCCCACCTCACTATGCCCGAAACTAAGAAGTGTCCCCAGGCAGGCAGACTGACCCCCAAAAGGGGAGCTCTGTGAGCGTCAAAGGGCATCCAGAGAACTTTGCACTTTTTACACCATTCCTCAGGTATCTACACCCTCCTGTGCCCACAGATCTCATTGACCTCCCCTCCCTGGAGCTGGGATTACTCATTTCATTGATCCATTAGAACTGAGCAGATCTCACCTGAGAGCTAGAGGAAACCCACCCAGGAGAGCTCAGCACCAGACCTTTGCAGTTGCTGGATGCCCAGAAATCTCCCAGCAGGGGCTCAGCACATGTGGTGATTCGGGCAGGTCCTGTCAGTCCAAGACAGTCTGCACCACTCAGAAGCATCTCAATCCTATAAAGAAATCTAAAGGAGAAAGGTATTTCTAGAGGAGTATTAAATACAGCCCCCAGTGCCACAGGGCCAAAAAATATGAGCACTGAGCAACGGAGGAATAACTTAAGTGGATGCAGGAGCTGTCAGGAGGAGGAAGAAGGAAGGAAGGAGAAGAGGCTGCACAGGTCAGGAGCAGGTGAGACTGGTTGATGTGACCCAGAGTCCCCAGGCCTGAGCTCTGTGCTGTGCCAGGTCAGTGCAACCCCAGGGCAGCTCCCCCAAACCCATCAAAGGGACCTTGTCATGAGCAGAGCTCTGGGCATTTCCTCCCTGCTGCAGGATCCATCTGGATCCCTGGGGGAAGTTCCCTCAACAGGACGACTCCTCCCTGCCAGCACCGCTCACCCACCTCTTTACCCACCCGGAGACACCCCATGCAAATCCTGCTCCGGGGTCCCTTGGTAAATACCAGGGGATTCCCCACTCTCAGAACCAGGGCTGGCAGTGGGAAATGGTTAACTCCTGCCCCACACACCATGAAGCTCCTTGTGACCTTGCTCTCTGCCCTGCCGGGTAAGGAAGTTTGGGGGTTGTAAGAACCAAGCAGCAAGGTTGTGTCCTCAGCATTAATCCAAACAGGACACCTGTGGGGAGAGCACAGCCTGTAACCATGTTCCTTCTTCCCAAGTTCCCTCTGCCAGGTGCAGCTGGTGCCATCAGGCCCAGGGGTGGTGAAGCCTGGAGAGACCCTCACCCTGACCTGTGCCACAACTGGTGATTGTGACAACATTATCTCCATCAGTTGTTGCTTGTGGGGCTGGGTCCATCAGAGCCTGGGCAAAGGTCTGGAGTGGGTTGGACGTATAAATAAAGGTGGGAGCACAAACTGTGCCCCATCCCTGCAAAGCAGGATCTCCCTCGCAGTGGACTCCTCCTGGAACCAGTTGTCCCTGCAGCTGCACTCCCTTATGCTGCTGACACCATCATATATCACTGTGGCAGGGACACAGTGACACAAAGCAGAGTGGGGACTTTGCAACAAGAGGAAGCAGACAGCGAACAGCACAGAGGGAACAAAGCTCCACTGACAGCCCTACCTTCTGTCCAGCCCTGGGCACCCAACACTTTTACACTCACAAACAGCTTCATCCTGATGCACCTTCACTGCTGCTTCAGCTCCACCTGCAAGATGATTCCCAGCTTCCACCAGGTACCACGAGCACAGCACACCATGCTCACCCATGACAACTTGGCTTTCCACAGCCGGGACTGCCTCCAAATGCTAGGCACATATCTGGGCACTACATGCCCCGAGGAGCTGACCACTGCATGAGCCACCTCGGAGAGGGACTGGGAGAAAACTGCACCCCCAACTCCACCACATCACCTGATTTCTGGGAACAATTAGAAGCAAAACAGGGATAGGAGCTAGGTCACAGGCTTAAAAGGAGTGCAACAAGCAGGGCGGGGGGGGGACACTGAACAAAGCACTCAAGGGAGCTGCCAGCTCCAGCCGGGAGAACAAAGCCCCTAGAGACCAAAGATGAATGCATTGAGGCAACCGCAAGCCTCTATGCACGGCTCCAGATCTGAGGCCAGAAAAGGAGCCAGGGCAGGGGCAGACATCTCTCCCCTCAGCTTCCTCTGGAGGACACTCCTCCCAAAGCTTCTCCCAGGTGCAAGGCAGGAGCCTGCCCCGAGCAGCAAACAGGCTCCCTGCTGCAGCCCAGGGGCAGTTGGGCTGAGCCTGCTGGAGCAGCTGGTGCTGATGGGCAGGGGGCTGCAGCTCTGCCAGATAATTAGGCCCGGCTCAGTCATCACCAGGATGGCCCAGGCAGGATTGGGGTGGCCAAGGGGCTCTGGAGGTCTGAGCCCACCTCTTTTAGTATCACAGAAGCATTGCTGAGATCAATGGCTTTGCATCAGAGGGAGTGTATCAATCTCTCTCATGCACACATGCAAACCTACCCACCTACACACACACTGGAGCCTGGGCAGAGACAGAAAGTGCATCTGTGACTGGCCATGGGGAACAGGCCAATGCTCAGACTCAGTGTTCAATCCACTCCACATCCTTTCTTACTCAGACAAGGCTGCACCTGGGGAGACACCCTACAGCCTCTGGCTCTGGACAGGGCACACCACATCTCAAGCCCCTCTCCTCCGAATACCAGGGGAAATGGGGCTGGGATCCACACACTGTCTCCTCTTGCAGCAGCTGCCCAACCCCAGTGCAGCCAGCTCTAAATGGTGCAGGATCCGAGCTGCTGAAGTGCTGGCAGCACCTCACAGCGAACACCCTGCTCCCAGCCCCATGTCATTGCAAAGTCTCAGACGGGCCCAAGCCAGGTACCGCCCAACCTGGTCTGAGCACATCTGAGCCACAATGGCCGGGCACACAGTCCAGGCAGGAGCGATCCTGGATCCATGGAGCTCCCCTGGGAGCTGGGAGGGGGTCTCAGACCAGGAGACAGCATCTGTCTTGTCTCAAGATCCCAACGTGGCTCTGGGGTTCTTGGGGAGTGGGATCTCTCCGACTGGAGCCCTTTAAACTTGGGTGAAGAGGCAGGGGTGGGAGGGGGAGCTGGAGCCCACATCTCCAGGGAGCATCTGCACCCCTCTCAGAGAAGGTCAGTCCCTGGCCAAGCCAATGGGACCCAGGGGAGAACAAGCCACCGCAGAGAGGAGTGTGCACCCTGTTTATATGGAGTACAGCTTGCAAATAGCCCCCAGCTTTTTCTGCTAAATGTCCGAGGGCTTGAGGACCCGCAGCCCCCGGTGTCCCTGCAGCAGAAGTCTGACCCTCAGAAGAGCTCCCTCCAGAGCTGGGAACATGACCCCCTGGCTACATTTTGCTTTTGCTCTGGTAGCCAGGTTGGCCATGCCCTTCAGGGCACCAGACAGACATGCCCCCAGTTTGGTCTCAGTCTCACAGGCTGCCAACATGGATTTCATTGCTTCTTTCCTTCGCAGGTGTCCTCCCTGAGATCCAGCTGGTGGAGTCTGGAGGGGCGGTGAGGAAGCCTGGGGACTCTGAGCCTCTCTTGCAAAGCCTCTAGGTTACCCTTCAGTGACAACTGGATGGCCTGGGCCCAGCAGCCCCCTGGGAAGGGGCTGCAGTGGATTGGAGAAATTATTGGGAACTCAAATACCATCAACTATGCACCAGCAGCGAAAGGGAGATTCACCATCTCCACAGACAGCACCCACCACCTGCTGTTCCTGTGGATGAGCAGCCTGAGCCCCGAGGATAGGACCTGGTATCACTGTCCAAGGCATACAGCGAGAGAAAGCCCCTCTGAGGTCAGGCAACAACCTGCCAGAGCCATTTCACAGCCTGGTCCAGCAGGTGGTGATGACAGTACATGCTTTGTGGCAGGAGAAAGGACAGGGCAGGGGCCTGGAAACCTCTGTCTTCTTCAGTCTCCACTGTTTGCTGCTGCAGCCAACCCAAAGCTCGCACGCTGGGCAGCCCAGAGGCCATGGTGGCAAACACTGCCCGGTGTGGCAAGCGTGGGGGCTAGAGCTGCTGCTGCCACCGTGCGCAACACCGACGGGCGCGCCTGGAGCCAGCCCAGGGTGCAGGATGGCTGCGGGGCTGGGTTACAAGCTGGTGCTGAGCGTGGGGAAAAGCGTCCTGTGCTACAGACACTCGCAGCCCGCCTGGGGCTGTCTGTGACTGCTCGGGACAGCCCAGCAAGGGTGCAGCAGGGAGCAGCGACTGCCAGGCGGGGGAAGGACCGCTTCCTGTCCCTGCGTTCAGCACCAGCTCATTCCCTGCTGGCGAGCAGGGGTCGGGGCTGTGCGCTGCCTCCTGCCTGTACCGCGGGGCTGCAGGGCTCTGGGAGTGAGCGGGTGCACAGGGCCCACACCGCTGTCCTGGGCCCAGAGCAGGGCGGCAGAAGTACAGGGTCCCAGCCCTCTGGGGCTCTATGATGCCAGGCCAGCTCCCCCCTCTCCCGGCTGGTGCAGCCCAGCCCAGCTCCACAGAAGCCAGGAAATGTGGCAGCAGGACAGCAATGGCCATTAATATGTTGTTCTGCCCTACTGAATTCTGAAACCCCAAGCCCCGCATGGGGGACTGGAGCTGTGCCACACCCCCTTCTCCCCCTGGCAGGTTTGGGGCTGGGCCACGCTCCAACCCCTGGTAGGTGGATTGGGTCAGGCTGTGCCCTCCTCTATCATGTAGCTGGATATCACCAGTAGACTTACTGCCTGGTGACAGCTGCCAGGCCATGTGGGAGTGAATCTTGCACAGGGACCTGCAGAACAAGCACTGAGACTTAAACTGGCAGACAGCCCACTGGGCACTTCCTCTGTGGGCATGGAGAAACAGCACAGGGCAGAGAGGTCCATCGAACTGCCCGAGGCTGACCAGGCAGAAAAAAAATCGACCACATCTTCTGGGGCTGTCCATATGCCAAAAAGGTGTGGAAGGAAGTCCATGTGCTCCTTCTGGTGGTGCCAGGTATTAGACACCTGACTTGGGAAGCAGCTCTCCATGGGCACCTGACCAGATAGCAAGGGGTCCCGACAGTGTGCTTTGACCAGTTCATCTCCTGTTTCAGGTCTGCACCGAGGGAAATCAGGAACCTGCTCACAAAACAGACATTCGGTCCCCCCAGTGGAGGGAGGACTGTATTCAAATGGAACTAAGTGAAATGTAGTGGTACTGCAGACAGACAGAAGAGGACGACAGGAAAGAAAGGGCAGAACTCATCTGGTGGACAGGGATCTGGCATAGACATTTTCAGGATTACCCCCACTGAGGAAGGCAGTGGATGGGGGTATGGGTATAGGGATAGGTGCATAGTCAGATAATGCAAATTGTGTAATGGGTTTTAGTGTGCTTTGAGCTGCCAAGTGAACCACAAGGGCCACATGGCAGTCGGAGGTCGAGATATATAGATATATATAGTTAAATAGATATCTACATAGCAATATAGATATATAATCTCCACCTCCAACAAGGTCCACTGCACTGTCCATCCACCCTATACGTCAAAAAAGCTGAGCACCACTGGCACAGATAGCCATAAAGAATGAATCACAAAGGGTCAACCGGGAATGTGAGGACAGGAAGAATTGGTATGCTGCATTTTCCCCTATTTCCATAACATCCCCAGTTTAAAGCCAAATGTTTATTAGCTTTTGACCAAATTCCCCAGACGCTAAATGAAGGTGCAGCATTTAATTATCACACTCTAGGATTCTCTTTCACCACCAAAATACCTGTATCCATTTTAGATTCTGATATTTCAGGACCATGACTCCCTCAGCTCATGGAACGAGCTGTCACGGCTGCCCAGAGCGCGCACAGGCAGGGCTAGATCTCCTGCTGCACACATGGATCCACAGGCAGGGCTAGATCTGCTGCAGGGCAGGGGTCTCAGCAGGAGCTCATGCAAAATCATTGTATTGGACTCCCAGGGGAATCCCCAGCACTGGGGACTCAGGACCAAAACCCTCAGGCCTCCAGAGCTGGCCTTGGTTCCTTACCACATTCCCAGATGTCCAGAGAAATCACCAATGGACACCTGCACCCCAACTCCAGCACAGGGCACTGGTAGCTGGGCACCCAACACAAGTCCCTGAGCTTGACTTGACCCCATCACCCCAGAGCACCAGCACCTCCAGTCCCTCAGGCAGAGGCAGACATCTCATCCCCTCTTAGAAGAGGAGGACATGAGGGACCAAGGCTGAGATTCATAGGACCCTGAGATATTCGGGCCCCAAACTTGCCTGGTAACAGGGACCTGAATCCTGGGGGGTGGTCACTCCTTGCCACCACGGGGTGGAACCGAGCAGGGGGAAGAACCCACAGCCCCTGCCCACAGCCTGGCCCTGGCCACAGAGCCCAGGACCGGCCCTTCCCCTCTGGCGGTGCTGACCCTAGTGTCTCCCCTGTGCCAGAGACTGAGCCCCATGCAGAGAGAGCAGGGCCCTGTGCTGAGCGCTCCCAGCCTGGGGCTGCTTATACCCTCCTGGGAGCAGCATGCAAATCCCTGGCCAGGGCTACTGGTTAAATACAGATCCTGTATCCAGGAGCCTCAGTCTGTACCCAGCCCCTTGCTGCCTGCTGACTCTCCCTCGTTATAGGGCAGCAGCAATGAACTCCTTATTCTTGTTCCTGTTGCTTCTCTCTACTCCCCCATGTAGGTTATGAGGAAAGTTCAGGGGAATCCAGGGCTCTGCGGTTTGTCCATGGACCTTATTTTTTACCTACTTTCTTTTCCCTTTAGGTGTGCTCTCTGCTGTGCAGCTGGTTGAGTCTGGCCCAGGGCTGGTGAAGCCTGCAGAGACCCTCACCCTGACCTGCACTGTCACAGGTTCCTCCATCACCACCAATGGTTACTATTGGAGCTGGATCCGGCAGCCTCCTGGGAAAGGGCTGGAGTGGATGGGGTACATTAGCTACAGCGGTGGCACAAGCTACAACCCGTCCCTCAAGAGCCGCATCACCATTTCCAGGGACACTTCCAAGAACCAGTTCTCCCTACAGTTGCGCTCCCTGGCAGCCGCAGACACGGCCACGTATTACTGTGCCGGTGACACAGTGACACAGAGCAGAGCAGCAGCTGCACAAAAAGGGGAAGCCTGGTCTTCCTGATGTAGCAGAATTACAACTTGGGCAGGGAAGTTTCCTCCTAGAAACCCCACACACATGGAGAGAAACTCAGACAGGATCAGCCTTGGTCACCTGAGGGCTTGCTGTATTTGGACCTGTAAAGGCCTGATGAAGCTGAAGTTGGTTGCTTATTCCCAGTTCCCTATTCCTTATTTCTGGTTCCCGTTTCCTTTTTTAAAGGTAATCTAGACCCAATAAAAACTCATTATTAATGAATGACACATCCTAAAGAAACAGAATTTCATTAGGTATGCATATGTACTAATTAATATGTAAAATGAAATGCCACATCCAGTACAGAGCCTTAAATGAATGTCAGATTAGGATGGGATTATGGGGCAAAATACTTTTTGGGCCACCCCACATTTCATAGTGATGCCACAGGGGGACTGACCCAAAGAACTTGTCCCGCCTGGCCCAAAGTACGATTTGGCCGTGCCAGGCTGCCAAGTAACAGTCTGCACGCCCACTGTACTAAGTATAATGCCTTGAATAAGGAACTGGATTTTGGGCTGGGATTATGGCTAGAAAATGTTCTTGGGCCACCCACAAGAATACGTCTGTGCCACCGAGGGACTGTCCTGAACATCTGTGACCAGTGGCCTGCCGTGCCCTAAGTGTGGTTTGGCCATGCCAGGCTGCCAACAGACAGCACCCCAGCCACTGTGCTCAGTGTATGGACCCAAATAAGGAACTGGAAATCCTCCTTGGGCCACCCCAGACCACACCTCTGTGGCACCGGGGGACTGTCCTGGACATCTCTGACCAGAGACTTCTCTGGCCCAAAGTGCAGTTTGGCCATGCCAGGCTGACAAGCCATTGTATCAGACACCCAGGGGAATCCCCAGCTCTGGGGACTCAGGACCAAAACCCTCAGGCCTCCAGAGATGGCCCTGGTGTCTCACCAAATTCCCAGGTGTCTGTGCAGGCCGGGCCCCGATCCCGCCCTCGTCGCCATGCACGGCGGTGATTCCGATCCCAGTCTGGCCGCCAGGGGCAAGCCGGGGGCGAACCGGGGTCGTACCGGACCCGTCTCCGGTGCACGCGGGCTGTGGCCGGCAGCCCGGACACGCGGGGTGGGAGAGAACCGTGAGGCGGCTTTGCACACGCGAGTTAGAATTAGTCACGGAGGCGTAACGGTTGATTGAAAAGATTGTTTACTTACACCAAAAGATGGTATCGGTGTAGGCTGGACAAGTTTCCAGGCACAGCTCCCGCTTGAACCCTCGTTGGAGGACTCTGACAAAACGATTGCTCACACGGAGTTTGCTAGGCTCTGCAGATACAGTTCAGTTGGGTTCGAAAAGTTTCCCTGGAGTTATTCAGGCTCCGCGGGTCCGATAAGTTTTCCCCGGAGTTTGCTAGGCTCCGCGGGGTCCGAAGTTACAGGAAAGGGATACGTCTAGGATTGCGCGCGGCGACGGGGAGAGGCTAGAGGCGCGGTTCGTTCTTCCCTCCGGAGTAGTTAAAGCTCCGTGGGTTCGGTTATTAAGCCTCTATTGCCTGCTTAGGAGAGGCGCGCCGGGTCCGCGAGGGTCCACAGTGCTTGGAGATCTTCACACAGAATCTCTTTCTCTTCCTCCCTCCTCTGGCTTGGGCGGAAACTACCCAAGCCTTTTGTACGGCTAGCAAGCCAATCGCTAGCCGCCACGTGTGCCTAAATTAGGAATCGGCCAATAACATGGCGTGGATCCTAATACAAATGGCGGGAACTTCTTTACAACGTGTATCACTAGGATGCAAGAAAGAGATGCACACTGCAAAGAAGCTACAATTTGGCAGGAAATCCCCCGCTGCACCAGAGCTCTCTCTCGCAGCAGAGAGCTCTACCGTGCAAAGAAAGCGACAAATTGGCGGGAAATAATTTAGCAGTGTCGAAGCACACACACAAACAAAAAATCACAACTTTGGGTTGTGACAGTGTCCAGAGCAATCACCTATGGGCACCTGCACCCCAACTCCAGCCCAGGGCACTGACAGCTGAGCACCCAAAACAACTCCCTGGGCTTGATGTGACCTCATCAGCGCAGGGCACCAGCACCTCCGGTCCCTCAGGCAGAGGCAGACACAACAGCCCCACTGAGAAGAGGAGGCCAAGAGGGACTAAGGCTGAGATTCACAGAGCCCTGAGACATTCAGGTCCCAAACATCCCTGGTAATAGAGACCTGGATCCTGGGAGGAAGTCACTCCTTGCCCCCAGGGGTGGAACCGAGCCTCTGCCTGAGCCATGGCCTGGCCGCGGCCACGGAGCCCAGGACCGGCCTTTCCCCTCTGGCGTGCTGACCCCAGTGTCTCCCCTGTGCCAGAGACTGAGCCCCATGCAGAGAGCAGGGCCCTGTGCTGAGCGCTCCCAGCCTGGGGCTGCTTATACCCTCCTGGCAGCAGCATGCAAATCCCTGGCCAGGGCTACTGGTTAAATAGAGATCCCGTATCCAGGAGCCTCAGTCTGTACCCAGCCCCTTGCTGCCTGCTGAGTCCCGCGTGATATAGGGCAGCAGCAATGAACTCCTTATTCCTATTCCTGTTACTTCTCTCTACCCCCCATGTAGGTTATGAGGAAGGTTCAGGGGAATCCAGGGCTCTGCTGTTTCTCCTTGGACCTTATATTTTATCTACTTTTCTTTCCCCTTTAGGTGTGCTTTCTGCTGTGCAGCTGGGTGCATCTGGCCCAAGGGGTGGTGAAGCCAGCAGAGACCCTCACCCTGACCTGCACTGTCACAGGTTTCTCCATCACCACCAGTGCTTACTATTGGAGCTGGATCCAGCTGCCTCCTGGGAAAGGGCTGGAGTGGATGGGGTACATTAGCTACAGTGGCAGCACATACTACAACCCAACCTTCAAGAGCCGCATCACCATTTCCAGGGACACTTCCAAGAACCAGTTCTCCCTACGGCTGGGCTCCTTGACAACCACAGACACGGCCACGTATTACTGTGCCAGGGACACAGAGACACAGAGCAGAGCAGCAGCTGTACAGAAAGGGGAAGCCTGTTCTTTCTAATGCAGCCGAATTGCAACTCAGACAGGGAAGTTTCCACCTAGAAACCCCACACACATGGGGGGAATCTTGGACAGGATCAGCCTTGGCCACCTGAGGGCTTGCTGTATTTGGACCTGTAACATTGCAGAAAGCAAAGGCCTGAGAGCTTCACCGGGCATGTGTCAGACAGTCGGTATAAAACAGTACATATCTCACAGAAGCCCCATCATAGGGTGTTTGGGATCCTCATCCCTGTGAATGGCCATGTCAGTGGGGCTCCTCAGTCCCTTGGGCCCTTGGGAAATGTCCAGCCCAGCCTGCCCAAAGGGGGACGAGCATGATAGTTCAAGTCCTGAATTTCCAAGAAACATTTCTGCTGGCATTATATTCAGCTAAGTGTACCCAGGTCTACACGGGGTTGTATTCCCGTCTCCAACTGAGGGAATTATTGGCAGGGCAGTGTGCTGTGGAGGGACACAGCAGCCCAGTGGCTGCCTTTGTCCCCTATAGTGTCAGGCCCAGTCAATCAATTACCTAACTATATACAAATTTATTATTGCAATAAAACCAGTAAAGTGTAAGGACATAAATTATATATATGTATATTATATATATGTATATATATTATATACCAAACCCCAAGACAACACTCACAAAGCAGGGGTCATGAATGCAGGGCAGGGGGCTCAGGGTACCTGGGAGCATGGTCCCCAGTGCCTGAACCTGCACTCCTGGGGCAGCAATGCAAGCCCTGGCTTAATTCACTGCTCTTGCAGACACCCAAGTGAGGGACAACCCTCAGCCTCAAAGCTCCCAAACACGTTGAACAGCGACACAGTGGGCTGAGAGGAAGGGAAGGGAGCAGGAAGGATTCATCTAAAAAGCAGTCTGTATTTTTGTGGAGACCGTGCAGACAGGACGCCACATGCAGACCTCGCATTCAGCCCCTCTGGCCCAGCCCTCCATTGCACTGGACCCTCCTCCTCCCAGGGAGGGGGCTGGAGGGCTGGAGTAGAGCGGGGCTCTATGAGAGCAGAGAGATGCAAATCCAGTGCTGCAGAGGCCTCATAAATGCTGACACCCTCTGGTCCTGCAAGGTTGGGGGGAGCAGGGCGTGAGCAGAGGTCTGTGCCATCCCTGAAGCCCAGCACCATGCTGTCCTGGGGATCTCTCCTCTTTCTCCTCATTGCCCTGTCAGGTGAGTCCCCAGCCCCATCCCACACCCCACACATCCCTGCACACCCCCAGGGAACAACAAATAATAATCCTCACCTGATTCAAAGGCCAATGGAAAATCTGCAGTGAGTGGTGCCCTGGCTCCGTGGCCGTTGGCAGAGGCTGGCAGAGACAGGATCCTGAAACATGCTTTTTTCTCCCCAGGTGCCCAGTCCCAGGTGCAGCTGCTGGAGTCGGGAGGGGATGTGAGGAAGCCTGGAGACTGTCTGCGCCTCTCCTGCAAAGCCTCCGGATTCACCTTCAGCAGCTTCTACATGGACTGGGTCCGACAGGCTCCTGAGAAGGGGCTGGAGTGGGTCGCAAATATAAATGCTGCTACTGCTAACCTCACCACATACTACAGTGCTGCGGTGAAGGGGCGATTCACCATCTCCAGAGACGACTCCAGCAGCACATTGTACCTGCAGATGACCAGCCTGAGAGCTGAGGACACGGCCCGGTATCACTGTGTGAAGCCCACAGTGATCAGAAGCCTGCTGTGCCCAATACAAAAACCTCTGTGCAAACCTCCTGCCAGCTCAAGCCAGCACAGAGCAGCAGCCAGGGCCTGAGCACAGTAGCTTAGGCAGAGGGGGACACCGGGCCCAGGCACACGCCGTGCGCAGGTAGTGTGACGCACAGCGGGAGCGCAGAGCACGCAGCCCCTGCCCACTTGGGCAGCAGGGTCCTAGCCACAGCATCCTCCCTCCTCCCTGCAGCAGCTGGCTCAGACACAGCCAGCCAGGAGACCCCAGGCCCTGGACAACTGCCCCAGCACCTCGCACAGCCAGGCTGGATCGAGCTTCTCCAGCACTTGCACTCCTGGCAAACACCCACAAGCCGTGACACAGGGAAGGGCAGCTCTGGCCTGAAGCCTCTGGCTGGTGGGTGCTATGAGTCAGACCAGCACTGTCCCACATGTCCATGGCTGGGGCGAAGCGTGACCATGGAGGACATGGCTGTAGAGAGGGACCCATGCATGCTTGCAGGGGTGCTCCAGGGACCCTCAGTGACTCTGCCCTACAGATCCCACCCTGCTGACCTGGGCACCAGGCTCCCAGCTCCCTCAGCCTCGTGCGGCCACCTCACATTGAGCCAATGCTGGAGCGCACAGCCCCAGCAGAACGGCAGCCCCTGCCTGGGGCAGAGCCCTGTGCCTCAGCTGCATGGCCCCCGCTTCATGGGAAGTAGGGCAGAGATCAGGGACCTGGCCAGGCTGTGGGCACTCATAGCTCAGTGCTGCAGGGGGATGGACCCAGGAGTCAAGAGCAGGCCAGGGCAGGAAGCAAGGTGGTCTTTAGTCCTGCTGCCTGATGAGAGCCCCAGTTGCACAAGCACCCATGTCACGAGTTTTGTCTGTCAGCAGCTAGGGGTGCAGGGCCCCTGGACCCCCCTGCACAGATCTCCTTAACAGCTGGCAGGCTTCATGGCCACAGCAGGGCATAGCAGCCAGGCCGGCAGTAGTTTCCTTCTCCTCTGCCACAAGACAGACACAGTAGCACAGCCACTGTCACTGCTGGCCAAGGAAACCCAAGCGCCAACTTGTGTCAGAAATGCCACCGTTTGTGCCCCTCTCCAGAGATCTGTCTTTGCCAGAGGGACACAGCGAGAACCACAACACCAGGCATTCGGCTCTCAAAAGTGATTTTAATTTAGGGCTTCAGCACTCAGGCCTTAACCTGGAGCCCAGGGCAGGGAGTGCAGACACCTCTCCCCTCAGCTTCCTCTCCCAGCTGCAGGGCAGGAGCCTGCCAGGAGCAGCCAACAGCCTCCCTGCAGCCTGCTGGAGCAGCTGGGCTGGAACAAGCTGGGAGGTTAGCCCTGCCCGTGCTGCTCCCTCTGGCCTGCCCCTTCCCTCCTCCAGCCTGGCCTGCACAGGGCATGTTTCCACATACAAGCTGCTCCCCTGCATCTCCCCACCACCTAGTCCCTGTCTCTCAGTCCTACCCAGCCTGAGTTATCCTTGCAGCACTGGCCTGTTGCACTGATGCCATCCACTTTTCTGCTGGGAGTGAGACCCACAGCAAGAGCAGACACAAGCAGCAGGGTCACTGTGTGTGCGCCTTGGCAACGGGTACAGACATGGACCAACAGGCACTGCCAATAGCAGAGCAGAACATGTACACACATAGAGCAGCAACACATGCACACACTCACGCATACACATATAAGTCACTCCATATTATTCCTAGATCAGACCCTGGCAAACTGTCTGTGAAAGCTTAGCTCACCCTAGCAAACCTGACTATGTAGTTGCCTCTGGAAACTCAGTGCCACTGCACCCAGGAGCTGAGCTTCCCTCTCCGGCTGTAGTTTCTGCTCCTGCAGTGCCCTGCTCTGCCCCCTGCTCCTCTAGACCCTAATCCCAGGTAAGGGTTGGGGGCTGCAGACATCTCCATGTATTGCACAGGAGACAGGAAGCACAGGCACAGAGAAGGGCAGGCACTGGGCCAAAGGGAAGCAGGTCCCTTACAGGCAGGTAGTGCCTTGGTCAGCATTTCCCCTGGCTGTGCTCAGTAAGACACAAGGCAAAGCAATGCGGCCCCCTGCTCCACCCCAGGCCCCCGCCGTTCACTGTAATACCTGCCCTACCCTAGGTGATTCCCAAGAGCACGGGGAAGCGCCATCCTGCATCTGTATCCTCCATCTCTCACTCCAACATGGCCTCCTCATCAGCTTGTGCTGCCCCACACTGACCCCACCTGCAACCTTTGCGTCTCCTGGAAGAGCAGAAGCTCCTTGGGGCACGGCCCTGATGTCTGCTCTGGGCCGGTGCATCACGAGCACAACAAAGGCTGGACCAGAGCTGTAGCCAGTCAGAGCTGTAAGGACAAGGGAAGACCTGGCATGAGCAAGGGGAAAACCACAGACTTCCCTGAGGCAGGTATCAGCAGCAGTCACTGCACTGGTCCCGGGGAACAAAACGCACACAAACAAGCACACGTGCATGTGCATGCACACTGGATGATTTGCAATTTCCACTGATCCATCCCCCACCTCCAGACCCAAGAGGGGGTGTCATATTGGGGTTCAGGCCCTGAGCTTCCAGCCTACGCCTGAGAAAGCAGGAGCCTGGGGCACCATGACATGAAGCAGGACCAGGGTGGGGGGGACCTCTCTTCCACTCCCAGCCCAGCCCTCTGAAGACCCGAGCTGGCAACAAGCAGGTAACTGCAGGGGGGCAGGAGTGAGGGGAGCTGGTGCCCCCCAGGGCAGACCAGGAGCAGGGCAAGGTGGGGCTCTGAGCAGGTCTCAGGAGTCGGTGAAGCCGAGAGGGGGCTGACTATCAGGGACAAACCTCAGGACTGGGGGTCTCAGCCCCAAGCCCCTCAGGCTCCCAGGCTCCCCCAGGTAGGACTGGCACCTCAGGGAACATCGCTGGTGCCCAAATCCCTACAAAACCCAGGACCCATACCCTAACTCAGGTTACTGACACACGGGAACCCAACATGACCTGCTGGGATCTGGCCTCATCCTTGCCAGGTGCCATTGTCTCCTGTACACCAGGCAAATGGGGATGTCTTATCCCAACTAAGGAGAAAAGGCCAAGATGGACCAAGGCTGAGGATCAAGGGCCCCTGAGATACTCGTGCCCTGTCATCAGGTTGGGGGGGAAGAGCAGGGAACTGAAGCCAGAGTCCCTGCCCACAGCCTGGTTCAGCCATGGATCCAAGCACCGGCCCTTCCCCTCTGTCTGTGCTCATCCCACCACCTTCTTCTGTGCAGAGACTCAGAGCCCTGTGCAGAGAGAGGAGGGCCCTGTGCTGAGCACTCCCAGCCCAGGGCTGCTCACACCCTCCTGGGACCTGCATGCAAATCCCTGGCCAGGGGCTCCTGCTTAAATACAGCTTCTGGGCCGTGAAGCCTCAGTCCATGCCCAGCCCCTTCTTGCCTTCTGGGAGTCCCCCTTGTTATAGGGCAACAGAAATGAGCTCCTTATTCTTCTTCCTCTTTCTTCTCTTTTCTCTCCCATGTAGGTTGTGGGGAAGGGTGGTGGGAAGCCAGGGCACTGGGGCTTCCTCCCTGGACCTTCTTCTTCACCTACTTTCTCTTTTCTTTAGGTGTGCTCTCTGCTGTGCAGCTGGTTGAGTCTGGCCCAGGGGTGGTGAAGCCTGCAGAGACCCTCACCCTGACCTGCACTGTCACAGGCGACTCCATCACCACCAGTGGTTATGCTTGGAGCTGGATCCGGCAGCCTCCTGGGAAAGGGCTGGAGTGGATGGCGCAGATATATGGAAGCAGTGATACCACATACTACAACCCATCCCTCAAGAGCCGCATCACCATTTCCAAGGACAGCTCCAAGAACCAGTTCTCCCTGCAGCTGCGCTCTCTGACAGCCGCAGACACCGCCACGTATTACTGTGCCAGAGACACAGTGACACAGAGCAGAGCAGGGGCTGCACAAAAAGGGGAAGCCTGTTCTTCTTAATGTGGCAAAATTACAACAGCCCAGACAAGGAAGTTTCCACCTGAAAACCTCACACACATGGAGGGAAACTCTCATAGGATCATCCTTGGCCATCTGAGGGTTGTTATATTTGGACATATAACAGTCCAGATAGCAAAGGCCTGAGAGCTTTGCTGGGCTTTTGACAAGACAGAGGTTATCAAGCAGTACAAGTCTCAAGAAGGCTTCACCACAGAGCATTTGGGGCCCTGTCAGCATGGATGGGTATGGCAGTGGGGCTCCTCCTCACTGCCTGGCCCTGCCTGCCCAAAGGGCCACCAGCACTATACTCCTCAATTCAAAACACACGTCTTTCCTGCAATTGCATTCACCAAAGCATTTCCAAAATGGTTGAGAGGAAGTACTCAGGTTCTCCTCTCCCACTCCAGTTTTTCCTGAACAGTGTGAGGGTTTGTGGAGTATTCACTCTAATCTCTTGTCATATATAAATCACAGTTGAGTATATTAGGACTCGAATTACCAGATCATTCCTCATTTCTTTCTTTCAGTGGTGACCCGGAGTCTTGCCTCCAACTTCTTTTTGTAAATGTGCTCGGCTGGGGGGATGTAACTTAAACACCACTGAGTGATGGAGTACTGGTCTATCCTAATGAGGTTCTGACCTTTCTAATACAAAGGATTTTTTTTTTATTCACCAGAAAATGAAAACTCACCAGGTGTTCTTTGTGCTGAAGATCTTTTATTAGGTGTCTCTCTAATTTTTCTAAATTGATTCTTAGGTCTCAGCATCACCTGAGTTGGCTGAACTAACAGAAGCCTGTTTCCCAATCTACTGATTAATGCCTTCTGCAGTAGAGGTAAGTGTTATGTCCCTTATAATCTATAACCTTCAAAAAAACTCAAGCAGTGTAAACTCAAATGTGATTCTGTCTTTTTTTCTAAAACAGGAGTGTCCCAAAACAAGGTGCGTTCCCCTTTGGTTTTGTTGTATTTTATTTTAGGTTTCTCCTTTACAATGATAATTCAGCCTGAACCAATTTCCCAAATGAAGGATTTAAGAAAAGTTTTACTTGTCACTGTGCGACTCCGCCGTCCCTCCTCCGCTGACTGTCGCTTTCTCAGTGTCACGCTGACTCCAGGAGACTATTCTTGTCGGTGATTATTTATCCCGTTTCCCTCGACTCAACGCTGTCTCCCTTCCTTCCCAGCCAACTGACAGTCGGTTCTTCTCTGCCTCACCTTTACAATCAGCTGCCTCTTTCTTTCCATGGCATGCCTCTCTCCTCCGGTCTGTCTGGTGATGCTCCAGGTGCATCGAGCAGCTGCTCCAGAAATGCAGTTCCCACACCTTCCTCCTCCTGCCCCATCCCTCCAACAAGCCCAAGCCCCTGAGTCAGTGCTAGTGGAGGGGGAACACCAACCTGCAAGAAAAAGGCTTGTGCCAAGGCCAGCAGCTGGCAGGGGGTGTTTCCAGGGATCCCAGGGGCTCAGACAACAATCCCCAGTGGGGAGGCAGGGGCGGTGGTGCTGCCTTATGGCCACACAACACTGCCCAAGAAGGGGCTGTCTGGGAGCTCAGCCGCATGGGGAGACTCCTGCCAAAACCCAAGCTTGGGGAGTTTCTGGCACCAGGCCACCAACAACGCCCTGAACCTCTCTGCTTCTTAAGCCAGCAGGCTCCTGCCATGCTGTGGGGGACCCTGGTCAGCTCTTCCTGTACTGGACAAGGGACACCCCTCATCTGTCAGCACGACCTGCCTGGAGCCCTAATACCCATCTGGGCAACACCCTGATCAGCCCTGGTCCTGGTTGTCCAGTAGCCCCTGGTACCAGAGCCTCAGGCACTCTCTGCTCATTGCCCTGTGTGCTCGGGGCACATCAGGGGCAGTGACTGGGGCTGGAAACACACAGTGGTTCCCTGGAGCCAGGGCGCAGCCCAGCCCAAACCCCTGGGAACAGCAGGCTGGAGCAAAGCTCAGCATCGACCCGCCTCCGATGTGGCCTCCCTATCTGGTGCTGCTGGGACGGGTCCTGCTGCAGCATTTAAACAGTACAGATGTCAGTACTGACCCATAAACAGATTGAAAAACCAACTCTAGACCTTTATCTGATTCCTCAGGTTCCTCTTAATCAACGGACAGATCCATGCTGTGTCCAGTGAGACCTGCAAAAAGGCCCGTATAAAACAAGTTCAGGTAAATGGTGGATACAGTTTCCTGCATAATGCCTGGAGGGTTCCTCCTTAAACAGCACCCTGGCCCTCAGGGCCTCAGCGTCTCCCCAGACCTGCCCCTTCCTTCCTGCCTGCTGGAGGCACCAGGCATCAGTCACAGTGACCATGACAATGACCACGACACGGGTGCTAGTTTTGCTGTCACCTCTGGCAGCCCCTCTGGGTGAGTGTTTCCTGCACTGGGGGCAGGGGAACGTAGGGGAAGGGTCCATTTGCTAAAGCCAGGTTCATTTCTCTGTTAGGATATCAGCATCCTCTGGACTAAACCCCTGCACTCACCGACTGACTGCCAGCACAGATTCAGCAGCTGCCACCTTCCCTCACAGTAACACTCCTACAGTCGCACACACTTCCCAGAACCTGGGCCCTGCACTCGGGACGGCCCCTGCACAGCCCTGCACACTAACTCCCTGGCACTGCACTGACAGCCACAGCAGCAGCCATGAGCCAGACACACCAAGGCAGCTGCCAAATGCAGCCAGGGGAACAACCTCCCCAGGGTCCAGATAGGGACACGTGGAGGAAACCCCCAGCCTCAGGCCTGGTGGTGTCAGGCTCCAGGGGAGGATTCAATGCAATTCTTTAGCTCTGGGGCCCCATCCTGAGGTACAGCCAGCACGGGTTTGTCACGGGTAGGTCTTGCTTGACCCATCTCATCTCCTTCTATGACCAGGTGATGTATCATCTGGACAAGGGAGAAGAGATGAATGTCATATACCTGAACTTTAAAAAAGCCTTTGATCTGGTGTCCCATGACCTCCTGTTGGAAAATTTGGCCACCTGTGGCTTCGACTACACCACAGTCTGATGGCTGGGAAATTGGCTCCGAGGTCAGACCCAGAGAGTAGCAGGAGATAGCAGCAAGTCATTATGGCACGCCGTAACCAGGGGCCTCCCCCAAGGCTCTGTCCTTGGCCCGGTTCTCTTCAACACCTTTGTCAACGACGTGGACATTGGTGTCAGCAGCGCACTGCCTAAGATCACCAATGACACTAAACTTTGAGGCCTAGCGTCCACACCTGAGGACAGGCTAGCGATCCAGGCTGACTTGGATAAATTTAGTAAGTGGGTGGACACAAACCTGATGACATTCAATACTAATAAATGCAAGGTACTTCATCTCGGGGGGGAACCCGCAGCATACTTATAGGCTCAGCAGTGCTACACTTGCTAGCACCATGGCTGAAAGAGACTCGGGGGTCATGATTGACCACAAGATGAACGTGAGCCACCAATGCGACGTCGCAGCTGGTAAAGCAAACAAAACCCTGGCTTATATCTACAGATGCTTCTCACGTCAAATCTCAGGATTGTAATCCTCCCACTGTACCCAGCCTTGGTAAGGCCGCAGCTGGAGTACTGCATCCAGTTCTGGGCTCCGCAATTCAAGGAAGATGTTGAGAAGCTTCAGAGAGCCCAGAGGAGAGCCACGAGCATGATCAAAGGGAAAGAGAATAGGCCGTATGAGGAGAGGCTGAGAGCCAGGGGACTCTTCAGTCTGGAAAAGCACAGGCTAAGCAGGGACCTGGTGGCTACCTATAAGTACACAAGGGGCATTCATCCAGATGTGGGAGAATGTCTGCTCACCAGAGCACCCCACAGAAAAACAAGGACCAACGGTCACAAGACCTCCTACAAGACCATTTTAGGCTGGACATAAGGAAAAAATTCTTTATTGTCCAAGCCCCCAAGACCTGGAATAGACTCCCTCCAGATGTGGTGCAGGCACCCACTCTGGACTTATTCAAGAAGCGCTTGGATGCTTATCTTGCTGGGGTCCTTTGACCCAAGCTGACTTCCTGGCCCTGGGATGGGGGCTGGCCTTGATGATCTTTGAGGTCCCTTCCAGCCCTAACAACTATGAAACCCTGGAGCCCAAGACATGGAGAGGAGACACCTCTTGTTGCACCAGCTGTGGTTTATTTGTTTGTGAGCTAATTTACATTTGTTTTATTTTAATCTAATTTTGTTTTAATTAAGTTTTAGTATAAATCAATAATGTTTAGCATAAATATAGCAGTCGTTTTATTGTATGTTTTAATGTATTGATTTTAAGTTGTTATTATGAATTAAGTTTGTTATTGCATCTTTACAGCGATTGCAGGTTGTCCCAGCAGCACCCTCCTAGCTACCCATGGGCATTACCAGCCTATATACCAACACCCCACACCAGGATGCCATCCAAGTCTGCCTTACATATCTACAAGAGCAAGATTACAATTCAGAGTACAGGCCCAAAGATTTTAGTGACCTCATACACTTCATCCTCATATACAGCAAAATGACTTTTAATAACCAACACTTCCTCCAGATCACTGGCACGGCTATGAGCACCAAAATGGCCCCACAGTATGCCGACATTTGTATAAGCCACCTGCAAGAAGAATTCCTCAAGGACTGCACCATCAAACCCTTGCTGTACTTATGATATATCAATGACATCTTCATCATTTGGACTGAAAACCTGCAATCTTTGATTGACTTCCATCAGAAATTCAGCAATCACCATCCTCCATCTGACTATCTCTTGAATACTCCAGCACCAACATCTCCTTTTTGGACATGATGATCAGCATCCATAATAGTCGACTACAAACCTTATTATGCAAGAAATCCACAGACCAACGTGTATATCTGCAGTGAACAAGCAATCACCCTAAAAAAACACCAAAAAAGCTGTTATATACAGCCAACCCCTCAGATACCCCCAAATTTGCAGTGAGGAAAGCACCCGGGATTGCCACGTCACTAGTCTAAAAAAGGCTTTCACCCAACAAGGAAACTCCTCCAGAGAGATAGATCGCATGTTTGAAAGAGCCATCTGGATACCGTGTGAAGAATTGCTGCAATACAGAAGAAAACCCCAACAAATTGCATACCTGCATTTATGACGTATCACCCTTCCCATGAATCCATAACAAAAATCCTCAAACTATTGCAACCCATACCAGAAAAACACCTTATTCTTAAAGAGTTCTTCCCAGAGCCAGCCATCCTAACCTTCAAACAAGCATCGAACCTCGTTAACCTCATCACCAGAAGCAAACTTCCTCAGGCCCAGAACACACCAACTGGATCCAGACCGTGCCATGACAAGAAATGCAAAACTTGCCCACACATCTCCACCACCCCCACGATTACTACACCCCACAAGAGAGCCATCAGCATTCCCGGATCTTACAGCTGCAACTTCAGAAATGTTACAGAGCTCATCCAACACCAACCAAATGCCCTGATGGACAATACGTAGGAGAGACCAAACAACAACTGCGCCCCAGAATGAATGCACGCCGGAAATCTAGCAAAGACAAGAATACCCAGTGACCGGTGGGGGCACGTTTCTCACAAGAAAACCACTTGCTCTCCAATCTCCCAGTTCGGATCCACAACAGAAACTTACAAATCACCTGTCAGAGATGAGCCTATGAACTCCACTTAATCAGCCTCCTGGATAATAAAAAACCATCCCAGCCGCTGGCTTTTTTATTTTTCATTCCTTCCACGAAGAGCACATACCGACTGCAGAAAATTTCTCAGCCTGACAAAGGATTTTAAACCGGAACGTTTACTTCATTTTTGTTTTCCAAATATTTAAGCTGGTCTAATAAAAGATATCAGATTCACCCAAAGAACCGTGTCTACTTATTGTATCGTTATCTTTCGTTATTGTGTTCTTCTATATTTGGATGTGTGAATGAACAAATGAGGAGGGAATTGTAAAAGCAGAGTAGGCTATATGTCAGTAAAGAAGTTATCAAATGGTGAATCATGTGAAGTGGCTGAAGAACTCGGCCTGTACCAGGAGAAGAATAAATATAAACAGAAAAGATCAGGTTAAAGACAAGGTTTGCAACATCTCAAAGATAGATGCCCTGGACAAAAGCACACACCAGCGATAATGGAAGGATGTCGTAAAACAGAGCGATTGAAGAGCAACACTTCAAGACAAGGATGCATGAGCCAAACCGCTTGTCAGAATGGAAAAGTACTGAGATTTTAGACAAAGAAGTTACAGAGTCAGGAAAGGTGGACCGGTCACCCAACACCAACTTGATAATCCCTATAAAGGGGAGAGACTTAACAGTAAGAGGTGGGGTAACACTCTGTGAACTTCACTGGAACAGTCTGTCTCCCCCACTCCTGATCTCATATTAACTAAACTGGCTACCTATAGTATTTGAGCAGCAAACTTTGGTAACTATAACATCCTCAGAGTGATTTAAGAGTGAATGCTTGTGTATGTATGACTGCTCTTTTGCATATTATAATCAATAAATGAGGTATTCTGCCTTTTCCCCTCCCTCAAGTCTTGCTCATCATTTGAGCAACTTGCTAATTTGTGCAGCACTCTCCCCTCCCAGATGGACACCTTCCTCTCCAAACTCCTCCTCCCACAGTTTCTCTAAGCCCCAGGACAGGAGCCAGCCCAAAGCAGGAAACAGCCTCCCTGGCATGAGTCTGATGGAGCAGCTGGACCTGATGGGCAGGTAATGACTGCAACTGAGAGGTAATTAGGAACATATTAAACCTTTCCAGCCTAGTGCTCTTCCAGCAGTATGGTCTCCATCAGAGCACGGACAAGGTGTGTGTTTATGCACAGGAGGGTGGAAGTTGTCCCCTTGGCCTCTGCAGGACCAGGTCCCACCTCTGCACACACTTCCAGGGACTAGGTCCTTACAGCTCCAACATCTGGAGACACCCTCCCACCAGCCCCTTATTGCTTTGCAGTGAGAGGGCATCCTCTAGCTCAGCACAGCCTATGTAGAGAGGCAGAGATGTCCAGAGACACTCAGTGCCCTGCCAGGTCTCAGCTTTCTGCAGCACGTGCGACAAGGGCCCTCGGGGCAGGGACAGCCTGAACCAGGGACGTTCCTGTGCCCTTACCCCGACCCTGCAGAGACTCAGGCTGAACCAGGCTGATTTCTCCACCAGGGGGCAGCACCTCCCCCACCCACCTGTCACCCCCCGCCCCCCACACCGCTCCTGTCCCACTGCACCAGCACACGGGGACCCCGGCTCCTTCCCACCAGCAAGGGACGGCACCACACACCCTGCACTGTGTTTGCTAGGCCCCTAAACAGCCTCCTGCCCCTTCCCCTAAGCATTCCCCAATAGGGATGCAGACACAGCCCCTGCCCCACAGCCTGCAGCCAGGCAGGGCTCAGCTAGTCCCCATCTCAGTCCTACCCAGACTGAGCGATACTTGCAGCCCTGACCTGGTGCACTGATACTTAGGGAGGTCATCCGCACGACACCAACCACTTCTCCTGCTGAGAGTGAGACCCCCAGCAAGAGAACAGGGACAAGAAGCAGGGTCACTGTGTGTGTGCCTTGGCAAAGGTTATGGATATGGAGTTACAAGCACTGCCTATAGCACAGGGGCACATGTACACACACACAGAGCAGCAACACATGCACACACTAAAGCACACACATATAAAACCCTCCATATTATTCCTAGGTCAGGCCCTGGCAAACTCTGTCTGTGTAAGCTAAGCACAACCTAGCAAACCTGCACATGTAGCTGCCTCTGGAAACTCAGTGCCACGGCACCCAGGAGCTGAGCTTCCCTCCTGGGCTGTGGTCTCTTCTCGTGCAGTGCCCTGCTCTGCCCCCTGCTCCTCCAGGCCCTAGTCCCAGGTCAGGGTTGTGGGCTGCAGACATCTCCACATATTGCACAGGACACAGGCAGCACAGGCACACAGAGAAGGGCAGGCGCTGGGCCAAAGGGAAGCAGGTCCCTTACAGGCAGGTAGTGTCTTTGTCAGCATTTCCCCTGGCTGTGCTCAGTAAGACACAAGGAAAAGCAACGTGGCCCCCTGCTCCACCCCAGGCCCCTGCCATTCACTGTAATACCTGCCCCAATGCTAGGTGATTCCCAGGAGCACGGGGAAGCCCCATCCTGCAGCTGTAAGCTCCATCTCCCACTCCAACACGGCCTCCTCATCAGCTTGTGCTGCCCCACACACACCCCACCTGCTGCCTTTGCATCTCCTGCAAGAGCAGGAGCTCCTTGGGGCAGGGCCCTGAGGTCTGCTCTGGGCCGGTGCAGCACGAGCACAACAAAGGCTGGACCAGAGCTGTAGCCAGTCACAGCTGTAAGGACAAGGGAGGACCTGGCATGAGTAAAGGGAAAACCACAGTCATCCCTGAGAGCAGGGATCAGCAGCAGCCACTGCACTGGACCCGGGGAACAAAACACACACGAACAGGCACACATGCATGTGCATGCACACTGCCCGATTTGCACTTTCCCCTGATAAGTCCCCCATCTCCAGACCCAAGTGGAGGCGTCACATTGGGGTTCAGGCCTTGAGCTGCCAGCATAACCAGGAACAACCAGGATCCTGGGGCACCATGACCTGAAGCAGTACCTGGGTGGGGGGACCTCTTACACTACCAGCCCAAATCCTACAAAACCCATTACCCATACCCTAACCCAGGTTACTGACACACGGGAACCCAACGTGACCTGCTGGGATCTGGCCTCATCCCTGCCAGGTGCCATCGTCTCCTGTCCACCGGGAAATGGGGATGTCTTATCCCAACTAAGGAGAGAAGGCCCAAATGGACCAAGGCTGAGAATCAAGGGCCCCTGAGGTACTCGTGCCCTGTCATCAGGAGGGTGGAGAAGAGCAGGGAACTGAAGCCAGAGTCCTGCCCACAGCCTGGTTCAGCCATGGATCCAAGCACCGGCCCTTCCCCTCTGTCTGTGCTCATCCCACCCCCTTCTTATGTGCAAAGACTCAGAGCCCTGTGCAGAGAGAGGAGGGCCCTGTGCTGAGCACTCCCAGCCCAGGGCTGCTCACACCCTCCTGGCAGCTGCATGCAAATCCCTGGCCAAGGCTCCTGCTTAAATACAGCTTCTGGGCTGGGGAGCCTCAGTCCATGCCCGGCCCCTTCTTGCCTTCTGGGAGTCCCCCTTGTTTTAGGGCAACAGAAATGAGTTCCTTATTCCTCTTCCTCTTTCTTCTCTCTTCCCCACAACCTACATGGGAGAGAAGGGTGGTGGGAAGCCAGAGCGCTGGGGCTTCCTCCCTGGACCTGCTTCTTCACCTTTCTCTTTTCTTTAGGTGTGCTCTCTGCTGTGCAGCTGGTTGAGTCTGGCCCAGGGGTGGTGAAGCCTGCAGAGACCCTCACCCTCACCTGCACTGTCACAGGCGACTCCATCAGCAGTGGTTATTGTTGGCAATGGATCCGGCAGCCTCCTGGGAAAGGGCTGGAGTGGATGGTGCAGATATATGGAAGCAGTGATAGCACATACTACAACCCATCCCTCAAGAGCCGCATCACCATTTCCAAGGACAACTCCAAGAACCAGTTCTCCCTGCAGCTGCGCTCTCTGACAGCTGCAGACACAGCCACGTATTACTGTGCCAGTGACACAGTGACACAGAGCAGAGCAGGGGCTGCACAAAAAGGGGAAGCCTGTTCTTCTTAATGTGGCAAAATTACAACAGCCCAGACAAGGAACTTTCCACCTGAAAACCTCACACACATGGAGAGAAACTCCAACAGGGTCAGCTGTGGCCATCTGAGGTTTTTTTACCTTTGGACCTATACATTTCCAGAAAGCACAGGCCTGAGAGCTTCGCTGGGCATTTGACAGATAGATGTTAGCAAGCAGTATAAGTCGCAAGGAGGCTTCATCAAAGAGCTTTTTGGGGCCTCCTCAGCATGCTTCTTCCTGGGAACAGCAGTGGGCAAAACCCACCTCTTGCAAAGACCCACGCCTCAGCCCAGATCACCCCCGGATCAGGCTCCCGCGCTCCAACCCTGCAGTTCCTGGGACCTCCGCTCATTTGTACATTGGTGTTCATGAGGCAGCAAGGCAAGGGAGGGCTCCTCAGCCCGTCACACTGGGAGGCCCAGGCCAAGCTCACACTTTGCAGTAATACCTGCAGGATGGGAGGAGCAAGTTCCAAGGTCAAGTCCCATGAGGCAAGGTGTTCAGGAGCTCATGGGCCACAGGAGTCCACCAAGATTTATGGGCCTGAGCCTCTGCTTCCAAGGCAGCTCCTTCACGTGCCACCTGCCCTGAAAGTCAACTCAACGGTCAGCAGGGGTCATACAGTCCAGGAGGACAAGGACACATCTCAGGCCTGTCACAAATTGTTTCCCAGGGCAACAGCATGCTCCACACCAGCCCACCCTGAAGCAGGAAACCTCTGGCCATGGGTCAAGTCCAAGCTTGTGCCTTCAGCCACAGATTTATTTATTTGCAAAAATATTTATTTCTCTATATGTTATGGGTTTGGAGTCACTCCCTGCCTTGTTCAAGTGCTCTCCTGGCACACCTTTGATTGGAGAAAAGTAAAAAATTAATCCCGAAGGAAGAAGAAAACAGATGGCCACAGAGTGCTTAGCTCCATCAGCTGTGTCATTTATTCCCTCTTCCCCACAAGATACTGGATACAAAGTCAACACAAAGTAACACAATCCTGAAGGTCTAACAGGTGGCTTGGAGTTAACTCACCCTGCCTTTGACCTTCTCTCATCTCTTCCTGGCTGGCCCCGTCTCGATACCCAGACTCTCTGCCATGTGGGCGACTGCTGCGGTAAGTAAGAACCCAGTCTCACCTGCGGGTACCCTGTCTGCCATAGCGTGGCAAGCGCGGCTCCTGCCCTCGGTACCTGGCGTCCTTCTCACTCTCGGCCCAAGTCTCTCGCTCCTCTGCTGCCCTCCCTGGGTGACGTTCTTTTCTCAGCTGTCCGTTCTTGTCGCTGCCGCCTGGCCCCGGTGCCAGGAAGGGGGTGCCAGGATAGGGAAGCCTCTGTCTCTCCCCCTACCCAGTTGCCCCTGCAGAGACAATTCCCTGCCTCTGGGGCTGGGCAGGGACCAGCTGACAGCACACAGGACATTCGCATCCCTCTGCACTGCTTACCATCTTCCCCACAAAAACTGCACGGCTGTCCCGGGGTGTGGGACACGTCAGCCAGGGCACTGCATGCCCCACAGAAAATAGTCTGTTTTCACATGCACGTCACAGAAAATAATTATGGCCATTGATGCCCAAACAACCACAGAGGAGCACCCTGCACTCTTACCATTTTTAATGTTACACGTTGGGTAGTGGACTGAATTCAGAAATGCTTGAACAAGAATAGCCCGTTCTCTGAAGAGAGCATTTATTGAGCACGGCCATTAGCAATTTCAAGCACAACAAAAAAGCTTTGCCTACACTAAGACACAGCCCAGCAAGACACAGTGACAACACACACACAATTAGCCTGACTTAAAATGTAACATAGTAAACCGAAAGGACACCAGAAAGCCTTGCCCAGGTCTTACATAATCCTGGGGGCAGAGCGTCCCCTTGCAGCCAGGGATTCACAAAGTCCTCCTCGGGGATCTGCAGGTCTTCTAAGGCATCAATGAGGAGATCCCACAGGCCTCATCTCTGCCTGGGTTTGTATGGGTGAGTTTGCAGCTCCTTCTCCCCCTTGGGCGCCTTGACCATAGCATGTTTTATTCCAGTCCCTCACAGGTTGCACATCCCTCATGCCTTTCATGCATTCACTCTGTCTCTTCTCCGCCCCCTTACAGGTTCTGCTTGGAAATGGAAATGTCGTTCCCTGCTTTCCTTGGTCACATCAGCCCAAGCCGTCTGGATCATCCCCTGCTCCCTTAGCCCTCTTTCTGATGCACACTTGTGATGATTGTGTCAGCTTTTTGCCAACAATTTCCCCTCCTCCCTTGCATGCCTATCTTCCTAGGGACTCATTAGAGACCTCTGGGGCCCAGCATGACACTGGATCCTTATAACTCTTAGACACGCACCTCCCGGCCCATACGTGCACACCTCGGCCAGGGACAGGTTCCAGGCTCAAGAACCGGGAACCTATGTGCCCAATGCCTGCTAAGTGCCTCGCCTACCGCTTCACCACAGCCAGGATTGTCAAGGCTTCTCCAATACATTGGACATGAGTCCAAGACCAAGGGCAGGGGCACATGCCTGTGGGCACATCTGCGCTTGTGCGCTGGGATTCTCAGGATCCTGAACTCAAATCACCTTGTGGTCACTGCTGCCCAGGTTGCCATCCTCATTACATTCCCCAGCAATTCTTCCCTGATGGTGAGCAGCAGGTCAAGAAGAGCATGGCTCCGAGTTGGCCGCTACAGCACTTGCACCCGGAAGTTGTCCACAATACTCTCCAAAATCTTCCTGGATTGCCTTCATGCTGCTGTAATACCCTCCCAGCAGATGTCAGGGTGATTGAAGTCCCTCAGGAGAACCAGGCCCTACTCATACAAAAACCCACCAGGGCACCTGAGGCCCTGCCTCTGCTCTCCAAGTGGGAAGCCAAGGCCTGGAGGATAAATGCTGCCTTGGAACAATTCGTTTGTTCCAAGCCAAATCATGTCCCAATCTGAGTCAGTCAAGAACCATAAGTGACCCTACTACCAGCCCCACCTGGGCCTTCAGATGTTTCCAAGTCTTTGGCAGGTATCCTATATATTTGGGGGCCCGGGGGGGGGGGGGGGGGAGGGGGGAGTATTACATGCATGCCCAAGCCCTGCACACAAACTCCATGGGCACGGCACTGACAGCCCCAGCCCCTTCCACCAGCCCATACACACACACACACACACCAAGGAAGCTGCCAGCTCCAGCCAGGAGAACAAATGCCCAGGGGCAGAGGGACACGCAGAGCAACTCCAAGCCTCAGGCCTGGGGCTGTCTGGGTGTCTAGGGAAATGGCACTCCCAATGCTCCTCCCACAGCTTCTTTCAGCTTCAGGGCCAGACCCTGCACAAAGCAGCCAACTCCTTCCACACCACAACCCCAGGTCCAGCCTTCATGAGCATCTGGGACTGATAAACTGCTGACTGCAGTTACGCCTCTTTAACCCCTTACAGCATACTGTGCTCTGAGCTGGCTAGTCCCCACCACACCATGGAAGGATGAGTCAGATTTACCCCTAGGATGGTGGAAGTTGTCCCCGTGGTCTCTCCAGAGCCCTGTCTCAACTCTGGAGACAGTCACAGCAGCCAAGCCCCTGCAGCTGAGCTCCCCACAGCTGCAGAGACCCCACTCCCCAAGGAAGAGAGCTTCCCCCAGCTCAGCAGGGCCTGTGCAGGGAAGTCTGCAGACCCTCAGTATCCTGTAACCTGCCTGCTTCCTCCCCACCTGGGGCAAGGGCTCCCTGGGGCAGGGGGAGACAGGACCATGGACATTGTTGCCCCTTAGCCTAGCTCTGGAGAGGCTCAGCCTGAGATGGGGAGATTCATCCACCAGGGGCAGCACACGCCCACCCCCCCCCCAACAGGGCACCCCCACAGGGAGAGGCCAGTGCACCAGCAGGCACAGACCCTCTCTCACCATACAGCCCCAGTTTGATTGCCAGGCTCCTAAACACCCCACCTGCCCTTTTCCCCACAAGGGCCATTTCCCAGACCTTGGCTGTCCCAGCCACAGCACAGAGCCAGGCCTGGACAGTCACTCTAGCATGAACTCCCCGAGGCAGGGATGAGGGGCAGAGACCCCTCAGCACCCAGAGCAGAGCGCTAGTCACTGCAGCGCTGCACTGCTGAGCTCCCGGCTCTGCACTTCAAGGAGACAAACCCCGCAGCAGATGGGCATGGGGAAAAACACCCCCAATGCCGTGCTGCTTCCAAAATCCCATGGAGACAACCCCCAGGAGAGACCCAGGCTCAGCCTGACCCCCCTGGGCTCTCTTCCTCCCTCCCTGAGCTGCACAGGAAACAAGGCCCCTGATCCCCCGGGCATGGGGTTGTTCTAGGACACTCAGGTTTTCTCTTCACCCAAACTGCTCTCGCTCTGCAGCTACTTCTGATCCCTTCTCCCTGCTCCTCCATCTCAGCTCCCCACACTCCCATCAGAGACTGTTTCCTCTGTATCTGGACTTGATACAGCAAAGTGCTTGGCTACCCTAAAGGGACATCACCATGTACTGAGTGCTCAGACCCTGGCACCTCCTATGTCTGCTCAGATATAGAGATACAGATATATAGTTATATTGATATCTGCAGGCATGTCGCGTCTTAAGCAGGGGTGAGGTTCTGAGGCCAACGCGTAAGGCAAAAAGCGCGTATAGTCAAATCACCAGTGATTTGAGAAGTGGCAACTGCCTCTGCCTCCAAAACCTCCCGCCGCCACTGCAGAGCCGTGCTGGGAGCTGTGAGGTCGGCGGCAGTGGCGCAGCGCGGGGTGGTGGGGGGGATGGCTGCGTGCCACCAGGCCACCACCAGCTCCCAAAACCTCCCACGGCCACCGCAAACGCAAGCCCTGCCCCCCCGCGTATACTTGAATTTGTGCAAATTAAATGAGCATATGACGCGACTGTACTGTATATATCGATATAGATATATAATCTCCACCTCCAACACTCTGCCAAGTGGCCCTTGTGGTTCACTCGGCAGCTCAAAGCACACTAAAAACTAGGGCTGAGAGGGACTTCAGACAGAGCTTCGGATCCGGAGAAGCTTCCTGGTCTGAAGCAGCACATCCAGGTCGAAGCGCTGCCTCGTTCGGCTTCCAGAAGAGCTTCGGAGGAGCCTCAGAGATCTGGCCATAGGGTATAATGGGGAAGCAAGAAAATACCTGTAACTTTGGTTTTTTTTTCTCCAATTTGGATGAAATTTGCAGGAACAGTAGACTTTGCAGAATAGATGACGCCTGCCAAGCTTCAAGAAGGTCAGTGCAGTGGTTTGGGGGTAACATCACCCCAAATTCTTGAAAGCAAAACTCCTGTCACATCTATGTGTTGCAACACACGGGGGTGAAAACTGCAGGGCTGGTAACCCTTACTGAGGCCACAAAGCCTGCCAAGTTTCAAGAAGATCAGTGAAGGGGTTTGGGGGGAAATCTGAATCGAATCGGATTGCGGCCATCTGAAGTGGCCAGATCCAAAGCCGGATCAGATCGCTGCCGACTCGCACAGGACTACTAGAAACCCATTACGCAGTTTGCATCATGCGACCGCACACCTATCCCTATACCCGTACCCCCACCCACTGCCCTCCTCAGAGGGCCTAATCCTAAAAACATCTATGCCATACCCCTCTCCACCGGATATGTATTTCTATACATATAGAAATAAATATTTTTGAAAGAAAAAATAAGTAGCTGGGTCAGCCATGCTCCCCGTCCACCCCGTGCAGGTATGGGCTGGGGCTGGGCCAAGACCCCTGCCCTTACATGGCAGGATTGGAGCCAGGTTGCCCACTGCCCTGTGCTACGCAGCTGGATGGGGCCCACTTCCCCTGTCCTGGGCACAGAATCAGGTCCCCTGCACTGGCCATCCAGCCTAGATGCCAAAAATGCTGAACACCACTGGCACAGATGGCTATAAAGGATGAACCACAAAGGACCAGTTTTGAACGTGAGGACAGGGAGAATTTCTATGCTGCATTTTGCCCTATTTCCATCATTTGCCCAGTTTAATGCCAAGTGTCTATTAGCCCTTCCCCTCTGGCGGTGCTGACCTCAGTGTCTCCCCTGTGCCAGAGACTGAGCCCCATGCAGAGAGAGCAGGGCCCTGTGCTGAGCGCTCCCAGCCTGGGGCTGCTTATACCCTCCTGGGAGCAGCATGCAAATCCCTGCCCAGGGCTACTGGTTAAATAGAGATCCTGTATCCAGGAGCCTCAGTCTGTACCCAGCCCCTTGCTGCCTGCTGAGTCTCCCATGTTATAGGGCAGCAGCAATGAACGCCTTATTCCTATTCCTGTTGCTTCTCTCTACTCCCCCATGTAGGTTATGAGGAAGGTTCAAGGAAATCCAAGGCTCTGGGGGTTTCCCCAATGGACCATATTTTTTTACCTACTTTCCTTTTCCTTTAGGTGTGCTCTCTGCTGTGCAGCTGGTTGAATCTGGCCCAGGGGTGGTGAAGCCTGCAGAGACCCTCACCCTGACCTGCACTGTCACAGGTTCCTCCATCACCACCAGAGATTACTATTGGAGCTGGATCCAGCAGTCTCCTGGAAAACCGCTGCAGTGGATGGGGTACATTAACTACGACGGCAGAACAAGCTACAACCCATCCCTCCGGAGCCGCCTCATCATTTCCAAAGACACTTCCAAGACCCAGTTCTCCCTATGGCTGGGCTCCTTGACAGCCGCAGACACCGCCAAGTATTACTGTGCCAGAGGCAACAGCGGCACAGTGACACAGAGCAGAGCAGCAACTGTACAGAAAGGGGAGCCTGTTCTTTCTAATGCAGCTGAATTGCAACTCAGACAGGGAAGTTTCCACCTAGAAACCCCACACACATGGGGGGAATCTCAGACAGGATCAGCCTTAGCCACCTGAAGACTCACTATATTTGGACCTGTAACATTGCAGAGAGCAAAAGGCCTGACAGCTTCACCGGGCATGTGTCCTGCAGTCGGTACAAAACAGTACATACCTCACAGAAGCCCCATCATAGGGTGTTTGGGATCCTCATCCCTGTGAATGGCCATGGCAGTGGGGCTCCTCACTCCCTTGGGCCCTTGTGCAACGTCTAGCCCAGCCTGCCCAAATGGGGACCAGCACGATCGTCCAAGTCCTGAATTTCCAAGAAACATTTCTGCTGGCATTATATTCAGCTAAGTGCAGCCCAGATCTACACAGGGTTTTATTCCCCTCTCCAATTGAGGGAATTATTGGCAGGGCAGTGTGCTGTGGAGGAAAACAGGAGCCCAGGGGCTGCCTTTGTCCCCTATAGTGTCAGGCCCAGTTAATCAGTTAATGAACTATATACAAATTTATTATCGCAATAAAACAATTAAAGGGTAAGGACATATATATATATAATTTATGTAAAAATTAACAAAACACCGCTTCCCCGTGCCAGCTGCTGTAGTCCCGAGCCATCTCAAGCAGCTCCCAGGATTGCTCACCCTCCATTCAGCTCCTCCTGCACCGAGCTCCCAGCCTCATGCAGAGGTTGGGGACCTGAGCCTCCCAAGTGATTCTAAAGATCCTGCTCCGTGCACCAGCCTGCGCACCATGTCTCTGGCCACACATCAAAAGGTGCAGACCCGAGCCACCTCATGCAACTCCCAGGGCCCAGACACCGTGCGCCGTGCTGCACACCAAGAGCCTAACTGCTGGAGCGGTCTGCAGCTCCCTGCTGATGGACATCCTCAGGGACTCTCCTGGGCTCCGGCTTCACCTGCCGAGCCGCTCTCCTCCGCTCTACGCCCGGCTCTTCTCCCTTCTCCGCCATCTCCCTCTGCCGGGCGCGCAGCTCCTTTCATATTCTCCACGGCTCCCACCCTGAGGTCTTCCCGACCGGACAGTGCTGCAGTCTCCAAGCAGGTCCGCTTCATCTCTTCTCCCCTCCATTCAGGACAGGGGCGTGTTTCATTTCTCTTGCTGCTTCTTGATTGGTGGATGTACTCCACCAATCAAAACACAAGAATCTCAAGCCTGGGCCTGAACCCAAGCTCTGAAACATGTGCTGCTGAAAGGACATTTCCAAAAGGCTTGAGGGGAAGCACACAGCTCTCCTCCCCCATTCCCATTTCTCTCAGCTCCTTTGACTTCCAAAGAAACGCTGCTTGTGGGCACCAGAGAGGAGGGAATCTCTCCTCTACCACCTCAGGTCCTGCTAGGCCCTCACAGCCTCACCAATCGTTCAGGACACTCTTTCCTGCTTCTGTATTTCACGGGGCATTTGAAAAAGCCAGCAGAAATCTTTGTTTACAAGAATGCCACCACCTCCCTGCACCCTGGATCAGGTCTGCCCTGCCCTGGCACCCCCAAATCCCTGGTTCTGCACCTTCTCCCACCCAGCAGGGAAGGGAAACGACACAGAGCTGCTGCCACCACCCCTCCTGGCTGGGCTCAGGCAGGACAGCAGCAGCGGGGCAGTAAGAGCCATGGTGGGTGGCTGGCAGGTGGGTCCTCCTTTCCTGCTTGCTCCCCTTGGACAGCCCTGGGAGCTGAAGGTAAGCTGGGGGACACAGGGGCATGAGTGAGCCATGAGGAGAAGTGGGTTTTCTATAGTCACTGGCTTTCCCTAAGACAGGGACAAAGAAAGCGATTCAGGAGCTAGAGCTTGAGGCAGGGAAAAGAGGTGCCCTGTACATGTCTCAGGATCAAGCCAAGGCAATGTCTGGCAGCAGAGGGCAGCTGGGACTTTGGGTAAGACAGAATATGCTAAATCCTCTCAGTGTCCTGGCCCCTTCCTGCCGGACCTTTCAAGGGCAGTGGCTGCCCTGGGCACAGGGGCAGCAGCCTCCCAGGACCAGGCTGTGCCGGGGGCTCCAGGCTGTAGCCCCCGTGCAGCCAGCATTGGCCCTCAGCCTGGCACCACCGCCCATCTTTTCTGGGTTACCAAAGGACTCATTCCCAGATTAACAGGCAGAGTCACTCCCCAAAGCCTTGAGAACCATGTGCCAGACCTGGGTCTCTCCCTGCCCCACTGTGCCCTCAGGCCCCAGAAACAAGGTTTCCTTTTTCCCCAATCAAGCACAAGCCCAGGTTCTGCTAGGGTCTGCAACCGAGAGCACTTCTGCTCTGCTGCTTCTCCCCTCCCTGCTGGGCCCCTGCCTCTCCAGCCTGCAGGGCAGGAGCCTGCCCAGAGCAGCAAACAGCTTCCTACTGGAGCCCTCCGGCCTCTTCTGACAGCTGGTCCAGGGGAAGCTGATCTCAGTGTGGGGAGATCATTATATCACTCATAAGCCCTTCCTGGGACAGGAAAGTTTCCAGTGGGGCCTTTTGTTTCCTGCTTCAGGGATATGCAACTCCCATTCCCTCTCCCTGCAGTCCCTACACAGTTTCCAGACAAGGGCACCTGCCACTGTCCTTGCTTCATGCTGGACACACCTGAGGATTTGCTAATGCAGTGAAAATACAAGTGTTGCATAGACTAGCATGCATGCACACACACTCACACTCTTCTCCCGTCTTGCAGTTCAGTGGAGACCCAGACTCTCAAGGGCTGCTTAAAGCACCTGCTGCATTTGCAGCCAAGAGCAGCAGACACAGAACATGCTCGGTGTCACCATAGGAGACACAGGGACTAGAATCTGCTGGTGCTTATGGGAACCCGAGCTGCACCATCAGCCTCATCTCTCTGCTGAAAGGGGCCAGAAGTTGCACCCACCAGCAATCCTGAGCCCAGCACTGGGATGGCCCCCTGCACAGACACAGCTCTGCAAAGCCTTCACCCCCGGGGGTATCCCTTTGCACCAAACCTTTTTGCTGCACCAAACTATGGGCATCTGCAATGCAGAGATCACTCCATGCCCACACAGCCCCACCCTCACAGCCAGGCACTGATGGGGGAAGAGCCCATAGCCATCAGCAGCCCTGTTCTGTACCCAGAGAATCTTCTCCTCCTCCCAAGACCTCATGAGGGAAATCAGGCCAAGGGCATGATTTACAGGAGGCCTGGAATAAGGCTCCATATCAGAGGACAGAGATGGGAGGTCACTTATGCAGTCAGGGAGAACCCTTTCCCTACAGTGGTCTATGCAGGCCCAACCCACACAGGCTGCAGCTGGAGGGAATCCACAGCCCCTGCTCTGTGCAGGGCCCAGCCAGTGCTCCGACATCTCTGCCCACCAGCCCCAGGGAAAATGGACCTGGACCTTAGTTTGGTTCTCAAGTCACAGAAATATCCCCCTTCAGGTTCAGGGAGAATCCAAACCTGCTGGGCTGCCTTCACAATGTCACACGTGGTCACCCATGCTGTGCACCTCTGACACTCCCACTCACCCTGTCTTGTAAATAAAGGACTCCTTTGTGGCTGTAGTTGGAACAGACCTTCCAAATGAACTAGGGGAGTTAGGCACCCACATCTCTGCAAAAAAGTGCAATGCGTAGCAATGAGCACCCACCTGCCACTGCAACCCAGGACTGTCTTGTGCCAGCACCTGTAGTAGGTCAGGAGAGAGATCTCATTTGCACGGGGTTGCATAGCAGCTAAGACCTCAGGGTTATGTATGCAAGTGAACCCCCACCACCTTCCCTTAAATGAAGGGCCATTCTCTCCCTCAGGGCAGCTTTGGCCAGCTCTAGCCCCTTGTGACACCACTGCATTTGGGCCTTCACCCACATCCCAGCCCCCAGGGAACATGGGCCCTTTGCTCCTCTGCCCCTTCCTCCTGACCATTGCCTTAAGCATCTGTCCCAGCCTGCCCCGGTCCTGCTGCCATCTCCCAGATGGGGCATCTCTGTGCTTTCTTCAGGTGTCTGTTCCCTGGTTCTGCTGACCCAGGCTGGGGGAGCCCCGGGGAAACCCTCAGGGCCCCTGAGATCACCTGCACTGGGTCTGGGCTCTCCCTCACTGAATATGGGAATGCTGTGACCTGGGGCATGGCGTAGCTGCCAGAGTTCAACCTGGAGGCTTTGCAAGAAAGATAGAGAGAGTCTGCAGGCTTCTTCCTGGCCCCTCCATACTCCACCAGCTGCACCTGGGACCAGACACCTGGGAATAGACATGTCCATGCTGATGTGACTCTAACCTGGAGAGGCTGCCAGACTCAGGCCACCTCTTGGAGTAACAGGTGGAAAATACCTTGTACAGCTGCTGCCATGAGAACAAAGCTGATCCATGGGCCCATCTTCCCTGGGGCTGGAGGGCAGAGAGCTCAGGGCACTCAACACAGGGGCTGTGTGCTCTCAAGCTGGGAGCTGCAGCATCAGGTGGGAGTCCTCAGACTTTTATCAGCAATGGTTGGGGGCAAACTTCAATTACCCATTTAACCACAAGTGAAATTCATTTTCTTCCATTTACTTTATTGGGCTGGTACAGCACGAGCACAACAAAGGCTGGACCAGAGCTGTAGCCAGTCAGAGCTGTAAGGACAAGGGAGGACCTGGCATGAGCAAGGGGAAATCCACAGACATCCCCTGAGAGCAGGGATCAGCAGCAGCCACTGCACTGGACTTGGGAAACAAAACACACACAACAGGCACACATGCATGTGCATGCACACTGGCTCATTTGGGGTTTCCCCTAATCCCTCCCCCATCTCCAGACACAAGAGGTGGTGTCACATTCGGGTTCAGGCCCTGAGCTGCCAGCCTAACCTGGAGCAAGCAGTAGCCTGGGGGACCATGACATGAAGCAGGACCTGGGTGGGGGGACCTCTCTTCCACTCCCAGCACAGCCCTCTGAAGACCCGAGCTGGCAACAAGCAGGTAGCTGCAGGGGGGCAGGAGTGAGGGGAGCTGGTGCCCCCAGGGCAGACCAGGAGCAGGGCAAGGTGGGGCTCTGAGCTGCTCTCAGGGGTCGGTGAAGCCCAGAGGGGGCTGACTATCAGGGACAAACCTCATGACTAGGGGCCTCAGCCCCAAGCCCCTCAGGCACCCAGGCTCCCCTAGCTAGCACTGGCAGCTCAGGGAACATTGCTGGTGCCCAAATCCCTACAAAACTGAGTACCCATACCCTAACTCAGGTTACTGCCACCCGGGCACACAACATGACCTGCTGGGATCTGGCCTCATCCCTGCCACGTGCCAGACCAAGGCTGAGAATCAAGGTCCCCCGAGATACTCGTGCCCTGTCATCAGGAGGGTGGAGAAGAGCAGGGAACTGAAGCCAGAGTCCTGCCCACAGCCTGGTTCAGCCATGGATCCAAGCACCGGCCCTTCCCCTCTGTCTGTGCTCATCCCACCACCTTCTTATGTGCAGAGACTCAGAGCCCTGTGCAGAGAGAGGAGGGCCCTGTGCTGAGCACTCCCAGGCCAGGGCTGCTCACACCCTCCTGGGACCTGCATGCAAATCCCTGGCCAGGGGCTCCTGCTTAAATACAGCTTCTGGGCTGTGAAGCCTCAGTCCATGCCCGGCCCCTTCTTGCCTTCTGGGAGTCCCCCTTGTTATAGGGCAACAGAAATGAGCTCCTTATTTCTCTTCCTCTTCCTGCTCTCTTCTCTCCCATGTAGGTTGTGGGGAAGGGTGGTGGGAAGCCAGAGCGCTGGGGCTTCCTCCCTGGACCTGCTTCTTCACCTACTTTCTCTTTTCTTTAGGTGTCCTCTCTGCTGTGCAGCTGGTTGAGTCTGGCCCAGGGGTGGTGAAGCCTGCAGAGACCCTCACCCTGACCTGCACTGTCACAGGTTTCTCCATCACCACCAGTGGTTCCGCTTGGAGCTGGATCCGGCAGCCTCCTGGGAAAGGGCTGGAGTGGATGGGGTCCATAGCTGGAAGCAGTGATAGCACATACTACAACCCATCCCTCAAGAGCCGCATCACCATTTCCAAGGACACTTCCAAAAGCCAGTTCTCCCTGCAGCTGCGCTCTCTGACAGCCGCAGACACCGCCACGTATTACTGTGCCAGAGACACAGTGACACAGAGCAGAGCAGGGGCTGTACAAAAAGGGGAAGCCTGTTCTTCTTAATGTGGCAAAATTACTACAGCCCAGACAAGGAAGTTTCCACCTGAAAACCTCACACACATGGAGGGAAACTCTAATAGGATTGTCCTTGGCCATCTGAGGGTTGTTATATTTTGACTTATAACACTCCAGACAGCAAAGGCCTGAGAGCTTCGCTGGGCATTTGACAAGACAGAGGTTATCAAGCAGTACAAGTCTCAAGAAGGCTTCATCGCAGAGCATTTGGGGCCTTGTCAGCATGGATGGGTATGGCAGTGGGGCTCCTCCTCACTGCCTAGCCCTGCCTGCCCAAAGGGCCACGAGCACAATACTCCCGAATTCAAAAAAACACGTCTTTCCTGCAATTGCATTCACCAGACATTTCCAAACTGCTTGAGAGGAAGTACCCAGGGTCTCCTCTACAACTCCAGTTTTTCCTAAACAGTGTGAGGGTTTGTGGAGTATTCACTCTAATCTCTTGGCGTATATAAATCACAGTGGAGTATATTAAGTCTCCAAATACCAGATCATTCCTCATTTCGTTCTTTCACTGGTGACTCTGAGTCTTGCCTCCCATGTCTTGTTGTGGAAAAGAGTTTGTCTGGGTGGATGTAACCATTAAGCGATGGAGTACTGGTCTGTCCTATTGAGTGTTTGACCTTTCTCAACAACAACAAAAAAAGGTGTTTTATTTTGTAGTAAACCAGAAATGAAAACTCACCGGGTGTTCTTTGTGCTAAAGTTTTTTTATTAGGTGTCTATCTAATTTTTTTACATTGATTCTTAGGTCTCAGCATCGCCTGAGTTGGCTGAACTGACAGAAGCCTCTTTCCCAAGCTACTGATTAAGGCCTTCTCCAGTAGAGGTAAGTGTTATTTATGTCCCTTATAATCTTTTACCTTAGGTTTCTCCTTTACAACGATGCTTCAGCCTGACCCAATTTCCCAAATGAAGGATTTAAGAAAAGTTTTACTTGTCACTGTGCGACTCCGCCGTCCCTCCTCCGCTGACTGTCGCTTTCTCAACGTCACGCTGACTCCAGGAGAGTATTCTTGTCGGTGATTATTTATCCCGTTTCCCTCGACTCGACGCGGTCTCCTGTCTTTTCCAGCCACCTGACAGTCGATTCTTCTCTGCCCCATCTTCCTAATCAGCTGCCTCTTTCTTTCCATGTCATGCCTCTCTCCTCCTCTCTGTCTGGTGATGCTCCAGGTGCTTCGAGCAGCTGCTCCAGAAATGCAGTTTCCTCTTTTCTCTTCCCAGGTCTTTCCGGTTTTTGGGTCATGCCGCTGCCAGTTCTCTATGTTCATGACAGTGTTCCTAACTCCCTTTGGCTCCCATAGCACTCATCTTCACGGCCACCAAACAAAGAGAGACTCCTTCACCTCCTTGAATCCTCCTAGGCCATCACATCCTCAGCAGCCACTCAGGACCTTCCTTCTGCTTCTGTATTTCATCAGATAATTCAAACCCCACTCAGGAATACTTGTCACAGTGATCCCAAAGGTTGTTATGGAACCGGAGTGGCCAAATACCTTTGGCATCTTGGAAGCTCATATTTTACTGAGCTGCATAGACTCTCTCAGGTGACAAACTCTGTCAGGACCATTTTCACAGGGAAGCCTGCACAAGGACACCTCCCTGCACAGACACGGCTCTGTAGCTCTCTTCCAGCCTGCTGCCTCCCCGGGCTCCAGCTCCTTCTCACGCAGCAGGCCCTGGGCACCTGCAGGGCAGAGATTGCTCTGTGCCCAAACAGCCGCACCCTTGCACCTGGGCAGCCATGGGGGAAGGGATCACAATGGTCACCAGGTAGAAAAGCAGGACCAGCAGGCAGGGAGACATTGTAAGGGCCTGGACCCTGCTCTCTGCTCAGCACCAGCCAAGCCTGGCACCTGAGAGCAGGCCCAGGCTGCTCCTCCCATGGGTAAGGACAGCTGCAACAGGACGGGCTCTTGCATCCCCAAGACTCCCATATCTCCATGGACAGGACCCTTCCAGAAACAACCCAAGACGTGTCTTTCCAAGCAGCCTGGAGGCATTAGGCACAGCTGGCATTGCCCGGAGCTAGGACCCTTACGTCTCCATCCTCTGACCAAACCCTAAATACACACAGTCTGCCTCTGGCTCTCAGCACCACTGTGACTCCCTGCACCCAGCAAGCCAAGCACTGACTCTCTGCTCCTCTGCACCCAACAGGGACCAGGCTGCCTCCCCCTGGCCTCAGACACCTCCACACCAGGAGGCACTACTCTGCCAGGGCTGGGGACACGTCCCTTCAGCAAAAGGGCAATCAGGGCCCCGGGGCCTGGAGTGGGAGTTGCACAGAGGTGGGATAGGAGGGTCCATTACCTGCTGTCTGTGCTTAGCATGGCTGATCCCCATCACAGCAGAAAATAGCAGGGCTGGGGTAAGGCAGGGCAAATACAAATCATGGGCAGGCTCCCGTGTTTAAATTGTTCTTTCCTGCTGCCCAGACGCTCCCTGCGCAGACAAGCCACAGCCCCTTAGGTCTATGCAGTGAGCTGCCAACACCCAAGAGCTTTCCCCAGAACCAAAGAAGGGACTTGGGCGCCTTGCCTGGCCCCTCACAACTGCTGCCCTCCCTTTGGCCTCCTCCCACACCTGCGGCTGCTCACAGATGCAATGTGCAGAGCCCCCTGCTCCACAGCTCCTCCTTGACCTCTTCCTTGCCCCAGGGAAGCCACTGCCTTGCCACAGAGACCCTGGTGCAACCTCCATAGCCCATCCCCATAAGGGTCCTTCCCACGCACCAAGCAGAACAGAGAGGCTGTTCAGGGAGAGCTGGGACACGGCCCGTATTTCCCAGAGTGGCTGAGCTGAGATGATCACAGACAGGTGGAAGCTGGAGGAAGTCCAATCCAGGGCAGGATGGGGGCCCTGGTGCTGCCTGCCCAGACCCAGGCAGGTCAAGGAGGGCCAGCACTGCCTGTGGGGCTGAACACACAGAGCATCACAGCAAAGAGAGTCTCATTCTTCAGAGGAAAGAGCTGGTCTCAAGCCAACCATCCTGATAAGAAATCCTCTTTTTCTCCCTGCTCAGGGGCAAATGCAGAGACAATTCACTGCCTCTGGGGCTGGGCAGAGGCCACCTGACAGCACAGAGTTATTTCTCACCCCTCTGCACGGTTTATAACAGTCCCGGGAAAAACCATCACAATCCACGGATCCTGCACGTATGTGCCAGCGTGTGGGGCAGCTGAGCCCGGGCACCAAATGCCCCTGGAGAAAATGTGCATGTGAAAACAGACTGTCCCTGCTTAATAACTGGGAACATACTTTTTTGCCCAATGCCTGCTAAGTGCCTTGCCTACCTTTTCACCACAGCTGGGATTGTCAAAGCTTCTCCAACACATTGGACACGAGTCCCAAGATCACAGGCAGGGGCACATGCCTGTGGGAACATCTGTGCTTGTGTGTTGGGCTCCTCAAGATCGTCAACTCTAATCACCTCATGGTCAACGCTGCCCACATTGCCACCCGCTATTACATTCCCCACCAATTCTGCTGTGTTCGTGAGCTGCAGGTCAAGAAGAGCATGGCTTGTATTTGGCCACTCCAGCACTTGCACCAGGAAGTCACCCCCAATACTCTCCAAAACCTTCCTGGAGTGCCTGCATACTGCTGTATTGCACTTCTAGCAGATGCCAGGGTGATTAAAGTCCCCCATGAGAACAAGCGCCTGTGATCGGGAAACTTCTGGATTGCCTGACAGCTTTGGGGATGCTGCTTGGGACCTCCTTCCTCACTAAAGGTACAGCAGCATAGAGAGAAGGAGCAGGATAACTGCCAAGGGTGCAACCAATTGACTGACAGTCAGACATGGTCACACACTGGGGTTTTCTTAGGACTACTCAAAGAATCCCCTGGGCACCAGGGGCACAGCACATTGTCCTTTGCTTTTCACAACCATGACCACCTCCAAACCAGGGGCACAACAGCTCTGGGCACTAAGATGCCCCCACTGTGCTGACTCCTGGAAGAGCCACCTGGGAGAGGGACTCTCCGCATGCCCGACCCTGCATTATGGAAAGAGCATTGACCCCATCTGGACTGAAGCCCTGCACTCACCTGCTGACTTCCAGCACAGGCTCAACAGTCACTGCCTTCTAGGACAGTCTCGCTACAACACTCCTATAGTCACACCAACTTTCTTGATGTTAGAAACCACACCTGGGACAGCTGGCCCACCCTCCTTTTTTTTTGTAAAGAATTATTTTTTTCTGTTCCAAGCCAAATTAATTCCAAATCCGTGACTCAGTCAAGAATCATAAGTGGCCCTACTGTCAGCAAACATCCGCCACCCCACCTGGGCTTCACATATTTCCAAATCTTTGGTAGGCATTCTGCTTTCTTTTTTTTTCCCCAAAAAATATTACATGCAGGCCCCAGCCCTGCACACAGACTCCATGGGCACTGCACTGCCAGCCCCAGCCCCTGACACCAGCCCATGCACATGCACCAAGGCAGCTGCCAGCTCCAGCAGGGAGAACAGGGGCCAGAGGGACATGCAGAGCGATCTCCAAGCCTCAGGCCTGGGGCTGTCTGGATCTCTAGGGAAATGTCACTCCAGGATTTGATTTCTGAGGCCCAACCTAGAGCTCAGGGAATGGAGTAGAGATGCATTTTCCCTCCCAGCTGGACACCTTCCTCTCCAGATTGCTCCTTCCACAGCTGCTTTCAGCTAAAGGGCTGGACGCTGACCAGAGCAGACAACACCTTCCACACCGCATCCCCAGGACTGGCCTGCTTGAGCACCTGGGACTGCTGGACTGCTGACTGCAGTTAGGCCCCTTATTAACCCCTTACAGCCTGTTGTGCTCTGAGCTGTCTAGTCCCCATCAGACCACAGGAGGGTGAGTCAGGTTGACACATACGATGGTGGAAGTTGTCCCCTTGGTCTCTCCAGGGCCATGCCCCTCCTCTGGAGACAGTCACAGCAGCCAAGCCCCTGCAGCTGAGCTCCCCACAGCTGGAGACCCCCACCCCACAAGGAAGAGAGCTTCCCCCAGCTCAGCAGGGCCTGTGCAGGGATGTTCAAAGACCCTCAGTATCCTGCAACCTGCCTGCTTCCTGCCCACCTGGGGCAAGGGCTCCCTGGGGCAGGGACAGACAGTGCCATGGATGTTGTTGCCCCTCAGGCCAGCTCTGGAGAGACTCAGCCTAAGATGGAGAGATTCAGCCACCGCGGGCAGCAACCACCCCACGCACGGGCCACCCCACAGAGAGAGGCCAGTGCACCAGCAGGCATAGGCCCTGTCTCACCATACAGCCTCAGTTTGATTGCCAGGCTCCTAAACACCCCACCTGCCCTTTTCCCCACAAGAACCATGACCCAGACCTTGGCTGACCCAGCCACAGCACAGAGCCAGGCCTGGACAGTCACTCTAGCATGAACTCCCCGAGGCAGGGATGAGGGGCAGAGACCCCTGAGCACCCAGAGCAGAGCGCTAGTCACTGCAGCGCTGCACTGCTGAGCTCCCGGCTCTGCACTCCGAGGAGACAAACCCCGCAGCACACGGGCAAGGGAAAAACACCCCCATTGCTGTGCTGCTCCCAAAATCCCATGGAGACAACCCACAGGAGAGACCCAGGCTCAGCCTGACCCACCTGGGCTCCCCTCCCCGCTCCCACAGCTGCACAGGGAACAAGGCCCCTGATCCCCCATGCACGGGGTTGTTTTGGGACACTCTCAGGTCCTCTGTTCACCCAAACTGCTCCAGCTCTGTGGCTACTTCTGATCCCTCCTCTCTGCTCCTACATCACAGCTGCCTCCACTCCCATCAGAGACTGTTTCCTCTGCATCTGAAGTTGAAACAGCAAAGTGCTCGGATACCCCAAAGGGACATCACCATGTACTGAGTGCTCAGACCCTGGCACCTCCTATGTCTGCTCAGATATAGAGATATAGATATATAGTTATATTGATATCTACACGAATGTCGCGTCTTAAGCAGGGGTGAGGTTCTGAGGTCAGCGCGTAAGCCGAAAATCACGCATAGTCAAATCACCAGTGATTTGAGAAGCGGCAACTGCCTCTGCCTCCAAAACCTCCCACTGCTGCTGCAGAGCCGTGCTTGGAGCTGTACGGCCAGTGGCAGCGGTGCAGCGCGGGGTGGTGGGGGGGATGGCTGCGTGCCACCAGGCTACCACCGCGTTGCCAAAACCTCCCTCGGCCGCCGCAAATTCAAGCCCTCCCGCGTTTAGTTGAATTTGCGCAAGTTAAATGCGCATGTGACGCAACTGTATTTTATATATCGATATAGATATATAATCTCCACCTCCAGCACTCTGCCAAGTGGCCCTTGTAGTTCACTCGGCAGCTCAAAGCACACTAAAAACTGGGGCTGTGCGAGACTTCAGACAGAGCTTCAGATTCGGAGAAGCTTCCCACACTTTAGGGTCTGAAGCAGCACATCCGGGTCGAAGCGCTGCCTCGTTCGGCTTCCCAAAGAGCTTCAGAGCCGCCTCAGAGATCCGGCCTTAGGGTATAATGGGGAAGCAAAAAAATACCTATAACTTGGTTGTTTTTTCTCCAATTTGGATGAAATTTTGAGGCATGGTAGACTCTGCAGAAGAGATGACTTCTGCCAAGTTTCAAGAAGATCAGTTCAGAGGTTTGGGGGTAACATCACACCAAATTCTTCCTGTGAGGACAGGAAGAATTTGTATGCTGTATTTCCCCCTATTTTCACCATTTGCCCAGTTTAATGCCAAGTTTTTATTAGCCCTTGCCCTCTGGTGGTGCTGACCCCAGTGTCTCCCCTGTGCCAGAGACTGAGCCCCATGCAGAGAGAGCAGGGCCCTGTGCTGAGCGCTCCCAGCCTGGGGCTGCTTATACCCTCCTGGGAGCAGCATGCAAATCCCTGGCCAGGGCTACTGGTTAAATAGAGATCCTGTACCCAGGAGCCTCAGTCTGTACCCAGCCCCTTGCTGCCTGCTGAGTCTCCCTTGTTATAGGGCAGCAGCAATGAACTCCTTATTCCTATTCCTGTTGCTTCTCTCTACTCCCCCATGTAGGTTATGAGGAAGGTTCAGGGGAATCCAGGGCTCTGGGGTTTCTCCTTGGACCTTATTTTTTACCAAATTTCTTTCCCCTTCAGGTGTGCTTTCTGCTGTGCAGCTGGTTGAGTCTGGCCCAGGGGTGGTGAAGCCTGCAGAGACCCTCACCCTGACCTGCACCGTCACAGGTTCCTCCATCACCACCAGTGGTTACGACTGGAGCTGGATCCGGCAGCCTCCTGGGACAGGCCTGGAGTGGATGGGGTACATTAACTCCGGGGGCAGCACATACTACAACCCATCCTTCCAGAGCCGCATCACCATTTCCAGGGACACTTCCAAGAACCAGTTCTCCCTACAGTTGCGCTCCCTGGCAGCCGCAGACACGGCCACGTATTACTGTGCCGGTGACACAGTGACACAGAGCAGAGCAGGGGCTGTACAAAAAGGGGAAGCCTGTTCTTTCTAATGCAGCCGAATTGCAACTCAGGCAGGGAAGTTTCCACCTAGAAACCCCACACACATGGGGGGAATCTCGGACAGGATCAGCCTTGGCCACTTGAGGGCTTGCTGTATTTGGACCTGTAACAATGCAGAGAGCAAAGGCCTGAGAGCTTCACCGGGCATGTGTCAGACAGTCGGTATAAAACAGTACATACCTCACAGAAGCCCCATCATAGGGTGTTTGGGATCCTCATCCCTGTGAGCGGCCATGGCAGTGGGGCTCCTCAGTCCCTTGGGGAATGTCCAGCCCAGCCTGCCCAAAGAGGGACCAGCACGACAGTCCAAGTCCTGAATTTCCAGGAAAAATTTCTGCCGGCATTATATTCAGCTAACTGTAGCCCAGGTATACAGAGGGTTGTATTCCCCTCTGCAATGGAGGGAACAATTGGCACGGCAATGTGCTGTGGAGGAAGACTGCAGCCCAGCGGCTGCCTTTGTCCCTTATAGTGTCAGGCCCAGTCAATCAATTACTGAACTATATACAAATGTATTATTGCAATTAAACCATAAAAAGGTAAGGATATAATTAATGTATATATAAATTAACAAAACAATATATCCTATACCATTTATATACACCCAATAATTATTAAAAAGTACAAATGAACAACAGAACAACCCAGAGGAAAGGCTAGTGACGGGGCAACCTTATAATTCTATTAATATACACTATTACTTCAACTTATTCACATAAGCTTTAAGGCACAGTCTACAAATATAAGAAGTAATCCTTAAACTACCCAGGTGCCCTCCAGGGCAGAGGCCCCATTGCTAGGTACCAGTACAGATAAGGAGGAGGGGGAAGGAAGAGGAGAGTCAGACCCCCAAACCTCCTAAGACCCCTCTGGCACCCAGGAGTAGCCCACGTGGTGTCCCTTCACAACCCTTGGGGTCCCTCTCCTGAGGGGACCCTCTCTCCAGGGTCACTTACCACTCCACAGTCCCGGAGGGTTGCCTCCCATTCTGCAGGTCGAGCTCTGTTCCCTGCCAGGCTTTCCTGACGCCCGACTCTGCTGCCACCGGCCTGGCTTCGGGCCACGTTCACCACTCTGTGTAGTGGGCGCTTCACCTTGTGCTAGGGGTTGGAGGCCTGGGCAGCCTTGTGCAGCACCGGTACTCCGTCTGCTCCTCGACCCTCTGGGCAGAATCATCTGCACTGAACTGCTTCCCCGTGCCAGCTGCTGTAGTCCTGAGCCATCTCAAGCAGCTCCCAGGATCTCTCACCCTCCATGCAGCACCTCCTGCATCAAGCTCCCAGCCTCATGCAGAGGTTGGGGACCTGAGCCTCCCAAGCAGCTCCAAAGATCCTGCCCCGTGCACAGGCCTGCACAACACGTCTCTGGGCACACACCAAAAGGCCAGACTCTCCTAGTAAGAAACCGCTGCTCTCCCCAGCGCTGCTTTGTACGTCCACAGATTGGGACAGGGTTATCTAGGGCCACACCTGAGCCCATCACTGCAGCATCTCAGCATGTCACAAGCCTGGGGGAGGCCGGGGAGAAAACTGACAAGTGGGAGAAGAGGAAAGTGGGTCTAGGGGGACTGATGGGTGCATGCCAAAGGGCACAGGCTGGGATCCAGCACCATAATACTGAGTGCCCCAAAAGGGGAGAAGCAAAGACCCAAACCAGTGCTGTCTGGGGCCTGTCCAGTGCCTTCCTCACCAAACCTCTCCCACAATGGTGAGACTTGAAGAATCGTCCCCACAGCACTGGTGGAAGCGTCTGGGACTGGCCGGGGTCAGAGATGGAGCCTGTGTTAGGTGGGCCACTGGTCGTATCCAGCCTACCTAACAACCAACCGCAAGACAACACCCATACCGCAGGGGTCATCAACGCAGGGAAGGGGGCTCAGGGTACCTGGGAGCATGGTCCCCACTGCCTAAACCTGCACTTTTGGGGCAGCAATGCAAGCACTGGCTTAATTCACTGCTCCTGCAGACACCCAAGTGAGGGACAACCCTCAGCCCCAAAGCTCCCAAACACGTTGAGCAGCGAAACAGCATGAGCTGAGAGGAAGGGAAGGGAGCAGGAAGGATTCATCTTAAAAACACTAAGTATCTTTGTGTAGACCGCGCAGACAGGACCCCACATGCAGACCTCGCATTCAGCCCCTCTGGCCCAGCCCTCCATTGCACTGGACCCTCCTCCTCCCAGGGAGGGGGATGGAGGGCTGGAGTAGAGCGGGGCTCTATGAGAGCAGAGAAATGCAAATCCAGTGCTGCAGGGGACGCATAAATGCTGACACCCTCTGGTCCTGCAAGGTTGGGGGGAGCAGGGGGTGAGCAGAGGTCTGTGCCATCCCTGCAGCCCAGCACCATGCTGTCCTGGGGATCTCTCCTCTTTCTCCTCATTGCCCTGTCAGGTGAGTCCCCAGCCCCCTGCCACACCCCACACATCCCTGCACACCCCAGGGAACAACCACTAATAATCCTCACCTGATTCAAAGGCAATGGAAAATCTGCAGTGAGTGGCCCCCTGGCTCCATGGGCTTTGGCAGAGGCTGGCAGAGACAGGATCCTGAAACATGCTTTTTTCTCCCCAGGTGCCCAGTCCCAGGTGCAGCTGCTGGAGTCTGGAGGGGATGTGAGGAAGCCTGGAGACTGTCTGCGCCTCTCCTGCAAAGCCTCCGGGTTCACCTTCAGCAGCTTCTCCATGCGCTGGGTCCGACAGGCTCCTGAGAAGGGGCTGGAGTGGGTCACAACTATAAATGCTGCTACTGCTAACCTCACCACATACTACAGTGCTGCAGTGACGGGGCAATTCACCATCTCCAGAGACGACTCCAGCAGCACATTGTACCTGCAGATGACCAGCCTGAGAGCTGAGGACACGGCCCGGTATCACTGTGTGAAGCCCACAGTGATCAGAAGCCTGCTGTGCCCAATACAAAAACCTCTGTGCAAACCTCCTGCCAGCTCAAGCCAGCACAGAGCAGCAGCCAGGGCCTGAGCACAGTAGCTTAGGCAGAGGGGGACACGGGGCCCAGGCACACGCCGTGCGCAGGTAGTGTGACACACAGTGGGAGCACAGAGCACGCAGCCCCTGCCCACTTGGGCAGCAGGGTCCTGGCCACGGCATCCTCCCTCCTCCCTGCAGCAGCTGGCTCAGACACAGCCAGCCAGGAGACCCCAGGCCCTGGACAACTGCCCCAGCACCTCGCACAGCCAGGCTGGATCGAGCTTCTCCAGCACTTGCACTCCTGGCAAACACCCACAAGCCGGGACACAGGGAAGATGTATGCTTCTGATGTAGCGGTAAGCTGCTACCAAGTCCACTCTCGGCCATCTCTTTTTCAGGCTGAAGAGTCCCAGGTCCCTCAGCCTTCCCTTGTATGGCTTGCCGTGCAAGTCTCTGATCATATAGGCAGCCCTGCTCTGAGCTCTCTCAAGCTTTACCATGTCCTTGCTAAGGTGCGGAGCCCAGACTTGACGCAGTACTCCAGCTGCGGTCTCACCAGTGCTGAGAAGAGCCGAATAGAGCAGGAAAATCACTTCTTTGCAATGGTTTTGCTGCAGACACATCAATTGATGCATGCCAGCGTAGTATTGGCCCTGCTGGCTACAGTATCGCACTACTGGCTCATGTTGATAATGAGGTCAATTATTACCCCCAGGTCTGTGGTGGCAAGGGATGGGGGAGCTTTAGTCCTGCTGCCTGATGAGAGGCACCAGTTGCACAAGCACCCATGTGACACGTTTTGTCTGTCAGCAGCGAAGGGTGCAGGGCCCCTGAACCCCCCTGCACCGATCTCCTTAACAGCTGGCAGGCTTCGTGGCCACAGCAGGGCCTAGCAGCCAGGCCGGCAGTAGTTTCCCTCCCCTCCGCCTCAAGACAGACACAGTTGCACAAGCACCCATGACACGGGTTTTGCCAGTCAGCAGCCAGAGGTGCAGGCCCAGATCCCAGACACCTGCATCCATCTCCTCGACAGCTGGCAGGCTTCATGTCCTCAGCAGGGGCTGGCATGTGTGCAGTTTTGGCCCTGCTGTGGCTGAACACATACACCACACAAGTGTGGCTCTCAAGGCGAGGGGTGCCGTTTCTCCCAATCCCCTGAAACTGTATTCTTGAAAGTTGGCATGCTTTATGCTCTCAGAAGGGGCTATTATTTCTGCAAGTTTTGTCCAAAGCTGGCTATACACGACAAAAGTTATACTCTGTTTCAACCTTCCCCATTAAAGCCTATGGGTGAAACGTCAAAACAGCGTTGAAATGGTGAAATGTTTCGATTTGCCTCGTTTTGTTTCGAGGCTGTTTCGAACGTATCGGTTTCATTTCAGTTTTCTTGTTTCGACCTCGAAACAGGTAAAAATAAAACGGGTGGGGAAATTTTGCACAGCCCTAATGCAGAGGAAGGATGAGACTGTCCATTAGCTACTGCTGTGTTTCTTTTCCCATGAGGTGTCCTGTCCCAGGTCACACTGAAGGAGTCTGGCCCAGGGGTAATGAAGCCTGCACAGACCCTCAGTCGGACCTGCACCGTGTCCAGGTTCCCTCTCCTTAGCTACACTGTGCACGGGGTTCACCAGGGAGCAGGGCAAGGGCTGCCGTGGGTCCGAGTTATCTGGGGCAGTGGAAGCACTGAGTACAACAGTGCTCTCCAAAGCTGCCTCAGCACCAGCAAAATCACCCCCAGCTACCAAGGGTACCCATGTCTCACCGGGCTCCAGCCTGCCTGGTATTACTCCACAGCCTGGTATTACTGGCCAAAGACACAGTGATTAAAAGCCAATATAAGCCTGCACAGACAAACATCCCTGCGGGACCCACCTGGCATGTGAGCAGCAGAGGCAGCATATGCCATCCCCGTGCTCTGCCTACTGGGTCAGACACATGAGGCCTTCTCGATCACATGAACCAGCCAGGGATTAAATCCAGGGAAGGCTCAAGAGTGACCAGTGGGTCAAAATCCCTGATGGAGTCATACATTCATAGAAAGTTTGGTCCGGAAGGGACCTCAGGAGCTCATCTAGTCCAACCCCTGTTCAAAGCAAGAACAACCCCAACTAGATCAGCACAGCCAAAGCTCTGTCTAGTTCAGTCTTAAAAACATTAAAGGGTGGATAGCCCACCACCTTTCCAGGTAACCTGTTCTAGTGTTTTGCTACCCTCTTAGTGACATTTTTTTTCCCTAATTGTGATGGCCAGAACCAAAGAAATTAATAAGAAATAATTATGTGCTCTTTAGAGCCATTTGGAAATTTTGTCTAATATAAAGCTTGTATTTTTGTAACCCGCAAATGTAACTTGTAACTGTTTGTAAAACTGACTAGGCCTCAAAGACAAAGCTATAGTTGTAAAGTTAGCTGATCTAACGTATTTCTCTTGCTCAGAAATTAGCCTTCATGATGATAAAACTGGGTTCAACCACCTGGCCTACCCAGCATGTTCTAGCAAAGCACGTCTCAAAAAAGCATCGCCAGAGAGATCTAAAGGGGTTGGATTTAGGTGGATTAATGTAATTTCAAACCTGAAGATGCTGCGTTGTAATTTGGTTATTGGATAAACCCAAGTCTGGGTAGTAACCTTTTATAATGATTATTAACACCTTTTTATCCCATAGGGTAACCGCTATAGAACAAGATTGTGCATGGCTCTAAAGCCAACAGATTAGCATAGGACTAGGTATAAAAAGTGCGTGCATCAGGTGACCGACAGGAAGGAGGGAACAGGACGGTCACTGCTGTTCCACGCCCGCGCCCCGGACTCCCCGTGCGAGTGAGGATCGGATCCTGATCAAGGGAACTTCCCCAGTAATCCCTCTGGCAGTGTCCATCGGGGACACCTGACTTCTCTGGGATCACCTGGTGCGCATCCGGCATTGAGGGACTATGGATAAGTTGCCAACCCATGTCTGTCTATTTGTTGTTTTAAACAGCCAGTGGCTGATACCCTCGCAGTGCCCAATACTGCATTATCTGCTTATGGCATTTATCTGTCTGTTAACCTGGGGGGGGTGTGTGTGTGTGTGTGTGTGTGTGTGTGTGTGTGTGTGTAAAAGCTATAATAAACTTGCCATTGCTTTACTCCCAATCTTGCCTCTTCAATCCTGAACGAAACAGCTCAGTGACTAAACTGATATACTCACAGTGCCCAGCTGGCCTGTCACAACATCTCCACCACGCCCACGATTACTACACCCCACAACAGAGCCATCAGCATTCCCAGATCTAACAGCTGCACCTCCAGAAATGTAGCACATCTCATCCAACGTACCAAATGCCCTGATGGACAATACGTAGGAGAGACCAAACAACAACTGCGCCCCAGAATGAATGCATGCTGGAAATCTATCAAAGACAAGAATACCCAGTGACCGGTGGGGGCACGTTTCTCACAAGAAAACCACTCTCCCTCCAATCTCTCAGTTCGGATCCACAACAGAAACTTACAAATCACCTGTCAGAGATGAGCCTATGAACTCCACTTAATCAGCCTCCTGGATAATAAAAAACCAGCCCAGCCGCTGGCTTTTTTACTTTACATTCCTTCCACGAAGAGCACACACCGACTGCAGAAAATTTCTCAGCCTGACAAAGGATTTTAAACCGGAAAGTTTACTTCATTTTTGTTTTCCAATTATTTAAGCTGGTCTAATAAAAGATATCAGATTCACCCAAAGAACGGTCTCTACTTATTGTATCATTATCTTTCATTATTGTGTTCTTCTATATTTGGATGTGTGAATGAATAAATGAGGAGGGAATTGTAAAAGCAGAGTAAGCTATATGTCAGTAAAGAAGTTACCAAATGGTGAATCATGTGAAGTGGCTGAAGAACTCAGCCTGTACCAGGGGAAGAATAAATATAAACAGAAAAGATCAGATTAAAGACAAGGTTTGCAACATCTCAAAGCTAGATGCCTAGGACACAGCACACACCAGCGATAATGGAAGGATGTCGTAAAACAGCGTGATTGAAGAGCAACACTTCGAGACAAGGATGCATGAGCCGAACCACTTGTCAGCATGGAGAAGTACTGAGATTTTAGACGAAGTTACAGAGTCAGGAAAGGTGGACCGGTCACCCAACACCAACTTGATAATCCCTATAAAGGGGAGAGACTGAGCAGTAAGAGGTGGGGTAACACTCTGTGACCTTCACTGGAGCAGTCCGTCTCCCCCATACCTGATCTCATGCTAACTAGGCTGGCCACCTATAATATTTGAGCAACAAACATTGGTAACTATAACATCCGCAGAGTGATTTGAGTGTGTGTCTGTATATATGAGCACTCTTTTGCATATTATAATCAATAAATGAAGCATTTTGCTTTATCTCCCTCATAATGTCTCGCTCATCATAAGAACCTTTTGGTAATTTCTGCAGCACTCTCACCTCCCAGATGGACACCTTCCTCTTCAAACTCCTCTTCCCTCAGTTTGTCTAAGCTGCAGGACAGGAGCCAGCCCAAAGCAGGAACCAGCCTCCCTGGCATGAGTCTGATGGAGCAGCTGGACCTGATGGGCAGGTAATGACTGCAACTGAGAGGTAATTAGGGCCCCGTTAACACTTTCCAGCCTACTGCTCTTCCAGCAGTCTGGTCTCCATCAGAGCACGGACAAGGTGTGTGTTTATGCACAGGAGGGTGGAAGTTGTCCCCTTGGCCTCTGCAGGACCACGTCCCACCTCTGCAGACACTTCCAGGGACTAGGCCCTTACAGCACAGCCGATGTAGAGAGGAAGAGATGTCCAGAGAGAGACTCAGTGCCCTGCCGTGTCCCAGCTTTCTGCAGCATGTGGGACAAGGGCCCTCGGGGCAGGGACAGCCCGAACCAGGGACGTTCCTGTGCCCTTACCCCGACCCTGCAGAGACTCAGGCTGAACCAGGCTGATTCCTCCACCAGGGGGCAGCACCTCCCCCACCCACCTGTCACCCCCCCGCCCCCCACACCCCCACGCAGCTCCTGTCCCACTGCACCAGCACACGGGGACCCCGGCTCCTTCCCACCAGCAAGGGACGGCACCACACACCCTGCACTGTGTATGCTAGGCCCCTAAACAGACTCCTGCCCCTTTTCCCCAAGCATTCCCCACTAGGGATGGAGACACAGCCCCTGCCCCACAGCCTGCAGCCAGGCAGGGCTCAGCTACCAGGGGCTCTCACTACCCTGGGAGGCAACCAAATCCCCCAGTGTCAGAGAGGGACACAGCGAAAAACACAACCAGAGGCATTGGGCTCTCAAATGTGGTTTTACTTTAGGGCTTTGGCACTGAGGCCTTAACCTGGAGCCCAGGGCAGGGAGTGCAGACACCTCTCCTCATCTCCTCTCCCAGCTGCAGGGCAGGAGCCTGCCAGGAGCAGCCAACAGCCTCCCTGCAGCCTGCTGGAGCAGCTGGGCTGGAACAAGCTAGTAAAGCGACCAAAACGCTGGCTTGCATCCATAGATGCTTCTCAAGCAAATCCCGGGACGTCATTCTCCCCCTGTACTTGGCCTTAGTGAGGCTGCAGCTGGAGGACTGCGTCCAGTTTTGGGCTCCACAATTCAAAAAGGATGTGGAGAAGCTTGAGAAAGTCCAGAGAAGAGCCACGCGCATGATCAGAGGTCAGGGAAGCAGACCCTACGATGACAGGCTGAGAGCCCTGGGCCTCTTCAGCCTGGAAAAGCGCAGGCTCAGGGGTGATCTGATGGCCACGTATAAGTTTATCAGGGGTGACCACCAGTATCTGGGGGAACGTTTATTCACCAGAGCGCCCCAAGGGATGACGACTGGGTCGAATGGTTATAAACTACTACAAGACCGTTTCAGGCTGGACATAAGGAAGAATTTCTTTACTGTCTGAGCCCCCAAGGTCTGCAACAGCCTGCCACCGGAGGTGGTTCAAGCGCCTACATTGAACACCTTCAAGAGCAAACTGGATGCTCATCTTGCTGGGATCCTATTGTCTCGGCCGGGTAGAGCCGACTGAGGGAAACGCTGGTTAATTAAGCGAACGTCAGGCGGGCTGGTGGATGGAGAGGCGAGACAGCATATTGGTTGCAAAAATAATTTTTACTTACGCCGCTGGTGGCCGCGACGCAGGCTGTAAAGGCTGCTTGCGTAGTTGCAATGACTTGCTTTAACTGGCAAGAAACTGAGCCAGTGAGTCCACAGACGAACCGGGCATGCAGGGAAAGGGTATGTCGGGGATAAGCGCTCGGCGACAGGGAGGAAAAATCGGTAGTTGATCAGGCTACCGATTCGCTCTGCCACAAGTCAGGAATTTTTTTAAGTCACTCTGCAGCGTGCTCAAAGTTTTCCGACTTGGGCGCAAGTCACGTGGATTTTTATACGGCTGGCGAGACAATTACTAGTTGTTAAGTAGGAATAATTTAGAATCAGCCAATAATGAGATACAAATTTACATACAAATGGCGGGAACTTTTCTGCACCGGGGTTTTCTCTCTGCAGCAGAAACTTCCACCGTGCAAAGAAGCTCCAATGTGGCGGGAAAATTAGACTGTGCCGAGGCACTAAAATCATTGGGGTATGACATCTATGACCCCAGCTGACTTCCTGCCCTTGGGCAGGGGGCTAGACTCGAAGATCTTCCGAGGTCCCTACCAGATCTAATGTCTATGAAATCTATGAAGCTGGGGAGGTTAGCCCTTCCTGCGCTGCTCCCCCTGGCCTGCCCCTTCCCTCCTCCAGCCTGGCCTGCACAGGGCATGTTTCCGCATACAAGCTGCTCCCCTGCATCTCCCCGACACCTAGTTCCTAGTTCAGGGAAGAGCAGCAGGGTATCTCTGTGTGTGCCTTGGCAAAGGGTACAGACATGGAGCAACAGGCATTGCCCATAGCAGAGAGGCACAAGTACATACACACAGAGCAGCAACACATGCACACACTCACGCATACACATATAAAACCCTCCATATTATTTCTAGGTCAGACCCTGGCAAACCCTGTCTGTGTAAGCTTAGCTCAACCTAGTAAACCTGCCCATGTAGCTGCCCCTGGAAACTCAACATGACGACACCCAGGAGCTGAGCTTCCCTCCTGGGCTGTGGTCTCTGCTCCTGCACTGCCCTGCTCTGCCCCCTGCTCCTCCAGGCCCTACTCCAAGGTGAGGGTTGGGGACTGCAGACATCTCCACATATTGCACAGGAGACAGGCAGCACAGGGACACAGAGAACGGCAGGCGCTGGGCCAAAGGGAAGCAGGTCCCTTACAGGCAGGTAGTGCCTTTGTCAGCATTTCCCCTGGCTGTGCTCAGTAAGACAGAAGGCAAAGCAATGCGCCCCCTGCTCCACCCCAGGCCCCCGCCATTCACTGTAATACCTGCCCCAACTCTAGGTCATTCCCAGGATCACGGGGAAGCCCCATCCTGCTTCTGTATGCTCCAAGCTGCATCTCCCACTCCACCATCGCCTCCTCATCAGCTTGTGCTACCCCACACCCACCCCACCTGCTGCCTTTGCATCTCCTGGAAGAGCAGGAGCTCCTCGGGGCAGGGCCCTGATGTCTGCTCTGGGCCGGTGCAGCACGAGCACAACAAAGGCTGGACCAGAGCTGTAGCCAGTCAGAGCTGTAAGGACAAGGGAGGACCTGGCATGAGCAAGGGGAAAACCACAGACATCCCTGAGAGCAGGGATCAGCAGCACCCACTGCACTGGACCCGGGGAACAAAACGCACACAAACAGGCACACATGCTTGTGCATGCACACTGGCTGATTTGCAGCTTCCCCTGATTCATCGCCCACCTCCAGACCCAAGACGGGGTGTCACATTGGGGTTCAGGCCTTGAGCTTCCAGCCTAAGCCTGAGCAAGCAGGACCCTGGGGCACCATGACATGAAGCAGGACCAGAGTGGGGGGGACCTCTCTTCCACTCCCAGCCCAGCCCTCTGAAGACCCAAGCTGGCAACAAGCAGGTAGCTGCAGGGGGCAGGAGTGAGGGGAGCTGGTGCCCCCAGGGCAGACCAGGACCGGGGCAAGGTGGAGCTCTGAGCAGGTCTCAGGGGTCAGTGAAGCCCAGAGGGGGCTGACTATCAGGGACAAACCTCAGCACTGGGGGCCTCAGCCCTAAGCCCCCAAGCCACCCAGGCACCTCCAGCTAGGACTGGCACCTCAGGGGACATCACTGGTGCCCAAATCCCTACAAAACCCAGGACCCATACCCTAACTCAGGTTACTGACACACGGGCACACAACATGACCTGCTGGGATCTGGCCTCATCCCTGCCAGGTGCCATCGTCTCCTGTCCACCGGGAAATGGGGATGTCTTATCCCAACTAAGGACAGAAGGCCCAAATGGACCAAGGCTGAGGATCAAGGGCCCCTGAGATACTCGTGCCCTGTCATCAGGAGGGTGGAGAAGAGCAGGGAACTGAAGCCAGAGCCCTGCCCACAGCCTGGTTCAGCCATGGATCCAAGCACTGGCCCTTCCCCTCTGTCTGTGCTCATCCCACCCCCTTCTTATGCGCAGAGACTCAGAGCCCTGTGCAGAGAGAAGAGGGCCCTGTGCTGAGCACTCCCAGCCCAGGGCTGCTCACACCCTCCTGGGACCTGCATGCAAATCCCTGGCCAGGGGCTCCTGCTTAAATACAGCTTCTGGGCTGTGAAGCCTCAGTCCGTGCCCAGGCCCTTCTTGCCTTCTGGGAGTCCCCCTTGTTATAGGGCAACAGAAATGAGCTCCTTATTTCTCTTGCTCTCTCTTCTCTCTTCTCTCCCATGTAGGTTGTGGGGAAGGGTGGTGGGAAGCCAGAGCACTGGGGCTTCCTCCCTGGACCTGCTTCTTCACCTACTTTCTCTTTTCTTTAGGTGTGCTCTCTGCTGTGCAGCTGGTTGAGTCTGGCCCAGGGGTGGTGAAGCCTGCAGAGACCCTCACCCTGACCTGCACTGTCACAGGCGACTCCATCAGCGGCAGTTACTATTGGAGCTGGATCCGGCAGCCTCCTGGGAAAGGGCTGGAGTGGATGGCAAACATAGGTGGAAGCAGTGATAGCACAAGCTACAACCCATCCCTCCAGAGCCGCATCACCATTTCCAAGGACAGCTCCAAGAACCAGTTCTCCCTGCAGCTGCGCTCTCTGACAGCCGCAGACACCGCCACGTATTACTGTGCCAGAGGCAACAGCTACACAGTGACACAGAGACACAGCTACACAGCGACACGGAGCAGAGCAGGGGCCGTACAAAAAGGGGAAGACTGTTCTTCTTAATGTAGCAAAATTACAACAGCCCAGACAAGGAAGTTTCCACCTGAAAACCTCACACACATGGAGGGAAACTCTCATAGGATCATCCTTGGCCATCTGAGGGTTGTTATATTTGGACTTCTAACAGTCCAGACAGCAAAGGCCTGAGAGCTTCGCTGGGCATTTGACAAGACAGAGGTTATCAAGCAATACAAGTCTCAAGAAGGCTTCATCACAGAGCATTTGGGGCCTTGTCAGCGTGGATGGGTATGGCAGTGGGGCTCCTCCTCACTGCCTGGCCCTGCCTGCCCAAAGCGCCACCAGCACAATACTCCTGAATCCAAAAAACACGTCTTTCCTGCAACGGTTTGGGTTGTAGCCGTGTTGGTCTAAGGACACAGGCAGACAAGGTTCCTTGGGTGAATTTGATATCTTTTATTAGACCAACCAAAATGGTTGGAGAATAGTTATTAATCAAGCTTTCGGGTTCAAAAACCCTTCGTCAGGTTAAGGATGTACTTTGTGCTGAAGATTTTTTGTTAGGTGTCTGTTTATTTTTTCTACATCGATTCTTATGTCTCAGCATCGCCTGAGTTGGCTGAAAAGAAAGAAGCCTGTTTCCCAAGCTACTGATTAATGCCTTCTCCAGTGGAGGTAAATGTTATGTCCCTTATAATCTTTAACCTTACAAACAAACTCAAGCAGTGCAAACTCAAATGAGATTCTGTCTTTTCTAAAATAGGAGTGTCCCGAAACAGGGTTACTTGCCCTTAAAGTGCTTTAAATGCTGTTGCGTTTATTGTATTTCGTTTTAGGTTTCTCCTTTACAATGCTGCTTCAGCCTGACCCGATTTAACAAACAAAGGATATAAGAAATGTTTTACTTGTCACTGTGCGTCTCCGCCGTCCCTCCTCAGCTGATTGTCGCTTTCTCACTGTCACGCTGACTCCAGGAGAGTATTCTTGTCAGTGATTATTTATTCCATTTCCCTTGACTCGATGCGGTCTCCCTTCCCTCCCAGCCAACTGACAGTCGATTGTTCTCTGCCTCATCTTTACAATCAGTGCCTCTTTGTTCCCCCATGTCAGCACTGTCTCCTTCTCTCTCTTTGTCTGGTGATGCCCAACGTGCATCAAGCAGCTGCTCCAGAAATGCAGTTTCCTCTTTTCTTTTCCCAGTTCTTTCTGGTTTTGGGGTCATGCCGCTGCCAGTTCTCTATGTTCATGACAGTGTTCCTAAATCCCTTAGGCTCCCATAGCACTCATCTTCATGGCCACCAAACAAAGAGAAACTCCTCCACCTCCTTCAATCCTCTTAGGCCATCACATCCTCAGCAGCCACTCAGGACCTTCCTTCCTGCTTCTGTATTTCATCAGATAATTCAAACCCAACTCAGGAATACTTGTCACAGCGATCCCAGTTTGTTATGGAACCGGGGTGGCCAAATACCTTTGGCATCTTGGAAGCTCATCTTTTTACTGAGCTGAATAGACTCTCTCAGGTGACAACCTCTGCTGGGACCACTCTCACGTGGAGGCCTGCACAAGGACACCTCCCTGCACAGACACGGCTCTGTAGCTCTCTTTCAGCCTGGTTCCTCCCCGGGCTCCAGCTCCTTCTCACGCAGCAGGCCCTGGGCACCTGCAGGGCAGAGATTGCTCTGTGCCCAAACAGCCGCACCCTTGCACCCGGGCAGCAATGGGGGAAGGGATCACAATGGTCACCAGGGAGAAAAGCAGGAGCAGCAGGCAGGGAGACATTGTAAGGGCCTGGACCCTGCTCTCTGCTCAGCACCAGCCAAGCCTGGCACCTGACAGCAGGCCCAGGCTGCTCCTCCCATGGGTAAGGCCAGCTGCAACAGGAGGGGCTCTTGCATCTCCAGGACCCCCATACCTCCATGGCCAGGACCCTTCCAGAAACCACCCAAGCCTTGGCTTTCCCAGCAGCCTGGAGGCATTAGGCACAGCTGGCATTGCCCTGACCTAGGACCCTTACGTCTCCATCCTCTGACCAAACCCTAAATACACACAGTCTGCCTCTGGCTCTCAGCACCACTGTGACTCCCTGCACCCAGCAAGCCAAGCACTGACTCTCTGCTCCTCTGCACCCAACAGGGACAAGGCTGCCTCCCCCTGGCCTCAGACACCTCCACACCAGGAGGCACTACTCTGCCAGGGCTGGGGACACGTCCCTTCAGCAAAAGAGCAATCAGGTTCCCAGGGCCTGGAGTGGGAGTTGCACAGAGGTCGGATAGGAGGGTCCATTACCTGCTGTCTGTGCTTAGCACAGCTGATCCCCATCACAGGAGAAAACAGCAGCCCTGGGGTTTTCATAGATTCATAGATGTTAGGGTCGGAAGGGACCTCAATAGATCATCGAGTCCGACCCGCTGCATAAGCAGGAAAGAGTGCTGGGTCTAGATGACCCCAGCTAGATGCATATCCAACCTCCTCTTGAAGACCCCCAGGGTAGGGGAGAGCACCACCTCCCTTGGGAGCCCATTCCAGACCTTGGCCACTCGAACTGTGAAGAAGTTCTTCCTAATGTCCAATCTAAATCTGCTCTCTGCTAGCTTGTGGTAAGGCACTGGGGATGCAAATCAGGGCAGGCTGCCCTGTCCAAGTTGCTCTTTCCTGCTGCCCAGACGCCCCCTGCGCAGACAAGCCACAGCCCCTCGGGTCTATGCAGTGAGCTGACAACACCCGAGAGCTTTCCCCAGAACCAAAGAAGGGACTTGGGCTCCAACTCCTTGTCCTGGATGCAGCTCTGAAAGGTATTTCATCCTCCCTCAGGTGAGGGAGGGAAGCACTGCACACATGCTGCCCTGATAATATTTCCTTTTATCCTACCCTGTGTCTCAGGTGCCTGGTTCCAGTTGCAGCTGGGGGAGTCTGCATGGGACATGAGGAAGCCTCAAGAGTCTCTGCATGTCTCCTGAAGATCCTCTGAGTTTACTTTCATGGACTGCTACGTTGTCTAGGTCCAGCAGGCTCCTGGGAAGGGGCTGGGCTGGGGGGCTGAGATAAGGAATACTGGATCCAGCTAGTGGCCCTCCTTGGCTGTGAACAGGTGATTTACCGTCTCCCAGGACATCTCCCAGAGCCTGCTGCACCTGCAGATGAGCAACCCGAACCTCGAGGACACGACCCATATTACTGTGCCAGGTACAGTGATTCAAACCCTATTTAAGACAATACAAAAACCCAGCTCAGAACTCCCTTTCAAAGCTGCTAGGTGGGGGCAGCCCCCTCACACAGCACAGCCCTGCACAGAGACAGGAGAAGATGCACGGCACATGGGAGAGCAAATCACACTCACAAGGCTCCTTTCAATTCCATCAGCCCTGGCAAAAACTGTCCCCCGGGCCAGCTCTTCAAATATCGCTCCCCTCCCGAGGAAATCCTGGGCAGATCCTTTTTGGTCTCTTCAGCAGAGAAGAGATTTCAAGAGGGAGCAGTGGATTCAGCCACCTTCCCCACGTGGAATAGCCCAGCTTGGTCCCATTAATGGGCCCATCATCATGGAAATAGATTTCCTCACGTGTTTGAATCCTTATGTGCAAGCAAGGGCTGGTCTCTGTGAAAGCTGTCTCTAGTGGGTTATGGAATAGAGAAAATCCCACACAATTTACTGATTCGTTTTGATGCACTGGCTGGGGGAGTAGTTAACTGATTGCATGATTTCACAATGATTACACACTTAATTTATACAACACAATTTTATTTTAAAACTCTTTGCTACATATATAACACTGCTTAGCTTTAAGAAACACCACAAACATTAAAAACACAATAATTACATATATCAGAAACAATGCTCCGAATGCACTTCCTTCCCAAACAATACTATAAGAATGAGTGTTACAAAAACAACTACAATTACAACTAAAAGTTAAATCTGAATCAATACTATTATTTTTCATATTATACTTACAATCCTAGAATTCCAAGAAGCCAAATACCAAAATATGGTTTCATTCCTCAGTAGTACGATTCAATGGGTTGGCCTCAGCAGTACGGTTCAATGAAATGGGCTCAGCAATACAATTCAATAGGCTGGCCTCAGCAGTGATAGGACTAAGTCCCCTTCCTTCAGTCCTTTTCAGGTGCTCCGCGGCTTCAGCGTGAACTAAGAGATTCGTGTTCACGGAGAGGGTAGTTTCAGGTGATCAGTCTGAACCGGGCTATACTTGCGATTTTTCCTTCGTTGTTCTACCAGTATAGTCACCTCCAAATTGGGACAGCAAGTTACCGTTTTTATTGAGCGAGTTGCCGTCAGCGGGCTCCTCCTACTCAATATATGGTTGCTTCCAAATTTGGGCTCGGATCTTACTCAACAGATTCTTTTACCTTTGTTGAGCATTTTAAATTACCTTTGGGAAACTTCCATATCACTGCAAATGCCCTTTTCTTACCAACCTGGTCAAAAGGCCCCGGGGTTTGATCTCTTGGAATTCAGGATATTTGCTCTCTTTGTAAAAGATTTCTAAAAGATGAAATTTAAATTAAGACTTTAAGCGAAAGTCAGGACCTTTTGCACGTAGTCCCCAAAACAATGAACTAGATAAGGAGATAAATCTTATCTTCTTCCTGAAACTGGCTAATGGGCAACCTTTGCAAACATTCAAACTATTTCATTCAATATGACAAAAGCAATGCCGATGCAGCCTTTGTTGGAGCCCCTGCACACCCAGCCCCACAAGCCCACCGAGGGGCTGGCCCCTGCTGCTTCCTGGGCTAACTGAATAGTGTCCCTGTTCAGCAGGTTTCCAGGGCACCTATATCCAAAGGTCTCAAAGCCAGATGCCGGTGGGGCTTGGCAAGGCACAGGGGGAGGGATTGGAGTCCGTACCCACCGCAAGTAATAGCAGACCCCTGCCTAGATATAAGTCCCCTGGAAAATCATCCCTGCCTGGAGAGAAGGGATCTCTTGAATCCCCAGCCTCTCTCCTGCTCCCGACTCACCTTCATCGGCAGCAGAGAAACCCCATGACTGTGGGAGAGCTGAGTGAGCACATCCGCCTGCTTGACACATGAAGAGGACACTGATCAACCCTGGGGATACCCCACTCCTAGCCTGGCCCTGTTTGTAGCCTCCTGCAGACCCTCATGCAAATGTCCCCTCTCAGCCGGCCTGCTTAAATATGGGCCCCACGTTCTGTGAACAGGGCTGGACCAGGGCAAGGCTATGGAGGGAGGAAACCTGGCAGCAAGATGTAACTCTTTCATTTCCTGCAAGGATCACACATTGCAATCAGTCACCATGATCCCTAGAGCATGCTGGAGCCCCTTTGCAGTAGTTCCAAGTGCCTGAATCACAGCTGGCATAGGAGTCGCACAGGTAATTTCAGTGTCATGCAAAGTGAGCCGGGAAGCCAGGATGATATGACCCCAGTATCTACATCTCACATCCTGAAGGGAATAGGGGAGCCCCTGACCTGGAAAAACAAAACAAAACAAAACATTGCCCACAGCCAAGCGCTAATAGGAGTTGTAGGGGCTCAGGGGCAATGACCTACCTGGGCAGGACAGTGCTTGTGCCATGGGGGCTTCCACCTCCAGGTCCCTAATTTACATCCTGGATTTGGGAGCCTGACTGTGAAAGTCCTGTCCAAGAAAAGTCACCAGGAGGCCTCCGCAGTGATTTCCCAGCAGTTAGGGCTGTGGGGAGGGGTGTGCAGACTAGAACCGAGATGCCGCTACTTTCCCACAGAGACCGGGATATCCCACCTACCAGAGGTAGGGACAATCTTGGAGATAGCTCTATCCAGCTTTCAGTCATCACAGATGTAGTTAGGGATCTTCTGGAAGGGCTAGAAATTTTAAATCTGCAGGTCCAGATGCCCTCCACCCAAGGGTGTTCAGGGTGCTAGCAGGGGTCATCGTGGACCCCTTGGCCCAGCTGTATGAGCATTTGTGGTCATCTGGCCAGGTGCCAGGGGATTGGAAACTGGCTAATGTGGTCCCAATTTTCAAGGAGGGGAGGAAGAAGGACCCAGGTCACTATAGGCCTTTAGGCCTCACCTCGGTGCTCGGGAATATCTTGGAGAAAATCATCAAGGAGCGCATCTGTGGGGGACCAGCAAGGGAGATCATGCTCAGGGGCAATCATCGTGGGTTCATGAAAGGCAGGTCCTGCCTGACCAACCTGATTGCCTTTTGTGACCAAGTAACTAAATCCTTGAATGACGGTGTCGCCGTGGACGTAGTCTTTTTAGACTTTAAGAAGGGCTTTGACACTGTCTCTCACCCCATTCTCATCAATAAATTAAGCGACTGTGGCATTGATGCTTGCACAGTTGGATGGGTAAAAAATTGTCCCAATTGCACCCAGAGAGTAGTGGTGGATGGGTTGTACTCAACCTGGAAAGATGTGAGCACTGGGGGCCTAGTTGGAGTACTGCATCCAGTACTAGGCGCCGCACTTCAAAAGGGATGTGGCCAGCCTGGAGAGGGTTCAGGGGAGGGCCAGCCGCTTGGTGAGAGGGCAGCAGGACAGGCCCTGCAAGGAGAGACTGAGGGACCTGAACCTGTTCAGCCTCAGCAAGAGGAGGCTGAGGGGAGACCTGGTGGCTGCCTACAAACTCATCAGGGGATATCAACAGCAAATAGGCAGAGCCCTTTTCTCCCCAACACCGCCTGGGGTGACAAGGATTAATGGTAATAAGCTGATGGAGAATAGGTTTAGGTTAGAGAGCAGAAGGCAATATTTTAGTTAGGTTGGCCAAAATCTGGAACCAACTTCCCAGGGAAGTGGTCCTCGCTCCTACCTTGGGCAAATTCAAGAGGAGGTTGGATGATCACCTGCCTGGGGTCCTGTGAACCCAGCATTCATTCCTGCCTGCGGCAGGGGGCCAGGCTAGTTGATCTGTTCAGGTCCCTCCTGACATCCTACTATCAAACTATGAAAATGCTGAGCACCACTGGCACAGACGACTATAAAGAATGAACTACAAAAGATCAATTGTGACTGTGAGGACAGGAAGACTTTGTATGCTGCATTTTCCGCTATTTCCATCATTTGCCCAGTGTAATGCCAAATGTTTATTAGCTTTCGACTTAGTTCCCGAGATCCTAAATGAATGCACTGCATCTAAGTCTCACGCCTGCGGCTTCTCTTTTCCCACAAAAATAGCTGTATCCAACTTAGATTTTGATATTTCAGGAGCATCACTCCCTCAGCTCCTATAGAACAAGCTGTCATGGCTACCCAGATCTAGATCTCTGCTAGGTCTGCTAGATCTCCTGCTGCACACATGCATCCACAGGCAGGGCTAGATCTGCTGCAGGGCAGGGGTCTCAGCAGGAATTCATGCAGAACCATTGCATCAGACACCCAGGGAAATCCCCAGCACTGGGGACTCAGGACCAAAACCCTCAAGCCTCCAGAGCTGCCCCTGGTTCCTCAGGAAATTCCCAGGTGTCCAGAGCAATCACCTATGGACACCTGCACCCCAACTCCAGCCCAGGGCACTGGCAGTTGGGCATCCAACACAACACCCTTGGCTTGACATGACCCCATCACCATAGGGCACCAGCACATCTGGTCCCTCAGGCAGAGGCAGACATCTCATCCCCACTGAGAAGAGGAGGACAAGAGGAACCAAGGCTGAGATTCATAGGGCCCTGAGTCACTGAGGTCCCAAACTTGCCTGGTAACAGGGACCTAGATCCTGGGGGGCGGTCACTCCTTGCCATCGGGGGTGGAACCGAGCAGGGGGAAAAACCCACAGCCCCTGCCCACAGCCTGGCCCTGGCCACGGAGCCCAGGACCGGCCCTTCCCCTCTGGCGGTGCTGACCCCAGTGTCTCCCCTGTGCCAGAGACTGAGCCCCATGCAGAGAGAGCAGGGCCCTGTGCTGAGCGCTCCCAGCCTGGGGCTGCTTATACCCTCCCAGGAGCAGCATGCAAATCCCTGGCCAGGGCCACTGGTTAAATAGAGATCCTGTATCCAGGAGCCTCAGTCTGTACCCAGCCCCTTGCTGCCTGCTGAGTCTCCCTTGTTACAGGGCAGCAGCAATGAACTCCTTATTCCTATTCCTGTTCCTTCTCTCTACTCCCCAATGTAGGTTATGAGGAAGGTTCAGGGGAATCCAGGGCTCTGGGGTTTCTCCATGCACCTTATTTTTTACCTACTTTCGCTTTCATTTAGGTGTGCTCTCTGCTGTGCAGCTGGTTGAGTCTGGCCCAGGGGTGGTGAAGCCTGCAGAGACCCTCACCCTGACCTGCACTGTCACAGGTTCCTCCATCACCACCAGTGGTTACGATTGGAGCTGGATCTGGCAGCCTCCTGGGAAAGGGCTGGAGTGGATGGGGTTCATATATGCAAGCATTGATAGCACAAGCTACAACCCGTCCCTCAAGAGCCGCATCACCATTTCCAAGGACAACTCCAAGAGCCAGTTCTCCCTACAGCTGCGCTCTCTGACAGCCACAGTCACCGCCACGTATTACTGTGCCAGGGACATAGCGACACAGAGCACAGCAGGGGCTGCACAAAAAGGGGAAGCCTGTTCTTCTTAATGTGGCAAAATTACTACAGCCCAGACAAGGAAGTTTCCACCTGAAAACCTCACACACATGGAGGGAAAGTCTAATAGGATCATCCTTGGCCATCTGAGGATTGTTATATTTGGACTTATATCATTCCAGACAGCAAAGGCCTGAGAGCTTCGCTGGGCATTTGACAAGACAGAGGTTATCAAGCAGTACAAGTCTCAAGAAGGCTTCATCGCAGAGCATTTGGGGCCTTGTCAGCATGGATGGGTATGGCAGTGGGGCTCCTCCTCACTGCCTGGCCCTGCCTGCCCAAAGGGCCGCCAGCACAATAGTCCTGAATTCAAAACACACGTCTTTGCTTCAATTGCATTCACCAAACATTTCCAAAATGCTTGAAGGGAAGTACCCAGGTTCTCCTCTCCCCCTCCAGTTTTTCCTAAACAGTGTGAGGGTTTGTGGAGTATTCACTCTAATCTCTTGGCGTATATAAATCACGTGGAGTATATTAAGTCTCAAAATACCAGATCATTCCTCATTTCTTTCTTTCACTGGTGACCCTGAGTCTTGCCTCAATGTTTTGTTGTCGAAAGAGTTTGTCTGGGTGGATGTAACCATTAAGCGATGGAGTACTGGTCTATCCTATTGAGTGTTTGACCTTTCCCAACAAAGAAGAAAAAAACGTGTTTTATTTTGTAGTAAACCAGAAATAAAACCTCACCGAGCATTCTTTGTGCTAAAGTTCTTTTATTAGGTGTCTATCTAATTTATTTTACATTGATACTTAGGTCTCAGCATCGCCCGAGTTGCCTGAACTGACAGAAGCCTGTTTCCCAAGCTACTGATTAAGGCCTTCTCCGGGGGAGGTAAGTGTTATGTCCCATATAATCTTTTACCTTAGGTTTCTCCTTTACACTGATGCTTCAGCCTGACCCAATTTCCCACATGATGGATTTAAGAAAAGTTTTACTTGTCACTGTGCGACTCCGCCGTCCCTCCTCCGACTGTCACTTTCTCAACGTCACGCTGACTCCAGGAGAGTATTGTTGTCGGTGATTATTTATTCGGTTTCCCTCGACTCGACGCGGTCTCCTGTCTTTTCCAGCCACCTGACAGTCGATTCTTCTCTGCCCCATCTTCCTAATCAGCTGCCTCTTTCTTTCCATGTCATACCTCTCTCCTCCTCTCTGCACCTGGAGCATCACCAGACATCGAGCAGCTGCTCCAGAAATGCAGTTTCCTCTTTTCTTTTCCCAGTTCTTTCCGGTTTTTGGGTCATGCCGCTGCCAGTTCTCTATGTTCATGACAGTGTTCCTAACTCCCTTTGGCTCCCATAGCACTCATCTTCATGGCCACTAAACAAAGAGAGACTCCTCCACCTCCTTGAATCCTCCTAGGCCATCACTGCCTCAGCAGCCACTCAGGACCTTCCTTCTGCTTCTGTATTTCATCAGATAATTCAAACCCCACTCAGGAATACTTGTCACACCGATCCCAAAGGCTGTTATGGAACCAGGGTGGCCAAATACATTTGGCATCTTGGAAGCTCATCTTTCTACTGAGCTGAATAGACTCTCTCAGGTGACAACCTCTGCTGGGACCATTGTCACGGGGAAGCCTGCACAAGGACACCTCCCTGCACAGACACGGCTCTGTAGCTCTCTTCCAGCCTGATGCCTTCCCGGGCTCCAGCTCCTTCTCACGCAGCAGGCCCTGGGCACCTGCAGGGCAGAGACTGCTCTGTGCCCAAACAGCCGCACCCTTGCACCCGGGCAGCCATGGGGGAAGGGATCACAATGGTCACCAGGTAGAAAAGCAGGAGCAGCAGGCAGGGAGACATTGTAAGGGCCTGGACCCTGCTCTCTGCTCAGCACCAGCCAAGCCTGGCACTTGAGAGCAGGCCCAGGCTGCTCCTCCCATGGGTAAGGCCAGCTGCAAGGGGAGGGGCTCTTGCATCTCCAGGACCCCCATATCTCCATGGACAGCACCCTTCCAGAAACCACCCAACCCTTGGCTTTCCAAGCAGCCTGGAGGCATTAGGCACAGCTGGCATTGCCCTGAGCTAGGACCCTTACGTCTCCATCCTCTGACCAAACCCTAAATACACACAGTCTGCCTCTGGCTCTCAGCACCACTGTGACTCCCTGCACCCAGCAAGCCAAGCACTGACTCTCTTCTCCTCCGCACCCAACAGGGGCAAAGCTTCCTCCCCCTGCCCTCAGACACCTCCACACCAGGAGGCACTACTCTGCCAGAGCTGGGGACACGTCCCTTCAGCAAAAGGGAATCAGGGCCCCAGGGTCTGGAGTGGGAGTTGCACAGAGGTGGGATAGGAGGGTCCAATACCTGCTGTCTGTGCTTAGCACAGCTGATCCCCATCACAGGAGAAGACAGCAGGGCTGTGGTAAGGCAGGGAAAATACAAATCAGGGGCAGGCTGCCCTGTTTAAATTGCTCTTTCCTGCTGCCCAGATGCCCCCTGCTCAGACAAGCCACAGCCCTCAGGTCTTTGCAGTGAGCTGCCAGCACCCAAGAGCTTTCCCCAGAACCAAAGAAGGGACTTGGGCTCCAACTCCTTGTCCTGGATGCAGCTCTGAAAGGTATTTCATCCTCCCACAGGTGAGGGAGGGAAGCGTTGCACACATGCTGCACACACCTGCCACTCGATAATACCCTGTATTGATACAGAGGAAGAACAAAAAAAGCAACAATACAAACAATCAAATAATTGTATCTCTACCAATCCTAGGGCTGTCATCAGAGTCAAAGTACATGGGGTCAGGACGCAGGCTCCACTCTGAGGCTCTCTCTAAGGCGTCAGCAGTCTGGAGGTGAGATGCCGAGGCCCGAGGCCCCCTTCCAGTGGGCTGCATGAGATGGGCTGCTGGTATGCCCTTGGTGACCTCAGGGTCCCTTCCCAGGGGATGGGGAGAGGGGGAACCTCTCAAGGAAGAGAAGGAGGGACGGGACAAAGGGAGGGATGAGAAGGACCCGTTGTTGCTCTGAAGTCTCTCCTTTTGTATTCTCCTTCCCACTGGTTCTCCTCAACCCGTCTGTGCCCAGCCCACTCCTCCCTGCTCAGAGTCTCCCTTGTTACAGGGCAACCGCAATGAGATCCTTATTCCTGATCCTGCTTCTTCTCACTTCTTCCACATGTAACCCGGGTGCACCCAAGTACTGTGCCCCCCTCTCCAGATAGAAGGGATGGGTGGCAGGCAGAAGTACTGCAAGAGGGATCTGCTATATGCAGGCCAGGACATTTTGCTTGGCACACGACTGCCAAACCGGGCTGTTGGCACTCCGGCACCTTCCAAGGTAGACATTGTGGGTTTTTTCAGCACTCTTGCCAAAAAATGTTGCCTACCCCTGCCCTACAGAGTCAGGCCAACACAAGAGATACTTTACTATATACAGACGTATTTATATAATAATTAAGAGAATTGCTATTAATAAACATATATGTACAATAGGCCTGTGTGAAGCAGCTAGTATCTGTTTCAGATTTGCTGATTCGGGAGCAGTGATTCAATTCAGTGACTTGAATCATTGTCCTGAACTGATTTGGCTGAATCCTATTCAGAGATTCGGCTCCTGCTGCATCTCCGAATCAGCCAGGCCCATCCCCCTCAGCCGGCAATGACTGCTCGCCCACCCCAGCTCCAGACTCTTTGGGGGGGAAAAAGCCCAGGCTCACTGGGTGCTGCCAGGCAGGGGGCAATTCCTGCTGCCCCCCCACTGCCCTACGTTGCACGGGGGGCTCTGCACGACCCCCCCCCTTATTCCCCCAGGCCCCGGCATGTGTGTCCTGCCTGGGGCCAGCTCTGAACCTTTAAGAAAAAATACAAAAATGAGAAAAGCCCCGCACTCACCATTTCTGCCAGCGGGCAGCAATCCTCGATGCCCCCTGCAGTGTGGGGGGCTCTGCATGAGCCCCCCGAAGCCCCAGTGCAGCTGCAGGAGCAGTGAGTCCCAGGGCTTTTCTCCATTTAATTTTCTTAAAGGACTAAAGCTGGCCTGGGCAGGGCACCAGTGGGGGGAGCTGGGGACTTGTGCAGAGCCCCCATGCACTGGGGGGGAAGTAGGGATCTCCCACCTGCCTGGCAGCACCCAGTGAGCACTGGGGCTTTTCTTTGCAGTGCCGGGAGCTGGGGAAAGCAGGGCAGCCATGGCAGGGATAGGGGAGTGGCCAGGGGATGGGGGCTGGCAGGGCACCAGAGGCACCCAAAGAGGCACGGCACCAGGGTTACCACTCCCCTGGAGCTATAACTGCTATGCACCTCTCGCATCAACTGAGCCAACCATACTACCGGCTCCAGCATGTGAGGATGGAGGGCCACCAGCCCCTGCACCTAGAAGACGACACAGAGTTATCGTGGTGGGCGACTCCCTCCTTAGGGGGACAGAGGGAATGATCCGTCACCCTGACCCCTAGCCCGGGAGGTCTGCTGCCTGTCTCGAGCTTATGTCTGGGATGTGACAGAGAGGATTCCCAAAGTCATCTGGCCCCCGACCACCATCCCATGCTACTCATCCCTTTAGGTGCAAATGATACAAGGTGGAGCATGACTACAGGGCTCTGGGCTCACATGTCTGGGGGCACAGAGTTTTGTCTTCAATCCTCCCAGTCATAGGACATGGGCTCTGAAGGGAAAGGTGCATCGGTGAGGTGAATAGGAGACTCTGGTGATGGTGACATTGTGAGGGGTTTGGAGAGTCTTGAAGGAGCTGGCAGATGTCATTGCATCCCCCTGGGCAAAGATATTGGAAAACTCAAGGTGCTCAGTGAGGTCCTGAAGACTGGAAAGAGCCAATGTGGCCCCGATCTTTAATACAGGGAGGAGGCATGCCCCGGGGAATTGGAGACCAATCAGTTTGATGTCCGTCCCTGGAAAAATCATCAAGAAAGTTGTTGAGGGACGCATCAACACCAGACTAACACAAGGCAAGTATCTGAATGCCAGCCAACATGACTTTGTGACTGCCAGGTCTTGCCTGACCAACCTCATCTGCTTCTATGACTAGGTAACATATGCCCTGGACAAGGGAGATGACATGGACATCATATATCTGGATTTCAAGAAAGCCCTTGACCTAGCTCCCCATGATGTCCTCATGGTTAAGCTCAGGAACTGTGGCCTTGATCATCATATGGTCTGATGGCTAGGTGACTGGCTACAGATCAGATCAAAAAAGTACTAGTTGATGGGACCACATCAAATGTGACACAGTGGAGTCCCTCAGGGCTAGCTACTTGGGCTGGTACCCTTTAACACCTTCATTAATGATCTGGATTCAGGAGTCAGGTGTGAACTGGCAAAGTTCATGGATCACACCAAATTATAGGGGAGGATGGTCACACCGCAGGACAAGCTGGGGATACAACCCGACTTGGACAGGTTCTTAAGGTGGGCTCACCAAAACCTGATGACCTTCAGTGTAGACAAGTGTAAGGTGCTGCACCTCGGTAGGAAGAACCTTCAACACACTTGCAGGCTCGGCAGTGCTACGCTCACTAGCACCACGACTGAAGGAGACTTGGGGGTCTTGATTGACTACAAGAGGAATAGGAGCCACCAATGCGATGCTGTGGCTGGCAGTGCAAAACCGAACTAGGTGTGCAACCACAGATGCATCTCAGGCAAAATCAGAGATGTCATCCTCCCACTTCACTCAGCTCTGGTGAGACCACAGCTGGAGTACTGCCTCCAGTTTTGGGCCCCCACTTCAGGAGGGATGTGAAAAAGCTTGAGAGAGTCCAGAAGGGAACCACTCATATGATCCAAGGCCTGGAGGGCAGGCTGTATGCGGAGAGGCTGAGGGATCTGGGACACTTCAGTCTGGAAAAGAGAGGGCTCAGGGAGGACTTGGTAGCAGCCTACATTTCTATAACAGGGGTATATAAGGGCCTGGGAGAACAGATGTTCACCAGAGCTCCACAAGGGACAACAAGGTCTAAGGGTCATAAACTCCCGGAAGGCGAATTTAGGCTAAACGTAAGAATGTTTTTCTTTATGGTTTAAGTGTCCAGGGCCTGGAATAGACTCCCCCCAGAGGTGGTGCAAAAACCTACTCTGGACTCTTTCAAAAAACAGGCGGATGTTTTTCTTGTTCGGGTCACTTGATCCCAGCTGACTTCCTGCCTGCGGCGGGGGGACTATATTCGATGATTTCACGAGCTCCCTTCCAGCCCCTAATGTCTATGAAATGTAGGAAATAATCTACGAACATACAAAGTTAAAATGTCCACACAATATAAGGCGCAGTGTCACAGACTAGGAGGCACTCTCCCGCAAAATGTAAGGCACCACAACAGCCAATCAGCTCAAGCTTTCCCAGGGATAAGCTGCCCCACAGCCAGGGCAGCTCCCCTCCCCTGTGGCAATCCCTTCCCCAACAACTCACTGCTCCAGGGCCTGGATGGGTGGTCCTCATCCTCTTGGCTGAGTTGCTCCTCATGGGCATGGCCTCCCAGGCCACTGGCTCCCCTTGGGCTGCCGCTCACAGGTAGCCCAGTGCACCATCGCGTGCACCGAGGGCTCTGCCTTGTGCTGGGGGCTGGAGGCCCGGGCTGCCACGTGTGGTGCCTGGGTGGGCTGAGAGGGCAGCTGCTGCAAGCCCTTTGGCTGTCTGCTTGCGGTCTGTGTGCTTCAGCCAGGCTCCACTCCATGCTACAATCAGCGATTACTGATCCCTCATCCCCCGCAAATATGAAAAAGGGACTCAGAGGTACTGTGTACATGCCAGAGGGAGTATCTTCCAGGGGCCCAGGCCAGGAGCCAGAGCTGATCCAGCCCCAGGCAGCAGAGGAGCAAGGAGATTTGCCAACAGAAACCATCTTCCTCAGGCCACAAGGCTCCAGCTGCTCCAGTCTAGGGCCAAACTCCCTGGGAATCCCCCTGACGGATCCATCCACCATCCCCTGAGAGTGCAGACAGGGAGGGTTGAGCTGCAGTAGCTCTGCATCCTCCTGCCATTGTGGGGTCTCAGACAGGGGTCCCAGCAGGAGATCGAGGGAGGCAAATCACAGACCAGAAACACACACACATGTACACACACACAGCTGCTCTTTTCACCACCTCCCCTAGGCCAGGCTCTGGGCTCACCCCTTTATGCAAATCCTGTGGTAAATCCCAGTCAAATAGTCACCCTGGGGTGCTCAGGACCACAGCTCCTAGGAGTTGAGATTCCCTCCTGGGCTCTCAACTCCCTTTCTGTAGAAAGGTTCACAGGAATCCAGGGCTCTGGGGCGTCCTCCCTGGACCATAATTATTCTTTACCTACTTTTTCCTCACTTTAGGGTCTTCTTGGCTAGATGAGTCCAGCCCAGAGGTGGTGAGGACTGGAGAGACCCTCACCCTGACTTGCGCTGTCCCAGGTGACTCCACCAACAGTGCTTGCGATTGGAGCTGGCTCCAGCAGCCTCCACCACAATCACCACAGACACCGCCAGAGGCCATGTGCACCTGCGAGGGACAGGCCTACAACCCAGAGACATGGCCCCGTATCACTGTACCAGACACACGCTGATCAGGGACACATCCTGGGGCCAGCACATACCCTCCCTTGGATGGCAGGCTGGTTCAGGCAGGAGCTGCAAAGGGCAGCAATTACCCCCATGGGTACCCCTGTCCACTTACATGCCTGCGGGTTAAATCCGAAGTGTGGTTAGCAAGCAAGGAGTGGGGAGACTTCCCAGGCCTTGGACTGGAGCCCAGGAGTCCTGCCCCAGCGTCCGTTCTGCCCCACCAAGGTGTCTGTCTGGGGAGCCCAAAGGGCACAAGGAGGGGCCCTGCCAGGCCCAGCCTGCCTGAGAGGGCAGAGCGGGGAGCAGCTTCAAGGGGCCTGCAGGGTCCAGCCAGGCTTCACTCCATGCTCTTATGACCCATCAGTGACCCCTCCACCCCCCAGATATCTCTCCTGTTAAAAGAGAACTACAGCATATCATCTATAAGCAACTGTGAGCGTCTCCCAGGATCCAGACCAGGGCTCAGAGTGGACTTGGTCACAACCAGCAGAGGAGTGAGGAGACTCCTCAGGCCACAGGGCTCCAGCTGCTCAGGCAGGGCCAGCCCCAGAGCCCCCTGGAGCCCAGGGCCAAACTCCTCCGGAAAGGCCCTGGCTGGGATCCAGCCCATGTCCTTGAGAGGGCAGACAGGGAGGAAGAAGCTGCAGCAGCTCTGCCACCTCCTGCCAGTGTGCGGTCTCAAGAGGAAAGGGGCCAGGAGGAGATAGAGGGAGGCACATCACAGGCCAGAAACACATACTCACACATGTACAAGTGCATGCACATACAAATGCTTTTTAACCATCTCCCCCAGGCCAGGCCCCTGGCTCTTCCTTTTATGCAAATCCCCCCTGTGAATCCCTCTTCAAGTAGCCATCCCGGGACACTCAGGACCACTGTTCCCAGGGGCTGAGCTTCCCTACAGCTGCTCTAGCTGAGAGCTCTGGGATCTGAAGGGAAAGCTGGGGTTACCCATTGCACCAGGGACAGCTCGTGGCCTGTCACAGCCTCTGGGCGTGCGAGTGACTGCCCACAGCCCTGCCTTCAGCCCAGGCCAGCTTCCCCAACACCCTTACACCCACAAACAGCCCTCATCCTGATGCATCATCACTTGCCCCTTCAGCTTCACCTGGGCAGCAAGATCAGCCCAGCATCCCCCAGGCACCATGGGTCACAGCGCATCATCCCCACTCATGACAACTTCCCCTTCCACAACCAAAACTGCCTCCAAACCGTGGGCACCAACATGCCCCCACGATGCCAGCCTCTGCAGGAACCACCCGGGAGAAGCACTACGAATAAAAAGCAGCCCCATCCCTCTACAGCACCTTCATGATGGAGAGCACATTGGCATCAACTCGGCTGAAAATCCCTGCACTCACCTGCTGCCTTCCAGCATAGGTTCAGCAGCTACCGTCTTGTAGCACAGTCTCTCTACAGCCCTCTCACACTAGCACCCATTCACACCAGGACATAGGATTATTCCTACATGCAAATCCCACGAGCACCACAGCAATGGCCCAAGCAGCAGCCACCAGCCCAGACACAGCAAGGCCTAGTTGTTGCCTAAGGAACATGGGCCACGGCCCACTGCAACACACTATCAGCTCTCCTTACTAAGGTAGGCCACTGGGTCGACATCACCTGATTTCTGGCCACAACTGAAAGTACAACAGGAATAGGAAGGAGGTGACAGGATTAAAATGAGTGCAGCAAGGGAAACACACTGAGCACAGCACCCAAGGGAGCTGCCAGCTCCATCCAGGAGAACAAAATCTCCAGGATAAAAGAAGGATGCATGAAGACAAACCCCAGCCTCTCTGCAGGACTCCAGCTCTGAGACCCCAACCTGGAGCCCAGGGCAGGACAGACACCTCTCCCCTCAACTTCTGCTCCAGGCCGCTCCTCAAACAGCTTCTCCCAGGTGCAAGGCAGGAGCCCACCCATGGCAGCAAACAGCCTCCCTGCTGCAACCCAGGGGCAGCTGGGCTGAGCGTGCTGGAGCAGCTGGAGCTGATGGGCAAAGGATTGCAGGGCTGGGAGGTATTTCTCTCCCTCATTAACCCTTTCCAGCCTGCTGCTCTCTAACCTGTCAGTCCCCATTACAGCCTGGAAAGGGTCCATCAGGTTTATGCATAGTGGGATGGACATTGTCCCCTCGTTCTCTCCAGGGTCAGACACTTCTTCCTCTGCAGACGCTCCCAGGGGCCAGGACCCTGCAGCTGAGGTTCTCCACAGAGGGTGACACTCTGGCCTGCAGACATGCATGCCTCACTCCCCCTCCTGCCAAGAACCAAGCAGGGCTCAGCTCCCAGGTGACACAGAAGTTGTCATTGCTGTAATACCTGTTTTTAGGCCTCTTACTCCCGGCCCATGTGCAGACGGCTCCTACTGTTGATGAATCTGCATGGATGAAGGTGATGAAGGGCTTGCACGTGGGAGTGGTCATCACCTGTCTCTTCATCCTCCTGTTGCAGTAGGCATCATTGAACGGCGGGTATGACGGCTCATTGTGTGCTGCCTCTGCAACGCGCCGTATTGTGACTCCCTGCCGTCTGCGCTCGGCCAGGAAGACATCGGCATCAGCATCAGGAACATCAGCAGCTGACGCTGGGGCTTGGCATTGTGATGTCACTGCAGGGAGCAGCACTGTTGCCACAGCAACCAGGGGTTTCCCTCCCACAGGGCAAGGTGCTGAGTGCTGGGGCTGTGGGCGCCTCTGGTCTGGCCTGGCCTGGGAGTGGTACCAGCCTGGGACAACCTTAGCCCCTGAACTCTTTGGTCGTGTCCTCCTTTATTCTCCTTGTGGAAGGCTCCGCAATCGTGCTGTCATGCACCAGTACGTCAGATGCAAGGAAGACCAGCTCCACTGGTATTTAGGGTCCTGCCCCAGCCCCTGATGCTGAATCCCTGTGCAGAAACACTGTGCTGCCAGGATAGGGCTGCTGCTCCCTGCTGCAAGGTACGTTGTGTCTTTCCTGGGACACCCTGGCCTTGCTCTCAGGCTCTGGGGAAGCGCTTCAGCTTCAGGCAGGCAGGTCCTGCTGTCCATATGCAGGGCATGGTCTGGGCTCCTACTTGTCTCCATGGCTCTCGCGCCCTTCCAGGACCAGCTGCTCAGCCACCCGCCTGGCATTTAACAACAGGACTATCCCTGGTTCAGGAGGACCTGGTTAAACAGCAGCCCCTGGTGCCAGGACCTCAGGCCCTGTCTGATCACTGCCCTGTGGAGTCAGGGCACATCAGGGCAGTGACTGGGGCTGGGAACAACCTGGCACTGCTCCCCAGAGCAGGGACCTGCTGAACAAATCAAGGCACCCCCAGGCTGATGAGGCTTAGTCCAGGGACTGTACAATTAAGTGCATTGACCCACCCTAGCCTGAGGCCATCACAAGAGCATGCAAGGGAAGGGGTTGTTCCCTGGGAGGGAAGGAAGTACCAGAGCTTTGACAACATGGGGTCATAAGCAGATTCCCTGAATCCTCTGGGTCTTCATTGGCTTCCCCAGGTCCCTAAACCCCTTGGGCCTTAACCCCCTGTAAGTCAATATTGAAGGAGTCTGGCCCAGGGGTGGTGAAGCCCAGAGAGACCCTCAGTCTGACCTGCACCGTGTCTGGATTCTCTTTCATTAGCAATGCTGTGAGCTGGGTTCGGCAGGCAGCAGGAGAAGGGCTGCAGTGGGTTGGAACTATCGGGAATGATGGAAGCACTGGTTATAACAGTGTTCTCCAAAGCCGCCTCACCATCACCAGAGACACCTCCAACAGCCAAGTGCACCTGCGTCTGACCGGGCTCCAGCCTGCAGACACAGCCCGGTATTACTGTGCCACAGACGCAGTGAATGAAAACCAATGGGAGCCTGCACAAAAACCATGACCCGCCTGGCCTGGACAGTCACTCTAGCATGAACTCCCTGAGGCAGGGATGAGGGGCAGAGACCCCTGAGCACCCAGAGCAGAGCGCTAGTCACTGCAGCGCTACACTGCTGAGCTCCCGGCTCTGCACTCCGAGGAGACAAACCCCGCAGCACACGGGTATGGGGAAAACACCCCCATTGCTGTGCTCAACCCCAAATCCCATGGAAACAATGCACAGCAGAGATCCAGGCTCAGCCTGACCCACCTGCACTCTCTTCCCCCCGCCCTGAGCTGCACAGGGAACAAGGCCTCTGATCCCCCGCACACAGGGTTGTTTTGGGACACTCTCAGGTCCTCTGTTCACCCAAACTGCTCCAGCTCTGTGGCTACTTCTGATCCCTTCTCCCTGCTCCTACATCACAGCTGCCCCCACTCCCATCAGAGACTGTTTCCTCTGCATCTGGAGTTTAACAACAAAGTGCTCGGCTGCCCTAAAGGGACATCACCATGTAGTGAGTGCTCAGACCCTGGCACCTCCTAAGTCTGCTCAGATATAGAGATATAGATATATAGTTATATTGATATCTACAGGCATGTCGCATCTTAAGCAGGGGTGAGGTTCTGCGTAGGGCGAAAATAGCATATAGTCAAATCACCAGTGACTTGAGAAGTGGCAACTGCCTCTGCCTCCAAAACCTCCCGACGCCGCTGCAGAGCCGTGCTTGGAGCTGTGCGGCCGGCGGCAGCGGCGCAGCGTGGGGTGGTGGGGGGGGCTGGCTGCGTGCCACCAGGCCACCACCAGCTGCCAAAACCTCCTGCGGCCACCGCAAATTCAAGCTCCCCCACATATAGTTGAATTTGCGCAACTTAAATGTGTGTATGACATGACTGTACTGTATATATCAATATAGATATATAATCTCCACCTCCAACATTCTGCCAAGCGGTCCTTGTGGTTCACTCGGCAGCTCAAAGCACACTAAAAACTGGGGCTGCGCGAGGCTTCAGACAGAGCTTCGGATCCGGAGAAGCTTCCCACGCGTTAGGGTCTGAAGCAGCACATCCGGGTCGAAGCGCTGCCTCGTTCGGCTTCCCGAAGAGCTTCGGAGCCGCCTTGGAGATCCGGCCATAGGGTATAATGGGGAAGCAAGAAAATACCTGTAACTTTGTTGTTGTTTCTCCAATTTCGATGAAATTTTGAGGGATGGTAAACTCTGCAGAATGGATGAAGCATACCAAGCTTCAAGAAGATCAGTGCAGTGGTTTGGGGGTAATATCACCCCAGATTCTTGAAAGCAAAACTCCTGTCACATCCACGTGTTACAACACAGTAGGGTGAAAACTGCAGGGCTGGTAACCCTTACTGAGGCCACAAAGCCTGCCAAGTTTCAAGAAGATCAGTGCAGGGGTTTGGGGGGAAATCTGAATCGGATCGGATTGTGGCCATCTGAAGTGGGCAGATTCAAAGCCGGATCAGATCGCTGCCGACTTGCACAGGCCGACTAGAAACCCATTACACAGTTTGCATCATGCGACCGCACACCTATCCCTATACCCGTACCCCCACCCACTGCCCTCCTCAGAGGGCCTAATCCTAAAAACGTCCATTCCGTACCCCTCTCCACTGGATATATATTTCTATATATATAGAAATAAATATTTTTGAAAGAAAAAAATAAGTAGCTGGGTCAGCCATGCTCCCCGTCCACCCCTTGCAGGTGTGGGCTGGGGCTGGGCCAAGACCCCTACCCTTACATGGCAGGATTGGAGCCAGGTTGCCCACAGCCCTGTGCTACGCAGCTGGATGGGGCCCACTTCCCCTGTCCTGGGCACAGAATCAGGTCCACTGCACTGGCCATCCAGCCTAGATGCCAAAAATGCTGAGCACCACTGGCACAGATGGCCATAAAGGATGAACCACAAAGGACCAATTGTGAATGTGAGGACAGGAAGAATTTGTATGCTGCATTTTCCCCCATTTCCATCATTTGCCCAGTTTAATGCCAAGTGTCTATTAGCACTTCCCCTCTGGCGGTGCTGACCCCAGTGTCTCCCCTGTGCCAGAGACTGAGCCCCATGCAGAGAGAGCAGGGCCCTGTGCTGAGCGCTCCCAGCCTGGGGCTGCTTATACCCTCCTGGGAGCAGCATGCAAATCCCTGGCCAGGGCTACTGGTTAAATAGAGATCCTGTATCCAGGAGCCTCAGTTTGTACCCAGCCCCTTGCTGTCTATTGAGTCTCCCTTGTTATAGGGCAGCAGCAATGAACTTCTTATTCCTATTCCTGTTGCTTCTCTCTACTCCCCCATGTAGGTTATGGGGAAGGTTCAGAGGAATCCAGGGCTCTGGGGTTTCTACATGGACCTTATTTTTTACCTACTTTCTTTTTCCTTTAGGTGTGCTCTCTGCTGTGCAGCTGGTTGAGTCTGGCCCAGGGGTGGTGAAGCCTGCAGAGACCCTCACCCTGACCTGCACTGTCACAGGTTCCTCCATCACCACCAGTTATTGCTATTGGAGCTGGATCCGGCAGCCTCCTGGAAAGGGCTGTAGTGGATGGGGTACATTTACTCCAGTGGTGGCACAAGCTACAACCCATCCCTCCAGAGCTGCATCACCATTTCCAGGGACACTTCCAAGAACCAGTTCTCCCTGAAGCTTGGCTCCTTGACAGCCACAGACACGGCCACGTATTACTGTGCCAGGGGCACAGTGACACAGAGCAGAGCAGCAGCTGTACAAAAAGGAGAAGCCTGTTCTTCCCAATGGGCTTGCTATATTTGGACCTGTAACATTGCAGAGAGCAAAGGCCTGAGAGCTTCTCTGGGCATGTGTCAGACAGTTGGTATAAAACAGTACATACCTCACAGAAGCCCCATCATGGGGTGTTTGGGGTCCTCATCCCTGTGAACGGCCATGGCAGTGGGGCTCCTCACTCCCTTGGGCCCTTGTGCAATGTCCAGCCCAGCCTGCCCAAAGAGGGACCAGCATGATAGTCCAAGTCCTGAATTTCCAAGAAACACTTCTGCTGGCATTATATTCAGCTAAGTGTAGCCCAGGTTTACAGGGGTTTGTATTCCCCTCTCCAAATGAGGGAATTATTGGCAGGGCAGTGTGCTGTGGAGGGACTCAGCAGCCCAGCGGCTGTCTTTGCCCCCTATATTGTCAGGCCCAGTCAATCAATTACTGAACTATATACAAATTTATTATTACAATAACACTATTAAAGTGTAAGGACATAAATTATATATGTACAAATTTACAAAATAATAGACCCTATACCATTTATATACACCCGATTATTATTCAAAAATACAAATGAACAACAGAACAAGCCAGAGGAAAGACTATTGATGGGGCAACCTTATAACTCTATTAACATACGAACTATTAGTTTAACGTGTTCACATAAACTTTAAGGAATAGTCTACAAATATAAGAAGCAATCCTAAGACTACCCAGGTGCCCTCCAGGGCAGGGCCCCATTCCCAAGGTACCACCACAGTAAAGGAGGTGGGGGGAAAGAAAAGGAGAGGCAGACCCCCAAAACTCCTAAGACCCTTCTGTCACCCAGGAGTGGCCCATGTGGTGTCCCTTCACAACCCTGGGGGTCCCTCTCCTGAGGGGACCCTCTCTCCAGGGTTACTTACCACTCCACAGTCTCATCTCTCTGCTGCAGGGGGCCAGAAGTTGCACACACCAGGAATCCTGAGCCCAGCACTGGGATGGCCCCCTGCATAAACACAGGTCTGCAAAGCTGAGGCCCCTTGTGACACCACTGCATTTGTGCCTTCACCCACATCCCAGCCCCCAGGGAACATGGGCCCTTTGCTCCTGTGCCCCTTCCTCCTGACCATTGCCTTCAGTGTCTCTCCCAGCCTGCCCCGGTCCTGCTGCCATCTCCCTGACGGGGCATCTCTGTGCTTTCTTCAGGTGTCTGTTCCCTGGTGCAGCTGACCCAGCCTGGGGGAGCCCAGGGGAAGCCCTCAGGGCCCCTGAGATCACCTGCCCTGGGTCTGGGCTTTCCCTCAGTGAAAATGGGAACGCTGTGAGCTGGATCTGGCAGCCCCCAGGGAAAGGCCTGCAATGGCTGTGCCTCATGTCCTGGGATGATGACAAGTGCTACCAGGACACTCTGAAGTCCCGCCTGACCAGCTCCAAGGACACATCCAAGAAGGAGGTGTATGTGGAGTTGAGAGGCCTGGAAGCCAGAGACAGCGGCACCTACTACTGTGCCAGAGCACAGAGACACGGCCATGGGCCCCCGTACAAATACTAGCTGTTATCCCCTCACCCTCAGCTGCTCGCTCTGAGCACTTGAGACCAGGCCTTCAGTGGGGGGACCTGAGCCTGGCCCCAGCACCACCCCCCACCTGTACGAGCTGAGTGTTGGGGAGAGGGGTGCCCCCCACACCCAAAGGCCCAGCCTTGGCCTGGAGTGACACTGGGGTTTGATGCAGATCCAAATGCCTGGAAACCCAAGCAGGGCTGGGGACATGAACATGGGGCAGAGCAGGGTCTGGGGAGTGTGGGGGAGGGCAGAGAGGCTGGGGGTCTGACCAGGGCAAGAAGGCGAGCTGGACACCGATAGAGAAACTGTCCCAGCACAAGAAAACAGGGATGGGATTGATAAACTTTTGTTGTGACCAGTGTGTTTAACTTCTCAGTACCTGTGTAGTTAATCCAGCAAGGGAGGGGATAAGACCCCAGGGGAAGGGGAAGAGGAACCCAAGGCAGAGCTCACCTGCCTTGTGGCTGCAGCCAAAACCCTCCTGCCAGTTAGAGATGCTTTCGGGTAGAAAACCACTCAACACAGAAACAACCGTCTGCTTTTGTCTGCATGACACCTGCCCTGGGGGCCACGGGGGCCACTCAGAGACTTGTCTGTCATTGCCAAGCACTGGCCCACGAGTCCAGAGACCGGCACACTCTGCGCCTTCAGCTTGGGAGGCCGTGGCCATATCACTTCATCTCACCTCTCTGTGCTGCTGCTTTCCGATCCCTAGAGAGGCCTGTGCCGCTAACACTCCTGGGAAAGGGGTGATGCTTATACCAGTGCTGCATCATACCCTTCCCCCAAGAAACACTGCACCCCTTCCAGCCCCAGCCCCGATTTCCAATGAACAATGCCCACAGAGCAAACTCAGCTCTTGCGCATGTCTCTTCCTTCAGACACGTGTGGGGAACTTTGCCATGTTTCCTCCATGTTGTGTAAAGACTGAATCTGCATAATATTCATGACTGCCATCATAAGCAATAACTGAGACCCACTCCAGTCCCAAGAGGAGGTGTCATATTGGGGTTCAGGCCCTGAGCTGCCAGCCTAGCCAGGAGCAAGCAGGACCCTGGGGCACCATGACATGAAGCAGGACCAGGGTGGGGGGACCTCTCCTCCACTCCCAGCCCAGCCCTCTGAAGACCCGAGCTGGCAACAAGCAGGTAACTGCAGGGGGGCAGGAGTGAGGGGAGCTGGTGCCCCCAGGGCAGAACACGAGCGGGACAAGGTGGGGCTCTGAGCAGGTCTCAGGGGTCGGTGAAGCCCAGAGGGGGCTGACTATCAGGGACAAACCTCAGGACTGGAGGCGCCAACCCTAAGCCCCTCAGGCTCCCAGGCTCCCCCAGCTAGCACTGGCACCTCAGGGAACATCGCTGGTGCCCAAATCCCTACAAAACCCAGGACCCATACCCTAACTCAGGTTACTGAACGGGCACTCAACATGACCTGCTGGGATCTGGCCTCATCCCTGCCAGGTGCCATCCTCTCCTGTCCACCAGGCAAATGGGGATGTCTTATCCCAACTAAGGAGAGAAGGCCCAAAAGGACCAAGGCTGACGATCAAGGGCCCCTGAGATACTCGTGCCCTGTCATCAGGAGGGTGGAGAAGAGCAGGGAACTGAAGCCAGAGTCCTGCCCACAGCCTGGTTCAGCCATGGATCCAAGCACCGGCCCTTCCTCTCTGTCTGTGCTCATCCCACCACCTTCTTCTGTGCAGAGACTCAGAGCCCTGTGCAGAGAGAGGAGGGCCCTGTGCTGAGCACTCCCAGCCCAGGGCTGCTCACACCCTCCTGGGACCTGCATGCAAATCCCTGGCCAGGGGCTCCTGCTTAAATACAGCTTCTGGGCTGTGAGGCCTCAGTCCGTGCCTGGCATCTTCTTGCCTTCTGGGAGTCCCCCTTGTTATAGGGCAACAGAAATGAGCTCCTTATTTCTCTTCCTGTTTCTTCTCTCTTCTCTCCCATGTAGGTTGTGGCGAAGGGTGGTGGGAAGCCAGAGCGCTGGGGCTTCCTCCCTGGACCTTTTCTTCACCTACTTTCTCTTTTCTTTAGGTGTGCTCTCTGCTGTGCAGCTGGTTGAGTCTGGCCCAGGGGTGGTGAAGCCTGCAGAGACCCTCACCCTGACCTGCACTGTCACAGGTTCCTCCATCAGCAGCATCCGTTGGAGCTGGATGCGGCAGCCACCTGGGAAAGGGCTGGAGTGGATGGGGTACATAGATGGAAGCACTGGTAGCGCGTACTACAACCCATCCCTCAAGAGCCGCATCACCATTTCCAAGGACAACTCCAAGAACCAGTTCTCCCTGCAGCTGCGCTCTCTGACAGCCGCAGACACCGCCACGTATTACTGTGCCAGAAACACAGTGACACAGAGCAGAGCAGGGGCTGCACAAAAAGGGGAAGCCTGTTCTTCTTAATGTAGCAACATTACAACAGTCCAGACAAGGAAGTTTCCCCCTGAAAACCTCGCACACATGGAGGGAAACTCTCATAGGATCATCCTTGGCCATCTGAGGGTTGTTATATTTGGACTTATAACATTGCAGACAGCAAAGGCCTGAGAGCTTCGCTGGGCATTTGACAAGACAGAGGTTATCAAGCAGTACAAGTCTCAAGAAGCATTTGGGGCCTTGTCAGCATGGATGGGTATGGCAGTGGGGCTCCTCCTCACTGCCTGGCCCTGCCTGCCCAAACAGCCACCAGCACAATACTCCTGAATTCAAAACACACGTCTTTCCTGCAATTGCATTCACCAAACATTTCCAAAATGCTTGAGAAGAAGTACCCAGGTTCTCCTCTCCCACTCCAGTTTTTCTGGCACAGTGTGAGGGTTTGTGGAGTATTCACTTAAATCTCTTGGCATATATAAATCACAGTGGAGTATATTAGGTCTCAAATTACCAGATCATTCCTCATTCTTTGTTTCATTGGTGACCCCGAGTCTTGCCTCCAGTATCTTGTTGTAAAAGAGTTAGTCTGGGAGGATGTAACTTAAACACCACTGAGCAATGTAGTACTGGTCTATCCTATGCATGTATGGACCTGTCTCAAAAAAAAAAAGGTTCTTTATTTTGTATTAAACAAGAAATGAAAACTCACCAGGCGTTCTTTGTGCTGAAGATCTTTTATTAGGTGACTATCTAATTTTTGTACATTGGTTCTTATGTCTCAGCATCGCCTGAGTTGGCTGAACAGACAGAAGCCAGTTTCCCAAATTACTGATTAATGCCTTCTCCAGTAGAGCTAAGTGTTATGTCCCTTATAATCTTTAACCTTCCAAACAAACTCAAGCAGTGTAAACTCAAATGAGATTCTGTCTTTTCTCCTAAAATAGGAGTGTCCCAAAGCAGGGTGACTTCCCCTTTAAGTACTTTAAAAGCTGCTGGTTTTGTTGTATTTTATTTTAGCTTTCTCCTTTTCAATGGTGCTTCAGCCTGAACCGATTTCCCAAATGAAGGATTTAAGAAAAGTTTTACTTGTCACTGTGCAACTCGCCGTCCCTCCTCCGCTGATTGTCGCTTTCTCAATGTCACGCTGACTCCAGGAGAGTATTCTTGTCAGTGAACAACCCCCCAGGGTCCAGATAGGGACACGTGGAGGAAACCCCCAGCCTCAGGCCTGGTGGTGTCAGGCTCCAGGGGAGGATTCACTGCAATTCTTTAGCTCTGGGGCCCCATCCTGAGGTACAGCCAGCACGGGTTTGTCACGGGTAGGTCTTGCTTGACCCATCTCATCTCCTTCTATGACCAGGTGATGTATCACCTGGACAAGGGAGAAGAGATGAATGTCATATACCTGAACTTTAAAAAAGCCTTTGATCTGGTGTCCCATGACCTCCTGTTGGAAAAATTGGCCAGCTGCGGCCTCGGCTACACCGCAGTCTGATGGCTGGGAAATTGGCTCCGAGGTCAGACCCAGAGAGTAGCAGGAGATAGCAGCAAGTCATTATGGCACGCCGAAACCAGTGGCCTCCCCCAAGGCTCTGTCCTTGGCCCGGTTCTCTTCAACACCTTTCTCAGCGATGTGGACATTGGTGTCAAAAATGCACTCGCTAAGTTTCACAATGACACTAAACTTTGAGGCCTAGCGTCCACACCTGAGGACAGGCTAGTGATGCAGGCTGACTTGGATAAACTTAGTAAGTGGGCAGACACAAATCTGATGACTTTCAATACTAATAAATGCAAGGTACTTTATTGGGGGGGAGGGGGAACCCACAGCATACTTACAGGCTCGGCAGTGCTACACTTGCTAGCACCACTACTGAAGGAGACTTGGGGGTCATGACTGACCACAAGATGAACATGAGCCACCAATGCAATGTCGCAGCTGGTAAAGCAAACAAAACCCTGCCTTGTATCTATAGATGCTTCTCACGTCAAATCTCAGGATTGTCATCCTCCCACTGTACCTGGCCTTGGTAAGGCCGCAGCTGGAGTACCGCATCCAGTTCTGGGCTCCGCAATTCAAGAAGGATGTTGAGAAGCTTCAGAGAGTCCAGAGGAAAGCCACGTGTATAATCAGAGGGCAAGAGAATAGGCCCTATGAGGAGAGGCTGAGAGCCAAGGGACTCTTCAGTCTGGAAAAGCACAGGCTAAGCAGGGACCTGGTGGCTGCCTATAAGTACACAAGGGGTGTTCATCAGGATGTGGGAGAATGTCTGCTCACCAGAGCACCCCAAGGAAAAACAAGAACCAACGGTCACAAGACCTCCTACAAGACCGTTTTAGGCTGAACATAAGAAAAAAAAAGTCTTTATTGTCCAAGCCCCCAAGACCTGGAATAGACTCCCCCCAGATGTGGTGCAGGCACCTACTCTGGACTTATTCAAGCAGCGGTTGGATCCTTATCTTGCTGTGGTCCTTTGACCCAAGCTGACTTCCTGACCGTGGGATGGGGGCTGGCCTTGATGATCTTTGAGGTCCCTTCCAGCTCTAACATCTATGAAACGCTGGAGCCCAAGATATGGAGAGGAGACACCTCTTGTTGCACCAGCATTGGTTTGTCTGTCTGTAAACTCATTTACATTTGTTCTATTTAAATTAAATTTTATTTTAATTAAGCTTTAACATAAATCAATAATGTTTAGCATGAATATAGCAGTCATTTTATTGTATGTTTTAATGTATTGGTTTTAAGTTGTTATTATGAATAAGTTTGTTATTGCATCTTTACAGTGATTGCAGGTTGCCCCTAGCTACCCATGGACATTACCAGCCTGTATACCAACACCCCACACCAGGATGGCATCCGAGCCTGCCTTACAAATCTACAAGAGCAAGATTACAATTCAGGGTACAGACCCGAAGATATTACTGACTTCATACACTTCATCCTCATACACAACAATATCACTTTTAATAACCAACACTTCCTCCAGATGATCGCCACGACTATGGGCATCAAAATGGCCCCACAGTATGCCGAGATTTGTATAACCACCAGGAAGAATTCCTCAAGGACTGCACCACCAAACCCTTGCTGTACTTAAGATATATCGATAACATCTTCATCATTTGAACTGAAAACCTGCAATCTCTGATTGAGTTGCATCAGAAATTCAGCAATCACCATCCCTCCATCTGACTATCTCTTGAATACTCCAGCACCAACATCTTCTTCTTGGACATGATGATCAGCATCCATAAGGGCCAACTACAGACCTCATTATGCAAGAGACCCACAGACCAACGTGTGTATCTGCAGTGAACAAGCAATCACCCTAAAAACACCAAAAAAGCTGTGATATACAGCCAAGCCCTCAGATACTCCCAAATTTGCACGAAGGAGAATACCTGGGATTGCCACATCACCAGTCTAAAAAAGGCTTTCACCCAACAAGGAAACTCCTCCAGAGAGATAGATAGATCGCACATTTGAAAGAGCCATCTGGATACCATGTGAAGAATTGCTGCAACACAGAAGAAAACCCCCAACAAATTGCATACCTGCAGTTATGACATATCACCCTTCCCTCAAATCCATAAGAAAAATCCTCAAACAATTGCAACCCATACCAGAAAAAGACCTTATTCTTAAAGAGTTCTTCGCAGAGCCAACCATCCTAGCCTTCAAACAAGCATCGAACCTCATTAACCTCATCACCAGAAGCAAACTTCCTCAGGCCCAGAACACACCAACTGGATCCAGACCGTGCCATGACAAGAAATGCAAAACCTGCCCACACATCTCCACCACCCCCACGATTACTACACCCCACAAGAGAGCCATCAGCATTCCCAAATTTAACAGCTGCATCTCCAGAAATGTAGCACATCTCATCCAGTGCACCTAATACCCTGATGGAAAATACGTAGAAGAGACCAAACAACAACTGTGCACCAGAATGAATGCGTGCCAGAAATCTAGCAGACAGAAATACCCAATTACACGTTTGGGCACATTTCTCACAAGAAAACCACTCTCAGTCCTGATCCTCAATAGAAACTTAGAAAACACTTGTCAGAGATGAGCCTATGAACTATACTTCAGCAACTTCCTGGATACTAAAAATCATGGACTAAATATAGACCCTGGATTTATGACACATTACAACCTGCCTGACATCTGAACCCCCAGGTACCTCTCCACTATTCATCCCCCTTCTCTCTGTACACCCACCCCCACCCCTGTCTCTCACGCCCTGGCTCCTCATTTTACATCTTCACTGACTGCCTGTCTTGTATGCAGGCTAGCCCAGCCTCTGGCTTCTTTACTTTTCGTTCCATCCAGGAAGAGCACACACCGATTCCAGAAACTTTCTCAGCCTCATGAAGGATTTTAAACCCAAAAGCTTACTTAATTTTTGTTTTCCAAATATTTAAGTTGGTCTAATAAAAGATATCATATTCACCCAAAGAACCTTGTCTACTTATTGTATCCTTATCTTTTGTAATTGTGTTCTTATATATTTGGATGTATGGATGAATAAATGAAGAGTGAGCTGTAAAAGCAGAGTAAGCTATATATCAGCAAAAAAGTTACCAAATGGTGAATCATGCTGAAGTGGTTGAAGATCTCGGACTGTACCAGGCAAAAAATAAAGATAAACAGAAAAGATCAGATTAAAGACAAGGTCTGCAACATCGCAAAGCTAAAGGCTCTGGACACAGCACACACCAGCAATAATGGAAGGATGTCGTAAAACAGAGTGATTGAAGAGCAACACTTCAAGACAACGATGCATGAGCCGAACCGCTTGTCAACATGGAAAAGTACTGAGATTTTAGATAAAGAAGTTACAGAGTCAGGAAAGGTGGACCCGTCACCCAACACCAACTTGAAAATCCCTAAAGGAGAGAGACTTAGCAGTAAGAGGTGGGGTAACACTCTGTGAACTTCACTGGAGCAGTCTGTCTCCCCCATTCCTGATCTCATGCTAACTAGGCTGCCCACGTATAGTATTTGAGCAACAAACTTTGGTAATTATAACATCCGCAGGGTGATTTTAGAGTGAGTGTGTGTGTATGTATGAGCACTCTTTTTCGTATTATTATCCATAAACGAGGCATTTTGCCTTATCTCCCTCATAAAGTCTCACTCATCATGTGACCTAACTGGTAATTTGTGCAGCACTCTCACCTCCCACATGGACACCTTCCTCTCCAAACTCCTCCTCCCACAGTTTCTCTAAGCTGCAGGACAGGAGCCAGCCCAAAGCAGGAAACAGCCTCCCTGGCATGAGTCTGATGGGGCATCTGGACCTGATGGGCAGGTAATGACTGCAACTGAGATGTAATTAGGGCCCCATTAACCCTTTCCAAGTTACTGCTCTTCCAGCAGTCTGGTCTCCATCAGAGCACGGACAAGGCGTGTGTTTATGCACAGGAGGGTGGAAGTTGTCCCCTTGGCCTCTGCAGGACCAGGTCCCACCTCTGCACACACTTCCAGGGACTAGGCCCTTGCAGCTCCAACATCTGGAGACACCCTCCCACCAGCCCCTTATTGCTTTGCAGTGAGAGGGCATCCTCTAGCTCAGCACAGCCTATGTAGAGAGGCAGAGATGTCCAGAGAGGCTCAGTGCCCTGCCAGGTCACAGCTTTCTGCAGCATGTGGGACAAGGGCCCTCGGGGCAGAGACAGCCCGAACCAGGGACGTTCCTGTGCCCTTACCCCGACCCTGCAGAGACTCAGGCTGAACCAGGCTGATTCCTCCACCAGGGGGCAGCACCTCCCCCACCCACCTGTCCCCCCCGCCCCCCACACCCCCACGCAGCTCCTGTCCCACTGCACCAGCACACGGGGACCCGGCTCCTTCCCACCAGCAAGGGACGGCACCACACACCCTGCACTGTGTATGCTAGGTCCCTAAACAGCCTCCTGCCCCTTCCCCTAAGCATTCCTCACTGGGGATGCAGACGCAGCCCCTGCCCACAGCCTGCAGCCAGGCAGGGCTCAGCTAGTCCCAGTCTCTCAGTCCTACCCAGCCAGAGCGATTCTTGCAGCCCTGACCTGGTGCACTTATGCCTCGGGAGGTCATCAGCACAACACCAAACACTTTTTCTGCTGGCAGCGAGACCCCCAGCAAGAGCACAGAGAATATCAGCAGGGTCACTGTGTGTGCGCCTTGGCAAAGGGTACAGATACGGAGTTACAGGCACTGCCTATAGCACAGGGGCACAAGTACACACACATAGAGCAGCAACACATGCACACACTCACGCATACACATATAAGCCCCTCCATATTATTCCTAGATCAGACCCTGGTAAACTCTGTGTAAGCTTAGCTCAACCTAGCAAACCAGGCCATGTAGCTGCCTTTGGAAACTCAGTGCTACAACACCCAGGAGCTGAGATTCCCTCCTGGGCTCTGGCCTCTGCTCCTGTAGTGCCCTCCTCTGCCCCCTGCTCCTCCAGAACCTAGTCCAAGGGACAGAGAAGGGCAGGCGCTGGGCCAACGGGAAGCAGGTCCCTTACAGGCAGGTAGTGCCTTTGTCAGCATTTCCCCTGGCTGCACTCAGTAAGACAAAAGGCAAAGCAATGTGGCCCCCTGCTCCACCCCAGCCCAGGATTGCTCACACCCTCCTGGCAGCTGCATGCAAATCCCTGTCCAGGGGCTCCTAGTCAAATACAGCTTCTGGGCTGTGAAGCCTCAGTCTATGCGCGGCCCCTTCTTGCCTTCTGGGAGTCCCCCTTGTTGTAGGGCAACAGAAATGAGCTCCTTATTTCTCTTCCTCTTCCTTCTCCCTTCTCTCCCATGTAGGTTGTGGGGAAGGGTGGTGGGAAGCCAGAGCGCTGGGGCTTCCTCCCTGGACCTTATTCTTCACCTACTTTGTCTTTCCTTTAGGTGTCCTCTCTGCTGTGCAGCTGGTTGAGTCTGGCCCAGGGGTAGTGAAGCCTGCAGAGACCCTCACCCTCACCTGCACTGTCACAGGTTACACCATCAGCAGTGGTTATGGTTGGAGCTGGATCCGGCAGCTTACTGGGAAAGGGCTGGAGTGGATGGGGTACTTTAGCTACAGTGGTAGCACATACTACAACTCATCCTTCCAGAGCCGCTTCACCATTTCCAGGGACAACTCCAAGAGCCAGTTCTCCCTGCAGCTGCGCTCTCTGACAGCCGCAGACACCGCCACGTATTACTTTGCCAGGGACACAGAGCAGAGCAGGGGCTGCACAAAAAGGGGAAGCCTGTTCTTCTTAATGTGGCAAAATTACAACAGTCCAGACAAGGAAGTTTCCACCTGAAAACCTCACACACATGGAGGGAAACTCTAACAGGATCATGTTGGCCATCTGAGGCCATGTCTTTGCTGCAATTGCATTCACCAAACATTTCCAAAATGCTTGAGAGGAAGTACCCAGGTTCTGCTCTCCCCCTCCAGTTGGGAAAGTATGATGCTTCCTGCCATGATCTTGCATGTGAAGAGCAGACAGAACAGAGCTACTGACAATAATCACACCCTAAACATTTCTAATATCGTTTCCCAAGAGCCTTATCCCTGTGAAGTTGAGAAGAAAAAAAAAAATCAGCTGCTCTCAGAAAAGAAGTTGTGCTGGAGCCTCCCTTTTCAAACCAGCTCTCCACGATCAAACCAGAACCGAGAATCACTCCCGATTCTGACTATATCGGGGGAATTTACTCCAAATCTCTGGTTCAGGCCACCAAGAATAGCAAACCATGGCATGCAATCTAGGAAAAGACAAGCTCCCCAAGACAGAACACAAATACCTGAAGACAGAACGATTTGTCATTTTCCTCAGTTGTTACTTCGTTATTCGGTACTGGTTGGACCTACTGAAAACCTCCAGGGCCAACTCATGCAGCGAGTCAACAAGGCTCTGCAAGTAAGGAGAGGCTGAAGGGTCAGATCTCCAGAAATGCAGCGACAGTCTTAAGAACCTCGAAGGGTGGATAGCCCACCACCTTTCCAGGTAACCTCTCCCACTGTTTTGCCACCCTCTTAGTGAGATTTTTTTTTTTCCTAATTGTGATGGCCAGAACCAAAGAAATTAATAAGCTTTGTGCTTTTTAAAGCCATTTGGAAATTTTGTCCAATATAAAGCTTGTATTTTAGTAACCTGCAAATGTAACGTGTAACTGTTTGTAAAACTAACTAGGCCTCAAAGACAAAGCTATAATTGCAAAATTAGCTGACCTAACATTTTTTTCTTGCTCAGAAATTAGCCTCGATGAAAATTGGATTCAACCACCTGGCCTACCCAGCACATTCCAGCAAAGCACGTCTCAAAAAAGCATCATCAGAGAGATCTAAAGGGGTTGGATTTAGGCGCAGCACTGTTAATTTCAAACCTGAAGATGCTGAGGTGTAATTTGCTCATTGGATAAACCCAAGTCTGGGTAGTAACCTTTTATCATAACTTTTAACACCTTTTTATCCCTTAGGGTAAACAGCTATAGAACAAGATTGTGCATGGCTCTCAAGCCAACAGATCAGCATAGGACTAGGTATAAAAAGTGCGTGCATCAGGTGACCCACAGGAAGGAGGGAACAGAACGGTCACTGCTGTTCCACGCCCGCACCCCGGACTCCCCGTGCGAGTGAGGATCGGATCCTGATCAAGGGAACTTCCCCGGTAATCCCTCTGACAGTGTCAATCAGGGATGCCTGACTTCTCTGGGATTACCTGGCGCGTAACTGGCATTGAGGGACTATGGATAAGTTGGCCAACCCATGTCTGTCTATTTGTTCTTTTAAACAGCCTGTGGCTGATACCCTTGCAGTGCTCGATACTGCATTATCTGCTTATCACATTTATCTGTCTGTTAACTGGTGTGTGTGTGTGTGTAACCTATAATAAACTTGCAATGCTTTACTCCCAACCCTGCCTCCTCGATCCCGAACCAAAGAGCCCAGTGGCTAAATGGATATACTCACAGCACGCAGCTGGGCTGTGAAAACATCTCCACCACCCTCACGATTACTACACCCCAGAAGAGAGCCATCAGCATTCCCGGATCTAACAGCTGCACCTCCAGAAATGTAGTACATCTCATCCAATGCACCAAATGCCCTGATGGACAATACGTAGGAGAGACCAAACAACAACTGCGCCCCAGAATGAATGCACGCCGGAAATCTATCAAAGACAAGAATACCCAATTACTCATGTGGGGCACGTTTCTCACAAGAAAACCACTCTCTCTCCAACCTCTCAGTTCGGATCCTCAAAAGAAACTTACACAACATTTGTCAGAGACGATCCTATGAACTCTCAGAAGGTCTCAGGGGTCGGTGAAGCCCAGAGGGGGCTGACTATCAGGGACAAACCTCAGGACTGGAAGCCTCAGCCCCAAGACCTGCAGGCTCCCCGAGCTAGCACTGGCACCTCAGGGAACATCGCTGGTGCCCAAATCCCTACAAAACCCAGGACCCATACCCTAACTCGGGTTACTGACACACGGGCACACAACATGACCTGCTGGGATCTGGCCTCATCCCTGCCAGGTGCCATCGTCTCCTGTCCACCGGGAAATGGGGATGTCTTATCCCAGCTAAGGAGAGAAGGCCCAAATGGACCAAGGCTGACGATCAAGGGCCCCTGAGATACTCGTGCCCTGTCATCAGGAGGGGGGAGAAGAGCAGGGAACTGAAGCCAGAGTCCTGCCCACAGCCTGGTTCAGCCATGGATCCAAGCACCGGCCCTTCCCCTCTGTCTGTGCTCATCCCACCACCTTCTTCTGTGCAGAGACTCAGAGCCCTGTGCAGAGAGAGGAGGGCCCTGTGCTGAGCACTCCCAGCCCAGGGCTGCTCACACCCTCCTGGGACCTGCATGCAAATCCCTGGCCAGGGGCTCCTGCTTAAATACAGCTTCTGGGCCGTGAAGCCTCAGTCTGAGCCCAGCTCCTTCTTGCCTTCTGGGAGTCCCCCTTGTTATAGGGCAACAGAAATGAGCTCCTTATTTCTCTTCCTCTTTCTTCTCTCTTCTCTCCCATGTAGGTTGTGGGGAAGGGTGGTGGGAAGCCAGAGCTGGGGCTTCCTCCCTAGACCTTCTTCTTTACCTTTCTCTTTTCTTTAGGTGTGCTCTCTGCTGTGCAGCTGGTTGAGTCTGGCCCAGGGGTGGTGAAGCCTGCAGAGACCCTCACCCTGACCTGCACTGTCACAGGTTCCTCCATCAGCAGCGGTTACTATTGGAGCTGGATCCGGCAGCCTCCTGGGAAAGGGCTGGAGTGGATGGGGTACATCATTGGAAGCATTGATAGCACAAGCTACAACCCATCCCTCAAGAGCCGCATCACCATTTCCAAGGACAACTCCAAGAGCCAGTTCTCCCTGCAGCTGCGCTCTCTGACAGCCGCAGACACCGCCACGTATTACTGTGCCAGTGACACAGTGACACAGAGCAGAGCAGGGGCTGCACAAAAAGGGGAAGCCTGTTCTTCTTAATGTAGCAAAATTACAACAGGCCAGACAAGGAAGTTTCCACCTGAAAACCTCACACACATGGAGGGAAACTCTCATAGGATCATCCTTGGCCATCTGAGGGTTGTTATATTTGGACTTATAACAGTCCAGACAGCAAAGGCCTGAGAGCTTCGCTGGGCATTTGACAAGACAGAGGTTATCAAGCAGTACAAGTCTCAAGAAGCCTTGATCACAGAGTGTTTGGGGCCTTGTCAGCATGGATGGGTATGGCAGTGGGGCTCCTCCTCACTGCCTGGCCCTGCCTGCCCAAAGGGCCACCAGCACAATACTCCTGAATTCAAAAAAACACAACTTTCCTGCAATTGCATTCACCAAACATTTCCAAAATGGATGAGAAGAAGTACTCAGGTTTTCCTCTCCCACTCCAGTTTTTCCTGCACAGTGTGAGGGTTTGTGGAGTATTCACTCTAATCTCTTGACGTATATAAATCACAGTTGAGTATATTGAGTCTCAAATTACCAGATCATTACTCATTTCTTTCTTTCACTGGTGACCCTGAGTCTTGCCTCCCATGTCTTGTTGTAAAAAAGAGTTTGTCTTGGAGGATGTAATTTAAATACCACTAAGCGATGAAGTACTGGTCTATCGTATTGAGGTTTTGAACTTTCTCAAAAAAAAAAAAAAAAAAAGAAAAAAAAACACAAGTTTTTTTTTTTTAATTTTGTATTAAACCAGAAATGAAAACTCACCGGGTGTTCTTTGTGCTGAAGATCTTTTATTAGGTGTCTATCTAATTTTTCTACATCGATTCTTATGTCTCAGCATCGCCTGAGTTGGCTGAACTGACAGAAGCCTCTTTCCCAAGCTACTGATTAATGCCTTCTCCAGTACAGGTAAGTGTTATGTCCCTTATAATCTTTAACCTTCCAAACAAACTCAAGCAGTGTAAACTCAAATGAGATTCTGTCTTTTCTTGTAAAATTGGAGTGTTCCAAAACAGGGTGACTTCCCCTTTAAGTGCTTTAAAAGCTGTTGGTTTTGTTGTATTTTATTTTAGGTTTCTCCTTTACAACGATACTTCAGCCTGAACCGATTTCCCAAATGAAGGATTTAAGAAAATTTTTACTTGTCACCGTGCGACTCTGCCGTCCCTCCTCCTCTGACTGTCACTTTCTCAACGTCACGCTGACTCCAGGAGAGTATTCTTGTCGGTGATTATTTATTCCGTTTCCCTCGACTCGACGCGGTCTCCTGTCTTTTCCAGCCACCTGAGAGTTGATTCTTCTCTGCCCCACCTTTATAAACAGTGCCTCTTTGTTTCCATGTCATGCCTCTCTCCTCCTCTCTGTCTGGTGATGCTCCAGGTGCATCGAGCAGCTGATCCAGAAATGCAGTTTCCTCTTTTCTTTTCCCGGTTCTTTCTGGTTTTTGGGTGATGCCACTGCCAGTTCTCTATCTTCATGACAGTGTTCCTAACTCCCCTTTGCTCCCATAGCACTCATCTTCACGGCCACCAAACAAAAGAAACTCCTACACGTCTTTGAATCCTCACAGGCCATCACATCCTCAGCAGCCACTCAGGACCTTCCTTCCTGCTTCTGTATTTCATCAGATATTTCAAACCCCACTCAGGAATACTTGTCACAGCGATCCCAAAGGTTGTTATGGAACCGGGGTGGCCAAATACCTTTGGCATCTTGGAAGCTCATCTTTTTACTGAGCTGAATAGACTCTCTCGGGTGACAACCTCTGCTGGGACCGTTCTCACGGGGAAGCCTGCACAAGGACACCTCCCTGCAAAGACACGGCTCTGTAGCTCTCTTCCAGCCTGCTGCCTCCCCGGGCTCCAGCTCCTTCTCACGCAGCAGGCCCTGGGCACCTGCAGGGCAGAGATTGCTCTGTGCCCAAACAGCCGCACCCTTGCACCCGGGCAGCAATGGGGGAAGGGATCACAATGGTCACCAGGGAGAAAAGCAGGAGCAGCAGGCAGGGAGACACAGTAAGGGCCTGGACCCTGCTCTCTGCTCAGCACCAGCCAAGCCTGGCACCTGAGAGCAGGCCCAGGCTGCTCCTCCCATGGGTAAGGCCAGCTGCAACAGGACGGGCTCTTGCATCTCCAGGACCCCCATATCTCCATGGACAGGACCCTTCCAGAAACCACCCAACCCTTGGCTTTCCAATCAGCCTGGAGGCATTAGGCACAGCTGGCATTGCCCTGAGCTAGGACCCTTATGTCTCCATCCTCTGACCAAACCCTAAATACACACAGTCTGCCTCTGGCTCTCAGCACCACTGTGACTCCCTGCACCCAGCAAGCCAAGCACTGACTCTCTGCTCCTCTGCACCCAACAGGGACAAGGCTGCCTCCCCCTGGCCTCAGACACCTCCATACCAGGAGGCACTACTCTGCCAGGGGTGGGGACAGGTCCCTTCAGCAAAAGGGCAATCAGGGCCCCGGGGCCTGGAGTGGGAGTTGCACAGAAGTGGGATAGGAGGGTCCATTACCTGCTGTCTGTGCTCAGTACAGCTGATCCCCATCACAGGAGAAGACAGCAGGGCTGGAGTAAGGCAGGGCAAATACAAATCAGGGGCAGGCTGCCCTGTTTCAATTGCTCTTTCCTGCTGCCCAGATGCCCCCTGCACTGACAAGCCACAGCCCCTCGGGTCTATGCAGTGAGCTGCCAGCACCCAAGAGCTTTCCCCAGAACCAAAGAAGGGACTTGGGCGCCAACTCCTTGTCCTGGATGCAGCTCTGAAAGGTATTTCATCCTCCCACAGGTGAGGGAGGGAAGCATTGCACAGATGCTGCCCTGACAATATTTACTCGTGTATCCTACCCTGTTTCTCAGGTGCCGGGTTCCAGCTGCAGCTGGGGGAGTCTGCATGGGACAGGAGGAAGCATCAAGAGTCTCTGCATGTCTCCTGAAGATCCTTTGAGTTTACTTTCATGGACTGCTACATTGTCTAGGTCCAGCAGGCTCCTGGGAAGGGGCTGGGCTGGGGGGCTGAGATAAGGAATACTGCATCCAGCTAGTGGCCCTCCTTGGCTGTGAACGGGTGATTTACCGTCTCCCAGGACAACTCCCAGAGCCTGCTGCAGCTGCAGATGGGCAACCTAAAACTGGAGGACACAACCCATATTACTGTGCCAGGTACAGTGATTCAAACCCTATTTCAGGCAATACCAAATCCCAGCTCAGAATCTCCCTTTTAAAGGTGCTGCATGGGGGCAGCACCTCACACAGCACAGCCCTGCAGAGAGACAGGAGAAGATGCACGGCCCATGGGAGAGCAAATCACACTTTCAATTCCATCACTCCTGTCAAAAATTGTCCCATCCCAGCTCTACAAATATCGCTCCCATCCGAGGCAATCCCGGGCAGGTCCTTTTTGGCGTATTCAGCAGAGAAGAGATTTCAAGAGGGAGCAGTGGATTCAGCCACCTTCCCCACGTGGAATAGCCCAGCTTGGTCCCATTACTGGGCCCATCATCACGTGCAATAGATTTCCTCACGTGGTTGAATCCTTATGTCCAAGCAAGGGCTGGTCTCTGTGAAAGCAATGCCGATGCAGCCTTTGTTGGAGCCCCTGCACACCCAGCCCCACAAGCCCACCGAGGGGCTGGCCCCTGCTGCTTCCTGGGCTAACTGAATTGTGTCCCTGTTCAGCAGGTTTCCAGGGCACCTATATCCAAAGGACTCAAAGCCAGATGCCAGTGGTTCCCCCTGGGGATACCCCACTCCTAGCCTGGCCCTGTTTGTAGCCTCCTGCAGACCCTCATGCAAATGCCCCCTCTCAGCCGGCCTGCTTAAATATGGGTCTCAAGTTCAGGATCCTCAGTCCAAGGCCAGCCCGGACGCCGCCTCCTCCTGCCTCCTGCGAGATTCATTTCTTCTGAAGCCCAGGATGGAGACTCCCCTGCTGCTCCTTTCCCTGTTCTCTAACCTGCGAGTGCCCTTGGGGCAAAAGGCAAGAAAAACAGAAGAGAAATAGATATGTTAGTAGTGTAGTCCGCAGGTTTGTCATTGCCCTGAAATAGAATAGTTTTCTGAAAGCATACTGTTAGGTTTACAATAATTTGGATTTTTAAGAAGTATTAGCTTTACAGCTGAATACAAGGCATGACCTGTGGCCTAGTAATGCAGCTGACCACAAGGCAGAATGATAGCTAGGCCTTTGCTTGTGTCAAGTAATCATTTTAACTGCAACAAGCATTTTCTGAGTTAAAAAGTGAATCTGTGTCTGTGTGCTAAAAAAAAATCAGCTACAGCTAGAAGTAAGATAAGACAGAGAAACCATTGTTTGAGCTTACTGGTTGTGTCCTTGAGAAGTATCTTCTACTGTGTAAGGTTTTGCTAACATAATGTTACTGTTACTTAACTTTTAGCTTTTAAAAAGTGCTAGTTCAGCTTAATAGAAATATGCTGTTACAAAGATTTGTAGAGCACCGCCCCAAGTATTGCTTTTTGTTAACCATATAGTCTTGCTTTGTTGTAAGAAGTATAAAAGATCGCCTCACCCTTGAGGGGGGCCATTTTGCCTTTTGCTGGCTTTATGGTCTTTGCTCGAGCAAATAAACAGCTGTCTTTCTTTACCCGCGTTGTCTGTCAATCAAATTACAGCTAGACAACGGACCTGAGGGAGGTTTCTCCCACCACAATTTGGCGACCCAGATGGGACCCGTCTAGCTTGATGCCTTTGGAGACCTCCATCCCCCGACACCCCAGCGCGCACCAGGTGAGTTCACCTATTTGGGTCAGTCTCGGGAGGTGGACGGTCCCCTCAGGACCAATAAGGCGGGATCCTCAAGTCGGGTAAAGGAACGGTACCGGCGAGTACCTCAGGTCAGGTATGTTTTTGGTTTCTATCTGGTTTCTGGTTTTACCTCTAGAGGTCTCTGGAAGCAGTCTTTGAGGGTATCTGTCTGCTGATCTAAACGCTGATAGAGCCAGCAGCCTCGCCGAAAGGCAAAAGACACAGATATAAGGTAGAAATGCTGTTATAACGGCCAATGACTAGGGTCTCGGACTCAAGACGCCCCTCCTCACGGAGAAAGCCAGTGGGGGCCGAGAACACCGGTTGTTGTACGTGGACGAAACAGCTTCTAGGCAGGTAGAACTTAGGGAAATAAGACTGCTTGTGCTTGGATATAATCATGGGTTCTGGTCTAGGGATAGTTATTCCTGATTCACCCCTTGATTTTATGATTAAGAATTGGAAACATTTGGAGGGACGGGCGGAACTGTCTAAGTCTCGTATGGCAGAACTCTGTTTAATTAATTAGACGTCTCATACGTCTCAGTTAGATTTGGGAAGACAACGGCCAGAAAATGGATCATTTGACCTAAATCATCTGGCTGCCTTACGAAAGATCTTGGAGGACCTCCGCCCTGGCCAAATTAGTTATTGGTATTTATGGGACAACGTTGCTAGCAAGCAATTAAAACCTTTAGCTTCCCAGACCCCTGTACCTTTTCCAAATCTGTTAGCTCCCCTTCTATATCCAAAACCTGCTGCACCACCATCATATTCAGAAGATGATTAGACCCATGCCTAGGCCCCCTAACCTACCATTGATACCACCCCAAATGTTTAAACCCCAAAACATTGCCCCTGGGCCGGCTGAGGGACTGGGAAGTCTTCGGGAGGCATCACCTCGATTGTCTCTCTCAGAATCCCCGAGTCCCGGATCTGGAGATGGGTCAAGAGATCCCTCTCCAGATTCCAGTTCCACTCCGATTTCAAATCGCACTCGTCAAAAATTGTCTAAGCCTGAACTTCAGTTGCCTCTAAGAGAATACCCTGTGCCTGGCGAGGGTGGAGAAGTTATCAGTCACTGGACACACGCTCCGTTCTCCACCACAGACCTCTTAAACTGGCAAGAAAACACCTCCAGGCTCAGAGATGATCCCAAAGTAGTTCTAAGACGCTTCAAAACCATTTTCATGACTCATAACCCCTCCTGGTCAGATGTCATGCAGCTTCTCGAAAGCCTCTTAACTATGGACGAGAAGACTCAAGTACTACGCCATGCTGACCAATTTCTAGCCGATCAGCCCCATGAAAACCACCCCATGCCTAATGGCGTGCCCAGGCAAAATCCGAAATGGAATTACAATCAGGAAAGGGGGCAAAATTCAATACGAATGCTGAAAGACAGCATTTTAGAAGGATTAAAGAAAGCGGGAGATAAAACTACAAACTGGTCCAAAGTGACAGCTACTGTTCAGGGTCCCGAAGAACACCCTTCAGACTATTTTGAAAGACTCTGTAAAGCTATACGTCAGTATGGAAACATAGACCCCGAGACACCTGCCACTTTGCCTGTGTTAAAACTTGTATTCATAAGTCAGGCTAGCAAAGATATTTAAAAAAAATAAATAAATAAATCTTAGCCATTGCTACTAAAACTTTTAAATAGAAAAAAAAGAAAAAAGGAAGAAAAAAAAAAAAAAAAAGATGCAGAAGAGCCAGTCTTTTGAGATTATAAAGCTGCCTGTAGCTTACTTCTCTGCACAATTAGATCCAGTGGCAAAGGGGGGAGTAGGCTGCCTTCGTGCAGTGGCAGCAGCTGCAATCATAGTCGAGAAAGCCCAGGAATTAGTCCTCGGATATCCCCTTATCCTCAAGGCTCCACATGCAGTTGCCCTACTTCTACTCCAGAAAAATACTCAACATTTTTCTCATCAGAGAATGAACAAGTATGAAACCACACTTTTAATGGCTACAAACCTGGTCATAGAGAGATGCAATACCCTGAATCCGGCTACTCTATTACCTCTACCCAGCGACGGGGAACCAGACTCTCACGATTGCCTTCAAGTTGCAGCATTTTCAGACAAACCCAGGGTAGATCTTAGTGACCTACCCTTAGACAACCCTGACTTGATTTTTTTTGTAGATGGCTCTTCAAAATTAGTAAATGGAGTTAGAAAAACGGGTTATGCAGTAGTAACTCCATTTGAAGTACTTGAAGCTGAACCACTGCCTGGGCAGTTGAGCTCGCAGGCGGCTGAACTTACTGCCCTTACACGAGCTTGTCAATTAGCATCGGGCCACTCTGTAAATATTTGGACTGATTCTAAGTATGCCTTTGGAATCTGTCATGCCACTGGACAATTGTGGAAACAGAGGGGATTTATGACAGCTTCTGGAACTAAAATATCAAATGCTAAACAAGTTAATGATCTCCTACAAGCTGTAATGTTGCCAAAAACATTAGCGGCAATGCATTGCCCAGCTCATACCAAAAAGGGAGATCAAGTCTCAAAAGCCAATGCCCTGGCCGATGCTGCAGCTCAAACAGCAGCCTTACAACCACTATCCACCCTAGCCTTCCAAGCTCAAATTCCCCAGTCAAAGGCATATTTGGGAATATTGCTAGAGCCAAAAATGTACGAGTCTGCACCACCTTTAGAACAACAGAGATGGAAAGCGGCAGGAGCCACCTGTAAAAAAGATGGAATATGGCGATTGCCAGATGAAAGGATAGTGTTACCTAAAGCAGCTCTTAGACCCTATCTGCAACAACTCCATCAAAGCGAGCATTTAGGTTGTGAAAAACTTGCCACTATCACTAACAGGCTGTTCTATGCACCCGGAGTCTACCAGGAAGCAAAAAGGCTTTTAGAACACTGCAGTATATGCAAAAGGTTTAATATCAAGGGAGAAAAATCAGGACCCCCTGGGGCCCGCCCCTGGGCTTATACTCCCTTTGAAAGACTACAAATAGATTTTGCTGATATGCCTAAAGACAATGGATACAAAAACCTCCTAGTAATTGTTGACCAACTCACGGGGTGGGTAGAAGCTTTCCCCACCAGAAGAGCTACAGCACAGCAAGTAGTAAAAATACTCCTTAATGAAATTATACCCAGGTTTGGTCCTCCACGTATCATTGAAAGTGATCAAGGATCGCATTTTACTGCTGACAAACAAAACACTGGCCAGCTGCCTAGGAATAGAATGGAAATTCCATACCCCTTGGCACCCAGAAAGCTCAGGACAAGTAGAGAGAATGAATCAGACCCTGAAACAAAAAATTGGAAAGCTATGTGCTGAGAGCGGGTTAAAATGGACTAAGATTCTCCCACTGGCCCTTATGTCCATCAGAACTACCCCCAGGAGAAAACTAAAGCTCAGCCCTTATGAGCTGCTGTTTGGACACCCTGTTCCCCAACATTTCCCCTTACTACCGGCTCACACTTCTTCTCTTTTAGGCAATGAAGGACTCACCTCTTATATTTTATCTCTACAGTCTCAGTTAAAATCTCTCCATAGGTATGCTGCTTTAAGCCAACCCCTCCCTGCCGATGTCCCAGCACATCGCATCCAGCCTGGAGACTGGGTGTATGTAAGAACTTGGAAACGGTCTCCCCTTGAACCTAAGTGACAATGACCGTATCAAGTCCTCCTCACCTCCCACACCGCCGTAAAAATAGCAGAGAAGGACAACTGGATTCATTATACTAGTACAAAAAAGACAGAAGTTTCACCAGAGCTCAGGATCGGCTCCAACGCGAGCTTCCCTGACCTGGAAAAGGGGAAGCCAGAAGAAGACGACTGCGGACTTCGTGGGAGCACCGCATGCCCACCTGACTGTGACAAGGGTGAGCCAGAAGCAGACGAAAAAAATAAAAACAAACACCTCCTGGACCTGCAGCCCGTTAGATAATATAAAACTCAAACTAACCAAGGTCCACTAATGAACTGTCACCCTTTTGGGGTCCTGCCCAGCCCAGAAAGCACCAAACTCCAAGTACTGCATCCTCTAGACACTGTTGGATGAGCTGAAACTGAGCACTTTGAGACTGTAACATGTCCCAGAAGATCAGTTATTGGAGCTGCAGGGTTGTGCATACTGTTTGTGCTGATTTTGGTTATAATATGGTTTTTATAACTATGTTATTTCTAATCTTTCTCTTTGCTGGAGAAATAAGTCTCTCACAGGGGTCGGCTATAGCTGCCAGTTGCTGCAGATGTGCTAATCCTGGTGCCTGAGGTTTTCCTGTCTGGATAAGCGATTCAATCGAACTCTCTGATATAGACGGGAAGGTCAACATTGCCCGTTGGTATCCTCCCTCACATTGCTGTAGTTCAGCAGAAGTTCGGGTATTTACTTATGGAACAGAATATTGTGTAAAGCCTAGCCACCCAGTTTTCAAACAATTTGCAGAGTCTCCTCAGGCTAAGACTACTCTTAAACCTAATGTTGCCCACATCTCTGATAATAATACGTACCTCCAATACGTTGAGAGAGCCGCTAAAGCAGAAAAACAAAGTGATTGTTGGGTGTGCAGTCATTTTCCTCTACACACCCAAGGAGGCATTCCTATGACTCCCATCCCCTTGGGCCCCATCGAGTCACTTTTAAACCCCTCTAATAACCAAGCTTGGGACCAAAGTCAACAAGAGTTCCTTTTAGTAAAGCCTGTTGTTGGAGATTGGTGTTTCTATGTAAACTGCTCAGTAGCAGACTGCATTAATTTAGGCACAAGCATATGTCACCACTATTTTACTAGTTCTAGTGGAGGAGACTGGCGTAATAATAACACAGCAACTCCTACCTATTGCAGCTCTTACAATGATTTCTACAGCAGCAAAAATTTAACCAAGGGCACTAATCCTATCTGCACCCCCATCTCCTCTTTAAATAATACCTTGTGGTATTGTTTGTACACTGATACCTCCCGGGGACAATGCTTCTTCAATGGAACTGCAAATCCTTCCTTTAAATCAAAGGGTGAACGCGGGGTGCTAGGGTTAGGAAACGGGGGCCGAATACCTCCTAAGTATTCAAACCTCGCTGCTTTAAAAGGACAATACTGGGTCTGTGGCTCCCACGCCTACCATAAAATCCCCGCCAAAGGAAAAGGTATCTGCTATCCAGCGATGCTAAAACCCTCTACGTCCTTTGCCACGCACCTTCCACGGGGCAGGTGGCGAAACAAGAGGGATTTGCAAGAAAGCTGTGATATAGTAGATAAATATCAAAAAACTCCGCTTACCAAAGGAGTGTTAGTCGGGTGTTCTTTAGCAGGTATACTCCCAGGAGTAGGCACTGCTTGTCTTGGAAGACTTACACTACGCCTACAAGCTGTGATAGAAATCATGGCTCATGAATTCAGTGAAGGTCACAAGGAACTCTCGAAGGCCGTTGCTGCCTTGGCTGACACCCAAGAAGAACTCAGACAAATGGTAATTCAAAACCGTATAGCCCTTGATTTTCTCCTCGCTGCTCAAGGGGGAGCTTGCGCAGTTATCGGACCAGAATGTTGCATTTGGGTTAACAGTTCTTTTACAATAGTACAAACCCACCTCAATGATGCAGCTGTCCATATCCAAAAAGCCGAAGATATAGCAAAAATCCCCAAAGATACATCTCTTAGTTAGCTCACAAATTGGTTGCCTTCCCTTACAGGATGGCTTAGACCTTTTGTATTAAGCTTAATTGGAATTGTTATAACTATAATCTGCCTGTTGTGCTGTTTTCAGTGTCTATGCTCTCTAGGACAACAGTTTATGCAAAGGCAAGTAAAAATGTATGGTCAGTTTGTACAAATATCCAGCATCAATCATCAAAACCTAACCCCACAAGAAGTTAAATACCTAAAAGTGTGTTCCAAAATTTCCTCTGAAAAATTGGAACAAAGGGAGGAATTGTAGTGTGCAAGTTTGTCATTACCCTGAAATAGAATAGTTTTCTGATAGCATACTGTTAGGTTTACAATAATTTGGATTTTTAAGAAGTATTAGCTTTACAGCTGAATACAAGGAGTGACCTGTGGCCTAGTAATGCAGCTGACCACAAGGCAGAATGATAGCTAGGCCTTTGCTTGTGTCAAGTAATCATTTTAACTGCAACAAGCATTTTCTGAGTTAAAAAGTGAATCTGTGTCTGTGTGCTAAAAAAAATCAGCTACAGCAAGAAATAAGATAAGACAGAGAAACCATTGTTTGAGCTTACTGGTTGTGTCCTTGAGAAGTATCTTCTACTGTGTAAGGTTTTGCTAACATAATGTTACTGTTACTTAACTTTTAGCTTTTAAAAAGTGCTAGTTCAGCTTAATAAAAATATGCTGTTACAAAGATTTATAGAGCACCGCCCCAAGTATTGCTTTTTGTTAACCATATAGTCTTGCTTTGTTATAAAAAATATAAAAGATCGCCTCACCCTTGAGGGGGGGCCATTTTGCCTTTTGCTGGCTTTATGGTCTTTGCTCGAGCAAATAAACAGCTGTCTTTCTTTACCCGCGTTGTCTGTCAATCAAATTACAGCTAGACAACGGACCTTAGGGAGGTTTCTCCCACCACAGCACCTGCCACGGAAAGCTTTGCCCCAGTGCTTCTTCTATCCCAGACAGCAGACAAGTTCACGGCCACATGCAGGAGGCTGATGGGTACAAGGGATCACACACAGAAAGGATCCCCAGCATCTGATGCATGGTGGCTGCCTGAGACCCTTTTGCAGCCTGAGCAATCCCCACCTCCTGCTGAGCTCCCTGCCCTGCCTCAGGAGGATGAGTCTCCGTCACAGACTCTGACCAGTGCTGGGAGGATTCAAATGCTCTCGGTTCTTATCGCCAAAAGGGAAAGCACATACAAAACCCTGTCACGGGGATCCACAGTGGTGTACCTTAGTGGAGACAGGGCCCTTCAGCAAAGGGGAAGGAAATAAGGCCCCAGAGCCTGCTGTGGGAGGTACCCAGACACATAGGATGGGAGGGTCCAGCCACTGTCTGTGCCCAGCACAACTGATCCCCCTCCCTGGGGAAAGCAGCAGGCTGGTATAAGGCAGGGGACATGCAAATCACAGACAGGCGGCCCGGTATAAATCTCTCCGCCTGCTGCCCAGGCAGCACCTGCACACACAACCCATAGTCCTCAGGTCCAGGCAGTGACCACCAACATACAAGAGCTTACCCCAACACCAGGGAAAATGGGGCTTGGGCTCCACCTGCTTGTCCTGGCCGCAGCTCTGCAAGGTATGTCATATTTCCACAGGTAGGGGAAGGGAGTGCTGCCCTGATCTTGCCCTGGTACTAGTTACTCTTGGATCCTACCTTGCTTTTCAGGTGCCTGGTCCCAGGGGCAGCTGGTAGAGTCTGGAGGAGATGTGAGGAAACCTGGAGACTCTCTGACCCTCTCCTGCAAAGCCTCTGGGTTCACCTTCAGTAGCTTCTACATGAACTGGGTCTGCCAGGCTCCTGGGAAGGGGCTGGATTGGGTGGCTAGAATTAAGAGTGATGGATCCAGCAAGTGGTACTCCCCGGCTGTTCAGGGGCGATTCACCATCTCCAGAGACAACTCCCAGAACATGCTGTACCTCCAGATGAGCAGCCTCAAACCCGAGGACACAGCCCTGTATTACTGTACCACAGACACACAGTGACTCAAACCCTCTTCATGGCAATACAAAATCCCAGCTCAGATCCTCCCTTCTAAGATGCCAGGAGGGGGCAGCCACGCTGCACAGCACAGCCCTGCACAGAGGCAGGAGGGGACACAGGGGACAGGGGAGAACAGACCCCAGCCTCGAGACTCTTTTCCACTCCAGGAGCCCTGACAAAAGCCACCCCCAGGCCCAACTCTGCAGACATGGCTCCAGGCCACAGGAAAGCCCAGGCAGGTCCTTCTCAGTGCATGTCCCAGGAGGACAGCAGGTCCAGTGGCAGCAGCAGCGTGGGCAGAGTGGGGTGTACCCAGCTCAGGATGTGGGGGGAGGAAGAGGTTTGAGCTGAACAAGCTTTGGCACCATCACCCGCTGCTGCCCGGGGCTCTGCTCCACACAGCCGTTCACCCTCACTGCTGGCCACCCACCAAAAACACACACACCTGCTTCAGCAGACAGCCTCCCAAGGCCCAGCCTGCTCCCCTGCTCCCCACGGCAAACCCACCCTGGCTGACTGGCACTGACTCCTGCTCTTGCTGCCTCAGGCTGATGAGCTGGGGCTCATGCCACAGGAAAGTCTGACCCAGATCCAGGGCAGAGCGCTAGATTTCAGACCCTGGTTAGACAATGCAACTGCTGCCTGGCATGTTGTCAACCCTGGACACAGCCAACACTAGGAGAAAGTGTGTGTCTTGTGAGAACAGGGTAATCAAGGATCCCTCTCTAGATCCTGGTGTTTTTCTGGGTGCTGCCTGTCCCCACAACTCCCCTCATCTATAGCGTGAAGCCAATTGCAAAGATTTGTGCAGCAGACGATACCAGTTGCCCTGGAGGATGCCCTTGTACCAAGGAGAGGGACCCAGGCCCAGCCCAGCCCAGGGACCCCTTTATGAAGCAGCTGAGGCCACTCCTCCCTGCCCCTCCTGCTTCCCTGTCTTCTGCTCCCCTCTCTCCTGGGGGCCTGCTCCCAGCCAGACGGGAAAAGCTGCCCAGGGGAGAGACTGTCTGGGGCTCAGTTCATGCTTGTTGTCCCCTCAGCCCATCTGTGGAGGATCCAATCCTCAGGTCTGGATAAGGCCCCAGGGGAGAGGGGAAAGGAGGCAGGGCAGAGCTCACCTGCCTCTGGGCTCCAGGGAGAACTTGTTTGCTGGTTTGGGGCACTTTAAGATAAAAGCTGATACAAGAACCAAAAGACGTTCCCCCCCCCCCCAATGACACACTGGAGATCTCCCGCTTTGGAGCAGATTGAATTAATCTAGTCTACTCTGCACACACGCTGAGGTGAACTGTGCTGCGCCACGTGCAGTTGTGTAAATGGCAGAAGGCAGGGCAGCACACAGGAAATGGCAGTGGTGAACTTTTGAACTAAAGCACCTTTAAGGTGTTTTAGTTCAAAAGTGCAACACCACCATTTTCTCAGTGGTGACACTCATTTTGCTGCTTATACAACGGGAATGGTCACAGTGCAGGCCCTTTTCAAAGCTCCTAGCGCTGTAGCACTTGCATGCGTACAAATGCCCCCAAAGAGGGTTAAGGTCTGTGCGACTTCACACCAATTATATCCCCTGAAAGACCTGTCCAGGTTATCATAGCTAGGGAGCACCTCCTAGGGCAGCAGGGCACGAGATGGAGCCCATCTGCTCTCCTAGAAATAAAACTTACCTTGAGATATTCAGGAGCCTTAGAGAGGCTTGAGGGCACAATTTCTAATGAAGTCAGAACCCTTTTGGTAGACATCGTAACCACTTCCACATAGAAGAGGCTGGGGCCATTTGAAAAGGAGGTGTTTCAGCTCCTGGACACACACACAACAGCCAGTCTCATCCCAGATGGGACCCTAAAACACTCCCAGGGGCCTGCAAGCCCCCTTCCCTTTGGGAGAGTCAGTGGAGGGAGGGAGGGAGTGGGGCAGGGGGCAGAGGGGGTTGATCTTTCCAGGCAGGGGTGACATGTCCCTCACTCAGGAATCTGAGCAGGCCCAGCACAGTGCCAGGCATGGACTGGATGCAGCAGGAGGGACAGTCCTATTCCCTCCCCCAGCACCTCTCACAAACTAATCAGCCCCGAGAAGGGATGGCACCTGTGTTTCTTATGGAGGGGGATATGCAAAACAGAGTGACATTTCTCTTTGTATCTGCCCACCTCTCAGGTAACTTACTCACAGGTATCATCCAGAGGCTGTTGGAGAATCGCTCTGAAGGCAGGCAGTTCCTTGATCATGAGTTTTGAGAGAGAGAGCAAGCTTCAGAGGGTCCAGCTCTTCTTCGTTCCTGAGCATCCCTCATGGCTGCTGCCCCCCTCCTCCCGGGCAGTCCTTAACTTATATAGCCCTTGTGACCTCACTTACCTGGTCCAATGGAGGCCAGCACCTGTTGGCTGTAAGCGAACCAATTTGAATTACATCACTAGTTGCCAGGCAGACTCTAGCCCACCAGGTGGGGAAGCCCCTCTCTCAGGTATGTGATACCAGTCACGTAGGCAGAGAGAGCAGGTTTCCCCGCTCCCCCAGGAAAGTATCTAGCTCAGGTTTCCTAAAGAGACAGGGTAAGGATGTGTCTCTCTGCTGGGCCCTTCCTTATCATATTGTCACAGAGCAGAGACTGTGGGGAGAGACAAAGGTGGCTTTCTGCCACACAGGACCCTCAGCCCATTAAGAACAAGCCCTCATATTGCCCACAGCCCGATACTCATCATTGCCTTTTTTACCCTCATGTTCATGTCACCTACAAACCATAGGCAGAGTGTGTATGGAGGAGCCCTCACACCTCCAGGCAGAAGACCGGGCTCTCTCGGCCTTCCAGCCAGGGCTGCCACAAACACAAGGGGAGCCGGGTGGGATGTGTTAAGGACAGGCCCTGCTTGCTCTACCCCGCGGGACACACACAATCAGTCACACAACAGCCATGGCCACCTAACTCCCTGAGCCAGGGGAGTAGCAGGGGGTCGACCCCAGGGATGTTCTCTGTCATTGGGGGTTTACCAAGAAAGGAAAGTGTTTCCGAAATGACAGACAGGAGCTGAGAGCACCAGGGCCATTCAGCTCCCGGGAGCTCCAAGGAGGGCATCTGGGACCCTTGGCCAAGACCTGTCCGACTGACATAACCCCCGCACTCTTCCCCAGCCAAGGCACATCTGAGATTGAGCCCTGTGGCCCAGCACCTGCTCCCCATGGGCCGGCCCTGCCTCTGCCTCATTGCACTAGGCAGGGCTGCAAGTCCCCTTCCCTTTGGGAGAGTCAGTGGAGGGAGGGAGGGAGTGGGGAGGGGGCAGAGGGGCTTGATCTTTCCAGGCAGTGGTGACATGTCCCTCACTCAGGACACTAAGCAGGGCCCAGCACAGTGCCAGGCAAGGACTGGATGCAGCAGGAGGGACAGTCCTATTCCCTCCCCCAGCCCCTCTCACAAACTAATCAGCCCTGAGAAGGGATGGCACCCGTGTTTCTTATGGAGGGGGATATGCAAAACAGAGTGACATTTCTGTTTCTGTCTGCCCACCTCTGCCCAGGCTGTACACAGATACCTTCTGCCTCCCCTGTCCCTGCTCCTCTCCCACCACTCCCAGAGACAGCGTCTGTTCCCACCCCAATGGCCATGGGGCTTCGGATCCACCTCCTTTTCATCACAACAGGTCTGGAAGGTATTCTCTGCTCTCAGATCATTGCTGAGGCTGATCCACCTTGTTCTACTCACCATAACATACTCATGGATAAAAGTGACTCTCTTTACAGGTGTCTGGTCTCAGGTGCAGCTGGTGGAGTCTGGAGGGGCCTTGAGGGAGCCTGGAGACTCTCTGTGCCTCACCTGCACAGGCTCGGGATTTGATTTGAGGAGATACGGCATGGACTGGGTCCCACAGGCTCCTGGGAAGGGGCTGGAGTGGGTTGCAGTCATCTATTCGGACAGCAGTAAAGAATACAACGCAGACCCTGTGAAAGGACGATTTGCCATCTCCCGAGACAACTCCGAGAGCCAGGCACACTTGGACATGAGCAGCCTGAGACCTGAGGACCCTGCTCAGTATTACTGTGCAGCTCACAGCAGTGAGATATCCATGTCAGCTCATAGAAAAAGTTCCTCTTGCCTTGAAAGCAACAGCCACACGGTGACACCCACGGTCTTTAAACTACAACTCTCAATGGAGAAAAAGAAAATAGGTTGAGGGAGCTCTGACTGCTCTTCTCCATTTATGGAGAAGGAAATAGCATGATATTTCAAGGAAAAAAACCTGCACAAACACATAGGATCCACTCACAGATGGACCAGATGCTTTCTTCTTCCTCCTGCTTCCTCCCCAAAGCTCACAGCCCCCAACTGATGAACCAAAATGACCCAGGTCCCCCAGATAAGGACACAGTCATCTAAGGTCGGATTGAGCAAAACCTTGATAATTTCGTCCAGAATATTTTCACCAAGAGGATAAACCTGATGGAGAAGGCTCAGGCTACCTGTTGAGAGGACTGAGACACCCAGATCTTTACTCTGGTCTCCCCCTATCTCCGTCACCCTCTGATGTCAGTAAGCAAGACCAGGTGTTCTGGGATTGGTGCTGGGACAGGGTGGGGACCCCTCGCCCAAAAGTAACTGGGCCTCTGAGCTGTACCTAGCCCCACCCGGCCCCCATCTGGAAGACTGGATTGTACGGTGGCAACAGCGCACCTACACTTGCAGTATTTCCCACTCACATCTCTTAGGGACTGCCATCACCTAGACTCCCTCCCCTCCCCAACCCAGACTGCACCCCTCTGCCAGGCCCTGAGCTCTGAATTGCTCACTGTGCAGGGACTACATCTCATGTTAATGCTGCCTCAGCCAAGCCCATAGCCCATGTACAAACCTGAGCACTCCCTCTTCTCTCTCAGCCTCCCCCACCCATCTGTGCCTTGCCTGGAGACCAGAGATCCACTGTCTGCCTCGGGGCTCTCTCCATCTCTGCACACATGGCACCAATCAATGCTGTGGACAGTGGCTGGGGGCTGACATTCAAACCCCCTCCCATCCCATAACGGGAACCTTGGCATTGGAGAGCATATCTGAACCCAGGGAGACCCTGGGCCTGTTGCCTTGCCAGGCAATGGACCCAGGTGCGCACGTGGAGGGGGCTCCAGCGAAGGGTTACCATATGTCTGGGTTTTTGCAGATATGTCCTCTTTTCAGGTCCCCTGTGCTGCGTCTGGGTGGGTTTTTAAAATACAGGTAAATGTCTGTGTTTTTTGTTGTTCCTCTGCTCTCCAAGACGGGCTGTTTGAGGCAAGGTGATTGCCAGTTGCGGGTCACATGCTCCCCGTCCCAGCTCCAGCAAGGTAAAGAAAGCGAGAGAGAGACCGGGCACATGTGCAATGCGGGAGCTGCTTGGGCAGCAGGGCTGGTGGGGTGGGCAGAGGTCTGCGGGTCGGGAGTGAGGAGCACCAGCAGGGTTGGGGGAGCAGAGGCTGTGGGTCTAGTGTGGGATACTGGCAGTACTGGAGGGGCAGGGGCTGCAGGTCAGGAGTGAGGGGCACCAGCACGGGGTGGGGGGCAGGGGACTGCTGTTTGGGAGTGAGGGGCTGGGGTCAGTGGGTCCAGAGTGAGGGGCAGCAGCAGGGCTTGAGAGGTGGTGGATGGTCAGTGAGCTAATGGGCAGGGGCAGGGCACCAGCTTGTCACTGCCCCCCACCCCCACCCCCTTGGAAAATCTCACCCTCTGCTGTGCCTTCTAGATGCTACACAAGAACCACCTGCTACCACTTCCCCTTAAACACTCCCATCCCCAAATTTCCTCTCCCTTCCATCTCATCCGAGGAAACCAGCACCCACCAACTGCCCACAGGGGTGAAGAGCAGGCTGTGCACAACCAGGGCCATGAAGCCTTGTCTGGGAGTGGCTGCAAGGCACCAGGTAGCAGGGCCTGACTGCCCCTGTTCACACCCCAGCACAATCTCTTCCCACCATGAGGAGAAAGCAGCTGTGCTGCTTATAGGGTGAGCAAGATGCAAATCAGGGGCAGGCCGTCCCATATAAAGCTGTGTGTCTGTCTTACCGGGATGCACCCACAGAGACAGCCTGAAGCCTGTGGGGTCTGTGCAGTGACTGGCCATCACCTCCAGAGCCAACAAAGATGGGACCTGGGCTCCACCTCCTTGTCCTGGCAGCAGTGCTGGAAGGTATTTGGCACACTTGGAGGCCAGGACATGGAGGGGACAACTGCATCGATACCATCCTGATACTAGTTACTCTTGCTTCATAACTTGGTTTTCAGGTGCCTGGTCCCAGGTGCAGCTGGTGGAGTCTGGAGGAGATGTGAGGAAGCCTGGAGACTCTCTGCGCCTCTCCTGCAAAGCCTCCGGGTTCGACTTCAGTGGATATCGCATGAACTGGGTCCGACAGGCTCCTGGGAAGGGGCTGGAGTGGGTTGCTTATATTAGCACATCCTCCTCTCCCATATACTACGCTGACAGTGTTAAGGGGCGATTCACCATCTCCAGAGATGACTCCAGCAGCCTCCTGCACCTGCAGATGAACAGCCTGAGAGCAGAGGACACGGCCCGGTATTACTGTGCTAGAGACACAGTGAAGCAAATCCTATTAGAGCTAATGCAAAAAACCCTGAGCACAAACTCCACTTGTGCCCTGTGCCACAGGAGGCTGCAGGGACCAGAGCAGCACAAGGCCAGGCCCAGTGCTGGAGGGAGCCCACCTGTTGGTGTCAAGAGTTAACACTTTGTTTGACTGCACCAGTCACACATTCCTCTGCATGGGGTTACTGGTTGCACTGGTCACCAGACTCAGCACTGGAGCCAGTCCTGACAGGAGGGCAAGGGCAGGGGCTGCTCTCCCAGCTCTCTCTAGTGAGAAGCCTGGGGACTCTCAGCCTCTCCCCTCCGTCAGGCAGCTGGCGCATCTGCAGCTGCTGTAAAGCCCTCTGGAAAATAAGTTTTGCAGAGTCAAGACCAAGTAACAGTTCACAGTGCCCCACTCACCCTGGGCTACGCAGCACCTCCAGAGATGGACCTGGTCCTGCCTCTGGGGTGAGGAGGTGGAAGAGGGGACACCTCCCTATTACTGCTGTAACAGAGTTATTCAATGGGGGGCTGCCCTGGAAATTTTTGGCAAACGTATTTGTATCCTGTCCACCAGAGAACACCACCAAGGCCCTGACTGACCCTGTGATTTTGCAGATGCACTGCAGACATCCCTCCCTGGGATTACCCAGCTCATAACCCATTACAATGGGGTTTTACTGGAGTCTGGAACCAAAACCCCCAGCTCAACCTTGGACCGGGCACCTGAGAATAGAGAGAGACATGGGAATGCAACTAGACAGACATCTGCGCTGACTGGAGGCCTGACAGAGCTATCTCCAAGATAGTTTCTTTGCCTCTGTTTTCTTGAACAGGGACCGGGGTATCCCACCTACCAGACATAGGGACTATTTAAAATATCAGCTTTCTTGTCTGGTGTAGCCACAAGGTTACCGTTTGTGTCTCGTCTTCATGCTGTGGTCCCTGTGCCCGAGTGCTGGCCTCGATGGTGAGGGGCCTGCTGGCCTGGGTCCCTACCTCCATCCACTGGGAGGGAATCTAGTCCTGATTGTACAAGAAGTAACTGGTCAGAGGTGGATCATGGACTGAATTCAACCCCAACAGCTCCTTTGAAGGAAGAGCTCCCCTACCTGTACCCACCGCTGCTCCCAGCACCTCCATCCTGCCCCGGCGCTAGAACACTACACACCATAACCCCACTTCCCACCCCACGACCTGTTCGGTTCCCCACATGCCCCTGTGGGACCAGACTCTTGTCCCCTCCCTAACCCTGCACTTACCCTGCAGGGCCATCCCCTCCTGATGCATGGGGTGCACTTGCAAAGAAGACAAAAAAAAGAAAAAGTGAAGTGGTAGGTCGAGGGGAACGCCAACCCAGGAACGAGGTTAGGTCAGCGTGGCACCAACCCCCAAGTCAAGTACCAAACAAAACTTGTCCTGGTTAACAGAGGGACCCCCCCCCCCCCACACACATGCTCACCAACAACTTCGCCTGCCTCTGCTGGGCACTGCGGAGACAAAAAGCATTTCACATCTCAGCGAGAGCTGGAGCAGTCTCAGAAATCAGCCCCGTCCCTTGCAGATCGGAGTGGTCTGCTCCTCATCCCAGACACACGGAGAGAGAAGGACCCAGGACACTCTGCCCTGCTGGGATCAGGGCCCCAAAAACCCCTCCAACAGCCTCCTGGTGCTCAACATAATCTGTAGGCAAGGCCGTCCCACATGTGGCCCCCGCTGCCTGTGCACAGGGTCCTGGGGCTCGGAGAGCATGAGGGCTCTGCCCAGGACACAGCTGCTTGGTACGTGTGGGCACAGACACCTTCATGGCGCGTCCTGACCAGGAGGCAGAAGTGTTGGTTGATCGTCACCGAGCGCTCATCCAGCACTGATCCTGGGGCTAACAAACTGACATTAGGGAAAGCACCAGACCTTTCCCTATCCTGCTCTTTTTAGACCTTGGCAAGTTCGGGTCTGCATGGTCTTTTAGTAGGACTCCTGATGCCCAACGCCAGCCAGACAGAGGGCACTCAAGGAAGACTAGCAAGTACAGCAGAAAACTAGCTGAGCTGAGCAGGGAACTTGTCAGTAAACTACATCACAAAAAGGAAGCTTTTGAGAAGTGGAAACTTGGACAAACACCTAGGGGGGAGTACAAGAGTATTGTTGTGGCATGCAGGGATGAAATCAGGAAGGCCAAAGCACAACTAGGTTTGCAGCTAGCAAGGGAAGTGAAGGTGAACAAAAAGATTTTCTACAAGTATGTTAGTAGCAGGAGGAGAATCAGAGAAAGTGTGAGTCCCTTACTGAAAGGGGGAGGCAACCTTGTGACAGAGGGTGCAGAAAAGGCTGAAGTGCCCAATGCCTTTTTTGCCTCTGTCTTCACAGGCAAGGTCAGCTCCCAGACTATTGCATGAGGCAGAACAGTTTGGGGAGGAGGTGAGCAGCCATAAGTGCTGAAAGAACAGGTTAGGGACTACCTATAAAAGCTGGATATGCACAAGTCCATGGGGCCGGATGGGATGCACCCAGGTGTGCTGTGGGAGATGGCTGTTGTGATTGCAGAGCCTTTGGCCATCATGTTTAAAAACTCATGGCAATCAGGAGAGGTCCCATAAAATTGGAGAAGGGCAAACATCGTGCCCATATTTAAGAAAGCGAAGAAAGTGGATCCAGGGAACTACAGACCAGTCAGTCTGCCTGGAAAAAAAATCATGGAGGAGATCCTCAAGGAATTAATTTCTAACCACGTGGAGGAGAACATGATTAGGACCAGTCAGCATGGACCCACCAGGGGCAAGTCCTGCCTGACCAACCTGATTGCCTTCTACGATGAAATGACTGGCTTTGTGGATGTGAGGTGATGGGTGGATGTGATGTACCTAGATTTTAGCAAGGCTTTTGATATGCTCTCCCACAAGAGTTTCCCAGGAAAGATAAGGTAGTATGGGATGAAGAAAGGACAGTAAGGCAGACAGAAAACTTGCTGGAGGAATGGGCTCAGCGAGTAATAATCAAAGTCTTGAGGTTTAGTCGGCAGCTGGTATAAAGTGGAGTGCCCCAGGGGTTGGTCCTGGGGCTGGTTGTGTTCACTGTCTTCATCAATGATCTGGAAGATGGCATAGAGGGCACGCTCAGCAAGTTAGCAGAGGACACCAAGCTGGGGGGAGCAGTGGACATGCTAGAAGTTAGGGAAAGGATTCAGAATGAACTGGACAAATTGGAGGATTGGGCCACAATGAATCTCATGAAGTTCAACAAGGACAAATGGAAAGTCCTGCATTCAGGACAGAAAGGTGACAAGTACTAGTACAGGCTGGGGGCTGACTGCCTGGGCAGCACCTCTGCTGAAAAGCACAGTATGATTACAGTGGAAATTAAGCTGAATATGAGCCACAAGAGTGTCCTTGTTGCCAAGAAGGCTAACGGCATACTGGGCTGCACTGCTAAGTGTGCTGCCAGTAGGTCAAGGGAAGTGATTCTTCCCTCTATTCAGCACTGGTGAGGCCACATCTGGAGTACTGTGTTCAGTTTTTGCACCCACCACCCCAAGGGGATTTGAAAGAGGATGGAGCTGGAGTGTTCTCAGTAGTGGCAGATGACAGTATAAAGAGCAATGGTGTCAAATAGCAGCAAAGGAATCTTAGGTTAGCTATTAGGAAGAATTTTCTCACGAGGAGGGTAGTAAAACACTGAACTAGGTTACCCAGAAAGGATGTGGACTCTCCATCTTTGGAGGTTCTCAAGACCCGGCTAGACAAAGCTTTGGCTGGGATCATCTAGTTGGGGATGGTCCTGCTTCGAGTCAGGGACTGGTCTAGATGACCTCCAGAGGTCCTTTCCAACCCTAATTTTCTATGCTACAATGCTAAAGAGTCCAGCCCTGGTGGGGTGAAGCCTGGACAGACCCTCAGCCTGACCTGCACCGTGTCTGGATTCTCTCTTCCCAGCTGAGATGTGCACTGGGCTCACCAGGCATCAGGGGAAGCGCTGTGGTGGGACTAAGTTATCTGCATTGGTAGAGGCACCATCTCTAACAGTGCTCTCCAAAGCCACCTCAATATCAGCAGACACACATCCAGCAGTCAAGTGCACCTGCACCTGTCCAGGGTCCAGCCTGGAGACAGAGCCCAGTATTACTGTGCCAGAAATGCACACAGTAAACAAAAACCCAAGGGAGCCTGCACAGAAACCAGCCCTGCAGGACCCACCTGCCTGTGTGAGAGTGAGAGGCAGCAGCACCATGCTCAGCCTGCTGGGTCAGACACATCAGGGCTATTAGATCACTGGACCCAGTCAGGTGTCGCCTCGCTGGAGCATTGATCAACGTGTGCTGTTCACACAAAGGCTTTGTTAAAGCATTGGAAAGAGTATGTCTCACTAGCAAACCTGACCGATGCATGAACTCCTCACATAACCAAAACTTGGCATGCGGGCCAGATGGGCAGAGACGGGAGGCAGAAATGATGGTACAAGGCAGGGTAGTCCAGAACCAGGCTGAAGTTGGAACAGGAACTTGTAGGTCAGAATATGGAAGAAGACCCTGGTACAGACCCTGGACTGTTTGAGACGTTCAAGATACAGATGGAGTGTAACACATGACTTGTTTAAATCCTGGTATAAAAGGAGAATTGGAAATCAGGGAAACTTTGCAGTAACCTGGAGGAGCCTGCATGGTGTTGTGTTGACTACCTTGTCACAAGTACAAATGATTTAGCTTCTGGTTTGATGTACTTGTTAGGCCAAAATGTGTTAGGGCTGTGGTTGCAGACAATAAAACTGGCCAGATATTTGCCACCAAAATGAGCCTCTGGTCCTTCTTTAAGACAAGATTGGTGTTGATATCTCTTGGCTGCGGCTTGTCACACTGCTGTTCCTGAGACTTCAACACTGACAACACCCAACGAGGACAACAGCAACGATGACAAGATAACCCCAGATGACAGCCAGCCAGCAGAAAGCAGTAGTCACTGGTAGCACTGAGCACCTGGGGCAGAGGAAAAATGTGGGTTCATGCCTCTGAGCTGGGCAGGGACATGCCACCCCACAGTGGTGCCCAGCGGGAGTTTGCTGGGTTTCTCCAGTGCAGCAGGAGAGACCAGCTCCGGGCATGAATGTGCTCCCTGCATCCCCCTGGGAAACAGGCCCCACCCAGCCCCAACAGGAATGGGACAGGAGGGGAGAAAGGAGACGATGAAAGCAACAGATCTGCGTGTTTCAGCCCATGAGTCTGCTTTATAGTGGGTCTGGTTCCCCACCAGTCTGGAAAGGTTTGCCCCAGCCCTCTTTCTATCCCAGACAGCAGATAAGTTCCCATCCACATGCAGGGACGCAGGTCAGCACACGGTATCACACACAGGAAGGATCCCCAGCACCTGATGGATTGTGGGTGCCTGAAACCCTTCCTCAGCCTGAGCAATCCCCACCTCCTGCTGAGCTCCCTGCCCTGCTTCACACAGACTCTGACCAGTGCTGGCAGGAGTCAAATGCTCTCAGTTCTTATCCCCAAAAGGGAAAGCACATACAAATCCATGCCCAGGGGCTCCACAATGGTGTGGCTTAGAGTAACAGGTCCCATCAGAAAAGGGCAAGGGAATAAGGCCCCAGAGCCTGCTGAGAGAGGTACCCAGACACAAGGGATGGGAGGGTCCAGCCACTGTCTGTGCCCGGCACAACTGATCCCCCTCCCTGGGGAAATCAGCAGGGTGGTATAAGGCAGGGGACATGCAAATCACAGGCAGGGGCCCAGTATAAATCACTCTGTCCTGCTGCCCAGGCAGCACCTGCACAGACAACCCATAGCCCTCGGGTCCACGCAGTGACCACCAAGACACAAGAGCTTCCCCCAGCACCAGGGAAGATGGGACTTGGGCTCCACCTGCTTGTCCTGGCCACAGCTCTGCAAGGTATTTCATCTTCCCACAGGTAGGGGAGGGGAGCGTTGCACTGATGCTGCCCTGATACTAGTTACTCTTGGATCCTACCTTGCTTTTCAGGTGCCTGGTCCCAGGTGCAGCTGGTAGAGTCTGGAGGAGACGTGAGGAAACCTGGAGACTCTCTGCGTCTCTCCTGCAAAGCCTCTGGGTTCACCTTCAGTAGCAACTACATGCACTGGGCCCGCCAGGCTCCTGGGAAGGGGCTGGACTGGGTGGGTGGAATTAACAGTGATGGATCCACCCAGTGGTACTCCCCGGCTGTTCAGGGGCGATTCACCATCTCCAGAGACAACTCCCAGAACATGCTGTACCTGCAGATGAGCAGCCTCAAACCTGAGGACAAAGCCCTGTATTACTGTACCGGAGACACACAGTGACTCAAACCCTATTCAAAGCAATACAAAATCCCAGCTCAGATCCTCCCTTCTAAAATGCCAGGAGGGGGCAGCCACGCTGCACAGCACAGCCCTGCACAGAGGCAGGAGGGGACACAGGGGACAGGGGAGAACAGACCCCAGCCTCGAGACTCTTTTCCACTCCAGGAGCCCTGACAAAAGCCACCCCCAGGCCCAACCCTGCAGACATGGCTCCAGGCCACAGGAAAGCCCAGGCAGGTCCTTCTCAGTGCATGTCCCAGGAGGACAGCAGGTCCAGTGGCAGCAGCAGCCTGGGCAGAGTGGGGTGTACCCAGCTCAGGACGTGGTGGGTGGAAGAGGCTGGAGCTGAACAAGCTTTGGCACTGTCACCCACTGCTGCCTGGGGCTCTGCTTCACACCGCCGTTCACCGTCAGTGCTGGCCACCCACCAAAAACACACACACCTGCTTCCCCATTTTGCTGCTTACACAACTGGAATCGTCACAGTGCAGGGCGCTTTTCGAAGCACCTAGCACTGTAGCACTTGCATGTGTCAAAATGCCCAAAAAGTGTTAAGGGCTGTGAGAGTTCACAGAAATTACATCCCCTGAAAGACCTGCCCAGGTTATCATAGCAAGGGAGCATCTCCAAGGGGAGCAGGCCAGGAGATGGCGCACATCTGATCTCCTACAAATAAAACACTCTGGAGATATTCAGAGGCCTGGAAGAGGCTTTGGGCCACAATTTCTGAAGGAATCAGAACCACTTGGGCAAACATCGTAATCACTTCCAAGTGGAGGCTGGGACCATTTGTAAAGGAGGTTTTTCAGCTACTGGGCACACACACAAAGCCCAGTCCCAACCCAGATGGGACCCTTAAAACTCCCAGGGTCTACAGACAGGGTGGGATCTCCAGCCTGGGGATACCAAGGCCTGCGAGGATCTGGGGCTTCACTCCTCAAGGAGGATGACTGACACCAGAGATGCTCTGCAATCCTTGGCTCTGGGCCCTGCAGCTGTGCTTCCCCTGAAGCCCCTATGCAGCATTCAGTGAAGCCACCTGTAGCTTCCAAGATGTTGGCACCTGTGAGTACTTAGTCTATAAGGCACAGCTCGACCCCTGCCTTCTTCAAACCTGTCCCCAGCCTAGGGCTAAAGCCACAGTCTTGGCCGCTGAACAAACCCCAGAGGGCTGCTAGTGTAGGGGAGACAAGGTGACATGCACACACACACTTCTGCTCTGTACATGCTGTGGCAGAAATGCCACACTCAGTGCCCCTCTCCAGAGACCTGTCTCAGCCAGCCTGGGAGGCTGGTGTTGAATCCCTCAGGGCAGGGATCTCCCACCTGGTCTACATGACAAAAGCCTGGTGCCTGGGAGGCGATGCTCTGGTCACCTGGGCAGGGGGGGAAAGACCCGGCCCTGCGCGGGCCCAGGTAGCCAGGGATGCTGGGGAGATTGGTCGGCTTGTGGCCAGTATTGGCAGCTTCGATTGGACCGGGCTGCTGAGGTCAGAGGTTATTTAAGGGCTTGGGCCAAGAAGAAGGGGGTCAGCCATTAGCCATGCGGTCATCCAGGTGAATCTGAACCTGGCTCTCTCCTCATCACCGCATGCTCCAAGAGTGCCCTGCCTCCAGAGGATACAACAACCACCTCTGGATGATGCGTGTGAGTAAGCTACTAAAGATCCGATTAGATATTTAGCTTCAGTAACTCAGACGCGTGTTTAAACGGCTACCTCAGCCACCCTGGTTTGCTCTATGGGATTCCTTTGATATTCCTGTAAGATTTCTATGATATTGCTCTACCTTTTACCCTGTTTCCACCCTACCCCCTGTAATCAGTAAAGTTCTCCTTTGTGACCGGTGTGGGAGACTTATTGAGGGGTGGGTCTAAATTATGCCAAGGAGGCCCCTTAGGTCTGTGGACTAAGGGAGGCTTCCTAATAAGCCCCTGACTTGGGAAGTGCCCCAAGTGCTTGTATTGGGTCTAGGACCCATTGGACGATCAGGCCTGCGTTCTCCAAGGCGCGCAGAGCCAGAAGTGAGTCCAGAGCCTTGGATGGTGGCAGCGGGACCCCAGGCTAGCGGGTGTGCTCCAGGGAAGGGGTCGGCCGGACGGGAGGCACCCCAGGGAGGCACTCGGAGCCTGGAAGGTGGTTGGACGCAGTGAGGTGGGCGGCTCAACCCAGGAGCGCCCCCTACTGGCCTGCCACACATGCCATATCTGGGGCCATGGAAACACAGGGCAGAGCAAGGGGTACAGAAAAACTGGAAGCAGAGTCTGAACAGACATGCAACAAGCATCTCAGGCTCCTGCCCTGCACTTTGTCCCTGCTCTGCATTAACTAAGGGAAGAAGCTGAGGCCAGTCCAAGCCCCAACCCACACAGGCCTGCCTGCCCCTCCAGCACTGCACAGCTCCAACTCCAGGGGAAGAGCCCAAGCTCAGGCCCCATCACCCCAACCATCCTGGGACAGGCCTGGTGGGAGGGAGAGCCCCTGGAGCCAGCACCCAGGAGCCTGCAGACAAGTCTCCCTTGAGATGAAGCCAGGGAGCTCTCAAAGGAGCTCCCATTGCCCTAGAGAGAGGACAAACCATGCATGAACCAAGGAGAGTCATATACAGCAGTGCTTCTCAAAGTGCAGGTCCGCGAGCCACCAGGCGATGGTCCACAGCAATTTGCCAGGAAAGAAAGAAATATATTTTCAGAAGCATAACATTGATATATCCTAGCGCCACAGTTCATACGTTCCCACACTCCAGGTGACGTCACGTTGTGCAAGTTGAGGAAATAGAAAGAAACAGCTGGTCCTGCATTTGTGTAGCGCTGTTACACACATTGCTGCCACCAGCTGAACGGGGCTTCGGTCCCTGGCCCACTGGGAAAAAAATTGCCGGTCCGCCACATCAGATAGTTTGAGAAGCACTGATGTAGAGGGAAACCCCAGTCCCCAGGGAAGGCTTCAGCTCTGAGGCGGCAACCTGAAGCCCAGAGCAGGTTTCGGATACACCTCTCCCCTCTCCTTCTCTCAGCTGCAGGGCAGGAGCCTGCCAGGGATATCCAACAGCCTCCCTCCAGCCTGCTGAAGCAGCTGGGAATTATGGGGTTGAGTGCAGATGGGGAGGTGACTAGAGCCCTTGTTACATCTTTCTGGGATGCTGCTGCCTGGTCTGCCCTTTCCCGACAGCAGGCAGGACTTTAAACGGCAGGTTTCTCTCTATAAGAAGCTATTTCAAACCATCTCCCCAGTGCCCAGTCCCTCCCTCTTCACCCTGCCCAGCCTGATCTCTCTAGGACCAGGAGATCTCTGGCTGCTCTGGGTGCTGGCTTTCCTGCTGGGCAGGGGCCTGCTGGGGGAGCACTGAGACACTTGCACTCCTCCAATTCTGCCCATTTCTAAATGAGCCCTAGGTTGACATTTATTCCCCAGTACAGTGTGTGGACTGGGTCCAATCTGAGCTCTTTTTCCTGGGTGACATAACCTACGTCAAGTCATAACAGGACATTTGAAGAGAGGAATTACCGATACAACCTGGTATAATGATAATGATACAAGTGAAGAGTCAAATGTCCCTGTCCCTGACTGCAACACTAAGGAAGGGAAGGACTTTGAATGATGGAAGGAGCAACGAATAAGCAAGGACACTAAGACGTGATTACAGGCAGTCAGATTGCCCCCCAAAAGGGGAGCTGTGTGAGGGCCAAAGGGCACCCAGAGGACGCGGCACTTCTACATCAGTTCTCAGGTATCTACACCCTCCCGTGCCCACAGATCTCATTCATCTGCCCTCCCAGGAGCTGGGATTACTGATTTCATTCACTCATGAGAACTGAGCTGATCTCACCTCAGAGCTTGAGGAAACCCATCCAGGAGAGCTCAGCACTAGACCTTTGCAGTTGCTGGATGCCCAGAAACCTCCCAGCAGGGCTCAGCACATGCGGTGATTGGGGCAGGTCCCGTCAGTCCAAGACAGTCTGCACCACTCAGAAGCATCCCCGGACCTGAGCTCTGTGCTGTGCCAGGTCAGTGCAACCCCAGGACAGCTCCCCCAAACCCATCAAAGGGACCTTGTCATGAGCAGAGCTCTGGGCATTTCCTCCCTGCTGCAGGATCCATCTGGATCCCTGGGGGAAGTTGCATGAATAGCACGACTCCTCCCTGCCAGCACCGCTCACCCACCTCTTTACCCATCCTGAGACACCCCATGCAAATCCTGCTCAGGGGTCCCTCATTAAATACCAGCCTTGCTGCTGCCTCTCTACAACCCCAGTGAGAGACTTGTCATGCCCCTCGCTTAGGGACACTGAGGCAAAGAACTCGTTGAGGAGTTCAGCCTTGTCCCCCCTGTCCATCACCAATTGTTTCTGCCCACTTAGCAGGGGTCCTATTCCTCCCTGGGCCTTCCTTTTACTCCCTATATATCTAAAAAACAATTTCTTTTGTCCTTTACTTGGGATGCCATCATCAGCTCCATTGCAGCCCTGGGAGATCACTAGGTCCCGTGTTTACCCTTTCAAGCCTGCTGCACTCCCAGCTGTCTAGTCCCATTCAGACCATGGAAGGGGTGATACCATCCTATCGATAAGGCAGTGCAAGTTATCCCCTTGTCCTCTCAAGGCTGTATCCCCCACTCTGAAGACTATATGTATTTCTATATATTTTATGCCACTCATCTGCACCAGCCACATGAAAGGGAAGCCACAGCTGTGGGCCTGAGGCAGCACCAGGCTCCTTATATATAGTCCCCAAGCAGCGCCTACACAGCCCAATTACTGATCACACTCAGCCTATTTCCAAGGCAAATCCCCCCACCCACCCCTCACTGGGCAGAAACACACTCCAGGAGAATCACATCTTCCTCCAGTATTGCCTGGCCCCTCCCCAGCTGCTGCCTTCCCTTCATCCTCCCTCCACACCTGCCACTACTGGCAGACGCACTGGGCAAAGCCCCAGCTCCACAGCTCCTCCTTGACCCCTTCCTTGCCACAAGGAACCTACTGCCCTGCCACAGATACCCTGGTGAAGCCCCTACAGCCCGTCCCCATGACCGTCCTTCCCACGCTCCAGGGGGAAAATGAGACAGCTTCAGCCAAGGCCCTTCAGGGAGAGCTGGGACATGACCCTGCCTCCAGGCACCCATATTTCGCAGAGATGCTGGGCTGAGCACAGCTGACCCAAGCAGGGTGCAGAGGCCCGGGAGAAATCAGCCCACGTGGGGTCCTAGACCTGAAGAAGCTTCTGCCGTCATTGGCATCGAAGGCTGTGGTAGGGAAGGGGGGCGGGTAGCGAGTGCGTGGATGTGGAGCTGCTGCTCTGCACCACCGCTGCTCTGCCCAGCTCCTCAGGGCCCCGCAAAGCACGGGGCAGTCACCCTGAATTGCATCCCCCCCAGGGACAGCCCGGGGGCTAAGCTGATCACAGACATGTGACACGTGGGCAAATCTAATTCAGGGAAGGAAGGAGGCCCTGGCATTGTCTGCTCAGGCCCAGGTAGGTCAGGAAGGACCAGCACTGCCTGTGGGGCTGAACACGCACAGCATCACAGCAAAGAGAGTCGCATTCTTCAGAGGAAGGAGCTAGTCTCAGCCAAGCATCCTGATAGGGAAGCCTCTGTCTCTCTCCCTGCCCGGCTGCACTTTCAGAGACAATTCACTGCCTCTGGGGCTGGGCAGGGACCAGCTGAGATCATCGAGGAATTTCTCACCCCTCTGCACAGCTTATAATATTGCCTGAAAAAAAACCCATCAGAATCTGCGGAGCCTGCACATCTGTCCCAGAGTGTCGCACACCTCAGCCAGGGCACCGCATGCCCCACAGAAAATAGTCTGTTTTCACATGCACGTCACAGAAAATAATTATTGCCATTGACGCCCAAACAACCACAGAAGAACATCTTGCGCTGTTACCAGATTTAATATTACACGTCGGGTAGTGGACTGAATTCAGAAATGCTTGAACAAGAATAGCCCGTTCTCTGAAGAGAGCATTTATTGAGCATGGACATTAGCAATTTCAAGCACAATTAAAAAGGTTTGCCTACACTTAAGACACAGCCCAGCAAGACACAGTGACAACACACAAACCTTAGCCTGACTTAAAATGTAACATAGTGAACCAAAAAGATACTAGAAAACCTTGCCCAGGTCTTACATAATCCTGCAGGCAGAGCGTCTCCTTGCAGTCAGGGATTCACAAACTCCTTCTGGGGGATCCACAGGCCTTCTTAGGAATCGATGAGGAGATCCCACAGGCCTCATCTCTGCCTGGGTTTGTATGGGTGAGTCTGTGGCTGCTTCTCCCCCTTGGGCACCTTGACCACAGCATGTTTTTTCCAGTCCCTCACATGTCGCACATCCCTCATGACTTTCATGCATTCACTCTGTCTCCTCTCCAGCCCCTTACAGGTTCTGCTTGGAAATGGAAATGCCGTTCCCTCCCTTCCTTGGTCACATCAGCCCAAGCCATCTGGACCAGCCCCTGCTCCCTTAGCCCTCTTTCTGATGCACACTTGTGATGATTGTGCCAGCTTTTTGCCAACAATTTCCCCTCCTCCCTTGCACGCCTATCTTCCTAGGGACTCGTTAGAGACCTCTGGGGCCCAGCATGACACTGGATCCATATAACTCTTAGACACGCACCTCCTGGCCCATACGTACACACCTCGGCCAGGGACAGGTTCCAGGCTCAAGAACCGGGAACCTATGTGCCCAATGCTTGCTAAGTGCCTCGCCTACCTTTTCACCACAGCCAGGATTGTGAAGCCTTCTCCAATACATTGGACACGAGTCCAAGACCAAGGGCAGGGGCACATGCCTGTGGGCACATCTGCGCTTGTGCGCTGGGATTCTCAGGATCCTGAACTCAAATCACCTTGTGGTCACTGGTGCCCAGGTTGCCATCCTCATTACATTCCCCACCAATTCTTCCCTGATGGTGAGCAGCAGGTCAAGAAGAGCATGCATGTCTCCTAGTCAGTGGCTCCAGCACTTGCGCCAGAAAGTTGTGCCCAATACTCTCCAAAATCTTCCTGGGTTGCCTGCGCACTGCTGTATTACCCTCCCAGCACATGTCAGGGTGATTGAAGTCCCCCATGAGAACCAGGGCCTGTGATCGGGAAACTTCCACTCGGTGTTTGAAGAAAGCTTCATCCACCACTTTCCCTCATGTGATGGTCTACAGCTGACCCCTACCATGGCATCCCTCTTGTTGCTCTCCCCTCTAAGCTTAACCAAGAGACTTTCAACCATTTCATACTGGAGCTCTGAACAATCATCTGGCTCTTTTACATTAAAAGACTTGGGTATATCCAGAGTGTCATAAACTTAACGTTTATAAAAGAGCTGCCATTTTTACCCCAGCATCGTGGCCTTTTAAATGAATAAAGATATCCTCAGAGTACCAGGGATTAGTTAGTCCACATGAAGTAGCATGGAGACATTCCTCACTGTCGCATCTCTCATGAGAACATCTCAGGGAAGGGGCCATTCCTTGGAGGGAAGGGAAAGCCCACAGCTTTGAAAGGATTCACCTGGAAAAAAACAAAAAACCCCAGCACATCTGCCCTTTAGGCACATTCCTCTATGCCATTACCTGCCTTTTCATGCTCCTAAACCCCTTGGCTTCTAAAGCTCCTATTAGTGAATAGACAGAGTAACAGCGTGTTCAGTGAGATCTGCAATGCACCTTTACAAAACGAGCACATGTCAATGCTATGACTCTATTTCCCGCTTAAAACCACGGAGTTTTTTTAACCCTAAGCCTGCACAGCTCAAACCTGATCTCACACACTCTGGGGCAGAACAAGCCCCTGACCCCGCTGTGGACTTACCAGCTTTCCCTAACTCTGTCCTTTCCTTTATTTCCAGGGGTCCAGGCTGAGGTGCAGCGGGTGGACTCTCCTGTAAATGGTCTGGAGCCAACTACAGCAGTAATGAAACAGTCTGGGTGCAGCAGCCTCCTGGGAAAGGCCTGGAGCGAGCTGCCAACATTACTGATCCCAGTGGGATTAGCAATTATTACTCGGATACAGTGAAGGGGCGATTCAATATCTCCAGGGGCACAGTGATGGAGGGCAGGGCCCTACTCATACAAAAAACCCACCAGGGCACCGGAGGCCCTGCCTGTGCTCTCCAAGTGGGAAGCCAAGAGCCATGGAGGATAAATGATGCCTTGGATCATAATTTTTTTTATTATTATTATTATTTTATTCCAAGCCAAATAAATTCCAAACCCGTGAATCAGTCAAGAACCATAAGTGACCCTACTACCAGCCCCACCTGAGGCTTCAGATGTTTCCAAGTCTTTGGGAGGTATCCTCCTTTTTTTTTTTTATTGGCAAAAATACTACGTGCAGGCCCAAACCCTGCACACAAAATCCATGGGTACTGAACTGACAGCCCCAGCCCCTGACACCAGCCCATTCACACGCACCAAGGAAGATGCCAGCTCCAGCAAGGAGAACAAAGGCTACTTCTGATCCCTTCTCTCTGCTCCTACATCACAGCTGCCCCCACTCCCATCACAGACTGTTTCCTCTGCATCTGGAGTTGATGCAACAAAGTGTTCGGCTGCCCCAAAGGGACATCACCATGTACCGAGCGCTCAGAGCCTGGCACCTCCTGTACACACCCTAGAGAAGCCACATGCAAATCCCTGCCCAGCGTCATGTCCTTAAGTACCAAGCCCCAATGCCAGGAGCTCAGTCCCTGCCCACACACTGCTTTCCCCTCTCCTTACTGCTGAGGGTTTCTTAACTTAAGAAAATCAGCATGAAGGCTCCCCTGCTTGTCCTTGCCTTGCTTTCCTGTCTTCCCTGTGAGTGTCTCTAGGAAAAGGGGCAACACTAGCAATAGGTGGAGAGAGTGGTTCAGGGGCTAATTCTCTCTCATATGTATTTCTTTTACCCAGGTGTCCTCTCCTCAGTGACACTGGTCCAGTCTGGCCCAGGGGTGGTGAAGCCTGGAGAAACCCTGTCCCTGACCTGTGCTGTGTCTGGTTACTCCATCACCAGCAGCAGCTGGCACTGGATCCGGCAGCCCCCAGGAGAGGGGCTCCAGTGGATGGGGTACATCAGCAGTGGAGGGAGCACAGGCTATGCCACAGCCTTGCAGAGTCGCCTGAGCTTCTCCAGAGACACCTCCAAAAATGAGCTTTACTTGCAGCTCAGCTCCCTGACAGCTGCAGACACCGCCACATATTACTGTGCCAGGGACACAGTGACACAGAGCAGGGCAAGGCCAGTACAAAAAGGGGGCAGTGGGTTCTGTGCACCAAAAGGAGCTAGTTTAGCAGGGACATTCAATTCTCCTGTGCATGTGTGTATGCACGTGCACACACACACACACATGCAAATACATACACACACACCCCACTTCCAAGGGCTCCCCTGTGTCTGTGCCCATGATTTCTATTTGAACTCCAAAGGACATCAGTTCAAACACATTCATCTTTCCCTGCAGTCACACACGCCTGTGCACAGGCAGAGGGGCTGGGATAGAGAGGTAACCTCTCCCCCAGGTCCAGCTCTGCTGCCCCACAGGGAGTTGTCAAACCTGCCCAGGGGACGTGGGGATGACCTGCCCCATTGGCCCCCTGGGTGTCTGGTAGAGCAGGGCAGCCCCTGCAGGAGGATTTCTACCCTCCACCCCAACCTTTTCCTTCCATGGGGTGTCCCATCCCAATGCTGAGCCCCACCACCCCTGGTTCCTCTAGGTTCAGCCCCAGCCCTGCAGCTTCCCCAGCTGCCCTGTGCACCATCTGTGTGTGGACGGGCATAGTGAGGTGGGAGGCTCAATGAAGAAGGTCCCCTTACTGGCCCATCACAGTTTGATCCCCAACCCCCTTGAGTTGCTCTGCAAATCTCCCCCTTCTGCATACTGGCATTTGCAGAGCAACTCAAGGGGGTTGGGGATCAAACCACCTGGCAATTCCCTCCACCTTAGCTGCTCCACAGCAGGTTGGCAAGTGAAAGTTGCTAGGTGTTAGAACCAGACCTTTACATGTTCAGTGCCCACTGGGGGATTCGGAGACCAAGGTTGGTTATTTATCTGCTTCATTAGAAGCCAGGACAGGCTCTTTCAGGGGCCAGAAATGAACTCTCATAGTCAGGAAAATGCCCAGGGACTAAAAGGAAGTGGTGGGAACAAGGAGGATTTCTCTAGCAAGCAGTGACTGTCCCCCAGGAGAGGTACAGCCATGATCCCACACGCAGGACCAGGGCGGGATCCAGGATTTTGCAAAAGTGGGTGAAGGTGCAGCCACCCCATTGCAGAGGAAGTTGCAACCCCACTCCCAGTTTCCTCTCCCCCCCGGTCCTGCAAGGTTGGAATGAACCACAAGGGCCACTTGGCCGTGCTGGAGGTGGAGATATATATAGATAGATACACAGTTATACAGATAACTACATATCGATATAGATATAGATATATAATCTCCTTCTCCAACACAGTCAAGTGGCCCTTGTGGCTCACTTCGCAGCTCAAAGCACACTAGAAATCCATTACTCAGTTCGTATCATGTGACCATGCACCTATCTCTACATCCATACCCCCACCCACTGTCCTCGTCAGAAGGGCTAATCCTGTAAAAGTCTATGACAGACCCTTATCCACCAGATCTATATTTCTATATATAGAGAGAAATAAATATTTTTGGAAGGAAAAAAAAAAAAATAGGTGGATCAGCCATGCTCCCTCTCCACCCCGTGGAGGTACAGGCTGGGGCAAGACCCTTTCTCTTACATGCCAGGATTGGAGCCAGGCTGCCCACTGCCCTGTGCTATGTAGTTGGATGGGGTCCACATCCCCTGCCCTGGGCACAGAATCAGGTCCACTGCACTGGCCATCCAGCCTAGATGTCAAAAATGCTTAGCACCACTGGCACAGATGGCCATAAAGAATGAACTACAAAATATTAACCGTGAATGTGAGGACAGGAACAATTTGTATGCTGCATTTTCCCCTATTTCCATCATTTCCCCAGGTTATGCCAACTGTTTATTAGCTTTCAACCCAGTTTCCCAGATGCTAAGTGAATGCACGGCATTTAACTCTCACACCCCAGGATTCTCTTTTCCCGCAAAAATAGCTGTATCCAACTTAGATTTTGACACTTCAGGACTATGACTCCCTCAGCTCTTATGGAACGAGCTGTCACGGCTACCCAGAGCGCGCACAGGCAGGGCTAGATCTCCTGCTGCACACATGGATCCACAGGCAGGGCTAGATCTGCTGCAGGGCAGGGGTCTCAGGAGGAGCTCATGCAAAGCCATTGTATCAGACACCCAGGGGAATCCCCAGCATTGGGGACTCAGGACCAAAAACCTCAGGCCTCCAGAGCTGGCCCTGGTTTCTCACCGAATTCCCAAGTGTCCAGAGCAATCACCTATGGGCACCTGCACCCCAACTCCAGCCCAGGGCACTGGCAGCTGAGCACCCAAAACAATTCCCTGGACTTGATGTGACCTCATCAGCGCAGAGCACCAGCACCTCCGGTCCCTCAGGCAGAGGCAGACATCTCATCACCACTGAGAAGAGGAGGCCAAGAGGGACTAAGGCTGAGATTTATAGAGCCCTGAGACATTCAGGCTCCAAACTTCCCTGGTAATAGAGACCTGGATCCTGGGAGGAAGTCATTCCTTGCCCCCAGGGGTGGAACCGAGCCCCTGCCTGAACCACAGCCTGGCCCTGGCCACGGAGCCCAGGACCGGCCTTTCTCCTCTTGTGGTGCTGACCCCACTGTCTCCCCTGTGCCAGAGACTGAGCCCCATGCAGAGAGCAGGACCCCGTGCTGAGCACTCCCAGCCTGGGGCTGCTTATACCCTCCTGGGAGCAGCATGCAAATTCCTGCCCAGGGCTACTGGTTAAATAGAGATCCTGTATCCAGGAGCCTCAGTCTGTACCCAGCCCCTTGCTGCCTGCTGAGTCTCCCGTGATATAGGGCAGCAGCAATGAACTCCTTATTCCTATTCCTGCTGCTTCTCTCTACTCCCCCATGTAGGTTATGAGGAAGGTTCAGGGGAATCCAGGGCTCTGGGGTTTCTCCTTGAACCTTATTTTTTTACCTACTTTCTTTATCCTTTTAGGTGTGCTCTCTGCTGTGCAGCTGGTTGAGTCTGGCCCAGGGGTGGTGAAGCCCGCAGAGACCCTCACCCTGACCTGCACTGTCACAGGTTTCTCCATCACCAGCAGTGGTTACGAGTGGCACTGGATCCGGCAGCCTCCTGGGAAAGGGCTGGAGTGGATGGGGTACATTACCAGCAGTGGTGGCACAAGCTACAACCCATCCCTCCAGAGCCGTATCACCATTTCCAGGGACACTTCCAAGAACCAGTTCTCCCTACAGCTGCGCTCTCTGACAGCGGCAGACACAGCCACGTATTACTGTGCCAGAGACACAGTGACACAGAGCAGAGCAGGGGCTGCACAAAAACGGGAAGCCTGTTCTTTCTAATGCAGCCGAATTGCAACTCAGGCAGGGAAGTTTCCACCTAGAAACCCCACACACATGGGAGGAATCTCAGACAGGATCAGCCTTGGCCACCCAAGGACTTGCTATATCTGGATCTGTAACACTGCAGAGAGCAAAGGCCTGGGAGCTTCACCGGGCATGTGTCAGACAGTCGGTATAAAACAGTACATACCTCACAGAAGCCCCATCATCGGGTGTTTGGGATCCTCATCCCTGTGAACGGCCATGGCAGTGGGGCTCCTCACTCCCTTGGGCCCTTGTGCAATGTCCAGCCCAGCCTGCCCAAAGGGGGACCAGCACGATAGTCCAAGTCCTGAATTTCCAAGAAACATTTCTGCTGGCATTATATTCAGCTAAGTGTAGCCCAGGTGTACACAGGTTTGGACTCCCCTCTCCAATTGAGGGAATTATTGGCAGGGCAGTGTGCTGTGGAGGGACATAGCAGCCCAGCGGCTGCCTTTGCCCCCTATAGTGTCAGGCCCAGTCAATCAATTACTGAACTATATGCAAATTTATTATTGCAATAAAACCATTAAAGGGTAAGGACATAAATTATACATATATGTACAAATTTACAAAAAAATATATCCTATACCATTTATATACACCCAATTATTATTAAAAAATACAAATGAACAACAGAACAACCCAGAACAAAGGCTATTGATGGGGCAACCTTATAACTCTATTAATATACAAACTATTACTTCAACTTATTCACATAAACTTTACGGTATAGTCTACAAATATCAGAAGCAATCCTTAGACTACCCAGGTGCCCTCCAAGGCAGGGGCCCCATTCCCAAAGGACCACTACAGGAAAGGAGGTGGGGGGAAAGAAAAGGAGAGGCAGACCCCAAAAAGTCCTAGGACCCCTCTGTCACCCAGGAGTAGCCCACGTGGAGTCCCTTCACAGCCCTGGGGGTCTCTGTCCTGAGGAGACCCTCTCTCCAGGGTCACTTACCACTCCACAGGCCCAGAGGGTTGCCTCCCATTCTGCAGGTCGAGCTCTGTTCCCTGCCAGGCTTTCCTGCCACCCGACTCTGCTGCCACCGGCCTGGCTTAGGGCCACGTACACCACTCTGTGTAGTGGGCGCTTCACCTTGTGCTAGGGGTTGGAGGCCCGGGTACCCTTGTGCAGCACCGGTACTCCGTCTGCTCCTGGACCCTCTGGGCAGCATTGTCTGCACTGAGCTGCTTCCCCATGTCAGCTGCTGTAGTCCTGAGCCATCTCAAGCAGCTCCCAGGATCTCTCACCCTCCATGCAGCTCCTCCTGCACCGAGCTCCCAGCCTCATGCAGAGGTTGGGGACCCGAGCCTCCCAAGCGGCTCCAAAGATCCTGCTCTGTGCACCACCCTGTGCACCATGTCTCTGGGCACACACCAAAAGGCCAGACTCTCCTACAGAGATACCGCTGCTCTCCCCAGCACTGTTCTGTATGTCCACAGATTGGGACACGGTTATCTAGGGACACACCTGAGCCCATCACTGCAGCATCTCAGCATGTCACAAGCCTGGGGGAGGCCGGGGAGAAAACTGCCAAGTGGGAGAACAGGAAAGTGGGTCTGGAGGCAGTGATGGGTGCATGCCAAGAGGCACAGGCTGGGCTCCAGCACCATAGTACTGGGTGCCCCAAAAGGGGAGAAGCAAAGACCCAAACCAGTGCTGTCTGGGGCCTATCCGGTGCCTTCCTTACCAAACCTCTCCCACAATGGCGAGACTTGAAGAATCGTCCCCACAGCACTGGGAGAAGCCTCTGGGACTGGCCAGGGTCAGAGATGGAGCCTGTGTTAGGTGGGCCACTGGTCGCATCCAGCCTACCTAACAACCAACCCCAAGACAACACTCATAGCACAGGGGTCATCAATGCAGGGCACGGGGCTCAGGGTACCTGGGAGCATGGTCCCCAGTGCCTAAACCTGCACTCCTGGGGCAGCAATGCAAGCCCTGGGCTTAATTCACTGCTCCTGCAGACACCCAAGTGAGGGACAACCCTCAGCCTCAAAGCTCCCAAACACGCTGAGCAGCGACACAGAGTGGGTCGAGAGGAAGGGGAGGGAGCAGGAAGGATTCATGTAAAGAGCAGTCAGTATCTTTGTGGAGACCGCACAGACAGGACCCCACATGCAGACCTCGCGTTCAGCCCCTCTGGCCCAGCCCTCCATTGCACTGGACCCTCCTCCTCCCAGGGAGGGGGCTGGAGGGCTGGAGTAGAGCGGGGCTCTATGAGAGCAGAGAGATGCAAATCCAGTGCTGCAGAGGCCTCATAAATGCTGACACCCTCTGGTCCTGCAAGGTTGGGGGGAGCAGGGGGGGAGCAGAGGTCTGTGCCATCCCTGCAGCCCAGCACCATGCTGTCCTGGGGATTTCTCCTCTTTCTCCTCATTGCCCTGTCAGGTGAGTCCCCAGCCCCCTCCCACACCCCACACATCCCTGCACACCCCCAGGGAACAACAACTAATAATCCTCACCTGATTCAAAGGCAATGGAAAATCTGCAGTGAGTGGTGCCCTGGCTCCGTGGCCGTTGGCAGAGGCTGGCAGAGACAGGATCCTGAAACATGCTTTTTTCTCCCCAGGTGCCCAGTCCCAGGTGCAGCTGCTGGAGTCTGGAGGGGATGTGAGGAAGCCTGGAGACTGTCTGCGCCTCTCCTGCAAAGCCTCCGGGTTCACCTTCAGCAGCTCCTACATGGACTGGGTCCGACAGGCTCCTGAGAAGGGGCTGGAGTGGGTTGCAAGTATAAATGCTGCTACTGCTAACCTCACCACATACTACAGTGCTGCGGTGAAGGGGCGATTCACCATCTCCAGAGACGACTCCAGCAGCACATTGTACCTGCAGATGACCAGCCTGAGAGCTGAGGACACGGCCCGGTATCACTGTGTGAAGCCCACAGTGATCAGAAGCCTGCTGTGCCCAATACAAAAACCTCTGTGCAAACCTCCTGCCAGCTCAAGCCAGCACAGAGCAGCAGCCAGGGCCTGAGCACAGTAGCTTAGGCAGAAGGGGACACTGGGCCCAGGCACACGCCGTGCGCAGGTAGTGTGACGCACAGCGGGAGCGCAGAGCACGCAGCCCCTGCCCACTTGGGCAGCAGGGTCCTGGCCACAGCATCCTCCCTCCTCCCTGCAGCAGCTGGCTCAGACACAGCCAGCCAGGAGACCCCAGGCCCTGGACAACTGCCCCAGCACCTCGCACAGCCAGGCTGGATCGAGCTTCTCCAGCACTTGCACTCCTGGCAAACACCCACAAGCCGGGACACAGGGAAGGGCAGCTCTGGCCTGAAGCCTCTGGCTGGTGGGTGCTTAGAGTCAGACCAGCACTGTCCCACATGTCCATGGCTGGGGCGAAGCGTGACCATGGAGGACATGGCTGTAGAGAGGGACCCATGCATGCTTGCAGGGGGTGCTCCAGGGACCCTCAGTGACTCTGCCCTGCAGATCCCACCCTGCTGACCTGGGCACCAGGCTCCCAGCTCCCTCAGCCTCGTGCGGCCACCTCACATTGAGCCAATGCTGGAGCGCACAGCCCCAGCAGAACGGCAGCCCCTGCCTGGGGCAGAGCCCTGTGCCTCAGCTGCATGGCCCCCGCTTCATGGGAAGTAGGGCAGAGCTCAGGGACCTGGCCAGGCTGTGGGCACTCATAGCTCAGTGCTGCAGGGGGATGGACCCAGGAGTCAAGAGCAGGCCAGGGCAGGAAGCAAGGTGGTCTTTAGTCCTGCTGCCTGATGAGAGCCCCAGTTGCACAAGCACCCATGTCACGAGTTTTGTCTGTCAGCAGCTAGGGGTGCAGGGCCCCTGGACCCCCCCTGCACCGATCTCCTTAACAGCTGGCAGGCTTCATGGCCACAGCAGGGCATAGCAGCCAGGCCGGCAGTAGTTTCCCTCCCATCTGCCACAAGACAGACACAGTAGCACAGCCACTGTCACTGCTGGCCAAGGAAACCCAAGCGTCAACTTGTGTCAGAAATGCCACCGTTTGTGCCCCTCTCCAGAGATCTGTCTTTGCCAGAGGGACACAGCGAGAACCACAACCCCAGACACTCGGCTCTCAAAAGTGATTTTACTTTAGGGCTTCATCACTGAGGCCTTAACCTGGAGCCCAGGGCTGGGAGTGCAGACACCTCTCCTCATCTTCCTCTCCCAGCTGCAGGGCAGGAGCCTGCCAGGAGCAGCCAACAGCCTCCCTGCAGCCTGCTGGAGCAGCTGGGCTGGAGCAAGCTGGGAGGTTAGCCCTGCCTGTGCTGCTCCCCCTGGCCTGCCCCTTCCCTCCTCCAGCCTGGCCGGGACAGGGCATGTTTCTGCATACAAGCTGCTCCCTTGCATCTCCCCCACACCTAGTCCCTGTCTCTCAGTCCTACCCAGCCTGAGCGATCCTTGTAGCACTGACCTATTGCACTGATGCCATGCACTTTTCTGCTGGGAGTGAGACCAACAGCCAGAGCACAGAGACAAGCAGCAGGGTCACTGTGTGTGTGCCTTGGCAACGGGTACAGACATGGACCAACAGGCACTGCCAATAGCAGAGCAGAACATGTACACACACAGAGAGCAGCAACACATGCACACACTCACGCACACACATATAAGTCACTCCATATTATTCCTAGATCAGACCCTGGCAAACTCTGCCTGTGAAAGCTTAGCTCACCCTACCAAACCTGACTATGTAGTTGCCTCTGGAAACTCAGTGCCACTGCACCCAGGAGCTGAGCTTCCCTCTTCGGCTGTAGTTTCTGCTCCTGCAGTGCCCTGCTCTGTCCCCCTGCTCCTCTAGACCCTAATCCCAGGTGAGGGTTGGGGGCTGCAGACCCCTACATATATTGCACAGGAGACAGGCAGCACAGGCACACAGAGAAGGGCAGGCGCTGGGCCAAAGGGAAGCAGGTCCCTTACAGGCAGGTAGTGCCTTTGTCAGCATTTCCCCTGGCTGCACTCAGTAAGACAGAAGGCAAAGCAATGCAGCCCCCTGCTCCACCCCAGGCCCCCGCCATTCACTGTAATACCTACCCCAACTCTAGGTGATTCCCAAGAGCACGGGGAAGCCCCATCCTGCATCTGTATGCTCCAAGCTCCATCTCTTACTCCAACATGGCCTCCTCATCAGCTTGTGCTGCCCCACACCCACCCCACCTGCTGCCTTTGCATCTCCTGGAAGAGCAGGAGCTCCTTGGGGCAGGGCCCTGATGTCTGCTCTGGGCCGGTGCAGCACGAGCACAACAAAGGCTGGACCAGAGCTGTAGCCAGTCAGAGCTGTAAGAACATGGGAGGACCTGGCATGAGCAAGGGGAAAACCACAGACAACATGACCTGCTGGGATCTGGCCTCATCCCTGCCAGGTGCCATCGTCTCCTGTACACCGGGCAAATGAGGATGTCTTATCCCAGCTAAGGAGAGAAGGCCCAAATGGACCAAGGCTGAGGATCAAGGGCCCCTGAGATACTCGTGCCCTGTCATCAGGAGGGGGGAGAAGAGCAGGGAACTGAAGCCAGAGTCCTGCCCACAGCCTGGTTCAGCCATGGATCCAAGCACCGGCCCTTCCCCTCTGTCTGTGCTCATCCCACCACCTTCTTCTGTGCAGAGACTCAGAGCCCTGTGCAGAGAGAGGAGGGCCCTGTGCTGAGCACTCCCAGCCCAGGGCTGCTCACACCCTCCTGGGACCTGCATGCAAATCCCTGGCCAGGGGCTCCTGCTTAAATACAGCTTCTGGGCTGGGGAGCCTCAGTCCATGCCCGGCCCCTTCTTGCCTTCTGGGAGTCCCCCTTGTTATAGGGCAACAGAAATGAGCTCCTTATTTCTCTTCCTCTTCCTTCTCTCTTCTCTCCCATGTAGGTTGTGGGGAAGGGTGGTGGGAAGCCAGAGCACTGGGGCTTCCTCCCTGGACCTGCTTCTTCACCTACTTTCTCTTTTCTTTAGGTGTCCTCTCTGCTGTGCAGCTGGTTGAGTCTGGCCCAGGGCTGGTGAAGCCTGCAGAGACCCTCACCCTCACCTGCACTGTCACAGGTTCCTCCATCAGCAGTCGTGGCAGTTGGAGCTGGATCCGGCAGCCTCCTGGGAAAGGGCTGGAGTGGATGGGGTTCATATATGCAAGCATTGATAGCACAAGCTACAACCCATCCCTCAAGAGCCGCATCACCATTTCCAAGGACACCTCCAAGAACCAGTTCTCCCTGCAGCTGCGCTCTCTGACAGCCGCAGACACCGCCACGTATTACTGTGCCGGTGACACAGTGACACAGAGCAGAGCAGGGGCTGCACAAAAAGGGGAAGCCTGTTCTTCTTAATGTAGCAAAATTACAACAGCCCAGACAAGGAAGTTTCCACCTGAAAACCTCACACACATGGAGGGAAACTCTCATAGGATCATCCTTGGTCATCTGAGGGTTGTTATATTTGGACTTCTAACAGTCCAGACAGCAAAGGCCTGAGAGCTTCGCTGGGCATTTGACAAGACAGAGGTTATCAAGCAGTACAAGTCTCAAGAAGGCTTCATCACAGAGCATTTGGGGCTTTGTCAGCATGGATGGGTATGGCAGTGGGGCTCCTCCTCACTGCCTGCCCAAAGGGCCACCAGCACAATACTCCTGAATTCAAAACACACGTCTTTGCTGCAATTTCATTCACCAAACATTTCCAAAATGCTTGATAGGAAGTATGCAGGTTCTCCTCTCCCCCTCCAGTTTTTCCGGAAGAGTGTGAGGGTTTGTGGAGTATTCGCTCTAATCTCTTGGCGTGTATAAATCACAGTTGAGGAAATCAGGTCTCAAATTACCAGATCATTCCTCATTCTTTCTTTCAGTGGTGACCCTGAGTCTTGCCTCCCATGTCTTGTTTTAAAAGAGTTAATCTGGGAGGACGTAAGTTAAACACCACTGATCAATGGAGTACTGGTCTATCCAATTGAGGTACTGATCTTTCTCCAAAAAAAAAAAAAAAAATATTTTTTTTAAACCAAAAAATGAAAACTCACCGGGTGTTCTTTGTGCTAAAGATCTTTTTTTAGTTGTCTATCTAATTTTTATACATTGATTCTTAGATCTCAGCATCGCCTGAGTTGGCTGAACTGACAGAAGCCTGTTTCCCAAGCTACTGATTAATGCCTTCTCCAGTAGAGGTAAGTGTTATGTCCCTTATAATCTTTAACCTTCCAAACAAACTCAAGCAATGGAAACTCAAATGAGATTCTGTCTTTTCTTCTAAAATAGAAATGCCCCAAAGCAGGGTGACTTCCCCTTTAAGTGCTTAAATTCTGTTTGGTTTGTTGTATTTTATTTTAGGTTTCTCCATTACAATGATGCTTCACCCTCCCTGATTTGCAAATGAAGGGTTTAAGAAAAGTTTTACTTGTCACTGTGCAACTCCGCCATCCCTCCTCCGCTGACTGTCGCTTTCTCAACGTCACGCTGACTCCAGGAGACTATTCTTGTCGGTCATTATTTATTACGTTTCCCTTGACCCGACGCGGTCTCCTGTCCTTCCCAGCCAACTGGCCGTCAATTTTTCTCATCCTCATCTTTACAATCAGCGCCTCTTTGTTCCCCGTGTCATGCCTCTCTCCTCCTCTCTCTTTGGTGATGCTCCTGGTGCATCAAGCAGCTTTTCCAGAAGCACAGTTTCCACTTTTCTTTTCTCAATTCTTGCCAGTTTTCGGGTCATGCTGCTGCCAGTTCTCCATCCTCATGACAGTGTTCCTAACTCCCTTTGGCTCCCATAGCACTCCTCTTCATGGCCACCAAGGAAGAGAAACTCCTCCACGTCCTTGAATCCTCCTAGGCCATCACATTCTCAGCAGCCACTCAGGACCTTCCTTCCTGCTTCTATATTTCATCAGATATTTCAAACCCCACTCAGGAATACTTGTCACAGCGATCCCAAAGGCTGTTATGGAACCGGGGTGGCCAAATACCTTTGGCATCTTGGAAGCTCATCTTTTTACTGAGCTGCATAGACTCTCTCAGGTGACAAGCTCTGCAGGGACCATTGTCACGGGGAAGCCTGCACAAGGACACCTCCCTGCACAGACACGGCTCTGTAGCTCTCTTCCAGCCTGGTGCCTCCCCGCGCTCCAGCTCCTTCTAATGCAGCATGTTGTTAGATTTCCTCACATGGTTGAATCCTTATGTCCAAGCAAGGGCTGGTCTCTGTGAAAGCAATGCCGATGCAGCCTTTGTTGGAGCCCCTGCACACCCAGCCCCACATGCCCACCGAAGGGCTGGCCCCTGCTGTTTCCTGGGCTAACTGAATAGTGTCCCTGTTCAGCAGGTTTCCAGGGCACCTATATCCAAAGGACTCAAAGCCAGATGCCAGTGGGGCATGTCAAGGCACAGGGGGAGGGATTGCTCCCCGCCCCAAGTAGTAGTAGGCCCCTGCCTAGAAATAAGTTCCCTGGGAGATCATCCCTGCCTGGAGAGAAGGGATCTCTGGGATCCCCGGCCTCTCTCTTGCTCCCAACTCACCTTCATCGGCAGCAGAGAAACCCCATGACTCTGAAGGAGACCCTCATGCAAATGCCCCCTCTCAGCTGGCCTGCTTAAATATGGGTCCCAAGTTCGGGAGCCTCAGTCCGAGGGCAGCCTGGACACTGCCTCCTCCTGCCTCCTGCGAGATTCATTTCTTCTGAAGCCCAGGATGGAGACTCCCCTGCTGCTCCTTTCCCTGTTCTCTAACCTGCGAGTGTCCTTGGGGCAAAAGGCAAGAAAAACAGCAGAGAAATGGATATGTTAGTAGCTAACTCTCTCCAGGCCTTATTTTTATCCCAGTTGCTGTCTCTGCAGTGACACTGGTCACATCTGGCCCAAGAGCAGTGAAGCCTGGACAGGCCCTCCCCCTGACCTGAGATGTCTCTGGTGTCTCCATTACTGACAGCAGCTGTGGTTGGCACTGGGTCTGGCAGCCTGAAGTGCAACCCGAAGAGAAACTGTCCCTGCTTGCCCCGCTTGGCTGTCACCCATCCTCCCACACAGCACTGAGAACAAGGGGCACCCACGCACACAGCCTGTGCTTGGAGAGGGTCAGCCTGAGAGCAATATGCCCAGCTCCAGCTCTTGGGTTTCAAACAGCCCCCAAACCTCATCCAACACCATAGCAGAAGCAAACTCCCTGCTGAGCCACAGGCACCACGTGGGCCACAACCTGCCTGAGAAAGAGAGAAATGCAAAAACCTGTCATCACATCTCCACTGTCCACTGGCTCCTTGAATGCCTTTGAGGTCCGGTGGGTGCGGCCCAGGGGCTCTGCTGTTCCCTGCCAGCTCTGTTTTCCTGAGGGAGCCCTGGCACCCAGCTCTCTGCACTTACAAAAGACTTTTTCTACACCCCCCTACTCACCCCCCCCCCCCCTTCATCTAACCAGAAGTAAGCAGAAGAAAAGTTGAATATGCATCTCGGGCCGTACATTCCCCGGTCCCAATATGGGAGACCTATTTAAACTTGATTGGCTGAAACTGGGTTGCCAGGTTAGGGAATGCTGAGCAAGAGTCTGAGTCAGAGTGGGTCTGGGCGATATGTGAATAATAGTTAAAGGTTCATCACAGTGTCCAGCCCATTGGAGCCCTGACCACAAATGCTGTCATACTTTTCCAGGGATGATGGGTAGAAGTCCTCCCCACAAAATTTATGAACACTGCAAGTAATCCCCTTAAGTCTGTTAAAAGACTGCAGTAAGATCTGAAAGTCATGCTAAGCTGAGGCTTATTCACAACAGGTAAAATACAGGAAACGGATGCTGACTTCACAGTGCAAGCATAGCTAGGCCATCTGAGAAGAAACAATTTGATATCCTTTCCAGTATATCTTCTACACTCATAATACTTTCAAGCTGGCTCCTAGGTGTCTGGTTACTCCATAAAGCTTAATGTTTTTTTCCTGGTTGTTAATCAGTTTCTTGAGATATTCCAAACCAGATATTCCCTTGTCACTGAAAAAGGTAATAAATTTAAATTGAAACTGTTCCTTTTAACAGGATTTTCCCTGTCAATTATGGCTTGTGACCCTCTTGATTTAAACAATTCAAAGAATGCTTTGAAGAGGTTGGATGACAGGTATCAGAAAGCAGAAAAGCAGCAAAGAGTATGCTTCAAGAGAGAAAAATCTCTCTGACACCATCTGCAGGTGTTCTCGAGAAGCTGGGAGAAACAGATCCTCTCCCTTCAACCATCATGCTGGGAACTTTGCTTGTCAACCAAGCACCCGAGTGCCTTGGAACGAGGAGATCCCAGCTCTCGCTCTCTCTTTGTCTTTCTCTCTTTCTTTTTCTCTCTAGGCATAGCTTTCTGAACCTGAATTTTATTAATTAAGCTTTAGTTAGGTTTCCCTAAATACTCAGTTAAACCAGGGTAATATTGTATTTGTTTTGGTTTGTCCTCCGCAAATCCTCCGGGAGACAGTGGCTGCATGGTACACACAGCCTTGCCGTGGGTCCTTTCTTATAAGTTTGCAGTCGGTCACATAGAAGTTGTCATTGCTGTAATACCTGATTTTAAGCCTCTTAGTCCCGGTCCATGTGCAGATGGCTCCTACTGTTGATAAATCTGCATGGATGAAGGTGATGAAGGGCTTGCATTTGGGAGTGATCATCACCTGTCTCTTCATCCTCCTGTTGCAGTAGGCATCATTGAATGGTGGGTGTGACGGCGTGTTGATGTGCTGCCTCTGGAGTGCGCCGTATTGTGACTCCCTGCTGTCTGCGCTCGGCCAGGAAGACATCGGCATCAGCATCGGGAACGTCAGCAGCTGACGCTGGGGCTTGGCATTGTGATGTCACTGCAGGGAGCAGCACTGTTGCCACAGCAACCAGGGGTTTCCCTCCCACAGGGCAAGGTGCTGAGTGCTGGGGCTGTGGGCGCCGCTGGTCTGGCCTGGCCTGGGAGTGGTACCAGCCTGGGACAACCTTAGCCCCTGAACTCTTTGGTCGTGTCCTCCTTTATTCTCCTTGTGGAAGGCTCCGCAATCGTGCTGTCATGCACCAGTATGTCAAATGCAAGGAAGACCAGCTCCACTGGTATTTAGGGTCCTGCCCCAGCCCCTGATGCTGAATCCCTGTGCAGAAACACTGTGCTGCCAGGATAGGGCTGCTGCTCCCTGCTGCAAGGCACTTTGTGTCTTTCCTGGGACACCCTGGCCTTGCTCTCAGGCTCTGGGGAAGCGCTTCAGCTTCAGGCAGGCAGGTCCTGCTGTCCATATGCAGGGCATGGTCTGGGCTCCTACTTGTCTCCATGGCTCTCGCGCCCTTCCAGGACCAGCTGCTCCCCCACCCGCCTGGCATTTAACAACAGGACTATCCCTGGTTCAGGAGGACCTGGTTAAACAGCAGCCCCTGGTGCCAGGACCTCAGGCCTGGTCTGATCACTGCGCTGTGGAGTCAGGGCACGTCAAGGCAGTGACTGGGGCTGGGAACAACCTGGCACTGCTCCCCAGAGCAGGGACCTGCTGAACAAATCAAGGCACCCCCAGGCTGATGGGGCTGAGTCCAGGGACTGTACAATTAAGTGCATTGACCCACCCCCCCTGAGGCCATCACAAGAGCATCCAAGGGAAGGGGTTGATCCCTGGTGGGGAAGGAAGTACCAGAGCTTTGACAGCACTGGGTCATAAGAAGATTCCCTGAATCCTCTGGGTCTTCATCGGCTTCCCCAGGCTCCTAAACTCCTTGGGCCTTAACCCCTTTAAGTCAATAGCCAGATGTCCAATATGTTCAGGAAAAGTTGCAAAGGGCCCTTGTAAAACGAGCACACACAAATGGTGTGACCCCATTTCCTGTTTATTTTCTGCAAGGCTTGTCTTCATTAAGCACCAGCCCTGCTCTGGGTTTCTCAGTGTCTTCGCAGACCTGCCCCTTCCTACCTGCTGAGGACACCAGGCATTAGCCAGAACAACCATGATGCCAGCACTGGCTTTGCTGTCCCTGCTGGCAGCCCCCCTGGGTGAGTGTCTGCTTCCGTGTAGGGCAGGGGGATGCAGAGGCAGAGAGAGAGGGTCCATTAGCTAACACTGTGTTCATATCTCTATTAGGTGTCCTATCCCAGATCACGCTGAAGGAGTCTGGCCCAGGGCTGGTGAAGCCCGGAGAGACCCTCAGTCTGACTTGCACCATGTCTGGATTCTGTCTCCTTCAATGGGTGGGAACAGGCACTGAAAGGAGCAGAGGAGGCCAGGTCCAGCCACACAGCACTTACCACGAGTAGCTCCAGACCTGGAGGGCTGCACTCAGGGAGGTCACCAGCTCTGCAATGGCCCAGCCCAGTCACCAGGGCTGTCAGTACCTGTGGGCAGAGAGGTGAGAAGATACAGCCCAGAGACAGTGAGAGGATGTCCCCAGACACCTAGGCCTCCCCAGCTGCTCCCCTGTCCCTCCCAGGTCCTTCCATCCCCTCCAGCACCTGCCACTCACCTGCACCAGGCACGTGCAAGGGAAGCCACAGCTGTGGGCCTGAGGCAGCACCAGGCACCTTCTGCACAGCCCCCAAGCAGCTCCTACACAGCCCCAGTACTGACCCACCTTCACCCTCTTTCCAGGGCAAATCCCCCCACCCACCCCCCACTGGGCAGCCCCTTGCTCCAGGAAAACCACACCTTCCTCCAGCCTTGCCTGGCCCCTCCCAGCTGCTTTCCTCCCTTAGTCCTCCTTCCACACCTGCGGCTGCTCACAGATGCAATGGGCAGAGCCCCCTCCTCCACAGCTCCTCCTTGACCTCTTCCTTGCCCCAGGGAAGCCACTGCCTTGCCACAGAGACCCTGGTGCAACCTCCATAGCCCATCCCCATAAGGGTCCTTCCCACGCTCCAGGCAGAACAGAGAGGCTGTTCAGGAAAAGCTGGGACACGGCCCATATTTCCCAGAGCAGCTGAGCTGAGATGATCACAGACAGGTGGAAGCTGGAGGAAGTCCAATCCAGGGCAGGATGGGGGCCCTGGTGCTGCCTGCCCAGACCCAGGCAGGTCAAGGAGGGCCAGCACTGCCTGTGGGGCTGAACGCACAGAGCATCAGAGCAAAGAGAGTCTCTTTCTTCAGAGGAAAGAGCTGGTCTCAAGCCAAGCATCCTGATAAGAAATCCTCTGTCTCCCCCTGCCCAGGGGCACCTGCAGAGACAATTCACTGCCTCTGGGGCTGGGCAGAGGCCACCTGACAGCACAGTTATTGCTCACCCCTCTGCACTGTTTATAACAGTCCCGGGAAAAACCATCACAATCCACAGATCCTGCACGTGTGTGCCAGCGCGTGGGGCAGCTGAGCCCGGGCACCAAATCCCCCGGGGGAAATGTGCATGTAAAAACAGACTGTCCCAGAAATAATAATTAAGGCCACTGACACCCAAACAACTGCAGGAGAACACCTTGTACTGTTACCAGATTCTATGTTACATGTCAGGTAGTGGCCTGAATTCACAAATGCTTGAACAAGAATAGCCCATTCACTGAAGACACCGTTTATTGAGCACAGCAATTAGCAGTTTCAAGCACACAACAAAGAAGAACACAAAAGCTTTGCCTAAACTAAGACACAGCCTAGTAAGACACAGTGACAACACATAACACTTAGCCCCATTTAAAAAGTAACAATATACCAAAAAGACACCAGAAAGCCTTGCCCAGGTCTTACATAATCCCAAGGGCAGAGCGTCTCCTTGCAGCCAGGGATTCACAAAGTCCTTCTGGGGGATCTGCAGATCTTAGGCATCGATGAGGAGATCCCACAGGCCTCATCTCTGCCTGGGTTTGTATGGGTGAGTCTACAGCTGCTTCTCCCCCTTGTGCCTATTGAACATAGCACGTTTTTTCCCGTCCCTCATGATACACATCCCTCATGAATTTTGTGTGTTCACTGTCTCTGTGTCTTCTCCGGTCCCTTACAGGTTGTACTTGGAAATGGAAATGTGGTTCCCTGCTTTCTCTGGTCACATCAGCCCAGGCAGTAGGAACCTTCCCCTGCTCTGTTAGCTCTATCTCTGGCACACACTTGTGATGATTGTGCCAGATCTTTGCCAAAATTTCCCCTCCTCCCTTGCACACCTATCATTCTAGGGACTGGTTAGAGTCCTTTGGGGCCCAACACGACACTGGATCCTTATTCCTCTCACACACAACTCCCACCTCATGTGTAGATACCTCAGCCAGTGACAGGCTCCTAGGCTTAATAACTGGGAACATACCTTTGTGCCCAATGCCTGCTAAGTGCCTTGCCTACCTCTTCACCACAGCTGGGATTGTCAAAGCTTCTCCAACACATTGGACACGAGTCCCAAGATCACAGGCAGGGGCACATGCCTGTGGGAACATCTGTGCTTGTGTGTTGGGCTCCTCAAGATCGTCAACTCTAATCACCTCATGGTCAACGCTGCCCACATTGCCACCCGCTATTACATTCCCCACCAATTCTGCTGTGTTCGTGAGCTGCAGGTCAAGAAGAGCATGGCTTGTATTTGCCCACTCCAGCACTTGCACCAGGAAGTCACCCCCAATACTCTCCAAAACCTTCCTGGAGTGCCTGCATACTGCTGTATTGCACTTCTAGCAGATGCCAGGGTGATTGAAGTCCCCCATGAGAACAAGCACCTGTGATCAGGAAACTTCTGGATTTCCTGACAGCTTTGGGGATGCTGCTTGGGACCTCCTTCCTCACTAAAGGTACAGCAGCATAGAGAGAAGGAGCAGGATAACTGCCAAGGGTGCAACCGATTGACTGGCAGTCAGACATGGTCACACACTGCGGTTTTCCTAGGACTACTCAAAGAATCCCCTGGGCACCAGGGGCACAGCACATTGCCCTTTGCTTTTCACAACCATGACCACCTCCAAACCAGGGGCACAACAGCTCTGGGCACTAAGATGCCCGCAGTGTGCTGACTCCTGGATGAGCCACCTGGGACAGGGACTCTCCGCACGCCCGACCCTGCATTATGGAAAGAGCATTGACACCATCTGGACTGAAGCCCTGCACTCACCTGCTGACTTCCAGCACAGGCTCAACAGTCACTGCCTGCTAGGACAGTCTCGCTACAACACTTTGGAGCCGCCTTGGAGATCCGGCCATAGGGTATAATGGGGAAGCGATAAAATACCTATAACTTTGTTGTTTTTTCTCCAATTAGGATGAAATTTTGAGGCATGGTAGACTCTGTGTAAGTAATGAAGCCTGCCAAGTTTCAAGTATATCAATGCAGTGGTTTGGGAGTAACATCACCCCAAATTCTTGAAAGCAAAACGCCTGTCACATCTATGTGTTACAACACAGTGGGGTGAAAACTGCAGGGCTGGTAACCCTTACTGAGGCCACAAAGCCTGCCAAGATTCAAGAAGACCAGCGCAGGAGTTTGAGGGGAACTCTGGATTGGATTGGATCGGATCACAGCCATCCAAAGTGGCCGGATCCAAAGCCGGATCAGATCGCTGCCGACTCGCACAGGCCGACTAGAAACCCATTACACAGTTTGCATCATGCGACCGCACACCTATCCCTATACCCGTACCCCCACCCACTGCCCTCCTCAGAGGAGCTAATCCTAAAAATCTCTATGCCGTACCCTCTCCACTGGATATATATTTCTGTATATATAGAAATAAATATTTTTGGAAGAAAAAAAAAAAAAAGTAGGTGGATCAGCCATGCTCCCTCTCCACCCCGTGGAGGTACAGGCTAGGGCTGGGCCAAGACCCCTTCCCTTACATGGCAGGATTGGAGCCAGGTTGCCCACTGCCCTGTGCTATGCAGCTGGATGGGGCCCACTTCCCCTGCCCTGGGCACAGAATTGGGTACCCTGCACTGGCCATCCAGCCTAGACGCCAAAAATGCTGAGCACCACTGGCACAGATGGCCATAAAAAATGAACTACAGAAGATTAACTGTGAATGTGAGGACAGGAAGAATTTGTATGCTGCATTTTCCCCCATTTCCATCATTTGCCCAATTTAATGCCAAGTGTCTATTAGCACTTCCCCTCTGGTGTGCTGACCCCACTGTCTCCCCTGTGCCAGAGACTGAGCCCCATGCAGAGAGAGCAGGGCCCTGTGCTGAGCGCTCCCAGCCTGGGGCTGCTTATACCCTCCTGGGAGCAGCATGCAAATCCCTGGCCAGGGCTACTGGTTAAATAGAGATCCTGTGTCCAGGAGCCTCAGTCTGTATCCAGCCCCTTGCTGCCTGCTGAGTCTCCCTTGTTACAGGGCAGCAGCAATGAACTCCTTATTCCTATTCCTGTTGTTTCTCTCTACTCCCCCATGTAGGTTATGAGGAAGGTTCAGGGGAATCCAGGGCTCTGGGGTTTCTCCATGGACCTTCTTTTTTACTTACTTTCTTTTTCTTTTAGGTGTGCTGTCTGATGTGCAGCTGGTTGAGTCTGGCCCAGGGGTGGTGAAGCCTGCAGAGACCCTCACCCTCACCTGCACTGTCACAGGTTACTCCATTGGCAGTAATGTCTATTGGAGCTGGATCCGGCAGCCTCCTGGGAAAGGGCTGGAGTGGATGGGGTTCATATATGGAAGCGGTGGTAGCACATACTACAACCCGTCCTTCCAGAGCTGCATCACCATTTCCAGGGACACTTCCAAGAGCCAGTTCTCCCTGCAGCTGCGCTCTCTGACAGCCGCAGACACGGCCACGTATTACTGTGCCAGAGACACAGTGACACAGAGCAGAGCAGGGGCTGTACAAAAAGGGGAAGCCTGTTCTTCTTACTGTGGCAAAATTACAACAGCCCAGACAAGGAAGTTTCCACCTGAAAACCTCACACACATGGAGGGAAACTCTCATAGGATCATCCTTGGCCATCTGAGGGTTGTTATATTTGGGCTTATAACATTCCAGACAGCAAAGGCCTGAGAGCTTCCCTGGTCATTGGACAAGACAGAGGTGATCAAGCAGTACATTTGACAAGCCACAGCCCCTCGGGTCTATGAAGTGAGCTGCCAACTCCCAAGAGCTTTCCCCAGAACCAAAGAAGGGACTTAGGAGCCAACTGCTTGTCCTGAGTGCAGCTGTGAAAGGCATTTCATCCTCCCACAGGTGAGGGAGGGAAGCATTGCACAGAGAAACTGCCCCTACTTGCCCTGCTTGGCTGTCACCCATCCTCCCACACAGCACTGAGAACAAGGGGCACCCACGCACACAGCCTGTGCTTGGAGAGGGTCAGCCTATGAGCAATATGCCCAGCTCCAGCTCTTGGGTTTCAAACAGCCCCCAAACCTACATGGCTGTTTGCCCCATTCTTCCCTGCAGGGAACCCAAAACAGCGGTCTCTCTTTCTTCTGGTCCCCGCCATCACCCTCCCATGACTGGGGCTCACTCTCTCTTCTTCTTCCCCTCTCCAGGGAGTAACTTTGCCCATGCTTTATTCTTCCCATAGGTCCCTGTTGACACTGGATTTGGACCCAGAACATATATGTTTGTTCCAGGTGGGCACAACCCTCACACTGCCACAACATCTGCCAGTCGATAATAGGCAAATTTATTGATACACAGTAAGAACAAAAAAAGCAACAAAACAAACAATTAAACAATTGTATCTCTACCAATCCTAGGGCTGTCATCAGAGTCAAAGTACATGTGGTTGAGGTGAGAAAACAGCCCCTTAACTATCTCACAGAGAGAAAGACTGAGAATCAGATAGCTACATCCCTCCCCTTTCCATGCATCTCTAAAAGTGCAGACAGTGAAGGTTTCCCAGAAGCCCTCTCTAAGGGTGGGAAAGAGGGAGGTGAGTGGAAGCAAGCAGGGAGGAGGTCTACCAGGCACCTAGCCGTGGAAGACTTTTATCCATGTTCAGTTCATACCTGTCCAATAAGGCTGATCTCCTTTAAGCTTCAGCTCCTGGACCCATTGGAGTAGCTGAGATTGCCACGTATCCTTAAGGAAGAGAGCAGCGATGCCTTGGGAATGCAGAGATAGGTTTATCAATGTGAGCTTTTCTGGTCAGAACCCTCATTATCTGTAATGTTGCATAAATTTGAGGGTCTGGTTCATGGAGTTTAAGCATCTGGGGCAGGCAGGAATAATGGGCTCTTTGATACAAGGGACCTAGACCCTCCTCTCCCTAGCCTCTAAGTTACAAGGCAGGTGGTGTTCCTCCTGCTCCATGGCTGTGTAACCAGCACTTCAGCATTTAAAAATGAACTAGCATTTGGCTCCAAGTGTCTACATCCTTTGGGCACCTATGAAAATCTCAGTCAAAGCCTGCATTTGTTTTTTTCTTTTTGATAAAAGAGATGAACCAGCTATAAAAAAATACTTGATCATTTTCTGCAGGTTTCCATACTCCCCATTGTCAACCTGCTTGAACATACTGCTTGGAGGGTGCCTTTAGAAGGGATTTCAGGAGCTCAGACCCTGCCCACACACTGCTTTGCCTCTCTTCTGACTGCTGAGGGTTTCTTACGTTAAGAAAACCAGCATAAAGGCTTCCCTGCTTGTCCTTGCTTTGCTTTCCTCTCTTCCCTGTGAGTGTCTCTAGGAAAAGGGGCAACTCTAGCAACAGGTGGAGAGACTGGTTCAGGGGCTAGTTCTCTCTCATATGTATTTCTGGCTCTTTCCTTGCACCATTTCCCTGCTCAGCAGCTACCAAGGAAAGGAGCTGAACCCCAGAGCTCTGCCTGCCCCTGCAGCACTGCCCAGCTCCAACTCCCAGGGAGTGTCCTGAGCTCAGGCCCTGCCACATCAACTCCCATAGGAAAGGGCTGGGAGAAGATGATTTTCTGGTTGCAGCACCCAGAATCCTGCAGACACAGACACCCCCTGGCCTGGAGCCAGGCAGGGCTCAGCTCCCAGCGGCTCTCACTGCCCAGAGAAGAAAGGCTCTCCAGGGGCCAGAGAGGACATGCAGAGAGAACCTCAGCCTCCAGCCCAGGGATGTCTGGCTCCTGGGGGAGGTTTCACTCCAGGTCTTCAGCTCTGAGGCCTCAACCTGGAGCCCAGGGCAGGGAGTCAGACACCTCTCCCCTCAGCTTCCTCTCCCAGCTGCGGGGCAGGAGCCTGCCAGACTCTGCAGCCTGCTGGAGCAGCTGGGCGATGGGGCTGAGTGCAGCTGGGGAGGTGATGATTAGGTCTCTTGTTAGCCCTTTCTGTGCTGCTGCTTTCTGGCCTGCCCCTTCCCTACCCCAGCTGGGCCTGCACAGGGCAGATTTCTTCATACAAGCTGCTCCCCTGCATCTCCCCAGCACTGAGTCCTCGTCTCTCAGTCCCGCCCAGCATGAACTCTCTCTGCAGAACATACCCAGTGCATGTGATGCCGAAGGAAACTGTCAGCATCAGCACAAGCCCTTTTCCTGCTTGGAGGGAGACCCCAGTTCTGAGTATCAGGACGGGACAGGGATCTCCATGGCCTGAGCCAGGCTGAGTTCCCCAAGGGAGAAGGAGGCACATAGTGAGGTTCCCTCTTTGCACACAAGGACCCCTGCATGCACACACATGCACTTATGTGCACATTCTCCAGGGTAGGTTATCATATAGACTCATAGAAATGAGGGTTGGAAGGAACCTCAGGAGGTCACCTAGTCTAACCCTCTGTTCAAATCAGGACCATCCCAGGCAAAAATATGTCCAGGTTTTCCGGACATGTCCTCTTTTTGAGTCCTCCTATCTCCATCCAGGTGTTTGTTTCTTTTTGTTTAAATATAAACACATATCTGGGATTTTGCTCTGCTGAGCATCAATGTCCCCATCCCCCCCAGCACTTCCTGCCTTGCCCTAGCAATGAGTTGCTTCAGGCTTGGCAGAGCTGAGCAGGAAGGGGTGATAGGAGATAGTAGCAGGGGGCTGCAGGTTGGGAGTGAGGGGCACGATCATGGCTTAGGGGGTGTCAGGAGTAAGCAGTAATGGCAGGGTCAGTGGTCTGCAGGTCGGGAGTAAGGAGCAACAACAGCAGGGCTGGGGGGGGGGGGGGTCTGTGCATTGGGAGCGAGGGGCAATGGCATGGACAGGAGCAGGGCAGCAGCACATCACTGCCCACCCCCACAGTCATATACCACCCCACTCCCAACAGGTGTCCTATTTTTTGAACCTGGAAATATGGTAACCCTATTCTATGCTGTCCCAGCCAGCAGGGGGGAGAAACAACCCCCTCCCCATCAGTTCTGCTTACAAAGTGCCTGCCTTTCTCCACCATGCATCTTCCCACCCCATGCTCTGGCCCAGCATGACCAGGCTCCAGGGCCCCATCCTGGAGCTAGACCCAATCCCTGCCACGCTTTCTCATGGTCCCTCACATTGACATGCTCATTCCTCAGACCCTGCACAGGAGCGGAGGATCTCACTGGTGCCAGGTGGATGCTCCTGGAAAGTGCCTCCCTGTGGAGCAATACCAGCCCCACCTGGCTCTGACCCAGCCCTGAGGCTCCATCCTGGGCTGCCCAGCTTCTCCCTGCTCATCCAGCATCTCACTCCCCTAAGAGATGTAGCTCTATCCCCACTGCAAGCTCCCAGGTCACAGAAAGAGGAGCTTAACGCCCTGAGGCAGCTCAGGGGCACCATGGTGGGGAAGTTGCTGGCCCTGGGGGATGCTCAGGGCACCAGGGAATGACCCTCCTGGGAAAGGTCCCTGCTGCAGATGCTGGGCCAGGACTGACCCACCATTGCTAGGCTCTGGAAACTCCACATGGGGAACTGAAGTCAATCTTTTGTCTGATCCAGGTGGGGGTCAGAGTGGAGGAGAGATCTGGTCCTTGTAAATTTGGGACCTGCACAGCTGGTGTCCATCTGCCTTTCCCCTGAATCCCTGTCTGTCACACATCCATCCCCATCACTGTTTCTGAGCTATGGGGCAGCAGTGGAAGGGACTGGGATTCAACCTGAGGGAAGGGGCTAAGGATGTGGGGACCCTTAGGCCAGGTGTCACCTCCCTCAGGATGGACCTGCTGACAATAGGGCCGTGGGGTTTGCTCTGAAGCAGCTAGGGTACCAGCACCAGGAGGGTGAAGGGGGAGAGAGGGGAACCACATATACATGCACATGCAATGCCTGGGCCCCTCCCATCTGTTCTAGGCCAGACCTCAGTGCAGCCCCTCTATGCAAATCCCAGCCCAGTTCCCTGCTGAAGTAGTCTTCCCAGGGCACTCAGGGCCACAGTGCCATAAAGCTGAGCTTCCCTCCCAGCTCTGGGCTCCCCTCCTGCTCATCATCATCCGTGATGATGCTGCTCTGCCCCCTGCTCGTCCTGGCCCTGGCTCCAGGTGAGTGCCTGGGGAGGCTGTGGGGGGTGGCAGGGACTGAGGAGTTTGGCAGAGTTGATGCTGACTGATCCCTGCTTTTCTAGGCATCCAGTCCCAGTCCCAGCTCCAGGAGTCTGGCCCAGGGGTGGTGAAGCCTGGGGAGACCCTCAGCCTGACCTGCACCATCACTGGTGGCTCTGTCACTAGCAGTTACTGGTGGAACTGGATCCGGCAGGCTTCTGGCAAAGGATTGGAGTGGATTGGGCCATGGACTGGTAGCACAAACTACAACCCAGCTTTGCAGAACAGAATCACCATCTCCGTGGACTCCTCCAGCACCAAGTACTACCTGCGGCTCAGCTCCTTGATAGCCACAGACACTGCCATGTATTACTGTGTCGGCAGCAGCACAGTGACACAGAGCAGGGCAGGGGCTGCACAAAATGGGGAAGTGGATTCTTAACAGGCAGCCCTGGCAATTTCCCTTCTGTGACAGAGAAAGCAAGGGACATGCACAAAGTACAAGAACAAGAGCAAGCCCAGGCTGGCACTTCCTGGGAGCTCAACTTCACAGGGAAGACTCACACCCAGACTCAGGCTTGAGCGTCTCTGTGTCTGGGGCAAGGTCAAGACCCCTGCACCCTCTACCTGGTCTCAGCCCCCACCCTCCCTGCCCACCCCACCCCTAAGCTGAGAAGTGGGACACCCCTTCCCTCTGACCAGTTTCAGCCTGGCACCCCTGACATGCACATGTGCACAACAGGGATGCGATACACACATGCACACAAAGCGGTGATGTGTGCGTGCCAGCATGCACAGGCACAAACTCAGACAAAAACACACATACACTGAAAATGAAGAATCATTTTTGTACAACCTCCACAATGGCCCAACACTACAGGAAAAAGAGAGTGAGTGGGAGATGGAATAACCCAGAGCCTGGCATGGGACAGAGAGGACAAAGCAACTGCATGATCCAGGCAATGGGCTGGCACTGGCCTGACCCCACTCTACAACGCCCCTCCCTGTTTTGGCTTCCCCAGCCCACTGTTTTGCACAAGCTGCTGCCTGATCCTTTCCTCCCACGTTGAGTTCATCCAGTCCCACAGCAAAACCCCTTTGCACAGTCCTGAAAGGACTGAACTCAGTGCCCTGTTGAAACACACAGCAAGGCCTATGTGGGCATCGCCCCAGGAGCATGGAGTGATTCAGCTTTGCAGAAAGGGGATGCAATGCATGGTGCTGATGTCTGTATATCAAGATCCCATGCACTCCAGCCCCTTCCAGGTAACCCATTTAAGTGCTCTCTGGGGAACTAGGCTCATAGTCTGCCATGACACCCTGCAACACATTGGCACCTAGTAGTGACCTGAGCTGGAACTACAGGGTAAGGGCAGAGCAAGGCAGAATAATGATCATTCAGGCACTAAGGGGAGAGGTGGATGGACAGAGAGGATGGAGTGGGCACAGAAAGGGCTCTTCCCTCCACAACATACCATTGTGGGATCAGAGGATGAGAAACAGCAGAGAAGGAGCCAGCCCCTGAGACTGCTACAACCCCATTTGTCCCTGCAGGAGGATGGGATGAGCTGCACCAACCCAGATCCTCCTGGTAGCTCTTATACTCTCCAGCCCCAGGGAAATAACTGAGCTGGATGCACCACATACATAGAGACACCCCCCCAGGAGTTTCATCACTATTTCCTGGATCCCAGCAGCTGAGAAACTTGACCCCTCCCTTCTCCTCCTCTCTCCCCAGTCACAGCTGCCTGCACCTGCTCTTTTCAGTCCTTTCCCTCCTGGCCCTGTACATGAGATGAGACATCTCATGGACTACCAATGTCAGGGGCTCACCTGCTCTGTGCATCTCTTGCAGGGGGCATCTCTGAAGTGCAGCTGGAGCAGCAGGGAATGGAGCTGGAGTCTGCCTCACTCACGTGTGTTGTGTCTATGGTGCTGCCCTTTGGGAATCACATTTGGAGCTGGATCTAGCAGCCTCCTGAGAAGGGGCTGGAGTGACTGGGGATTATCTGAAACAACAGAAACCTGTGGTAGGATGCAGGCTTTAGGAACTAAATCAGATTCACCAGCGATGACTCTAAGAACCAGGTGCATTTGCAAACGAACAACATGGGAGCAGCCAACATGGCCACGTACTACTGTGCCAGGGGAGCAGTGGCACAGGACAATGGGCTTTCCATACAAAAACCCTCCTGCCCCAAGTGTGAGTACGTCCTGGCACTGACACATCATCATATTCATCTGTAGTAAGACATGCAGAGAAGGGACTCGCCTTTCAGACAGACTCACCACCTCTCCCGTGTCTCAGGGCTGTGCATTTCTGCCCAGAGCCTTGGGTGAAATACAGCCATTTAGGAGCCCAGGGACACTACTGCAAGGCCTTTCCTGAGGTATGGACATCATAGCACTGCGATCCTGGGGCTGCCTGCTCCAAATTCCTTATCACGGCCTAGTCCCACTGGGACTCCAGCAGCCACCAACATCAGCCCAGGTCATCAGAAATTTACATGTGACAGACATAGTGGGGAGCTTTATGATCTCCTCCTCCCACCCACTAGCAGCATGCACAACCCAGTACTTATATAGACTTAACACTGCACCAGCCAGCGCGACTCATATGCCTGACCCTTCTCCCAACTCTGATCCTTTGGAAAAGTTATAAAGAGGGAAAGAGACCATGGGCTTTCTGCTAAAAACCTGACTCTCCTGTTGTCTGCTTTCCTGCAAATCTATCCTGAGGGGGGAACTGGAATTTCTAAATACTCTGTGCCTCTAAGAACAGCACCACGCGGAGAGATGATGAAAAATATTTAGGTGCCCAATACCCAGTCATTCCAGAGAGATGTGTAAAAGCCTCCCATCACCTGTGCCCTCCCACACAGCAGGACTGCACCCAGTGAAGCCAGTGACCCTGACTCTTTGGGAATCCCACCAGACCCCTCTTGTCATCCATTGACACCTTGCTTCTCTGAGGCTGTACCCCAACCATGGACATAGCATGATTTCACAGATGCTGACAGGGCAGGACTGAGCTGCAATCTGGACTCCTCACTGGAGAAGCACAGGGATTCCCTTTGTTTCCAGAAGCCCATGTCCATTGCAATAAAAGAAGAAAAAGGCCCCGGTGACTGTAGGACAAATGAGGTGTCTCTTCCCCTCCTTTAGAGCCTGAGCAGTTTTTCAATACTGGCCCTATGAGCCCAACTCCTTTAGGGACTTCAGCCCTTTCTACCAGATACTTCTCTGCCTCCAGAAACACCCAAGGACCTTGGAAAGTCGGTGCTATTTTGGCACAGGACCCATCTGGGACTCTGGGGTGATAAATCTTTGTACTTCAGAGCAACTTGCTTCCCCATACACACATCAAAGCCCATGAGCTCTGCATGGAGGTCATATGAACTGCAGAGAGAAGTCGCTCCAGTTTCTGCTCAGGCCGTTCTTCCTGCTCCTCTTCCCAGGCCTCCCTGAAGCCCAATGGGAAAGTCAGCTGGTAAGTAGATAGGGCCCAGTCTGATCGACTCAATGACACTTATGGGTTTGCTTTCCATGAGGGGAGCAGAGTGCGTTGCCCAGCTTTGTGGGACGTGCAGCTCAAGTGCAGCTGAAATGGGCTGGGCAAATATACTACAGATCCAGCTGGAGCACAGACTATACCAGCACCTTGAAAGGCAGAATCACCATCAGCCAAGATGCCTCCAAGAACCAGTTCTCCTTGCAGCTGCGCTCCCTGACAGCTGCATACACCAGCATGCATTATTGTGCCAGGGAAGACGCAGGGCAGGGCAGGGGCTGTGCAAAAAGGGGACGTGATTACGGTGCAGTACAGGGACATGACTGCCACACACACAGTGCTGGGGGCCTCCAGAACTCAATGACCACTGCTTTGTCCTTTTGGGGTCTTTTTATCCTGGAGCCACAGCATCCTCCACCTCCTTGGTCTGGGGGTTAGAGGCAAGAATCAGGTCTGTGAGAGGAAAAAGAGAAGCAGCAGCTCCAGGTACAGAACCATAAAGACTCTTTCACACAAGCCGCCCATTGCCACCTCCACACTTAGGGCTCCTCCACAGCCATGCCCAGTGTGTTCCCTCCTCCCATGTTACACAAGGAAAGAACCAGGGTGATTTTAAACACAGCATCAAACCCCTGGGCCTGGTCTGCTAGTTCGTGAGTCTGATAGTACATCCTTTGGACAGGATGATAAAGATGATAAAGACAGTCACGTCTGGTCCCCAGTGCCTCTGCTAACCTCACCCTGCTCACACAGGGGCACCTTTCCACCACCCCATGAGATCCAGAGGTGATTGCTCCCGCCCCACAAGCATCATGGACCTGGTCCTGGCGTCTCTGAGATCTCAAGCCTCAGATAAGTCCCACAGCCATGCCTGATCCAGGACAGTAGGTCCAGACAGACCCAAACATCTTGTGAGAGATGCCTGAAGAGAGTTGCTGCTACCCTGAGCAGCGTGGTGAGAGCCACGGGCTAGAAAGCGACAGCGCCCACAGTCACAAAAGCCCAGCAGAGGCAGGGTTGGGATCTGAAGGACCACAGCCAAAGCCAGGGGTCTGCAGTGACCAGAGAGGGAAGTGGACCTCTAGGGCTTTTCTGAGGAGCAGCCTAAGTCTCTGCCCAAGCCGCTTGTCACAGTCATACAGCACTGCCCAGGGAGACCCCTTGGCCCACAGGAGAGTTGGAAATCTCCAGGCCCTGGGCCCCTGCCCGCACACAACCACCACCGGGGACGCAGAGAAATGCTAGGGTAGTTACATCCTGGCCACATGCACACACACACGCTACCCAGAGCAGACACAGCCAGAGCTGTGGGCAGGAGTCAGCAGTGAGACACCTTCCTGGAGAGCCCATGGCACTGACCTGAGGGACAAGGCACTTTTATAGCTGAATCCCACAAGCCTTTGTAGGAAGGGCTGGGGCAGGAAAGGGGCTGGGCAGGACAGAGATGCAAATCCAGGGCCTCGGCCCCTGCATAAAGCTGACACAGGTTCAGCCTCTGAGTCAGAAGGGAGCAGGGGGACACGTGGTCTGGCACTGCCCATCAGTCTCTGTTCAGCCCCAGAGAGAAGATGACATCTTGGGGGAAGTTTATGTTCCTCCTGGCAGCTCTGCCATGTAATTACCCAGCCCCCGCCCTTCCCCAGGCTCCTCACAGACCCCAGGGAACCTCCTTCCCCTGACATGGAGCAGGCTCAGATCAGCAGGATGCTTCCCCATGGCTCCAGGGGCTGTGGGGCAGGTCCTGCAGGGATGCGATGCTTACAGAATTTTTCTCCCCAGGTGCCTGGTCCCAGGTGCAGCTGGTGGAGTCCGGAGGGGGAGTTCAGAAGCCCGGGGGGTCTCTGCGCCTCTCCTGCAAAGCCTCAGGATTCACCTTCAGCGACTACTACATGGAGTGGGTTCGCCAGGCTCCTGGGAAGGGACTGGAGTGGGTTGCAATGATTCGCAACCCAAGTAATGGTCTCACAGCAGAGTACAACAGCGCCGTTAAGGGACGATTCACCATCTCCAGGGTGGAGTCCAGCAGCACTGTATACCTGCAGATGGATAGCCTGAGAGTCGAGGACACAGCTCAGTATTACCGTGCCAGAGACACAGTAATTTCAAACCTCCTGGGCGTCATACAAAAACCTTGAATAGCTGTGGGCTGTTCAGGCCAGCAGAGAGCAGCAGACACTGTCTTACCAACACTAAAAGGCTGAGACCAGCTCCAGGTGCCCCTCAGCTCCCTAAAGCTGCCCCCTGGCATTGACCTGCCCCCTGCACTGATCCATCAAAGCACATTGTATTTGCCCTATCCTAGGCAATCCCTGAGTCTGGGTGCATTCCCCAGCTCTCCTTTAACCCTGCTCTACATACAGGCACTGACAGACCCCAGGAAACAGAGGTGTCTGTGGAGACCCCTCGCACATCTTCTCTCCCCTCATGCTGGTGCCCCCACAAATGAAGCCAAGCTGCACAGGGCCCACCTGGGACTCAGAGGCACAAAGATTTATCACCCCAGAGCAACCTGCTCTCCCATACACACATCAAAGCCCATAAGCTCTGTACTGAGGCCATATGAGCTGTAGAGAAAAGGAGCTTCAACTTCTGGTCATGCCTTTCTCTGGGCTCCCATACCCAGGCCTCTGTGAAGCCCAATGGGAACATTACCTTGTAAGCAGACAGGACCCAGGCTGATCGACTCAAGCAAGGTTATAACCCACTGACTAAGCAACATGGAGGAAAAGCAACCCCTGGAGGGAACAGAGCATGCTGCCCAGCTTTGTGGTATCTGCAGCTCATTGCCGGAGTCAACAGATAGCAGTTGCTGCCTGCAAAAGACCATGGGAAGAGCAGCTGGCCTTGTCCTGGGCCCCTGGGAGACTCCCAGACCTGCACATTCCCTTCAGGAGCTGGGGCTGGGGATGGCAATTCACAACTACCCTGGCCACCCAAACCCATGAGCAAAATGGAGAAACTGGCTTTGGAGCCCATCATGCCTGGCCTTTCACCACTCCCTCTGCTGACTGGATCCAGCTGATGATGGGAACCGGATACAAGTGAAAGCAAGTTCTGGAAGTTAAAGCAGCATGGGCAAGATCTCATAGATTCATAGACGCTAGGGCTGGAAGAGACCTCAGAAGATCATCAAGTCCACCCCGCTGCCCCAGGAGCAGGAAGTCAGCAGGGATCATAGGACCCCAGCAAGATAAATATCCAAATGTCTTTTGAAGGCATTCAAGGTAGGCGATTGAATCGCCTCTGGCGGCAGGCTATTCTAAACCTTGGGGGCTTGGACAGTAAAGTTCTTTCTTATGTCCAGCCTGAAACAGTCATGGAGGAGTTTGTGACCATTCAACATTGTCATCCCTTGGGGCGCTCTGGTGAACAGACATTCTCCCAGAACCTGGTGAGCACCCCTGATAAACTTGTAGGTGGCCACCAGATCACCCCTGAACCTGCACTTTTCCAGGCTAAAGAGTCCCATAGATCTCAGCCTCTCATCATAAGGTCTGTATTCCTTACCTCTGATTATGCACGTGGCTCTCCTCTGCACTCTCTCAAGCTTCTCCACATCCTTTTTGAATTGTGGAGCCCAAAACTGAATGCAGTACTCTAGCTGCAGCCTCATCAAGGCTGAGTACAACGAAAGAATGATGTCCTGGGATTTGCTTGAGAAGCATCTATGGATGTAAGCCAGCATTTTGCTCACTTTACTAGCCGCAGCATCACATTGAAGGCTCATGTTCATCTTGTGGTCAATGATGACCCCCAAGTCCCTTTTGTCCGTAGCGCTAGACAGCGTGGCACTGCCGAGCCTATAAGCATGCTGCAGGTTTTTCCTCCCAAGGTGGAGAACCTTGCATTTTTCAGTGTTAAACACCATCAGGTTCTTGTCCACCCATTTCCTGAGCCTGTCATCCTTCTGTCCTCAGGTGTGGATGCTGTACCCCAGAGTTTGGTGTCATCTGCAAACTTGGCGAGTCTGCTTCTGATGCCAATGTTGACATCATTAATGAAGATGTTGACCAATACAGGCCCTAGGACAGAGCCTTGAGGGACCCCACTGGTCACAGGATACCATGACGATTGACTTCTGTCAACCACCATCCTCTGGGTCTAACCATGGAGCCAATTCCCCAGCCAGTGGATCGTTGTGAGGCTGAGGCCGCAGTTGGCCTGTTTTGCCAAGAGGTGATCATGGGATACCAGATGGAAGGGTTTTTTTAAAGTCAAGATATATGACATCAATCCAGGTGATAGGTCACCTGGTTGTAAAAGGAAATAAGATTGGTCAGGGAAGACCTACCCGCAACAAACCCATGCTTGCTGTCCCTCAGGATGTTGCCATTGGCCAGTCTGTTAAGGATGGCCTCTCTGATAATTTTTTTTCCAGGACCTTCCCTGTGACAGAGGTCAGGCTGATGGGCCTGCAGTGTGCCAGACCCACTTTCCTCCCTTTCTTGACCATAGGCACTGCATTGGCCTTCTTCCAATCTTCAGGCACGTCACCAGAGCACCAGGAGTTTTTGAAGATCCGTGCCAGAAGTTGGGCTATGATGCTCGCCAGCTCCTTGAGTACTCTGGGGTGCAGATTGTCAGGGTCAGCTGACTTGAAGGTAGCCAGCTTCTCAAGGTGTTCCTTCACAAAGTCAGCATTGATGGAGGGTAAGGGATCTCCCTCACCCTAGTCTGTGTTTTCACACCAGTTTCCAGCTACCACTTACACCAGCCCTATCCCAAGAGGACGTGGCAGCCTGCAGGTCACTCCTTGCTGTGACCCAGCAGAAGATACTGGGCAGAAGATGACCTGGGACAGAGGCATTGAGTAGGTAGGGGGGTCTGGGGGCCCTGGGCCCCTTCAGAAGAGCTCTGTCCCCTGAAATATGTAAAACTTTCCTCATGTCCATCATCTTAGCCCCCCTACCCACAGCAAAAAATAAAAGTAAGTGCCTATGACCTGGGAACTACCCTGCACAGGGAAGGAGACAGGCTGCCTGGTGCCAAGCTGCCTACATCCCTTAGGGTTTGGGCAGGGGGAAAGGTCACAGGATCTAGGAGGGCTTAGGGAATCATGGGGAAACTGGGCTCCCAGTGCTCCCTCCTCTGAGAATCCCCGCATGAGGGCCCTGCCAGGCAAAGGTGATCAGGAATGTAGTCCACCTGGGAGCCCAAACTGCAGTTTTTCCAACTAAGACCTCACCCAATAACCCCAGGTATCTTACCATTTCTTGGACAACCTCAGCTGCAGCATTGCTCCCTCGCTGCTGCATGAAAGAACTTTTTTTCTTCTTTTTTAAAATCTTTTTCAAGGTCAAATCAGTTCAAAATTCAATTTGGCAAAGCCCAACAGTCAAACTCCTAAATTTGGGGCTAAGGCCCCTTACTCCCCTGCTTGGGCAGAGCCAGCAGCCCCATTCTGCAGTGTAGAAGGTTATCAGTGAAGGGCAGGGGCCTCAGGGTACCTGGGAACAGGGTCCCCAGTGCCTACACCCGTACCACTGGGGCAGCAACACTACCCCCAGGTTAACTCATTGACAGTGCAGACCCTCAGTCAGGGACAGCAGAGACACAGAGGAGACTGAGAGGGAAGGGAGGGGGCAGGGAGGATCCCTCTAACAAGTAGTGAGTATCTACATGGTGACCGCACAGTCAGGACCCCACATACAGGACTTGCATTCAACCCCTCTGGCCCAGTCCTCCATCGCACTGGACTCTCCCATTCCCAGAGATGGTGCTAGAGGGCTGGAGTCAGAATGGGGCTCTAAGAGGAGCAAGAGATGGACATCCAGTGCTGCAGAGGCCTCATAAATTCTGGCAGCCTCTGGCCCTGCAGGGCTGGAATTAGCAAGGAGTGACCAGGGGCCTGTGCCCCCCCTGCAACCCAGCACTATGTCAGCCTGGGGATCTCTCCTCTTCTTCCTCGCTGTCCTGTCAAGTGAGTCCTGAACCCCCTACCACACCTCCCTGCAGAGCCCTGGGGAACAACAAATAATAATCCTCACCTGATCCAAAGGCCAATGGAAAATATGCAGTGAGTGCCCGCCTGGCTCCATGGGTTTTGGCATAGGATGGCAGGGACAGGACCCCAAATCATGATCTTTTCTCCCCAGTTTTCCAGTCCCAGTTGCAGCCTGTGGAGTCTGGAGGGGATGTGAGAACACTTGGAGAGTCTCTGCCCCTCTTCTGCAAAACCTGGAGAGGCTGGAATGGGTCACAAGTATAAGTACTGCTACTGCTAACCTCACCATACACTACAGTGCTGTGGTGAAGGGGCAAATCACCATCTCCAGACCAGAAACGACTCCAGCAGCCCCTTGTACCTATAGATGAACAGGCTGAGAGTGGAGGACACAGCCTGTTGTCACTGTGCAAAACGTCACAGTGATGAGAAGCCTTCTGTGCCTAATACAAATACGAAAACCTCTGTGCAAAGCTCCAGCCAGCTCAGGTCCAGCAGCGAGCAGCAGACACTGCCTGAACAGATCAGCAGGCACATTCCTGCTTCTGGGCTCCAGCCCCTTCCATGGGCAGTGGGAATGACACACAGTGGAGAACACAGATCGCCTGGTTCCTGCCCAGCTGGGCAGCAGCAGCCTGGTCTGAGCACCCATCCTCCTCCTTGCAGCAGCCAGCTCAGACCCAGCCAGCCAGGAGACCCCGGGCCCTGGGGAACCGCCCCAGCACCTCACACAGCCAGGGACACACAGCCTGGGACTGCTTGCAAATGTCCCAGACAGACTGGATGGGACTTCTCCAACACTCGCACCCCTGGGAAACACCCACAAGCTGTGACACAGGGAGGAGCAATGCTGGATGCAGCCTCTGGCTGGTGGGTGCTTGGAGTCTGACCAGGACAGTCCCAGATCCCCACAGCTGGGGCCAAGTGTGACCAGGGAGGAGACAACCCCAGAGAAGGAACCGGCCTTGCTTGCAGGGGGTGCTCCAGGGAGCCTCAGTGACTCTGCTCTGCAGATCCCACCCATCTGGCCTGGGCACCAGGCTCCCAGCTCCCTCAGCCTCGGGCAGTCACCTCAGCCTGAGCAGCTTGGCCAACACTGGAGCGTGCAGCCTGGTCAGAGCTGCAGCCCCTCCCTCAGGCAGATCCCTGTGCTTCAGCTGCACAGCCCCTCCCTGTACAAGAAACAGGACAGAAAACAGCCCTGCCCTAGCCAGAAGCATCAGGGACCCAGCATGGCCATGGGCAGTCAGGGCTTGGTGCTGCAGAGGGATGGACCTGGGAGTCAGAAGCAAGCCAGGGCAGGAAGCAAGGGGGCATGGAGCAGTCAGGAGACCTGCGCTTCTCCCCTGGAGCTACACAGAGGAGTCTGTCCTGCTCAGCACCCCATGCTCATGCAGGAAACGCATCCAGCTGGGGACACTGAGACAGCCACAGCCAGGCCCTCCCAGGCCCTTGGGGCCCATGGTGGGGGTGAGGGGCATCCTTGTGCAGCCCTGTCTTTTAACACAAAGGGGTGATGGGACAGCTGCCTCTCCTCAGGGGTCATGTCCAGTCTGTCCTAAACATGGACAGAGCGAGGCCCTGGGGTCATGGAGAGACACAGTGACTTGGTGCTGTCCTCTGACATGACCGAGACCATGGGCCATATCTCCATGCCAGTCAACAGCAGGGCCAGTCCTGGGCATACCTGCAGGGACCAGTCCAAGGACTGCTGAGAGCAGCTGCAGGAGACCCTAGCTGAACAAGAGGATGCTGATAGGACTGGGCCTCCTGCAGCCTGTACACACACAGGGCAGGATGGGGCTCCCCAGCCCTGGGCTCTGCTCTGGGAGATGCCCCATCATGCAGCACTCAAGGGCAGCTTCAGCACTGCCCATACCCTGCAGGTAGAGGGGAAAAGTCCTGGGGAAACCTGAGTTACTCCAGTAGGCCTCAAAACACCCAGGGGTTGGGGCTTTATGCAGCTGTGCAGGACTAGGCTCCAAAGCCTGAACCACCCCAGGATACTCAAGTTTTCTACAGGCATCAGAAAGATTTAGGTGCCCAAGGGTGTGCCAGATGGGTTGTATCCCTGACTGACCTGGCCCTTCTCCTATCCCACACACCAGAAGAGTGCACATGCACGTGTTGTGATACAGATGGACACACCAGATCCGTGCGTGCAGCATTCTCCCCCACACACACTCACCACAGGGCGGAGACACCCCGCACACCTGCATGGGCAGAGATAAGTACAGAGCAAATACAAAGGACCAACTGTGCTGTTAGGAAAGGAAGTAATTTTATGCTCTTTTTTTCCCCAATTCCATCATTTGTCATCTCAAATGAGAGCCAGTTCCCCAGACAAGAAGGAAATTCACAGCATTAAACCCTCACACCCTGGGATTCCCTCCCCCTGCAAACAAACATGTCCAATTTAATTAGAATTTTTTGTTCTGGGGGTATCACTCCCTCACCTGTTATGAAATAGGTTGCCACTTCTGCCCCAGGACAGGGATTGTCTGAATAAAGTTGCATCCCCAGGTTCTGGGGCTCAATCCACCAATTGCACATTGAAGCAGCATGGACCCATCCCTCACAGAGCGCTCACAACACCACACCAGGGAATGCATTTTTTGCTGGGAGAGAAGGAAAGGCCCAGACCATGGAAGATTTTGCCTTGATAAAATCTGGCCAGAGGCAAATCCAAAACTCCTGTGGGTCTTTCTTTGTTTATCCAGGCTCCAAAACCCCTTGGCTCTCAGAGCCCCTTTAGTCAACAGCCAGATTGGCATTATGCTCACTAAGCTCTGCAAAGAGCCTAATAAAACAAGCACATGCAAAAGGTGCAGCCCCATTTCCTGCTCAACTCCTGTAAGGTTCCTCTTTAAATACCAGTCCTGGTTCTCAGTATCTCAGTGTTTGCCAAGACCTGACCCTCCTGCCTGTTGGGGACACTGGGCATCAGCCAGAATGGCCATAACACCTGCACTGGCTTTGCTCATCCTTCTAGCAACTCCCATGGGTGACTCTCTCCTATGCTGGGGGAACAGGGAAATAGGAAGCAGGATGAGAGTGTCCACTAGCTAACACTGTGTTCAATTCTCTGTTAGGTGTCCTGTCTCAGGTCATGCTGAAGGAGTCTGGCCCTGGGGTGGTGAAGCCTTTCCTCATAGGGCTTGGCCTGCAAAACCTTAACCATATGAGTGGCCCTCCTCTGGACCCTCTCGAGGTTACCCACATCCTTCTTAAAGTACAGCGCCCAAAACTGGATGCAGTACTCCAACTGCAGTCTGATCAATGCTGCACAGCGTGAAGTACCACCTCCTTGGCTCTATTTGTTATGCATCTGCTAATGCATGATAAAGTGCGGTTAGCTTTGCTGATGATTCCTGTAGGAAGCTGGGGTACCTAAGGGTGGCTGTGTTACCCCCCCAAGGTCCTTAACCGTGCCAGTCCTTCACCCTACAAGCACCCTTGTTCTCGCCCGCCACATCTTGTTGGTATAATAAATATAGGGAGCCTGCCCTTGAGCTTTACTTTTGGACACGGTTGGGCTAGATCCTATTAACCCCGTTGTTTATACCCCCCCCCCCCCACCTTTGACGTCCTGCTTCACTGTGGATGGTTCCTGAGCCTCTCAGCCTTATGGGCCGTATGCGTAGCTCCAACCACTCCTTTACCATGCTCCAAGCCTCACAGATGATACAGGCGTTGTCTTGCCTAGGCCTCTTATTAATTTGTCTCCTTGCCCTCGTTGGGCTCCCTGCAGCCCTGTCTCTGTGCAGTGCCCTCCCTGGCGCTGGGCTCTTCGCAGCCCTGTCTCAAGTGTGGTGCCCTCTCTGGCGCTGGGGTCTGTGCTCCCCAAGTCTGAAAACTCTCTGAAATACAGACTTCTTCCACCTATAAACTATCACCAGATATCTGCTGTACGTGCATGCTGCTCCCCAAGCCAGGCAGGACGTTCCTGGTCCAGGTCTCCTCTTACTGCTCTTACAGGCCCTCCCTGGGCTTCCAGGACACAGGTATCCATGCAGGGAGTATCTCTAGCCTGGGGAGAGGGAAGTTGGGTTGTTAGTTTCTAAGTGTCCCCCAGGAACCCCTTGTCCAGGCAGGGCCAGGAGACAGAAACTTTGGCTCTGTGTCCTGCTACTGGGCACAAGGTATTGCCTGCTTGGCAGAGACAAAGCTGCTGGGGCTCAGCATAGGCTTGACCCCCTTGTCTTGTGTGGGGGCCAGGCCAGAGTCGTTAGGGCAGGGGGGGCAGGGGTCTGAAGGGAACAGGATTCCTAGGGGCTAGAGAGAAAGAGTAGGTACAAGTGGGAGGAACAAGGCCAGAGAGAGAGAGAGAAAGCAGGCAGAGATGGAAAAAGAAGCTGGTTGCAAAGCAGAGTGGGTAGCTGAGCCGTGAGGGAGGGCAGAGAGGAGAGACAGGCCTCCTGGGCAGGGCTCTTCCCCAGGGGCACCACTAATGCAAATCCCAGCCCTGAGTTCCCTGGTTAAATTCCAGCTCGTACAGGGCTATGGTACCAGCCCTGCAGGAGGAACTGGCAGCTCTGGGCAGACACTGCCTCTCTCAGCACATGATGGCATCATTATGGCTGTTCCTTTCCTTCCTCTCCCTCCTCACCCCAGGTTGGTGTCTCTGGGGGCTGTTCCCTACAATCAGTCTTGCTATTCACTCAGTCGGGAACGCAGCTGCTCTCATCCCCAAATATAAGATGAGTTGTTCACTCCAGCCTTTCTGTTTCCAGGTGTGCTATCCCAAGGGCAGCTGGTCCAGGCCAGCCCTGGGGTAGTGAAGCCTGGAGAGACCCTCACCCTGACCTGCGCTGTCTCTGGAGAATCCATCACTACAACCGACACATGGTGGCACTGGATCCGTCAGTCTCAAGTGACAGGGCTGGAGTGGGTGGGACACATTTTCTTTGATGGCAGCACCAGCTACAAGTCAGCCTTGCAGAGTCGAATCTCCATCTCCAGAGACACCTCAGAGAACCAGTTCTCCCTGCAGCTGCGCTCCCTGATGGCTGCAGACACCGCCACGTATTACTGTGTAAGAGTCACATTGACTCAGAGCAGGGCTTGGGCTGTGCAAAAAGGGAAGTGGATTATGTACAGCAAATCAAGCCAGATTCACATGGACAGCCAAATCCCTTCATTCACACATCCCTTCTGAAGGCTCCCCAATTTCTATGCCCACCATTGCTACCTGGACTCCCCACCAGGATACTCTCGCCCATCCAGAGGTACTGAGTTAAAGACAGACTCTCACCCTGACCTGCACAGTCAATGATGCATCTGTCATTAGCAGTAACGCCTGGAGTTGGCCTTGGCAGCTGCCTGGGAAGGAGCTGGAGTGGACAGGGTCTCAATAAACAGACAGCAGCATCATGCACCACATCCCCCTTCCTGAAGCCTGCAGACACCACCTTGGATCACTGTGTCTGTGGTAGTGTCATGGGGACACAGACCAAAGGCAGGCTGGGCACAAAGGCAAAGGGATTCTGCATAAGCATCTTTCTCAGTGGATGTTGGGGCAAGGCCAGGTGCCATCCCTTGCTCCTCCATCCTGCCACAGCCCCTCCCAGGGCAGGTTGGGGCCACCACACCTGCAGCTGGGCCACAGCTAGGGGAGGTAATTCGTTCTTTCATTAATCATCCTTTGGCTGCTCCCAGTGAGGTGGGCCTGCCCCATCTCATCCTGCAATGGACAGGGCTGGTTTAGCCACAGGAAGAGGAGAAAGTGCTTTATCTCCTGCATTCATAGATTATAGAGTTGGAAGGGACCCAATGGATCATCGTGTCCGACCCCCTGCCCCTGGCAGGAAAGAGGACCGAGGTCAGATGACCCCAGCCAGGTGACTATCTAGCCTCCTCTTGCAGACCTCCAAGTTAGGTGATAGCACCACCTCTCTTGGAAGCCAGTTCCAGACTCTGGCCGCCTTTATTGTAAAACACTTCTTCCTAATGTCTAACCTGAATTTACTCTCCACTAGTTTGCACCCATTATTCCTACTTACTCCCTGAGGCACTCTGGTAAACAGTGCATCCCCAATTCCCTGCTGTCCTCCCCTGATAAACTTGTAGGCAGCTACAAGGTCACCCCTCAGTCGTCTTTTGTAAAGGCTGAAGAGCTTCAGATCCCTCAACCTCTCGTCATAGGGTCTTTCACGGAGGCCACTAATCATGCGAGTGGCCCTCTCCTGAACCCTCTCCAGATCCTCCATGTCCCTCCTGAAGTGCAGTACCCAAAACTGGACACAGCACTCCAACTGCAGCCTGACCAGTGCCGCAGAGGGGGAGCATCACCTCCCTCATCTGTTGGTCATGCATCTGCTAATACACGACAAGGTGCGATTGGGTTTGATGGCCTTGTTGCACTGCCGGCTCATGTTCATCTTGGAGTCAACTATGATGACAAATTAAAAATTAAAGACAACAAAAAGTATTATTATTATTATTTTTATGTATGTAGGAAGTAAAAGGAAGATGCAGGGCAGAACAGGACCCCTACTGAACAAGTGGGAGCAATTAGACGGGGCCGGGGGGGTCATGGCCGAGCTCTTCAATGAGTTTTTTTGCCTTGGTGTTCTTGAATAAGGGTCAAAATAAATCTAATGGTTTCTTAGTTGCACAGAGGGACACCAGCCTACCAACTGTCAACGCCAACTTGGTGCAGAGTCACCTGGATGCACTAGATGTGTTCAAGTCAGACAGCCTGGAAAAGCTACATCCGAGGGTACTGAAGGAATTGGCTGGTGTCATAGCAGAACCACTGGCACGGCTGTTTAAGCACTTGTGGCACTTGGGTCAGGTCCTGGAGGACTGGAAGAGCACCAATGTGGTCCCTATTCAGGGGAGAAAGGAGAATCCCAGTAATTATAGGCCAGTCAATCTCACCTCCATCCTTAGAAAAGTCTTTGAAAAGATTATTAAGGATCATATTTGTGGGAGTCCAGAGGGAAAAATAATGCAGCAGGCCTGACTATCACATCCCATTTTCATAAATAAATTAAGAGGCAGTGACTTAGATGTTTACATGGTCCGGTGAGTGGCAAATTGGCTTGGGAGGTCACACCCAGAGAGTGGTAGCAGGCAGGTTGGTATCGACCTGGAAGGATGTGGGTAGTGGTATCCCACAGGGCTTGGTCCTTGGACCTGCACTTTTCAATGTCTTCATCAGTGACTTAGATGTGGGCATGATATGTAATCTGTCCAAGTTTGTGGATGATACTAAATTATGGGGTGGAGTGAGCACTCCAGAGGGTAGGGAACCATTGCAGGCAGACCAGGACAGGTTAGAAAAGTGTGCAGAACACAGTAGGATGCAGTACAAGGACAAGTGCAGAGTGCTGTACCTAGGACATAAAACTATCTAGCACACCCACTGGCTGGGAAATGACCCTCTCAGCGGCACAAAAGCTGAAAGGGATCTCAGAGTCATAGCGGACTCCAAGATGAACATGAGTCGTCAGTGTGACAAAATCATCAGCAAAGCTAACTGCACTTTATCGTGCATCAACAAATGCATGACAAATGGAATCAAGGAGGTAATACACTTCCACTCTATGCGGCATTGGTCAGACCGCAGTTGGAGTACTGCGTCCGGTTTTGGGCACTGCACTTTAAGAAGGATGTGGATAACCTGGAGAGGGTCCAGAGGAGGGCCACTCATATGGTTAAGGGTTTACAGGCCATGCCCTCAGAGGAGAGACTAAGGGACCTGGACTTCTTCAGCCTTCACAAAAGAAGGCTGAGAGGTGATCTCATGGCTGCCTATAAAATTCATTAGGGGGGCATACCAAGGATCAACTTGGCCCCCTGGGAATGGAGGCCCAGGAGTGCCATCATGCAGAGACCTTGCCCCCTCCCCATGAAACCGCACAAGCCCCTCCCCAGCTTAGGCTGGACCCAAACTCACTGGGTGTAGGTTCCCTTCTCTCCCGGCCTTCACCCAGGGAGGTTGAAGATGGAAAGCCTTTAATATGGGGAAGTCTTTCTCCTGCCTGCCCACCCATATGCACCCAGGGTGGCATGTGGTGCTGAGGGGACATGAGGGGTGTGCATAAGGCTGGGTGAGACTGAGCACCACTGTGAGGAGGGGGATCCCAGAGCCCATGTGGGCCCCACCCTGCAAGGGAGCAGAAGGGAGCAGGGCCAGGACCTGGGGCAGAGTGAGGACCCAGTGGGGGCCAGTCCTGTTCTTGCTGAGGAGGAGCCAGGGGTGACAGCTGGGGTGGGATGGGGGAGGTAGAGCTGGGTCTGTCCAGGTTGGATCAGGAACAGCATGGGCTTGGCCTGCCCAGGCAAACCCTGCCAGGAGAGGAGGCCACATGGCCCTGAAGCCTCTGGTGCTGCCCACCCCTCATTGCTCCCATGTGGGAGGCATGTGCCCAGGTCTTACCTTGCACACAAGGAAGACCAGCTCCACTGGTATTTAGGGTCCCGTCCCAGCCCTTCTTGCTGAATTCCCATGCAGAAACACTGTGCTCACAGGACAGGGATGCTGCAGGCTCTGTGCTGCTGCTCCCTGCTGCAAATTACTTTGGGTCTTTCCTGGGATACCCTGGTCCTGCTCTCAGGCTCTGGGGAAGCACTTCAGCTTCAGGCAGTGGGTCCTCCTGTCCATAGGCAGGATATGGTCTGGGATCCTGCTTGTCTCCACTGCCAGGGATGCAGACTCCAAAGTCTCATGTGCACCAGCCCACTGCAACCTCCACCCTCCTACAACTCACTTCCCCCTGCTCTGCCATGGCTGAGCCCATGGGTCATATCTACATGGCATGCAGGGAAGCAATGAAGAGGAAGGTTGCTCTCCATACAGAGAAGAGTCCACAGGAGTCAGCTATTAATTTACACTGGTGCTGGGAAGCAAGGAGCACAGAGCACCGGCATTGTTTTGAAATTCTCCACTACACAGGAGCAGCTAGAAGTGCATGTGCAAGTGGCTTTTAACCCACTGGACACTCACAGTAAGCAGAGCTCATCATCCAGCAAGAAAAAATAAAATCCTGAATGCTTCTACACTTTATTACAATGCATGGGGTTTTCTGACACCCACCAAGAGATTTCTGTTACAATAGTGCAGGTGCAGCACTTGTGCTGAGAGCCCCAAATGCCAGCCCCTGTTGGGACAAAGGAAAGCAATAGCCCGCTGGCCTGTGTTCATAGGATTGTGATCTGCACATCTAAGGCATGGATTCGCCCACTCTACTAAGCTCTGGTGAGGCCATGCCTGGATCACTGTGTCCAGCTTTGGGCCCCAAGAAGGATGCTGACAGATCGGAAAGGGCCCAGTAAGGAGAAAAAAAAATGGACTAGGGGTCTGGGAAACAGGATCTACAATGAAATATTGGAAGAACTAGAACTGCTTAGTCTGGAAAGGAAACGACTGAGGGGTGATTTATAGATTTCTATTGATTTGATAGAAGCCTTCAAACACCTGCAAGGTGCTTATATGTAGGATATAGACTGTTCCCTGTTGCCACAGAGGGCAGGATAAGGACCAATGGCCTTAAATTGCCAGGCAGGAAAAATGGATTTGAGATAAAGTGGGGAGCTCTGTCCTCTGAAGTTCAGCAGCTGGTGGGACAAACTAAGCCAAGATGGTTCAGACATGTGGGGTCCTGCTGTGAGATGGAGCTTGGAGGAGATGGGGCCTCCCGACAACCTTCCCTCCCTTTTCTATGGCATTGTGCCCCATGCAAATCAGCCAGGTTTTAGGGTGCTCCTAAACCCCTTGAGTCTCAACCCCCGGTTAGTCAATAGCCAGGTGTACAATGTGTTCAGTAAAATTTGCAAAGAGCCTTTATAAAAGAAGCACATGCAAATGGTGTGACCCCATTTCCTGTTTATTTCCTGGAAGGCTCGTCCTCATTAAGCACCAGACCTGCTCTGGGTTTCTCAGTGTCTCCACAGACCTGCCCCTTCCTACCTGCTGAGGACACCGGGCATTAGCCAGAACAACCATGATGCCAGCACTGGCTTTGCTGTCCCTGCTGGCAGCCCCCCTGGGTGAGTGTCCGCTACCATAGGGGGGCAGAGGGATGCAGAGGCAGAGAGAGAGAGGGTACATTATCTAACACTGTGTTCATTTCTCTATTAGGTGTCCTGTCCCAGGTCACATTGAAGGAGTCTGGCCCTGGGGTGGTGAAGCCCGGAGAGACCCTCAGTCTGACTTGCACCGTGTCTGGATTCTCTCTCACTAGCTATGGTGTGGGCTGGGTTCGGCAGGCAGCAGGAGAAGGGCTGCAGTGGGTAGGAGTTATCTGGTATGATGGAAGCACTGGTTATAACAGTGTTCTCAAAAGCCGCCTCACCATCACCAGAGACACCTCCAGCAGCCAAGTGCACCTGCGTCTGACCGGGCTCCAGCCTGCAGACACAGCCCGGTATTACTGTGCCAGAGACACAGTGAATGAAAACCCATGGGAGCCTGCACAAAAACCATGACCCGCCTGCCTGTGTGAGCAGCAGAGGCAGCAGCTGCCAGCCCCAGGCTCTGCCTGCTGGGTCAGACACATCAGGCCTTTTAGATCACAGAAACCAACCAGGATTAAATTTGGGGAAGGCTCAAAAGTGGCCACAGGGTCAAAATCTCTGATATTCAGAACTGACCCCAGGTGTCCTGCCCTGGTCTCCATCAGGGCTCACTGCTCTGCCTGTCCTTCTTGCAGGAATACAAGTTCTAGGGGAGATGGTCCAGGGCATGTGACAGGCCAGGATTCGTGGGAACACCTTTTACTTAATGAACTACATAAATTGGAGAGATGTAAGATTAGCTTCTGGGAACACAATGCACTTCCCTAGGTCTAGAAGAAAAGCAGACAAAGCCTGAGCTTAATGCCAGATAAAAGGATGGTTTGTGTTCACCTCCTTCAATGGGTGGGAACAGGCACTGAAAGGAGCAGAGGAGGCCAGGTCCAGGAACACAGAGGAGTTACCAGGAGTAGCTCCAGACCCGGAGGGCCGAAGTCAGGCAGGTCACCAGCTCTGCAAAGGCTCAGCCCAGTCAGCAGGGCTGTCATTACCTGTTGGGACAGAGAGGTGAGACGAAAAAGCCCAGATGCAGCGATGGAACATCCCCAGGCTCTCTAGGACTCACTGACTGCTGCCCAGTGCCTCCCAGGTCCTTCCATCCCCTCCAGCACCTGACACTCACCTGCACCAGCCACGTGCAAGTGAAGCCACAGCTGTGGGCCTGAGGCAGCACCAGGAACCTTCTGCACAGCCCCCAAGCAGCTCCTACACAGCCCCAGTACTGACCCACCTTCACCCTCTTTCCAGGGCAAATCCCCCCCCCCCCCCCCCACCCTGCACTGGGCAGCCGCTTGCTCCAGGAAAACCACAACTTCCTGCAGCCTCGCCTGGCCCCATCCAGATGCTGCCCTCCCTTCGTCCTCTCTCCATCACTGCCACTACTGGCAGATGCACTGAGCAGATCCCCCTGCTCCACAGCTCCTCCTTGACCTCTTCCTCACCACAGGGAAGCTACTTTCCTGCCACAGATATTTTAGTGTGGCCCCCATGGCCCATCCCCATGCCCCAGGGGGAAAAGAGACTTTCACCCAAGGCCCTTCAGGGAGAGCTGGGACACAGCCCTGCCTCAGGGCATCCATATTTCCCAGAGCTGCTGGGCTGAGCTGATCACAGACATGTGGAGGATGGGTGCAAATCCAATCCAGGGCAGGAAGCAGGCCCTGGCATTGCCTGCCCTGACCTGGGTAGGTCAGGAAGGGCCGGCACTGCTAGTTGGGGCTGAATGTGCAGAGCATCAGAGCAAAGAGAGCCACATTCTTCAGAGGAAAGAGCTGGTCTCGGCCAAGCATCCTGACAGGGAAGCCTCTGTCTCTCTCCCTGACCAGGGGCACCTGCAGAGACAATTCACTGCCTCTGGGGCTGGGCAGAGGCCAGGTGGCAGCACAGAGGAATTTCTTACCCCTCTGCACAGCTTATTACAGTCCCAGAAAAAAAACCATCAGAATCCACAAAGCCTGCACTCCTGTCCCAGCATGTGGGACAGCTCAGCCAGGGCACCGAATGCCCGTATGGAAAATGTGGATGTGAAAACAGACTGTCACAGAAAAATAATTAAGGCCAGAGATTCCCAAACAACCACAGGAGAACACCTTGCACTGTTACCAGATTTAATGTTACATGTCACATAGTGGCACCGAATTCAGAAATGTTTGAACAAGAATAGCCTGTTCTCTGAAGAGAGCATTTATTAAGCACAGCAATTAGCAATTTCAAGCACACAACAAAGAACAACAAAAAAGCTTTGCCTAAGCTTTGCCCAGTATGACACAGTGACAACACACAAAACTTAGCCTGTCTTAAAATGTAACATAGTAGACCAAAAAGACACCAGAAAGCCTTGCCTGCGTCTTAAGTAATCCTGAGGGCAGATCATCTCCTTGCATCCAGGGATTCACCAAGTCCTTCTGCTGGATCCATAGGTCTTCTTAGGCATTGATGTGGAGATCCCACAGGCCTCATCTCTGCCTGGGTTTGTAAGGGTGAGTCTGCAGCTCCTTCTCCCCCTTGGGCGCCTTGACCACAGCATGTTTTCCCATTCCTCATGTGCTGCACTTCCCTCATGACTTTCATGTGTTCAGTGCCTCTGTTAGGGCTGTGCAAAGCTTCGGGAGTTGATTTGATTCGGTGGAGATTTGGCCCAATTCGGTAGCCAGATCTGCAAATCTGAACTGAATCAGGGGAATAATTAAAAGGTCTGAATTGATTCAAAGCTCTCCAAATCAATTTGGAAAAGATTTGGAGAGCATTGATTCGGGGAGTCTCCACTCGCTGCCACAGGGAGCTGGATCTGGGCTCCGAGCTGGTAAGTAGGGGGAGCGGGCTGGAGAGAGGGGAGGGGACCATGGGGGAGACCACTGCCAGGCCCCATCCCCTGCCTGTTCCCCCAGCCCCCCTGAGCACCCCTAACCCCCGCCCGCTCTCCCAGCCCTCCCACGGCTGCCCTGCCCACACCAGCTCCCGGCCCTTTAAAAAAAACAAAAACAAAACCCTGGCTCACTGACTGCTGCAGTGGCCACAGGGCTTCTGGGGGCTCGTGGAAGAGCCCCCCATGCAGCACTGGGCAATGTGGTGCAGCGGGGATCGCTCTCCCTGCCTCGCAGAAGCCGGTGAGTCTAGGGTTTGTTTGTTGGGTTTTTTTTTTTAAAGGGACGGGAGCTGGGGTACATGGGGCAGCCATGGGGGGGCTGGGACAGTGGGTGGGGGTCAGGGGGCTCATGGCAGAGCTCCGCACATGGCATTGGGCAGTGAGGGGCAGTGGACATTGCCTCCTACCCGGCAGCACCCAGTGAGTGGGGGCTTTTTTTTTTTGAGCCGGGAGCTGGGGCAGGGCAGGGCTGGGAGAGCGAGTGCGGGACACGGCCTGTGTGATTCAGAGGTTTGGCCGATTTGACAGCAGCCAAATATCCAAATCAGATTTGGCTGAATTGATTTGGGATAGCGATTCGAATCACTGAATTGAATCATTGTCCCTTGAATTGGCCAAATTCGAAGCGAATACTAGCTGCTTTGCACAGGCCTAGTCTCTGTCTCTTCTCAGGTATCCCAGTCTCTGGCCCCTTACAGGTTTTGCTTGGAAATGTAAATGTCATTCCCTGCTTTTTTTGGTCACATCAGCCCAGGCAGTCTGCACCTTCCCCTGCTCCCTTCGTTCAGTTTCTGGCACACACTTGTAATGATTGTGTCAGGTCTTTGCCAATTATTTCCTCTCCCTTGCACTCCAGTCTTCCCAGGTACTGGTTAGAGTCCACTGGGGCCCAGCATGACACTGGATCCTTATGCCTCTCATGCACATGCAGCCTAGCACGTGCATCACACCTCGGCCAGAGACAGGTTCCAGTGACCACCAGTTGATAGAGTTCACTATCCAGCAAAATGTGGGGAAGATAACTAGTAGGGCTAAAGTGCTAGACTTCAGGAAGGCCAACTTCAACAAGCTCAGGAGATTAGTTAGGGAGGGACTGATGGGTAAAAGCATTGGGCAGATGGGAGTCCAGGAAGGGTGGGCGTTTCTCAAGGGACTGATCCTTCAGCCATTGAAAGGGACCATCCCAGTACACATAAAGGGGAACAAAAGACCAAAGAAACCCTCTTGGTTGAGCAGGGAAATCCAGGAGAGCCCAGAGAGGAAAAGAGAGGCCTACAGGCTGTGGAGGAAGGGGGCAGCCACCAAGGAGGAGTATACCTGCTTGGCTCCAGCTTGCAGGGAAGCAGTGAGGAGCACCAAAACAGAAATGGAGCTTAGGCTGGCAGCGAAAGTTAAGGATAACAAAAAGTCATTCTTTAAATACATAGGAAGCAAAAATAAAGCACAGGGTAACATAGGGCCCCTTCAAGATGGACTAGGGCAACTGGTAACTGGTAGGATGGCCAAAGCGGAGCTCTTAAATGACTTCTTTGCATCGGTGTTCCTGGATACAAAAATGCATCCCATTGGGACGTTAAGTAACCATGAAATGGATACCAAACCACCAACTGTTCATGCTGACCTAGTAAAGGGGCACCTGGAGGGGTTGAATGTATTTAAGTCAACAGGCCTGGATGATCTTCATCCTAGGTTACTTAGGGAATTAGCTAGAGTCATAGAGGATCTGCTGGCACAACTGTGTGAGCACTTGTGGCGCTCAGGACAGGTGCCAGAGGACTGGAAAAGGGCCAATGTGGTCCCTATTTTCAAGAAGGAGGGAAAGGAGGAACTGGGTAACTATAGGTTAGCCTCACCTCTCTCCTTGGCAAGACCTTTGAGAAAATTGTTAAGGATCACATTTGTGGGGGACCAGTGGGTAAAATAATGCTACGGGCAACCAGCATGGCTTCATAGCAGGCAGACACTGCCTGACTAACGTGGTTTCTTTTTATGACCAGGTCACAAAATACTTGGATGAAAGAATAGAGGTAGATGTTATTTACTTAGATGTTAAAAAGGCCTTTGACACAGTGTCGCACCCAATTCTTATAAATAAACTAAACAGTTGCAACGTAGATTATTACACAGTCTAGTGGGTGGAAAATTGGCTTATGGGATGCACCCAGAGAGTGGTGGTAGATGGGTCAGTTTCTACCTGGAAAAATGTGGGCAGTGGAGTCCCCCAAGACTTTGTCCTGGCACCGGTACTATTCAAATATCTTCATTAGTGACTTGGATGAGGGAGTAGAAAGCACCTTGTCCAAGTTTGCAGATGATAACAAACTAAGGGGGGGGGGGGGTACACAAACTAGACGGCAGGGAGCAAATCCAGGCAGATTTGGACAGGCTGGGAAAGTGGGCAGAACAGAACAGGATGCAGTTTAACAAGGATAAGTGTCATGTGTTGCACCTGGGGAAGAACAATCTTCAGCACTCCTATAGCCTGGGAGGTACCGTTCTAAGTAGCACAACTGTGGAAAGGGATCTCGGAGTCGTAGTTGATTCCAAAATGAACATGAATTGCCAATGTGATGAAGTAAGAAGTAAAGGTAACCACACTCTTTCCTGCATAAGTAGGTGCATCACAAACAGGTCTAGAGAGTTGATACTTCCCATCTATGTGGCATTGGTCAGGCCATAGCTGGAGTACTGTGTCCAGTTTTGGTGCCACACTTCAGGAGGGATGTAGATAACCTGGAAAGGGTTCAGAGGAGGGCCACCCATCTGGTTAAAGGCCTACAGAAAAAAACCCTATAAGGACCAATTGAGGGACCTTAACCTCTTCAGCCTCTGCCAGACAAGGCTGAGAAGTTATTTTGTGGCCATCTAGAAACTCATCAGGGGTAGACAGCAGGTAATAGAGGATACAATGTTTACCAGGGTGCCCATCGGGGTAACTAGAAACAATGGCTACAAACTGGAAGAGAATAAATTCAGATTGGACATCAGGAAAAAAATTCTTTACGGTGAGGGTTGCCAAAATATGGAACAGGCTGCCAAGGATAGTGGTGCTCTCCCCTTCCTTGGAGGTATTTAAGAGGAGATTGGACAAACACCTGGCTGGGGTCATCTGACCCCAACACTTTCCTGCCCAGGACAGGGGGTTGGACTCGATGACCTAATAGGTCCCTTCTGAGCCTCACATCTATGAAATCTATTAAATCTATGAAACCTGCCTATGCTCCAATGCATGGACCCACCATGGCCCACAGAGTGGAACTAGAGCTGCTGTGGAGACCCCAGGAAGCCTGGACAGGGCCCAGCTGGACGTTGGGGTCCAGCTCTTCTGCAGACATTGAACAGAGTGAAACCCATAGCTCTGCTCAGTTCCAGCCTGAGGGACTCTTGTGCAGAGGGCACTGAGCAAGGGCAGGCAGCATCTTTCTGTGTCTGTCTGTCTGTGCCTAGGCTGCCCCCAAAGGAACATGTCACAGTTCCTGTCTGTGCAGGGACCAGGGATCCAATGAACAGCTTCCTATCCATTGTCAATGGGGGATGGAGACCTTGGACAGGCCTGGTTTTCATTGCACCAGTTCTGGAAGATGTGATTGCACTTGCTCAAGGGAGTTAACGGAAATGGAAAGAGGCGTTTGACTTAATACAATTTCTGAGCAGGTGTTTTTTATCCCAGGAGCCCAGTTAGAAACCCAGCCACCTCTGATGGAGTCTTGTGGGTATGGGAAGAAGTCCAGACTCTTCCTAATCCTTCTGCAAAGCTTCTGGGCTCCACTGCAGCTCCCAAGTCACTGCCACCCCAGAGACACCCAAAATACACTGACTTCTACTCTCTTCTTGTACCTCACCCATTACCTGTAGTGACTTCCTCACCAGGCACTTCCCCCAGCACAGCTCACTCAACCCCACTGTTCCCAGCTCCCAGCCCCTCAACAGTTCTCTGAATTTCCCCAGTGCTGACAGGACAGAGGCAAAGCCTTGTGCTCTGGGTCAAGGCCATGACGTTTTCCTTGTAAGCACAAAGGACAGAAGAGTTGAGGATGGTGAGGTAGCTGGGGAGTAATGGCAGGATGGACAAAACAGACAGACAGGGGCCTCCATCAGGGTAGGAGGGGGTGTCCCCTATGCAAAGCACACTATGCAAATGGAGCCAGGTCCTATATATCAGTGTCTCTCTCTGCCCCGGCTGTCATGGAAACAGCCCTGGAAGGCAATATTCTCCCCCTAAACACACTGGGAGGTTGGGGATTCCTGGTCTGGAGCTTAGTATTCCCAGTTCCCTGATCCCTAGTTTGACTCTAGCCCCAGAAAATGCTCTTTGTGCCTGAGTCCCTGCCCAAAACAACTGGCTCCTTGTGTCCTGCGCTGAGTGTGTGCTGTACCTGTTAACCACTGTCTCCCCCTTCCCTCCCCCAGGTGTTTCTGATCCAGTCGGGGGCAGCCACGAAAAAGCCTGGAGAGTCCCACATGCTACAATATGCCACCAGTGGGTTCATGCTCAGCAGCACCTGGATGTACTGGGTAAGGTAGGTACCTGGGAAGGGGCTGGAGTGGCTGCTGGAGTATTAAAGCACTGAGAACAATCATTACAAACCCCCATCTAGGAGTGATTCACGGCCTCCAAGGACAGCTCCATCTTTTACCTACACATGAGCAGCCTGCACCCAGAGGACAGAGCCCTGTATTATTGTGTAAAAGATGCAGTGAGGGAAAGTGATTGTGAACCCAGGCAAAAACCTCTCCCTGAAGTGCCAGGAGATGGCCTTCCATGCTGCGGGTGCTAATGAGCCATGATATGCAGGTGATACAGAGAGGAGAGATACAGAAGTGATCACAAAAACAGGCCCTTGGCATTTTCAGTCTCTGCAGGTTGGGGCCATTTCCAAATGGGGTGAATCCATCCCTCCTGCATTGCTAAGGCCATCAGGCACAAGCACAGAGAGACTTATTTTCAACCCACTGCAATGCTGAACACATCCAGACAGCACATGCTGACACTGGTTTGAACTTGCTAAAAGAAGACACAATATTCTGTCTTCACGACAACTGAGGTGGGGGCTACAGAGGCCTGTAGGATATTTCACCATCACTGACAAGCACTGAACCAGGTGCCAAAGGACCTGACCTCTTTGCCACTGCCTGGCTGGGTGACCTTGGTCATATCCCTACACTTCCCTGAGCCTCTGCTTTCTGATACCTAATGAAGGAGAGCAGTGTCCTTTGCCTTCCTGATAAAGGGGTCTGAAGGGCTGCTGCTGCTGCTGCCTATTGTATCACAGCCCTCCTGCTGGGGAACAACACACATGCTTCAAGGAAAGCACTGGTTTTTCATGACATGACTGATCAGGAGCCTGAGGATACTGTTCTGCACTACTGGTAGAGGTACACACAACATGTGGCCTGCACCTGCCTTTAAAGAAAACCTCTCCCTGCACTTCCAAGGAAGCTGTTCATTGCTGACACAGCTCAGCCCCAGCTGGCAGGAGTCAAGCTGATGATAGCAGTGGGGAGAAAGGACCTGGGAGAATCACAGGCAAGCTCATCCCTATGTCCTCAGTGTTTGCTGCTGGCAGCGCTGCACCCAGGGCTCGCTCTGCTCTAAGGTGTATCAGTTGGAGGCTGCAGTGACCTGAGCCAATAATTGCCATTGAAGCAGAGTCCTGTAGACCTCTAATACACAGACAGAAACATGGACGGCAAAGGGCAGGTGTTGTTAGGGTCTCTCCGATTCCTTTGATCCATCCCCTTCAGCCTTGCCATCACTCTTAGTCCAATAAAAAACCACCAAGGTTTTCACATCCCTGCCTTCAAGGAAGAAAGGAAGGAAGGAAGCGGGGGCTGTGTTATCTCTGCCTACCAGATAGACTGACAAGGCCATGAGACAGTGTCTGTGAGCGGGATGTGCACACGCCTCTCCAGCTCACCTTGTCCTGTCAGGTCAGCCAGGCACCTGCAGAAGCTGCCCAAATGCATCTGAGCTGTAGTCTCTCCCAGCAGCTTGGCCACAGCTGGAGGAAGCAAGAATCCCAGTTAACCCTTTCCTGGGTGCTGCTTTGTGATGTGGATGTCACTCCCAGCCAGTTTTAGGCAGCAGTCTCATAGCTGTGCCAGACAGTGCACAGTGACCCAGAGAAGGATAAGGGCCGTGGACAAAGCATCCAGCTCAACAAAGACTTCATCCTCACTGTGCAGATTTACAGACATCCCTTCTCAAAAGATTGATGTCATATATCGTGACTTTAAAAAAGCTTTTGATCTGGTATCCCATTATTGCCTCTTGGCAAAACTGGCCAACTGCAGCCTTGGGTCCACCACAATCCACTGGCTGGGGAATTAGCTCCATGGTCGGACCCAGAGAGCGGTGGTTGATGGAAGTCAATCGTCATGGTGCCCTGTGACCAGTGGGGTCCCTCAAGGCTCTGTCCTTGGACCTGTATTGTTCAACCTCTTCATTAATGATGTGGACATTGGAGTCAGAAGCGGACTGGCCAAGTTTGCCAATGATACCAAACTTTATGGTAAAGCATCCACACCTGAGGACAGGGGGGTAATCCAGGCTGACCTTGACAGGCAGATGACAACCTGGTGGTGTTTAACACCAAAAAATGCAAGGTTTTCCTCCTTGGGAGGAAAAACCTGCAGCATGCTTATAGACTTGGCAGTGCCGCACTGGCTACCACTACGGACAAGAGTAACTTGGGGGTCAGGACTGACCACAAGATGAACATGAGCCTTCAGTGTGATGCTGCAGACAGTAAAGCGAGCAAAACGCTGGCTTGCATCTGTAGATGCTTCTCAAGCAAATCCCAGGACGTCATTCTCCCATTGTACTTGGCCTTGGTGAGGCTGCAGCTGGAGTACAGCGTCCAGTTTTGGGCTCCACAATTCAAAAAGGTTGTGGAGAAGCTTAAGAGAGTGCAGAGGAGAGCCACGTGCATGATCAGAGGTCAGGAAAACCAATCTTATGACAAGAGGCTGAGAGCTATGGGACTCTTCAGCCTGGAAAAGTGCAGGCTCAGGGGTGATCTGATGTCCCCGTATAAGTTTATCAGGGGTGTTTACCAGGATCTGGGGGAACATTTGTTCACCAAAGTGCCCCAGGGGATGACAAGGTTGAACGGTTATAAACTCCTGCAAGTCCATTTCAGGCTAGAAATAAGGAAGAATTTCTTTACTGTCCAAGCCCCCAATGTCTCGAATAGCCTGCTGCCAGAGGTGGTTCAAGCACCCAATTTGAACACCTTCAAGAGAAACCTGGGTGTTTTTCTTACTTGGATCCTATGATGCCAGCTGACTTCTTGCCCCTGGGGCAGGGGGCTGGACTCGATGATCTTCCGAGGTCCCTTCCAGCCCTAATGTCTATGAAATATGAAATCTCCATGAACTGGACACTTCCAAAAGCCTCCCCAGACTTTACTTTCCCAGCAGTCTGGAGGCAGTGGGTATGGCTGGCACTGCCCAGAGCTGGGCTCCTCAGTCCTACAGCCCCTAGCCAAGACCCACTGAGTACACAGAGACTCCCTGCTGGCCCTCAGCACTATGACCACAGCACCCAACAAGCACAGCCCTGAATCTCTGCTCCTTGGGAGCCTACCACAGGGCCTGGGCAGCCTTCCCTAATATTAGAAACCCCCACATGAGATGGCACCATTCTCCCAGGGGTTGGGGAAGGTCCCATCAGCTAAACAGCAAGCAGGAGATGGGGGTTGGCATGGGAGATGTCCACAGAGGTGGGATGGGAGGGTCCAGCACCCATTGTCCATGCCCAGTACAACTTATCCCCGCCCAGGGGAAATCAGCAGGGGCAGGGGTAAGGCAGGGGAGATGCAAATCAGGGGCAGGCTGCCCTGGATAAATCTGTCCTGCTGCCCAGGCAGCACCTGCACAGACAACCCACAGCCCCTCGGGTCTGCGCAGTCACCGGCCAACACCCAAGAGCTTTCCCCAGGACCAGGGAAGATGGGACTTGGGCTCCACCTCCTTGGCCTGGCAATAGTTCTGCAAGGTATTTCATCCTCCCGCAGGGCAGGGCAGGGAGAGGGAGGGGAGTGCTGCATTGGTGCTGTTTTGATACTAGTTACTCTTGGATCCTACCTTGGTTTTCAGGTGTTCAATGCCAGGTGCACCTGGTAGAGTCTGGAGGAGATGTGAGGAAGCCTGGAGATTGTCTGCGCCTCTCCTGCAAAGCCTCTGGGTTTAAATTCAGCAGCTACCACATGTATTGGGTCCGACACGCTCCTGGGAAGGGGCTGCAGTGGTTGGCTAAAATTACTGATGATGGAAAAAGCACTTCTTACGCCAGTGTGGTGAAAGGACGATTCACCATCTCCAGGGACAACTCCCAGGGCCTGCTGAACCTGCAGATCAACAGCCTGAGCCTCGAGGACACGGCGTGGTATTACTGCACGAGAGAACCACAGTGAGAGAAACCTATTCAGAGCTCAGACATAAACCTCCAGAAGAATTGGGAGGGGAAGCCCTGGTGGGGAGGACTGTGACAGCCCCGGCTCTGCCCTTAGGAAGGAGAGCACTGACCACTGCCCCTGTAACCACAGCTCCCCGCCCCACACCGGCCGAGGGCTGGGCCAGGCCTGGCTCAGGCAGTGCTGAGGCCTGCAGGATCCACAGTCTGACAGGCCTTCAGATGTTCAATTTAATTAGAAAAGGGCAAAAACATTCCCTGGAGGTATCTACATACCTCAAGGTACCAGCAAGGCTTGTGAATGCTGCAATGCTGGGGCAGATGGAGCATCCCACAGGATTCAGTTCAATTCAGAGAGATTAAAGGGTTCTCTGATTCAATTCAGATTCAGAGATTCGGCCACCGAATTGGGCTGAATCTCCACCAAATTGAATCAGGGACCAAAGCTTCGCACAGCCCTAGTTTCTATGGCCTTCTTCTAAAGCCATTAGACAAACTAGGAAAGACAGCTTCAGAGCAAGCCTATGGGAACTGGGTTCCAGTTTACCCTGGTCACTTTATTTCAGGCTGGGGCTTGCACTGCATTGTTTAACAAAGAAGGAGCATTTCTTTGGTTCAGTCAAGTTTTGCTATTTCACAAGGTCACAGAGCCACTGGGTGGCACCAGAAGTTCACATGTTAGTAATGATATAGACTTACTAGAAGACAGCACTAAGGACAGACCCTGGGGCTTTTCCCATCCTCATCTCCATGAAGGAGAGATTTGGGAGGATGCTTTTTTCCAAACAATGACACCACACTGTCCAGCTCTTGAGAGGGGAGGGTGGGGGAAGCAGGGAATTAAGACCTACGGTGCTTAACTCACCAGCAAAGCATGCTCCCATTCATGAGTCCCAATGGCTAACACTACATCTGAAAGGGAAGTGGGGGTGACAGTTCACCAGAGGATGAATATGAGCCAGTAGGGCAAACAGATGAAGCCAGTGATGAAGTCACCAGCAGGGCACATAGAACTGTAGCGTTCATCAACAGGTGTGTCACCGATAGATGCACAGAGTTGCTCCTCCTCTATTCAGCATTGGGGAGGTCATAGCTGCAGTACCGTGCCCAGTTCTGGGCACCACACTTCAAGAAGGATGTAGATAAGTTCAAAAGGTTACAGAGAAGGGTCATGTATATAATCAAGGGCCTGGAGGATAGGCCCTATGAGGAGAGACTCCAGAAACTGAGTGTGTTTAGTGCGAGTAAGGGAAGACTGAGAGGTGACTTCATAGCTCCCTATGTGAGGGGCGAACACCAAGATCTAGGGGAGCAACTCTTCAGAAAGGCACCCGTTGGGAGGACAAGGTCCAATGGGCACAAGCTACTTGAGGAAAATTTAGGCTAGGCATAATGAAAAACGTCTTCTTCCATAAGTCTGGAACACATACCCAGCAGAGGTGGTGTAGTTGCCATCCCTGGAGGTACTCAAGAGGAGGCTGGACAAGCACCTTGTTGTGCTTGTTTGAGCCCAATTACCTCATGCCCATGGCAGGAGACTGATCTTACAGGTCTATTCTATTCTATTCTATTCATGCCAAGGACACTCGCATCAATTTGGGCATCACCCCTTGTACCCTCAGTGTTATACACCTGGATATTGGATTCCTGTGTTGAAGCTTATGCTTCAGCCCCACTGACATGGATACATGACAGCGCTTCCCTGAATCATGGTTGACCTGACAGGGATGCAATGTGCCACCAGGATGCTGCCCCTTCAGGTGACTCATGTCCTTTACGAGCACAGTAGGGCAAACCATGGTTTTATGCATATGATTTAGGAGTGACCACATGCACATAAGACTGGGCCTCACCCTGGTAAAGGAGAGCATCTGATCCTCACTGAGGTGTGAAGAGAAGAGCTCCAGTGTGCTCAGCCCACAGGGTCGCTGCATGGAATGAAGATGACAGGTCTTGGGCTGCTTCTCTTCCTGGATGCTTGCTTAGGTAACGCTGGGGACATGGGGCAGCCTGACTGGGAAATCACAGAGTGCTGGGGTTACAGGCCAGCCCGGGGATGATGACAATGGACTTCCAAGTCTTACATCCTCTCCAGGAGGTTTGTACATCACCTACTTCACTGGGCAAGAGGCAGCTACATCCCCTCCTCAAGATGCTGGTCTCTATGCCTCACTTTCCTCTCATGAAAGCAAGGATGAGACCATCCTCCTCCCTGAAACAAATGGGGTGTCTCTGGGAGCATTAATACCTGCAAGAAGGTGAGATGCACCCAAGAGGGAGCAGCAGAAGAATGTGTCTAGGTCTGGGGAGAGAAGCAACAGGCAGAGATGACATGGCTAGCAGCTACTGATGGTTCTTCCCCCACAGGTGTCAGCGCTGAGATCCAGCTGACCCAGTTCAGGGCAGAAATCAAGAGGGCTGGGGAGTCAGTGAAGTTGATGTGCAAAGCCTCTGGTTATACCTTCACCAGCAATAACATTAACTAGGCCCGTCGGCCCTGTGGGAAAGGGCTGGAATGGGTGGCATGCATCAACCCTTCTTCTGGGGACACTGACTATGCCAAGGCCTTATAGGGCTCACTGTCAGCAAGGATGCCTCCATCTGCATGGCCTATCTGCAGCTGAGCAGCCTGAGGGTCAATGATGTGGCCATGTATTACTGTGGCCACTGTACAGTGAGACAAAATGCATCCAGAGCAATACAAAAACCTCACTCTACAGGAATCCTGGTTTCTTGTCAACACGGTTACCCTGATAAACACTTATGTGGTGCAGGAGGCTGCAGGGACCTTTGTCCAAAGCCAGGAGGTGGATCAAGACTTCTCTTGCAGATCCACCAGGTTTAGGCTATGAATAGCCTCATCACATTTCCAGCTCAGACTTGGGTTGATGTTGTTGCCAGAGGAGGAAAGGCCCTTGTAAGGAACAGAATGGATCTGGGACCCAACTGTAGGTTATGGAGCAGGGGGTGTTGAGGGATAAAATTAGCTTGCCTCACCCACTCCAAGAGGAGAGAAAAGCATGGACAGGTTATCACTGGTACTTTGCAAAGGGGTGGGTGGGGAGGAAGGGAATCAGGCTGGGAAGGGGAGATCCACTGGCATCTGTACAATATAGCATCTTCATACCCCATGACAGAGGGAGCTGCAGCACTAGAGGAGGGTGTGCTGCCCAGGGGTGGTGTGAGATGACCTAGACAGACACAATGACTGACACATTTATACGTACCCGAGTTACTTATTAAGTTAACTCTAGCATGGGCCTCTGTTACACAAGTAGCTGTCACAGGGGCCATGAGCAAGCCCAACCCCATAAGAGGCTCTTTCACCAGAAGGTACACTGTGGGCAAACAGGACCAGGTTCCACTCACCTCTGTCCTGCCAACACTACATCAGTCTCAATGTGTAATGCTGTTATGTACTATGCAGGACATGCTGACACGTTTCACAACACTTGAAAGTCTTTCTTGCCTCTTTTTCAGGGTGGTGCATGCGTGCAGCCTCCCACCTCTCCACATACCCTCCCTCTCCATCAGGACCTACCCTGCTTAGGTCTCTCAAGCCACATCTCTTCTCTTCTCCTGCCTAGTTCTGATCAGAGAAAGACCAGTACCTCTCTCACTGCTGCATCAAGAAGGGTAGAAGTGGGATTTGGATCGAAAAGCATACATACACAATAGAGAGAAGGGCCAGAAGGAATTTATATCCCTGTGATTGGCGATGGGTTGGGAGGAGGGGCCAGGGGAAGAAAAATCATTTGCATCATGCTGGAAAGATTAGAAACAAACTTAGATTTTGCTGTGGTAACAGAAAACTGAAAACCCTCAAGAAAGAAAGGAGGAAAATTATCTTGTTTTGTATTTTTTTTCATGGAAGAGAAAAAATATATATCGAAATGATGCAATAAACCTAAAGGAAGTTGGGATAGGGTAATATTTTTCACCACCCATCTTTTCACTACAGGCAGACAGACACCTGGGCTGGTTGTACACACCACAGGTGTTTAATTTGGTTTAATTCTTCCTAAATTGTAATGTTGGGTTTTTAAAAACATTTCTTCAATTTAGGGAGAACTAAACTGAACTAAACCCCCATGGCATATACACAAGGGTGGGGCCTGATCCTTACCTGCCTCTGGCGGCAGGGTGTGGGGGGGGTGAACTGCCGGTGGGGTGAGGGGCCCCTGAGCTGCGTAGTGGGGGCGGCAGTGCTTCCCTCCATAGCGGCACCTCCAGGCAGCACACACCTGCTGGTGGTCCTGGGGGTACCACAGCTGCAGAGGGAAGAACTGGGCCCCAGGGACACCTCCATCAGCACAGCCTATTTGCAGCTCAGCAGCCTGAGGGCTGATGACACCACTGTGTATTACTGTGCTTGTACATAGTGACACAACCCCCATCTAGACCAAGACAAAAACTGTATAAAGAAGCATCTGGCTATTACAGAGCCTCTTGGATGCCCTGGTGAGCACTCATCCTGGGGTGTAAGCAGTGCCTCTATTACCCTCAGTCTCTACAGGGATTTGGGACCCAGAGTCTTATTCAAGCTGAACATAATGTTAGGCTCCTCAGTTCCCAAATCCATTATTAAGCTGTCATTTGCAGACCTGCTGACCACCAAAGAGTCCCAAGGAAAGACTACACAGAACAAGGTCACTGGTTGTGCCATGGAGATGGCTATGGGCAGATGGGGAGCACTACAGGAGTGTACAAAGGACATGATGCAGGGGGATCACATGAAGGAAAGCTGGTTGGGGACCAGAGAGTGATCAAACACACATTAGAGAGAGGAGCTTGAGCCAGCCTTTAAAGAGAGAAGGACAGCACACCAATTATACTGCATCTTAAATCAAGCTTTTCCAGATGTGGAATTCCACATAGGATTATGTCAGACAATGACTCCCAGTTCTTGGGGCACGGATTTTTAAAAAATTGCACAGACTACGGTTTGCATGTTATATCAAGCCCAAGATACCCTCAGCCTAATGGGCTTGTGGAAAATGTTAAGATAATAAAGTGATTATTAAAGAAAGCCAATGATTCAGGTGGTGATCCGGGTGCTGCACCTGAATATTTAGCAATTCTGAATTATAGGTCAGTTCCCCTAAGATATGGCCTGTCCCTTGCTGAGATTTTATGTAACAGAAAGTTGAGAACTAGGTTACGTGGGCTGATAGTAACAACTCGCAGGCCTGACACTTACTTGCACAGCTATAAGCACCAGGCCAAAGCTAAACAAGAATTGAACTATGACAAAGGGGCATGGGCAATGCAAGCACTGAAGCCCAATGGTGGAATTCGTATTTATAATGGTGACAGCTGGGACCAGAAAGTACAGGTTATTCATAAGGTTGCTCCCCAATCTTATGTCATATTGACTCAGGATGGATAGTCTTTTTGAAGTAACAGGAGACATTTGCAACACATTTCTGAACAAGGGGAGGAGGATAGGAGGAGTGAACAGCTGGAGACTACACACAAGCAGGCTCAGGAAAGCTGCTCAGAGGAGACTACAGAGGCACTGCAAGAAGAGACACCCGCTTCAGTCACTAAAGAGGCTGAAGCAGCACCAAGCAGATCAAACAGACTACACCAAGCACCACAAAGGCTTATTGAACACAATAATGTTATAATGTAATTTCTTTAAAAATATATGGCATTAAAGTTGTGCTATAGGTAGAAAGCTAGCTGTTTAAAAAGGGGAGATGTGGGAATAGTGCATTGTCTCTTGAAAAGAAACCTAGTGCTGTTTAGTTTGTTACTCAGAGCTAGCTAGGATTGCTGGGAGAGACAGACCTGAGCTGTAGCTGTTGCAGAGAGTTGTTTGCAAAACATTTCTAGAGTCTTTCTTAAAAATAATAAACAATAGTTGCTTTTCTTAAATAGGTATTCTTCTTAACAGCACTCATCATTACAAAGATGTAGCCAATGCAGCCCTACCCTAGTGTGGACTGTGCAACCCCAAATACTGTCCCTGCCCCAGTGCAGATGGCTCTGATCATTAGTGCAAGGGGTTTTTGTTCCATATAAGCAGGAATACATGCAAATGGGGGTGGCCAGTTTCCTGCTTAAATCTGTGTCTCCATCTGCCCAGGCTGCAGCTGGAGAGAATTCATAGCTTGCCTTCTGTGCAGTGCTCATCCAGTGCATTGAGCTCTCTGCCCTTCAGCCCCAGGAAAGATGGGCCTGTGGCTCAGCTTGATTCTCATGGCAGCAGCTCTGCAAGGTATTTTCTACTTGTAACTCAATGAGACACCATGGAGCCTTGGAGCATTTGCAGGCGAGATTCACATCATTGATATATCTCTTTTCCCAGGTACCTGGTCCCAGGTGCAGCTGGTAGAGTCTGGAGGAGATGTGAGGGAGCCTGGAGACTCTCTACGCCTCTCCTGCAATGCCTCCGGATTCACCTTTGGAGATTACTGGATGAGCTGGGTGCGACAGGCTCCTGGGAAGGGGCTGGAGTGGGTTGCCACGATTAGTTACTGGGCTGGGAGTACCATACAGTACGTTAACTCGGTGAAGGGGAGATTCACCATCTCCAGGGACAACCCAAAGAATCTGCTGCACCTGCAAATGAACAGCCTGAAACCTGAGGACACAGCCATGTATTACTGTACCAGAAACACAGTGAGGCGACTCCTATTAGACCAAATGAAAAAACCATGAGTCCAGCCCTTTCCCCAGTGCCCACAGGAGGGCACCAGTGACTGTAGCAACACAGTCCTGGGACAGGAATGGGGACAGGGCATTACTATGGAGGGAAGAAATCTAGCAGACAGATTTAACTCTTCCATTTCCTGTCAGGATCACAACTTAATATCTGTCATCATCATATCCAGAGCAGTTGGAGCCTCCTTTTCAGTAGTTGCAGGTGTCCTGAGTCCAAGATGACATTTCTGAGCCTTGTGCATATTGCAGTCTCATCCAAAGTGAGCTGAGCAGCCACAATCATATAACCCAGAGACTAGCCGCTCAAGTCCCCAGAGCAATATGTAAGCACCTGAATTAATACAACTGCTGAGGAGAAGGATGTGTCTCAGCCCACTGGTAATAGGAGCTCCAGGGGCTCAGGACAAATAACCCACCTGAGCAGGGTGGTGCTTGTGCCATGGGAGTTTCAACTTCCAGGTGCCTTAATTTGGGACCCCAAGAGTGAAAATACTGCCCAAGAAATGCAGCCAGGGAGTCCCCAAGAGATTTCCCAGAATCATAAAATAGAGTGGTGGTATTAGGACAGAAATCCCTCTACTTCCACACAGACTGAAGGTGCCCATAAAGACGCACGCTAGGCCAGACAGAGGAAAGAATCATTATGGTCCACCTTTCCCCAATTCCCTAGAAAGCTCAAAGAAAAATATTCAACTCAAAAACTGCCCCCCTTCCTGCAATGGGCCATGCTGCATTTAAGCCCCATACCCCAACTGTATCTGTGCCCACACAAGCAGCTGTATAACAAGTACCTTGGACACTCACTTTCTGGAGGCAGCCCTCCCTCAGCCCAGCTGGGAAATGCTGTCATTTCTATCCCAGAATAGGGACCTTCTGAATAAAGCAAGAAACCCCCAGGCTGCTGGGGCCAGGCCAGTGATTGTACTATGAAATAATACAGACCATCCCTCACTGTTACAGCCCTGACTACCATAAGGGCTACCTGCAGATGAACAGCCTGAGACCCGAAGACATGGCCCAGTATCACTGTGAAAGAGGGAAACAGTGTGGGAAAGGCAGGCTGAGCCTAGACAAACATCTGCCCTTGCACTTTCACAGCTGGTTCCCTGCAGAGGACATGGCAGGCAGTGCAGGGCACTCCCACATCCCCCTCCTGTCCAACAGCCCCTGTCCCTGCCAGGATAATTCTCTCAAAAAGCTTACCCAGGATCGAGGTAAGACTAACTCACCTATAGTTCCCTGGGTCCTTCTTCCTCCCTTTTTTGAAAATGGGAACCACATTGGCCCTTTTCCAGTCCTCTGAAAGCTGAAATTACAGGGGTTCTGCTTCTTTTACCAGGGTTTTCAAACTGTTCCACGGGACCCTAGGGTTCTGCGCTGGGTCATCAGGGGTTTGTTCTGCAAAGAGATTGGAGGTAATGGCAGAGTGGTGGCAGGAATAGTGATATGAACGGGTTGTGTGACTTCACAAGTTTGAAAATCACTGATCTATGTAACAAAAGAGCATGGCCACACACTTGCAGGAAGCTGACTTGCTAAACTGGGGGCAAACTCATTAAGATGATGGAACTGAGGGTCCAGCCTTTCTGATTTCATTTTCTTCAAGCTACTGAGGCTGTGATTTCCCAAGTGTGGCTCTGAGCACCCACATCTCCTCTTCAAGAAATGGGAACTCAGCATTTAGTTCCCCTTGGAAACCTCAGGAATCCCAGAAGAAAAGCTTTTCTATGGCAGTGGGCTCGTGTTCTTTGCATCTCAGGGATACCAATTGCATTTGTAGTGGATACCACAGTCCAAGAAATCCCTGGACACAGGGTCTTCCTGGTTAACGTGAAACTCATCATTCTTTCTCCTTGAGGGCAATGTTTTTTTGGGTGCTCCTGAATCAGGATCCATTAACACTGCCAGCCCTGGGGGCTAGGGCATCATGTAAGGGCAGGGAAAGTAGCAGCTGAGATTCATGAAAATGATTAGTGGTAATGACATGCAAATAAGAAAGGCCCTGTTCTGATAAAGGAGAGTAGCTGATACCATGGAAAATCCACCAGCAGAGGAATAAAGAGATCAGAGTCCGTACAGGCCTCTGGGCATGGAAAGGATGGGTCTAGTTATGCTGCTTTTATTTGACAGCTTGCTCATGTAAGTGCAGGAGAGGTACAGCCATCTGGTTAGAAAAGTGGGTCTGGGAGGGGAAGGAGGGAATCCTCATCACAGCCCAGAGCTGGGAATTAGGTTTGTGTTCTCAGTCCCATCTGGGAAACTTGGGTACCAAGCAGTCATTTGGGTGGGGATTTGGTGTCCAAATCCATTAAGTAATGTGAGTCCCAAGCAGAGCCTCCCTGTGCCCTTCTGTCTTGTCAGTACTCGAGTACTTGTGTCCCATTTGGCTGTGATGCAGCTGTAACAAGATAGAAGCAGTTTAATGATTCCCATGAATAAATATAGACAGACTTGTATATACATGAGAGGAAACAATGGAAAAAAAAAGGGCGGGGGGGAATCGTATTTATATTCTTCCCTTGATCTTTTCCTCCAGGTGTCAGCTCCCAGATCCAGATGACACAGTCTGGGGCAGAAGTCAAGAAGTCTGGGGAGTCGGCCAAGCTGAGTTGTAAAACCTCTGGCTACACATTCACCAACTACAACATGATCTGGATATATGAACTATCCAGGAAAGGATTAAAGAGTTGATTCCAATTCTGCTGGCACTTGGTATGCTGAGGCTGTCAAAGATCGATTCACCATCTCTAGGACCACCTCCATCAACACTCTCTACCTGCAGCGGAGCAGTCTGAAGACCAACAACACAGCCATGTGTTACTGTACATGTTGCACAGTGAGACATGCTCCATGTACAGCAAGACAAAAACACACCTAAAAAGAAGCCAGGTGTCCTGCTGATCCAGGGGCCTTGGACACCCTAGCGAGATCTCACCTAGGAGTACCTTCAGTGTCTGTCTTGTCCTGAATCTCTAAAGGGATCTGAGAACTAGATTCCCACTCAAACCAATTTTAATTTGATGCTTATTGTTCCTAAATCACTCATTACACTCTCACTTTAATTCTTGTTGCACAGGAAAATCTGGACAAGATGATGCTGGTTGTTTCAGGGAGAAGGCTGTAGGAAACTAGGGTCCGCTAGAGGATTTGAAATTGGATAGTCCGGAGGCTTTACCCTACATAGAGACAGACACAAGAGCCCAGGCTATTACTGCCTGTCAGGGAAGCAGGCAAGAACCCCCCAGGTAATTAAGCACAGATTAGAAGAGGAGGGTGCACACATGTTCAGCTGGGAAGGGGGAAAGAGGATAGGAGATTATGTGAATGAGGACACTGTGGCGGGCCGGTAGGGGCGCTCCTGTGCAGAGCCAACCACCTTACTACGCTTGTCCACCTTCCAGGCTCTGAGTGCCTCCCTGGGGGCACCTCACATCTGGCCGACCCCCTTCCTAAAGCACACCTGCTAGCCTGGGGGGTTCCCCTGCCACCACCCAGAGATCTGGACTTCATTCTGGCTCTGCGCACCCTGGGAAACACAGGCCTAGTAGTCCTCAAGGGTACTTCATTCACTTCAAGAAGTTGGGATGCTTCCCTCAGTTGGAAGCACAAGTAGTGGTCTCCCTTAGTCAGCCGAACCAAGGGGACCCCAAGGCATAATCTAGACCCATTCCCAGATACTAGTTACGTAGGCAGATGGAGCAGGTTTCCCCCCCTCCATCGGGAATGTACCCAGCTCAGGTTACCTAAAGAGATAGGGTAAAGGTGTGTATCCTCTGCTGGGCCCATCCTAATCAAATTGTCACAGGGCAGAGTTTTTGGGGGGAAAGACAAAGGTGGCTTTCTGCCACAGACACAGATTAGCCAGTGTCTAACAAAACTCCCCCAGGGACCTGTTAATCTCAGACCCTCTTTCAAAAGGTGTCATGAACATTATCATTAATAACAATAATAGAACAAAAGTTCCAAGAGTTCTTTTCTTCTGTCCCACAGACAAATGTCCAGTAAGTAATGAAAGAAAGAAAGAAATGTCTTGACGGTGCCAACTTGATCCATTCAAAAGGGACAGTTCCCATGATACAATGAGGTAGCATTGTACAAAGACTGAATTTGGAGAGGAGCCCCACAGATTTTATTCAGATTTCTGGGCCTGGGATTTCTTCAAGAGAGGCTCTGAGCAACTGCAACCCCTTACAGGACCTGGCACTCGGTCAGTCCTCCTAGGACCTTAGGGAATCCCAGGAAATGCACGCTTCAAGAGGACAGGGGGCTCCTGGCCACGCTTTCTCAAGCATTTGAACTTCATTTATAGGCATTGGGACAGATGATTATTTAGACCATGCTTTTCAAAATAAACCCAATGGATTTTGACATTGAGTTACCATTAGAAATCAAGAGGATTTGGACACACCTTCCCCTCTCAGCAGCTCTGAAATACCAGCCTTTAAAAGCACTGTTTTGTGCCATGGGTGCCCTGTCTAATTAACCCAGACTAGGACCTTCGCAATGGTTGAGGAGCATTAATCATTCATGTTGCGCATGGCCAGCGCACCCCACCTGCGCTGCTGAATGCTGCACACTCCAGTAGCAAGAAGCTGTCCTTGTCACAAGGAGCTTATAAACAGGATGAGACAAGAGCAGGGTCACTGAGCACAGAGGTATTGAGATTTACTCAAGGTCACATCCAGGACTAGAACCCAGGTCAGCCCCATTGATCAGAGTATTATGGAGACCAACCACACAGCAAGATGTCTGTGGGAATTACCCAAGGGACCTGGTCTAATTTGGCTCTGCAAGGGGGGGGGGGGGGTATAGTGCATGGTGCCGCTGGTTGTGTATTGAGACCCCGTCCACTCCAACCTCTTCCGGGGACCCCGTTGAGCACTTTCTGAGGAACTGGGCTCACAATCTGCCATAATGCAGTGACACACATTGGCACCCAGTAGTGATCTGAGTTGGGACTAAAGGACACAGACAGAATAGTCATCTGTCAGGCCCTAAGCGGAGGGGTGGACAGACAGACAGGCTGGAGTGGACACAGGCAGCTCTTCCATCTGCACCGCTGACTGGGGCAGTGTGTTTCCTGCCTGAGTCCCACATCCCTGAGCTCCTTCTCCCCATCTGCACTGAGCTCTGTCTGCTGAGAAGCAGTGAAGGAGGAGCTGGCTCTTGAGGCTGCTCCAACTCCTGCTGTCCCTGCAGCAGGATGGGCTGAGCTGCACTGAGCCAGATCATTCTGGCAGCTTTTGTACTGCCACTGCCTGGGCCCATCCCTATGCAAATCCCTAAGCTGAGCGCACCCCATATATATCGGGCCCCTCGGCGTCTCATCACTGCCCCATCCCAGCAGCTGAGGGAAGCCCCCAGGTCAAAGCCACCATGCATCTGCTCCTTGTTGTCCTTTCCCTCCTGGCCCTGCCCTTAGGTCAGTGCTCATCCCTCTCCATAACCCCTGAGGGCCTCATCAGGGCTGGGCTGAGCCCTAAGCTAGATACTCCCTGCCCTCACAGTGGGTAGCACTGGGAGGGATGTCTCATGGACCAGCAGTCTCAGGGTCTTACCTGTTCTGTGCATCTCTTGCAGAGGGTGTCTCTGAGGTGCGACTGGAGCAGGAGGGAACGGAGCTGGTGAAGCCCACAGAGTCTGCCTCGCTCACGTGCATTATCTATGGTGCTGCCATTTGGGATCACACTTGGAGCTGGGTCCAACAGCGTCCTGGCAAAGGTCTGGAGTGGCTAGGGCATATCCAAGGGAATGGAAACGTGCAATACAATCCAGCCTTCAGGAACCGAATCAGCATCACCAGGGACAACTCTAATAACCGGGTGTATTTGCAACTGAACAACATGGGAGCAGCCGACACAGCCACGTACTACTGTGCCAGGGATCATAAGAACACAGTGACACAAGGCAATGGAGTGCCCATACAAAAACGTGTCTCCCCAGAGCAAGAACATTTACTTGCACCATATTTATCTGCAGCAGGACATGCATGGAAGGGACATCTGTTTCAGACCGACTCATCTGCCCTTCTATGTGTCAGGGCTTGGCAGTACTGTCCAGCACCTGAAGTGAGATGTGGCCATTTAGGAGCCCCAGGACACAGGGCTGCAAGGCACTCGAGGCATAGGCTCCACTGCTCTGCTCACTTTGGCCCCCACGCCCTGGAGTCCTTATCACAGCCTAGTCACACAGGGACTCCGCCAATCATCAGTGTTGGGACTGATCATCAGAAGTCTGCACTGGACAGACACACAGAGAGGGGGGTCATCAGTGCAGAATTTCGGGCTCTCTTCATCCCACTTACTAGCAGGTTGCAAAGCTCAATGCTCGTGTCAGCTGAATACTGCACCAACCAGGGCCCCTCACCAGCCCGACCCTGCTCCCAACTCTGATCTGGTCATGGAAAGAGAAGAGGAACATCCGTTTTCTGCTACAAACCAGCTGTCCTGATGTCTGCTTTTCTTCCTGCAAATCTAACCAGGCCTGAAGGCAGCCAGGGATGTCTATACACTCTGTGCCTCCAAGGACAGCACCAGAGGACAGATGCCCAAATATATTTAGGTGGCCTGTGTGGAGGAATCAACCTCTCTGCCTGCCTGTCCCCCTCTGGTCACAAACCTTCGAGGCACCTGGTCTCCAAAGTAACAGGGCTGAAGACATTCCTGAGGGAGCGGGGACCTGCTCCTCTTTGTCTCAAGTTTCCCAGGACTGCAAGTCATGTGTCCTGTTCTCTCACCTGTCTGTCAACCTGATTGCCCCAGGTTACTCTAACCTCTCTTGTTTGGGCACTGACCTCATGGCCAGGGGGAAGGGGCTGCAAAGATGTCAATCTCTGAGTGTACCTGTGATGCTTTTTAAATTGATCGGTTAACACCCAATACACCTGGCCTTCATTGGGCCCCCAAAGGTGATGTCAATAGGACTACATAAGCTAAGACTGCCAGGGTGGGGGGGAGCAGCCTAATTCCAGGGCAATCCAAAGGGATTTAGGTTCCAAAGTACACAGGTCCTTTTATCTCAGAACTGTTTCCATGACATAGGGACATGTCAGGGGAGCAGGTAGATAAGTCCAACACTTTTCAAGATGAACAGTCCAGGAAGGAGAGAGTGAACATCTGGGGTCTCTTACAGGATTTGAGATTGGTAGAAGCTGGCTGTGACACCTCCTGAGATACCGGCTGCCATCACTAGTTTGTAGATTAATAGGAATTCTAGGTGGTACTACACGGGTAGGCAACATTTTTTGGCCGGAGTGCAAAAAAACCCCACAATGCCTACCTTGGAAGGTGCTGGAGTCCTGGCATGCCAGAAAAACCAAATGGGGGCAGTGGGTACATGGCAGGATACCCTGCTTATGCCCCTGCTCCCCAGCCCTGCTGCACCTTGCCACCACCCAAAGCTGTAGCTGGAAAAAGTCATTAAAGAATCTAAATGTGATACGCTCATTGAGGGTAAGATTCTGAATGCCAGCCAGCACGGCTTCATCGTAGGTAGGTCTTGTCTAACCAATCTCATCCCCTCCTACAAACAGGGCAGGAGGGTGGCCAACCCAGGCTGAATTGGCCAGAGAAGGATGTAATTCTCCCTTCCTGTGCAACTGGCAGGGACCCAAGCTGGGTCTGCTCGCACTCCCACCTCGCTGCTGCAGCAGGGGGGCACCATGGCCCCTAAGGCAGACGGGGGCAGGCAGCAGAGCTAGTTTCCCCTGTATCCCACTGGCAGCTGGGTTTACCCACCGTGACCACCGCACTCGCTCCCTGCCTGAAATAGGCCCCCGGCTACCCCTCCAACGGAGGCCCAGAGTGAGGAGGAATAACCCCTACCTCTGCCCCCCCAGGGGCACTGACTGGCTGTACCCCCTCCCCATTGCTGCACTTGGAGGGGGCAGGGCCCTTATTGGGGGCAGCAGCCCCGTCACAGTCTCAGGGAGCGTGATCCCTTCCTGGTGAGGGGCTGTGCTGTGGGGCCAGCACAGCTGTGGCTGGCTGCACGCAGCGCTGGGGTCCCAAGTGGGCCAGAGTCCGTCCCCCCCACCCCACAGTGCCGATGCATGGCACAGCAGTTCTGCCAGCCCCACAGTGCGGGCCCTGCCAGGAAGGGGCTGTCACTCACCTCTACCGCTCCACCACTCCAGCTGCTGGGCTTGGCAAGCCAGCCCTTGCCGCTCACTCTGCGCCAGGGCCAGAGCTGTCCCTAGGGGTGTGCATATCAGCCTGTGCAGCGTGGAGGGGGAAAGGGGGTGGCAGCGAGCGGCCACACTCTGCAGCTGGTGGTGCACAGCAGCCATGATGGGGACTGTATGGCACTATCCATGGGGCTCCCAAAAGCACGGGGCCCGGGGTAGCTGCCCCACTTGCCCACCCCTAGGGATGGCCCTGGCTGGGGCAATTCCCCTCTTGGTAAGAGAGGGCTTATTCTGCCACTGGCACTGCAGCCTGCAGCTGTCACTTGGCCTGTGCTCAGGGCCAGTGGCAGAAGAAGTCCCCACCCAGTGGCGGCCCCTAGCTGCTTTTAAGAATGTGAAACATCGAAGAACATCTGTCCAGACCTCAACAGAGATCCGGACGCCGTGATGACATGCCGGCGGCTCACCTATTGGCAGCCCAAAGACATTGATGGCATTCCCTGAACCTGAGGACACCAAATAGTCCCCACCTGCCAGGAGGGAGCTGGCCTCAATCACAGCCGCCACTCACATGGCAGTGGGGTCTGGCCCAGTGTTTCTCAACCTTTTAAGTAGCAAGTACCCCCTAACTTCTGAAAATTTTAGTAAGTACCCCAAAACTCAATTTTCCCAGGGATTTTATATTTGCAGACTAATATGTTGGAAGAGGGGCTGCGTTTACAATGCCATGATGTGACAGATGTCTGATCTGGTGTGGGTAGTGTTGCCACCTTTTACACCAGGGGTGCACAACTCAAGTATGTACCTGGGCTAGAGGTGATGTTGGCCAAAGCTAGGGGGGGCACAAACCGTGGCACACCAAATTTTTAATGGGGATTTTAAAGTGGTGCACCAATTTCTTTCCTATAGTTTTGAGAGGAGAAAGGGGTGTGAGAGAGAGGAAAAGAGAGTGTTGGGGTACCCACGTACTCCCTGCTTGTGTCTTGCATACCCCCAGGGGTACATGTACCAGAGGTTGAGAAACTATGGTCTGGCCAACCCAGCCGCCGTCACCTCTGCTCTGTGCTGGGGGCTAGTTCCCTCCCAGCAGGTAGGGGCTTATTCTGCCGCTGGCCCTGAATAGAGGTGCCATAATTGGGCAATTATAGTGTTAAATTGTTAGTCATTATTATGAGATGGAGCTTGAGAGCTCCAACCTCTGTTGTTCCATAGTTACTTTCATTTCCCCAGTTAGGTGTTGTTTGTTCCTGAATAAAACAGCCTGTTGTTTGGGGCCTGGAGAAACGTAAGTCTCAGTATTATTTGTCAAGTAAGGAACTTAATAGTGGTGATGAAAAAAATCTAATTATGTCTTCCTATGGGAAAAAAATTGAGGAATTTAATCCAGACACTGAGAATTGGCAGCAATATATTGAGAGATTGGGCCATTATTTTCAAGCTAATGAAACCAGTGACAAACAGAAGGCAATATTTCACAGTGTGTGTGGCAGCAAAACATATTCCCTTTTAAAAAGTTTGTTGCAACCTCAAAAGCCAAGAGATAAACATTTGGCATAAATGCAAAAGATCTTATCTGAGCATTATACTCCAAAACCAAACACTATTGTAAAACATTTCCAATCCCATAACAGAATGAGGAAGGAAGGTGCATCTATCTTAGAGTATATTGCTGAGCTCAAAAAGGTAACTGAACATTGCTCTTTTGGAAATGTCCTAAAGGATATGTTTGAGAGCCAGATTTGTTTGTGGAGCCGGTGATGTCAAAATGAAAAAATTCCTTGCAGATGGGGACCTGCCTTGGTTTCATCTGCACATAGACTATGCTGGTCCCTAATTAGGAAAAATGTGTTTGATCATAACAGATGCTCGTTCAAAATGGCTGGAAACGTGCCCCATGAACTCCACAACTTCAGAAGCAACCTGTGACAAGCTTCGACAGACTTTTGCCACACACAGATTGCCTGTATTGGTCACAGATAATGCCCCAAATTTCACTAGTCATGAAGTTAAGTAGTTCCTTAGTAAGAATGGAATTAAGCACATTCAAACATCACCATCCCACCCAGCTTCAGATAGTCTGGCAGAGACAGCCATGAGGACCTTCCAAGAAGGGATGAGAAAAATGACCAGAGGAAGTTTGGAGACAAAATTGACTCAATTCCTTTTGAAATATCAAGTTATACCTCAAACCACCACAGACATGGGCCCTGCCCAAATATTAATGGGAAGGAGGATCAGGACTCATTTGGATTTACTGTATCCCAATATAAAGGAAGAAGTATGGAAAAAACAGACCCTTCAAAAACACAACCATGATTATCACACTAAATACAGAGTGTTGGGGGGGGGGGGGGGGAGGGTGATCCTGTTTAGACAAAAAAGTTTCAGTACCCACCAACCTACTAGGATTGTAGGCAGGATCCAAGAACAAATAGGACCCTTATCTTTTAAAATGGAGTCAGTAATGGCCAAATGGTGACACAACATCAGGACCACATCTGCTTACGAACCAACCTTATCCAGCCAGAGAACAGAGAGCTCCTGGTTATTTGAAAGATTATATCTGGGTTGCAAATTAAGAGGGGAGGAATATAGTAATTGGGTGATTAACTGGGGTTAAATTGTTAGTCCTTCTTATAATGGGATGGAGCTTGAGAGCTAGAATTCCACCCTCTGTTGTTTCAGAGTTACTGTCCTGTCCCCCCTCCCCCCAGTTTTTAGGTGTTTGCTCCTGAATAAAACAGCCTGTTGTTTTGGGCCTGGAGAAAAGTAAGTCTCAGTATTCTTTAAGTAAGGAACTTAACATCCTCACACTGCTGCACTGCAGACACCAGTCCCGGGATTAGGGGGGCAGAGCTCTAGGAAGTCCTGGTGCAGCCCAGGTGTCTGCAAGGGAGACTCTCCAAGTGCCAACAGCATTCACCTGCAGCCTCAGCAACCCTAACTCTCCCCCAAACTCCCACCCTGCCTCAACCCTCCCTCAGGGGGATGCCTCTCCTTTGCACAGACCCACCAGGGCAGGCAGGAGTCAAATACTTTCAGCTCTTATCCCCCTCCTGACAAGTGAAACCCCATGCAAATCTCTGCCTGGTGACTTCTGCGTAAATAGAGCTCCAGGTCCCAGAACTTCAGTCCCTGCCGTGCCCCTGCCCTACTGCCTCCTACCTTCAGGGAAGAAGCCTTCAATCACAGCCAACAAGGATGAGATTTCTGTTGCTTTTCCTTTCCCTGCTCTCTGCCCCAGGCTGTGAGTCTTCAGGGGGGAGAGGAGGGGAATAGGGGCACACTGAAGGAGTCGTTAGGGGCCTAATTCCTTACATGCTCTGTTTGCTGTCCCCAGGTGCTGTCTCTCAGGTGCAGCTTCTTGAGTCTGGCCCAGGAGTGGTGAAGCCTGGAGAGACCCTCACCCTGACCTGCACTGTCTCTGGACAATCCATCACAGCAAGCAACACATGGTGGCACTGGATCCGGCAGCCTCCAAGGAAAGGGATGGAGTGGATGGGGGAGATTAGCTACAGTAGCAGCACCAAATACAACCCATCCCTGCAAAGCCAGCTCACCATCTCCAGGGACACCGCCAAGAATCAGTTCTCCCTCCAACTTCCATCACTGACAGCTGCAGACACGGCCACCTATTACTGTGCCAGATCTATACACAGTGCTTCAGAGTTGAGCAGGGGCTGCACGGAAAGGGGAAGCAGGTCCTTATTAGTCATCAGTGACAAGTGCTGTTCTGAGACACAGAGAGCCAGACAAACAAAATACAAGAATAAAAGCAACCCAGGCAGGGGTTCCCTGGGATCTCAACCCCATGCAGAGACTCACATCTAGACACAGGTTTGTGGGGGGGTTGAGACCCCTGAATCCCTTGCCTGTCCTGAAGCCCAAAGCATGATAAAGCTCTGACACCCACCTGGAAACCAGCAGGACCAGCCCTGGCCTGGTGGGGTCCTGGTTCAAAGCTCCCCCTGCTTTCAAGCCCTCCGACTGGGCCTGGGCTTGAAAAGCTGGCCCCAACTCTGGCCCTGCTCTGCTGCCCTGCTCAGGTAGCCACACTTATTCCTAAGGCCTGGGGCAGGGACAGAGGGTCCTGCTGGCAGCAAGCAGGAGCCCTGGTCTGGAGAACTCTGACCTGCAGGACACAAGAGGGGAAGGAGTGTTGCATGGACCATGGGAGAAGGAAGCCTGGCCCCTGTAGTGTCCTATCATGTACAGATGTCTTTCTGACTGGCCGTCCCCTGCACTCTTATCTGTCCCCATTTGTCCCCATCACTGTCAATGAACTCAGCAACAGCAGTGTGAGGGAGATGGGCAGGGCAAAAGTGATAGGGCTGAGAGACAGGCTCCTGGGGTCAAGAGTCAGCTCCCTCTGTCCCCGGAGGAACCCACATGACAGAGTGGAGCTCTGGGGCCAGAGCAGGGCTCAGCACAGAGCTGTCCAGAATGGGGGCACGGCGTTTGCTTTGTAGCAGTCAGTTGGCAGCTGGGATCTGGCAGAGGCATGGGGAAAAGGGGAAGGAAACGGGGCACACGCGAGTTGCCACACACACGTGAACCCTAAATCTTACCAGCAGCGGTGGAGGCGGGGGCAGCAGCAGCTGATCCCCAGAAGGTAAGTGGGGTAGAGGAACCGGCGCAGCTGAGGAGGATCCAGGAGGGGGAGCCCCGAAGATCCTTTTTGACTGAGCCGGCAGGGAGCCACGCTCCTGAGCTGCGCATGTGAACAGATCGCACAAACAGGTGTACTCTGTAAGGGCACACTGGTATTCACACTGGTGGGCAAGCAAGAGGGAAAGCAGGAGGGCCAGGAGGAAGTCTGCAGCAAAGTGGGGAAGGAGGCACCACAAACTACAGTAATGGTAAGGACGCGGGGTGCCGCCTACCGGGGGCTCCTCTGAGGCAGCCACCCAGATGGAGCCCACAGCGGGGATGGTGACACCCTGCCCCCCTGCTTGTGTGGATGCCCTTTGGGGCAGGAGGGGCAGGGAGCGGGGGTCTCCCCACCTGTCTCACAACTGCCCTTCTTCAGGCCTTGGAGGGGCAGGTGAGGGAGCGCCAGGCAGAGGTTAGTAGGCTGAGGGGGATCAGGGAGGCAGAGGATTAAATTGTTGGGTATTTCCATTCTCTGCAGGGCCAAGCACCAGATGCAGAAGCACCCTGGGCAGTGCCACCCACAGCAGAATGGCAGAAGGCTCCCTCCAGAGCCAGGGCTGCTCACGGTGGTGCAGTATCAGCTCCCCCAGTCCAGCTGGGGAACAGGTATGAGGCCATGGCAACATTGGAGGAGGAAACCCCGGGAGAGGAGGCCACTCCACGCACAGCACAGACTGGAGGAGGCCAAAACACCCAGAGGAAGAGGAGACACCGGGTGCGGTGCTCATCATAGGCGACTCCATCCTGAGAAAAACAGAGGGGCCCATCTGTCAAACTGATTCCATGAGATGTGAGGTCTCCTGTGTGCCCAAAGCAGACAAATGCCAGGGGCATGGGAAACAAGCAAGAGGATCTAGAACTCTTGCTTGCGAGCAGTAACTTTGACCTAGTGGGTCTAATGGAAACCTGGTGGGACTCTACTCATGGCTGGGTGGTAGGAATAGAGGGCTATAGGTTGCACAGGAGAGATAGAGAAGGAAAAAATGGAGGGGGTGTTGCTCTCTCTGTCAAAGAACAGTACATATCTTTCCTAATCAAATTGGGATCAGAAGATGAACAAGCAGAGACTCTGTGGGTTAGGATCCAAGGGGGTCAGGAGGAAAGGGACCTGGTGGTGCAGGTCTACTACAGGCCTCTGCACCAGGAAGATGAGCTAGATGGGGAATTTTCCAGACAGCTGTCAGACGCTGGGCGGTTTAGTAACATGATAGTCATGGGGGACCTTAACTACCCAGACATATGCTGGGAGGAACAGCCAGTTACATCTAACCTGCACTCAGGACCTCTACCTAACACAAGAGGAAAGGAGGCCCACCAGGGGTAACGCCTTGTTTGACTTGGTGTTGGCCAATCTGGACTTCAAGAAGGCCTTTGACACGGTATCCCATAACATCCTTATTAATAAACTGAGGAGATTTGCCATGGATGATTATACAGTAGAATTGGCAGCAAACTGAATTAGGGGTCTCACACAGAGGGTGGTGGTGGATGGGTCAGTGTCAACCTGGAAAGATGTGCGCAGTAGAGTCCCTCATGGCTCAGTTCTGGGGCTGGTGCTGATCAACATCTTCATCAGTGATTGTGGGAAGCACCCTGTCCAAATTTGTAGATGACACCAAAATATGGGGTGAAGTTAACACCCTGGAAAGGAGGAACCAGATCCAGGCTGACCCCGACAGGTTTGGGAAGTGAGTAGAGAATGACAGGATGCAATTCAATGAGGACAAGTGCAAGGTGCTGCATTTAGGGAGGAAAAACTGCCATCATACCTATAGGCTGGGGGGCGACCTTCTCAGCTCCACTGAGGCACAAAGAGATCTTGGAGTCGCTGTGGACTCCAGGATGAACATGAGTTGTCAATGTGACGAAGTAGTCAGCAGAGCCAATTGCACCTTGTCGTGCATAGGTGCTTTACAAACAGGTCCAGGGAGGTGATTCTCCCTCTCTACGCAGCACTCGTCAGGCCACAACTTGAGTACTGTGTCCAGTTCTGGATGCTGTAGTTCAGACAGGATGCAGACAACCTGGAGAGGGTCCAAAGAAAAGCCACTCATCTGATTGGAGGGCTATAGGGAAGGACCTACGAGGAAAGGCTAAGGGACCTCAACCTTTTCAGCCTCTCCAAGTGAAGGTTGAGAGGGGACCTTGTGGTGGCATACAAATTCATAACAGGGAGCCTATAAAGACCTGGAGATTTGCCAGGTTCTAAGGGAGCTCCTCCAAGGATGCTTCATTACCATGACATCTTCCATAATTAAAATAATTAACCCCCCCCCCCCAAAAAAAACAACAAAAACAAAAAAAACCCCAGAAACCAAAATCCCTGACCTTTTCCTCATTGACAAGAGATCAGAGTCCAATTGCTGGTAGATTAAAAGGAAGACATTCCAAGGGTAAGACTGATTTTATCCACATAATAAGAGCACAGCCACATGGTAGTGGTCAAGTCTCATGCTAAAAATCAAGAGAAACATTGTAAAAAGTGCTGCAGATTTCATTCTCCGCAGAACAGTGAGGCTGAAATTTGCCAAGTGCTTTCTCTGGGATCCTAATAGTAATTAATTCTAGTAGTTATAAAGTAAAGTAATTGCAGTAACAATGACATAACAGCACAGGGATTACATTTCAGTCCACCCCCTTCCCCCCTCCCCCCATATTGAGCACCCCTGGAAACAGGGTCTAATTCTTGTCCTTCAAGCTCCTTGCTTAGTTCTATCCAAGTCCAACACAATCTGGGCTATATTGAATCAGGACCTAGAGTTGGCTGCAGTGATCAAGCCTCCCTCTAAAATTTTACTCCTTGGGGCTCTGGCATTATTTATTTGCAGGAACTGGTGCAGCTCAGGTTCATGCAAATGGTTAGTGATGACTATATGGAAAGGAGACAGGATCCCTTCCTGATAAAGGAGAGCGGCTCTTCCCCGAGCACTGCGAACCTGCCATCAGTGAAAGACAGAGAGGTCAGAGTCTGCACAGTCTGCAAGGGTTCAGGGTGCCATGGGCAGAACAGGGCTGGGTTTGCTCCTCTTCCTGGCAGCTTGCTCAGGTAAGTGCAGGGGATGTGCAGATACCTGGTTAGTGAGGCAGGGCTGAGGTAGGAAGGAGAGTCTCATGGTTAAGAGCTAGGGCCTGGGGGCCAGGAGTTCAGGGGCCTTGACTCTGCTTAGTGGACTAACCTGCCAAAATGCCATCAGTTTTAGTTGGGAAGTTCCCTTCCTCTACTCCATACATCATTTTCCTGTGAAAGAAATGGGCACCAGAATATTGCTGTACAGCCCTGCACTGTTGTGTGCATCAAAGCATTAATGCCTACAGAGAGTTCATAGCAGGGGGGAAAAGAACCAAAGTCATCATTGCAGGAGCAAGAAAAAAAGAAACCATGATCAGGATTTTAATCCCTTAGGATATTTTACTGGCAGGTGGAAGTTCCCAGATCCAGCTGACCCAGTCTGGAGCAGAAGTCAAGAAACCTGGAGAGTCGGCAAAGCTGAGCTGTAAAACCTCTGGCTACACGTTCACCAGCAACAACATGTACTGGATACGTCAGCCACCTGGGAAGGGACTGCAGAGGGTAGGAGAGATCAACCCCAGCTCTGATGGCACTTGGTATGGCCAGGGCTTCCAGGGCCGGTTCACCATCTCCAAGGACACCTCCACCAGCACGGTCTTCCTGCAACTGAGCAGCCTGAGGACCGATGACACTGCCACGTATTACTGTGCTCGTCGCACAGTGAGACAAACAGCATCTAGAGCAAGGCAAAAACCCGACAGAAAGCAGCCAGGTGTCCTGCTTACCCAGGGGCTCTTGATCATCCTGATTTGCTCTCGGCTAAACCCAGCAAAAACCTACTTCAGGGAAAGAAGCAGCATTGCTAAGCTGCTGGGGAGGAGTCAGGCCCTGCAGAAAAAACCCCCAAAGAAATAAACATGTCTGGCTACACCGTCAGACACACTCACCACCAATATTGCTGCCAGTCCAAACCCAGCACCATTGCTATTTACATATGAGCAGCCTGGACCTGGAGGACTATACTATACATGGAGGAGCGTGGCTTGTTAGACAACATTTGCCTGTGCTTCCATGGGCTGGTCATCCTCTTCCTGAACTGCTCTACAACAGGTTACCTAGTGAAAGCTCCTGGGCATGAGCACCAGGCCTTGAAATGTTTAAGCACCCACTGTGAAATTCTGGGATCCAGCTTGGCCCTTTTAACTGCTTCATTAGGAGCCAGAACCAGCTTCTGCTGCATATGGGCTAAACTCCTTTTGACCTCAAGTGCAACAGAGCTTCTAAGACCCCAGACCTGGAATTGAGTCCAGGGGTCCTGCCCTAATACTCCAGTCTCCCACAAAAACCTGTCTGCATTCGCCCAGGAACAGAAGGGAAAGACCACCATGCAGAATCCAGAATGCATGCAAGCACAGACTGATGATGAACAGAACCCTAAGTCTGACACCAGTTTCCTGACCCGGGTCCTGAATCCCTCACTGTCCTGTGAGCACTAAGTTGCAAGCACAGGGCTGCACTTCTCCAGCATCAAATCATAATCCATGGCCTGGACATGAAGCTTCCAAGGAGACACTGAACAAGACCTTAGGGCTCTGTGCCCACAAGGTAACCGATGGGCCCAGTGACTCCTTCAGGAGAAGACTATCCCCTGATCTAGTGGGAAGGTGCTGAGAACCAGGCAGAGGCAGAAAGGACAGGCTCCCTCAGCAAAGCAGGCACAGTGACCTCCCACAGCCCAGCCAGCCCTCATTGCCACAGCTGGTTCACTGGATAACTCCAATCCATTCTCCTCTGGCTGACAAGCACAGCTGTGTGGGTAAAAGGGTATCTAGACACATAGTAAGTAAGAGACTATTCAGACACACAGTGAGTAAGAGGGTATCCACTGATGTACACTATGTTAATGCTCATTAAGCGTCTACATGTGGACCAAAGTAATTTAGCTATGCCAGCTTAAATTTGGTACTTGCTTTAAGTAGGTATGAAATGTTGTCAGGATTAACCTAAAATCACCATTTCAGGGTGCATTAAGGGTGTTTACATGTGGAGACTCAGTGTGCCTTAAAAGTGGCAATTTTAGGCTAATCCCACTTAAAAGAGCCATATTTAGACAACCCCACATTGACACGGAGCTGGACAGGGGCTGCACATAAAAGGGAAGCAGGTTCTCCCCAGGTAGCCAGGTCCTGGATGGGCTGGAATTGCTCTCCAACATTGCAGAGGCACCCAGGAGCTTCCCACAAGTGCAGGCCAAGAGGAAGCCACTGCTCTGGGGGTCACTCCATCTCCTGCGCTGACAAGGTGCACACTGCAGCCCTTGCTGAGTATGAATCAATACAGTCATTGATCAGTGCACATACAGCTGACATAGAGGCCCTGTAATAGCATGAACCAAAACTGTTCTCAGTGGTGAAAAGCTAAGCCTGCCATACACTGCTTGCCCCAAAGTAGCTCATTAGTCCTTATAAGCCTTTCACAAAGTCAACAGTTAAAGAGTGAATTAATAAGACCAGCACTGGACACCAAGGTATGGATCAGAGTCATTTCAGAAACAAGAATGCCTCTCTTCTGGGAAGGTTGTACTCCTCAGAAATTCAGATCATGGAGTTACTCAATGTGCCCCACTTGGCTGCACCTGGAGATACAGGGCAGAGCTGGGCATTTCAGAGGGGCCTCAAGGATGGAGTTCCATGGTTCTCACCTGAAAGTCCTTGCTCATAGACAGCCATGGAAATACCTTTCAACTTCAGCAGCCTGTGCATTAACATGACTCTCCCACCCCACCAAAAATGTGCCCTCAAAATCCAGTCATAGAACATGGAGACTCATGTTTCAGGGCATAGGGCAAAAGGAGAACAGGAGGAAGACTGTAGATCCATGAATGGGGGCTCTTAGTCCATGTCCTGACAACTATGACACTAGGCAAGATGGGCCCAGGATTTAATTAACTTCATCATTCTCAATGCACTAACTAAAATTAGTGATCAGCATCTCCAGAGCATGTTGAGGCCTCATTTTCAGTCATTCCAAGTGCCCAGAATTCAAAGTGAATTCAAAGAGCTCCAGGGCCAGGGCATACTAATGCAAAGCCAGCTGAAAAGCCAGGAGGGTACAGCCTGGGTACCTAAAACTCAAGTACTGAGGATAATATTTAGATTCTTGAACTAACACAATTTGTTCCGTAGAGGCATTGGTCACAGATCACAGCCTGCAGGAGAGCTGTAAGTAGCAAGGCCAATGACCCCCCCAGAGCAGGGCTGCACTTGTGCTGCTATGGGCTTCTGCTCTTCAGTGCCTGAATCTGAAATTTGGGTTGTGGAATGAAAATACTGTTCAGAAATGCAATGCAACAGCATCCCAAGGGGCTGCCCAAGAGCCAAAGGCAATGTAGACACTATTAACTACTTGGGGAAAAGATGTTGAGAATGACATGGGTATTCTTTCCTCCCATTTGTCCCATTGTATGCCCCCCCCCCCCCCATTTCCTTCAAAGGTTCAAGGTACAACACTTATCACCTGGAACCATGTTCTCCCCATCTGTGACAGACTGTGCAGCATTTGCAGGTTCTCTTTCCCAACACAGACAGCTGTATAACTGCTTGTTCAGACTTTGGTTTTTCAAGAGTGTCCTTAACTCTTATGAAACAGTTGCCACTTCTATCCCAGAATTGTGGTCTTTTGAATGAAGTAAGCAACTCCCAGAGTCCAGGACTTAATCCAGCAGGAGATGGCATGGATCCATGCCTCACTGCCCACATCCACATCTATAAAACCATCTCAGGGAAGGGGCCATTCCTTGGAGGGAAGGGGATTCACTTGCTTTGAAAGGATTCACCCAGGTAAAAAAGAAAAGAATCTTCCATTCAAGCATGTTCCAAAATCTTTACCTGCCTCTTTAGGCTTCGAAGCCCCTTGGCTTTCAAAACCTCTGTTAAGGACTAGGCAGACTATCTGTGTTCAGGAAGATCTGCAAAGTACACTTATAAAATGAGCATATGCAAATGCTACGACCCAATTTCCTGCTTAAAACCACTGAGTGCCCTGACTTTGCAGAGCTCAGAGCCTGATCACATACTGTCTGGGACAGAACAACCCCCAGACACCCCAGAGGACACACCAGAGATCCTCCCCATCTGATCACTCCCTCCAACTCATCAGGATGCCCTGGCTTCATGTCTTCCTCCTTGCAGCACTTTGCACAGGTAACTTCCCTTTCCTGAAACCAAGCACAGGCTTTAGGGTTGGCTCATTAGCCACAACTCTGCATCCTTTCCTGTATTTCCAGGGGTTCAGGCTGAGGTCCAGTTGGTGGAGTCTGGAGGGGCCGTGAAGAAGCCTGGAGAATCTCTGCGCCTCTCCTGCAAATGGTCTGGAGCTGATTTCAGTAGCAGCGATATGAACTGGGTGCGCCAAGCTCCTGGAAAAGGACTGGAGTGGGTCGCCTACATTAGTGGCCCCAGTGGGAGTAGTAAATATTACTCTGATGCAGTGAAAGGGCGATTCACCATCTCCAGGGACAACCCCAGCAGCCTGGTGCATCTGCAAATGACCAGCCTGAAGGCAGAAGACACAGCCCTATATTACTGTGCCATGGACACAGTGACTGAAAGCAGAGACCTGCTCTAACAAAAACCCACCAGGACAGCTGAGGCCCTTCCTCTGTTCTCCCAGCCAAAGGCCAAGAGCCCGGGGCAGGGGAGGGAGGGCAGGGAGGGTGGAAGTGCTTTCATGCCACTCGGACCTGAGCCCAGGTCTGACCCAGAGCCCTCTGCAACCACAGGAGCCTGATGCAGACCCCTAGGAAGGTTTACTCTTCCTCTCAAGAAAAACTATCACCACCCTCTGCAGCACCATTATCATTATGATGACTATTATCTCTGAAGAAGGGTAGATCTCACCCCCACTGCCCTTCTGAGCAGCTGTCTGCCTCAACACAGGAGCATGAGATCTGGAGGCCTACCCACCTTTGGCTTCTTAGTTTCTCCCAGCTCCTGCTGGTGTCTGATAATGCTCCATGGAGCCAGGGTCGTTCTAACAGCCTTTCTTCATCTCCCATCCAATGGGTAAATCCCCATCTAAATCTCCAGTGAAAGCCCTGTTCAGAGCTTCCTGCATCTATCACCCAATCTCTTTTCAGCACTCTTCTGCCTACATTGGGGACCCCATGTTTTTTACCTCTGTCTGATCCCATACTCTTGTCATGATATAAAAGAAGCAGGGCCCTGCAGTCCAGGGGAAGAGCTCAGTAACAGAAGACAGAAAGGTTGTTGGAGTGTGAGAGAGAGACAGGTATGATACAGGTATGATAGTCCCAACCCCAGTTACATGGGCAGGCACAGACACACACACACTTCCTGGAAACAAGGGCACACTGCTGGCTCATATTCAGCTTATTTTCCACTGTAATCCCCAGGTCCTTTTCTGGAGAGCTGATGCCCTGCTACTCAGCCCACAGCCTGTCCTGGTGTATGGAACTATTCCATCTTAAGTGCAGGACCTTGCACTTGTCCTTGCTGAACCTCATGAGATTTCTTTTGGCCCAATTCTCCAATTTATCTATGCCACTCTGAATCCTAGCCCTACCCTCCAGCATATCTACTACTACTCCCCACCCCAGTTTGGTGTCATCTGCAAACTTGCTGAGGGTGCGCTCTATGTCATCTTCCAGGTCACTGATGAAGTATTGAACAAAACTGGCTTCAGGACCAACCCCTGGGGCACTCCACTTGACCTTGGCTGCCAACTAGACACTGAGCCATTGACTACTGCTCTGAGACAGATGTGCCAGCCAGTTTTCTATCCACCTTACAGTCCATTCATTCTGCCCATACTTCCTTATCTTGTCTTGGATAATGCTGTGGGAGACTGCATCAAAGGCCTTGCTAAAATCAAAGAATATCACATCTACTGGTCTCCACGCATCCACACAGCCAGTCACCTTGCCACAGAAGGCAATCAGGCTGGTCAGGCATGACTTGCCCCTGGTGAACCCATGATGACCGTTCCTACTCACCTTCTCCTCCAAATGCTTAGAAATAGATTCCTTGAGGACCTGCTCCATGATTTTTCCAGGGACTGAGGTGAGGCTGACTGGTTTGCAATTCCCTGGATCCTCCTTTTCCCCTTCTTTAAATATGGGTACTATGTGTGCCCTTTTTCAATCATCTGGGACCTCTCCTGATCTCCATGAGTTTTCAGAGATGATGGCCAGTGGCTCTGCAATCAAATCAGCTAATTCCCTCAGCACCCTTGGGTGCATCCCATTCAATCCCAGGGACTTGTACACATCCAGCTTATCTAAATAGTCCCTAACCTGCTCTTTCGCCGCTGGGGGCTGCTCACCTCCTCCCCAAACTGTGCTGCCTAGTGCAGTAGTCTGGGAGCTGACCTTGCCTGTGAAGACAGAGCCAAAGAAGGCAATGAGCACTTCAGATTTTCTGCATCCTCTGTCACAAGGTTGCCTCCCCCATTCAGTAAGGGACCCACACTTTCCCTGCTCCTTCTCTTGTTATCAACATACCTGTAGAAACCCTTCTTGTTCCTGTACAGGGGACCTGGCAGCAGCAAGGCAGCCAGCAGCTGCTTCCAATCTCCATCAGGCATGTTTCCTGATTGGGGAACAGGGTCCACTTGATGCATATAAGGGCTGGGTCCCTGAACTGATGGAGGGTCAACACTGGCTGAGCTGCTGCTCAGCACCATTGGGGGGGGGGGGGGGACTATGGGTATGGAAGGAGGTTTCTTGTCCTAGGTACAACAGAAAACTGCACCCTGCTGAGGAAGCGTGGCCTGATGACGCTACCTGTGGTGGGGTAGTTCCCCAGAAATGCCAGGCCAGTTACCTCCCTGGTGAAAGGCAGGTGGGGGTGAGGAGAAATAAACCTCCCTGCCTGTCTCTCTGATGTAGGGCTACAGCCCCAACTGCCCCCCGCCCCCCTTATAAACTCTGTCTGCTGGAGGCACCTGGTCTCCATGGTAAAAGGATTGTAAATTTTGGGGGGGACGGGGCAGGACTTGCTGGTCCTCTGTCCTGTGTAGCCCTAAGCTCTCACCTGAGGGTGCTGATGTTTTTTAAACTGACCAGCTAGCATCAGCCATGGTCCAGAGATACACACCTTGGCTCTCATTCTCGTTAGTCATTAGACAGATTTACATTGTGTTCAGTGAGATGTGCAAAGGGCCCTTATAAAACAATCACATGCAACTGCTGTGAACCTATTTCCTGCTTAACACCTGGAAGGTTCCTCCTTAAACACCAATCCCAGCACTGGGCCTCTAAGTGTCTCCCTAGACCTGCCCCCTCCTGCATGCTGAAGACACCAGGCATCATCCAGAATGGCCATGACATCTGCACTGGCTTTGCTGTCCCTGCTGGCAACCCCCCTGGGTGAGCATCTCCTGTGGTGAGGGGTGGAGAGATGTAGAGGCAGGGAGAGAGGGTCCTTTAGGTAATACCATATTGATTTCTCCATTAGGTGTCCTGTCCCAGGTCTTTTTTAAGAAGTTTAGCCCTGGGGTAGTGAAGCCTGGACAGACCCTCAGCCTGACCTGCACCATGTCCAGATTCTCTCTCCCAAGCAATGGTGTGAACTGTGTTCATGGGCAGCAGGGAAAAGGCTGGAATAGGTTGAAACTATCTTGTATATGGCAACACTAACTATAACAGTGCCCTTCAAAGCTGCCTCAGCATCAGCAGAGACACCTCCAGTGGCCAAGTGGACCTGTGCCTGACTGGGCTCCAACCTGCAGACACGGCCCAGTATTACTGTGCCAGAGACACACAGCGAATGAAAACCCATGGCAGCCTGAACAAAAACCAGCCCTGCAGGACCCACCTGCCTGTGTGAGCAGCAGAGGCAGCAGCTGCCAGCCCCGTGCTCTCCCTGCTGGTTCAAACACATCAGACCTTTTAGTTCACTTGAACCAGCCAGGGATTAAATCCAGGGAAGGTGCCATAGTGACTAGCAGGTCAGAATCTCTGGTATGAGAATTGAATCCAGGCATCATATCCTGGTCTCCATCATGCCCCACTGCTTTGGCTGTCCTTCTTGCAGCAATCCAAGGCATTGCTCCAGCCTGCAGACATGGCCCAGTATTACTGCGCCATACACAAAGTGAATGAAAACCCATGAGACCCTGTACACAAACCAGCCCTGCCTGCTGAGCCAGACCCAACAGGCCCAGGCAGGTGGCTGCATGTGACCCCCTTCTCGCCAGTGTCGAGACAGAAAAGGATCTTGGAGTCATCATCGATGCCACAATGAACATGGGCCAACAGTGTGGGGACGTGGTCAGGAAGGCCAACCATACCTTGTCGTGCATCCACAGATGCATCTCAAGTGGGTCCAAGGAGGTGATCCTCCCCCTCTACGTGACACTGGTCAGGCCACAGCTGGTGTACCATGTCCAGTTCTGGGCACTGCACTTCTGGAGGGATGTGGCCAATATGGAGAGGATCCAAAGGAGGGCCACCCACATGATCGGGGTCAGCAGGGCAGGCCCTATGAGGAGAGGCTGAGGGACCTGAACCTGATCAGCCTCCAAAAGAGAAGGCTGAGAGGGGATCTAGTGGCAGTCTACAAACTAGTCAAGGGGGACCAGCAGGCACTGGGAGAGTCCCTGTTCCCCCAAGCACTCCTGGGATTTACAAGAAACAACGGACACAAGCTAGCGGAGGGTAGTTTCAGGCTAGACATCAGGAGGTGCTACGTCACTGTCAGGGTGGCTAGGACCTGCAACCAACTTCCCAGAGAAGTAGTGCTGGCTCCTACCCTGGGGGTCTTTAAAAAAAAAAAGGCTGGACAAACATATGGCCAGGGTCATTTGACCCCAGCACTCTTTCCTGCCATGGCAGGGGGTTGGACTAGATGATCTCCTCAGGTCCCTTCCGACCCGACCCTACCAACTATGAAACTATTACACACGGTCACTCATGTTGTGCACCTCTAACACTCCCACTTGCCCTGTCTGGTAAATAAAGGACTTAACTTCAGCTGTAACTGGCAGGGATCTTCCAAGCAACCTAGGGGAGTTAGGAACCCACATCCCTGTACCAGAGTTTTCTGTGCAGCAATGATCACCCACCTGCTTCTGAAACCCAGGACTGCCCTGTGCCAGCACCTACAGGAAGGATGGGGAGAGAGCTCATTTGCATTGACTTGCATAATGGATAAGGCCTTGAGTCCAGGTATGCAAATGATTCCCTGCCTTGCCCTTAAATGCAGAGTCATCCCCTCCCTCAGGGACATGTCTGGCCAGCTCCAGGCCTGTGTGACCCCACTGCATCTCTGACTGATCCCACCACCCAGCCCACAGGGAACATGGGCCCTTTGCTCCTGTCCCTCCTGCTCTTGGCCACTGCCTCAGGTAAGTCCCTGTATGCAGCGTCTCTCCTAGGCCGCTCTGGCCCTGCTGCCATCTCCTTGACAGATCATTTCTGTGCTCTCTGCAGGTGTCTGCTCCCAGGTTCAGCTACTCCAGCCAGGGGCAGCCCAGGAAAAGCCCTCAGGGACCCTGAGACTCACTTGTACAGTGTCTGGATTCTCCCTCACCGCTAGTGGATATGGAGTAGGCTGGATCCGACAGCCTCCAGGGAAAGCCCTGGAGTGGCTGTGTACTGTGTACTGGAATGATGATAAATATTACCAGGACTCCCTGAAGTCCCGCCTGACCATCTCCAGGGACACATCCAAAAGCGAGGTGTATTTGGAGCTGAGAGGTCTGGAAGCTGGAGACAGCAGCACCTACTACTGTGCTGGAGCACAGTGAGACACGGCAATGGGAACCCTGTACAAATACCAGCCCTGTCATCCCCTCCCCCTCAGCTCCTCTATATGAGCATCTAGGACAAGGCCTTCAGTGAGAATAACTAAGCCTGGTCCCAGACTGTAGCAGGAGCTGAATTGGGCACCCCTGCTGAGACTGTCCCCTTCGGTGGGATAAACACTGGCATTTTCTGCAGATCCAAGTGCCTGGAAATCTCAGCAGGGCCCCAGTGCAGAGCAAAGCAGGGGCTGGGGAGTTGGTGGGGAGGGGGTAACCTTACCAGGGCAGAGACGGGGGCAGGACTCTGGTGGAAAAATTCTACCCAGTTCAAAAAGAAAACTAGGATAGGATGGATAAAAGGATCCAAGACCAATGAAGACAGAGATTACAGCACTGTGACCAGGATCTTTAACTTCTCAGCACATCTGTATTTTATCCAACCACAAGGAAGGGATAAGACCCCAGAGGAGGGAGAAGAGGAACCCAGGGCAGAGCTCACCTGCCTTGTGGCTACTTCAGGGATCTTTGGGACCCTGTTAGGTTGAGGCAGGTATTAGCACTGTAACAAATCCTGATACAGTTGTTATCTTTATTTACAAAGATAATTTCCAATAAACTATTATCCCCACCTAACCAGGCTAAGTACTAGTGCTCTCCACCTACAGACTTCATCCTGCTAACTGTGGCTACAATGCAACATAAGCATAGGCTGACACCATTCAGGCTCCTGCTTTTCCGGAGTCTGCACTTGTGACCATAGATGTCATAGACATTAGGGCTGGAAGGGACCTCAGAAGATCATCTAGTCCAGCCCCCGGCCCAGGGGCAGGAAGTCACCTATGGTGCTTCAGCTACTGGCCACGTCTGACCCTACACTCAAACTCCACAATTCCCTACCAGAGACACCCAGACAAACAACACAAAAAAAAGGCAAACACAGAAAGATACAGGGCTACACATGTGCAAGTCTGTGTTGCCTGGAAAATGAGAAGAAGCAATGAGCAGGGCTGATCCCACCCAGGAGGAGCCAGAGCACATCTGCCTGCCTCCATCCAACACCAACACACAGACCAGGGCTCCTTGAACCCCATGGGCCCTCAGACCACCCTACAGCCTCACTGAGGAGAACACACAACACCCAGCAAACCCGCAACACCTACCTGTGCTCAGCATGGACGCCCCAGCAGACAGATCCCAGCTCAGAACCAGCCCCAGCACCCTGTAGTGACTGACTGCAGAGCAGAAAGAAACCCTTACCTGGACCCCTGGGCTGTCACCCACCTTCCTTGAAAGCTGCAGACACCTTCAAGTATTACTGTGCCTGGCACTAACAGAGAAGAGGGACAAGTTTCCTTTTCCACAAACTTGGTAATTATGGACACTTCTCCTCTGTGATGATATTTATATTGAAGAGTTCACAATGTGGTGGGTGAACAATCCCAACAGGTGATAATGGGTTTGGGGTGTCTGAATCCCTTGGGCAGTCTCAAAAATCCTCTCCCCCTGCTGAGCTCCCTGACTTGCCCCAGGGGCACACATCTCCTTTGATCAGACCCTCAAATGCTCTCAGCTCTTATTCCCCCAGGGGAAACTAAATGCAAATCCCTGACTGGGGACTCCTGAGGAAATGCAACCCCTGGGGTCCAAAACCTTAGCCCCCCCCTGAGGCATCCTCCATCATCCTGATGTGCTGACCCCCTCTCCACCCACTCTGCTGCCATTGCCATTGCAGTGGAGGGGCAAAGGGAAGGGGCTGCCCTGGGACAGGATCCCAAGTCTTGGAGGCTCCAAGAGCCAAGGCTGGATGGGATTCAGCAGTGTCAGGTGTCCAACTCCCCTAGGCCCCATCACCAGGGGTGACTGTGTCCCCGTGTTGCTTCCCCCTGGGCTCAGGCCTGGTCAATGACCTTGAGACTCTTCCTTTCCAGTCACTTCCTCCTGATGGCAGCTGCAGCAGTCAGGTCCTGGGCTGGTGAAGAATGGGGAGACCGCCATGCTTACCTGCACCATCTTGGGAGTGTCCATTTCTAGCCCCAGCATCCCCTTGAATTGGGTCCAGCCACCCCCAGGGCAAGGGCTGGAGAGACTGGGAAATGTTCACTGCACCTCTATGTGGCTCAGCCTATGTCAGTTCTTTGTGAAACAGACTGAGCACCTCCACAGAGCCCTCCATGAACCAGGTCTCCCTACAGCTGCACACCCTGACAGCCACAAGCACTGCCATGTATTACTGTGCCTGGGGGGAACTACAAATTCCCAGGGGAAAAGACAGGTCAGTGAGATCAGATTACATGATGGGGTGAATTCACATAATCTGTCTCTCCCATGCATTCCCTGGATGACTGCAGCTGGTGGAGTTGGGCCCCAGGAGCCTGAAACTCTACTGACACACTCACCTGCTACATCTGGGAATCCCCAGTGAAGCCATCAGGGAGAGCTACTGCAGGGGGAACTGGGTCCAGCCATGCCCAAGGAAAGGCCTGGGGCAGAACAGAAATGGTAATGAGCAGAGTAACACCATCTCTGCTTCCACTCCCCAGAGCTTGAGCAGCATCTCTGAGACCCACTCCAGGAACTAGCTCCCTTGGTAGACGAGCTCCCTCTCCCCAGCAAACATGGCCACTTATTACTGCACCAGAGGACACAGTGACACAGAGCAAAGAGGGGCTGGGCCCAAAGGGGAAGGGGAACCTGCACAGTGCAGGGAGCCCAACACAACCCAGAGCAGTGAGATTGCTCCAGCCAATGTCCCTGGAAAACCAGAGTGAATATGAATGTGCTTGAGCAAGACAAGGAGGCAAGAACAAAGGGACAGGCTCCCCACTCTCTTCCCATGCCACTGGGCTTCTAGGGCTTGAGCTGCATCAGTCCAAAATCCTGGGTTATAGTCCACACTTCTGGTTTCCTTGTTCAGTCTCCGCTACCAAACACTCCATCTATGTCCAAGGAAAGGCGGAAGATGGGTCTGCAACCTTTTGCCAGTGATGGGACAGTGTTAAAGGGGATGTGGACCTCATAGAGCAGCAAAGCTTGATGCAACAGACGGCCTGTTCCTCACTCATCCTCTCCCAAATGTCAGCCTTTGTACACAGCACAGATGCATTTGAAGCCAGAAGCTCCTTGCTCTCTGCCTTTCCCACTCCCTTTTTCAGTGCCACTCCGTGGCCTCCTCATGGCCTGCCCGAGGGGGGAGATGCAATGGGGGAGACACCCCCTAAGTGCAGTAGCCTTCTCTTGCCCTCATGGTCTAGGCCACTTTATTATTGTCTCCTTACCTGTTTATCAACTCTGCCTATGTGCCGGAGGACAGGTAAGAGGTGGTGGGTTTAACCTCTCTATTGTTCTACCCACTGACCTCAGAGCAGAGGGGCAGTAGCTCAAGAGATGTCAATCTCTGAGTTGACAGGCGATGCTCTTAAAATTGATTGATTAACACCCAATAACACCTGGCCTTCACTGGGCCCCAAAGGTGATGTCAAAAGGTATAAACTTATACTGCCTGGGGCAGAGGGGGAACAGCCATGATGAAGACACACACAGCAGCTCAACATCTTCCGTTCTCTCTCTCAAGATGCTGAAGTGAGTAAATTACTGAGAACCTATCTAGATATATAGCTTGCAGTAAAGGAGACGTGTGATAGGGCTGCATGAGCCTCTAGATTGTGCTTCAGATCCAATCTAGATATATAGCTTGCAGTAAAGGAGACATGTGATAGGGCTGCATGAGCCTCTAGATTGTGCTTCAGATCCAGTGCTGCTTCGGACTCTTTGGCATCCAAAGCGGCATGCCCAAATCGAAGTGTGGGCTCAGACAAGTTATCCGAAGCAGGCTGGAGAATCTGAAGTGCTTCGGACGAGCTTTGGATGCTTCAGATAGCTTGTCTTACAGTTAGAAGAGGGAGGGAGGCAGTGGGGAGGGTGGCTGCTCCAAGTGCGGACGTGAAGTGGGCACCACCGCTCCACAATGCTCAACACCCTGCCCCCCACCACCACTGGCGGCTTTGCATTCATCTGGTCACCACCCCACCTTACCCGCCACCGCCGCCAATGGGAAGGAGTGGCTGAATCTAGCCGGGGAGGGGAGGGGAGGGGAGAGTCTCCTGAGCCAGCATCTAGGATCCTGCAGGCAAGGCTACCTTAACATGAAGCCAGGCAGGGATTCTCTCTTAGGAGCTCTAATTGTCCCAGGGAGATGACAAACCATGGACGGACCAAGGAGAGGCATGAAGAGGGAACCCCCAGTCTCAGGCAGGGGTTGTCACAACCTGGATCTCAGGGTAGGGAGCAGAGACACCTCTCCCCTAGTCTTCCTCTCCCAGCTGCAGGCCAGGATCCTGCAAGGAGCAGCCAGCCACCCTGCAGCCTGCTGGAGCAGCTGCAGATGAAGGGGCTGAGTACAGCCGGGGAGGCGATTTGGGCAATCATTGTACCTGGGCTGCTGCTCTCTGGCCTGTTGCTTTCCTACAGCAGACAGCACTTTAAGGGCAGGTTTCTCTATACAAGCCACTCCTTCCCAACATCTGCCCAGTGCCCAATTCCTGTCTCTTAGCCCTGCCCAGCCTGAGCTCTCTGGGATCAGGAGATCTCTGGGTGCTGGCTCTCCTGCCAGGCAGGTGCCTGCTGGGTGAGGAGGGGCACTGAGACACTTGCACTCCTGATTCTGCCCCATCCTAAATGAACCCTAGGACAACATTTTTTTCCCCAGTACAGTGTCTGGACCGGGTCCACTCTGAGCTCTGTTGTCTGGGCGAACCTAAGCAAGCCATAACCGGAAATTTCAAGAGAGGAATTACCAATGCCACCTGCTATAATGATAATGATGCAAGTGAAGAATAAAGTGTTCATGTCCCTGACTGCAACCAAGGAAGGGAAGGACCCCTAAGGATGGAAGGGACCATGAAAGGATGAGGAAACAGAGAAGTGATTGCAGGCAGGCAGACTGCCCCCTCAAAGAGGAGCTGTGTGAGGGCCAAAAGGCGCCCAGAGGATGCGGCACTTCTACATCAGTTCTCAGGTGTCTACACACTCCTGTGCCCACAGATCTCATTCATCTGCCCTCCCAGGAGCTGGGGTCATTAAACCCATGAGAACTGAGCTGATATCACCTCAGTGCTTGAGGAAACCCACCCAGAAGAGCTCAGCACCAGGTCACTGCAAGCCACTGCATGCCAGAAACCTCTCAAAAGGGGCTCAGCACATTCGGTGACCAGGGCAGATCCTGTCAGTCCGAGACAGTCTGCACCAGTCAGAAGCATCTCAATCCTATAAAGAAATCCAAAGGAGACAGAAATGTCTATAGAAGCATTAAGTACAGCCCCCAGGGCCACAGAGGAAAGAAATGGGGGAATAACTTAAATGGATCCAGGAGGAAGAAGAAGGAAGGGAGACATAAGGCAGAATGAGGGAAAAAGAGGCTGCACAGGTCAGGAGCAGCTGAGAGCTGCTGATGTGATCCAGAGTCCCTAAAGCCTGATCTGTCCTGTGCTAGGTCAGTTCAACACCAGGGGAGATCCCCCTGAACCCATCAATGGGACCTTGTCATGAACAGAGCTCTGGGCATTTCCTCCCTGCTACACAAGACATCTGGGTCCCAGCGTGACTTCCCTCAATACGTCGACTCCTCCCTGCCAGCACCGCTCATCCACCTCTTGTACCCGCCCTGAGACACCCCATGCAAATCCTGCTTGAGGGTCCCTTCTTAAATACCAGCCTATGAACTGCTCTGCTCTCAGGCCCAGGGCTGGCAGTGGGATCTGGCTAACTCCTGCCCCGCACACCATGAAGTTCCTGTTGACCTTTGGGTTCCTGCTCTCTGCCCTGCCAGGTAAGGAAGTTTGGGGGTTGTAAGGCCAAACACTCAGCCTGAATGCAAAGGAGTAAGCCTGTGGGGAGAGCACATCCTGTAACTATGTTCCCTCTTTTCAGGTGCCCTCTGCCAGGTGCAGCTGGTGCCATCAGGTCCAGGGGTGGTGAAGCCTGGAGAGACCCTCACCCTGACCTGCACCGTGACTGGTGATTCGGACAAGATCATCTCCAGTGACTGTTGCTATTGGACCTGGATCCGGCAGAGCCCTGGCAAAGCCCTGGAGTGGTTGGGACGTATAACTAAATCTGGAAGCACAAACTATGCCCCATCCCTGCAAAGCAGGATCTCCCTCACAGTGGGTTCATCCAAGAACCAGTACTCCCTGCAGCTTCGCTCCATGACAGCTGCAGACACTGCCATGTATTTCTGTGCCAGGGACACAGTGCCACAGAGCAGGACACGGGCTGTGCAAAAAGGGGAAGCAGGCTGTGAGCAGCACAATGGGAGCAATGCAATTCAGAAATGAACTCTCTCCGACATAAACCTGTATAGATGGAAATGAGAATATAAGAGGTGTTTTTGGAGGCTGGAGGGAAGAAGGCAATGTGTGATGTGTAGAGGCTGCACATTGAGTTTCCCAACATGACAAGGAAGAGGGGAAGACTCCAGAAAAGAAAAGAAGTGCAATAATAGAGACAGATTGAAGGGATGGATGGGGCTGGATGGATACAGGGGGCTTGTGGACAGGCAGGACAGAACAAGGAGTCACAAGAAGATGTTGTCATGTTGAAATGCTGCAAGAAGCAGTTCTGGAAATATCAGCTGTAACTTCTGATTTACAAGGAGGAACATTCACCACACTCAGCTCCCCATGCCAGGTCCTGTCCAAATGTAAAGGCAATTAATTATAGACCAGCCAGGCTGGCAGGGCTCTCAGGATTTCAGTTACTTCAACCTCCTGATTGAGGCAGGATCAGGTGTATCTATCTGAACCAGGCCAGAAAAGTGTCCTGGTACCTGTTGCTGGGGGGGGGGGGGGGGGGGGGGGCCACGACCCCTTTCTGTCCCTATCTGGCCACCATCAAGGCCAGAAGCCTGAGAAATCCAGACACACTTAATGCTGCCCATGCAACCAGGGAACAGCAAACAAGTCCAGATCTTAATTATATATATGTAATAAATTTGTATATAGTTAAGTACCCTGACTGTCCTGGCCTGCTTCTATAGGGAAACTGAGCTGTCTGCAGTTCCCCCACAGCATGCCTGCCAGCTAATAAGTCCCTTCAATTAGAGAAGGTGTGTATATACCAGGGTACACCTGGGCTACAGAAGCATGCTTTTTCCAGGTGACAAGGGAAGGAGAAATCCCTCGTACTCCCAGCCTTGTCTCTGCAACTCACCCCAGGATTGGCAAAGCTGTCTGCCCCCCCCCCCCAGCTGAGAGCTCTGGGAGTGCATCTGAAGAGAATTTTTGCAGTTTTTTCTGCACATCTTTAAAGCGATGTTTCGGGGACTTGGCACCAGAACCTGCTCATTTACTTTAAACCTCAGCATTTGACAAAGGCTTCAGACATCCGGGGACCAAACTGCCAGGTCCTGTAGGAATGAGAAGCCTGGGAATAGATAATCCAGCCCCTGCCTAGTTCCAGCTACACTAAGACACCCGGTCTGTTTCTACATTTTAGGCGCATACCCAGCATATCAGGGCTGGACACCTAAGCAAAGACAATGAGTCCCAGAATCAGCACAATCTCCTTGAGGTCTGCTCTGACCTCCCAGCCCTCCACAGGGAATAGCAATGCTGTTCCCTTCTGACTGGCCTTGTCCCTTCACAAAAGCAGCTTCACTGTTCAACCAAGACTCTCCTGCACTAAAGCTACTTCTGGTCCCTTCTCTGCTCCTAATTTACAGCCTCCTTCATTCCCTTCAGTGCCTGATTTCTACTACATGTGCAGTTAAACACAACCCAGTGTTTTACCTGCTATTTAGTTCAGGCTTTATGAGTGTCTTTCCCGTATGTGCAGAAGGTCTCTGTATTCCCAAAGCTTGTATGACATGACCTCTGCCAAGTATGCAGTGGGTACAACACAAGACATCACAAAAACACCTCATCTTCCTGCATATTTCCTGGACCACCATAGCCACAGCAATGCTGAAACCCTGGCACAAGACAGAGGGAGACACAAGTGTAACCCAGGCAGTACTACAAGAGGTACCCCCTCTCCAATTGAAGGGATCAAAGCAGCTGCACGAGCACTGTGGGAGGTATAGGGACTCTCCTCCCCCTATAGAGCAGAGCCAGACCACCAATGGGGCCTTAACCATATACCTTTTAAATGAGAGAGAACAGTACTGGGAACATAACAGGCATAAACCAGGGGGTATAGGGGACACTACAATGCCCCAAGGGGGCAGGATTCAATAAAGGTTAGACACTTACAATCATTGACAAAAGACAGGGTTAACAAAATAGAAAACACAAACAGCAGAGCAAACAATACTGGTTGGGGAAATATAAAAGGCACAAAATGTCAAATAACAAGGAATATAGGGCCTAGGTACCTGGAGTGGGGGGTGGGGGGGAAGAGGGAAAACACCCTGACCCCTTTCTACTGCAACAAGAATTTCTCCCTGTTACTTAACTCACCCCAAGTCACCCCAGTTGGGACTTGAACTCACATCTCCCATGTAAAGGGCAAAAACTACACATAACCACCAGGGTTAGGACTACTCCAAGAGGTCTTGACCTTCCCGGAGCCCCGGCCTCACATCAAGCTGCCTGGCCTCTTATTGGAAGCAGAGCTGGGAACTTCTCAGGTTGCTGCTCAGATCCTTGCTGGAGTTGGGGAGCCTCTCCTGCTGGCCACAGCCTCTCGTAGGCAATCCTCAAGAGCACTCACCCAGTGGAGAAGGCATGGGCCCTTTCTTCCTATAGTAGTGGGTGACTTGAAAGCCCCAGTTCTAAAAAAATGCAGGTCCTTTTAGCTCAGAACTGTGTTTCCCTTTCAAGGTGAGCTTTCAGGAAAGCAGGTAGATAAGTCCAACACTTCTCATCATAAGCTGTCCAGGAAGGTGAGAGTGGACACCAGGGGTCTCTTATAGGATATGGCACAGCCAGCTTCTCCCAGAGGGACCAGCTGCCATCACTAGTTTGTAGGTCAATGGTACTACAAGAAAGTGGCTGCACTAGAAAGAGTGACCTACTGATCATGACTGTGGTGGAAGAGGGGGAGGTGACATGACAAATGCCAGAGGCAGAGGACAAAGCAAGCCCTTTTAAGGAGGAGGCAGCCCATGGTGAATCTCAGGGCTGGGTGTGAGGCTTTGGCCATGCCAACTGAGGCCTGGATCCATCAGGAGGCTCTGGACTGTCTCAGGGGAGCTCAGTTATTGTTCACTCCTTGAGAGCAGAGGAAGGCAGGAACTTCTGGGGTAAACGGGACTGTGAAAGACAGCACAGCCTTGCTACTCAGATAAACTCCCCTGCCCCCACTAATTAATGACCATTTCCCTCTAGTGCTCTGTGCAGCAAGCTACGTGGTCCCACCAGGGACTCTCTGGGAACAGCTCCTACTTCACAGGTCCTGATGAGGGATTCCCATCCTTCTGGTTTCAATCCCAGCCCTGCACTGAGGAAGGTGGATCCAGCCTGAGTCTGTTCTGGAGACTGAATCTGGATATTTAATGGAGAACTAAAAAATTACCAAAACACACCAGGAAGATGGAGAGAAAAGATGGAGTTCTCTTCCTGGGAAAAAGGAGGAGAAATGCAGATAGAGAGATACATGCATGTGGAGTCAGTTGGTGGCTAGAACCACTTATTGTCTATTTTTCTCTGGATTAATTAATATTAATGCTCCCCACCTCCCCTTCCACTGGAAACACTAGTTATAACACTTTCGCTAACAAACAGTGGTGGCTTCTTTATATTTATCCTGAGGCTGAGAGGTATGGGACTTATCATCCTGGGAAAGTGGAAAAGTACAGGCTCAGAGGTGATCTGGTGGCCACCTATACGTTTATCAGGGGTGTTCACCAGAGAGCCCCAAGGGATGACAAGATTGAATGGTCACAAACCCCTCCATGACAAAATGCCATTGTTTTATTTGGAAGCTGTTTCAGAGCCTTCCATTTTGTTTCGATTTCGCTGTTTTGAGCTTGAAATGCATCGAAACAGCATTGAAATGAAACAACTGTCAACATTTTGCACAGTCCTACTGCTGCTCACTCCCCCACACACTCTGGCCATGCCCACCCCCGTCCCTGCATGCTCTGCCACTGTCCGCACCCCCCCACATCCTCTGCTGCCTACACACACCTTACCCTGCACACTCCCGCCCTGCCTGCATATACCACCCCCACACAATCTGTCCTTGCTTACACACTCCCCCCCCCCCCCCGCCTGCACACACTACCCCTGGACACTCTGCTCCTTCCTGCACACCCCCTCACACACACACTCTACCCCTGCCTGCACCCCCACACACTCTGCCCCCGCTTGCACACACTGCCCCTGCCTGCACACATTGGCCCCACACACTCTGCCCCTGTCTGCACACCCCCCATGCACTCTGCTCCTGCCTGAACACTTCCCTCAACACAGACTCTGCCCCTGCCTGCACACACAGGCACACACACACCCCACCCCTGCCCACACACACACACACGCCTGCATACACCACCCCTGCACACTCTGCCCCTGCCTGCACACACCGCCTCCACATGCTTTGCCCCTGCCTGCACACACCGCCCCTGCACACTCTGCCCCTGCCTGTACACCCCCCACACCCTCTCATACATACTCTGCCCCTGCCTGCACCCCCACACACTCTGTGCAATAATGCAGCCAGGAGCCACGTGGTGACAGTGCCACAGTACAGTGGGGGCAGGAAGCAGGGAATAGCTGGGGATGGGTGAGGCTGGGCTACTCAGTTGCTGAGGGCTCCCTCCGAGTCCTATTGCTGCTGTCTCCTGTCAGCTTTGACAAGCAGCCAAAAGCAAGTAAATATTAAACTCTAACAGCTCCCTCCACCTCCATCTCCCGGCCTGAGGAGGCAGATCCTGCCTGGCCAATCACTGTTGCACCTCTCGGCTGCACATGCACACTTGATCACAATCTTTATAGACAAATAGACACACAGACAGACACACAGACAAAGCCCTTTATTATATTATAATTGTTCCTCAGTGTATACATGTATGCTGTCCAGACTCTGACAGACACCTAGGCCTAGAATGGCACTGTGTGAAGACACAGACTTTGGTGCTATAGAGTTTAAGTGTCCAAATATATAGAGCAAAGCGAATGTGGGATCAGGGAAGGGTTATCTACATTTTCCAGGTCAGATGTTGAGAAACTCTGGTGGTTCTCATGCATTCTTTCTGCTTCCTAAGAGGGTACACTTTTCCCTACCTGGAGCTGAGCTAAAAAACCTAAAGATTCTGTGAAACTCACCTGCAAAGTGCCTACACATTTCCAGACCACGCCTGAGCTGGGTCCACAAAGCTCCTGGGAGAAAGTCTGGAGAGGGTTACCTTGATTGGGAGTGGTGATTTCAACACTTTCAACTCTCAGAGGTTCTCAAGTGGTGAACTGCAGCCAGGGTAGATGTGAATAGCCTGAAAAATAGGAGAGACACCTGTGTCAGACAGAGTAAGAAAAGGTATATCTGCAGCCATTCACAAACCCTCTTTGCAAGTGATGGATACTTTTTTGCTGAGAGAAACTCTGGATATTCAGTGTCTACATCCCATGTAAGGGTCTCAGTCCAAAGGCTACTAACAAACATGTTCACCAGTTCTTGTGCAAGCAGTTACCTGGATACACATTTTCCAAAGGGCCTAAAAGAATTTGGCTCCGAAAGCTTAGCAAACTTCAGAGGAATTGGTGCCTCCATTTCCTGAATTCCTTACAAATCCCAATCAGTTCAGCAGGCAATCACACCTGCACAAAGCAAGGGCACAACCATGTGCAAGGCTGGGTCCAAAACTATATCAGCCAAGTCACTCCTTAAAATGATTCTTACTAAGGAAATTGTAAGGTTTCACAGCCCCCCAAAACACAAAGGTTTCAACACCTTCTGGAAAACACTGCCTCAAGAGCTTGGCTTGGTAATCAATCACCCAATTAACAAACAAATTGAGCTACCTCATTTCAGTACCTTTAATCTGTGGAACATTTTTTGGCAGCATTATGTTCATAGTCAGCAGAGAAACATGAATGTATCAGGGTGATATTCTGAGGGTGTTTGTGAGTTTTGATGCAGACTGCGGCTTTCCAGTATCCGCAGACACTCTCTGAACAGTTTCCATTTGGCTGGATCACTCGTGCAATTCCATTTGAAACTGGGATTTGTAAAGGGGCAGAGTCTAAAGATGCTCGACTCCCACAGGTGGGATCCATTTAGAAACTACAGAGCTTCTCTAAAGCCTTTCACAAGTGCTGGATCAATGGTATTCATGGCTTTCCCCAGATGCCATCTCTTTAGATCTCCCAGTTTTTCAAATGTTATATAAAATGGTTAATTTAAATAAACTGGGCATTCAATTTTTTTGCTTCTGACTACCAAAGAGAGAGAAAACTAAGATCTGGAGGAGGCCAAGTGTCCAAAATAGCATGTTCAAGGTGAAATCAAAGAGTCAAAGACCCTGCTCCCTTCTCCATCTGGGATACCATGCCAACAAATTCAGGTACCCAACTCCCTTTGCAAGTCAGTGAATCTAATTTCTACCATAGAAACCTCTCATTCATGGTCATCATTTAGCTAAAGAAAATCCAAGCACTGTGTAAAAGAGAAGAACTGAAATAGGAAGAAATGTCCCGATGAGATCAGCAGAAGAGTCAGACTGAGATACTGAACTGATGCATTATGACAATCCCTTCCCCTTCCCCTCTCGGATTTTAATCTCCCTTCCCTTTTCATATGCAAATGTAGCAAGGCATTTCCTGCATAAATTCTCAGCAGAGACCGTCACAATCAAAGGGACTATAACATCTCTTACTTGGTATTGGAGAAAACCAGCCATGTCCCTCCTGTTAATCTTTTTTTGCCTGATGGCAGCATTTGCAGGTAAGATTGGTCTGAGATATTATATTTAATTACTATTCATTATATACGATATCATCTAGAGACTTGACAGCCATTAAGCAAGACTGTGCAGACATGTACTTCAACAAGCAGGAGAAAGAGCATGGGGGACAGGAGAGGAAAGAAAGGATTGTCTCCATTTTTTGCAGTAAAAACTCAAGCTGAAAGATGAAATAAGGAGTGGTCCCATAGAGCCTCATGTAAGCTTTGTTTCTCAACAGGAGTCCACCCCCAAATACAGTTTTTTCAGTCTGGAGCAGAAATTAAGAAGCCTGGAGAGTCCATGAAACTCACCTGCAAGGCATCTGGCTACACATTTACAAACCACAGGATAGTATGGGTTCGCCAGGCCCCTGGGAAACGCCTTGAGTGGATAGCAAGTATTAGGACTGATAATTTCAACACTTTCTACCCTGAGGGTCTCAAAGGGCGCATCACAGTCAGTGTGGACACCTCCATCAGCACCTCATATCTGCAGCTGAACACCTTGAAAACAGAAGACACTGCTGTGTATTACTGTGCCAGGCACAGTGAGAAAAACCTCACACATAGCCATTCATAAACCCTTCCTGCAAGACACAGTCAGTAGGGCTGTGCGAGTCAGCAGCAATCTGATCCGCCTTCAGATCCGGCTGCTTCAGACGCCCGTGATCTGATCTGGATCTCCAGACCGGGTTTCTGCCTCGATCCGGCCGAAGCTTCGGAGCCGCCTCGGCGATCCGGCCATAGGGTATAATGGGGAATCAATGAAATATCTATAACGTTGTTGCTTTTTGTCTGAGTTGGATGAAACTTGCAGGAATGGTAGCCTCTGCTAAGAGCATGAAGCCTGACAAGTTTAAAGAAGATCAGTGCAGGGCTTTGCGGGAAACTGTACCCCAAATGCGTGAAAGCCAAACTCACGTCATGGTTGTGTGTTACACCACAGGGGGCTGAAAGCTGCCAGGGTGGTAGCTCTCACTAAGGCCACAAAGCCTGCCAAGTTTCAAGAAGATTGGGCCAGGAGTTGGGGGGGGGGGGAAATCTGCACCCCAAAATTCTTGAAAGCAAAGCTCCTGTCATGTCTACAACACAGGGGGCTGAAAACTGCAGGGCTGGTGGCTCTTACCGAGGCCACAATGCCTGCCAGCTGTGTGTGTCCTAGAGCAGGCCTGAGTGAGTGCTGGGCTGTGCCAGGCCACGAAAACTGCCAGCTGGGTGCGTGTCTTGCTGGGGGAGTCTGTCATTTGGGGCCCTGCACCCCAAGTTGCTGACAGGCAAAACTCATGATGTGGGTCAGTGACACTGTATGCGTGTTAAGGTGCACCCTTCCTGGCACTGGGACCTCTGCACAACACGGCAGTGCGCCCCACTCCTCCTCCTCCCCTACAGCCTCATGCCCAGTCCTCCACTTTAAGTGACAACAGGTGCACTAACTTAGTTGTCTCAACACCAGTAGCAGCAGCAGCAAAGGTACCCAAACAGACCTGTCACAGAGCCTTTCTTTTCATAAAGGAATTGACAGCAAGAAATAAAGATGTTGTGTTGTGTTGGACATATGATGTTATTCATGGTGTGTGATGGCTTATCTTGTGTTTTTATGTCTATGTGTGTATTATTAAAAAAAAAGGAGTACTTTAAAAAAATGTATCTTTGGAAGCTTTAGGGTTGAAAGCCCCTTTGTCAGGCTGAGGAAGTACCTGCAGTTGGTCTGGATGGAAGGAATAGTAAAGAAGACAGAGGCTGGCCTGGCCTGCAATGCAAGCAAGAAAGACAGTCAGAGAAAATGGAAATGGAGGTGTCAGGGGGTGAGAGACAGGCTGAGGTGGAGGGTGGGAGAGAAAGGGGGATATAGCAGTGCAGGTAAAAGTGCGGAGGTGCCTGGGGAGTCAGATGTCCAGCAGGTCGCAGCATGCCAGAACTCCACTGTCTATATTGAGTCCAGGAGTCTCTGTACCTACCACCTAGGAGGCTGATGAAGTGCAGTTCATAGGCCCAGCTCTGAAAAGTGGTTTGTACATTCAAACAAGGACCTAAACTCATCACCAGGACTGAAGCCAACTTCCTACAGCTCAAAACACAAAACCTGCCAACTATCTCCAGTACCCCACAAACTGAACACCAGAATCGATCAAACACAACAAAACCTAACTACCTGTGGGGAACATTCCTCATGAAAAAAACACTCTGCCTCCAGTCTCTTAGGTCTGATCCTGAGAGGGAACAAATTACAATGCAAACCACTTTTCACAGCTGAGCCTATGAACTGCACTTCATCAGCCTCCTTGGTAGTAGGTACAAACTCATAGACTCAGTATAGACACTGGAGTTCTGGCATGCTGCGACCTGCCGGACATCTGACACAGGGTGGAATGACCTGGGACAAGAAAACAGACTGAAGTGTGAAAAAACAACACGTAATTGGTAACAGAATCCAAGACAAGGTCTTAGATATGCGCTCAAAGCAAAAAGACATGTAAATGTATAAAATGCATAGGCAATTCCATGCTAATGAAGCAAACCGTAAACAGAGGCAGAGCTTGAGATGGGAGGAAAAATGGGTGGAACAGAAGGTGGGACAAAGGAGGAGTGAATGTTAATGAGTATAAACCAAAGTGTATAAATGTAGGATAAACCTTTTGTTCAGTGCACAACTCAGTCTCTTATAGCAAGAGGCCCTTTGTCTGAAGCTGCCTCCATTGTAATAAAGCTGTTGTGAGCAAACGTGTGCTGGTGTTTGCTCCCTGCTCTGCTCTGGCTAATGTGTAACAGGATCCATGGGTAATTGAACCGTGGCCTCTCTAGTCATTGGGTGCCACATGGAATCGGGGTCTAACACCTACCACCTCTATGTTTGTGTGCCTGTACATAAGAAGGTTCCTGGCTTTCCATAGGGTGCTCCTGATGCGGGATGCAAGCTGGTTGAATCAGGCATCCCCGACTGCCCAGCTCCTCCGGGCCCAGCTGGATCTTCCCTTTCCCTGTCCAGGAGCTGCCGCTCCATCCCCAGTGCACAGTCCCAGGACTTGCCACGTCCCTCTGTGTTGCTCTGTGGCCCGGGGGAAAGGAGGAGCCTGCAGCCCCAGGGCAGGAAGGGTTGTATCAGGAGCTTCCCACAGGCAGTGTCTGCAGGGCAAGGACAGCTCTGTAGCCCACACTTGGGCTCATCCCAGCACAGGGGAAGCCCCTGAAAATGGGGGATGTTCAGGGAAACAGGGAACCACCCTCCTGGGGAAACTCCCTGAAGCAGATACTTGGGCAAGACCAACCCACTACGGTCAGGTCCTGGGTACCCAACCTTGGGGAATGAGGTCACTCCTTTGCCCAAAGCAGGGGGAGGTCACAGCAGCCCGGTTGGTGGGGGGAGGGGGAGAGGGAGGAGGGACCATGACCCAGCATGAGAGAAAGGGCCACAGGTGTGAGCCCCAGTGGCCAGATGTCACATCCAGAAGGATAAACTAGAGCCCTGGGTCCAGAGCAGGGCTCAGCATGGACTTGCCAGTAACAGGGGTGAAGGTTCAGCTTTCCCGTATCCAGTCAGCAGCTGGATGCCCCAGGAGGGGGAAGGTGGAGGAGGGTGGGTAACCATACGTACATGCATGTGTCCTCTCTCTCTCTCTCTCTCTCTCCCTGCCCTTCCCCACATTCCCTACCTGTCCCAGGCCAGGCCCTAGCACACGCCCTCTATGCAAATCCCAGCCCAGCTCCCTGCTCAAGTAGCTGGCGTGGGGCACTCAGGGCCACTGCCCCCAGAGGCTGAGCTTCCCTCCCAGCTCTGGGCTTCCCCTCCTGCAGCACCATGACTGCCCTACTCTGCCCACTGCTCCTCCTGGCCCTGATCCTATGCGACTGCCGGGGGAGGCTGCAGGAAGCGGCAGAAATTGGGGAATTTGGCAGGGTTGACTGTACCTGATCCCTGTCTTTTCCAGGTGTCCAGTCCCAGTTTCAGCTCCACAAGTCTGGCCCTGGGGTGGTGAAGCCTAGGGAAACCCTCCGCCTGACCTGCACCATCACGGGTGGCTCAGTTACTAGTGGTTCCTGGTGGAACTGGGTCTGGCAGGCTCCTGGCAAAGGGCTGGAGTGGACAGGGATGTGGACTGCTAGCACATACTACCACACACATTTCCAGAACAGAATCACCATCTCCGTGGAATCAGGAGGGATAAATCCCTTCCACACCCAGCTCTTCGGTCTTACTCCAGCAGGTATGAAAAGGCAGGGGAGGATATGGGCATGAGAGAAATTTCAAAAAGCATTTTTACAGCTCAGCTGCCTAAAATCCATGGAAATCAAAGCAGCCAGCTCTGATCCTTGCCACTGCCATTTAAATCCCAGCTACTAGCCAGACGTGCTGAAATCCCCCACGCACAGAGGAGATGGCAGCCCCAGCACTTCCCTGCTGCCCCAGCGCTCCCCTGTGCCCTCTCACTGAACACTGCTGCCTGAAACAGCCCTCGACAACATGGTAACAAGCATCACTAATTAGAGCAACTGCCCCTTAGGGATTTCTCCGACACCCAGGACAAACCACTTCTGACCCCCTCCCTGCACAAAGACAGCAACCAGATCCACCAGGCCCCATCTCTGTAGCCACCTCTAAGCACTGCTACTCCATGCAGGGGCAGAAACAGATGTGAGCTAGTGCGCCAAGGAGAGACGGGCATGGATGCGTAGGGACACACTGCAAGGCAGGGTATTGAGCTGCCTGGGCAGCGGGTTCTGTACAGCAACAGGGTTGTGGATCAGCAAGAACGGTCTAGTGGGCACCATGCCTGTGTCCCCCATTGCCATGTTTCATACATGTTGAGGGGATGGACAAGTGCCTCACACAAGTACCTCTGAAATAAGTGCCATGCCTGATAGCTCCCTAATTTTACCTACATGGTCCTGGGACCTCATGTTGTGGGAGGAGGATGTTCACTGCAGGCATCTGTATGACACCGTGTGTGACTGATGCCCAGCCCCTTTGATCACAGAGCCCAACAAGGCACGTACTCCGCACACTCAGGGCACCGCCCCTTCCTTCGAGCTGTTTCTGCCTCTCTTGTGCCCAGCCAGCCGCTCCCTCCCTGAGCCTGTAGCTCTTCCCAGGGCATCTATTCCCTGTCAGTATGGCAGCAAGGTGCTGTGTGTCTTAGTCACGGCTATGGAAACCACTGTCGGATGGCCACAATTTCTTTCTTCTCCCCATAGCGCTTGTGATGCCCAAGCTGATAACCCTCCTCTATACATGTTCAGGTCTCTGCCTTCATCGTGAGCTATGTTTCCCCTTTTGGGCCCTGCCTCTCCTGCCAAACGTGAGCCCTACATCACCCCGAACCCAAAGTTCCTGCCTACTCAGACCAGGCCATGGGAGTCAGGACATAAGTGAACAGTGCTACTGCTCAGCAGGTTCCCTGGGCACGCTTTATCCAGAGGATGCAGAGCCAGTGTGTGAAACAGCCACTTGGGCATGGAACAGCACAGGGGGAGAGGTGTGGTCCCCCAGGTCATGGTAGACCCAAGCCTAGAGACAGGACACCTGGGAGATCTTCCCTGCCTGAAGTGAGGGGATCTATGAGATGCCCTGCCTCCCGCCTGCTCGCGACTCTCCTTCTCCAGCAGAGAAGTGCCATGCTTCTGGGGTGCTCACTGAGTGAAGCATCTGCCTGCCATTCACGTGAAGAGGACACTGGTCCCACAGGGGATATTGCACTCCCAGCCTGGCTCCTCTTGTACCCTCCAGGGGACCCACATGCAAATGTCTCCTCCCAGACTGCCTGCTTAAATACAGGCAGGAGACACAGAGCCTCATTCTCAGCCCAGCACCCACCCTGCCCACTCCTGCCTGCTGGGAGATTAATTTCTTCTGAGGCACAGGATGGAGACGCCCCTGCTACTTCTTGCCCTGTTCTACTCTTTCACCTGTAAGTGTGCCAGGGGCAGGGGGCATGAAACACAGCAGGGAAATGGATGTGTTCAGTAGCCAACTCACTCCCTGCCTTATTTTATTTTTTTCTTCAGGTGCCACCTCGGCAGTGACACTGGTGGAGTCTGGCCCAGGGGTGGTGAAGCCTGGAGAGACCCTGACCCTGACCTGTGCTGTCTCTGGTGCCTCTTTTTCAAGCTATGTTTGGAACTGGATCCGGCAGCCTCCTGGGAAAGGGCTGGAGTGGGTGGCATACATCTATCCTTACAATGGGGACACAAACTACAACCCATCTCTCCAGAGCCGAACCACCATCTCTGCAGACACATCCAAGAACCAGTTCTCCTTGCAGCTGCGTTCCCTGGCAGCGGCAGACACCGCCACGTATTTCTGTGCTGGAAGGACACAGTGACACAGAACAGCGCAGGGGCTGCACAAAAAGGGGAAGCTTTTCTCACACACATTCCCCAGGCATGGAAAGAGTAGCTGAGGGCCTAATTATCTCTCATTTGCATTCATTACTTGCCCATCAGCTCCAGGAGCTGGATGTGGAAGGGATTTATCGGTCCCGATTCCCCTGAGATAACGCTGACTCCTCTCCAGACACCCTCTGCACTAAAACCCCGCACTCGCCTACTGACTTCCAGCACGGATTCAGCAGCTGCCACCTTTTATCGCAGTCTCTCTACAACACTGCTCCAGTCAAACGTACTCTCCAGAACCCACAACCTGCAGTCGGGATATCCCCTGCACACAAATCAAAGGGCACTGCACTGCACTGACAGCCACAGCACCAGACATGATCCACACACACCAAGGCAGCTGCCAGCTGCATCCAGGGGAACAAAAGCCCCAGGGTCAAGACAGGGGCACAAGAAGGAAAGCCTCAGTTCTCAGGCCTGGGGGTGTCATGCTCCCAGGGGAGCTTTCACTCCAATTTTTTAGCTCCAGGGCCCCAATTTGGAGCCCAGGGCATGGAGAAGAGATACCTCTCACCTCCGAGCTGGGCTCCTTTCTCTCCAAACTGCTCCTCCCACAGCTTCTTCAAGATGCAGGTAAGGAGCCAGCCCAAACCTGAAAAAAGCCTCTGTGCTGCAACCCAGAGGCTGCCTGGAATGAATGATGGAGCACCTGGAGCTGATGAGCAAGTAATGAATGCAACTGAGAAATAATTAGGGCCCTCAATAACCCTTTCCAGCCTGCTTCTCTCCCAGCAGTTAGGTCTCCATCAGAGCATGGACAATGTGTTTCTTCTGCAAAGGGGAGTAGAAGTTGTCCCCTTGGTTTCTGTAGAATCCCGATCTGCAGATGCTTCCAGGGGCTAGGTCCTTGCAGCTGAGCTCTCCAACACCTGGAGACACCCTCCCCTCCCCACCCTAACTGCCTTACTGCTCTGCACTGAAGTGGCATCCTCCAGCTCAGCACAGCCTGTGCAGAGAGGCAGGCATGCCCAGAGAGACTCAGCGCCCTGCCAGCTCCCAGCTTCCTGCTGCACCTGGGACAAGGACCTACAGGGGCAGGGACAGACAGAACCAGGGATGTTCCCGTCTCCTTGGCCCAGCCCTGGAGAGGCTCAAGTTGAGCCAGGATGATTCCTCCACTAGGAAGCAGAACTGACCCCCCCACCTGTCATTCCTGCCCTCCCCCAGCCACTGTCCCACTGCACCAGCACACACATATATTTCCTGCAATTGTATTCAGAAAAGCATTTCCAAAAGCCTTGAGGGGCTATACCCACGGTCTTCTCTCCCACTCCAATTTTCCCTGCACAGTGTGATGGTTTGTAACTCCTTTTGGCTCCCTTAGCGCACATCTTAACGGCTACCAGAGAAAAGAAAATCATCCACCTCCTCCAATCCTCCAAGGCCCCCAAACCCACAGCAGTCACTCAGGACCTTACTTCCTGCTTCTGTATGTCATCAGGCATTTCAAACCTACCTTGGGAATGCTTGCCACATTTATCCGAAAGGTTGTTATGGAAGTGCGGTGTCCATATCCATTTGGCATCTTGGAAGCTTATCTTTTTACTGAGATGAATTGACTCTCAGGTGAAAACCTTTGCAGGGACCATTCCCATGGGGAAGCCTGGATGAGGACATCCACCTACACAGCAGAGATAGCTCTGTGCCCACACAGAGCCCCCTGCTCCCACCCCAGCTTTGAGGAGGAGTCTCCCATTTCCAAGATCCAAGGCCAAGACCTCCCACCTCCAGCAGCTAATTGAGAGATTACTTATCCATTACCTTTGTGGGTACTCCCCCCGTACCAGGAGAACAGTCATCCCCAGGTGTGACAGGGAACACTGCCTCTCTGGTCACGGTGTGCTCCATGCTGCCTGAGCCAGCAGGGGCAGAAACATTCCCCCACTTCTCCCTGCAAAGACCCTGCCCCTCACTGCCCCTTCCCATCCCATGCTCTAGCCCAGCCTGTCCTGGCCCCAGGACCCTGTCACTGAGTTAGCCCCAGGTCCTGCCCTGCTCTCCCATGCTCCCTCACAGTAACGGGTCATTCCTGGACTCGGGAAGGGGCACAGAGTGTCCCTGGCTCCAGGTTGTGATCCCTGCTCTGGGAAGTGCCTCCCTGCGGGGCAATTCTAGACCCACCTGGCTCTGGTCCATCCCCAGGTCTCCATCCCTGACTGCCCAGCTCCTCCGGGCCCACCTGGATCTCCCCTTTCCCTGTCCAGGAGCTGCCGCTCCATCCCCAGTGCACAGTCCCAGGACTCACCATGTCCCTCTGTGTTGCTCTGTGGCCCAGGGGGAAAGGAGGTGCCTGCAGCCCCAGGGCGGGAAGGGTTGTATCAGGAGCTTCCCACAGGCAGTGTCTGCAGGGCAGGGGCAGCTCTGTAGCCCACTCTTGGGCTCATCCCAGCACAGGTTCACCAGACTGGGGAAGCCCCTGAACATGGGGCATGTTCAGGGCAACAGGGAACCATTCTCCTGGGGAAAATCCCTGGAGCAGATACTTGGAGAAAACCAACCTACCATGGTCAGGCCCTGGGGACCCCACATGGGGGAATGAGGTCTCTCCTTTGCCCAAAGCAGGGGGAGGTCACAGGGGTTGTGGCAGGGTAGAGGGAGGAGGGACCATGACACAGGATGAGAGAACAGGCCACAGGTCTGAGGCCTCAGTGGCAAGATGTCACATCCACTAGCCTCTGGAGGCACCAGCAGGATGGACTAGAGCCCTCGATCCAGAGCAGGGCTCAGCATGGACTTGCCAGTAACAGGGGTGAAGGTTCAGCTTTGCTGCATCCAGTCTGCAGCTGGATGCCCCAGGAGAGGGAAGGTGGAGGAGGGCGGGTAACCATACATACATGCATGTGTTCTCTCTCTCTCTCTCCGTGCCCTTCCCCCCATTCCCCATCTGTCCCAGGGGAGGCCCAAGCACACCTCTATGAAAATCCCAGCCCAACTGCCTGCTCAAGTAGCTGGCCCGGGGCACTCAGGGCCACTGCCCCCAGGAGATGAGCTTCCCTCCCAGCTCTGGGCTTCCCCTCCTGCAGCACCATGACTGACCTACTCTGCCCACTGCTCCTCACAGCCCTGATCCCATGCGAGTGCCAGGGGAGGCTGCAGAAAGTGGCAGAAACTGGGGAGTTTGCCAGGGTTGACTGTACCTGATCCCTGTCTTTTCCAGGTGTCCAGTCCCAGTTTCAGCTCAATGAGTCTGGCCCAGGGGTGGTGAAGACTGGGGAAACCCTCAGCCTGACCTGCACTGTCACTGGTGGCTTAGTTACTAGCAGTTCCTGGTGGAACAGGGTCCAGCAGGGTCCTGCTAAAGGGCTGAAGTGGACGGGGATGTGGACTGGTAGCACATACTAAATCAAATTTCCAGAACAGAATCACCATCTCTGTGGACTCCTCCAGCACCAAGTAACACCTGCGGCTCAGCTCCCTGAGAACTGCAGACACTGCCATGTATTACTGTGCCAGAGACACAGTGACACAGAGCTGGGCAGGGATTGCACAAAAACAGGAACGGGATTCTGATCAGGCAGCCCTGGCAATGCCCCTTCTGACACAGAGACATGCAGGAATTAAGAGAACGAGAGCAAGCCCAGCCTGGGACTCCTCAGGAGCTCATGTCAGAGGGGGTCAACTCACAAACAGACGCAGGGCTGGTGGGGGGTGGTGTATGACACCTGTGCCCATGCTGGACAAGGGACACCCCTGAGCTCTCCGCACTACCAGCCTGGAGCCCTAACACCCATCTGGGCACCAGCCTCTTCGGCCCTGCTCCTGGTTAAACAGTAGCCCGTGGGTGCCAGAACTTAAAACGTATCTGCTAAGTGCCCTGTGGGCTCAGGGAACATTGGGGGCAGTGACTGGGGCTGGGAACACAGAGCAGTTCTCTGGAGACAGAGCTCAGCACAGCCCAAACCCCTGGGAATGAAAGGCTACTGCAGAGGTCAGCATGGACCTGCCTCCAACCTGGCCTCAGTCATCTGGTGCTGCTGGGACTGGTCCTGCTGCAGCATTCAACCTGTGCATGTGTTGGCTTCCACTCTTATGGTGCTGCACAGAATAGGCCACTCCCAGCCTGGATCCTCTTGTACCCTCCACGGGACCCACATGCAAATGTCTCCTCCCAGACTGCCTGCTTAAATACAGGTCTGAGCCCCGGAGCCTGAGTCCCAGCCCAGCACTCACCCTGCCCGCTCCTGCCTGCTGGGAGATTAATTTCTTCTGAGGCACAGGATGGAGACGCCCCTGCTACTTCTTGCCCTGTTCTACTCTTTCACCTGTGAGTGTGCCTGGGGCAGGGGGCATGAAACACAGCAGGGAAATGGATGTGTTCAGTAGCTATATCACTCTCTGCCTTATTTTTTTTTCCAGGTGCCACCTCGGCAGTGAAACTGGTGGAGTTCGGAGCAGGGGTGGCGAAGCCTGGAGAGACCCTGGTCCTGAGCTGTGCCGTCTATGATGTCTCTATTTCTGATGGAAACTATATTTGGAACTGGATCCGGCAGCCTCCTGGGAAAGGGCTGGAGTGGGTAGCAGGAATCTATCCTTATGATGGGCGCACATGGTTCAACCCGTCTCTCCAGAGTCGAACCACCATCTCTGCAGACAAATCCAAGAACCAGTTCTCCTTGCAGCTGCGCTCCCTGGCAGCGGCAGACACCGCCACGTATTTCTGTGCCAGGAGGACACAGTGACACAGAACAGCACAGGGGCTGCACAAAAAGGGGAAGCTTTTCTCACACACATGCCCCAGGCCTTTTGAGAGCAGACTTGCCATTAGATCCTGGGAGAAATACTGTCTGGAGAGGAGGCAGAGTTATCTCAGGGGAATCACGAGGGATAAATCCCTTCCACATCCATCTCTTCAGACTCGGGTGTGAAAAGGCGGGAGATTAGAGGGGCACAAGTCAATAGTCAAAAAGCATCTTCTCAGCTCAGCTGCCTAAAATCCATGGAAATCAGAAGAGCTGGCACTGATCCTGGCCAGCTCCACTTCAAGCCCAGCTACCAGCCAGACATCAACACTCCTCCAGGCACCAGCCTTCCCATGAAGCCAACGGGGACCAGGGCTGAGGCAGCTCTCATGTCCCACAGACGACTGCACTGACACCCACAGCACCAGCCTCCAGCCCAGACCCCCCAAGGCAGCTGTCGGCTCCAGGCAGGCCCTCACCCCCTCCACCCTGGGGCTGCTTCCTTGCCTCCCACTGCTGGAAACCCATCCTGCATCCCACAGGGCAGGCAGCTGAGCCTCCCAGAGCTGGCACTGCCCAGGTGTAAGTGCTGCTACCCAGCAGTCCTGTCTCTCTCAACAAGCATGGGGAGGGAGGGAGGGAGAGAGATTGGGAGAGAGCAGCCTTTCTGGGCAAGGCCTGAATCACATCATGTAGCCTCTGGCACAAGGGGAGACCACGAAAGGCCTACGTGGCAAATCCTTGCCCAAGGGCTCCTGCATAAATACAGCCCCTTCCTCCCACAGTGGAGCCCAGGCATTTCCAGACCCCCCACCTCCCTCCTCCTGCCCCATCCCTCCACCATGACCAGGACCCTGAGCCAGCGCTGGTGGAGGTGCGATTCCTATGCCCAAGGAAAAGGCTGGGCCAGGGCCGGTAGCTGCCAGGGGAGATTTCCTGGGATCCCAGGGGCTGAAGCAACAATCCCCGAGTGGTCTGGGGAGGGCGGTTACTGACCCATGCCCACACAACCCTGCCCCATGGGGAGACTCATGACAACGCCCAAGCTCAGGGAGTTCCTGGGACGAGGCCAACAAGGCCCCTAAACCTCCATGTCACTTCAGCCAGCAGCCCCCTGCCATCGTGCTGCATTCACCCCTCACGCTGTGGGATTCTCCTCTCTGCACAACCAGCCCCATCACAAATCCAGTCGATTGCTGTATTCCCCCCTCAGCTCCTGTGAAACAAGCCATCACTTCTACTCCAGAGCAGGACCCTTGGGAATAAAACCAGGCCCCCCATGGCTCTGGGGTTCACACCCACACAGTCACAAGACCACACCAGGGAAGGGGCTCTTCCAGACCAAATCTAGGGCTTTATCTGCTTCCCCAGATTTCTGTTATCAATGAAAAGACTGATGTTGTGTCCAGTGAGACCTGCAAAAGCACCCTTATGAAACAAGCACAGGTAAATGGTAGACCCCTTTTCCTGATTAACTTTCCTTCCTAAACAGCACCCAGGCTCTCTGAGCCTCAGCATCTCCCCAGACCTGCCCCCTCCTGCCTGCTGGGGACACGGGGCATCAACCACAATGACCATGACATGGGTGCCGGTTTTGCTTTCCCTGCAGGCAGCTCCCCCACTCCCACTCCCATCCTCGGGTGAGTGGTTATTGCACTGGAGGGCAGGGGCTCTAAGGGCAGGCTCTATTAGGTAAAGACATGGTCATTTCTCCATTAGGATGTCAGCATCCTCTGCACTAAACCCCTGCACTCACCTACTGACTTCCAGAACACATACATGAGCTGCCACCTTTCATCGCAGTCTCTCTACAACACTACTACAGTCACACCCACCCTCCAGAACCCACAACCTGCAGTCGGGATAGCCCCTGCACACATATCCTAGGGCACTGCACTGCACTGACAGCCACAGCACCAGCCAGACACACCAAGGCAGCTGCCACCTGCAGGCACAGCCATTTCAAATCAAACAAATTCAAAATGAAATGCTGTTCCATCAAAACGTCGAAGCACTGGTCGAAACGGCGCACTGATGTTCTCTACAGCCCTACCACCTATCCTGATACACCATCCTTGCACCTTTATCTCCACCTGGGCAGCAGGATCAGTCCCAGCCTCTCTCCAAGACTGCGGGGCACAGCATATCATCCTCACCCATAGTGAATTTGCTTTTCTCAACTGCCTCTAAGCCATGGCCACAGCTGTGGGCACTAAGATGTGTCCAATATCCCAACCTCTGCACGAGCTTCCTTGGACAGGGACTGGAAGGAAACTACACCCTCAGCCCTACACAGCATTTGTATCACGAAGAGTATGTCGGCATCATCTCCACTGAAACCGTGCACTTACCTGCTGACTTCCAGCACAGGCTCACCAGCCACTGCCTTCTGGCACAGCCCTTCTACAATGCTCCTACTTCAACTGACTCACTAACACCGCAAACCACAACTCAGATAGTCCCTACACATGCCCCCTTGAATTGCACTAATGGAGACAGCACCAACCTCTGGCCCACACACACCAAGACAGATTACCACCCCAGCCAGGAGAACAAGCCCTCACAGGCCAGGAAGGGACAGGCAGAGAGGACCCCCATCCTCAGGCCCTGGGGTGTCTGGCTCCAGGGGAAGTTTCACTTCTGGGGTTCAGCTCTGAGGCCCCAACCTGAAGGGAGTGGAAGCATCTCACCTCCCAGCTGGGCACTTTTGCACAGTCTCTCCCACAGCTTCTCCCAGATGCAGAGCAGGAGGCTGCCCAGAGGAGCTAATAACAACCTGCTGCAACACCCAGGCAGAGCCTATTGGAGTAGCGCTAGCCATTGGTGATACATACAGGGTGTACATGGGTGCACCTGCACACCTTGAGATTGGCAGTGCACCCCTGTGATTGTCAGCGATGCCTGTGGGTGGGCAGTCACAGCTTGCCACCCCTCCCCACCACTGCAAACACCGCTGCGGCCACCTGTGGGAGCTCCCCACTTGCCATCACCACAGCCTGCCACCACCACCACTGCTGCCTGCAGGCAGTTGCCACGTCCTTCCCCCACCCCCCCCCAGCCTCCAGGAGCACCTGTTGTTCATGGCTGTGGGTGATGACAGCTGAGTGCAGTGTGGGGAGATAATTAGCTCCCTCATTAACCCTTTCAATGCAGCTCACCACTTAACTGCTCAGTCCCATTCAGAGCATGGAAAGGGTAAGTCACAGCTATTAATAGGATGGTGAACATTGTCCCCTGGGTCTCTCAAGGACCACGTGCCTCGTCTTCAGACTCTCACAGGGCTGGGTCCCAGCACCCCACTCCATACAGCTCTGCAGGGAGACAGTATCCCACAGCGCATCAGGGCCTGTGCAGAGCCAGGGACCCAGGATGTCCAGAGACTTAGTGTCCTGCCACCTCCCCACAGCACCTGGGGCATGGGTACCCTGGAAGCAGGGACAGAGAGCCAGGGAGGTTCCTGCCCCGGTGAGGCTCAGGCTGAGATAGGCAGATTCCTCCACCAGGGCAGCACCTGCCCCACCCATGTGTCACCCACCCCCTACATAGAGAAGCAGCTCCTGCCCCTTCTCCCCAGACACACAGACCCCAACTCCTTCCCACCAGCAAGAGGCAGCTTCACACCCCCATTATGCCTGCCAGGCCCCTAAACACCTCACCTGCTGCTTTCCCCATGACGGCCGTGGCCCTCACCTTGGCTGGCCCTTGCAACAGCACAGCAAGATTGTAGACACAGACATCCCCGAGGCTGTTTCAGGAGTGCTGGGCCTCATAACTCCCAAGTGGCCCAAGTGGACACCGCTGCACTCTCGAATGAATCCTATGACCTGTATTGATGATCCCCCCCCCAACAGGCACCTTCCCTCATCATGGCACCAGCCTCCTTCCACTGAGAAGCAATCTTCACCCATTTCCCTCCCTGGGGAGATTCTTCTCCCTGGGAACAGCAGTGGGGAAAAGCACTCCTTGCAAGGACCCTCAGCTCAGGCCACAACCCCCAGGATCAGGGTCCCCTCCAGCCCTGCAGCTCCTGGGCCCTCAGATCATCCATGCTTAAGTGCTCAGGGGGTAGCGAGAAGAGGGAGGGCTATCACACCGGGAGGCCCAAGCCAAGCTCACATTTACAGTAGCACCCACAGGAGTGAGAGAGCAAGTCCCAAGGTCAGAAGGGACCAACGTGTTCAGGAGCTCAAAGGTCACATGAATCCACCAAGACTTAGAGACTGAGTCTGCTGCAAAGGCAGCTCCTTTACATGCCGCCAACCCCAGGACTGGGCTCCCATGGACAGCAAAGTCCCTGCGGTCCAGGAGAAAGGCCCAGCTCAGGCTGGTCACTACATGTTTCAGTGGGAAGCCACATCCTCCAGCGCATCCCACACTGGATGCAACTGGAGTAGGAAACCTGTGACTGTGGGCTGTGTCTAGGCTTGTGCCTTTGACCATAGTATTGTGTACAGGGTGATGGAGAGACTAGAGTGATAGGGAGAGATGGGGTAGGCGGGGAGATGGATAGATCCTGCCCCCAGGGACCAGCAAGTGTCTTCTAGAGGGGGATGCAAATGGGAGATGCAAATAGGGCTGCCACCTGCCTCTTAATAATCCTCTCCCTCAGCACCAGTCTTCACCCCAGGGCCCTGGGCAAGACCAGCAGGTCCTCAGAGATCTCCTTCTGCCAAACCCACAGGGAAACATGATGCTGTGGCTCCAACTTCTTCTCATTGCAGCAGCACTGGAAGGTATTTCCTCCCCCACACCTCTCCCATCCTCCAGCCTGGATTCTTGATGTGGAGTCTCATGTTGCTAAATAGCTCTTGCTCCTTGGGCCAACACAGGGCCCTGGGCAAGGCCTGCAGTGTCACTAGGACCCAGGTGACACCCTTGCCAATTCTCTTTTGTTCCTTCAAGTAGTTTATGGTTTGGACTTGTGCATTAATCAACCTCTACCTTTTCTCCCTCCAGGTGCCCTCTCCCAGGTGACTCTGACCCAGTCAGGGGCGGCCGTGAAGAAGCCCGGAGAGTCCCACAGGCTGCAATGTGTCACCAGTGGTTTTGCGCTCAGTAGCACTAATATGTACTGGATCAGGCAGGCACCTGGGAAGGCACTGGAGTGGCTAATCTATTTTTACAGTAGTAGTGACAACATTTATGACTCCTCCATTAAGGGGCGATTCACAGCCTCCAAGGACAGCTCCACCTTCTACCTACAAATGAACAACCTGAAAGCTGAGGACACGGCTGTGTATTACTGTGCAAGGTACACAGTAAGAAGTGGTGAAAGGGAGCTCAAACAAAAACCCCTTGTTGCAATGGCAGGAGATGGCCTGCTGTGCTGGGGGAGCTCCAGAGCCACGGGCTGCAGGGAACAGCCAGGGGAGCAGCACACAGACAGAAGCAGGAGAAGACAGACCCTTGGCATTTTCAACATCCTCAGGCCTGTCACAGGTCACAAGATGAATTCCTATGTCCTGCTGAGGGCCTCAGATAGTGCCAAGGGAAGACATTGTCATCCCACCTAAATGCTGAACACCATTCCGCTTCTCTTCCCACCTGCTTCACATCTATTATCTCTAGTCCCCGTGATCCTCACTGACATGGATTTGCATTTTCACAGACCTGCATTTTGTATATTGACTTCTATTCTACACATGGGAGCACACAATTCACCAGCAGACTTTCTCTATGCCTGAAAAGGGGTGTTTGTGTCTGAAAACTTGCAAAGAACTGTTTCTGCAACAATTTAGGTAGTCGAATAAGTCAGAAAAGTAATCACTTCTACCCAAATAACCTTGAACACCAAAGGGCATGTGTAGAGGCTGGTGTGAGCTTGTTAACCCTTGTGACAGAAATGCTACCATCTGGGTCTCTCTCTAGGAATCTGTCTCTGTCAGCTTGGGACACTGGGGTTGAATTCCTAAGGGAGGGAGGATTTTCCTCCCTGCCTACATGACAAAAGCCTGGTGCCTAGGGGGTGGTCCCTCTGGTCACCTGAGTGGGGGGAGGGAAAAGCCCCTGCTCCTCTGCCCGGGTAAACAGTGATGCTTTTTAAATTGGTTGGCTAATTGCCAACACTGCTGGCTCCTGTTGGACTGGGCTGCTGAGGTCAGAAAGGTGATATAAGAGCCTGGTCCAAGAAGGAGGAGGAGAAGCCATTTTTCCAGCATAGCACAAGCACCAGGACACAGGGAGAGAGTCTGATCCTTCTGAAACACTCTCTCTCTGGAAATCTCTGAGCCAGATCTCTACCATCTTCTGAATGATACGTGTAAGTTTTTGTAGGGAGCTAGTCAACTCACAGTGATGCATTTGCGTATCAAACGGCAACCTCAGCCACACTATTTTGCTCAATGCTAATGCCTTGATAGTGCTCTACCTCTTACCCTATTCTACCTCATCCTGTCAGGAGCAATAAAGTTCTCCTTTGTGACTGGTGTAGGAGACTTATTGAGGGGTGGGTTTAACTTTGCCTAGGAGGACCCTTGGCTCTGCGGACTAAGGGAGACTATCTTTTTTGGCCGCCTACTTGGGGAAGTGCTCTAAGATCTTGTATTGGGTTGAGTACCCATAGGACTATTAGGCCTGTGCTTCCCTGAGGACACAGGACCCAGACAGTCCCTTCTCAGGGTGGTGGCAGCACATGTTAGCCCCGGACTCTGCGGTGGGGCTTGAAAGGCGGTCTGTCAGGGCTTAGGCGCCCCTGAAGAGACACGCAGAGTCCAGAAATTGTACGGGCATGGTGAGATAGGAGGCTCAACGCAGGACCTCCCCCTACTGGCCCACCACACATGGTTCAAGTGGTGGGATCCAAATACCCTGCTGTATTGGAGGCATAATTTGGGAAAAGGAATAGAGTCACTGGAAACCCTTGAGCAAACAATTATCATTTCGGTATCGGGTTGACTGGACAGTGTAGATAGCTAGGATGGCGGACAAGCATGTTCAAAAGACTATGCCTAAACTAAGAGACCTGGCGAAAGAGCAAGGCCTTCAAGTGAAGAAAGGGCTAAAGAAGGATGAGCTGATTAAACTCCTGTGAGACAACGACTCAGCCACAGAGCCAACTCCTGAGTCCTCCCCAGAATCACATCCCCACACGCCAAGTCCGGAACCCTCCGAGGGGTCACCCCCTGCGGAGGAGCGCTGGAGGTACCAGATGAGGCTAGAAGCTGAGTAGTGGGAGCGAGAGAGCAAGTGCAAGTATGAGCTACAAAAGTGCAAGATGGAGCTGGAACTGAAAAAGCTGGAGCAGGAAGCCCAGTGCTCAGAGCCTGAGCACGAGGAGAGAGAGAGAGGGAACAACAAGAGAGGAGTGAGGAGAGGGACCACCAGCACCAAAAGCCAGAGGCCAAGAGCAAGCATGAACTAGAGGTACTCTGTCTGCAGCCCAACGGGGGAAATGAGAGCCCTCCATGAGCACCCAGGAGACACCCCAAAGCAAATACCTCAGCCTTCTCTCACTATTGAGTCGGAGATGATCCTGACGTATTTGTCAGCATCTTCGAAAAACAAGCCCAACGGTGGAAGGTGCCAAAGGAAGAGTTCACGATGCACACGGCTGCTCTGGTAGAAGGCGACATGGCTGTGGTCCTGAATAACCTGCCAATGGTGAAATCAGATGACTACACGACCTTTAAGGAGGCAATGCAGTTAAGGTTTAGGCTGGGTCCAGAGTGCTCCTGCAACAGATTCCGTACTTCTGTCCCCCAGTCAGGAATGTCCTTGCACACATTTGCAACCCTGATATGGGACTCACTCCAGAAGTGGAGGAGGATACGGTGGAGAAGACAGACATGCTGATTGCACTGGGACTGTTCTATGTTCAGTGCCTGAGGGAGATTAAACCCTTGCCCAGGACAGAGGACCTGAAACCCTCTGAGAGGCTGCTAAAATTGCAGACCAGCTGTTGCTACACCAACAGGCACAGGGGCTGAACCAAAAGCCCTCCTACCCAGGGAAGGAACAGAAGGGGTGCCACAAAGGAGGGAAGGGAGGGTATAACCCAAAAGGGGAAAAGGGGCCGTCCCAGACCGAGCGTAAGGAGGCCCCAGATTTGACCAAACCACCTAATTTGGGAAAGAGAAGCTGTTATGGTTGTGCGGAACCAGGTCACCTCAAGCCCAATTGCCCAAAACTAAGCAGCCAACCCAAGCCTGTCTATGATGCAGTCGATGTAAGCAGTGCGGCAGGGGACCTGAGCCACTCTGAGGGGCATACTTGTTGCTACAAGATCACAAACCCAGAGGAGGTGACAGCCTTTCACCGAATTGAAATAGTCGTGAAGGGGAGAACCCTTGTTGGGGAGCTGGACTCTGGGGCTGCCATGTCACTAATCAGTGCCCATCTGGATGTACCCACAGAGACAGTCCCAGGGAGGATGCTCATAATCAAAGGGGTCGGGTCCTAGACTTTCGAGGTGCCCGTGGCCTGCCTCCCCATTGAGTGGAGAGATTGCGGAACGTGTGTAGACCTGGAGGTGCTGGAAGAGGCCCCTCTACCCATTTTGGTGGGGCGAGATATTCTGGGCCCTGAACTCCTACAAATGGAGGGGAGTGGGCAGCTCATGGAGCCCTGCCGTGTGAATGCAGTGACCCACCAGCAGAGCCAAAAGGCTAAAGGGGGAGGGTTAGAAACTCCAAGAGATAGCCACACCATTGGCTGCAGTGGGAGAGACTCCTGCAGACTGCGATCGTACTCCAGTCCCCGATGGAACTAGCGACCCCAAACGTGGGTTAAGTGACAGTCCAAGGGAGGTGTCTAGTCCGTCAGTGGCAGAGGGAGTCGAGACTCTAAAGGAGGAATCCGAGGAAACCCCTGAGGGTGGGGGTGCATCCTTGCAGGAGCACCCAAACTCCCTCTTGATTGCCTAGCAGGGCAAGCAGAGTTCAAACAGGAGGGTCTAGCAGGCCCCAGCTTGGGATAACTCTGGCAGATGGCTCGGGAGTCAGAGATGGAGTTCACCCCAAAAAAGAGGGAACAGGTGATCTGGGACAAGGGACTCCTTTATCGGTTGCGGATACCAAGGAACCAGGCCGGGACCTGGAAGCCCTGTCGCCAGCTCGTAGTACCTCGAAAGTTCAGGCAACAATTACTTTCCATGGCTCATGATTTACCTTGTGCCAGTCACATGGGCAGGGAATGGACTTGCCAGCAGCTGCAGGTGAACTTCTTTTGGCCCAGGATTGCCCAGAACGTGACGGACTACTGCAAATCCTGTGAGACGTGTCAGCAGAAGGGCAAGAGTGGGGACAAACAAAGAGCTCCCCTACCGCCCCTCCCAATCATTGATCAACCTTTCCAAAGAGTGGGTATAGACATTGTGGGCCTGCTGAGACATCGGACCCACAGAGGGAAGAAATATATCCAAGGAACAGACCACTTCAAACCAAAAGCGTATTATGCTTGATCTAAGCCCACCAGTGTATTGCGCAGGAGAGCAGCAGGGAAAAGGCTCCTTTTCTGGAAACGTGGCAAATTCCCAGCTGGGAACCCATGGCAGTGATATAGCGGAGCCTCGTGAACTGAGTTAAAAATGGCCAGAGCAGGGCCTAGCCAGGGCAGATATGCAAACCCATGGCCTCAGCCCCTGCATAAACCTCCTGACTCAAAGGGGAACACAGGCATCTGGCACTGCCTATCAGCCTCTGTGTAGCTCCAGAGAGAAGATGACATCCTGGGGGAAGACACTGTTCCTTGTGGCAGCTCTGCCAGGTGATTCCCCAGCTCCAGCCATGCCCTGGAGTGCTCACAGACCCTAGGGAAGCTCCTTTGCCTGATGCAGAGCAGGCTGTGTTTAGCAGGATGCTTCCCCGTGGCTCCAGCAGCTGTAGGGCAGGCCTTGCAGGGATGTCATGCTTTCAAAGCTTTTCCCTCCAGATCCATGTTCCCAGGTGCACGTGGTGGCATCTGGAAGGGGAGTTGAGAAGCAGGGGATGGGGTCTCCGTACCTGTCCTGCAAAGCCTCAGGATTCATCCTCAGTGATTAGTATATATGTTGGGTACACAGGGCTCCTGAAAATGGGCTGGATTGAGTCTCAGTGATTCACAGCCCAAGAAATGGCCTCACAGTACATTAAAGTAATGCTGTTAAGGGGTGATTCAACATCTCCAGGGATGAGCCCAGCAGCACTGGACAACTGCAGATGGACAGCCTAAGAGCTGAGGACACAGCCCAGTATTACTGTGCCAAAGACACAGTTGCCTCAAACCTCCTGGGATTCATACAATAACCTGGAAGAGCTGTGAGCTGTTCAGGCCAGCAGAGAACAGCAAACATTGTCTAGATGGTAAGAGGCTGAGCAAGTGAGGAAACCAGCAGGAGCCAGCCAGGCCCAGGGAGACCCTTCCTGGACCCTCACCCCACAGATGCTGCTGCTGCCGCCGAGGGACAATCCCCGAGCAGTGTGGCTGGAGCTCTCTCCCTGCTCTGCCCAAGGAAAAGATGCCAGGAAGGAAAAGGTCCCGGGAAATGCCCTGCACAGGAGGTGACAGGCCAGCTGTGGCCAGCTCTGCCCCAACCCCCAAGGGTCTCACTGAGCAGCTTTCAATGGGGCTGGGCCTGTGGGGTGAACAGGCCTGTCAAGGGGGAAGGTCACAGGAAGTGGGAGGGTTGAGGGTCCAGTTACCAGGGATCACAGGAATTTGACCTCCTCTGACACTCCCAAGAGCAGGGCCCTGTCATTTGGAAACCAGGAGCTTAGCCCAGCTTGGAGCACAAACTGCAGTTTTTCCAATCGAGACCTCACCCAAGAACCCCGGGTATTTGATAGTTTCCTGGACAATCTTAGCTGCGGCAATGCTCCCTCCCTGTTGTACAGCAGAACCACAAACACACACCAACACAGGGTCAGGGACAAATGAAGTCCAACATCTCACACCAGCATCATCATCCTAGGCACCAAGAAACACATGTCCCTGCAGCCAAACACCCTGACACCCACCAACACCACCACGTACTACTGAGCTGGGGACACTGATACCGAGCAGGGCAGGGGCTGCACAAGCAGTGGAAGCAGGTTCTGACCAGACAGCAGCAGCAATTTTTCCCCTGAGGAGAGAAAGAGAGAGCGTGCGTGAAGAGCCAAAGGCTCTACTTGCATGTGTAAGAGCCAAAGACTTGAAACTTGGGGCATGTCCCCTTTTCCCAGAGTGCAGCCAGGCATTGCTGGTGCCCAGGAACCAGCAGGGAATCACCATGTAGATGATAAGGCACCATAAGACCTTCTATAACCCCCTCAGTCTCTGCAGAGAGAGGCAGCCAGGACTCACTCACCATCGACCCCAGCACCTCACAGCGCACAGCAGGGTCAGTCTATGCCACAGGGAAAGCCCCAGCCCCTTCCTCCCACAGCGGGACCCAGGCATTCCCAACTCCCCCATATCCCCACTCCAGTCCCATCCCTCCATCATGCCTAGGCCCGAGACAGTGCTGGTGGAGGTAAAATGCCACCCCTAAGATAAAGGTCTGGTCCAGGGCCAGAAGTTGCCAGGGGAGGTTTCCAGAGATCCCAGGAGCCGAGGCAGCAATCCCTTTTGGAGGGGGAGTGGAAGCAGGGGGAGGCACAGCCCCATGCCCAGACAACACGACCCAAACAGGGGATTTCTGGGAACTCAGCCCCATGGGAAGACTCATACTAAGACCAGAGCTCAAGGAGTTTCTGGGCCCATGCCATCAACAAGGCCCCTGAACCTCTGTGCTGCTTAAGCCAGCAGCCCCTCACCATGGTCTGGAGGACCCTGGTCAGCTGTGCCCAGGCTAGACAAGGGACACCTCTGACCTGTCTGCACTACCAGTCTGGAGCCCCGATACCCATCTGGGCATCAGCCAGTTCGGCCCTGCTCCTTGCTAAAAAGTAGCCTGTGGGTGCCAGAGCTTCAAACTCTATCTGCTCACTGCCCTGTGGGCTCAGGAAACATTAGGGCAGTGACTGGGGTTGGGAACACAGAGCAGTTCCCTGGAGACAGAGCCCAGCCCAGTCCCAACCCCTGGGAATGAAAAAGCTAAAGCAGAGCTCAACATGGACCTGCCTCCAACCTGACCTCAGGGATCTGGTGCTGCTGGGACTGGTCCTGCTGCAGCATTTAAATTGTGCAAGCATCATCTTCTACTCCTCTGATTCTGCGGGCGGGCGGACACAGAGTACTGCAAAGTCCACCAGAGAGTAAGAAAATGCCCTGCATTAACCCCCTAAACCCTGAGATACTCTCTCTCTGCACAAACAGCCAGAGCACAAATCCATTCAACTTCTGTATCACATCCCCAGCTACTGTGAAACAAGCCGTCACTTCTAATCCAGAGCAGGAACCTTCTCAATAGAACCAGGCACCCCCAAGATGCGGGGCTCAGAGAAAGGCTATCACAAGTCCACACCAGGGAAGGGGCTGGTCCCTTGCAGGGAAGGAAAGGCCCGAAGTTGGAAAAGATTCACTTCGACAATGCCCGAGACATAAACAAGTTCCAGACCCGATCTAGGGCCATATCTGCTTCCCCAGGTGCCTGCTAATGAATAGACAAATACATGCTCTGTCCAGCGAGACCTGCAAAGGCCTTTATAAAACAAAACCAGGAAAACGGTGGACCCCATTTCCTGCTTAATGACTGGAAGCTTCCTCCTTAAACAGCACCCTGGCCCTCAGCGTCTACCCAGACCTGCTTCCTCCTGCCTGCGGGGGATGCCAGACATCAGTCCCAATGACCATGACCCCAGTGCTGGTTTTGCTGTCCCTCCTGGCAGCCCCTCTGGATGAGCATTTCCTGCACTGGGGGCAGGCGGATGCAGGGGCAGGTTTCATTAGCTAAAGCCATGGTCGTTTCTCCATTAGGATGTCAGCATCCTCTGCACTGAACCCCAGCACTCATCTGCTTACTACTAGCACAGGTTCATTAGCTGCCACCTCCTATCACAGTAGCACTCGTACAATCAGACCCACTTCCCAAAAGCCACAGTCTGCACCCAGGTAGGCCACAGTTTCTCTCTTCTCCCCAAGACCAAGGTCATGCCCAAGATCATAAGCCTCCTCTCTACAGAGTCAGGTCTAGGCCGTCCATGTGAGCTCTTCTGTCCCTCCTGGGCACTGAAGCCCCTGCCAAAGACAAATCCCACTTGGCCCCACAACACGTGGCTTCCACTTCCTCAGCCCAGCCCGTGGGAGTCAGGACATGACTGAAGTGTCACTGCTTAGCACGCTCCCTGGCCACGCTGTACCCAGACCACTCAGAGCCAGTGTGAGGCAAGGCACAGGGGGAGAGGTGCAGTCCTCCCATTCATGGGAAACACCAGCCTAGAGACAGGTCTCCTGGGAGATCAACCCTGCACAGACGGTGGCATTTCTGCCACACCCTCCACAGGACCCACATGCAAAAGTCTCCTCCCAGACTGCCTGCTTAAATACAGGTCTGAGCCCCGGAGCCTGAGTCCCAGCCCAGCACTCACCCTGCCCACTCCTGCCTGCTGGGAGATTAATTTCTTCTGAGGCACAGGATGGAGACGCCCCTGCTACTTCTTGCCCTGTTCTACTCTTTCACCTGTGAGTGTGCCTGGGGCAGGGGGTATTAAACACAGCAGGGAAATGGATGTGTTCATTAACTAACTCACTCCCTGCCTTATTTTTTTTTTCCAGGTGCCACCTCGGCAGGGACACTGGTGCAGTCTGGCCCAGGGGTGGTGAAGCCTGGACAGACCCTGACCTGTGCTGTCTCTGGTGCCTCCGTTTCTGATGCAAACTATGCTTGGAACTGGGTCCGGCAGCCTGCTGGGAAAGGGCTGGAGTGGGTAGCAGAAATCTATCCTTATGATGGCAGCACAAGCTACAACCCGTCTCTCCAGAGCCGAACCACCATCTCTGCAGACAAATCCAAGAGCCAGTTCTCCTTGCAGCTGCGCTCCGTGGCAGGGGCAGACACCGCCACGTATTTCTGCACCAGGAAATACACAGTGACACAGAACAGCGCAGGGGCTGCACAAAAAGGGGAAGCTTTTCTCACACACATGCCCCAGGCCTTTTGAGAGCAGACCTGCCATTAGATCCTGGGAGAAATACTGTCTGGAGAGGAGGCAGAGTTATCTCAGGGGAATCACGAGGGATAAATCCCTTCCACACCCAGCTCTGCACAGACGCAGGTGGGAAAAGGCGGGAGATTAGAGGGGCACAAGTCAATTGTCAAAAAGCATCTTCACAGCTCAGCTGCCTAAAATCCATGGAAATCAGAGGAGCTGGCACTGATCCTGGCCAGCTCCACTTCAAGCCCAGCTACCAGCCAGACAGCAACACTCCTCCAGGCACCAGCCTTCCCATGAAGCCAACGGGGACCAGGGCTGAGGCAGCTCTCACGTCCCACAGACGACTGCACTGACACCCACAGCACCAGCCTCCAGCCCAGACCCCCCAAGGCAGCTGTCGGCTCCAGGCAGGCCCTCACCCCCTCCACCCTGGGGCTGCTTCCTTGCCTCCCACTGCTGGAAACCCATCCTGCATCCCACAGGGCAGGGAGCTGAGCCTCCCAGAGCTGACACTGCCCAGGTGTAAGTGCTGCTACCCAGCAGTCTTGTGTCTCGCAACAAGCATGGGGAGGGAGACTGGGAGAGAGCAGCCTTTCTGGCCAAGGCCTGAATCACATCATGCAGCCTCTGGTACAAGGAGAGACCTGGAGAAGCCTACGTGGCAAATCCTTGCCCAAGGGCTCCTGCATCAAAACAGCCCCTTCCTCCCACAGTGGAGCCCAGGTATTTCCAGACCCCCTACCTCCCTCCTCCTGCCCCATCCCTCCACCCTGCCCTTGCCCCTGAGCCAGCGCTGGTGGAGGTGTGATTCCTACGCCCAAGGAAAAGGCCTGGGCCAGGGCCGGCAGCTGCCAGGGGAGATTTCCTGGGATCTCAGGGGCTGAAGCAATAATCCCAGAGCAGGTTGGGGGGGGGGGGGCAGATACTGACTTATGCCCACACAACCCTGCCCCATGGGGAGACTCATAGGGAGTCCATGAGGAGAGTCCCCATGGGGAGAGTCATGACAACAGCCAAGCTCAGGGAGTTTCTGGGATGAGGCCAACAAGGCCCCTAAACCTCTATGTCACTTCAGCCAGCAGCCCCTGCCATCGTGCTGCATTCACCCCTCACGCCGTGGGATTCTCCTCTCTGCACAACCAGCCCCATCACAAATCCAGTCGACTGCTGTATTCCCCCCTCAGCTCCTGTGAAACAAGCCATCACTTCTACTCCAGAGCAGGACCCTTGGGAATAAATCCAGGCCCCCCAGGGCTCTGGGGCTCACACCCAGACAGTCACAAGAACCGCACCAGGGAAGGGGCTCTTCCAAACCATCTCTAGGGCTTTATTTGCTTCCCCACATTTCTGTTATCAATAAAAAGATTGATGTTGTGTCCAGTGAGACTGGCAAAAGCACCTTTATAAAACAAGCACAGGTAAGTGGTGGACCCTTTTTCCTGCTTTGCTTTCCTTCCTAAACAGCACCCAGGCTCTCTGAGCCTCAGCATCTCCCCAGACCCGCCCCTTCCTAACTGCTGGGGACACGGGGCATCAACCACAATGACCATGACACTGGTGCTCATTTTGCTTTCCCTGGTGGGAGCCCCCCGCGCTGCCTCCCACTCCCATCCTTGGGTGACTGTTTCCTGCACTGGAGGGCAGGGAGTGTAGGGGCAGGCTCTATTAGCTAAAGACATGGTCATTTCTCCATTGGGATGTCAGCATCCTCTACACTAAACCCCTGCACTCACCTACTGACTTCCAGCACAGATTCAGCAGCTGCCACCTTTCATCGCAGTCTCTCTACAACACTGCTCCAGTCACACCCACCCTCCAGAACCCACAACCTGCAGTCGAGATATCCCCTGCACACAAATCCCAGGGCACTGCACTGCACTGCACTGCACTGACAGCCACAGCACCAGACATGATCCAGACGCACCAAGGCAGCTGCCAGCTGCATCCAGGGGAACAAAAGCCCCAGGGTCAAGAATGGGGCACAAGAAGGAAAGCCTCAGTTCTCAGGCCTGGGGGTGTCAAGCTCCCAGGAGAGCTTTCACTCCAATTTTTTAGCTCCAGGGCCCCAATTTGGAGCCCAGGGCATGGAGAAGAGATACCTCTCACCTCCGAGCTGGGCTCCTTTCTCTCCAAACTGCTCCTCCCACAGCTTCAAGATGCAGGTAAGGAGCCAGCCCAAACCTGAAAAAAGCCTCCCTGCTGCAACCCAGAGGCTGCCTGGCATGAATGATGGAGCACCTGGAGCTGATGAGCAAGTAATGAATGCAAGTGAGAAATAATTAGCACCCTCAATAACCCCTTCCAGCCTGCTTCTCTCCCAGCAGTTTGGTCTCCATCAGAGCATGGACAATGTGTTTCTTCTGCAAAGAGGAGTAGAAGTTGTCCCCTTGGTTTCTGTAGGACCCCTAACTGCAGATGCTTCCAGGGGCTAGGTCCTTGCAGCTGAGCTCTCCAACACCTGGAGACACCCCCCTTCCCACCCCAACTGCCTTACTGCTCTGCAGTGAAGTGGTATCCTCCAGCTCAGCACAGCCTGTGCAGAGAGGCAGGCATGTCCAGAGAGACTCAGCGCCCTACCAGCTCCCAGCTTCCTGCTGCACCTGGGACAAGGACCTACAGGGGCAGGGACAGACAGAACCAGGGATGTTCCCGTCTCCTTGGCCCAGCCCTGGAGAGGCTCAAGTTGAGCCAGGATGATTCCTCCACTAGGAAGCAGAACTGACCCCCCCACCTGTCATTCCTGCCCTCCCCCAGCCACTGCATACAGCCCCTGTCCCACTGCACCAGCACACACACATATTTCCTGCAATTGTATTCAGAAAAGCATTTCCAAAAGCCTTGAGGGGTTATACCCACGGTCTCCTCTCCCACTCCAATTTTCCCTGCACAGTGTGATGGTTTGCAACTCCTTTTGGCTCCCTTAGCGCACATCTTAACGGCTACCAGAGAAAAGAAAATCATCCACCTCCTCCAATCCTCCAAGGCCCCCAAACCCACAGCAGTCACTCAGGACCTTACTTCCTGCTTCTGTGCTTCATCAGGCATTTCAAACCTACCTCAGGAATGCTTGCCACATAGATCCGAAAGGTTGTTATGGAAGTGCGGTGTCCATATCCATTTGGCATCTTGGAAGCTTATCTTTTTACTGAGATGAATTGACTCTCAGGTGAAAACCTTTGCAGGGACCATTCCCATGGGGAAGCCTGGATGAGGACATCCACCTGCACAGCAGAGATAGCTCTGTGCCCACACAGAGCCCCCTGCTCCCACCCCAGCTTTGAGGAGGAGTCTCCCATTTCCAAGATCCAAGGCCAAGACCTCCCACCTCCAGCAGCTAATTGAGAGATTACTTATCCATTACCTTTGTGGGTACTCCCCCCGTACCAGGAGAACGGTCATCCCCAGGTGTGACAGGGAACACTGCCTCTCTGGTCACAGTGTGCTCCACGCTGCCTGAGCCAGCAGGGGCAGAAACATTCCCCCACTTCTCCCTGCAAAGACCCTGCCCCTCACTGCCCCTTCCCATCCCATGCTCTAGCCCAGCCTGTCCTGGCCCCAGGACCCCGTCACCGAGTTAGCCCCAGGTCCTGCCCTGCTCTCCCATGCTCCCTCACAGTAACAGGTCATTCCTGCACTCGGAAGGGGCAGAGGATGTCCCTGGCTCCAGGTTGTGATCCCTGCTCTGGGAAGTGCCTCCCTGCAGGGCAATTCTAGACCCACCTGGCTCTGGTCCATCCCCAGGTCTCCATCCCTGACTGCTCAGCTCCTCCGGGCCCACCTGGATCTCCCCTTTCCCTGTCCAGGAGCTGCCACTCCATCCCCAGTGCACAGTCCCAGGACTCGCCACATCGCTCTGTGTTGCTCTGTGGCCCAGGGGGAAAGGAGGAGCCTGCAGCCCCAGGGCAGGAAGGGTTGTATCAGGAGCTTCTCACAGGCAGTGTCTGCAGGGCAGGGGCAGCTCTGTAGCCCACACTTGGGCTGATCCCAGCACAGGTGCACCAGACTGGGGAAGTCCCTGAACATGGGGGATACTCAGGGCAACAGGGAACCACCCTCCTGGGGAAGCTCCGTGGAGCAGATACTTGGGCAAAACCAACCCACCATGGTCAGGCCCTGGGTACCCCACATGGGGGAATGAGGTCACTCCTTTGCCCAAAGCAGGGGGAGGTCACAGGGGCTGTGGCAGGGTGGAGGGAGGAGGGACCATGACAGGATGAGAGAACAGGCCACAGGTCTGAGGCCCCAGTGGCAAGATGTCACATCCACTAGCCTCTGGAGGCACCAGCAGGATGGACTAGAGCCCTCGATCCAGAGCAGGGCTCAGCATGGACTTGCCAGTAACAGGGGTGAAGGTTCAGCTTTGCTGCGTCCAGTCCGCAGCTGGATGCCCCAGGAGAGGGAAGGTGGAGGAGGGCGGGTAACCATACGTACATGCATGTGTTCTCTCTCTCTCTGTGCCCTTCCCCCATTCCCCATCTGTCCCAGGCCAGGCCCTAGCACACCCCATCTTTGAAAATCCCAGCCCAGCTCCCTGCTCAAGTAGCTGGCACGGGGCACTCAGGGCCTCTGCCACCAGATGAGCTTCCCTCCCAGTTCTGGGCTTCCCCTTCTGCAGCACCATGACTACCCTACTCTGCCCACTGCTCCTCCTGGCCCTGATCCCATGCGAGTGCCGGGGGAGGCTGCAGGAAGTGGCAGAAACTGGGGAGTTTGCCAGGGTTGACAGTACCTGATCCCTGTCTTTTCCAGGTGTCCAGTCCCAGTTTCAGCTCCACGAGTCTGGCCCTGGGGTGATGAAGCCTGGGGAAACCCTCAGCCTGACCTGCACCGTCACTGGTGGCTCAGTTACTAGCAGTTCCTGGTGGAACTGGGTCTGGCAGGCTCCTGGCAAAGGGCTGGAGTGGGCAGGTATGTGGACTGATAACACATACTACCACACACATTTCCAGAACAGAATCACCATCTCCGTGGACTCCTCCAGCACCAAGTACTACTTGCGGCTCAGCTCCCTGACAGCTGCAGACACCTCCATGTATTACTGTGCCAGAAAACACAGCGACACAGAGCAGGGCAGGGCCTACACAAAATTGGGAACTGGATTCTGATCTGGCAGCCCTGGCAATGCTCCTTCTCACACAGAGACATGCAGGAAATACAAGAACAAGAGCAAGCCCAGCCTGGGACTCCTCAGGAGCTCATGCCAGAGGGGGTCAACTCACAACCTGACCCAGGGTTGATTGGGAGGCGGGGGTGTTTAACTTCTGGCCAGATGCACTGCACCCCCTGCCTGGCCTGAGCCACCAGCCCCTCCAATGCTGAGAAGGGGACTGAGCACTTCCATCCTGGCACCCCTAACCCACACATGGGCTCAGAGCCCTGTCCAAACATACAGCAATGTGTCTACAGGAATCACTCCAGAAACCAGGTCTGATGCAGCTCTGCAGAGGGGAGGTGCAGCGCATGGTTGTCTGAGAATGAACTACTGAGTTCAGAAGATTCCCCGCACTTGAACACAGGACGTTCTTACGGTTGTTCTCACCTTTGCAAAGCTTTATTTAAGGACGCACACACAGGCAGGCAACAGGACAGAGCAGAGAGGATGATCACTTCACAGTGGCTCTAGCCTGAAGCCCTCACCAGTTCTCCTGGCCCCGGAGTGTCCCAATCTCGGGGATGCGATAGCTTGTGCTGGGCTCCACGCAAGTCAGATCTCTTGCCAGGGTAGAGGAACTCCCCGTAACTTGAGAATATACAGCTTGTATGGTCTGGAATAAATAAAGTTATTTCAAGGTAAGAATTTGGGGATGAGTTGTGATCTAACACCTTTGATCTAACACATTCTACTGTACTACAACGGTCTACTATCTAGGTTCATGGTTCAGTCACGCTCACAGAGCAAAAAGCTACATGCTCTTTCACCGGCCGACTATGGAGTCGGCATACAAAACTCTTGCTATGAGCATTAAGCAAAACCCTTACTGTTACAATGGTGCTGTTGGCTTTGTATTGAGACCCTGTCTACTCCAGCCGCTTTGGGGGACCCAACTGTCTTTCTGGGCAACTGGGCGTTTGATCTGCCATGATGCATTGGGGAACATTGGCACCAAGTAGTGGCCTGAGTTGGGACTAAAGGACACAGGCAGAGCAAGGCTTAGTCATCAGACAAGCCGTAAGGACAGGCTGGCTCCTCTTGTACCCTCCAGGGGACCCACATGCAAAAGTCTCCTCCCAGACTGCCTGCTTAAATACAGGTCTGAGCCCCGGAGCCTGAGTCCCAGCCCAGCACTCACCCTGCCCACTCCTGCCTGCTGGGAGATTAATTTCTTCTGAGGCACAGGATGGAGACTCCCCTGCTACTTCTTGCCCTGTTCTACACTTTCACCTGTGAGTGTGCCAGGGGCAGGGGGCATGAAACACAGCAGGGAAATGGATGTGTTCAATAGCTAACTCACTCCCTGCCTATTTTTTTTTTTCCAGGTGCCACCTCGGCAGTGACACTGGTGGAGTCTGGCACAGGGATGGTGAAGCCTGGACAGACCCCGACCCTGACCTGTGCTGTCTCTGGTGCCTCCATTTCTGATTCAGGCTATGCTTGGGACTGGGTCCAGCAGCCTGCTGGGAAAGGGATGGAGTGGGTAGCACAAATCTATCCTTACAATTGGGGCACAAACTACAACCCATCTCTCCAAAGCCGAACCACCATCTCTGGAGACACATCCAAGAACCAGATCTCCTTGCAGCTGCGCTCTCTGGCAGCGGCAGACACCGCCACGTATTTCTGTGTGGGGAGGACACAGTGTCACAGAGCAGAGCAGGGGCTGCACAAAAAGGGGAAGCTTTTCTCACACACATGCCCCAGGCCTTTTGAGAGCAGACCTGCCATTAGATCCTGGGAGAAATACTGTCTGGAGAGGAAGCAGAGTTATCTCAGGGGAATCACGAGGGATAAATCCCTTCCACACCCAGCTCTGCACAGACACAGATGGGAAAAGGCAGGAGATTAGAGGGGCACAAGTCAATTGTCAAAAAGCATCTACACACCTCAGCTGCCTAAAATCCATGGAAATCAGAGGAGCTGGCACTGATCCTGGCCAGCTCCACTTCAAGCCCAGCTACCAGCCAGACATCAACACTCCTCCAGGCACCAGCCTTCCCATGAAGCCAATGGGGACCAGGGCTGAGGCAGCTCTCATGTCCCACAGACGACTGCACTGACACCCACAGCACCAGCCTCCAGCCCAGACCCCCCAAGGCAGCTCTCGGCTCCAGGCAGGCCCTCACCCCCTCCACCCTGGGGCTGCTTCCTTGCCTCCCACTGCTGGAAACCCATCCTGCATCCCACAGGGCAGGCAGCTGAGCCTCCCAGAGCTGGCACTGCCCAGGTGTAAGTGCTGCTACCCAGCAGTCTTGTGTCTCGCAACAAGCATGGGGAGGGAGGGAGGGAGACTGGGACAGAGCAGCCTTTCTGGCCAAGGTCTGAATCACATCATGCAGCCTCTGGCACAAGGGGAGACCAGGAGAGGCCCACATGGCAAATCCTGGGCCAAGGGCTCCTGCATAAATACTGTCCCTTCCTCCAACAGTGAAGCCCAGGCACTTCCAGACCCCCCACCTCCCTCCTCCTGCCCCATCCCTCCACCCTGACCTTGCCCCTGAGCCAGCGCTGGTGGAGGTGCAATTCCTACGCCCAAGGAAAAGGCTGGGCCAGGGCCGGCAGCTGCCAGGGGAGATTTCCTGGGATCCCAGGGGCTGAAGCAACAATCCCTGACCAGGTTGGGGGGGGGGGGGGCCTGCTCCATGCCCACATAACCCTGCCCCATGGGGAGGCTCATAGGGAGCCGACGGGAACAGTCCCCACTGGGAGACTCGTCACAACACACAAGCTCAGGGAGTTTCTGGGATGAGGCCAACAAGGCCCCTAAACCTCCATGTCGCTTCAGCCAGCAGCCCCCTGCCATCGTGCTGCATTTCCCCCTCACGCCGTGGGATTCTCCTCTCTGCACAACCAGCCCCATCACAAATCCAGTTGATCTTAATGGCTACCAGAGAAAAGAAAATCATCTACCTCCTCCAATCCACCAAGGCCCCCAAATCCATAGCCGTCACTCAGGACCTTCCTTCCTGCTTCTGTATGTCATCAGGCATTTCAAACCTACCTTGGGAATGCTTGCCACATTGATCCTAAAGGTTGTTATGGAACTAGGGGAGTTTGGCAGGGTTGACTGTAACTGATCCTTATCTTTTCCAGGTGTCCAGTCCCAGGTTCAGAGTTATAAGTCTGGCCCTGGGGTGGTGAAGCATGGGGAAACCCTCAGCATGACCTGCACCATCACTGGTGGCTCAGTTACTAGCAGTTCCTGGTGGAACTGGGTCCGGCAGGCTCCTGGCAAAGGGCTGGAGTGGATGGGGATGTGGACTGGTAGCACATACTACCACACAAATTTCCAGAACAGAATCACCATCTCCGTGGACTCATCCAGCACCAAGTACTACCGGCGGCTCAGCTCCCTGACAGCTGCAGACACTGCCATGTATTACTGTGCCAGAAACCAAGGTGCCACAGAGCAGGGCAGGCTCTGCACGGAAACAGGAATGGGATTCTGATCAGGCAGCCCTGGCAATGTCCCTTCTGACACAGAGACATGCAGGAAATACAAGAACAAGAGCAAGCCCAGCATGGGACTCCTCAGGAGCTCAGCCCAGAGGGGGTCAACTCCCAAACAGAGGCAGGGCTGGTGGGGGGTGGTGTATGACACCTGTGCCCATGCTGGAAAAGGGACACCTCTGAGCTCTCCGCACTACCAGCCTGGAGCCCTCATACCCATCTGGGCACCGGCCTGTTCAGCCCTGCTCCTGGTTAAACAGTAGCCCGTGGGTGCCAGAGCTTCAAGCCTATCTGCTCACTGCCCTGTGGGCTCAGAAAACACTGGGGCAGTGACTGGGGCTGGGAACACAGAGCAGTTCCCTGGAGACAGCGCAGCACAGCCCAAACCCCTGGGAATGAAAGGCTACTGCAGAGGTCAGCATGGACCTGCCTCCAACCTGGCCTCAGTCATCTGGTGCTGCTGGGACTGGTCCTGCTGCAGCATTTCATCTGTGCATGTGTTCACTTCTACTCTTATGGTGCTGCACGCAAGAGGGATGGGGACACACGCACAGTACTGCAAAGTCCTCCAGACCATAAGCAAATGCCTGCATTAACCCCCTCAACCCTGAGATTCTCTCTCTCTGCACAAACAGCCCGAGCACAAATCCATTCAAGTTCTGTATCACATCCTCAGCTACCGTGAAACAAGCCGTCACTTCTAATCCAGAGCAGGAACCTTCTCAATAAGACCAGGCACCCCCAAGATGCGGGGCTCAGAGAAAGGCTATCACAAGTCCACACCAGGAAAGGGGCTGGCCCCTGCAGGGAAGGAAAGGCCCGAAGTTTGAAAAGATTCATTTTGACAACCCCTGAGCCATAAAGAATTTCCAAACCCGCTCTAGGGCTTTATCTGCTTCCCCAAGTTCCTGTTAATCAATGGACAGATACATGTTCTGTCCAATGAAACCTGAAAAGGCCCTTAAAAAACAAAACCAGGAAAACGGTGGACCCCATTTCCTGCTTAATGCCTGGAAGCTTCTTCCTTAAACAGCAACCTGGCCCTCAGAGCCTCAGCATCTCCCCAGACCTGTTTAGTCCTGCCTGCCAGGGACACCAGACATCAATCCCAATGAACATGACCCCGGTGCTGGTTTTGCTGTCCCTCCTGGCAGCCCCTCTGGCTGAGCATTTCCTGCACTGGTGGCAGGCGGATGCAGGGACAGGGTTCATTAGCTAAAGCCATGGTCGTTTCTCCATTAGGATGTCAGCATCCTCTGCACTGAACCCCAGCGCTCATCTCCTGACTTCTAGCAAAGATTCATTAGCTGCCATCTCCCATCACAATAGCACTCGTACAGTCGGACCCACCTCCCAGAATCCACAGTCTGCACCCGGGCGGGCCATGGTTTCTCTCTTCTCCCCAAGACCAAGGTCATGCCCAAGATCATAAGCCTCCTCTCTACACAGCCAGGTCTCTGCCATCCATGTGAACTCTTCTGTCCCTCCTGGGCTCTGAATCCCCTGCCAAAGACAAATCCCACTTGGCCCCACAACACGTGGCTTCCACTTCCTCAGCCCAGCCCATGGGAGTCAGGACATGACTGAAGTGTCACTGCTCAGCACGCTCCCTGGCCACGCTGTATCCAGACCACTCAGAGCCAGTGTGAGGCAAGGCACAGGGGGAGAGGTGCAGTCCCCCTGTTCATGGTAGACCCCAGCCTAGAGAAAGGGCCCCTGGGAGATCATCCCTGCCTCCAGAGACAGGATCTCTGAGATCCCCTGCCTCCCTCCCACGTCCAACTCTCCTTCTCCAGCAGAGAAGTGCCATGTTTCTGGGGGTGCTCAGTGACCGCAGCATCCTCTTGCCTGTCTCATGAAGAGGACACTGGTCCCACAGGGGATATTGCACTCCCAGCTTGGCCCCTCTTGTACCCTCCAGGGGACCCACATACAAATGTCTCCTCCCAGACTGCCTGCTTAAATACAGGCAGAAGTCCCAGAGCTTCAGTCTCAGCCCAGCCTTCACTCTGCCCCCTCCTTCCTTCTAGGAGATTAATTTCTTAGGAAGCACAGGGTGGAGATTCCCCTGCTGCTCCTTGCCCTCTTCTCATCTCTCACCTGTGAGCGTCCCTGGGGCAGGGAGCAAGATAAACAGCCGAGAAATGGATGAGTTTGGTAGTTAACTCACTCCCTGCCTTAATTTTTTTCCAGGTGCCACCTCGGCAGTGACACTGGTGGAGTCTGGCCCAGGGGTGATGAAGCCTGGACAGACCCTGGCTCTGACCTGTGCTGTCTCTGGTGTCTCCATTTCATATGCAAACTATGCTTGGGAATGGGTCCGTCAACCTCCTGGGAAACGGCTGGAGCAGGTAGCAGGAATCTATCCTAATGAAGGGAGCACATGGTTCAACCCATCCCTCCAGAGCCAAACCACCATCTATGCAGACAAATGCAAGAACCAGTTCTCCTTGCAGCTGCACTCCCTGGCAGCAGCAGACACTGCCACGCATTTCTGTGCCAGGAGGACACAGTGACACAGAACGAGCAGGGGCTGGAAAAAAAAAGGGGAAGCTTTTCTCACACACATGCCCTAGGCCTTTTGAGCAGACTTGCCAATAGATCCTGAGAAAAATGCAGCCTGTAGAGGACACAGAGTTATCTCAGGGGGATCAGGAGGGATAAATCCCTTGTATACCTAGCTCTTTGGTCTTATTACAGCGGGTATGAAAAGGCAGGAGAGGAGATAGCCATGAAAAAAATTTTAAAAAATCTCTTCACAGCTCGGCTGCCTAAAATCCACAGAAATCAAAAAATGTGGCTCTGATCCTTGCCACTGCCATTTAAATCCCAGCTACTAGCCAGACATGCTGAAATCCCCCACGCACAGAGGAGATGGCAGCCCCAGCACTTCCCTGCTGCCCCAGCGCTCCCCTGTGCCCTCTCACTGAGCACTGCTGCCTGAAACAGCCCTCGACAACATGGTAACAAGCATCACAAATTAAAGCAACTTCCCCTTAGGGATTTCTCCTACACCCAGGACAAACCACTTCTGACCCCCTACTCGGCACAAAGACACTAACCAGATCCACCAGGCCCCATCTCTATAGCCACCTCCAGGCACTGCTTCTCCATGCAGGGGCAGAAACAGATGTGAGCTAGTGCGCCAAGGAGAGACTGGCCTGGATGCATAGGGACACACTGGAAAGCAGGGTATCGAGCAGCCTGGGCAGCGGGTTCTGTACAGAAACAGGGTTGTGGATCAGCCAGGACAGTCTAGTGGGCACAACGGCTGTGTCCCCCATGTCCCTCCCCTCAACATGTATGAAACATGGCAAAGTGCCCCACACATGTACCTCTGAAAGAAGTGCCATGCCTGATAGCTCCCTAGTTTTACCTACATGGTCCTGGGACCTCATGTTGTGGGAGGAGGACATTCACTGCAGGCATCTGTATGACACCGTGTGTGACTGAAGCCCAGCCTCTTCAACCACAGAGCCCAACAAGGCACGTACTCCGCACACTCAGGGCCCTGCCCCTTCCTTCGAGCCGTTTCTGCCTCTCTTGTGCCCAGCCAGCCGCTCCCTCCCTGAGCCTGTAGCTCTTCCCAGGGCATCTATTCCCTGTCAGTATGGCAGCAAGGTGCTGTGTGTCTTAGTCACAGCTATGGAAACCGCTGTTGGATGGTCACAGTTTCTCTCTTCTCCCCAGAGCCCTGGTGAAGCCCAAGCTGATAGGCCTTCTCTATACATGTTCAGGTCTCTGCCTTCATTGTGAGCTATGTTTCCCCTTTTGGGCCCTGCCTCTCCTGCCAAAGATGAGCCCTACATGGCCCCTGAACCCACAGTTCCTGCCTACTCAGACCAGGCCATGGGAGTCAGGACATAACTGTACAGTGTTACTGCTCAGCACGTTCCCCGGGCACGTTGTAATCAGGGGACTCGGAGCCAGCGTGTGAAGCAGCCACTGCGGCATGAAACAGCACAGGGAGAGAGGTGTGGTTCCCCAAGTCATGGTAGACCCCAGCCTAGAGACAGGTCCCCTGGGAGATTTTCCCCGACCTGAAGTGAGGGGATCTCTGGGATCCCCTGCCTACCTCCTGCTCGCGACTCTCCTTCTCCAGCAGAGAAGTGCCATGCTTCTGGGCATGCTCAGTGAGCACAACATCTGCCTGCCTTTCACATGAAGCAGACACTGGTCCCACAGGGGATATTGCACTCCCAGCCTGGCTCCTCTTGTACCCTCCACGGGACCCAAATGCAAATGTCTCCTCCCAGACTGCCTGCTTAAATACAGGTCTGAGCCCCGGAGCCTGAGTCCCAGCCCAGCACCCACCCTGCCCGCTCCTGCCTGCTGAGAGATTAATTTCTTCTGAGGCACAGGATGGAGACGCCCCTGCTACTTCTTGCCCTGTTCTACTCTTTCACCTGTGAGTGTGCCAGGGGCAGGGGGCATGAAACACAGCAGGGAAATGGATGTGTTCAGTAGCTAACTCGCTCCCTGCCTTTTTTTTTTTTCCAGGTGCCACCTCGGCAGTGACACTGGTGGAGTCTGGCCCAGGGGTGGTGAAGCCTGGAGAGACCCTGACCCTGACCTGTGCTGTCTCTGGTGCCTCTTTTTCAAGCTATGTTTGGAACTGGATCCGGCAGCCTCCTGGGAAAGGGCTGGAGTGGGTGGCATACATCTATCTTTACAATGGGGACACAAAATACAACCCGTCTCTCCAGAGCCGAACCACCATCTCTGCAGACAAATCCAAGAGCCAGTTCTCCTTGCAGCTGCGCTCCCTGGCAGGGGCAGACACTGCCATGTATTTCTGTGCTGGAAGGACACAGTGACACAGAGCAGAGCAGGGGCTGCACAAAAAGGGGAAGCTTTTCTCACACACATGCCCCAGGCCTTTTGAGAGCAGACTTGCCATTAGATCCTGGGAGAAATACTGTTTGGAGAGGAGGCAGAGTTATCTCAGGGGAATCGGGAAGGATAAATCCCTTCCACACCCAGCTCTGCACAGACGCAGGTGGGAAGAGGTGGGAGATTAGAGGGGCACAAGTGGGTTTTCAAAAAACATCTTCTCAGCTCACCTGCCTAAAATCCATGGAAATCAAAGGAGCTGGCACTGATCCTGGCCAGCTCCACTTCAAGCCCAGCTACCAGGGAGACAGCAACTCTCCTCCAAGCACCAGCCTTCCCATGAAGCCAATGGGGACCAGAGCTGAGGCAGCTCTCACTTCCCACAGATGACTGCACTGACACCCACAGCACCAGCAAATCCTTGCCCAAGGGCTCCTGCATAAATACAGCCCCTTTCTCCCACAGCAAAGCCCAGGCATTTCCAGACCCCCCCACCTCCCTCGTCCTGCCCCATCCCTCCACCCTGACCAGGCCCCTGAGCCAGCACTGGTGGAGGTGCAATTCCTACCCCCAAGGAAAAAGCCTGGGCTAGGGCCAGTGCCTGCCAAAGGATATTTCCTGGGATCCCAGGGGCTGAAGCAGCAATCCCTGAATCGGTTGGGAGCAGTTACTGAACCATGCCCACATAACCCTGCGCCATGGGGAGAGTCATCACAACACACAAGCTCAGGGAGTTTGAGACGAGGCCAGCAAGGCTGCTAAATCTTTGTGTTGCTTCAGCCAGCAGCCCCTGCCATCGTGCTGCATTCACCCCTCACGCCGTGGGATTCTCCTCTCTGCACAACCAGCCCCATCACAAATCCAGTCGACTGCTGTATTCCCCCCCTCAGCTCCTGTGAAACAAGCCATCACTTCTACTCCAGAGCAGGACCCTTGGGAATAAAACCAGGCCCCCCAGGGCTCTGGGGCTCACACCCACAGTCACAAGACCACACCAGGGAAGGGGCTCTTCCAGACCAGCTCTAGGGCTTTATCTGCTTCCCCAGATTTCTGTTATCAATAAAAAGATGGATGTTGTGTCCAGGGAGACTTGAGAAAACCGTGTTTATAAAACAAGCACAGGTAAATGGTGGACCCCTTTTCCTGCTTAAGTTGCCTACTTAAACAGCACCCAGACTCTCTGAACCTCAGCATGTCCGCAGACCCAGCCCATCCTGCCTGCTGGGGACACGGGGCATCAACCACAATGACCATGACACTGGTGCTGGTTTTGCTTTCCCTGCTGGCTACCTGTGGCGGGCCAGTAGAGGGATTTCCCGAGTTTAGCCTCCCACCTCGCTACGCCCGTCCACCTTCCAAACTCCAAGTGCCTCTCCAGGGGTGCCTAAGCCCTGGCAGACTCCCTTTCAAGATCCACTGCAGACTCCGGGGGCAATCTGTGCTACCACCACTCCAAGAAGGGACTGTCTGGGTCCTGTGTCCTCCGGGAAACACAGGCCTAGTAGTCCATTGGGTACTCAACCCAATACAAGAACTTGGGGCACTTCTGCGTGCTGGGGGCCAAAAAGGACAGTCTCCCTTAGTCTGCTGAGACAAGGGGCCTCCTAGGCGTAATTAAATCCACCCCTCAATAAGTCTCCTACACCAGTCACAAAGAACGTTATTGCTCCCAACAGGATGAGGTAGAATAGGGTAAGAGGTAGAGCACTATCAAGGAATTACCATTGAGCAAAACAGTCTGGCTGAGGTAGCCGTTCGATACACAAATGCATCACTGTGAGCTGACTAGCTCTCTAGAAACATTTACAAGTATCATTCAGAAGATGGTAGAGACTTGGCTCGGAGATTTCCAGAGAGAGAGAGCGTTTCAGATGGATCAGACTCTCTCCCTGTGTCCTGATGCTTGGGCCATGCCGGAAAAATGGCTTCTCCTGCTCCTGTCCCAGGGAGTCTCGTGCCACTTTCATCATGTCAATTAGTTTCTGATGAAAGATAAGCACATACTCCACCACGGAGGTCTTTGTGAAAGAGATTTTCCCTTCCCACTCCTCTCTCACCAAATCGAGAGGACCTCAAACTCACTTCCCAAACATCAACTCAAACGGCAAGAACCTGTGGACTCCTGGGGGACCTCCCGATAGGCAAAGAGCAAATGCAGCAGTTTTTTATCCCAGTCATCGGGATTCAAGTCCACATAGGCCTTTAGCATCCCTTTCAAGGTCCCATTAAACCTTTCCACCAGCCCATTTGGTTGAGGACAGTAGGCTGTGGTCTTAAGGTGTTTTATCCCACAGCACTCCCACAAGCACTTCATCACCTCAGCCAGGACGTTCCCACCCTGTCAGTCAAGATCTCAGAGGGGAAACCCAGCTGGAAGAAGATCTTAGTTGGGGCATCCTCAACTACAGGTGCCTCGGTGAAGGTTAAGGCAACAGCCACGGGGTACTGTGTCGCAAAGTCCACCAAAGTCAGGATATATTTCTTCCCTCTGTGGGTCCGATGTCTCAGCAGGCCCACAATGTCTATACCCACTCTTTGGAAGTGTTGATCAATGATCGGGAGGGGCGGTAGGGGAGCTCTTTGTTTGTCCCCACTCTTGCCCTTCTGCTGACACGTCTCACAGGATTTGCAGTAGTCCGTCACGCTCTGGGCTATTCTGGGCCAATAGAAGTTCACCTGCAGCTGCTGGCGAGTCCATTCCCTGCCCATGTGACCGGTGGTACAAGATAAATCATGAGCCATGGAAAGCAATTGTTGCCTGAACTTCCGAGGTACTATGAGCTGGCGACAGGGCTTCCAGGTCTCGGCCTGGTTCTTCACTATCCACAACCGATAAAGGAGTCCCTTGTCCCAGACCACCTGTTCCTTCTTTTCTGGGGTGAACTCCATCTCTGACTCCCGAGCCCTCTGCCAGAGTTCCTCCAAGCTGGGGTCTGCTAGAACCTCCTGCCTGAACTCTGCTTGCCCCGCTAGGCAATCAAGAAGGAGTTTGGCTGCTCCTGCAAGGAGTGCACCCCCACCCTCAGGGGTTTCCTCGGATTCCTCCCTTAGAGTCTAGACTCCCTCTGCCACTGATGGACTAGCCTCCTCCCTGAGACTGTTACTTAACCCACCCTCAGGGCTGCTAGTTCCTTCAGGGACTGGTGTGCGATCACAGTCCGCAGGAGTCTCTCCCACTGCAGCCAATGGTGTGGCTGTCTCTTGGGGAGTTTCTAACCCTCCCCCTTTAGCCTTTCAGTTCTGTTGGCGGGTCACCGCATTCATACAACAGGGCTCCATGAGCTCATTCCCTCCCGTTTGTAGGAGTTTGAGGCTCAGAATATGTCACCCCACCAAAATGGATATAGTGGCCTCTTCCAGCATCCTCAGGTCTACGCAAGTTCCACAACCTGTCCACTCGATGGGGAGGCAGGCCACAGGCACCTTGAAGGTCTAGGACCCGACCCCTTTGACGGTGAGCATCCTCCCTGGGACCATCTCTGCGGGTGCAACCAGCTTGGGGCTGCCATGTCACTAATCAGCGCCAGAGTCCAGCTCCCCAACAAGGGTTCTCCCCTTCACCACTATTTCTGTTCAGTGAGAGGCCGTCACCTCCTCTGGGTTTGTGATCTTGTAGCAACAAGTATGCCCCTCAGGAGTGACTCGGGTCCTCTGCCGCACTGTCCTGCCTCTGTCCCAGAGAACAGAAACACCGTGACTGTGCAGTTAGTGGAGCACAAGGTCTATAGCACAAAAAGATGTTACCACATCTGGAGCACTCAAAGTCTGGCACCTCCTATACACACCCTGGGGAAGCCACATGCAAACCCCTGCTCAGGGCTGCCTGGTTAAATTGCAAGCCTCCATCCCTGGAGCCTCAGTTGCTTCCTAGCCCCAGCCCTGCTTGCTAGGAGCTTCTTAACTTATGAAAGCCATCATGAAGTCTCCCCTTCTGCTTCTTGCCTTGATCCCTCCTCTCTCTTGTGAGTGTCCTGGGGGCAGGGGGCAATGTTAGTAACCAGCAAAGGGACTGGTTCACTGACTAACTCTCTCCTTTCTCTGTTCCTTTTTTGCAGATGTTCTCTCTGCAGTGACAGTCTGGCCCAAGGGTGGCCTTGAGAAACCCTCCCCTGACCCACACTGTCTCTGATTACTCCATCAGCAGTGGCTACAGCTGGCACTGGATCTGGCAGCCTCCTGCAAAAGGGCTGGAGTGGATGGGATTTGTTCATGCAGACAACAGTAACATGGGCTCTACCTCAGCTGTGAAAAGCCAACTCGCCAATTCTGCAGATGCTTCCAAAAACCATTTCTCCTTCCAGCTGCATTCCCTAGTAGCTGCAGGCACCGCCACATATTACTGTGGCAGGGAAGGCACACGGTGACACGGAGCAGAGCAAAGACTGCACGCAAAGGAGAAGCAGGTTGTGCACAGCTCTCTCAGGGACATCTCAGTCTCCTACCCTGCACTGATGCCCTGCTCAGCAGCAGCCAAGTGAGGGGGCTGAGCGCAGATGATGCCCCAACCCACAAAGCTCTGACTGCCCCTCCCTTATTTGCTTCCTGTCCCCAGGCACTGGATCATTCTGGACATCAAGGGACAAATCTCCAAAATGTTGAATGCATCAGTCTCCTGCTCCTTAGATTATGCTTATCGTGAACATGTGCCTGGTGCCCCAGATGCCATTCCCCAGGAAGCTCTCCCTATGTGGGCACACTAAGCAGCCACTTCCAGGACTCAGCCGTCCCAGTCACTCCAAGCAGCAGGGGAACATCAGACAGGATCTCATTCCAGAAGCCCTATTTATTCCTTTCTGACCCCTGAGCTCTACTCCCAGGCCATGCAGGGACATCCCAGATGGGCAATATCCTGCAGGCCCCAGGCTCAGAGCAGCAGAGCTCTGTGTCCCTATGGTCCAAGAGACCAGTCCCAAGATGCCATTGAGACAGTGTCTCACACCATAGAGCTGGGCACTCCAGGGAACAACCTGCAGGGGACCCAGGCACTTGGTGAGACACTGGCAACTTCTGGGGAGAGACTCTGCTAGCACTGACTTCTCATCTAGGCAGCACACTGGAGGCTGGGACCTCCCTGTTGGGCACAGAGCCCTGTTCATATGGGATGATCCCTGAAGGCCCTCTCACCCATGCCCAGGCCTCCTCTAACACAGGGTGGTTTCCAAGCCTCTTGGGGCCACTAGGAATGACCTACCCATCTAGGGTCATCTTGGATCTCTGACAACAGTTTCTGCCAGCTCTGAATCAGATTTAAAGCACTGTAACAGGCTGGAGTCCCAGGGGTGGCCTTGGCGCACACTGGTGGCTCTGCAACCACGCCCTAAACCTGGTTTTGAGGCTCTAGCTTCATTTGTCCCTTCAAGTCACCAAGCCCCTGGCTCCTGTATTACTGGGCCCTGGCCCCTGTGTGGCTATGCCCCTTTGGCCCTGGGCCCCTGCCCTCTGCATAGCTGCACCTCTTTCAGATGCCAATCTGCACTCAATAAGCACTCAAGCCCTGAGCCTGCCTCTGGCAAGGCTCAAGACAGGAAAATGTCCCCCCGGACACTAATGAGGCTTCCAACTTCCCTATAGCCTCATCCACAAAATACCAGTTAAGCAATAACATAAAATCATAAGTCTTGGGCTATAACATAACCAGCCATGGAGACCACATTCTGCCTCTTTAAAAAGCAAACTTCATGCTAGGACAACATATGTCTTAGTCCTAGATATCTTTTAGGTTCTTGAAGTCTTACTATCCTTGTAAGCAACAATGCAGGCAACCAAACATTTCTAGGCAGCCCTCCAAGGCAGATACTCCTTCCCTGTCCAGTGGGTCTTCAGTCCCACTGGACAGACAGGGGAAGCCAGCGGGCAGCCGGGGGAAGAGTGCCTCTGCTAGCCCCAGCTATGAGCTTATGGGCAGGGGCAAAATTTGGCCTGAGGGCCAGATGAGGCCCCCCAGAGCATTCTATCCAGCCCACGGGGCTCCTAAAAAAATTTAGAAAATTAATATTTATCTGCCCCTGGGCTGCCTGTCATGCGGCCCTCAATGGCTTGCCAAAACTCAATAAGTGGCCCTCTCCCCAAAATAATCACCCGCCCCTGGCTTATATGCTCTCCTGGTCCTGCCTTGGTCCAGTCATCTGACTGCCTACAGGTGCTGGCTAATTATCCCATTACAGCAGCTGCTGCTGCTGCTGCCCCACGCCTGCCTTCAGAACTGCCTGGCTGGGCTGCTTTTCCTCTTTATACAAGCACCTTCACATGAGGAGCTCAAGAGACTCCTGAACTTTAGCTAATTGGGGATCTGAACTTCCCCAATTTGGCTCTGTTGCAGACTGAGGCATAACTTACAGAGAAGAGAGACAAGTTCTTTTCTCCACTGACACTGTCATAGCTGAGACTTTGTCTTCTCTAACCATATTTATCTAGAGGAATTCACAGGCCTAATGGAGTTCAGTGTTCAGTTCCCACAGTCCATTATGGATTTGGTGTCTGAATCCCTTTGGTAGCCTCAGCAATCCCTTCCCATGCTGAGCTCCCTGTCCTGCCTCATGGGGGTGTTTCTCTTTGCACAGACCTCCCAGTCCAGGCAAAAGTCAAATGTTTTCAGCTCTCATTCCTGCAGGTGAGCCCACATGCAAATCCCTGTCCCCAGGCTTCTGATTAAATACAGACCCTTGCTCCAGGAGCCTCAGTCCCTGCCCAGACCCCTCCTGCCTGTTGAGGCATCTCACCCATCCCATGGCACTAGGAATGGAATTGCTTGGGCTTCTCCTACTTCTGGTTTCTGCCCCCACCTGTGAGTGCTGAGGGGTCAGGGAGTGAAAGAGGGGCAAAGCCATGGATTGGTATAGTAGATAATGATTCCCTGACTTCATTTTCCTGTTCACAGGCGTTCTTTCTGAAATTCAGCTGGTGGAGTCTGGCCCAGGGGTGGTGAAACCTGGAGATACCCTCACCCTGACCTGCACTATCTCTGGTTACACCATCACTGGTGGTATCCCCTGGAACTGGATACGGCAGGCTCCTGGGAAAGGCCTGGAGTGGATGGAACGGGAATACTACAGCAACTCCGCTTGGAAAACAGACTATGCCTCTTCTCTGAAAAGCCGAATCAGCATTTCTGCCGATTCCTCCAAGAACCAGGTCTCCCTACAGCTGCGCTCCCTGACCGCCTCAGACACTGCCATATATTACTGTGCCAGGGGATACACAATGACACAGAGCAAAGAAAGGGCTGGACAAAAAGGGGAAGCTCTTTCCACACTGACAGTCACAGACTTTTTCCACTCTTCTTCTTGTGAATCAGTGTAAGTGCATCGCTCACAGGGCGGGAATTCAGGATTGGGAAAGGAGGGAACAGAAAAGCACCTACCTCCCAGGGCTCTGGACAGAGATATGAAGAAACAACCTGGTCAGGTCTAATTCAAACAGGTACAAGGAGAGAAGTGATGCCCGTGAATCACTGCCCATAATCACATAGACATATATACACATGTGCATGTAAACTTGCGCGCGCGCACACACACACAATAAACCACAAAATAAACCAAAAACCCTCCAGAAATCCACACATACACAAAATCAAGAAGCCTCCAAGTGGCATTCAAAATCCAAAACCCTCCAGACACCCCCCCCCCCCCAGCTTCAAAATGCCAGTTCCCCAAACAAAGCAACCCAAAGCACAGGAGGCTAAGTATATCCTGGAGACAGAGGCAGGAGGCTCTAGGAGAACAGGTGCAGCACAACCAGCAGCAGGAAATGGTTCACAGTCTCCTCAACAAGGCAAAGACAGTCGTAGGATACAATAAGCGTGATATGTTCGGGGGAGGACGAGGAGGTGTCTCATGTCAAATCAGCCAAATCAATTCTGAATTCTATCAAGTGAGCAGAGCTCAATCATTCAAGTCCGTGTGGTGCTACCACTGGCAAGTCTCCTCTCTCCTAGACTCTTCGCCCTGGGGCTTCAGATACTGCCAAATCCATGGCAGGCATCCTATGTACAGGTCCCTAAAACCTGGAGGCTTCAGGGTCCTCTAGTCTCACTTGCTCCTAGCCAAAAGGCCAAAGAAGTGGAAAGCTTTAGTGCACTCTTACAGGGGAGCAACAGACAGATCTTCACCCTTAACTACACCAAGTCATTTAATGCCAGGAAGGAGGGGCACCTGGGTGGAAACCTTCATCACGGTATGTCCCCTGCCAGGTAATAAGGGAGACACCTATGAGTGACAGGGGATGGTGCATTGGCTAAGATGGGTTAAAGGAGTCAGTGGCCCTAGTGCAGTGCCACAAAATGAGCTAATGGATTAAATAAACCCTAACATGCAGGAGCACATTCAGCATTTTCCAAAGCAGGGTGCAGGAACAGCCTGCAACGGTGTCTGCACCCCTTTATCCCAGCTTCCTCTGCCCCAGCAGTTCAGGCAAACCAGGTTGAGGGAAACTCTTGGGAGTTTTTCACAGTCTAAAGCAGGTAAAAATACTGCCACCTTGCCCTTCCTGCACAGAGGTGGCCTTCTCCCTTCCTCTCACCCCCACCCCCACTCCCCTGCCTGCCCCTGCTGCATTCCCCATGGTTGGGGGGGCAGAGAAGTGCAGATCAAGGGGGGCAGGGGTGGGGGGCTGGGCTCAGCTGGGGAAGGGAAAGTGGCAGCAAGGCAATTGAAGTGTCTCCCCTCACCCTACCCATCACAGCACAGGGAACGGGAACCCCTACAACTCTCTGCCCTTGCGCCCAGCCTCAGCTGAGTCCAGCCCCTGTGCAGCATACAGGAATGGTTGCAGTGCTTCTGCGCCCCTACAGGAGGGAAAGGCAGGTGGGAGATGGGAAGGAAGGGTGAGGATGCAGCCTTTCTTTGAGCTGGATGGGGAAGGGAGAGAGGATTTTCACCCGCTTGAGGAATTTAAGAAGACAAGGTCCTTTCTCCATTGCTAACAATTTCTTCCTTATGATTGCAATTATCTTGATGAATTCACAGACCTTTCAAGGAGATGGTGCACAATTCCCATATTACATGATGGATTTGGAGTGTCTGAATCCCTTGGGCAGCCTCAGCAATCCCCTCCCCCTGCCGAGCTCCCTGCCCTGCTCAGGAGAACATGCCTTATTCTCTCAGATCCCCTAATGCCATTTTTAGCCACATCTGATAGAAGTAGATGCAAGCACTTTGGACACAGGCAGGGAGACAAGAGCTGCGAGAGCTCAGACCAATTACATCACCTGAAAGACCTGCCTGGGGCATTATAGAAAGACAGAGACACACCCTGAAAAATTAGTTTCTTCCAGGCATTTCAAGCACATGGGTACAGACACAGGAAGTGACGGGAGAGGTCAAATGGTAGAGCCTTTCCTGTGCCCACTCCAGATTTGCAGACATAAGTTAAACAGCTCCCTGCACCTTGCTGCTGAACAGTGCAGGGCAGAGGCACCCCAGTTTTCCTTCCTAGGGGAAAGCATCACCCACAGAGGACACAGAGAAGAGAAGGCAGCACAGGAAATGCCCATTGCTGAACTGCTCCAGGCTCTACCCATAAGGCCAGGAGGTCACACCAGCCCCAGAACCATATGGCCATATGAGTGGGAGCCAAAGGAAAGCCTCAACTCAGGTCAGATTTTTCTTTTAGTTTTGTGTCTCCGGCCAAATTAGTCAGTTTAATTCCAAATTCCATCAACTTAGCAGAGTTCAGCCATTAAGGTCCATGTGGTCTTAACACCGACAAGTATTTATCTCCTGGATTTTTTCAGCCTGGGAATTCAGATACTCCGCATTCATCCTACATGCAAGCCTCAAACCTGGGGGATTTGGAGTACAGATGCCCCTGAGTATTGCTTGCTCTTTGCCCAAAGGCCAAAAGGAGCAAGGTAGGGAGAACTCCCCATCTCCATAAAATAAACTTTGTAGCTAAGATCCAGAGCAGAAAGAGCCCCACTTGCCCACACCCCCGAGCTGTCGCCCACCCTGCCATACAGCACCGCAAACAAGCAGCATCAGCACTGCCAACCTGCGCTTAGAGAGAGTCTGACCCGAGAAAGACATCCCCAATGCCCACACCTCCCTTTCAAACAGCCCACAATCTTCACCCAACTCTGCAGCAGAAGGAAATTCCCTGCTCAGCCACAGGCATTGCATGGCACAGGATCTGCCCGAGTGAGACATCTCCCCCATGGTGGGGAAAAGCCAGGGACACCGATGCACTGGCAAGCCACACCTCACTGCACTGGACCAGACCAGAGAACAACAGCAGGGACGGCTCCTGAGAGCCTAGAGCAGCTCTGCTAGCATGGGCGCCAGTGGAGAGACCGCAGCAGCACTGAACAAAGGGAATTCCTGCTGGAAGATGCACCAAGAGACACTCCTTCTGTACTTACATCCTCTTTTGCTTTTTATTTTACTCAATGGGTCGCAGAACCCGAGAGCCTGGGCTGGAACCCCGGGGGCCAGACCCGGTTCCACACCAGCTTGAGCAGACCGGAGGAGGAGCTGACTGCAGGCTTGCACAGGAGCTGAGCTAATGCAGGCTGATGGATGAACCTACCACACCTGGGGAAGGCAGCAGGGGCTGCTGAAGCTTTGAAATCCAAGGCAGAAGTGTCTATGGCTAGAAAATGCCCAAGTGGGGTAAAGGGGATCAGGAAGCCCCTTTCTTTTCTTTTTTATTCACCCTGTTGCTTTGGGGAAGGCAAAGGCAGCAGAGAAAGAAAACAACCCTAGCGACTGGATTTTCCCGAGCTGAGGGAAGACGTCTACAGCAGTGATGCCTTCAGTTGAGCCTTCCCCAAGTTCCTTCTTATTGTTTGTGTTATCTTACCTTCTTTGTCCACTGATTGAACAGTGACCGACTGATCAGAGGATCGGCTCAGTCACAGCCTCTATAAACCATATTTAAGATGCACACAAACTGGCCAAGATATAGAACATCTGAAGATTGCCTGTTGGGAGATGAGGGTGCAACGAATGGAAAAACATCAGGGCCATAACCAGTTCCCACAGCCATCATCAGGCCCCATACACCTGCACGGGGCTGGTTCAGACTGGGGTCTCCTAGTCACTGCACAAACTGTCCTTATGAAAACTGTTAGAGAAATGAAACCAGAACTCCCTTTTTGGCCTCTCAAAACTCTGCTCAGCTCCCGCCACTTCTAAACTAAGGTTAAAGGGATATCAGAGACTAGGGGAAAATCCTCCTGTTCGAGTTGCATTGGGGATCCTAACTCCCTGGGCTCCATTTGAAGCCCACCCAGACCTGACAAAGAGGGTCTGTGACCAGGGAGCCAGTCAACAGGGACTGCCAAAAGGGAAGCAGTTTGCAGGCAGTTGCTGGAGGCAAAAGGAAGGAGGAGAAAAACCAGGCCGGGCACCAGATCCTGCCCAGGAAAGGTAAGAGATCCAGCTGCCTGTACCTTTGGTTTAGCCGGCTGTCTGTTAGTTTCGTGGGTGTGCTCGGAGAAGCTGGGAATGGGTACTGAGTGCTGCGTGACTGCTGTGGGGTTGCTGACTGTGATTGCTGCCCAGGCCTGAGTCAACCCAGGCCCAGAAGGGTATAAAAGGAGACTCCCCAAGCAACCAGTGAGCCTGCGACCAGGGAGCCAGTGAACAGGGACTGCCAAGAGGGGAGCAGCAAGGGATCGGAGATGCTCTGTTCACCAGGGCACCTCTTGGGCTAGCAAGGAACCATGGTCAGAAACTGACAGAGAGCAGCAAGGAAGAGAAGGATGTCTAACAAGAGCAGGAACCATGAATGAAAATGCAACAAGAAGTAACTGCAGTCAATGGGATTGCTCCCCAAAAGGTGGAATATGTGATGGTCAAATGGAGTTGGGCACATAGCTGACTTGGTACTATGACGTCAATGCTCCTGAACCCTTATGTGCCCAATAATCTCATTCATCTGCCCTCACAGGAGCTGGGGTCACAGATGCATCTGATCCCACAACTGAACTGGTATCACCTCAGTCCTTCTGAAAACCCTACCAGGAGAACTCAGGCCCTAGGAGAGCTGCTGGATGCCTCCCAGCAGGGCTCAGCACATTCAGCAAGCACGGCAGATCTTCTCTGTCCAAGACAGCCTGCACCACTTGGAAGCATCTCGATTTCATAAGGGAATCTAATAGAGACAGAAATTTATAGACAAGCATTAAATATCTACCATCAGGGCAAAAGAGACAAGAAAATATGAGCACTTGGCAATACAGAATAGATGCAGGAGCTGTCAGGAGGAGGAAGAAAGACAAGAGAGACAAGGCAGAAGGAGGGAAGGACAAGAGGCTGCACAGGTCAGGAGCAGCTGAGAGCACTTGATGTGACCTGAGCCCCCAGGTCTCTGCCCCGTGCTGTATCAGGTCAGAGCAACCCCAGGGCAGCTCCCACTCGGCTCAGCACAGGCGCCTTGTCATGAACACAGCTCTGGGCATTTCCTCCCTGCTACACAAGACATCTGGGTCCCAGCATGATGTCCCTCAATACGGCGACTCCTCCCTACCAGCACTGCTCATCCACATCTTGTACCCGCCCCGAGACACCCCATGCAAATCCTGCTTGAGGGTCCCTTCTTAAATACCAGCCTATGAACTGCTCCACTCTCAGGCCCAGGGCCGGCAGTGGGATCTGGTTAACTCCTGCCCGAGACACCATGAAGCTCCTGTTGACCTTTGGGTTCCTGCTCTCTGTCCTGCCGGGTAAGGAAGTTTGGGGGGTGTAAGGACAAACACTCAGCCTGAACGCAAAGGAGGAAGCCTGTGGGGAGAGCACAGCCTGCAACCATGTTCCCTCTTTTCAGGTGCCCTCTGCCAGGTGCAACTCGTGACATCAGGCCCAGGGGCATTGAAGCCTGGAGAGACCCTCACCCTGACCTGCACCGTGACTGGTGATTTGGACAAGATCTTCTCCAGTGGCTGTTGCTGGTGGGGCTGGGTCCGGCAGAGCCCTGCCAAAGGCCTGGAGTGGTTGGGGGATTTAAATAATGGTGGGAGCGCGTACTATCCCCCATCCATGCAAAGCAGGCTCTCAGTCACAGTGGATTCCTCCAAGAACTGGTACTCCCTGCAGCTGCACTCCTTGACAGCCACCGACACTGCCATGTATTACTGTGGCCGACGCACAGTGCCACAGAGCAGGGCAGGGGCTGTGCAAAAAGGGGAAGCAGGCTGAGTAGCACACAGGGAGCAATGCATTTCACAAACAAGCCCTCCCTAACAGAAACCTGTATAAATGGAGAGAAAATTGTAAGAGGAGCATGGGGGCAGAAGGGGAGGAGGTAACGTGCGACCTGTAGAGGCTGGGCATTGAGTTTCCCAACATGACAGGGAAGAGGGGAAGACACCAGAAAAGAAGAGAGAGGTAACAAAGCAGAAAGACTGAGCGGGTGCGTGGGGATGAATAGATACAAGGGGCATGAGGACAGGCAGGAAGGAACAAGGAGTCACAAGGAGACGTGCTTTTCTTCAAACGCTCCCAGAAGCAGTTCTGGAAATACCAGCTGTAACTTCCGACCTGTAAGCAGGAGCATTTACCCAAAACCAGAGCCCCATGCCAAGCCCTGCCTGAATTAAGGGCAATTAATGAGAGAGCAGCAGGGCTGCCAGGGCTCTTGGGAGATCACAGCTGCTTCAACTTCCTGGATGAAGCAGCATCAGGCATATGTGAACCAGGCCAGAAAAGGGCCTGTCTACAACTGCACAACAACCTGTGACAAAACTACATGGCCCGTTGCCCCAGAGTCCCAGGAGCACCCAGAGTTACCCAGGTAAAATCGTGGAACAAGGGCTGGCAGTGTCCCACCACTGCAAGGGATGGTAAATGGCTTTGAGAGATGCAAGGCAAAGGCTGTGCTCCCTGCTACACAACCAGGGAGAAAAGGAGTTCGTACTCAATTAACCGTGGAGTAAAATTCCTTCCAACAGGTGCTGGCCTCCATTGGACCTGGTAAATGAGGTCAGAAGGGCTATATAATTTAAGGACTGCCTGGGAGGATGTGGGCAGCAATTATGAGGGATACTCAGGAACAGAGAAGAGCTGGACCATCTGAAACTTGCCCTCTCTCTCAAAACTCACGATCAAGGAACCGCCTGCCTCCAGAGGGAATCTTCACCTGCCTCTGGATGATACTTGTCAGTAAGCTAACTGAGATCCAACTAGATATATAGCTTGCAGTAACTCTGATGTGAGATCAAAGGCTCCCCCAGCCACAGGAGTTTGCTCTATGGGATTTCTCTGATATTGCTCTACCCTGTACCCTATTCTTAATCTACCCTCCGTAACCAAAAAAGTTCTCCTTTGTGACTGGTGTAGGAGACTTCTTGAGGGGTGGGTTTAATTATGCCTAGGAGGCCCCTTGGGTCTGTGGATTAAGGAAGACTACCCTTTTTGGCCCCCGACTTGGGGAAGTGCCCCAAGTTCTTGTTTTGGGTTGAGTACCCATAGAACTATTAGGCGTGTGTTTCCCTGAGGACACAGGCCCCAGACAGTTCCTTTTCGGGGTGGTGGCAGCACACATTACCCCCAGACTCTGCTGTGGGGCTGGAAAAGGGGTCTGCCAGGGCTTAGGTTCCCCTGGAGGGACATGTAGAGTCTGGCAGGTGGATGGGCATAGTGAGGTGGGATGCTCAATGCAGGAGCTCCACCTACTGGCCCACCACAGCACCCACAGCCAAGAGCTCTGGAAGTGCATCTCAAGATCCTTCTTCCAGTCTCTCTGCACATCACTACAGATATGTTTCAGGGAATTGGCATCAGAACCTGTTCAGTTTCTTTAAAGTGTTTCATTTCCCAATGGCTCCACTCCTCCGTGGACCACACTTGCACCAAACCAGCAGTGATGAGGAGCCCAGGCACAGATAATGCAACCCCTGCCTGGCTCCTACCACACCGAGGCACCTGGTCTGGTTGTGCTCTTGTAGATACATACCCATCACGCATCAGGGCTGCATACACGAGTGCTCATTACACTTGGCTCTGGGGGTTTAGATTTCAGTCACTCTCTGTCCTGGGCCCCACTGGATGCAGACAGGAACCAGAAGAGGTTTCAGAAAAGCCAGGGATCCACCTGTTCCAATTTCTAGGAAGTGTGGGTGAGGGTCTCCCCCGACCTCCCCGCACCTGGCCTTCATGCCAGCAAGCTCTCTCTGGTGTGATTCTCATTGGCAACAGCTACAGTCATCTCAGAGCCTGACTAGGACCTGGGAAGTGGCTAAATGAGACTGAATGAATGGGACTATACACTCCACTTGTAGTACCAGCTCCAAACCATTAATCTAGAGACAAAGCATCATTTCTGTAGGCATCTCCCAGAACCAGCTCAACCAGCTGAACTCAGAACAGTGAAGTTCCCTAATGGGAAACCCACACTCATGGGATGCACCTCCCAGGCAGGATAAACTTCCATCACCTCTAGCAACTTGAACAAGTTTAAACCAATAGTATCATGGGGAAAGGATCCATGAGCACTGCCAAGTCTTTGACATACAGACAAGCCAAACAAAGGAATCTCTCTGGCCCAGAAAGAGCTTGGGGTCCAAGCCCTCCTGAATGCTGGTGGCAGAGAGGTTCCCAAACCCTTGGGGCCTTTTGGGATCCACAGCTCTGACTGGCCCAAACACTGTGCACACTTTGTACTCCCAAAGCTCCCCGATTCCCAACAAACAACTGCAGTACAATTACATATGGCTGAGAATTTCCATGAATTTTGGAAATAGTTATGTACAATGATGTACCATACCATCTGCATACCCACTGCACCCTGTCCCCACATGCTGCAAACACTTACAGACATCCCCAGCTATCTCCTGCCAGTCAGAGCTTATTTCCTGGCACTTTGCAGCAGTGGTTAAGGAGACCTGCATGGATGAAAAGACACTGTGAGATTCAAATCTCCCTAACAACAAACCCTTTAGACCAGTTCACGGTAACACAGGCAACTCAATATTCCACTGTCAGGCCTGTGTGTACATAGACATCATAACTGTGTTTACACCTATATACAGTGACTGATGGCCATAAGTGCCTGTGATCTGCCCCTCAGCACAGGGACCAACCCCTTGTTTAATTCTCATGGACAGTAAGGTCAGCTCCATGGCCTTGGCACATGTGGAGACTGAAGGAGGATGGCAGCAGCTCTTACCTGAGAATGACATGCCCAATGCCCACACCTCCTTTCAAACAGCCCAAAATCCTCACCCAGCTCTGTGGCAGAAAATTCCCTGCTCAGCCACAGGCACTGCATGGGACAGGATCTGCCCGAGCGAGAGATGGACAACTTTCAGCACATCTCCCCCATACTGGGGAAAAGCCAGGGACACGAATGCACTGGCAAGCCACACCTGATTGCACTGGACCAGACCAGAGAGCAACAGCAGGGATGGCTCCCGAGAGCCTAGAGCCTGGGAAAGGCAGCAGGGGCTGCTGAAGTTTTGAAATCCAATACAGAAGTGTCTATGGCTGGAAAATGCCCAAGTGGGGTGAAGAGGATCAGGAACCCCTTTCTTTTCCTTTTCATAGTTTCATAGTAGCTAGGGTCAGGAGGGACCTGAACAGATCATCTAGCCTGACCCCCTGCCACAGGCAGGAATGAATGCTGGGTTCACAAGACCCCAGGCAGGTGATCATCCAACCTCCTCCTGAATTTGCCCAACGTAGGGGCAAGGACCACTTCCCTGGGAAGTTGGATCCAAATTCTGGGCACCCTAACTGTAAAATATTGCCTTCTGATCTCTAACCTAAACCTATTCTCCATCAGCTTATTACCATTGCTCCTTGTCACCCCAGGTGGTGCTGGGGAGAAAAGAGCTCTGCCTATTTGCTGTTGATCCCCACTAATGAGTTTGTAGGCAGCCACCAGGTCCCCCCTCAGCCTCCTCTTGCTGAGGCTGAACAGGTTCAGGTCCCTCAGTCTCTCCTCGTAGGGCCTGTCCTGCTGCCCTCTCACCAAGCAGGTGACCCTCCTCTGAACCCTCTCCAGGCTGGCCACATCCCTTTTGAAGTGTGTTGCCCAGTACTGGATGCAGTACTCCAACTGCGGCCTGACCAAAGTCGCATAGAGGGGGAGGATCACCTCTCTGGACCAGCTTGAGATGCACCTTTGGATGCATGACAAGGTCTGGCTGGCCGCGATCTGGCATTGGCGGCTCATGTTCATCTTGGAGTCAATAATGACTCCAAGATCCCTTTCCACCTCTGTGCTTTCAAGAGGGGAACTCCCCACCCTGTATGTATGCTGTGGATTCCTTCTCCCAAGGTGCAGCACCCTGCATTTGTCTACGTTGAACCTCATCCTATTCTCATTTGCCCACTTTTGTAGTCTGTCTAAACCTAGTTGCAGCCTCTCTCCCTTCAAGTGTGTCCACCTCGCTCCACATCTTAGTGTCATCAGCAAACTTGGGCAGCGTGCTTTCCACCCCCTCATCCAAGTCGCTGATGAAGAAGTTAAACAGTGTGGGCCTGAGGACCAAGCCCTGGGGTACCCCACTGCCCACATCTCGCCAGGTTGAGTACAACCCATCCACCACTACTCTCTGGGTGTTCCCCATCAGCCAATTTTTTACCCATCCAACTGTGCAGGCATCAATGCCACAGTCGCTTAATTTTTTGATGAGAATGGGGTGAGAGAAAGTGTCAAAGGCCTTCGTAAAGTCTAGAAAGACCATGTCCACAGCGACGCCATCATCCAAGGGTTTGGTTACTTGCTCATAAAAGGCAATCAGGTTGGTGTGGCAGGACCTGCCTTTGATGAACCCATGCTGATTGCCTCTGAGCATGATCTCCCCTGCAGGCCCCCCACAGATGTGCTCCTTGATGATTCTCTCCAAGATCTTCCCCATCACTGAGGTGAGGTTTACAGGCCTATAGTTACTTGGGTCCTCCTTCCTCCCCTTCCTGAAAATTGGAACCACATTAGCCAGTTTCCAATCCCCCGGCACCTGGCCAGATGACCACGAATGCTCATACAGCCGGGCCAAGGGCTCCGCGATGACCCCTGCCAGCTCCCTCAACACCCTTGGGTGGAGGCATCTGGACCTGCAGATTTAAAAATGTCTAGCCCTTCCAGAAGATCCCTAACTACATCTGCACTGACTGGAGGCTTGATAGAGCTATCCCCAAAATTGTCCCTACCTCCCTACCTTATTCACCCTATTGCTTTGGGGAAGGGCCAGACAGCAGAGTAAGCAAGCAACCCTAGGGACTGGATATTCCTGAGCCGAGGGAAGATGTCTACAGCAGTGACACCCTCGCTTGAGTCTTACCCGAGTTCTTCTTATTGTTTGTGTTATCTTACCTTCTGAATGCCAGTGACCGACTGATCCGAGGATCAGGTCAGTCATGGCCTCTGTAAACCAGATTTAAGATGCACACACACTGGCCAAGATATAGAACAGCTGAAGATTGCCTGTTGGGAGATGGGGGTGCAATGAATGCAAGAACAACAGGACCATAACCAGTTCCCACAGCCATCATCAGGTCCCATAGAGCTGCTCAGGGCTGGTCCAGACTGGAGTTTCCCAGCCACTCCACACAGTGTCCTTATAGAAGGCCTTAGACACTGTCGTTCACCCCATTCTCATTAAAAAATATAGGTTATTGTGGCATTGATGCCTACACAGTCAGATGGGTTGCAAATTGGCTGGAGGGCCACACCCAGAGAGTGGTGGTGGATGGGTTTTTTTCTACCTGGAGGGATGTGGGCAGTGGGGTCCCCCAGGGCTCAGTCCTCAGGTCTGCACTGTTCAACATCTTCATCAGCAAATTGGATGAGGGGGGAAAAGCACCTTCTTCAAATTTGCAGATGTCACTAAGATCTGAGGAGAAGTGGGCATGCTGAGGAGAGGGACTGGCTGCAATTAGATCTAGACTTGTTACAGAGGTGGGCGGATGAGAACAGGATGGGTTTCAATACTAACAAGTGCAAGGTACTGCATCTGGGGAGGAAGAGCCAGCAGCATACCTACAGGCTGGGGAACTCCCTTCTCGTCAGCACAGAGGCAGAAAAGGATCTTGGAGTCATTATTGATTCCAAAATGAACATGGTAGCTGACAGTGTGGGGATGTGGTCAGGAATGCCAAACACACCTTGTCATGCATCCACAGATGTATCACAGGCAGGTCCAAGGAGGTGATCCTCCCCCTCTATGCAACACTGGTCAGGCTGCAGCTGGAGTACCATGTCCAGTTCGGGGCACCACACTTCAGGAGGGATGTGGACAGCATCGAGATGGTCCAGAGGAGGGCCACTCGCACGATCAGCAGGCAGCAGGGCAGGCCCTACAAGGAGAGGCTACAGGACCTAAACCTGTTCAGCCTCCACAGATGAGGGGGTATCTGATGGGCATCTACAAACTGGCCAAGGGGGACCAGCAGGCAATGGGAGACTCCCTGTTGCCCTGAGCAATACTAGGAGTAACAAGGAACAACAGCCACAAGTTGATTGAGAGTAGGTTCAGGCTAGACATCAGGAGGCATTACTTCAGTCAGGGTGGCTATGACCTGGAACCAACTTCCAAGGGAAGTGGTGCTCACTCCTACCCTGGGGGGCTTCAAAAGGAGGCTGGATAATCACCTGGCTGGGGTCGTTTGACCCCAGCAACCTTTCCTGTCCATGGCAGCGGGTCAAACATTATGATCTGCTCAGGTCCCTTCTGACCCTACCAACTATGAAACTATTAGAGAATTGAACCCCAAACTCCCTTTTTGACCTCTCAAATCTCTCCTCAGATCCTGCTACTTCTTTCTCCAACTCCTGGTTTCTGCCCCCACCTGGGAGTGTCCAGGAGGTAAGAGGAGGATGAGGAAGAGCCAAGCACTGGTTTGGTGACTAATCATTTCCTTGCCTTGTTTCCCTGTCTCAAGATGTCCTGTCCCAGATCCAGTTGGTGGAATCTGGCCCTGGAGCCCAGGGCAGGGAGTGCAGGCACTTCTCCCCTCAGCTTCCTCTCCCAGCTGCAGGGCAGGAGCCTGCCAGGAGCAGCCCACAGCCTCACGGCAGCCTGCTGGAGCAGCTGGGGCTCATGGGGCTGAATGGAGCTGGGGAGCTGATTTGGGCCTTTGTCAATGATTCCTGGGCTTCTTCCCTCTACCCTGCCCCTTTCCTACTACAGTCTACATCCAGTCTGTCGACCTGGATGGGGAAGGTTTCTCCATATAAACTAAACTACTTTCCTGCATCTCCTCAGCACCCAGACAACCCCTCTCAGCCCCGCCTAGCCTGCTCTGGAGGATTAGGAGATCTGTAGCTGCTCTATGTGCTGCTTCTTCTGCCAGTTAGGGACCTACCTAACTTGTGGCAGAAGTTTGTGGTGCAGGAGTGTCTTTAATCTCACTCTTTGTTTCACACCCCCACCCCGCCCTGCCACTGACTAGCCAAGAGTCAATTAATGCTGTGATTAGAGGGGCACACTCAAAAGAGAGAGAGATGAAAAGCAATGATGTACCACAGACTTATGCCTTGATATGGGTAGGTCCTTACTGCCAGGCAGATGCCTGATGTGGATGGACTGGGGATGGCTGCCCTGCACCCAAACGGACATGAGGCTGACATGTGTCCCCAACAGGGAGTGTGGAATGGGGCCTTTCTGAGCTCTATGTACTAGGCAAAATACCCTAAGTCAAGTCATAATGGGATACTTCAATTTAAGACTGACCAATAACACCTGCTATGATGATAATTATACTAGTGAACAGTACAGTGTCCATGTATTTGACTGTAACAGCAAGGAAGAGAAGGCTGTCTAACAAGAGATGGAACTGTGAATGAAAATGCAACCAGAAGTGCTTGCAGTCAATGGGATTGCTCCCCAAAGGTGGAATTTGTGAGGGTCAAACAGAGTTGTGTACCCAGCTGATTTGGCACTTCTACATCAATCCTCCTGCTCCCGCACTCTTATGTGCCCAATAATCTCATTCATCTGTCCCGACAGGAGCTGGGGTCTCCAATCTAATTGAACCCATAACTGAACTGGTATCACCTCAGTGCTGCTGGAAACCCTCCCAGGAGAACTCAGGCCACAGGAGAGCTGCTGGATGCCTCCCAGCAGGGCTCAGCACATTCAGCAAGCACGGCAGATCTTCTCTGTCCAAGACAGCCTGCACCACTTGGAAGCATCTCGATTTCATAAGGGAATCTAAAAGAGACAGAAATTTATAGACAAGCATTAAATATCTACCATCAGGGCAAAAGAGACAAGAAAATATGAGCACTTGGCAATACAGAATAGATGCAGGAGCTGTCAGGAGGAGGAAGAAAGACAAGAGAGACAAGGCAGAAGGAGGGAAGGACAAGAGGCTGCACAGATCAGGAGCAGCTAAGAGCACTTGATGTGACCTGAGCCCCCAGGTCTCTGCCCCGTGCTGTATCAGGTCAGAGCAACCCCAGGGCAGCTCCCACTCGGCTCAGCACAGGGGCCTTGTCATGAACACAGCTCTGGCCATTTCCCCCCCCGCTACACAAGACATCTGGGTCCCAGGGTGACTTCCCTCAATATGGCAACTCCTCCCTGCCAGCGCCGCTCATCCACATCTTGTACCCGCCCTGAGACACCCCATGCAAATCCTGCTTGAGGGTCCCTTCTTAAATACCAGCCTATGAACTGCTCCACTCTCAGGCCCGGGGCCGGCAGTGGGATCTGGCTAACTCCTGCCCGAGACACCATGAAGCTCCTGTTGACCTTTGGGTTCCTGCTCTCTGCCCTGCCGGGTAAGGAAGTTTGGGGGGTGTAAGGACAAACACTCAGCCTGAACGCAAAGGAGGAAGCCTGTGGGGAGAGCACAGCCTGCAACCATGTTCCCTCTTCCCAGGTGCCCTCTGCCAGGTGCAGCTCGTGACATCAGGCCCAGGGGCATTGAAGCCTGGAGAGACCCTCACCCTGACCTGCACCATGACTGGTGATTTGGACAAGATCTTCTCCAGTGGCTGTTGCTGGTGGGGCTGGGTCCGGCAGAGCCCTGCCAAAGGCCTGGAGTGGTTGGGGGATTTAAATAATGGTGGGAGCGCGTACTATCCCCCATCCATGCAAAGCAGGCTCTCAGTCACAGTGGATTCCTCCAAGAACTGGTACTCCCTGCAGCTGCACTCCTTGACAGCCACCAACACTGCCATGTATTACTGTGGCCGACGCACAGTGCCACAGAGCAGGGCAGGGGCTGTGCAAAAAGGGAAAGCAGGCTGAGTAGCACACAGGGAGCAATGCATTTCACAAACAAGCCCTCCCTGACAGAAACTTGTATAAATGGAGAGAAAATTGTAAGAGGAGCATGGGGGCAGAAGGGGAGGAGGTAACGTGCGACCTGTAGAGGCTGGGCATTGAGTTTCCCAACATGACGGGGAAGAGGGGAAGACACCAGAAAAGAAGAGAGAGGTAACAAAGCAGAAAGACTGAGCGGGTGCGTGGGGATGAATGGATACAAGGGACCTGACGACAGGCAGGAAGGAACAAGGAGTCACAAGGAGACGTGCTTTTCTTCAAATGCTCCCAGAAGCAGTTCTGGAAATACCAACTGTAACTTCTGACCTATTACCAGGTGCATTTACCCAAAACAAGAGCCCCATGCCAAGCCCTGCCTAAATGTAAGGGCAATTAATGAGAGAGCAGCAGGGCTGCCAGGGCTCTCGGGAGATCACAGCTGGTTCAAACTCCTGGATGAGGCAGCATCAGGCATATGTGAACCAGGCCAGAAAAGGGCCTGTCTACAACTGCACAACAACCTGTGACAAAACTACATGGCCCGTTGCCCCAAAGTCCCAGGGGCACCCAGAGTTACCCCAGGTTAAATCGTGGAACAAGGGCCAGCAGTGTCCCACCACTGCAAGGACTGGTAAAATGGCCTTGGGACATGCAAGGCAGAGGCTGTGCTCCCTGCTACACAACCAGGGAGAAAAGGAGTTCGTACCCAATTAACTGTGAATAAAATTCCTTCCGGACCCCAACCCTGCAACCAGGGGACAGCGAACAACCCCACATCTCACACCCACCTTCTGTCATGGGAGCTCACAACCAGTCCAGGCCCCTGCCTTCAGGAGGATCAGACCCATCCAAAATAGGTCAGACACGTCCTTGTCCAACCAATTCCTGAAACTGTACACTGCCCCTGTCACACAACTACGGGTCCGGTTGCCCAAAGACACCAAGAGCCCTCAAGCTGCCCCAGGTTTGACAGGGGAACGTGGACTGCTGGTGTCCTGCTGCTCCTGGGGATGGTAAATGCACTAGAGAGACCCAAGGCAGAGGCCCTGCTCCCCCATGTCTCCCTCCTCCCCCTGCTCCAGAGAAAGGGAAACCCCCACAGGCCATGTCAGCAGGGCCACCGGGTAAAACGCCTTCCTCCGCCCAGAGGAGGGAATCTGAGTACTTTTCCCACAGGTCATGACAGGCTTGGGGACGGACAGTCTGAATCCCTTGGGCAGGCTTAGTAATCCCATTCCCCTGCTCAGCTCCCTGTCTTGCCTCGGGGGACATGCCTCCTTCACACAGACCTCATTGAAGGAAGGAGCTAAATTAAATTATTGCAGCTCGTATCGACCCAAGGGATCCCGCATACAAACCCCTGCACATGGGCTCCAAAGTACAGCCCTTGGGTCCCCAAGGCTCAGTCCCTGACCAGCATGTGCCCTGCCTCCTCCTGCCTGCTGGGGAGCCTCCCCTATACCCTGGCAATGAGAAAGCAACTCTCCTTACCTTTCCTCCCTATTTTCAAGTCTCTCCCCACCTGCAAGTGCCTTTGAGAGAGAGAGCTCTGGCCATTAAGGGATTGCTGGTATTATTCCCATGTTTCTGATCTTCTCCTTCTTTCTTTCCTGTTTCTAGGTGTCCTCTCCATGACAGACCTGGTCTGGTATAGTCTAGGGGTGGTAAAGCCTGGAGAAACCCTCACCCTAACCTGTGCTGTCTCTGATTACACCATCAGTAGTGGGTACAGCTGAACTTCAATCAAGCAGCTTCCTCAGAAAGGGCTCACATGGAGCAGGTATTAATATGGACTGACAATCCAAGGCCATATAATCATCTCCAAGGATGACTCCCAGAACCTCTTGTGAAATCAATTGTGAAATCATGGGGTGCTTCCTTTAACCTAAAGCACAGAAAGTAGCTTCCCTTAGTCAGCTGAACAGAGAGCATAAAGGTATGCCCAATCCCTCCCAAGCATGTACCACAAAGCTGGTTTAGTGTATAGCTTTATTGGGTAGAGAGGTTAGCCATGTGGAGGGCTATAAGTCAGAGAAAGATTAAAAGAATAGCCTTGAGCAAACAACTGAACTGATATCCATTTAATGCATTTCTAAATTACTGTAAGCTACCTTTCTAGTTAAGTTTCTGGTAATTTACTCACTTCAGCATCCTGGAAGAGAGAGAGAGTTGCAGAGGTTTCCAACCCTTCTTCACTTTCTAGACCCAGTCAGGGACAGGTGTTGTTTTAGGCTGAGCAACCAGTTTGAAAAGCAGCACAGTTACCTACAGGAATGTATTGGGCTTCAACCCCTGCCCCCAGGTCATGAGGTCACAGCTCCAAACAATAGAGAGGTTAAAAGTCGCACCCTCTTACCTGAAGTCCCATACACCTGGAGTAACCACAGTGACAGACAAAGAGGAGAAAGGAAACAATCCTTCAGGCACAAAGCAAGACGATCCCTGTGCGAGGTAAAAGAGGGAAAGGGGCCAGGAGGCTTCCCTGGCTGACTAGAGAAATCCAGGGCAGCCTAAGGGACAAAAGGGAGCACATAAAAAGTGGAAACAGGGAGAGATCACCAAAGACAAATATACCTCCTCTGCTTGTGCTTGTAGGGAGGCAGTTAGACGGGCCAAAGCTACCATGGAGCTGAGGATGGCAACCCAAGTAAAAGACAACAAGAAATTGTTTTTTAGATATATAGGGAGTAAAAGGAAGGCCCAGGGAAGAATAGGACCGCTGCTAAATGGGCAGAAACAATTGGTGACGGACAGGGGGGACAAGGCTGAACTCCTCAACAAGTTCTTTGCCTCAGTGTCCCTAAGCGAGGGCACGACAAGTCTCTCACTGGGGTTGTAGAGAGGCAGCAGCAAGGCTCCAGACTCCCATGCGTAAATCCTGAGATGGTGCAGAGTCACTTGGAAGAACTGGATGCCTTTAAGTCAGCAGGCCCGGATGAGCTCCATCCGAGGGTGCTGAAGGCACTGGCCGACATCACTGCAGAGCCACTGGTGGAAATATTTGAAAGCTCGTGGCGCACAGGCCAAGTCCCGGAGGACTGGAAAAGAGCCAATGTGGTCCCCATTTTCAAGAAGGGGAGGAAGGAGGACCCGGGCAACTATAGGCCAGTCAGTCTCACCTCCATCCTTGGCAAAGTCTTTGAAAAAATTATCAATGCTCACATTTGTGAGAGCCCGGCAGGACAAATTATGCTGAGGGGAAACCAGCACGGGTTTGTGGCAGGTGAACAAGTTAAGAGGCTGTGAGTTGGATGACTACACAGTCCGGTGGGTGGTGAATTGGCTGGAGGGTCACACCCAGAGAGTCGTGGTGGATGGATCGGTTTCAACCTGGAAGGGTGTGGGCAGTGGGGTCCGGCAGGGCTTGGTCCTTGGACCGATACTCTTTAATGTCTTCATCAGTGACTTGGACGAGGGAGTGAAATGTACTCTGTCCAAGTTTGCGGATGACACAAAGCTATGGGGAGAAGTGGACATGCCGGAGGGCAGGGAACAGCTGCAGGCAGACCTGGACAGTTGGACAAGTGGGCAGAAAACAACAGGATGCAGTTCAACAAGGAGAAATGCAAAGTGCTGCACCTAGGGAGGAAAAATGTCCAGCACACCTACTGCCTAGGGAATGACCTGCTGGGTGGCACAGAAGTGGAAAGGGATCTTGGAGTCCTAGTGGACTCCAAGATGAACATGAGCCGGCAGTGTGACGAAGCCATCAGAAAAGCCAATGGCACTTTATCGTGCATCAGCAGATGCATGACGAATAGGTCCAAGGAGGTGATACTTCCCCTCTATCGGGCGCTGGTCAGACCGCAGTTGGAGTACTGCGTGCAATTTTGGGCACCGCAATTCAAGAGGGATGCGGATAACCTGGAGAGGGTCCAGAGAAGGGCCACTCGTATGGTTAAGGGCCTACAGACCAAGCCCTACGAGGAGAGACTAGAGAAACTGGACCTTTTCAGCCTCCGCAAGAGAAGGTTGAGAGGCGACCTTGTGGCTGCCTATAAGTTCATCACGGGGGCACAGAAGGGAATTGGTGAGTATTTATTCACCAAGGCGCCCCCGGGGGTTACAAGAAACAATGGCCACAAGCTAGCAGAAAGCAGATTTAGACTGGACATTAGGAAGAACTTCTTCACAGTTCGAGTGGCCAAGGTCTGGAACGGGCTCCCAAGGGAGGTGGTGCTCTCCCCTACCCTGGGGGTCTTCAAGAGGAGGTTAGATGAGTATCTAGCTGGGGTCATCTAGACCCAGCACTCTTTCCTGCTTATGCAGGGGGTCGGACTCAATGATCTATTGAGGTCCCTTCTGACCCTAACATCTATGAATCTGTGAAAGGAAGAGGAAAGGAGAGAAACAAAAACCGAAAGAGGAAGCTGAGAATGGAGCTCTTTCACACTAACAGGGGAATTATTGTTCCTGTTACTTTTAAAGGAAAGTGAAAGGGATCTTACTGAGGAGACAGAACACCGTCCCCTGAAAATAACGTCATCTGGAACCAGCTGGGGACAAACAAACTCCACCTGTAAAAAGACTGCATGATAGTTACCCACCGGAAGTGAAAAGGACAACATAAAAGGTAGACATTCAGTAATCAACCCCTGGAAGGGGATTTCAGAGCAGAGATCATTGAAGGCAGTTGAAGCAGCTAATCTGGAGGCATGGGAATGTTATTTGTTTCTGGGTTTTCTTGTGTGTATGTTGAAAAAGGGAAAGGCCATCTAGCTAACTATAGACTAGAGCCAACCTGAAGAGACCATTTTTTGTCTGCTTATGTATTGATTTCTCCCATCAAAGGCATGGCAGGACAGTAAGCAGTGAAGACTGTTTATTTATCTGGCCCCTGCAACACATACTGACACTTGCAACCTGTGCTCAGAAAGTCTGACTGGGAGAGAAGCATGACATGACATGATTTGCAGCAGAGGAATCATCAGGGAAGGGCCCTGGAAACCTGTCTTCATCAGTCTCCTCTGGATTTCATACTGGCTGCAAGATCCACCCCTGGCATCTCCTGCCCCTGTCTGATCCGTCTCCTCCGCTCCCCTGTAGCCTCTCCTCCTTCCTTGCTCTCCACCCCCACTTCTCCCAGGGCACCAGACAGCATAGCTTCACAATCAGAAGGGTTACACACCTGCACAAAGTGCCTCAAGGTGGAACCTAAAGAAACAGCCAGGGGACAGGGCCCACCTCCCTGAGGGATGGAGATGTCCACACATCAGATTCGCCCCACGTGCCTCTGTAGACTCCTCTGTCTCCCAAATAAGCAATTTCCAAAAAGGTCAAGCAGTTCAAGAGCCCACTTCCTGTCAGAAGTAGTTCAGGGATGTAGAAACCCAACAGCCATGGCTTTCCAGGGAGAGACAAGCTCCTCCAACTCTAGTGTGCAAGATCACAGAAGCAAAAAAATGGAGTGGATCCACCACCAGACAACTCCTCCAGCTCCTTCAACCCCAGGCCTGGTGGCTTGTTCTGGCCAAAACAGAACAAGGAGCAGACCAACCACAAGGGAATAAGTCCGAGTTATTTAAAAGAATAGGGATATGCAAATATGGCAGCCTGCCCCTGTATAAGGCTCTCTAGGCCCATCCACAACCATAACCTAATCGCCTTGCAACTTCTGTGGAGTTTCCAACCCACCTTCCTGAGGAAGTGAGGACTAATCATAGGGAAGAGGACTCTGTAGCTCCATGTAATTCTCAATTCAGCATTTCAGGCAGGTATCATGTCCCTGATCAATTCAGTACAGGGGGGTGGCAGGTGGTGGTAAAGAAGGAAACTATTCAAGACCTTTCTGTGGCCCAGGCCCATCTTCCCCTGATAAAAGGGGAGTCTGAATATTGACACCACCCTCTTCACAGCTTCCTTTTCTCTCCCTGCTTCAGGGGACTGGTCCCAAGTGATTATGACTCAATCGGGTCCAGAAGTGAAGAGACCTGAAGAATCCACTACGTTGAGATGTGCTATGAGCAGATTCGATGCGAATCACTGCTGGATGGCATGGATCAAGCAGAGCCCAGGGAAGGGGCTGCAGTGGGGCAGGGATCCCTGGCTGGCAGTGATCGGCCTTCTTACCATCCACTGTTTCAAGGCAGCCAATGCCAAAGCATGGTTCATGAGGCTGCAGTTTGGTCCTTTAATTCCCAGGTCCTTATTACTTGTTCCCAGTTCCTTTTTCAAAGCTAATTTATACCCAATAAAAACACTTCTTATGAATGAATTACACATTCTAAAGAGAGAGAATTTCATTCATTAGCTATGGATAGTTAACAAATAATATGTAAATTAATACCCTGCATCCTCCATGCCTGTGTACTACCAGGAGACTCTCCTGGACACCTCTGACCACAGTCTTGTGCAGCCCAAAGCATGGCCTGATTGACAGCCCTCATGCACACTGTAATATGTATATGGGTTTTAATAAGGAATTTCTTTTGGGCTGGGATTAGAGCTGGAGATCCTCCTTAGCCCCCCACCTTCCCCCTGACTCTGTGCCACTAGGGGACTCTCCAAGACATCTCTGACTAGAGTTTTGCCTGGCCCAAAGTGCTGTTTGTTCATGCCAGGCTGCCAACTCACAGCTCTCCCATGCATACTATACTAATTATATGGGCTTGAAATGGGGGGGGGGGATGACAACTGGAAATCCTTCCTGGGCCAGCCCACATGATCAGGGGTGTCCAGAACAGTCTCCAGTGCCAGAGGCATGGCATGGGGTGTCATGGCTACTTGTAACAGTGTATGGGGAGGCACGAGAGACACCCCAGAGCTGGGTGCAACAGCCACACAACATTTAATCACAGCCCTCACCATACACTGTTATAAGTGGCCGTTACACTCCAGAGCTGGGCACACCTGGGTCAGTCCTGGATTGAGATGGGTGTGTCCGGAGAGATGAGGAGACAGTACCGTGGTCTTCTACTGTGGTCGGTATCAGTAGGGGCTGTCCTGGCAGTGAGGGAACTGCCTTGGTGACCAGTGGGGTCACCCTAAAACCAGCACCCCAGCACAGCTGACAAATGAGGTGTGAAACCACTTGTGCACCCCAGTGGGCTGTGTGGTGCCAAAGGGTGGCAAAGAGTGTGGGGACAGTGCTGGCATGGGCAGCTTCCCGGTCACCAGGCAAGTTGGCAACTCTATTAATCCCCAAAGTCTGTAAGGGAGCAAGAGTGCCTATCCTGGATAGAACCCCATTTTGGGGCTTTAAAATAGGCACTGTCAAAAAGATGGGGGGGAAAGAGAGACAAGAAAGCCTGGAGAAAGATCAAGGTTGGCAATGATGGTTTGGTGGCCAGTCAGGGAAGGGTGCACCCCTAAACTTCCTGTCCCTGCCAATAGGGGACTGTCCCAAAGAACCCTGACCACAGTCCTGCCTGGCCCAAAGTGCAGTTTGTGCATGCCAGCCTGCCAAATGACAGTCCCACTATGCCTACTGTACTAAATATGTGCTCGAATAAGGAACCGGCTTTTGGGCTGAGATTACAGATTGCAATCCTTTCTGAACCATCTGATGCCACCAAGGGACTCTCCTGGACATTCCTGACCGGAGTCTTGCCTGGCCCAAAACGCAGCTTGGCCATACCAAGCTGCTAACTGACAGCCCCCCAACCACAGTGCTAAGTGTATGGACCTAAATAAGGAACTGGATTTTGGGCTTGGAGAAATCCTTTTTGGGTCACCCCATGGCATACCTCTGTGGCACCAGGTGACTACCATGGATATCTCTGGACAGAGTCTTGCCCAGCCCAAAGTGCTGTTTGTGTGTGCCAGACTGCCAACTGACAGTCCCCATATGGCCACTGTACTAAGTATACAGGCTCAAACAAGGAATTTCTTTGGGCTGGGATTAGAAATGGAAATTATTGTCCTCATCCAACTGCACCAGCACACACAGACCCCGTCTCCTTCCTGCCAGAGGGGCAGCACCACACACCTCAGTGTGTTTCCACCCCCTAAGCACCCACTGCCCCAGTCCCCACGAAGGCTGTGGTCCACAGCAGAGCCAGGCTGGCACTGGCTCTAGAACAAAAACCCAGAGAAAGAGATGAAGGGCAGAGACCCCCTGAGCGCCCAGATCAGAGCACTAGTCACAAAGCATCCTGCACTGCTGTACTCCCAGCAAATTAATAAGATTAATTAATAATGAGAAAATTAATAAGATGAGAGCAGGACACCAAGGCTCAGACTACAGTGACCTGGAAACAGGAATCCCTCTCTGCTGGGAAGAGCATACCTATCAGTGAAATTCAGGATGTGGAAGATGTCACATGAAGACAGTGTAGTGCTTGCCTCATCTCCTTCTGGTAACAGTGGGGTAGTCAGGGGAAGCATCACAGACAGGATGCAGGCAGCACATGCACAGAGCATCAACACAGAGAGAGGCCAATGAGTGGTAATGCATGAACCCCTAATATGCTAATGGATTCAGATAGCAACATGGGCAGAGCCTGCCCAGACAATGTTGGTCCTAAAGAGCTAAACAGACCAAGGCAGCTGCCAGCATCAGTCAGGCCTCCCCCCGCACTTCTACCCCACCCACCACAGCTGCTTTGAGAAGATAATGCACAACTCACTGCACCCCTAACACCTACCTGTGCCCAGCACTGATATATCAGTAAAAATAGAGCCCAACTGGGAAACAACCTTAACCCCAGCCAGTGACTGACTGCAACACAAACAGAAACCCCTGGCCCATAGCCCTTGGCTGTCACCCACTCTCCCCCATGGACACCAAGAACAAGGGTCAGCAGCACTCACAGCCTGTGCATGCAAAGGGTCTGGAATGGAGGGAAATATCCACAGTCCCTGTGTTGACCTCTTGAGTATGGACTAATAAACCTAATAATTAGTGCAGAGTCAGAAACAGGCCCCAGCAACATCTTGAACAACATAACTTAATAAGCATGAACCAGACCGTATATGGCTTTAGTGTTACTGCTTGGAGGTATTAGGTGCAACTAGCACTGCCCACAACAGGTCCCCTCAGGCCTCCATCCTCTGGCCAAGCTCCACCAAGTGTACAGTGTCCCTGCAGGCTCTTAGCAGGACCAGCCCCAACTCTCTGCTCCTCTGCAACCCACAGTGGGTACTGGGCATCCTCCTTCTGACCTCAGGCTGCAGCACTCTGCCAGAGATGGGGGCAGTCCCTTCAGTAAAGGGGTCATCAAGACTCTGAGACCTGGCATTGGAGTTGCCCAGACATGCAGGATAAGAGGGTCCAGTGCCTGTTGTCTGTGCACAGCACAGCACAGCACAGCACAGCACAGCACAACAGAACCTCACCCCAAGGGAAAGCAGCAGAGGCTGAGATAAGGCAGAGGAGATGCAAATCAGGGGCAGGCTGCCCTGGATAAATTGCACTGCCCTGCTGCACAAGCAGAGCCTGCACAGACAATCCACAGTCCTACAGGGGAGAACAGCCAACACCTGAGTTTTCCCCAGCACCAGGCAAGATGGGACTTGGGCTCCATCTCTTTATCCTGGCACTTGCTCTGAAAGGTATTTCATCCTCCCATGCTTTGGGAAGGGAAGGGGTTTCCTGCATGGTTGCTATTTGGGTTCTAACCACTCTTCTATCCTACCTTGGTTTTCAGATGCCTGGTGTGAGATCCAGCTGGTGGAGTCTGGAGGGGATGCGAGGAAACCTGGAGCATCTCTGCACCTCTCCTGCAAGGGTTCGGGGTACACCTTCAGTAGCTACCAAATGGTCTGGGTCCGACAGGCCCCTGGAAAAGGGTTGGAGTGGATTGCCTTTATTGATGTCACCACCATATATTATGCTGACTCCGTGAAAGGGCGATTCACCATCTCCAGGGACAACCCCAGCAGCCTGCTGCACCTGCAGATGACCAACCTGAAGCCTGAGGATACAGCCCTGTACTACTGTGCAAGAACACACAATGAGACAAAGCCTGTTACTACCAATACACAAACCCCAGGATTGCATCTCTAGTCCCTGCCTGCTGCATGGGGGGCAGCACTTAGTCAGTAATGGAAACCTAGGCACAGGAAAGGGAACAGCTGTTAAGATCACAGCAATCATAGGATTGGCTTTGTCACACAACAGGCACCAATTATTTCTGGCTAGAGCATGGGACCCTTCAGTGTCCACACAGCTGAAGGGCCTTGTGGACCGAAAGCGGGGAAAGCCCTATGGTCAGCCCCACCCTGTCTGAGAGGTCAGGAAGTCCTGCTCCCAGGGAGGTCTTGGTTTATCTGCCCATTGATTTACCCACCCAGCTGTATCAGCTCTGCACCAGGACATGGGGGAGAATTGCACAGGGGATCAGGGCACTGGACCACCAAACCCTCCCCAGTCATGTCCTGCCCAGCTTCCCTTTGTCTGTGTCTCACCACAGAGGAGCTGCCACACAAGCACCAGTCTCTGAAACCATGGGGCTCAGTGCCCAAATCCTCCTATACCTGACTGCGGTAGGAACAAAAGGAGGGCAGGAAGAATGGATGGATGAATGAAGATAGAAAGGAACTATGAATGAAAAAGGAGAGAGAAGAGATAACAATGAATCAAATCCCACTCCCTATCCCACTTGAGCAGTGACCTCTGGGAAAGTCAAAGGAATTTGGCACCTAGTTGTCATGGCTTTTCATCAGCCCAATATGCTCTGGCATTATACTGCCCATTGCATGACTCCATACTATATTCAATCAGCCCTGGGAGTGCTAGATTTCTGTAAGAGGAATGACCCCAACAAAACTTGGGAAAGCCAAAGCAGGACCCAATCCAAGTCACTGATGAAGACATTGAAGAGCACAGGTCCAAGGACTGAGCCCTGTGGGACCCCACTTCCCACATCCTTCCAGGTCAATACCCACCTGTCTACTACCACTCTCTCAGTGTGACCCCCAAGCCAATCTGCCACCCACTGTACTATGTGATCATCTAAGTACAGCCTCTTAATTTATTTATGGAATGAGATGAGATACAGTATCAAAGGCCTTCCTAAAATCCAAGTATACTACATCCACCTCTACTACTGCATCCAAGCATTGTGTGACCTGGTCATAAAAAGAAACCAGATTGGTCAGGCATGATCTACCTGGTACAAATCCATGCTGGTTGCCCTGATGCATTATTTTTCCCACTGAACTCACACAAATATGCTTCTTAATAATACTTTCAAAGACTTTTCCAAGGATCGAGGTGAGACTGGCTGGCCTATAATTAACTCAGATCTGCTTTCCTCCCCTTCCTGAATATAGGGACCACAATGGCCCTTTCCCAGTCCTCTGGGACCTGGCCCAAGTACCATGAGCACTCAAACAGCTGTGCCAGTGGTTCTGCTATGACATCGGCCAATTCCTTCAGTACTCTTGGATGCAGCTTATCCAAGCCTGCTGACTTGAATGCATCCTGTCCATCCAAGTGACTCTTACACTAAGTCAGCATCAACAGTTGGTAGGCTGGTATACCTCTGATACCCATCTAAGAACCCATTTAGGAGACTCATCCTGACCCTTGTTCAGAAACACTGAGTCAAAAATACTCATTAGAGAGCTCGGCCTTGTCCCCCCGCCTGTCACCAATTGCTCCTTCTGGTTCAGTAGGAGTCCTATGCTGCCCTACACCTTCTTTTGACTCCCTACATACCTAAAAAAAAAAAAAACCTTTTTGTTGCATTTAATTTCTGTTGCCAGCCTCAGCTCTGTAGTTGCTTTGGCCTTTCTAACTACGTCATTACAAGTGCGGGCCAAGTAGTTATACTCCTCCTGCTTCCCTGGTAGCTTCCACTGCCTATATGCCTCTTTTTGCCCTTACTGGATCCACCAACTACCTACTACTATGCCAGGGAGGAGGCCGGGGTCGGAGGTAGTAACACAGAGCAGGCAGGGGCTGCATGCATATACATTTCATAGACATTAGGGCTGGAAGGGACCTCACAAGATCATTGGATCCAGCCCCCTGCCCAAGGGGAAGGAAGTTAGCTGGGGTCAGATCACCCTAGCAAGATAAACATACAAGCATTTCTTAAAGGTGTCCAGAGTAGGTGCTTGCACCACTTCTGGGAGTCTATTCCAGACTCTGGAGACTTGGATGATAAATACGTTTTTCTTTATGTACAGTCTAAAATAGTCTTCCAGCAGTTTGTGGCAGTTAGACCTTGTCTTTCCTTGGGGTGCCCTGGTGAACAGACATTCCCCCAGTTCCTGACCCATGCTCCTTATATACTTATAGGCTGTCACCAAGTCACCCCTGAGCCCATGTTTCACCAGACCGAAGAGTCCCATGCCTCTCCTCAAAAGGCCTGTGCTCTTGACCTCTAATCATGTGTGTGGCTCTCCTCTAGACTCTCTCTCGTTTCTCCACATCCTTTCTAAAGCATGGAGCCCAGAATTGGATGTAGTACTCCAGCTTCAGGCTCACCAAGGCAGAGTAAAGAGGGAGGATGACTTCTTGGGTTTTGCTTGAAATGCATCCGTAGATGCAAGCCAATATTTGCTTTTCCAGATAAGGCATCACATTGGTGGCTCATGTTCACCTGATGGTCAATCACAAGAGCCAAGTCTCTTTTGGTCATGGTTCTAGTGAGTGTAGCACTGCCAAGCCTATAACTATGACGTGGATTTTTTCTCCTGAGGTGAAGCACCTTGCATTTCTTGGTGTTTAATGTCATCAGGTTTTGATCCGCGGTGGGGCTCAAAAGGGGGTCTGCCAGGGCTTAGGCACCCGTGGAGAGACACATGGAGTCTGGAAGGTGCACGGGCCTGGTGAGGTGGGAGGCTCAATGCAGGAGCTCCCCCTACTCAACACACAACACAACAACTCCTGTGGCTGGGGTAGCCTTTGATCTCACATCTGAGTTACTGCAAGCTATATGTCTAGTTGGATCTCAGTTAGCTTACTCACAAGTATCATCCACAGGCAGTTGGAGATTCCCTCTGGAGGCAGGCGGTTCCTTGATCATGAGTTTTGAGAGAGAGGGCAAGCTTCAGATGGTCCAGCTCTTCTTTGTTCCTGACTATCCCTCATGGCTGCTGCCCCCCTCTTCCTGGGCAGTCCTTAACTTATACAACCCTTGTGACCTCATTTACCTGGTCCAATGGAGGTCAGCACCTGTTGGCTGCGACAACCAATTTGAAATACATCACTAGTTGCCGGGCAGACTCTAGCCCACCAGGAAGGAAGCCCCTCACCCAAGTATGTGATGCCAGTTATGTAGGCAGAGGGAGGAGGTTTCCCCCCTCCCTCAGGAATGTGTCCAGCTCAGGTTACCCAAAGAGATAGGATAAAGGTGTGTATCCTCTGCTGGGCCCACCCTAATCACAACTGTCATAACAGAGTTTTTGGGGGAGAAACAAAGGTGGCTTTCTGCCACACTTCCTCCCCCTTCCTTTAGAAGCTTGGACACCTTAGCTGCCCCACAGAGAACTCTGGGATCAGAGAAGCACTGCATGATGAGTGTCTCTGCTCCAGATGTTAACCCACACCTGTACACATCCTGCTCAGCATTTATCAGATCAATTCTAGTGATAAATCCTTTATCAGATATCCAAAAATACTGTCTCTACCGGATTGCATTGTGAGCTCCCTCTGAGTAACACCACCCAGAGCCAGGAATAATCAGTTCCTATTGTGCAGTATAAACAAATCCATTTTTCTCCCTTGAACCATTGTTATTTTCCTATAAGATACCCCACTCCGTCTCTCTCTCTGTCCTGGTGCTTGGACAAAAAAGGTGCACCAGCAGTTCCACTGAGAATTTGCCTTCTCTTTTTCTGCCTGGATTTATTCATAGATGTTAGGATCAGAAGGGACCTCAATAGATCATCGAGTCCGACCCCCTGCATAGACAGGAAAGAGTGCTGGGTCTAGATGACCCCAGCTAGATGCATATCCAACCTCCTCTTGAAGACCCCCAGGGTAGGAGAGAGCACCACCTCCCTTGGGAGCCCGTTCCAGACCTTGGCCACTCGAACTGTGAAGGGCCACTAACTGTGAAGCGAGACCCCAACTCTTTCTTTGGAGTGGTGAGACCCCAACTCTTTCTCTAACTCTCTCTACATCCATTTTTTTTTTTTAAGTTTACTTCCTAAACCTCAGACTTGATTTAATCTCTCTCTCTCTCCCCTTGTTTCTTGCTCCAACTGATTTTTTTTCTGATCAAACTTGAACAAGCCCACTTCCCAAACCTCAGACTTGGTTTAATCCCTCTACCTCCCTCTCCCATCACCCCACGCGGTGATGCAGAAGGACACGCAGGATCCAAGTATGCAGCATTTCCCAGCACACACAGGCACTATGGAACAGAAACACACAAGCAGACCTGCATGGGAAGAGATGAGCTCAGAGGACCACAAAAGACCAACTGCTCAAGTGAGGAAAGGAAGCACTTTTTATGTTTTGCTTTTCCCCGTTTCTCTCATTTGTCCAGTACAAAGTGATTTTTTTTTCCACTTTAAGAAACAATTTCCAAGACAAGAAGTGAATGCACTTCCTTTAATCTTCACATCTGGGACTCTTTCCACCCACAAATAAACCCAAACTCTTTAAACTTCTGTATTCCAGGGCTATCACTCCCTCAGCTGCTATGAAACAAGGTTTCACTTCTACCCCAGGACAGGGATCATCTGAATAAATCAACTCACTCCAGGCTGATGCAGCTCTGTTCAGTAATTGTACAATGAAGTAGCGTGAACACATCCCTCACTGAGAATCACAAGCCCGTACCAGGGAAGGCATTGTTCTCTGGGAGGGAGGGAGGAAAGTTCAAGTCGTGGAAGGATTCACCTTGACTTTACTTTGGCCAGAAACACTTTCCAAAACCCCTCTTCATTTGTTTCTACAGGCTCCTACCCACCTTGGCTCAAATACCCATTAGTCAACAGGCAGATTTGCATTGGGTGCCTGTCCTTGAGAGCAGAGGCTGCTCTGATGCACTGTAATAACAGCACATCAGAGCAGACTTGATTAACCATACTCCAACGGGCTCCTCTATCTTGTGCATCCCCCACTTTAAATTGGTGGCAGGGCACTTGATCTAAAGCTCCCTGAATTTCCAGAGCATTTCCTAAGCACATTTCCAGAGCCAAGCTGCCCTCTCTGCAGACTCCACCACAAATGAGTTCTCCCTGTTGCTGTGCTCCCCAACAGCCACAGACACTGCCACATTTTACTGTCAGACACATACTGGTAAAGCAACAGAGCAGGGCAGGGACTGCACAGAAAGGGGAGGCCCAAGCTGAACAGCCCTGAGGGCATATTTACTGCAGCCCCGTGCACAAGGCAGAGGAAGGACAACGGAGAAGGAGGGAAAAATGAAAATGCCATGAGCTGAAAGAAAGGAAAGGCTGGGATTTTCCACTGCACTAGGGACACTTCAGGGCCTGTGTGTGTGGGGCAGGGATTAGGGGTGTATCTACAGCATCACTCCACAGCCCCACCTTCTTCCTAGGCTAGGATCCCCAACACCCTTGTAACCACAAGGAGTTTCATCCTGACATAACATCACTTGCTCCTTTAGCTTTAACTGAGCGGTAAGGGCAACCCCAGTGTCTCCAAGGGTGCCATGGGGCACTGCACATCATAGAAGTAGGGTTCTCTCATATGTGTTGTTTCCATGGGGTTTGGGGTCCAGCAAGGAGAGGGGGGGTACCTTCCCTGTGCCCATCTGCTGTGGGGGTTGTGCATCTCCTCAGGGTCCAGAGAAGGGCCACTCGTATGGTTAAGGGCTTGCAGGCCAAGCCCTATGAGGAGAGACTAGAGCAGCTGGACGTCTTCAGCCTCCGCAAGAGAAGGTTGAGAGGCGACCTTGTGGCTGCCTGTAAGTTCATCACGGGGGGCACAGAAGGGAATTGGTGAGGCTTTACTCACCAAGGCGCCCCCGGGGGTTACAAGAAACAATGGCCACAAGCTAGCAGAGAGCAGATTTAGACTGGACATTAGGGAGAACTTCTTCACAGTTCGAGTGGCCAAGGTCTGGAACGGGCTCCCAAGGGAGGTGGTGCTCTCCCCTATCCTGGGGGTCTTCAAAAGGAGGTTGGACATGCATCTAGCTGGGGTCATCTAGACCCAGCACTCTTTCCTGCCTATGCAGGGGGTCGGACTCAATCTATTGAGGTCCCTTCTGACCCTAACATCTATGAAAGGCTCCCGGGATGAGGGACAGAGAGAACCAGGGAGGTTCCTGCTCTCCCCCTTGGCCCCGGAAAGGCACAGGTTGATCCAAGCAAAATCCTCCACTGGGGGAGCACCTGCCCCCCCCCATTCATCACACCCCCCACACAGAGATACAGCTCCAGCCCCACTGCACCAGTAATCATGGATGCAATCTCCTTCCTCCCAGCAAGGGAGGGCAGCACTCCCCCCCCCCCACCCCACCATGTGTTTGCCACTCCCCTAAATATCCCATCTGTCCCATTCCCAGTGAGGTCTGTGCCCCAACTTTGGCCAGTTCCTGCCTACAGCATGGTGTGAGGCCTAGGCATTCACCCCTGAATGACCTCCCAGAGACAGTGATGAAGGGCAGAGACCCCCAAGCACCCAGAGCAGAGCACTAGTCACAGCATCACTGCACTGCTGAGCTCCCAGCTCTGGACTCTGAGGAGATGCACAACCCCCACAGCAGATGGGCACAGGGAAAGTACCCCCTCTCCTTGCTGGACCCCAAACCCCATGGAAACAACACACGAGAGAACCCGGCTCAACCTGACCCATTTAGGTTTTCTTCTCTCCTCCCAGGGCTGCACAGGGAATAAGGCGCCTGTTCCCTTCTGCATGGGCTGGTTCCAACTATTCTCTTTTTGAAATTTTTTTACATGGACACCTAAGCTACATGGGATCCTAACTCCTTTGGGCTCTTCTGGCAACCCAGCCAGCACTGGGAAAGAAGGGGGACAAATTTCCTTCTCCATATGCACTGTGGTATGTGGAAAAGAAATAGAAATTCTTAGCAAGTCTTACCATCTAAAAACCTATTTTTCAGAGATTTTTAAAAGACTTTTAAGTGAGGTTGGTACACAACCCCCATAGTTCCTGGTGGATCTTGGGTTTCCAAATCCCTTAGGCAGTATCAGTAACCCTCTTACCCAGCTGAACTCCTTGCCCTACCACAGAGGGATGCATCTACTTTGCACAAACACCAGCAGTGCAAGCAGGAATCAAATGCTCAGCTCATCTCTCTCCAGGGTAACCTACATGCAAATCCCTGCCTTGGGGCTCCTAGTTAAATACAGCCCCCTGGTTCTGGAGCCTTGGTTCCTGCCCAGACCTGGCCCTTGGCTGTCCTGCCTGCCCTCCCTCACCTCATGGCACTAGGGATGGAATTGCTCAAACTTTTCCTGCTCCTCGTTTCTCCCTGCACCTGTGAGTATCCGAGGGGCAAGCGGGGAGGGGCAAGGGGCATAGCCAGAGATTGGTTCAGTGGGTAATGGTTTCCTTTCTTCTTTTCCCTGTTCCCAGGTGTCCTCTCCCAGGTGCAGCTGGTGGAGTCTGGCCCAGGGGTGGTGAAGCCTGGAGAGACCCTCTCCCTGGCATGCACCCTCACTGGTGACTCCATCACAAGAGCTGGATATTGGAGCTGGATCCGGCAACCTCCCAGAAAAGGGCTGGACTGGATGGGAGCGATAGGTGGAAGCGGTGGGCCCACAAAATATGCCTCCTCTTTTCAAAGCTGAATCACCATCTCCAGGGACATTTCCAAGAACCAGTTTTTCCTGCAGCTGGACTCCCTGACAGCTGCAGACACTGCCACATATTACTGTGCCAGGCCTGGAGTGACAGTGACTCAGAAGAGTGCCGGGGCTGCACACATAGGGGAAGTAAGCTCTCTCCAGGCAGCCAGGCCTCTGTTGTGCTGTAATTGCTCTCTCCAACCCCTTAGAGTCACCCAAGAGCTTCCCACAAGCAGAAGCCAAGGGGAAGGCTCTGCTCTCAGTGTTTCTCCCTCTCCTGCCCCAAACAGCTGTGACAAGGGGGCACATCCCAGAGAACTAGAACCAACAAACCAGGAAAGAGCTAGGATTACTTGTCAGTCAAACACACAGGACAGAGATACAAACCATGCCCTATCCAACTCCCAAGTCTCCTCCTTCCTAGTGCGACAGATTTTTTTTTCCCCCCCCACAAGAACAAGGGTGTGTGTGAGAGTGGGAATCACCCATTGCATTGATTGAAAGAGATGCAAGATGCTGCTCTGGGAAACACTGCAAAAGGCCCAAGGGCATGAGGCGCTTGTAATCCCATTCCTGAAAGCACATGGGAGCTAGAGATCTGAAGCTATCCTCAGCTCCATGGGGCTCGGCTGTGCGTTGGAGCTGGACCTTCACGGGAGTCAGTCAATCTAAGCCAGACTGGGTCCCACAGGGGCAGCACAGGCCAGAGCCCAGTTTCACCCAAAACACACACTGTGGCCTTGGTCTCCCTGCTCTGCAGTGCTGGGGGAGTGACTGGGGGGGGGGGGGGGCAGCACAGAGAGTCCCATGGCCAGGTACCCCCATCTGGGAGCTCAGGGTGCCCTGCCCAGGGGAACTTTGTCTGCCCAGCCCCTTCCCTGCCATGTCTTACCTGGGTCCCTCTGTTCATCCATCTGTCTGCCACCATGGATATGCCATCAAAGAAGCAGAAGTCCCTGGGAACACAGAACAGCCAGTCTCACAGGTGCGGGGGCAGGGGGGTGGGGGTGCTGGTTTGTTCTGGTCCACAGATCCAGCTTGTCCATTCTGGGCCCAGTGTGATGAAGCCTGGGGAGACCCTCAGCCTGACCTGCACTGTCTGGGACCACCATCACCAGCAGCTACTATTGGCACTGGGAATGGCAGGCTCCTGGCAAAGGCCTCTAGTGGATGGAAAGATGGACCAAGAACCTTTATATAGGCTGGTGTTCCACAACTTTCACCAACCCTGTGGAAGTCCAAGTACTACTTTGGGCTTATCTTTGGGGAAAGGGATGGAGTGGGCAGGGGAGGTAGACTGCAGCACTTACTATAGCCTGACCCTGCGGAGCCAAGCCACCATCTCTGAAGACAAATCCCATAACCAGATTCCCCCTGCAGCTGTGTTCCCTGACAGCTGCAGACACCTCCATGTATTATTGTGCCACAGCAGACACAGAGCAGAGCAGGGGAAGCACAGAAAAGGTTAGCAGATGCCTTATGAAAGGGCTTTTTTATTAATTTTTTTTAATTGTGTGCGTCAGGACAAATTAGGCTTATCAGGCATCTATACAGATATCCACGTTGATGTACTGGCATCAGAGAACACTCAATTAATCAAGTCCATGGAGCATGCAAACTGACATGCCTCGTGCTGCGTTGTGCACAGGTGTATAAGTGGCAAAATGCACATCAGCACTGAGAAAATGGTGGCAGCGCACTTTGAAACTAAAACACCTTCGATGTGTGTGATGCAGCGCCGGGTGCTCTTAATTAGTACAGGTCACTAGTCAAAAGCCCCTGGCGCTGTATCACATACACATGTAAAAATTGTCATTAGTTCTGAATTCTGTTGACTGAGCAGAGGCGAGTCACTCAGGTCTGTGAGGTGCTACCACTTGCAAATACCCTACCTCCCAGAGTTTTCAGTCTGGGGCTACAGATACTCCCAAACCCATGGCAGGCCTCCTACATGCAGGCTCCAAGCCTGGAGTCCTTGAGGTTCAGGTGCCCCCTACTCTCACTTGCCCCTAGCCAAACACCATAGGAGTAACCTAAACAAAATGTCCAAAGGAATCTCCCATTGCAACAAAATGTGTAGCTGAGTTCCTCCCATTGGGAGGCTATAGTAGACTGTCTTGAAGTGGAGGGCAGAGGTTTCCTCCACCCTCAACAACAACAAGTTATTCAAAGTTGGGAAGAAGGGGATCTTCCCTTCAGGGTACAGTAAAACCATCTGGACCAACACCATCATCATGATGCCTCCCCTACCTGGGGGAAAAACATTATGTTGATCATGGCATGTTTCCTGTTAGATTAAAAAAGGCAGCTCTTTGGCATCGTATTCCCCAGATGGTCTGAGTGAGGCTGGAGGCACAGCAATGAAGTCCCCTGCTCACCTCAGGCTCACTGCAATACCCCCAAACTCTGGGTGCTTCTCAGGCTTACTAGGAAGCCCCGGCACTAGCTCCACTGGGCTCCAAACCATGTCTCCCACCCCTGCATGGCCTCCTCTTTGGCTTGTTCTACCCCACATCAGGCCTGCTTGCTGCCTAAGCACCTTGCAGACATGGGTAGGATGGGCATCTTGGCAGATCTCAGGAGCTCATGTAGCCCATTGTATCCAACTCCCAGGGAATCCTCAGCACTTGGGGCTCAGGACCAAAACCCTCAGGCATCCAGAGCTGTCCCTGGTTCCTCAGGAGATTTCCAGGTGTCCACAGTACTCTCCTACAGACACCCACACCCCTCTCCCCTGGTCCCCCAGGGAATACTACTCTCCTAGCCTGGTACCTCATGTACTCACTTAAGGACCCATATGCAAATCTCTCCTCCCAGGCTGCCTGCTTAAATACAGCCCCTGGGCCCCAGAACCTCAGTCCCTGCCCTGCCCTTATCCTGCCCACTCCTGCCTGCTGGGAGGTTCATTTCTTATGACCCTCAGGATGGAGATGCCCCTGCTGCTCCTTGCCCTGTTCTCCTGTCTCACCTGTGAGTGTCTCTGGGGCAGAGGGCAGCAATCACAGCAGGGGAATGGATGCATTCAGTGGCTAACTTACTCTCTGCCTTATTATTTTTCCTAGATGCCATCTCTGCAGTGACACTGGTGCAGTCTGGCCCAGGGGTGGTGAAGCCTGGAGAGACCCTCACCCTGACCTGCACTGTCTCTGGCGTCTCCATCACTGACAGCAGCTATGAGTGGAACTGGATCCGGCAGCCTGCTGAGAAAGGGCTGGAGTGGGTGGTGTATATATATCCATATACTGGGACCACATACTACAACCCATCTCTCCAGAGCCGAACCACCATCTCTGCAGACAAATCCAAGAACCAGGTCTCCTTGCAGCTGCGCTCCCTGACAGCTGCAGACACCGCCACGTATTACTGTGCCAGTGACACAGTGACACAGAGCAGGGCTGGGGCTGCACAACAAGGGGAAGCTATTCTCTTACACACATTTCAGGCCTTTTTGAGAGCAAATTACCTATTAGATCCTAAGACAATTATTGCCTGTGAAGGAGGCAGAAATATCTTAGGGGAATCACGAGGTATAAATCCCTTCTACATGCAAGTCTTTCACCTTACACCACTGGGTTAAAGGCAGGAGGAGAGAGGCACGAGTAGATTTTTAAAGAAAATTTCATAGCTCAGCTGTCTAAAAAAAAAAAAAAAAAAAATCAATGGAAATAAAGGAGTTGTCACTGATCCTGGTGAGCTCAATTTACAGCCCAGCTACCAGTCAGACCTTGACATTCCTCCAGGCAACAGCCTTCCCATGAACCCAAACGGGATCAGAGGCTAAGACGGCTCCGATTTGCCATGGATGACTTCACTGACATCGACAGCACCAGCTACCAGCCCACCTAGCTCACCCTGGCAGCTGCCAGCTCCAGCCAGATCCTCCAACTCCTTTGTGGCTGTGCTGAGGAGGACACACGACACCCACCGCACCCACGATACCTGCCTGTGCCCAGCATAGATGGCTCAGCAGAGACAGCTGGAAAATAACCCCAGCACCCTGCAGTGACCAACTGCAACAAAGAGAAGCATCTCATGCCTGAATTATTTGGCTGTCATCCACCCTGCCACACAGCATCCAGAATAAGAGGCAGCAGCACTCACAGCCTGGGCTTAAAGACAGTCTGAGCCAAGAGAAACATCCCAATCTCTGCTCCTGCTTTCCAAACAGCTTCACTTATGAACTTCACTTCTCAAGCAGCCTAAAGGCATTTGGGAGCTGCCCTTGAGCTGGAGATGGGCCCCTCACACCCTCAGAAAATCTCACCCCCAGCTGTACGTTGTGCCCCCACTAGATGCTATACAGGAACCACCTGCAGCCACTTCCCCTCTCAACGCTCCCATCCCCAAATGTCCTCTCCCCTCCATCCCATTAAATGAAATGAATCTACTAACTGACCTGGCTGTGGGGTTTTGTATGAAGTATAGGGGAGAGAAGGCAGTCAGGTCACTGCACCAGAAGTACAGTAAGTGCCATGAGGCCTTCTGTGGCAGCTGCTCCGGTGCACTGGATAGGAGGGCCTGGATTTCTCAGTTCACAGCCCAGCACAATCTGTTCCCATCATGAGGAGAAAGCAGCAATGCTGCTTATAGGGTAGGGGAGATGCAAATCAGGGGCTGGCCATCCCATAAGTCCCCTGGCCATGGGGCCTTTGGAAGTTTGACACTCCCAGCCTAGGCAAAAACACACCTGGTTTCCTTCCAGCCCCCATGTGAACTTGGGAAAATTTACATTCACATTAACACTTGCCATCCCCATCTCACTCTGAGCAGACATTACCACACAGGAGACCTGCTCTTATATGGAGCTTAGGTTCAAGGAAATCCTTACAGCTCTGGGGGTCAGAGAAGCAAACTCCCTGGTGATGAGTCACAGGCACTGCATGGGACATGACTTCCTTTAGCGAGAGATAAAAAACCCATCAGCACATCCCCATTGCCCACAACCAGCCCCAACAGTGACCAACAGCGGCCATGGAGCAGGTGTCTAAGTGTGAGTCTGTGCGGTCCCCTTTTTGTGGGATCTCCCTCATGCTGCACCAAACCTGCCCATGGAAACTGAGTGAGGGAACCTGGATGCAGACCAGTCAGCACCAGAATGAACCAGCACAGGAAAGAGTTAAAGGTCAGAGACCCCCAAACCCTGGCAGGACAACACTTAGCATAGACCAGCTGCTCCCTTCCTAACCTCACTGTGCTCCTACTCAAGGGAAATCCACAGCCCCCACAGCAGCCAGGGCTGAGGACAGAAATCCAGCACCCTGATGTGCATTGAACACCAGGGACTGAGCATGGACAAGGGGGACCTCTGCCAACCTCTGCACAGCACAGGCGATAAGGCCTGCCTTTCTTCCACCACAGACTTCAATTCTTGTCTTTAAGCCACTCCTCATGATCACCTCTCTCTGCTTCCCCACAGGTTGGGGGAAGCACAAGTACAGGAGGGAGAGGCAGGGTGAGAGAGAGAGGGCGAGAGTGCTGGTTGCGAAGCAGCGTGGGACGCAGTATGGAGGGAAGGCAGAGGCAGGAGGGACTGGCCTTCTGGGCAGCCCTGGGCAAGACTCTGTTCCCCAGGGCAGCACTGATGCAAATCCAAGACCCAGGCTCTGTGGTTAAATGCCTGCTCCTGCAGGGCTCTGGCACCAGGTGGGGGGAGACACTGGCAGCTCTGGGGAGACACTGCCTGTTTCAGCACAAATAGCCATAGTGAAGTCATTGTCTCTCCTCCCTCCTCACCCCAGGTCTGTGTCTCAGAGGGATGTTCCCTACAGTCAGCCCAGGAATTCAGATACCAAGAGTTCCCATCCCAGGCATGATACACACATGGCATGGAGGGGCAGGATGGGCAGTGCCCATGAGATTTTGCTCCTAAACTAAACTAGTTACCACGCAGCTCATGGGCAGAGGTGCTTTATCCAATGGGCCCAATGGCATATGTTGTGGGTATTTACAAATCTAGGTTGTTCTTTATCATGAATGGCCCATCTAAAAGGCTGAATAATAGGTAAGGCCAGCACTGTTTATATGAGAGTCCTGAAGACTTCAATGCTAGTGAGAGTTTTTGGACTGTCCTGATGCAAATCACATCAAGAAACTACCTATGGATATTCCCCCAGCTCTACAAAAAAAAAAGGTCAGGCAGACAGTGTGTGAGATTCACAGTGCTTCTTGGAGCAGAGTAGAAGCAGTATGCAGATTTCCTTTCAGTATCTGGCTACATACTGGCTTAAACAGACTCCTGGAAAGGGACTGGAGTGGGAAGGAAGGACTTTCACTAGTGTTGCACATGGAGTCTAGTCCAGAAATGTTAAGGAAAAGCCCTGGTCACCCTATATTCTTCCCTCAGCTCATCCTATTTGCAGTGAAAAGGAAGAAAACACCTAATGATTGTCTTTCCCTTCTGTTCTTAGCAGATGTGCACAGTCACATGGTGGCAGCAAGTTTGTGCATTTACCATGGGGATGTGTCACAGAAATTAGGACCAGAGATGAGGGGATCATTATCTCCAGCTGCAGAGGGGTGGAATTTACAAAGCGGGGACTTGGAAACCCAAATCCCTTTTCAGTGAGTGGCACCTCTGTATCCAAACCCCAGCTATGGTTTTGGACAGCCAGGCTCGCCTACAGACCTTGCATGTGAAGACAAAATCTCCCAATCAGGCATTGAAAGTTATGTCCTCACACCTCCATTCATATCCCTGAGCTTTTGCCATCTCACACCCCAGTATTACACAACTCAATGCACTATTGCACAAGTCCTAGGTGGCAGTCTGCTGTCCTTAAAGTCACCCTGCTGAGACGGCTCTCCTGAATTGGGGCCCAACAATGACTGTAGTGAAACTGTCTCTGTCCCTCCACACTGGCAACATTTATGGGCAAGTCCTGGTGCATGTAAACAGCATGCAAATGGTTTAGCAGTGTCAGCATGCAAATGAGTCAGGGAACTCCCTAATGAAAGAGAAATCTGGACTCAAAAGGCAAACCAGCCAAAAGCACAAACAGCTATGTATGTATATCCTGCATGGGTATTGAGGGCAAGTGACATGGCAGTTCTAGGCGTGCTCATCTTCCTGACAGTTTGCTCAGGTGAGTGCAGGGGATGCAGAGGCCCCTGGTAAATGCAGGGCCCTGGGTAGAGGAGGGAGGGTGTCAGGATCTGTGCTTAGGCCTGGGATGCAGGAATTCTGGGATTTAATCCCCATTTAGGGGGCTCTCTATTTCAACTGTCATCAGCATTACAGAGCCCTCAAATCCTTTGGGAACATTGAGTATCTCATTTGCTTGGAGGAAAATGGGCCGAGATTGTGGCCCCCCCTCACACAACGGTTGTGCAGATGAAAGGATTAATAAGGACAAGGAGTTCAGATACTTCCAGGAGAGTGCAAAATGATGGAACTGGTTGTGATTAGGGGAAAGATTTTTAAAAGAAAGATATGAATAGGACTCAATTCTTTCTCTGCAGAAGTCAGCTCCCAGATCCAGCTGACCCAGTCCAGGGCAGAAATCAAGAAGCCTGGGGAGGCAGTGAGGCTGACGTGTAAAGCCTCTGGCTACACATTCACCAGCTATGGCATAAACTGGGTTCGTCAAGCCCCTGGGAAAGGACTGGAGTACATAGGACGGCTCAATGCCAATAGTGGTGCTACCGCCTATGCCGAGGCCTTCAAGGGCCGACTAACCATCACCATAGACACCTCCATCAGCACAGCTTATCTGCAGCTGAGCAGCCTGAGGACCAGTGACACAGCTATGTATTACTGTACTCGCTACACTGTGCTCTCTGCACAATGAAACAAACAGCATCTAGAGTAAGTCATATACCCTCTTTCAAAGACTTTGATGAGGTGCATTATGTCTCACCCCTGCATGCTGCTTTATAGCAGGCACAGTTCCTCACCCGCTTCCCTTTGAGAACCTGCCATGGAAGGGATTGCCCCAGCCCTTCTCATATCCCAGACACCAGACAAGTGCGCATCCACGTGCTGGGAGGCAGGCAGGCACACAGCATCACATGCAGGCACGATTCCCCAGCACCAGATGCATTCTGGGTGTCTGAAACCCTTGGGCAGCCTTAGCAATCCCTGCCCCTTGCTAAGCTCCCTGCTGTTCCTCACAGGGATATATGTCTCCTTCACACAGACCCCCAGCTGAAGCAGGAGCCAAATGCTGTCAGCTCTTAGCCCCCCAGGGCAGCCCACATGCGAATCCCTGCCCAGGGGCACCAGAAGAGTATGGCCTGGTGGGGACAGGTCTCTCAAGCAAAGGTTAAATAAGGCTCAGAGCCTGGGGTGGGAGTTGTCCAGACACGCAGGATGGCGGAGTGCAGCACCCACCGTCTGTGCCCAGCACAACTGATCCCCATTGCAGGGGAAAGCACCAGGGTGGTATAAGGCAGGGGACATGCAAATCACGGACAGGCTGCCCGGTATAAATCACTCTGTCCTGCGGCCCAAGCAGCACCTGCACACACAACCCATAGCCCTCAGGTCTAGGCGGTGATGGCCAACACCCAAGAGCTTTCCCCAGCACCAGGGAAGATGGGATTTGGGCTCCACATCCTGGTCCTGGCAGCAGTTCTGCAAGGTATTTCATCTTCCCAGGTGGCAAGGAGAGGGAGGGGAGTGCTGCACTGATGCTGTCCTGATGCTAGTCGCTCTTGGATCCTACCTTTGGTTTCAGGTGCCTGGTCCCAAGTGCAGCTGGTAGAGTCTGGAGGGGATGTGAAGAAGCCTGGAGACTCTCTGCACCTCTCCTGCAATGCCTCTGGGTTCACTTTAAGCAGCTCATACATGAACTGGGTCCGCCAGGCCCCTGGGAAGGGACTAGACTGGGTGGCTGAAATCAGCCCTGATGGATCCAACCAGAGATACTCCCCGGCTGTTCAGGGACAATTCACCATCTCCAGAGACAACTCCCAGAACATGCTGTACCTGCAGATGAGCAGCCTCAAACCCGAGGACACAGCCCTGTATTACTGTTCCACAGACACAGTGACTCAAACCCTATTCATGGCAATACAAAATCCCAGCTCAGATCATCTTTTCTAAAGGTACTGGGGGCAGCAGCCATCCCACACACAGCACAGCCCTGCACAGAGGCAGGAGGGGATGCAGGGCACAGAGGTGAACAGACCCCACCTTCAAGGCTCTTCAACTCCAACAGCTGCAACAAAAGCCACCCACCCCCAGGCTCAGCTCCCAAAAAAGCCCAGGCAGGTCCTTTTCAATGCATGTCACAGGAGAGCAGCAGCTCCACAGGCATCACCAGTCTGGGTAGAGAGGAATGCACCCACCTCAGGATGTGGGGAAAGGCAGAGGTTTGAACTGGATTTGCCTTGGCCACATCACCCACTGCTGTCCAGAGCCTGGCTCCACACAGCTCCACTGTCACCGCTGGCCAAGGAAACCCAAGTGTCAACTTGTGGCAGAAATGCCACCGTCGGTGCCCCTCTCCAGAGATCTGTCTCTGCCAGCGTGAGAGGCTGGTGTTGAATCCCTCAAGGAGGGGGATCTTCCTCCCTGCCTGCATGACAAAAGCCTGGTGCCTCGGATGTGGATTCTCTTTTCAGCCGGGGAGGGGGAGGGAAAAGCCCTGCTCGCTGGCCCAGTTGACCCGTGATACCTTTTAAATTGGTTGGCTAGTAGCCAGCACTGGCAGCTTCGATTGGACTGGGCTGCTGAGGTCAGAAAGGTTATTTAAAGGCCTGGGCCAGGAAGAAGGCAGCCATTAGCCATGCAGTCATTGAGGTGAATCTGAAACTGGGAGAGGAGCTTCACCATCTGAAACTGGCTCTCTCCTCATAACCGCATGCTCCAAGAGTGCCCTGCCTCCAGAGGAAACTCCAACCACCTCTGGACGATGCGTGTAAGCTACTCAAGATCCGACTGGATATTTAGCTTACAGTAACTCAGATGCGTGATCAAAAGGCTACCTCAGCCATGCTGGTTTGCTCTATGGGATTCCTCTGATATTGCTCTGATGTTTCTGATACTGCTCTACTTTTTACCCTGTTTCCGCCCTACCCCCTGTAATCAATAAAGTTCTCCTTTGTGACCAGTGTGGGAGACTTATTGAGGGGTGGGTCTAAATTATGCCAAGGAGGCCCCTTAGATCGGTGGACTAAGGGAGGCTTCCCTAACAAGCCCCTGACTTGGGGAAGTGCCCCAGGTGCTGGTATTGGGTCTAGTACCCATTGGATAATCAGGCCTGTGTTCTCCAAGGCGTGCAGAGCCAGAATTGAGTCCAGAGCCTGGGATGGTGGCAGCGGGAACCCCAGGCTAGCAGAGGTGCTCCAGGGAAGGGGTTGGCCAGATGGGAGGCACCCCAGGGAGGCACTCGGAGCCTGGACGGTGGGCGGCGCAGCGAGGTGGGCGACTCAACGCAGGAGGTTCCCCTACTGGCCTGCCACACAACTCCCCGCTGGAAGTAGGGCTGCACTTTCCAGAGCCCTTCCATTACACGGCTTGCTCCACTCCCCACTTCTTCCATCTCGGTTTACCCCACAAAACACACACACACACACACACACACACACACACACACACACACACCTGCTTCCCCAGCAGAGCCTTCCTGGGCCCAACCCACACCCTGCTCCCCACAGGGGACACACTTGTGACCAGCAATTACTGTGTTAGATGCACAGCGATCACAAACTTTCTGGGCTTAAGACAAGCTTCAGACCAGAAAGCACCATCAGAGAGCAGCAGTTCCTGCTACTACCAGCACTAACTGCCCAGCTGTGGGTTCATCCCTCTGAGCTGTGCACATGAGATGCCAGCCTCACGGTGCTGACCACAGGGAGCTCACTGGGTTTCTGGGTTTCAATGCAGCAGGACAGCCCAGCTCAAGTCATGAGTGTGCTCCCTGCATCCCCCTGACAAGCAGACCCCAGCCCTGACAGTCATGGCAGAGGAGGAGAGAAAGGAGCCCAGGCAAGCAACAGGCCTGTGTGTCTCACCCCTGCATGCTGCTTTATAGCAGGCACAGTTCCTCACTCACCTCCCTGTGAGAACCTGCCATGGAAAGGATTGCCCCAGCCCTTCTCATATCCCAGACACCAGACAAGTGCACATCCACATGCTGGGAGGCAGGCAGGCACACAGGATCATGCACAGGCACGATTCCCCAGCACCTGATGTATTCTGGGTGTCCAAAACCCTTGGGCAGCCTCAGCAATCCCTGCCCCTTGCTAAGCTCCCTGCTGTTCCTCACAGGGATATATGTCTCCTTCACACAGACCCCCAGCTGAAGCAGGAGCCAAATGCTGTCAGCTCTTAGCCCCCCAGGGCAGCCCACATGCGAATCCCTGCCCAGGGGCGCCAGAAGAGTATGGCCTGGTGGGGACAGGTCCCTCAAGCAAAGGTTAAATAAGGCTCAGAGCCTGGGGTGGGAGTTGTCCAGACACGCAGGATGGGACAGTCCAGCACCCACTGTCTGTGCCCAGCACAACTGATCCCCATTGCAGGGGAAATCAGCAGGGTGGTATAAGGCAGGGGACATGCAAATCACAGACAGGCTGCCCGGTATAAATCACTCTGTCCTGCTGCCCATGCAGCACCTGCACACACAACCCATAGCCCTCAGGTCTAGGCGGTGATGGCCAACACTCAAGAGCTTTCCCCAGCACCAGGGAAGATGGGATTTGGGCTCCACATCCTTGTCCTGGCAGCAGCTCTGCAAGGTATTTCATCCTCCCAGATGGCAAGGAGAGGGAGGGAAGCGCTGCACTGATGCTAGTTGCTCTTCAATCCTACCTTTGGTTTCAGGTGCCTGGTCCCAAGTGCAGCTGGTGGAGTCTGGAGGGGATGTGAAGAAGCCTGGAGACTCTCTGCGCCTCTCCTGCAAAGCCTCTGGGTTCACTTTCAGCAGCTTCCACATGAACTGGGTCCGCCAGGCCCCTGAGAAGGGGCTAGACTGGGTGGCTCAAATCAGACCTGATGCATCCAAAGTGTGGTACTCCCCGGCTGTTCAGGGGCGATTCACCATCTCCAGAAACAACTCCCAGAACATACTGTACCTGCAGATGAGCAGCCTCAAACCCGAGGACACAGCCCTGTATTACTGTGCCAGAGACACAGTGACTCAAACCCTATTCATGGCAATACAAAATCCCAGCTCAGATCTTCTTTACCAAAGGTACTGGGGGCGGCAGCCATCCCACACACAGCACAGCCCTGCACAGAGGCAGGAGGGGATGCAGGGCACAGAGGTGAACAGACCCCACCCACAAGGCTCCTCAACTCCAAAAGCTGCGACAAAAGCCACCCTCCCCCAGGCTCAGCTCCCAAGAAATCCCAGGCAGGTCCTTTGAAGTGCATGTCACAGGAGGGCAGCAGCTCCACAGGCATCACCAGTCTGGGTAGAGAGGAATGCACCCACCTCAGGATGTGGGGAAAGGCAGAGGTTTGAACTGGATTTGCCTTGGCCACATCACCCACTGCTGTCCAGAGCCTGGCTCCACACAGCTCCACTGTCACCGCTGGCCAAGGAAACCCAAGTGTCAACTTGTGGCAGAAATGCCACCGTCGGTGCCCCTCTCCAGAGATCTGTCTCTGCCAGCGTGAGAGGCTGGTGTTGAATCCCTCAAGGAGGGGGATCTTCCTCCCTGCCTGCATGACAAAAGCCTGGTGCCTCGGATGTGGATTCTCTTTTCAGCCGGGGAGGGGGAGGGAAAAGCCCTGCTCGCTGGCCCAGTTGACCCGTGATACCTTTTAAATTGGTTGGCCAGTGGCCAGCACTGGCAGCTTCGATTGGACTGGGCTGCTGAGGTCAGAAAGGTTATTTAAAGGCCTGGGCCAGGAAGAAGGCAGCCATTAGCCATGCAGTCATTGAGGTGAATCTGAAACTGGGAGAGGAGCTTCACCATCTGAAACTGGCTCTCTCCTCATAACCGCATGCTCCAAGAGTGCCCTGCCTCCAGAGGAAACTCCAACCACCTCTGGACGATGTGTGTGAGTAAGCTACTCGAGATCCGACTAGATATTTAGCTTACAGTAACTCAGATGCGTGATCAAAAGGCTACCTCAGCCTTGCTGGTTTGCTCTATGGGATCCCTCTGATATTGCTCTGATGTTTCTATGATACTGCTCTACCTTTTACCCTGTTTCTGCCCTACCCCCTGTCATCAATAAAGTTCTCCTTTGTGACCAGTGTGGGAGATTTATTGAGGGGTGGGTCTAAATTATGCCGAGGAGGCCCCTTAGGTCTGCGGACTAAGGGAGACTTTTCCTAATAAGCCCCTGACTTGGGGAAGTGCCCCAAGTGCCTGTATTGGGTCTAGTACCCATTGGACGATCAGGCCTGCGTTTTCCAAGGTGCACAGAGCCAGAATTGGGTCCAGAGCCTTGGATGGTGGCAGCGGGACCCCAGGCTACCGGGTGTGCTCCTGGGAAGGGGTTGGCCAGACGGGAGGCACCCCAGGGAGGTACTCAGAGCCTGGATGGCGGGTGGCGCAGCAAGGTGGGTGGCTCAACGCAGGAGGGTCCCCTACTGGCCTGCCACACAACTCCCCGCTGGAAGTAGGGGCCAATCTGCCACCCCGACCCCTTAGCCCGGGAAGTCTGCTGCTTCCCAGGGGCCCGCATCCGGGACATTGAGGAGAGGATCCCCAAGCTCCTCAAACCCACAGACCACTATCCCATGCTCCTTATTCAAGTGGGCACCAACGACACGGCTCGGAGCACTCCCAGCCAGATCATGAGGCGCTACAGAGATTTGGGAGTGGGGCTTAAGGGTCTGGGGGCACAGGTGGTGTTCTCGTCAATCCTCCCAGTCTCAGGCTATGGGCCGAGAAGGGACAGGAGGATCTATGTGGTCAACCAAAGACTGCGGCGCTGGTGTCATCAGGAAGGCTTTGGCTTTCATGACCACAGCCCACTCTTTGGCGAGAGAGGCAGCGAGCTGCTGGGAAGAGAAGGTCTCCACCTCTCTCCCCTAGGGAGGAGGCTCTTCTCAGCCAGACTGGCTGACCTGCTCCACCGGGCTTTAAACTAAGCCCACTGGGGGACGGGGGGACTACCGCCACTGCTGGCCCACTGAGCAATCCTTGCAAAGCCAGCGGATCACGGCACTCAGGGGAGCCCACCCCAGCCCCAGCCCTGGTAAAATCTGTGGGCAAGGAAGGAGCCCCCCAGGGGGCACTTGCCTGCCTGTACACTAATGCCAGGAGCCTGGGGAACAAGCAGGAGGAACTCATTCGCCTGCTCAGTGCAAACAATTACGATATCATAGGGATCACGGAGACCTGGTGGGACTCCACCCATGACTGGACCACGGGGATAGATGGCTATACCCTGTACAGGAGGGATCGTGTAGAGAAAAGGGGCGGGGGTGTAGCTCTCTCTGTTAAGGAAAGCTACGCATCCCTGCAAGCCGATATTGGCGACCAGGGTGGACGGCTGGAGACCCTCTGGGTTAAAATCCGTGGGGAACACGGCACAGGGGACACAATGGTGGGAGTCTATTACAGACCTCCCACCCAAAGTCCTGAGCTAGACCAGGAGTTTGCCCAGGAACTGGCTGAGGCAGCTTGCTCCAGGACCATGGTTGTCATGGGTGACTTCAATTACCCAGACATCTCGTGGGAGGATCGCTCAGCAAAATCTGAGCGGTCGCAGAGCTTCCTCTCGTGCGTGGATGACCTCTACCTGACTCAAGAAGTCTATGGGCCAACGAGAGGCAAAGCGCTGCTCGACCTGGTGCTGGCTACTGGGGAGGACCTAGTCGGTGACCTAGTGATCGATGGGAAGCTGGGTGACAGCAACCACGAGCTGATCACCTTCACCATCCACCGAAAAGCTGGCAAGTCAGTCAGCCAGCAACACGCAAGTCCTTGACTTCAGGAAAGCCGACTTTGACAAGCTCAGGAGGCTTGTCAGTGAGGCCCTAAGAGACTGTGACCACAGGGAGAGGGGAGTTCAAGAAGAGTGGTTGCTCCTCAAGGGAGCGATCCTCAATGCACAAACTAAGTCTATTCCATCTCGGAGGAAAGGCAGCAAGAGGGCACAGCAGCCCCCCTGGCTCTCCAGGGACCTAGCAGACCTCCTGAGGCTAAAAAGAAAGGCCTACAAAGGATGGAGGATGGGAGTCACCTCCAAGGAGGATTATTCTGCACTGGTCCAGTCCTGTAGGGAGCAGACCAGGAAAGCCAAGGCTGCAACTGAACTCCAGCTAGCTTTGAGCATCAAAGACAATAAAAAGTCCTTTTTCAGATACGTGGGGAGCCGGAGGAAAAGCAGGGGCAACATTGGACCCCTGCTGAACCAGATGGGGCAACTGACAACTCACGCCCAGGAAAAAGCCAACCTATTAAATAGGTACTTTACGTCCGTCTTTCATCAGGCCCATGGGACGCCCATGCCCGCTACAGGGCCAGGAAGTCCGGGTGAGGGTGATCCCCTGCCCTCCATTAATGCTGACTTCGTGAAGGAACATCTTGAGAAGCTGGATACCTTCAAGTCAGCCGGCCCTGACAATCTTCACCCCAGGGTACTCAAGGAGCTGGCGAGCATCATAGCCCAGCCTCTAGCACGGATCTTTGAAAACTCTTGGTGCTCTGGTGTAGTGCCCGAAGACTGGAAGAAGGCCAGCGTGGTGCCTATCTTCAAGAAAAGGAGGAAAGTGGGTCCGGCTAACTATAGGCCCATCAGCCTGACTTCTATCCCGGGGAAGATCTTAGAAAAGTTTATTAAGGAGGCCATCCTTAATGGACTGGCCGACGCCAACATCTTAAGGGATAGCCAGCACGGGTTTGTTGAGAGTAGGTCTTGCTTGATCAATCTCATTTCCTTCTATGACCAGGTGACCTATCACCTGGACAAGGGAGAAGAGATTGATGTCATATATCTTGACTTCAAAAAAGCCTTCGATCTGGTGTCCCATGATCGTCTCTTGGAGAAACTGGCCAATTGTCACCTTGGGTCCCCCACGATCCACTGGCTGGAAAATTGGCTCCGGGGTCGGACCCAGAGGGTAGTAATTGATGGAAGTCACTCATCGTGGTGTCTGGTGACCAGTGGGGTCCCCCAGGGCTCTGTCCTTGGACCCATACTGTTCAACATCTTCATTAATGATGTGGACACTGGAGTCAGAAGCGGACTGGTCAAGTTCGCAGATGACACCAAACTTTGGGGCAAAGCATCCACACCAGAAGACAGGCGGGTGATCCAGGCTGACCTGGACAGGCTCAGCAAGTGGGTGGACGAGAATCTGATGGTGTTCAACGCCGATAAATGCAAGGTTCTCCACCTTGGGAAGAAAAACCTGCAGCATCCTTATAGGCTCGGCAGTGCTATGTTGGCTAGCACGATGGAAGAAAGAGACTTGGGGGTCATCATTGACCGCAAGATGAACATGAGCCTGCAATGCGATGCTGCGGCTAGTAAAGCGACCAAAACGCTGGCTTGCATCCATAGATGCTTCTCAAGCAAATCCCGGGACGTCATTCTCCCCCTGTACTCGGCCTTAGTGAGGCCGCAGCTGGAGTACTGTGCCCAGTTTTGGGCCCCACAATTCAAAAAGGATGTGGAGAAGCTTGAAAGAGTCCAGAGAAGAGCCACGTGCATGATCAGAGGTCAGGGAAGCAGACCCTACGATGACAGGCTGAGAGCCCTGGGGCTCTATAGCCTGGAAAAGCGCAGGCTCAGGGGTGATCTGATGGCCACCTACAAGTTTATCAGGGGTGACCACCAGTATCTGGGGGAACGTTTGTTCACCAGAGCGCCCCAAGGGATGACGAGGACGAATGGTCACAAACTACTTCAAGATCGTTTCAGGCTGGACATAAGGAAGAATTTCTTTACTGTCTGAGCCCCCAAGGTCTGGAACAGCCTGCCACCGGAGGTTGTTCAAGCGCCTTCATTGAACACCTTCAAGAAGGAACTGGATGCTTATCTTGCTGGGATCTTATGACCCCCGCTGACGTCCTGCCCTTTGGGCGGGGGGCTGGACTCGATGATCTTCCGAGGTCCCTTCCAGCCCTAATGTCTATGAAATCTATGGAAGTAGGGCTGCACTTTCCAGAGCCCTTCCATTACACGGCTTGCTCCACTCCCCACTTCTTCCATCTCGGTTTACCCCACAAAACACACACACACACACACACACACACACACCTGCTTCCCCAGCAGAGCCTTCCTGGGCCCAACCCACACCCTGCTCCCCACAGGGAGACACAGGGGACACACTTGTGGACAGCAATTACTGTGTTAGATGCACAGCGATCACAAACTTTCTGGGCTTAAGACAAGCTTCAGACTGGAAAGCACCAAAGAGAAGCAGTTCCTGCTACCACCAGCACTAACTGCCCAGCTGTGGGTTCATCCCTCTGAGCTGTGCACATGAGATGCCAGCCTCACGGTGCTGACCACAGGGTGCTCACTGGGTTTCAATGCAGCAGGACAGCCCAGCTCAAGTCACAAGTGTGCTCCCTGCATCCCCCTAGCAAGCAGACCCCAGCCCTGACAGTCATGGCAAAGGAGGAGAGAAAGGAGCCCAGGCAAGCAACAGGCCTGTGTGTCTCACCCCTGCATGCTGCTTTATAGCAGGCACAGTTCCTCACTCACCTCCCTGTGAGAACCTGCCATGGAAGGGATTGCCCCAGCCCTTCTCATATCCCAGACACCAGACAAGTGCACATCCACATGCTGGGAGGCAGGCAGACACACAGGATCACGCACAGGCATGATTCCCCAGCACCCGATGCATTCTGGGTGTCCAAAACCCTTGGGCAGCCTCAGCAATCCCTGCCCCTTGCTAAGCTCCCTGCTGTTCCTCACAGGGATATGTCTCCTTCACAAAGACCCCCAGTTGAAGCAGGAGCCAAATGCTGTCAGCTCTTAACTCCCTGGGGCAGCCCACATGCGAATCCCTGCCCAGGGGCGCCAGAAGAGTATGGCCTGGTGGGGACAGGTCCCTTCAGCAAAGGTTAAATAAGGCCCAGAGCCTGGGGTGGGAGTTGTCCAGACACGCAGGATGGGACAGTCCAGCACCCACTGTCTGTCCCCAGCACAACTGATCCCCATTGCAGGGGAAAGCAGCAGGGTGGTATAAGGCAGGGGACATGCAAATCACAGACAGGCTGCCCAGTATAAATCACTCTGTCCTGCTGCCCATGCAGCACCTGCACACACAACCCATAGCCATCGGGTCTAGGCAGTGACCACCAACACACAAGAGCTTCCCCCAGCACCAGGGAAGATGGAATTTGGGCTCCACATCCTTGTCCTGGCAGCAGTTCTGCAAGGTATTTCATCCTCCCAGGTGGCAAGGAGAGGGAGGGGAGTGCTGCACTGATGCTAGTTGCTCTTGGATCCTGCCTTTGGTTTCAGGTGCCTGGTCCCAAGTGCAGCTGGTAGAGTCTGGAGGGGATGTGAAGAAGGCTGGAGACTCTCTGCACCTCTCCTGCAAAGCCTCCGGGTTCACTTTCAGCAGCACCTACATGAACTGGGTCCGCCAGACCCCTGAGAAGGGGCTAGACTGGTTGGCTGAAATCAGACCTGATGCATCCAAAGTGTGGTACTCCCCGGCTGTTCAGGGGCAATTCACCATCTCCAGAGACAACTCTCAGAACCTGCTGTACCTGCAGATGAGCAGCCTCAAACCCAAGGACACAGCCCTGTATTACTGTGCACAAGACGCACACTGTAACTCAAACCCTATTCATGACAATACAAAATCCCAGCTCAGATCTTTACTAAAAGGTACCGGGGGCGGCAGCCATCCCACACACAGCACAGCCCCGCACAGAGGCAGGAGGGGATGCAGGGCACGGAGGTGAACAGACCCCACCCACAAGGCTCTTCAACTCCAGAAATGTGACAAAAACCACTCACCCCCAGGCTCAGCTCTCCGGAAAGCCCAGGCCGGTTCTTTTCAGTGCATGTCACAGGAGGGCAGCACCTTTAGAGGCATCACCAGTCTGGGAAGAGAGGAGTGCACCCACATCAAGATGTGGGGGAAGGCAGAGGTTTGAACTGGATTTGCCTTGGCCACATCACCCACTGCTGTCCAGAGCCTGGCTTCACACAGCTCCACTGTCACTGCTGGCCAAGGAAACCCAAGTGTCAACTCCCCGCTGGAAGCAGGGCTGCACTTTCCAGAGCCCTTCCATTACACGGCTTGCTCCACTCCCCACTTCTTCCATCTCCGTCTACCCCACAAAAATCACACACACATCTGCTTCTCCAGCAGAGCCTTCCTGGGACTGCCCCACACACTGCTTCCCACAGGGAACACACCTGCACCACCTGGCGCACACACCTGCTCTCAATGCACCTCAGACCATGGATGTCAGACACGAGAAGCATAATGCAGCTTCTGCCTGGCATGTTGTGAACCCTGGCACACACACAGCACCGCAAGAAACAGAACACGAGTCCTGTGAGCACAGGACATCAAAGGACGCTTGACAAAGCCTGGGGGAAGCTGCTATTTTCCTGGGTCCTAGTTGTTCCCATAGAGACTCCACTACTTCCCATATTTCATGAGACCAACCAGTCACCAGGATCTGTCCATCAGACCTTTCCAGGTTCCCTGGAGGCTGACTTCCAGGGCAGCAGCACTGGACATTATTACACACACACACCCCAGCACCTCAGAGAGCAGGTGGGGCTCTCCCATACTAGCCACTATTCCCAGGCAGAGCTGCTCTCCCAGTTCCCTCCCTTGGGGGATCTCCTGCACAAGCCTCCCCCACAGGATCCCCCAAGCTCCTGACTGGGATGACTGCAGGGAGAAGGCAAGACTGGGTTGGAGGGAGGGAAAGAATGGAAGCCACTGTTGGCAAAGCCAGAGGGTAAGGGGACAGGGAGGTGGAGTGCCCATCAGCCAGTCTCAGACACAGGCACCAGGAACAAGAGGCAGGAGCACTCAAAGTCTGTGCTGGGAAAGGGTCCAAGTTCAGAGAAAGATCCCCAGCCAACACTAACCAGGACTGGAAGCCAGGGCATAGATAGCAATCAGGATTGGGAACTAGTTCTCTCATGCAGAGAAGATGCTGACTGTGTCCGGGATTTGGGCTCCAATGACTCTGTACATGTCACATCACACCCCCAAGCCCCAGGGGATAAGTGCTGAAGAGACAACTGCAAATGCTGTTTCCCTCCCCTGGAAATTAATTGGGGAAAAGTCTATGTACAGGTCCAGCAAGCCCCAAGCCACTTCCTAAAGGTGTCCCTGGCCATAGACTGTTTATTTCCTCAAAACCACCAGAAAAGAAATCCCACCCTTTACCTACCTGCAGCCTGGAGAGGGAACATCAGCTCTCTCACAGCAGCAGAATCCCCAGTTTTTCTTTTCTTTTTTTAAATGCATTCCCTCCCCCTTCCCCAACCATTTCTGACTTTTTCTCTCCCTCTCTATTCCCTATGGATAAGTATAAGGGAGCTAAGACATAGGATACGCTTCAGCATTTTATTTTGGTAGCAAGTTGTATTTGTTTTTTCTCCTTCTTTATATTGTAGAATGATGTTTATATTGATGTGTACTGTTCTATATTACTGTTTTACTGGGACTATAAGATTTAGGCCTACATAGGTAAGTTAGCATAAGTCATGACAAACAAAATGGAAACTTGACAAGTCTCCATCCTGGCCCCAGGCCCGGTTGTGTAACCCATGACTCATACCTACCTCTCCTATGTAACTTGGTTCCTGAATGAATGGGGATGAATGTGGGTGCTTGAGAGACAGTGGCAGTAGGTCTAAAAATAGCTCCCTCAATGACGGAACCATCAACACAAATACCTGGACCAAGGACCCAGCCTCAGCATTCAAGAAACAAGAGATGAGGCAACTCACCATTGTGCCAAGCTGCACATGCTCAGTAAGAACACCTGGAATCCTCTGGGCCTGGACAGGCCCTCCCCATAGGAGATCAGAGGTAGTCTGCCCCATAAAAGGGGTAGTGAAGACTGACTTCTTGGGATGCCCTCTCCATCTGGACCAGCACCATGCCACACCACCTATTCACCCAGAGGCCCTGCTGGTGATCCCACTCTGTACAACACCTACTGGACAAGGACCCCTTTCCAGCCTGGATAGGTAGCTATCACCCCCCCCCCCCCTTCAACCAAGGACTTGGACTCTTCTTCTCTTCCCTACCTGGACTCCAGCCCTTCCACTGAGTCTCTTTCTCCTGCTGCCATTGTGAGTGCTTGTGTGTGTGTGTGTGTGAACCAATAACTTCATGGGGCTGTGTAGTGTGTTGTCTGCTTAATAAAACTGTTATTTGGACCCCTGCGTTGGGTTTGCTTTACTACAATTCTGGCCCTGCTTCAATCTCTGCTCCTCTAACTTCTGGCTCATCCCCACTGCCTTTTCCCCTGATCTCTGCCACCATTTTCACCTCATCCCCACTGCCTTTTGCCTCTGTTTCCTGGCTGTTTCCTCCTTGCCACCAGGCTTCTTCCCCCCCCCCCCCCTTGCTTCTACCCTCCCCCACCTTGCTTCTACCCTGACCCCAGGTGACTCTGAGTAACCCCACGGCCACTTGATCTTAAGTAAACCCAAGCCTCTGTTCCTCAGCCAGCTTCTCTCTAGTTCACTGGTTCTAATCCTGGTTCTGGCAACTTTTACTTCCTACACTTTAACTCTCTCTCTCACCTTAACCTTCCCCCAAGTATCCCAGGTACCCCAAGCACACACATACATACCGTACCATCCAAGTTAGGAGCTTACTTGTGTGTATGTGTAGGTGGGTTGTACATGTTTGAACTGGTGAGCATGTGTGTATACATGTCATTCTGTGCATAATATATGAATTAGTGATCTGTGTATGTCTACTGAGTGTGCAGATATGAACAATTGATTTTTGTCTAACTTTTGGGGTGTATTGTGTATGTGCTTGAATTGGCGATAGGTATGCATGTGCCTAGGCTACTTTGGATATGTATGTACCCGAGTTGAGAGTTGTGTGTGTGGGTGTACCTAATTGATTTGTGTGTTTGTTTGTATATGTGCAATTGTGTCACACCCTCCCGTCTACCAGCACAATATTGAGATCTTGAGAGTTGGCCTGACTCCTCAGGGCAACAATGGCAGGTCAGCTGAGGAGGAAACCTCTGGTGAGGAGGTCACTCCAGGCACAGAATGGGCTGAGGGAGGCAAGTTGACCCGGAAGAAGAGACGCCGGGTACTCGCCATAGGCGACTCCATCCTGAGAGAAACAGAGGGTCCCATCCGTCACCAGGATCCCATGACACGCAAGGTCTACTGTCTGCCTGGAGCGTGAATTCAGAACGTGACAGAGATGATCCCGGCACTCATCCGGCCCACTGATTACTACCCCACGGTCCTAGTCCATGTAGGAACTAATGATGCAGCCGGGAGCAGTCCAGATCACTGAGACCAGTCAGCACCAGAATGAACCAGCACAGGGATGAGTTAAAGGTCAGAGACCCCCAAACCCAGGCAAGAGAACACTTAGCACAGAGCAGCCGCGACTTCCTGACCTCACCGCCCAGGATGCAGGGCAAATCTATAGAGCCTGCAGCAAACCGGACTGGGGACAGAAATCCATCACTTTGCTGGGCACAGAACACAGACACTGGTTTTAGGGCTCATTACATCCACCTGCTCCCTGTACCTACCTCTCTGCACTGCACAGGCAATCAGGGCCCCTGTTCCCCTGCAAATGGCCTCACTCTTCCACAGACTTCCATTCTTGTCTTAAAGCTGCTCTTTATCACCTCTCGCTGCTCCTACTTCAAATCCATCTTCCATTTTAAAATGCCTTTCCATACGCATGGAGTTAAACACAAGCTATTTCTCTTTACAGACAAACACGTGCTTACAATGTCAGTCCCACCTCATCTCTCCTCTTGCCCCAGTGTCCTGCACTCAGGGTTTTACCATGAGCTTACCCTGGTGTCTTAGCCAGAACCAGGCTATGCCTTAAAAGACCTGACAGTGCAGCCTGGGCTGGGCTGTCTGGAGTCTCCTACATCCCCAGGCCAGGCCCTTCCAGTCCCAAAACTCCCCTTACTGCTTCAAGAGGCCCCTCCCAAAGATTTCCAGAACACAGGGCTCCATGCAGGAAGCATTCCCAACCCAGGATGGGGAGAGGATCTATGGTAGTGTCCACATCAGCTTCCCAAGAACCTGTAATTTAGGGAGGGCCAGGGGATGGCAACTTTAGCTTTGTGTCGTGCAGTTAGACATAGGGCATCATCTGCCTGGCAGCAAGACGGCATCCAGCCCACAATCTGGGAAAGCTCCCTGACCCCCACAGCCTGGACAGGGGTAGGCCAGAGGCCAGTTGTAGGGTCTGGAGGAAACAAGATTCCCAGGGACTGGGGGAAGCAGACATACAGAAGAGAACGAGAAGGCCAGAAAGAGAGAAAGGGCTTGTTACAAAACAGAGTGGGAAAACTGAGAGGAAGTAGGGAGGCAATAGGGTGCAGCCACGGTGTGTAGAACAAGTCTCCTTGGCAGCCCTGGGCATGACTGTGTTCATGAGGGGCAGCACCGATGCAAATCCCAGCCTCCAGCTTCCTGGTTAAATCCTGGCTCCTGTACGACTGGCATCAGCCCAGGGAGACTACTACCGGCTTTGGACCATATGGCTAAGCAGCAGCTCTGCAAAAAAGGACCCAGAATTACATTGGCCAATACACTTAATGAGTCAGAAGCATGCCCTTATTGACAAGAAAAGCTAATGGCAGCAGGGGAGGGGAAGCAAACTGCAGAGGCCTGTTGTCTACTTTAGCAGCATTAAGAGGTGCTGGGCAGCATTAAGAGAAGTGCTGCCAGTAGACCAAGGGAAGTAATTATTCCCCTCTATTCTGTACCGGTGAGGCCACATCTGGAGTATTGTGCCCAGTTTCAAGCTCCCCACTACAGCAAGGATGTGGACAAGTTGGAGACAGTCCAGTGGAGGGGAAAAAAAGATTACGGGGCAGGAGCACATGACTCGTGTGGCAGCTCTGGGGAAATACTGCCCATCTCAGCACACAATGGCATTGCTACGGCTGCTTCTCTCTTCCCTACAAAAGGTCCTGACTGCTCTGCATTCAGCAGCCAGTTCAGCTGCTGTCACCCCAAAATGGAGTGGCTGCCTTGTGAGAGACCTTCCCACACCAACAGAGGGAAATTTGAGGGGAAACAGACCACAAGAGAAGGTATTTCATCGAGCAGTCACTCTATTCCTGCTCTGTCTCCCTGCAGCTGCGTTCCCGGATAGCCACAGACACCACCACATATTATTGCGTCATGGACAACACAGGGAAGGGAAGGGGCTGCACGGAAAGGGGAAGCAAGCTCTCCCCAGGCAGTCAGGCCACTGCTGGCCTAGAATCACTCTCTTCAGCCATGTAGACACAAAGGAGCTTCCCAAGAGGAAGAGCAAAGGGAGAAGCCTATGCTCTTTGCATTACTCCCTTTCCTGCCCTGAGCAGCCATGGCAAGGCTCACACTGCAGCTCTCACTAAAGTATGTATCCATGCAACCACTGATCAATCCATAAACACCTGACACAGGGACCCAGTGAACAGCATGGACCACAGTAGGTCTCACTGGAACCAAACTTGGTCTAATATATACAGCCTGCACTGAAGTAGCTAATTAGTTCTTATAGGTGTTTCACAAGGCCAACAGTTAAAGAGCAAATTAATAGGACCAGCACCAAACAGCAAGGCACAGATCAGAGTCACTTGGGAAACAGGAGTCCCTCTCTGCTAGGAGGTTTGCACCCATGGGAGAGATTCAAGATGAAGAGGATGGCACCTGAAGATGTGTTGGTACTTGCCTGCAGCTCTTTTTGGAAACAATGATGTTGTCAGGGGCACAGTATCGTGGGCAGGATCCAGGAACCATGTGCACAAACGATCGACACTGAGGGAGCATCAGGTCAGCTGTAAGAAGGTAAGAGCACAGGCTGCAGCTCTCAACACAAGTTGTGCACCTACAGAGTGGTTTGGCTTTCCCAGAACAGTTGAAAGGGGCAGAGAGACTGAAGGGTCATTCTGTGCTTGTGGCAGCTGAGCACCAGAACCTCGCCAAGCTCCATTCAGGACATGTCCCATCCAAAGCAGTCTGCCCTGAACACTCACTTGCCTGGTCTTGGAAAGCAAGTGCAGCACTACAGCTACAGTGGGCCATGATATTTCCAGGCACCTGGGGATCTGGATTCCCCCTTCATTGGAATTGCAAATCACTAGAATTGCATGGCTGTATTGGGGCTGGTTTCTTGAATGAATGGGAGTGAATCTGAGTGTTGTCATTGAGGGTAGTTGCCTGGGGAAGCTTGAGCCCTTTGGCCGAGTTGTACTCGTTGCTTCTGTCCGATGGAAACGAGCTTAGAGACCCCAGTGATGCTTGAATGATTGAGTTGCAAACCTGCCACCTCTTTTCATCACAATGGGAACGTACATGCAAATCTAGACTTCAGGACTCCTGGATAAGTACTGCTGTCTTATTCTAGAGGCTTCAGCCCCTCCCCAGAGACTGAAGTGCTTGCCCCTACCTCCTGGGAGCCAACCCCCATGGAACCAAGGATGAAACTGTTACTCCTTTTCTTCTCTCTGTTATCAGCACCCACATGTGAGTGCCTCTGACAGAAGAGAAAGAAAGAAGGGACAGAGGCAAGAATCCCTGCAGTGACCAATTCTCCCCTTTCTCCACTTTTCCTTTTTTCCAGCTGTCCTCACTGAGGTGCAGGTGGTGGCATCTGGCCCAGGGTTGGTAAAACCTGGAGACATCCTCACCCTGACCTGCTCTGTCTCTGGTGTCTCTATTACTGACAGCAGCTATGACTGGCACTGGATCCGGCACCCTCCTGGAAACGTGTTGGAGTGGATGGGACGGATTTACCCAAATAACGGCAATACTAATTATGCCTCATCTCTGCAGAGCCGAATCATGATTTCTGCAGCTACCTCCAAGAACCAGTTCTTCCTGCAGTTGCACTCCCTGACAGCTGCAGACACAGCCATGTATTACTGTGCAGGACACAGTGACACAGAGCAGGGCAGGGGCTGCACAGAAAGGGGAAGCAGACTGTAGTCTATATAGAAGAACTAGACTAAGTCAGAACACTGCAATTTCCATATGGGAAACCCACAAAAACCCAGGGAAGAAGCTCCCAGTCAAGATAAACTTTGAACATCTTAGAGTTTTCATAAAATTAGCTAATAGGCTATTATGGAGAGCACTGTGAACACTGTAGGCATTGCATTGCAAGATAGCCTGGCAGACATTACAAAAGAAGCACCGTTTTAGATAGCAGAGAGACCTGGGGGTCCATATCCACCTAAATGCTCATAGCAGTGCTGTTCCCAACTCCCTTGGGTACTTTAAGAATGCCCAGCTAGGTCTGCCCTAAAGGTGGTACATACTTTATACTCCAAAGACTTCTGGATTCACAAAAGTAGTATTTCCTGAAATTGCATTTAGATCAGTATTTTCATATGCTAAGGCCATTTGGACTCACGTTTCCCTCTTCCAATTCAGTTGCTCAGGCAAAAAAAAAGCAGGTGTTCCTAATTCTCCTTGGCTCTTTGTAATCCTATTGTGACAAAGCCATGTCAAGACCTGTCTCAACATTGGTCAGCTCACCTGTCTAGGGCAGTCCACTCACCTGACTTACCCACCAAGCCTTTGTTGGAACTAACTAACAAGCTCGATTGCTCTCTCTAAGGCAGGGTTCCTTCGCTTGATCACCTCCAGAGACAGAGAGACTTGGTAGCCCCAGCCCTGTGGTTATATATTCCCTGGCCCTACCTCCTTCTGGGCATTTGACTGCCTGCAGGTGCTGGCTAATTATCCCATTAGGCTATCATTTAGGTAAGCTGCAGCTGTGGAGCTCTGTCTAGTCGTCAGGGCTCCCCAGGCTAGGCTGCTTCTGCCCTTAAAGGAGTGGGCACATTTTAGTGCCCTGCTATACCCATTAGTGGCCAACACAGAGGAGAAGTTGTTCCAGTTCCTGAAACACTCCTAAGCACTACCTCCCTCAGAAATCACTTAGTAAGTCCTTCCCACATGCTATATGCCCTTGAAGATTGCACAAGGCCCTAAAGAACCTTTGGCACCCAAAACCCAAAGAAAACTTGAATATGGGAGTCAAAACCACAATGGTTTGCTTGCATCTTCCTAAGCTGAACAGACTTCCTTTGTGCGGCCTTAGCAATAAGCCTTACCAGCCCCTTGCAAGGAAATCCAGTGGTTCAACCACATACACTTCTCCAGGGGCACTGCCTACTCTCCACCTCTACAAACCCAAGCCAGTATCCCTAAGCACAACACCAAGTATGGTTATTACCAGATACTATAGGGGGTGATGGACAGACAGAGGCATGGGTAACTTCTAATGCACCCAGTAAGACTCAAAGACAGGACCCATGAGAAGGACTTTGAGTAGAATGTAGCCCATTAGAGCACTCCATCACCTCAATCTGGGCCAGGATCCTAAAGAGGAAACCACGGGGGCTTGATGTGCCAGGTGCTGAACAACTGCTGTCCCATGCCCTCACAGCCTACGGCAACATCATAACAAACAGCACAGGGTCAGAAGAGGGGCAGACTGAAGTGCTCTGGGTCAGAATATACAAGCGTGTCAGGGGGAAAGGGACTTAATGGTGGGGGTCTACTACAGACCACCAAACCAGGGGGAAGAGCTGGACTGGGAATTCTCAGGCAAGTCAAGAGACGTGGTTATCATGGGTAACCTACACTATCCAAACATCTCCTGGGAGGAGCAGTCAGCCAGGTCTGACCACTGACATAGGTTCCTAGCCGAGATACAGGACCTCCACCTAACCCAGGAGGTGCATGGTCCCACCAGGGAAATGCCTTGTTGGACCTGGTCCTGGCCACACGTGACGCCTTGGTCACAGAGACAGAACACCCTATGACCCTATGGCACTGACAGATGCAGCAACAGGGAGTTTGGGAAATACTGCCAAGGGAGTGAGGAGCCTGAAATCTCATTTCTGAAAGTGTTTCGGGCATGTGACAGCCTGAATCACATTTAATAAGATTTAGGCACCCATCTTCTGAAGGTTCTTCTGTATAGAGCTCTCTGATCCCAGCTCCTCCAGGCCTCAGGCATGCTCTACTCCACCATCTCCATGGCTGTGTCTGCAGCAGTGCAAGGCCTGCAGCACTTGGGGCTCAGTTCATCAGCTGCCACCCTTTCAAACCCTCCCCGGGGAAAATCCAACCTCAGGGTGAGGACAAGGTCCCAGGGGAGGAAGAAGAAGAAACCAAGGCACAGTTCACCTGTCTTGGGCCAGAATCAATCTATGTCTGGGAACCTTTTGGCCTTATGTGGTAAAAGCAGATACAAGCACTGAGGACACAGGGCTGGAGACAAGGATCAGGAGATTCTGCACACATTAAATACTCTTAGCAAACCCCCATGGGGCTTAGAGACAGACGCAGACAGATTCTCATCAACCTCAGGAAAATGCAAGAGGTTCAAAGAGGAGCCCAGTGAGATGTGCTCCAACACCCTTTTTATCCAGACAGCCCTTAATGAAGCCAAGGCCAAAAATCCTCCTCTCCACACACTCAGGTCTCTGCCCCTCTGCTGAGGCTCTTTGGCTTCTTCTGGGCCCTGAAGACTCTGTCCAAGACCAGACCCCAAACTTGCATCTCCGGCCCTCTCAGATCTGCTCAAAGGGGTCTGGGCAGGACTGAGGAGTGCCACTGCTCAGCATTTCCCCAGGTGCTATATATCCAGGGGAGGCAAAGTTGATGACTTCAGCAAGCCCTGGGGCACAGTCAGCCATGGGTCCCAGGTTACAGTAGACCCCAGCCTTGAGACATGTTTTTCTGGCAGATCATCTATGGAGAGGGGGGAACCTCTAATGTGCCCAGCCTCCCTCCTACCCCACAACACTCCTTGTTCTCTCAGCAAAGAGAAGTGCTGTGATCCTGGTGTTGCTGAGCAAGCAAGTGCCTGCCTACCTATCACATGAAGAAGACCCCAGAGGATACCGTACTCCTGGCCTGACACCTCTTGTACTCTCTCGGGAACCGGTATGCAAAATTTCTCCTCCCAGGGTGCCTGCTTAAATATGGCCTCTGGGTCCAGGAGCCTCAGACCCTGCATTCTGCTGGGAGCTTCATTTCTTATGAAAACCAAGATGATGACTCCCCTGATGTTCCTTGCTTTGTTTTCCTCTCTCACCTGTGAGTGTCCCTGCAGCAGTGGGCAATAGTGATAGATAAATGGAAGTATTCAGTAGCTAACTTGATTCTTGCCAATTAATTTTTTCCCAGGTGCTGCCTTTGCAGTGATGCTGGTTGAGACTGGCCCAGGGGTGGCGAAGCCTGGCGAGACCCTCACCCTGACCTGCACTGTCTCTGAGCAGTCCATCACTGCCAGCAGCACATACTGGAACTGGATCCGGCAGGCTCCTAGCACAGGCCTGGAGTGGATGGGAGTTATTAACTATCAAGGGGGAACAAGCTACAACTCGGCCCTGCAGAGCCTAATTGCCATCTCCAGAGACACCTCCAAGAAGCAGTTCTCCCTGCAGCTGCGCTCCCTGACAGCGGCAGACACGGCCACATATTACTGTGCCAGAGACACAGTGACACAGAGCAGGGCTAGGGCTGCACAAAAAAGGGGAAGCTGGTTCTGACCAGCGAGCAGCAATGATTGTTCCTCCGAGGAGAGAGAGAATAACTTTTTACAAACAAGAACAAGAGCCAGACAGCCAAAGCATGGGGAAACCCAAGCCCTGCCCTGTAGGAGAATATGTTCCTGTTACCCAGAGCAGGGCTGGGTGCTGCCTGTACCCAGGAACCAGCTGGCCCTGCTGGGCCACATGCTGAGGTTGGGAATCACCAAGCAGGTCACAGGGGAGCAGACCTTTAATAACCCCCTCAGTCTTCAGAGTGAGGCAGCCAGGACTCAGGCCTAAGGCCTGTCACCACCTTGCACAAAACAGAGCACAGTTCATCCATGCCCCAGGCCTCCCCCTACCCTGCTTTCCCCAGGCCCTGCCCCCCTGTGACAGGACCCCAAGTCAGCCAAGGCCATAAGGGTACAAACTCCCCATGAGGCAACATACTCAATTACAGGCCAGCTAAATTTAGGGACTAGAAGAAAAGCATTAATAATGAGGGAAATAACACTGCCATGTGACTAGGAAGAGAAAATAGTCTGTTTTTAACTTTTATTTACTAACTCCTAACACTTCAGTCTCACCCCTGGCCAGTACTTTCTTCTCATTCCCTGGCTAGTTCTAGGGGAAGGCTGGAATTGCCACCCTCTCTGCAGTATACTCCTCCTTATCCCCACGGGTCTCAGCTTCTCCGATGCCCTCAGGTAGTTCTATCGCTGCTCCCCAGAGTAAGAATAGAGATGCCAAGAGCCTCAAAGATAAGAGGCATGAGCAGGCAGCACCCAATGCCTCCCACCCTAAACCATGCCAGAGCCTCCTTGTATGCTCCACATGGCACTGACTCCAAAGCCTGGATCCTTTTAGCTGTCAGGGATGGAGCCCCAGGGTCAATGCTCCTAAATCCCTGACCCCAGTGCTTCTCCAGCTGGGCTTGCTGCTCACAACCCACCCCAACATGATTTTCAGTCCCTGCTTACAGCTCCAGGGTATGATGGCAACATGACAAAGACTGAGAGAGTATTGCATCAGCTCAGGCCAACCGCACTCTTTCTTGCATCTCACCAAATACTTGCCACTCAAACACTTCCTGGACCAAGAGGGAGGGCTACAGCAACACTCAAACCTTTTTCATTTCAGACACCAGCAGGGAGCAGAGACACCTCTCCCCTCAGCTTCCCCTCCCAGCTCCAGAGCAGATGCTTGCCAGGAGCAGCCCACAGACTCTCTGCAGCCTGCTGGAGTAGCTGGGGCTAATGGGACTGAGTGTAGCTTGGGGAGGGGATTAGGGGCTGCTTTGGGCTGCCAGAAGCAGGACACAAGGGCACCACATGCAGCCTGGAAAGCAGCTCTGTGCAGGTAAGTTTATAGGAGGTGGAGGGTCTGTGGGAGGTGGGGAGCAGACCACGGCCTCCGTGGTGAGGAAGAGCGGGGCAGAACTGCGGCTGGTGGTGCTGCCCAACCAGGGCAGCGCATGAGGTGAGGAGCAAGACGCAGTCATGGAAAGCTCACTCAGGGGGCATGGGGAAGGGCGGCTCCTTGTCATTTACTACACACACCCCCAGGGAGGAGGGCACTGGGGGGCACTTGCCCACAGGATTTGTGGGTGGGCCAGGGACAGTTGTGGGCTACCCATTGCTGGCTCAGGGCTCCTAGCCTTGCTACCTTTGCCCCAGAGCCCTGCGCCACCATGGCAATGTGCCCTCTGCTGGCCTATAGCAAAGGGGTGGAGGTAGCATGGAGTTGTGCCCCTGGCAGGGAGGAGGGGCAGCATGTGTCCCTCCTTTTCCATTTAAAATGTGGCCACCCTACCTGCAGATCTCACCCCACTGGGCTGGGCACCAGACACCCATCTCCCTTGGCCTCCTGCAGCCACCTTAGCCTGAGCAGCTTGACCAACACTGGAGCACACATCCTAGGCAGAGATACACACCCTGCCTCTGGCAGAGCCTTGTACCTCAGCTGCATGGCACCTCCCTTCATGGGGAGCAGGGCAGAGAACAGCCCTGCCCTGCCCAAAGCATCAGGGGCCTGGCCAGGCTCTGGGCAGCCAGGGCTTGGCACTATAGGGTGATGGACCAAGGAGTCAGGAGCAGGCCAGGGCAGGAAGCAAGGGGGTATGGAGCATTTGGTAAAGTTTCAGTCTCTACCTGGAACCAGACAGAGGAATCTGTCCTGCTAGGCAGCCCATGCTCACTCATGCAAGAAACAAGGGCCACCTGGGGACACTGAGGCAACCATAGCCAGGCCTTCCCAGGCCCTTAGGGCCCATAGTGGGGGGAGAGGAGGTATGCTTGTGCAGCCCTGGCACAAAGTGTTTATGGGACAGCTGCCTCTCCTCAGGGGTCATGTCCAGTCTGCCTTTAGCATGGTCAGAGCCATGCCCTGGAACCAGGGAGGGACATGGCTACTTAGTACTGCCCCCTCCCAGTCCCTGACCACCTCTCTGATAACTCACTGCCCCTTGCTCTGACATGGCCAAGTCCATGGGCCCTATCTCCATGGCAGGAAGCAACAGGGCCAGTCCTAGGCACACCTGCAGGGACCAGCCCAGGGACTGCTGGGAGTAGTTGAAGGAGACCACAGCAGAATAAGAGAACCCTGCTAAGACCAGACCCAGCCTCAACTTCCTGCTGCCTGCATACACACACAGGGCAGGATGGGGCTCCCCAGCCCTGGGCTCCACTCTAGGAGATGCCCCATCATGCAGCACTCAAGGGCACCTTTGTCACTGCCCATACACTGCAGGTAGAGGGGAAAGGCACTGAGGAAGCCTGAGCTATTCAAGGAGGCTTCCAGACACCCAGGGGCTAAGGCTTTATGCAGCTGTGCAGGACCAAGCTCCAAAAGTTTAACCACCCCAGGCCACTGGGGTTTTCTACAGGAGCCAGAAAGATTTAGACTTGGAGGGGGGGAGGAAGGGGTTGGGATTCTTCCCCAGCAATCCCCTCCTGCTGCTGAGTTTCATGCCCTGCTCAAGAGAACATGCCTCATTGTAACAAGTATTCGCACTAGGCCAATCCAAACGTGGCCCACGCACTTGTTCCTAGGGCAACTGCCCGCCTTCTCACCTGCCATACCTTGCTGTTAATTGACCTTGATTAGCGGGAGACTGCTCTTGTACTGCCCCGCTGCCAGGGGGTGCTATCTACAGCTCTGTTTCTTCCCCTACACCGCAGTCCACACCTTACCAATGGAATGGACGTTGTGTCCCAGCCTTATTACAATCTGGCCCTTTTTTGTCCTCTCTGGGCCTTCCTTTCTTTGATATGTGCCCTCTCCAGCACTAGGGCTTTTCCCGGGGACTCAGTAATGCTGCCCCCTCTCTGGGGACTCCTCAGTAACACTGCTCCCTCTCCAGGGCTCACCGTGCCCACACTGGGGCTTCTCAGTAATGCTGCCCCCTCTCCGGGGCTCCTCAGCTGCCCCTCTCTGGGGCTGGGGTCTGTGCACCCTAAATGCTGCACCCTCACTGGCGCTGGGGTCCCCACTCTGCTGTGGGTCCCCTATGAGGCCTCCTCCAACCCCTAGTAGCCTCACCCAAACCACCGGTCACAAACAACAACACAAACGTAAGCCACTTGGCTATAACATAAATGGAAGCCACCCGGCCATAACAACAGTCCAGCCTACCAGGGAATCCTCCATCCCTCAGCCGAGTCAGATGCTGCCCCTTCAGTCAGGCTTTCCTTCTCTTCCATAGCAGATAGCTCCTTCCCCCTTGGCTGCTAGCAGTGAACTGACTCTGGTCCCAGCGCCCAGGGTTTATAAGGGAGCCAGGCCCCGCCCCTTCTGGTCAGCTGACCTTCCCTGGTTGCCCCAGCAACCCACAGCTGGGCTCCTTATTCCCTGCTAGGGAGGAAGCCCTAGCAGTTTCCCCCTCTTTGGGAGCCGGGCACCTCAGTGCTTTGTGACACTCATTCTCCCTGATTCCCCAGCACCCTTTTTAGCCACATCTGATAGAAGTAGCTACAAGCCCTTTGGACACAGGCAGGGAGACAAGTGCTGTGAGAGCTTAGACATCACCCGATACCTGCCTGGGGCCTTGCAGAAAGACAGACAGATAGAGAGACATCTCGAGTCTTGGAGGCATTTCAAGCACATGGGCAGGGACATAGGAAGTGATGGGAGAGGGCAAACAATGGAGCCTTTCCTGTGCCCACTCCAGTTCTGCAGATGCAAACTAGACAGCAGCTCCCTGCACCCTGGTGCTGAACACTGTAGATCAAAGGCAACCCAGTTTTCCTCCCCAAGGGAAAGCATCACCCACAGAAGATGCAGAGAACTGGAGACAGCCAAGGAAATGTCTGTTGATCCACAGCTCCATGCTCTGCCCATGAGGCCAGGAGGTCACAACAGCTCCAACACCACATGGGCCACGTCCGTATACCCCCTGTGGCTGCACCCAGCTCCTCAGCCTGCCCTTTCCCCCCCTTCCTGGCCACAGGACTGCTCAGGGGGAACTTGACTGACCCTTTCACACCTCCAGGCATCCATTACCCTGCCGTGCTGGAATCACTCTCCCTGGCTGTGTAACACTGAAAACCTTTTCCCCAGTACCAGGAATATAGGGCTTGGGCTCCACCTCTTTGTCCTGGCAAGAGCTCTGCAAGGTATTTTGTCCTCCCACAGGACAGGGAGAGGGAGGGGAGCACTGCACTGATACTATCCTGATACTAATTACTCTTGGATCCTACCTTGGTTTTCAGGTGTTTGGTCCCAGGTGCAGCTGGTGAAGTCTGGAGTGAATGTGAGAAAGCCTGGATACTCCCTGCACCTCTTCTGGATTCACCTTTAGGGGTACTCTGGAATGGGTCCAATTCCTAGGAAGGGATTGGAATGGGTGGCTGAAATCCAAGTTACCTGAATGCATTGCACTGATTAAATGCAAAGGCAATGCACCATCTCCAGGGACAATTCCAACAACAATTCCAACAATTTGAAAATGAGCAGCCTGAAGCCCAAGGAAAGGTACGGTTTTACTGTGCGAGAGGCACAGGGAGCCACAGCCTATTAGTGACCATTCAAAAACCCAGCTGTGGAGCACCCTGTGCCACATGAGGGCAGCATCTCCACAGGCAGCACCAGCCTGGGTAGTGGGAAGGGTGTCAGACTCAAAACAGGGGTGCGGAGGAGGTCTGAGCTGGACAAACCCAGGCCACATCACCCATTACTGCCCAGGGCTCCCCTCCACACAGCTCCACACTCTCTGCCTGCCACAGGAACCCCTTCATATCGACTCCCAGCTACCAGCAGGGCTGTGATTTCCAGACTGCTCCCATACACTGTCAGGCTCTGGATCCCCCTTGTTCCAGCTGCCTCCACCCCCCACCCCTGACAAACACATATCCTGCTTCCCCCATAAAGCCCTAGGCCCTCACATCCTCAGCAATCACTCAGGATCTCCCTTTCTGCTTCTGTATGCCACTTGGCATTGGAACCAGCCTTCAGGAAAGCTTGGCACCTCAATCCTAAAGGTTATTATGGAATCAGGCTGTCCAAATCCCTTAGCATCTTGGAAGCTCATCCTTTTTGCTGAACTGAACTTAGTCTCTCAGGTGTAAACCTCTGTAGGGACCATTCCCTTCTGGAGACACTATAAATACCATCCCTCTCCTGCACACCCTGGAAACCCATGTGGAAATAGGGCCTGTTATTTTACATATGAATTTAAACATAAGCCCTGGTTTTCCCTAGTGTTTAGCCCGGCCTTACAGTCTCCATCCATGCATCTGTAGAGCACTTTGTGCCAAAAGCTGCATACCACCTCTCCCAACTGCATGGCTGGGCTGACATAAGAGATCAATATATTATATATTTCTGGCATATACCAATACAAGCACTACAACATGATGACTCTAATGCATGATGGAAGCTGAGATCCACTCTGAGGATGCAGGCAGGGAGACAAGGGCTGTGACAGCTCACACCAGTTACATCACCTGAGAGACTTGCCCAGGGTGTGACCAACAGGCAGATGCCCCAGCTGTAGCGAGTGTCTCACAGGGCCCAACCCAGGGTTCAGAGCAGATCTGGTCCAAGGCAGCAGAGGAGTAAGGAGATTTCCAAAGCAGACACCACTGGGCTTCAGCAGCTCATGTAGGTGGGCAGAGGTCAAAGGGTCTCAGAGCCAGGGGTCCATTCCCACTCCCCACAGTTGCCTCCAGTGTTGCATGGGCTCTAGCACCTTTTGATCAATCATCTAGTGTCAGCCCTACTCCAAGCCAGGGCCCTGTGTTAGGACCCACTCTGGCCATCACTGTGCTCCATAGGTGGGGACACAGTGAAGGAACAATACTGGCAGGCAGCTGAATTGTTTGATTAGAAAGCAGAGAAGGATGGTTCCCCTCCAGGCAGCACCTCCTCTTATTCTCCCCAGGCCAAACCACATGCAAATCCCAGCCCCAGGGGCCCTGTTTAAATGCCAGCCCTGGCTCTGGGCACCCCAGCGTCTGTCCAGACAGGGACCTGTCCTCTCCTGCCTACTGGCTGGGCATCAGCCAGAATGACCATGACACCAGTGCTGACTTTGCTGTCCCTGCTGGCAGCCCCCCTGGGTGAGAGTCTCTGGTATGGGTGGGGGCAGAGGCAGGGGGAGTCCATTAACTAATGCCACTTTTATTTCTGCTTAGGTATCCTATCCCATGTCACACTGAAGGAGTCTGGCCCTGGGGTGGTGAAACCTGGAGAGACCCTTACCCTGACCTGCACCATCTCTGTAGATACTGTCACTAACAACTATTGGGATTGGTTCCGGCAGGCTCCAGGGAAAGAGCTCGAGTGGATTGGGGAGATTGATCAGTACAGCGCCAACTGGAGAAAGAACTACAACCCATCTTTCCAGAGCCGAACAACCCTCTTTGCAGACAAGTCCCGGAACCAGTTCTCCCTGCAGCTGCGCTCCCTGACAGCCACAGACACTGCCATGTATTACTGTGCCAGAGACACAGTGACACAGAGCAGGGAAAGGGCTGCACAGAAAGGAGAAGCAGAGGCTGAACAGCTCAGAGAGCACATTCACCACCAGCCCCTGAACAAATACATAGGCATGAAATCTAGGCTGAATCAGCGAGTGAGCACCAAAAAAGCAAACAAGCTAGGCTGTCATAGGAGATCAGGACACCTGGGCTCTCTTCTGCCATCAACCTCCCACATCAGGTCAGGGAAGTTAATATTAAAGGGGAAAGAATAACTATTCAATCATGTTTCCAGCATACTGGATGTCTGTGTCCTGGAGACGGTACTCTCACCTCCAGCCTGGGGTCAGGAAGATCTTAGAGCTCCTACCCTCTAACAGCTTCATCCCAACACACCAGCTCTTGCCCTTTAAGCTCCACCTGGGCAGAAAGATCACCCCAGCCTTCCCAAGTCATCACAGGGCATAGCACAACCTCCTCATCCACAACAACTTTGCTTTCCACAACAACTGCCTCCAAACCTTGGGCCTCCAAACTTTGGGCACAGCTCTGGGCACTCAGGTGCCCCAAAGGTGCTGCCCTCTGCATCAGACACCCGAGAGAGGGACTGGGAAAAAAACTTCACCCTCAGCCCTGCATGGCACCTACATCAAGGGGAGGGCACCAGCAGCTTCTGGACTGAACCCCTGAACTTGACTGCTGATTTCCAGCACAGGTTTGACAGCCACTGCTTTCTAGCACAGCTTCTCTACAGCACTCCTATAGTCACATCCACTCCCAGACACCAGAAAACCCACCTGGGACAGCCCCTACCCACCTCTGCACACACACCCCATGGGCACTGCACTGATGGCCACAGACCCCGTCAGCAGCCCAGACACATCAAGGCATCCTCCAAGCGCAGTCAGGAGAACAAACCCCAGGAAGCCCAGACAGGGACTTTCAGAGCAAATCCCAAGCCTCAGGCCTGGGGCTGTCTGGTTTCTTGGGGAGTTTTCACTCCAAGGTTTCAGCTGTGCAGCCTGACCTGGGGGTAGTGCCCAACTGAACACTGTCCTCTCCAGACTGCTTCTCCCACCACTTCTTTTAGCTGCAGGCAGGAGCCTGTCCAGAGCAAACAGCCTCCTCTTGAAGTCCCAGGCCCAGTGCACTAGAGCAGCTGAGGCTAATGGGCAGGTTACTGTGGCTCTGGGAGTTAATTAGTCTCCTTATTAACCCTTTTTTAGCCTGCTGTCCTCAAGGTATCTAGTTACCATCAGAGCATGAAAGAGATGCATCAACTTATCCATAAGGAGGATGGAAGTTCTCCCTCTAGGTCTCTGCAGGGCCATGCTGCCTTCCCCTCCCCCTGAAGAAACTCCCAGGGGCCAAGTCCATGCTGCTGAGTTCCCACACAGGTGGAGACACCCCCATCCCCATAGAGCTGAGCAGGGAGACAGCCCTCCCCAGCTCAGCAGGGCCTGTGCAGAAGCAGGGATGTCCAGAAATACTCAGCGCCCTGCCAGCTCCCTGCTGTGCTTGGGACAAGGACTTCCTGGGGGCAGCAACAAACAGAACCAGGGAGGTTTCTGAGCCCTTGGTCCAGCCCTGGAAATGCTCAGGGTGATCCAGGCACATTCTTCCAGCAAGTGGAGGGGAGAGGAGTGAAACCCCTGCCAGCCTCTCCCAACCTCCCTGCACCAGCATACACAGACCACGTCTCCTTCCTGCTGGAGGAGCAGCACCACACTCTCCACAGTGTGTTTCCATCCCCTAAACACCCACTGCCCCATTCCCTAGGACACCTGTGGCCCACAGCATGGAGCCAGGCCTGGTCACTCACTCAAAATAACCTCCCAGAGACAGAGATGAAGAGCAAAGCCCCCCGAGTGCTCAGAGCAGAATGCTGGTCACAGACCATCAGTGCACTGCTGAGCTCCCAGCTCTGCTCTCTAAGGAGATGCACAAACCTTTCAGCAGATGGGAACCCCATCACCTTGCTGAGGACCAGACCCCACAGATGCAAAATGTAGGAGACCCCCAGGCTCAGTCAGACCTATCTGGGGTCTCTTCTCACCTTCTAGGGCTTTGTGGAGACACAAGACCCTGGCTCCTTCTGCACAGGCTTGTTCTGGGTCATTCACCTTTTGACATCTTTGACATGATGCACCTGAGCTACATGGGGAACCTACCTCCCTTAGGTTTCTCCAAATATGTTATAATCACAAAGAATCCCTTTCCAAATGTTACCTTTGTTGGAGAATTTCAAGGGCTGATTAGAAGACTAGGGGCACAAAACAGAGTTCCTGATTTATTTATGGGGTCTCAATTGGCACAGCAACCTCAGCAGTCCATAGCCATTGATGAAATCCCTGTCCTGCCTCAGGGGGACATATCTCCTTCACACACACCTACTAGTTCAGGCAGTAGTTCAGGCTTGATGTGTCTGGGCTGCTGACGGGGTCTGTGGCCATCAGTGCAGTGCCCATGGGGTGTGTGTGCAGGGGTGGGTAGGGGCTGTCTCAGCTCTTATCCATCCTCTCCCCATGGGAACCCACATACAAATCCCTACCCAGTGGCTCCTGGATACATACAGACCCTTGGCCCCAGAGCCTTAGACCCTACTTAGCGCTCATCCTGCCTCCTCCTACCTTCTGGGAGCTGCCTCACCTCACAGTAGGGTGGATTTGCTCCTGCTTTTCTTCACACTGCTCCCTGTCCCCATGGATAAGTCCCTGGAGCAGAGAGGGAGTCATACAAGGCCAGGCCCCAGGCTGGGCAGGTGGTTCATTCTGCCCTGGTCTTGTCTCTTCATTCCCAGGAGCCATTGTGGAGGAGAGGCTGCTCCAGCGCTGCTCAAGTGCAGCAAGGCCTGGAAACACCTTCACACTGTAGTGTGCTCTCTCTGGCATGTCCATTACTGACCACAGATACACTTGGGTATGGATCTGTCAGGGACCCAGGAAAGGCCTGAATGAGATGGAGGAGAGAGGAGGGCTTGCTCCACAGACTGGAGAAGCAGTCTCCAACCCACAGATTCAGGGCCCCTGACTAACCCTCAGCATCTAGTGTGCCCTGGGGCAAGGCTGGACAGGAAAAGCTCAGCACAGCAGTGGTCAGAGCCCAATCACAGCTTGTCCTTGTCCAGGGGACAGGCCAGGTTGGTGTCCCAGGATCAGGGAGGGAATGGCACCAGGGAGGGGAAGCTGGTTCTGTGGAGATCCATGGGATGGTGGGAAAGAGCTTTTTCCCACAGCAGCCCAGGAGGGGCATTGACAGGAAGGGATGTGCCATGATTTCTATGCCCTCCCTGTGCCTTGGGCACTGGCACCTGGACCCATCTCACTCCTGCAGCAGCAGGCAGAGCCAGAGGCACATGCAGGCATGTGGGAGATGTTGCATCAGTGAAGAAGCCCATTTACTCCAGCATGATGGGACTGTGCTTGGACAGGGACAGGATGCATGAATGCCCCACCACAGGCCCCACTGCCAGAAACAGAGCCAAGCCAGACTACACCCACCTGCTGAAAATCACACGTCAGCCAGTGTCCCAGTGTAGGGCTGAATCCCTGGACCTGCTTCTTACAGTCAGACAGAGCCCACCCCATGACCCTCTGGGGGATGGAAGAGGCACTGTCCCCAAGGGCTGTCACCTTTCCAGGCAGCTCCCTGTCTATTACTGCTTGTACAGACCCAGGATCCCACATGCAAATCCCTTCCCAGGGACTCCTGGTTAAATGTAGCCTCTGGTTCCTGACACCTTATTCCCTTCCAAACCCATTCCTGCCAGCCCATGAGAACAGCAATGAAGTGTTCTTTGCTTTTTCTCTTTCTCTCCTGTCTGTCCTCACCTATAAGTGCCTTGAAAAAGACCAGGAATCCCTTGCTCTGATCCTACATGTCTGACTCCATCTTGACTTCATTTTTGTTCCCAGGTGCCTTCATTCAGATGCAGCTGGTCGGGGGTAGAGGAGCCTAGAGAGACCCTCACCCATATTTCCACTGTTTCTAGTTATTCTGGCAGCAGTGGTTTTTTAATGGTTCTGGATCCTGCAACCTCCCCTGAAATGTCTGGTGCGGATCTGATAAGTACACGGCCTGACTGAGAGCACAGTATATGCCCTCTGAGCCTTTATATATGCCATTTTTTTGCCCTTTCTTGCCTTGCATCACTGTTTGCACACGTGGGTTTTCCGGATGCTTTCAAAGTTTAGTTCGGCTGACTAGGAATTAAGGCATTGTGTCCATGGATTTGTTGTGTGCAAATATAAAGACATGTAATGAGCTGATTTGTCCGCCAGATGGTGATACAACTTTTTTTTGTAGGTCACTCCTCTGAATTGCTTTCAAATTCTGCTTTTTTTTTTATTGTGTGGTTTGCGGGCTGGGCACCAGGCATGGGACGGGAGGCCTCAGCCTGGAGTGTAGTGCTGGACCATCCTGCTGGACTGTCCAGCTCTCCTGTGGTGCCAACTCAGGACCGAGCTTAATTTGCTTGAAAATCTAGCGCGCGCAAACACAGATACAATGCTCCAAACCTTAATTCATTTGAAAACCTAGTGCATGCAAAACCTGATGTAATGCTGCAAAATAAACACGTTTTAAATTTTATAAACCTATTTATTTAATTTAATGAGGATTAAAACTTGTAGTGTATATAGGTACACCATCTCTCCAAGGCTACACCATATTCTCCAACAATGACTCTGGGAACCAGTTCCCTGTACAGCTGCGCTGCCTGACAGTCACAAATACCACCAGATATTACTGTGTCATGGGTGACACAGTGACACAGAGCAGAGCAGGGATTGAACAGGGTAGGCAGCCTCTGCAGGGCTGAAATCGCTCTCTCCACCCCTGCAGACATCCAGGAGCTTCACACTACTGGAAGCCAAGAGGAAGCCTCTACTCTTGGGATCAACTCCTCCTGCACTGATCAGCCATGACAAGATGAACGCTGCAGCCCTTGCTGCAGTATGCATTAGCACAACCATTGATCAGTGCCTGTACAACTGACACAAAGGCCCACCTCAGGGCACAAACCAAAACAGCCTCACAGGACTGGGACTAGGCCTGTCATTTGCAACTTGCAAGAACACCACCCATTTTTTCCTGATAGGCCCTTCACAAAACCAACAGATAATGAGAAACTTAATTAGACAAGAACAGGGCACCAAGGCACAGACCAGAATGACCTCAAAACAGAAGTCCCTCTCTTTTCGGGAAGGTGCACCCATTAATGAGATTCAGGATGTGGAGGATGTCACCTGAAGACAATTTAGTACTTTCCTCTGGCTCCTTCTGGTAACAGTGGGGTAGTCACGGGCACAGCATCACAGACAGGATCCAGGCAGCATGTGCACAGAACATCAGCACAGAGGGAGGCCAATATGAACAGTAACACATGAACCCCTAATAACACTAATGGGCTCAGATAGCAACATGGGCAGAGCCTGCGCAGACAACATTGGTCCTAAAGAGCTCAACAGACCAAGGTAGTTGCCAGCACCACCCAGGCCTTCCCCCTCCCTACCCCACTCCTGGCCACCCCATCCACCACACCTGCTCTGAAAAGATCATACAAAAATTACTGTACCCCTAACACCTCCTTGTGCCCAGCACTGATGCCCCAGATGGGAAACAACCCTAGCCTCAGAGTGTGACTGACTGAGGCACAACAAGAAACACCCCTGCCCCATAGGCCAAAGAACATGGGTCAGCAATGCACACAGCCTGTGCATGCAAAACATCTGGACTGGAGAGAAATATCCCCAGCCCCTGTGTAGGCCTCTCTGGAGTATGAATCTATTGGTTAGTGTACAGTCAGAAACAGGCCCCCAGCATCTCTTGAGCGCCAGACCTTAGTGACAACGAACCAGAGCATATATGGCTTCAGTGGTGGTGCTGGGAGGTGTCAGGTGCAGCTGGCACTGCCCACACCTCTCGCCAAGCCCCACCAAGAGTGCATGGTCTCCCTGCAGGCTCTCAGCATGACTGGGACTGCACCAGGTCATCGCCTGTGGCCAGGACCAGGTCCAACAATGCATTTCCCCTGGTGGGGCTGTGCACCTCCTGGGTTAGGTGGAGGTCTTGTATCTCAGCAAGGAACCTACATGAGTGGTCAGATCTGACTGACTGCTTTTCCTGGCAGATGTCCGGATAGTTTAGGTCACCCATGATGACCACGTCCCTTGGCTTAACTGCCTCTGCGAGCTGACCTGGGAATTTCCAGTCCAGCTCTTCTCCCTGGTTGGGTGGCCTGTAGTAGACCCCCACCGTTAGGTCCCTTTCCCCCCCAACTCCCTTGTATTCTGAGTTAAATGCAAACCCCTGAGTGTAGGGGCTCAGTCCCTGCCCAGAAACCAACCTACCTGTCTCTGCCTGCTGGGATCCTTCCTTTCTCTGGAAGCAAGGGCAAAATCCCTATAGCTCCTCCTCTCCCTGTTATCAGCTCCCACCTGTGAGTGCTTCATTGAAATAGAAAGGAGTGGGATCTCAGTGGCTAATTCTCATCTTGCTCTGCCTCCCTTTTCCTAGGTGTCTTGGCTGAGATGCAAGGGTGATGCAGCTTGGAGAGAACTTCAGCCTGAACTGTACTGTGTCTAGCTTTTTCATCACCACTCAGTCTTACGCCTGGGACAGGATCTGGCAGCCTCCCGGGAAGGGGCTGGAGTGGGTAGTGCACCTATATCTTTATGCAAGGCGACCGTGGTTCCTTCCCAGTCTCCAGAGCTGAACCAGCATCTCTGCAGATACTCCAGATGAGGGAGTCACTAGTCGGGGAGGCACTAAGGTCCCAGAGGGGAGGGGAGTTGTGAGTCCAAGAAGAGTGGTCGTTCCTTAAGGAGACGATTCTCCGAGCCCAAAGGGTGACAGTCCCAACACGAATCAAAAAGGTCAAGAGTGCTCAAAAGCCCCCATGGCTCACCAAAGGCATTCAGGAATGTCTGAAAGGTAAAAAGGAGGCGTAGCCCCGATGGAAGGGAGGGGCCATCACCAAGGAGGATTATACCTCTACTGCTCAAGACTGTAAGGGGGCTGTTAGGAAGGCCGAGGTGGAGAAAGAACTAGGACTAGCGACCTGGATCAAAACTAACCTATTTAACAATTTCTTTGCCTCCATTTTTCTGAGCAGGGACCGGGTCACCCCCCACACCGGGACCCCAGTAGGCCCAGGGGAGACGCACCCAGGCCTAGGGTCAGTGAGGATCTAGTCAGGGAACTTCTGGAGGGACTGGACGTATTTAAAACAGCTGGTCCTGATGATCTCCACCACAGAGCGCTGAGGGAATTAGCAGAGGTCATAGCGAGACCCCTGGCATGGCTTTACGAGCACTCGTGGTGCTCTGGTGTGGTGCCAGAGGACTGGAAAAGGGCCAATGTGGTTCCCATTCTCAAAAAAGGGAGGAAGGAGGACCCAGGAAACTATAGGCCCGGCAGTCTTACCTCAGTCCTGGGTAAGCTTTTTGAGAGAATTATCCTGGCGCATGTCCGTGAGGGGCTGGCAGGGGAGATTATGCTTAGGGGCAACCAACATGGGTTCATTAGAGGCAGGTCCTGTCAGACTTCACAGTCAGGGCAGCTAGGATCTGGAACCAACTTCCAAGAGAAGTGGTGCTGGCTCCTACCCTGGGGGTCTTTAAGAGGAGGCTGGATGAACACCTCACCAGGGTTGTTTGACCCCAGTACTCTTTCCTGCCCGGGGCAGGGGGTCGGACTTGATGATCTGCACAGGTCCCTTCTGACTCTACCAACTATGAAACATCTGAAGACAGAATGATCTGTTCTTTTCCTAAGTTGCTACTTAATTAGTAGGTGCTGGTTGGACCTACTGAAAATCTCAAGGGCCAACTCAGTCAGTGAGCCAACCGGGCTCTGCAAATAAGGAGAGGCTGAAAGATTAGCTTTCCAGAAATGCAGTGCGAGAAATAAAGGATTTTTTTTTAAAAGAAATCATGAAGGCTTGGGGCTTGCTAGGCTATGGCTTCCATTTATCATTTAAATGTTAGTGAAGGGTACTCTCACCCAGGACCTTGTTCCCCCACTCTGTAGCTCCATGAGCATCCTTGCTGAGACGAGTTCATGTGAAAGTGCGGGGGGTTCTTCTCTCTATGTCTCTAGCTACATACAGTGCATCACACTGGACCCTTGCCCAGGGGCTGAGCTCACATGAGAGACTGGCATTATAGATGTTCCCTTCAGAGAAGACATGCAAATGCAGTACCCCCAGACCCCACATAAACCCTGCGAGTGCCCTGACCCCAGAGTGGTGGTGAGAAGGGGTCTGTGCCATCACCATCAGCAGGCCCTCAACACCATGGTACCCTGGGGGAGCCTCCTGTGCCTCCCTACTTCCCTCCAAGGTAACTTCCCCCTCCCCATAGCCAGGCAGAGTTGGAAGGTACCTGAGAGAGTTGGTACCCAGGGAAGCCCAAGAGGGGTTTCCAGTGGTTAAATCAGCTCTGGAGCAGGTCCTGAGGGCATGAGATCCTTCACATTTCCTTTCCCTCCAGGTACCCAGTCGCAGGTCTGGCTGGCAGAGTCTGGAGGGGGAGTTCAGGTGCCCGGGGGATCTCTCCGCCTCACCTGCCAAACCTCTGGGTTCAAATTAATCAGCTACTGGGTGGAGTGGTTCCAGCTCACCCCAGACATGGGGCTGCAGTGGGCATCAGAGATACGCAGTGCTGCCAACAACCACACAGACTACTACAGCAACACAGTGAAAGGGTGGTTCACCATCTCCAGGGATGACTCCAGTGACCTGCTGTATCTGCAGATGAATGACCTGAAAGCAGAAGACACAGCCCTGTATTACTGTACCAGACACACAACAATCAGAGACATTAGAGTCACTACGAAAACCTCTCCAAATGCTCCCTCCTTCCCAGTGACAGCAAAGAGCAGCAGTCACTGAAATAACAGAGCAGTCCATATCCAATAGCCATGGACTTCAAGTTCTCCAGTCCTTTCACCATATGCTTGTGTCTCCATGGCCCCATTCTCAGGTCATTTTGGCCCAGTCTGGAGTAGAAATAAAGCAGCCCAGGGAATCCACTAGGCTGAAGCACCTGGTGAGAGGTTTTGATGGTCTTCAGTGGGTCCAAAAGTCTGCAAGCAAGGGGCTGGAGCAGCTGGCTTGTTTAACACCAGTTATTTAAGTTACTGCTGGAAATCCAAAAACAGCACCATTTCTATTTGCATGTGAGCAGCCTGAAGCTGAAAGACCCCGCCACGTATTACTGTGCAAGCTGGCAATGCAGGCATACTATACATTGCACAGGGTCCTTGTTAGCCAACACTTGCCTGTCCTTTCTTGGGCTGGACATCCTCTGCCTGAACTGCTCCACAGCAAGCTGCTGGGCATTAGCACCAGGCCTTTATGTGCTCAGTACCCTCAAGGGAAGTCTGGGACCCATCCTGGCCCTTTTAATTGGCTCATTAGGAGCCAGGACCAGCTCCTCTACTGACCAGCAATGGACTATCCTATTAAGGTGAATGCCCAGGGCTGCAGTATATGTCCATAGACTGGGAGAGGGTCATCTAGGATCACACCTGAGCCCTATCACGGCAGAATCTGAGCATGTCACAAGCCTGGGGGAGGCCAGGGAGAAAACTGTCAGGTGGGAGAAAAGAAAAATGGTTCCTGGGGGAGTGATGGGGAAATGCCAAGAGGCACAGGCTGGGCTCCAGCACCACGGCACCCTAAAATGGGAAAAGCAAAAAATTGAATGGGTGCGCTCTGGGGGCCTGTCCAGTCCCTTCCCCACCAGACTGACCCTCACAGCAACTCTGCACAGGGCTTGCGGGCACATGTTGAGGCAGGAGATGGCTGGAAACTCCAGGGAAGTAGAGACATCCCCCTCCCACACCTGTGAGGAATGGAGAGGATTTCCCACAACACTGGTGGAAGCCTCTGGGACAGGCCAAGGTCAGAGGCAGAGCCTGTGTTAGATGACCCCCTGGTCTAACCCCAGCTTCCCTGACCCCAAGCCCCTGCACTGCACTCACACTGCAGGGGGTATCAGTGCAGGGCAGGAGCTTCAGGGCGCTTGGGAACAGGGTTCCCAGTGCCTACACCCGCACCACTGGAGCAGCAACGCAAACCCTGGGTTAATTCAGTGATTGTGCAGACAACGTAGTGAAGGACAACGCTTATCCCCAAAGATCTCACACGTGTAGGACAGAGACACAGAGTGGACCGAGAGAAAGGGGAGGGAGCAGGGAGGATTCATCTAACAAGCAGTGCATATCTACATGGTGACCACACAGCCAGGACCCCACATACAGGACTCGCATTTTGCCGCCGTGGCCCAACCCTCCATTGAATGGACCCTCCCTTTCCCAGAGATGGTGCTGGAGGGCTGGAGTCAGAGCAGGGCTCTAAGAGGAGGGAGAGAAGCAAATCCAGTGCTGCAGAGGCCTCATAAATGCTGCAAGGCTGGGGTGAGCAGGGGTCTCTGCCATCCCTGCAGCCCAGCACCATATCATTGATTCATAGATGTTAGGGTCAGAAGGGACCTCAGTAGGTCATTGAGTCCTACCCCCTGCCCTGGGCAGGAAAGAGCGTTGGGGTCAGACGACCCCAGCTAGGTGCTTGTCCAGTCTCCTTTTGAAGACCCCCAAGGTAAGGGAGAGCACCACCTCCCTTGTAAGCACAATGCAGAAAGGCACCCTGAAGTTAGCCTTCCTGAAGTCTAGCACTTCAGTCCTGTTGGTTAGTTTACCCACCCTTGCCTTTGCCTGATAGTGAATTCAATCAATCGATGGTCACTATCCCCTAGATTACATTGTACATCGCCTAAGCAGGGAGCATGGCCGGTCAGGGGGTGCACTGCCACTCTCAGGGGGTGCACGTGCACCCCTGTGCACCCCCTACATGTCACCACTGTCTCCAACAAAAGAGGAAACTGTCCAGTACTAATGAGGTGCTGAGAGACTCAAAGGATGAGAAGGAACCAGAACAGGTCCAGCTCTCAGTGCCTCTGCTCTTGCCCTCAGTAATGCTGCATTCCCCTGCTCTCTTTGAGCACAAGTGAACATGGGGATAAGTGAATGCATCTCCAGCCACAGGCACATCCAGGGCCCAGTCAGCCCAGTTTCTGGCAGTCAAGATTATCCATTTCACCAGGATGTGCACACACCAGGCCCCTGGAAGATACCTGCCCCCAGAGTAACCACTGTGTACTGTGCAGCAGGGCATCCCCCTCTTACCAAGGGCACAGACCTTCAGGCTTCCTAGAACCGCCTGCCTCACACTGCCATGGGAGTGGGCAGGATGCAGGCAGCCCACTCACTGCCCCAGGGAAACAACACCATTCACAACAGCAGACTCCTCTTGGGAAGCCTGGAGCTGGTGGGAGAGGGGGAAGAGCACAGTGCTTGTCTCACTGTGCGGCAAGATACTTTCCTGAGGACATGCCAAAGCCTCCTTCACTTCTCCGCAGACACATTTAAGTTTCATGGCTTCCTAGCAAATGCACCAAAACCCAGGATTTCCCAGATGCCCGAAGCTTTGCTGTTGTTTTGAAAGGCTGCTGGAGTTAGAGCTTGTGCAAATTACACCTTACACAAGAGATCCCCTTTAGTCCTGGAGCCTCAGTCCCTGCCCAGCACCAGTCTTGCTCCCTTCTGCCTGCTGGGGAGTCTCTCCCATCCCAGGACAATAAGGATGGAATCACTTTGGCTTCTTCTAATTGTGGTTTCTACCTCCACCTGAGTGTCCTGGGGCCAGAGCCTGGACTTGGCACAAGGGGTAATGATGCCTTTACTTTTCTTCCCCTTCTCCAAGTGTCTTTTCTGAAATCCAAGGGGAAGCAAATTATGCACAGTTCTCTTGGGCCCATCCTAGCCTCCTTCCCTGCACTGACTCCCTACTCAGGAGAAACCAAGTGCAGAAACTGAATCCAGGCCGAGCCCAAACCCCCAGATCTCTGCTTGCCACTCCTGCACTGCCCAGCTCCCTCTCCAGGGTGAGTTCCCTGAGCTCAGACCCCATTAGACCACCCCATCTGGGGAAGGGCTGGGAGGGGAGTCTCCTAGAGCCAACACTAGGAGCCTGCACACACTGAATGCAGGGCACTGCACACTGACAATAACTTCCTATACACACCTACTACATGCACTGACCTGACAGATGCAGCAAAAGCCACCAGCCTAAACATACCAAGGCAGCTGCTGGCTACAGCCTGGACCGTAGACCCCCCCCCCCCAACTACAGCTGTACTGAGGAAAGCACAAGAGACTCAGCATATCCCCAACACCTGCCTGTCCCCAGCACAGACACCCCAACAGAGCCCAGTTGGGAACCAGACATAACACGCTGCAGTGAGCAACTAGAAAAGTGGAGAGAAATAACCTTCCAGGGTACTTGTAGCTGCCATCCATTCTCCCACCTGGCACCAGGAACAAGGAGTAGCAATACTCACAACCTCTGCTCAGAGAGAGGCCGACTGGGAGAGAAACGTGCCCAGACCAGAAGGGCCCTTTGTGCCAGACACTGCATCTAGCATGTCTCCCATCTGTACTTTTGGTCCAATACAACATCTGAGAACAACAACAACTCCTTGCCTCATACTTTTCCTGGTCATTTCTGGGTACAGGTCTCCAACCCTGACTTCTGCTCAAAGGCAATGCACAAAACACCTGCAGCAGACAGGACTAAGCACAAATCATTGCTTTTCTTGCTCCTTAGCTCTGGCTTTACTTACTTCTTCCCCAGACAGGAGGAAGGCACTTGGGGCCTGTGAGCTGGTTGAAGACTCTCTGAAATATGGGGTTGGTCCAGTATAAGCTATCACCAGATACCTGGCTGCACATACATTTCTTGGACCATGACACTCTCAGGCACACTCCAACCCTGCTATGAGATAGAAGTAGATCCAAGCAAATGGCCAATGGCACAGATACAAGATGTGTAAGAGCTCACACCAAACACATCCAAGAAATGTATGTGCAGCCAGGTATCTGGTGATAGCTTATCCTGGACCAACTCCAAATATATCATGTTAGGAAACTTCCCAAATGTGTAGTAGCAGATACACAGCTGTGATGAAGCTTTAATGGTCTAAGGGCTCAGAGGGGCTCAGAGGGGATCTGGACTCAGGCAGCACAGGAGAAAGGACACCATCAGCCCCAAACCACACAGCCCCAGTTGCTCATGCAGGGCCTGCCCCAGGGCCCCCTGGACCCCAGAGCCAAAACTCCCCGGAAAGCCCCTGGCTAGGATCTAGCCTCAGTCCCCTTGGAGCCCAGTCAGGGTGGGGAGGAGCAGAGCTCTGCCATCTTCTGCCAGCAACAGGCCAGGGCTAAATGGGTCTCCAAGCTTAGGGGTAGGGCACAGACTATGATGAACAGCAGCACTAAAAGTGGCTGCAGGCTCAGATCCCCATATCAGAGCACAAGACACCATCCCATTTATCTTAAGATCCCAGCCTGGCTCTGGGGGTTCTTGGGGTGGGAATCTCTCTGAATAGACACCTTTAAATTTGGGTAAAGTAATAGGGGTGAGAGGGGCTGGAGCCCACGTCTCCAGGGAGCATCTGCACCACCCAGAGAGAATCAGTCTCAGGGCAAGCCAATGGGATCCAGAGGAGTACAAACCACTTCAGAGAGGACTGTGCATCCTGCTTATATGGAGAAGATCATGCAAATAGCCCTCAGCATTTGCTGCTAAATATCTGAGGCTTCCCACCTGCTGGTGCAGCCCCTGGTGTCTGGGCAGCATCGAGTCCAACCCTCAGGAGAGCTCCCTCCAGACCGAAGAACATGACCCACTGGCTATGTTTTACTCTTGCTCTTGTAGCCGTCAGAGGTTGGTCATCTCCTTTGGGGCACCAGAGAGACACACCCCCAGTTTGGTCCCTGTTTCACAGGCTGCCAGCAGGGATTTCATTGTTTCTCTCTTTGCAGGTGTCCTCTCTGAGATCCAGCTGGTGGAGTCTGGAGGAGCCATAAGGAAACCTGGAGACTCCCTGCGCCTCTCCTGCAAAGCCTCTGGGTTCACCTTCAGTGACACCTGGATGGCCTGGGCCCGGCAGCCCCCTGGAAAGGGGCTGCAGTGGGTTGGTGAAATCATTGGGGACTCAAAGACCATCAACTATGCACCAGCAGTGAAAGGGAGATTCACCATCTCCAGAGACAACACCCAGAACCTGCTGTACCTGCAGATGGGCAGCCTGAGCCCTGCAGACACGGCCCGGTATTACTGTGCAAGGTACACAGCGAGAGAAAGTCCCTCCGAGGCTAGGCAAAAACTTGCCAGTGTCATTTCCCAGCCTGGTCCAAGAGGTGGTGCTGACAGACCATGATTTGCAGCAGGGGAAAGGACAGAGCAGGGGCCTGGAAACCTCTTAGTATTCATTAGCCTCCTCTCTGGATTTCACACCAGCTGCAGAGCTGTGTTGAGACCCACCCCAGGCATCTTGTGCCTCCGTCCACCCTGTCTCCATTCCTCTCCAGCTCCTCCTCCTGCCCTAGTCTGCATCCCCACGTCTCCCAGGGCACCCAACAACACAGATCCACAATCAGAAGACCACACAACTGCCCAAGGTGCCTCGGGGGGATCCTGTGGTAACAGCCCAGAGGCATTTCCAACCTCCCTGAGGCATGGATATGGCCACACATCAGATCTTCCCAAGGAGCCTCTGTACGTCTCCGCCTGCTCCCACAGGGACACCTTTCCATGGTTCCACAAGAGGTTTGGCTGACCTTTCACGCTCTATAAGAAATGTGCATCTTCATCCACAGCTGCCTCCACACCCTCCAGCCCCTGAAAATCCATATGGCCAGAGCCTGACCCAGACAGCAGGTACAGAAAGATCTGAATATTGTGAGACAGATGCCCAGTACAAGCTACCCCTGCCCTGAGCCACCCAGTGAAAGCTTCCCTCAAGCAACAACACGCTGGGGAGTGTTTCATAGTGCCCTGAATCACAAACAACCCAAGACATTCACACCAAGAAGAAATCTGGTTGGGGGGTTTCTAGTGGTGAAGCAAGCAGGCAGGGTCTGGAAGCTGGAAGCAGAATGAATGGAGTCAAGGAAGGATGCATGTGGTGAATCAGGAAGCCTTCAGGATACTTCACTGTGGGTTGCAGTGCATTACCCACCACTTGCTATTTTGTCTTGAAGCTGATGCCTTTCTTATCTACACAGCGCAGCTTTAAAGCAGGTGATGGGGTAGATGCAGAGACGATTGGTCCAGGTTCTTAACAGAAGGACCAGAGGAGGTGGGGATGGTGAGAGAGCTCGGAGGGATGGTGGGATAGACAGAAGGACAGAGAACTATACAACTGGAGGCCGGGCCTCTCTATAAATTAGTCTCTCCCTCTGCCATGACAGCATTAGCAGGGACCATCCACAGCTGCCCTGCAGGGACCATGGCCCTGGGACTTCAACTCCTGGTCATGGCAGCAATCCTGAAAGGTCATTTGCTCCACTATAAATACACTGTGGGAGTGAAGATTCCTGGTCTGGAGCTTAGTGATCCCAAGCCCCTGATGCCTGGTGTGACCCTGGCCACAGAGAACATGCTCGTTGTGCCTGGGTCCCTGCCCAAAGCAGCTGGCTCCCTCCATCCCTCATTGATTCAGTGCTGTACCTGTTCATCACCATCTCCCTTTTCTCTCCCCTCAGGTGCCCTCTCCCAGGTGGTTCTGATGCAGTCAGAGGCAGCTGTAAAGAAGCCTGGAGAGTCCCACATGCTACAGTGTGCCACCAGTGGGTTAACACTCAGTAGCTACTGGATGAACTGGGTCCAGCAGGTGCCTAGGAGGGGGATGGAGTGGCTGCTTTAATATTACTGTGTAGAGAGAAAAAAAATATGCCTCCTCCATCCAGGGGCAATTCACAGCTTCCAAAGACAGCTCCACCTTCTACCTGCACATGAGCAGCCTGTGCCCAGAGGACATGCCCCTGTATTAATGTGCAAAGGATGCACAGTGAGGGGAAGGCAGAGGGGGCACGTGGGGTGGCACATGCCCTCCCCCCCCCCCCCGAGATCAGGCCCCAAAAGTGCTGGGGGGCCTGTTGATGCCAGCCACAGCCTCACTCCCTGCCACCCCATGGCCACTAGTGCCCCCCCTCCCCCCCAGTATTACAATGCACCAGTCACACATGCCACGGACACCTTCATCAGCATGGCCTATCTGCAGCTGAGCAGCCTGAGGAGCGATCACACCGCTGTGTATTGCTTAGGGCTGTGCAAAGCTTCGGATCACGATTTGAATTTGGAGACTATGTGGATCATTTGGAGGCCAAATCTATGAATCCGAATCGAATTGCTAGAAGCTTTAGGCTTTCCAAAAAGATTCGGTGATTCAGAGATTCAGCCCTAGGGTATAATGGGGAATAAATGAAATATCTATAACTTTCTTGTTTTTTGGCTGCTTCAATGAAACGTGCAGGGATGGTACCCTCTGCTGAGGGAGAAGAAGGCAGCAGCAGTCGGCTGTGCCTCCAGCCCTGCAGCAGAGGACTTGGGGCAGAGAGCTGGTGCCCCAAGGCCCCATCACAGTGTGCTGGACGTGCCAGGTGTCCCGGAGGCTAGGGGCAGTCGGCCCCCCACTCCACTGCAGAGATGCAGCAGCAGCCAAGAGTGTAGGTGGCATCCTTATCCGGAGCAGGGAGCTGGGCCGATGAGTTGAGGAAACCCCTCACCTTCTCTGGGGAAGCGGGACAGCAGCAGCAAGGCGTTGGGATCCTGAGGAGTGGCAGAGCACCAAAACGGGGGTCCGTGGGAGCTCGGGGTGCAGACCGGCGCTCAGAGTGGGATTGGCTGCAGTGACCAAGTACTCATCTCACATCTACCCCTTCGGGGCACCTGCAAAGACCAGTGAGGCTGAGGTTCATGCAAATGAACAACAGGGATCACACGCACATGAAAGCGGACCCCCTCCCGATAAAGGAGTGGGATTGAGAATCCACCAGCAGCACAGCAACAATCTCAGAGCCTGCGCAGCCCTCCAGGGCACACAGCAGCATGGACAGGACAGGGTAGACACACTGCTCCTGCTGGCATCTCACTCAGGTAACTTCAGGCAATGTAGAACCTGGGGAGGACGGATGGGGGGCTGGTCAGAGCCCAGAACTGGGAGGCAGGAGGTCTGGATTCTCAGTCCTGCCTCGGCAACTTGCTTGCCCAGCTGTCATTAGGGTGGGGATTTGATGTTAATACCATGGAGAATGGGAGTAATTCAGAAATCAGAAGCCAGTCTGAGGGGTAGGGGAGTCCAGGAGAGCTGAATGTACTTTAAAGAAACTTTGCTGAGAGTGCAAGAACAAACCATCCCAATGTGCAAGAAGACTAGCAAGTACAGCAGAAGACCAGCTTGGCTTAGCAGGGAAATTTTCAGTAAACTAAATCAATAAGGAAGCTTATAAGAAGTGGAAACTTGGACAAACAACTAGGGAGGAATACAAGACTATTGCTCAGGCATGCAGGGATGAAGTCAGGAAGGCCAATGCAACTAGAGTTGCAGCTACCAAGGGATGTGAAGGGTAACAAGATGGGTTTCTTCAAGTATGTCAGTAGCAAGAGGAGGATCAGGGAAAGTGTGGGCCCTGACTGAATGGGGGAGGCAACCTTGTGACAAAGGATGCAGAAAAGGCTGAAGTGCTCAATGCCTTTTTTTCCATAGATTCATAGATTGTAGAGTCGGAAGGGGCCACAATGGATCATCGTGTTGACCCCCTGCCCTGGCAGGAAAGAGGACTGAGGTCAGATGACCCTAGCCAGGTGACTATCTAGCCTCCTCTTGAAGACCTCCAAGCTAGGTGATAGCACCACCTCTCTTGGGAGCCCATTCCAGATCCTGGCCACCCTTACTGTGAAAAAAATCTTCCTAATATCTAACCTAAATCCACTCTCTACTAGTTTACACCCGTTATTCCTAGTCACTCCCTGGGGCAAGGTGCGATTGGCCTTGCTGATGGCCTCATTACACAGCCAGCTCATGTTCATCTTGGAGTCAGTTATGACTCCAAGATCCCTCTCTGCCTCCGAGCTGCTGAAAGACACTCCCCAACCTATAGGTGTGCTGGAGGTTCCTCCTTCCTAGGTGGAATACTTTACATTTATCTTTATTAAATTGCATCCTATTTCTCTCTGTCCATTGATCCAACCTGTCCAGGTCAGCCTGAATCTGCTCCCTGCCCTCCAGTGTACTGACTTTGCCCCATAACTTGGTATCATCAGCGAACTTGGTCAGGGGAGATGCAAATCAGGGGCAGGCTGCCCTGTCTAAATCGCTCTGTCTTACTGCCCATGAGGCCCCTGAACAAACAACCTCGAGTCTGTGCAGTGAGTGGCCTACACCCAAGAGTTTTTCCCAGAACCAAGGGTGAGACTTAGGCTGCAACTCCTTGTCCTGGTAGCAGCTCTGGAAGCTATTTCATCCTCCCTCAAGGCATGGAGAGGAAGGGGAGTGCTGCACAGATGCTGCCTGGTAATAGTTACTCTTGTATCCTACCTTGTTTTTCAGAAGCCTGTTTCCAGGTGCAGCTGGGGGAGTCTGCAGGGGACATGAGGAAGCTACAAGGCTCTCTGCACATCTCCTGTAAATCCTCTGAGTTTACCTTCATGGACTACTACATGATCTGGGTCCAGCATGGTCCAGGAAATGGGCTGGGCTGGGTGGCTGAGATAAGAAATACTGGATCCAACTAGTGATAATCCTTGGCTGTGAAAGGGTGATTTACTATGTCCCAGAACCAGTCCCAGAGCCTGCTACACCTGCAGATAAGCAACCTGAAACCTGAGGACGTGACCCAATATGACTGTACCAGATGCACAGTGATCTGAGCCCTATTTAAGGCAATATAAAAGCCCAGCTCAGAACAACTCTTCTAAGGTGCTAGGTGGGGGCAGCCACCCCACACACGGCACAGCCCTGCACAGAGGCAGGAGGGCATGACCCTGCAGGGGAGAATAATCCACACTTACAAGACTCCTTTCAACTCTACCTGACCTGACAAAAGCTGTCCCCAATCCCAGCTCTGCAAATATTCCTCCAGTGCCCAGAAAATCCCAGGCATGCCCCTTTTGGCATATTCACCATAGAAGAGATTTCCAGAGGAAGCAGTGGATTTCCACACACAGAAAAGCCCAGCTTGGTCCCATCACTGGGCCCAGCATCATGTGCAATCCTGCTTCCTCACATGGTTAAATCTTTGTATACAACCAAGGGCTAGTCTCTATGAAAGCAATGACAATACATTGCAGTCTTTGCTAGAGTCCCTACCCACCTTCCTTCCCCTAGCCCCACACACACACTCAGGGCCCAGCCCCTGCTGCTTCCACTCCAGACACATAGTTTTACAAGCCCACACTCAGGTCTCTCCAGGCTGAGACAATCCCCACTTCCAGCACTGACTATAAGCCCCTCAGATAGCCTTGAGCTCACCTCCAGGACTCATGTCCTCCCAAGGGACTTAGCTCCCCAACATTGCTGCTGTGACCAAGGAGTCCCTTCTCCCTCCAGGCCTGACTCCCAGGTGGTTCAAACACACCATGGGGGTCCAGGCTGGACAGCAGCCCCTCCTGTGTGCAACTCTGCTGAGCTAGGGAGACTCACCTCCAGGAAGAGCTCAGCCCATGCAGGCACATCTGTACCTGCCCTCTGCCTTGTCCCAGGGGAGGGCAGCCCAGGATGAAATTGGGGAGCTCCCCTACACTGGTTCTAATGGCTGGACATGATCTACAGCATCTAGAAGGGACTAACCTAAGGCCCTGGAAATTGTCCTATGTCCTTGTGTGACAGAAACACCAAGCCCTGCTCCTGTGTTAATGGGTCACCCATCAGGCCTCTCCCAGTTGGCCCAGCCAGGAGACCTTCCCCCTAGCCATGGACAGCAGTTGAGCTGGGCCATAGGTTTTCTCCCACAAGGGCCCAAGGAGGCAGCGCTGAGCATCTTCTGGCAGGAGCAGCACCTGCTGTGTGCATATGTTGCATTACCAGCCCGAGGTAGTGGGTGCTGAGGACACAAGTCTCTACCAAATCCATCCCTGGAAACACATGGGGAAAACCCTGCCCCAGGGAGCTGTGACAGACAAAGAGGCATAGTAAGATGAGTGCCCACAGCCTAGGTGTGACCCTGGGCATCAGCCGCTGATGCCCCTTAAACCTCTTGACTGTGGGCTGTGCTTCATGCACCCCCAATCTGGAGAGGGGGCTTCAGACTGTGCAACCCCCAGGCCATGGCCGGTCACCCCTGCACTTGTCCTGTTCTGTACCCAGGGAATCTTCTTCCACTGCAAAATTAAACTGAGCTCATGGGCACAGCCAGGCCCTTGACATGGGCTGCAAAAAACTGGGGATTGGTCCCCAGCCTACAGGTTAGATGTTAGGGGTAACTCAGGTTTATGCACTGGCAGCCCTCTGCCTGCTGTGGGCTGTGTAGCCCCAACTTCTGTCACTGCCCCAACACAGACAGGTCAGCTTATTAGCAGGACAGGCTCATAGCAAGGAGGATATGCAAATGGCAGTGCCAGGTCCTTGCTTAAATATGTCTGCTCAGGCTGCAGCTGGAGAGAATCCACCGTCCCTGCTGTCTGCAGTGCCCAGCCAGTGTCCTAAGCTCTTTGTCCTCCAGCTTCAGTGAAGATGGGCCCCTGGCTTTGCTTTGTTTTCATGGCAGCAGCTCTACAAGGTATTGTCCATCTGTTACAACATGCGGTACCCTGAACTGAGCAACCTTTACAGGTGTCTCATCAGCATTGACATGTCTCTTTCCCAGGTGCCTGGTCCCAGGTCCAGCTGGTGGAGTCTGGAGGGGATGTGAGGAAGCCTGGAAACTCTCTGCGCCTCTCCTGCAAAGCCTCTGGGTTCACCTTCAGTAGCTACAGCATGCAGTGGGTCCGCCAGGCTCCTGGGAAGGGGCTGGACTGGGTGGCTGAAATTAACAGTGGTGGATCCAGCCAGTGGTACTCCCCGGCTGTTCAGGGGCGATTCACCATCTCCAGAGACAACTCCCAGAACATGTTGTACCTGCAAATGAACAGCCTCAAACCCGAGGACACAGCCCTGTATTACTGTGCCAGAGACACAGTGACTCAAACCCTATTCATGGCAATACAAAATCCCAGCTCAGATCCTCCCTTCTAAGGTGCCAGGAGGGGGAAACTGCCCCACACACAGCACAGCCCTGCACAGAGGCCAGAGGGGATGCAGGGAATGGGAGAACAAACCCACCCTCAAGGCTCTCCTCAACTCCAGGAGCCCTGGCTCAGCTCTGCAGACATGGCTCCAAGCCCCAGGAAATCCCAAACAGGCCCTTTTCAGCACATGCCATAGGAATGCAGTAGCTCCAGTAGCAACAGCAGCCTGGGCAGAGGGCAGTGCACCCAGTTCGGGATGCAGGAGGAGGAAGAAGTTTGAGCTGAACAAGTTTTCGCCACATCAGCCATTGCTGCCCAGAGAATGAAAGTGGCAGGGGAAGACTATGTACAACATCTGATCTGTAACCACTCTGCCAGGACTTGTAACAGAGGGATCCTGTCACACAGCTCCCATAATGCTCCTGCTCCACCTCCCAGCCTGTGCAAATGAGCTCCACCTCTATGGAGAAGGTGCAGGCAGGTCCCCAGCACTGACACAGCTCATGTGCAGCTTTCTGTCCCTCTAGGGAGCCATCGCAGAAGCAGGACCGGTGCGTGTCCAGCTCAGCCTGGGAGAGTCAGGTGGGGGAGTCTGGAAGCCCAAAGAAACCCTCAACCTGACCTGGGTCCTCACTCACTGAGTACAGAGTGGGGCGGGCTGGCCAGACTGAGACCACAGGGAAGGGGCAAGAGTGGGTCAGCTACATGTACAGCTGGGGAGGCGCCAGGTATAATGGTGCTCTCCAGAGCCACCTCGGTATCACCAGAGACACCTCCAGCAGCCGTGCGCATCTGCAGCTGAGCGGCCTGCAGTCCAGAGACGCAGCGCGGTTTCACCGCGTCAGACACACCGCTTGGGGAAACCTATAGGAGCCTGCATGAAAACCAGCCTTGCAAGAACCCAGGCAGCCTGTGCAAAGGAAGAGGCATCAGCTTCCTACCTGATTAAATCCAGGAGAACAAACAGCACATGCTAATACAACTGTATTTTAAATCAACGGGGTAATGCAGGGCCACGTGGGTGCCTGCAAAATGTCCCCTTGGCATTGGGCACTGGCCATGGCCCACTGAACCCAGATGTTCTGGGTGAAATCCCACCAGCCCCTTGGGCCCCAGCTCAGTGCCCACAGCTTCTCTCACCACCGCTCATGACTCTCCCCTGTGCCAGGACTCTCAGGGTAGTTTCATAGTTGGTAGGGTCAGGAGGGACCTGAGCAGATCATCAAGTCCGACCCCCTGCCCTGGGCAGGAAAGGATGCAGGGGTCAAACGACCCCGGCTAGGTGGCTGTCTAGCCTCCTCTTGAAGACCCCCAAGGTAGGAGCAAGCACCACTTCCCTTGGAAGTTGGTTCCAAATCCTAGTCACCCTGAATGTGAAGTAGTGCCTCCTGATGTCTAATCTGAACCTACTCTCAATCAACTTATGGCCGCTATTCCTAGTAACACCTGGTAGTGCTCGGGGGAACAGAGTCTCTCCCATTCCCCACTGGTCCTCCTTGGTAAGTTTATAGACAGCCACCAGATCCCCCGTCAGCCTTCTCTTGTGGAGGCTGAACAGGTTCAGGTCCCGAAGCCTCCCCTCATAGGGCCTGCCCTGCTGCCCCCTGACCATGTGAGTGGCCCTCCTCTGGACCCTCTCGATGTTGTCCACATCCCTCCTGAAGTGCGGCACCCAGTACTCCAACTGCGGCCTGACCAGTGTCGCATAGAGGGGGAGGATCACCTCCTTAGACCTGCTTGTGGTGCATCTCTGTGGATGCATGACAAGGTGTGATTGGCCTTCCTAACCACATCCTCACGTTGGCGGCCCATGTTCATCTTGGAATCGATAATGACTCCCAGATCCTTTTCTGCCTCTGTGCTGATAAGAAGGGAGTTCCCCAGCCTGTAGGTCTGCTGCTGGTTTTTCCCCCCAAGGTGCAGCACCTTGCACTTGTCAGTATTGAATCCCATCCTATTCTCATCCATCCACCCCCGTAACCTGTCCAGATCTAGTTGTATCCTGTCCCTCCCTTCTAATGTGTCCACTTCTCCTCACATCTTAGTGTCATCTGCGAACTTGAACAAGGTGCTTTTCCACGCCTCATCCAAGTCACTGATGAAGATGTTGAACAGTGTGGGCCTGAGGACCAACCCCTGGGGGACCCCACTGCCCACATCCCTCCACGTCAAAAATGACCCATCCACCACCACTCTCTGGGTGCGGCCCTCCAGCCAATTTGCAGCCCATCTGACTGTGTAGGTATTGACACCACAGTTGCCTAAATTTTTAATGAGAATGGGGTGAGAGACGGTGTTGAAGGCCTTCCTAAAGTCCAGAAAGACTACGTCCACTCCTACCCCTGCGTCCAAGGATGTTGTGACCTGGTCATAGAAGGCCACCAGGTTGGTCTGACAGGACCTGTCTCTAATGAACCTGTGTTGATTGCCCCTAAGCATGATCTCCCCTGCTGGTCCCGCGCAGATGTGTTCTTAGATAATTTTCTCAAAGAGCTTCCCCAGGACTGAGGTAAGACTAACGGGCCTATAGTTTCCTGGGTCCTTCTTCCTCCCTTTTTGGAAAATGGGGACTACATTGGACCTTTTCCAATTCTCTGGCACCTCGCCAGAGCACCACAAGTGCTCATAGAGCTGTGCCAGGGGTCCCGCAATAGTCTTTGCCAATTCCCTCAGTACCCTTGGGTGGAGATCATCTGGACCTGCTGATTTGAACACATCCAGTCCCACCAGAAGTTCCCTGACTAGGTTCTCTCTGACCCTGGGCCCAGCTGTGCCTCGCCTGGGTTTGTCCGGGATCCCAGTGTGGGGGATGTCCCAGTCCCTGCTCAGAAATATGGAGGCAAAGAATTTGTTAAAGAGGTCAGCTTTATCATCTGGTGCAACCACCAGATTGCCAAGCGTGTCCTGCAGAGGCCCCATATTACCCGGTGCCTTCTTTTTACTCCCTATGTATTTAAAAAAGGACTTCTTGTTGTCTTTGATCCTGGTCGCTAGTCCCAGTTCTGTCTCCGCCTTAGCCTTCCTAACAGCCCCACTATAGCCTCAAGCAATGGAGGTATAAACCTCCTTGGTAATGGCCCCTCCCTTCCATCGGGTGTATGCCTCCTTTTTAGCTTTCAGATGATCCCGAATGCCTCTGATGAGCCATGGGGGCTTTTGAGCACTCTTGCCCACTTTGACTCGCGTTGGGACTGTCACCCTTTGGGCTCGGAGAATCATCTCCTTAAGGAATAACCACTCTTCTTGGGCTCCCAACTCCCTTGCTCTCCGGGACCTTAGTGCCTCCCCGACTAATCTCCTTAACCCATTGAAATCCGTCCTCCTGAAGTCCAGGGCTGCTGTCTTGCTGCAGGCCTTTGACACCCTGCGCTGGATGATGAATTCCAGCAGGCGGTGATCACTATCGCCCAGGTGGCTGAGAACCCGCAGTCCCCTCACCAGGTGGCCAGGACCATTTCCAGCAAGGTATTCCACCTGGTGCACCTCCTGGGTTAGGTGGAGGTCCTGTATCTCAGCTAGGAACCTACGTCAGCGGTCAGACCTAGTTGGCTGTTCCTCCCAGCAGATGTCCGGGTAGTTTAGGTCACCCATGATGACCGCGTCCCTTGACTTAACTGCTTCTGCGAGCTGACCTGAGAATTCCCGGTCCAGCTCTTCCCCCAAGTTGGGTGGTCTGTAGTAGACCCCCACCGTTAAGTCCCTTTCTCCCCTGACTCCCTTGTATTCTGACCCAGAGCACTTCAGTCTGCCCCTCCTCTGACCCTGTGCTGGGGTAGACAAAGCCCACGGCCTACCCCATCCCTGACATCCCCCAGCCTGGGACCACCTGCAAATCCCTGCTCAGAGCTCCCTGCTCAAGCACTGACTCCTTATCCAGGAAGCCAGAGCTCCTCCTCAGCCTGGATATCACCAGCCCTTAGGCAGACACCAACACTTATCACTGTAACATGGACTCACAGCAACGCAGAGCAAACCACAACCCTGGGACAGTTACACAACCCCTGCATTAATTCTGTGACTGTGAAGACACTCAGGAAGGGACAATTATCAGCCCCAAAGACCCCACATGCTGAGAGCAGAGACAGACTGTGAGGAAGGGGAGGAACCAGGGAAAATTCCTCTAGTAGGCAGCAAGTATCCTCATGGAAAAGCACATCCAGGGCAGGACAATGGGTGGATACAGTTTTTGGCTAAGTGGGGTGAAGGTGCAGCCACCCCATTGCAGGGGCAGCTACAACCCCACTCCCAGCTTCCTCTTCCCACAACTGGTAGAGACACATCATTTCCATCATCTCCTCTAAGCTCAGAGTCACATCCTCTCTCCTCTTTACCCCTCCCCTCCTGCTACTATTGCTTTTCATGCAGTCTCAGAAGTATGGAGGCTTCAAAGCTGCTCCTGGGCTACTTGTGAGCTGGGAACAGCAGCAGGTGTAGCAGCGAGATTGGTGGGGAGTAGATTTCCCCACCCCACTCTTCCCCCACAGAGCAGACAGAGATAAAGGGGAACCCTCTAACCCAGGCTGGGATAAAGCAGGAGCAGCAGCAGGTGGGGAGGGGAAGGTTGGGGAAGGGGATGTGCCGGAGCATGAAGGGGGAGAAGGGGGATTATTTGCCGTGGAGAGTCCCAGGCTGGATGCAATCTAAAAGGTGGATGCAGCCAGAGCTGACTCGAGCAGAGCGCAGGGCCTGGGGCAAATGAGCCCATGTGGGGCCCTGCCCCACTCTGATCCCACGACACGGGACCAAAGAAGCTGCCACCACCAGCATCAGTGGCGGGGGGGGGGAGCAAGCAGATGGACCCAGAACCACTGCTCCACCCAACTCCGTGCCACTGCTGCTCTGCCCCACTCTGCGGGGGGCCCCCAAAGCACAAGTCCCAGGGCAGTTGCCCCAATTTGCCCCACCCAGGGATGGCCCTGGATGCAGCCATGCCACGGCACACCCTCAAGATTAATCCCTGTGTAGGACTAGCCTAACCCTCCATCACACTGGAACCTCCCCCCACCCCACCCCACCCCCACTCCCAGAGATGGTGCTGGAGGGCTGGAGTGGGGCTCTATGATGGGGGAGAGATGCAAATCTAGTGCTGTGGAGGCTTCATAAATGCTGGCAGCTGCTGGCCCTACAGGGTTGGGGTGTATAAGGGGTGACCAGGTATCTGAGCCATCCCTGCAGCCCAGCATCATGCTCTCCTGGGGATACTTCCTCTTCCTCCTCCCCCTCCCCACCTTATCAGGTAAGTCCCTGGGACCCGCCACATTCCACAGCTCTGTGGAGCCCAGGGAGCAACATAAAATCCTCACTTGATGTAAAAGCCGATGGAAATCAGCAGCGAATGCCCCCTTGGCTCCGTGGGCTTTAGCAAGCCTGCCAGGACAGAACCCTGAATCATTCTCTTTTCTCCCCAGGTGCCCAGTCCCAGGTGCAGCTGGTGGAGACTGGAGGGGATGTAAGGAAGCCTGGAGACTCTCTGCGCCTCTCCTGAAAAGCCTCTGGGTTCACCTTCAGCAATTACTGGCTGGGCTGGGTCCGTCAGGCTCCCGGGAAGGGCCTTGAATGGATCTCTGCCATTGACACCTCTGGCAGCAGCACCTATTACATCCCTGGAGTGAGTGGGCGCTTCACCATCTCCAGGGACAATGCCAGGGCCCTGCTGCACCTGGACATGAGTGACCTGAGGCCCGAGGACACCGGCCGATATCACTGCGAGAGACTCACTGTGCGGGAAGCCCAGGCAAAAACCTTTCTCTGAGCAGGGCCCATGCAGAGGCACCAGCTTGTGCAGCCCCTCTAGAGCTGAGCTCTGGAGTCCCCTCCTGAGCTCCCCACCATCCCCACCCTCAGAAAGTACAAACCAGATCCAGTGATCTCACACAGGCACCAGGACCTTTCTCCCAGTTACTTCAAAGGCAAAGACCCCCCCAAAGTCTCCTCTTGGTCTTCTTCATTGTGGAAAAAAGCCTGTTATAGTGTGTGCACCTGGGAAACCACCCAAGCACTTGCCTGGGTGGGCTCCCCCTCTCCTGGCTACTCCTTGAGCTCTTGGGGGGCACACCATCACAGCCTGAAATCCCAGATGATCAATGGATCCACAGTCAGGGCAGCACAGAGCCAAGGGCTCTCCACTACCTCCCAAAGCACAGGAAACAGCCCTCATTGCCCATCCTGGCCCACAGTAAAGACAGGGGATGCAGAAGGAAATGCCTGGGTGCCCCCCCCATCTTTTTTTTTTTCTTTTTAATATATCATATCTGGGGCCCAGTCACCCAAATCAGTTCCAGCTACCATTGACTGAGCCGATTTCAATCATTCAACTCCATGTGGCACTACCACCGGCAAGTCTCCTCCCTCCCAGACTCCGCAGCCCGCAGCTTCAGATACTCCTAAATCCATGGCTTGCAACCTACATACAAGCCCCAAGACCAGAGGCCTTGGAGTTCAGATACCACCTAGTCTCTCTTGCCCCCAGCCAAAAGCCTGAAGGAGTAAGCTAGAAGGAAAGCCTGCAAGCAATTCCCCATCACCATAAATAGTGTAGCCAAGATCCTCCTATTGGAAGGCTTTAGTACTCTCACAGGATAGCCTGCCCTCAGTGCACGCACAGGTCTCCACCCAGACCTACACAAAGTCATTCAAGGCCATGAAGGAGATCCTAATGCAAAACCAACACCTGGTGATGTATAGGGATCAGGGGTGATGCATAGGGGTGATGCATGTGGGTGCACATGCACCCCCTGAGCATGGCGGTGCACCCCCTACAAAAAGGCACCATGCCTATGGGTGGTCGCCACTCACCACCTTGCCACCGACAGCATCAGTGGGTGGCATGCAATTCCCATTGGTTGCCACCCACTGATGGGTTGGCACTTGCCACACACCGGCCCCCCACTGCCCCCCGCCAGCGGCAGCACTGGCAGCATCTGCTAGAGATCTCCCGCTTACCACCACCATGCTCCCACCACCTCCGCCATGCTTCTGCCGCCACCACCGCAGCTGTGTCCCCCTAAATGCCAGGGGCATGCATCATTCATGCCTGGGATGACCCCTACACACCCCTGCACACACACCTCATTGGCACGGCACTGAAGGGCACAGTACCAGCCACTGGCCCAGACACATCAAGGCAGCTGCCAGCTCCAGCAAGGAGAATAAACCCCACCAGGGACCAGAGGGGCACAGAGAGACCCCAGCCTCCAGCCCAAGGGTGCCTGGCTCCCAGGGGAGATTTCTCTACAAGGCTTCAGGTCTGAGGCCCCAACCTGGAGCCCAGGGCAAGGAGTGGAGACATCTCACCTCCCACTTCAGACTTCTCCTGCCACGGCTTCTCCCAGCTGCAGGGCAGGAGCCTGCACAGAGCAGCCTCCTGATGCAGTCCCCAGGCTCCCTAAGCTCAGCCTCCTGGAGCAGCTGGGGCTGGTGGGCAGGGGACTGCAGCTCTGGGAGATAATTAGTCTCCCATTAACTCTTTCCAGCCTTCTGCCAGGGCTTCATCAGGGTTACCCACAGAATGAAGGACATTGTCCTCTTGGTCTCCCCCTCCAGGGGACTTTCATGGTTCGGGGCCCAGGGTCCTTGTCCTCCAGTGCCCCAAACCAGCCCATGGAAGTACAGCTGGCCTCCCAGGTGACCCACTGGGGCCTGATCTGGTGCAATCTGCAGAGGATGCCTGTGTAGAGAAATCCCATCCCAGTCTCTTCACTGTCTCTTTCACTAGTTGTTTTTTTTTTCCCTCTGTCATTGCCTCCATACCTGTCAGGCCACCTGTCTGTCACTCTGGTGGCCCCAGCATTCAAAGGAAGGGGTTGGGGTGGGGGGTGGAGGAATCCTGTTCCAGCCTCCTCCTTGCCCTGGGGCTAATCTGTTTCCCCCTCTCCTCTTGCTCATGTGTCTATCACTCAGCTTGCTAAGCAACCCTCTCTGCCTGCTTGCCTGAGGAGGACAGGTAAGAAGGTGTGGATTTAACTGCTCTATTTTTGGAAGCACTGACCTCATGGCAGAGGGGTAGGGGCTTGAGCCATGTCACACACTTAGGTGGCCAGTGATGTTTTTTAAATTGGTTGGTCAGACTCAAACAACACCTGCCCTGATTAAGTCTGGAAGATGAAGTCAGAAAGGTTATTTAAGAGTCCCTTCTTCCTGGAGGAGGGGGAGCCATATTGGGGAACGTGGAGTAAGCACACAGCCTCTGGAGATCTTTTAGGGTCCAGATGAACGTGTGAATAACTTACCTGAAACTTGTCTAGAAACATAGCGTAATGTAGAAGCATTACAAAAGGCTACCTAGCTGTACTGTTTGCTCTTGGATTTTCGTTTGATACTTCTTTAACCTGTACCCTTCCCCAAGCCTACCCTCTTTAACCAATAAAGCTCTCCACTATAACAAGCATGGTGGACTTGCTGGGAGAGGAATCGAGGCATGCCTTTAGGATCCTTATGCTCGGCTGACTAAAGGAGGCGACTATCTATGCTTCAGGATTAAGGAAGCACCCCAAGGTCTCGCAGTGGGTCTAGCACTCTCAAGGTCTACAAGGCCCGTGTACCCCAGGGGGCACAGGTCCTGGATAAAGATGGCCGGGACTCAGACACCCTCTGAGCTGAGGTCTTCACGTGGGTCTCCATGGTTCGGCCTCCCCGAGAGCCCTTTCTTGGGCAGTCTATCACCCAGACCTTGGGATACTTGGAAACCTCCTTTGTCAACATCTGTCCCTGACCCGGGTCTTTTTCCTAGAGACTTGGGACTCCCACTCCATCAGCACCTGCTGCACAGGCCTCAGCAGAGTGGCGAGATGCTGGGGGGTGTGGAGGTGGAAGAGCTGCGAATGCGTCATTATTGATGCCAGAATGAACATGGTCCAACAGTGTGGGGACACGGTCAAGAAGGCCAACCACACCTTGTCAGGCATCCACAGATGCATCTCGAACAGGTCCAAGGAAGTGATCCTCCCCCTCTATGCAACACTGGTCAGGCCACAGTTGGAGTACTGTGTCCAGTTCTGGGCGCCGCACTTCAGGAGGGATGAGGACAACATGGAGAGGATCCAGAGGAGGACCACCCGCATGATCCGGGGGCAGCAGGGCAGACCCTACGAGGAGAGGCTACGGGACCTGAACCTGTTCAGCCTCAACAAGAGAAGGCTGAGGGGGATCTAGTGGCTGTTTACAAACTAGGCAGAGGGGACCAGCAGCATTGGGGGAGTCCCTGTTCCCCCGAGCACTCCCAGGAGTGACTAGAAATAACGGTCACAAGCTGGCAGAAGGTAGATTTAGACTAGACATCAGGAGGCGCTACTTCACAGTTAGGGCAGCTTGGATCTGGAACCAACTTCCAGGAGAAGTGGTGCTGGCTCCTACCCTGGGGGTCTTTAAGAGGAGGTTAGATGAACACCTTGCTGGGGTCATTTGACCCCAGTGCTGTTTTCTGCCATGGCAGGGGGTCGGACTTGATGATCTGCTCAGGTCCCTTCTGACCCTACCAACTACGAAACTATGAAGAGGGCACCAACAGGCACTGCCCAGCCGGGGCAGCATGGAATGAAGCAATGAGTGACACTTTTTTGGGGGGGGGGGAGGGGGATGGGCAGGGGAAGGGTGGCTGCCACTGCTGTGTGCCCTCCCAGCAAGTGTGGGAGCTGGGAGGCACGTGTCCCCTGGATCTGTGTGTGGGGCAAGGGTGGGCTGCCACTGCAGGCTTTGCCCCAGGTGCAAAACTTCAGTGCTTTAGCACTGCCTGACTTACCTGGGCACGCCATTCCCTGTCAGGTGGCACCTAGTGGAGAGGAATCTGCAGTGGCTACGCTCTTCTTCCCCGTAATCTGTGTCAGGGACCTTCCCCCTGCCAATCTGCAGCACCTGAAGCAGCTCACACAGGAGCAGGAACCTGGATTTAAGCAAAAACCCTGGGGCAGGAGGGAGAAAGGGAGGGAGGTAGGGGAGTGGAGGGGGCTGTTTGCAAACCCATAGGAGAAATGGAGAGGGTGGAGGCATGAGGCAGGAAGGATAGGCTTCCTGGGCAGCCCTGGGCAGGGCTGTGGGTGCCAGGGGCAGCAGTGATGCAAATCCCAGGCCCGGGCTCCCTGATTAAATCCCAGCTCCTGCAGGGCTGCACCACCAGTCCCAGTTCGGGAAGAACTGGCACTGCTGGGGCCGGTTTCCCTCTCTGCACATGATGGCTTTGCTGTGGCTTTTTCCATCATCTCTCTCCCTCCTCATCCCAGATTGATTCCCCCTGGGGAATGCTCCAACCCTCTGCCTGCTTGATCCCTGCTCAGAAGCTGGGCTGTCAGGTGTCTTCAACCCACAGTCCAGCTGGGGAACAGAAAATAACTTATATTAACATTCCCTTTATATTTCCAGGTGTCCTCTCTCAGATCCAGCTGGTCCAGATAGGTGCTGGATTCAGGAAGCCTAGAGAGACCCTCACCCTTACCTGCACTATCAGTGGAGACCCCATCTTTTAGGAGTTCAGTCAGGACTGGATCTGGCAGACTGCTCAGAAAGACCTGGAGGGAATTGGAAAGGGATGGATCCAGTTTGGCAGCTCCAATGCCCAGCAATCGAGGGTAGAAGCTGCATGCTCCAAACCTGAAGTTGTTTGGCATGTTCAAACCTTCAGCCATAATATTGGGCATGGGGTGTTGGAAAGAGGAGAGATGGGGAGAAATGGGTTGGGTGGGGATGTCAGCAAAGACCCGGCACAGTCATAACGAGGGGCAGGGCTTATTGGCTCTAAAGCTATATGCAGGGAGCTACAACTACTTTTCAAAGTAGAAGCATTTCACAGAGTCCAGGTCTCTGCAAGCCTGGCCTAACACGTTTTCATACTGGGGAACTTTTCCCAGGCACCCGCAGTTAGTGGGCAGTGGCCATGTAGGGGGAGGACAGTCCTGTTCCCAGTTGATCTGACTGGAATAGCAGAAAGGAGACAGAGACACTGAATGCATGAGAGTGGTGAGGGATATGTGATATGTAATGGACATAAGTGATGGACATGAAAAGCATGTCATGGTCAAGGAACCCAAGAGAAGGAAGAGGTTAAGATCACCAATAAGACCCCTGGTAAAGATAAGGCCTGTGGGATCTCCCTCTCACCTGCCCAGAAGATCTGTGGATCCCCAAAAAAGACCTTCCAAATGCCAAGCTGATAGAAGACATTCTGCCCTCGGGATTATGCAAGATCCATGCAAGGCTTCCTTCTGTCTTTTTACTTAAGGAGTTGCATTTTAAGTTAGACTAAGTTGTGTGTGTTGCCAATGTGTCTTACTGGGCTGTGTCTTAGCTTAGGTTAAGTTTGTCTATTATTCTTTTGCCTTATACTTGAAATTACATATTGCTGTACTCAGTAACGTTGTCTTCAGAGGGCAGACTATTCTTTCCCAAGAGTTTTATGACTTCAATGCCACTTCCTAAAGTCTAATATCAAATATAGTAACCGAAAGACAGACAGACCCTGCCCCAGGGATGCAGAGTGTCTCCTAGAGGGGGATGCAAATGGGAGATGCAAACAGGGCTGCCATGTCTGTGTTAATAACTCTCTCAATCATCTCCAGGCTCTACTCACAAGGCCTTGGGCAGGACCAGCCAGTCTTTGGAGATCTCACTGCCAACCCCACAGGGAAACACGATGCTGTGGATCCAGTTGTTTCACATTGCAGCAGCACTGGAAGGTATTTCCTCCCCCCAGCCTGGATTCTTGATGTGGAGTCTAGGGTTGCTAAAAAGTCCTTTGTCCTTGGCTTAATGCAGGGCCGTGGGCAAGGCTCACCACATCACTAGGTCCTGCATTTCTCACCAACTTTTATTTGCTCCTTCATGTGGTTTATGGTTTGGGCTTGCGCACTAATTACTCTCTATTCTTCCCTCCCAGGTGCCCTCTCCCAGGTGGTTCTCACCCAATCGGGGCAGCCATGAAGAAGCTGGAGAGTCCCACACATTGCAATGTGCCACCAGTGGGTTCACCCTCAGTGACTATGGGATGAACTGGGTCAGGCAGGCACCTGGAAAGGGGCTGGAGTGGCTGATCTATTTTTACAGCACCAGCTACAATTTTTATGCCTCCTCCATCAAGGGGCGATTCACAGCCTCCAAGGACAGTTCCACCTTCTACCTACAAATGAGCAGCCTGGAAGCTAGTGACACAGCTGTGTATTACTGTGCAAGATACACAGGGATGGGAAGTGAAAGGGAGCTCAGACAAAAACCCTTTGCTGCAATAGCAGATGGCCTGCCGTGCTGAGGGAGCTCCAGAGCCACAGGCTGCAGGGGACACAGTGCTAGGAGAAGCACACAGACAGCAGGAGCAGAAGACAGACCCTTGGCATGTTATACCTCCTCAGGCTGTTCACAGGTCAGAGAGATCTGCATTCACACCTCCTGTGATGCTGAGGTCCTCAGACACTAGCAGGGGAAGAGTTGTTATACTGCCACTGAAAGGGTGAACATCACGATGGTAAGTGCAAAGGCTGGCATGAGCTTTTTTTACACATGGGAACAACAGTCCTAGGTGCATGTATTTAAAGAACAAAGATGGCCCCTTATAGGAATGCCCAACTGGCTGCACCAAGTTTGTGCACAGGGAAATGCACATGCAGGTCTGTTTGGAAGAAGCACAGAGTTTAAATGAAACCAATGTGGAAACAAAGAGCCTCACACAAACTCCCCTCACATATGAACCTCGATATAGAACACAAGGACACATGCATGTGCACACACATGCACACAGTCATACAAGTAGTTGAACACCCCTTCCTGATCCCCTCCTATCTGAAGTCTTCCGAGATGTTCCTCCATGGGCAAACACTGCTCTTTGTGACACGGGGATGAAGGCAAAGTTAAAGCCCTGAACTCCAGAAGATCCCTGCACCTATTAACATAGCAGCTGGGAGCAAAGCTGAGGACAGCACCAAGAACAGCTTCTGACACAGAATCACCTTCTTATGCCTGCGTGACACTGACCCCAAGGCTGCAGGGCCCTCTGAAATACTTCCCCATCATTGCCAAGCACTGGCCTAGGAGCCAGGAGACTTGACTACAGTTACCTAGGCAGGCAGTGCAGAGTGTCCATGTCACTTCACCACTCTGTGTCTCTGCTTTCTGATGCCTAAAATAGGAGCAGACAAGGACCCATGACCTTCAGAGACAGCACTGGTTTCTAATGATGTGACCAACAAGAAGCCTGAGCACATGACTGTGCTCTGCTGCAAGATGCACACCATGTGGAGCCCTGCAGCTGACTTGATGCAAAACCTCTCCCTGGACTCCTAAGAGAAGGTGCTCATTGCTGGTACAGCCCAGCCCCAGCTGGCAGGCAGCAGGCAGATGGGAGCAGCAGGGAGAAAAGGCCTGGGAGGATCACAAACAAGCCCATCCCCATGTTTTCAGTGTTTGCTGCTGGCAGCGCTGCACCCAGGGATTTCTCTGCTCTGGGATGCATCAGTTGGAGGCTGAAGTGACCTGAACCAGGAATGCCCACTGAAGCAGAGTCCTGTAGACCCCTAAGACATAGGCAGACATGTGGACAGCAAAGGGCAGGTGTTGCTAAAGCCTCTCTAACCCCTTTAATCTATTCTCTCCATCCCTGCTATCATGAACAACTCGTGCCCCCAACAGCTGGCGGGGCACGGCAATGGCAGGAGCGCAGCATCAGTAAGCACAGAGCTCCCACAGATGCCGCCAGCAAGCACCGCCAGCAGTGCCCTTGCACCCATGGGCACCCCCTATGTGTCACCCCTGCATGCTATCACCCTAAATTTAATAAAGAAGTCACCAAAATTTTCACTTCCCTGCCTTCCCCTTGGAAAGAAACATGGAAAACAAAAAGGCTGGGCTATCTTCAGTGTTCACGGCTTTTGGGGGCTGTGTTCTCTCTGCCTGCGAGACAGACTGCCAGACATGGCCATGAGACAGTGTCTGTCAGCAGGATGTGCAGATCTCAGCCTAACTTTGCTCCAGTGAACTTGGTCCTGCTACACCAGCCAGGCACCTTCCCCTATTACACTGCCCCTGCATCACTCTCCCAGTCTGCAGCCTCCCTTCCTACCTGGGCTGCAGCCTCCCCCAACAGCTGGCTCAGGTTCCCAGCTTGGCCACAGCTGGAGGAAGCAAGAAGGGCCCCTTTAACCCTTCCCTGGGTGTTGCCCTGTGGTGTGGACATCCCTCCCTGCCAGCTTCAGACACCAGTCCTATTCCTGTGCTGACCACTGCACAGTGACACAGCATAGCAGGAGCTGTGGACAAAGCAGCTGAGTCCACATGGAGCTTCACCCTCACTGTACAGAGCGGCAGACATCCCTTCTGAGACTGCACACAGGGCTCAGACCCTCCACCTATCCCTTGCCTGTCCCTGGGGGCACCTACCCAGCCCTCCTGTGCTTGGCTGGAACAGCAGGGCCCTCAGCTCAGGGATTGCAGCCTCCTCTTAGGGGCACAGGGGAAGCAGGATGACACGGCTTTCACACTGATCCCAGCCTCATGCCCTTCACTGATATCCTGCGCAGGCATAATCAAGGGCAGCCAAGTCTGGACCACTGTTCACGCCTTGCAGGAATCAAAGTCTCCTGGCACTGACCTTGGGGCTGACCATTCGCAAAGGAAAACAGAGTTGAGGTCACGCACACGCAAATATACACACAAACACTTCTACTACTGGCAGATCAATGAGGGAAGATTCAGTCTTCCTAGGGCAGCTCCAAGCACATATTATATTAATAGATGAAAGCAGGGAGACAAAGGATACTGCTGGTGTCACCACATGAAACAAAATGACCATTACCTGCAGGTGTTCATGGGAATCCCCAGCTGCATCATCAGCCTCATCCCTCTGATGCAGGAGCACAGCAGCTCAATACACCAGAAACCCTGAACCCAGCATCTGGACATCCCTCTTCATGGACACAAGTCTGCAGGACCTTCCACCCTGAGGCCATCCACCAGCACCAGTCTTTTCTGCTGCACCAGGCCCGAGGCACTTACAGGGAAGAGGTCACTCTGTGCCCAGACAGCCTAACCCTTACACACAGACAGCAATGGGGGAAAAGCCCACAGATGTCATGACATAGTAAAGCAGGAGCAGGAGGCAGGGTGCCATCATCAGGGCCTGGAACCTATTATCTACTCTGCGCCAGCCAAGCCTGGCACCTGAGAGCAGCTCCAGGCTGCCTCTCTCATGGGCAAGGGCCAGCTGCAGCAGGAAGAGCTCTTGTACTTGCCACCCCCCTGGATCTGCATGGACAGGACCCTTCCAGAAACTCCCAGGACTCATAGATTCACAGACATTAGGTCTGGAAGGGACCTCGGAAGATCACCAAGTCCAGCCCTCTGCCCCAGGAGCAGGAAGTCAGCTGGAGTCATAGGATCCCAGCAAGATAAACATCCAAATCTCTCTTGAAGGTGTTCAGAGTAGGTGCTTGAACCACCTCCGGCAGCAGTCTATTCCAAACCTTGGGGGCTCGGACAGTAAAGAAGTTCTTCCCTATGTCCAGCCTGAAACGGTCATGGAGGAGTTTGTAACCATTCGACCTTGTCATCCTTTGGGATGCTCTGCTGAACAGACGTTCCCCCAGATCAACTTATATGTGGCCACCAAATCACCCCTGTGCTTCTCTTGTAGTTACTGAAGGGGAACCCAGAGACTTTACATCATGCACTGGGTCCAACAGGCTCCTGTGAAGGGGCTGGAATGGGTGGCTGAAGTCAGAAAATAAACTGGGTCAAAACAGTAGTACTCCAAGGCTGTGGAGGGGCAGTTCACCATCTCCCGAGACAACTCTGTGAACTCTGCTTATCTGCAAATGAGCAGCCTGAAGCCTGAGGACATAGCCATGTATTACTGTGCAGAGAGACAGAGAGGAAACGGGGTTGAGCTCAGACAAAAACCTCCCCTGCAGGGACTGAGAATGGCATTTGCAGAGGCTGTGCTCATGCTGCCTTGCCATGACCCAGATGCATGTACACACACGCACTCACGTGCACACACAGACACACACACACACCTCCCCTGCCAAGCCCTCACCCCCTGGTAAGAGGGTGCTGACACAGGGGCAGAGAGGACCACTGAGCCTTCCTGGGTGCTTCAGGGGAGCAAGTGCATCCTCCTTACTCTCTGGAACAGCTCTGTCCCTCTCTCATGAAGCTCAGCAGTAAAGATGACCCCTAGGCAAGAACCATGGGAACACTAGCCCCACATGTGGGTTTGGCCTAGCAGGGGGCATCCATATTCCAGAAGGGACTTTCCCTTCTGCCACCCGGGTGTAATATTAACCCCTGGGCAAGGGGCCCAGCACTGAGGTGTAAGGATTGACAATCCCAGCTCAAATTCCAGGAAGGGGATACTAAGCTTACTCAAGGCAGCAGACAAACGTCTGTGTGTTGGCCTCAGACCCCACTGCATCATGTGCTGGAAAGCAGAAGAGCTGCTCTTCTGCTTCACACACCAAGGATGCTCATGGCATGAAGAGGAGCCCTGCCCCTAAGCCACCACCACAGGGTATGGAGCACCCCAGCCTGGCTGTTCTTATCCCCCAGAGGAACCCACATGCGAATCGCTGCCAAGGGGGTCCTGGGTAAATACAGCCCCCGAGTCCAGGAGCCTCAGTCTACCAGCCCCAGCCCTGCCCACTGGGGACTTTGCCTTAAAATCATACAGCCATCAAAAATTAGGGTTGGAAGGGACCTCTGGAGGTCATTTAGTCCAACCACCTGCTCAAAGCCGGACCAGTCCCAACTAGTTCATCCCAGCCAAAGCTTAGTCTAGTGGGTTTTGAAAACCTCCAAAGATGGAGCTTCCACCACCCTCTGGGTAATTTTTTCCCAGTGTTTTGCTACCCTCCTAGTAAGAAAATTCTTCCCGATATCTAACCTAAACTTCCTTTGCTGCAACTTAAGCTCATTGCTCCTTGTTCTGTCATCTGCCACCACTGAGAACAGTCCAGGTCCATCCTCTTTCAAACCCCACTTCAGTTAGTTGAAGGCTGCTAAGTCCCCTCTCAATCTCCTCTTTTCTAGACTAAATAAACCCAGTTCCCTCAGTCTTTCCACATAAGTCATATCCCCCAGTCCCCTCACCATTTTTATCACTTTCCACTGGACTCCCTCCAATTTGTCCACATCATTTCTGTAATGGGGAGCCCAAAACTGAATGCATCACTCCAGATGTGGCTTCAACAGTGCCCAGAGCAGAGTGCTAATCCACAGAGCATTGCAGCACTGCTGAGGTCCCAGCTCTGCACTCCGAGGAGACACAAAAACTCCTCAGCAGATGGATGCAGGGAAAACACCGCCAACAAACACCATGGAGATAACACACAGGAGAGAATTAGGCTCAGCCTGATGAATCTAGGGCCTCCTCTCCTCCCAGGGCCACACGGAGAACAAAACCCTGTTCTCTTCTACACTGGCCTGTTTGGGGACATTCTCCTTTTGACTTCTTTGACATGATACATCTGAGCTAACTGGGATCCTAACTCTGGTGGGCTGTTTTGGCAATCCAGCACTCACAAAGAACTATTTTACTTCTCCACATGCACTACAATTGTTGGGACTTTCTTTCCTACAAATCTATTTTTTTCTGAGATGTTTCAAAGCTTTTAAAGCGGTTTCTTGCACAATTCCCATAGTCTATGATGGATTTGGAGTGTCTGAATCCCTTGCGCAGCATCAGCAATGCTTCCCAGTTCTGAGCTCCCGGCTCTGGCTCAAGGGACACGTCTCTTTAGCACAGACCCCCCCAGTTCAGGCAAGAATCAAATGCTCTCATCTCTTATCCCCTTCACAGGAAGCTGTATGTAAATCCTGCCTAGGAGCTCCTGGGTAAATACAGCCCCAGGGTCCTGCAGCCTCAGTCCCTGCCCAGCCCCACTCTGCCCACTCCTGCCTGCTGGGGTGTCTCCTCCATGCCATGGCATTAGGAATGGAATCACTCCTGTTTCTCCTGATCCTGGTTTCTGCCCCCACCTGTGAGTGTCCAAGGGGCAGGGTGGAACAAGGGACAACACCAGGGATTGGCTTGATCAATAATGATTCCCTTGCTTTGTTTCTCTTTCTCTAGGTATCTTTTCTGAAATCCAGCTGGTTGAGTCTGGCCCAAGTGTGGTAAAACCTGGAGAGACCCTCACCCTGACATGTGCTGTCACTGGTTACACCATCACTAGTGGATATGCCTGGAGCTGGACCCGGCAACCTCCTGGGAAACAATTGGAGTGGATGGGGTATGGATATTACAGCAGCTCCCAGTGGAGCACAAGATACTCCTCCTCTTTGCAAAGTCGAATCACCATCTTTTTAGACTCTTCCAAGAACCAGTTCTCCCTGCAGCTGCTCTCGATGAGAGCTGCAGACACGGCCATGTATTACTGTGTCACGGGCAACACAGTGACACAGAGCAGAGCAGGGGCTGCACAAAAAGTGGAATCTCTTTCCCCACTAAAAGTCAGGGCCTTTCCTTGCTTTCTTTGTTTTTAGAAACTGTATGAGCCCATTGCCCATGAGGTGGGAATTCATGGATGGGGAAGGAGGGAGAAGTGCATGTGCTTTCCAGGGCTCTGCATAGGGAACTTGCACAAACTACCTGGTCAGGTAAAATTGAAACAGGTGCAGGGAGAGAAATCATGGCTGTTTCACTAATCACACATGTGGCGGGCCAGTAGGGGGAGCTCCTGCATTGAGCCTCCCACCTCACTACACCCGTCCACCTTCCGGACTCCATGCGTCTCTCCAGGGGCACCTAAGCCCTGGCAGACCCCCTTTCGAGCCCCACCGTGGAGTCTGGGGGTAATGTGTGCTGCCACCACGCCGAGAAGGGACTGTCTGGGGCCTGTGTCCTCAGGGAAACACAGGCCTAATAGTCTTATGGGTACTCAACCCAATACAAGAACTTGGGGGCACTTCCCCAAGACAGGGGACAAAAAGGATAGTCTCCCTTAGTCCACAGACCCAAGGGGCCTCCTAGGCATAATTAAACCCAGCCCTCAATAAGTCTCTTACACCAGTTACACAGGAGAACTGTATTGGTTACAGGGGGGAGGGTTAGAATAGGGTACAGGGTAGAGCAACATCAGAGAAATCCCATCGAGCAAACTCCTGTCGCTGGGTTAGACTTTGATCTCGTATCTGAGTTACTGCAAGCTATATATCTAGTCGGATCTCAATTAGCTTACTCACAAGTATCATCCAGAGGCTGTTGGAGATTCCCACCGGAGGCAGGCAGTTCCTTGATCGTGAGTTTTGAGAGAGAGAGAACAAGTTTCAGATGGTCCAGCTCTTCTTTGTTCCTTGGTATCCCTCATGGCTGCTGCTCCCCTCCTCCCAGGCAGTCCTTAATTTATATAGCCCTTGCGACCTCATTTACCTTGTCCAATGAAGGCCAGCACCTGTTGGCTGTCAGCCAACCAATTTGAAATACATCACTAGTTGCCGGGCAGACGCCAGGAAGGAAGCCCCTCACCCAGGTATGTGATGCCAGTCATGTAGGCAGAGGGAACAGGTTTCCCCCGCCCTCAGGAATGTATCCAGCTCAGGTTACCCAAAGAGATAGGGTAAAGGTGTGTATCCTCTGCTGGGCCCATCCTGATCACAACTGTCACAGAGCAGAGTTTTGGGGGGAGAAACAAAGGTGGCTTTCTGCCACAGAGCCACCCAGATACCATGTGAAGAATTGCTGCAGTACAAAAAAAAAATCCCCAAGAATCACACACCATTGATTATTATAACATACGGTCATACATGACATTATGATCCTTCCCTGGGACCTATACAAAAAATCCTCAACCAATTGCAACCCATACTAAAAGAAAACACAATTCTCAGACAGATCTTTCCAGAACCAGCCATCCTAGCATTTCAACAAGCGCCAAACTTCACCAACCTCATCCCCAGAAGCAACCTTCTATGGCCCAAAGCACACCGAATGGGTCTAGACCATGCCAGGATAAGAAATGTAAAACCTGCTACCATATCTCCACCACTCCCACAATAGCTACATCCCACAACAGAACCATCACCACACCTGCATCTCCAAACACATGATACATCTCAGTTCACTAAATGTCCTGATGGAAAATATGTAGGAAAAAACAAACAACAACTGCATACCAGAAAGAATCCACACCACAAATCTATCAAAGACAAGAATACCCAATTACCTGTGGGTGCACACTTCTCACCAGACGACCACTCCCTCTACAGTCAGCTGCATCTCCCTGCTGGACACAGAGCCCTGTCTGCCTCAGTTGCCCTGAGGCCCCTGTCATCCAGATCCAGCCCTGGTGACCCAAAAGGAAGATGTCAGAGCATCCTAGGGTACTTGATGATGACCCCTCTGAGTTCCTGGCAGAACAGAGCAGCTTCTGCAAGTAGATTTCTGCCCCCCTATACCCTTCAGTCCCAGCCCCACTGCTAAGGCCCACCAACCCCACATCTGTCTGACCTAGCCCCAGTCTGGCAGATTTCCCAGTGTGCCCCCTCCTTGTCTAGACCTGTCTGCTGGGGTGCAGGGGGAATCCAGCCTTTCCCACACACCAGGCAGGGGGGTTGTTTCTGTGCTACAGGGATACAGGCATGGAGTGCAGCCCCTCCCTGCCCTGGAGACCCTCAGTGTCTGGCTCCTGGGGGTGGTTTCACTCCAGGGAATCAGCTCTTAAACCCCAAGTGGAAGCCCAGGGAAACAAGTGCAGACACCTCTCCCCTGAGCTTCCTTTCCCAGGTGCAGAGCAAAAGTCTGCGGAAAGTAGGGAGCAATCTCCCCCTTTCCAGCCCCAGGCTGATCCTCCTGGAGCAGCTGGGGCTGATCACAGCTCACTGAATCTCTGGGAGGGAATTAGGTCTCCCATTAACCCTTGCTAGCCTGATTACGTATATGCATGGGAGAGTAGAAGGCACTACCTCAGCCTCTGCAGAGCCCACATCCTGGCTCTGAAAACACCCCTGCAGGTCCCTGGGAGATGCTAGCTCCCCACCACCACCACCACCCATAGAGCTCTGCAGGGAGACAGCGTACCCTAGTCTCCCTCCCCTGGAAGCATCATATATCACTATGCCAGGGACACAGGGCAAGGCAGGGGCTGCACCCAAAGAGAAAGCAGGTTGTACATAGCTCTCTCAGGGTTATCCCAGCCTCCAGTCCTGTACTGACTCCCTGCTCAGTAGCCACCAAAGGCAAGAGCTGATCCCAGTGCAGGACCCAACCCCCAGAGCTCAGACTGCCCCTCCAGCCCTGTCTGGCTTTGACTGCAGGGAGAGTTCCCTGAGCTCCCTGGGTGCAGGTCTCATGACACTAACCCTCCTGGGAAAGGCCTGGGATGGGAGAGACACCCAGAGCAAGAGCCATGAAGCCTGAAAATACCCCAGGATGGGCTGGGCACCGAGATCTGGTGCGGGAGGTTGGCCACTGTGGACAGGGCGAGCTGAGGGAGGGACAAACTGCTGCAGGGATCTTGCGGGGGGGCAGAGTACTGAGTGTGGGAGGCTGCAAGAGCCCAGCCACCCATCACATGAATGAGGGAAGCAAGCAGAGCCCAGAGGTGAGCAGAGCCCTGAGTCTGATTAAAGGGGAAGCACCTGGGGCTGGGAGTTGGTGAGTGGGCATATAGCCCTCTCCCCTTGGAGTGGACCCTCGCATGGAAGACCCTGAGGGGAGTCCAGCCTGAGCTAGCAAGGGTGCAGCTGAGGGCAACAGGAGGGGGTCCTGCTAGAGAAGCCTTAATTCTGAGTGTCAGAGAGGGCCATAGGAGTGAACAACCAGGAAAGCAGACCCACTAGCCCTGTCTGAAGGGCATAAAGGGGTGTTGTGGGGAGGAGGTTGTCTATGTAGTACAGGAGGCCGAGCAAGGGCACCAGCCATCACCAGTACAGCCCAGGGCTACCGAGGGAGCTCCCATCACACCCACACCTCACTGATTACGCTTGCCTGAACTAAGGTGACTTCAAGGCAACAGTAGTCAAGTGAAAGACTTTATTCTGGGTATCTACAACAGACCTACAGGGCTTGTATATTTTCTTTTAAGAGGGCATGTCCCCGTTTTGTTTCTTTTAGGTTTTGGATAAATGTAAGTCTGCCTTCCTGTATGGGGAATAGACCTAAAGTCACTCTACCAGGGGTGTGGTCACCTGCCTATATGTGCACATATGTTGTTACACAGTTATATACAAGTGTTGAGTTCATTAGTGCTATTCCATAAGTTAATTGAGTTATAAATTAAACCTTAGAATAGATAGCAGTGTATGTACATGAATAGAAATACATGCACATATGTATATAAATATCTCAACATAAGTTTATGTGTCTATATTGTAAATAATAAATATTATAAACAGTTACCTGTTCTATCAAAGTGCTGTTACAGAAGATATCCCCATACTGGGATCCTGAGGTTCCTCATTAGCCCAAATGAGTCTAAGGGGCAAGTCCAGCTGGTGTGCCAGGCTTCCACAAACTGCCACTGGCAGTGGTTAGCACCCACAGGGGCGTGCTACATACACATGGGGTTAAACACAAACTAGTAAAAAGTAATTCTTAGTTTTTATCCCCATGTGGATGAAAAGGCAGCAGATGGACACAAGTCCTCATACTCATCCCAGCTCAGCCCCTCTCTTGCTCCAGTGTCCTGACCTGATCATTTCACTGTGAATTCATCCTGGTCTCTGAGCCAGTACCAGACCCTGCACTAAAGACCTTACCCTGCAACCTGGACAAGTCTGTCTGGATCCTGCTGCACCTGCAGCCCAGGCTGCTCCCCAGGCTTGGCTTTTCCTGCTCTGATGTTCCCCATCTTCCTCTGACAGGCCCCTCCATGGGCTCCCCAGGACACAGGGCTCAGCAGAAGGAGCAGCCCCAGGTGGGCCACAGAAGGGGGAGAACTCAGCACTGCCCCAGTGCATCTCCCCAGAGCCTCTGGGTCAGGAAGGACCAGGAGATGGGAGATCCAGCTCTGTGACCTGCATATAGGCTAGGGCAATCACCTGTCCAGCAGAGAGGCAGGATTGCAGGGGTTTGGCTTGGGCATGGTGCCCTGTGCAGGAGCCAGTCCAATGTGCAGCTGGGGGAGTGTCACAGCAGGGTCCTGCAGGAGGGCCGTGATCTCCTTAAGGCCCTCTCTCCGTGCCAATTCGGCCCAAGGGCACTCTTTATTCTCGCCCGCCACGTCTTTGATGTTCAGTAAATATGTTGGGAGGCTGCCTTACGTCTCCTAGGCACGGATCGCTGGGACTTCCCTGGTGGGGTCCAGGAGAACATGGGGACGGGTCTCCCGGTACACTGGGTGTGTTCCAGGCACCCTAGCCTTATGGGCTGCGCGTGGCTCCTACCAACCCCTAATACCACAACCCAAGCCTCGCAGATGTGATAGACAATGGTGTATCTCTCTATACGTACACTGCCCCCTTCTCTGGGGCCTTCTCTATTGCTGCCCCCTTCTCTGGGGCCTTCTCTCATAAGGTGCTCCCCTCTTTGGGGCTCACCGTGCCCACCTTGGGCTTCCTAAAATGCTGCCCACTTCTCTGGGGCCTTTTCTAGCGCTGCCCCTCTTCTCTGGGTCCTCCTCTACAAGTGTTGTCCCACTCAGGGACCCTTGCCCGCTTTGGGACTCTATAATCGAGCCTCCGGTCTTTCAGGCCCACCACGCTGCTTCCCTTTTTCTGGACGCTGTACTGCTATCCCCTTTTCCTGGGGGTCCACCGCAGCACCCTGCCCTTCTCTTGGGTTTTCTGCAGTGCTAGCCTGTTACCGGGCTCATCATGCCCCTATTGGGCTTCTCACATATTGCCCCTCTCGGGCTCGTTGCGCCCACCTTGGGCTTCATAATAGTGCCACCCCCTCTCTGGGGCTCACTGCGCCCACGCTGGGCTCCCTAATAGTGTCGCCCCCTCTTTGGGGCTCGCTGTGCCCATGCTGGGCTTCTCTAAAGTGTGCTCCCCTGTCCTGGGGCTCACCACGCCCACACTCGGGCTTCCTAGTAGTGCCCCCCTCCTGGGGCTCATCAGGCCCGCACTGGGGCTTCTCCAAATGCCCCTTTCTGGGGCTGAGGTCTACGCACCCAGTAAGTTGCACCCTTACTGGCGCCAGGGTCCTCACACCCTCTTGTGAGTCCCTGATGAGGTCTCCTCCAACCCCTTATAGCCTCCCCCAAACCACCGGTGTAATACAAACACTAAAGCAAATATAAGCCTCCTGGCTATAACCAAAACCTAAGGCACTGGGCCATAACATAAGCCTCCTGGCTGTAATTCAACACCATTGCTCCAGCCTCTGGTGCTCTCACGAGCTATACTTGCAATCAGGGTTTTCCCTATATCCCAACTGACAGCGCTCCTGCCTCTCCAGCTGCTAGCAGGGAACTGCTAGCCTAGCTTCAGCCCTGGGCTTTATAAGGGCCAGGCCCTGCCTCCTACAGGCAGCTGATTCTCATTAGTTGCCCCCCCCTGCAACCCCCACCTGTACTCCCTAATCACCACTAGGGCTCCTTATGCACTGCGAGAGCTTCTCCTCTGGAAGTTTTTGGAGGGATCACTATTCCCAAGGGCTGGGGTGGCGGGGACTACAGGAGAGAGGCAAAGCGGGAGAGAAAGGGGTTGTTTGCAAAGTGGAGGGGGAGGGAGGGTGGAGGCAGGAGGGTGGAGCCATGGCAGAAGGGACAGGCCTCCTGGGAGCCCTGGGCAGGGCTCAGAGCACCAGGTGCAGCAGCGATGCAAATCCCAGCCCAGATCCCTGGTTAACTTCTGACCCCTGCAAGGCTCCCTCACCAGCTGACAGGGAGGACACTGGGGTCCTGGGGAGATGCGCTCTCTCTCTCTCATCCCGTGATGGCATCACTGCTGCGGATCCTCTCCTTTCTTTCCCTCTTCACCCCAGGTCAGTATCTTGGGGAGACGTTCTCTATAATCAGTCCTGACTGTTGATGTCTCTGTGCCTGCAGTTTCAGGGGCTCTCACTCCAATATGAAGGATGAGTAACAATGGATTTCATTCTTAGCATTTCCCTGTTCCCAGGTGTCCTGTCTCAGATCCAGATGGTCCAGTCTGGCCCAGGGGTGCTGAAGCCTGGAGAGACCCTCACCCTGACCTGTGCTGTCACTGGAGAATCCATCACTACAAGCAGCACATACTGGGAGTGGATCTTGCAGTCTCAGTCAGCAGGACTGAAGTGGATGGGGCAGATTAGCTTTCTTGGTGACACAACCTACAACTCAGCTTTGCAGAGCCGATTCTCCATGTCCAGAGACACTGCCAAGAACCAGTTCTCCCTGGAGTTGCGTTCCTTGACAGCTGCAGACACTGCCACATATTACTGTGCCAAATGCACAGTGACACAGAGTAGGAGAGAGGCTGCACAAAAAGGGGAAGCAGGTCTAAAACAGACGGCAGTGTCAAATGCTCCTCTGAGAAGGGAGAGTGACTGTAAGAACAAGAGTCAAAGGACCAAAGCCTGGAGAAACCCCTACCCTGCCTCCAGGAGGAAATGGTCCCCTTTCCCAAAGTACTGCCTATGCCAAAGAACCAGCTGGTCCTGCTAGGCCATAGGAAGAGGCTAGGAATCACCAAACTTGTCACAGGGGCACATTAGACCCTAAATAACCTTCTCAGTCCTGGCAGAGTGAGGCGCCTGGGCCTCGTGACTGCAGCTTTCACTCACCCAGCACCTCACATGCAGAGCAGGGCCCATCTCTCCTGCAGGAAAAGGCATTGAGCCACAGCCACAAACCACCACAGCAGGACCCAGGGCCTTCCCCGCTCCCCCAGCTCCCTCTCCTGTCTCAACCCTCCACCCTGACCAGGTGCTTGTAGCAGGTGTTTGGGGAAGAGGGAGTCCTGAGCCTCTGAAAAAACACCTGGTGCAGGGCAGCAGCTGCCAGAAAGGTCCTGGGGACCCTGGGAACAGGGATGACAATCCCTCTGGGGAGAGGATCTTTCCCTTGCCCAGACAGGGGCTTCCTGGAACTCAACCCTTCAGGGAGATTTGCACCCATACCCACAGTCAGGGGTCTCTGGGCCCAGGCCAGTGCCAAGGCCCCTGAACCCAACTTGCCTGAGCTAGCAGACACCTGCTGTGAAAATGGAGAGAGCCCAGTCAGCTGTGCTCATGCTGGGTAGGGAACACCTGTGTGCCGTGAGGACTCCCAGCCTGGAGCCCTGACACCCACACAGACACCAGCAAGGACAGCCCTGACCCTTGGGGGTCTGCGTGATCCCCAGTGGTGGATTTCCTCTTCCCCAATGCTCAGACACAACTCAACTCCCCAGCAGTAAAGTCCAGGAAAGAGATGGGATGGGGGTGTGAAGGTTACGGGGACACTCCCTGTGCCCTGTCATTCCAGATGGTGAAGGGTGGGAGGAAGGAAGGGAATAGTGATAATATTGGCACAACTGAATAGCCAACAGGACATGTGTGCACTGGCCAAATGAGAATAAGTCCCAGGGATGGGCCCAGCAATCCAGAAGAGTGTGATGATTGACTGATGAATGTGACAGAACTCACCCAGGCTTTTACTGTCCTATTACTGTCAAGAAGGAGTCACAGTGATACAGATCAGGGCAGGTGCCATCCAAAATGGGGAAGGAGTTTCTCTGCAGGACCCCGATCTGCTGCTCCTCAGTTAGAGCCATGGGGATGGAGCACGTGAGACCTCGCTCTTCCGTGATGGATTTGACACCACAGAAGGAAGCACCAGGCCAGGCCTAACACACACACACACACAAACGGCACTTGAAAAATCAGTGCATCCCTCTGAAACAGGTGTCAGAGTCGAGGCAGGTTCCTCAGACCTGACCCTCCAGTTCCTCTGCTTCCTGCTATGCAGTGCAGCAAAACGACCATAAAGGGGAAAAGCAATAAAAACTCAACAAACCCCAATAAGACCTCCAATGAGCAAGAGCTGGGAATGGTTTTCATTCCCTTCTTTCCCCCCAAGAGGATGTGAAGGCTCAGCTCCCCAACGGGATGATCACACCCGCTCTGCCTGGCTTGGGGCACTTTTGCGTCAAGTCCTGAGGAGTAAAATGCCCAGCCTCCAATGTGTGTCAAGACAGAGGTGGCAAGGAGCTTTGTGTGGCTTCATGGGGATCAGGCTGCTTGCTCTTGAAATATCTCAGACCAAAAAACTGAAGAAACTGTAAAGGAGATTTCTCTCTTTTTGTTCCACTCCTTCCCCCATGAGCTTGTGGTGCCCTTCAGGCAGAGCTGGGCCGGGCGAGGTGGACTGGAAGGATGCAGGCGGTCTTGCTCAAGGCACGTTTAGGAGCCTGGGGTGTGTTGGCTCCCAGGGCTGTGTTGGAGGCAATGGGTCCCCTTTCTCTTCCAGCAGCTGCTTGTGAAACTGGGCTTCCTGCCCAGGCTTGGACTTCATCCACCCTAGTTTCCTAATGCCGCCCCTTCCATGTTGTGAGCTGAGCCTGGGAACCCCTCCTCTCGTCCCAGCCTGCTCCATATAACCAGGCGCCAGAAAGGGAGAGGTCAGGTCAGAATTGGGGTCAGCTCTGCAAGCAGCCACATCCAGCTGCCAAGCCAGGTTTTCAGCCCGCAGACGACTGAGCCACAGGTGGTTTGTGGGCAGAGCAGACCCTTTGGCACGAAATCCCAGAGCTCTAGATAGAGGAGGTGGAGAAGTCCAAGTGCCAAGTGTGACCCCTCTGTTGGTGAAAGCAGGTGAGACTGAGAGCCGGGGTTTGGGGGTCTATCCTGGTTCTGGGAGGGTGGCTGGGGGTGCAGAGGGAGGGAGGGAGGCAGGGAGAGTTGCAATTCAGGTGTGCTCCCTATTCAGGGTCAGGGTGAGCTCCAGTGGTTAGGGAAGAAGGCTTGCATGTCAAGGCTCCTGGGTTGTCTGTCCAGATGTTAAAAGGTCTTTGGAGCTCGAGCAAAATGGTGCTGGAGTTCATTTTCAACTCAGCAAGGGAGTTTGGGTGTAGTGGTTAGTGAAGAAGTGGTTGCAAGCCAGGACTCCTGGGTTTTGTTTTTTGCTCAGGGGGGGAGCAGTGTCCGGTGGTCACGAGCAGAGGGGATTTCTGACACCTGGGATCTGTTCATAGTAGCGGAAAGGCCTTTGGGTTAAACAGTTGGACCTGGGGGAGTAGAAACCAGGACTGCTGTGATTTATCCCCTGGCAGCAGAGGGGCAGGGGGCGGTGCAAGCATGCAACAATGCTGGTCTTAGCTATGAGCTACAACACTGGAGGCAGGTAAGAGGGATTGGCAGACTAAGAGTTGTTGTGAAAACACCAAGTTTTGTTTTGCCACTCATTTTCCACCTAAGGAAGCTTCCCGTTATGGGGCAACCAAATCCTGAAATACCCAAACAGGCTGGGTGGAGAGGACATGATTAGCAGAGGGGGAGGCCTGATCCCCTGTGCTGGGGAAGGCTGAAGCGAAGGCACAACTAGCGGTATTAAAGCCAAGGGAGAAATACCTGGGCTCCAAGGCCATCGGTGTTACAGCTAGAAGGTCAAAAGTTGACCCAATCCCAGCAGGCCCAAGGCACTAGAGTGTATCAGGCAGGCTTATTTCTGTGGCCAATATCACTCAAGGTAGTGAAGTGCCTTCTGTCTACGCTAATGACTTTGACTTCCCTGGCCTTAATGACCAGTGTCCATAGAGAACTGAGTCAGCTGGGGAAGGCCTTTGTGGCCTGGGTCCAGGGCTCAGGCGCGTGCCTCTGGATCCACAACGAGACACCTTAGCTCTGCTTTACCTCACTCACGCTCAGGGCTATATTCTTGAGTCAAATGTCCAGCAGTTCAGCTTAAGGGAGCCAGGCACCCCGATCCAAATGAGTTTGTAAAGCCCACCGCACATCTTCCAGCTGATAGACTCTGTACATGCGACACCAGAGACACAAGCAGGGAGCGAGAGCGGTGCTAAGTAGGAGGTTTTGAATGGTGGCATCGGGGTGGATTCATGGAAGTGGCATCTGTTGCTAACCCATTTGATACTATTCCCCATCTTTATAAAGGACTAGGGAGGCTGCATTCGCTGCAGATGGAGTGGAAGTAGAGGTCTTAGTGGCGGTGGGGGGGAACACAAGTGGAGTTAAGGATGCTAAAGGCACGTGGGGGCTGTGGTGACTGGGTGAGTTGGAGCACTGGAATGACTCAACGGGAGATGATAGAGAGGGCACACGTGAGGTTGGTGCCAGGACTTCCTCCTCCAACACTTTTTACAATCACTTTAGGCAATGCCATTAATACATATGAGGCTGGTGCCAGGTATTTCTCCACCAACACTTTTTACAATCACTTTAGGCAGTGACATCAATACTTGTTGGTAGTATTGATACTTCTGACACCCCAGAGTAAAGCAAGAAATAGAGGTGCACAGATGAGAACAGAACAGAGATAGCTGGTTGAGCTGCCTGCCTCTCTCATTAACGCTGTGTCTCTGCATGCCTAGGATCATCTGTTCCCAGCCATGATGCAGACAGGGACCCTGGTCATGCTGTGGGCTCTGGCAGGCTCGGCCCTGTTGCTGGTTGTGTCAGCCAACCAGCAGCAGTACGAAAGGTTCCTTCTCCAACACGTCCATGGCAATCCTAGGGGCCGGGACGACGCTTACTGCAACAGACAAATGCGCTACATGCTGAGGGAGGACCGCAGGCGAGACTCCAACCCAGGGAAGAAAATCTGCAAGGAAATAAACACCTTCATCCATGAGACAAAAGATGCCATCAGGGCCGTGTGCCAAGGAGGGGGCAGCAAGTATGTGACAAGGAGGCCAAGTCATGCATAGAAGCTTCTCGAGCTTCCAGGTCACAACCTGCAAGTTTCACGGAGGGAAGCCCCTTGAGAACTGCAGGTATCGGGCCAGCCATGACTCCAGGAGGATCGTTATCACCTGTGACGAGGATGGGAACCCAGTGCATTTTGAGGAGAGCCACATCTGAGTGAGGGGGGTGCACCGGGGAAAGGGCCTTCTGGCTCTTCCTGACCTGCTCCCGTCTCTCATGGGGCTGGGGCCCCTCCACTGAAATGTCCCAGTCACTTTCCATAACTGTAATTCTGTATCACACATCCCTTTTAATTCTTTTCTTTGCTGGTGTGAGCAGAGGAGTGCACTGCTGGTCATCCATTACCCCAGGGATGTGTGCTGTGTTCGCACTTGTCTGTGTAAGTGTGAGCCTTGGGGAGTGCAGCACTAGAAGGAGACGTGCCTTGCTGGGGAACAGCAAGATGAGGGAAGGTGACTGGACTGGATGCTGGTGTTTGAGGCAAAGCGAAATGTCTGTCCTTGGCTACAATAAAGAAGTAATCAAAGCTAAAACTGCCTATAAGTTTACCTGGGAGGAGGCAGGGATGCATGGCTCACGATTCTTTCCTCACCCTTCTCATTCCCTCCACAAGCGAGCAGCAGCGATACGCGAACACAGACAGAGACACACATCCACACCCAAAGCAGTGCCCGTTCCTTTCAACCAAGGGCCGGGCACACGCATGCATACACACTTATTCAAGCTGAAAATATCCAAGCTTGTTCCAAGATAGTTTTCTAGGATATTCTGAGCTGCAAACCACGCTGTTGCACGTACGGACACAGACACGCACACGCACAATCTTCCCCAAATACCTGCCCAAACACTTGCCCCCCATTGCATGTGCAGTTGTGAGCATGTGCACACATGCATACATTGCTCAAGCTATGCAGAACACATCACAGCTGTGGGGCACGGGCCCATGTTATACACAATCCCTTTTATACTGGCATCTTGAGACTTGCCCACTGGATTATTTTACTATGGTTTCAAAAGCCCAGCAACAACTCTAGCCAGATGGCATACAAACTGACAACTATTTAATAGCAAACGTCCATTTTCTCCACAAGCGTTCATTGGGTGGTTCGTTTAGATGTTCAAGTTCACCTGCTGTGTGTCGCTCGTGGGTTGAGGCCAACGTATCCATCCATCCAAGCTCCTGCCAAACCCCCAGCCCATCTTTGGCAGCTCGTGTGTCATGTCACTTCAAGCCACAGACGTCTCCCACCCTCCTTCCACATACCCCACAGCCCTGCCAGTGCTCCTCATGCCTCTCCCCCAGCTCCTGCGATCCCAGCCGTGGGCTCCCCACACACAGCTCTGCTGCTGCCCCTCAGTCACCATGAACAGTCCTCTCCACCCTCAGCCCTCGGTCTCCACTTTGGGGCTCCTCTTTCCTGGCCCTTTCCCAGCTGTCCCAGAGTTGAAACCCACGGACACCGACACACAAGCACATGCTCTCTTTCTCTTTTTAACCTGTACATTGAGTATCGCAGAATCACTCACAAGACTTTTGAAAGAGCACGGGATGAATAGCAGCCCCTTTGCAAGGTGGCAAGTCAAAGCATGCAGCTCAGCACTGTTCATGAGATCGTTACGCTTGTCTGCTGCAAACTGGGGGTCCTTGACATGTGGGGAAATGCAGGAAGCACACTGGAGTTTCTCCTGGCTAGCTGCAGTTTTTGTTATCCCTTGCTTGGAATTTTTACTCATTACTTTGTTCACCATAATTTGTTATTAATACTTTGGAAAATCAGTGTATTCATTTCCCAGTCCTTTCGGCATTTGTACATGCTCCACTTTGCCTTGTTTGTGCACGTTGCTCTTTGGCATTGCTGAGTTGTCTTTGCTGCATGCTCTTTCCTTGCCTGGGCGAAGCCCATCTTGTTCTCAGGACCTCCTCCACCACTTCGCTCTCAGGGCGTGTTTGTGGAAACGTGGTGCTAAGAATTTGCACTTTTTCCTCACCCTCCTCCTGTCCACAGATCAGTGAAACCTGGGAAAGAGCAAGAAGACACCAAGATTGGGAGGTTTGGGAAAATGAGTTAGCTGCCCTTTCTACCTCGGTGTGGGGAGAAAGGGAGAGCACCGAATCCATTGGGCCATACAGGCAGGGGTATTGGCTGGCTCTGGGAGACACAGAATGGGATTTGGGACTTTTCCCCTTCAGCCCCTGCTGACAGGTGACTGGGGTGTGGAGAGTGCTGCAGATCCAGATGCAAGGGCTCCGGTGCAGCTTTGCACGTGTCGAGCCCGTGGCGGAAGCTGGCAAGGAGGCAGCTGGCTGGGGGAGCTGTGTTTGGAGATCCCACGGTGGGAGGAGCAGAAGGGAGGATGCTGCTCAGGAGTGTGGGTACATACTTGTACTTTATGTGGAATGCTTTATTGGCACGTGCCTTCCTTTTCTCACTGCCCTCCTCCTCTGTCAACAATTGCCGTGTGTTACCCGTTCTTTGGAAGTGCCATTCACTGTTCGCTGGAAGTGCCCAGTCACCATCTGGAGGTTTCCGCTTTCTCCTCCAAATTCCTGGCTCCTTGTCCAGCCAGGGGCCGAGCTGGAGGAGGGGGTGTGTTTTGGTATCCCTTGCTAGGAATTTTTACTCATTATTTTGTTCATCATAATTTGCTATAAATACTTTGGGATATCAGTGTCTTCATTTCCCAGTCATTTTGGCGTTTGTACATGCTCCACTTTGCCTTGTTTGTGCACGTTGCTCTTTGGCATTGCTGATGTGTCTTTGCTGCATGCTCTTTTCTTGCCTGGGAGAAGTCCATCTTCTTCTTAGGACCTCCTCCACCACCTCGCTCTCAGGGCGTGTTTGTGGAAAAGTGGTGCTAAGAACTTGCACTTTTTCCTCACCCTCCTCCTGTCCACAGTTCATTGAAATCTGGAAAAGAGCAAGAAGACACCAAGAGTGGGAGGTTTGGGAAAATGAGTTAGCCGTCTTTTCTACCTCGGTGTGGGGAGGAAGGGGGAGCACCGAATCCATCGGGCCATACGGGCAGGGGTATTGGCTGGCTTTGGGAGACACAGAATGGGATTTGGGGCTTTTCCTCTTCAGCCCCCGCTGACAGGTGACTGGGGGATTGGAGATGTGGAGCCCTTCCTCTCTAGTGGTTGCTGGTGCTGGTATTGCACGATAAGAGACAGGTGAGGCATCGCGTGGGGAAGAAGCTCTCCCTTACAGGGGACACCAGCTCTGGTACGGTCCCAGGGCAGGAGCACTACCTGTTTCGAGGGGTCTGGCAATCGGAGACGAGACCCTTCCCTTCTGCGGGGAGTGAGGACATGATCTAGCCCTAGGTCAGGGGGATTGGCTGATTCAGGGACCTTCCCTGCTGCTTTCAGTGTGACCCCAACCTGGACAGCTCAGCGAGGGGCTGGGTTGGGAATATGCTCCACACACTTTTGTCTCCAGGAAGAGTGTGGTTGCAATGTGCCAGGGGACTGGCTGGCCCCAGGGCAGAGGTGAGAGCACCAGGGAACAATTGAAGAGTAAGAGAGAGAAAAGGGTGCTCATCTCAGCCGGGCAGGGCAGAGGGGAATGATATATGGAGGCACGTGCAAGATGAGGGACAAGGGTTTTAGGGGCAATGATGCGCCCATCAGGAGACTTCCACAAGGTATCAGAATGTAAGGTACAGCCGGCAGAAAGCCACGCACATTTTTCGGATTCTGGAGCTGCATCCTGGAGAAGAGAAATGTTAGAGGTTGAAAGATCAAGGACTGGACAAAAGGGAATGGCAAGTGGGGTACCATCAAGGGATGCATGCTGCACATGTTTATCTGCACAAGCATTTCCTTGGCTCACATCATCAGAACCTCCTGTATGAGCTTTACAGTGCATAACAGAAATCTGTTTAGGGAGTAAAATAGCATCCAGCAAGGCATTAATTAAAGGAGCATGAGAAATAGGAATCCACGATGCTTCCAAATCTGACCTGTGGAATGGCACACTTTAAAGGCATAATGGGAATCCGTATAAATATTAACAGACTTATTTTCAGCTAGAATACAAGCACGGGTTAATGCTATTAGTTCAGCGGGTTGCGCACTCCGGATACCAGGAAGACTGTGAGCTTCAATGACTGCATGTGGTGAACATACCGCAAAACCAGCGCGAAGTTGCCCAGTCGCGTCTCTTTTGTATGAGCTGTCTACGAAAAAAATGCAATCAGGATTAACTAGAGGTCTATCTGTGAGATCTGGACATGGGGTAAATACCTGATCTGTCTGAGTAATGCAGTTGTGATTTAACAAGTGAGTATCTCCATCGTGCGGTAAAGGTAAAAGAGAAGCAGGGTTTCAAACATTACAACGAACAATAGTAACATTATCAGCAGCTAGAATAGTGCGTTCATAAGAAGATAACCTTTGAGAGGACAAGTGTTGAGTTTTCCCACGATTTAACAAGGCAGAGACAGCATGGGGAACAGCAAGGGTAAGGGGAGAACCTAACACTATAGCTGCTGATTTTTCTAAAAGTGATGCGGCAGCAGCTACAGCACGCAAACAAGGTGGAAATCCTTGAGCAACAGGGTCAAGCAAGGAAGAAAAGTAAGCACTTGGTTTGTAAGAAGAACCAAAGGGTTGGGTTAGGACTCCAGTAGCAATACCTTCTCTTTCATGACAGTATAGTGTAAAGGGTTTATCATAGTCAGGGCGTCCCAATGCTGGTGCAGAGGCTAGTGCAGTTTTTAGGTTAACAAAGGCTTGTTCATGGTGCTCGGTCCATGGGAGAGGGTTATTAGGAGAATCATCCTTAGTAAGCTCGTTTAAGGGTTTAACTAGTAAAGAAAAGTTAGGTATCCATTGCTGAGAATAAGATGCAGAGCCTAAAAATCCTCTGAGCTGCTTCTTGGTAGTGGGTCTGGGGAGAGAAAGAACAGCAGAAATGCGATCTGCAGTTAGATGTCTATGTCCTTTGGAGATCTCATGCCTTAGATATATAACTTTTGGCTGACAAAACTGCAACTTAGCTTTAGAAGCTTTATGACCTTGTTGGGCTAAACATTTTAGGAGCTGAATTGTATCTGTATCACAGGCAATTTCAGTTTCTGAGGCAACCATAAGATCATCAATATACTGAATAAGTACTGAGTTACAAGGCAAAATTATAGTATCGAAATCCTTTTTTTAATGCTTGAGAAAATATAGAAGGGCTTTCAGTAAACCCTTGAGGCAAACGTGTCCACGTATATTGCCTTCCTTTGTAGGTAAACGCAAAAATAAATTGGGAGTCAGGGTGCACTGGGATGGAGAAAAAAGCAGAACATAAATCAACAACAGAAAAAAAAGTAGCAGAGGTGGGAATCATGCTAAGGATGGTAGAGGGATTAGGCACAACAGGATGAGACGGGACAACAAATTGATTAATTTTTCTTAATCCAACTTGTAACCTTGGGGCTGTCCACCATGCACTTGAGCACCCCCAGCACCACACCGCCCTGCTTTGTGCGATGAACAGCTGCAAGTGCAAACTGTCTGGGACTGTGTGTGTTGCTCTAACTAGGGAAGGGAGGAGAGGAGGAGGGGCAGAGGGAGGGAAAGGGCCCGTTGTACATAATAACTTGTTTTATTCTTTTTCCCTGCTCCAGGGATGGAAATGGTTGGCTTTGTATGATTATAGGTTTCACCTTCCCTGAAGACTTTGAGGAAGGACGACTCCGGTGTTACCTACTGCCACTGGGAGATCAGGAGGCAACCCCGCTTAGCAGGCTTCACGCCAAACCTCCATCCCCATAAATACCCCAGCTTTATGACCACCTTGCTCCAGACTGGGGCCCAATGTCAGGGACTGGGTGGCAGGGGACCTTGCCTGGCGGTTAGGCTACAACTGCAGGAGGGCAGGAGTCAAACCATAGGCTGCACCAGGGGCCAGGAGTCAGAGACCAGTTCATCAAATCCAGAGGCAGAGCCCAAAACACAGGCAGGGTTAGGGTTCAGGAGTCAGCGACTAGGTTATTACATCCAAGGGGAAATCTAGAAAGTCGGCGTTCAGGAACAGAGCCAAAGTGAGTCAGAAACCAGGACCCGGAGGGAGCATGGAGCTATGGACAGCTGTGCCGCTCGCTCCCTGCTCAGCTCTGGGCGGTCGAGGTTGGGAGGATGGAGAGACAGTCCATGGAGCAGGAGTGGTGGGAAGATCACAATGGATTTGGGGAAAAAACAGGGAATTATTAAGAAATTCTTGGAGATTCGTGCTGGATCTCAGAGTTCTTAATAAATGCATACCCTTATTAGTGCCTATTGTAGCCTCATATCAGGATTTGAGTGAAAAGATGACCAGTGAGAAAAATGTATTTTCCACTTGTGATGTTGGAAATGGGTTTTGGTCACTCTAGCAGCAGGGCCAGTGGAAATGAGCCTTTATTTCCCGAGGGATTCAATGTACTTGGGTGACAGACACGAGGAAAGGGCTTGCAAGGCAAGTCATGCAAGGAGAGGCTGAGGGAAACAGGCATGTTCAGCTGGCAGAAAAGGCACTTCAAGGGGAACATGAACACGGACTTCAAAGAAATGAAGGCTGTTATGAAGGAGAGGGCAAACACCTTTTCTCTCTTCCTGTGGAGAGTAGGACATGGACCAATGCCTTGATGTTTCAGCCAAGTAGGTTGTGATTGCATAGCATGAAAACCTTCCTCATGGTTAGGACAGGGAGGCAGTGGGATAGGCTGCCTAGGGGAGTTGTGGACTCTCCATCACTAGAGGTGTTCAAAAGGGGTTGGACAACCACTGGTCATAGAAATCATAGAAATTAGGTCTGGAAGGGACCCTGAGGTTCATGGAGTCCAACCCCTCCCGGCTCTGGGCAGCAATAATCTAGGCGTACCTGGTGCGGATTTGCAGCAGGGCTCAGGATCCCTGCAACGGCGGAGTGAGAAAGTTTGCAGAAAGTTGCAGAAAGTGTCTGCTTACAAGAGCACGTGCATGTTTGGGATGGGTGCTGAGGCAGGAGAGGGGAGGGAAGAAAGGGTGCAAGGGAGATTTCCCCAGGAGGGAGGGCAGGATGAAGGATGAAGCTGCCACCATACCTCTGGGTAACCTGTTCCCGTGTTTTACTACCCTCCTGGTGAGAAAAGTCTTCCTAATATCTAATCTAAACCTCCATTGCTGCACGTTGAGCCTGTTGCTCCTTGCCCTGTCACCTGCCACTGCTGAGAGCAGTCCAGCTCCCTCTTCTATCCAACCCCAAATCAGGTAGCTGAAGACTGCTATTAAATCCCCCTCAGTCTCCTCTTCTCCAGACTAAATAAGCCCATTTCCCTCAGTCTTTCCCCCTAAGTCATGTCCCCCAGTCACGCTAAAGAAGGACACTTAATCATTCAGACGCACTGTGGGCCTTGGCCATGATGAGTACATGTAACTTCAACATGAACTGCGCCAAACGTCAGTCTGGACAAGATGGTTGCAACCCAGTCCTGTAGCATCTGAGGGCTTCAACAAGCCCTTTTGGACAACAAGATGACAAACCAAAGGAGGCCAAGCAAGTAGCAGCTCAGAGGAAGCTTCTCCCGGTCCTGCCCTGTTTTTATCTCTTACAAATCCAACAGTGGGCAGATCGAAATACTAACTCGGTGTTGGACGGTACTGCGCTGCTTGAGAAGGCAGAAAAACTCCCAGGTGATCTCAGGGCCGGGGATCTCCTACATTAAACAAACTGAGCCTCCTTGGGGGATGCTTGGATGTGGAGCTTTGTGCAGTCACGTGAGAGCTGACACGATACGCAGCCCCTCATTGGTCAGCAGCCCTCTATGAGGTCAGACGTGGTCACCTCGTTGTCATGGTGGTGCTTACATCACAAAGGCGGTTGGCTCACCTCTTCCCTGCGTCCTGGACCTGGCGCTTGAGTGGCTCCGGACGCCTTCGCGATAGGAGTTGCTCAGCGAGCGGGAGACGGAAAGCTTGTTGAAGCCATTTCTGAATAATGGAAGACACCGACCTGACCCTACACGGCAGCGGTAAGATGCCCGGGGTGTTCTCCGTGCCTCATATAGCCTGATCAGCTACATTCGGGTCCTTTCACTAAAGCGTATTGAATAAGCTTGATTGCAAGGGATCTCGTGGCCATTTTAAAATGTGGAAGACTTAATACATGTGAGGATGAGCCGTTTTCATTCGAGTGGCTGTTGAGGAACCACTCTAACTTAAACAGCCCCTCCGCACCCCCAGAACGTGTAGAGGCACCTTAACTTTTGAAAACTTTGGCCCTAAGCAATCATGGTGTGTACTCCCAATTCTCCAACTAATTGCCAAGGGGAAAAGACTTGTCACTGTCTACGTGACGGCTCTTATTTTCCTGAAAACAAATGGCACAGTAATTTCCCTTTCAACTGCCTGGGTTATTTTGCAAGCAAATCTTCCAGCATAACAGAGTTGGAAGAGGAGCAAGGGGAAGATGCATCTTCCTCTCCCTGACCAGGTCCCTGTGGCTGGTCCAGCCATGGCCATTGCACACGGGACCGATGATTATAGCTTGTAACACTTTGAAGCTGGCCAACGCCAGAGCATCATCTCCATCCACTGACAACGAAGGGCTTTTTGGCAGAACTGAGTTGCTGTAAGGAAAGTGCCCCAGGAGGGCGGCCTGGAGAGCTGTCCTGTGGATGCTGTGCTAGGAAACCTTTGCTTTGGAGCCAGGCCACAGGGTTCGGCTCCGGCAGAGCTGCTAGCGGGGGGTGAAGAGATAGATCAAGGTGACATCTCACATGGAGATCAGCAGAGTCCTTTCCCTCCATCTCAGGTCTTTCCACCAGTGATGCCTCTGCAGGGAGAGGGTCCGGCCAGGCATCGGACGTGGAGCTGGCCATTGCTGTGAGCCTTCTGCTGGACAGACTCCAGCGGGAGGAGGTATGGCTGGTCCTTGCCCATCCGCTGTGTCTTTCCCATTCCTTCTCCCCCAAAACAAGGTCCTAACACAACATGCCCTCGGTCTATTGTGATGTCACTATGACATCAGGGCATGCTGACACGGGCATCATCTCCCTGCTCCCAGTGCATGGTGGGTGTGGCATAAGCCACATTCAGACAAGCCCTCACCCTGCACATAATGCCGTGAGCCTCTTGAGCGTCTTCCTCCAAGTATCGCGCAGCATTGAGTTGACATGAAATAAAGTTTCCCAGCAGCCTCGTGAGCCCGGAAAGCCTCAGCGTTGTGGCCCAGGAGGTGAGGCGGGGTGCCCATGGCCCACAGCAAGTCAGGAAAAGAGCTGGGCATACAGCCAAGGGTGCTGAGTCTCTGTCTAGACCCCGGCAGCACCCCTGCCCCACCTCATGTGCTCTCAGACATGGATGACCCCACTGTGCCAGGGGAACCTAGATCACAAGTATTTCCACTCCTTTCTGCATTCAGCAACACACCCAATCACACAGTGGTTTAAGGCAGCATTTTTCTTGGCAACCCAATGCTAAATTTGTTGCTTGGGGTCACCCAGCAGCCCCTTATCACTCCCCAAGTGTCCCCCTGGCTGAAGGAAACGTGTGTCAGTCAGGGACACCTCCCCAGTGCACGCGGGGGACGGTGCCTGTGATGCATCTGGCTGCTTTTCTGATTGTATTTCTGTGTCTCCCGCCACCCTGGTGCATCCTGCCCTCCCAGTGCCTGACACGCCTCCCTTGCTAGTGCCAGCTGTCAACATCTGCATGCCAGGGCCAACCCAAGATGCCTGGGGTTGTGTTTCTGTCCAGGAAGCAAGTTCCCCATCAGAACTGCTGTGATCCTGGGTGGCTGATGTTCAACACGATAGTCCTGGATGGTCAGGCGCTGGTCCCAAAGCAAAGCCTACCCCATTCGTGGTTCTCTCTCTCGGTGTGTTCCCAGGAGACAAGAGTAACCGTTTACTCCAGCCTGGAGCAAGTCTTGCAGGGGGACACCAAGGGCCTGGATACGAGCCTCGTCAGGAGGATCATTTACTTTGCCTCCAAAGACTTGAGGGAGACCCAGGTGAGTGAGCTCGGCCCAGTTGCTCCACGCAAAGCCTTAGTCTGTGCCCAGTTTGTTTGGTCCAGTGCAGCCTGAGCCGATGGTGCATCCCCTGCACGGACCCTGGTTAGGGGCTGCAGTCTCGCTCAAGACCAATCTCCTCCAGATGTTTCTGGAGAGCACGGACAGGATCCAGCCCAGTGCTGAGCTCCTCTGAAACCTGGGCCAGCTCCGGTGCTGGGGCAGCCCAGAGCGCAGAGGTGCTTTACTGGGGGCAGCACCAGCATGCATTGCCCAAGATGTTTCCTGGTCCATGCTGGAGCTGTGTGCTGCAGCCCAGGTGAATTCTGCACTTGAGCAGACAACTAGAGCCAAAATATTGTTCACCCAAATGTTTCCATTGGCATTCATGGGTGAGGGCTCTCATGCAGGGAATTATTAGGGGGATTTGGTGAATTCAGGAGCAGCTTTGCCAGTGTGTGGCTGGTAGGTGGTGGGGGAGGCAGTTTGCTTGGAGCCAAAGGCTACCCAAGGATGGCATGGGCTTAAGGGAGTGGGCAGACACTGGAGATGCTGAGGCTAATGCACCGCTCTGCCTCCCTTTTGGAGGAGAGACCTTGATCCCCAGCCTGAGTTAGGGAGGTATCAAGTGTGCACCGGGCACCTGCTCCAGTTTTCTATTTTTATTCTAGCAAGAAACCGATGAAGTGCGGTTGGCGGCAGGAAAAACCCTCGTGGCGCTTGCCGGCACCTTTTACAACGAGGTGATGCACGAGCTGCAGAGCCACGTGGACATCATGGAGCTCCCACCCCTGTCCTTCCTGATCACGCTGGGCGACCTGGTCTCAGCCTATGGTACAGCATTGCTCCCTCACTTCCGGGCTCTGCTCAGGGATTGTGGAGGGAGGGCATGAATACCACCTCTGCCCAATGGGGCCACCACAGCTGACCTGGATTTGGGGCCCAAGGAGTCTGCCTCCTGGCTCTAAGGTGATGGCACTAACTCCCGTCACAGCTGGAAAAGCATTTGGGATGGGAAGGAAGGAGTGGAGACCAGGTGGGCAGGAGCCCTGCCATTCCCCAACATGCCCCTGCACCCCTGCTCCTCTCCTGCATCTGGGCATGGCTGAGGCAGCAGACACAGGATTGCCCTATGTAGAGGAGGTCACTGTGGGGTTTCCTGGACATCCACAAAGCCCCTGTGTGCTGCTCACCCAGCACGGCCGGGCTGGGGTGGCCACAGCAGGCAGCCCAGCCCAGCCCCGGTGCTGAGTGTGAGGGATGAAGGTGGACAGGAACGTCTCCAACAGCACAGTGTGTCCTCCCATCCCTTCTGCAGCCCTGAAGTCTGAGCCCTTTCTGGTGCTGACACTCAGCAAACTGCGTTACGTGCTGCGGCTGGTGGAGACCAGCCAGATGAAGCGGGCACTGTGTGCAGGTGAGTGCCAGTCCCTCCTGCAGGTGCCCCAGTGGGCACCCAGGGCCGAACCCCGAGCCTGGACCCCACCGGAGCGTGCCGCACTGGCCAGGGGACCTCCGTTGCAAACACCCTGTCTTTCCTCCCCTCCGCAGTGGTGCAAGGCTTTGCTCACGCTGCCAACATGAAGTTCCAGGTCAGGGACGAGGTCCTGTTCCCCATCAATCGGGCGGCCGACTACTGTTTCCACATGCTCCCTTTTTTCAGTCTCATGAGCAGCAGCTGGCTGAGCAGCGAAGACCCAGAGGTGAGGGCTGCTGTCTTTCTAAACCTGCAGCACATTCATCACGTGTCACTATGCATGCATGTCTCTGCAGTCGTGGCAGGGACACCCCGTGTCTGGGGTGATCTCACGTGCGTGAGAAATGCTCTGCCCGCAGCCGACGTGCAGTTGTGTGTGCTAATAGGTGGCAGTGAGCACTGGGGTAGGGGCAGGGCCTTCCAGGTGTGTCTCTTGTGGTGTCTGGGGGGGTGGCAGCAAGGAGGAGTTTGCTTGCTCTGCACACTAGCCTGGTCCGGAGCAACCTCTCAGCAAGTCTGTGCGAGGGACTCAGTCCTGCCTTCCCTCTCTGCAGCTGCAGCAGGCTGCGGTCCAGGCACTGGGACCCGCCATGGGTCTTTTCCTCCATCACGAGGGGCATCGTGATACTGTTTTTGAGAGCCTGCCCTGTCTCCTGCAGCAGTACGGGACAGGGGTCGACAACCTTCATGTCACTGTGGTGAGACACCGCCTGGGAAAGCAGCCCTGGCCCGTGCCTGTCTGCGTGGGTATGGGTGGGGGTGAGGAGAGGTCCTTGGTTGCCCTCGCTGACCCTCACTCTGACGGTCACCTTCTGCTGCAGAGTCTGAGCCGGGTCTTGGAGGTGGCCTATGATTTTCAGGTCCCTCTCCCTGATGGGACACTCGGGATCATCTGCCTCGTCCTGCACAACCAGGTAAGGGACGGCCGGTCCTGTACCGCTTATCTTGGGCCCAGCAGGTCCAAGTCCCGTGAACCCAATAGACCCAGCTGATGGCCGTGCAAAGCCCCACTCTGCTGGTGAGCTCTCTGCTTGCCCAAGAAGAAGAAAACAGGCTGTGGCCTCCTAGTCTCCCCTCAGTCCAGCTTAAATCCCTGGAGCAGGTGCATTAAAATCCCTTTTCCTTGCGAGTCGGACCCAGAACAATCCCCCCCATGGCACGAGTCCAGCCAAGAGCAGCCGTGCTGCTAAAGGGACTTGGAAGCTAGGATCCCCTCTGGTTTATGGTCTGGACCTTTGCCTTCTTGGCTCTTGCTGTGGTGGCAGTGATGTCTCCTGGGGCTCAGGAAAACTCTGGTTCAAGTCATGGAAAGTGGGACTTGCGGATCCACGCCACACTTTCATCCCCATCCAGATGGGACTGTGGAGCATCCCTTCCCTTCCCTTCCTCCCACAGGTGTGTGATCACGCGCAGCTGCCGAGACCAGAGAACCACGCCAAGGTGTTGTACTGTCTCGGTCTGCTCGGTAAGGACGAGAGAGCCCAGGTGCCACGAGGGTTTCCTTCGGCCCTCCCTGAGCCAGGCCAAACCCTGGGGGGGGAACGGGAACGAAGAGCACTGAGCTCACCAGGGTTGTGCTCTTCTCCCCACAGCCTGTCTCTCCCCAGACCAATTTATTTCTTTTGTGGGCTCCTGGCTCCAGGCCGACAAGGAGGCAAGCCGTGTGGCGTCCCTCTCCATCTTCAGTGGCATCCTTGCTGCTGACCGTAAGTATGAGCAGAGCAAACGTGTCGGCCGCCATCTCGGCTGACCCATCAGGCCCTGCGTTAGGACTGGCCAGGACTAATAACCCGTCCCGCTCCAGCTGCGCGCAAGAGCCCTGGCTGCGGACAGCTAGAGCCAGACCTTCGTCCTCTGCGGCTTGGTCCCAGAGGGCCGGGAGCACCCTGCACCCTGCCAGATGATGCAGGAGTGCTGGGGCCAAATCCTGCTCAGGCACCTTTCCTGGCCATACTCCCAAGTGAAGAGGTTGAATGAAACCTTGTTCTGGCCCAAGAGCCGGTTGCAGAGTAGAGACAGGGGGCCGTGCGGGTCGCCACAAGCAGGTCTTCTGAAACCGGGGTGCATCCTGCTGTGGAGGTGGGTGCCCAGAGCAAGCCCACACTGTGCCCTCCTTCTCCTTCCAGTGCCGGAGATGCGGGAGAAAAAATGTGACATGGTGCAGGCCATGAGGGGCACACTCAGCGATGAGAGCATTGAGGTGAGGTGGTGTGTGAGCAGTGGCTGTGCCGGGGATGGCACGTGGGCCTGGCACAATATTCCCACCCCAGATCCTTGCATCTCGTGTAGGGAAAACCTTTCCTCCCTCCCAGCATCTCCAGGGCAGGCGGTGCAGGGCGTTTGCCCCTCTGCATCCATAGCTGGGGAGAGCCGGGGGCCAGGGAAGTGTTATCCCTCACATTGCCGGTGGGTGGGGAGGGCATCTGCTTTCCCTGAGCAGCCATCATGGGGCTATTGCATGTCAAGGACACATTGCTGTCTTGCCCGTGTGAGTGGGCTCCTCTTTATCAACCTTGAAGTCAAATTGGAGGTCTGAGGACCCTCCTTCCTCCCTGCCACCCTGTGCAAGGGCTGAGGGAGGGCTTGTGCCATGGCCGGCCGCTCCACCCTTTGGGCACAAGGGCGGTCCTCATTCCCACCTGTCCTCTCCTCCCTCCCAGGTGAAGAAGGCTGTGCTCCATTTCAGCAGGACGGTGCTCACTGTGCACGGCCTGGAGGAGTGGGCCTGGGAGCTGGTGGCCTATGTTTTCAAGCAGGCCAGCTCATCTAGCAGCCAAATGGTAAGAGAAATGGAGGGTGGGCGCTTGGTGCTGATGTCCGAGCAGGGGGAAGCCTGGCACCGGCAGGAGCACGGGGCGCCCCAGGGCAGCCAGGCAGAGTCACTTGAGAACAGAAATGCTCTCGAGTAAAAATAGACCCCGAGGACGTTTCGGTGCCCAGGACGTGGCTTGGCCAGTGACAGTCACATTGAGGGGACACAGAGGATTGAGCTGGCTGGCCCCCGGGGCAGATGGAGCGGAGGGGTGACACCTGCACTTTGGTGTGCGCTGCGCTGAATGTGAAGGGTTTTCTTGGGCGGACGAGGGAAGAACGAACGTGGCAGCTGTCAAGACATAACTCACGCTGGCTGCAGAAGAGATGGAGACTGAGTGCCCTGCTAGTGTCTCTGCACTACTCCTGAGCTTTCTCTCTGTGTCTTGTGCAGTCGTCCACAAACCTTTGCAGTCCGGATGCTGAGGAGGAACACAGCATCCGAGCCACCTGTGTAGAGCTGCTGGAAAATGTGGATGTCTCAGTGCGTGGCATGAGCCAAGTAGGTGACCAGTTGGTGCCCTTGCATTATCAAGGCATCTCCCAGGCGCAGGAGAAGTGGGAGCTGAGTCGGAGCTGTCTGGCTCTTCCCTCCAGGTCTTATGGCCCCGGCTGCTGGAGTACATCGTGCCAGCTCAGTACAGCTGCACTCTGAGCCCGCTGTGCCGATGCCTCGGGGACCTGGCCGAGCAGCAGCAGTGGGAGGGAGAAGCGGTGCCTGGCACAACCCGTAGCGAAGGTTTGCAATTCGGATCCCTGTGCATTCAACCAGCTCCAAGGGCCTCTTGGAAGATCTTGACCTCTGGTGTCCACAAAGCGAGGCCCAACGTCGGGACTCTCAGTTGGGTCATTACAACCCGGGAAGTGTGGGTCCCCCAAACCCAGGGCTACCCCAGATGTATGCTGTGCCATAGGGGAATGCCAGGGCCTTTCTGCCTCAGCTTTCCCACTCATCCAGGGGTGCCTGAGCAGTGCCTGCCTCACAGAGGGGTAGGAGGCAAGTTCCCTGAGCAAGTTGCTTGTGATCCAGACACGGGCGGTGCCATGGAAGTGCCAGATGTGCCCAGGACCCAGGGCATAAGTGGGCAGGCGCATTGGGGATGGACGGGCTTGTAGCAGCGTTTGCATTGTAGTTGCAAAGCAGTCACGCATGGGCATGCCCTCTTTCTCTCTCCAGCCAAACTTCCTAGTGCCCAGGGGCTGCTGGCGCGACTCCTGGTGAGTACCCTGGAAAGGTCCCTGCCAGAGGAGTGGGGAAGGGCAGTGGGGTGGGAGACATGTACCTGTCGCCTTGGCTGGAGGAGCACGCTCTGCTTCTTCCCGCACGCGGAGCTGCCCTTCGCCGACAGAGCTCCCTGCCCTTCGCGGAGCACAGCCAGGCTCGGCCCCCATCTCGCAGCCTGTGGAGAGGCCAAGCAAAGCACGTGGCCTGTGTCTGGTAGCTGAAGGCTCTGGCCATGTGTGCTGGAGGCCGGTTTCCCTGCTAAGGAAAGGCGTGCAACCCCGCTCCAGAGCTGAGCCCCTGTTTCTCTCTCGCTGTCAGGTGGTCGCCTCGGCCCTGGGCAACAGGACCCGTGCGCATCGCGCGCTGCAGGGACTGTGGGCTCTGCACCGCACGATCCACCCTGCTGTTGGGGAGCAGTGGAGGATCAAGATCCCCATCCTGCTCATGACTATGGAAGGTAACGACCCGGGGGGAGCGCCCTGTGGTGCCATTCCCTTCTGCAGTGCCGCATGCTTGAAAGCTTCTGCTCTTTGTCACAGGGGACGAACCCAGGGAGGGGCCAGACAGCATTGAGGCTGATGGGACCCAGGGGAGGGTTTGCCCGTGAAGGCCTCCCCCAGTGCAAACTCTGTGCACTTTGCCCTTCTGCAAATCCCAGCCCTGTGCCGAGCTGTGCTGAGCATGTCCGCCAGGTGCTGAGCACCCTCCATTCCTCTTACGGCCACTTCTGCAGGGTCTGGCTGTGCACAACTCCCAGGCCAGTCAGCATGATGTGTGCTGGAGCCATTCAGCATGGGGGGCAAGGCCCGTGACTTTGGGACCCAGGAGGTGCCAGGGTGCAGATGCAGGAGCTTCCGCAGAAGGGATGCCCAGGGAGGCACCTGGGACTCTTCTTCAGTGCCGACAGCAGTGACATCCTTCTTGTTTGCCTCCCGCTTTCAGGAACTGCTCAGACCTGCCAGGACAACGTGTGGTGGGAGCACCTGCTGCTGAAGGTACAGGACGGCTTGCAGAGCTGTTACGGCAGCCAGGCAAATGGCAGAGGGCTGTCTGGGAAGGGGGGGTTCCCTCAAACCGCAGGGAAATGAGGTGCTGAGTGTCAATAAGGCAGGAGGAGTCCAACTTGGAAGGTTTGCCAGTCTCCTTGAGTCTGGCTTGACATCCAGAGTTGTCATTTGAGATCATCCAGCCTTTCCATAGTGTCTTTGAGCTCAAGAAGTGGAAGGGGACGAGGCCTTGCTCGGGGCCTCTTGGGTGTTAGAAAGGGCACAGCAGAAGAGGAAGACGACGACTCAGCCCATGCACCTGTCCCTTTGCTTCCCTTCACTTGGGCCCTCAGTTCCTGAACAGGACACTGCAGACCATCGATGACGATGCCTGGAGCAGAGAGCTGATCCTGGAGCTGCAGCTGCAGACGGCCAGCTACGCCTGCTCCTCTCCGGAGAAGGTGCGTGCTCTTGGTGAAGCCTGGCTTGCTGCACCTGTTTCGCGGTGCTGGGGCAGGAAGGCTGCAGAGACTTTCTCTCCAGAGTTTGCGCTTTTCCAATCTATTTTCTTGATCCAAGGCATGGTCCTTGGTCCTCTACCCACTTGACTGCCCCAAAGGGAGCTGCTCGGAGGGGCTGCCCCTGCCTTTGGTTGCCAGTTCCCTGCACAGAGTGGGGTGGTTGCTGGGTGCTGGGTGCTGGGGCTGGGCTCTCTTGGTCCTTCCTGGGGACGGGCTGTTTCTGGGCTGCTCTTGCCCTGAGTAGCAGGCTGCTGTGTTCCCAGCTCTTTGGTGATGTTGGTCTTCTTCTTTCAGACTTTCCTATATAAGGCACTTGGTACCACGCTGGCCTCTTGCCAGGATGTTGCCTACGTGAAATCCCAGCTCCAGAAATTTCTGAAGGACACGGATTACATGGATGCTTTGGAGAGAGAGGTGAGGGCCCTGTTCTCTCCAGACACAGCCAAGTCTTCCCTGACTCCCCCCCGTGTCCTCACCTCTCTGTTGCCGGTTTGCTACATGACTTTCCCTTGGCCTTCTCCTTGCACAGCCCCCTCGCTTGCTCCAGGTCGGGTGCGCATTGTAGCATCAATGGGACATGGGGAGGATGCTCGGGTCAGGTCAGACCCACTCACCAATGCATTTCTTGGGTTTCAGCAAGTCGTGAGCATCCTGGCTTTCTCAGCCAAGGGCCACCTGGACCTCACCCTGAGCACCCTGGAGGACTTTGGTGCTGCCATGAGTAAAGTGCAGGTGTCTGGGATCATCAGCCTCCTGCAGGTAATGGAGCTGGGGGCTTTCTCCGGCTTCCTCCCCTACAAACCCTGGAGAAGAGCAGCTTGGCAGTGGCACCCTCTCCCAGGAGATGTGCTCCACATCAGAGGTCTGCTGAGACGGTGGGGAGAGCAGTTTGCACTAGTCACATTTTTTATGCCTCAGGTTAATGCGTCAGCATTCAAAGAGCCCCTTTTGGGCCTGGAGGCAACTACATCTCTTGTTCACCCAGAGAAAGAGATTGTGTAGTTTTCACCTCTTTCCGTTAGCTGTGGGAGAGGAGACACGAGCCCTACTGCCCAGCCTGAAAGTACCAGCTCCAAGTGCATAGCCCGCGTGCACACCCAGCTCCCTGGGCAGGTGCTGGGGGGTCGAAAGGCACCTACGTGCTTGCTGGAAAATGGGGCTCAGCTTCTGCACCGAGCACAGCAGGCAGGGCCACCTCCTCCACACCGGCCCTCCCAATGCATTGTGCCCAGGGACTTGTTATGGCCAAATGCCCGAGGCGGCCCTGGAGCAGGGGCTGGGACCCAGGACTGCACCCCCACCCCCTGCCCCACTGTCAGGCCTGCTGCCCCACTTCCCGGAGGTCACCAACTCTCGCCCGCCCCTGCCCGCACCTCCGTGGTTCAGTGTGGCACAGCAGCTCTCTTCGCCGAGCCACCTGGGTGCAGGATGGACATGATGAGTCCTGGGGGCACCCGAAACAAAGCACTGGGGATGGTGCTGTGAGAGGTGTGGGTCTCGTGGGGCTGGCAGAGAGAGCTGGTACCGCTGCTGGGGCAGCTCCTTGGTCAGCAGGGATTCCTACTTGGGGGCAGAGGGCATGGGAAGCCCTGGTGCGAGTGTCGTGTCACCCCTGCAGGACTTTCACCAGGGGAGAAGAGGCAGGACCCACAGGGCCTTGATCCTGGCCTACAGCCAAATAGCTGTGCATGCCCCCCAAACACAGCTGCTCCCCCGCGTGGAGCCTGACATCACCAGGAGGGTCCTGCAGCACTACGTGAGCAGCTGCCAGGTAGGAGCCCGGGAGTGCAGCGCGGTGGGAACAGGCCTGCCGTGGGACTGAGGTCTGCTCTGCACCGGGGTGCCTGGACGGCTCGGATGCTCTGATGACCCTGAACTCCTGCCTGTGAGGAGCACCCGCGTTCATGCTCCTGGGATGATGGGCAGGAGAAAGGACCCACGTATGGAGAGCGCTGGGCTAGACACTCCTCACAACTTGTCCTGCTCTGGCAGGGGTTGTGCATTCATGCCCCTGCGCTGCTCTGCGCTCACCAGCCCGGCCGCTGTTTGGACCTGGCAGCGTGCTGCGCTCTGGGGCCGTCCCAGGCGCTGACGGTTATTTTGCATTTCATTTTCCAGGTGCTTGGCATCACCATCCTCAATAAGGTAAATGTTCGACGAGCCCACCTCTGCTCATGCACTTCCCAGCCCCTAACTCCCTGCGTCACTGAGGCACGATAACCTACCCCAGGCGGGAGCCCCTACACTGCCATGCACCTTGTCTGAGACGGGTGTGGGCCCGGGGCTTTCTGGGGCTTGTAGACATCTCTCAGGGGTGCAAAGGAGGCTGCCTTTCATCCCTTCTGGACCTCAGTTCTTCTCCGCTCCTCATCCCCATCTCTTTGTCGTTCCCCCATGAAATTTAGGACCTGGACTTAAAGCTGACCCTCATCCGGTCAGTCACTGAGATCAGCCGTGCCATCCAGGACGCTGACGGCTCCCAGAGCTTCCAGTTCACGTACAAAGAGGAGCTGCTGGGGTACATGCTGGTGAGTGGGGAGGAGGCCGGGGGCCCAAACAGCAAAGGACCTGGGGGGAACCTAGCGGGACTGGTTTTCCTGGGAGTGGCTCTTTTGTGGGGGCAGACTGCTTTCCACATCCGTCTTCCCCTGACTCACATCTCTGCTAATCCTTTTAGGACTTCATAAAAGAGGAACCGATGGATTCCCTGGCCTCTCCTGTTCGCCTCACGGCCATGCTTGCCATTAAGCACCTGAGGTAGGCGATTCGTGCCCTGGCTCTCGGCACTGGGATGCCCTGCTCAGAGATGAGCTCCTTGCTTCACCCTGGGGTGCTCTTCCTGCCAGATGTGGAGCTGAGAGACACATGCAGGGCTCTGGTCACGGGCTGCCCTGCCTGCAGTGGGGTTCAGGGGGGTTGCAATGTGTTTGGTCCGCTTGGGGAGTTGGATGGAAAGACCTGGAGGTGGTGGTGGGACAAGTAGGAGTGGTGGGCAGTGCAAGAGCTTCTCAGCTGCCATGCCCAGAGGTGTCTGGATTTCGGGTTCTAGGTTCAGATCATATCTGAGCACTAGACCCACTTTCCAGTGTGACGGAGGGCTTTTCTTCCTCTCTTTCTTCTGCCAGCAAGGTGAAACCCTCCCTGAATCGGGATGCAAACAGAAGCCTGCTTGAAACCTGCCTCAGGTGCCTGGTACCTCTCCCAGCTGTGCAGCACCTGACACAGGATGGGGAGACAGCTCAGGACTTGTTGCAAATACAGGTACGCCTAAAGAGCCGATTTGTGGCATCACCTGCTGAGACCACCAGCATGATCCCCAGCCGGCCCTGGGCCTGGCAGTCACCCCCGGCCTCCCCAAATGGGTCTGGGGTTTGTGAACACGCTCCAGCTTCCCTCTTCTGTCTCCCACTTGCAGTCCTTGCACGAGTTGTCCATGCAGGCCTTGGGCGAGCTCATGAGGGGCCTCCTTGAAGAAGACCCCACTGAGAGCTGGTGCATGGAGATGTTCCACGTGAGTAGCCAGGCAGAGCTCTCTTTTCTGGGGAAGGCGGGGATGGGCCCAAGAAACAGGGAGGAAGGTTTCCTTCAGCAGGGCAAATGAGAGGTGTCCTTGGGGTATGGGCTGGCATCCCATTGACATGCCTCGTAGCTGCCCCTTGTTGTGCCAGGGTCACTGCACAGGTCCTGCGGCTTCAGGGCAATGACGGTCCCCCTGGGATGTGTCCAGAGGGTGAAAGGATCAGGTTGCTTGGAGGGATGTCAGGGGCGATGGTGATGTCTGTGGTTGAAACGGTTCATCTGAGCTGTTTTGGAGGTGCCTCTGACAGTAGTCTGCTCTCCCGACAGCTTCTTGAGCCATGGCTTTCAGCTGACAAGGAGTGGGAGAGGGACAGGGCCTTGCAGGGCAGCGCCCAGCTGCTTGCCGCCTGTCGAGAGGCCGTCTACTGCAGAGTAAGTATGGGCTAACTCTCTCTTGCCTTGGTGTCCTCGTGGCAGCCTGCCCCCGAGACCCAGACATCATGCCTAGCAGCCAGGGGTGCATTCCTGTTCTCACCTTCCCAGGACCAGAAACTTGAATGTCACTTCAGGCAGACCCAGGCACATTTCATTCAGGTCTTTCTCCTCCTTCCTCAGCTGCAAGAGCCCTTCAGGAAAACTGGGTTCCTGCTGGGGCTGCTGGCGCCCTACACCTGCGCCTCTCTGGCCACATCCCGGCTGTGGGCTGCTGACTGCATTGCCTGCCTCCTCCCCATACAAGGTGAGGGCACTCGGAGCAGGTGCAAGTAACTCTGCCCCTTTTCTCCCTCTGCAAATGCTGCTCCTCTCCTCTGTCCATTCCCTGCTAGTCTAAAGATATCTCAAAAGCCCCGTGATGGGCCCTGGGATGACCTCCTGGGAGAGGAGAGTTGCGTGGGGAGAGGCTTGTAGCAGCTCTGATCCCACTGCACCTCCGCCCCCCTGAAGTCACTCAGACCTCAGGCGTCACCCTTGGACCTCACTGCCCATGACATTGCACGTGGGTCCTCCATGGAGCCAAGGTACTGTATCAGACGTCATTACGGCCCTCTTTCCCCCTTATTTTTATTCCAGATCAGTCCATGGGCATGGATGCAGCGGAGGAGGAACTGAGGGGTATCCGGGAGGAGCTGAAAGCCTCCACCCCCGAGACTGTGCTTGCCGCATCCTCCCGCATGGCCAAGGTGAGTGTCTCAAGAGGCTGGTGTGGGGACTCTGGGGACTGGGCTTCCTTCACTGGCCACTCCTTTGCTCACACATGGTTTACCTCTTTCTGTGGAGTGCATGGGGCAGGCATTAGGGACAATTATTGTTCCTCCACTGCCTGCTGCTGTTTCCCCATGTGCATGGTAGAAAAAGAAGTCAGAGCTAGATTAGAAAGTTTTGTAGACATTTCTGTCCTTGCAAACAAGAAGAAACCTGTGTCAGTACAGCACCTGAATGAAAGCCACAGCCAGGACTCGGTCACCTTGTGTGCCTGCTTCAACATATTCTGGGGCGCAGCTTGGCTGTGTTCATTTGGTGTTGTCAAATGAAGCTCTCTCCGTTGAAGACGGAAGTAACATTTAAGCTCAGGGTTTGCCTCTTGCACGTACACCATGCCGCTATAGGGCAGAGGCTTTTGCACAGCACGAGTCTTTAACATCCGCCTTGAACTCTGGGGTAGCTGCCATTCCCAATGATGAGCTAGATCCCTCCTGCAGCACCTGCTCATGAACCGTCATTCAGCAGCTCTTAGGTCTTCACCAGTTGTCTCACCTGGAGAAAAACTTCAGCGCAGTTTCCCTTCTTTCAATTTGTCTCCAGGTTCTTGGAAAATATTTTCCATCAAGCCAGACCCGTGTCTTTATGGAGACCGTGCTGAATGGCATGCTGAGAGCCAGCCCCACATGTGCCACGGCAGGAGGACATTGGCTCCTCAGCATCATCAAGGAGCATGGAGAGGCCCTGCTGGAGGAGGTAAAGTTGAGGCTGAGGAGGATTTCTGCATTTGCTTCAGGCTTTTCAAATGCTGCTTTCATGCGGCGTGAACAACGATCTTACCGCTGATCCCTGGGCATGAAGCAAGGGCCATTTCCCTTGCTAGCCTGAGATGGGGATGCGCGGATCAGGGGGTGTGAAGTTGGTGGTGCTTGTTGGTCCTCACCTGAGCACCCCCACAGGCAAAAGGCCAAAATGAGCATCTTAAATCAGCTCCCAGATATTGATATTGGTTGGGGTGCTTGTGCGAGGTTAAGGCAGGCAGAAATAGGTCCCAGGTGGCACATGCCATTAGGTTGTAGGTGTGTGCACATGGGTGCATGAGGGGCTGAGGGTTGTGGGTTGGTGGGTGTCGGCGCATGTGTAGCAGCACCCACTTTCACCCCGGGCAGGGGCATAGGGACGTGCTCATTGCTAAGGATCACCCTGAGGTGGCAGTGTCTGGACACTAGTCCCTTAAAGCAAGGGATAGCTCAGATGGCAGCATCTTTCCAAGCGTGGGAGGGATTGGTTTGTCTTGTGCTGGCGAGTGAGCAAGGGCCCTTGTTCTTCTTCTTTTCCCTGCAGGTGCCGGACATCCTGGGCACCATAACGATGCACATGCCCGCTATGCAGGAAGGGTGCATGAAGAGCTGCCTGCTGGAAGCTGTGGCCAGTCTAGCAGGCTTCCACATAGAGGCCGTCACCAGCAGCCTGCTTTGTAGACCTCTGCCCATGGACAGGTACTTGCCACTCCCCACCTCCTGTACCGAGGGACACGCAGATCCCACAGCCTGGAAAAGACCGTAGAGGGTCAAGCCAGGTGCAGATCCCTTGGGATGACTTCCAGAGAGCCATGTCCTGGTGGGTGTGTGTAGGAAATGCCAGGCTTGTGCCTAATGGCATTGGCAGAGGTATCACTGCGACCCAACCCCATCCTACCCCAGCAGCACCCTTGATCTTTGCTCCAATGCCCTATTGCTCCATGACATCACCAGAGTATCCACAGCTCATCTGTAATTCGGATTAACTTGCAGAGACACCTCTGAATTGTGGCGGGCGATGGGTGGAGGTGATGATTTGTCCGTCCACGTGCTGCGTTTACTCCTCGCCAAGCTGGACCATCGGGCTGAGACGGAGAGCAGCTCAGCGGAGGACACCGCAGCATTTGAGCCACTGGCAGTAAGTGAGAGCCCAGCCCCAGGTGTGCAGGGATGTGACTGGGAAGGGATGGACTGGGAAGGGATGTGACTGGGAGGAGAGCCAATTGCTAAGGGAGGTGCTCCCCGGGCTGTCCTGCGCTCTCCTGGATGCGAGGAAGAGATCTTTGGACTTGGAGTTGTGGATTTCCAGATGTCTTCCCCGGGCTGACTCTGGTCCTCTCTCTCCCTTCAGGCAACCTGTGCTGCTTTGGAGATTGTCAGCACCCTGCAGTGTGGCCAAGTGCTGAGGGACATGCTCCCAGCCATGCTGCGTGCTCTCGTGGAGCAAACAAGCCACACCGTGGGGCAAAAAATGCCAGCGCCCGGCGGGAGCCTTTGCAGCATTACAGAGGGCCAAGTCCACGTAGTGGGCAACCCTTGCAGGTGAGGGGCAGGCTCAGACTGCTGTCACAGGTTTGGCCTCACTTCAGGCCCGCTGCCTGCAGGGTGATGTCTCCTTGCCAAGGGCTGTGCTGAGCTGTCTTGGTCCTGGCAGCTGAAAGACACGGGGCTTGTCTGCCAAGGGCCGAGTCTGACATGTTATGGTTGTTTGATCCTCCCATCTGACCTCCTCTGGGCTTGGGAGAGCCTCCATGCTTGCCTTCTGGCTTCCAGCATTGATGCGTGCAAAGCCCAGCCCGCCCCGTCCCTGCCAGGGGACAAAGGCATGAGAAACAATGGCAGCATCGGTTTGATCTGAGCTGTCTGCCTTAGCCATCGGGAAGGCTTGGAGAGCAGAAGTAGCAACCAGTTTGGAGACCTTTGTCATCCCTACAGCTGAAGCTGTGGGCAGACAGGGCCTTTTCTCCCTTTGGGGGGGCCAGGCACATGGGTATCCCACCGCACTTGGCTGGGTGTGTATAAGTGTCTGAGTAACGCACCTCCCGAGTGACAGGGAGTTTTGGTCCTGCTCCGGCTGCAGCACCTCCTGACAGCCTGTCCACGTGGCCTTCTCTTTCCCCAGGCTTTCCATGGAGGCCCTGGCCTGCGCCATTTCAAAGGGCATAGGGGAAAGTGTGGCCGCATCCCTGTGCAAGGAGGGAACGTGGCCCTTGCTTGAGTGCCCAGAGACACACCACGAGGGGGTGTGCCAGCTGGCCAGGTAAGAGGCAGGAGGCCTTGCATCTGCGCTCTAGGCAGAGGGGAGAGCGGCGGAGGGGGTACTTTCCGTGCTGAAGCTGCAGGGTGGCGTGGGGCTGGGGACAGGGAGCTTGTGCCCCAAGAGATGAGAGCTGCTGCCTCCGAGCAACCGAGCGCTGGCAGTGCCCAGCCGGTCCCACAGCCAGGGCTCTTCTCTTGCAGGGCTCTGCTGCCGTCGGGCATGGTAACGCCCAGTTTTATCAAAGAGATCCTCAAATGGGTGCAGGCTGCGTCACCAAAGCTGAGGCTCACAGGGACAGCCTTCCTCAGCCAGGTAAGCCTCCGTAGAGAATGAGCAGTTTGCTGGAAAGGTGGCTGGTTGCTGTGCTCTTTCCCTGGGCAGTGCCCTGGCCCCTTCCTAGGAGGGAGGATCACTGGAATAACTTGAGAGATTTCTCTTGTGCCCTTGCCCACGCCTCACCACTTCAGCCACGTGACAAGGAGAGGCAGACAGGGATTTCCTTACCGAGCCCTCATTCTAGCGAGCTTGGTCCTAACTAGTGCATCCTCTATAAGCACGCAGCATCCCAGGAAGACGCTGCTTTCAGCCAAGCAGTGCCCCCATCTACTCGCATCGGCACCACCTCTCCCGCTCACACTAGGCCCCTGTCTTGATGCTTGCCCTGGATCTAAGCAGACAAGCATGCCCACATCCAACAGGAGAGCACCATGGGCTGAGGCTCTTCCTCGTGGTGTTTTGTGGGACTCTGCTCTGGCACGGGATACTTTTCTGCTGCAGGGCTGGGCTCTTGGCAATGACTGTGCTGGATCTCATGCATGCATTGGTTTCTTTTAGCTTACGAGTGACCCGTCCATCCAGGACGAGGAGCTGCTGAACCCAGCCCTTCTTCTGCTGGTGGAACGAGCCAAGGACGGCAATTACGCTGTTCGGCAGATGGCAGCCAGGGCCCTGGGGAACGTGGCACATGGTGCCCCTGGGCAGGTGAGGTCGAAATCCCTCTGCCATGTCTGTGTGGCGGGCCAGTAGGGGGCGCTCCTGCGTTGAGCCGCCCACCTCCCTGCGCCCGCCCACCTTCCAGGCTCCGAGTGCCTCCCTTAGGGTGCCTCCCGTCCGGCCGACCCCTTCCCTGGAGCACACCCGCTAGCCTGGGGTCCCGCTGCCACCATCCAAGGCTCTGGACTCACTTCTGGCTCTGCGCGCCTTGGAGAACGCAGGCCTGATCGTCCAATGGGTCCTAGACCCAATACCAGCACTTGGGGCACTTCCCCAAGTCAGGGGCTTATTAGGAAAGTCTCCCTTAGTCCACAGACCTAAGGGGCCTCCTTGGCATAATTTAGACCCACCCCTCAATAAGTCTCCCACACCGGTCACAAAGGAGAACTTTATTGATTACAGGGGGTAGGGTGAAAACAGGGTAAAAGGTAGAGCAATATCATAGAAATCTTACAGGAATATCAAAGGAATCCCATAGAGCAAACCAGGGTGGCTGAGGTAGCCGTTTAAACGCATCTGAGTTACTGAAACTAAATATCTAATCGGATCTTTAGTAGCTTACTCACTCTCATCGTCCAGAGGTAGTTGTTGTATCCTCTGGAGGCAGGGCACTCTTGGAGCATGCGGTGATGAGGAGAGAGCCAGGCTCAGATTCACCTGGATGACCGCATGGCTAATGGCTGACTGCCTTCTTCTTCTTGGACCGAGCCCTTAAATAACCTCTCTGACCTCAGCAGCCCGGTCCAATCGAAGCTGCCAATACTGGCCACAAGCTGACCAATCTCCCCCGCATCCCTGGCTACCTGGGCCCGCGCAGGGCCGGGTCTTTCCCCCCTGCCCAGGTGACCAGAGCATCACCTCCCAGGCGCCAGGCTTTTGTCATGTAGACCAGGTGGGAGATCCCTGCCCTGAGGAATGAAACACCAGCCTCCCAGGCTGGCTGAGACAGGTCTCTGGAGAGGGGCACCAATGGTGGCATTTCTGCCACACTTCCCCCCCCCTCCTTTACAAGCTCGGACATGGGGCCTCTCAGGGCCGTGGGTCCGGGCGTGTCGGGTCAGGGAGTTCCCACGGGATGCCAGAAGAAGGAAAAGGGAAAAACCTGGAACATGGAACAAGTTAAGACAATAACAGACAGGAACCATAAAACCTGATGGCAGTCTTACACTAGTGATCTCCTCACTAGTCCCAAGTCCCAAGGACTCACTACCCAGAGTCCTTTCGTGACAAGGCGTCCGCTATCACGTTCTGGCTTCCTTTTATGTGTTGGACCGTAAAATTAAATTCCTGCAGCTGCCAGGACCAACGTTGAAGCTTGGCATTGGTGTTGTGCATGGTCTGCAGCCACTGCAGTGGGGCATGGTCCGACAGGACGGTGAACTGTTGTCCCCACAAGTAAGGCTTCAGCTTGTTCAGGGCCCAGACGATGGCCAAGCACTCCTTCTCGATGGAGGACAGGTTTCGCTCCCGAGGGATTAGCTTCCGGCTGAGGTACGCCACGGGGTGCCGTGTCTCCTGGTGCTCCTGTAAGAGCACAGCTCCCAGTCCTACGTCGGAGGCATCCGTTGCCACGTAGAAGGGTTTATCCTGGAGCGGTGCTTTCAGGATCGGTTGTTTGACCAGGGCAGCCTTGAGGGTGTCGAATGCTTCCTGGCACCCCTGCTTCCAGACCACCGGGTCCGGGCTGCCCTTCTTGGTCAGCTCGTGCAGCGGGGCTGCGGTTGCTCCAAACCCTGGGACAAATCTTCGGTAGTAACCCGCCAGGCCAAGGAAGGCTCTGACTTGCTTCTTGGTCTGTGGAGGTGGCCAGTCTTTGATGGCCTCGATCTTGTCCCACAAGGGAGCAATATGACCTCCACCCACACGATGACCCAAGTACACTACTTCCGATAGTGCCCACTGGCACTTCTTGGCTTTCACCGTAAGACCAGCTTGCTTGATCTTACCTAGCACTGTGGTCAGGTGAGTCAGGTGCGACTCGAAATCCGGACTGAAGATGGCGATGTCATCGATGTAAGCCATGGCAAACTGCTCACATCCTTGCAGCAGATTATTGATCAGTCTCTGGAAAGAGGCGGGCGAGTTGCGCAAACCGAAAGGTAAAACTGTGAACTCGTATAGCCCCGTAGGTGTTGTAAAGGCAGACTTGGCTATGGCATCCGGGTCCAGGGCCATCTGCCAAAATCCTTTGGACAGATCGAGAGTTGAGATCACCTTGGCTGGGCCCAGGCGATCCAGCAGCGTGTCCATCCTGGGCATAGGGTACGCATCAGGGGTGGTGATGGCATTCAGCTTCCGGTAGTCCACACAGAACCGGATGGTCCCGTCCCGCTTCCGGACGAGCACCACCGGACTGGCCCAGGGACTCGTCGAAGGCCGGATTACCCCCAACTCCTCCATCTCTGCGATCTCCCGTTCTATTTCTTGCCTCACCTTCTCATTGACTGGGTAATGTCGGGAGTATATAGGGCGATGGCTGCCCGTCTCTATCGAGTGTACCGCCAGGTCCGTTCTACCTGGTTTGTTAGAGAACACAGTCTCAAAGTCCTTGAGCGCTGCGAGCAGCTGGTCCTTGTCCTGGGAGGGCAGATGGTCCGGCAGGCGGAGTTCCTCGATCCCTGCCTCGCCATCCCAGTCTCCATACATGACCGGCTCCTCGGGGTCCTCCGGAGTTCCCTCAACGGAGGGGACCCAGAATACCATCTCCTTTCTGTCGTAGTAGGGTTTAAGCATGTTCACGTGAATTGTCTTAGGTTTCCTACCCTTAATACCCACTACATAGGTCACATCATCCAGTCTGTCCAGGACAGCATGGGGACCTTCCCAAGCAGCTTGCAGCTTGTCCGTTTTTAGTGGCAGGAAAACCATCACATTCTCACCCCGCTCAAAGGTACGTAAGCGGGCCTTCTCATCATACCAGGACCTTTGCTTCTCCTGAGCCCGTCCCAGGGAGTCCCGTGCCACCTTCATCATGTCAGTCAGTTTTTGACGAAAGTCAAGCACATACTCCACCACGGAGGTCTTGGTGGAAGCGATCTTCCCTTCCCATTCCTCTCTCACCAAATCGAGAGGACCTCGCACTCGCCTCCCGAACATCAGCTCGAAGGGCGAGAACCCAGTGGACTCCTGGGGCACCTCCCGGTAGGCAAAGAGCAGATGCGGCAGTTTCTCATCCCAGTCATTGGGGTTGGAGTCCACATAGGCCTTGAGCATCCCTTTCAAGGTCCCGTTGAACCTTTCCACCAGCCCATTTGTCTGAGGGTGGTAGGCTGTGGTCTTAAGGTGTTGCACCCCACAGCAGTCCCACAGGCACTCCATCACCTCCGCCATGAAGTTCCCACCCCGGTCCGTCAGGATCTCGGAGGGAAAACCCAGCTGGCAGAAGACCTTGATGAGGGCATCAGCCACCACGGGTGCCTCGATGGAGGTCAAGGCAACTGCCTCCGGGTACCGCGTTGCGTAATCCACCAGAGTCAGTATGTATTTCTTTCCCCTACGAGTCCTATGCTTCAGCGGTCCCACAATGTCCACGGCCACCCTGTGGAAGGGTTGGTCTATGATCGGGAGGGGCTGCAGGGGAGCCCTTCTCTTGTCCCCGCTTTTGCCCGTCCGCTGGCATGTCTCGCAAGATTTGCAATAGTCCGTCACATTCTGGGCAATTCTGGGCCAAAAAAAGTTCACCTGCAACCGCTGGCGTGTCCGTTCCCTGCCCATGTGACCAGCACACGGTAGATCATGAGCCAGGGCAAGCAATTGCTGTCTGTATTTCCGGGGTACTATGAGCTGGCGCTGGGGCTCCCTGGTCTCGGCATGGTTTTTTGGCACCCACAACCGATAGAGAAGCCCCTTATCCCAGACCACCTGTTCCCTCTTGTCCGGAGTGAACTCAGTCTCTTGCTCCTGAGCCATCTGCCGGAGTCCCTCCAAGCTGGGGTCCTCCCAAACCTCCTGCTTGAACTCCTCTTGCCCAGCTAGGCAATCAGCAGGGAGTGCACACTCACCCACAGGGACTTCCTGGGTCTGCTCCCTGCTAGTGTCACCCCCCTCTGCCACTGACGGAATGCACGCCTCCCCGGAACTGTCACTTAACCCACCCTCGGGGTTACCGGTTCCCTCTGGGACCAGGGTGCAATCGCCGTCTGCAGGGGTCCCTTCCCCTGTGGCCAATGGTGTGACTTTCTCCCGGGGATTTCCTAACCCCCCTTCTTTAGCCTTCCTGCTCTGCAGGCGAGTCACCGCATGAACGGTGCGGGGCTTTGGCTCTTGGATCTGTTCCCACCTCCGGAGCTGGGTTTCCTGCTCTATAAGATCCCGTCCCACCAGGATGGGGGCCGGAGCCCCTTCCAGTACCCCCATTTCCAGATACGTTGCACAGTCGTTCCACACGACGGGGGCACAGAATACCGGTACCTTCTGGGGTGCGGACCCCACTCCGTGAATAGTGAGGGTCTTGCCCGGGATTATGTCTGCAGGTGACACCAGGTTGGAACTAATCAGTGTCACACTGGCCCCCGTGTCCAGTTCCCCCACAAGGGTCCTCCCCTTCACTGTGATCATGGTCCGGTGGGGGGCCATCACCTCCTCCGAGTTTGTGATCCTGTAGCAACAGACACTCTCCTCAGAGGGGCTCCGGCCCTCCCCCTCGCTGCTCACGGCTGTTGCACGCCTGACGGGCCTGGGTCTAGTGCTTAGCTTTGGGCAGTTGGGCTTGATGTGGCCCTGCTCCCCGCAGTTATAGCACCCCCTCTTTTCCGAATTGGGTGGTTTGTCCGAATCTGGGGCCGCCTTGCGCTCGGCAGGAGGTGGCCCTCTTTCCCCTTTTTGACCTGGGCCTCCCTTCCCCCCTCTTTGGAACCCTTTTTGCTCCTTCCCAAAGTAGGGAGGCTTCTCACGGTTTAGCAACAGTCGGTCTGCAATTTCTGCGGCCTCGTGAACATTTTTGGGGTCCCTGTCCCTGACCAGGGTCTTAACCTCTGTTGGACAGCAATAATAGAATTGTTCCAGCACCAGGAGCTGGCGTGACTTTTCTGCAGTGTCAGCCTTGGCTTCGGCTAACCATTTAATGTATGTGTCCTCCAACAGGACCCCAAAATCAGTCAATGACTTTCCGGGTTGTGGGCGCGTATTCCGGAATTTTTTCCGAAAATACTCTGGTCCTAACTGGAACCTTTTAGACACTGCAGCTTTAAAGGCATTATAGTCATCAGCTGCGTCTGAGGGCAGGCTGTTAAGGACCACCGCCATGTCACCCTCTACCAGTGCAGACAAGTACATCATGATCTTTTCCTCCGGCACCTTGCACCGCTGGGCTTGTCTTTCGAAGTTGCTTAGGAACACCGCAGGATCGTCTCCCTCTCGGTAGCGAGCGAAGGCGGAGACGTCCAGTTTGGGCTGTTCCCCGGACGCTTGCGGAGGGTTCGCGTTTCCCCCAATGGTCTGCAAATGGAGCTGTGCTTCCAGCTTTTGTGCCTCCAACCGGGCTTCCCTTTCCAACCTCCTCTCTTCCAGCTCCATCCTTTTCAATTCTATCTGCTCCTTCTCGCGCTGGCGCTGGGCCTCCAGCTCCAGCCTTTTCAATTCTATCTGCTCCTTCTCACGCTGGGCCTCCTGCTCCAGCCTTTTCTCCTCCAGCTCCATCCTTTTCATCTCTCTCTCATGGAGTCTCTGTTGCTCCCTCTCGGAGAGTGATCTCCTGGCAGCCTCTGGGCTTGACGAGCGGGAGGGTGGTCCTGAGTCAGGCCCAGGATTTGATGAGCGTGAAGCTGACGCTGGTTCTGACTCGCTGGTGCACAAAAGTTTAATCAGCTCTTCCTTCTTTAGCCCTTTCTTCACGTGAAGGCCTCTCTCTTTTGCCAATTCCTTCAGTTCGGGCACAGTCATCCGGACATACTCGTCCTCCATCCTGACTCTCTACCCTATCCAGTCGACCCGATGTCAAATTAGAAATTGTTTGCTCAAGGGATTTCAGTGACTCTATTCCTTTCCCAAAATTATGCCTCTAATACAGCAGGGTATTCGGATCCCACCGCTGCCACCACGTGTGGCGGGCCAGTAGGGGGCGCTCCTGCGTTGAGCCGCCCACCTCCCTGCGCCCGCCCACCTTCCAGGCTCCGAGTGCCTCCCTTAGGGTGCCTCCCGTCCGGCCGACCCCTTCCCTGGAGCACACCCGCTAGCCTGGGGTCCCGCTGCCACCATCCAAGGCTCTGGACTCACTTCTGGCTCTGCGCGCCTTGGAGAACGCAGGCCTGATCGTCCAATGGGTCCTAGACCCAATACCAGCACTTGGGGCACTTCCCCAAGTCAGGGGCTTATTAGGAAAGTCTCCCTTAGTCCACAGACCTAAGGGGCCTCCTTGGCATAATTTAGACCCACCCCTCAATAAGTCTCCCACACCGGTCACAAAGGAGAACTTTATTGATTACAGGGGGTAGGGTGAAAACAGGGTAAAAGGTAGAGCAATATCATAGAAATCTTACAGGAATATCAAAGGAATCCCATAGAGCAAACCAGGGTGGCTGAGGTAGCCGTTTAAACGCATCTGAGTTACTGAAACTAAATATCTAATCGGATCTTTAGTAGCTTACTCACTCTCATCGTCCAGAGGTAGTTGTTGTATCCTCTGGAGGCAGGGCACTCTTGGAGCATGCGGTGATGAGGAGAGAGCCAGGCTCAGATTCACCTGGATGACCGCATGGCTAATGGCTGACTGCCTTCTTCTTCTTGGACCGAGCCCTTAAATAACCTCTCTGACCTCAGCAGCCCGGTCCAATCGAAGCTGCCAATACTGGCCACAAGCTGACCAATCTCCCCCGCATCCCTGGCTACCTGGGCCCGCGCAGGGCCGGGTCTTTCCCCCCTGCCCAGGTGACCAGAGCATCACCTCCCAGGCGCCAGGCTTTTGTCATGTAGACCAGGTGGGAGATCCCTGCCCTGAGGAATGAAACACCAGCCTCCCAGGCTGGCTGAGACAGGTCTCTGGAGAGGGGCACCAATGGTGGCATTTCTGCCACAGTCTGGACCGGAGCTTGACCATAGAGACCGGACAATGAGGCAGGGCTGAAAGGGTGCACAACCCCCCGACATATATCCAGCGTTGCTCTCTCACCCCTGCGGTGTCCCTAGGGACCGTTGGGGTGACGAGTGTACTTTTGGTGCAGAAGTGGGTGCTTTGCATCTCACAGGTGTACGGGAATGTAGCCGCGGGGGCTTGCTTGGACAGACAAAGTCCTGAACGCTCTGGGAATAACGGGGACCCCAGAGGCGAGGAGCGTAGGCGCTGATCTGTGTGTCGTGTCTTCTGTTTGTCCAGCTGAAACACCACCGGACCCTCATCCTGGACACCCTGGTCCAAGCCTCCTTCGTGCCATCTTCAGATGAGCTAATGACAGAGGGCATGATATCTCTGGACAAGGTCCTCAGCCAGTTAGGGACCAGAACAGGGCCCGTCGTTTTGGCTGTGGGGACGCACGTCAGAGCCTTTTTCGACCATGTGAGTGAGCACCGCTCCCACCCCCATCCGAATGCTCTTCGTTGTGGGCCCTGTCGGGGAGGGGATGCACTTGCTGCCCCTTGCTCCAGTCCAAACTGGAAGATTTTAACTGTTGTGGAAGAAATGAGTTCTCAGGAAGAAAAGCAAGCCCATGAGATAGAGGTTTGGTTGTGACCCCACTGGGGTTTCTTGTCCACAGAAGGATGATGCCCTGCGCAAAGCCTCATTTGCCCTGTTCGGCACCTTGGCAGGGTGCCTCAGAAAAAGATGGCACACTTGGTACAAAACCCAGGTGAGGCAGAGCTGGGCAGCGCTGCTGCTGCACCTGCAGGACCCCAACAAGGAGGTGGCCAAGGTAAGGACCGGTGACACTGGTGTCCTCAGCCCCCCCCAGGTCTCCCCCGTCCAGCCCCAGAGCAGCTCTGCCATTCCTGCATCCTGTGGTGGCCATCCCCTTCCCACTGGGGCAGCTCCATGCAGGCACCTCTTTGAGCTTGGGGCTGCCTCCCAGGTCCAGGGCAGGTTGCACATCCGACCCCCTGTGCAGGCAGGAAGTCTCCCCGCATGGTTTACTGAGCGGGAGACGGGGGTCAGCTGCAGGTGGCACCTGAAAGGCAGGAGAAGTCCTCCCTTTGCCCACCGCCTCTCCTCTGTGCCTACTGCCAGGGTCCTCCTGACCAGCCCCTCCTGTTCCTGGCCTGGGCACAGTCATGGGTCAAGAGGCAAGCCTTGGGCTCTGCTCAGCAGTCAGCAGGGAGTCCAGACCTGGTGTGACCGTGTTTTTCAGGAGTGCAGAAGAGCTGTGGGCCTCTGCTGCCCTTACCTGGGGCTCAGGAGGGTGCAGGGAGTCCTGGCCTTTTATGTGCAGGGGTCAGGAGAGGTGCGGGTCAACGTCCTGCTGCGAGACCTTTGCAGGCACTTGGTGAGTGAGTTTGTGAGTGGCAGGAGGTGAGGGAGGGCAGGGCTCTTTGTAGGATGGAGGGAGGAAACCGGGGCGCAGTGCCAATGCCTGCAAGGTCCGGGTCCAGGACCACGGGGCATGGGACAGGCCAAGATTGCTCCTTGGTGCTCCTGTTTCCTCCTGATCTGCACCAGCATGTGGTGCGAGAGGTCTTGTCACCACCGGGAGATCACGTGTCTTTGATCCCTCCAGGTCAAAGAAAAACCGGCACTCCTGGAGGGTCTGTGCTACAGGACCAGGAGGTATTATACCAGCTCCTGGCCAGAGATCCGGGCAGCAGCAATAAATTTTACTGGTGAGAGAGGATGCCTGGTCCCTGTGCGTTTCCCCCACCCCCACGAGGAATGGGAAAGCTGCAAATCAGCCTGTGCCTCAGGCTCCCCAGAAAGCATTGGGAAAGCATGATGCTCCCAGTGTTGCACGGCTGGTGTGGAGGGGGACTGAACCAGACAACACGGCTGGGGTGGTGGCAGAGAAACCCTGGGCCGTGGTTCAGTCGTTCTGAGTGATGGAGATGTGTCTGAGACATGGTCACCCGGCACGGCTCAGGATTGCTCGGCCCCACTTCATGGGGGAGGCAAATGGGATGGGGCAGGGGCGTCCTGGGCTGCAGCGTGCAGGGAGTGTGTTGATCGTAACCGCCTGCGATGGCAAACACGGCACAGGGGAACCAGCGACCTGCCTCGGGGCTGAGTTCTCCTTGCACCCCGACCAGGGGAAGCTGATCCGTTGTCCCTGCTGTGTGTTTAGGCATCATGCTGGAGTACAGCAGCCCAAGGACTACCAGGTGGCTGAACATCGCCCACTTGCAGAGCTGTAAGTCAGAAATCCAGCCCCTGCCCTTCCCTTCTGGAGCCCAGAAGGAGCCGAGAGGCTGCAGGACCCCGAGAGACCACACGTCTGCATGCATTGTGCACTGCCCACCCCACATCACTCCTGAGCCCCGATGCCCAGGGATGACCCGCCTGTGGTGCTGCTAGCACGAGTGGTCTGTTCATGAACGTCTGCTCTCTCCTTCCAGCTCTGAGGTCTCTGGAGAAGGACTCATCACCACCAGTGCAAGTCGCGGCCACCCAGGTCCTGGAGGCAATCTCGAAAAGCCCTTGGGGAAGGGTAGAATCTCCAACCGCAAACCATGGGCGTACTCTGCCCCGTATATTTTCTATATTTTGCTTTGGGTGCCTGAGGCCCTGCACAAACTAAGAACAAGCTGCTACGCGTGCGTGTGTGTGCACACGCACGGTTTCTGTAAATAAATTCTGTTCCTGGTTTCTCTGGCTGTTGTGGCTTCTGTCCTGAACATGGCAGAGAGAGAGGGGGGCGAAGCCTGGTAGCTTGGGGAGCGTGTGTCTGCTTGGTTGGGGTGTCCTGCCTTTTGGGGGGTTGTGTGGGCAGTGAGGTGGGCATTGCTGCTGAAGTCAGGGCATAGGTGCTACCATGTGTTAACCAGGAGCTGGGGCTCTCCCAGGCACACAGGCTAGGTACAGATGTTCAGGGAGGTTAGATTGGGTTAAAAATGGCCACCAGTTTAACTTAGTTCACTCAGGTGCAGACCTTCAACTTGATTGACCCAAGTAGGGATCTAAGTATGAACTTTACAGAAGTTCAGGAAGTTTGGTGGATCAGGTTGCCCATTTACAGACCAAAGTTAAGTGGGTTATTTCCCAAGTGGAATAACGCAGAATGCAGTCAAACTTAGGAGCTGCCTTCCAAGTGCAATGAAGCAGAAGTATCAGGTCAGAAAACCCTGGGGATTATTGAGCACCCCACCCTGGGGGGCCAGGGACCCGAGTCAGAGATGCACGTAGCTATTCCTGCTCTCCAGCTGCAAAACTGCCAGGCACCCTGGAGCACTCTGGTTTGCTGCCCACCCCAGTCTTCCCCCTGTCCTGCCCCACTGCTGCGGGCTGTACAAGACTGAAGTCCTGTACAGCCCGCAGCAGCAGCCTGTCTCTGCCCCGTGCACAGATCTGGGGGCACATGACCCCCCGGGGCTGTGCTGAGGTGCGTGCCCCCTGCACCCCTGGGCAAGCCTCCTGGGCTCCGAGCATCCCGTGACCTGCCCCAGGGGCACCATTCATCCCAGCGCCCACCCCTTTCTCTGCTTCACACCCACCCTCAGCATGGGGGCCTTGATCTGCACCCCCATTCTCCTTCCTCTTCCCCCCTTACCTGCTGCGGTGGGCAGTACTGCACCCCTTATATGTAACTCCTTAGCTAACAAATTCCAAAAATTACACAACGAACCTTGTTCCACAACTACAAGGCAACGGCATCATGCCACCAAACTCCCAAAGCCCCCTCCCCTGCCATGGGCAAAGGTGGGGGCTGAGAGCTATCGGGGCTGTACCGTGGACCATGTTGAAATGTGCTCAAGAGATCTGAGGAAGAGGTCCATGCCCTCCGCTAGACATTTCAAACGAAGAAAAATGAATTGTCAGTGCAAAGCACAACTGATTTTACAATGACACAAACAAAGGTTTGCAAAAACTATTCAATATTTGTGCCTTAAATTTCCACTCAAAATGAAACTAAATTGCATTTTCAAACGAGAAGGAAACGTCAGGTAGCAGGAAAACCAACATTTAAGGGTGTTTCAACGTGCACATTTCCCAAGTGGAATAACGCAGAATGCAGTCAAACTTAGGAGCTGCCTTCCAAGTGCAATGAAGCAGAAGTGTCAGGTCAGAAAACCGTGGGGATTATTGAGCACCCCACCCTGGGGGGCCAGGGACCCGAGTCAGAGATGCACGTAGCTATTCCTGCTCTCCAGCTGCAAAACTGCCAGGCACCCTGGAGCACTCTGGTTTGCTGCCCACCCCAGTCTTCCCCCTGTCCTGCCCCACTGCCCTGCGGAGGTGGGGGAGAGCCGAGCGCTGTGGGATGCCCGAGACCTGAGCAACCTCCCAGGACACCTTGTGCAGCATGCAGATATGACTGGAAGTGCTTCAACAACCAAAGGCTAACAATAGTTTCTTGAGCCGGGCTCATTTTTTGGAGCACTGTGGCCCTTTCTGGAGGGCTTCTTAGGGTTTGCTGTCTGCTCACTCACCCTTTGAAGCATTCGTTGCTTTTGAAGTGAATGTTGCATCTGCCCAGGGCCTAGGCTCCATGCAGAAGAAGATGAAGATGCCTGCGGAGATGGCTCCCAAGACAAGAAGAGATCTTCCTTCTTCCCCTCCTTCCCCTTGGGGCTGCAGGGAAGGGGAATGCCACCCTAAATAGGAAAGGGCCCTGATACCACCCCATGATTCATGCTCCCCGCAAGCTCCTGGAGACCAAGTGGGTATTTGTTCTGCCCCGAGCCCCCACAAACACTCTGGGTCAGTTTGCAGTTGCCAAAGTTTATTGCAGAAAGCAGCAAGAAATTCAGCTCAGTAACAGCACTGAGGACTCAGCAACAGGAGGGCAATTGCTCTGCACCAGGATCCGGCCCCTCCTGTGGATGCAGGAGGTGGAAAGGGTGGGTGTAGCACACAACAGACCCTGATGGCAGCAGAAAAGCTGGAATGGGGACACTAAGATTTGGCACCAAATGATCTGTATTCATGGTCCAGGAGGGAGCAGGGAGAGGGCCAGGCTGAGAGACTTTGGCCCTGGGGACCCGCTGTGAGCAAAAGCTGCGGAGCAGTGCGGGATTCATGACAAGCAGCCGCTCACTTGGTTGTAGTGCACAGGCAGTTTTCCGTAGCAGTCAATGCAAATCCTCTGGTTAGAGGAGCTAGCCTGGTACATACAGCCATTCGGTGGGGAGCCGCTTAGAAACTTGCAGAGAGTGACAAAGAAGTCGTTCTTGTATGTCCCAGCCTCAGTGCAGACCCTATTTATTGATAGTGAGTATGCATGGATGAAGGTGTTGTTACCCTTGCAGGTGCCCAAGGTCATTCTCTGAGCTATCATCCTCTGATTGCAGTAGGCGTCATTATACGGCGGGCTAGTCAACGGGTTGATGTGCTGCCTCAGAAACTTCTGGTTTGGCGTTTCCCTGCTGTCCACAGCTGGCCAGGCTTTGCCAGGAGCACAATGGACAGGCAGACAGATAGACAATTATGTATAGAGTGTTTCCAGGAGCTTACACTCCTGCAGTACACCCCTCCCAGCATCCCTGCTGCTTTATGATGGTTTAGAAACACAGGTTCCTTCCCAAATCCAGCACACTCTTAAAAATGGTGCATTGTAAAGGAAACCGGCTGTGCATTCCATTCAGTTAAAAAGTTCTTGGATGCACCAATGCATCCCCACAAATTTGACTTCTTTTTCTTTTATGGAGGAGGTGTGTGGAGAGAGGTTCAGAAGATCTGGGTGCATCTGAAATGCAACAGCAATTCATACTCAGAGCAATACAGTAGCTCCATCCACCCTGAACAAACCCATAGATAAGCCCCCATCACAGGGGGTACACCCCCACCCCACCCCTTCACGGACCCCCAGCCCGAAGAGCTCACACCTGCACTTCCAAGGGATGAAGACAAGGGTACAGGGTCTGCCTCTGCACCAGAGGGCTCGCCAGGCCCAAGGAAACCATCACCCTGCATTGAGTACTACCCCTGAAAGAACTTATACATGTCCTAGGAGCCACATGCAAATCCCTGCCCAGGGGCTTCTAGATAAATACAGCCTCTGGGCCCCAGAGACTCAGTCCCTGCCCAGTCCCCTCCTTGCCCCCTCCTGCCTGCAGGGAAGTCTCTCCTGTCCCACGGCAATAGGGATGGAATCGCTTGGGCTTCTCCTGCTCCTGGTTTCTGCCCCCACCTGTGAGTGTCCATCCACTGAGTAGTGGGGGGAACTAGACACAGAGCCAAGAATAGTCTCCAGAGCTAATGGCTTCCTTCCCTTGTTTCCTGTTCCCAGGTGTCCTTGCTCAGGCGCAGCTGGTGGAGTCTGGTCCAGGGGTGGTGAAGCCCGGAGAAACCCTCACCCTGACCTGCGATGTACGGGGCTCCTACACCACTGGTTACGACTGGAGCTGGTTCCGGAGGCCTCCCAGCAAAGGGCTGGAGTGGCTGGGATTGATACATCCGACCGCAGGGAACACGTACTATAGCCTGTCACTCCGAAGCCGAATCACTATCTCTGCAGACACTGCTAGACACCAGTTTTCCCTACAGCTGCGCTCCCTGACAGCAGCAGACACTGCCACATATTACTGCTCAATAGACAAAGCACAGAGGCACAGAACAGAGCAGTAGCTGGACAAAAATAGGAAGCAGAATTTGAATAGATATGCAAGAGGTTTTACAGCCTCCTGCCTTGTCTTGACTCCCTGCTCAGCGGCAACCAGGCAGAAGCTGAGTCCAGATGTGCCCTGGACCCCCACAGCAATACCTGCCCTTCCAGTGTTGCCCACTGTAACCCTCTGACCCCAGGGAGAGTTCCCTAAGCTCTGGGCACATCACACCAACCCTCTGGGGAAAGGTCTGGGAGGGGAGAGTCCAGAAAGCCAGCACCCAGGAGCTGCAGCCACCAACCCCAGGGCACCACTCACCAACAGTGACTGCCTAGAAATGGCCCCCATGGAAATTGTGCGGGGAGAAGCAGCACAGACCAGGTAGCACCAAAACAAATGGAAACAGGAAAAAAAGTCAAAGAACAGACACATGAAACCCAGCAGGAGAACATTTTTCCTGACCTTACCCCACCTCCTACCAGGTCTGGGCCAGGCTTTCCCAAGAAGCCAGGCCCCTGCTGGGCTGGAATTGCTCTCTCCACCTGCACTGACACCCAGGAAGTTCCCGAAAACGAGAGCCAAGGGGAAGCCTCTGCTTTTGGCATCACTCTGTCTCCTGCCCTGAGCAGTGATAACAAGGTGGGCACTCTATCCCTTGTTGGATTATACATCAATATAACTAACGATCAGTGTGTACGCAGCTGATACAGGGGTCCTACTAACAGCACAAACCAAAGTAGGCCTCACTGGAACTGAGCTAGGCCTGCCATATACAGCTTGCATGAAAGTAGCTCATTAGTCCTTATAAACATTTCACAAAGCCAACAGTGAAAGAGCAAATTAATGAGACCAGAACTGGACGCCAAAGCATAGGTCAGAGTCACCTAGGACATCTCTGCTTGGGAGGTCACACACATCCATGAGATTCAGGGAGTGGTGGACATCACCTGAGAGATGCTTCCTTTAGTACTCGCTCTGCTTTTCTCTAGCATTTATCTCAGGCTGCAAGTGGCACCTTCCATAGTCCTGAAGAGCATGCCATGCCCAAATTTGCCTGATATCTCTGTGGCAGGCCAGTAGGGGGCACTCCTGCATTGAACCACCCACCTCACTGTGCCGGACCACCTCCCAGGCTCCAAGTGCCTCCCTGGGGTGCCTCCCGTCCGGCCGACCCCTTCCTGGAGCACACCCGCTAGCCTGGGGGCAGAGCTGCCACCACCTGGGGCTCTGGGCTGATTCTGGCTCTGCGCACCCTGGGAAACACAGGCCTAGTAGCCCTCAAGGGTACTTGTTTCACTTCAAGAAGTTGGGATGCTTTCCTCAGTCAGAAGCAGAAGTAGTGGTCTCTCTTAGTCAGCCAAACCAAGGGGACCCCAAGGCATAATCTAGACCCACTCCCAATAAGTCTCCTACAGCAGTCACACAGGAGAACTTTATTGGTTACAGAGGGGAGGGTTAGAATAGGGTCCAGGGTAGAGCAATATCAGAGAAATCCCATCGAGCAAACTCCTGTGGCTGGGGGAGCCTTTGATCTCGCATCTGAGTTACTGCGAGCTATATATCTAGATGGATCTCAGTTATTTTACTCACAGGTATCATCCAGAGGCAGGTGGAAATTCCCTCTGGAGGCAGGCGGTTCCTTGTTCATGAGTTTTGAGAGAGAGAGCAAGCTTCAGATGGTCCAGCTCTTCTTTGTTCTTGAGTATCCCTCATGGCTGCTGCCCCCTCCTCCCGGGCAGTCCTTAACTTATATCACCCAGGTGACCTCACTTACCTGGTCCAATGGAGGCCAGCACCTGTTGGCTGTCAGCCAACCAATTTGAAATATATCACTAGTTGCCGGGCAGACTCTAGCCCACCAGGAAGGAAGCCCCTCACCCAGGTATGTGATGCCGGTCACATAGGCAGAGGGAGCAGGTTTCCCCCTCCCTCAGGAATGTATCTAGCTCAGGTTATCCAAAGAGGGAGGGTAAAGGTGTATATCCTCTGCTAGGCCCATCCTAATCACAACTGTCACAGCGCAGAGTTTTTGGGGGAGAAACAAAGGTGGCTTTCTGCCACAATCTCTCCCAATTGATTAGAGTCCCGGATCTGGTGCAAGACATGTGGGTGTAAGCCCCCTGTGCTCCCATGAGCCTAGGGACCCCAGCAACAACCCCAGGACCCCTGACAAGCCCTGGCCCACCTGCAGGTAAGCAGGGGCCCATGGAGGGAGAGACCTAATCAGCTGGGAGCAGGCTAAGTGGGCCAAGGAGTGTCACGCCCCCCATCGGCTCCTACTTGGCCCAGCCCCCCAGGGAGCTATGCAACCAGAGCCTCGCGAATAGGCTGCACAAACAAGCGCGCTCCTGAGCCTGGCATGCAAGTTAGTGCAGGAGTTTGCTCAGGAGGGTCACCCGTGGCCCGTTCTGTGAGTCCACCAGGGTAGACAGTCCCAGCTGCAGTCAGCCCGCCAGCGGCATGACACGGATGGGCACACGCCTCATGCCTCAGGTCCTCTCAAGTCCTGTGACCCCCCCGGCGCCTCTGAGGCTGCCACCCAGACAGAGCCCGTGGTCCCGGGCTCCACGCGGACAGAGCCCCTAGCTCTCGGCTGCGGGGGCTGCCTGTCACTTTTTCAGGCTCTGGGGCCCAGGAGCATGGCCACCTCCCCTTGTGGGGTCTGCTTCCTACTGGGGTCTCTGGTGCACCAGTTGGAGGAGCTCCAGGCTGCAGTCCAGAGAGTGCATGCCCCATCAGGGACTGTGAGCAGGAGATCGACTCCTACTGCCAAGCCCTTCTCCCCTGGGAGTTTGGGCTCCTATTTACCCATTTCCTCCATCTATCCCAGAGCTCTTTTTCCATGATTGAGGGAGGCGCAATACAAGAGGCAGATAAGCCAAAGCCTTTCAGAAGGTGGATTGTCCAGAAACGAGAAGGTAGACACCTGGGGTCCCTCACAGGATTGGAGGTAGGATATGGCACAGCCGGCATCTTCCAGAAAGAGGCACAGCCAGCATCTTCCAGATTAGAGGTTTGCAGGTAAGGGAGCAGTGTGCTGTTCTAGAAAAGGAGTCACATTGTAAATCCTAACTCCTTTCATCTAGAGAGAAAACTGGGAAAAGCAGCATTTCTAACAGATGTTGCTCCTGCCAGAAAAGACCTTCCTCCTGGTGGGTTCACAACTCTGCATCTAGCTGACAGGGGTCAGGGGAGCTGGGGTGCAAGAGAAGGGAGAAGGACAGGGAAAGGAGGCCAAGGAAGGTTTGAGTGTGAACAAGAGAGAAATGGAGGTGGGTGTTTGCAAAGCTACAGTGCAAATCAAGAGGGAGGGGGCAGGAGGGTGGACCTGTGGCAGGTGGGACAGGCCTCATGGGTAGCTCTAGGCAGGGCTCCAGGAGATGGTTGCAGCAATGATGCAGATCCCAAGACCCGCTTGAATCTCGGCTCTGGCACCAATTCCACACAGGGAAGAACTGGCGCTGCTGAGAACTGGTTCCCCTCTCTGCACACAGTGGCTTTGTCTGGTTTCTCCGCTCTCTCCCTTCTCACCTTGTGTCGGTCCCCACTGGGCAACACTCCCACTGTCCAGCCTGCCTGATCCCTTCTCTACCCCAGCCTGCCTGGCCCTGGCTGATGGGGTCACCACGTCCTGTGACCTTCCACCCTAAGACCTCTTACACCCACTTGGGACCACATCCAAATCCCTTTCCGGGGGCTCCTGAGCTAACACAGCCACTAGGTTGTTCTCCACTAGGGAAGGGAACGCCTAGAGCCTTGAAAGCATTTGCCTTGACAATATCTAGCTTATAGGCACATTGCAAAACTCCTCTGGGTCTTTATCTGGTTCCCCAGGTTCCTAAACCTCTAGGCACTCAAACCCCTGTTAGTCACTACACAGATCTGTGTTGTGTTCAGTGAGTCCTACAAAAAGCCCTTTATAAAACAAGTACATGCAAATCATGTGACTCCATTTCCTTCCTGAAGCCTGGAAGGTTCCTCATTAAACACCAGATCTGGCTCTGAGTGCTTCAGTGTCTCCCCAGACCTGCTCCCTCCTGTCTGCTGGGCATTGCCAGAATAACCATGAAACCAGCACTGGTTCTGCTGTTCCTACTGACAGCCACCGTGGGTGAGAGTGTACTGCCATGGGGGTCAGAGGGATGCAGATGCAGGGAGAGTGGGTCCGTTAGTTAATACCCTGTTCATTTCTCCATTAGGAGTCCTGTCCCAGGTCACACTGAAGGAGTCTGTCCCTGTGGTGGTGACGCCTGGACAGACCCTCAGCCTGACCTGCACCGTGTCCAGAGTCTCTCTCACTAGCTCTGATATGAACTGGATTCGGCAGGCAGCAGTGAAAAGGCTGGAGTGGGTTGGAGCTATATCCAGTGGGGGAGGCATCTACTATAACAGCGCTCTCCGAAGCTGCCTCAGCTTCAGCAGAGATGTCTCCAGCAGCCAAGTGCATCTGCACCTGACTGGGGTCCAGCCTGCAGACACAGCCCGGTATTACTGTGTCAGAGAGACACACAGTGAATGAAAACCCATGAGAGCCTGCACAAAAACCAGCACTGCGGGACCCGCCTGCCTGTGTGAGCAGCAGAGGCAGCAGCTGCCACCCCACACTCAGTCCTGTTAGATCACTTGATCCAGCCAGGGATTAAATCTCATCTGGGAGATAAAATGGACCCCAGGTGTCCTTCCCTGTTCTCCATTGTGCCCCACTGGTCTGCCTGTCCATCTTGCAGGAACACAAGGGAAAGGCTCCCCAACTTGGCACCCAGGACTCAGCCTGCAACGAGACTGCTGTGCTGTTACAGGACTAGGGACACAGCTTGGATGCACTGTCCTGTTCCAGGATCTATAGGCCTCACTGCACTGGCTGATATTTAGACAGTGTGGCAGTCTGCTCCGCCTCCCAGGCACTGCAGAGAGAAGTGTTGTGTGCACACACTCACATGCACACACCCACACATGCACACATACACAGTAGTAATGATCATGATCACGTGTGCACACACATTCGTGCGCGCACCCCTCCCAATCTACCCTGCCCTGCCGTGCTTGGCCCTGGTGTACTCTGTGCAATCCCAGCCCAGCTCAGCTGTCTGCTCAAGTAGCTGCCCCAGGGCACTCAGGACCAGTGCCCCCAGCAGCTGAGCTTTCATCCTGGGCTATGGGCTCTGCTCAGAGGATCTGAGTACCTGGGGAGGCTGTGGTAGACAACAGGGACTGGGGAGTTCAGCAGGGTTGATCCTGACTTATCCCTGACCTTTCCAGGTGCCAGGTCCCAGCTCCAGGTGCAGGAGTGTGGCCCAAGGATGGGGAAGGCCAGGGACCCTCAGCCTGATCTGCACCATCACAGTGGCTCAGTCACTAGCAATTACATTTGGGACTTGATCTGCCAGGCTCCTTGAAAAGGCCCAGAGTGGATGGGGCAGCTGAACAATAGCAATGCAATTTTGCAGAACATAATCACCATCTCTGGGCACTTCCCCTTCCCCAAGCGCTAGATGGCACTCAGTTTCTCAACAGCTGCAGATATTGCCATGTATTACTGTGCTAGAGCCAGCACACAGGGAACAATCAGGGCACTGGCCGGTGTTCATGGGAGTGTGATCTTTGCATCCAGGGCAGAGCTTCTCCCACACTATGGTGCACTCTTGAGGCCACGCCTGGATCACTGTCTGGCTTTGGGCCCCACACTCCAAGAAGGATGCTAACATGTTGGAAAGGGTCCAATGGGGAGAACAAAAAATGACCAGAGCCTAGAGGTCTAGTACATGGGAAAAACTCACAGAAGATGGTTCAGACATGAAGGATCCTGCTGTGAGTTGAAGCTTGGAGGAGAAACGGCCTCCTGAGGCTCCAGGAGCGAAGTGTACCTGTATCTGACCAGCCTGGAGCCCAGAGACACAGACCCATACTCCTGTACAGAGACATACATACAGTGAAGGGAAGCTGCACAAAACCAGGTGCCAGCTTGCCTGGGTGAGCAGCAGAAGCAGCAGCAGCCAGCTCCTGCTTTACACTGCTTCCTGCTCCCAAAGCACCAAAAACTCCCACAAATTCAGATCCAGGGCACCCGAAGTCAACCAGGCAATCAGTCCCCACGGGGCTGGCAAAGCATCTGGAGCATGTCACACCCTGCCTTCTACTTGGCTACTCGGCCTGTCCTCCACCATTTCCCCCCAGACCCCCAGGTCTTCTCCTCCACATCAGACCTCCAGGGGCTGGCAACAGAACCCAGACCTTTGGCTCTTGTGCCAGGACCAGAAGGGAAAGTGTCTAAGTCTCCAGGATTCAGTGCAGGACCCACCCAGAGACTTATTCCCAGAAGCTTTCAATGCCCCAGCTTGTGCAGTCTTTCTCTGCAGAGTCCCATCACAGCCTCTTCCTTTGGCCCTTCACTTCTGGGGTCTCTGGCTGCAGCCTTCTCCAGGGCTCCCCTCCTTGCCTACAGGCCCAGAGACCTTCCTCTCACCCAGCCCACACTCCTTCTCCCCCTGCTCTTTTCTGGGGGCTATAGTGACCAGGGGGCCTTGTGTTTCCTTGGCTCTCACAGCTGTGGGGGTTTGTAAACCCATCCTGCCTCCCACAGGATGGGGAGCTACACCTCCCAGCACTGGCACTGCCATGTGTAAGTACTGCTACCGAGCAGCCTGGTGCTCTGCCACAGGCTTGGACAGGGGGTGAGACAACGAAAAATCAACATTTCTAACCAAGGCCTGAACCACATCATTCAGCTAATGGCACAAGGTGAGGACAGGAGAGGCCAACATGGAAGCAGCACAGGGCTGAAGAAGGCAGCCAGGCAAAGGGAGACATGAGGAATGGGTGACACTTAACTATGCATGACACGACCTTGACCAGGGGCAACCACTACACACGCCTATATACAAACCCTGGAGCCCATGAACAGCTTCATCCTGATACAATATCACTTGCTTCTTCAGCTCCATCTAATTAGCAAGATCAGCTGCAGCCTCCCCCAGGTATCATGGGGCAAAGCACATCATCCTCACCAGCAAATTTGCATTGCAGAGCCACGGCTGCCCAAGATGCCCACAAGGTGTCAACCTCTGCATGAGCTGCTGGGAGAGGGTGTGGCAGAAATGCCACCGTCTGTGCCCCTCTCCAGAAACCTGTCTCTGCCAGCATGAGAGGCTGGTGTTGAATCCCTCAGGGCCGGGGATCTGCCTCCCTGCCTACATGACAAAAGCCTGGTGCTTTGAATGTGGATTCTCTGGTCACCTGGGGAGGGGGAGGGAAAAGCCCCACTCACCAGCTCAGGTAGCCAGTGAATGGGGTTTTTTTATTGTTTGGCTAGCAGCCAGCATTGGCAGCTTCGATTGGACCGGGCTGCTAAGGTCGGAAAGGTTATTTAAAGGCCCGGGCCAGGAAGAAGGCAGCCATTAGCCATGCAGTCATCCAGGTGAATCTGAAACTAAGAGAGGAGCTTCACCATCTGAAACAGGCTCTCTCCTCATCACCGCATGCTCCAAGAGTGCCCTGCCTCCAGAGGAAACTCCAACCACCTCTGGATGATGCGAGTGAGTAAGCTACTCGAGATCAGACTAGATATTTAGCTTACAGTAACTCAGATGCGAGATCAAAAGGCTACCTCAGCCTTGCTGGTTTGCTCTATGGGATTCCTCTGATATTCCTCTGATAGTGCTCTACCTTTTACCCTGTTTCCGCCCTACCCCCTGTCATCAATAAAGTGCTCCTTGTGACTGGTGTGGGAGACTTATTGAGGGGTGGGTCTAAATTATGCCAAGGAGGTCCCTTAGGTCTGTTGACTAAGGGAGACTTTCCTATTAAGCCCCTGACTTGGGGAAGTGCCCCAAGTGCCTGTATTGGGTCTAGTACCCACTGGATGATCAGGCCTGTGTTTTCCAAGGTGCGCTGAGCCAGAATTAGGTCCAGAGCCTTGGATGGTGGCAGCGGGAACCCCAGGCTACCGGGTGTGCTCCAGGGAAGGGGTCGGCCAGACGGGAGGCACCCCAGGGAGGCACTCGGAGCCTGGAAGGTGGTCGGGCACAGTGAGGTGGGTGGCTCAACACAGGAGCGCCTCCTAGTGGCCTGCCACACGTGGTGGCAGAGGTGGGATCTGAATACCCTGCTGTATTTGAGGCATAATTTGGGAAAAGGAATAGAGTCACTGAAATCCCTTGAGCAAACAATTTCTAATTTGACATCGGGTCAACTGGATAGTATAGATCGTCAGGATGGCGGACGAGTATGTCCGGATGACCGTGCCTGAACTGAAAGAACTGGCAAAAGAGAGAGGCCTTCACGTGAAGAAAGGGTTAAAGAAGGAAGAGCTGGTTAAACTCTTGTGCACCAGCGAGTCAGAGCAAGCGTCAGCTTCATGCTCGTCAACTCCTGAGTCTGGCCCAGGAACACACTCCTGCTCGTCAAGTCCAGAGGCCGCAGAGAGATCACCCTCTGAGGGGGAGCGGCAGAGACTCCATAAGCTGGAGTTAAAAAGGCTGCAGCTGGAGGAGAAGAGGATGGAGATGGAGGCAAAAAAGCTGGAAGCCCAGCAGGAGAAGGAACAACAACAGCTAGAAGTGAAAAGGATGGAGCTGGAAGCCCAGCGTGAGAAGGAAGTGACAGCTGGAGGAGAAGAGGATGGAGATGGAAGCCCAGCTGGAGGCAAAAAAGCTGGAGCTGGAGCAGAGAAAGCTGGAGGCTCAGCTCCGTCTGCAGCCCAACGGGGGAAACGCAAGCACTCTGCAAGCGTCCGGGGAACACCCCAAACTGGACGTCTCAGCCTTCGCTCGCTACCGAGATGGAGATGATCCTGCAGTGTTCCTAAGCAACTTCGAAAGACAAGCCCAGTGGTGTAAGGTGCCGGAGGAAAAGATCATGATGTACTTGTCTGCTCTGGTAGAAGGTGACATGGTGGTGGTCCTGAAAAGCCTGCCCTCAGATGCAGCTGATGACTATAATGCCTTTAAAGCTTCTGTGTCTAAAAGGTTCCAGTTAGGACCGGACTATTTTCGGAAAAAAATTCTGGAATATGCGCCCACAACCCGGAAAGTCATTGACTGATTATGTGGCCCTGTTGGAGGACACATGCAGTCAATGGTTAGCCGAAGCCAAGGCTGACACTTTAGAAAAGGCACGCCATCTCCTGGTCCTGGAACAATTCTAGTTTTGCTGTCCGAGGGAGGTTAAGACCCTGGTCAGGGACAGGGACCCCAAAACTGCTCAAGAGGCTGCTGAAATTGCAGACTGATTCTTGCTAAACCGTGAGAAGCCTCCCTACTCTGGGAAGGAGCAAAAAGGGTCCCAAAGAGGGGGGAAGGGAGGTTCAGGTCAAAAAGGGGAAAGAGGGCCACCTCCTGCAGAGCGCAAGGCAGCCCCAGATTCGGACAAACCACCCAATTCGGAAAAGAGGGGGTGCTATAACTGCGGGGAGCAGGGCCACATCAAGCCCAACTGCCCAAAGCTAAGCACTAGATCCAAGCCCGTCAGGCGTGCAACAGCCGTGAGCAGCGAGGGGGAGGGCCGGAGCCCCTCTGAGGAGAGTGTCTGTTGCTACAGGATCACAAACTCGGAGGAGGTGATGGCCCCTCACCGGACCATGATCATGGTGAAGGAGAGGACCCTTGTGGGGGAACTGGACACGGGGGCCAGTGTGACATGAATCAATTCCAACCTGGTCTCACCTGCAGACATAATCCAGGGAAAGACCCTCACTATTCACGGAGTGGGGTCCACACCCCTGAAGGTACCAGTAGTCCGTGCCCCCGTCGTGTGGAACGACTGTGCAACGTACCTGGAAATGGGGGTACTGGAAGGGACTCCGGTCCCCATCCTGGTGGGGTGGGATCTTACGGGGCAGGAATCCCAGCTCCGGAGGTGGGAACAGATCCAAGAGCCAAAGCCCTGCACTGTTCATGCGGTGACTCGCCTACAGAGCAGAAAGGCTAAAGAGAAAAATCCCCAGGAGACAGCCACACCACTGGCTGCAGTGGAAGGGACCACTGCAGACGGCAATTGCACCCCGGTCCCGGAAGGAAATTCAACACAGACACACGCAGAGTTTTGCATCTAGGGAGAAGGAACCTGCAACACACCGGTAGGCTGGGGAACACCCTTCTTTTCAACACAGTGGCAGAAAGGGATCTTGGAGTCATTGTTGACTCCAGGATACACGAGCCACCAATGCAAGGAAGTGGTCAGTAAGGCTAGTCGCACCTTGTCATGCATCTACAGATGCATCACAATCAGGTCCAGGGAAGTGATCCTTCCCCTCTATGCAACACTGGTCAGGCCACAGTTGGAGTCCTGCATCCAGTTCTGGGTGCTGCACTTGAAGAGGGATGTGGCTAGCATCGAGAGGGTCCAGAGGAGGGCCACTCTCATGGTCAAGGGGCAGCAGGTCAGGCCCTACAAAGAGAGGCTGAAGGGCCTCCACAAGAGCAGGCTGAGAGGGGATCTGGTGGCCATTTACAAACTCACCAGGGGGGACCAGTGAGAATTGGGTGAGGCTCTGTTCCCCTGGACACTACCGTGGTTTACTAGGAATTACAGCCACAAATTGTGAGAGAGAAGGTTCAGGCTGGACATCAGGAGACATTACTTTATGGTGAGGGCTGCCAGGCTCTGGAACGGGCTCCCAAGGGAGGTGGTGCTCTCTCCTACCTTGGGGGTCTTCAAGAGGAGACTGGACAGATATTTGGCTGGGATGTTATGACCCTACTTTCATTCCTGCCCATGGCAGGGGGTCAGACCTGATGATCTGTTTAGGTCCCTTCTGACCCTAAGCTCTATGAAACTATTTCACTTATGTGCATTAACCCTATTTCCAGTATAATGGGCAAGACCTAATAACGTTTTTGAGTTGTGAGTGGATTGGTCTCAGCGGACAATAGTCTCACTCTCATTCACAGTTAAAATTTGAAGTAACACTAACTGACACTGACCAAGAAGAGAGACAAGCCTCCTTTCCTACATATGTCATGATTCTCATGAATTTCTCTCCTACATTTTTTAGACTAAGATGTTCAGAGGCCTTTAAGGGGGATTGGGTCCACAATTCCTATGGTCTGTTATGGTTTTGAGGTGCTTGAATCCCTTTGGCAGCCTCAACAATCCCACCTCCCTGATGAACTCTGTGCCTCGATTTAGGGGGATGCATCTCCTTGCCACAAGTTCCACAGGGCAGGCAGGAGCCAAGTGCTCTCCTCTCTTATTCGCCAGGGGAACCCACATGCAAAGTCTTATCCAGGGACTCCTGGGTAAATACAGCCCCACATCCTACAGATTCGGTCCCTGCCTAGCCCCTGTCCTGACTGTTCAGGGCGAGGGTCTCCCTCACTTATTGGGAACAACGATGACATCTCTGCTGCTGCTCCTTTCCCTGCTCTCTGCTCCCAGCTGTGAGCCTCCAAGGGGGAGGAAGGGAAAAGGGCTGGTTCACGGACTTAGTTGGTGGCTGAGTCTCTCTTTCCTTGGTCTTCTTTTTCCAGATACCCTTACTGCAGTTACACTTGTCCAACCCAGCCCAAGGGTGCTGAAGCCTGGAGAGACCCTCTCTCTGACTTGCACTGTCTCCAGTGTCTCCATCACGGGAAGCTACTACTGGAGCTGGATGCGGCAGCTTCCTGGGAAGCAGCCGGAGTGGATGGGGTATCAATATTCAACTAGCAGGTCAGACTATGCCTCTCATCTCCAGAGCCGAATCACCATCTCCACAGACCCCTCCAAGAGCCAGTTCTCCCTGCAGCTGCGCTCCCTGACAGCCGCAGACACCGCCATGTACTCCTGTGCCAGGATGCCACCGTGACACAAAGCAGAGCAGGGGCTGTGCAAAAAGGGGAAGCTGGCTAGAGGCACCACAGTGCCTACTGGTTTCACTCAAATCCAAGCACCCACTAACTGACCCCTGGGAAAGGGTTTAGCACAGGAGAACACGGTACCCAAGGGGCTGGAGTGGATTCGGCCCATCATGACACTGAGGAGAAGGAACAAAAGATGAGGAGCTGTAGTACAAGGAGACAGACAGACAGATCCAATATGTGCAGATGCATGGGTGGGTGGATAGATGTCACCTGGGGAAGGAAAGAGTTCACCCTGGTCTGTTAGCCAGCACCAGGTCCTGCATTAAAGCTCTGACTCCACAGAAAGGCCTGAAGCAGGTGGGAAATGACAAAGATCAGAGAAACACCATCTCCAACTCCACTCCCCAGGGCTTGATGAGCATCTCTGAGCCATAGTCCAGGGATCATCTCCCCTGGCAACTGAGCTCCCTCACCCTGGCAGACATGACCACCTGTTACTGAGCCACAAGACACAGTGACACAGAGCAAAGAGGGGCAGGGCATGAAGGGGACCTTGCACAGTGCAGGGAGCCCAACACAACCAAGAGCAGTGAGATTTTTCCATCCAAAGTCCCTGCCAAACCAGGTGTGAATATGAAGGTGCCTGATGAGGACAAGGAGGCAGGAACAAGAGAAGAGGCTCCCCACTCTCTTCCCATGTCACTGGACTTGGACAGCTTAAGCTGCATCCAACTACACTCCTTGGTTATGGTCAAAACTCCTGGTAGCCATGTTCCTCATTCAGTCTCCACTACCAAACGCTCCATCTATGTCCAAGTAAAGCTGGCAGGAGGGTCTGCAAACTCCTGCCAGCACTGGGCCAGTGTTAAAGTGGAAGTGGATCTCATGCAGTGAAAACCTAGATGGAAAGGACAGCTTGTTCCTCACTTGTCCTCTCCCAAATGCCATCCTCTGTACACAGCTTAGAGACATGTGAAGCCAGCAGCTCCTTGCTCTCTGCCTTCCCCACTCCCTTTCTCAGTGCCCACTCTGTGGCCTCCTCATAGCCTGATGGAGGAGATGCAATGGGGAGACACCCCCTAACTGCAGTAGCCTTCTCTTGTCCTTTTGGTCTAGACAGTCCCAGGAGACAACCCACAGCCCCTGGGCCTCAGCCAGTGCTCTGTGCAAAGCAGGGGCTGTACAGGATGGGAAGTGGCCCCAGGACAGCCCCTCACAGCCCCCAGGAACTCCCAAAACCAGCAGCAGCCAAGGGGGAAACTGATAAAGGGGATGTGAGACACCACATATCTAACCTCAGTTGGTTTCCAGCAAGGGCCTCAAATGCTCACAGCAGATCTGCCTTCCCAGTTCCTTACTCCCTGCCTCTCTCCCAGCCCCTCCAGACCTTCCCAGAACCACTGGTTCCTTCCCCCTAGGAGTTCCTCCATTTTTCCCAGGCTTCTGGGCATGGCCACCTCTACTGAAGATGCTCAGGGCATGTCCAGGAAGCTCTGGGTCCCAGCCAGGCACAGCCCATGAGGTCTGACCCCAGAGCACAGTGAAGTCCACCTGAAGGTACCTCTCCTCGGAGCTTCTCTCATCAGAGACATGGTGCATTCCCCACCCTGCACAAATGGGATCTCCAAAGCCCCATCTCTCAGTGTCCTGTCTTCCAGACACTCCTTCCCTCCCAGAGAACATGAGCATAGGGGCTGTGTGTACTGAGTGCAGCACAACTTCTATAGCACAAAGCATACAGTAGTTCTGGCCCCACAGGGGCATCCATCATGTACTGAGTGCTCAGAGCCTAGTACCTCCTATATGCACCCTGGGGAAGCCACATGCAAATCCCTGCCCAGGGCTGCCTGGTTAAATAGCAAACCCTCATCCAAGGAGCCTCAGCCTCTGCAGATCCCTGGCCCTGCCCCTTATTGCCTTTTGGGAGCTTCTTTCTCTATGAAAACCAACATGGAGACTGTCCTACTTGTGATTGCCCTGATCTCTTCTCTCTCCTGTGAGTGTCCAGGGGGCAGGGGGCAACATCAGCAACCAGTAAAGGGACTGGATTGGTGGCTAACTCTCTCCCTTCTTTACTGCTTTTTCCCAGGTGCCGTGTCTGCAGTGACTCTGGTGCAGTCTGGCCCAGGGGTGGTGAAACCTGGACAGACCCTCACCCTGACTTGCACTGTCTCCGGTGAATCTCTCAGTAGTGGGAGTACCTGGAGCTGGATCCGGCAACCTCCAGGCCAAGGGCTGCAGTGGATAGGACGCACCTATTATAGCAGTTCCAGGTGGTACACAAACTATGCCTCCTCCCTGCGAGGCCGGGTAACGATTTCGGCAGACACCTCCCAGAAACAGTTCTCCCTGCAGCTGCGCTCCCTGACAGCTGCTGACACAGCCATGTATTACTGTGCCGGTGACACAGTGACACAGAGCAGAGCAGGGGCTGCACAAAAAGGAGAAGAAGGTTCTTATCAACATTGCACAATTTCAACAACTCAGATCAGGGAAGTTTCAACCTGGAAACCTCATATGCATGGAGGGAAACTCCAATGGGATCAGCCTTGACCATCTGAGGGCTTCTTGTATTTGGACCAGTCACATTCAAGTGCAAAGGCCTGGAGCTCTTCACTCCCTTGAGCACTTCCACAATTTCTGGCCCTACCTGCCCAGAGGGCAATCAGCATGACACCAGTAGTCAAGCACCCAACATGACCCCCAATCCCCACAGGATGCAAGTGTGACGGGCCAGTAGGGGGCGCTCCTGCATTGAGCCGCCCACCTCACTGCGTCCAACCACCTTCCAGCTCCGAGTGCCTCCCTGGGGTGCCTCCTGTCCGGCCGAGCCCTTCCCTGGAGCACCCCCGCTAGCCTGGGGTTCCCGCTGCCACCATCCAAGGCTCTGGACTCAATTCTGGCTCTGCGCACCTTGGAGAACGCAGGCCTGATCATCCAATGGGTACTAGACCCAATACAGGCACTTGGGGCACTTCCCCAAGTCAGAGGCTTAATAGGAAAGTCTCCCTTAGTCCACAGACCTAAGGGGCCTCCTCGGCATAATTTAGACCCACCCCTCAATAAGTCTCCCACACCGGTCACAAAGGAGAACTTTATTGATTACAGGGGGTAGGGCAAAAATGGGGTAAAAGGTAGAGCAGTATCATAGGAATATCAGAGGAATCTCAGAGGGATCCCATAGAGCAAACCAGCAAGGCTGAGGTAGCCTTTTGATCCCGCATCTGAGTTACTGTAAGCTAAATATCTAGTCTGATCTCGAGTAGCTTACTCACACGCATCGTCCAGAGGTGGTTGTAGTTTCCTCTGGAGGCAGGGCACTCTTGGAGCTTGCGGTTATGAGGAGAGAGCCTGTTTCAGATGGTGAAGCTCCTCTCCCAGTTTCAGATTCACCTGGATGATCGCATGGCTGCCTTCTTCCTGGACCGGGCCTTTAAATAACTTTTCTGACCTCAGCAGCTTGGTCCAATCGAAGCTGCCAGTGCTGGCCACAAGCCAACCAATTTAAAAAGCATCACTGGCTACCTGGGCCGGTGAGCGGGGATTTTCCTTCCCCCTCCCCAGGTGACCAGAGCATCCGCCTCCGAGGCACCAGGCTTTTGTCATGTCGGCAGGGAGGAAGATCCCCCTCCCTGAGGGATTCAACACCAGCCTGTCACGCTGGCAGAGACAGATCTCTGGAGAGGGACACAGACGGTGGCATTTCTGCCACACAGATGACCACAGGAAGGTGGGCCTCAAGATGCTTTTTGAAGATCACCAGGGTGGATGACTGTATCACCTTTGGAGGGAGCCTGTTCCAAACCCTCAGCACTCCACCTGCAAATAAGTTTTTCCTTATATCTAGTCTGAAGTGATCCTCAATAAGCTTGTGCTCGTTATTTATTGTCCTCCCCTGGGGGGGCTGGGTGAACACATGATCCCTGCAGGCTGTCCATACAATTGATCCACTGCACATGGGGGAGATGGCGGGGGGGTGGGCTCCAGTGTTGACCTCCCAGCACAGGGTCATCAGGAAGCGGCAGGGCTGGAATCAGTGCCTGGGAGAGTTGTGGGTCTCCAAGGCCTGGGACTGTTTCCTCTTCTAGCCTGGTGGGAAGCCGGGTCTCCTGGTGCTGTCCCTGATGCTGCACACACAAAGGATGCTGCTAGTGCATGGAAGAAGCGCCAACACCTCCCTCTTTCTCCCTCCCTCATTCTCCTTATAGGTCCCTGAAATTCAAGGAAACCCAACTCTGCCTCCAGGGACAGCTCCAAGAAGGTGGTGCATTCCCAGGGGAGAACATGGAGACCAAGGAGATGCCTATGTTACTGTGTGAAAGACAGTGGAAACTGAAAGTACATTCAGTGCCATGAGGCTTTGTCTGGGAGTTGCCCCGACACAGCGGATGGCAGGTCCAACTGCCCCTGCCTGCACCCAGAATAATCAATTCCCATCCTGGGGGGCAAACAATGATGATGCTTATAGGATGAGGGCTATGCAAATTCAGGAAGGCTGCTCTGTATAAATCAGTCCATCTTGCTTCCCAGGCTACACCCACAAAAGTAATCTGATGCCTGTGGGGCAAGTGCAATGACCAGCCAACACCAGGCCTAGTGCTTTCCCAGTTCTGGAAGGTATTTCACCCTCCCATAAGTTAGGGAAAGGGAGGGGAGGGCTGCACTGATCCCATCTTGATACTACTTACTCCTGTTCCATACCTTGGTTTTCAGGTGCCTGGTTCCAGATGCATCTGGTGCTCTGGAGGGGCCATAAGGAAACCTGCAGACTCTGCACCTCTCCTGCAAAGCCTCTGGATTCATTTTCAGCAGCTGCTACATAATCTGTGTTGCATGGCCTCCTGGGAAGGGGCTGGAGGGGCTGGGTCACTTATATTGGTCCTTCCTCCAATCCCATATACTGTACTGACAACATTAAAGGGTGATTCACCATCTCCAGGGATGACTCCAGCAGCCTGCTACCCCTGCAGATGACCAACCTGACAGGAGAGGACACAGCCCAGTATTACTGTGCTGGAGACAGTGAAACAGATGTCATTATTGCCAATTCAAAACCCAGAGCACAGACCCCTGCAGCAGGACCCTGTGCAGCACAGGTCAGGGGATATGGCCCACTGGTGGAGAAAGCAGATGTGGTGTCAAAGGTTAAATCCTTCATTTCCTGCAAGAACCACTGATTCCTCCCCATGAAGTTACTGGGAGAGCTCAAGGGAATAGAGGAACTAGGGTTTGCTACTTTCACTCTGTGCCTAAACCTGCCCAGATATATGTCTTTAGTCACTGTGCACTGTGGTGGAGTCATCCCTGCTGGGAGGGCAAGGGCAGGGGCTGCACTCCCAGCTCCCTCCAGGGAGAGCCCCAAGGACCCTCAGCCTCTACTCTCCATCAGCCAGGTTCTCCAAAGGCACCAGTTGTAAAGCCCCTGGAGAGCAGGTTGTGGGGTCGTGGGATATCCCTTGACATGGGATATAGTGGCATCTCACATGGGCCCATTCAGCCAGGACAATCCAGCATGTACAGAGAGGCCCCTGACCCTGACCCTGCCTTTGGAGATAATAAATCAGAAGAGAAACAACCTCCCTATTACTGCTGTGCCAGCCTCATTCTCTTGGGATGGCCCTGGTAGTGACCATAATGGGAAAACCTGATAAGGATGCTTCAGCCCTGACTGACTCCCACAGGGGAAACTGAGGCAGCCTATGCACTAGCCCTGCAAGGCAACAACCTGGGATTCTGACCCCCGACAGCACCACCCAGTCCCTGACTGATCCTGAGAGCTTGCAGAGATACTGGATGACTCCCTGGGATTGCTGGGGGAAACCACATATCCTATTGTCAGGGGCTTTTACTGGGGCCTGATGGCAAACCCCCCCAGCTGGACCTGGGACCAGGCACCTGAAAACAGAGACATGATGAATGTGGGCATGGAGCTGTAAAAAACAATGCTCTGCCTGTGAATCTGATAAAGAGAGTCGAAATGATTTCCAGAGAGTCTGCAATGAGACACAGACAGAGTCAAGGTGGTGGAGGAGACACTGACAGGGAGAGCTCCCTAGAGCCTGCCCTGGGGCATGGACAGGAACTGACAGGGGAGTCTGACTTAGGGCAAGGAGAGCAGACAGCAGGCTGGGCTGTGGGGTCTCTCTAAAGCGAAGTTGTTTGAAGAAGACAGGGGTGACCTCCCATTCATGCCTTCCCCACATTGCTCCCAGGGGCTCTGACTCAGGCAGTTCCAGGGGTGGAAAAGTCCACAGGGTCCCATATGCCATGAGTGGATATAAGGTGCTTATCTCTGACCCACCATGGACCCTGCAGGCCCTGAGCAGGGCACTAGAGTTGAGTCACTGCTGTGCTGCCCTGACACCAGCTCCTCTTCCCCCGGCAGGGGTTGGTTCACAGCCTTTATGGGCAGCTCTGAGTCCCAGGTACAAACAAGCAGCCCCAAGCCCATGAGCACCAGCCTGTGTCACTGCAGCACCTGATCTCTGTATGAAGGGGCAGGGCGTGGCCTTACCCAGGAAGCCCCTTCTCTGCTGGCCTTGGACCCTCCCTAGCAGAAACCACATGCAAATTCCCACTCCAGAGTTCCTGGTTAAACACCAGCCCCAGGGTCTGGGAGCCTGAGGACACGATACACAAATCCTTGCAGTTGGGGTCAAGGCCTTCCTGGGTCCCCAACAATGCAAACTGTTCCGTCTTTGCTGTCCCTGCTGGCAGCCCCCCTGGGTGAGTCTCTTGAGGGTGCAGGGCAGGGAGGAGGGATCCATCATCTAATGGCATGTCTCATTTCTTCCCTAGGTGCATTGTCCCAGTTCACCCTGCAGCAGTCCAGCCTGGAGCTGGGGAGGCCTGGACAGACCTTCACGCTGACCTGTGCTGTCTCTGGAGACTCCATCACTAACAACTACTGGGAATGGGTCCGGCAGGCTCCAGGGAAAGAGCTGGAGTGGGTGGGACAGATTGATCAGAGCAGCTCCAACTGGCGCAGATACTATGGGCAGTCTTTCCAGAGCCGCGCCACCCTCTCTGCAGACCCCTCCAAGAACCAGTTCTCCCTGCAGCTGCACTCCCCGACAGCCTCAGACACTGCCACGTATTATTGCTCAGGATACAAACACATCCACAGTGACACAGAGCAGGGCAGGAGCTGTGCACAAAGGGGAAGCGCAGGCTGAGCAGCTGTACAGCATATTCACCCTGGCACCCTGCACAAGGCAGAGAGGAAGGAGGAAAGAGAGGAAACAGCAGGGGAGGGGGAGCAAACTGCAGAAGCCTGTTATATAGTTCAGCAGCATCAAACATACTGCCCACAGGGGAATGCAGGCCATGGAGTCACTCTATCCAGCTCGCTGGGCTACATGCCAGCCCGCAGGGTATAGCCAAGGAGACTGGCCTGCTGCAGTGGATGTGGCGATCAGAAACAGGAAGGGGAGCAAGGCCTGACACAGCCTCCCTCACTCTCCAGCCTCTTTGCTTGTCACCACTGCTGCAGTCCTTTCTTCCCATCTGCTGCCCCACTGTGCATCCCATGCTGGAGCTGGAGGTGCTGCTGTAGCACAGGGAGCAAGGTGATGGCTCCTCTGGCTCCTGCACAGGACATATGGCACTGCCAGTAGTGACTGCAGCACAGGGTCAGGGCCAGAGTGGCTGCCACCTCCAATGCTTCTTCCACCTGTCCAGACACAGTCTAGGACAGAAAGTGAGTTTGACACCCCCAGGTTAAATGAGAAGAGATCTGGACACTTGAGTTCCATCCAGCCATATGTTCCCACATGAACCTAGTCCTAGGCAAACTCACATTTAACGTAACAGGGGGTTGGACTTGATGATTTATTGAGGTCCCTTCTGACCCTAACATCTATGAATCTATGAATTAGCACTTACCATTCCCGTCTCACTCTGAACAGAGGTCATTGCACAAGGGAGTCACTCATCAGGAGATTCTTATAGCTCCGGGGGTCACGGGGGCAAACCCCCTGCTAACCCACAGGGCACCTTGTGGGACAACCTGCCTGAGTGAGAGATGCAAAACCTGCCAGCACATTCCTGCAGCTCACCATCATCCCCCACAGCCACCACCAGAACCCATGGAGCTGCATACGTTGTAGACTGTGGGATCTCTAAGCCACTGCACCAAGTGCCCTTATGAAAACTTTCAGGTTACAAAACTAAATTGCCAGGCACCAGAACAAACGAGCACAGGGCTAAGATAAAGGGCAGAGACCCCAGAACCCCAGCTGGTGAATACGTTGCAGAAGAATTGCTTCCTATCTGGCCCCACAAACCTCAGGTCACCTCCTGCCAGCTCCAGGCCAAAATTAAAGGAACTCAAGAGTTTGGGGCCAAGAGACTCCTGCTCTGGGGTTGCACTGGGGACCCTAACTCTCTGGGGTTCTTCTGGAAACCTAGCCAGCATGGGAAGAGAAGAGGAACAATTTCCCTTCTCCACAAGCATTGTACTTACTTAAAACCGTGAAACTATGAATAAACTGTGAAACTATGAAAACTTTCTTCCCTTTGTTTATATTTATCATGAGGAATTTGCAGGCCTTCCAAGTGGTTGGTGAACAATCAATAAGTGGTTGGAGTCAATCAATAATTATTTGGGGATTCCTGAATCCCTTTGACAGCCTTGTAAAACTCTTTCCCCTGCTAAGCTCTCTGCCCTGCCTTGGGGGGATGTATCTCCTTTACACAGACCCAGCAGTGTAGGCAGGAATCAAGAGCTCTCAGCTCTTTAAACCCTAGAGAAGCCCACGTGCAAGTCCCTTTCTGGGGACTCCTGGCTAAATGCAGCCCCTGGTGCCAGAGCTTCAGTCCCTCCCAGACAAAGTCCTGCTCCCACCCAAGGAGACTTCCTCCATCACCATGGACCTGCTGCTGCTCCTCCTGGTCTTGCTGCCAGCCCCTGCAGATAAGGGATCTGAAAGGGGTAGATGTGTTAGGATCCCAGGGCTGGAGGTTCTCAGGAGCCCAGGCCCAGGGGCAAATCTGGGCACCAAACTCCTCCAGACACCATTTCAGGGTTCAGCCATGTCCCCATATCCCCTTCCCCAGGGCTCAGGCCTGATCACTGACTGGGCTGTTCCCTTCCAGGCGTCCTCTCCCAGGTGCAGCTGCAGCAGCCAAGGGAAAGTCTAGTCAGACTCAGAGGAGGGGGGGCAGGACCTCCTACTCACTTGCACTGAGTCAAGCAGCAGGTCAGGGGCCATGAAAAAACAAGTAGTTTTCTGCAGGGCCTTGACTTCCTGCTCGTCACTGAGTCATGGGAATGGATTGCACTAGACTTCATCTCTCCCTGATGAATACAAAACCACAAGGAGAAGCAGCCAAAGATTTGCTATGAGTATATCAAATGGACAGACAGACTGGGTCATGCACCGAGGGTTTGTAAAGGCTCCCTCGTGAAATGCAATAAATGCAACCTGACATCACACAGGGAGCAAGGTTGTCCTCCCAAGGGCCACAGATCCAAGGCAGTGGGTGCATATTTACACATAGAGTTCAACTGAGTCTAAGATGAACTCCCTGTATCAAATGTGGGGAATGAGGAAAATGCCTATGAAAGTCACTTGGTTTGACCAAACTAGAAGAGGCAAGTTGAGATGCTGCATACTGGCTATTTTGCTCACATCATCATGTGTCTCCATACAATCCAGGCTGGGATCTAGGTGGACTGTCCTGAGTCTAAGTCTCTCAACGTGGCGTCAGACTGGCCAATTCCCTTGGGTGTTTCCATACATGACAGCCAGAAACTTTCCTCCAAGTACTCCCATATTCCAAAGAAATGTCCCTCCTGCAGGGAGATCTGACCAAGCATCTCAAACACCTTCCAGGATATTTAAGCACCCAGAGCTCAAAGGCCTCTTCCCTTCGATTTCAATGCCGAGGAAGACTTTGGACCTCTTAGTAATACCCTGGGTCAGAGGTGCTCAACTACGGGAGTGCGTGACAAGTGTCATGGGCCAGCAAATGTGGTGTCAAGGGAGCAGCAGCAATTCTTACTGCCATCTTCCCCCACTGCCAAATTCTGAGCCCCACGTGGCTGGTTAGAAGCCAGAGCGCACCCCCTCTCTCCACACAGCAGGATCAGGATCCGTTCATACCCTCTCCTCGTCTGGGGCATATTGCACTCTGGCCATTCCCCTGTTCCCCACAGACTAGATTGGAGCCAGGATGCCCCCCACCACCCAAAACAACTGGATTGGGCCCAATTGTGCCCACCCCATGTGCCAGATTGAGCCCACCAGCTGGATCTGACCTGCAGATGGACTGGGCACTGCCTGTCCAGCCCATGGGACAACAAGCTTGAATATCACTGCCCCAGGAGATCAAAAGCAAAGAGAATTGCTCTTAACAAAGTACAGAAGGACTTTTCTATCCTCCAACACTTAGAAATCATTGACAATGGCTTGCCCTGCTTCATGAGACTTGTGCACTAACCCCACTCCTCGGACAGCTTCAGAGACCTGTTGAAGTAGCAGCATGAAGGTGGATTTAAGCCCAGTTTTGTCACTCTGGGCTACCCAGGGGGAATGATATTCTGCCCCTGCCTGCAGCACAGGCCCATTGCAGCAGGCTGAAGGGTTTCACCGCAGAACCCAGTGCAGCAGCGTTCACACTGCAGGTGGGATGGGGTTGTTAGCACAGCTGCTTCCACCATCCCTTCCCAGGATACCCCCAGCAGGGGATGGCTTCAGACTTGCAGTGGGTGCTAGTCCTGTACACTGGGACCTGTACAAAAGGCAAGCAAGGCACAGAGAAGAGGAGGACCCTGGGTGAGGCTGGATGGACCACACTGATGCTTCCACGCTGTGGACTGGTCTGCTCAAATGTCAAGAAACAAAATAAACGTGAGCAGGGCTGTTTCTATATCATGTCAGGTTAGTCGCATCTACATGCCCTTACAATGAACAAAATGACAGATGCTTTGTTCCACCCCCTGGCACTCATTTATATCAACCCCATCCTTTGACCCATGCAAATGAGCCCCTTGGTGCCCTGTTTATAGAGCAGCTACAGACAGGTGCCCAGTTCCAAGGCTGCTGAGTCTAGCTTCCTGCCTCCCGTTGAAGCTGTTCTGGAAACAGGGCCATGGATGCCAGTGCCATCATCCCCCTCCTACTGCTGTTCCCAGTGGGTAAGAGCAGGCTCTGGGATCCTTGCCTGTAGCTGGTGGCAGAGACTCCCTGGTACTGGCCCTCTGTGAATCACTTCACTCTCTCCCCCCTCCCTGCAGGTGTGTATCCTCAGGGCAGCCTGGTGGAGTCTGGTGGGGGAGTCCAGAAGCCTGGAGAGACCCTCAGCCTGACCTGCACTGTCACTGGAGTCTCTCTGACTAGTGTTGGTGTGCACTGGTTTCACCAGCCAAAGGCAAAGGGGCTGGATTGGATGGGGGTTATCTGGAGTGGTGGGAGCACTAATTATAACAGTGCTCTCAAAAGCCGCCTCAGCATCACCAGAGACACCTCCAGTGGCAAAGTCCAGCTGCAGCTGAGCGGCCTGCAACCCAGAGACACAGCCTGGTATTACTGCACCAGAGCCACACAGAGATGCAAAATCTATCCGAGCCTTCACAGAAACTAGCCCTGCAGGACCCAGCCGGCCTGTGTGAGCAGTAGAGGCAGCAGCTGCCAGCCCCAGGCTCTACCTACTGCTGCATCTGGCTTCCAGGTCACTCCCAAAACAGCCATGGGTTAAACTCCTTTTGACCCAAGTCCAACAGAGCTGCTGAGTCCTGAGGCCTGGAACTGAACCCAGGAGTCCTGCCCTGATGCTCCACTCTCCTCCACTAACCCTCTGCATCCTCCCAGGAGTGGGCGGGAAAGACCCCCTTGCAGAAACCAGGACTCATGCTACCACAGCCCAACAATGAACACAGCCCTAAGCCCTGACAACTGGATCCTGCCCCAGACCCTGGAGCCTTCACTGTCCTTCCAGCACCAGGCTCCAAGCACAGGGCTGTGCTTCTCCAGCAGCAAATCAGTTTTATCCATAGGAGGGTAGAAGTAGTTCCCTCAGTCTTCCCAGAGCAATGCCTCCATCTGCAGACACATGCAGGGTCCAGGTCCCTGCAGCTGAGCTCCCTAACAGGGAGACACCCCCACTCCCATACAGCTGTGCAGGGAGACAGCATCTCTTAGTGCAATAAAGCCTGTGCAGAGAAAGAGGGATGTCCAGAGAGACTCCATGCCCTGCCAGCTCCCTGCTTCCTCCTGCACCTACAACAAGGGTCCCCAGGGGCAGCAACACACAGAACCAGAGAGGTCCCTGCCCCCTCAGCCCAGACCTAGAGAGGCAGAGCCACACCCCATCCACATATCACCCCCTGCCCCAGGTCTCCTGGTTAAGGGAGGCAGCTCCAGCCCCACTGCACCAGCAGTCATGGGCCCATCTCCTACATGCCAGCAACCCTGCTGCAGCAGTGTGTTTCTACGCCCTTAAACACCCCACCTGCCCCATTCCCCATGAGGGCTGTGACCCAGACCTTGGCCGGCCCCTGCCCACAGCATGGAGCCAGGCCTGAGCACTCAGTCTAGAATGAACTCCCAGAGACAAATGCAGGGCAGAGACCCCTGATCGTCCAGAGCAAAGCACTAGTCACAGCATCCTGAGCTCCCAGCTCCACACTCCAAGGAGACGCATAGACCCCTCAGCAGGTGGGAGTGGGGGAAACACCCCATCATCTTGCTGGACACCAAACTCTCTGGAGACAACACACAGGAGAGACCCAGGCTCAGCTTGACCCTCCTGGACTCTCTTCACACCTCCAAGGGCTGCACAGGGAACAAGGCCCCTGTTCCTTCCTTCACGGTCCTGTTCTGGCATGGTCTTGGGTTCTCTGTTCGCCCAAAGTGCTCTCGCTCTGAGGCTACTTCTGATCCATACTCTCTGTCCCTAGGTCACAGCCTCTTCACTCTCTTCAGGGTACTGGGTAGGGGGTCTCTTTCCTCTATATGTGAAGCTAACACAGCAGAGTGTCTCCCAGAGTTCAGCTCTGGCCACACTTACTCCTTCCCTATCTCTACGGAAGGCACTAGGTACCAACAGCCTCACCATGGTCTCTCCCAGATGCCAAGAAATGATGTCACCAAATCACCCTCCTACTTCTTCCCCATCTCCTGTGCTTTCCCAGCTGCTCCCATGCTCCAGGCTGGGCAGCAAATGGGGCTTCCAGGCATTGGCTCCTTTCCTCTCCGCCTTGACAAGAACTCTGGGACCCTGCACCGTCTTTGGGTCTGGCCCCAGCTGAGCTAGTAGCAGGGCAGGGAAAGGGTCCATAGGGGCAGGAGTCAGGATTCTGGGGAAGCTCTGAGGGTCTCTTGTATAAACGGCACCAAGTAAGGGATGGTGGCAGTGCCCTGAGCCCATCTCTCCATCTCTGCCCAGGCGGCACCTGGAGGAGCACATCTGCACAGGTACCACTGACCCACCAAGCAATCTTCTTTCAGTTTTTGCCAGGGGAGGGAGACATTGACCCCAGCTGGTTTCAGCTGCACCAATTTGGGAAGATGCTGTTCCCCACGTTCAGTGCATTTTAAGGCCATGGAATGAAGCTGTTTCTCTTAACACAATTTCTAAGCAGGTGTTTTTATCCCTGGAGCCATGTCACAAACCAAGGTCTGGTGCAGTCTGGAGAGGATGCGAGGCATCCCAGAGACTCTTTCTAATCCTTCTACAAACCCTGGCAGATCCCCTGAAGCTCCAAGTCAGTCACGCCAAGAGAAACTCCTGACCCACTCACTTCTACTCTTTCCCGGTTCCTGACCCATCATCTCCAGTCATGTACCACCAATCACTTCCTCCTAGCACAGCTTACTCAGCCCCACTCTTCAGAGCTCCTACTGCTGGGCAGGATGGAGCCACCATGGTCAGGCCACGGGTCTTCCTGCATGGGGCTTGAGGCCATTCCTCTGCCTGACCTAGGAAGGGTGTTGTTAGACCCCGACTCCATGCAGCGCCCAATGACTAGGGAGATGATGGTCCAATTGCTCATGGATCCTGGTCCTCATTAGCCAGAGCAAGCAGGGAGCAAACACCAGCGCACATTGCTTGCAACAGCTTTATTCAAAATGGAGACAGCTTCAGACAAGGGTCCCTCACAGACACCCAGCCCGTGAACCAGGGGACCTGCACTAAACAATAGTTCTTTTCACATTTTGTACACCTTGGTTCATTCATATTAACATTCCCTCTACCCATGTCCCTCCTTTGGTTCCACCCACGTCTCCTCCCATCTCAAGCTCCACCTCGGTTTACTGTTTACTTCATTAACATGGAATTGCCTATGCATTTCATTCATTTACATGCCTCTCTGCTAAGAGCACATGTGTAAGGCCATGAACTCGGGTACTCTCGGTCACTTGCTGGTTCTTTCTTGTTCTTTGCTGACTTCAGCACCATCTCCAAGGCCTTGCTTCTGTTTTATCTCCTGATGACAGCTGGTGGGCTGCATCTTGTGCTTCTTACACAAGGAATCATGTATCCTGCACACTATTCCATTGTTAAAGAAACTACTTGGCTGAGCATTTGCAAGGTTAATTTAATATACCATCTTGCTTTGTGGTCAGCAGCTTTTTGCAGAGACAGATTAAAAGCCTTGTGCCAGCTGCAGATTCAATGCTCCCCAATAATCCAAAGTATTGCCACCCTAACAGGTGTGTCATAGGGGTCCAGAGGAGAGGAGGTCTTGCCCCTGTCATATTCTGGCCTGCCTGGCTGGTATCCATCTGTCTGTCCTGTACACCCCTCTCTGTTACATATCTGTCACCATCACTGTCACCAAGCTCAGGGGCAGAGTGGGAAGAGGCCCCTGCAGCCAGGAGTCATCTCTCTCAGGCCCTAGAAGCACTATCAGAATAGACTAGAGCCCTGGGGCCAGATCAAAGCTCCACAGCCTAGAGTCCCAGCACCAGGGACAGAGTAGGGCTTAGCTGTTGGCACCTGGGTGCACACACAGACACACACATCCTAAAATCCCCATCCTCTCCAGGCCCCTGCTCTGCATTGCACATGTTGCCACCTACTGCTCTGCTCCCAGGGCTAAGTCCATCTGTCCCAATGCAGGGACCATCCTCACAGCCTGAATGACATGGACTCAGATAATTTGGTATCATCTGCAAAGTTGGACAGAGTGCTTTCCACGCCCTCATCCAAGTCACTGATGAAGACGTTGAACAGCACCAGTTCAAAGACTGAGCCTTGTGGTACTCCACTGCCCACATCTTTCCATGTCAATACCGACCCATCCATCACCACTCTCTGGGTGCAACCCCTAAGCCAAATTTGCCACCCACCTGACCGTGTAATCGTCTACATCACAGTCACTCAGTTTATCTATAAGAATACAATGATACCGTATCGAAGGCCTTCTTAAAGTCCCAGTAGATTATGTCCATCTCAGTTCCTGCATCTAAGTATTTTGTGACCTTGTCATAAAAAGAAACAAGGTTAGTCAGGCAGGATCTATCTGCTATGAATCCATGCTGGTTGCCCTTTAACATTGCTTTCTCTGCTGGACTCCCTCAAATGTGATCCGTAATCATTTTTTCAAAGGGTCTGCCAAGGATAGAGGTGAGACTAACCAGTCTATAGTTACCCAGATCCTCCTTCCTCCCCTTCTTGAAAATAGAGACCACATTGGCCCTTTTCCAGTCCTCTGGGACCTGACCTGAGCATCACTGCTTGAACACCCATGCCAATGGCACTGCTATGACACTGGGCAATTCCTTCAGCACCCTTGGATGAAGATCATCTGGGCCTCCTGACTTAAACACATCCAGCCCCTCCAAATGTCTCTTCACTAAGTCGGTACTAACAGTTGGTGGGCTGGTTCCCCCTTTTTGCCTGTCTATGATCCAATTGGGAGATTTGTCTTGATCTGAGTTCAGGAATAAAGAGGCAAAATTCATTGAAGAGCTCAGCTTTGCCCCCGCCATCCATCACTAATTGCCCTTGTTTGTCTTGCAGGGGAACTATGCTACCCTGCACTTTATTTTTGCTCCCTGTATACCTAAAGAAAGGGTTTTGTTGTCTTTAATTTTTGTAGCCAGCCTAAGTTCCATTCCTGCTTTGACCTTTCTGACTGCCTCCCTGCAAGTGTGGGCCAAGTAGGTACATTCTGCCTTGGTAGGTATCCCATGCTTCCACAACCTATATGCCTCTTTTTTTTTTTGTCCCAAGGCTTTCCTGGATTTCCCTGTTCAGCCAAGAGGGTTTCTTGGCCCCTTTGCCCCCTTTCCTGTGCAAAGGGATTGTCTCCTTTTGCACCCTTAGGACTGCTCCCTTTAGGAACAACCACTGTTCCTGGACTCCCATCTCACCAATTCTCCTGTTCTTCAATGCCTCACTAACTAATCTCCAGAACACACTGAATTTAGCATTTCTGAAGGAAGCACTTCTGCCCTACTGGTTATCTTTCCCACCTTATGCTGGATAATGAATTCAATCAAGTGACGGTCACTATCCCCTAGGTTACCTCGTGTCAGTAGATCCCCCACCAAATCAGAAGGATGTTGATAGTCTCGAGAGGGTCCAGAGGAAGGCCACTCCTATAGTTAGGGGCTTGCAGGACAAGCCCTATGAGGAGAGACTGAGGGACCTTGACCTCTTCAGCCTCCGCAAGAGAAGGCTAAGAGGTGATCTTGTGGCTGCCTACAAATTCATTAGGGGGATGCAGCAAGGAATCAGAGATGCTCTGTTTACCAGGGCACCTCTTGGGGTGACAAGAAACAATGGTCACAAACTGACAGAGAGCAGCTTTAGGCTAGATATCAGGAAAAACTTCTTCACAGTAAGGGTGGCCAAAATTTGCAATGGGCATCCAAGGGAGGTGCTGCTCTGCCCTACCTTGGGGGTCTTCAAGAGAGGTCTAGATATGCATCTAGCTGGGGTCATCTGACCCCAGCACTCTTTGCTGCCTAGGCGGGGGGTTGGACTCTATCTGCTGAGGTCCCTTCCGATCCTAGCATCTATGAATCAACCCCTGTAGCCAGGACCAAGTCCAGTAAGACATTTCCCCTAGTGGGACTGTATACCTCCTGTGTTAGGTGAAGGTCCTATATGCAGGTTAAGAACCTACATGAACGGTTGGATCCAGCTGACGGCTCCTCCCAGCAGATGTCCAGGTAGTTTAGGTCACCCAGGACAACCATGTCTCTTTACTGTACAGCCTCTGAGCACTGTCTGGAGACTTCCATGTCCAACTCCTCCTCCTGATGTGGCGGTCTGTAGTAGGCCCCCGCTACCAAGTCCCTTTCCCCGCAACCCACTTGCATTCTGACCCACAATACCTCAATTTGTCCCTCCTCTGATCCCATCTTGATTATGGGAGATGTATATTGCTCCTTCATTTAGAAATCCACACCTTCCCCTTTTCTCCCTCCTGTCTCTCATCTGTACAGCCTATAGCCCTCAATGTTTACTGCCAAATCATGGGTAGAGTCCCACCAAGTTTCAATTAGCACTACTAAATCACAGTTTTTGTCTGCAAGCAGGAATGAGTTCCTCCTTCTTGTTCCTCATGCTCCTAGCATTAGTATAGAGACATTTGAGCCCCCCGATGGGTGCTCTTGGTGCCCCCCGTCCTGATGCTCATTGGGCCCCTTAGTACTTATGGGGGCTGTTCCAGTGCATGGTTTGTTGATCCTAAGCTGTCACCATCATATGCATCCCCAGTCCACAATGAACCTAGTTTAAAGCCCTGTGTAGATCAGCCAACCTGTAAGAGAACAGACTCTCACCTTCTGAAGAGAGATGAAGACGATCCCATCCTAGGGTGCTCCTTTCATGGAAGTGTGGGTCATGGCCGAAGAAGTCAAAACCCACTTGATGACGACACCAACTCCAGAGCCGTAGGTTTACTTCTCTGATGCAGGTGTTGTGATGCTAACCACAACTGCTGACTGGGAGGATTGACAAGACCACCTGTGCCCCCATCTTCCTAAGCCTGGCCCCCAGAGCCCTGTAGTCACTCATGAGACAGTCTGCACTATTCTTGGCTGCATCATTTGTGCCCACATGCATGAGGACCATGGGATAGTAATCAGAGGGCCAGATGAGGTCGGGAATCCTTGCAGTGATGTCCCAGATGTGGGCTCCAGGCAGGCAACATACCTCCCGTGCCGTGGAATCAGGGTGACAGATGGGTCCCTCCATTCCTCTCAGGAGGGAGTAGCCCACCACGATGACTTAGTATCTCTTCCTTCAGCTGCCTGGCTGACCCTCAGCCTGCATGGTGGTGGCTGTAGCTTTCTCCATTGCATTCTCCTCCAGTGCTGCCAGGGCCTTGCATCTCTTCCCCAGATGCAGTGGGGAAGCTGTCTTAGCAGTATGATGTCTGCTCTGGAGGTGACCATCTTCCATTCCTCTGCATCGGGTCCCTCCTGTGTAGGCTCTTCACCAGATGACTGATCCTTCAGAGAATTAAAGTATCTATCAAGCTCATCCTCTGCAACTGAACAACATGGCAGCAGCTGACGTGGCCACTGACTACTGTGCCAGGAGAGCACAGTAACACAGGGCACTGGGGTATCCTTATAAAAATCCCTCCCTGCCTGAGCAAGGGCACATCCTGGCACTGACCTGACACCACATTCATTTGCAGACAGACATGCATGGAAGGGATTCACTTTTCAGAGAGACCCACCCCCTCTCCTGTGTCAGGGCTGGGTACTGCTGCCTAGGACCTTTGGTGTGATATAGCCATTTAGGAGCCCAGAGGAATGAGGCTCAAAGGCACATCTTGCAGCCTGAACTGCACAGCCCTTCTGCTGAGGCCCATGTCCTGGAGTGCTTATCATGGACTGGACCCACTTGGACTCCAGAAGGGGCCAGAACAGAGCCAGATCATCAGATGTCTATGTGTGAAAGATGCATACCAAGGGGGTCATCAATGTGGAGGTTCAGGCCCTTCTTATACCACCAACTATCAGGTTTCACAGCCTGATGCTCCTGTAGACTCAACGTTGCACCAAGTGGGACCACTCATCAGCCTGACCCTGCTCCCAACTCTGATCTAGTCATGGAGAGAGAAAGAAACAAACAGGCCATGGGCTTTGTACTACAAACACAGCTGTCCCAAACAGAAGATCTGTTCCCAGTGAACCCAATGACTCCAACTCTTTGAGAATCCCACCAGGACCTTCTAAACATCCAGTGATCCCTTGCTTCCCTGGGGCTCTGCCCCAAACATGGAAATACCATGATTTCACAGGGTGCTGATGGGGCAGGACTGTGCTGTGATCTGGGCTCCTCACTGAACAAGCAAAGCGATGTCTCATGTTCCCACCACCCAGCGGCTTCAGTCCCTGTTATGGGCCTGGCCGTCTCACTGGACCAAAGCCTGTGGGAAAACTCACTGGTAGACTCCGGGAAAGTGACATGATTACCGGAGCCATGTACTCCTCCTCGGCCCGGGAGTGGAGGAGGGCTATGAGGAAGGCCAAGGCAGAGATGGAGCTTAGGTTAGCAACCAGGATTAAGGACAACAACAAGTCCTTTTTCAAGTACATTGAGAGCAAGAAGAGGGCACCCGGCAATGTAAGCCCCTGCAAGATGTAAACGGTAATCTTGTGGCAATGCCAGACAAGAAAGCTGATAATTTTAAGTTTCTTTGCCTCCGTTTTCTTGAACAGGGACCAGGATATCCCACCTACCAGAGGTAGGGACAATCTTGGGGATAGCTCTATAAAGCTTTCAGTCAGCACAGATGTAGTTAGGGATCTTCTGGAAGGGCTAAACATTTTTAAATCTGCAGGTCCAGATGCCCTCCACCCACGGGTGTTGAGGGAGCCAACAGGGGTCATCGCAGAGCCCTTGGCCCAGCTGTATGAGCATTCGTGGTCATCTGGCCAGGTGCCGGGGGATTGGAAACTGGCTAATGTGGTCCCAATTCTCAAGAAAGGGAGGAAGGAGGTCCCAAATAACTATAGGCCTGTAAGCCTCACCTTGGCTTTCCTGGTTCACTCCCTGCAGGTCTGGACCAGTGCAGAGTATTCCTCCTTGGAGGTGGATCCCATCCTCCATCCTTTATAGGTCTGTCTTTTGAGATGCAGGTGGTCCGCTAGTTCCTCAGAGAGCCAAGGGGGCTGTTCTGCCCCTTTGCTGCCTTTCCCCTGAGATGGGATAGACTTTGCCTGAGCATCCAGGATCGCTCCTTTGAGGAGCAGCCACTCATCCTGAAATCCCCTCCCTTTTGGGTTGTGGCCCTTTAGGGCCTCCCTGAAAAGCCTCCTGAGCTTGTCAAAGTCAGCTTTCCTGAAGTCGAGGACTTCTGTATTGCTGACTGACTTGCCAGCTTCACGGCAAATGGTAAAGGTGATCAGCTCATGGTCACTGTCACCCAGTTTCCCTGCAATCGTTAGGTCACTGATTAATGTCGCACCCCATTGCCAGAACCAGGTCGAGCAGCGCTTTTCCTCTCATCAGCCCATCGAACTTCTTGCATCAGATAGAGCTCACCCATGCATTAGAGAAAGCTCTGCGACCACTCGGATTTGGCCAAGTGCTCTTCCCATGAGATGTCATGGGAGACTTCAACTACCCAGACAACCATACACCAGGAGCATGCAGCCTCAGCCAATTCCTTGGCAAATTCCTGGTCAAGCTTCTGATCCTGAGTCACAGGTCTGTAGTAGATCCCCACCATAGTGTCCCATGTGCCTTGTTCCCCACGGATTTAAACCCAGAGGGTCTCCAGTCATCCACCCTGGGTGCCAACGTTGGCTTGCAGGGACGCATAGCTTTCCTTGGCATGGAGAGCTCCACCCCTGCCCCTTTTCTCCATTCGATCCCTCCTGTACAGGGTATAGCCATCTACACCCATGGTCCAGTCATGGGTGGAGTCCCACCAGTGGTCTCTAACAACAGATTTCATCCTATCACCCCAAGCTACTGCCTCTAGCTAAAATACATTGTAAGCTCAGGATGGCACCATTCAGGCTCCTCCAATGTCCCGGGTCTGCACTTGTGACCATGGTGTTTCAGCTGCTGGCCATGTCTGACCCCTGCACTCAAACTCCACACTTCCCTTCCAGAGACACTCAGACACATGAACAAAGATAAGGGCAGTCATAGACAGACATAGGGCTGGGGGCTGTGCGTGTGCAAAAGCACACACACACAAAGATCTGAGCTCTGCAAAGATACTGAAAAGAGATTTTTTATATGCTCAAGTCCTACTCTCAGTAACACCAGGATAAAAGCAGAGGTGGAGCCTGGAAATACACAGATTTCCTGCAGGTGTGAACAGAGCAGCAGGGGAAAAGAGCTGGAGATCTCGGGGACAGAACATCCACCGGGCACAGAAACAATCTGCTTTTCGTCTGCCTGACAACTGCCCTGGGTGGTGCAGGGGCCAGGCACAGATTTGCCCATCACTGCCAATCACGGGCCCAGGAGCCCAAAGACCTGCACACTCTGCACTGCCTGAGGTCCATGGTCACATCACTTTGCCACTCTGTGCCACTGCTTTCCAATCCCTAGGGAGGCCCATGCTGCTGACTGTACTCAGACACATGAGATGCTGACACCAGCTCTGCATCACACCCTGCTCCCAGGGAATGCTCCATCCCCAGCCCCCATTTCCAGTGACCCATGCCTAGTCTGCAGCCTGTGGGCATGGCCCAGCCCTGCTGAGAGATGTACACAACAGAGACTGCACAACTGACTTCGGACTTACACCTCTCCCACCGCTCACAAGAGAAGCTAGTCATGGCTGCATTGCCCAGCCCCAGCTGGCACGAGTCAGGCTGAGGGCAGCAGTAGGGATAAAGGGCTTGGGCACAGTCCCAGCCAGCACAGCCCTATGGTGCCAGTGTCTGTCCCACATAGACCCAGATAAGAGTTTAGAGTGGACCTGATCCCAGGCAACAGAGGAGCAAGGAGGGTCCGCGGCAGACACCGTCTTCTGAACGCTCTTTCAGGGACCCAGGGCTCAGCACTGGGATGGGGAGAGGTTGAACACAGGGCTTGGCTCTGTTAGAAAGGATACTGCTGTCCTGTCCCAAGTGAATATCCCCAGGCACTGAGTGCTCACACCTCTTATACCCACCCCAGGGAGCCCATATGCAAATCTAGCCCTGGGCTTCTGCTCAAATACCCACTGCTGCTGTCACGAGCCTCAGTCTGCCCACACACCAAACTGACGGGTTGCACCTGCTACAGACTTTCCCTTGTTGGATGGGAACAGCCATGGGATCCTTCCTGCTCTGCCTGTGTCTTCTCAGTGCCCTCCCAGGTGAGTGCCTGTGGCAGCAGGGGAAGGGCAGAGCTCACTCAGTGAAGTTGTAGCTAACTCAAATTTCCCTCTTCCCAGGTGTCCTGTCTGAGGACCAGTTGGTCCAGTCTGGCCCAGGAGTGGTGAAGCCTGGAGAGACCCTCAGCCTGACATGTGCTGTCTCTGGGATCTCCATTACTAAGCAGCATCACAGGTGGCACTGGACCCGGCAGCCTCCCGGGAAAGGCCTGGAGTGGGTAGGGTATGTGTATCCCTATGGTGGAGACACAGGCTACGCCACTGCTCTGACAAGCCGGACCACCATCTCTGCAGACACCTCCAAGAACCAGTTCTCCCTGCAGCTGCGTTCCCTGACAGCCGCAGACACCGCCACGTATTACTGTGCCAGGAAATACACAGTGACACAGAGCAGGGCCGGGGCTGCACAAAAACGGGAAGCAGGTTTTAATCAGACCAGCAGAGTCCTCTTATTAGAGATTAGAAACAGAGTCTCACATGAACTCAGCAGCTGCCGGTTCAGAACAGGGGGATGAGGGGAGAAAATACAGTCTACCCCTGACCCTGCGGAGGGGAACCCGCTCCCAGGGACAGACACCTGCTGACATGGAGCAGACAGCCAGGCCAGGCTCCACCAGGCCACACCAGACACTGCTGCAGCACCATGAGACACCTCTCCGTTGGACAAGAGCCCTGCCCAGCCCCATCACCCTGAGGCCCCTCTTGATCAGCCCCAGCCCTGCTGCCCCACACGGAGGGTGTTGAAGCCCATGGGCAGGTGGGGATGAGTTGCCCCACCTGGGCCCCTGGGTCTGGCAAAACACAGCAGCCCCTGCACGGAGATTTATCAGAGCTCTTCAAACCCCTCAGTCCAACCTGCTGGGAACGCTGCTTTCAACAAACAGCATTCTCCATCCCTGCACCTGCCGTTCCCTACGGCTCACCCCTGCATGGACAGCCTCAGACACTCCTACATAGTGGCCCACAGCACACAAATATATAAAAAGGGAAGGATCTTTCCATCTCAGTAGTCAGTATCCGTCACACAAAGGGTTGAGTGGGGAGAGTCCCCCAGGGCCAGCACCCAGGAACCTACAGATCCTGAGCCCAGGACACTGCACCCCAACAGCAAATGTCTAGCATACCCAGCACCGGAAGACTGACCGACAATCGCATCACAACCACCATTGGGAGAGCGCCTGGGGAGACATTTCTGGAGGTGCCGCTGTACAGACTGACATGCACTGTGCCGAGCTGCTCAGTCCCACCTGGGCTTCAGGTCAGTGGTGCCTGCAGGCAGCTGGGAGCAGTCCAAGTGCCCACACCAGGAACCATCGGTGCTCCGGTGGAGGCTCCAAACCCCTCCCAATGCCCAGGTCACTGAAATGCTCCATAATACCCTGCTCTGAGGTGCCCCCTTTCTACTGTCCCCTCCCTTGGCCCATGCAAATGAGCCCTTTTGGGCCAGTGTATAAGGCAGCTGCTAGCAGGTCCCCAGCACTGAGGCACCTAGAGTGCAGCTTCCCACCCCCCTGGGAGCCGTCCCAGCACCAGGTCCATGGCCTCCAGCAGCATCATCCCCCTCCTGCTGCTGCTCCCAGGTCAGGGCAGACTCTGGGCTCCCTGCACACAGCTAGGAGCACAGATGATCTCATACCTGTATCTCTGGGATGCCTTTCCCTCCTCCCCCTGTCTCTCCCCTCCTGCAGGTGTGTGTGCCCCGCTCACCTTGGTGGAGGAGTCCAGAAGCCTGGAGAGACCCTCCGCCTGACCTGCACCGCGCCTGGGCTCTCACTCACTACTTGTGCTGTGAGCTGGTTTCCCTGACAGCCAAGAGCACTACCGTGCACTGCTGTGCCTGGGAAGGCCTGTACAGGACTGGGGGGTGGGCTGAATTCACATCATCCTTCTGTCTCACAGGACCCCTAGGTGACAGCAGCAGGTGTCCTACTGACACTCACAGTGACCTGCTCCATTGTCTGACTCCCAGGGACACCAGAGGGTACAGCTACTGCAGGGGAAATTGGGTCTGGTCAAGCTTCAGAAAAGGCCTAGAGCAGCTGGGAAATGGCAATGAGCAGAGAAGCACCACGTCGGCCTCCACTCTCCAAGGCTGGAACAGCATTGCTGAGACCCACTCCAGGAACCAGCCCTCCCTGCAGCTGAGCACTCTCGTCCCAGCAGACACACCCCTTACTGCACCAGAGGACATCGCGAAACAGAGAAAAGCAGGCCAAAAAGGGGAAGGGGGCCTGCACAGTGCAGGGAGATCAACACAACCCAGAACAGCGAGATGTCTCCAGCCAAAGTCCCTGGCAAACCAGGAATGAATATGAAGCTGCCTGAACACGACAAGGAGGCAGGAACAAGGGAGCAGGCTCCCCACTCTCTTCCCATGTCACTGGACTTGTAGGGCTTGAGCTGCATCAGACCACACTCCTGGGTTACGACCCAAACCCCCGGCACCAGTGTTCCTCGTTCAATCTCCACGACCAAACGCTCCCTCTGTGTCCAGTGTTAGCAGGTTTCCCCGTCACTTTGTGGGGTGCATACTTATTAGGGGTACATTTCTGGGGTCTCTGTAATTCTATCAATGTGCTTCTACAGGGAGCCGTCTCTCTCCCTTCTGCAAGTCCTCACCCCCAACAGAGCCATCTCGCAGGACTCACTTTCAATGGGACTGGGTTCCTCCAACCACCAGATCAGTCAAATGCATATACACACATACACACACAGATCAACAGGACATGACTGAGCCAGGACAGGTTCTTTAGCGCTGACAGGCAAACATCCTCATATGCCTTGAATTCAGTTCATCAGGGCAACAACAAAATGCAGTCACACACAAGCACACGGGTTAACAGAGCACCTCCGAGTCAGGCCGGACTATTCAGCATTGATAGGCTGACACCCTCATATGCCTTGAACTCAGTTCATCCCTTATTATTTCAGCAGAACAATAATAAATGCAGTTAGACCCACATACACACACGCTAAAAGAGTATGTCTGAGCAGGCTGGGCCCGATCAGCACTTTCAGCTGATACCCTCGCGTGCCTCAAAACTCAGCACGTCACAATGGTCCTAGTAGTAACGCCCTGGGTGAGCAAACCCCACTGTAGTATTGGGCATTACAGGGATCTTTAGCTTAGGAAAAAAAAGTGAGAAGAAAGAGTAATTGAGGTTCAGAGAGAGAGAGGGTATAGCAACTAGCTTGACCATAAAGAATATTTATTGCCGGATATATGAACGTAGGATGATACCAGTAATAACAGCCACACAAGAGAGAGAAATCAACAGTTACAATATTACATAGTTACAATTAGGTTTTTGGGGAAGTCTAGCTCATGTTTGATTAGCAAACGTCAGGTTTAGAAAGCTCTGCCTGGAGTAAGAGAATAAAAGTCAGGGTCCTGGAGACAGAGAGAGAGAGTTGGGGTCTCACCACACAGTGAAGCTTGAACCAGTCGAGGTCCCCAGGTGTTGCTGGATCCGGCAGACAGGCAGAGTCCTCAGCACCATCGATGGAGCGATTCCGGGCAGAAAGGAGTGGAACTGGTGCAGCTTTGGATCCGAGCCCCAGGACAGAAACTTGAGCGTGGTTGGGGTTTTTGCAGAGACCTAACACCGGCTCAGGGGAGATCACTAGGTTTCTTTAGGGGGAAGCAATGGCTCCTATGCTGGATAACAGGAACTGATCACTCCTGGCCATGGATGGCATTACCCTGGGGGAGCTCACAATGCAGACAGGCAGATTCAGTGTTTTGGATACCAATAGAGGAGTCGTTACTAGAAGTGGTCTGATAAATGTTGAGCTGGGTGTGTGTAGATGTGGGTTGATTGGCATTTGGAGCAAGGATTCCCCATCATGCAGTTTTCCCCTGATCCCAGAATTCAGTGCGGTCCTTGCCTTGGGATCTCTGTTCTCCATCCTGAATGCTGATGATGGTGCATGCCCGTCCCATCTCCCATTTAAATCAGTTTTCATCCGGGTCCATCTCTGGCGTAAATGAGACCAGGGCAGTTGCTTCACTCCTATCAACTTTGTCTGGAGGGGTTGAGATGCGTCTCCCACTGCATCTCCCTTGTCTTTTGTCAGTCCTCCTCTAATCAGTTCTTGTTCAGATAGAGGTGGGGATGGGGGAAGGTCTCTGCAAGTCAGACGGGGAGCCTGGCACAGGACGCAGCCTAAAAACATGGAGCCGAGAGGTAAAACCAAGGAAATGCAGCAAGTAGGTCTGCAACCTCCTCCAGTGCTGGGCCAGTGTCAACGGGGAAGTGGATCTCATACAGCAGAAAAGCTCGATTCAAAGGGGCAGCCTCTTCCTCACGCATCCTCTCCCAAATGCTACTCTTTGTACGCAGCACAGAGGCATTTCAACCCTTGCTCTCTGCCTTTCCCACTCCCTTTCTGTGCCCACTGCATGGCCTCCTCGCAGCCTGTCCAAGGGGAGAGATGCAGCTCAGCGTAGGCAGCCCCGAGACAAACCTCACAGGTCCCAGGCCTTAGCCAGCGCCCTGTGCAAAGCAGAGGCTGCAGAGAACAGGGCGCAGCCCCCGCGCAGCCTCTCAGGGCCGCAGGAATGCCCAGCTCCCGCAGACGCTGAGGAAGACACCGATAAAGAGGATGTCAGACACCATACACCCAGCCTCATCCTGCTTCCAGCAAGGGCCACAAATGCTCTCAGCACACATCCCTTCCAGGGTCCTTACTCCCTGCCTCTCCCCAGCCCTTCCCAGGACCACCAGCTCCTTCCCACCAGGCATTCCTCCATCTCCCCACGCTTCTGGGTATGGCCAACTCCACTGCTGATTCTCAGGGAGCTCTGGGTCCCAGCCAGGCACAGCCCAGGAGGTCTGACCCCACAGCAGAGAGCAGCCCGCTTGAAGGCACCCTTCCTGGGAACTTCCCCACCCTGTACAAAGGGGATCTCTGTAGCCTCATCTCCCAGTGTCCTGCCTTCCAGGCACTCCTTCCCCACCAGACAACATGAGCATGGGATCTGTGTGCACTCAGGGGATCACAGCATCTATAGCACAAAGCAACAGTGGCCCCAAAGGGACAGCATCATATACTTAGTTCTCTGAGCCTGGAACTGTCTGGTGCACCCTGGGGAAGCCACATGCAAATCCCTGCCCAGAGATGGCTGGTTAAATAGCAAGCCAACACCCAAAGAGTCTCAGCCCCTGCAGACCCTTGCCGCTGCCCCATTGTCCCTGCTGGGGTCTGGGTTCTTTAGGAAAACCAGCATGGAGGCTGCCGTACTCGTGCTTGCCCTACTCGCTTCTCTTCCCTGTGAGTGTCCTGGACACGAGAGGCAACATTAGCAACCATTAAAGGGACTGGTTCAGTGGCTAACTCTCTCCCTTTCTCTCCTGCTTTTTCCCAGGCGCTGTATCTGCAGGGACCCTGGCTGAGTCTGGCCCAGGGGTGGTGAAGCCTGGACAGACCCTCACCCTGAACTGCACGCTCTTCAATGAATCTCTCAGTAGTGAGAGCGCCTGGGCCTGGATCCGGCAGCCTCCAGGCCAAGGGTTACAGGTGATGGCACGCACAGTTTTTACTGGTGTCAGGTCGTACACAGACTATGCCTCCTCCCTGCAAGGCCGGCTCACTATTTCTGGAGTTGCCTCCGAGAAACCGCTGGAGCTGGAGCTGCGCTCCCTGACAGCTGCTGACACCGCCACGTATTACTGTACCAGAGCCACAGTGACACAGAGCAGGGCAGGGGCTGCACAAAAATGGGAAGAGGGTCCTTAGCAACATCACAGCACATCAACAGCTCAGATCAGGGACGTTGCAACCTAGAAACCACACGTGCATGGAGGGAAACTCCAACAGGATCAGCCTTGGCCGTCTGAGGACGTGATGTACTTGGAGCAATCGCATTCCTGAGTGGAAAGGCCTGGAGCTCTTCACTCTCTTGCGCACTCCCGCAATGCCTGGCCCTGCCTTCCCAGAGTGCAGTCAGCATGATACCAATAGCCCAGCGCCCAGTATGACTGCCCGCCCTGCACGGCCTGATCCAGTCTCATCCCCACGAGGCGCCAGTACCTCCTGTGTAGCAGGCAGAGGGCAGGATCTCATCCCGATGGAGGAGAGAAGGACCAGAGGGACTAAAGCTGACACAGATTCATGGGGCCTCTGTTAGATTCAGGTCCCAAACACCCTGGGAGTCCAGAGCCGACCCTTTCCCTCTCTCTGTTGGAAGGGTCACCCTTCCTCCACTGCACCACGCAAGATGTGGGTGTTCCTCACTGCCTTTCACTCTGGTAGAAATCCCATTTGTGCCCACACAAAAGAAGCCGTCTCCTCCACATCCCCACACACTCCTGTGCATTCAGATCTCACCAAATTAGTGACAATATTTATCCCGGTTCCTCTGTTTGTCTGAGCATTTCTGAAGCCCCTCACAAGTGTTGGACACCCAAATCTCAAAGGCTGTTAAGGAATTGCATGTTCAAATCCCCTCAGCCACTTTGGGGATCCCGTCCATCCTGCTGAGCTGAGCGTCTCAGGAGAGAAGGCAGGTCCTAGGGACCAAACCCCAAGGGCAGACGTGTTATACTGCAGTCAGCTCTTAGCCCTCCACCCAGGAACCTGCATGCACATCCCTGTTTAGGGGAGTCTGGAGAAATTGCATCTCTTGGTTCATGAAGCCTCAGTGCCTGCCACTGCAAGCTCATACACTGCACCTACGTGTCTCTCAAAGCCTCACCCGTGACTCTTGTCCGTGGGACAGTGTGGTCCAAAGACGGAGACAGGTCAAGGCTCCATGTCACAGCCCTTGTACAATAACACCAACAGAGCCTTTCCTGCTGACACCAATTCTCAAATGAATGAACAAACCCCTCCTAATATAGGAAGATCGCTCCAACCAGAGATTTCACATCCCATAAGGCAGAAAATCCTTTACCCTAGAAGGGGCAAAGGGTGCCTCACTATTTCAGTTGTTTTCAACGTGCTCAGGTATTGAGGGGCTGCATCACGGTTCATACAAAGGGTGGCTGGATCCCGAGGGAGAGATGGGAGACAGATCATTAAAGGGTTTTTCTCTTGACCGGTTCTACTTTTCAACACAGATAGAGGGAATGAAAGCAGCAGGGAAATATTCCGCACTACATCTGAAATGTAAATCAACCTGGCAGGACTTGTAGCCCTGTGGGACCCAGTCACAGAGCTCCCATAACACTCCTCTTCTACTGTGCCAAGTCCCAGCCCATAAAAACAAGCTCCTCCGCTATGAAAAGCTGCGTGCAAGCCCGTGTGGAAGCAGCTTGAGTGCAGCTTCCTGCCCCCCTGGGGAGCCAGTCCAGAAACAGGGCCATGGCCTCCAGCATCATCACCCCGCTCCTCATGCTGCTCCCAGCGAGTAAGAGCAGGCTCTGGGCTCTGCACGAGCAGCCCCTACCCACACATGCTCCGAGGCCTTCACCCCTTCGAATCCCTGCCATAATCACAGGTCAATGCCACACAAGTGCGTGTGCCCAGCTCAGCCTGGTGGAGTCAGGTGGGGAAGCCGGGAGAGACCCTCAGCCTGACCTGCACCGTGTCTGGGTTCTCACTCATCTAGCTTTTCCGCTCATCAGCCCATCGTCTTCTTGCATCAGATAGAGCTCATCCACGCAGGAGAGAAAGCTCTGAGACCACTAAGATTTGGCCAAGTGCTCTTCCCACAAGATGTCTGGGTAGCTGAAGTCTCCCAAGACAACCATACACCGGGAGCATGCGGCATCAGCCAATTCCCTGACAAACTCCTGGTCTCAGACACTCCTACATAGTGGCCCACAGCACACAAATACATAAAAAGGGAAGGATCTTTCCATCTCAGTACTCACCGTCTGTCACACAAGGGGTTGAGAGGGGAGAGTCCCCCAGGACCAGCACCCAGGAGCCTACAGATACTGGGCCCAGGACACTGCACACCAATAGCTACTGTCTAGTATACCCAGCACCTGAAGTCTGACCGACAAGCGCATCACAACCACCCTGGGGACAGCGCCTGGGGAGACACTTCTGGAGGTGCCACTGTACAGACTGAACAAACAGCACTGTGCTGAGCTACTCAGTCCCACCTGGGCTTCACGTCAGTGGTGCCTGCAGGCAGCTGGCAGCAGTCCAAGTGCCCACACCAGGAACCATCGGTGCTCCGGTGGAGGCTCCAAACCCCTCCCAAAGCCCAGGTCACTGAAATGCTCCATAATACCCTGCTCCAAGGTGCCCCCTTTCTACTGTCCCCTCCCTTGGCCCATGCAAATGAGCCCTTTTGGGGCCAGTGTATATGGCACTTGTTAGCAGGTCCCCAGCACTAAGGCACCTAGAGTGCAGCTTCCCACCCCCCTGGGAGCCGTCCCAGCACCAGGTCCATGGCCTCCAGGATCATCATCCCCCTCCTCATGCTGCTCCCATTGAGTAAGAGCAGGCTCTGGGCTCCGCATGAGCAGCCCCTACCCACAGGTGCTCCGAGGCCTTCGCCACTGGGAATCCCTGCCATAATCCTCCTTCCTCCCCACTCCCAACTGGTGTATGTGCCCAGCTCAGCCTGGGGGAGTCAGGTGGGAAGCTGGGAGAGCCCCTCAGCCTGACCTGCACCGTGTCTGGGTTCTCACTCACCGAGTTGGGAGCAGGGTGGGTTCATCAGGCCTCAGGGAAGGGACAGGAGTGGGCTGGTTGCATGCACAGTCAGGGAAGCATCAGATATAGTGATAGTCTCCACGGTCACCTCAACATCACCAGCAACACCTCCAGCAGCCACATGCACCTGCAGCTGAGCGGTCTACAGCCCAGAGCCACAGCCCAATATCACTGCACCGGGTGCACTGCGCCAGTGCGGGGAGTGCAGGGAAATACACTGCACCACTGTGGGGAAATCTATGAGAGCCTGCACAAAATCCCGACTTGAAGGACACCAGCCAGCCTGTGCGGGGACAGAGGTAGCACCTGCCTAAACACTGGAAGTCCTGCTTGTTGAGCCACTAACGTGATCCCATGTACCTAGCGCTCCATGCACTGAGCCCCATCTCACCCAAGATCTGGGTGATCCCCGACTCTCTGGACTCCCATCCCACATGGCTGTGCCTTCATCATACACCTGTATGCAGCCCCTGTGTGTCACTCACCGCTTCCAACTCCTGCATCAAGGAGGACAAGGGATCTGGACATGTGCCCCACTTCTGCCTTCCCAGGGACTTCCCTTGCTGCACTCCAGAGCTTCAGGCTGCAGGGCCGTCTCCATTGTACCCAGGTCCTGGAGCTGGCAATGCCTATGGGGCACCAGCACCCTTCTACAGAGCACACAAGCGCCCAGCTGGCTGTGAAGATGAAGACCTGTAAGGTGCTTTATCTCCCTTTTCCCCTGCCATGACTGCTTCTTTCTACCCGATTAAATCCAGGAGAACAAACAACAGAAGCTAATAAAACTGTACTTTAAATCAAGGGGGTGATGCAAGGAGACACGGGTGCCTGCAAAATGTCCCCTTGGCATTGGGCACAGGCCATGGGATACTGCACCCAAACATTTTGGGTGGGAACCCCCCAGCCCCATGGGGGGCTCCTCCAAGGGCGTGTGTGTTTGTGGGGGGTGGCTTGTTCCATTAGCTTGCTCCCATTATTTCTAGTCCTCCCTTGGGGGACCTTGGTCAGTAGTTGCTCCTCCATGATTTACTCCCCTGATATCCTTGTAGTCTGCCACCAAGTCCCCACCGAGTCTTGTCTTCTCCAGGCTGAAAAGTCCCAGGTCTTTCAGCCTCTCATTATATGACCTGCTCTCCAAACCTCTAATCAGGTGTGTGACCCGCCTTTGGACTCTCTTGAGCTTCTCCACATGTTTCCTGAAGTGTGGTACCCAAAACTGGATGCAGTACTCCAGCTGTGGTCTCACCAAAGCAGAGCACAGTGGGAGCATGACATCTTTAGCCTTGCTCTAGGTGCCTCAGTAGATGCATGCCAGTGTTTGATTAGCTCTGCCAGATACAGCATCTCATTGGTGGCGGCTCATGTTCATTTTGTTCTCTATCACGACACCCAGATCTCATTCAGTTGTGGTGCTGGTTAGTAGGGGTGTGCAATGCTTCAGTCACCAATTTGATTCAGAGAAGATTCAGCCCGATTCGGAGGCTGAAAACCTCTGTGGATGCAAGCCAGCGTTTTGCTCGCTTTACTGGCTGCAGTATCACATTGCAGGCTCATGTTCATCTTGTGGTAAATCATGACCCCCAAGTCCCTTTCATCCGTAGTGCTGACCACCGTAGCAGTGCTGAGCCTATAGGGAAGCTGCAGGTTTTTCCTCCCAAGGTGGAGAACCTTGCATTTTTTGGTGTTAAACACCATCAGGTTCTCATCCGCCCATTTCCTGAGCCTGTCAAGGTCAGCCTGGATCACCCTCCTGCCCTCAGGTGTGGATGCTTTACTCCAGAGTTTGGTTTCATCAGCAAACTTGGCCAGTTCGCTTCTGACTCCAATGTCTGCATCGTTAAATGAAGATGTTGAACAATACAGGTGCAAAGACAGAGCCTTGAGGGACCCCGCTGGTCACAGGGCACCATGACGATTGACTTTCATCAACCACCACCCTCTGGGTCTGATCACGGAGCCAATTCCCCAGCCAGAGGATCGTGGTGTGGCCGAGGCCACAGTTAGCCAGGTTTACTAAGAGGTGAACATGGGATACCAGATCAAAGGCTTTTTTAAAGTCAAGATAAATGACATCAATCTCTTCTCCCTTGTCCAGGTGATAGGTCACCTGGTCGTAGAAGGATATGAGATTGGTCAAGCAAGACCTACTGTCCCCACCGCCTGTGAAGGGTTCAGGATTGAGAATGTGCTCGGGGGTAGAAATGTAAGAAAGATTTATTGACTTAACAAAAACACAACTACGTGTAGTAACAAGACGAACAATGACAGACAAAAGCAATTCACGTCGGCAACTTATCGGCGGTCCCCTCTGATGCCTGATACACAGCAAGCTTCTCTTTCCACAAAGTTCAGACAAGTCAGGCGTCCCTGAACAATGTTGTCTGAGGGGTACCGGGAAGGACACTGGAATGTAGTCATTGGGCTCCTCGAGGTCCACGGGCCCACTGATCCAGGCGACAGCTAAATAATCCTTTTTACAGAGCTGTATCTTCCTTCTGAATGGTTTCCAGATATTTCAGCTGATTTAAAGCTTCTGAATGGTTCTGATAACATGCAGCCACTCGGATTCCTTTTACTTCAACTGTCCTTGGACTGACTAATTAGCAGTACAAGCCTTGCATTTCTTTGATAAGGTGATTTTAATTATGCCACAAGGCCTTACTACTTCAAGGCTTTGCTAATTTTACTAGGCCTTACTTTATACAAGGCCTCACTACATCTTAAACTTGAATTAGGCTTTTAACAACAACATATAGCTTAGTATCTAAACACATACAGAAAAACACTTGGTCTAATCTTCACAGGGCCTTCAGCAAGCACCTTTATCACACAGGCACACTTTTCAGCTGTCACGCCTACCTGCAACAAACCCATGCTGGCTATGCCTCAGGATGTTGCTATCGGCCAGTCTGTTGAGAATGGCCTCTTCGATCATCTTTTCTAAGACCTTTCCCAGGACAGAGGTCAGGCTGATGGGCCTGCAGTTTGCCGGATGCACCTTCCTCCCTTTCTTGAAGATAGGCACCACATTGGCCTTCTTCCAACCTTCAGGCACTTCACCAGAGCACCAGGAGCTCTCGAAGATCCTTGCCAGGGGCTGGGCTATGATGCCTGCCAGCTCCTTGAGTACCCTGGGGTGTAAGCTGTCAGGGCCGGCTGACAGTCGGGTCCTCCCAGCCCATTAATATCTTTTCTGGCAGCGGGCCCACTGCGCATGCACACAGTTTAAAAGGGTCCGCCAAAGGAAAAAAAACCCAAACGGGCTCCGGGAGTGGCACACATCGTTCAGGTGCAAGCCCGCTGCGCCCCCGCTTCCCCAAAGCCCCCCAGTGACCCCAAACACTGCCAGAGGGAAGCGGGGCCACTGGTGGGAGGAACTAGCCGCAGCCTAGCCACGGGGAGGCGGCTAAGCCGGACCGCAGAAGGGTCTAGCCCCGCCCCAGCCCCTACTTGGCCCAGTCCCCGGGGAGCCACGTGACAGAGGCTGCGTGAACATGCCACGCAAACAAACAGGCACGCTCATCTGTCTGGCATGTGAGTTAGTGTGGAGTTTGCACAGGAGGGCAAGCGGGAGGGCCCCAGGTCTTGCCTGTGAGCCCCCCAGGGTAGACAGTCCCAGCCGTAGCTGGTGCACCAGCAGCAGACACGTATGCCATGGATGGGCACTCGCCACACCCCGAGGGTCCCCTTGGGGTCTGCGGCTCCCCACTCTGGTGCCTCAGAGGCCACCACCCAGACGGAGCACGTGGTCTCAGGCTCTACGTGGACGCAGCCCCTGGCTCTCGGCTGCGGGGGCTGCCTGTTACTTTTTCAGGCTCTGGGGCCTGGGAGCATGGTCACCTCCCCTTGTGGGGTCTGCTTCCCACTGGAGTCTCTGGCACGCCAGCTGCACACAGCCCGTGGTCTCCAGCTCCCCGCATATCTGAAAAACAACATTTTATTGTACTTGATACTTGCAGCTGGTTGGGGTTCAGGCTCAGCCTTGGCTTTCCTGGTTCACTCCCTGCAGGTCCAGACCAGTGCAGAGTATTTCTCCTTGGAGGTGGATCCCGTCCTCCATCCTTTATAGGTCTGTCTTTTGAGATGCAGGTGGTCCGCTAGTTCCTCAGAGTGCCAAGGGGGCTGTTGTGCCCCTTTGCTGCCTTTCCCCTGAGATGGGATAGACTTTGCCTGAGCATCCAGGATTACTCCTTTGAGGAGCAACCACTCATCCTGAAATCCCCTCCCTTTTGGGTTGTGGCCCTTTAGGGCCTCCTTCAAAAGCCTCCTGAGCTTGTCGAAGTCAGCTTTCCTGAAGTCGAGGACTTCTGTATTGCTTGCTGACTTGCCAGCTTCACGGCAAATGGTAAAGGTGATCAGCTCATGGTCACTGTCACCCAGTTTCCCTGCAATCGTTAGGTCACTGATTAAGTCGTCCCCTGCATTGCCAGAACCAGGTCAAGCGGCGCTCTTCCTCTCATCAGCCCATCGACTTCTTGACTCAGATAGAGCTCATCCACGCATGAGAGAAAGCTCTGTGACCACTCGGATTTGGCCAAACGCTCTTCGCACGAGATGTCTGGGTAGTTGAAGTCTCCCAAGACAACCATACACTGGGAGCATGCAGCCTCAGCCAATTCCCTGGCAAACTCCTGGTCAAGCTCCTGATCCTGGGTCAGAGGTCTGTAGTAGATCCCCACCATAGTGTCCACTATGCCGTGTTCCCCACGGATTTTAAACCAGAGGGTCTCCAGTCGTACACCCTGGGCGCCAACATCGGTTTGCAGAGACGCGCAGCTTTCCTTGGTATGGAGAGCTCCACCCCTGCCCCTTTTCTCCATTCGATCCCTCCTGTACAGGGTGTAGCCATCTATACCCGTGCCCCAGTCATGGGTGGAGTCCCACCAGTGGTCTCCAACAACAGACTTCATCCTATCACCCCAAGCTACTGCCTCTAGCTAAAATACATTGTAAGCTCAGGATGGCACCATTCAGGCTCCTCCAAGGTCCCGGGTCTGCACTTGTGACCATGGTGTTTCAGCTGCTGGCCATGTCTGACCCCTGCACTCAAACTCCACACTTCCCTTCCAGAGACACTCAGACACATGAACAAAGATAAGGGCAGTCACAGACAGACACAGGGCTGGGGGCTGTGCGTGTGCAAAAGCACACACACACACACGAAGATCTGAGCTGTGCAAAGATACTGAAGAGAGATTTTTTCTATGCTCAAGTCCTACTCTCAGTAACACCAGGATAAAAGCAGAGGTGGGGCCTGGAAGTACACAGATTTCCTGCAGGTGTGAACAGAGCAGCAGGGGAAAAGAGCTGGAGATCTCGGGGACAGAACATCCACCGGGCACAGAAACAATCTGCTTTTCGTCTGCCTGACAACTGACCTGGGCGGTGCAGGGGCCAGGCACAGATTTGCCTGTCACTGCCAAGCACGGGCCCAGCAGCCCAGAGACCTGCACACTCTGCACTGCCTGAGGTCCCTGGTCACATCACTTCACCACTCTGTGCCACTGCTTTCCGATCCCTAGGGAGGCCCATGCTGCTGACTGTACTCAGACACATGAGATGCTGACACCAGCTCTGCATCACACCCTGCTCCCAGGGAATGCTCCATCCCCAGCCCCCATTTCCAGTGACCCATGCCTAGTCTGCAGCCTGTGGGCATGGCCCAGCCCTGCTGAGAGATGTACACTACAGAGACTGCACAACTGACTTCGGCCTTACCCCTCTCCCACCGCTCACAAGAGAAGCTGGTCATGGATGCACCGTCCAGCCCCAGCTGGCAGGAGTCAGGCTGAGGGCAGCAGTAGGGATAAAGGGCTTGGGCACAGTCCCAGCCAGCACAGCCCTATGGTGCCAGTGTCTGTCCCTGACAGTTCTTCCCTCGGCTCCCACAAGGATAAGCTGGAGGCAGCTGGATGGGAACAGGGAATCGCTGGGATACAAGTGCCTGTTACCCTTTAATGTCCAGGCACTGCACAGCCAGCAATGGCCACACACTGGCCAGGATACCCTAACCCCAGCCAACCCCAGCCCCACTGTCATTTCCCTTCCACACTGAATTCTGCTGGATGGTCACTTCAGGGAAAGGAACCAGCCACCCACACCTCCTCTCTCCCAGACCTCACAGCACCAAGGCCCTTTGACTGAAGTGTCCCCAGAGGCCCCAGAAAACAGAAGCACCGTACAGTGTCAACCTAGTACAGACACCAAATGGGAGGGAAGGAGGACACTGTCCTGGGGGGACTGCAGCACTCAAGACACTGGTATTCACTTGGGAATGGGAAGATCCCTGCACTTAAATCAAATTGCACAAATGCCCTGGGTGCCAAACACAGATGAGGACACTGACTCCCGCAGCAGGTAGCATCTCCCAGGGACCAGGGTAAGAGTTTAGAGTGGATCTGATCCCAGGCAACAGAGGAGCAAGGAGGGTCTGCGGCAGACACCGTCTTCTGGACCCTCCTTCAGGGACCCAGGTCTCGGCACTGGAGTGGGGAGAAGCTGAGCACAGGGCCTGGCTCTGTTAGAAAGGATACTGCTGTCCTGTCCCAAGTGAATATCCCCAGGCACTGAGTGCTCACACCTCTTATACCCACCCCAGGGAGCCCATATGCAAATCCAGCCCTGGGCTTCTGCTTAAATACCCACTGCTGCTGTCACGAGCCTCAGTCTGCCCACACACCAAACTGACCGGTTGCACCTGCTACAGACTTTCCCTTGTTGGATGGGAACAGCCATGGGATCCTTCCTGCTCTGCTTGTGTCTTCTCTGTGCCCTCCCAGGTGAGTGCCTGTGGCAGCAGGGGACGGGCAGAGCTCACTCAGTGAAGTTGTAGCTAACTCAAATTTCCCTCTTCCCAGGTGTCCTGTCTGCGGTCCAGCTGGTCCAATCTGGCCCAGGGGTGGTGAAGCCTGGAGAGACCCTCACCTTGACCTGTGCCGTCTCTGGGTTCTCCATCACTACGCAGTATTACAGCTGGAACTGGATTCGGCAGCCTCCCGGGAAAGGCCTGGAGTGGGTGGGGTATGTCTATCCCTATGATGGAAACACAGGCTACGCCACTGCTCTGACAAGCCGGACCACCATCTCTGCAGACAACTCCAAGAACCAGGTCTCCCTGCAGCTGCGCTCCCTGACAGCCGCAGACACCGCCACGTATTACTGTGCCAGGAACACAGTGACACAGAGCAGGGCCGAGGCAGCACAAAAACAGGAAGCAGGGTTTAATCAGACCAGCAGAGTCCTCTTATTAGATATTAGAAACAGAGTCTCACATGAACTCAGCAGCTGCCGGTTCAGAACAGGGGGATGAGGGGAGAAAATACAGTCTACCCCTGACCCTGCAGAGGGGAGCCCGCTCCCAGGGACAGACATCTGCTGACATGGAGCAGACAGCCAGGCCAGGCTCCACCAGGCCACACCAGACACTGCTGCAGCACCATGAGACACCTCTCCGTTGGACAAGAGCCCTGCCCAGCCCCATCACCCTGAGGCCCCTCTTGATCAGCCCCAGCCCTGCTGCCCCACACGGAGGGTGTTGAAGCCCATGGGTAGGTGGGGATGAGTTGCCCCACCTGGGCCCCTGGGTCTGGCAAAACACAGCAGCCCCTGCACGGAGATTTATCAGAGCTCTTCAAACCCCTCAGTCCAACCTGCTGGGAACGCTGCTTTCAACAAACAGCATTCTCCATCCCTGCACCTGCCGTTCCCTACGGCTCACCCCTGCAGAGACACAGGGAACACATGAAATTACTGCCTTGGTCTCCCAGGCACTGAGGTTAGTGGAAAGCCCCATGGAGTTGGCCACAGACCAGAAGCTTTTGCTCTTGCAAAAGGCCTTGTAGCAACACTTACCTACATGGTCTCTGTAGTGTCACGCAGAAATAAGTAGTCAGGGTCCAAACAACAGCTAGAATGAATGGGAAGGGGGATCACACTTTGACTCCATCCAGTATTAACCTACATCCGCTATTCCCAAAACTCAACCACCCTCTCTGCAGACCCCTCTGGGAACCAGCTCTCACTGTGACTCTGATCCCTGACAGCCTCAGACACTCCTACATAGTGGCCCACAGCACACAAATACATAAAAAGGGAAGGATCTTTCCATCTCAGTAGTCAGTATCCGTCACACAAGGGGTTGAGAGGGGAGAGTCCCCCAGGACCAGCACCCAGGAGCCTACAGATCCTGAGCCCAGGACACTGCACCCCAACAGCAACTGTCTAGCATAAACAGCACCTGAAGTCTGACCGACAAGCGCATCACAGCCACCATGGGGACAGCGCCTGGGGAGACACTTCTGGAGGTGCCACTGTACAGACTGAACAAACAGCACTGTGCTGAGCTACTCAGTCCCACCTGGGCTTCACGTCAGTGGTGCCTGCAGGCAGCTGGGAGCAGTCCAAGTGCCCACACCAGGAACCATCGGTGCTCCGGTGGAGGCTCCAAACCCCTCCCAATGCCCAGGTCACTGAAATGCTCCATAATACCCTGCTCCAAGGTGCCCCCTTTCTACTGTCCCCTCCCTTGGCCCATGCAAATGAGCCCTTTTGGGCCAGTGTATAAGGCAGCTGCTAGCAGGTCCCCAGCACTGAGGCACCTAGAGTGCAGCTTCCCACCCCCGTGGGAGCCGTCCCAGCACCAGGTCCATGGCCTCCAGGATCATCATCCCCCTCCTGCTGCTGCTCCCAGGTCAGGGCAGACTCTGGGCTCCCTGCACACAGCTAGGAGCACAGATGATCTCATACCTGTATCTCTGGGATGCCCTTCCCTCCTCCCCCTGTCTCTCCCCTCCTGCAGGTGTGTGTGCCCAGCTCACCCTGGTGGAGGAGTCCAGAAGCCTGGAGAGACCCTCCGCCTGACCTGCACCGCGCCTGGGCTCTCACTCACTACTTCTGCTGTGAGCTGGTTTCGCTGGGTAGGGCTGAAGGAACTGGAGTGGATTGGAGGCAGAAGCTGCCAGCCCCATACTCTGCTGCTGAGAAAGCCAGTGGCGTCAGGCATGTCGCACTCCAGGGGCAGGTGGCTGCATGTCACCCTGCACTCTGCACCCAACAGGGATAATGAGGTTGGAGGGGCAGGGGGAGGCAAGGGCTGCAGCAACCACCCGCAAGAGAGATTTGGATGGAAAAGTGCATTCACCTTTAACCTGGGGTTCATTTGCCTCCAGTAGACTACACTTCATGGTAATGGGCACCTTCAGCAGAACTGTCTGCCTGTCTACCCAACTCTCTCTCTCACTCACACATTTCAAGGTTCATTCAATACTTGTTTCATTTCAGACTTGCCCTACCACACATCCCTGGGCATGGGGCCATCAGGGACATGGACTACACTCTCACACTGGAGCACCTGCCTCCCTAGCACCAACCCCAGCCAAGGGCAGAGTGAGGGGAGAATCCCCCTGGGTCCCTGAAAGTCACAGTTCAAGGGTGGGTCATGCAGAGAGCAGGTCCCCACACCGTGCTGCCCATGTGCCAGAGTCATGATCACAGCAAGCAAGAACTGCATGTGGTGATGCTGGGGGCCCGGCTCCAGAAACCCCTTCCCACTTGTGCACATGAGGGCAGTGGGGACATGGGCAGCTGCCCGAGTACGGGTGGCTGCATGGAGCAGGGGAGGCATGGAGACGTTTTCTCTCTCCAGCAGAGCAGTCCTGTGATTCTCAGGGTGCCGAGTGTGGTGTTAGCTTGCCACCGACATGGAAATGACACTGCTCCCCCACACGATGGCCTAGCACTTCATTACTGGCCTGGCACCTCTGGGACCCGATGAAGCCAGGGGAGACTCAAACTCACCTGTACCATTTTGGGAGTGTCTGTTTCTAGCCCTCCAATTCCCTTGAATTGGGTCCAGCTGCCCCCAAGGCAAAGGCTGGAGAGATTGTGGCACGTTCACTACACCTCTTGTGAGAGAAGATCAAGTGTAGGGAGTATCTAAAGCCCCAGACTAAAGAGTCGGGGGTGGAGGATGATTGCTATCTGGGGGCATCTGATCCACAAGACCTCCGGGCTTGGGCCTGCAAGTAGGATGTATGCCAATGGATTTGGGTGCATCTCAAGTCCCAGGATGATAGATCTAAGATGTAGGATGCTCGCCAGTTGTAGCGCCATTCATAGTGTTTGGAATTATTGTGTTTCTATCTGCTCAATCAATATAGTTTTGGGGACAAATATATTTTTTTAAATGTTCATTGAACCTCTATGTGGCTCAGCCTATGCCAGCTCCATGTGAGACCGACTGAGCATCTTCACAGACTCCCCCAGAAACCAGGTTTCCCTGCAGCTGCGCTCCCTGACAGCCAAGAGCACTACCATGCATTACTGTGCCTGGGAAGGCCTGTATAGGCCTGGGGGGTAGGCTGAATTCACATCATCCTTCTGTCTCATCATCCTCCCCAACATAGACACATCCTTTTTCCTGGCAACGATGAGTCTTCTGCTGCTAGTGGGAGCAAGGAGGTGGGAGCAGTATCCATCCCTGCATCTGCACCATCTCACCTAACACCACTTGGAGAATCAATGAAATACCTATAACTTTGTTGTCTTTTGGCTAATTCAAATGAAACATGCAGGGTTGGTAGCATCTGCTGAGAGCATGATGCATGCCAAGCTTCAAGATGATAGGTGTAGGAGATTCTGGGAAACTCAGTCTAAAGTTCTGAAAGCCAAACTCATGTCAAGTGTGTGTGTTAAGCCACAGTGTGGTGAAAACTGCAGGGATGGTATCTCTTGCTTAGGCCACAAAGCCTGCCAAGTTTCATGAAGATCAGTGCAGGGGTTTGTGGGGAGCTACATGCCAAATTCTTGAAAGCAAAACTCATGTCACGTGTACATATTAAGCCACAGCGGTGTCAAAACTGCAGGAATGCTAGCCCTTGTGGAGGCCACAATGCCTACCAAGTTTCAAGGAGATGGGTGCAGCAGTTTGGGGAAAACTGTACCTCAAACTGAGGACAAGCAAAACTCATGACATGGGTGACACTGTGTGTTAAGGCACAGCACAATGAAAGCTGTTTCATGCAGATGCCACCACCTATAACTGTGCTGGGGATACACACAGCAAAGCAGGGGATGCACAAAAAGGGGAAGAAGATTTGACACACATATTGCAGCCATTTCCATGCCACAGACCTTCCAGTCACTCCATACTTGCAGGGCAACATCAGACAGGATCTCACCCAGAAACCCCTTCATCCCTTCCTGCCCCCTGGCCTCTACTCCCAGCTGATGCAGCTGCTCTTGGGGACACCCCAGATGGACGGTCTTCTGCCAGCCCCAGGGCTCAGAGCTGCAGAGCTTCCTGTGCCCCTGTGACCCGACAGAGAGTCAGGATCCCACTGAGACGTGGCTGCAGGTCAGTGCCTAGCCACGTGTGAGCCCAGGTGGGGAACTAGACATTGGGAGCTGCTGTGAGGGTGAACTCTACTGGCACCTGCTTCTCCCTAATGGACCTCACTGGGAGCTGGGATCCTCCTTGCTGTGTTCAGAGCCCTGACCACACAGGCTCATGCCTGAGGTCCTGCTCACCCAGGCCCAGTCCAGATGTCCCTCAGGGAGTGTCAAAGCCCCACAAAGAGGTGCTGAATGCAAGGTTGACCTGCCCGACTGGGGTGGGGGGGGGGGTCACCTGTTTCTCTGGAAGCAGGTCCTGCCAGCTCCGAGTCAGGTTTGAAGGACCTTAGAGTGAAGGTCCTACAGCCTTGCATATCTCGACTGAACAGGGGACCCTAAAATCACTTTTGTTGTTTGAGGGGATCCCAAATCCCATCCCCCTGCTCAGCTCCCTTCCCTGCTCAGGAGAATATGCCTTGTTCTCACAGATTCCCCAATGCCATTTTTAGCCACACCTGATATAAGCAGATACAAGCCCTTTGGGCACAGGCAGGGAGATAAGTGCTGTGAGAGCTCACACCAATTACATCACCTGAAAGACCTGCCTGGGGTGTTACAAAAATACAGATAAACAGAGAGACACCCCAAATAGTGTCTTGCAGACATTTCAAGCACATGGACAGGGACACAAGAAACACTGGGAGAGGGCAAATAGTGGAGACTTTCCTTTTCTGTACCCACTCCAGATCTACAGACACAAGCTAACCAGCAGCTCCCTGCACCTCGCTGCTGAACAGTGCAGGACAGAGGCACCCCAGTTTTCTTCTCCAGGAGAAAAGCATCACCCACAGAAGACACAGAGAACTGGAGGTAGCAAAGGAAGCATGTATTGCTACACAACTCCAGGCTCTACCCATGAGGCCAGGAGTCACAACAGCCCCAACACCATATGACCCATGTCCATATAACCCCTTTGGCCTTCCCAGCCCCTCAGCCTCTATAGTAAACTCTTGTAGCAGTGCGGGGCTGCCTGCAGGGCACTGGACAGATTTCCACCTTCAACTACACAAATTTGCAGGTAATGGGAAACTATCACAAGGATAGGCGAGTGCTGCCCATCATGGCTGAGCAGACACTTCACATATTCTGTGTGTCACTGCTCCCCCTCCTTGAATCACAGCCCCTCAGCTCCAAACCTGTAACTCTCCCAGCACTGGCTACATCAGCCACAGTCAGGGCCTGGATTTGGCAGTGGGAGGAATCATCAGCTTTTACAGACAGGTCTCATGGCACTGTCCTTTCTCCTAAACACACAGAAAAGTGATGCAGAGACCTGGACAGCTCAGGTCACACACACACACTTCTAATGTCCCGCAGTTCAGTGAAGGGAGATTCAGACTCTCCTGGGCAGGTAAGGGCCTGTTGCATTTGCAGCCAACAGCAGGGAGAGAGAAGGACCCAGCTGATGTCATCATGTCAGACAGTGACTGAAACCCAAAGGTGTTCATGGGAATCCCCACCTGCACCATCAGCCTCGCCCCCCTGCTGCAGGGGGATAGCAGCCCCAAGCCCAGCACTGGGACAGCCCCCTGCAGGGCCGTCCACTCTGGGACCTTCCCCAGGCATCAGCCCCTTCGAATACACCAGACCTTGGGCATCTGTGGGACAGAGAGCAGCATAGGGGCTACACAAAAAGGGGGAGCAGATTCTTATCAATGTAGCAGGATATCAAGAGCTCAGACAGGGAAGTTTCAACCAGAATCCCCATATACACGGAAGGAAACTCCAACAGGATCAGCCTTGGCCATATGAGGGCTATTTATGTTTGTTTGGACCAGTTACATTCCTGAATGCAGAGGCCTGGAGCTCCTCACACCCCTGGGCCCTGCTACAATGCCCAGCCCTGCCTGCCCAAAGGGCAATCAGCGTGATACTTCTCCAGCGCTTCAATTCCCAAGAACCTGTCTCCCACAATTGTATCCAGCTCAGCATTTCCAATAGGCTGCCGAAGAAGTACTCAGGCTCCACTCCCCCAGCTCAGTTTTTTCCTACAAAGTGTGAGGGTTCCCAATTCCCTTCATCTCCTCTAGAAATCCTGCTCATGGCCACCAGAGGAGAGGCTCTCTTATGCACCTCCTAAAGTCCTCCTAGGCCCTCACATCCTTGACAGTCACTAAGGACCTCCCTTCCTGCTTCAGTATGTCATTGGGCCTTTGAAGCAGCCCTCAGGAATGCTTGGCACCCCAATCCCAAAGGTTATTATGGAATCAGGGTGTCGAAATCCCTTCGCATCTTGAAAGCTTATCCTTTTTGCTGAACTGAATTTACTCTTTCAGGTGTAAACCTCTGCTCTTTCCATTCCCTGCTGGAAACAGCATTAGATCCCAGTCCTGTTTTGTGCACACTCTGCAAACACACATGAAAACAAGGCCCGTCCTTTTACATCTGAAGTAAAACACAACCCCTGGTTCTCCCCAGTGTTTAGCTCAGCCTTACTGGCTCTATCAATGGATCTGTAGAGCACTTTGTGCCAAAAACTGGCTAACACCTCCCCCAGTTGCATGGCTGGGCTGACACAAGAGATCACCATATAACCCTCAGTACTTCTGGCATATACCTGGGACCAGCACAGGCACAGTAACATGATGACAATAATGCATGACAGAAGCTGATATCAGCACTGAGGACACAGGCAGGGAGACAAGGGCTGTGATGGCTCACACCAGTTGCATCACCTGAGAGACTTGCCCAGGGTGCAACTGATAGACAGATGCCCCAGATGTAGTTAGTGTCTCACATGGACCAGCCCAGGGCTCAGAGCAGATCTGGTCCCAGGCAACAAAGGAGTGAGGAGATTTCCCCAGTGAACACCATTCTCCCTAGGCCACAAAGCTAGAGGTGCTCATGGAGGGCTTTCCCCAAAGCCCAGGGCCAAACTCCCTGGAAAAGCTCTGGCTGGGATCCAGTCTAAGACCCCCGAGGGTGCATAAAGGATGGGGAGGAGCTGCAGCGTCTCTGCCACCCGACAGCGCTTGGCCAATGATCAATGGGTCTCACAGTGAGAGACCCAGCCTGCCCCACAGCTTCCTCCAGTGTGACATGGGCTCTAACACCTCTGGGAATTAATTAGGCCCTGGGAATTAATTAGGCCCTTCATTAACCCTTTCTAGGATGCTGCCCCCAAGCTGTCTAGTTCCCATCAGAGCATGAAAGAGGTACGTTAGCTTTTCCATCCTCCTTATGGATCTTCTCCCTCTAGGTCTCTGCAGAGTCATGCATTCCTCCCCGCACCCTGAAGAAACTCCCAGGGGCCAAGTCCCCCACAGCTGGACACACTCCCATCACCAGAGAGCTCAGCAGAGAGACAGCTCAGCACGGCCTGTCCAGAGCCAGAGATGTCCAGAGAGACTCAGTGCCCTGTGAGTTTGGGACAAGGGCTCTCTGGGGGCAGTGACAGACAGAACCAGGGAGGTTTACCACCCTTTGGCCCAGCCCTGGAAATGCTTAGGCTGATCCAGGCACATTCTTCCAGGAAGGGGCAGCACCCTCTGCCCCCCACCACTACACTGCACCAGCACACACACATCTTGTCTCCTTCCTGCCAAAGAAGCAGCACCACACACCCCACAGCGTGTTTCCATCCCCTAAATATCCCACTGCCCATTCCCCATGAAGGCTGTGGCCCACAGCATGGAGCCAGGCGTGGGCACTCGCTCTAGAATGACCTCCCACAGACAGGGATGAAAGGCAGAGACCTCTGAGCACCCAGAGCAGAGTGCTAGTCACAGACCACCACTGCACTGCTGAGCTCCCGGCTTTGTTCCCCAAGGAGATGCACAAACCCCTGCAGCAGATGGGCACCCCATCACCTTGCTGGGCACCAAACACTATGGATATAAAACACAGGGAGAAAACCAGGATTAGCCTAACCCACCTGGGGTCTCTTCTCACGTCCCAGGGCTTCACGTGGAACACGGTCCCTATTCCCTTCTGCACAGGCTTGTTCTGGGACATTCACCTTTTGACATCTTTGACATGACGCATCTGAGCTAAATGGGGATCCTAACTCCCTTGGGTTTCTCCAAGTACAATGTAATCTCAAAGAATCCCTTTCTTAATGTTCTACTCATTTGAGAAGTTCAAGGGCTGGTTAGAAGACTAGGGACACAAAGCAGTTTCCGATTGATTTAGCAGGTCTTAATTGCTTGGGCAGCCCCAGGAACCTAAACCCCTTGATGAAATCCCTGCCCTGCCTCAGGGGACCCATCTCCTTCACACAGACCCCCATGTGCATGCTAGAGTCAAATATTCTCGGCCTTTATCCCCCCCCCCCCCCATGGGAACCCACATACAAATCCCTACGCAGGGGCTCCTGGATAAATACAGAGCCTAAGTCTTAGAGCCTCAGACCTTGCTTAGCACTTATCCTGCCTCCTCCTACCTGCTGGGAGATGCCTCACTTTACAGCAGGATAGATTTTCTCCTGCTCCTTGCCCCCACGGATAAATCCATAGAGCAAAGCAGCAGTGATGTGGGGCCAAGCCCTGGGTTGGGCAGTTGACTCATTCTGTCCTGGCCTTTTCTCTTCATTCCCAGGAACTGTTGAGGAGGCAAGGCTGCTCCAGTGCTGCCCAGGTGCAGCAAGGCCTGGAGACACCTTCACACTGCAGTGTGCTTTCTCTGGTGTGTCCATCACTGACCACAGATACAGTTAGATGTGGGTCTGTCAGGGACTCAGGAAAGGCCTAAATAAGATAAAGGAGACTGGAGGTTTTACTCCACAGACTGGAGAAACAGCCCCCAACCCACGACTCCAGGGCCCCTGGCTTCCCCTCACCACCTGGTGCTAGCTCTGGGACAAGGCTGAACAGGCAGGGGTCAGCACAGCAGTGGCCACAGCCTCATCACAACTTGCCCTTGTGTGACTGTGCAGGGGACAGGCCAGGTTGGTGTCCCAGGATCAGGGAGGGAATGGCACCAGGAAAGGGAAGCTAGTTCTGTGGAGATCCATGGGGTGGTGGGAAAGAGCTTCCTCCTACAGCAGCCCAGGAGGGGCATTGACAGCAAGGGATGTAAAGTGATTCCTGTGCACCTTGGGTACTAGCACCTGAACCCATCTCACTCCTGCAGCAGCAGGCAGAGCCAGAGACACATGCAGTCTTGTGGGAGACACTGCACCAGTGCAGAAGCCCACTTACTCCAGCATGATGGAGTTGTGCTTGGACAGGGACGGGATGCATGAGTGACCCACGACACACCCCACTCCCAGAGTCAGAGCCAAGCCAGACTGGACCCACCCACTGCAAATCACACTTCAGCCAGTGTGGGCTGAATCCCTATACTTGCTTCTTGCCGTTAGACAGAGCCCACCCCATGACCCTTTAGGGCATGGAGGAGACACTATCCCCAAGGGCCGTCACCTTTCCAGCTCCCTGTCTGTTACTGCTTGTACAGACCCAGGATCCCACATGCCAGCTCCATGAAGGGGCAATTCACCATCTCCAGGGACAACTCCAGCAGCCTGGTACACTTGCAAATGACTGGCCCAATGCCTGAGAACACAGCCCTGTACTACTGTGCAAGAAGACAGTTAGACAAAGCCTGTTACTGCCAGTACGCAAACCCCAGGATTGAATCTCTAGTCCCTGCCTGCTGCATGGGGGCAGCATTTACACAGTAATGAAACCCTAGGCACAGGAAAGGGGACAGCTGTTAAGATCATAGCTCTCATAGGATTTTCTCTGTCATGAAACAGCACCAATTATTTGTGGTTAGAGCCTGGGACAGTTCAATGTCCACATGGTTGAAAGCACAAGCATCGATATGGGAACTTAGTGGCCCCCAAGCAAGAAGTGAAGTGCCTGGGGCTGGAGTAATGGGCAGTGTTATAGGTGGGGACTATTCCTTTGATGTATCCATGTACTGGGTGCCACCGTGGTAAGGGTGCCCCTCTGTACCGTGCCAAGCTGCCTACAAGCACCCTCAAATCTCTCCTGCCACGACTTTGATGTAATATATTTTATAGGGAGGTTGCCTTTTGTCCTCTTGGCCATGGTTCTCCTGTGCTACACTGGTCCCATTTCTGGAATGGGTGTTCAGGTACACCACAGCCTTATGGGCTATGCGTGGCTCCAACCAGCCCTGTACCACACCCCAAGCCTCGCAGATGGAACGGATGATCTTCAGTCTCTGGTCTCATACTATCCCTTGGGCTCACCGCGGCCTTGTCTCGTAACCGTGCCTCCCTGGGCATTCAGGTTCCACATGAACTTTTCTCGTTTTGCCTCACCAGGCACTCGGCATCCACACATTCCTGCTGCTGCGCTCTTTTTGGCGCTTGGGGTTGGCACACTCCCAATACCGCCCTTTCAGACTTACGTCAGTCGCTGCCCCCCATTCTGGGGCCTCTCACAGTGCTGCCCCCGCTCTGGGTTTGGGGTCCCCACACTACTGAGAGTCCCCTTATGAGACCTCCTCCAACCCCTACTAGCCTCACCCAAGCGTCCAACAGCAAACACAAAGCATAAGCCCCTAGGTTACAACATAAATCTCAGCCCTCTGGCTCCAACATCCTTCCCGCCACACCGGGGTGCTCCATCTCTCACCAGTCTCAAGCTGTTCTTGTAGTCAGACCTCTTTTCCTTACTGTCTCTGGCAGAGCTCCTTCTCCCTTAGCTACCAGCAGGAGACTACCTCCTGGCTCCCGCCTGTGACTCATATAGGAGTCAGGCCCTGCCCCTGCTGGTCAGCTGACCAGGCAGGTGTGGGTCACTAGTTTGCAACCAGCACCTGCGTGGTTACTCCAGCTCCCCCAGTAGCAGGCACCTTAGTGCCCTGCTGCACTCACTTTAGGGAGCTAAAGGCACAGATCTAGTTATAGAGAACAATGAAACTCTTGGCTCAGACAAAGCCAGGACAGAATAGAACAGACAGGGTCTTTGCACATCCAGGAGGGTCAGTACACTGGTGACTTTGGAAACTTCGCTAGAGCAGGGGTCCAAGCCAGCTGAGGGAGCCTATTCATATATTCAGGGCCGTATGGAAGGGCAGAGACAAGAGTCGGAAATCTCTCAGACAAGCATCAATTCCTCCTTGGCCTGGGCTCACACACTGCATTGTCTGCCACTGAGGGCTCCACAGACAGAGCCAGAGCCGCAGAGTCAGAGGAATGGCCCTGTGCCTCATTGCTAGCTCTGTCTTGTGAAATAGGACATGTGGTGCCAGGTGATAGGTGAAAGCAGGAGAGTGAGTGTCTGCAAGACGGAGGCAGGCTCCTGGGAGCCTGGGGCTAGAGTTCTCCCCAGTAATGAGGGCAGGAGGCTCCACATTGTGCTGGAGCTCCCACCAGAATGGGTGAAACTGCCTTCAATTCCTAAGAAAGCCCATGCCAGAAGCATTTCATTACAGCAGTAACTTTGGCCTGAACATTTGAAAACCCCCCACTTTTTTTTAAAGGGGGGCACTCAAATCTCATGGATTATAAACCCCTACCCCCAGCATACACACATACACAATTCAGCATCAGTCAAAAACACCTCTTCTCATTTTCTTCCTGTGCAGGACCATTCTCAGGCACACAGGACTGGAGACCTATGAAGTCCCATGGGCTAGAAGGGAAATTCTCTTGCACCAAAATGTATCAGGTTCAGGCCTTCCTCTGTGCATACAGCTCCCAGGAGTACGTATTTGCCGCCCAGGGGTGTAGCATGGTGAAATCACGGACCTAGGGAGGAACCCATGGTGCCCTGTGACCAGCGGGGTCCCCCAAGGCTCTGTATTTGGACCCATATTGTTCAACATCTTCATTAATGACGTGGACATTGGAGTCAGAAGAGGACTGGACAAGTTCACCGATGACACCAAACTTTGGGGCAAAGCATCCACACGTGAAGACAGGAGAGCAATCCAGGCTGACCTGGACAGGCTCAGCAAGTGGGTGGATGAGAACCCAATGATGTTTAACACTGAAAAATGCAAGGTTCTCCACCTTGGGAGGAAAAACCTGCAGCATCCTTATAGGCTCGGCAGTGCTACGCTGACTAGCACTACGGAAGAAAGAGACTTGGGGGTCATCGTTGACCACAAGATGAACATGATCCTTCAATGCGATGCTGCAGCTAGTAAAGCGACCAAAATGCTAGTTTGCATCCATAGATGCTTCTCAACCAAATCCCAGGACATCATTCTCCCATTGTACTGGGCCTTGGTGAGGCCGCAGCTGGAGTACTGCGTCCAGTTCTGGGCTCCATAATTCAAAAAGGATGTGGAGAAGCTTGAGAGAGTGCAGAGAAAAGCCACAGACATGATCAGAGGTCAGGAAAACAGACCTTACAACGACAGGCTGAGAGCCATGAGGCTCTTTAGCCTGGAAAACCGCAGGCTCAGGGGTGATCCTGATGGCCACCTATAAGTTTATCGGGGTGACCACCAGGATCTGGGGGAACATTTGTTCACCAGAGCACCCCAAGAGATGACGAGGTCGAATCATTATAAACTACTGCAAGACTGTTTCAGGCTGGACATAAGGAAGAATTTTTTTACTATCCGAGCTCCCAAGGTCTGGAACAGCCTGCCATCGGAGGTGGTTCAAGCACCTACATTGAACACCTTCAAGAGTAAATTGGATGCTTATCTTGCTGGGATCCTATGACCCCAGCTGATGTCCTGCCCTGCTGGACTCAATGATCTTCCAAGGTCCCTTCCAGCCCTAATGTCTATGAAATCTATGAGCCCCTGGCTCAGCCCACAGCTTAGCACAGCCCATGGACCTAATTCAAAGACCATAGACCTAGTCCTTCCCACTGTCTGTGATTCCCAAGAAATTAGTTGGTTACTAATGGTTCCATGGCTGCCCAGTAGTGGCAGCCCCAGAAGTTTTTAGTGGTCTAGGCCCACAGCCTTAGTTTCCAAATAGGCCCATGCCTGTGACGATGCCAGTATCTCCCTCCTCACTATAACATCAGACCTTCCGCAGACAGATCAGGGCCACATACTGAGCACTAACAGCCTGGGATGTATTATGCCATCCTGGGAGCCACATGCAAATTCCTGACCAGGAGCTCCCAGTTAAGTACAGCCCCAGGGTCCTTGAGCCTCAGTCTCTGCCAAGGCCCTGCCCCCTCTTGCCTGCTGAGGAATCTCCCTTGCTCTACAGCAACAGCAATGAGCTTATTCCTACTCCTGTTGCTTTTGTCTTCTACCCCCTGTAGGTGTTGGGGAGAGCTCAGAGGGATTTCTCTCTCCAGGATTTTCTTCAAGGTTGTTTACTTCTTACCTATTTTGCTTTCTCCCTAGGTGTCTTTTCTGCTGTGCAGCTGGTCGAGTCTGGCCCAGGGGTGGTGAAGCCTGCAGAGACCCTCACCCTGACCTGTGCTGTCTCTGGGGTCTCCATTAGTGACAGCAGCTATGCTTGGAACTGGATCCGGCAGCCTCCTGGGAAAGGGCTGGAGTGGATAGCAAGAATATATCCTCATGATGGGCGCACATGGTTCAACCCATCTCTCCAGAGCCGAACCAGCATCTCTGCAGACAAACCCAAGAACCAGTTTTCTCTGCAGCTGCGCTCCCTGACAACCACGGACACTGCCATGTATTACTGTGCCACTGATACACACAGTGACACAGCTGAGCAGAGGCCGTACAAAAAAGGGAAGCAGGATAATATCAATGTAGTGAAACAAACTTAACACACATCAGTGACACTTTCAGAGAAAAAAACCCGCATACAAGTCTGGACTTGTGAGATACCAGAGAGGAACTAAGAGCTTTAGCAGGCATTAGACTGACAGACAAACAAGCTGCTGCAGCATCTATCTAGATATCTATCTATACACAGACAGACAAACAGACAGACAGACAGACATCTAAGTCCATATGTTTGTGTGTCTGTCTGTCCATAATGCTCTTTAAATTTGAATAGCTAGAAAACTAAGAGATAGAACATTTGTGTCTTCAGAGACATTTCTTTGCTAAACCTTAGTATCTGTTTAGTGACCAGGATGATCCCAACTTCCAGAATTGAGAAAGGGCAGAGAGAGGGGCCAGCTGAGGAAAAGCAGGAGCCAGGCAGAAATGCAAGGCAGTGGGTGAGCAGAGGCAGCCCCGTCCTGAACCCCAAGCAGGGAAGGAGACACCCAGGATGAGCCTGGCATGGCAGGGAGGGCAAAGGGATGCACCAGCTAAGGAAAAGTGGGAGACAGGCAGAGGCATGATGCAGTGGGTGAGCAGCGGTGGCCCCATCCTGAGGCCTAAGCAGGGAAAGAGGTGCCCAGGGTAAGCCTGGCACAGTGGGGAGAGCAGAGGAAGGGGACAGCTGAGGAAAAGTGGCAGCTAGGCACAGGCACAAGGCAGAGGGTGAGCAGCAGTGGCCTTGCCCCAAGCCCTGAGCAGAGAAGGAGGTGCTTAGGGGCAACACGGAGGAAGCCCTGGGGTGTGGGCGGCTGTTGTGAGGTGCAGAGCTTGCTTGCCCCTGCCCAGCAAAGAAGTGCCCAGGAGGCAGCCGGGCAAAAGCATGGGTGGGTCCGCCTCCAGCCCACTGGATGAAAGCAAGTGGAGGAAGGGATTGGTATCTTCAAATGTTCAGCCTATTTTATTTAAGGTTTATAAACACTTAATTTATATAATATAAAAAATGTATATAAATATAAAAAGTAAAATCTATGTTTGTTTTCATCATCTGAAATTCATTCGTCATTCTTGACAGACAATTTGCTAGTAACTAAATATTCCCAAAGCATCGCCAACATGGAGAGAGTTTGGGGGCCAAGCCCTTCAGCCTTCCATTGGCATTTTGGTTCCTAACTCACTTGGGTCCAGATACAAGTGCCCAGGGGTGACACATACACTTTCTTCTCCAATGTTCTTGGATTCCAGAAAACTTCTCTTCTGTGATTATTTTTTAAGTGAGAATATGCAAAAGGATTCAGTTGGAACAGCCAGGCTCCCCTCCCTTACCTCAGCTTTTCATGCAAAGTTTGGGGACTCTTGTCTCCCGTTGACTCTTGTAGAAATCCCATGCACAGCCACCGCAAAAAGAGATCCTCTCTCCCCCAGACACTGAAACACTCCTAAGCCCCCAAATCAACAGAACTCTATGCCACTGACTTCTCCTGCTGCTGTCTTTGGTTGAGCATTGCAAAAAGCCTTGAAGAATATTTTACACCCAAGTGTTAAGTGTGTGAAGAAAGAACATTAGATGGAGAGGGGATGTATATAAAGATAGTGTGGCACCATTTACATTCTGATTTTGAAGGCTGAATCACCATTTTTGCAGACCCCCCCCAGAACAAGTTCTTCCTGCAGCTGTGCTCCCTGCCAGCCACAGACACAACCATGTACTACTGCATCAGAAGCAGCAGGGAGATATAGGGCATAGCAGAGACTGCACATAAAAGGGCAACAGGGCCTGCACCATGTGCTGACACAATGGCTGCACGCTGGCATCTCCAGATGTCCCTTCCCAAGGCCTTGACCCCTGTGGAGCCTTGTCAAGCTGCATCAGTGGCTTCCAACCCCTACCTGGCATAGCTGGAAATTGGGCAAGCATCAGGTCCATGGGAACGGGAATTAAACTGAAAGCCCTGTATAGAGGGGTATGCATACAATCTCCCTGTCTCCAGGTACCCACCATATACAAAGGAATCTTTCCCCAAATCCTTCCCACTGAGAACAACTAAATCCCTGGTCATTTCACATTCTGTGATAGATCAAAATCACCCTCATTTCCCAAGTTCTTGTTACAGACTCCAGAAATCAAGCTGTGTGTGCAAGACCCCAAATGACTATGCATTTTTGGAGACATAATCCAGAAAAATGGTGAGATACAGGGAGAGATGCAAAGACAAGGACACTGCATGGGCAGCAACATAGCAGTGATTCAGAGCAGTGGCTTACTGGGGACTTGAATTCTCCCTCAAACAAATGAATCCATGTTTTCCCTCCTGAGTCCTGAACACTCAAATCATAATACAATGCACAGTTTAATGCGGTCTAGTACAAAACCCAGAAGAGGAACCCTGGAAAGTGCAGGAAGGACTAACTGGTACTGTGGCCCCTTACACCTGACATCTCCCGTCTCCCCCTGCTCCAGGGGCAGCTGCTAAGTATCACCGGATACAAGCAAGAACTGGTGTCTGACTCGCACTTACCTTGAACCATGACTGCTTCTCCCCCAGCCCTGCTGAGCTCATGGGATCCTCTCTATGAAAGGCTGGTCCAATCCAAGGTGTGACCTCAGCTCACAACCCGTCCCCCAGCAGGCAATAAGCCCTAGGCTCCTGAAGCTGCCACTAGAGACCCAGCCCTGGGAGCGGTGTGAGACTGCTCGGGCCCATCGGAGTACACAGTTTGGTGCATGGAGCCCAGGCTTTGGGAACCGCAAGCAGCGGCTTGAGCCTGCAATGCTGGCAGGGCCTTGGGGGACGCAGCGAAGCAGCTCAGACCCCATCTCCCAGCAAGCGGCCAGGTCCCATGGTGCACAGGGCAGCACACGGGCCTGAGCCTTGGGAACCAGGGAGCAGCGGAGGCTGCTTGGGTTAGTCACCCAGCATGAGGACAGCTGGCCAGAGCCTGAAGAGACCAGCCTGTGCTAAGATTTCCCTGTGCCCTAGCTCGGCACTGAAAGCTATAGTAGTGCGAGGCCCAGCACCCAGGACCAAGCAGCAGTGGTGCAGCAGCTGAGAGGAGCTGAGCCCTCTGTCCAGATTGGGGCACAGGGTGGGTTGGAGCCCAGTGGCGCAGGAGGCCTAGAGAGGTGCTCCAGCAGAGGACACCCCATCAAGCTGCGCCCTGACCACCGCCACGGGGGAGCATGAGTCATTGGGCCCTTGGGTCCCACAGGGGAAAGATGTTTGGGGTGGGCAAACCCAGAAAAGGGGCTGGGTGAGCAGCCTCCTGCCTAGTCCAGGCCCTAAGGGGAGGGGATCCAGGTGCTTCGTGGACACCCCACAAGGGACCCCATTGGAAGGAGGACTATCTCTTGCCATGGGTCAGGGATTATATTAAGGAATAGATGTTATTAAGATTGTTCAAGTTTGCGCCTTATATTGTGTAATTGAAATGTTGTATTGTGATGTTGTAAATAATGTACTTAGGGTTTGACCTTGGTTATTGGTTAGTGCTCTCTGTGTAAATATATATGATATTTAGTTTTATGTTTATGTATATTATAACTTAATAAATTGTATATAGTTAAGAACTTTGGGCTTGGGCTAACTCTATAGAGGAAAGTGGGATCTGCTTGAAATTCTGGCCTCCCTTTCACAGCACCCCCTCCTACCTACCCATCCCATTCAATTGAGAGTAGGCCACACCCTTGGGTGTACCCAGGTTTCAGTTTGTTCCCAGGGACCCTGTCCCTGATCCAGTTGCTCCAGTGCGGCCCAGGTGAATCCCTTGCTCTGCCTCTTCCCCGTTTCCTGCCTCCCACCTGGTCTTCAACTGTTGGAACAGCAGATCTGGGTTGTCCGGCTGTGTACGTTCTCGGGCCAAGTGTCGTAGTCCCCACACCTACAACAGAACCCTGGCTTTCGAGTGGAGGATTTCTTCCTCCTCCTGTATCTTTCATAAGCTGGCCAAAACCCAGAAGGTTATTTTTACGTCCAGCCAAACTGAGATCCCTAACGAGGGGTAGACTATAGCAGACCCCCATTTGTACTTGCCGGAGCCTTGTACGGTCGGCTTCAGTCACACTGAGGGCCCCTTGGGCCACCACTCACTGTAGCACCTGTTCCAGTCAAAGAAAGTATGAGGAAACAGCCTTACCCTTGTATTGGAAAGTGCTGAGCAGTTCATAATAGGCCTTTCTGCCCTGGGTGGTTCGTCCAAACACATCTTGCAGTGTCTGGAGGCACTGTTGAGTGGTAATGCTGAGGATCTGGAGCTTGGCTCTCCTGATTACCACAAATGCCAGTTCTCGCAGCACATCCAGAAGATGACGTTTTTCTTCATCCAGTATTTGCCATGTCATGAGAGTCTCTTGTACATGGGCAGCCCAGGATTCAAATCCCTCCTCTCCAATGGAGATTGGGAGGTTCCCAGAAAAGTTTCTTAGTCTTTTATATGCAGCCCAGTCATTGGAGAAGCTGGCTACCTCCCTAAGGACCTGATACATAGCCGCAACACATTCCTGGCTTGACTCTATAGGGTTATAGAGCACTTCACAAAATTAAGCTCCTGCCAATAAAATTCCATGCGAGCCCCCAAAAATGTAGGCCGGGTATACACGGGTTTGTACTTTCCTCTCCAATTAAGGGAATCATTACCAGGGCAGTGTGCTGTGGAGGGATACAACAGTCCAGCAGCTGCCTCCGTCCCCTATAGAGTCAGGTCCAGTCAATTAATTACTTAACTATATACAGATTTATTATCAGAACAAAGCCATTAAAGGATAAGGACATATATATATATATACACACATATACACACACACACACACACAAGTTTACAAAACAATGCCTTAATATACATATATATTTGAAGGCAAATGAAGCCCCAAGACCAGGCTCTCTACCTGCTGCACTGGTGGGTCCAACCAAAGGTGCAACCCTCCTCTCACATTCTTTGTATCTCTCACAAAGTCTGAAGGACAAGGGCACCCTAGGGAGGAAGGATCCCAGCTGCACAGATCTACAGACATCCCAGGGCACAGGCCTTAGCATCATAGAGGAATAGGGCTGGCAGGGCCCTCAGGAGGTCCCATCAGTTCCAACTCCCTGCTCAGGGCAGGATCAGCTCCATCCGAACCATCCCAAACACACCCTTGTCCGACCCACTCCTAACACCACACAACAGCCCTGCCACACAGCTACAAGGTCCACTGCCCAAAGGCACCAAGAGCACCCAGAGCCTCTGGCACTAGAATTGCATTGGGGATCCTAACTACTATAGGTTCTTCTGGAGTCCTGGTCATCAAGGATGGAGGACTGGTTTCCTTCTGTACACACAACCAATATTTCAGGACTTGTCCAGAGTCTGACCAAGCACAAGGCAGTTTGTGAAGGACACAGTCTCAGAGCCTCTGCTCGACTCCCAGGAGCTGTCCCTACTCTCTTCTGAGCCCTGGACTGGGTTGCAAAATGGCTGGAGGGCCGTACCTAGAGAGTGGTGGTGGATGGGTCTTTTTTGACCTGAAAGGATGTGGGCAGTGGGGTCTCCCAGGGCTCAGTCCTTGGGTCCGCAGTGTTCAGCATCTTCATCAGCAACTTGGACGAGGGGGTTAAAAGCACCTTGTTCAAGTGCACAGATGACACTAAGATGTGGGGAGAAGTGGGCATGCTGGAAGAGAGGGACAGGCTACAACTAGATCTCAACAGGTTACAGAGGTGAGCGCATGAGAATAGGATGGGCTTCAATATGGACAAGTGCAAGGTGCTGCACCTGGGGAGGAAGAGCCAGCAGCAGACCTACAGGCTGGGGAACTCCCTTCTCGTCTGCACAGAGGCAGAAAAGGATCTTGGAATCATTATTGATTCCAAGATGAACATGGGCTGCCAATGTGGGGACGTGGTCAGCAAGGCTAACCGCACCATATCATGCATCCACAGATGCATCACAAGCAGGTCCAAGGAGGTGATCCTTCCCCTCTATGCAGCACTGGTCAGGTACAGTTGGAGTAGTGCATCCAGTTCTGGGTGCCGCACTTCAGGAGGGATGTGGACAGCATCGAGAGGGTCCAGAGGAGGGTCACCTGCATGATCGGGGGCAGCAGGGCAGGCCCTACGAGGAGAGGCTAAGGGACCTGGCAACCTCCACAGAAGAAGGCTGAGAAGGGATCTGGTGGCCCTCTACAAACTGGCCAAGGGGGACCAGCAGGCAATGAGAGAGTCCCTGTTCCCCTGAGCACTACCAGGAGTAATGACGAATAATGGCCACAAGTTGACCGAGAGTAGAGTCAGGCTAGATATCAGGAGGAACTACTTCATGGTAAGGGCGGCTAGGATCTGGAACCAACTTCCAAGGGAAGTGGTGCTCACTCCTATCCTGGGGGTCTTCAAAAGGAGGCTGGATAATCATCTTGCCGGGGTCATTTGACCCCAGTACTCTTTCCTGCCATGGCAGGGGGTCAGACTTGATGATCTGCTCAGGTACCTTCTGACCCTACCTACTATAAAACTATGAAACTCCAGTTCCCCTGAGGGAGAAGTTTCTCAACCCCTTTTATCCAGGAAGACATGCAAATGTATCTTTCCTCGTTCCCTTTTAGTCCCTTGCCCCCAGACCCAGAAGCTCATGCTGTGGGAAGCCCCGGGTTGTGGTTCCAGGCAGTGACTGAGTTCACTTTCTAGACAGCACCCAACACCAGCAAAAACATGGGACTCTGGCTTCAGCTCCTTGTCATCCTTGCAGCACTCCCAGGTGATTCCCTGCCCCTCTCTTCCTGTAGTTTGAGGTGTTACAGCCTGGTCACAGTCTCCTGGCTCTGTGGCGTTGCTTCTGGGCTCCCTGCTCTGCCTCTGGGCTGCCCTGGCCCATGAATATCGCAGGGAGCCCTGGGTCCTGGAGTCACTGGTGCCTTTCTTCCTTCTACCAGGCAGCTTTACCCAGATTCAGCTGGTCGCGTCTGGACCAGGAGCACTGAGCCCCGGGGCAGCTCTCACAGTGACATGTAAGGTGTCCGGGGACTCCATTGCCACCCAGGCCTGGTGGAACTGGGTCCGGCAGCCTCATGGCAGGGGGTTGCAGTGGGTCGGTCGTATCCACTTTTCTGGGTCCACCAACTATGCCCCAGCCCTGAAAGCTAGATCCAGCATCACCAAGGACGATGCCAAGAACGAATATTACCTGCAACTGCAGGGGGTAACGGCTGCAGACACAGGCACCTACTACTGCACCCGATGGGACCCACAGTGACAGGCTCTATGGCAAAGAGCAGGAGAGGATCTCAGCCCCTCAGAGCTGTCATGCAGCTGCTCATGTATCACTTCCTATTCAAAGTGTCTCTCTTGGGGATGCTAAAGCTCTCTCTGCACTGAAGAAGGGCACCCAAGAGCTGGCCCAGCTAGGGTTGTTGCAACCCCCAAAAGCCACTGTCCCAGTGGATATACAGTGACACAGAGCATGATGGGGGTTGGATACAAAGGGAAGTGCATTCACACACACACAGGCCAACGTAACTCAGACTCCTACAAGTGTCTCTGGGGTGGAGGAAGGAATGAGGGGCAAAATCAGGGATCCCTGCAGTGACTTTCTTTCTTACCTCTGTTTTCTTACAAGTCTTTCTTACCTCTGTTTTTCTTGTTTCCAAGTGTCCTCACTTAGGTGCAGCTAGTATCATCTGGCCCAGGAGCAGTGAGGCCTGGGAAAACCCTGAACCTCACTGTTTCTGGTGTGTCAGTCACTGATTGCTGTAATTATTGGAGCTGGATCTGGCAGTGCCCTGGAGGGGCTGGGACTTCATCACATTTCCAGGCAGCACCAGCTACAGCATATCCATTCAAAGCAAGATCCCCATCTCCAAAGAGGACTCCAAGAATTAGTTCTCCCTGCAGCTCCACTCCCTGAAAGCCACAGGCATTGCCACCTATCACCGTACCAGGCAATACAGTGACACAGAGCAGGTCTGGGGATGTGCAAGGAAAGCAGGTTATGCACAGCTCTTGCAGGCTCAACCCAGCCTCCTGTCCTGCACTCACCGTACTCAGCAGGAACCTCAGGCCAGTGGATATCTGGCTTCTAAGACTTATTTCAGTCTAGGGCTTCAGCTCTGCGGCCTCAACCTGGAACCCAGGGCAAGGAGTGCAGACGCCTCTTCCTTCAGCTTTCTTTCCTAGCTGCAGGACAAGAAGAGCCAACACTTCCCTGCAGCCTGCTGGAGCATCTGGGGAGGGAAGTAGGACCCTCTTTAACCTCTCCTGGGCTGCTGCCCTAAGGAATGCATCTTCCCTAACACAGCGTGGAGGTTACAAGAAGAGGGGAAGGTGTTTTGGGGTCAAACCTCATCCAGAACAGAACTACTCACTTACTGACTTCCAGCACAAGTTCAACTGCAGACAAATTCTAGCACAGTGTCTCTACAATACCCCTACAGTCACACCAAGTCTCCAGACACCACAACTCCCAACTGTATGACCCCTACACACCCCTGCACACAAGCCTCATGGGCACTACAATGATGGCCACTGCACCAGCCACCAGCACAGACACCAAGGCCATTGCCAGCTCCAGCCAAGAGAACAAACCCTCTAGGGGTCAAAGAGGGGGACACAGAGACAACCCCCAGCCTCAGCCCAGGGGCGATGGGCTCCCAGGGGATGCTTCACTTCAGGGCTTAAGCTCTGACGCTCCAACCTCATGCTGGGGCAGGAAGTACAGACCCATGTCACCTCCCAGCTGGGCACCTTCCTCCCCATTCTACATTAAGGTTTAAATTCACAACACGTGGCACAAATCATCCAAACACCTTCACGCACAACGGTGTTACTGTCAACAGCTCCCACCTCCTCCAAATATAGGAACAACGATGGGCAGCGAGACACCCCCAACCCGCCAACCTCTTCGTGAGTCTCTTGGGAGAGGAACTGGGAGAAAAAGTGAGAAAACCCTGTGCTGCACCAGAATTGCAGAGATGGGGTTTTCACTATCTTTACCGAGTCCCTGACTCAAATTGCTGATGTCTCCTGCAGGGCCACAGCTCCTTCCTTCTGTCACACGCTCTCAGAAAAACTCCTGCACTGACCCCCACTGCCTAGACTTCATCACCCATGGGCTTTTTTATCATATCTCCTAACCATACAGTTGGTCCACTGGAATCTTTCTGTCTTACGTCTTTCCTTGACCATCACAGCATCAGCAATGCTTCACTTGTAGCATGAAACAGAACCAGATACGAGTACAAAGAGATTGGCACAGACACAAGAAGTGTAAGATCTCAAAGCAATTAAGCCATCCTAAAGTACTACCAAGACTTGACAGGTACATCAAGAGGTATTATGCAATAATAAGTGCTGTATATGGGACCAGGCCAGGGGTCTTTCCAGCACAGGGCCATGGCTGAAGGGATCTCAGAGTGAGGGGCCCAGAGCCTCTGCCATGGGGCACCGGCCCATTGGGGATCCTAACTCCCTTTGTCTAGGGAAAAACCAGTAAAAAAAAAAATAAATCAGCATTTCTAAGAGTGGGGGGAAACAAAAACAAAAAATCTCTCTCGCTTGCTTGTTTACCATCACTTCATCCAAGGGGCAGGGACTGGGTTTGCTGGGGTGCAAGACAAGGGAGAGGGACATGGAAGGTTATAGCAGATCCGGATGGAAAAAAAAAGAGAGAAATAGTGTGTCTGCAAAAAAGCAAAGTAAATAAAGAGGGAGTGGGTAGGAGGATCAGGCCTCTTGGGCACAGAACTGGGCTCCAGGAACAGCTATTATGCAAATCCCAGGTGCAGGCTACCTGGTTACATGTCAGCTCCAGCACCAGCCCTTGGGAAAGGATAAAACACTGCTGGGGATATACTGCCTCTCTCACACCAGGATGGTATCACTGCTGTTGTTTCTCTCCCTCCTCACCCCAGGTCAGTGTCTCAGGGAGGATACTGCCTGAAATCAAGCCTGATTGCTGATATCTCAATAGCTGGAATTTCAGGTGCCATCACCCCCCAAATGCAAGATGAGTTGCACTGAATTTCAGTCTAATATTTGCTTGTTCCCAGGTGCCATGTCCCAGGTTTGGCTTGTTGAGTCTGGGCCCTTGGTGGCAAAGCCAGGAGAGACGCTTACCCTGACCTGCGCTGTCTCTGGAGAATCCATCACTACAAACAACAGATGGGGGCACTGGATCCGGCAGCCTCAAGGGACAGGGTTAAAGTGGATGGGGTATATTAGCTTCAGTGGCAGCACCAGCTACAGCCCAGCCCTGCAGAGCCGAATCGCCATCTCCAGAGACACTTTCAAGAACCAGGTCTTCCTTCAGCTTCACTCCCTGACAACTGCAGACACTGCTATGTATTACTGTACCAGGGGTACGCACAGTGACACAGAGCAGGGCAGAGGCTGCACAGAAAGGGGAAGCAGATTTGACACGGACATTGCAGCCATTTCCATGCCTCAGCCATCCCGGTCACTCCAAGCAGCAGGGCAGCATCAGGCAGAATCTCACCTCGGGATCCCCTTCAGCCCTTCCTGCCCCCTGAGCTCGGCTCCCAGTCCATGCAGCTCCTCCAAGGAACATCCTATATGGACAATCTCCTGCAGTCCCCAGGCTCAGAGCAACAGAGCTTGCTGTGTCCCTACAACCTAGCAGAGATCCCAATTCCAACACACCATACAGACATGGCTGCTGTGGTCATATAGAGCCAGGCACACCAGAAACTGGCAGGGAACTGGTGAGACACTGGGAGCTGGTGGGGGGAGACTCTACTGGCACCAGGTGGCTCATGTGGGGCTAGGACCTTCCTGCTGGGCACAGAGACCTGTTCTTATGAGATCATCCCTGGAGCCTCTCTCACCCATGCCTAGCCTTCCTGTAACTTAGGAAAGTATCAAAGCCTCCTGGGGCCTTTGGGGATGGGGTACCCCACTGGCAGCAGGTTTCTCCAGGCTCCGAATCATATTTAAAGCAATTTAGCATGTGGCATCCAAGAGCTTCTTGTACCTTAGCTACCTGAGGATCTGAACCTCCCTTTGGCTCTGTTGGAGACACTGACAGAAGAGAGAGATAAGTTCCCTTCTCCATTGACACGGTCATTGCTGATAATTTATTTTCTATCATCATTTTTATCTCAAGGCATTCACAGGCCTGCAAAGGAGTTCAGTGCTCAGTTCCCACAGACTATGATGGATATGGCATGTCTGAATCCCTTGGGCAGCCTCAGCAATCCCTTTCCCTGCTGAACTCCACGCCCTGCCTCAGGAGGATGTGTCTATTTGCACAGACCGCCCCCCAGTATCCCTGCAGAGGGGAACCACATTCAAACCCCTGCCCATGGGCTTCTTGTTAAATAAAGCCCTTTGGTGCAGAAGCATCAGTCCCTGCCCAGCCCCTGGCCTGCCCCCTCCTGCCTATTCAGGCTGCAACTGAACTCCATCTGGGCAAACAAATCACAGACAATAAAATGAATATAAGCCACCAATGCAATACCGCAGCTGGCAAAGCAAACAAAACTCTGGCTTGCATCTACCAGTACATCTCGAGCAAGACCCAAAATGTCATCCTCCCACTGTACTCAGCCTTTGTGAGGCCACAGCTGGAGTGCTACATCCAATTCTGGGCTCCACAGTTTAAAAAGGATGTGGAGAAGCTTGAAAGAGTCCAAAGGAGAGCCATGCGCATGATCAGAGGGCAAGAGAACAGACCTTATGAAGACAGGCTGCGAGCTATGGGACTTTTCAACAGGGAGAAGCCCAGGCTCAGGGGTGACTTGGTGGCAGCCTGTAAGTACAGAAGGGGCATGCATCAGGATCTGGGCCTGTTCACCAAAGCATCCCAGGGGATGACAACGTCCAACAGTCACAAAATCCTGCAAAAACGTTTTAGGCTGGACATAAGGAAAAACTTCTTTACTGTCCGAGCCCCCAATGCCTGAAACAGTCTCTCCCCAGAGGTGGTGCAAGCACCTACTCTGCACACTTTCAAGAAACATTTAGACATTTATCTTGCCGAGATCCTTTGACCCTAGCTGCACCTTGAGCAGAGGACTGAACCTGATGAACTTGTGAGGTCCCTTCCAGCTCTAATGTCTATGAAATCTTCCCCATCCCATGGCAATAGGGATAGAATTGCTTGAGCTTCTCCTGCTCTCGGTTCCTGCCCCCACCTGTGAGTCCTGAGGGGCCAGGGGATGAAGGAGGGGAAAGCCAGGGACTGGTATAGTAGATAATCATTCTCTGACATTTTTTTCCCTGTTCACAGGTGTTCTCTCTGAAATTCAGCTGGTGGAGTCAAGTGGCGGGGCAGGGAGCAGGTCTCTCTGGGGCTCTGGGAAAGGAGGGAATATATAACTATATATAGATATAGCTATATATAGATCGATCGATCTACACACACACATGCATGCACACACTAGCCAATTCCCGATTAAGAATGATGGGGGGAAGGGTGGGTAGAGACAGAGCACCGCCACCCACCACCCCACGCCACTCCCAGGAAGGAAGAGTGGGAGGGGGGGAATTTTGCACGTGCCTTCTGCTGTGGTCACCCACCATCCTACGCTGCCACCGCTCCACGCCCAGCGGCGTGCAACCTGTCCCCCCTAATCCGCACTGGGCCCCGCGCACCACGCCACATTTCGCCACTCCACATCTGGCCCTGTGCCAACCTCCTCCCTCCCCACCACTCCTCATCCAGCCTTGTGGCCCCCCCACCCACTGCTCCGCATCCAGCCCCAGAGGCAGATTCATGTGTACTGGGGCCCTGGGCAAACCAAAAGTTGGAGGTTTCCTCTCCCCCTGGAAGCTGGGCTGCAAGCGGAGGGGGGCACATCCCCTTCCTCTCCTGGTGCTGGTGAGGGAGGCTGGGGGGACCCTGCCAGGCTGGAGGGAGGCCCATATACCCACCTCTTCTCTCTGCTCCCTGCCCCCCCACATCCCGCTGTGGCCAAACATACGCACATAGGCACACACACAGGTGTGCACTCAGACAGGCACACACTAATCTCACCCACTCTCTGTACATGGACACACAGATACAATCATATTCGCCCTGCCAGGAACACAAACATACTCATGCACACACACTGACGGGTGTGCACTCTGCTCACTCTCTGCACATGGACACACAGAGACAAATACACTCTCCCTCCTGCCTTGAACACAGACACATGCATGCATACACACACATGCACACACACGAAGACTGGCACACATGCTACTCACTCACTCTGCACATGGACACAGACACAAATACATTCTCCCTGCCATGATCAGAGATGCACCTGGGCACAAGCACAGACACGCACACAGAAGCAGATGCATACAGATGCCCTGACATGCACACACAGATGCAGATGCACACATGCACAAAGATGAGCACACATGCACAGAGATGCACACACGTGCACAGCAAAACGCGCGCACACTTCCTAGACTGCCAATAATGTGAGAGTTTGTAACCCATTGTGCATCCCCCAGGGCAGGAAACTGCACCTCCTAGCACTGGCACTGCCTAGGTGTGAGTGCTGCTGCCAGCAGCCTGGCACTCTGCCACAGGCACAGGCAGGGGGCGAGACCAGGACACAGCAGTATTTCTGACTAAGGCCTGAATCACACCATGCAGCCTCCAGCACAACCCAGGGTAGGCAACATGGGAGAGACCAAACTGGGAGGCAATGCAAGGCTGAAGGAAGGATCACGGAAGACAAGAAGGGAAAGACGTGGGGAAATGGAGACACAAACAAAGGCTGCCCATGGCTAGTTCCTCCGGCACCAGCTCCTCCCTTCCCTCCCTGCCCAGCTGTGGCTGACTCATGGCCTCCAGGGAAGCTCCAAGTCCTGGCTGCAAATGAACAGCCTGAGGCCAACAGGAACCATCTTTCATCACTGGGGCAGCACCTGAGCTCTGTGTTCAGGGGTACATGGCCCTACCCAGGTAGGCACCCTTCCTCTCCTGGCTCTTGGACCCTCCCTGGGGGAAGCCGCATGCAAATCCCAGCCCCTGGGCCCATGGTTAAAACCCAGCCCAGTCTCTGGGCACCTCAGTGTCTCCCCAGAAAGAGACCTGCCCCCCTCCTGCCTGCTGCAGACACAGGGCATCAGAGAAAAAGACCATGATATCTGCACTGCCTTTGCTGCCCCTGCTGGCAGCCCCTCTGGGTGCGTGTCTCCTGTGGTGTCATGGTCATTTCCCATTTGGGGGTCCTGTCCCAAGTCGCACTGAAATAGTCTGGGCCCAGGGTGGTGAGGTCTGGATAGTCTCTCAGCCTGACCTGTACTGTCAAGCTACCGCATTAGAAGTGGTGGTGTCTGGGGCTGTATCCTGGGAAAGGACTGGAGTAAATTAGAGGGCGATAACTACACCTTGGACAGCAACACTTACTGATACACCCGGAGAACAGACTATGCTGTCCCTCCAAAGCCAACCCACTGTCTCCAAATATGACTCTAAGACCTGCTGCATTCTCTGACAGCCACAAACACCACCACGCGTCACTGTGTGGGAGGAAGAAACAGTAACAGAGTCAAGACTCTGTGCTGCCCTTTGTCAGCCCCATCTTCTGCCTCTGCACACCCTTGCACAGCAGAAACTTCTTGGGGCAAGGCCCAGCTGTCCACTCTGGGCTTGTGCCCCTTGTACAAACAGGGGGACAGACTTTCTGCAGACACTCAGGCCTCATTGCTCCTCCTTCTCCTCCTTTTTTTTTTTTTTTTTAGGAGGGTGGGAAGTGGGGGGGGGAAAGGAGGGGCATGATTTTTTGTGTTCCAGATCAGTTTTAAATCCTTTTGAATTGTTCAAAGAACCATACGTGACCCTGCTACTGGCAAGTATTCACCCCAGACTTTTCAGTCCGGAGCTTCAGATACTTCCAAATCCTTTGGCAGGCATCCTATGTGCAGACCCAAGCCCAGAGGCTTGGGTTTCAGATGCCCTGAGTTTCATTTTGCCTACAGATAGAGGCCTACAACTGGCTACAACTGGATGCAGTAGATGGTTCCCCAGCCAAAAACCAGCTTAGTGCTCCTGCCACCTCAGCTGCAGGCCAGCTGCACTAACTTCAGAGAATGCCATCAGACAAGTGACCTTTTGGATGATGCTGTAGTGCATGATCCTTGGGACAGGGATGACACCCCCTGCTCCACCCCAGACTCCTGCTACTTACTGCAATATGTGCCCAAGTGGTTCCTAGGAGGTTTGGGCAGACCCCAGACTGGCTCTGCTGGCTCCAAGCTCCATCTCTCAGCCCCTACATGGCCTCCCCACTGGCTTTTGCCACCCTGTGTCAACCCCATGAGCTTCCTCTGCATCTTTTGGCACAGCAGAAGCTCCATGGGGCATTGCCCGGATGTCTGCTCTGGGTTTGTGCAGCACAAAGCAGAGCAGGGACTGGACCAGAGCTGGAACCACTCAGAGTTGTAATGACAAGGGACGACCTGGCATCAGCAGCCCAGCCCTCTGGAGACCTCCCCCTACCCCCTCCCCACCACCTCTGGTGGCAGCAGGCAGGTCATGGCACCAGAGAAGAGAGTGTCTTTCATCCAACTCCTGAAATCCTCCTAGGCCCTCACATACTCAGCAGTCACTCCCGACCGTCTTTCCTGCATCTCTATTCCACTGAGCATTTCAAAAGGCCCTCAGGAATGCTTGACACATCAATCCCAAAGGTTATCATGGAACTGGAGTATCCGAATCGCTCTGGCATCTTGGAAGCTCAGTCTTTTTTCTGAGCTGAATTGACTTTCTCAGGTGAACACCTCCGTAAGGACCATTCCCCGCTGGAGACTATATTCAATTCCAGTCACCCGCTGTGCACACTCGGCAAACCCTTGTGCAAACAGGGCCTGTTGTTTACATGTGAAGTGAAACACAAGCTCTGGTTTTCCCTAGTATTTAGCTTAGGCTGCATTTGGCTCTTTCCCGTCCTGAAGAGCATGTTGTGCCCAAAAGCTGCCTGGCAGCTTTCCCAACTGCACAAGTGGACTGAGGAATTACAGCCCACCTCTAGATCGCATGCATCTAGAATTACAGCCATGTCCGAGAGCTCCCCAGTTTTCCCTACATGGCCCTGTGGCCAGGGCTGGAGTAACCCTTTAGTGGGCCCTAAGCAAACAAACTCGGGGGCTCCCAGCTGAAGATGAAATTTGTATTTACTTTTTCTCCACTCAGTTATAATATGTAAAATAAACACAACTGGGTCCCTACTTCACTTAGGGCTCTAGGCATGTGCCTAGTTTGCCTTTGCATTAATCTAACCCTGCCTGGGGGCCTCATCCTGGGGTGAGACCATTCACTGCAGGCATCTGCACAACTCCCCATGCAACTGCAGCCTGAGCCCCTTTGCTTACCGAGCCCAACAAGTCACACTCTCTGCACACCTAGGACCCTGCCCCTTCCCTACAGCTGCGTCACCTTCTCTCCCTGTCCCTCATCCAGCCTCTCCTGCAGCTGTAGCTCTTCCCATGTGAGACCTTCCAATTCCTTGCAGGTACTGGGGTCTCAGCTCTGGTTATGAGCACTGTTGTGGTGATCCCACAAACCTCATCGCTGCACATTCAGGTCTCTGCCTTTCCCCTGCCCAAGACCAGCCCCACTCTGCCCCGGAGTCAATGGCTCCTGCCCCCTCAGCCCATCCCTCAGGAGTCTGCTCATTGCTCAGCATGTCCCCTAGGCACCCCATATCCAAGGAAAACATATCTAGGTGCAGGGGAAGGGGTTTGGCTCCCAGGTCATGGTAGAACCAGCCCTGAAGACAGGTGCCCTAAGAGATCATGCCTGCCTGGACAGAGGGCATCTCTGACCTCCTTCCTGCCCCTCCATACTCCATCTCCACCAGAGAGAAGGGATGTGATCCTGGGGGTCCTGAGTAACCGCAGTGACTGCCTGCCCATGGCATGAAGAGGACACCAGGGGATACAATACTCATGGCTTGGCTCCTCTTGTACCCTTCTGGGGACCTGCATGCAAATGTCTCCTCTCAGGCTGCCTGCTTAAATACAGCCCTAGGTCCCAGAGCTTCAGTCACAGCACAGCCCTGCCCCTGCTCCCTCCTGCGATCTTCATTTCTTCTGAAACCCAGGATGGAGACTTCCCTTCTCCTCCTTGCCCTTTTCTCTTTTCTCACCTGTGAGTGACTCTGGAACAGGGACAGCAAACACGGCCGGGGAATGGATGTGTTCAGTAGCTAACTCATTCCCCACCTTCATATTCTTTTCTCAGGTGCTGTCTCTGCAGTGACACTGGTGGAGTCAGGCCCAGGGGTGGTGAAACCTGGAGAGACCCTCACCCTGACCTGCGCTGTCTCTGGGGTCTCCATCACTGACAGCAGCTACAGCTGGCACTGGATCCGACAGCCTCCTGGGAGAGAGCTGAAGTGGGTAGCTCAAATCTATCCTTATGATGGGCGCACGTGGTTCAATCCTGCACTCCAGAGCCGAACCACCATCTCTGCAGACAAATCCAAGAGCCAGTTCTCCCTGCAGCTGCGCTCCCTGGCAGCGGCAGACACCGCCACGTATTTCTGTGCCAGGAGCACACAGTGACACAGAGCAGAGCAGGGGATGCATAAAAAGGGGAAGCTTTTCTCACACACATTTCAGGCCTTTTGAGAACAGATTTACCGTTAGATCCTGAGAGAAATATTGTCTGTGAAGGTGGCAGAGTTATCTCAGGGGAATTAGGAGGGATAAATCCCTTCTATGCCCAATTCTTCTGTCTTACACCAACAGGTTTGACATGGCAGGAGAAGAGAGGAGCACGAATGGATTTTCAAAGCATCTTCACAGCTCAGATGCCTAAAATCAATGGAAATCAAAGTAAGTTGGAACTGATCCTGGCCAACTCCATTTAAAGCCTACCTACCAGCCAGACCTTGACACTCCTCTAGGCACCAGCCTTCCCATGAACCCGATGGGGATCAGGGCTGAGCCAACTCTGATTTGCCACAGACCATTGAACTGACATTCACAGCACCAGCCCAGACACACCAAGCCAGCCACCAACCTCAACGAGGCATCAAACCCCATCACAGCCTTGCTAAAGAAAACCCACAAAATGCATTGCACTCCTGCCACCTGCCTGTGCCCAGCACAGACATCCCACAAGAGACAGAGCCCAACCAAGAACAAGAATCAGCCACAGCACCCTGCAGTAAGTGATTGCAGAGTAGAAAGAGCCCCACTTGCCCACACCCACTGGCTGTCGCTCACCTGGCCACACAGCACCAAGAACAAGAGGCAGCAGCACTCCCAGCCTGTGCTTAGAGAGGGTCTGACCTGAGGAAAAACATCCCTAATTCCCACACCTGCCTTTCAAACATCCCCCAAACCTCACCCAGCTCTGCAGCAGAAGAAAACTCCCTGATGAGCCACAGGCACCACATGGGACACGACCTGCCTGAACGAGAGATGCAAAACCTATCAGCACATCTCCACTGCCCATAAACTGTCTGGGAAATTAAACCACAACTACCAGCTGGAGAACACTTCCCACAGAGCAGCTGCTCCCTTTTTGGCCTCTCAAAGCTCTGCTCAGCTCCTGCCACTTCTGAGATAAGATTAAAAGGGATCTGAGTGTGAGGGAAAGAGCCTCCTGTTGGAGTTGCATTGGGGATCCTAACTCCCTTGGGCTCCTCTTGAAGCCCAACCATCACTGATAAAGAGCAGGGACAAGTTTCCTTCTCCACAAGTTTGGTAAGTAGTAAAACTCTCCCCTATGACTATATTTATCTTGAAGAATTCACAAAGGGGTTGGTGAAAAATCCCCATAGATAATAATGGGTTTTAGGTATCTGAATCCCTTGGGCAGCCTCATCAACTGCCTCCCAAGGCTAAGCTCCATGTCCTCTGGGAGACGCATCTTTACACAGACTCTTCCCCCGCCCTGCCTCCACTTCCCCACTGCAGTGCAGGCAGGAGTCAAATGCTTTCAGTGATGGCTAGAAAGTGATATTCAGAGGTTTACTTTTGGAAACTAGCTTGTAGGTAAACACTGGAAAAATGCATTGGAACAATTGTCCAGGGGGGATAGCAAGGTTTGATTTGTTTTTTAAAAGCCTGTTTGAGATAAAGTTTTCTTCAAGGCCCACTATGTTTGGAACCAGAAGACACAATGTCTGAGGCTAACATGTGAGAAAGGATGTGGAGAAGCTTGGGAGGGTCCAGAGGAGAACCAGGTGCATGATTAGAGGTCAAAAGATCAGGCCGGATGAGGACAGGTTGAGAGGCATGGGAGTCTTCAGCCTGGAGAAGTGAAGGCTCGGGGGTGACTTGGTGGCAGCCTATAAGTATTTAAGGGGTGTACACCAGGAACTGGGAGAACATCTGTTCACCAGAGCACCCCAAATGAAGACAAGGTCTAATGGTCACAACCTGCTGGAAGATTGCTTTAGACTGGACATAAGGAAAAACTTCTTTACTGTCCGAGTCTCCAGAGCCTGGAATAGACTCCCTCCAGAAGTGGTGCAAACACTTACTTAGGATGCCTTTAACGAACACTTGGATGCTTATCTTGCTGAGGTGATCTGACCACAGCTGACTTCCTGCCCTTTGGGCGGGGGGCTGGACCCGATGATCTCACGAGGTCCCTTCCAGCCCTAATGTCTATGAAATCCTAAAAAATTAAAAACATCCAGACAGTGTTTCATAACGTGATATGGTGAGACCAGATCAGTGACCAGCTGCGGAGCCCGTGGGATTTTCAGTTTTGGTGGTGGGAGTCCAGGACACGCATGTGATGGGTTTGGGGGCTTATTTTGTTCCCCTTGCCTGAATTATTTTTATCTGCTATCACTGTGCATAAATAAAATGTGCCTATTATAGAATAGAGAAGTTGTGGTTGGACTCAAGGTTTGGGTCTGCTTGGAACAAGGTATCTGGGTCATAAATCCAGTGTCAACAGTCGACTCTTATTCCCCCAGGGGAACTTGCATGCAAATCCCTGCCTGGGGGCTCCTGGGTAAATACAACCCCTGGCTCATGAAGCCTCAGCCCCTGCCCATCTGCCTGTGGCAGAGAGTCCCTGGGGATGGAATCACTTAGGCTTCTTCTGCTCCTGGTTTCTGCCCACACTGATGAGTGTCCAGGAGGTAGGAGGGGGATAAGGAATAGAGCTGGGGACTGGTTGGGTGCCTAATGGTTTCCTTGCCTTGTTTCCCTGTTCCCAGATGTCCTGTCCCAAATCCAGCTGGTGGAGTCTGGCCCAGGGGAGGTGAAGCCTGGATAGACTCTCACCCTGACCTGCACTGTCACAGGGGACTCCCTCAGCACTGGCTCTTAGTGGAGCTGGATCCATCCGCTTCCTGGCCAAAGGGCTGGAACGGACGGGCTGGATCCAGACAAGCAGTGGGAACACAATCTAGAGGCTGGCCTTCAAAGGCAGAATCACCCTCTCTACAGACACCTCCCCGAACCAGTTCTCCTTGCAGCTGCACTCCTTACCAGCAGCCAATACTGCCACAAATTACTGTGCAAAGGACACAGAGCACAACAAAGAGTCACAGGTGAAGCAGGTTCCCTCTAAACAACCCAGCCACTTCTGCTGCGAGCACCAGCCCAGGCCCTTTGTAAGGGACTGTCCCTACATTTCCCATGCTGCTTCCCCACTCCCTGCTGCTCACCTTCCTCCCAGACTTCTCTTCCCGCTGGAGGTCTTGCTGTACCTATGGAGAGGGTGAGATAGATGTAACATCTGAACCATTTCCAAGTACAAGGGGCTGGAGACATTTATAAAGGAGGTATTTCAGTTGCTGGACACACACACAAAGCCCATTTGGGACCCTTCCCACACCCAGGGACTGAAGACGGCATGGGATCTCCAGCCTGGGGTTACAAGGGGCTGTGAGAACCTGGGGATCCACTCCCCAAGGAGGGTTGGGGGCATGGCTAACTCCAGCAGTGCTTTGCAGTCCCTGGCTCTGGGCCCTCCAGCTCTGATTTCCCCACAGTCCCTGCAGTGTCTACATAGCATCCAATGAAGCGAGCTATAGCTACTGAAAACTTTGGTATGTCTGAAGAAACTACAGGTGACCCTCGCCATTCACAGGGAATACATTCTTGAGATCCCTGCACTGGCAATAGCAGGAGCCCAGTAGCAGTGGTTGGAGTCTGGCAGCGGCAAGCACAGAGCTCCCAAGGAGCTCCTGTAAGTGTATTTCAGATGAGGATTCAGTATTTGTGAATATTTGAAACGGTGAATGCAAAACCGGCAAGGGGCTGGAGTGGATGAGCTACTGAACAGGTAGCACAAGCTACAACCCCGCTTTCCAGAACAGAATCACCATCTCCGTGGACTCCTCCAACACCAAGTATTACTTCTGGTTCATCTTCCTCACAGTTGCCAACACCACCATGTGTTGTTGTGCCAGGGACCCAGTGACACAGACCAGGGCAGGGGCTGCACAACAAGGAGAAGTGGATTCTTTACAGGTGGAAGTGACAACTTCGCTTGTGAGACAGAAAGACAGAGAGGCACACAGAGAATACCAGAACTAGAGCAAACCCAGGTAGGGGCTCCCCAACAGCTCAGCCCCACAGGGGAGGCTCACAATGGGACCCAGGCTGGGGGGGGTCTCTGTACCCAAGACAAGACCAAGGTCCCTGCGCTCCCTGCCTGGCCTGAGCCCCCAGCTTCCACCCATGCTGAGAAGAGGGCTCCCCCTTGCTCTGAGCACTTTCATCCTGGTGCCCCTTATACACACATGGGCACCAGCAGGGCCATCACGCAGACATACACACAAAAGCAGTGATGAGTATGTGCACACACACGCACACATGGAAGAATCATTTTGTACACCCCACCCTCCATGATGGCTCAACACTACAGGCAAAAGAGAGTGGGAGACAGAGGAACCCAGAGCATGGCAGGGGGCAGGAGGACAAAGTATCCCCCAGGCCCTCATCTGGCTCCTGCACTGGCTTGACCCTGCTCTACAACTCTGCACCTCGCCAGCCCCCTGTTCTGCAAGTGCTGCCACCTGCTGCTGTGCTCCCAGGGCTGCGTCTATCAAGCCACACAGCAAGGACCCTCAGCACAGTCCCAGAAAGACTGAACTCAGAGCCTCATCCAACTGTACAGCCAGGCCTCTATGGGCATCACCCCAGAAACCTGCAGTAATTCAGCTCTGCAGAGAGGAGGTGCAGTGTGCAGAGTGCTGCTGCTTGTATATGCAGACTCTGTCCACTCCAGCCCCTTCCCAGGGACTCAACTGGGTGCTCTCTGGCGAACTGGCCTCACAGTCTGCCATGATAGACTGTGACACATTGGCACCCAGTAGTGACCTGCACTGGGACTACAGGGCATAGAGCAAGACAGAATAACGATCATTTGGACACAAAGAGCAGGGGAGGGCAGACAGAAAGGTTACAGGGAACACATAGTGGGCTCTTCCCACTACAGCAAACTGAGGTGCGACCTATACACCTGCACGTGTACGGTTGGCACCTATACACATGCAGGGAACTGGCTCCACTGCACTGGAAATCCAGCACATCGGAGCAGACTCAATTAATCAAGTCTACTAGAGCACAGAAATTAATGCACGCCTGCAGACTCTAGCATCATATGCATTCAATGAACTTCAGTTCAAAGTGTCCTGCTGCCATTTTTCACTGTGGGGGACACCAATACACGTGATGCTCGGGTGCCTTTAATTAGTGAAGCTTGCTAATTAAAGCACACACACACACACACACATTGCAGAGCATGTGTAAAAGTGCCCCAGAAGTTTACATGTGACAGACAGGCACACAATGTTTGTCGCTGTGGAGGAGCAAACTAGCATGTTATACAGCCAATGATTAATTGCTTATGTAGGCTCAACTGCATTAATATCAGCCCTTCAACTGCCTGACCCTGCTCTGAACTCTGACTCTTTGGAGAAAGTCATGGAGAGGGAAAGAGAAAATGAACTTGGGCTTTCTGCTAAATAAAATCACAGCTCCCCTGGCCACCCAAACAGGTAGTCAGAGCAGAGGCACTGACTTTGAACTCCATCATGCCTGGCCTCTCACCTCTCCCTCTGCTGACTGGATCCAGATGATGATCAGAACTGGACACAAGTGACAGCAAGTGCTGGGAGTCAAGGCAATGTGGTCAGGGACTCTCATCAGCCTCCACCTGCCACGTAGACCAGCCCTACATGGACTAGATGCAACAGCCTGCAGGTTTGCAGATTGAAGCTTTATTAGTGAATGTAAAACATCACAGTCACTTACATGGCAGGGATATAGGACCCTGCACATGGTAGCTGCATGGGGACATAGTATAGACTGACAGTGTAAAATATACAGTTAGTCATGCAGCCACTATAGCTAAGTCTGAACTAAACAGGATGTTACAGGGTCTGAGTGAATCAAGAGCTCATTTCCTACCAGTGGAAATCCATTCCTAACTCCCCTGGGGTCCTTTCAAATTCCAGCCATCCGCACAATCACCCACTTCATGGCCCTTCTGCTAAAAACCCTGCCCAGCTTAGCAACCACTCCCTGAACCTTTGTTTACCTACAATTTTCCAAAGAGCCCAAAGGATTTAGGCACCCAAGGCCCTTTCATTGGCTAAGGGACATCCTCCTGAATCCACTCTCATGGGACTCATGCCCCAAGCAGAGATGCTCCCATGTATATAGAGTCCCTCTGTGCCCTCTCTTATACCTGCCCTGGGAAACCACATGCAAATCTCTGCTCTGAGCTTTCTGATTAAACACCAGCCTCTGACCCAGGAGTTCCTGTCCCTGCCCTGACACAGCTGGTCTGTGCTGCAAGATCCTTCTACACGAACCAACCATGGCCCTGCTTCTGCCCCTCCTGGTAATGCTGGGTGCCCTGTCTGGTGAGTGTCCCTGGGGCTGATTCCCTGCTGCAGGAACCCAGGGCTGAGGGCTCCCAAGGGGGACCGAGTCAATGCAGAGCCTGGATCCCACTTCAATGGGAGGTGACGCCTGATCTCAGGGCGTGGAAGTTCCCCATGTTCCCTCCCCCAGAGCCTGGCTCACCCACTTCCATTCCCTTCCAGGTGTCCTCTCCCAGGTGCAGCTGCAGGAGTCAGGTCCTGCAGTGGTGAAGCCTGGGGAGACCCTCACACTCACCTGTGCCATCACCGGAGGCTCTGTGTCTAGCACAAGCCACACCTGGAACTGGATCCGGCAGCCTCCAAGTCAAGGGCTGGAGTGGGCTGGGCGCATCTACTACAGATCCAGCTGGGGCACAGACTATGCCACCTCCCTGAAAGGCAGAATCACCATCACCCAGGACACCTCCAAGAACCAGTTCTCCCTGCAGCTGCACTCCCTGACAGCTGCAGACACTGCCACGTACTACTGTGCTAGGGGACACAGTGACACAAAGTAGGGCAGGGGCTGTACAGAAAGGGGAAGCAATGTTTGCTCACTGTGTAGAGACTCCAGCCACTCCAACCCCTTCAGAGACCCAACTGGGTGCTTTCTGGGAGACTAAGCTCACCGTCTGCCATGATGCACTGTGACACATTGGCACCCAGTAGCAACCTGCACTGGGACTAAAGGACACAGACAGATCAAGAAATAGTCATCAGTCAGGCCCTAAGGGGAGAGGTGGACAGGCAGGCTGCAGTGGACACAGACAGGGCTCTTCCCTCCACAGCAACCCCCCAGCAGTGCTGACTGAGGCAGTGCATTTCTCACCCGAGTCCCACATCCCTGAGCACCTCCTTCCCATCCACACTGAGCTCTGTTGGGTGAAAAGCAGAGAAAAAGGAGCCAGTCCCTGAGGCAGCTCCAACCCCCTGGGCCCTGCAGCAGGATGGGTCGAGCTGCACTGAGTCTCAGCCTCCTGGCAGCTCTTGTATTGTTTGGGCTCAGCCCTATGCAAATCCCTGAGCTGAGCATACCACATACATACAGACCCCCTGGGGTGTCTCATCACCAACCTCTGGATCCCAGCAACTGAGTGAACCCCCAAGTCACAGCCACCATGCATCTGCTCCTTGTCCTCTCTCTCCTGGCCCTGCTCTCAGGTGAGTCTCACCTCTCTCCATAACCCCCGAGGTTCCCTATCAAGGCTGGGCTGAGCCCCAGGCCAGGTGCCCTCTGCCCACCCTTGGGCAGTGCTAGGAGGGATGTCTCATGGACCAGCCATCTCAGGGACTCACTCACTCCATGCTCCTCTTGCATAGGGCATCTCTGAGGTGTGGCTGGAGCAGCAGGAAACAGAGCTGGTGAAGCCCACAGACTTCGCCTCGCTCACATGTGTTGTCTATAGTGTTGCCCTTTGGGATCCCGATTGGAGTGGGCTCTGGCAGTCTCCTGGGAAAGGGCTGGAGTGGCTGGGGCTTATTCTGGGGAATGGAAACCTGGGTACAATCCAGCCTTCTGGAACTGAATCAGCATCACCAGGGACAACACTAAGAACCAAATGCATTTGTAACTGAACCATATGGGAGCAGCCGACACAGCCACGTACCACTGTGCCAGGGGAGCTTGGACCACTCTTGAGTCATGGAGTCCACTGCTCTGCTCTTGTGGGACCACGTGCCCTGGAGTCCTTATCAAGGCCTAGTCACACAGGGACTCCATCAATCACAAGTGTTGGGCCAGGTCATCAGAGGTCTACTTCAGACAGACATGCAGAGTGGGGTCATCAGTTTGGAGGTTCAGACACTCATCATCTCACCAACTACTAGGTTGAATATCCTGATGCTCATGTAGGCTCAACACCACACCAGCCAGGACCCCTCCTCAGCCTCACCCTACTCCCAACTCTGATCTGGTAATGGAGAGAGAAGGAGAAAATGAACACAAGCTTTCTGCTACAAACACAGCTGTCCTGTTGCTGCTTTCCTGCAAATCTAACCAGAGCTGAAGGCAGCAGAGATGTCTGTCTCTCCAAGGACAGCACCAGGGATGAAATATTCAAGTACATTTAGGTGCCTGTTTCCCATTCAATCCAAAGGAAATCAAATGTCTAAAACCCTGCCAACACCTGCACCCTCCTACCCAGCAGGTCTGTTACTAGTGAAACCAATGACCCCAACTCTTTGGGAATCCCACCAGGCCTCTCCTGGCATCCATTGACCCCTCGCCTCTCTGAGGCTCTGCCCCAAGCATGCAAATACCACAGTTTCAGCTGGTACAGGTGGGTCAGGACTGTGCTGTGATGTGGGCTTCTCATTGGACAAGCAGAGGGATTTCCTCCTATTCCTGGCACCCAGTGCCCATTGCAACTGGAAAAGTGAAGCCCCCAGGAAACTAGGAGAGATGAAGTGTTACTTCTCTTCAGGACTCTGATGGGTCACTCAGTACTGGCCCCATGAGTCCCACTCCCTGGAAACTTTTGTCCCGTCTGCCAGGCCCTTCTCTGCCACTGGAATCAGACAAGTACCTTGGGAAGAGAGGGCCATGGCAGCTCAGGGCCCAACTAGGATGCTGGGGTGATAAATCTTTGCACATCACAGCAACCTGTCACACCATGCACATCAAAACCCATGAGCTACCCCCAAATTCTGCACTGGGTCCACATATACTGCAGACAAGCAGCTCCATCCCTTTCTCTAAGCTCTTCTGCCCTGGTCTCTAAGTAGACAGGACCCAGGCTGACTGACTGAGGCAAGATTATGACTTGCTGACTCAGTAACACATAGGGAAAACCCTTGAGGGGAGCAGACTGCCCTGCCCAGCTAAGAGGGACTTGTAGCTCATTGCTGGACTCACTAAATGGTAGATGCTTTCTGGAGGATTGGGCCTCTAGGAGACTCCCAGAACCAGCACAGCCCACTCAGGAGCTGGGCCTGGGGACAGCAATGCACAAGTCCCCTGACCACCCAAACCCATGTGTGGAAACAAAGACACTGGTTTTGTAGCCCATCACACCTGGCCTTTCACCTCCCCCTCTGCCCATTGGATCCAGCTGATGATCAGACCTGGATACTACAACTGAGAGCAAGTGCTGGGAGTCAAGGCAGTGCAGGCAGGAACTCTCATCAGCCTCGACCTGCCACTTAGACCAGCCCTATCCAAAAAGGATGTGAGAGATGGCAGGTTTGTAGATTTAAGGCTTTATTTGAGTGTGAAACTTCAGTCATTTACACAGAAGAGGATGTAGGACTCCATGCATGGTAGCTACATGGACCCATGGCCAGTATAAATTGAAACAGTGTAAAAATATATAATTTCTCAGAAATTGCATCTCGAAGTCTTGAAAGCGACATTTGCTGGTAGCGGCAGCCTCCTGTCATCCAGCACATAGATCCAGGGACTCGCATCCCTGGGAGGGCTGTGCCAGACTCCTCCTGGGGGTGCAGGACCCCAGATCCGTGCCAGATGACAGGAGGCTGCTGCTGCCGCCTGGGACCACTCCCCACCAGGCTGAGCTACATGGGGCTGCAGAGCCCCTCTGAGCACAGCCCCGGCTCCCCCCTGCCTCCCATCGCCAGGCCGGTTCAAAACTCTAAATGTTTCAAAACTTTTGAAATGTTTCAAGTGCCCTCATTTTGTTTTGAAGCAGTTTCGATGCTTTTTGTTTCATTTTGCTATATCAAGCCCAAAACGCGTCGAGGCACCTTTGAAACAAAACACTCAGAGAAATTTCTTGCAGTCCTAGCCAGCAACTCAAAGACTTGCACTTGCTTTCTGTCGGCACGAGGTGGTGCCATGCTATTTCTGTAGTTCAGGCCTTCAGCCAGTAGGAACTGCTGCGATTTTATTGTATTTTATTGCATGTATTTTTTTTCCCTCCTAACTCCATCCCTCCCACACCACAGCTGACCACAGGCAACCAGGGTGCCATAAGGCATAGGGGTCAGAATATTATAATAGATGGGTGTAAAGAGAAATGGTACAGCAACCCCCCTGTGCTGTGCAAGTAATATATTACCCCTCGGCTGGAGACATTCTGGATGACCAGGGAGATGTTTTATCATATCGTCCCAATGCTGGAGCTCCATATTGTGAGGCAGGATGCAACAGGACAAGAGAGTGGCATGGCAATGGTCATCCTAAAATTTGCCACCCCAACCAGCCTCCGCTACATCATGAACCAGTTTGGCATGGCTCCCTGCACGGCTGGGTTGGCAACTCATGTGGTATGCCAGCTGCTAAAGGACATCGCTGCAAACAAATTGATCTGCCTGGTAAATACACAGCAAGTCACAGATGGCTTCAATGGCAAGGGGTTTTCAAACTCTGTGAGGGCTTTAGACAGCACTAACATACCAGTGCTGTGCCCTTCAGGGAGGGGGACATCTTTCACAAACAGGAAAGGATTTGCCTCCATGATTCTGCAAGCCATGGTGGATCACCAAGGCTGATTCATGAACATTTTTACTGGGTGGGCCAGCAGCACCCATGACACGCATGTTCAGAAACTCTCCTCTCCCCGGCCTCATGGAGAAAGGACATTTTGCACCCAGCGTGGAGGAGACCATGATCCACGGTGCTGCTTTGCCCCCAGTTATATAAACAGATGCCACCTACCCCCTAAAGCACTGGCTCATGAAGCCTTATGGAGGGAACCTCATGGACCAGCAGAAGGTGGTTTTTAACAACCATCTGAGCAGTTGCAGGATGGCCGTCGAACGTGCGTTTGGCTGACTGAAAGGATAACGGAAGACGCTTAGGTGCCGGTTCCAGATGGACCCAAAAATATAATACACTTTGTAGTGGCAGTCTGCATGCTGCACCACATCTGTGATTGCTGTGGGGAGGTTTTCTGGAATTTGTGGGCTGAAGAAGCATGACAGGCAGTGGCCAGACAACAGAGACGTGGCCAGGCAGCAGCGCAGGGACCGAGAAGATATCCTCAAGGAGAGGCTGGTCAGGCAGCCTTTGTGCACGATTGCCTGGCAGCATATATTCGCTGACAACTAGCAGTGCTTTGTTCTTTCTTTTGGTTAGGTTATAATAACTTCTTTTATAATTTACATCTGTGTCTTTCTGCAGGGTTGTGAGGTGTAGCAGACAGGAGGTGGATGGGAGGATAGGCAGTGGGGGATGTGGACTGGGCTAGGGTACTGCTGCTTCAAGACTGGCAGTGGTTTGAGGGGGAGGCAGCATTACACACCGGCACCTAGGCAGCCCAAATCATGCCCCCCTGCCCCGTGGGTGAATGAGTTAACTATACTTCTCTTGGCCAGCTGGCAGGGAGCAGGGGAGGGGGGGCGTCGGTTCCAAGACCTGTCAGCTGGGAAATGCAGTCCAGAAAAAGCCAAAAAACACACCTGAAAAGCAAGAGCTCACTGCCACCCACCCACTGCCCTCATCAGCTGCAATCGCCAGGCTTGCAGGTATGCTCCAGGAAGGGGGTCAGCTGGACGCGAGGTGCCCCAGGGAGGCACTCGGAGGCTGAAAGGTGGTCGGGCACGGTGAGGTGGGTGGCTCAACATGGGAGTACACCCGACTGGCCCACCACAACACCTACCCACCCACTACTCTCAACATGTACATTTCTGATATCATAGCAGTTATAGTTTTAAAAACCCATATATTTGTAACATGGGGTGAAGGGAAAGGGATGGGAGGGGAGGAGTCATGCAGGTTGTCATCAGGATCACCATGGGGGTGCATACTGGGAAACCAGCCCGAGTCTTGGCATGTGCAAATGGCAGGGTTTGGGGGTGACCACACCCAGGTGTGGGGGCAGGACTTATCAGGAGACTCCCAGCAGTGGCAGGGGGTGGGGACCGTGGAGGCAATTTACATGTGCCTCCTGCTGCAATTCATTAGGAAAGACATGACCGGGTGAGGGGCAGATTGGTATTTGGCTCCCCATACTGGAATCTGCAGGGAATGACACAGGATGTGATTTGCTCGAAAGCGCACGCCGTGCAAACACAAATGCCCACACCACAATAACCCCGGTTAAAATTTTCAGACACCTTAAATTAATGAGGAGCAAATTCCCATGTCATGTACAAATGCCCAAAGTGTCTATCACCTGCTTTGGGGCTGCAGCCAGAACCTGCCTGCTGCTTTAGGGCCATTTAGGAAAGAAGCCAACACAAGCACTGAAGAGGGCAGCTTGGAGAGCTCACCCCTAAAACATCACCCGAGATACTTGCCAAGAGTGTTACAGACAGACAGATGTCCCTGCAGTAGCAAGTGTCTCCCAAGGGCCCAGGTAGCACAGGCATGAGGAAATTTCCAAGCAAATAGCAACCTTCTCAGGCCACATGGCTGCAGCTGCTCAGGCAGAGCCTTCCCCAGAGCCCCGGACCAAATTCGCTGGGAAAGCCCCTAGCTGGGAACCAGCCTTCATCCCCTGAGACAGCAGGCATGGAGGAGATTGCAGTGGGAGCTGCAGGAGCACTACCACCTCCTGCCAGCCTGAGGCAAGGGCCCAAGGAGTCTCTGCAGTGCTGGGCAGAGGAGGGAATGTGGTGAGCAGCATTTCTAGTGGAGGCTGCAGGCCTCCTGTGTGGAAATTTGTAATCTCTGCATCTGCTTGACAGGGGGAAGGAGTCAGGGGGAGAAAGATAAGGGAGAGGTACAGGGAGAGGGGTAGGTGAAGAAAGAGGCAGAGGCAAAGGGCAGTGAAGGTGCTGTTTGCAAAGTCACAAGGTAAATGGAAAGGTCAAGGGCAGGAGGCTGGGACCCTGGCAGCCTCCTTGGCATCCCTGGGCAGGGTCTGGGTACTGGGGGCAGCAGTGATGCAAATCCCAGTCCTGGCTCCCTGGTTAAATCCAGGCTCCTTCAGGGCTCTGGCACCAGCCAGGAGGAGGAGCTGAAGCTGCTAGAAGTTGCTTCTGTCTCAGCACACGATGACATTGCTATTACTGTGCCTCTGGCTCCTCACCCCAGGTCAGTGTCTTGGGGGGATTTTTCCATCCGTCCCTCCTGAAGGCTCACTACTCAGGAGCTGGGGTTTCAGATTCTCACCCAAAGATGCATACAAGTGACACCAATGGGTTTGACCTGAACATTTTCCCTCCCCAGGGGTCCTGTCTGCTATCCAGCTGCTCCAGTCTGGTCCAGCAGTGGCAAAGCCTGGACAGACCCTCACCCTGACCTGTGCTGTCTCTGGAGAGTCCATCACTTCACAGACAAAAGGCTGGACCTGGCTGCAGCAGCCCCCTGGGAGGTCCCTGGAGTGGATGGGATATTTGCACCATTCAGGCACCACCTATTACAGCTCAGCTCTGCAGAGCCGAATCACCATCTCCCAAGACACTTCCAAGAACCAGTTCTCCCTGCAGCTGCGCTCCCTGACAGCCGCAGACACTGCCACGTATTACTGTGCTACAGGATACACACACTGTGATACAGAGCAGAGAAGGGGCTGCACAAAAAGAGGAAGCTGCTGCCATGCTGACAGCCTGGGCCCTTTCACATTAGATTTGCCCCAGAAAGGGAGGCTGGAAGAGAAAGAAGGACAATGCTTCTTCCTCCCAGCTCCCTGGGCAGGAAGATGCACCAACTCCCCAGGGAGATCCCATTTCACTGGGTGAGGGAGATACAACAGCTTGCACTTCACTACCTGTAGAGACACTTCCAGACACCAGCATCCCCTATAGCCACAATCACCACCTGGATGTCACACATGGGACTCTGCTGTCTTGCTCTGCAGGGGATCCAGAATTGCTCCTACACAGAACAAGCACAGACTAGTATTGGCAGAGATGCCCTGGTGACAAAATCCCCTGAAGGAGCACTATGGGGGAGCCCAGGAGAGTTCACAGCAGGACTGGAGCTCTACAGTGTTGACATCCTGAAGCTGCAGACCCCATGCCTCCTAAAGGGCAGGGTCCAGTGCCTACTAAGGGGCTTTGGCAACACCGGTTATTAAGGCTATGTGAAGCTTTGGTAGTTGACTCGATTCGGAGGAAATTCATCCTGATTTGGGGACTGAATTCCCGAATCTGAATCAAATTGGGAGACCAAGTAAAAGTTCCAAATCAATTCAGAAAACATTTGACCGATTCAGAGATTCGGCCATAAACTGAACAGGAAGCTGAAAGCTACCTCCACCTGGTAAGTCTGTTGGGGTTGAGGGAGGCAGGAGGGAAGGATTGGGGCTGGGGCAAGTGCTGCCCAGCCTCAGTAGGAGGTGCATTACTCAGGGACAGGGGCTGCAGGATGCGGGCACGGCAGAACTGGGACTGGGGCCTCTGCCCTGCTGCAGCTTGCCCAGCTGGGGTGGGGGGAGGGATAAGGGTGCAGCTCACTGCAGGGGGAAGAAGGCAAGCAGTAGCAAGGCAGAGCCCCTACCCCCAGTGCTGATGTGGGTGTGGCAGCAGGGGGAGCTGTGGGGGCTATGCCCTGCTGCCACCCGGAGCAAGCCATGACTGAATCACCATCCCCCACCCACCCCTCAGCTGGGCAAGCAGCAGCAGGGCATAACCCCCGCTCAGAAAGAGGCAGGCACAGTGGGAGAAGCCCCCATGGCTGCCATACCTAGCCCTATCCCCCACCCAGCCCAGCCTCCTGGCACTTAAAAGGAAAAGGAAAAGGAAAAAAGCCCCGCACTCACCAGCTCTGGCAGTGGTGATCGGGGGGCTCTGGGGGCTCATGGCAGAGCCCCCTGTGCAGCGCAGGGCAATGGGGATCACCCCCCATAGCTTGGCACCCATGTGGCATCTGCCCCATGGTGTGGATGCAGCACAGCTTGGCAGGGTGCCACATGCTGCCTGGAAGCTGGGGCTGCTGGGCCTGAGTGCTGCCAGGCTCTGGCTGCCTGCTGGAGCTGCCCCAGTTCCCAGACAACATGCAGCACCCTGCTGCACTGCACTCTCCCCATGGGGCAGCTGCCATGTGGGTGCTAAGTGGGGGGGGCAATCTCCAATGCCTCCTGCTGCACAGGGGGGCTCTGCCATGAGCCCTCAGAGGCCCCCCAGTTGCCACTGCCAGAGCCAGTGAGTGCAAGGCTTTTTTTCTTTTCTTTTCTTTTTTTTTAAAGCCCCACGCTCACCAAACGCACAAACAGTGACTGGGGCCTCTGGATGCTTGTGGCAGAGCTGCCCCCCCCCACCCCCTCAGCAAAATGATACAGTGGGGGGCAGCAGGGATCATCCCCCTTGCCTGGTGCCTGTATGGCAACTACCCGATGGTACAGATACAATGCGGCTTGGCAGGGCACCACGCGCTGTCTGAGAGCTAGGGACCCAGTGGCCTCAGCTCCCAGGCAGCACACAGTGCCCTGTCAAGCCATACTGTACCTGCACCATGAGGCAGCTGCCACGCAGGTGCCAAGTGGGGTGAGCAATCCCTGCTGCCCTGCACTGCCCCATGCTGTGCAGTGGGGCTCTGCCATGAGCACCCAAAGACCCCAATCACTTCACCTGTAGCTGGTGAGTGTAGGGCTTTTACTTATTTATTTATTTATTTATTTATTTATTTATTTATTTTATTTAAAGTGCCAGGACTAGGCTGGGGCCTGGCGAGGGATGGGACCGGGCAGGGTAGCCATGAGGGCTTCTCCCATGGCTCCCCCCACACAGGGAGAGGCAGGCACAGATGGAGGAGCCATCTGGCTGTGCCTGCCTCTCCCCAGCTGATCCAAATAATCAAATCTTACTGATTCAGCGCCAAATCTTTCGAAGCTAATTCAGCCGAATTGATTCAGGACAGTGATCTGAATCTCCACACTGAATCACTGTCTTCTGAATCAGCCGACTCCAAATTCAATACTTTCCTATTTGCACAGGCCTACCAGTTATGTAAGAAAGCAGGAGGGACATTCAGTACCCATCTACAAAGGACCAGAACTGTCCTAGGAGCACACATTACTCACATTCTTCATGCCTGACACTGCTGGCAACCCCCAATTCAGTTGGTTTCACTAGAAAAGCAGCTCCCACTCAAGGCCTCCCATACAGATTACCCACATTCACACCCTCCAACAGGCCTGGCAGGTGAATGTGCTGCCTAGATACAAGCTTCTCCAACCTTCTTGGAAAAGCCAGGCCCTGTGGGGATGTCTGCATGAAATGTGTGTTTCTATTTTGCCAGATACCTCCAGCCCACTCCTGTTCCTTCAGCCCAGACTGGCAAAACCTGCTCCCTGTATAACTAGTGAGGGAGAACCCAGACATGGTACAGGTCAGGATCAGGCTCTCTCCAGTATCCTGGATTCCTCCACGGGGATCACTTCCCTGGTGCCACCACTCCCCAGCTGGCACTCTCAGGGGGGCACCAGCACTCACACCTGCCTCCCTGTCCATCACCTAAGCAGGGAACACTGGCTGTCAGGGAGTGCACCAGTGCTCTCAGGGGATGCACGTGCACCCCCTATGCATCGCCACTGGTCTGGTATGGGACCTTCTCAGACACGAAGTGGGAAGATCCAGCACCTGCTGTCTGTACTCAGCACAACTGATCCCCACCCCAAGACATCATGGGCTGGGATAAGGTAGGGGAGATACAAATCAGGGTCAGGCTGCCCTGGATAAATCACTCTGTCCCACAGCCTAGGCAGTACCTCCATAGACAACCCACAGCTGCTTGGGTCTGAGCAGGTACAAGCCAACACCAGAGAGCTTTCTCCAGCATGAGGGAAGATGGGACTTGGGCTCCACTTCCTTGTCCTGGCAGTAGCTCTGCAAGGTATTTCATCCTCCCACAAGGCAGGGAGAGGGAGGGGAGCACTGCACTGACACTACCCTGAGACTAGTTATTCTTGTATCCTACCTTGGTTTTCAGATGTCCAGTTCCAGGCACAGCTGGTGGAGTCTGGAGGAGATGTGAGGCAGCCTGGAGACTCTCTGCCCCTCTCCTGCAAAGCCTCTGGGTTCACCTTCAGTGACTACTACATGGACTGGGTCCAACGGGCCCCCAGGGAGGCCCTGGAGTCAGTGACTATAATTAGCAATGCTGGATCCAGCCAGTGGTACTCCTCAGCTGTGAAAGGGAAATTGCAGTCTCCAGGGACAACTCCCAGAACCTCCTGCAGATGAGCAGCCTGAGCCCAAGGACACCCCAGTATTGCAGTGCCAGACGCACAGTGGCTGAAACCCTGTTCACAGCAATGCAAAAATCCAGCTCAGAACCCTCCCTCCTAAGGTGCCAGGAGGTGTCACCCGCCACACATGCAACACAGCCCTGCACAGAGGCAGGAGGCGATGCAGGGCACAACGGAGAACAAACAGCACCCACAAGGCTGCTTTCATGTCCAGGAGCCCTGGCAAAAGCCACCCCCAGGCCCAGCTCTGCAGACATTGCTCCAGACCTCAGGCAATCCCAGGCAGGTCCTTTTCAGCATGTGCAACACAGAAGAGATTTCCAGAGGGGCTAGAAGGACACTGGTGGAGTCTGGTCCAGAGGCGGTGAAGCCTGAATCAGCCCCACATGGAAGAGCCAGGGGTTTCTACCACTTGGCCCGAATCATATGCAAAGTATTTTAGCACATGATTAAACCCTGGTCTCCAAGCAAGGGCTGGGGTCTACAGAAGTGAGGCTGAGCCATGAGGGAGTGGGACAACATACAGAGTGAGGGGCTTTCCTTGCATGCAGGGGCACATGCCTCATCCCATCCCAACTAGGAGGGTCAGAATCATCCCCCCCCTGCAGTTCTGTGGGTAAATCCCCTGCTCCACAGTGACCTGTTCCACCTTCATGCTGTGGCCTGGCCTGGCCTCTGGGCCACAGCTCGAAGCTGCTCACAACCCCACCCCCAGCCCTGCTCTGTCACCCCGACTCAGGTTGCCAAACTTATTCCTGGGGTAGGGGCAGAGGGGCTCACTGGCACCAGGCAAGGTTCCCTGGTCTCAAGATCTCTGATGGGAGGACCCACAAGGGCCACGAGAGAAGGGAGCTTGGCCCCTGTTCTATTCCAGCCTATACAGCCCATTCACGAAGGGTTTAGCAGTCGTGCTGCTGGGGGCCTGATCTCATGGGCAGAAAAGGGGCTGGGAGTTGGGACTCCTGGGTTCTGTTTCTGCTTTAAAATTGAGCCAGTCACTAAACCTCTCTGCCGGGCCTCACTTTTCCCACCTATAAAGTGGATACCTTCCCCGCTGGCTTTATGAAATTAGTCGTGCTGCTCAGAAAACGATTCCCCCCACCTCCCAGGAAAATTTCTGGAAAAGTAAATGATTTTTTTTTTCATTGCTTTAGTCTAAAAGAAAATCCAAGACTTTTTCTTAGCGTGTACTTGGAAAACTCAACCCCCACATTTTTACTTTAAATAAAAAAAAAAATTCCCCAACATGAAAATCCTGCTGATGACTCCACTTACAGTGACTGCAATTCAAAAGCCTTCCGAAACATTGGCCTTGATCACTCTGTGCTGTTTTCCAGCAACCTAGGAAAATGGGCTCTTCTCTCACTAATCTTCCTATGGAAGCAAGCTGCAATGGGGATGGGTCTCAGTGGAGGGAGGCTTGGGGTAGGCGGGCAGCAGGGACCCCTGCTGTGCAGAACTGTAACTCCACTGCTCCTTCCATCCAGGCCTTTCTTGGCTAGGAAGGTGCAAGACCAGCTTGGGTGAGGGGCTCCCAAATGGAGCTACAAGTACAGCTTTTAGCTGCTACTACCCATTGAGGAGGCATGATGGGTATTGCTATTGCTTCTCCAGGATCAATATGCCATCATGAATGGGTGAGAAGCTAGGCCACAGGACCAAGGCCACGGGCAGATGTACAGGGGAAGGGTTTGGAGTCTCTGGCTTAGGCAAGGTAGCCCAGCCGTGAGCTCTGGCTCTTTCTATCCTGCAGAGCATTTAGCAAAGAGAAAGCCCAGCCCTGCTGCAGCCTGGCAGGGGCCTAGAGGGTACTTCCCAGTGCACGGAGAGCCAGGTCCTGCCCTGCCCTGGTTTATGTTCCTGCCTGATCTCTTCCTCAGCACGGCTCTGCACAGCTGAACACAGAGATCTTCTCCAGGACATGTGCCTGTGATCCCCCCACACCACTCTCCACTTGGTCCAGCCAGGCTGCTGCAGAGGGGCTGTGGTGAGAACTGCTTATCCCTCCCAATTCAAACAGATGCCTGAGAGCGCTCACTACTGTACCAGCTGGCTTCAAGCTTGGTCCAGCTCTCACTGCAGGCAGAAGGAAGGTGCCCCCAGAGCAAACCCAGCCAGGGTCCAGCCCCAAAGGCTGTGGACAAAAACGAGAGCCAGGCACCACTCAGCGTTTTGCATTTTCTGTTTACCACATGCATTTGTTTTCACCATGGTGGAGGCCAAGACACCCAGAGGAGCCATCTGTCTGGAGGAGAGGCAGCTGCTGGAGCTTTCAACTTTGAGACACAGCGTACTGGGAACAAGGGCCAGGAAGGGTGGGGAGAACCTGATCCTATCGGCATCACAGCACAGGGGCATGGCAAGGAGAAGGGACCGGCAGGGTTAGTGGAGGGGAGAATGGAGTCCTTCTGGTGCTGTCAGGCCAGGTGCCAGGTGGGAGCAGGAGCAGGCAAGCCCTGCCTTCCCCTCTGCGAGGTCGGGTGCACTGCAGGCAAGAGACCATCTTCTTTTGGCACCTGTGTCCTTGTCCCGAGTTCCCTTACCCATAGTGCACATCTGCCGCCAGCAGCAGGAAGTTCTAGGTGAGAAAGTACAATGCCATGAACCACTGAGGCTTCCCTTGGGTTGCCAAGCACAAATGCCCCTCACCCTGCTGTGGGGAAGGGGGACAGCTTTCATCCAGGACCAAAGATTCAGTGCATGGCTGCCGGTGGCAGCACAGCACGTGCATCCAGGGCTCAGCCTGGGACATTCGGAGTGTGAGCTGGCTGCACATCAGAGGGGAGCCAGGGCTGCCTGCGGCTACTGTTTCCAAGCCTCGCATGTACTTGGAACTAACTGGACTCTTCCCCTGACTTCAGCATGCACTGGACTGGGCCCCACATATATCCAGCACCTCTGGCATATGGCCACAGTGAGGGCAAAGGGTGTAAGCAGGGGTCAGAGCCCACATGGTAAGGAGTGGGGCTCGACACAGAAGAGTGAGCACAGGCACTTGTGTGGATCAGGACTGGAAGATACTGTGCCCCTCTCAATGGAGCCACCCCTACGTAGGCTGGGTGGAAACAGGCCTGCCTGGCACTCCAAGCTCCCAGTGGGGCTGTGTGCTGCTGGGCTGTTGGTAAGACAAGCATGTTCTCCCCTCTGGGAGCTTTCCCCTTGTCTCCCTTGACGCAGACCAGGGTGTTCCTGCCCAGCTACCCCCAATACCAGCAAAGCCCACCCTCCTGCCTCTGCCCCTTCCCACCATGCTTCCACCCCAGCCCCTCTGCCAGCTCCAAGAGACAAGTCCTTTCCCAGAGCCCTGCTCTCTCCTCCCACAAGGACTCTGCTTATGATGAAAAAGATTCCCTGGGCCACTTAACTGGGTCCCTGAACCATACAGCCCCCCTGACTTGTGCTTCCCCCCTGGTGCCCCTAGGCCTGACAGCTGTTGTCACTGACCTGGTGAGGCTGCAGAAGGATGCTGGAGAGCTTGATGCGGTCAGGCAGGGGAAGAGGGAAGCCAGCCTTCAGCCTCTCTGGAAAACACAGTAGGCATGACAGCCAGGGATGGGGGCAGACAGCAGGGGATCTTACAGTCTCCAACCCTAGACCCAATTTTCCCCCTGGCTCCCACCCTGCTCTTATGGGGTGGAGGGCAAAGGAGCTTCCCAAGCAGCTGAATGAGGTTGGGGACTTCAAAGACACTGTTTGTCCCTGCTGCCCCATGTGGAAGCCACCCCCACCAGGCCTGTTTGCTCTGCAATGCAGAGCCGCTGTGGGCAGGGGAAAGCAGGTCTGGAAGGCATTAAGCCACGTGCCTGGCTCATTCTATCCATTGAATTTGCTTCAATCCCAGTCACAGCCCACTGACAGTCTCAATAGAGCCACCTGCCCCCTGAAGTGCTCTGCATGCCACCATGCCTTTGTGATGCTTTCCCATTGCCCAGGGATCCTCTGCTTGCAGTCGCTTTTAGCCAGGGTCCAGAGCTGACCCCAGCTCCCACTCCTCCCCGGGCCCCTTGGACTTCCCACACTCTTGCCAGCTGCTCACCATTAAGGCGGGGCAGCAGGATCTTGGAGCCATAGATGTTCATGAGCGACTGCAGCAATTGCACCTGGGGAGACAAGGAAGGGAAGAAAAAGCCCTTCAGCCTGGGCATCTGGAGGAAGCAGAAGGGAGTGGGGGGCTGCAGGGTGAGTCATACACAAAAGAGCATATAGGCTGGGAACTGGGGGATGAGTGTGACCCAAGTTCATGCAGAGGGCATCCTACAAACAAAAAGCTGAGCCCTACGGTGGGTCCAGTAGCTTAGGAAATGGCAGTGAAGAGAGCATCCTCCCCAAGATGCCCCAGCAGGGACTGGGGTGGGGGGTGGTTCTGGAGAAGTCAGAGGCATCCTACCAAGTCTTCCAGGCAGGGAAAGAGGAACTGAGGGGGCAAAGAGCCCATTAGGGCAACTCACAGAGAAGGGGCCAACGTCCGAGTGCTTCAGTGACAGCTTCAGCCTGTGCAGAGACAGAGATTCATCAGCCTCACAGCACCCTGTCCCTTCAGGCACCCCAGCCCCACAGCTGGCTCTGCCCTCCAAGGGCTACACTGCACATGTGCACCAAGGCCCAGGCAGCTGACATAGGCAGGTTGGTGCTCAGAGCCATGGGGATGGCAGTGCCTGGATGTATGGAGGAGGGAAGGGGTTGCTGGTGGCTAGCAGGGCATCCCAGAGCTTCTGCCAGTGCTTTCCCTCTCTGTCCCCCAGTCTGAGACTCCAAGCAAAGATCCTGGTGCACCTTGGGCCCTCAGGGCATCCCCATCCCAGGATCCCCCCCCTCACAAACTGCCCCCAGCACACGGGGAGGGAACCCCCAGAGCTTCCTCGCCCTCCTGCCAGGTCTGTCTGGATCTTCTTTAAGCCCTTTAACCATGGAGCAAATAAGCAGCCCTGGTCAGCCTGGGCTGTCTCTGGCCCAGAAGGCTCATAGGGCTGGGGTTACACTCCCCAACCCTGCCTCTCACCTGCCCAGTGCCAGGGTCCCACCTATCCGGGAAGAGTTCACGGCGACAGTGGCAGAAATGTTGCTCGTCTGAAGACAGAAGGAGAAGCCCCATCAGCTCTCCTGAGACACCAGCTGGTCCTGGGATCCACCAGGGCCTTCCCCAGACCTCCTGCTGAGTCCCAGAGCAGGGCCGGGCAACTCCCAAGGCCCACAGCAGGACAGATCCGCTAAGCTGCTGCTCTCCACAGGACACATTCACCCTGCAGGTCTAGCAGGTGCTGCAGCTTGGATGCACAGAGCCCCCAAGCCAGCCAGCCAGCTCGGGTACCAGGCTCAGCAGAGCCGGGACAACACACAACTGAGCATGGGCTTGTCTACCCTGCTCCTCCCAGCAGAGGCATGCCCTGTACATCAGGAACAGCATGGGGGAATGCCAGCATTAAGCCTCATTCCCTCCAGTTGAGAGCTCAGGGCTCAGCACAGCTCGCAGCCATGCCAAACCCAGGGAAATGTTGAGATATTACCTACAGGAGCACTCAGAGCTCCCCCAGGCCCAGCCCCTGGCATCTGAAGCCCACAGCTGGAATCTGTATCCCAACCCTGGAGCTGGCTGGCCCCTCTGCACAAGCTGTGCCCATACTGACCAAGCTAAGGAGGAAGAGTGGAGCAAGGCTGGAGTTGGACAGGATGGCATAGGCCTGGATGTCCACGACCGGCATCAGCGACAGGCCCCCAGGTGTGATGGTCAGTGATGGAGCCGAGGAGGTCATGACCTGGAGCTTCATGAGCCGGTCAGGGTACAGCTTCTCCAGCTGGAGGCAGAACAGATGGCACAGGTCAGGCTCATGCAGGCAGACAGCTGTGCCAGGGAGCGGAGCCTGGGGCACACTCAGACACTTCCCCTCCCAGCCTGTGGCCTCTCCTTGACTGAACCCAGGGCCACTGCCCTGCACTGAGCCCGCTGCAGTGGTGGGAAGTCCCATCACTTTTGGGACCAGGCTCAGGGTCACTGCAGCCCAGACAGTATCACAGCTCTCCTGGGGCAGCAGCCCACTCACCTTGGGGATGAAGGCAGAGAAAGTGGATGTGTTCAGGTGGAACTCAACCCCCTTGGGAACCTGCAGCAGATGAAACACAGGTGAGGCCCAGGCCTCAAGTCACGGCACAGCAGTGTCAGGAACAGCACATAGCCAAGCTGGGGTATGTCCAGCCACTGACACCTCCCCCACGGCCACCAGGCTTGTAGCAGCCCCCACACGTCCTGGCAGCCCAGTGCTGGAGCACCCATCACCACAGCTGCCCCCACAGAGCTGCCTGGATGTCTGCTCTGGGCACTGGGATGCAAACTGGTGTAGCTCACCCCCGTGTGACCCAGCCTGGTGTTCTCACCCCCTGCATCTGAGCAGGGAGGTAAAGTGACTGCACAACTCTGGCAGGCAACAGACTCTCCTGCCTGCCTGCATGGATTAGACTCAAGTGGGACCCTGGACTGTTTCCTCCATGCCTACCCATGCTGGGATTCAGGCCAGCAGAGGCAAGTCTGAAAAGGCCTTGATCAATGGAGATAGCACAGATGGCCCCAAGCCATGACCCAAAGTGGGTGCCCTCAGAGATGCCAGACAGGGTCCACCGTGCCATTAACCTGAAGACAACATCTCTTTCCTCCACTGCCTACATTCAAGCCATTGCAAGATCTTCTCCCACACTCCACCCCATGTCTGCCAGCAGCCAGGAGGGCACCTGTTACCATGGGCTGACCCCTTTTGGGATTCTGCCTTTTGTCTGCAAGCTCAGCCCTGCCACAGCAAGTCCTGTATCTGGAGTCCAGCTGGGAACAACACATTCCCATGCAGCACCTGCCCCTCTGCTCCTACCTTGGGAGGGGGTTTTGGGCCCACAGCCCTTCCCTGCCAATCACATGGGCTCTCTTGCCACCCTTTCCTGAGGCTGCAGGGAAGCGCCACCAGCCAAGGCACCATGCAGACACTGCAATTTGCCAAAGATCAGCAGGAAGCTTGTAGCCCAGCAAGTCTCCTTGCACAGCCCCTCACAAAAGCCCTCCCCTCCTTCACCCCATACCATGTCATCAGTGATGTTGAAGACTAGGACCCCAGCGGTCTGATAGACAAAGCCAGCGGTGTTGAAGAAGTAGCTGGAGGCCCCCAAGTAAACCATGCGGTCATGCTCCGTCGGGAAGGCCAGGGCTGGGGGAGGGAAGGGGGCTGGCAAGCGGTGAGCCAGAGAGAAGAACTCACCCTAGAGGAAACAGGAATGAAGAGCGATTCCCACAAGGTGCTGGTGCTTGTGTTCTTGGGGTAGTCACAGGCCCCGCGGGGGGGGGGGGGGGGGGGGAGTATGGGAGCAGCAGTTGCAAGATCTGTCCCCCAGACCAAGGCTACGGGAGCAGCCTTCCCCTCCATCCTCCCATCCTGAGCAACTGGGTTGCTCGGAGGCTGTAGCTACAGGCAGCCACAAAGGGTCAACATAAAGTAGAGATATCAATGGGAAAAGCAAGCTCTCTTCCCTCCTGCTGTTATGATCCTGCCTGCCCAAGGGCACCTCTTACCTTCAGATTCACATCCAGACACTGGGCTGTCGCCACGGGGGGGGCCACCAGGGAGTAATCGATGCCAGCCACGTTGTCTATCTTTGTGGTGACTGAAACGGGACACAATGGGGTGAGCAAGACTCTGGAGGGAATCTGCCCCTCCCAGTGCTGGGGAAAGACGGCAACCTGCTCCCAACTAAGTGGCACCGGCCCACAGCCCCACATGCAAGCATCTGAACCAGAAGCATGGGTCAGGGGGCTGTGTAACCACAGGCCACTTCAGCAGTCGAAAGCCAGGGGTGGGGTCTCCATGTCCCAGCCTCAGGAGCCAACCTCTGTGCCCCAGAATCCTTTCTGCTTGAGAAAACTACTGTGCCAACCTCCATGAGGCACCCCAGGAAGCTCACGCTGGGCATCTGTTCCCTGCGACATTGCCCCTTTGGGTGCTGTGGCTCTGCACCGCCCTCATAGAGCCAGGGGTTGCAAGGAGGGCAGGACCAGGTCTCTGGCCAAGGGGGAGCAGTCATAAACAGTCAGAGCAATGGCTGCTTGGTACCTGGCAGTGTCTGGAGGTAGGGCTGCAGCTGGGTGCTGACAGAGCTTGTTACCTCTTCACAGACCTGAAGGAAACACAGTAACAGCTCCTCAGTGCCTGTCCACAGCGAGCGTGGACAGACCAGCTCACAGACTGCACAAGTGGGTCTTCTTGTGCACAAGCCTGCACATCACCTGGCAAGCTGGTGATTTGCCCGAGGCCGGTGCACCTTAGGGACAGGGCTTGTGAGAAAGGATTCATTCAGCCCTACCAGGGGATATGGGTAACTGTGACAAAGGCACACCTGACTGCTCACACCCCCTGCAAAGCCTTGGGCTATCAGAGACAGCATGGACCCCCCCGTTCCCAGCCCTCAGGGCTTTCTGCATGCTCCCGGCCTAGCCAAGGTTGCAGGGCTGAGTCCTGCAGATCAGCTCAAATAGCTGCTGGAGGACTTTTCAGCTGTTTCTGGAAAGTGGCGTGGAGACAGCAGTGCACTGGCTTCTCTGCTCTGGTGTCCAGCCTGAAGCAACAGCCAGCTGTGATCTCCAAAGCAAGGGGGAAGCAAGGGATGGGAAGCGGCTAGCTGCCAGCCTCATGCCAGGCCCAAAGGGGGAATTTAATCGGCAGGCACTGGCACAGTGCAGAGCTGGGGGGTGGTCCTGTTGTCACCCCTTCCCACCAGCTCTCTCTCGCTAGCCAGATTCAAGTTTTTTTGTTCCCTGCTTAGCTCTGTGGTGGGAGGGTCTGGAAGCAAGGCTTCTTTCCTCCTCAGAAACAGGGCCCATGGGCTCCAAACCTGCCCTATAAAGTCTGGATAAAGGGAACAGGACTGCTTCTGGCTGAGTCCCATCATGGCCCCAGAGAGGCGCACACTGTAAAAAGCCTCCTGAAAGGCCGTCCTGGGAGGGGCACAGGGAGAAAAGCCAAGCAGGGGATGGGAAGGGGCTCTAAGATGCACAGGTGGTCTTGTTCCCTGCTGCAGAGAGAGATCCCAGGTGGGGGCACAGCTGGGGAACACAAGATACCCCCTCTGTCAAGGAGCAAGAAACCAAGAAACAAGCTCAACACTTGTCCCAGAAGAGAGAGGCATGGACTGGGAAAGAGCATTAGACACTATAGCAAGAGGTCAGGGATTGTTGTCAGCCCCTGGGAACCATTAGCACAGGGTGAATGGGATGGCCTGGGAAAGAAGGCCAGCTCTGAGACTCCATGACTCTGCTTTAGATGCTCACCCATCTGCACCTATGGCTTCCAGGTGGTCCTGGGAAATCACTGGATGGCATTAAAAAGTAGCATAATTCCATCGGCCCTTCACTTCCCATCTGTTACATACATGCTGCATTCTCAAATTGCCTCTTTCCTGAAAGAGCTTCACATCCAAAGAGGTTGCAGCTCCTGCCAGTTCACCTTGTAGCAATTATTGCTAATAGCTTGTTTCCCTGTCTCATTACAGGTCTACTCCACATTGGCTTTTGTATAGTGCCACAGGTACCAGGGTTTCATTTATGTGCCTCATTAAAAACAAGAAGGCAAATGCCCGAGGGTCCAGAAGCCAGAATTTGTAACCAAAGCTCCCCAGAAAATTGATACAAGCAGCAGCCCATTTGCCAAACAACTCTAAGCGTGTCTTTAGGGTTGTTACACATTTGGACGAGGCTTGAGGTCTACTTATCTGACCACATGAAAGGAGAAGTGTTTGTTAACTGGGAACCAATTACATTAGGCATTGCCAAACATTACTGATTAGCATTCAGTGGGAACCACTGACATGCCAAGGTGACTGCAGTCAACACACATTCATTCATCCGGTGTCTCACCTGCTAGTCACAGATGCAATGTGCAACCATGTACTAGTTCTAACCAAACTGTGGGACACAGAACACTTTAGTTACCGGTATGGGAAAGGACTTCATGACAGCAGCTGGAGTCTAGCGCTCCCAGCATGCTATACCTTGCTTTCCATGGTCTTCCTGAAGCTGGACTCAATTTTCTTGTGGAACAGTTTGTATAGCCAGCTAAAAACAGAACACAGCAAGATACAGTCACCTTTCTCCAGATGCAGGACGGTTCCCTCCTGCAGAAGTGAAAGCAGTGCACCGACCCCTGGGCAGGATTCCCCATATTGGCCTGGAATCAAACCTTTGCTGCTCTACGTGGTCTTAAGCATTGCATTAGCAATGAACCAGCCTCATAAAATTGGTGTCCCCAGACTGAAAACACAGCCCTTGAACAGACCACACCACAGGCCCAATTCCAAGTCAATCTACAAGTATGCAATTGCCTCTTCTCACATTAGGTCTGATTTTTATTTATTGACATCCCCCTGATCAGCTCGTCTCCTAGGGGAGATCAGGGCCAATATATCTGATTATAAGGAAAATTCCTCTGGCAGCAACAGCACCTTAAGGCTATTGGCCCCTCTGTCCAAGTTACCCATGCAGCCTTTACAAGGGAAGCAGCATGGGATGGGCCAAGGGGATCGGTTTCAAGAGGAGGCTGCAGCAAGCCATGAACAGGTGAAGGCAGCCAATCCCACTGGTGTCCCCTGGGAGATGGGCTCCAACATGCAACCCCTGAACCAGCTGAGGGAGGGGAGTTACATACCCAAATCTGCCAGATATGTGTATCCGGACATTCGAAATTTGGGTACTGCATTCAGAGGTGGTCACAGTGGGTCTCCCAGATGCATCACTCCCCAGCTTCAGCCCAATGGAAATGGAGATACCCTCAACCTTCAGGTCAAATGAGCCATGGTCCTTGCTAATGGGAGAAGGGGACAAGAGAGAGTCAGCCTTGGGCTACAGGTGCAACCCAAGACCCCACAATGGAGATGGCTGGGATGTTCCTCCAGCATGGATTGCTCTGGCTTAGGGGCCCAAGGGCAAGGGGGACCCAGGAGACTTAGTCACTTCAAGCTTCCTTTTCCTCCTTCCTTCATGATCACAGAAATGAGACATTGGGAGATAACCCAGACAGTCTTCAGCTCTGGATCCTGGATGGGGTGTATGGAGGGTTCCCCCCCCCAAGCCGACACACATGTGCTGCATTAGACTGGCCAGTTACAAGCGCTCTGTGCTGGGAGCTTCCATCGCAGTGCTCACTAATCACAGCAACCACTCATATAGAGACAGCAGAGATGGCAACAAAAAGTCCCTTGCAATCCACACAGCAGGGAAGAGAAGAGCTGCAGAGCCCCTGGAAGGCCTGGTGAGAGCTATGGGATGGGTAAGATGAGTGTGAGAGGAGGCTGAACCCCCTGTTTAAGGAAGCAAATTAGCCGGGCAGGAAATGACAAGGCAGAAGGCAGACAGGGAAAAACAGCCTGAACACATCCTAGGAGACAAAAAGGTCACACAACAAGGTGAGGGGCACTCACATGAAGCGTTTCTTCACCTTCCACTTCCCCGTCAGATGGGCAAAGGCCTTGGAGACAGACACCCTGAGGCCCACGTTAGGGACAGGGACGATCTGCGAGCTCGGCAGCTGGAAGCTGCGAAGGTCCAAACTGCAAGGGAGCGAGGTGTCATCAGCCAGAGCCCAGGGCTGGTGCAGGAGAGATGGTAATGGATGGTCCTGCATCCTTGCCCCACAAGCTGCCAGCACTGCTGGCAGGGAGGGCATTGTGTCTGACCCTTGCTTGGGCACATGCTCCTTCCCTGCCCACACTGCTTCCCTGAGAGGCGGGGAGTGATCTTACCATAACTTGTTCATATCTGCAGCACCTGGGGCAGGGTTAAGGGTTCAATCCAGCTCTTGGAAATGGAGTTGTTCTCTCACTGTGCCCAATGTCTGGTCCCGCTCTGCCCCAGCTTCCCCTCCACTCCCCCAAGGTCTCCTCCAGCCCTGCCCAGGGGAAACGATTGCTGCCTTCAGTGGGGCAGCCTCACCTGTAGAATTCGTAGTGCACGTTCCCAAAGGGTTTCACTTTGAAAGACCCCGAGAAGTCCGGCAGCTTCAGCTTGGCCAGTTTCTTCTCCAGGGCAGCAATGCCCTCCTGGCGGGCTGCAGAGACAAAAAGGCCACATCATCATCTGGCCTCTGCCATGAAGCTGGGGCTGCCTGATAGCAACCCTGGATGTGGATGCCATTGTGGCAGGAAAGGGCTGGGAGCCACAGGCCGACAATATCCTGTGATCTTCCCTGCACACAGGCAAAGCAAGGGAGGGGGTTTGACATGCTAATAGCTAACATCAAGTCTCAACCCAGGACAAAGGGCTTTGCCTTCTGGCACAAGACAAGGGCTGCATTGAGCAACATTTAAGGACCCTGGGCATCACATGATATGGCAGCAGAGGAAGACAGCTGGGGCACAGCAAGCTTCAGGCTGCCGAGGGCAAGAGGCTCCAGCAAACAGAACCGTCCCTCTGTGTTGCTATTGCTTATACATCTGCAGTGCAGACCCAAAGCAGGACTCAGATCAGGGTGCAGCGCCTGCCCACATCAGCACCACACCAGCAAGTGAGGCCATGTCCCTTGCATACCCGCACTAGCTGAGGGGAAGGCCCTTTTCTCTGGAGAAGTGCCCACAGCTCTTACAACAGCTGACAAACAAGCTGTTCCTCATGCGGTATGTTTTAATCCACAACCCAGCTGTTTCAGTGCCAGGGCTTCAGTGCCATAACCCAGCTGCTTCAGCGCCAGTAACAACCACCCAAGTTCATCAGTCTGTGCCCTCCCCCCCACCCCATGGTACTCCTCTTGACTTATCAACTAATGGCTTAAGCCTCTTGGCCATGAGGCCAAGTTACAGCTGCCCCCTCCCTCAGCCAGCCAAGCCCCAACACAGCCAGGTGAGGTCACTGCTACAAAGAACAAGGGCTGGGGGAAAGTCAGGGTGACTGGATCCCCACAGACCCCTCCAAGCTGGGCTGTGAGGGCTGCTGCAGGGAGATAGGGTTGGAATATCCCTTCAGGAAAGACTAGAGTCACAACCATCCTCCTTCTAGAGAAGGAGCCCAGAAAGAGCTCAAGACAGGTATGTCCATAGGCATAAGGCAGCACCAGGCAGTAGGACCACAGCTCATTCTGGACTTGGAAGCAGTGCAGATGCATTAGCATAGCGTGATGTCTGGCCTTGGTGTTTCTGCCGTATGCTCCTTGCAAAGCCATTTGGGCAGCTACATCCCTGCTGCTGGAGTCATAGAAAAGCACAGCTGGCAAGGCCCCTGTGTGTCACATCTCAGCCAACCCCCTGCTCCAGGCAGGATCAGCCCTGACTAACCCACCCTGGGCAAGCACCTGTCTAATCTGCCCTGAAGGACAGAAGCTCCACCTTTCTCTGCGCAGCTTGCTCCAGCGCTGAACCCCCCTGAAGTGAGGAAGTTCTTCCTCGCCTCCTAGCTCCACTTCCCTGCTTGCCATGTAGCTGGCTACAAGCACTTGTCTCCGAGACAGAGAATGACTGAGAACCTACCATAGTCCAGGCCTTTCTCGGTGATTCTAGCCACAAACCCGGGGTTGGTGGCCCTGGCTAGCACCATGCAAGCTGCCAGCATGAGGGCAGCCAGTGCCAGGCTCCGCACCACCATCCTGACAGCCATGAGGAGGCACCGTGCAGCCTCAGCTGTACCAAGCAGGATGCAGACTGTTCCTCAACCTTCAATCCCTGTGGTATAACCCAGGCGTTTAACAGCTTGGCTGAAAAAAGGGAACCGAGGAGGAAGCAGGAAGTTTTTTTAGCATCACTGAGGGGCTGTCCCTATTTCACAAGGCCTGGTCTGCAGCACAGCGGGGCTGGTCACACCTTGAGCAATGTCATGCCTGCAATCCTCCCTCTGGAGCAGAAGCAGAGCCTCAAGGCACAGGAAGCACTGAGCCCAGGGGCCATCTGCTCCACAGCCCCAGGCAGGCTCCCTGTCCACGTGGCCCGCTCTTGGCCATACCACCTGTCACTGCCACTTCTGCCCAGCTCTTGCAGGGAGTGTCACTTTGCTGGTCTGCAGGCATCTGTTCCTGGGAGCCAGCCAAGCCACAGGAATGTGGCTGGAATGGTCTCCAGGGATACAAGGGAGCGGGGACCTGGAAAAACCATGCTGCACCAGCCTCCTGCAGCTAGCACCTCGCTGGCAGCTGGAGAAAGCTCTGTGCTGGCACCAACCAGCGTGCTGCTGTGCTGGGTTTCAAGGTGTTCCTGCTCCGTGCCATGCTCGCTCCATTCTCTCCTCCACCGGGAGCAGGGTGGAGCCCAGGAATGTCCTAAAGCAACTAAATTATTTTATTTGAAAGCTTTTGGAGACACTCACCTTTCATTAGGCATAGGAGAGAGCAGAGATTATAAAAAAGTTCTAGGTAGAAATGTAAATTCTTATGTCTACCTACAAAAACTTTTACAATCTTGGCCCTCTCCTATGCCTGATGAAGGGTGAGCGTGCCTGAAAACTTGCAAATAAATAAAAATAATTTGTTGGCAAATATCTATTTAGTTTAATAAGAGACATCACCTCTTCCACGAGTTTTGACTCCTTTTGCCTCTAGACCAATGTGCTTGCAGCCTGGATGCCTAAAGCAACCAAGGCATCCCAGGGCCTGCTGCCTCTGGGCACATTCCCAGCCCTCCTAGGCCACGTTCCTGGCAACATGATGCAGGTCTTTGAAGGGCACAAGTCCCACATGGGCATCACAGCTACCTCAGGACTTCAGTTCAGGACTAATCCACCCATCAGGCAGCCCAAAGCATCTCTGGGCACAGGCATGCAGCAGGAGCCTGGGAGATGAGGGCTCAGCTGCCATGCTCCAAGACCAGTCCCTGTTACTGCCCCTGGCAGAAGGTGGCTAGATAAAAGGAGGGCGTCTCTCTCTCTCCCAGCCCCTCACACCTAAATCCAGGCATGCCTAGGAGAAGCGGCTCAGGGAAGGACGGGTGCTTCTGTCAAAACAGCAGCAAGTCCCAGGTGCAGGTGCAAAACACTGCCATGCTGAATGATTGAGAGCATTCAGATCCAGGGCTCCTTCTGTGGCCCTTCTTTGCAGAGGCTCCTGCAAAGAGGCAGTGGGTGTGGAGGGTGGCTGTAACAGCTTCCTTTCTGCAACCCACAACATGCTGACCCTGGAGAAGAGCTCAGCACATATGGAGCTGCTGCAGGGCTTTCGAAAGAGCCAGGCTTTGCTCCGTGCAGAAGCGCAATTCCCCTGGCCATAGGAGCCCTGCGTGTCTCCAGCCATAGGAGAAGGAGGAACCTTTTACATAACTTTCATTTCCCTCCCAGGATGAGCACAGGAAATCCAAGTGGGGGCTGAGGCTGCTGCCTTCCTGGAATCCCAGGGAGCGACAAGCTGTCAGAGGCAACAGCCCTGAGCTAAGACATTTGTGCAACAGAGCACTTGCCCAAGAGCTGGGGGAAGGGAGAGGGAGTGACATTCCCTGGGACAAGGGTCTGTGACAGGGCCAGGATCTGCCAGGGGGGTTTCTGGGGACCCTGGGTGCAGGGGTAACAGTCGCCCTAGGGAGGGGGACAGCCTCATGCCCGAGCAGAGGCTTCCTGGGAGTCAGCCCTGCATAGTCTCACACCCAGAACCAGCCTCTGGGGTCTCTGGGCACAAGCCAGCACCAAGGCTCCCGAACCCCTGCCTTGCCTGAACTAGCAGCCCCCTGCCGTGCTAATGTGGAGAGCTCCATCGACTGTGCCCATGCTGGGCAAGGAGCACCCCTGTGCTGGGAGAGCTCCCAGCCTGGAGCCCTGCCACCCACCTGAGCACCAGCAGGGACAGCCCTGGCCCAGGGGGTCCTGGTTATACAACATCCCCTGGGTGCCAGAGCCTCAGGTCCTCTCTGATCACTGCCCCGTGGGCTCAGGGCATATCAGGGGTGGCGAGTGTGGCTGGAAACATGGAGCCATTCCCTGAGAACAGAGCTCAGTCTGTCACCAGCCCACTCCCCCGCGAGGAAAAATGGCAGGATCCCATGAACAACTTGCTGGAGCCGGGCTCAACCTGGACCTCCCTCCCAACGCAGCCCCAGATTTACATTGTGTTCTATAAAAAGGCCCTTATAAAACAGGCACATGCAAATGGTGTGACCACATTTCCGGCTTAACTCCTGAAAGGTTCCTCCTTAAATACCATCCCCAGCTCTGGGTGCCTCAGTGTCTCCACAGACTTGCCCCCTCCTGCCTGTTGAGGACACCAGGCATCAGCCAAAATGACCATGACACCAACATTGGCTTTGCTGACCCTGCTGGCAGCCCCCCTGGGTGAGTATCTGCTGCTATGGCAGGAAAAGCAATGCCGAGGCAGGGAAAGAGGGTCCAGCAGCTAACGCCATGTTCATTTCTCCATTAGGTATCCTGTCCCAGGTCACACTGAAGGAGTCTGGCCCTGGGGTGGTGAAGCCTGGAGAAACCCTCAGCATGACCTGTGCTGTCTCCGGGGTCTCTATTACTGATAGCAGCTATGCCTGGAGCTGGATCCGGCAGCCTCCTGGGAAAGGGCTGGAGTGGATGGGATACATATATCCTGCTGGTGGGAGCACAAGCTACAACCCTTCTCTCCAGAGCCGCATCACCATGTCTGGAGACAGCTCCAAGAACCAGTTCTCCCTGCAGCTGCGCTCCCTGACAGCTTCAGACACCGCCATGTATTACTGTGCCAGAGACACAGTGACACAGAGCAGGGCAGGGGCTGCACAGAAAGGGGAAGCAGAGTCTGAAGAGGCATTCAGGGCATCTGAACACTGACTTTCCAGCTTTGCTAAGTCAGAGTATTGCACCATGGCCAGTCTTATACTCATGTCTGTCTTATCTCTATGGTCCAAGGTGTCTGGTCCCAGGTGCCACCGGTGGAGTCCAGAAGGGATGTGAGGTATCCTGGAGACTGTCTACATGTTTCTTGCAAAGCCTCCAGGTTTGACTTCAGCAGCTACAGCACAGATTGTGTACATCAGGCTCCCAGAAAAGAGCTGGAGTGGGTCTCACTTACCTGCTATAGCCAAAATATTTTGGAAAGGACAATTCACTATCCCCAGAGACATGCCAGTAGCCTGCTGCACCTGCAGAGGAGCAGCCTGGGCCCCAGAGAAATGGTCCCGAATTCTCCTAAGAGAGAAACAATGAGAGGAATTTCTACAGCGCTCACACAGGAACTTCTGGACATGTTATGTGAGGATGCCCAGCAGGTACAACACCTACATCCCCAGTTCTGCCCTCAGAAGGGAAAGTGTCCCCAGAGCTCCCACTGGGAAACACAGCTCCTCCCAGCAAAGCCTAGGACAGGGTCTGCTGGGACCTGCATTCACTCACAGCTCAAGTCTGACAGGGGTTTAGAAGTTACATGGGCTAAGAGGCAAAAATCTCCACTGAAGACCCACCCTACAGGGTGGGAAGACAAAGCAAGAGATTCAGAGCCTGAAAGGGAGGGACGAGCCAAGTTCCTGCCCTGGGCACAGGCAGCACCAGGGGCATCACTTTGGTTTCTTTGCATCTCCCACTCACTAACTAATCCCCTGGCATAATGCTCCATATGTTCCTCACCTGTGAGCCCCCACAGCCACCTGGCACCATCCAGCCTGAGTACCTAGGCCTAACCCTTAGGGAAGACCCTCCATGCCCTCACATGCACATCCCTCTAAACTGAACTGATGAGTCCCCTCCCCTTAGGAGAGCCTCTTTTCTTCTCTCTCCCATGTGCAGGGGTGTTGGAAGCAGTGGCCCATCCCAGAGACACTGGGCATACAGAGCTATGCCCAGGGGCCTGGAAGGAATTAGGCTGCAGCTCAATGCCTGGTCTCAGTAATACCAGCTGTTGGCACTTTTACCCCCCAGCTCAACCACATATGACCCCTTGAGCTCAGCAAGATCTCTTCTGCAGTTACTTCATCACATAGCCAGCCATACAGGGCCTGCAACACTGCCCTCTGTACACCTTCCCCCAGGCAAATACTCATCCTGTCAAGGGCCCAAGAGCAGTACCTGAACTGTCCTCTTCTATCCCCAGAGCAAAACTTCCCTTCACAGCCTGATTCTGCCTGTGCCAGGGCCCTCAGCTCAGTAGCTATTGCCTCTCAGACCCCTCTGGGGGAGATCCAGCTTTTGGATGTGGATAAGGGTCCAGGGGAGGGGGAGAAGGAACCCAAGGCACAGCTCACCTGCTCGGGCTGCATGAGGCTTCGGACAGAGCTTTGGATCTGGAGAAGCTTCAGATGTTTTGGGGTCCGAAGCAGCACGTCCGGGTCGAAGTGCCAGCCTCGCTCGGCTTCCCAAAAAGCTTCGGAGCCGCCTCGGAGATCCAGCCATAGGGTATAACGGGGAACAATGAAAAATCTATAACTTTGTTTCCTGTCTGATTTGGATGAAACTTGCAGGGATGGTAGCCTCTGCTGAAAATATGAAGTCTGCCAAGTTTCAAGAAGATCAGTGCAGAGGTTTGGGGGGAACAGCATCCTAAATTCTTGAAAGCAAAACTCCTGTCACATCTGTGTTACAACACAGTGGGGCCAAAACTGCAGGGCTGGTAGCTCCTGCTGAGGCCACAAAGCCTGCCATGTTTCAAGAAGATAGGTGCAGGGGTTTGGGGGAACTGCCCCTCAAGCTGCGGATGAGCAAAACTGGTGCCATGGGTGCTGTGGGACTGACTGCGTCTGTCCTGGGGCAGGAGGGGAGACACTGCTGCAGGCCTGGCTGCTACGCTGCTTTGTTCCCAGTTACCAATCAATCAATCGTGATTCATTCAGGGACCAGGGACTCGGGGGACCAGCTCAATACCCTGGACCAAGCTACTACACAGCGACTTAAGGAGCAGCAATTAGCACCTACAAAACCAGGACAAGGAGAGGAAAGACTCAATACAGACAATCAACTGCCCCAAGACAGACACAGTCTTGGCACGAGTTTTGCCTGTCAGCAGGTAGGGGTGCAGGGCCCCAGCACCCCCCTGCACCTATCTCCTCCACAGCTGGCAGGAGTCACAGCAGAGGCCACCATCCCTGCAGCTGTCACCCCGCTGCGCCTGAACGCACACAGTATCACCCGCGGCACCAGTTTTGCTTGTCTGCAGCTTGGGGTGCAGTTCCCCCCAAACCCCTGCACCGATCTCCTTGAAACTTGGCAGGCTTTGTGGCCTCATTAAGAGTTACCAGCCCTGCAGTTTTCACCCGCCCTGTGGTGTGACAGCAGTGATACGAGTTTGGCTTTCAATAATTTGGGGTACAGTTCCCCCCAAACCCCTGTACCGATATTCTTGAAACTTGGGGATTTCATGCTCCCAGCAGAGGCTAGCACCCCTGCAAGTTTCATCCAAATTGGACAAGAAACAAAGTTATAAATGTTTCATTGATTCCCCAGTATACCCTATGGCCAGATCTCCGAGGCGGCTCCGAAGCTTCAGCCGGATGGAGGCAGAAACCCAGTCTGGAGCTCCGAATCGGATCACGGCCATCCGAAGCGGCCAGATCCGAAGCCGGATCAAATCGCACAGGCCTATCACCTGCCTTAGGAATGCAACCAGGATTCACCTGCTCGCATGGGACCTTTATTTACCCCACATGACAGAAGCAGATACAAGCACTGAAGACATCGGCAGGGAGACAAGGACTGGGGGAGCTCGCACCAGTTACATCACCTGAGACCTGTACAGGGTGTGGCAGCAGGCAGAGAGCCCAGTAACAGGGAGTGTCCCCCCTGGGGCCCAGGCCAGGGCTCAAAGAGGATCCAGTCCCAAGGGGCAGAGGATTGAGGAGATTCCCCAATAGACATGGTTCTCCTCAGGCCAGTCTCCTGGGCAGCAGACATGCAAATCCCAGCCCCAGCTCCCTGATACAATCCCAGCTCATGCAGGGCTCAGGCACCAGCCTGGGGGAGGAGCTGGCACTGCTGGGGGTGCTCAGACACTCTCAGTGCATGATCCTTTCACTACTTTTTCTCCTCTCCTCCTTCTCCCTCCCTCCTCACCCCAGGTCAGTTCCTCTACGGGAATGTCCCCACCTTCCAGCCTGTCCCCTGCTCCAACCCTGGGCTCTCCAGTGCCCTCACCTGCAGTCCAGCTGAGGAACACGGACAGTTTTGCCTCTATTATTCCCCTTGTGTTCCCAGTTGCCCTTTCCCAGATGCAGCTGCTCCAGTCTGGCCCTGAAGTAGTGAAGCCTGGAGACACCCCTATCCTGACCAGTGCTGTCACAGGTCAGTCTGTGAGCACCACTGGGTATCGCTGGAACTGGATCCAGCAGCCTCCTGGGAAAGGCCCAGAGTGGATGGGACTGGGAAGTGAAGTCCAGGTGATACTGTGACACAACAGGGCTTGGGCTGCACACAAAGGGGAAGTGGGCTGTGAGATCCATCCCATCCCATTCCTACTCAATGCTACTAAATAAAGAAAGGCAGGAGCTGATCCCATCCCAATCCCCAACCCACCCTTCCAGAGCTGCCCAGCTCCCACTCATGGGAGAGATCCCTGAGCTCAAGCTCCCTCACACCAACCTTGCTGGAAAAGGGCTGGGAGAGGACAGTCCAGACAGCCAGAGCCCAGGAGCCTCCAGACACAGCCCACCCAGGCTTGGAGCAGGAAGTGCTCAGCTCTCAGGATCTCTCACTGCCATGGGTGGGACAACAACCCCCACACGGGGCCAGACAGGGATACTTGGAGAGACCCCCCAACCTCAGGCCAGGGGGTGTCGGGCTCCTGGGGAACACTGCACTCCAGGGCTTCATCTGTGAGGCCCCAACCTGGAGCCCAGGGCAGGGAGTGCAGACACCTCTCCCCTCAGCGTCCTCTCCCAGCTGCAGGGCAGGAGCCTGCCAGGAGCAGCCAACAGCCTCCGCCAGCCTGCTGGAGCAGCTCAGGCTGAGGGTATCTGGTGAGGGAATTAGGGCCCTTGTTAATCCTTCTTCTGCTGCTACCCTCTGGCCTGACCCTGGCCTGGACAGGGCAGGTTTCTCCATACAAACGGCCCCCCCAACCCATCTCCCCAGTGCCAAGTCCTGCCCTTAGGCCAACACACTCATTCCCAGCACTCTAGACAGGGGCCAAAGATCTCACTGGTGCTGGGTAGGGACCCATGCTCTGGAAAGTGGTTCCACATGAGGCAAGCCCAGCATTGCCTGGCTGCAACCCAGCACACAAAGGGGAAGCAGGTTGTGCACAGTTCTCTAAGGGTCATACTAGTTTCCTGTGCTTTACTGATTCCCTGCTCAGCAACAGCCAAGGGAAGGAGCTGAGTGCAGCCCAGACCCAGACCCCCAGAGTTCAATACTGACAGGCATCAAGATCTCATGGTGCCGACCTTGGTGCCAAACGTTCACAGAGGAGATACCAAACTGTGGAAAGGAAAGCTCAGATCTCTCTCTCTCACATGCATACAAACACACACAGATGCACGCTTCTACTGCCATTAAATTCACTGATGGGAGAGTCAGTGCCTCCAGGGTAGGTCCAAGCACCTCCTGCATTTGCAGTCAAGAACAGGGAGACGGTGACACCAGCTGTGTGCTCCATGTGAGACGCAGTGACCAGAACCCACCTGTGCTCAGGGAAATCCCCCACTGCACTCAGCCTCATCCCCCTGCTTCAGGAGCTCCACAAACCACCAGCCCTGAGCCCAGCACTGGGACAGCCCTCTGCAGACACAGATTTGTATCACCTTCACCCTGGGGCCTTCTCGGCACAAGCCTCTTATGCTGCACCAGGACCTGTGCCCACACAACCCCACCCTCACACCCAGGCAGACATGGGGAAAGCGCCCATGGCTGCCGGCACGTAGAATAGCAAGAACAGAAAACAGGCCTGTTCTCTGCTCAGCACCAGGCAAACCTGGCTCTTGAGAGCAGCCCCAGGACACCCCTCCCATGGGCAGGGCCCAGCTGCAGCAGGAAGGCTCTGGTATCTCCAGCATCCCACAAATCTTCATGAACAGGTCCCTTTCAGAAACTTCTTAGGACTCAGCTTTCCCAGGAGCCTGGAGGGATTAGGTATAGCTGGAATTGCCTGGGCTAGGCCACTCAAGCCTACATCCTCTGACCAAGCCCCACCAAGTCTACACGATGTCCATGCTGGCTCTCAGCACCACCGTGACCGTACCCAGCAAGCCCTGCTGTGACTGTCCTTCTCTGCAGCCCACAGCAAGGACTGGGCAGCCTCCCCCTGACTTCAGACCCCTTCACCTTACGCCTCACTATTCTGCCAGGGGTGGAGGCAGAAGGAAGTGGGCACAGAAGTCACCTTGCAGCTGAGGAACAGCCCACATTCCCAAGTCATTCTTCTGTGTTTGGTCAATACAGGCTGCAGCAGAATGATTTCCTGAGCATCTTTCCCAGCCTTCTGTAGCTCAGGCAGGGGTGTTTCTAGCTCTTTGAGTATATAGTATAAAATAAAGAGGCAGGGCCTGGAATCTCAGAGGCCCCACAGATGCTCAGTGCCCCTTGGCAGAGCTTTCCCATCTCAGCACAGACACAGGCCACAAGACAGCCCAGTCTGACCAGACTGTCTCTAAAACACAGACCCAGGAACCCCAAGCCCTAAGAAACAAACAGCAATAAGCAACCAGCAGGAGCAGGGCCTGCTCTGAGCCAACTCTGCCTCTAAGAGGGGGTAAAGCCCTGGCCCTGGGAACCCACCTGCTGCCGTTTGCAAGGCACCTGGAAGTGACAGGGCTGGGCGGCCAGTTCACAAACCTAACAGGGCTGCAGCGAAAGAACAAAGCTGGGGCTGGTCAGCAACTTTATGTGCTTGCCCTTGAAATTGCCTTAAATGGGACTTCCAATGAGGTGCCAAGGCAATAAAATCCTCCTGCCATAAAAGTCCGCAATTAATGCTGTCATAGCCTTGCCTAGAGCTCAGCCCTTACACTGCCCCCAGCCCACACAAGTCTTCACTCCCTCCCCTCTCCTCCTTCCAGCAGATGACTGCACTCAGCTTGGCCTAATGGGGTCTTGTGGGGGAATTCAAAAGCCTGGAGAAACCCTCTGTCATGGCCAGATTCTCCATCAGCGGCCGTGCTGGGAACCCAGGCCAGGGGCAGTGGTCTGGACTAGATGGGAATTCTCTGCAGGGATGGAAATGCTAAGTATAACAATGCTCTTAAGAGCAGCATCACAATCACTACAGACACCTCCAGAGGCCGAGTGCACCTGCGAGCAATCAGCCTGCAGTCCAGAGAACAGCCCTGTATCAGTGACAGACACACACTGAGCAGGGACATGCCCTGGGGCCAGCACAAATACTCCCCTTGCCAAAATCCTAAATAAGGTTAGCAAGCAAGCAGGGGGCAGATTTCCCCTGGCCTGGAACTGGAACCCAGCAGTCCTGGCCCATCATCCCTTTTGCCCCACTGTGTCTGTCTGGGTGCCTGAGTGCAACTGCAAGCCCTGTGCTCACCTGCTTGGGGTCTGTGGGCTATAGTCAGGCTCTACTCCAAACTACAGTCAGCCATTAGCAACTCCTCTGTCCCCCCTCTCCCCCCAAAAAATATCAGCCCCATAAAGAAGGGAATCAGAGGCAGTGTCTAAATGTAAGAAGGAACCTAGGCCAGGAGTCAGAGCTGATCCAGCCCCAGGCAGCAGACAAGCGAGGAGATTTCCCAGCAGAAACCCTCCTTGACAGGCCACAAGTCTCCAGCTGCTTGCACAGGGCTTGCCACAGAGCTCCCTGGAGCCCAGGGCCAAACTCCCTGGAAAAGCCTCAGGCTGGGATCCAGCCCGTGTCCCCTGAGAATGCAGATGGGAAAGATGAGCTGCAACAGCTTTGCCACCTCCTGCCCGTGTGGGGTCTCAGAGGAATGTGCCCAGCAGGAAATGTAGGGAGGCACATCACAGACCCAGAAACACATTGGCACATGCACAGAGAACTGTCCCTTTTACCACCTCCCGCAGGCCAGGTCCTAGACGCACACCCTTTATGCAAATCCCTACTCCCCCGCCCCCCCTCCACAACTCTGGCTCCCTGCTCAAATAGCCACCCTGGGGCACTCAGGGTCACTGACCAAGGAACTAAGCTTCCCTCCTGAGCTGTGGGCTCCCCTCCTGCAGCACCATGACTGTCCTACTGTGGCCCCTACTCCTTCTGTCCCTGGCCCCACGTGAGTGCCTGGGAAGGCTGCAGGAAGTGGTGGAAACTGGGAAGAAGAAGGTTTGGGTTGAACCTGACTAATCTTTGTTTTTTCTAGGGGTCCAGTCCCAACTCCAGCTCCAAGAGTCTGGCCCGGGGGTTGTGAAGCCTGGGGAGCCCCTCAGCCTGACCTGCACCGTCACTGGTGGCTCTATCACCAGCAGCGATTACTGGGCCTGGGTACGCCAGGACCCTAGCAAACAGCTGGTTTTCATGGGAAGATGGAGCGGTAACACAAACTACAACCCAGCTTTCCAGAGCAGAATCACCATCTCTGTGGACTCCTCCAACACCAAGTACTACCTGAAGCTCAGCTCCCTGACAGCTGCAGACACGGCCATGTATTACTGTGCTCGATACACACAGTGACACAGAGCACAGCAGGGGCTGCACAAGAAGGGGAAGCAGGTTTGAAGCAGGTGGTCAGAGCCCTGAGACAGCAACTTCCCCAGCAGCAGCTGAGGGAAGCGCTGACCAAGGGCTGTGGGTCATGGGATGGGGAAGGGAAAGGAAAGTCCATCTCTCTTACATGAAATCCCTGAAGATTTGGCACTCACCAGGACCCTTTGGAAGAGGAAGGAGGGCTGCTGTCTTCTGCCGGAGCACTCTGAGAGGATCTAACTGCCTAGCTGTCCATAAGGTGGATTTGGGGTGGAGTACATGCCTCCTACTGCCTTGCCTAATCCCACCACCTACAAGGCCAACCTTCCTATCCCTTAACTACCTACCTGTTCAGCTGAGTGCATTGCCTGTAGGCCAAGTAGGGATTTCTTTCAAAGGGGACATGCAAGTGTTTCCAGCCTGTCGTCTCTTATACCCACCTAGGAAATCCAAATCCAAATCTCTGCCCCAGGCACACCTGGTTAAATACAACCCCTGGACTCTATAAGCAAGGTTCCCTCTAAGGTGCACATGTGCGTAGCTGCTCACAAAAAAAAAAAAAAAAATCTTGCCCCACATTAACTTTGTAAAGCCGCACACCTGCCCAGAGAGGAGCTGGGCTACTCCTCACCACGCCAGCATCCCTGCAGGGAGAGAGAGCGGCACGGGGCAGGCAGCGTCTCCTCCCCGAGGTGAGGCAGGAGTGGGGACAGGGGCTGGGGCAGAGCTGGGTACCGCGCGGGCTCCGCTGGCTCCGGGGAACTGCTCCGCTCCCCAGCCCCTTTGGGTGAACTTCACCCCAAGCCCCAATGCCATGTGCCTCTTCACTGCCTGGTGGCAAGACATACAAGTCTCCATGTGGCTTTCAAAGGCTGTGGAGGCACGGAGGCAGTGTTAATCATTTTTGAAAGAGTGACGAAATCTGCCAGATCGGGCAGACCAGGCATACCTCCAGTGTTTCACAGTACCGGAGAGCTTTACACAGTATATTAAATGATGTTATTTATGTATGTTACATGAAATCCAGTCTCTTTTGTATGCTCTCCTCAGGTGGAGAATTATACATAAACCTTTCTGTTTTGGTAGGGTTATTTATTTATTTATTTATTTATATATTTATATATATTTTTTTTTCTTTTTAAATAAAATATACAATATATATAGTTTAGTATTTCAAGACTCTTTTCTCCCAAATAATGTTGTGAGAAGAATTGGTTCAGCATGCCAAAAGGGGGAGGCAAGGCCAACTGGGGAATAGACCAGAGCAGCGTGCTCACGGACTAGAGCGGCGTGTTCACGGACTGCTAAGACTTAGAGGGAACATTGTCTATAAGCCTCAGGTTCATAGATTTCATAGACATTCGGGCTGGAAGGGACCTCGGAAGATCGAGTCCAGCCCTCTGCCCCAAGAGCAGGAAGTCAGCTGGGGTCACAGGATCCCAGCAAGTTGTACGTCCAATTGCCTCTTAAAGGAGTCCAGAATAGTTGCTTGCACCTCCTCTGGAGGCAGTCTGTTCCAGGCCTTGGGGACTTGGACAGTAAAGAAGTTCTTCCTTATGTCCAGCCTGAAACGGTCTTGGAGAAGTTTATGGTCTGTGCTCAAACACTGAACTGCCTATTCCTGCCTGCTGGTGAGAGTCCATCATTACACAAAAACAAGAATGAAGTTATTTCTTTTCCTTCTCTTGTTCGTTGCCCACACCCATAAGCATCTACACTGGCAGAGAAGTGACAGACAGCCTCCAAAGGAATTTACAAGCCTGTCTCATTTCTCATCCCTTTGTTTTCCAGGCATCCCCTCCAAGGTGTAGCTGCACACACACACATACACAGGAAAGCTTGTTCCTTCCTATGAGGATTTAAGACAGATTCACATGCATTCATTATAATTGCCTTTCCCTCCCTCTAACATAATAAACACACATGAAAATGCACACCTGCTGGGATTCAGGAATAATTTTCTGCTATAGGATGCAGGAGACACACAAATGCATGCATGTACACACTGATACTCTCTACCTAAGCTAAAAATCTTACCATCTCCAATATGCAGGCCTTTAGCAAGCCTACTTCTATCCCTGAAGTACTGTTCCCAGTTTAATGGGCAGACACACGCAACACCTGCCTGATGGCACAGATGCAAATGTCAGTAAGTTTACTGAATAGACACATCCTCAGTTAGAAACATGAAAAACTGGAATTACAGTTCTCCTTACTAGGGCAATGATCCTGTATACAAAGACACTTTCCCCTTCTTTGTCAGGTGGGACTCATCTCTTTTCAGCAGTCCTCCTTCTTGGAACCCCACTGCATGGTCAAAGAAGCCAACTCCTGTTGGTGTGACACCATCTACTCAGCCAAGAGCTAATCTCCAAGTTGAGTCTGCTCCTGCTTAGGTCTTTACCCATGACTGAAAGAAATGATGAATACCCAGCCTAAAATTCTGCCTCATGGGAAATAGTTCCTGCAATAAATGCTGAGTGTTCACTACTCCATACATTGAGTGTCAGTTCTCCTTGCTCCAAAGTCCAGATGAGTGACAGCAAAGTGTTTAACTTGTTTAATTTTTATGGGTGTTCTTTCCCAAAGCCAAATAATGCATGCAGGTCCTAGAGTGCTAAATCCTAAGGAGACCTCCATAGACCTACTCAGACTCTGGTTTCAAAGTGACTAGTGGATATAACTGAGCCTGGATACAGCAGTCACTGGATTGCAACAGATAGGACTAGGATATTACAGTGACTCCAGATGGAGAACAGCTATACCTTCTCTTTCCAAAGCTGAACCAGCATCTTTCTAGTTTCTTCTAAGAAGCAGTTCTCCTTTCAGCTACACTCGTTGACAACCTCATATACAGGCACGTATTACGATGCAACAGTGCCACACAGTGATGCAGGTCATGCAGATAGTTCTTAAATATTAAATATCCCCCTTTAATAGATGAGTGTAATTATAATAGACTCATAAAAAGTAGGGCTAACAGGGCCTTCAGGAGGTCACATCTAGGCCAAGCCCTTGTTTGATGCAGGAACCTCCCTCTCTAAACCATTTTAGTCAAGCACTTGTCTAACCTGTTCTTATAATACTTCCGACCATGGAGATTCCACCAATTTTCAAGTTAGCCTGTTCCAGTACTAAACCACATGCAAAGTGACAAAGTTCTTCCTAACATCCAACCTAATAACTCTCTTGCTTCAATTTAAGACCATTATTCCTTATCTTGACCCCTGTGACCACAGAGAAGCATCTATCACCATTCTCTTCATAACTGCACCTCATATATTTCAAGACTATTATTAAATTCCCCCCCCCCCCCCCCCCCCCCGTTTTCTCTTCTCCAGACTAGATAATCCTATGTCATGTTACCTTTTTAGGTTTGGTTTCTAAGCATCACCCAAAAGGATGCACGTTTGGGAGTAGAAGAAGGAAAGACGAAAAAATATTTATTTCAAACTGGTTTCCTGAAAAGGAACTAAACGCATCTTGTTGATTGATCCTGGAAGATAAAGTAGTCAGAGAAAGAGAGAGAGAGAGAGAGAGAGAGAGAGAGAGAGAGTGTACGCACGCACACACACATCCTCACGTGCATCACACACAGTCTCACTGTGGATACTGTAGAGCAATATTCTCTCTCTCGATCACAAATCATTCACACAGCCTCTATAAGGATGGACATTCCTGAGGTTTCACCTTTCCCCTCTGGACACCCACTCATATGAGAATTTAGAGGAAGAGAGAAAATGAGGAAAAGTGGCGAGAGAGGAGAAGAGAGAGAAGGAGGGAGTGGGAAGGGAGGTGGGGAATAATCCTTTTGATGTGTTAGTGGAGAAAGATTTGGGATGTGGCTGGGTAAAGGAATGATTTAGGATTGGGTTAAACTTAGGGGATATTTTTCAATTTCTGCCTGGAGGCAAGTAAGTATTGGGACCAAAACTAAAAGAAAATAGAATTAGGACTTGAAATCAAAGTATGATACAGGATCAGGTCACAACAGCATTATGGTAAGGCATGGAGTTCTAGTTATGATGATTATTAAACAGTTGTGATTACGGAGAAAGTGTGCAAAAATAAATGTTCAGAGAAGAACTCTGCAGTAGGTGGACAAATGGTCGAATGGTCACAAACTCCTTCATGACCGTTTCAGGCTGGACATAAGGAAGACTTTCTTTCTTGTCCGAAACCCCAAGGTTTGGAACAGACTGCCGCCAGAGATGGTTCAAGCGCCTTCATTGAACACCTTCAAGAAAGATTTGGATGTTTATCTTGCTGGGATCCTATTACGCCAGCTGACTTCCTGCCCCTGGAGCAGGGGCTGGACTCAAAGATCTTCCCAGGTCCTTTCCAGCCTGAATGTCTATGAATCTATAAACATTTCAATAATCCCCTCAGACTGGCAGAAATAAAAATATGGATCATAAAGTCCAAATTAAGTTGGGGGGGGGGTCTTTTAACCCTCCCTTTTCACCATTATTTTAATCCTGCTTCTGCAGCCCTTTTAGACCATGCTTCTTCCATGACAGTAGGTGGCAGTGGTCTCACACACAACACACACACACACACACACACACACACACACACACACACACACACACACACACACACACACACACACACACGACTCCCTGCCTCCATTCAGTGCAACAAGGGAACACACTGCTAATCCCCTTTTATGCGAATGACCCCCTCCCCACCCCCACACACCAAAAAAGATATTTTTCTAGAAGAACACATTCCCTTTACATCCTCCCCGCTGCTCCAGGTCCAGGCCCGCTCCAACCCCTTACCCACTGCTCCATATCTGGCCTACTCCACCTCCCCGCCACTCTGGGTCCAGCCCCACTCCCCCTGCCTGCCACTCCAGGTCTGGCCCCATGACCCACGCCTGCCACTCCAGGCCCAGGCCCACTCCAACCCTCTCCCCACCGCTCCAGGTCCAACCCCGCTCCAGGTCCTGGCCCACTTCACAGCCCTCCACACTGCTCTGGGTCTGGCACTGTTCCCCCCTGCCCACAGCTCTGGGTCTGACCCTCCTTCCCACTCCAGGTCCAGCCTCACTCCTCCCCCACCGCTGCTCCCAGTCCAGACCCACTCCACCAAGTCCAGTCCTGCTGTTACCCGCCTCCCCCCCACCACTCCAGGCCTGGCCCTGCTCCCCTCCCTGCCACTCCACCTCCCCTCCCCACCACTCCAGGTCTGGTCTTGCTCCCCCCCAGCCGCTCCGGGTCTGGTCCCGCTCCACCCACCCACTGCTCCAGGTCGGCCCCGCTCCTCCGACCAGTCCAGCCCCAGGCCCCAATCCCTCCTCACCACTCTGGGTCCAGCCCCGCTCCTCTCCCCGCTGCTCCGGGTCCAGCTCCACTCCACCCGCCTGCTCCACAGCTGCTTGGCTTGCATCCAGCTTCCTCCATACCTTCCTTGCCAGCTGTTTTGGGGGGCAGCAGGGCCATGTGGTGGGGGGTTCTGCCAGCATCAACCCCCCTTTCATCTTCAGGCAGGGAGATGGGGGGAAGCCCTGCTGCTCAGGCAGCTGGGGCATGGTTGTCACTGCCACAACATTCCTTGGTGGTTTCTGCCTCCATCTTCTGTCCCGACTCCCTGCCTGAGCAGCAGGGGCAGAAGCTCCCTCCCCGCCACCCACCTCCACCTGCCTGCCTGACAGTGGAGCCCATGCAGCCAATCCCTGCTGGCCATCTCAGCAGTGCACACACAGTTGCCCACAAGTGTTAGGGACAGACAGACACCACCAAACACAGCCCTGTATTATATTAAAATGAGTCTGTACAAGGCCTTCCCTTCACAAGACCTAAGCCTCCTGCTTCTTCCCCAAGAAAGAACCCAGGACAGGGTTGTACACAGGGACAGATTCAGGAGCTGCAGTCACCTCCCCCCGCCCCTTGGTAACTCAGGTGAACATTAACTTGTGTGGAAATAACTTTCAGTAGAGCATTGGATGCATTGTCAAGATGCTCAAGAAGTCTCAATTTTGTTTTATGAAACTGAAAGAAATGTACATTGAATTCCAATGACTGCAGGATTAAAGATACAACATCTTTTGATTATTTGTAACTAATTTCCTGTATTTTTAATACATAATATATGACAGCAAATTAATGCACATGCCAATAAATTCCAGGGATTGCCTGCAGATATTGGCAGCTGTGAGGGGGGCATGGGGGGTGAGCAGCGACAGCCTGCAGAAGCCAGTGACTAATGTTAGGGGGGCATGTACCCCCCCCACCCCCTTATGAGTCACCTATGTGTGCAGATCCCCAGGGGCTCTTCAGTAAATACAAGTGCCTGATCTCAGGAGCCTCAGTTTCTACAGATACCAGGCTGCCCAGTCCTGCCAAATAGGAAGTCTGTCCATTAGCCAAGAGAATCGTGAACTCTCTTCCTCTTGGACACGTCATCCTACACGTGTACTTGGGGGTGGTGGGGGAGGGGAATCATCCTACAAGGCTTGATCCCACAGGACCAAGAAATCACATGACAAATCACCCATTAACTTTGCTACAGCAGTGTACAGTTACTATTGACTAGAATGGAAAAAGAAAATCCCTATCTTCCTCCTATTTCTCACTGAAATCCTGCTGGACCAGGCCAGGCCAGACAAGGAACACAGAGAAATCCTTACAGCATCTCAAGTCATGCTATCTGCAGTCATTCTGCTTGTGCTGGATCCCTCACCCTCTAGGGCAATGATTCTCAACTGGGGTTCCATGCAATAGTAGCACTGTTTGATCTGCAGACACCTACATACGAGTCATGAGATAAGCCATTTCAAACAGGAATCCAGAGCTTCAAACACACTGTAAATTGCCATGTCTGTCCTGCACCCTTCACTTATGCTTCTCTAGTGACCCGGCACTAACCATAGTCTTGCAGCCCAACAGCTTGACCCCTGGCACCAGTTACCGAGACCACTGATGCTTCTCACCTGCCACATCTTTGATGGAATTTTAAACTTGGGGAATGTTATTAACCCCGGCCCAGTGGTATTGTGTTAGATCAGATCATCAGCATAAGGTCCTTCAGTCCTTCTACCTCCCCTACAATGGGTTGGTGCTAGGTGGGGTGTAACTCCAATGTTGCATGGACACAGTTTTATTACCAGTTGTCTCTCTTGTCTTGTCCTGTAGATCCGCCACTGCCTTGGCCCCACTCTCCACAACTGGACTTCCACTTCAATCCACCAGCCTGACTTCTCCAAGTTGACCAGTAGGGGAAGCTCCTCATTTGAAGGCTACCACCAGTCATCCTTCCCAGGATCTAGGTCTCACCTGCAGCTGTCCCCTGGCTGCTGGGAACTTCCTTCTGGTCTCCCTGCTGGACCGGAGTGTGGGGTTTGTAACTCAGCCACACCACCTCTGCTGGCCAATCAGCATCGGCATGCACTTAAAGTGTGTCCATGCCAGCACCAGCTTCTTTTTTCTGGTGACCTTGCCCCTGTTGGCTGTGGCTCGGTATGCCCCAGCACTGCTAGTAATCCCTGCAGTGTGGTGAACTCGCCACCTCTACCATGCTCCCCTGGCTCATTGTGCTGCAGGGCTGCTGGTAGGGTCTGCAGCTATCCCTCCGTTGCCACCCCATTCCCATGGCTCAGCATCCAGCAGGGCTTCTGGTAGGGTCCGGGGCACACCGATTCTGCCACCATCACCATGCTCCCGTGATTCAGCATGCCAGTGCCACTGGCTGTGGCAGGGGCATGGGGATTCCACCGTTGCCACCATGCTCCCACGGCTTGGCATTTCCACTGCCCCTGCCACAAACACTCTGCCCTGTTGTAGGCTTGCAGAGTTCTTTGCAACCAAACTGTTTTTGCATTTTTCCATAGTCCAAAAACAAGTAAAAACTAAGAACTGGCTTTTTCTGAGAGGGACCTTGAGTCTAACGAGGAGTGACTTGAGTCTAAAAAAGGTTGAGAACAACCTATGCAGGAAAAGGGCTGAGGGGATGGGGTATATTTACCACTCCAGTGGCACCATCTATAACCCACCTTTCAGGAGTCAAACCACACCTCCAGAAACCAGGTCTCCCTGACAGCTGCAGACACTTTCATTTAATACTAGGCCAGAATTGGTTACCCAGATCAAAGCAGGGACTTGTACAAAAAGAGGAAGGAGATTGTGCACAGATAGAAATTACAGCAGGAAAGAGGCCTATTTCAAAAGACGAGAGAAAGAGAAGCCACTTCCACAAGAGGGAAGGAAAGGTGCAGTTGCTGCTCTAATGTCTCTCCCCCCTAACATTGCTTATCCTACTACTAAGTATCCATGACTATCTCAGTAGAGTACCATGTAAGAGCCTGGTGCTCTGACTCCCTGGCTGCTCATCTATCTGGGGACTGAACCAAATTAAATCCAATTGTGTAGGGAACTGGTCATATGCAATTTTCTTATCTTCCATACCACAAACTTCCATAAGGCAAAAAAAACAAAAACACAAAAAAAAAAAAAAACAGGTCCAGCAAGGGCACAACCAATGTTTAAGAATGGGCACACATGGAGGGGAAGGCTTTAAACTTCCCTTGGGCTATCCTGCGTCTGTCCTGCCATCACTCACACCCCATATAAACGCTCTTCCACAGCCTCAGCGCCATAAGGACTGTTTCCCCATTATCCTCCTCACCTGAAATGAAGGAAGCACTTTTGTCCTGAGCTGCCCAGAAGGCAGGCACAAGATGTACTCATTTTCCTTCTGCAACAAATAGCAGAGAGAGGACACACCCAGCACTCCCCTATTATCTCCCCAGCACTCCCAACCCCTTGGTTACACCAAAGGACCAGACACTTGGCTGTCTGCCCCCTATGTTCCCTACTTTCTATGTTGACTTCAGAGGGTCTAAGCCCCACAAAGCTGAAGCCCTGCTCTGAGACCATACAGAATGGGAACACCCCAGACAGGTTCTCCAAATCCACCTTGGGCTAGGTAGGCTTTTGACCTGTGGGAAAAAGAAGTGAGTCTATGTCCCTTTCTCTGTAGAGACAGGTCCATACCCTCATCTTGTGCTTTGAGACCTGATATCATCCCAAGGTTACTCAACCTCTCTGTACCCAGTGGCCCTTGACTGACCTACAACATCCAGTCCCCAGAGCAAAAGACAATCCTGCCTCTCACCCTAGGTGGAGAATAATCCCACAGTCTGACTGTTCTCAGTCCCCCTGGAAAATTCTCATAACCACCCTAGGAAACCTACATGCAAATCTCTGCCTGAAGGCGACTGTTTAAATACAAGCCCCTGAACTAAGAAGGGTCTGTTTCTTCCCAGAAACTAAACCACCCACTCTGGTCTGCTAAGGACTGAGTTCTTACACCTAAAGCATCATGGGATGCTTCTTCACTCTCTTCTTCCTATCAGCTATCCCATTCCGTAAGTATAAAACAGAGTAATATAGAAAACTTTCTAAGACATCATCCAGTCCCAAGGCTATACAAAGCAATGACAAATTCCTTAAATTAGAGGCATCTCCCCAGGGATTCAACTGAAAATTGTTTTAATCCCTTTATTTTTTCTTTCTTTTTAGTAATCCTTGCAAAAATCCAGTTTCAGATGCATCAATCTGGAAACGGACTGGTGAAGCCCGGAGAGACCCTTACACTCACCTGTGCAGTCTCAGGATTTGACATCTCTCATAGCTATTGGGCCTGGGTCCGACAGCATCCGAAAGGAGAGCTGGAAGTTATCGGAGTGGGACGATACTTTGGTGCCAAATGGTATCCAATATACACCTCTGCTTTTAAAAACCGCGCTACCATCTCCACAGATGCCTCCACAAACCATTTTGACCTTCAGTTGCACTTCATGACAGCTGCAGATACCGCTGCCTACTACTGTGCCAGAGACACACAGTGACACAGAGCAAAGCATGGGCCCATACAAAAAAGGAGAATGTTAGCAAGCACTTTCACCAGGTCATTTCCTTCTCCTTTACAAGGTCTCCCTTTAGTCATGCAAAGCATGAGCTAGCACCATATCACATCATTGGATATAATCATGTTCAGTTCATGATACCGATTACCAACATTGACTAAGACCCACGGAGTCACGCCTTATTGGCAAGATTCGGCGATGCAGTCACCATTTTGTTCATCTTCCCTCTTTTTACCATTCCAGAAAACAAGAACCAGACAGAGAATCAGAAATGGAAGTGAAGCAGTGAGAGAAAGAGGTTAGGATTGCATATAAGGACCATATGAAAAGTTAAAGCCAGTCTTGAAATTAGAGATATGGATGATGATTGTGTTGGCAGCTAAGGGATAAAATTAGGCCTCTGATTAGGCTTAGGGTAAGAGTTAAGATTGTAAATAAAGGCCAATTTGGAGCAGAGAGAAAGAGATCTAGGTTTAGTTTTGGGGGTGACATTCTAATAGGAGTGAGGAATGGGTATGGGTATGGTTAAGGTTATGGGTATAAACCACAGAATGAGTCATTGCTGTTAAGAAAACAAGCATAAACTGATTCCTACCCTGATATTTGACATTTTTTTTAAAAAGTAAATGGAAATCTCTTTGGAGAGCCAAGAGCAGAAACCCTAGGGATGAATTTGGGTTGAATTGAGTTCAGTTCCCACAACATTCATAGACTATGGAGCTTCTGCTGAAGTAAGAGACAACCACACAAACATGCCAAGAGAAACACATTGCGGTACTTCCTCTGGGGGAACCAGGTTATCCCATGTCCCACCTATTCCCTTGAGTATGAGGTCAACACCACACATACAGACAGGCAAATGCAAACACCAGAGAAGCCTTCTCCATTGCAAACACGTCTACAAACATGCACATATTTCTCTCTCTCCAATATTGTATATGCTTTTCCCACTCCAGATATCCAGCATCTTCCCAGACAATTATTTCTCTGCACCTCCCTTGTTTTTAACTCTTTGCAACTATTTATTTTTCAGCTTTTCCCACCATTCCATCTCTTACTGGAATCCCAAGGGACCTGGTCCCAAGCCTTCATACCTTCCTAGCTTTTATACACACAGGTTTACCTTCCAGTGCTCGCTATCCATCATGCTGTGGAACATATCCCCTTTCATCCAAATCCCCACTCCCTGCTATAGTAGATGCCTTAGGCTGTCACTCACCCAGAAGTCCCACTGGTGATTCCAGACCTTAGCACTGGTCCAAGAGAAGGAAGTCTCCACTGAGGCTGCTCTTGATCTAAGGTTCTCACTCCAGATGGGGTGACATTTTGGGAGTAAATACACTGTGCCATAATAATTCCCTACAATCGTCTTCATCCTGCCCCTAAAAGCATCTGGATCCAATCCACTCAGGATCCCTCAATCTACCACTCCAAAGCTGTTATTGACACTGACAAAAGCTATTCTATAGACACTAAATACTGCTACAGATGTTATGTAGCTGCAGAGAGGTTGAGTAACCTCTGTAGCTACATACAGAGACCCATCATACAAAATTAGGGTTTTCTAGTTACCATAGAAAGTTAGGGCTGGAAGGGATCTCAGGAGGTCATCTAGTCCAACCCCCTGCTCAAAGCAGGACCATCTCCAAGTATGTCATTTCAGACAGGGTTTTGTTGAGCCACGCCTGGAAAACCTCCAAAGGCAGAGACTCCACCACCTCTCTAAGTAATCTAAGTTACATCCCCCAATTCCTCTGAGCCACCCCACACCTATTTAGGCAGATTGATAGTATGCGATTGGTTGGCACAAATTCCCCCTCTATCTGTTGGGGATACTACAGGAACAGCACACAGGACTCGACTAGGTGTTGGCTGCAGTCAAGGCTTGGGATTTTGATTGGGAGAGTAGGGTTTTATAATTGTGTTGTGTCAGGGTTGACAGTCTTATGAGAGTTTAGATGATGGATTTTATAGAATGGTTTGGATAGGGGTGATCCTGCCGTGGGTGAGGGGTTAGATTAGATGATCTATGGAGGTCCCTTCCAACCCTACCTTCCTATGATCAGCATGTTCCAAATGTTTCCAGTCTATCTTATACCCACCTTGGAAGCCCACATGAAATTCCAGGAATAATTCTCTCCTATAGGATGCAGGAGACAGACAAATGCATGCGTGTGCACAGACACCTTCTAGCTACACTAAAATCTTATTGTGTCTGGTAGCCAGGCTTTTACCAAGCCTACTCCTATCCTTGAAGTATTATTACACCTATCCAGTTTAGAGACAGACATGTGTAACTCCCGCTTGAGGGGACAGCTGCAGATCTCAATACATTTACCAGACAGACCCATTCTTCGTTAAAAACATGAAGACCAGGAATTTCAGCTTCCCTGCCTAGGACAGTGAACCTGTACCGAAAAAGACTTTTCCCCTTCTGTGTCAAGTGGAGTTCATCCATTTTCATTTGTCCTCCATTTGGAACCCCATCCCATTGTCATGGTTTCTGTGATAGCCACCCTAAAACCCACACACAAATTCCAAGCACTCAGAATTGTAATGCCAACTCCTCCTGGCCTTCTTTCCCACTACAAGACCCACTACATGCTGTGGCAGAAAGCCACCTTTGTTTCTCCCCCAAAAACTCTGCTCGGTGACAATTTGATAAGGAAGGGCCCAGCAGAGAGACACATCCTTACCCTGTCTCTTTAGGTAACCTGAGCTGGATACATTCCTGAGGGAGGGGGAAACCTGCTCTCTCTGCCTACATGACTAGTCCATACTTGGGTGAGGGGGCTTCCTTCCTGGTGGGCTAGAGTCTGCCCAGCAACTAGTGATGTATTTCAAATTGGTTGGCTCACAGACAACAGGTGCTGACCTCCATTGGACCAGGTAAATTAGGTCACAAGGGCTATATAAGTTAAGGACTGCCCAGGAGGAAGGGGCAGCAGCCATGAGGGATACTCAGGAACAAAGAAGAGCTGGACCATCTGAAACTTGCCCTCTCTCTCAAAACTCATGATCAAGGAACCGCCTGCCTCCAGAGGGAATCTCCACCTGCCTATGGATGATACTTGTGCGTAAGCTAACTGAGATCCAACTAGATATATAGCTTGCAGTAACTCAGATGTGAGATCAAAGGCTACCCAGCCACAGGAGTTTGCTCTATGGGATTTCTCCGATATTGCTCTACCCTGGACCCTATTCTAACCCTCCCCTCTGTAACCAGTGAAGGTCTCCTTTGTACCTAGTGTGGGAGACTTATTGGGAGTGAGTCTAGATTATGCCATGGGGTCCCCTTGGTTCAGCAGACTAAGGGAGACTATCCTGTTTGGCCCCCGACTTGGGGAAGTGTCCCAAGTTCTCGTATTGGGTCGAGTACCCATGGGACTATTAGGCATGTTTCCCTGAGGACACAGTCCCCAGACAGTCCCTTCTCAGGGTGGTGGCAGCACACATTACCCCGGGCTCTGCGGTGGGGCTTGAAAGGGGGTCTGCCAGGGCTTGGGCACCCCTGGAGAGACATGTGGAGTCCATAAGATGGATGGGCGTGGTGAGGTGGGAGGCTCAACGCAGGAGCTGCCCCTATTGGCCCACCACACATGCATACAGGAAGGCCTCCACAAAAAGTCTGTTTGCTGCACAGAGTAGCCACCCATCCCAAAAGGCGATATGCCAACCTGACACCTCATAACCCCACCCTGAGACACCAGCACCAAATCCCTGCTTGGTATACCCTAGTTAAATACAAACCTCTGATACCAGGAACCTCATTTCAGCCCAGACATGAAATTTCCCAGTCCTGTCTGCTGGGGAGGTTCCCCTGTTCCATGGAAATAATCATAGTGTTGTTATTCCTATTTCTTTCTCTGTTATTTGCCTCCAATTAAGTGCCTGTGAGATTAAGGGCAGGTCCATGGATTGGGTAGATGGCTCGTTCTTTCCTCACCTTCTTTCCTTTTCTCCAGGTGTCCTCTCTGAGGTGAGGCTGGTCCAGGCCTGGTAAGACCTGAAGAGATTATCACAGTGGATTGCAATATGTCTGGCGAATTGATTGCTGAGAGCAACTACACTTGGCAATGGGTCCAGTAAGTAAGTGTGACTGAAGAAAAGGAAGGATTTTTCTTGTGACTAGAAAAGCAAACTATACCCCCTCATTCCAGAACCAAAACACCATCTCTACCAATCCCTACAGAAACCAAGCTCTCCCTGCAACTGCATTTCCTGACAACGGAAGACACCACCACATATTACTGTGCTGGGAGGGCCCAATGATGCAGAACAGTGTAGGGACCCATATAAAGAGGAAAAGTCAATGCTGACAGGCATTTAAATGTCTCCTCCTTTTTCATGTCTTGCATGGTGACAGGAACACAGGAGAGGATTCTACCATGATGTTGTGTTTAGTCCTGACCTATTTCATGCACCATGTCACATTCACCTCTCAGTACTTCTCAGTCTGAAAAATATCCCTGGCAGTACCTGTCCTTACAAAACTTGAAGGAGGGATGATCACAGCTCACATGTCCAGCAATGTCTTCTAAAGAGCTTGGCTTTTACTTACGCCCATCAACAGGCCTAAGGCAGTTCTCAGCACCTTGGATGATGAGTTTCTGGGAAGATCTGTCCTTACCTGTTGCTGTGAGGTGCTGGATGCTGAGGCTTGGCCAAAATCTGACTTTTTTCCAGGTGGCTTAGAGGGAAGGAGAATTTTCCCCAAATCAGGCCTGCAGAGAGATGCAGGCTATGCCAGACAGGACCTGGGTTTACACTTAGCTGTAAAAAGGGGTGTGACACACCCTTGTCTATTTATGTAGACTCACAAGGCAGGGGAGCAGGCCAAGACATCAGCACCACAAGCTATAGTGCCCACACATTCCCACAGCGGGCAGCACTCTCAAGGACCCTGCCATGTCCAATGCTCCAAGAACAGGTTCTCACAGGTTGACTGGACACAAGAGATTGGGATGGGAAATGGTCTTTCTGAAAACAGCCTGTACCAGATGTGGGGACTGTGATGTAGACTAAGTTTCCCTTGGGACTGAGGAAATTAAGTCTCTATATGCCTGAATACTCTATCATAGTTTCATAATTAGTAGGGTCAGAAGGGACCTGAGCAGATCAAGTCTGACCCCCTGCCATGGGCAGGAAAGAATGCAGGGGTCAGACAACCCTGGCAAGGTGTCTATCTAGCCTCCTCTTAAAGACTTCCAGGGTAGGAACCAGCACCACTTCCCTTGGAAGTTGGTTCCAGCTCCTAGCCACCCTGACTGTGAAATAGTGCCTCCTGATACCTAGCCTGAATCTGCTCTGTCAGCTCTTGGCTGTCATTCCTTGTTACTCCCAGTAGTGTTCGGGGGAACAGGGACTCTCCCATTGCCTGCTGGTCTCCCTTGGACAGTTTACAGATGGCCACCAGATCCCCTCTCAGCCTCCTCTTGTGGAGGCTGAACAGGTTCAGGACCCATAGCCTATCCTCATAGGACCCACCCTGCTGTGCCCTGATCATGCGAGTGGCCCTCCTCTGGACCGTCTCGATGCTGTCCATGTCCCTCCTGAAGTGCGGAGCCCAGAACTGGACGCAGTATTCCAACTGGGGCCTGACTAAGGTCACAGAGAGGGAGAGGATCACCTCCTTGGACCTTCTCGTGATGCATCTGTGGATGCATGGCAAGGTGCGGTTGGCCTTTCTGACTGCATCCCCACATTGGCGGCCCATGTTCATCTTTGAGTCAATAATGACTCCAAGATCCTTTTCTGCCTCTGTGCTGGTGAGAGGGGAGTTCCCCAGCCTGTAGATCTGCTGCTGGTTCTTCCTCCCCAGGTACACCTTGCACTTGTCAGTGTTGAAACCCATCCTATTCTCATCTGCCCACCTCTGTAACCTGTCCAGATCTGATTTCAGCTTGTCCCTCCCCTCCAGCATGCCCACCTCCCCCCTCCCAAGGAAGTCAAATAAGAGATGCACACAAATCTTATAAATCTAGAGCATGATGCCAACACCAATGGTAAGATGACTCCTCTCAAGCCTCAGCCCCTATCCCAAGCCACCAACCCAGGCCCCAGCTCTGAACTAGACACAAACTTGGAGTCCAAGGATGAGGAGAAAGAAGGTGACCCCATGGGTTCTGGTGGTTTTGATGTGTCCAAGAGTTCCCCCATCAAGGAGAGGAATGTTTATCCCTTAGTGGGGGCTGGCAATCCCTTGCAGGAGAACCACCAGAGCCGAGATACCTGGAGATGCCTTTTTTCAGGAAAGATTACTCTGAATTCATGGAAGGTGAAGGTGTACACCCATCCCTACCAGGTGCCAAGCAGGAAATATTTAAAATCAGTAACAAAACATGCAGCTCCCCAGAGATTGAACTCTCCCTCCCCCAACACCCTTCACAGGATTGCACATTTAGAACAAGCAGTCCATCTTCCACCTTGTAGACTGCCTCCTCAAAGACCCAGCATGACAGTCATCCACATTTTGTTGTGAGCTCAAGTGCCCAAACTCAGATGAGATGCTTGGTCTGGGCATGCAGTGGAAGAGTTGGAGGGTATCATTGCATCCAGCCCCTGAAAGTTTGTGGTTCAGGGTCCCCATCTTGGGCTGGTCCAGCAGGAAACTGGGCAGGCAGATCATGCTCCCCTCCACCATTTGGTATAGGAGGGAGGGGGACAGAGAGAAAAAAAAAATAGGAAAAAAAATAAAGACATAAGGAGAAGTCAAATTGAGATGTCCCAACACAAAGAAGCAGTCAGTCAAGAGGGAATAAGCAGGAAGGAGGAGCTAGGACAAGAAGGGCAGGCCTCCTGGCCACCTCATGACAGAGTTCAGGGCTCTGGGGGAAGTATTTTTGCAAATCCCAGCATTGGGCTCCATGGTTAAATTCTGGTGCCTGCAGGGTTGCAGCACCAGCCCAGGAAAGAGGAACTGTGGACTGCAAAGAATATACTACCTCTCTCAGCACATGATGGCATCACTCATCTTCTCTCTCTTATCCCTCTTCCTCCCCCACTAAGGTACATGCATGCCAGGTATGTGCCTTATGGGAAGGGGGGAGCAGGCAACAAGGGAAATATTTATTTCAATCTGTCCTGAATGTTCCCTGTTCTGTTGCTGGGAGAATGAGGCACCAGATTCTGACCTTTTCCTTTTTTAAGGCATCTTTTCAATTCAGCTGGCTGAATCTGGTCCCAAGACAGCAAAGCCTGATCAAACTCTTACATGGACCTGTACCAAGGCAGGTATCACTGACTCCTGTACCAAGGCGGGTATCACCGACTCCTGTACCAAGGCGGGTATCACCGACTCCAACAGCATCCCAAGGATGGCCTGGAGCAGACGGGGTGAGGATACTTTGAAGGTGGTCTGAATGCCACACAAACTACTGCCCATCTTTCCAGAGCTGTGATCTCCAACAAGGTGAATTCCTCCAAGAACCAGTTCTTCCTGCAGCTGCACTCCTTGATGGTGGCTGACACTAGCATGTACAACTGTGCCAGGCACACAGCAAGTATAACAGTCACACAGCAAAGGAAGGACCTGTATAAAAAGTAGAGAAGCCATTTCTGACAGCCAGGAGCCTGGAACTCCAGCATCTCCATTTGACACGTGTGGCCTCACCATAGGATGGTATCTTTCCAGAGTAGAGGGCATAAAACCTTGTTCTCCCACATCAGTTGCCTGGAAAACAAGAACGCACATGCTGAAGAGATCTATTTCCATCCATGAGGAACAGCAGTTTCTCTCTCTAATGCATGCACATGCGCGCACACACCCCTATTCTGTTGGGGAAAAGAACCAGTAAAGCTGTGTCCCATTTGTCTCCAGAGTAGGTTTCCTTCCAGTGCTGTTCATTTTGACATATGCCAGGGGCAATCATCTCTCCCACAGCCTATTTCCATCACCTTTCTCTAAATCATTCAACCTCTAACTGGGTTTTGAATGCGGACCGTCTCTCCCTACACCTTCCACTCTTCCCCATCAGAAACTCCCCATAAACTCCAACATTATATGTAATAACTGGGCCTCATGGTTACACTCAGCTCCATTTGGTAGATTTCTCTCTTCATGTAAAAGAAAGAACAAACATACAGTAAGGGCCTTGTTACACCTTACGCTGTGAGCCACACTAAATGTTGACTGGTGTTAGTGCTAGCTTGTAGTCTGGAGCAGTCACACTCTTAGTCTAGAAACCTTCTCTGACTGTCTCTCACCTGCACAGCTGTGACTTGCCACTAGAGGACTGGTGAGCAGGGGCAGGACAAGGAGCTGTAGCTGCGAGTTGCCATTAGAGGACTGGTGAGCCAGGGCAGGCTTCTATCCCTGCTCTACCAGCAGGGGTGTGAGATCCTGGGACACTGGAGGACTTCAATTTAGGCATCGTATCTGTAGGAACTGGCCACACCTTAGTGGAACAAGAGCTGGGTAGCACAGATCAGCAGTAATCCAGCCCTGGAGTGATGTAACTTTTGGATGCATAATGAGGGCTTAAAAGCACTTTGAGGTGTTATTGTACAGACAATTCAGGGGTTTAGAGCTCCAGGAACCACCTAAAGCTGCCATATACTAAGGCCCTATGAGAACATTCATTATAGCTATAGCAGCTAATCGCCCATCAAGAATGACGGATTTCAGGGAGTGTTTACATGCCCGCCCCCCACTCACCCTTTGGGGCCATCCATGTAAAAACTCCATGCTCTGCCACCACCACCACCTCCTCCTCCTCCAGCCTCTGGTGCAGGCACTCCCTCCCACTCCCCACCTCCACCTCACAGCAGGGTTTCCACCCCCTCCCTCCCTCCCTCCCTGCCATCTCCCCCTCTCTGCCGGGTGTTGTTGGGACTGGGCAGCAGGGGGGCGCTGCCACCGTGACCCAACCCTCCCCTCCGCACTCCCCTGTCCCTCCCCTGCTGTCCAGCCCCAACAGCCACCACCGTGACCCCACCACCCTCCTTCGCCTCCTCCAGCCCCACACCTACCTGGGCCCATTCAACTTCCCTCCATCCCCACTGCCTCCCCCTCCCTGCCAGCTGTAATCAGGGCCAGGCAGCAGGGAGGCACTGCCACCATGACTCCCCCACACACACTTCCTGCTCCTTCCTTCTCTGCCACCCAGCCCCAACAACAGCTGCCACCATGCCCCCCCTTCGACTCCCTCCACCTCGCACGCACCCGGACCCATGCAGCTAGTCACTGCTCACACTCTCAGCAGTACATGCACACTTGACAAAGAGCATTATGGACAGACAGACAGACTAAGCCCTGTGTATATTATATATACAAACAAAAAAACAAAGTAGGCCAGTGACTCTCAACCCTTTTAGACTCAAGGCACCCCTCAGAAAATGCAGGCTCGTAGCTTTCACTGATTTCTTGACTACAGAAAAACAGAGCAATTCTTCTATTGCAGAAAACTCAAGAAAGACCACAACAGGTCAAAATGTTTGACCTTCTGGATTCTGATTTGAAATGTCTGGGTTTATCTCGAGAAATGTGTAGATGTTTCCATGCCTAACAAATATTACTATTGTGTGGCATTCTGCAGCACCCTTAGAAGAATCTCAAAGTGCTGCTGGGTGCTTCAGGATCCTAGTTGAGAATCACTGATGTAGACAGAAATAAATGTAGCATGCTGGGAGGAACCCACAGACCATACATTTGGAAAACTTCTTTGTTTCACCAAAAATGGATGAGCATGGTGCAGAGAGGAAGAGTTTTAAGTTATATAGCAGGAGACCCACCAGACCACTACTATCCTCCCAGGAAAAAATGGGTTTGCCCATCACAAAGTTATTGACATCGTCGTTCCTTCCCTTATTGGTTTCTACCTTGTGCTGTTATTTAATCAAAAATTGCCTCCTCCATTCAGCTCCCTGAGATGCCCTCAAAAGTTCCAGGATAACTAATGATGGACAAAAACCATGCTTACCTGTACATTTGCATGTACACATGACTGATACATGCCCACATCCATACGAAAACATTTTGTCAGCTTGCAGCTGATGAAGTTGCCTGAGCAACTAAACACTTGGTGGCTTCTCCAGGCACTGTTCTACTAACCTTTTCCAGACATAATGCACTGTTCATGGTGACCACACAAATCCAATCTCTCTGCTTCTCTCAGATCCTAATTTGACTCATCTGCCAAAGCCTGAGGTTCATGCAGCCAACAGGTCATGGGAGGACAGTGAGCCTTACTCACTGGGCTGTAGCACTTTGTGACTAAGCTTCTTGTGGGTCCCTTCAGAAGCAGCCTCCTATGTCTTCTTAACAACTGGCCTGCCCCTTACAACATCCCTTGAGTTTGTTATCAGTCCTCACTAGATTCATTGTAGTCTGTTATGCCCACTCATTCTGCTGGGCCTTTCCCAGAACTGGCTTTTCCCTAGGCCCCTTTATTGCCCTCCTAATAAAATATCACTAGACAAGTCCTTTCTTCCAGGCTGCTTAGCCTTAGCTAGCCTCTTATCCCATCCAGCCAGTCCCCAACCCTACTCACAACAAGCTTTCTCCTGCAGCTCTCTTCTCTGCTGCTGGAGCACTTCTGCCTTCTGTTGCTGGAGCCCTTCCCTAATATCCCTGTAAGGGCAGAGCCCCACACTTCATTAAAGGGTCCATTTTCTTTTTTTCTCTTCGTTCCTTGTACTGAGGAAAAAAAGGGGACCTTGTTACAGCCGTGCACCTCACCACGAGGTGGCAGCAGACATGAAGTATGGGGTTAGGACCCTGGGATTATAGCTGCTGATGCTCTTCTTTCACTTGCTCACACCCGTGCTAGCATTCTGCTGGTAACGGTTAGCTAAGGAGGTTTTATTCATGTTGGAAAAGACATCCCAAACCTATCTAAAATGTGCGTGTGGATTCAGGCAAGCCTGTGAGGTCAAAAGATGATCTCTACCAATTGCTTTTGGTAGCATGAGCCAGGTCTAGGCACACCTGTGCATGTGTGTGCAAATCTAAGCCTCAAAATACACACAATTCAGTGTAATTTAGAGAGAGGCAACAATGGACAGACCTGTGAATTTTGTCTCTTCCCCATGAAGTATGTAACAGGCATGCCTTAAGGGTAACCTTTATTCCCAGACCCTTCCATTGCAGGATCTTTAATCTCCCATCCATTTTAAGTGAAGCACACAGGAAAATTCCTGCACTGGAAGTTCCTGACTAAAAGCCCCCTGACTTTAGGGACCCCAGTCTCTAACCAGACCCCAAACTGGCCATTTCAATGTCTCCCACTTCTCGACTCCTTTTACAGAGTGTTTTTTGGTTCCTTTCTACATGTACTAGGGTGGCATATGAACACCGAGTGGAGACTCATGTTGATTGCACACTGCAGAAGAGTGTCGCTGGACATCCTCCCCACAATGCATCATCTCCAGTCCATGCTGAGAAGCTCAGCGAGACCTTTAAGCAGATGTTATATTGTTTCCAGCATCACTATTACTCCTGGTAGTTTCCCTTGTAGCACTGGTCACAGAAACCTCTTCTTAGGAAAAGGCTGGAATAGATGGGACTGATCTCTGTCTGCAGGACACATGCTGTACCTCTGGACCTTCGAGACCTGGATCACCATCTCTACAGATGCCTCCAAGGAAGAGATATCCCAGCAGCAACATGCACCTCAGATGCTGCCACTGATTACTGTATCAGAGAAAAAAAAAATACACAGTGATGATTCAAATATGAGTATTCACTTATTCCAAATGGATAATTTGTCCTGGAATCCAGAGGCTGCCAGATGAGTGCCCTGGGAGAAAGAGGAAGAAAGGCTGATACAGTCTTAAAAAATAGAAGAAATCTCATCTATATCTTAAAGGGTGGTCTAGCCTGACCATTGGATAACACAGCCATCAATTTCCCTTTTAAGGACTCCAGAATCAAGCTCAACATTTTAAAAAGTTAAATTAAAAAGTGTATTTTATTAGAAAGGAGGCATCCAATCTTGGTGTAGATATTTCAAGAGGTAAAGAATCCACCCATAGCCTAGTAGTTTATTCAATGAGTCACATCACTCACCGATTTAAAAAAAAAAAACAAAAAACAAGCAAAACACACAAAAACAGAGAGAGAGAGAGAGAGAGAGAGAGAGAGAGAGAGAGAGTGAGAGCGAGAGCAAGTAAGTGCATTTTCTTTCAAATCTGGATTTTAGTTTCCAGCTCCCATCCATTGCATCTGGTTCTGCCTGCATCTTTGACAGATCAAAGAACCATCTCATGTGAGGAATGTCTTTCCTGTGTAGATTCCTTATCAGCCTTTTCCAATACGTTCAGATGAACCTACATTTCAAATGACAACAGGAATAAGAATAAAGAACAATGTAATAGAGAGTCCTAAATCATATGAAAATTGCCCAGAAAGCCCCCTTTTTAGTCCAGCAATTCCCTCATGTCCAGCTAGAGGGAAGCAATTGCAAGGACAACTATAGCTTCCTCAGTCTAAGCCAAAACCGCAAGCTCCACCCTTATCGTCCTCATTGGGCAAATCTCACATGCAAATCCTTTACAACATAGCTTCCTGCAGAAATAAAAGCTCCTCATCTTCAGAAATCTCAGTCCCTCTCCGGACACTGAAGAAGTGGCAATTCCTGCCAAGACACATTGAGGAAGAGAAAAGAAATCATATATCCTCACCAATTTTCTCCCTTCTCCAATGAATATGGATGCAAGACCAACAACTGAGAGGTCCAGGGATTGAAATGCTGAATTCGACTGTACTCCTTTGAGGGGGGAAAAGAAAAAAAACAAAACACCACACCTATGGGAAATAATACAAGCGATAATGCAGAATTCAATATTTCATAGCTCATTCAGTCTGAAAATGCATCTGCTCTTGGATACATTTAATAGCATCCAGTCTGGGCCTTGGGAAATAGGACAGGATCATCGGCTGACCTGCACTATCTTTAAATATGATCATATGGAAAACTGGAGCTCGGTCCAGCGCCACTGATGAAAGGACAGAAAACCAATGGATTGGATGGGACGTATATCTCTACATGATGCATATTCACAACGTTTCTTATATTTTTAAAAGCTTGAATACTTTTCTTCACGGATGCCACCAGAACCTAGGATTATTTGGAGTGAATATACCAAGAGAAACAGACTTTCTATTACAGGAAAGATGGATGTCACCTGCACAGTTGTAAACTCAGATTTGAAGTCTCCAGGTGAGTGATAATGTAGATGAACAGACTTGTATTTTACTGGAGCAGTGTAAACATAGTTGAGATGTACCTTGGTCTATAAATATTTCATCGCATGAAAATACCAGGTATTAAATGTCTTATTCAATCTAAAACAGTAAAAGAATCAACATTTGGAAGCTCAAGCTACAAAGAGAGGCATCTGTGCACGGTAGTCAAGCCACACAATCTTGTTTTATGCTGTTCCAGTAAAATTCAGCAAGCTGGTATACTGCTGAACTTCATCTCTTTGCCTTAAAACTTGCCCCTGCACTAATGCAACCATTCATTGCTCCACATTTTCCTTATTACTGTAAATACAAATTGTCTCTGGCTACTATGTTACTACTTGTTTAGTTTGCTGCTAGTCTCTGGGCATTGGAAAGTTAGACAGATGGTTCCAAAGTTGCTTCTTGAACTGATTTTGGAGGAAGGATCCCAAATTTCTTTGGGTTTCTGTGAGAATCTCTTGAGGGTCTGTGTTTCATTCCTAAAAGGCACTTTATAGAGATACCATAAAGGAGAAACATTCTTTAGAAGTTCTAATCAATGCAAGTAAATGATACATAATTTGGCCTCTAATGATGCAGTGATACAAAGGAATACCAATTTCAAAGTGAGCCCAAGGGATTTTGGAGCCTTACATCTCATAAGGAAAAATCCTGACACCAATCTTTGACTATGACGGGGTGGAATTTCACACTTAGTATATAAATCACTTGGGCTTCTTTTCATAATGCACTCTGGCTGGAAAAAGGTGGAGTGGTCCAGACTTATCCCCACGCCTACCTACCTCAAGTCTAGAGTAGGTATGCTGAATTCAATCGAACCCAGGAATACAGAAGGGCCAAAATGGTTCAAATCCAAGGTCTGTCCTTTGGAAGTGGTCACTGTAATATGCAACAGAAGAGGCAAGAAACTCCCCACTGCCAGATATGGAATAAGCCACTCTAAGAGACATGTCCTCTTAACCTACAATAGTCTTAGACTATGGACAAGCAGTGGTTTAAATACTTTAAAAGGGGAAGGGGAAGCTGCCACTTGGGGGCACACACATCAGCAGCCTGCTCCCATAGGGATACAAAACTGGCTACATCAGTATAACTTTCAACCTCTCATTCACATTTAAAAATTGAAATGGTTATCTCTCTACAGAAGGATGTAGACATAACCATGATATGGGAACTGCTTATGCCAGTCTCATTATTAAATGATACCATGGTGTCATCCGTCTATACCCTATGTATTCTGTCATCATCATTGACCAGTTTCTCCTGGCACAGAAGAATAATTTCTGCCCAAGACCCCTTACAATCTCATTACGAACCAGGAGACAAATAGGTAGACGCAGAAAGGTAAGGGAACATAAGACAATGCAATAGGGCTGACCAGCATAACAGGCGTTGGTTATAACACATCAGCCAACCAACCCCTGCCAAGTCATTGTTAGAAACTAGTTTTAAGCCCAGGAACATATTGATTTTAAGAACCTTCCTAAAGCTTTTGCCTTCTTTTTTTTTTTAATTCTGAGTAATCTTTTTAGCTGTATCAATGTTCCCTCCTTGGTTGTAAGCTTATGGCTTCAGTGCCATCTTGTGACAGCAAGGCTCACACTTTTCATTAACAGAAAGGTAGGTAGTAGTGTTAGTCTGAAGTTAGGCAGAAGGCAGGGCTCCTTCTATCTGAACCCCTGCTCTTCGCCAGTTCTTTCATCATATCCAACAGGGTAAGCTGTTGCTTACAAAAAGTTTATGCAAATGTAATTTAGAGTTGTGTTGCCGGTAAGGAAAAAGACTTCTTTGAATTCGTTCTGAATTTGATGAAGAGAAAAAAAAAAAAAAAGTGGCAAATGCCTCTATATTCTGGTAGGAATAGAAACTCCTGATCCAACCTCTTCAGACTTGCAGTTTATAAAAGGTTTATTATCCCTCTTTTTAATCTCTTCTCAATACCCACATTTTTCAGTCTTTCTTCATACAAGAGGCTTTCTCCATGCCCAAATCCTTCCATAAACCGGTGAAGGAACTTCCTTCACTGGAGGTTTTCAAGAAGAGGCTGGGTAGGACTGTATGAGGGCTGGTTTAGGAACAGCCGATCCAGTATCTGCGCAGGAAGCTGGACTTTGAGTCTCAAAGTCTCTTCCAACCCTATGATAATATGGTTCCATGATTCCCACCATGTTTCTCCGAATCCATCTTTAGATCTGAACTACCCTTCTTGATGTTGCTGAGAGCCATCCCTCAAATCTACAAGCCCTACAGCAAAGAAAGTTGCTGATGTGCACTATCCTATTATTTCAGTACATAGGCCACTGAGAAAACCCACCGACTTAGAGAAAAGGAGGGCGTTCTAATTTGGTTCCTTTTCAGTGTATGATTGAACCACCTTTAGAGGAGACAGACACCCAATCCAGGGGGTATGGAGCAGCCAGTTTTTTTAAGCTCCTTTGAAAAATTATCTTAAAGTGAAAATTGAACGGGGGTAGGAAGGAGCTTTTCTTAATAGATTTTAACATCAGCATATCAGTTAGCTGTTCTTAGTCACAGATACCAAATTTTGAAAAGAAACTCCTACTCTACATCCCAAGAGACGAAGAAACTGAAAAAGCCAATCCATTAGGGTCAATCACATTCAAACTTCCCTACACATACAAGCAAGCATAGTAATCCATCAGAAAGTAGCATAAGTTACTTATTACAAGCTCTCTATGATCGTTACTGTAATTTTGGGGGAATATTGGTTTATATTTCAGAAGGCAACTATTCCATTCTAAAACCTAATCTATGATGAGGTGTTTTTTTTTCTCCCTAGGTATAGATCAGTTCATAAATTAGCAGGTTGTTGCGACAAAGAATCAGTGTGGCCACTTTGATGTGGTGTGTGTGGTTATGTAGTATACAAGACATTATAAGGCCATAATTCCTCAAGCCCCAATGTGTTTTGATCTTCTGCTTTCCTTTTAGAAACATGCTTCTCATTGATTTAAAGCTTTCTGTTGTTGGAAAATCTACCACAGTCCTCTAATTTGTTCCAGTGGTTAAATTCACTGTTACACGCAAACTTTATTTCTTGTATAAAAAGACTCCACTACCAATAGCTGTGTCTCTGGTTCTTTTGTCTAGCAGAAAAGACGCTTTTACTCTCAGAGATCTGATAGAGGAAAGGGGGCAGGGTTGGAAGACAGTTGACACCAAAAGATGAATTCCCCTTAAATAGCTAATATAATACACTCAAAATCTGAAACAGCAGATTTGAAACACTGGAGACACCTAGATATCAGCCTAAGAAAATTACCGTCCTTTCCCCACTCTCTTTTTTTTCAGGATGCAATAAAAATACTTGAGATATCGGTAATTCTAAGCACCAAACCAGGAGCTCATTTAGTCTAGTTTCTTAACAACTACAAATAGAAAAGTCACAGATTGCCTCTTAGTGGAGAATGATGGAAAGGCCACCCGCTGAAGCAACTGCCAACACTCTGGGATAGCTGGCTAGAAAATAATGTGCAAGGAAGAAATTAAAAGCCTATTCCATCAGCTCTCAACCTTTTTAGGGACTCAAGGCACCCCTCTACATACTCAGGAACCTCAGAAAAATGTGAGCTCTTGCTTTTCACTCAATTTTTTACTACAGAAAAATACTAGAGCATTTATTTTGTTGCAATCATCTCAGAAAGACCACAACAGAGCAGGATGTTTTAGATGCTAGGGATTCTTATTTAAAATCTCTGGGTCTGTTTGTCAATCATGCACATGTAACAAAACTAATAATTTGTGGTACCTCCCAGAACCCTTGAAAGTATCTCAAGGTACCTCAGGGTGCCACAGCACCCTGGTCGAGAATCACCAGACTAACCCCATGTAGAGCATCAATCTCTTGTGCCCATCTCTACATGAAAGATGGGGATATGATCCTGAAGTATACTAGCCATTTGTAGGAGTTCCAGCTGAGGAAGAGGGCATTTGATAACAAACCAGTCTGCCTCTCATTACATTTCTCTCCTAATGTATCAGTGCAGGAAGACAAAAAGAAAAAAAAAAAAGTCATCTGAAATGTTGGTCTCAATTTTAATTCATCATTGGCTTTAGAAACATAGAACCACATGAGAGTCTCCGCAGCTGCTTAGATCACCGGTCCTGACATCTCCCTATGTTGTTCTCAGAAGTGGCTTCATTCTGTCATTCAGGCAAGAAATTTTGTGCATCTGTATATCACTGGGGGAGTCCAGCGGGTTACACAGTGACGAAGGCTATTACAAAAAAACAAAAGAAAAAAAAACTTAACTACACAAAGAAAGCAAGCTTCAGGAGAGCTGCTGGGATAGTTCGTCAGGCAGGGTAAAGAATGTTGTTAAAAAAAAAAAAAAACAACTAAGCATTTGGGATGACCAGCATTAGGACCACTGGGATTCAACCCCAGAGAAGCTGAGCCAACAGGCAGGGGAAAGTCCATGGTGCCATCAGGCAGCTAGTCATACACCAGCCCAAATCCAGCTTGGTGCCTCCCATGAGGACACTGATGAGGATTAAGGTGATGTGGAGGAACGGATAGAAGTCACAGGCCTCTGACAATGGGACTAGAAAACCTCTCCTACTCCTGTGCATGCTTCTCAGACTCCAGCCTTGTCCATCTCACTCCTGCCCGATCCCCATGTTACCACAATCCCTGCTTCTGCTGTGTTTGGACCTCCTGAATCTTATCTACCATCCACCCTGGCCATGATACTGCCTCAGCCCACGGCCTGACTACTCAGACTGTAATAAATACTGGTGTGCCCCAGCTTACCATTGGTAACTCATTAAGCCAATCACCCATGGCATGGTCAATCCTGACAACCAGTTCCCAGTTAAATTAGTAGAACTCATGCATCTTTGAACTGAAGTTGGGCACCTAAACTGACCAGCCATCTTCTAGGAAGCCTGCTTCCTTCTCATCTTCAACCCTAAGGACCTTGCAAATCTTTTTCAGTTCTAAATAAAGACCGAGTTGAATTCAAATGTTGAAGATACAACTGCAAATCTCAAACTTTATTTCCACACGACACTGGGGAAACAAGGGGGGAAAAGGGCCTTTCCACAAAAAGGTGTTCCATTTGTATATTTAACTTCTTTTCCCCAAACAGAAAATTAACGCTTCTTACTGTTAGTCAAATCTCTTTCGATTCCAGGGTTTCCATCTGCCAGCCAATAAAATACAGCATCTACCATTAAGTGCATATTCTGCTACACTTACTTTGCATCAGTTCCACCTCAATCTGCAAATACTCAGTTTGTGTATCAAAATACCCAACTCACTGACACACTGTGTCACTGTCCTTTTTACACTAGAGTTGTCTCACCTTAATGGTGAACCTTGTCCCATGATAATGAAAGTCAGAGGCCCTCCCCTTTACAACATTTTCTGTGTTCCACAATGAGCCTTTTTCTCCCCCCCCAAAAAAAAATAGTGCATGGCAGGAAAAAAAAACCATCATTTGTTATATATATCTGTACTTCCCATTTCTATAGCTCCTGGTTCCAAAATTGAACAAAACACATTCCTTCCATAAACAAGATGTAACAGACCAAAAAAAAAAATAATAATAATAAATCACCCAGTTACTCCCATATTAAATTCAATATTTTCTAGAATGTCAGAAAGTCTGGAATTGAAGGACTAAAGAATCCAGCACTTCCCTGGTATTTTATTCTGATGGCTAATTATGCTCACTGTTTCAATAAAGGTGATACTTTGCTTCTACAGTGAAAAAAAGTCTGGTTTTAACTTCCTATAACTGTTTCTTATTATGCTTTTCTTTTCCAGGTTAAAATCCATTTCTACATAAATTTCTCCTTGGCAAGGCATTTATCCATTATAGTCAAGTCACCTCTGAATATATCTGATAAGTAGAAGAAACTTTGTAAGCATTTTAACTAAGAAAAAAAAAAAACAGGAATTGAAGAGGAAGATGTGGAATATTTTCTTCTTCCATTTCTTCAATGGATTAAATCTTTCCCCTCCCCCCATCTTCTTCACTCAGCGGCCAGTTACCATATGTATGAGCTAAAAGGTCTCCAGTTTATGCCACCAATGGTTTATTGCAACATTGGGAAGAAACACATGTGGATTAAGCCAATCAGTCCCACCTGAGAAAATAATTTTGTAAGACTGTACCACTGTCTCCAGGACCAAGATTTACCACAGTTAAAGAGCCGGTGTCAAAGGATGGTCATCCTCGCTATAAAGAAGCAGCAACTGGCAGACAGCATACTACAGGATTTCTTCATATTATTGATATTACTTGTCAAGGGACAATCAAATTTTGTATGGTCATGTACCACTGTGTAATATGGCGTGGGTCTCACAATGGTAAATGCCCTATCAAAAACCTAGATACTATTAGAAGAAGCACAAAGAATTTGAGCCTGGAAAGTTCTCCGAGTCATTTCCATTACACTGAAAATTGACTGCGAGTGAGGGGAAAAAAAAAAACCCCACTGACACATGCTATCGATAAAGGATTGCACTTTTTCTGTAATAATCACCCTAGACTGAGATTTTCAGAGGAACAACTAAGAATTAGCTAAATCCTATTGATTTAGGGATAATAGTCATCTGTCCATCCACCCATTCATAGAATCAGAGAAAATTAGGGTTGGAAGGGACCTCAAGGAGGTCATCTAGTCCAGCATTTCTCAACCTGTGGGTCCTGACCCAAAAGTGGGTCACAAGAATATATGAAAGGGTTGTGAACAAACTTTAAAAAAAAGTGGATCAAACTTGAAAAATGTATACACACTTTTCTATCCATCACTCCTTCCATTTCTCGTATGCCACATTTATCTGTCTCTCTCTCCAATTAGCGGTCTGTCAATTTACAGCCACCAACCACCCAGTTCTCTATCCATCTAAACACTCCAACTGGCCACCCATGTCCATCCCATCCCATACATACACACACACCAATATTCCCACACACCCCATCTATCTAAATATGCCACTGAAGCAATTTTAGCCTTGGTATAATCAAACAAAACACATTTGATGAACTCAAGGGTAGCAAAAATGTCACTGTAGAACGCTGATAACTCTCTCAACCTCAGCAGGGTTTGGGCACCCAACTCCCAGAGGTTCCTTTGAAAGATTTAACTATAGCAGAGATAATTTGGACAACCTACCTGTAAGCTTTGATTTTTTCACAACCTTAAATAGCCAACCCTGAAGCCCCAATGTTCTAGTGCTCCTTTTTTCTTTTCTTTTTTAATTTTCTTCCATACTTCTCATTGGAATTTGCACTGTGGTATCCTCTCAAGCTGAAATTCATTTTAGAAGAATAAATCTAAGATGATAAAATGTTGTATGATGCCTTTTGGAAGAAATTCTCTGTATAGTCTGTGAATTATATTAATTTGTTACCTGCTAGTGGGTTCTTCCTCCCTTCTGGAAGAGCCAGTGCTGCCCACTGAGGAGACAGATGGCTAGGCCAGAAGGACCTTTACTGTGTTAGCCCAGGAGATCTTCCATTTTAACATTATTTCCACAATAGACTGAGTCATGGGTCCTGGATTATAAGCTATTCTTACGTAGGGCCTTGGGTGAAACAGATAGGCAGAGAGTAGTGAGAGCTCTTTACATTTTGAACTCCCTGCTCAAATAGAGTCCCCACAGCCTAGCTGAGATAATAGGCTTCACTGATCTCCCCTGTCCCTGGAGATCTTTGGGTGTCCTGGATAGCTGTCATGCCAAGCTGAGCCTCATGGGGAGAGACCTGGGTTCACGACATGCCTCATTCTTCCTGTTCCTAGATCTCTTTTTCCAAATCCTACTGTCCACTCAGGGAAACAAAGCTTAAAGAGACCTTCTTAGTGACCTATACTATAACAAACTGCTCTGTCATGTACACTTGAATTGGATAGAGCAGCCCACAAGGAAGGATTGGTGAGAGTGATATGCATGCATCCAGTTTTTAAGACCAGAAGAGAGCGCCTCAATTCTCAAAATCACCATCTCTGTCAATGCTTCCAGGCATAAATACCCTCTGCAGCTATGCGCTGCGGCAGCTACAGACATCACTGTCTTATCATACTGGATGGAAGGGTAAATGGTATCTTGGCAAAATTAATCCCTTGTCAAACATCCACACGGATGCACAAAATGCAAAGAACTAAGGTATGATAGCTTTTCAGATATTTTTTTCCAGACCATAATAATTCCCTTGGCTACATCAAAAGAGGAAAGACCAGATAGAAAGAGATAATAGGTTTTTAGGTGACTAAATAACCTCTTAAGTGGAATTAGGCACTTAAGTGCCTCCGTGGGTCTGGTCCTAGGTGATTATGCAGCACTAACGGGTGGATAAATCAAGCAGGTTCTGTGTCCTGGGTACAGCACTGGCAGGGGCAACAGAGCCTGCTGGCTTGAGGGCATCAGCTACCATTCTTGTACACCATCAGTGTCAGCACCCAGGGCTGGTGCCCTTGGTTATCCATTCCTAGATATACTACTGATGGGAGGCTGCATACACAACTCCCCAAATGACCAGGTTATTGCTAATTCAACACCATATTACATTAATTAACATTTACACTGTAGGCAGGGGTTTGACTGGGCTATACACAAGCTTACAGTCAATCTACTAAACTGAGGGACCAACAGCAGTAAAAGACACAACAGCAAAGAATACAGCACATGGGTTCAAGACCACCCACAACCCTAGGCTGGGCTAGCCCGTGGCACTCATCTTCATTTGGATTGCTGCCAAGATTATTGGTTACTCACCTCTTCTGGAAGCCTTTCTAAAACTTGTTCTAGGAGCGAGATATAGACCTCTCCTCTGCTAGGCTTTCACATGGAAAAAAAATCTTAGTCATACTTTGTTTACATGGGAAGAAAGACATGGGGTGGGATGCGATCACTAGGTCACTGCATCTAGACCCACATCCCCTCAGACAACCATGTTTGTGGATACTTTTAAACATGAACATACATCCTGGCCCCTCCTACTTACCAGTCACAATAGCACCCATGTAACACTAACAAGCAAACAAAACATGACTACAGGAAGATAGGCAATGACATCAAGGAACACTACAGTGCCAGAGTGTTTGTAGAGTACGATAGCCCAGATGAACCTAAGATGATACCTCATGTCTAATGAAAATACAAGTCATTCTGTCTATAGGAGCAGTAAGTCATTCCAAGTGATCTTCATGAGGACAGTGCAAAGTATTGGGATCTCTCCATGGTGCTGATTTGGAGTCACTGCATAAAGAGCCTCCCAATCTTCAATGTAATTATCATCACAACATCCCCCAGGGGTACAACACCACTATTCCTAGTTTACAGATGGCAAATGAAGCACAGAGATATAAAGGGCTGGAGACAAAGTCACTCGGATGCCTAAATTGTGTCTGAGTTTCTATTTTAAATTAATGAGATCTAGGAGGTACTCACCTACCACCCTTGCAGGTTTGTCCATGACTTGCTCCAGATTACACATGGAGTCTGTGGAAGATTAGGAGAGTAGATTTGCATCTCTCAAGTCTGAGGATTGCACCCATCTGTTTTACTTCTGAAAAAGGCAGCTGATTGGTGGAACGCTATCAAAACCTGCAAGTGAAGATACTGGTATTGTTCTGTATCACTATGATAACACCCCCCCCAAAAAAAAAAAAACCCAAAAAACAAAAAAAACCTGTATGTAGGAGAAGCGTTACCAACATAAAATCGTTGCAGCTGGATAGTCCCTTGGAGCCAATCCCAACTGGAAGCGGTACCATCTTCTCCATGCCCACCACAAGGAAAGGGCAGTGACCAGGCTGTTATAGCCATTTTATGGTACAAGCACATTGGATTGCCCTACATACCACACCCCTACAGCACCTGCACCACAATACATGGACACTTCATCCCACCCCACTGAGACAGGGAAATACAAACATCCCTTCTCAGCATGAAAGCCCTAGTGAGCAAAGGGACATGCTCAATGTCATACTAGAAGTCTGTAATAAAAAAAAAAAAAAAAAAAAAAAAAAAAAAAAATCTGGATTTGAACCCAGGTCCCACCAAGCTATCATTCATCCAGATGTGGGAAGCCGAGGTACAGAGGAAATAAGGACCTGATCCAAAGTTCATGGAAATCAAGTAGAACACTTTGACAGAGGCCAGTGGGTTTTGAAAACAGGTGTATGTTACTTACCTAAGACCACACAAAAATTATTCAGAAGAGCCAAAAATGAACCCAGTTCTCCTGAATCCCAGCCTAATTCTTTAAGAAAAACACTATTGGAGGCAAGGAAGCCATTTCAGAAGCTTTTTGCTGCCAGCAATGCTCATCCCATAAATAGATTTTGCATCATTCCTTAACACCATGCTTCTTAAAGTGGGAGAGCTACCATGGCAAAATGTTCTGTAACAAAGATAGGCACCACATTTCCAATGGACCAAAATGAGATCACAGGGAGGTTGTGTAACACAGCATCCCCTGTCATGAGATGGACAAAGATTTTGTATTGCTCTGGAGCACTGTGACATGGAGTGGTAGCTACCACAGCGATACATCCCCTGACAAAAACCCCCAAGACTGCACTAGCAAGGTTGCAAAATGAATTACCCAATAGAAAACACTGCATATTAAAAAGCTTCCCTATTCTTGAACAAAATACCATGACAGTTTCAGAAACAATCATTTAAAAACACAAGCCAAGGCAAATCCAGTCCATAGCAACCAGGAGGTCTGTTCTTCACTCAGATATTCTTCTCTGTAAAACACAGCTCTCAGAATTAATGATGGATTAAAAAACATGGCCCTACCAAAAGCTTGACCAGTGTCTGGAGGTCTCTCTCATATACCATATCATCTTAGCACTGCTTTTCTGGGTTCTGGCTCTCAGGGATGGTGGGTGTCTGGGGGGAAAAAAAAAAAAAATGTGGAACAGAGAACAGGATTGTTCCTCTCTAATCCCCATTTTCTCCCTTTACAAAGGAACTTTCCAAATCCAGCATTTCCCTTCAGGGTCCAGAGTGGTGGACCCTGAAGCCCCAAAAAGACCCATACTCCAAAACTAGTGGCCATACCTGAAACAAATTCTGGTGGTCTCATGGGAAGAGGGCCAAGAATGGTTTGGGAAGAGCTACTTGTAGCTGATTTCACTGATGCATAGACTAGTCCTCACCCTCCTGAAATCCAAAACCATCTTCAGTGACCCTTCCAAGAAAGTTCTCCCTGAAGATGTGCTCCATGACTTCTCCCAACACTGCCAATATGCCAAGAATTAGGTAGAGGCAACTACTCCCTTAAAACTCATAGCAAAGTTCTACCTCCCCCGCCCCCCAGTCAGATCAATAAAATCACACCCCTGGGTCAAGGCAAGACAGTTTTCTCTCACAAATCTCCATACCAGAGAATTAGACCCTTCAAATTTTGAAGTCTTTGCAAGGGGTTCAAATGCTTAGTGTTCACTGAAGACAACACCCATCTCTTTGTAAATGACAGCTATAGGTCTCCCTAGAAGCCTCATTTCCACTTGACTTCTACACCAATTTTCTGTGAGCTTTCAGTTTACTCTCCCTTTCATCATCCACTTTCTGCCACAGTGTGAAACACAGGATACTGGGCAAGATGGACCTATGGTCTGATCTAGTAAATGGCACTTCTTATGTTACATGAGCTTTAGCTTACACTATGTTACATGTAGCTTGAGATGATAGTTTACCATTCATAGACTCAACATTCTTGGTAAAAGTTGTGGCAAAAGGAACCTAAAGAGTCTAGATTAGACTGGTCTAATCTATACCGACCTAGTCTAGGATAGTCGAGTCTGTAATCCATCCTAGACTACACTACACTGTGCTAAAGCAGACTGTAGTACCCCAGACTCTACAACAGGAGATCATTCTAGACTATAACGGATCAGATCAGAAAAGAAAATAAAGTACAGTATGGCAGTCTAGATTATAACAAACTGAAGTTTAATGGAGCAGAATAGACTTTGAAATTATCTTAAAAGTGATTGGAAAGATCCAGACACATTCCGGGCGATGTCAAGAAAATTTAGAAATTTGCTTTTAGGAATTACCTCACAAGTAAAGTAGATATTGCATTAAAACAATGGTTATGGGGAACAGCAAGGGTGAATTGGTTCCTAAATGCCTGACTGTGACAAAGTTTCACAGCCTTCAAGGCAGACACTATGTCTAAGGCCAGTGGACAAACAGCCTATCTTTTGTTATGGGTTTTCAGGGAACACTGTTCAAATTTCCAAGCCTGTGTGTGCATGTGAGGGGGGGGGTTGAAAACAAAGAAACATATTGTCTTGTCAGTATGATGACCACAGGGAAACCAATCAATGGTATTCTGAAATTAAGAGTCAGAGGAGAGAGACAATACAAAAGAAATGATTTCAAAGCAGCAAAAGGTCCCCCAAGCAGGGAAGCTGAGGCCACCATGGACAGAGGGTGCACCACAGTCCATCTCACCCACCCGGGGGGGGGGGGAAGGGGAGGGAGAGGAGAGGGGGGGCCTCAGCCCTCAACCTCCAAAACCGCTGACATTCAAGAAAGAAGCACAGGGTGAAGCTCATGTAGTGGGTCAGACGTACCTTTCCTCTTTGAACCCTGGAACTGGTAGATATATAGAATCAGGGGGGTTATTTTGTTTGCCTTGCCTGCATCACTCCTATTTGTTATCACTGTTTAAATCGATAACATTTTCCTATTCTTGAATGGAAGAACTCATGGTCAGTCTGAGGGTTTCAGTCTACCTGGAATAAGGTATCTGGGTCACAGCACCCAGTGTTGGCACTGAATTTATGACAACATTTCCTGAGGGTGAATTTGGACACAATGAAGTTTGTACAGAAGCTTCTCATAGTGTAGCTATGGGATCTATGCACCCTATATCAAAAACCTAATACACCATTGGAAGCTATCAGCCTAAAAACACTTAGATTCCTTCAAAGAAAACTGTAGCCATTATATATCTATTTATAGACATAGGCATTGATAAATGTGCATTTGCCTCTGTGGGTATATCAGCGTCTATAGATATATCTATATAGGAGAGAGAAAGATGATTATTTTATATGTACAAATTGCATGCAATGTCTTTTAGGTAATGTTTCTTATAAAATACCCATGTGAAAAAAATAAATTCTAAGAAAATATTCATTTTTATCATGATAAGAGGCATCTACTGTCTTCAGGACAGAAGTCAACAGGATTTGGACTAGGTTTGCCCAAGGTAATAATATAGGTGGAACTGCTGCAGTAATAAACTCCATAACAAACGCCTACGTGTCATGACCTTTCTGCTTGGAGAATCCTAGTCTCGGCTCCATTCTCTTTAGTTTTCCTCATTTCCCTTTTTCCCCTTACAGAGAGCTCCGCTTTTAAGCTACTAAGGATGTTTTGACATATCATCCTCTTCTCCAAAGTGAAGAGAGGGTCTCATAGACAGGGCATTAGGTTGCAATACCAGAGACCTGAATTCATTTCTCTACTTGCAAACGAACACCACAGGCAGTCTTGAGCAAGTCAATAAAGTAACAGAGTTTTAAAATGAGGCAAGGGGCCATGCCTGAGAGTTAGGCACTTAATGCATTTACAAGTCTGATCCTACATATTTTAGTTACTGAGTCTAAGAGGAGTTCAAAGTTGAAACAGATATGCAAAAGAACCTTTCCGAATGGAAACTCAGCAGCTGCCTGCACTTTACCCATACTTCAGGGCTGCATGGAGGACTTATCAAACTGCTGTTGACAAGTCCTTGGCTTCACACAGACCAGGAAAATATTGCATGGCCCTATGTCATTACTACACACATTACAAGAGTAGCTACAGCAATCTCCCTGCAATAAAATAATGGATATGCCAGCACTAGATGAAAACTGAGATGGACATGCTCATTGCTACCAGAAGACAGTTTCCAGACTACGTAACAATGCAGGACAGAAAATGCAAGTCTGTGACCATCTCTCCTGACAACTAGAGTGAAGGGCACTTCAGATAAATGTGTACCATTCTTTCAGAAGAGCTAGGAATTAACATATCAAGAACTGATGCGCTATATCAAGAGTCCAGTCGTCAGTCTTCAGAACTGGTTTCAGCCACACAACCTTCCTATTTCTTATCCATATTTCGTATAATCCTAACCGATGCTTATATTGTTCATATAAAGTACACAGAAAGTGTAATTTATATTATATGTATACAGAAATGTTTCTATTACAGTACAATTGGATGCAAAATGTAAAATTATTGCCTCTTGTCTATTGAAGAAACATAACACACTCACACATACACACAATCACACCCCATATCCCTAGTTACAGAAAGGCCTATAATTTCCATGAGTTTAGAAGGAACACAAGAGATTCAGGCTCCATAATACATACAGTGAGTAATTTGATTTTTCTGAGTGATAAGATCTTCAAAAGTGAAGAAAACAAAAAATTTCAGCATTCTTCTTATCAGGGTAAGAAATCAAGCATATTTTGAATGGCCCCGTGTCACTGTGCCAGATACGAGTATAGCTCCCACAGTGATCCACTCCCTATCAAAAACCTGGAGGATAGCCAGAGAGGAGATCATTTCCAACGCAGAGTCCATACGACAAGATGTCCAATCTGCTTAAGGTTTTGAGACAGAAAAGTGATACTGCTGCTGAACATCTCTTCTGATACACCGGAGGGTGTCAGAAGACTACATTTGGTATGAGTGTGAACCACTGTGATACTGGGTAGCTGGATTATCACCATGATAAACACCATAGCAAAAACCAATGCACTGGGCAAGAAGCAAGATGTTCAAAAAAGCCTCCTGACGGCTTCTCTATCACACAAAATGCTAATTGCTTTTAATAGATTTACTGCTAAAGGAAAAAACAAGATCTCCTAAATTAGTGTTATGAAAGCAAATGCGAGTAGGTCCCAACAAAACAGAGAAATTTAGGAAGACAAAGTCCAAACATGGACCAATACATCCAATACATAAGGAACAATAATGAAAACCCAGCCCTTAGAGAGCTATTTCATGTGCTGATCTGAAAGTGCTGCTTACATCTTCAATCCATTTATTTCCTATAACACATTAAGTGTTACAACAGTGCCTGAATGAACATGGACATTTTCAAATAGGATCCTCATCTTCAGAAAAGATACCCAAAACCTGGAAGCCCTCACAACCAGAGAACGAAGCTATAGGCCTAGAGACCTGGGTGTAATGCTTCTACACAAACACTCCAAACTATTTCTGGAAGACACTAGAAATTCGGTTTTTATTTCCCCCCAACCCATTTATCCATCTAGTTTCATAACGCATCATCTTGTCCTTTCAACTAAGGCACAAAAAGACAGCAAAGAGGAAAAAAGGACTCGCCTACCTTTTGCATTAAAACTTCTTCAGGGACTGCCACAGGGTGGAAGAAAATATTATCTACGGACATTTGTGTGCCTCGCACGTAAAACAGAACTTAGCCCCGAGTGTCAGAAGTTTAGCAGTGTTCAGATTTGATTGAAAACTGTGAGATATGGGGACATAAAAAAAAAAAGTATCTAGCCCTGCACCTCTCAGCTCCTGACCCATGGAAATGATCTTGAAATGTAGTAGAAGCTAAACAAAACCCTTTCTCCATGGAAATATAGCAACATATTTCCCGCTTGTTGAGGAAAAATTGCTAGGACTGCATGGAGGAATTGTCTCAACACGCAGCTAACATAAGTTTCAAACAAGTGAAGTAGATTTTGTACAGCTGCATATCACAGTGCATCTACAGTAGTGGCACCTACCACCGTGATTTATTCCCTAACAAGAACCTGGAAGTGTTAGCAGTGGATCAAAGTCAGGTGCTGGACCTGGTTTCCACCAACAGGGCCAACAGATAGGATTTGAGGTTACCCAAGGACTCTGGATAGAAAACAGTTTGGCCTCTGACCATCAGGCTGCCCATGCACCCGCAGCAAAGAACGTCTGCTATGTGTGGGAATCACCGTGTTATCAAGTAGCTGGGGAAAACGGTGACACCTGCCATGGCATCGTGACAAATACTATTTCAAGGACTGATGCAATATACAGGATCCAGACCAGAAAAGACTGCTTATGGGAGAATTTGGTGCAATTGTTGCATCTAATTTATTCAAAATCATTTGCTGCTAAAATTAAAAAAAGGAGTTTTCTACATGAACAGTGAGGAAGTAAGCACAATATCAGGAACCCAGAGAATGGAGAAATTTAAGAAGGTAAAACCTGGACAGAGACCTTCCAATAAGCCACAAGGAAGACCTTCAAAACTTGGCTTTTATTTAGACATTTCCTCCGCTAAACTGAAGAAGAACCCCACAGTTTTGAATGCATTTATTCCCACAAGATGTTGAAACAAACAGGCTAGTGAAGAGACATAATCAAATTAGCTAGGACTTGTTTCTCAATCTACTGAGATGTTTTAGTAAATGTACAAGGTACATGACAGATGGCAGGCACATAAAGAACTTGATATAACTAGCTCATAACTTCCTAAAACAGAAAATACCCTTGTTAAAAATTATCAATAGCTCTTTTACTCTCTTGGTTATTTGGGACATGGATTGCCCTCCTGATCTTTTTATATGAGAAACATTCCAGTAGAGAGTTTGACAGGGAGGTGTTTCACTATGAAATATTTGGGTATTAGACAATGACAACAATGACTTTGATATAGTGGAGACCACAGCGAGGCCCCATCAAAAACCCAACTGCAACTGTACATAGACACCCGATTGGGAAACACCGATCAACCCCGCTCCACTCACAGCTCAGGAAAGCATGTCATCATTTTCATAAAAGAGTCTCATCATTGCCCTAGTGCCCATTCTCGGAGGAGGTCAGAGTCTCAGCGTGCAGGAGATTACAAATTACCAACAGGAGATGAGAAGGAGATGAAAGTAAGAAAAATATGAGGGAGGAATAAAGAGACTTCCACATGGTTATGTTCCCCAGCCAGTGGCAGAGCAGGACTTGAGGGGAACCCCCAAAGCGTGGCAGCTGCATCCACCAAATACAAAAAAAAAAAATATACCAGGGTCCCATCTGTGCCCCAATGAGTGGTGGCACCAGAATATGATCAAGGGGCAGATGATGAATCTGGATATGGCTTCAGATTCTGGCTGCATTTGACTGGATTGACCCCAGAACAGAGTGAGGTGGAAGGAAATCCTCCAAGTGCATCCTAAACCAACGCACTGGATTCTGTGCAAATATTAAAGTGCCCTACTTCCTAAAGACACCCGGTTCTTTTATTTATTTTTTTTTTAGCAATGGAGGTCAGCGGCACTTGGCCTCTGGCTGCATCACCATATGATGGGACTAGAAACTTTTACCACAGTAACTCTGGTACAAAAACCTACATGAAGAAGGGCACATCTACACAGAGAATCCTAGTTGATTGGATTCTCTTCCTTGTTTTGGAGAATCCTTCTCCTGAGCCAATATAGACAGCTGGAATTCATAGATTCATAGATGTTAGGGTCGGAAGGGACCTCAAGAGATCACCTCAATTGAAGGCAATTCTGACAGACTCTTCCTGAAAGAAGGGAGGCTCCCATGACCCAGGCTCAAGGTTTCAAGCTGCAAAAACTGAATTAACTCCCCCTCTACAGGCACCCAGAGACATTTTTAGAAAGCACTAGAGGCAGATGTTTGCAATGTACAGCCCATGGATTAGATGCAGCGCACAGAGCCACAGGCTGCAAAGCCATGGGAGGCTTTGGTGGCATGACAGGGAGTGGTTTTGCCCACAATGCAGCTGCCAGCTGCTGGGCTTCACCAGCACTGGTACTGCTTTGCCCTGCGCCACCAGCTGTAGCATGGGCACAGCTCCCAACCACCTGCCTCTGACACGGACAAAATTTCCCATCCACCGACATGCTACCAAAGCCTGTCCTGCCCGCATTGAACCAGAGCTGGGTTGTTCCAGCTCAGAAAGCTTGTCAACTACTGAACTAAAGGGACAGAGGTTTCATGTGTTGAGGCTGGAGAACTACGTATCTAAACTCCTGTACTTGGCTCTGCATCTCAACTCCCAAGCTCCAGAAAGACCTTGGAATTGCAACAGAAGTGAATCACAACCTTTATCCATGGAAACGTAGCCATGGGTTTCCTGCCTGTTGGGGAAGAATGAGAGCAACACGGAAGGAGTCCCTCAATACACAGCCGAGAAGGATTATCGTGTTCACACCAGAGGTAGATTTTGCACGATCATGTCTCACAGCGTAAGTACCACAGCTATTCCTCCCCATGAAAAAAACCTTAATGGATGAGCATTGGATGGAGGGCAGAGACTGGGCACCATTTCTACCATCAAACACTACAGGCTAACATTTTCAGAGCTGCCCAAGTACTCCAGACAGAAAACATCCCTGCCTGTGACCACCTCTGAGCCCCACAGACCACCAGGAAAGAAAACCCCATATAAAAATGACAAAAACTAATGCATAGGACCAGATATCCAAGCAAAATATAGCTAACCTTTGGAGACCGCTCACTCACACAAAACACTCCATCTTCTTATGTAGGTTAATTATAAATTATTATATTAGTCATTCATTATATCTCATTTTACAAGGGTGTTTCAAAAACGACAAGTGGAAAACTACAAAGCAGTGGGAAATACTGATGATGGTATTGTCAAATGCACCCATCATTCATAGATAAGTGGTGTGATCCAGTAAATAAGCAGTGCACATAAAGTGTTTTTATTTCAAAATTGCCATTATTTTCTGAAACAATCACACACTGATGAGCTACATATTAATATTACAAAAGCTACATTGTAAATAGCATAGATGTAAATATATAGATATATATCCATGTCTATGTAGATCGATCGCTATAATTTTTTGAAGGAACATAACGAACTTTTGCTCTGTGCTATAGATGAACCGACTTGTTTATCTTTTACAAGCTGTACAATTTTCCAGATGACAGAAACATGCTTCTTATTAGAATGAGTGCTTACATATAGAAGGAGGTGGATTTTGTACAGTCCAGTGTCACGGTGTAGATACAGGATATAACTACCACAGTGATCTACCTCATAACAAATACCTGGAGAGATTAGCACTGGATAAAGGCAGGGGCAGAACTTTCCACCATGAGGATCAGCGAAGTTTTGCAATCATGTTGGAAGTACTGCGCCCCAGATTCCACTCCACCCATCAGGCATCTAAGGAGACTTTAGCACCCAAGCTTGAATCTATCCCACCTTGTTTATGCCTTTGAAAATCCACGTCGGTTTTAATGCACCACTGTCTACCCCTTAAAATTGAACCATTGAAAGCAATAAGAAGGAGGACAGCAAACCCACCTTGTGTGTGAACAGTTCCTCAGGGATTCTGTCAGGGCGGAACAATCACATTTAGGCACCTAAATCCATTTACACACCTATATGGATATAGGTGTATATGGATATGGTATATGGATCTGGCCTCTGGCATTATCCAAATACTAGCTCTGTTTTTTTAAGGCATCTACATATGGAGAAAGTAGTATGGTTACCTCTGAGCTGATGCCATTTTCCTTTTACTGTTAATTAGTCCACTTTGCTTATCCCTTCTTCATGCTTTGTCCCAATTTTAGGGGATTGTTTCATTTGATTAATAATTAATTGCTCAATATCTGGAGGTTCTCATTGCCTTTTCTCCAAAAGGCAACCCAGTGAGTGTGACTATGACATAAGAAGCCCACATTTTCAAGACACCTTTTCTCAAATCTAGGTGCACCAATATAGCTTTGGAGCAGAGAACCCCAGAGACCCGTACATTGGCTTTGCTACACATTACTGTTCTGTTGTATATCAGACTCTAGATCTAGATGCCTTGTGGAAAGTGTTTGGGATGGATGGGGGAGAACATCACACTAGTCACACCATGCAATCCAAACTCCAAAGCATAGTAACTGTGTCTCAGGGATTCATTCTAAAATGTGTCTCCTTGCAGTTCAGTTACTAGAGCACTGCTAACCCAATTATGCATCGCTGAACTAAAACCAGTGAGAATTGTCCCTGAGACCTGCCCCTCAAAGTGCCTCACATGATTTAATTGCCAAAACAAGTACAGACACAAAGAAGTTTAAAAGCAAATATTGTTTGGGCCACTGTCACCAGGGAAGACACCAGAGAAGGGCAGGCCGATTTCAAACAAATATCTCCCGCTGGTTCCTAAGAAAACCCATTCCTGGAGCACCTAACATTTCAACCCAACAAAGACTTAAAATGGGACCTTTGAACTTCAAACGGTTGAGATTTGATTTTTAACACTGTTATTGAGGAATAATGAGACAAGGGAGAGTATGAGACTTCCAGCCATTACAGCTATATTTTCATGCAACTAAATCCATCCAGGAACTTAAAAAAAAAAAAAAATGAGGAGGAGAAAGTTAGCAAGGAAAAAGGGAATAATGAAAGAAAACCTATCAACCATAAAAACAGGACTTTTCAAAAAGTTCTTCAGGAAGCGAAGTACTAATACATCATTGGAAGCTATCAGCCTAAAAACACTTGGATTCCTTCAAAGAAAACTGTAGCCATTATATATCTATTTATAGACTTAGGCATTGATAAATGTGCATTTGCCTCTGTGGGTCTATCAGGGTCTCTATAGATATATCTATATAGGAGAGAGAGAGATGATTATTTTATATGTACAAATTGTATGCAATGTATTTTAGGTAATGTTTCTTATAAAATACCCATGTAAAAAAAATATTCTAAGAAAATATTCATTTTTATCACAATAAAAGACATCTACTGTCTTCATGACAGAAGTCAACAGGATTTGGACTAGGTTTGCCCAAGGTAATAATATAGGTGGAACTGCTGCAGTAATAAACTCCATAACAAAAGCCTACGTGTCATGACCTTTCTGCTTGGAGAATCCTAGTCTTGGCTCCATTCTCTTTAGTTTTCCTCATTTCCCTTTTTCCCCTTAAAGAGAGCTCCGCTTTTAAGCTACTAAGGATGTTTTTACATATCATCCTCTTCTCCAAAGTGAAGAGAGGGTCTCATAGACAGGGCATTAGGTTGCAATACCAGAGACCTGAATTCATTTCTCTACTTGCAAACGAACACCACAGGCAGTCTTGAGCAAGTCAATAAAGTAACAGAGTTTTAAAATGGGGTAAGGGTCCATGCCTGAGAGTTAGGCACTTAATGCATTTACAAGTCAGTAACTAAACTATGTAGGATCAGAGTCTAAGAGGAGTTCAAAGTTGAAACAGGTATGCAAAAGAACCTTTCCAAATGGAAACTCAGCAGTTCCCTGCACTTTACCCATACTTCAGGGCTGCGTGGAAGACTTCTCAACCTGCTGTTGACCAGTCCTTGGCTTCACACAGACCAGGAAAATGTTGCATGGTGCTATGTCACTACCACACATTTCAAGAGGAGCTACAGCAATCTCCCTGCAATAAAATAATGGATATGCCAGCACTAGATGAAAACTGAGATGGACATGCTCATTGCTACTAGAAGACAAAATTTCAAGACTATATAACAAAGCAGAACAGAAAATGCCAGTCTGTGACCATCTCTAACCATCTCTCCTTACAACTAGAGTGTAGGGCACTTCGGATAAATGTGTACCATTCTTCCAGAACAGCTAGGAATCAACATATCAAGAACTGATGCGCTATATCAAGAATCCAGTCATCAGTCTTCAGAACTGGTTTCAGCCACACGACCTTCCGATTTCTTATCCATATTTCATATAATCCTAACCGATGCTTATATTGTTCATATAAAGTAACATAGAAAGTGTAATTTATATTATACATATACAGAAATGTTTCTATTACAGTACAATTGGATGCAAAATGTAAAATTACTGCCTCTTGTCTATTGAAGAGACATAACACACTCACACATACACACAACCACACCCCATATCCCTAGTTACAGAAAGGCCTATAATTTCCATGAGTTTAGAAGGAGGACAAGAGATTCAGGCTCCATAATACATACAGTGAATAGTTTGATTTTTTTGAGTGATAAGAATTTCAAGAGTGAAGAAAACAAAAAATTTCAACATGCTTCTTATCAGGGTAAGAAATCAAGTAGATTTTGAATGGCCCTGTGTCACTGTGCTGCGTACGGGTATAACTACCACAGTGATCCACTCCCTATCAAAAACCTGGAGAATAGCCAGAGAGGAGATCGTTTCCAGCGCAGAGTCCATACGACAAGATGTCCAATCTGCTTAAGGTTTTGAAACAGAAAAGCGATACTGCTGCTGAACATCTCTTCTGATACACCGGAGGGTGTCAGAAGACTACATTTGGTATGAGTGTGAACCACTGTGATGCTGGGTGGCTGGACTATCACCATGATAAACACCATAGCAAAAACCAATGCACTGGGCAAGAAGCAAGATGTTCAAAAAAGCCTCCTGACGGCTTCTCTATCACACAAAATGCTAATTGCTTTTAATAGACTTACTGCTAAAGGAAAAAACAAGGTCTCCTAAATTAGTGTTATGAAAGCAAATGCGAGTAGGTCCCAACAAAACAGAGAAATTTAGGAAGACAAAGTCCAAACACAAACGCCCACCAAAAATACATAAGGAACAATAATCGAAACCCAGCCCTTAGAGAGCTATTTCATGTGCTGATCTGAAAGTGCTGCTTACATCTTCAATCCATTTATTTCCTATAACACATTAAGTGTTACAACAGTGCCTGAATGAACATGGACATTTTCAAATAGGATCCTCATCTTCAGAAAAGATACCCAAAACCTGGAAGCCCTCACAACCAGAGAACGAAGCTATAGGCCTAGAGACCTGGGTGTAATGCTTCTACACAAACACTCCAAACTATTTCTGGAAGACACTAGAAATTCGGTTTGTATTCCCCCAACCCATTTATTCATCTAGTTTCATAACGCACCATCTTGTCCTTTCAACTAAGGCACAAAAAGACAGCAAAGAGGAAAAAAGGACTCGCCTACATTTTGCATTAAAACTTCTTCAGGGACTGCCACAGGGTGGAAGAAAATATCATCTACGGACATTTGTGTGCCTCACATGTGAAGCAAAACTTAGCTCTGAGTGTCAGAAGTTTAGCAGTGTTCAGATTTGATTGAAATTGTGAGATATGGGGACATAAAAAAAAAGAAAAAGTATCTAGCCCTGCACCTCTCAGCTCCTGACCCATGGAAATAACCTTGAAATGTAGTAGAAGCTAAACAAAACCCTTGCACCATGGAAATATAGCAACACATTTCCCGCTTGTTGAGGAAAAATTGCTAGGACTGCATGGAGGAATTGTCTCAACATGCAGCTAAAATAAAAGTTTCAAACAAGTGAAGTAGATTTTGTACAGCTGCATATCGCAGTGCATGTATAGTAGCAGCAGCTACCACCGTGATTTATTCCCTAACAAGAACCTGGAAGTGTTAGCTGTGGATCAAAGTCAGGTGCTGGACTTGTTTTCCATCAACCGGGCCAACAGACAGGATTTGAGGTTACCCAAGGACTCTGGATAGAAAACAGTTTGGCCTCTGACCATCAGGCTGCCCATGCACCCGCAGCAAAGAACGTCTGCTATGCGTGGGAATCACTGTGTTATCAAGTAGCTGGGGAAAACGGTGACATCTGCCATGGCATCATGACAAGCACTATTTCAAGGACTGATACAATATACAGGATTTAGACCAGAAGACACTGCTTATGGGAGAATTTGGTGCAATTGTTGCATCTAATTTATTCAAAATCATTTGATGTTAAAAAGCTAAAAAAAAAAAAAGTTTTCTACATGAACAGTGAGGAAGTAAGCACAATATCAAGAACCCAGAGAATATAGAAATTTAAGAAGGTAAAACCTGGACAGAGACTTTCCAATAAGCCACAAGGAAGACCTTCAAAACTTGGCTTTTATTTAGACATTTCCTCCGCTAAACTGAAGAAGAACCCCACAGTTTTGAATGCATTTATTCCCACAAGATGTTGAAACAAACAGGCTAGTGAAGAGACATAATCAAATTAGCTAGGACTTGTTTCTCAATCTACTGAGATGTATCAGTAAATGTACAAGGTACATGACAGATGGCAGGCACATAAAGAACTTGATATAACTAGCTCATAACTTCCTAAAACAGAAAATACCCTTGTTAAAAATTATCAATAGCTCTTTTACTCTCTTGGTTATTTGGGACATGGATTGCCCTCCTGATCTTTTTATATAAAGGAACATTCCAGTAGAGAGTTTGACAGGGAGGTGTTTCACTATGAAATATTTGGGTATTAGACAATGACTTTGGTCTCCACTATATCACAGTGACGCCCCATCAAAAACCCAACTGCAACTGTACATAGACACCCAATTGGGCAAAACTGATCAACCCCGCTCCACTCAGAGCTCAGGAAAGCATGTCATCATTTTCATAAAAGAGTCTCATCATTGCCCTAGTGCCTATTCTCACAGAGGAGGTCAGAGTCTCAGCATGTAGGAGATTACAAATTACCAACAGGAGATGAGAAGGAGATGAAAGTAAGAGAAATATGAGAGAGAAATAAAGAGACTTCTACTTGGTTACATTCCCCAGCCAGTGGCAGAGCAGGACTCGAGAGGAATCCCCAAAATTGTGGCAGCTGCATCCACCAAATACAAAAAAAAAAAAAATATACCAGGGTCCCATCTGTGCCCCAATGAGTGGTGGCACCAGAATATGATCAAGGGGCAGATGATGAATCTGGATATGGCTTCAGATTCTGGCTGCATTTGACTGGATTGACCCCAGAACAGAGTGAGGTGGAAGGAAATCCTCCAAGTGCATCCTAAACCAACGCACTGGATTCTGTGCAAATATTAAAGTGCCCTACCTTCAGACCACCAGAAAAGAAAACCCTGAAAAAAAGTGACAAAAACTAATGCATAGGACCAGATATCCAGGCAAAAAATAGCTAACGTTTGGAGACTGCTCACTTGCACAAAACTCCATCTTCTTATCTATATTAATTATAAATCATTATATGTCTTTTTACAAGGACGTTTCAAAAACGACAAGTGGGAACTACACAGCAGTGGGAAACACTGATGATGGTATTGTCAAATGCACCCATCATTCATAGATAAGTGGTGTGATCCAGTAAATAAGCAGTGCACATAAAATGTTTTTATTTCAAAATTGCCATTATAGTCTGAAACAATTGCACACTGATGAGCTACATATTAACATTACAAAAGCTACATTATAGATAGCATAGATGTAAATATATAGATATATATCCATGTCTATGTAGATAGATCGCTATAATTTTCTGAAGGAACATAAGGAACTTTTGCTCGGTGCTATATATGAACCTACTTGTTTAACTTTTACAAGCTGTACAGATTTCCAGATGACAGAGAACAGAAACATGCTTCTAATGAGAATGAGTGCTTACATATAGAAGGAGGTGGATTTTGTACAGTCCAGTGTCACGGTGCATATGCAGGATATAGCTACCACAGTGATCTACCGCATAACAAATACCTGGAGAGATTAGCACAGGATAAAGGCAGGGGCAGAACTTTCCACCATGAGGATCAGTGAAGTTTTGCAACCTACCGAGAGGACATGGGGCAGAAAATGATACAGCCTGAAAATAACCATCTATCTATCTGAGCCTCCAGTTTACAGGGTCTACAAAACACCTGAAGTGACAATATGGACACGCATCCATTTGGAACCATTTAAAAAAAGACAAAAATGTTTCTAAGACGCTAGCAGCTGTTACGTTCCAATGTTACAGGTAGATAAACCAGCAATTATACAAAGATAGCAAAACTGCTCAAACTTTAACAGTAGTTGAATCAGTTTTGCTACATTAATCACGACATTTTCTGTGGTCCTAGGAGCAACAGAGGAAATTTAGCTTGGAGATTAAGAAGGACTTGGACTAGGATAGCAGCCCAGCATTGAAACCAGCTACCTAGAGAAGGAGAATCTCTATCCCTGGACTCCACAGTGAAAAATGCCCTCTCCAAAAGCCACAAAATCAACACATTCCTCTACAATAATATAATTTCCAAGAAAATATTAAAGCTCCCCATTATTTTAAGACATTTAGATCTATTTTTGCACGGGGGAAGAGGGGAATCAACAACGTTTAGTGCAAGTTTGTTTCATAATGCTATATCAGTGCTGGGATTTACCGAAGCAAATCTCGCAGATGATTTCTCCCCAGATGGAGCACTTTGCATTCTCCCCAGATTACTCCCCACCGAGTCCAAGCTTCCCCAAGCCCACCGAGGCTTCCAGTGCCCCATGCACCATCCCCACCATCTTCTTTGGCCATCAGCACACCCAGCCACCCTCCTTTTGCCTCCCCACGCTGCTCCAGCAGTAAGCCAACCCATTCCTTGGTGGTTCTGGCAGAAGGAAGGCAGCAGGCACAATGCACAGGGTGCTGGAAGCCCTGACGGGCTTCGGGAAGAGTTGGAGGCAGCACCTGGCTGGATCCAAGCTGGGGCAGTACCCAGCCTGGTAGCAGCCTTCCTGGGGGGTGCTGCCACTGTGGAGGGAGGGACTGGGGCCCTTGAAGCTCAGGGGCTGCTCAGCCATCTGGCAGATCACCCCCTGGCCACAGGCAGACTCCAGCAAAAAGGATCAGGCATCTCACTGCTTCTGCCTGCTAAAAGCAGAAGCAGCAATGGACACAATACTTTTTCTTGGGTTTTTTTTCCCCCCAAGTGGAGCCTGCCCACCTCTCCTGCAACCTGAGGGTGAGCTGACAGTTGCATCAGTGCAATTTGCAAAAGTTGTAAACTAAACTACGTCCAGATGCACTTTAGTTTGTAATGATGCAAAGGTCATTTAAAATACCCCCAAAAAAAGTCTTGCATGTGTACACTGTGATGTCACTAAGCCATACAAAGCAACGTTTTCCTTATATGTACATGTTAATGGTGCCTCATGTGCAAGCGCCCTATGACACTGCACACAAGCCACAATTCATAGAATTTGAATGGTAGTAGTGAGCCTGGCAGAGCCCGTTCACCATGATAAGACATGACTAAGGGAGGGGAGATCAACAGAATAGGAAAGCTGGCCAAGGCCCTTCTCACACCGCGCTCAGAAGTCAGTCATGTTCTAGAAGTGGCTCGCTGCTGTGCTAGAGGCAGTACAGAGAGGGAGGGAGGGTGGGATGATTACAGATTAATTGAAGGAGACTGGCAAAAGATGGGAGGGAGATGAATGGTAGGGAGAGGTGAAGAACCAAAGCTGAGCGTCACAAACCCCACCACCGGAGGGGGGGGCTCAGCCCTCAACCTCCAAAGCCACTGACATTCAAGAAAGAAGCACGGGGTGAAGCTCATGTAGTGGGTCAGACGTACCTTTCCTCTTTGAACCCTGGAACTGGTAGATATATAGAATCAGGGGGTTATTTTGTTCGCCTTGCCTGCATCACTCCTATTTGTTATCACTGTTTAGATCGATAACATTTTCCTATTCTTGAATGGAAGAACTCATGGTCAGTCTGAGGGTTTGAGTTTACCTGGAATGAGGTATCTGGGTCACAGCACCCAGTGTTGGCACTGAATTTATGACAACATTTCCTGAGGGTGAATTTGGACACAAAGGAGTTTGTACAGAAGCTCCTCATAGTGTAGCTATGGGATCTATGCACCCTATATCAAAACCCTTGGATGATATGAGAATTGACAGGGAAAGCAAACAGGGGTTTTGAGAGGGGGTTATGCCTGGACAACTTGATTCAGCAAGGGCATGAACCCAGGACTACATTTGCAGGTCTTAATGAACAGAATGCAAATAAATAGAGGACAAATGAGAGACTAGAAAAGAGCGGAGTTAAGTACCAGGTTTTCTGACCAACTTTTTCATGTTGGAAGTACTGCGCCCCAGATTCCACTCCACCCATCAGGCATCTAAGGAGACTTTAGCACCCAAGCTTGAATCTATCCCACCTTGTTTACACCTTTGAAAATCCACGTCGGTTTTAATGCAGCACTGTCTACCCCTGAAAATTGAGCCGTTGAAAGCAATAAGAGGGAGGACAACAAACCCACCTTGTGTGTGAACAGTTCCTCAGGGATTCTGTCAGGGTGGAACAATTACATTTAGGCACCTAAATCCATTTGCACACCTAGTATATGGATCTGGCCTCTGGAATTATCCAAATACTAGCTCTGTTTTTTTAAGGCATCTACCTATGGAGAAAGTAGTATGCATACCTCTGAGCTGATGCCATTTTCCTTTTGCTGTTAATTAGTCCACTTCGCTTATCCCTTCTTCATGCTTTGTCCCAATTTTAGGGGATTGTTTCATTTGATTAATAATTAATTGCTCAATATCTGGAGGTTCTCATTGCCTTTTCTCCAAAAGGCAACCCAATGAGTGTGACTATGACATAAGAAGCCCACATTTTCAAGACACCTTTTCTCAAATCTAGGTGCACCAATATAGCTTTGGAGCAGAGAACCCCAGAGACCCGTACATTGGCTTTGCTACACATTACTGTTCTGTTGTATATCAGACTCTAGATCTAGATGCCTTGTGGAAAGTGTTTGGGATGGATGGGGGAGAACATCACACTAGTCACCCCATGCAATCCAAACTCCAAAGCATAGTAACTGTGTCTCAGGGATTCATTCTAAAATGTGTCTCCTTGCAGTTCAGTTACTAGAGCACTGCTAACCCAATTATGCATCGCTGAACTAAAACCAGTGAGAATTGTCCCTGAGACCTGCCCCTCAAAGTGCCTCACGTGATTTAATTGCCAAAACAAGTACAGACACAAAGAAGTTTAAAAGCAAATATTGTTTGGGCCACTGTCACCAGGGAAGACACCAGGGAAGGGCAGGCCGATTTCAAACAAATATCTCCAGCTGGTTTCTAAGAAAACCCACTCCTGGAGCACCTAACATTTCAACCCAACAAAGACTTAAAACGGGACCTTTGAACTTCAAACGGTTGAGATTTGATTTTTAACACTGTTATTGAGGAATAATGAGACAAGGGAGAGTATGAGACTTCCAGCCATTACAGCTATATTTTCATGCAACTAAATCCATCCAGGAACTTAAAAAAAAAAAAATGAGGAGGAGAAAGTTAGCAAGGAAAAAGGGAATAATGAAAGAAAACCTATCAACCATAAAAACAGGACTTTTCAAAAAGTACTTCAGGAAGCGAAGTACTAATACACCATTGGAAGCTATCAGCCTAAAAACACTTGGATTCCTTCAAAGAAAACTGTAGCCATTATATATCTATTTATAGACTTAGGCATTGATAAATGTGCATTTGCCTCTGTGGGTCTATCAGGTTCTCTATAGATATATCTATATAGGAGAGAGAGAGATGATTATTTTATATGTACAAATTGTATGCAATGTATTTTAGGTAATGTTTCTTATAAAATACCCATGTGAAAAAAATTATTCTAAGAAAATATTCATTTTTATCATGATAAGAGACATCTACTGTCTTCATGACAGAAGTCAACAGGATTTGGACTAGGTTTGCCCAGGGTAATAATATAAGTGGAACTGCTGCAGTAATAAACCCCGTAACAAAAACCTACGTGTCATGCCATTCCGCTTGGAGAATCCTAGTCTTGGCTTGGTTCTCTTTATTTTTCCTCATTTCCCTTTTTCCCCTTAAAGAGAGCTCCGCTTTTAAGCTACTAAGGATGTTTTGAAATATCATCCTCTTCTCCAAAGTGAAGAGAGGGTTGCATGGACAGGGCATTAGGAGAGACCCGAATTCATTTCTCTACTTGCAAACGAACACCACAGGCAGTCTTGAGCAAGTCAATAAAGTAACAGAGTTTTAAAATGAGGCAAGGGGCCATGCCTGAGAGTTAGGCACTTAATGCATTTACAAGTCTGATCCTACATATTTTAGTTACTGAGTCTAAGAGGAGTTCAAAGTTGAAACAGATATGCAAAAGAACCTTTCCGAATGGAAACTCAGCAGCTGCCTGCACTTTACCCATACTTCAGGGCTGCATGGAGGACTTATCAAACTGCTGTTGACAAGTCCTTGGCTTCACACAGACCAGGAAAATATTGCATGGCCCTATGTCATTACTACACACATTACAAGAGTAGCTACAGCAATCTCCCTGCAATAAAATAATGGATATGCCAGCACTAGATGAAAACTGAGATGGACATGCTCATTGCTACCAGAAGACAGTTTCCAGACTACGTAACAATGCAGGACAGAAAATGCAAGTCTGTGACCATCTCCAACCATCTCTCCTGACAACTAGGAGTGTAGGGCACTTCAGATAAATGTGTACCATTCTTTTAGAATAGCTAGGAATCAACATATCAAGAACTGATGCGCTATATCAAGAGTCCAGTCATCAGTCTTCAGAACTGGTTTCAGCCACACGACCTTCCGATTTCTTATCCATATTTCGTATAATCCTAACTGATGCTTATATTGTTCATATAAAGTAACATAGAAAGTGTAATTTATATTATTCTTATACAGAAATGTTTCTATTACAATATAATAGGAAGCAAAATGTAAAATTACTGTCTCTTTTCTATTGAAGAAACATAACAAACAACCACAGCCTATATCCCTAGTTACAGAAAAGGCCTATTATATCCATGAGTTTAGAAGGAGCACAAGAGATTCAGGCTCCATAATACATACAGTGAATAGTCTGATTTTTTTTGAGTGATAAGATCTTCAGAAGTGAAGAAAACAAAAAATTTCAACATGCTTCTTATCAAGGTAAGAAATCAAGTAGATTTTGAATGGCCCCGTGTCACTGTGGAAGGGTACGGGTATAGCTACCACAGTGATCCACTCCCTATCAAAAACCTGGAGAACAGCCAGAGAGGAGATCGTTTCCAGCGCAGAGTCCATACAACAAGATGTCCAATCTGCTTAAGGTTTTGAGACAGAAAAGCGATACTGCTGCTGAACATCTCTTCTGATACGCCGGAGGGTGTCAGAAGACTACATTTGGTATGAGCGTGAACCACTGTGATGCTGGGTGGCTGGACTATCACCATGATAAACACCAGAGCAAAAACCAATGCACTGGGCAAGAAGCAAGATGTTCAAAAAAGCCTCCTGACGGCTTCTCTATCACACAAAATGCTAATTGCTTTTAATAGATTTACTGCTAAAGGAAAAAACAAGGTCTCCTAAATTAGTGTTATGAAAGCAAATGCGAGTAGGTCCCAACAAAACAGAGAAATTTAGGAAGACAAAGTCCAAACACAAACGCCCACCAAGAATACATAAGGAACAATAATCGAAACCCAGCCTTTAGAGAGCTATTTCATGTGCTGATCTGAAAGTGCTGCTTACATCTTCAATCCATTTATTTCCTATAACACATTAAGTGTTACAACAGTGCCTGAATGAACATGGACATTTTCAAATAGGATCCTCATCTTCAGAAAAGATACCCAAAACCTGGAAGCCCTCACGGCCAGAGAACGAAGCTATAGGCCTAGAGACCTGGGTGTAATGCTTCTACACACACACACACACACACACACACACACACACACACCCCCCAAACTATTTCTGGAAGCCACTAGAAATTCGGTTTGTATTCCCCCCAACCCATTTATTCATCTCGTTTCATAACGCACAATCTTGTCCTTTCAACTAAGGCACAAAAAGACAGCAAGGAGGAAAAAAGGACTCGCCTACCTTTTGAATTAAACTTCTTCAGGGACTGCCACAGGGTGGAATAAAATATCATCTACGGACATTTCTGTTCCACATGTGAAGCACACAACTTAGCCCTGAGTGTCAGAAGTTTAGCAGTGTTCAGATTCTATTGAAAACTGAGATATGGGGACTTAAAAAAAGTATTTAGCCCTGCACCTCTCAGCTCCTGACCCATGGAAATGATCTTGAAATGTAATAGAAGCTAAACAAAACCCTTTCTCCATGGAAATATAGCAACACATTTCCTGCTTGTTGAGGAAAAATTGCTAGGACTGCATGGAGGAATTGAAACTTATATTAGTTACATGTTGAGACAAACAAGTGAAGTAGATTTTGTACAGCTGCATATCGCAGTGCATGTATAGTAGCAGCAGCTACCACCGTGATTTATTCCCTAACAAGAACCTGGAAGTGTTAGCTGTGGATCAAAGTCAGGTGCTGGACTTGTTTTCCATCAACCGGGCCAACAGACAGGATTTGAGGTTACCCAAGGACTCTGGATAGAAAACAGTTTGGCCTCTGACCATCAGGCTGCCCATGCACCCGCAGCAAAGAACGTCTGCTATGCGTGAATCACCGTGCTACCAAGTAGCTGGGGAAAACGGTGACACCTGCCATGGCATCGTGACAAATACTATTTCAAGGACTGATGCAATATACAGGATCTAGACCAGAAGACACTGCTTATGGGAGAATTTGGTGCAATTGTTGCATCTAATTTATTCAAAATCGTTTGCTGCTAAAGTTAAAAAAAAAAAAAAAAAAAGTTTTCCACATGAACAGTGAGGAAGTAAGCACAATATCAGGAACCCAGAGAATATAGAAATTTAAGAAGGTAAAACCTGGACAGAGACTTTCCAATAAGCCACAAGGAAAACCCTCAAAACTTGGCTTTTATTTAGACATTTCCTCCGCTAAACTGAAGAAGAACCCCACAGTTTTGAATGCATTTATTCCCACAAGATGTTGAAACAAACAGGCTAGTGAAGAGACATAATCAAATCAGCTAGGACTTGTTTCTCAATCTACTGAGATGTATCAGTACATATACAAGGTACATGACAGATGGCAGGCACATAAAGAACTTGATATATCTAGCTCAAATTCCTAAAACAGAAAATACCCTTGTTAAAAATTATCAATAGCTCTTTTAATTTCTTGATTATTTGGGACATGGATTGCCCTCCTGATCTTTTTATATGAGAAACATTCCAGTAGAGAGTTTGACAGGGAGGTGTTTCACTATGAAATATTTGGGTATTAGACAATGACAACAATGACTTTGATATAGTGAAGACCACAGCGAGGCCCCATCAAAAACCCAACTTCAACTGTACATAGACACCCGATTGGGAAACACCGATCAACCCCGCTCCACTCACAGCTCAGGAAAGCATGTCATCATTTTCATAAAAGAGTCTCATCATTGCCCTAGTGCCCATTCTCAGAGGAGGTCAGAGTCTCAGCGTGCAGGAGATTACAAATTACCAACAGGAGATGAGAAGGAGATGAAAGTAAGAGAAATATGAGGGAGGAATAAAGAGACTTCCACATGGTTATGTTCCCCAGCCAGTGGCAGAGCAGGACTTGAGGGGAACCCCCAAAGCGTGGCAGCTGCATCCACCAAATAAAAATAAAAAAAAATATACCAGGGTCCCATCTGTGCCCCAATGAGTGGTGGCACCAGAATATAATCAAGGGGCAGATGATGAATCTGGATATGGCTTCAGATTCTGGCTGCATTTGACTGGATTGACCCCAAAACAGAGTGAGGTGGAAGGAAATCCTCCAAGTGCATCCTAAACCAACGCACTGGATTCTGTGCAAATATTAAAAAGTGCCCTACTTCCTGAAGACACCCGGTTCTTTTTTTAGCAATGCAGGTCAGCGGCACTTGACCTCTGGCTGCATCACTGTATGATGGGACTAGAAACTTTTACCACAGTAACTCTGGTACAAAAACCTACATGAAGAATGGCAAGTCTACACGGAGAATCCTAGTTAAGGAAGAGAATCCAATCGTTTTGGAGAATCCTTCTCCTGAGTGAATATAGACAGCTAGAATTCATAGATTCATAGATGTTAGGGTCGGAAGGGACCTCAAGAGATCACCTCAATTGAAGGCAATTCTGACAGACTCTTCCTGAAAGAAGGGAGGCTCCCAGGATCCAGGCTCAAGGTTTCAAGCTGCAAAAACTGAATTAACTCCCCCTCTACAGGCACCCAGAGACATTTTTAGAAAGCACTAGAGGCAGATGTTTGCAATGTACAGCCCATGGATTAGATGCAGCGCACAGAGCCACAGGCTGCAAAGCCATGGGAGGCTTTGGTAGCATGACAGGGAGTGGTTTTGCCCACAATGAAGCCCAGCAGCTGGCAGCTGCACCAGCACTGGTACGGCTTTGCCCTGCGCCACCAGCTGTAGCATGGGCACAGCTCCCAACCACCTGCCTCTGACACGGACAAAATTTCCCATCCACCGACATGCTACCAAAGCCCATCCTGCCCACATTGAACCAGAGCTGGGTTGTTCCAGCTCAGAAAGCTTGTCAACTACTGAACTAAAGGGACAGAGGTTTCATGTGTTGAGGCTGGAGAACTACGTATCTAAACTCCTGTACTTGGCTCTGCATCTCAACTCCCAAGCTCCAGAAAGACCTTGGAATTGCAACAGAAGCGAGTCAGAGCCTTTATCCATGGAAACGTAGCCGTGGGTTTCCTGCCTGTTGGGGAAGAATGAGAGCAACACGGAAGGAGTCCCTCAATACACAGCCGAGAAGGATTATCGTGTTCACACCAGAGGTAGATTTTTCACGATCATGTCTCACAGCGTAAGTACCACAGCTATTCCTCCCCATGAAAAAAACCTTAATGGATGAGCATTGGATGGAGGGCAGAGACTGGGCACCATTTCCACCATCAAACCCTACAGGCTAACAATTTCAGAGCTGTCCAAGTACTCCAGACAGAAAACATCCCTGCCTGTGACCACCTCTGAGCCCCACAGACCACCAGGAAAGAAAACCCCATATAAAAATGACAAAAACTAATGCATAGGACCAGATATCCAGGCAAAAAATAGCTAACCTTTGGAGACCACTCACTCACACAACACTCCATCTTCTTATCTATATTAACTATAAATCATTATATTAGTCATTCATATCTCATTTTACAAGGGTGTTTCAAAACTGCAAGTGGGAAACTGCAAGTGGGAAACACTGATGATGGTATTGTCAAATGCACCCATCATTCATAGATAAGTGGTGTGATCCAGTAAATAAGCAGTGCACATAAAATGTTTTTATTTCAAAATTGCCATTATTGTCTGAAACAATCACACACTGATGAGCTGCATATTAATATTACAAATACTACATTGTAAATAGCATAGATGTAAATATATAGATATATATCCATGTCTATGTAGATAGATAGCTATAATTTTCTGAAGGAACATAAGGAACTTTTGCTCGGTGCTATATATGAACCTACTTGTTTATCTTTTACAAGCTGTACAATTTTCCAGACGACAGAGAACAGAAACACGCTTCTTATTAGAATGAGTGCTTATATATAAAAGGAGGTGGATTTTGTACAGTCCTGTGTCATTGTGCATATGCAGGATATAGCTCCCACAGTGATCTACCGCATAACAAATACCTGGAGATATTAGCACTGGATATTAGCAGGGGCAGAACTTTCCACCATGAGCTTCAGCGAAGTTTTGCAACCTACCGAGAGGACATGGGGCCGACAGCGATATAGCCTGAAAATAACCAACTAACTATCTATCTGAGCCTCCAGTGTACAGGGGCTACAAAACACCTGGAGTGAGAATATGGACACACATCCATTTGGAACCATTTAAAAAAAGACAAAAATGTTTCTAAGACACTAGCAGCTGTTACGTTCCAATGTTACAGGTAGATAAACCAGCAATTATACAAAGATAGCAAAACTGCTCAAACTTTAACAGTAGATGAATCAGTTTTGCTACATTAATCACGACATTTCCTGTGGTCCTAGGAGCAACAAATCTCAAACTACAGCAGAGGAAATTTAGGTTGGACATTAAGAAGGTCTTGGACTAGGATAGCAGCCCAGCATTGAAACCAGCTACCTAGAGAAGGAGAATCTCTGTCCCTGGACTACACAGTGAAAAATGCCCTCTCCAAAAGCCACAAGTCACAGAATCAACACATCCCTCTACAATAATATAATTTCCAAGAAAATATTAAAGCTCCCCATTATTGTAAGACATTTAGATCTATTTTTGCAAGGGGGAAAGGGGAATCAACAACATTTTGGTGCAAGTTTGTTTCATAATGCTATATCAGCGCTGGGGTTTACCGAAGCAAATCTCGCAGATTATTTCTCCCCAGATGGAGCACTTTGCATTCTCCCCAGATTACTCCCCACCGAGTCCAAGCTTCCCCAAGCCCACCGAGGCTTCCAGTGCCCCATGCACCATCCCCACCATCTTCTTTGGCCATCAGCACACCCAGCCACCCTCCTTTTGCCTCCCCACGCTGCTCCAGCAGTAAGCCAACCCATTCCTTGGTGGTTCCGGCAGAAGGAAGGCAGCAGGCACAATGCACAGGGTGCTGGAAGCCCTGGCGGGCTTGGGGAAGAGCTGGATCCAGCCAGGTGCTGCCTCCAAGCTGGGGCAGTACCCAGCCTGGTAGCAGCCTTCCTGGGGGGTGCTGCCACTGTGGAGGGAGGGACCGGGGCCCCCTGAAGCTCAAGGGCTGCTCAGCCCACTGGCAGATCACTCCCTGGCCACAGGCAGGCTCCAGCAAAAAGTATCAGGCCCCTCACTGCTTCTGCCTGCTAAAAACAGAAGCGGCAATGGGCACAATACTTTTTCTTGTTTTTTTTTCCCCCCAGTGGAGCCTGCCCACCTCTCCTGCAACCTGAGGGTGAGCTGACAGTTGCATCATTGCAATTTGCAAAGTTGTAAACTAAAATACATCCAGATGCGGTTTAGTTTGTAATGATGCAAAGGTCATTTACAATGCCTCAAAAAAAAGTCATGCATGTGTACACTGCGATGCCACTAAGCCATACAAAGTGGCATTTTCCTTATATGTACATGTTAATGGTGTCTCATGTGCAAGCGCCCTATGAAACTGCACACAAGCCACAATTCATAGTATTTGAATGGTAGTAGTGAACCTGGCAGAGCCCGTTCACCATGATAAAAGACACGAGTAAGGGAGGGGAGATCAACAGAATAGGGAAGCTGGCCAAGGCCCTTCTCACACCGCGCTCAGAAGTCAGTCATGTTCTAGAAGTTGCTCACTGCTCACCTCCCTGGACCTGCTCGTCATGCACTTGCTAATATATCATAAAGTGCGGTTAGCTTTACTAATCATTTCATCACATTGACGACTCAGGTTCATCTTGATGTCAACATTGACCCTGCGATCCCTTTCTGCATGTGTGCTGCTGAAGTCATCCCTCCGCCTGTAAGCGTGTTGGGTATTCCTTCACCCTAGATGCAGCACTTTGCACTTGCCTTTATCAACCCGCATCCTATTGTGTTCTACCCACCTTTCCAACCTGCCCAGATCCACCTGGATCCGTTCCCTACCCTCTACTGTGTTAACTCTACCCAATAAATTTGATATCATCCACAAATTTGGACAGCAGGCTCTCCACACCCTCATCCAAGACACTGGTGAAGACATTGAACAGTACACGTCCAAGGACCGAACCCTGTGGGACTCCACTGCCCACATCCTTCCAGGTTGATATGAACCTGTCCACCACCAGTCAATTTTCCACACACCTGACTGTGTAACTATCTACATCAGCCTCTCAATTTATTTATGAGAATAGGGTGAGATACTGTATCAAAGGGCTTCTTAAAATCTAAGTAAATGACACCTGCGTGTAAGCATTTTGTAACCTGCTCATAAAAAGCAGCAAGGTTCGTCAGGCAGGATCTACCTGCTACGAATCCATGCTGGGTGCTCTTCAGCATTATTTTTCCTGCTGGACTCCTGAACTAATGTGACCATTGAAAATGATGGCCTTCTCTTCCTGGACAAATAGTGAAGGCTTGATGTTGCCCACTCAGAAAGCAGGGTCCATTCTTGTGCCTTCCACAACTGCCTGCGGCTATTTTTGGATAACACAGAAACAAAGGTTTAAAGTATGTAGGCATATTTGAAGCCTAAGGGAACTGGGCTCCTAAACTCTGGCCTTACAACTCTTAGCTCCTGAGCACCAGAAGAGAATCAGATCAGGCCCGTTCTCTATGGAAACATGACAATTTATTCCCTGCAGGTTGCATGGAGGAGTTCTCTCTACAGGCTGTTGAACAGAGCTGCCAAGTTCACACAAATGAAAGTAGATATTGTATGGCCGTGTGCCACAGTGTTCAGTACAGCAGCAGTGGTTACCACAGTGCTCTACCCCATAACAAAAACTGGGGTGGAACGGCACCAGAGAGAGGGCAGAAACTGGACATACTTTCCATCATCAGGATCATAAGACAAGAATTTCAAAGCTGCCCAAGGACTCTGGACAGAAGTGGTTGCTGCCTATACCCATCTCTCCTGACCCCCTGCACAGCATGACAGAAAAGTACCTTGTACAAAACTGGAAACCACTGTTATGTAGTAGCTGTCTCGCAGAATGACAAACCCCATGAAGAATTGATGCACTATACCCAGTGCCCAGGCAAAGCAGAGCTCCTCTTTGGAGACACATTGCCTCACACCACAGTCCAGCTTCTTATAGTCCCCCCCAATGACCTGAACTATCATTATATTAATTTTCAAGATGCATGACAAAGGTACATGACAAACTGTATAGAACATGGATGTAAATATGTAACACCCTTCATGTGTATATCTATGCTGATGCCTACATGGTAACATTAGATAGTATCTCTATATGCATTAGAGGCAGATTTTTTTCTTAAGGAGCTGAAGTTCTCTACTACATAGGACAAAGGGGAGGAATTCTGCTCTATTCAGCACTGTTGAGGCCTCCTCTGGAGTACTGCATTCAGTTTTGGGCCTCACACTTCAAGAAGGATGTGGACAGACTGGAAAGAGTCCAGCTCAGAGCAACAAAAATATTTAGAAGCCTGGGAAGCAAGACTCATAAGAAAAGGCTAAAAGAACTAGTGTCACAGTCTGGAGAGGAGAAAAGGGTGTTGGAAAACAGTTTCCCCACACCCAAAGGGTGATTACAGAGAGGATGAAGATGGGTTTTTCCCTGTGACCATACAGGACAGGACTAGGAGCAATGGTCTCAAGCTGCAGCAAAGGAAATTTAGGTTGGAGATGAAGAGCAACTTTCTGACTATGACAATAAATCAACCATTGGCGCAGGGTACCTAGAGAAGCTGCGGACTCTCTATCTATGGAAAATTTTCCAGATTGGATGAAACAGGCATTTGGATTGGACGGTTTAGTCGGGGCTGATCCTGCCTTGAGCTAAATGAGTTTATGACATCCCTTCTAGCCCTACTTTCCCATGATCCTAGGAACAAATTTGATACTGGTAAACTTTCCCATTTCCAGGACTATAGGAAAAAAAAGACATTTCTTATCAGAGCTAGCGGCTGCACACAAGGCAGTCCTGCATCACTATACATGCCAGGTGCAGGGTTAGGCAATTTCTCTTCTCAATCTGAAAGAACACCAAACCATTGAATGTACTTGCCTTCAAACATCTTACAAGTTTGGACACATTCATGATTCTGCATGATAGCAAAAAATATTGGTGGGGGGGGGGCACCACTTTCCCTAGGTCAGGGGTCAGCAGTCTGTGGGCCTTGTTACACCTTACATGGTAAGCCAAACAAATGCTAAAAAAAATCAGCTTAGTGTTGTTCAGCTTAGTGGAGCAGTTACAAGGTGAATAACTAACTAATTCACTCTGACTGCCCTTCACAGCTGTGACTTACTGCTATAGGCTTGGTAAGCAGGGGCAGGACTAGGAGCTTATGTAAAATGTTTGTTAGGCAGCTTTCGCTCTGGGTCTCCTTAATGGTGGTCCTGTTCTCTAAATATTAGACCACCCTGCTTACCCTGTGTTTGGTTTTGGTATAAGTAGAAAAGATCCATTGGACTTTTGTATTACACACTTTTAAAACCTTCAAAAATCCAAGCTATATATTTTCTTGCTATTGCTTTTTGGCTTCTATCGGATTGTTTGTTAAAGAACAATTGAGTGCACAAATCCAAAATGAGAATGGCAGCAGAAAAAGATCTGTATGGGTATAGGAAAGTGCAAGTTGAATGAGGAGTCAAAGTATTGGATCTCTTGGAACTAAGGTGTTGCCTGACCAGTGGAGACAAGTGGGGGTGGAGGGGCAGCTCCAGAAAAAGGGAAAAAGGGATAATTCCCCTCTTAGCTCAGACTCCATCCCTTTTTTCTCTCCAGAGCCCACTCCCCCATATCACTGCTAGCTGAGCTGCTGATTGGTTGGGTGCCACCTGAGCTCTGGAGCTCACCTTCCACCTTGTCTGTCCATCCCTGCCACCACCACCCATGCCACTGCTGGCAGGAGCAGTGATCAGGTTCATGTGTGGTGGGAGGCACCATGACCACTGGGTGCTCTGGGATGCAGCGCTCGCTTTGTCTGACATCCTCAGGGGGCGAGGCACTGTACCCAGCCCCACATGTCCCAATTCCAGAGGGACCACTGCTTCCTAAAGGACTTCAGCTTGGGAAGAATAGGTGTAGGGAGAGGCCACACCTTAACGGAACAGAAGCAAAATTAGGAAGATTAGAGATAAAGTTATGCCATTCCAGGGCAAGGTTAAGATGAATAACAAATGCTTTAAGCCACTTGAAGGTGTTAATGTGCAGCCAGACCAGGGGTTAAGAGCTCCAGAAGCCACCTACACTTCCCATGTAACCAGGCCTTATGGACTATAGGCCAGATCCAGCTCCCAGAGTCTTTTGGATCTCTCTCATGGATGCAAGGCTTTGGCAGCAGGGGGCATTTACTGCAGGCAGTCTCTCTGGACCGGTGGTGATAGCAGCAGGGTCCCAGCAGCTGCCTTTTCACCTGGAATGGGTCATTCCAGCCAGCAAGTGGAAAAGGTTGCGAGACATCCAGAAATACAGGAGGGTTGCTGCTTTTCAGTGCCTAAAACCTAAATAGTATTGATGCAGTGAAGAGCAGTGAAACAACACCCTGTCAAAAAAGTCAACTGCAATAGCAACTCTTCCAGAAAAAGCCACTTCAGAGGGCCCTAGCTCAGAACAAATCTGCATTTAAGTCACCATTCATAGAATAGGAGTGCTGGAAAAAGTGATGTGGAAGGCATATATTCACCATGACAAAAGGCATCAGAACAGAACTGGAGATACTCAGGAAAGGGAAAACTCTTATTTCCTATATGAATAGCTCATCATGGTACTAGTGTCCGACCAGACAAGAGCAGGAAACCATCCCTGCTCAGAGGAGATTACAGATTAACAAGAGGAGATTGGAGAGACGTAAGAAGAGGTGAAAAGACCGCTCAGTCTCACACCTCTGGCCAGTGTCTGAATAGAGCTGAATGGGCAACTCCCAGCCTTGTGGCTGTATCTACCAGCTCCTGAATTTACCCCAAGGTCCCAGCTGTGCCCCTGTCCAAGTGATGGCACCAGAACAGGCAGATAATGGAAGATGGCTCCACCTGCTGGGTTCATGCAACTGGAGTAGATTGTGCAGGGTTGACTCTCACTGCGCATACTTCTACACAAGTACATACTACCACCACAGGGATCAGTCCCTTAACAAAAATCTGCGCATGTCAGCACATGATTGAGCAGGGCCAAAAGGTGAGAGAGAGAGAGAGAGAGAGAGAGAGAAATGAAACCTCTGGACAAAAAAAGGCAACTGCTGGGGGCCATCCTGACTGGCCTTCTATTAACAGTGTAGAGCATTTGGTACAAGAATATACCAGCCTTTTTTGCCAGCTGAAGAAATATACCTCTCCAGGTACAACTATCAGTGCTCTACCCTATAAGAGATATCTAGTTGTATTAGTATTAGATAAAAAAGGAAGAGGCTGAGCAAACTTTCCACCATGGGCAGGCAATTTTTCCATCCTCCCTAAAGACTTACAGCAGCAAAGGACACTGCCTAGAAACATCTATCTGTCCTTATCTTCTGTGTCGCCGGGGTACAGAACACTTGGAATGAATGTACCTGGCTATGTTAGAGGTAGCTGGGATGTCACAAGTGCAATCACCAACACCATTTCAAGGACTGCTGCACTCAGAGGTATACCACAGCAGCCACAAAGGGGCTATGCTGGCTGCTGCAGAGCCAATGTCTGTGGCAGTGGCTATTTCTGCACCATCCCTTGGTAATACTATTTCAGGGGTGCACAAGGGAGGCCTCCAACACTGTGTCATTCAGCCCAGGGGGCTCCCTACAGGTCCATGGGGAGCCCCATGGACCACCATCCTGCATGCTACATTGGGCACACAGGGTGGTCTAGGATCTAATCCTGACGCATGAAGATGGGGGTCAGCGCTAGGGTCCAGAAACCAATGCTGACACATGGGGCTGAGTGGAGACAATATGGGGCCTGATCTCAGCATACATGATTGGGTGAGGGCAGGGTAGGTCCCCTAGGGCCCAAACCCAGCATGCATGATTGGGCAGGGGTGGCAAGGACTCTCTGGGACCCCATCCCAGCACACAACAGGCAAGAGCAATATGGGATCCTCAGGGCCCAATCGCAGCAGGTGGGAGTGGTGTGGGGTCTCAGGGCCTGATCCTGGTTTGAAAGGTCCAATTCACCCCCTGGACTTGCCTTGAAATGCTGTGGCAAAAGTGGGACCCCCGACTAGCCACAGGGCTAGTTTCCCCACCTGACTCTAGGCACATCGCCCACCTGTCTTTCCTGCCATGCCTTGATGGAACATGGTTGAACGTTAATTAGGCAGGGGGCTGCCCATTGTACACCCTGATATTGGGGGCCTATCCCCAGCTCTGTTCCACCCCTACACTGCAGCCCAAGCCTCACAGGTGGCATCTCAGGCAGATGGCTCAACCATCCCCTTCACCCATTAGTTGTGACCCCAGTCATGGGACCTTCAGCTCCTGTATAAGCCCTGGCCCCATCTCTAATGGGCATTGGGAATTAGGACCCTTTCCTCTGGAAAGAATGGAGGCGTCTATGGTTGAGGCACAAGGTTGCAAGAGAGATGGATTTGTTCTTTTGCCCCTCTACAAAGTGTTCTGGACCATGTTGGAGGGCACCAAGGAGCAGAGATGCCAGAGAAGGCTACTGCAAATTTAGACTCTGGTAAAAGTCTGGGCCCAAATCTCTCAGCTCCTGAGTTCTAGAAAGACCTCAGCATTGCAACAGAATCAAAATAGACCCTTTATCCATGGAAGCATAGCAATGCAATTCCTGCCTTTTGCAGAGGGCTCACAACTGCACAGAGGACTTTGCTCAAGTTGTTGAATTCATACAAAGGAAGTAGATTCTGTACAGTCATGTGTCACAGTGCATACTAAAGTGGTATCACAGTTACCTCTCCTGTAGCAAAAACTGGGATGGATTAGCATTGAATAAAAGGCAGAGTCTAAACACACACTTTCCATCATCAGGTCCACTGGATGAGGTTTTGAAACAGAGCACAGAAGCCTCAACACGCTTCTAACATGGGCTGGAAGCAACACCCCAGTGAGGTAGATTTTGCACAGTCATGCATCAGTGTGCATACCACACACACACACACACACACACACAGGCTAACTTTTTTCAGACAGTAGTAACCACCTACCACAGTGCTGTCCCCTATAACAACAACTTGGCATAGATTAGCAATGAAGAAAAGTAAGAGGCTGGACACACCTTCCATCCTGGAGAACCTGGGGTGAGATTTGTAAGTCCTTTCAGGTCCCAGGACAGATGTTGGCCTCTCTCCTGACTTACCGCTCAAAATTAAAACCAAGCCCCTATACCCAGACACAAAGCAACTGCCTGCAGAGAGAGTTCCCATAACATTCTCCCCCCTCCCATCCCATCTTATCCACATTTCCTACTGCAATACACAAATCACCATATACGAAAATAAAATAAAATTGTGCAAAATAATATACAAAATATTATTTAATTGTATGGATGTAAAAATGAATAGTGTATTGAATTGCACGTATTTATAGGAACATTGCCATGTATACTATGACAGATCATTGTGATTCTCCAGGGAACCTAACCACCATTATGCGCATAACAGTGCTCCAACTATGAATCAATCTTTGCCCCGCATAAAAGCCCAATACAAACTGCATTCTTTTGCTACACAAGGTCAACCTATAAAGCAAACCCTAGCAGTTCATGAATAGTCATGCCACACCCAATTTTTGATGGGTCCTCTCATAAGCATTAACCTATGATGAAGCTTTAAAAAAAAAAATGGTTTTCTAAAATTCCGCCAGAATATGTCAAGTCAACATAAATGCTAAGCTAACCTATCAGTAAACAGAATATGAGGGAACAGTTGGATTTTCTCTGCTATACAGTTGACATCACTATGGAGAACTGAAGTCTCAGCAACCTTCTGACTTTGGCTAGCGCCTCCACACAATGCAGAGAGAGATTTTGTTAAGCTCCATGTCACCGTGATACGACGATAGCTACCACAGTGATATTCCCCCATGCCAAAACTCAGTGCATCAGAATACAGTGAAAAGCAGAGGGTGCACATTTCTCCCATCACAGGAACACTAGGGAGAAGATCTCTTAGCTGAGATACCAAGGTCTCCCAACACAAAATGCAGTGCCATTGATTTCAGAAGTAATCAGAAAGGATTGTAAGTAGCAGCATAGCACTGTGCAAATGATGATCTGGATTTACTCACAGTGAACTATCCCATAACAAGGTACCAGATATGCCAGCAAATGATAAAGGACCCAGGTACATCACTGGTACCATAAGATGGCATTTGCAAGGCTGCCTAAGAACTCAGCACAGCACTGCCCGTCATCATCTCCCCTGACCTCCTGCCTATCAGCTGCACAGAAGATCTAGTGGACTGTGAACCACTGTGGGTGGCTGGGACGGCACAATGACAAACACCCGATCAAAAACCAAAACATTAGACCAAGATGCCAGATGAAGTGAAACAGCCCTTTGGGAGTCATTTTTTTTTTTTTTACCTCAGAACAGTCCATTTTCATGAATTAGGTTTACTGCTAACGATAAAGTGAGTCTCCTGACCTTCTGGAGCAGAAGTAAGAACACAACTTTTTATGTTGTAATCAAAGATGAAGACTAGACTAACTCCAGTAATGATGAAGAGGAGGTTTTAATTTTTAAATATATATAAAATAAATAAATAAATGCATCCATACACACACAAAACACACACCAATCAGGTCTTATTTTACAATTTCATTTCTTGACCTCCAACCACTGTAAAACAGCATGGGTAATTTATGCTCACAGCACATTACAAAAAAAATCCCACCTGGAAACATTACTGCATTCCAAGAAAATGTTACACGTCATTATATCTTAAGACATCCAGACCTGCCTGAGCATGAGCAACGAGGAGGATTTGTTGTGCCTTTACATAGCTCTTGGACAGGTAGCTGGAGCTCCCACAGTAATAAACTCCAGTGCAAAAAACCTAGCTCTAGTGGCAATTCTACACAGCAAACATCAGCCCCTGCACAGGTCTCCCTCTGCCGGCCTGTTCTAGTTCTGCTTATGCACCTGCCATATCTTTTCCTATCTAAGGGAACACAGCCGAAATATCTTTGCAGAGCTTTGCACAGATCCTGCAACTGGAAAGATGCTGGTTAAAAGAATCACCGAGTTCTCACCTGCTGAGGCACTGGGGACACTAATCATTCTCCAAGTCATAGGGCATGCTGCAAGTTCCAGGGAAGCAAAAGTTATGGCTCAGACACTATTAGGATGCATCAGTTCCAACAGTGACCTTCAACCCCCATGGGTTTCTACCGTGTCTAAAGCCTTCCTGCATTACAAGGGAAGACATGGAATCAGATTTCCCTGAGGTCAGTCAACTACTAAGAAGGAAAATCCCTCCCAAACTACGGTGCATAGAATCCAAGGATTGAAAGGATCTTGGAGGGCCCCACGACAAAAGGTATTGGAAGGGCAGGTGAAGTCTTTAGCAGGTGATAGACAGTGATGATCTACAGTATGAATCTCAGCCTCCCTGGGCTTTCCCTTCACCTGTTATTCTCTCCTCATACTCCTATGAAGGCTCAGGTACCAAGGTGCTCCTTCCTGGCCCCATGCCCTTTACGGGCCTCTTTCCAATACAAACTGTGGACATAAGAGACAGTCCCAGCACGGAAAAATAGTACACATGAACCAGGCAGGCAGGAGGAGAAGGAAAGACTCAGACTAAAAAGATTAAGTAACTCACCCAAGGTCATACAGCTGAGCAAGGGAACAGCTAGATACGGCAAAAATGCAAGTCTCTTGAATCTCCACCTACTTTTAGGTCCACTGTTTCAGTAGCTGTAACTGAAAGGTCCCAGCCGTGTCCCAAGACACACATCAGTACCATAAACCAGAACCAAAGGCAGAACCTGCCTTCATAGTCTGGCCATGAATCCTTAAGCAACCAGGATATGGTGTGGATTTGTATCACTGTGGTACAGTAGCAACTGGAACTACCACAGTAATAAACTGCAGAACAAAAACCACCCAACAGCAACAAGTCTGCATGGGGAAAAAAAAAATCCATCTGCACACTGCATTTTTTCTTCCCTGCACATCTGACTGACATCTTACTCATCCTCCTCGTCTCCTTCCATGAAAAGAGAGCTCAGATCCTCAGCTAGGATGGACCGTTAGAAGCACATTCCCCTCCCAAGAAGAAATACAAGATCCCATGGTTGCGTGCCTAGATCCAACTCCAGAATGCTGAGCTCTTACTTTTCTTTGCCGCTTCTTGTCTTGCCCACCATTCCTATGGATTATTGGCGAGCAGAGTTTCTGGGATGTTTAATTTCCCTTTAAACCAGCAGGAGTTAAGCAAAGCGCTGCACCCACAATCTATCCCAGCACCGCTCAGATCTTAATATCTGAAGTAACCTTAACTTTGCAACAGGACGACAGAACCATCATCCATGGAAGCTCAGCACTGCATCCCATGCCTGGCATCAAATGATCAGGACTACACCAAGGACATGTCTCAAATCTAGTGAAAAATATTAGTGAAAGTACCTAAATCTTCTTATGTTCTCAAGAGTTGGAATAGAATCCAATGTCAAATATCTATGGTTTTCATAGATTCATAGATTCATAGATGTTAGGGTCGGAAGGGACCTCAATAGATCATCAAGTCCGACCCCCTGCATAAGCAGGAAAGTTTGCTGGGTCTAAATGACCCCAGCTAGATACTCGTCTAACCTCCTTTTGAAGAACCCCAGGGTAGGAGAGAGCACCACCTCCCTTGGGAGCCCGTTCCAGACCTTGGCCACTCGAACTGTGAAGAAGTTCTTCCTAATGTCCAGTCTAAATCTGCTCTCTGCTAGCTTGTGGCCATTGTTTCTTGTAACCCCCGGGGGCGCCTTGGTGAATAAATCCTCACCAATTCCCTTCTGTGCCCCCGTGATGAACTTATAGGCAGCCACAAGGTCGCCTCTCAACCTTCTCTTGCGGAGGCTGAAAAGGTCCAGTTTCTCTAGTCTCTCCTCGTAGGGCTTGGTCTGCAGGCCCTTGACCATACGAGTTGCCCTTCGCTGTACCCTCTCCAGGTTATCCGCATCCTTCTTGAAGTGCGGCGCCCAGAATTGCACGCAGTACTCCAACTGCGGTCTGACCAACGCCCGATAGAGGGGAAGTATCACCTCCCTGGACCTATTTGTCATGCATCTGCTGATGCACGATAAAGTGCCATTGGCTTTTCTGATGGCTTCGTCACACTGCCGGCTCATGTTCATCTTGGAGTCCACTAGGACTCCAAGATCCCTTTCCACCTCCGTGCCACCCAGCAGGTCATTCCCTAGGCTGTAGGTGTGCTGGACATTTTTCCTCCCTAGGTGCAGCACTTTGCATTTCTCCTTGTTGAACTGCATCCTGTTGTTTTCTGCCCACTTGTCCAACCTGTCCAGGTCTGCCTGCAGCTGTTCCCTGCCCTCCGGCGTGTCCACTTCTCCCCATAGCTTTGTGTCATCTGCAAACTTGGACAGAGTACATTTCACTCCCTCGTCCAAGTCGCTGATGAAGACATTAAAGAGTATCGGTCCAAGGACCGAACCCTGCGGGACCCCACTACCCACACCCTTCCAGGTCGAGACCGACCCATCTACCACGACTCTTTGGGTGCGACCCTCTAGCCAATTCGCCACCCACCGGACTGTGCAGTCATCCACATCACAGCCTCTTAATTTGTTCACCAGTATGGGGTTGGCTCAGCCATCCCCTTCACCCATGAGTTGTGGCCCCAGTCACGGGACCTTCGGCTCCTGTATAACCCCTGGCCCCATCTCAGGCCAGTCAGGACCCCGAGCTTCTTTGCTCATCGTGGACATCCCTCACGGTGGGCCCCTGGCCCTTTTGACCCTTCCGGTCCTGGCCCCAGCATTGACCAGTTGAGTCCCTCAGTCGGGTTTACACCTCCTGCCTGCACTTGGGCACTGGGGTCCCCCATTCCCAGCTCAGGTGCTCCTGGAAGCATGCCTGGCCCGGCGGGGTCACTCCCCCACCAGGCTCCCCCCTGGCATTTCCTGGGGACTCCCACACTACAGAGAGCCCCACCAGGCCACCCACTCCCGGCAGGGTGCAGTTCTAGGTCGTGCCCAGGACCAGGAGCCTCCACACCATCCCCTACAGCTCCTCCCGTACCTCTAGGATGTCGCATGCAGCCAGGCAATGTTACTGCCTGGCCCGCCAGCAGTGACCTGCCCTGTTTATATAGGCAGCCATGGATCTAAACTGGCCCCCACAAACTATCGCCTGCTGGCTGCTTGGCTTGGCCCTTCAAGTGGCAGGCACCAACAGTGCCCTGCCATACTCACCCAGCCTCCTGGACCAAAAGGTTGAGTGCCACAGCAGTACTGCATGTACCATATAACAAGTAAGGACCAAAAGAGACAGGTTTTGGGGGCCATCTATTGCACATATTCTAACCCATTGAAATAGATTAGCCACCAACATACAAATAAATGCATCTTCTGAACTGCTGACACAGAAACAACCTCAAAAATGCAGAACTGCAGAAGCTAAAAGCCTAAACTCCAACATATTCCAAAAAACCTTGGCCTTTTTCGACAATTTTATGTTATCATCTCCCAGAAACCCAAGATCTTAGATGCATTTACTGTCACAGTATGTGGCATACCATAAGACACCAAGACAGACTGTAAGCATCTGTATAAGCTTCACTATGTGGCTCAAATTCCTTAAGTTACAAAGACGCTAATACAAATTGTTAGCTCTTTTACCTTCTACCGTCATTGGTACAGAAATTGTTCTCTAGTCTGCTGGACGTGGAACAGATACCAACGGAAAAGAAAAGTTATGGTCAGGAAGTGTATCATTGTGGGATGATCCTGGAAATGTTAGGCGATGAAGAGTATGCGGTAGAGGAGACCACAGCAAGAAACACCGTATCAAAAACCCAGCTGCAAGAGCAATCCCATGAGGAAAGAACAGCTCAAGCTGCTGTACATAAGAACATAACCCCGTCCAAGCCATAACTCATAAAATCTATCCCAAGTGTTGAATGACCCTGGAGAGGCCCATTCACTGTGACAAGTGGCACCTGGAGGGGAGGAAAGGTCCTCAGGAAGGAAAAACAAGACAAAACCCATTGTACTTGAAGGTCAGAGTGAGTCCTCATTTCCATAAGAGCAGCTTATCCCCCTATTGAAAGAGATCACAGGTTAACAAAAGGAGACAGCTTAATGAAAGTCACTGGGCTCCCACCCCACCCCAAACACACACACACCTGGCCAAGCCAGAGCTGGATTTAACAGGAATGTCAAACCCTGAAGGCTGCATCCACCAACTCTAGGCTTCACCCCAAGGCTCCAGCTGGGACTCAGTGGATGCATCTCCATGCACGCTTTATTACAGTACACTAATTAGCTCCACAGTAAAGCAGCACAGTCTATACATGTGTCAGTATAAGGGCACAGTCAATTGACTGCACCATGAGATCAGTACTGTTCCCAACAGTAATACCTTATGGTGGAATAATCGAGTGCAATGAAATGCACATGTAGGTGGTGACAGCAGCTGGCTGGGGCATGAGAGTGCTGAAGTGCGGGCGGCTGCCTGCTGTCTGGCTCTGCGCTTCAGCACTCTCATGCCCCAGCCACTTGCCCAATGCTGCCACCTGAATGAAGCCCAGGTCTGACCCCCTCCCACTTACAAGCCTACTACCATCCCAGGGATACTTCCCCCTGCTTTAAACTGCTGCTGTCCCAGACACGTGTCATGCATCAGTGTGCATACTACACCTACATATGCTACTTTTTTTTCAGACAGTAGTAACCCTATACGAAAAGAAATACAATTATACAAAATAATATACAAAATATTATTTAATTGTATGGATGTAAAAATGAATATTGTATTGAATTGCATGTATTTATAGGAACGTTGCCATGTATATTATAACAGATCGTTGGGATTCTCAAGGGAACCTAACCACCATTATGCACATAACAGTGCTCCAACTACAAATCAAATCTTTGCCCCGCATAAAAGCCCAATAGAAACTGCATTCCTTTCATATACAAGGTCAACCTATAAATCAAACCCTAGCAGTTCATGAATAGTCATGCCACACCCAATTTTTGATGGGTCCTCTCATAAGCATCAACCTATGACAAAGCTTTAAAAAAAAAAAAAAATCGTTTTCTAAAATTCAGCCAGAGTATGTCAAGTCAACTTAAATGCTAAGCTAACCTATCAGTAAACAGAATATGAGGGAACAGTTGGATTTTCTCTGCTATACAGTTGACACCACTATGTAGAACTGAAGTCTCAGCACCCTTCTAACTTTGGATAGCGTCTCCACACAACGTAGAGAGATTTTGTAAAGCTCCATGTCACTGTGTAACTACGGGAACTACCACAGTGATATTGCCCCATGCAAAAACTCAGTGCATCAGAATACAGTGAAAAGCAGAGGGTGCACATTTCTCCCATCACAGGAACACTAGGGAGAAGATCTCTTAGCTGAGATACCAAGGTCTCCCAACACAAAATGCAGTGCCATTGATTTCAGAAGTAATCAGAAAGGATTGTAAGTAGCAGCATAGCACTGTGCAAATGATGAACTGGATTTACTCACAGTGAACTATCCCGTAACAAGATACCAGAATGCCAGCAAATGATAAAGGACCCAGGTAGGCTGTCTTCGCCATCACTGGTACCATAAGATGGCATTTGCAAGGCTGCCTACGAACTCAGCACAGTACTGCCCATCATCATCTCTCCTGACCTCCTGCCTATCAGCTGCACAGAAAATCTAGTGCAACTGTGAACCACTGTGGGTGGCTGGGACGGCACAATGACAAACACCCGATCAAAATCCAAAACATTAGACCAAGATGCCAGATGAAGAGAAACAGCCCTTTGAGAGTCTTTTTTTACCCCAGAAGAGTCCATTTTGTTGAATTCGGTTTACTGCTAATGATAAGGTGAGTCTCCTGACTTTCTGGAGCAGAAGTAAGAACACAACTTTTTATGTTGAAATCAAAGATGTTGCAATCAAAGATGAAGACTAGACCTCCAACCACTGTCAAACAGCATGGGTAATTTATGCTCACAGCACATTACAAAAAAATCCCACCTGGAAACATAACTGCATTCCAAGAAAATGTTATACGTCATTATATCTTAAGACATCCAGACCTGCCTGAGCATGAGACACGAGGAGGATTTGTTGTGCCTTTACATCACTGTGGGACTGGGAGCTGGAGCTCCCACAGTAATAAACTCCAGTGCAAAAAACCTAGCTCTAGTTGCAATTCTACACAGCAAACATCAGCCCCTGCACAGGTCTCCCTCTGCCGGCCTGTTCTAGTTCTGCTTAAGCACCTGCCATATCTTTTCCTATCTAAGGGAACACAGCCGAAATATCTTTGCAGAGCTTTGCACAGATCCTGCAACTGGAAAGATGCTGGTTAAAAGAATCACCGAGTTCTCACCTGCTGAGGCACTGGGGACACTAATCATTCTCCTAGTCATAGGGCATGCTGCAAGTTCCAGGGAAGCAGAAGTTATGGCTCAGACACTATTATGATGCATCAGTTCCAACGGCGACCTTCAACCCCCACCGTGTCTAAATCCTTCCTGCATTACAAGGGAAGACATGGAATCAGATTTCCCCCACGTCAGTCAACTACTAAGAAGGAAAATCCCTCCCAAACTACAATGCGTAGAATCCAAGTATTGGAAGGATCTTGGAGGGCCCCATGACAAAAGGTATTGGAAGGGCAGGTGAACTCTTTAGCAGGTGAGGACTGGCCAAATCCCACTGCACTCAGTGGACATCAGCAAAATGACATGGTCATTTCTATTAGCACAGACAAGGAGGAAAAGATGATCCCCCCGACACAAGGATATTATAAAAGTAAGGAGAGGAGTCTGATGATAGAGGAGAGAGAGGGAGATAATGAGAGGGAGAACTGGAGGGATTTACCCAGGGGCATAGGACTGGCCAGTAGCAGAGGAGACATCAAAAACAACCATGGGTCACTGCCCAGTGCTCCACCTACAAACCTAACTCATCCTCTCGAATATTGCCCCAGCGAGAGGACGACTGCATCCTGCTAGAAGGGGCAGAGGATTGTGGTCCCATCCCAGTTTAGGGTGGTTGATTGTAGCCATATCCCAACTGCATTTCAAGGAATCTAGTACTGAAGGAAACTAGACAAGCAGGAAGGGAAGGAAAGACTCAGACTAAAAAGGTTAAGTAACTCACCCAAGGTCATACAGCTTAGCAAGGGAACAGCTAGACACGGCAGAAATGCAAGTCTCTTGGGTCTCCACCTACTTCTAGATCCACTGATTCAGTAGCTGTAACTGAAAGGTCCCAGCCGTGTCCCAAGACACATATCAGAACCAGAAACAGGACCCAAAGGCAGAACCTGCCTTCATAGTCTGGCCGTGAATCCTTAAGCAACCAGGATATGGTGTGGATTTGTATCACTGTGGTACAGTAGCAGCTGGAACTACCACAGTAATAAACTGCAGAACAAAAACCACCCAACAGCAACAAGTCTGCATGGGGAAAAAAAAAATCCATCTGCACACTGCATTTTTTCTTCCCTGCACATCTGACTGACATCTTACTCATCCTCCTCGTCTCCTTCCATGAAAAGAGAGCTGGGATCCTCAGCTAGGATGGACAGTTAGAAGCACATCCAACTTCCCAAGAAGGGATACAAGATCCCATGGTCGCGTGCCTAGATCCAACTCTAGAATGACGAACGCTTACATTTCTTTACTCATCAATAATCCATAGGAATGGTGGGCAAGACAAGAAGCAGCAGAGTTTCTGGGATGTCTAAGTTCCCTTTCAACCAGCAGGAGTTAAGCAAAGCGCTGCACCCACAATCTATCCCAGCACCGCTCAGATCTTAATATCTGAAGTAACCCTAACTTTGCAACAGGACGACAGAACCATCATCCATGGAAGCTCAGCACTGCATCCCATGCCTGGCATCAAATGATCAGGACCACACCAAGGACATGTCTCACTAATATTTTTCACTAGATTTGAAAGTGCCTAAATCTTCTTATGTTCTCAAGAGTTGGAATAGAATCCAGTGTCAAATATCTATGGTTGGCTCAACCATCCCCTTCACCCATGAGTTGTGGCCCCAGTCACGGGACCTTCGGCTCCTGTATAAGCCCTGGCCCCATCTCAGGCCAGTCAGGACCCCGAGCTTCTTTGCTCATCGTGGACATCCCTCACGGTGGGCCCCTGGCCCTTTTGACCCTTCCAGTCCTAGCCCCAGCATTGACCAGTTGAGTCCCTCAGTTGGGTTTACTCCTCCTGCCTGCACTTGGGCACTGGGGTCCCCCATTCCCAGCTCAGGCACTCCTGGAAGCATGCCTGGCCCGGCAGGGTCACTCCCCCACCAGGCTCAGCCATTTCCTGAAGCTTACCTGTCCTACCCTGCTCTGATGGTATGTGGCCCACCTGATGAGGCCTGGGGTTAAAGCACCCCAACCCGCCTTTCACCAGGGTGGTCACTGGCCTGGCATTTCCTGGGGGCTCCCACACTACTGAGAGCCCTACCAGGCCACCCACTCCCAGCAGGCTGCAGTTGTAGGTCATGCCCAGGACCAGGAGCCTCCACACCATCCCCTACATCTCCTCCCGTACCTCCAGGATGTTGCATGCAGCCTTGCAGCCAGCCAATGTTACTGCCTGGCCTGCCAACAGTGACCTGCCCTGTTTATATAGGCAGCCATGGATCTAAACTGGCCCCCACAATCAATTGCCCACTGGCTGTTGGCTTGGCCCTTCAAGTGGCAGGCACCAACAGTGCCCTGCCATACTCATCCAGCCTCCTGGACCAAAAGGAGGAGTACCACAGCAGTACTGCATGTACCATATAACAAGTAAGGACCAGAAGAGACAGGTTTTGGGGGCCATCTGTTGCACATATTCTAACCTAATTAAATATACTAGCCACCAACATACAAATAATGCATCTTCTGAACTGCTGACAGAAGCAACCTCAAAAATGCAGAACTTAAGCTACAAGCCTAAACTCCAACATATTCCAAAGAACCTTGGCCTTTTTCAACAATTTTATGTTATTATCTCCCAGAAACCCAAGATCTTACATGCATTTATTCTCACAGTATGTGGCATACCATAAGACACCAAGACAGACTGTAAGCATCTGTATAAGCTTCACTATGTGGCTCAAATTCCTTAAGTTACAAAGACGCTAATACAAATTGTTAGCTCTTTTACCTTCTACCGTCATTGGTACAGAAATTGTTCTCTAGTCTGCTGGATGTGGAACAGATACCAACGGAAAAGAAAAGTTATGGTCAGGAAGTGTATCATTGTGGGCTGATCATGGAAACAAGTTATGTAGATTATTGGTTAGAGGAAACCGACTGCACAAGTAGTAACCACCTACCACAGTGCTGTACCATGTAACAACAACTTGGCATAGATTAGCAATGAAGAAAAGTGAGAGGCTGGACACACCTTCCATCCTGGAGAACCTGGGGTGAGATTTATAAATTCTTTCTGGTCCCAGGAGAGATGCTGGCCTCTCTCCTGACTTACCGCACAAAATTAAAACCAAGCCCTTATACCCAGACACAAAGTAACTGCCTGCAGAGAGAGTTCCCATTACATTCTCCCCCCTCCCATCCCATCTTATCCACATTTCTTACTGCAATACACAAGTCACCACATACGAAAAGAAAATACAATTATACAAAATATTATTTAATTGTATGGATGTAAAAATGAATATTGTATTGAATTCCACGTATTTATAGGAACGTTGCCATACATATTATGACAGATCATTGTGATTCTCAAGGGAACCTAACCACCATTATGCGCATAACAGCGCTCCAACTATGAATCAATCTTTGCCCCACATAAAAGGCCAATACAAACTGCATTCCTTTGCTACACAAGGTCAACCTATATATCAAACCCTAGCAGTTCATGAATAGTCATGCCACACCCAATTTTTGATGGGTCCTCTCATAAGCATCAACCTATGACGAAGCTTTAAAAATGGCTTTCTAAAATTCAGCCAGAATATGTCAAGTCAACCTAAATGCTAAGCTAACCTATCAGTAAACAGAATGAGGGAAGAGTTGGATTCTCTCTGCTATACAGTTGACATCACTATGTAGAACTGAAGTCTCAGCACCCTTCTGACTTTGGCTTGCGTCTCCACACAACGTAGAGATAGATTTTGTAAAGCTCCACATCACTGTGTTACTACGATAGCTATGATAGCTACCACAGTGATATTCCCCCATGCAAAAACTCAGTGCATCAGAATACAGTGAAAAGCAGAGGGTGCACATTTCTCCCATCACAGGAACACTAGGGAGAAGATCTCTTAGCTGTGATACCAAGGTCTTGCAACACAAAATGCACATGTAGGTGGTGACAGCGGCTGGCTGGGGCATGAGAGTGCTGAAGTGTGGGGGGCTGCCTGCTGTCTGGCTCTGTGCTTCAGCACTCTCATGCCCCAGCCACTTGCCCAATGCTGCCACCTGAATGAAGCCCAGGGCTGACCCCCTCCCACTTACAAGCCTACTACCATCCCAGGGATACTTCCCCCTGCTTTAAACTGCTGCTGTCCCAGGCGCATGTGTAGATGCTGCTCCCAGAATCAGCCGACTCTGGTGCAAACTGCTCCAGAGTTTATCATATCTTATTAATTGCATGTATACATGTATCCAGCATGAGTGATGGCAATGGCATCTGTCCCAAAAGATATTTCTGGATATGGCTGCATATTTTGGTTGCATTTGACCTAATCAACCATGAAACAGTCTGGAGTACAAGGAAATCCTTCAAGTCTGACCAAGAGCAATGGAGTGGACTAGAAAGAAATATTAAAGTCTTCATATCATAAAACACTTAGACTGGTACTGATGATCAGGGATCCTGGGTTTCTCCGATTAAAAAAAAAAAAAAAAGTCCCCAATTTTGGCTTAAAAAAGGTAACCTCAAATCCACATTTTCCATGATTAAAACAAAACACCTATACATAGATATTGATATATTAGTGGCATTTCATTTAAATCATGGAAAAAATATGCATTTGGGGTTCCAATTTTTGGTTTAAAAAAAAAAAAAAAGTGTTTGGTTTTGTTTTTTAAAATCAGAGAAAGCCAAGATCCCTGATGATGATGTATTTGGCTCAGGGAGCAACCACAGTGAGACAAGCTAGTACAATAGAGTACTGACCACTGCAAAAAACCCCCAAAAGCTTAAGTGTCGTGTCTAGTCTACATGAGGAATCCCAGCCCAGGGGCTTGTTTCTTTAGTCTCCCACTTCTCTTCCAGTTTGGGACAACTCAGCTCCTCGGCCAAACATGGACATTAGGGCTGTGTGAGGCTTCGGACAGAGCTTTGGATCCGGAAGAGCTTGGGACGCTTCTGAAGCGGCATGTTCGGGTCGAAGTGCTGGCCTCGTTTGGCTTCCCAAAGCTCTTCAGGAGCTCCGAACTGCTTTGGAGATTCGACCATAGTTTGTTTCCGCATTATAAGCCATCTATAAACTTAGTTGTTTTTTGTCCAATTTGGATGATATTTTCAGGGGTGGTAGACTCTGCAGAGAGGATGAAGCTACCAAGTTTCAAGAAGACTGGTACAAGGCTTTGGGGAGGGGGGGGAACAGCACCCCAGATTCTTGAAAGCCAAACAGTTTCCACCCTCTGTGGTGTGACACAGCCATGACATGAGTTTGGCTTTCAAGAATTTGGGGTACAGTTCCCCCCAAACCCCTGTACCGATATTCTTGAAAGTTAGCAGATTTCATGCTCTCAGCAAAGGCGACCATCCCTGCATGTTTCATCCAAATCAGACAAGAAACAAAAGTTATAGATATTTCATCGATTCCCCGTTATACACTATGGCCGGATCTCCGGAGGTGGCTCCAAGCTTCAGATCCAGTTCGGCTGGATCGAGTCAGAAACCCGGTCTGGAGCTCCGGATGGGATCACAGCCATCCGAAGCGGCCGATCCAAAGCCGGATCGGATTGCTGCTGACTCGCACAGGCTTAATGGGCATTGGGAATTAGGACCCTTTCCTCTGGAAAGAATGGAGGCATCTATGGTTGAGGCACAAGGTTGCAAGATGAGAGAGATGGATTCGTTCTTTTGCCCCTCTACTCTTCAAAGTGTTCTGGACCATGTTGGAGGGCACCAAGGAGCAGAGATGCCAGAGAAGGCTATTGCAAATTTAGACTCTGGTAAAAGTCTGGCCCCAAATCTCTCAGCTCCTGAGTTCTAGAAAGACCTCAGCATTGCAACAATCAAAATAGACCCTTCATCCATGGAAACATAGCAGTGCAATTCCTGCCTCTCACAGAGGGCTCACAACTGCACAAAGGACTTCTCTCAAGTTGTTGAATTCATACAAAGGAAGTAGATTCTGTACAGTCATGTGTCACAGTGCATACTACAGTGGTATCACAGTGATGTGTCCCATAGCAAAAGCTGGGATGGATTAGCATTGAATACAAGGCAGACGCCAAAACACACACTTTCCATCATCAGGTCCACTGGATGAGGTTTTGAAACAGCACAGCACAGAAGCTTCAACACGCTTCTAACATGGGCTGGAAGCAACACCCCAGTGAGGTAGATTTTGCACAGTCATGCATCAGTGTGCATACTACACACACACACGCTACCTTTTTTCAGACAATAGTAACCACCTACCACAGTGCTGTACCTTATAACAACAACTTGGCATAGATAAGCAATGAAGAAAAGTGAGAGGCTGGACGCACCTTCCATCCTGGAGAACATGGGGTGAGATTTATAAGTCCTTTCCGGTCCCAGGAGAGATGTTGGCCTCTCTCCTGACTTGCCTCACAAAATAAAAACCAAGCTCCTATACCCAGACACAAAGTAACTGCCTGCAGAGAGAGTTCCCATAACATTCTCCCCCCTCCCATCCCATCTTATCCACATTTCTTACTGCAATACGCAAGTCACCATATACGAAAAGAAAATTATACGAAATATTATTTAATTGTATGCATGTAAAAATGAATATTGTATTTAATTGCATGTATTTATAGGAATGTTGCCATTATATTATGACAGACAATTGTGATTCTTAAGGGAACCTAACTACCATTATGCACATAACAGTGCTCCAAATATGATTCAACCTTTGCCATACATAGAAGTCCAAAGGAAACTGCATTCTTTTGCTACACAAGGTCAACCTATAACTCAAACCCTAGCAGTTCATGAAGTCATGCCACACCCAATTTTTGATGGGTCCTCTCATAAGCATCAACCTATGACAAAGCTTTAAAAAAAAAAAAAAAATGGTTTTCTAAAATTCAGCCAGAATATGTCAAGTCAACATAAATGCTAAGCTAACCTATCAGTAAACAGAATATGAGGGAACAGTTGGATTTTCTCTGCTATACAGTTGACATCACTATGGAGAACTGAAGTCTCAGCAACCTTCTGACTTTGGCTAGCGCCTCCACACAATGCAGAGAGAGATTTTGTTAAGCTCCATGTCACTGTGATACTACGATAGCTACCACAGTGATATTCCCCCATGCCAAAACTCAGTGCATCAGAATACAGTGAAAAGCAGAGGGTGCACATTTCTCCCATCACAGGAACACTAGGGAGAAGATCTCTTAGCTGAGATACCAAGGTCTCTCAACACAAAATGCAGTGCCATTGATTTCAGAAGTAATCAGAAAGGATTGTAAGTAGCAGCATAGCACTGTGCAAATGATGAACTGGATTTACTCACAGTGAACTATCCCATAACAAGATACCAGATATGCCAGCAAATTATAAAGGACCCAGGTACATCACTGGTACCATTAGATGGCATTTGCAAGGCTGCCTAAGAACTCAGCACAGCACTGCCTGTCGTCATCTCTCCTGACCTCCTGCCTATCAGCTGCACAGAAGATCTAGTGCAACTGTGAACTACTGTGGATGGCTGGGACGGCACAATGACAAACACCCCATCAAAAACCAAAACATTAGACCAAGATGCCAGATGAAGAGAAACAGCCCTTTGGGAGTTTTTTTTTTACCCCAGAAGAGTCCATTTTGTTGAATTAGGTTTACTGCTAACGATAAAGTGAATCTCCTGACCTTCTGGAGCAGAAGTAAGAACACAACTTTTTACGATGAAATCAAAGATGAAGACTAGACTTACTCCAGTAATGATGAAGAGGATGGTTTTTTTTTTTTTCATTCATATATAAATAAATAAATATATAAATGCATGCATACATACATACACACACACACACACACACACACACACACACACACACACACACACACACACAAATTTAAAAGCACAACACACCAATCAGGTCTTATTCTACAATTTCATTTCTTGACCTCCAACCACTGTAAAACAACATGGGTAATTTATGCTCACAGCACATTACAAAAAAATCCCACCTGGAAACATAACTGCATTCCAAAAAAATGTTATACGTCATTATATTTTAAGACATCCAGATCTGCCGGAGCTTGAGACGAGGAGGATTTGTTGTGCCTTTACATCACTGTGGTACTGGTAGCTGGAGCTCCCACAGTAATAAACTCCAGTGCAAAAAACCTAGCTCTAGTGGCAATTCTACACAGCAAACATCAGCCCCTGCACAGGTCTCCCTCTGCCGGCCTGTTCTAGTTCTGCTTATGCACCTGCCATATCTTTTCCTATCTAAGGGAACACAGACGAAATATCTTCGTAGAGCTTTGCACAGATCCTGCAACTGGAAAGATGCTTGTTAAAAGAATCACCGAGTTCTCACCTGCTGAGGCACTGGGGACACTAATCATTCTCCAACTCATAAGGCACGCTGCAAGTCCCAGTGAAGCAAAAGTTATGGCTCAGACACTATTAGGATGCATCAGTTCCAACAGTGACCTTCAACCCCCATGGGTTTCTACCTTGTAATGCAGGAAGGTTTTTAGACAAGGGAAGACATGGAATCAGATTTCCCTGAGGTCAGTCCACTACTAAGAAGGAAAATCCCTCCCAAACTACGGTTCATAGAATCCAAGTATTGGAAGGATCTTGGAGGGCCCCACGACAAAAGGTATTGGAAGGGCAGGTGAACTCTTTAGCAGGTGAGGACTGGCCAAATCCCACTGCACTCAGTGGACATCAGCAAAACGACATGGTCATTTCTATTAGCACAGACAAGGAGGAAAAGATGATCCCCCCGACACAAGGATATTATAAAAGTAAGGAGAGGAGTCTGATGATAGATGAGAGAGAGGGGATAGTGAGAGGGAGAACTGGAGCGACATAACCAGGGGCACAGGACTGGCCAGTGGCAGAGACATCAAACAACTGTGGGTGACTGCCCAGTGCTCCACCTACAAACCTGACTCATCCTCTCGAATATTGCCCCAGCGAGAGGACGACTGCATCCTGCTAGAAGGGGCAGAGGACTGAGGTCCTATCCCAATTTAGGGTGGTTGATTGTAGCCATATCCCAACTGCATTTCAAGAAATCTAGTACTGAAGGAAACCAGAAAGTGGGGGTGGGGAGGGAAGGAAATGGATACCCAGACAACTGCAAAGTTCAGTGCATCCAAAGATACTTCAGCTGCTTTTCTAAAGTGAAGTCAGCGGGATTGGATGCAGGTTTGTATCACTGTGTGGCAGTGGCAGCTGGGGCTACCACAGTAACACTTTCCATTGCAAGAACCTTTGACAGTGATAATCTACAGTATGAATCTCAGCCTCCCTGGGCTTTCCCTTCACCTATTATTCTCTCCTTATACTCCTATGAAGGCTCAGTTACCAAGGTGCTCCTTCCTGCCTCTATGCCCTTTATATCCACAGTTTGTAGTGGAAAGAGGCCCGTAAAAGAGACCCAGCACAGAAAAATATTACACATGAACCAGACAGGCAGGAGGGGAAGGAAAGACTCAGACTAAAACAGGTTAAAGTAACTCACTCAAGGTCATACAGCTGAGCAAGGGAAGAGGTAGACACAGCAGAAATGCAAGTCTCTTGGGTCTCCACCTACTTCTAGATCCACTGTTTCAGTAGCTGTAACTGAAAGATCCCAGCCGTGTCCCAAGACACACATCAGTACCATAAACCAGAACCTGCCTTCATAGTCTGGCCATGAATCCTTAAGCAACCAGGATAAGGTGTGGATTTGTATCACTGTGGTACAGTAGCAGCTGGAACTACCACAGTAATAAACTGCAGAACAAAAACCACCCAACAGCAACAAGTCTGCATGGGGAAAAAAAAAAAATCCATCTGCACACTGCATTTTTTCTTCCCTGCACATCTGACTGACATCTTACTCATCTTCCTCGTCTCCTTCCATGAAAAGAGAGCTCAGATCCTCAGCTAGGATGGTCAGTTAGAAGCACATTCCCCTTCCCAAAAAGAAATACAAGATCCCATGGTTGCGTGCCTAGATCCAACTCCAGAATGACGAACTCTTACTTTTCTTTGCCGCTTCTTGTCTTGCCCACCATTCCTATGGATTATTGGCGAGCAGAGTTTCTGGGATGTCTAAGTTACCTTTCAACCAGCAGGAGTTAAGCAAAGCGCTGCACCCACAATCTATCCCAGCACCACTCAGATCTTAATATCTGAAGTAACCCTAACTTTGCAACAGGACGACAGAACCATCATCCATGGAAGCTCAGCACTGCATCCCATGCCTGGCATCAAATGATCAGGACTACACCAAGGACATGTCTCAAATCTAGTGAAAAATATTAGTGAAAGTACCTAAATCTTCTTATGTTCTCAAGAGTTGGAATAGAATCCAATGTCAAATATCTATGGTTGGCTCAGCCATCCCCTTCACCCATGAGTTGTGGCCCCAGTCACGGGATCTTCGGCTCCTGTATAAGCCCTGGCCCCATCTCAGGCCAGTCAGAACCCCGAGCTTCTTTGCTCATCGTGGACATCCCTCACGGTGGGCCCCTGGCCCTTTTGACCCTTCCGGTCCTGGCCCCAGCATTGACCAGTTGAGTCCCTCAGTCGGGTTTACACCTCCTGCCTGCACTTGGGCACTGGGGTCCCCCATTCCCAGCTCAGGCGCTCCTGGAAGCATGCCTGGCCCGATGGGGTCACTCCCCCACCAGGCTCAGACACTTCCTGAAGCTTACCTGGCCTACCCTGCTCTGATGGTATGTGGCCCACCCAATGAGGCCTGGGGTTAAAGCACCCCGACCCGCCTTTCACCGGAGTGGTCACTGGCCTGGCATTTCCTGGGGGCTCCCACACTACTGAGAGCCCCACCAGGCCACCCACTCCCAGCAGGCTGCAGTTCTAGGTCATGCCCAGGACCAGGAGCCTCCACACCTTCCCCTGCAGCTCCTCCCGTACCTCTAGGATGTCACATGCAGCCAGGCAATGTTACTGCCTGGCCTGCCAGCAGTGACCTGCCCTGTTTATATAGGCAGCCATGGATCTAAACTGGCTCCCACAATCAATCACCTGCTGGCTGCTTGGCTTGGCCCTTCAAGTGGCAGGCACAAACAGTGCCCTGCCATACTCACCCAGCCTCCTGGACCAAAAGGTTGAGTGCCACAGCAGTACTGCATGTACCATATAACAAGTAATGACCAGAAGAAACAGGTTTTGGGGGCCATCTATTGCACATATTCTAACCCATTGAAATAGATTAGCCACCAACATACAAATAATGCATCTTCTGAACTGCTGACAGAAGCAACCTCAAAAATGCAGAACTTAAGCTACAAGCCTAAACTCCAACATATTCCGAAGAACCTTGGCCTTTTTCAACAATTTTATGATATTATCTCCCAGAAACCCAAGATCTTACATGCATTTATTCTCACAGTATGTGGCATACCATAAGACACCAAGACAGACTGTAAGCATCTGTATAAGCTTCACTATGTGGCTCAAATTCCTTAAGTTACAAAGACGCTAATACAAATTGTTAGCTCTTTTACCTTCTACCGTAATTGGTACAGAAATTGTTCTCTAGTCTGCTGGACGTGGAACAGATACCAACGGAAAAGAAAAGTTATGGTCAGGAAGTGTATCATTGTGGGGTGACCCTGGAAACGTTAAGAGATGAAGATATGGTAGTAGTAACCACCTACCACAGTGCTGTCCCCTATAACAAAAACTTGGCATAGATTAGCAATGAAGAAAAGTGAGAGGCTGGACATACCTTCCATCCTGGAGAACCTGGGGTGAGATTTGTAAGTCCTTTCAGGTCCCAGGACAGATGTTGGCCTCTCTCCTGACTTACCGCACAAAATAAAAACCAAGGCCCGATACCCAGACACAAAGTAAGTGCCTGCAGAGAGAGTTCCCATTACATTCTCCCCCCTCCCACCACATCTTGTCCACATTTCCTACTGCAATACACAAGCCGTCATATACGAAAAGAAAATACAATTATACAAAATATTATTTAATTGTATGGATGTAAAAATTAATATTGTATTGAATTGCACGTATTTAGAGGAACGTTGCCATGTATATTATAACAGATCATTGGGATTCTCAAGGGACTCCAACCACCATTATGCACATAACAGTGCTCCAACTATGAATCAATCTTCGCCCCGCATAAAAGCCCAAGAGAAACTGCATTCCTTTGCTACACAAGGTCAGCCTATAAATCAAACCCTAGCAGTTCATGAGTAGTCATGCCACACCCAATTTTAATGGGTCCTTTCATAAGCATCAACCTATGACGAAGCTTTAAAAAATGGTTTTCTAAAATTCAGCCAGAATATGTCAAGTCAACATAAATGCTAAGCTAACCTGTCAGTAAACAGAATATGAGGGAAGAGTTGGATTTTCTCTGCTATACAGTTGACACCACTATGTAGAACTGAAGTCTCAGCACCCTTCTGACTTTGGATAGCGTCTCCACACAACGTAGAGAGAGATTTTGTAAAGCTCCATATCACTGTGATACTACTATAGCTACAGTAGCTACCACAGTGATATTCCCGCATGCAAAAACTCAGTGCATCAGAATACAGTGAAAAGCAGAGGGTGCACATTTCTCCCATCACAGGAACACTAGGGAGAAGATCTCTTAGCTGAGATACCAGGGTCTCACAACAAAAATGCAGTGCCATTGATTTTAGAAGTAATCAGAAAGGATTGTAAGTACCAGCATAGCACTGTGCAAATGATGAACTGGATTTACTCACAGTGAAATAAAATATCCCATAACAAGATACCAGATATGCCAGCAAATGATAAAGGACCCAGGTAGGCTGTTTTTGCCATCACTGGTACCATAAGATGGCATTTGCAAGGCCGCCTAAGAACTCAGCACAGCACTGCCGGTCATCATCTCTCCTGACCTCCTGCCTACCAGCTGCACAGAATATCTGGTGCAACTGTGAACCACTGTGGATGGCTGGGACAGCACAATGACAAACACCCGATCAAAAACCAAAACATCAGACCAAGATGCCAGATGAAGAGAAACAGCCCTTTGGGAGTCTTTTTTTACCCCAGAAGAGTCCATTTTGTTGAAATCGGTTTACTGCTAATGATAAAGTGAGTCCCCCGACTTTCTGGAGCAGAAGTAAGAACACAACTTTTTATGTTGAAATCAAAGATGAAGACTAGACTTACTCCAGTAATGATCAAGAGAAGGTTTTAAGTCATTCATATATATAATATAAATAAATAAATAAATAAAATAAATATAAAGTAAAATAAAATGCATCCATACACACACATAAAAAGCACTCCAATCAGGTCTTATTCTACAATTTCATTTCTTGACCTCCAACCACTGTAAAACAACATGGGTAATTTATGCTCACAGTGCATTACAAATCACACCTAGAAACGTAACTGGATTCCAAGAAAATGATATACGTCATTATATCTTACGACATCCAGACCTGCCTGAGCATGAGACACGAGGAGGATTTGTTGTGCCTTTACATCACTGTGGTACTGGTAGCTGGAGCTCCCACAGTAGTAAACTCCAGTGCAAAAAACCTAGCTCTAGTGGCAATTCTACACAGCAAACATCAGCCCCTGCACAGGTCTCCCTCTGCCGGCCTGTTCTAGTTCTGCTTATGCACCTGCCATATCTTTTCCTATCTAAGGGAACACAGCCGAAATATCTTCGTAGAGCTTTGCACAGATCCTGCAACTGGAAAGATGCTTGTTAAAAGAATCACCGAGTTCTCACCTGCTGAGGCACTGGGGACACTAATCATTCTCCAACTCATAGGGCATGCTGCAAGTTCCAGGGAAGCAAAAGTTATGGCTCAGACACTATTAGGATGCATCAGTTCCAACAGTGACCTTCAACCCCCATGGGTTTCTACCTTGTAATGCAGGAAGGTTTTTAGACAAGGGAAGACATGGAATCAGATTTCCCCGAGGTCAGTCAACTACTAAGAAGGAAAATCCCTCCCAAACTATGGTTCATAGAATCCAAGTATTGGAAGGATCTTGGAGGGCCCCATGACAAAAGGTATTGGAAGGGCAGGTGAAGTCTTTAGGAGGTGACGACTGGCCAAATCCCACTGCACTCAGTGGACAGCAGCAAAATGACATGGTCATTTCTACTAGCACAGATGAAGAAGAAAAGATGATCTCATTTTCCCCCCACTCCCAAGGATATTTTAAAAGTAAGGAGAGGAGTCTGATGATAGACGAGAGAGAGGGGATAGTGAGAGGGAGAACTGGAGCGACATAACCAGGGGCACAGGACTGGCCAGTGGCAGAGAAGGCAGAGACATCAAACAACTGTGAGTCACTACCCAGTGCTCCACCTACAAACCTGACTCATCCTCTTGAATATTGCCCCAGTGAGAGGAGGACTGCATCCTGCTAGAAGGGGCAGAGGATTGTGGTCCCATCCCAATTTAGGGTGGTTGATTGTAGCCATTCCTTCAAATTCAGTTGGGAAATCTAATACTGAAGGAAACCAGAAAGTGGGGGTGGGGAGGGAAGGAAATGGATACCCAGACAACTGTGAAGTTCAGTGCATCCAAAGATACTTCTGCTGCTTTTCTGAAGTGAAGTTAGAGGGATTGGATGCAGGTTTGTATCACTGTGTGGCAGTGGCAGGTGGGACTACCACAGTAACACTTTCCATTGCAAGAACCTTTGACAGTGATAATCTACAGTATGAATCTCAACCTCCCTGGGCTTTCCCTTCATCTGTTATTCTCTCCTCATACTCCTATGAAGGCTCAGGTACCAAGGTGCTCCTTCCTGGCCCCATGCCCTTTACGGGCCTCTTTCCACTACAAACGGTGGACATAAGAGACAGTCCCAGCACGGAAAAATAGTACACATGAACCAGACAGGCAGGAAGGGAAGGAAAGACTCAGACTAGAAAGGTTAAGTAACTCACCCAAGGTCACACAGCTTAGCAAGGGAATAGGCAGACACGGCAGAAATGCAAGTCTCTTGGGTCTCCACCTACTTTTAGATCCACTGTTTCACTAGCTGTAACTGAAAGATCCCAGCCGTGTCCCAAGACACATATCAGGACGAGAAACAGGCCCCAAAGGCAGAACCTGCCTTCATAGTCTGGCTGTGAATCCTTAAGCAACCAGGATATGGTGTGGATTTGTATCACTGTGGTACAATAGGAGTGAGGTCCGGTAGCAGCTGGAGCTACCACAGTAATAAACTGCAGAACAAAAACCAGCCGACAGCAACAAGTCTGCATGGAAAAAAAAAAAATCCATCTGGACACAGCATTGACCAGTTCAGTGCCTCAATCGGGTTTACGCCTCCTGCCTGCACTTGGGCACTGGGGTCCCCCATTCCCAGCTCAGGCACTCCTGGAAGCATGCCGGGCCCGGCGGGGTCACTCCTCCACCAGGCTCAGCCACTTCCTGAAGCTTACCTGGCCTACCCTGCTCTAATGGTATGTGGCCCACCCAATGAGGCCTGGGGTTAAAGCACCCCGACCCGCCTTTCACCGGGGTGGTCACCGGCCTGGCATTTCCTGGGGGCTCCCACACTACTGAGAGCCCCACCAGGCCACCCACTCCCAGCAGAGTGCAGTTGTAGGTCATGCCCAGGACCAGGAGCCTCCACACCTTCCCCTACAGCTCCTGCCTTACCTCCAGGATGTCACATGCAGCCAGGCAATGTTACTGCCTGGCCTGCCAGCAATCAATCGGCCACTGGCTGTTGGCTTGGCCCTTCAAGTGGCAGGCACCAACAGTGCCCTGCCATACTCACCCAGCCTCCTGGACCAAAAGGTTGAGTACCACAGCAGTACTGCATGTACCATATAACAAGTAAGGACCAGAAGAGACAGGTTTTTTGGGCCATCTGTTGCACATATTCTAACCTAATGAAATAGATTAGCCACCAACATACAAATAATGCATCTTCTGAACTGCTGACAGAAGCAACCTCAAAAATGCAGAACTTAAGCTACAAGCCTAAACTCCAACATATTCCAAAGAACCTTGGCCTTTTTCAACAATTTTGTTATTATCTCCCAAAAACCCAAGATCTTACATGCATTTATTCTCACAGTATGTGGCATACCATAAGACACCAAGACAGACTGTAAGCATCTGTATAAGCTTCACTATGTGGCTCAAATTCCTTAAGTTACAAAGACGCTAATACAAATTGTTAGCTCTTTTACCTTCTGCAGTAATTGGTACAGAAATTGTTCTCTAGTCTGCTGGACGTGGAACAGATACCAACGGAAAAGAAAAGTTATGGTCAGGAAGTGTATCATTGTGGGATGACCCTCAAACGTTAAGCTATGAAGATGAAACCGAGCAGACAGTAATAACCACCTACCACAGTGCTGTGCCCTATAACAGCTTGGCATGACTAGCAAAGAAGAAAAGTGAGAGGCTGGACACACCTTCCATCCTGGAGAACCTGGGGTGAGATTTGTAAGTCCTTTCAGGCCGCAGGAGAGATGCTGGCCTCTCTCCTGACTTACCGCACAAAAGAAAAACCAAGCCCCTATACCCAGACACAAAGTAACTGCCTGCAGAGAGAGTTCCCATTACATTCTCCCCCCTCCCATCCCATCTTATCCACATTTCTTACTGCAATACACAAATCACCACATACAAAAAGAAAATACAATTATACAAAATATTATTTAATTGTATGGATGTAAAAATGAATATTGTATTGAATTGCACGTATTTATAGGAACGTTGCCATGTATATCATCACAGATCATTGTGATTCTCAAGGGAACCTAACCACCATTATGCACATAACAGTGCTCCAACTATGAATCAATCTTTGCCCCGCATAAAAGCCCAATACAAACTGCATTCCTTTGCTACACAAGGTCAACCTATATATCAAACCCTAGCAGTTCATGAGTAGTCATGCCACACCCAATTTTTGATGGGTCCTCTCATAAGCATCAACCTATGATGAAGCTTTAAAAAATGGTTTTCTAAAATTCAGCCAGAATATGTCAAGTCAACATAAATGCTAAGCTAACCTATCAGTAAACAGAATGAGGGAACAGTTGGATTTTCTCTGCTATACAGTTGACACCACTAGGTAGAACTGAAGTCTCAACACCCTTCTGACTTTGGCTAGCATCTCCACACAATGTAGAGAGATTTTGTAAAGCTCCATATCACTGTGATACTATGGTAGCTACGGTACCTACCACAGTGATATTGCCCCATGCACAAACTCAGTGCATTAGAATAGAGTGAAAAGCAGAGGGTGCACATTTCTCCCATCACAGGAACACTAGGGAGAAGATCTCTTAGCTGAAATACCAAGGTCTCGCAACACAAAACGCAGTGCCATTTATTTCAGAAGTAATCAGAAAGGATTGTAAGTAGCAGCATAGCACTGTGCAAATGATGAACTGGATTTACTCACAGTGAACTATCCCATAACAAGATTCCAGATATGCCAGCAAATGATAAAGGACCCAGGTACATCACTGGTACCATAAGATGGCATTTGCAAGGCTGCCTAAGAACTCAGCACAGCACTGCCCGTCATCATCTCTCCTGACCTCCTGCCTATCAGCTGCACAGAAGATCTAGTGCGACTGTGAACCACTGTGAGTGGCAGGAACAGCACAATGACGAATACTATCCTCAATCATTAAGAGATGAAGAGCCTTTGGTAGAGAAGGAGACCACAACAAGAAACACCGTATCAAAAACCCAGCTGTAAGAGCAATCCCATGAGGAAAGAACAGCTCAAGCTGCTGTACATAAGAACACAACCCCGTCCAAGCCATAACGCATAAAATCTATCCCAAGTGTTGAATGACCCTGGAGAGGCCCATTCACTGTGACAAGTGGCACCTGGAGGGGAGGAAAGGTCCTCAGGAAGGAAAAACAGGACAAAACCCATTGTACTTGAAGGTCAGAGTGAGTCCTCATTTCCATAAGAGCAGCTTATCCCCCTATTGAAAGAGATCACAGGTTAACAAAAGGAGGCAGCTTAATGAAAGTCACTGGGCTCCCACCCCACCCCAAACACACACACACCTGGCCAAGACAGAGCTGGATTTAACAGGAATGTCAAACCCTGAAGGCTGCATCCACCAACTCTAGGCTTCACCCCAAGGCTCCAGCTGGGACTCAGTGGATGCATCTCCATGCACGCTTTATTACAGTTCACTAATTAGCTCCACAGTAAAGCGGCACAGTCTATACATGTGTCAGTATTAGGGCACAGTCAATTGACTGCACCATGAGATCAGTACTGTTCCCAACAGTAATACCTTATGGTGGAATAATCGAGTGCAATGAAATGCACATGTAGGTGGTGACAGCGGCTGGCTGGGGCATGAGAGTGCTGAAGTGCAGGGGGCTGCCTGCTGTCTGGCTCTGCGCTTCAGCACTCTCATGCCCCAGCCACTTGCCCAATTTGCCACCTGAATGAAGCCCGGGGCTGACCCCCTCCCACTTACAGGCCTACTACCATCCCAGGGATACTTCCCCCTGCTTTAAACTGCTGCTGTCCCAGACACGTGTCATGCATCAGTGTGCATACTACACCTACATATGCTACTTTTTTTCAGACAGTAGTAACCATATACAAAAAGAAATACAATTATACAAAATAATATACAAAATATTATTTAATTGTATGGATGTAAAAATGAATATTGTATTGAATTGCATGTATTTATAGGAACATTGCCATGTATATCATCACAGATCATTGTGATTCTCAAGGGAACCTAACCACCATTATGCACATAACAGTGCTCCAACTACGAATCAACCTTTGCCCCGCATAAAAGCCCAAGAGAAACTGCATTCCTTTGCTACACAAGGTCAACCTTGAAATCAAACCCTAGCAGTTCATAGTCTTGCCACACTCAATTTTTGATGGGTCCTCTCATAAGCATCAACCTACGACGAAGCTTTAAAAAAATGGTTTTCTAAAATTCAGCCAGAATATGTCAAGTCAAGGTAAATACTAAGCTAACCTATCAGTAAACAGAATATGAGGGAACAGTTGGATTTTCTCTGCTATACATCACTATGGAGAACTGAAATCTCAACATCCTTCTGACTTTGGCTAGCATCTCCACACAATGCAGAGATAGATTTTGTAAAGCTCCATGTCACTGTGATACTATGGTGGCTACGGTACCTACCACAGTGATATTGCCCCATGCAAAAACTCAGTGTATTAGAATAGAGTGAAAAGCAGAGGGTGCACATTTCTCCCATCACAGGAACACTAGGGAGAAGATCTCTTAGCGGAGATACCAAGGTCTCTCAACACAAAATGCAGTGCCATTGATTTCAGAAGTAATCAGAAAGGATTGTAAGTAGCAGCATAGCACTGCGCAAATGATGAACTGGATTTACTCACAGTGAAATATCCCATAACAAGATACCAGATATGCCAGCAAATGATAAAGGACCCAGGTAGGCTGTCTTCGCCATCACTGGTACCATAAGATGGCATTTGCAAGGCCGCCTAAGAACTCAGCACAGCACTGCCCATCATCATCTCTCCTGACCTCCTGCCTACCAGCTGCACAGAAGATCTAGTGGACTGTGAACCACTGTGGGTGGCTGGGACAGCACAATGACAAACACCCGATCAAAAACCAAAACATTAGACCAAGATGCCAGATGAAGAGAAACAGCCCTTTGAGAGTCTTTTTTTTTTTTTTTTACCCCAGAATCGTCCATTTTGTTGAATTCGGTTTACTGCTAATGATAAGGTGAGTCCCCCGACTTTCTGGAGCAGAAGTAAGAACACAACTTTTTATGTCGAAATCAAAAATGAAGACTAGACTTACTCCAGTAATGTTGAAGAGAAGGTTAATTCATTCATATATATATATGTTTTATATAAATAAATAAATGAATGAATAAAATGTATCCATACACACACACCAATCAGGTCTTATTCTACAATTTCATTTCTTGACCTCCAACCACTGTAAAACAGCCTGGGTAATTTATGCTCACAGCACATTACAAAAAAATCCCACCTGGAAACATAACTGCATTCCAAGAAAATGTTACACATCATTATATCTTAAGACATCCAGATCTGCCTGAGCATGAGACACGAGGAGGATTTGTTGTGCCTTTACATCACTGCGGGACTGGGAGCTGGAGCTCCCACAGTAGTAAACTCCAGTGCAAAAAACCTAGCTCTAGTGGCAATTCTACATAGCAAACATCAGCCCCTGCACAGGTCTCCCTCTGCCGGCCTGTTCTAGTTCTGCTTATGCACCTCCCATATCTTTTCCTATCTAAGGGAACACAGACGAAATATCTTTGCAGAGCTTTGCACAGATCCTGCAACTGGAAAGAAGCTTGTTAAAAGAATCACCGAGTTCTCACCTGCTGAGGCACTGGGGACACTAATCATTCTCCAAGTCATAGGGCATGCTGCAAGTTCCAGGGAAGCAAAAGTTATGGCTCAGACACTATTATGATGCATCAGTTCTAACGGTGACCTTCAACCCCCATGGGTTTCTACCGTGTCTAAAGCCTTCCTGCATTACAAGGGAAGACATGGAATCAGATTTCCCCGAGGTCAGTCAACTACTAAGAAGGAAAATCCCTCCCAAACTACGGTTCATAGAATCCAAGTATTGGAAGGATCTTGGAGGGCCCCATGACAAAAGGTATTGGAAGGGCAGGTGAAGTCTTTAGGAGGTGACGACTGGCCAAATCCAACTGCACTCAGTGGACAGCAGCAAAATGACATGGTCATTTTCTACTAGCACAGACGAAGAGGAAAAGATGATCCCCCTTCCCCCTCCCATGGATATTATAAAAGTAAGGAGAGCAGTCTGATCATAGACGAGAGAGAAGGGATAATGAGAGGGAGAACTGAAGGGACTTACCCAGGGGTGCAGGGAAGGTAGAGATATCAAACAACCGTGGGTCACTGCCCAGTGCTCCACCTACAAACCTGACTCATCCTCTTGAAAATTGCCCCAGCAAGAGGAGGACTGCATCCTGCTAGAAGGGGCAGAGGACCGAGGTCCTATCCCAATTTAGGGTGGTTGATTGTAGCCATATCCCAACTGCATTTCAAGGAATCTAGTACTGAAGGAAACCAGAAAGTGGGGGTGGGGAGGGAAGGAAATGGATACCCAGACAACTGCAAAGTTCAGTGCATTCAAAGATACTTCAGTGCTTTTCTGAAGTGAAGTCAGAGGGATTGGATGCAGGTTTGTATCACTGTGTGGCAGTGGCAGCTGGGGCTACCACAGTAACACTTTCCATTGCAAGAACCTTTGACAGTGATAATCTACAGTATGAATCTCAGCCTCCCTGGACTTTCCCTTCATCTGTTATTCTTTCCTCGTACTCTTATGAAGTCTCAGGTACCAAGGTGCTCCTTCCTGCCTCTATGCCCTTTATGGGCCTCTTTCCACTACAAACGGTGGACATAAGAGACAGTCCCAGCACGGAAAAATAGTACACATGAACCAGACAGGCAGGAAGGGAAGGAAAGACTCAGACTAGAAAGGTTAAGTAACTCACCCAAGGTCACACAGCTTAGCAAGGGAACAGCTAGACACAGCAGAAATGCAAGTCTCTTGGGTCTCCACCTACTTCTAGATCCACTGTTTCAGTAGCTGTAACTGAAAAGGTCCCAGCCGTGTCCCAAGACACACATCAGTATCATAAACAGGACCCAAAGGCAGAACCTGCCTTCATAGTCTGGCCACGAATCCTTAAGCAACCAGGATATGGTGTGGATTTGTATCACTGTGGTACAGTAGCAGCTGGATATACCACAGTAATAAACTGCAGAACAAAAACCACCCAACAGCAACAAGTCTGCATGGGGAAAAAAAAAAAATCCATCTGCACACTGCATTTTTTCTTTCCTGCACATCTGACTGACATCTTACTCATCCTCCTCGTCTCCTTCCATGAAAAGAGAGCTGGGATCCTCAGCTAGGATGGACAGTTAGAAGCACGTTCCCCTCCCAAGAAGAAATACAAGATCCCCTGGTCGCGTGCCTAGATCCAGCTCCAGAATGACGAACTCTTACTTTTCTTTACTCACCAATAATCCATAGGAATGGTGGGCAAGACAAGAAGCAGCAGAGTTTCTGGGATGTCTAAGTTCCCTTTCAACCAGCAGGAGTTAAGCAAAGCGCTGCACCCGCAATCTATCCCAGCACCACTCAGATCTTAATATCTGAAGTAACCCTAACTTTGCAACAGGACGACAGAACCATCATCCATGGAAGCTCAGCACTGCATCCCATGCCTGGCATCAAATGATCAGGACCACACCAAGGACATGTCTCAACACAGGACTGGTCAGGTTTTTTTGGATTGGGGTTTTGTTTTGGGGGTTCTTTTTGCTTTTGGGGTTTTTTTTCCCCCCTTCAAGAACACAAGAAGGATTATGCATGTATGCAGCATGTAACCAAGTGAACGATGACCAAAGCTTCACCCACAAGCAGTCATCCCACAACTTTAAAAACAAAACACACACACACACACACACACACACACACACACACAAGAAAACAGATATCCTCGATAGAATAAAGGGTCCATGATGGGAATACCTTTCACCCTCTATATGATAATGAATTTTTCAAGACCGTGTAAAAACTCAGCACAGAAAACGGCACTGCCTGAAAGCATTTCTCCTGACCGCCTGCCTACCAGCAATGCAGGATATATGGTATGATTGAAAACCACTGTGTATATAGCTGGGGCAGCACAATGATACACACCTAATCAAAAACCCAAGCTCTCAACCAAGATGACAGATGGAAAGGAAATGCCTTTTGGGAGATACTTGATTTATACATAAAACCACAAAACGCTGACTAGTTTCATTGCTAACAAGAACAAAAAAAGAAAGAGAAAGGGAGGGAGAGGTCCTGAATAACCAATGTTAAAAAAGGGACAGTTACAACCTTCCAACTCAAGAAAAGAAAAACTAGGTCCTTTTACACACCAAGTTGTTTGCCCTTTCATGCACTGCAACTGCGTGTCTGTTTGCACAAGTGGGATTTCTGGACACTTTAAAAAGTATTTGTACATTAAAGTAAAACTCTTCAGATTTAGTTTAGCTTGGCTTGCTGGGAATTAAAGTATTGCACAAACCTACTTCAGTAGCCATCAGGAGGGATATTTAAAAAAAAAAAAAATCTCACCTTAATTTTATTATTTCATTCTTGCTCTTGAGGCATTTACTCCTTCAACGTGATACAAAAAATTTCAGCTGAAAAGTTAAAAGGATTATGTTCCGCATATCGTTGGACACCTTGAACTGTCTGAGAAATGAAGATCAGGAGAAGCTGACACTCCCACAGTAATGAACTCCAGAGCAAACAAAGCATTTCTGGGCTAATGTAGCTAGATTTTTTTAAAATAAATGACCCCGTTTAAAACCAGTCAGCTAGTAAGAACAAAGAACAGCCTAAACTACAATTCATGGCTTCCAAGTGTTGAAAGGGGACCAAGAGAGGCCAATTCACCTCAAAAAGGCAACAGAAGGAACAGTGAGGTGCTCAACAAGTAGAAATTGGCCCAGACCCATTGCACTCAAAGTTACATCGTCATTCCTATTAGCACAGATCTTCAACGTCTGTACGCTGACTTGAGCAAACTGGAGATAGTGAAGGAGATTAAAAATTAAGGAGTGAAGAATCATGATAGGTAAGGAGAGAAAGGAAAGGACAGAAAGACTTTCCCCAAGACTGCAGGGCTAGCTAGTGACAGATCTGAACCAAAGTGAACAATCCTGGGTCACAGCCCCTTACTCTACCCACCAGCCACAGATCCGAGCTCTACTCCCCTGAGCACACCTGAAGGGACAGAGAATGATGGATCCCAGGATGGGGTCAGAAGCACAGCTGCATTTGCTGGAATCTCCTTTGATAGAGACTGAAACCAAGAGAAAACAGAAGGGAGCAGGAGTTGGGGTGGGGGGAGGGGGTGACAAGTGGACCTCTAAGGAGCAAAGGTTGATTTTTCACAGATCAGAAGGCCTCAGCTGCTCTCTACAAAGGCAAATCAGCAGGATTGGGTGTGGGTTTGTATCACGGTGTACTGGCAGTGGCTACCACAGTAATACGTTCCATAGCAAGAACCTGTCAGCACTGACAGTCCTACACCAACAGCCCCAGCTTGCCTGTGCTTTCCTCTTGATCTTCAGTTAATGTTTAGCCTTTCCTTTATTACATTCCTACAGAGACTCAGTGATCAAATGTACTGCCTCCCCATCCTATGCTCCTTTTTGGATCTCCTTGTGACAACATGTCTATACAGATCTTGCCAGAGGAGCAAAGAAAATTATGCAGTAATCTGAAAAGACGGAAGGCAGGTTGGGTGGAGTGCAGCAGGAAGCAAATAATGAAATGACTTGTACTATGTCACACCCCTTCTAGAGATGCGCTCATCCAGAACTCAAGAATCCTGGATGCTGCAACCACCAGCCCTGGGCTTGCTCCCAAGGTCTCAACAGCATGAGTGACGGTACTAGAATAGCACCCAGAAGGGGCAGAAGATTATTTTGGAGGTGGGTTCTTGTTTTGGCTGCATTTCGCCACAAGGCAACTGAAACAGTACAGAGTCCAAGGAAAGTGAAAAAGTCCAACAGAAAAAAAAAAATAATGGAGTCCAAGGCAAATTAAAAGCTCGCTCTATTTGCAGACACCTAGACCAGCCTTAGCAATGGAGATCAGGAGAATTTGGTGTGGGTTTGTATCATGGTGATCAGGGCCAACTAAAACCTACTTATAGCAGGTGCATCTGCATGTGCTATTAGTGCAATGCAATAACCTCTGGAGCAGTTTGTGCCAGAGTCAGCTGCTCCCAGGCTCAGCATTTACATGTCCTCCTGGGACCACAGCAGTCTGAGCTGGGCCAGTGCAGCTGGCAGGTGGCCTAGGGGGTCAACCCAGGCTCTGGGTGACAGTGTCAGGCAGCAGAGGGGCTGGCTAGGGCACAAGGGTGATACAGTGCATGGCTAGGCAGCAGGCAGCCCCTGCATCATAGCAACCTCACATCACAGCCAGCACTGGTCACAATTTACAAATGCATTTAAAGTGAACTTATTTTCACCACTGCGAGAGAGTACTGTCCCTGTCAGTAATATCTTACAACAGCAAAAATTAGTTGCTGTAGTCCAATAGTGTTGCATGTGTAGACTGTGATGCTTTACATCGCAGCAAAGTTAGTCTACTGCACAGTTAAGTGCACATATAGATGCACCCAGTGAGAACTTAAATCTAAGAATCCCTGTCTGTCTGCTGGTTTCTATTTCTCGGTCTCTTATTCACTCTCTCTCACATCTCCTCTTTATCGTCATTCCATTAAAAGGAAGCTCAGCTTCTGAACTAATATGGGCATTTGGAGTTATGAATCTCTTCATGAGGGTCCCATCATCCAGGAACAAAGCTGAGAGCTAAACTCATTCTTCTGTCCCTCCACAAAATGTCCAAGTCTATTTTTCAAAAGAACTAAGGAACAGTGGTTTCAGTACTGTTGAAACTCAAAAAAAAAGCTCTGTTTTTATAAGTGAAACTAAGACTCCAGCCCTTGTCCTAGCTTCTGATCTTTAAAATTACCCTGGAAATTGCAACAGAAGCAAAAACAGAAACTTTATCCACATGCAACCTTAGCAACACCTTCCCTGACTGTTAGAAAAGGCTCAGGGCTACACAGAGAAAGAACATCAACCTGATGCCATCCAGGCTTGTTCAGTTCAATCAGATGTAGATTTTTGCATAGCTGTTTCACTGTGTATACTACAATACTAGCTGTCATAGAGTCTATAAAACACAAACACATTAGGTATTAGCGTTGAATAAGAGGGAAGAGAAAAGACGAACACTATATCAAAAACCAGTTTTTCTAGACCCAGAGTCCCGATCAAAAGGCATCAGCCCTTTGGGGACATTTCAGTTCAACATATATTTAAATAAACTGGATTTCTGTGCATCTTATTTTTTTAAAAAGAGTAACGTTTAAGGAAAAAAAACCACACACATCCCCTCACCAAGGGCTGAATTAAGGAGGAGAGGAATGAGAAATGAGTTTGCTTAAAAAGATACTTCTGTTCCTTCCCAAGGAAGACAAATAAATGCATTAATTTATTTCTTCAAATTCATTAGTGACGCTGAAGATTCCAGGAGGGTAGAAGTTATGCTAAGGGTGCAGATCATTGTTATATCTTGTAGAGGATGATTCTGGTGCAACAATAGTGGACAAACCCCATCTACAGAAGCAATTCTGCAAGAGAAGGAAAACTCCAGACAACATAAATCCCACACAAGCTACCAACCAACATGCAGGAAAGCAGCAGAATGAGAGATGGGTCCTCAGCAGGCAAACACTGGCCCAGTTCCATGCAACTCAAACACCAGCACCACTAGAGTAGCCCAGGAATACATGCGCCTAAAGCTGGATGGAAAAGATAGCCCTTGTACTGAAGAGATTATGTTTCAATGGAAGGAGACAGACTGGGAGGGGGGGGAGGAAATCAGGGAGAATGAGACAAAGCAACTGGCCCAAGGACAAACCATTGGCTAATGACAGAGCTGGATGATGGGAGAAACCAGGAGTCATGGCCAGTGCTCCAGGCACCAGCACAAAGTCCAACAATGCCAAGGCTGTTCCAGCATAAGGGAATATACACCAAGTCAATGCCACTGAGGAAGATTCAAATGTCGCATCTACCTCCCAATCTCATCTGCATGCAAGCCTAATCTCCACAGAAGCAGGAAGAAATTACAGGAAACCTCACAAGGAGAAGAGAGAAGGGGAGAAAAAATAGAAACCCAGGGAAATACATAGAACCTCAAATGTCTCTTCAGACACTTGGACCAGTCTTCACTATGGAGGTCAATAGGATTTAGGATGTCTCGTTATCACCGTATAGGAGTATTAGTAGCTGAAACAAGCATGGTAAATCAACTCCATCACCAGAACCCACCACTGACATTCGTACCTGGAGGATACCGGCTGCTCTGGGCCTTTCCCTATACAGGCAAGACATCCCTCACTGCTCTTCTCCCTTCTTTTGTACTCATTCCAATCTTTCTTCATCCTTTGAAGTAGACACCACTCTGGTACTCCAGGTATTTTTGTCCAGTGATGATCATCAAGTTTAAAATCGAGGAGGGTTCCCACTGTCATGGCACTAGGCTGAAGCTTCAGAGACCTGGCTTGATCCCTCTGCTGATCTACAACTCTCCAGGGTCACGTTGGCCAGGTCCCTAGGGGGCAGAGACTTAAAGATGCTTAGGCACCATTGTAGTTAAGGTACCTAAAACCCCTCAGAAATCCAGCCTGATGTTTCTTAATTTCTGATCTATAAAATTACCTTGGAACTGCCACGAGAACCTCTCTCAAAGGATAAAAAAAATAAGCGAAACATTTCTTGCTTGCCGGATGATTTTTGGGAACCGAGGAAAGAGTGTCTCAAGGTGTTTCCGGTTCAGGGCTGTTAGTTAAAGATTTTGTATGGTCCCATGTCACTGTGCTTATTATTATACTGGTAGCTACTATACTAGTACCACAGTGATCTCTCTCATAACAAAAACCTGGAAATACCACCACAGGACAAGAAAGGCAAATGGTGAAGGTACTTATTTTCAAAGCCTCAGGACAGGAAGTCTGAGTACCTGGTATCAATTCTTGTAAACCAAGAAGAACTACGCATCCCTGCAAGCCAATATTGGCAACCAGGTTGGACGACTGGAAACCATCTGGGTTGAAATCCATGGGGAACACGGCACAGGGGACACAATGGTGGGAGTCTACCACAGACCTCCCGCCCAAAGTCAGGAGCTTGATCAGAAGTTCACCAGGGAATTGGCTGAGGCTGCATGCTCCTGATCCATGGGCGTCATGGGAGACTTCAACTCCCCAAACATCTCATGAGAAGAGCGCTCAGCCAAAGCTGAGTGGTTGCATCTCAACCTGATGCCATCCAGGCTTGTTCGGTTCAATCAGAGGTAGGTTTTTGCATAGCTGTTTCACTGTGTATACTACAATACTAGCTGTGATAGCATCTATAAAACACAAACACATTAGGTATTAGCATTGAATAAAGGGAAGAAGCTGGACATACTTTCCACTATAGGGAACACAAGAGGAGACTTTCAAAGCAAAATCTGAAAATGCTGGACAGGAAGCAGCACTGCCAGTGGCCATGTCTCCTGACCCCACTTCATATCAACAGCTCAGAGCATTTGAACCGCTATGGACGACTGGGGTAGTACAATGACGACACACCAGATGAAAACACCACTGCACAAAAATTAACCACCTTTTCAAGACATTTCACTGGCACAACAGCCCAGTTTCCCATCTAGATTTCTTTTTTTTTTTTTTGAAGAAAAAAGACTGATGTATAGAATAGATGGCTACATAAAAAAAAACAAACACATCGTGTAGTATATTTATGCACATCTCCAGTACCACATATAGTTATGTCTGAAATCATACTTATAGAAAGATATATAGAATAACTGCAATTCCTAAAAGACTAGATTTAAACTCCATACTATGCATGACGAAAAAATGCGTGTTCACAACTGCACAGAACAGCAAATCTCACTGTTTGTGTGAACTCCCTAACCCTAATGAAAAACAAGGGAGATTTTGTGCAGAAATGTATCGCTATGGCTGCCATGGGGGTGACTACCACAGCGATCTTTCCCATAACAAAAACCTGGTTGTGTTCACATCAAAGAAGAGGCAGACCCTGAACAAAAAACCAAACAAACCACCTTTTTAGTGTGGGAACCATCGGATGAGTTCTTAGAAGCTGCCTATAGACCCTGCACAGAAGAGGCCATTGCCTGGGGCCATCTATCCCAACGCCCCCAGTTACCAGCAGTTCTGAACACTTGATACCAACATATATCACTGTGCTACTAGGTAACACAATGACAACTCCCCCCCAAAATAAAACAAAACAATTCTATAACCATGCTCTACACCCAAACCCGAGGTCAAAAAAGCAGGTTCTTTACAAATCCACAGAAAAAAAGATATAAAAAGAAATTAGATAGATTTAATTGTATATACATAGATACACACCCCCCCCCCCTTAATTGTTGGTGTCCAAAAAAAAAAATAGAAGAAAGCAGAAAATTAAGATAATACATAAATAAAGAAGTATTCTGGTCACAATCCTCTTCCCACCCACCCCCTTTCCTTCCCCAGCATCAAGTCACTAAATAGAATTTCTCTCTGAAGATCAAGCTGTACATCATCTTTACAGGCTTTTTATCTTCACAATATCTTTCCAAGGCAGGACACAGCCATCAGACCTGGCTGAGGGATGTGGAATTGAGGGACACAAAGTCTAAGCGACCTCCCTCCTCCACAGTCTGTGGCTGAGCAGCCATTTGCTTATTGAATTAGTGAGGGAAATGCTCCCAAGGCCATAATCTATTCCATTTATCAGGTGTGTAGGTGGGCGTAGGGGTCCAAGTGCAATTCTGTTCCACCTCAGGACCTTGAAAAATCCATGAATGCATTAACTTTTGTAACATTTCTGTGCCTGTCAGAAGTTAAGCATGGAAAAAGATGGAGTGGACAACCTACCAACTTTCTGAGTTACCAGTTTTTCAGGGATTGGAACAGGGTGGAATAAAAATAATAAATTTAAGACCACACTTAGGTGCCTAAATCTGGCCCAGTTCCATGCAACTCAAACATCAGCACCACTAGAGAAGCCCAGGAATAAATATGCCTAAAGCTGGATGGAAAAGATAGCTCTTGCACTGAAGAGGTTATGCTTCAATGGAAGGAGACAGACAAGAAGCGGGGGGGAAATCAGGGAGAATGAGACAAAGCAAGTGGCCCAAGGACACACCATTGGCTAATGACAGAGCTGGATGATGGGAGAAACCAGGAGTCATGGCCAGTGCTCCAGGCACCAGCACAAGGTCCAACAATGCCAAGGCTGTTCCAGCATAAGGGAATATACACTAAATCAATCCCACTGAGGAAGATTCAAATGTCGCATCTACCTCCCAGTCTCATCTGCATGCAAGCCTAATCTCCACAGAAGCAGGAAGAAATTATAGGAAACCTCACAAGGAGAAGAGAGAAGGGGAGAAAAAAAAAATAGAAATCCAGGGAAATACATAGAACCTCAAATGTCTCTTTAGACACTTGGACCAGTTTTCGTTGTGGAAGGCAATAGGATTTGGGATGTCTCGTTATCACCGTATAGGAGTATTAGTAGGTGAAACAAGCATGGTAAATCAACTCCATCACCAGAACCCACCACTGACATTTGTACCTGGAGGATACCGGCTGCTCTGGGCCTTTCCCCATACAGGCAAGACATCCCTCACTGCTCTTCTCCCTCCTTTTGTACTCATTCCTCTCTTTCTTCATCCTTTGAAGTAGACACCGCTCTGGTACTCCAGGTATTTTTAAACGTGATGATCATCACTGGACATCGAGGAGGGTTCCCACACTCATGGCACTAGGCTGAAGCTTCAGAGACCTGGCTTGATCCCTCTGCTGATCTACAACTCTCCAGGGTCACGTTGGGCAGGTCCCTAGTGGGCAGAGACTTAAAGATGCTTAGGCACCATTGTAGTTAAAGTACCTAAAACCCCTCAGAAATCCAGCCTGATGTTTCTTAATTTCTGATCTATAAAATTACCTTGGAACTGCCACGAGAACCTCTCTCAAAGGATAAAAAAACCAAGCAAAACATTTCTTGCTTGCCGGATGATTTTTGGGAACTGAGGAAAGAGTGTCTCAAGGTGTTTCCGGTTCAGGGCTGTTAGTTAAAGATTTTGTATTGTCCCATGTCACTGTGCTTATTATTATAGTGATGACTACTATACTAGTACCACAGTGATCTCTCTCATAACAAAAACCTGGAAATATCATCACAAGACAGGAGAGGCAAATGGTGAAGGTACTTATTTTCAAAGCCTCAGGACAGGAAGTCTGAGTACCTGGTATCAATTCTTGTAAACCAAGGAGAACTACGTGTCCCTGCAAGCCAATATTGGCAACCAGGTTGGACAACTGGAAACCGTCTGGGTTAAAATCCATGGGGAACACGGCACAGGGGACACAACGGTGGGAGTCTACTACAGACCTCCCACCCAAAGTCAGGAGCTTGATCAGAAGTTCTCCAGGGAATTAGCCATGGATCAGGAGCATGCAGCCTCAGCCGTCATGGGAGACTTCAACTCCCCAAACTTCTCATGAGAAGAGCGCTCAGCCAAAGCTGAGTGGTTGCATCTCAACCTGATGCCATCCAGGCTTGTTCGGTTCAATCAGAGGTAGGTTTTTGCATAGCTGTTTCGCTGTGTATACTACAATACTAGCTGTGATAGCGTCTATACAACACAAACACATTAGGTATTAGCATTGAATAAAGGGAAGAAGCTGGACATACTTTCCACTATAGAGAACACAGGAGGAGACTTTCAAAGCAAATCTGAAAATGCTGGACAGGAAGCAGCACTGCCAGTGGCCATGTCTCCTGACCCCACTTCATGTCAGCAGCTCAGAGCATTTGAACCACTATGGATGACTGGGGTAGTACAATGACAACACACCAGATCAAAACACAACTGCACAAAGGAAACTGGACCATTGAGCAAGTGAAATGTCTTCAAAAGGTAGTTAATTTATCTAGATCTTTTCTCCAAAAACAAAACAAAAAAAAGATGTATAGAATAAATGGCTACATAAAAAACACATTGTGTAGTATATTTATGCACATCTCCAGTACCACATATAGTTATGTCTGTAATCATACTTATAGACAGATATATAATAACTGCGATTCCTAAAAGACTAGATTTAAACTCCTTACTATGCATGACGAAAAATTGCTGTTCTGTGCAGTTGTGAACATGCATCTCACTGTTTGTGTGAACTCCCTAACCCTAATGAAAAACAAGGGAGATTTTGTGCAGACATGTACCGCTGTGGCTGGTATGGGGGCAACTACCACAGTGATCTAACCCATAACAAAAACCTGGTTGTGTTCACATCAAAGAAGAGGCAGACCCTGAACAAAAAACAAACAAACATCCAATGGTTCCCACACCAGAAAGGTGGTTTGAGTTTTTAGAAGCTGCCTATAGACCCTGCACAGAAGAGGCCATTGCCTGGGGCCATCTGTCCCAAAGCCCCCAGTTACCAGCAGTTCTGAACACTTCATACCAACATATATCACTGTGCTACTAGGTAACACAATGACAACTCCCCCCCAAAATGAAAAAAAACAATTCTATAACCATGCTCTACACCCAAACCCGAGGTCAAAAAAGCAGGTTCTTTACAAATCCACAGAAGAAAAAAAGATATAAAAAGAAATTAGATAGATTTAATGGTATATACACAAACACACACCCCTTTAATTGTTGTTGTCCAAAAAAAAAAAAATAGAAGAAAGCAGAAAATTAAGATAATACATAAATAGAGAAGTATTCTGGTCACAATCCTCTTCCCACCCACCCCCCTTCCCTCCCCAGCATCAAGTCACTAAATAGAATTTCTCTCTGAAGATCTCAAGCTGTACATCATCTTTACAGGCTTTTTATCTTCACAATCTCTCTCCAAGGCAGGACACAGCCATCAGACCCAGCTGAGGGATGTGGAATTGAGGGACAGAAAGTCTAAGCGACTTCCCTCCTCCACAGTCTCTGGCTGAGCAGCCATTTGCTTATTGAATTAGTGAGGGAAATGCTTCCAGGGCCATAATTTATTCCATTTATCAGGTGTGTAAGTGGGCGTAGGGGTCCAAGTGCAATTCTGTTCCACCTCAGGACCTTGAAAAATCCATGAATGCATTAACTTTTGTAACATTTTTGTGCCTGCCAGAAGTTAAGCGTGGAAAAAGATGAAGTGGACAACCTACCAGCCTTCTGAGTTACCAGTTTTTCAGGGATTGGAACAGGGTGGAATAAAAATAATAAATTTAAGACCACACTTAGGTGCCTAAATCTGGCCCAGTTCCATGCAACTCAAACATCAGCACCACTAGAGAAGCCCAGGAATAAATATGCCTAAAGCTGGATGGAAAAGATAGCTCTTGCACTGAAGAGGTTATGCTTCAATGGAAGAAGACAGACAAGGGTGGGGCTGCAAATCAGGGAGAATGAGAGAAAGCAACTGGCCCAAGGACAAACCATTGGCTAATGACAGAGCTGGATGATGGGAGAAACCAGGAGTCATGGCCAGTGCTCCAGGCACCAGCACAAGGTCCAACAGTGCCAAGGCTGTTCCAGCATAAGGGAATATACACCAAGTCAATGCCCCTGGGGAAGATTCAAATGTCGCATCTACCTCCCAGTCTCATCTGCATGCAAGCCTAATCTCCACAGAAGCAGGAAGAAATTACAGGAAACCTCACAAGGAGAGGAGAGAAGGGGAGAAAAAAAAAATAGAAACCCAGGGAAATACATAGAACCTCAAATGTCTCTTTAGACACTTGGACCAGTTTTCACTGTGGAAGGCAATAGGATTTGGGATGTCTCATTATCACCGTATAGGAATATTAGTAGGTGAAACAAGCATGGTAAATCAACTCCATCACCAGAACCCACCACTGACATTTGTACCTGGAGGATACCGGCTGCTCTGGGCCTTTCCCCATACAGGCAAGACATCCCTCACTGCTCTTCTCCCTCCTTTTGTACTCATTCCTCTCTTCATCCTTTGAAGTAGACACCGCTCTGGTACTCCAGGTATTTTTAAACGTGATGATCATCACTGGATATCGAGGAGGGTTCCCACACTTGTGGCACTAGGCTGAAGCTTCAGAGACCTGGCTTGATCCCTCTGCTGATCTACAACTCTCCAGGGTCACTTTGGCCAGGTCCCTAGGGGGCAGAGACTTAAAGATGCTTAGGCACCATTGTAGCTTAAGGTACCTAAAACCCCTCAGAAATCCAGCCTGATGTTTCTTAATTTCTGATCTATAAAATTACCTTGGAACTGCCACGAGAACCTCTCTCAAAAGATAAAAAAACCAAGCAAAACATTTCTTGCTTGCCGGATGATTTTTGGGAACTTAGGAAAGAGTTTCTCAAGGTGTTTCCGGTTCAGGGCTGTTAGTTAAAGATTTTGTATGGTCCCATGTCACTGTGCTTATTATACTGGTAGTAGCTACTATGGTATACCACAGTGATCTCTCTCATAACAAAAACCTGGAAATATCACCACAAGACAAGAAAGGCAAATGGTGAAGGTACTTATTTTCAAAGCCTCAGGACAGGAAGTCTGAGTACCTGGTATCAATTCTTGTAAACCAAGGAGAACTACGCGTCCCTGCAAGCCAATATTGGCAACCAGGTTGGACGACTGGAAACCATCTGGGTTGAAATCCATGGGGAACACAGCACAGGGGACACAATGGTGGGAGTCTACCACAGACCTCCCGCCCAAAGTCAGGAGCTTGATCAGAAGTTCACCAGGGAATTGGCTGAGGCTGCATGCTCCTGATCCATGGGCGTCATGGGAGACTTCAACTCCCCAAACATCTCATGAGAAGAGCGCTCAGCCAAAGCTGAGTGGTTGCATCTCAACCTGATGCCATCCAGGCTTGTTCGGTTCAATCAGAGGTAGGTTTTTGCATAGCTGTTTCACTGTGTATACTACAATACTAGCTGTGATAGCGTCTATACAACACAAACACATTAGGTATTAGCATTGAATAAAGGGAAGAAGCTGGACATACTTTCCACTATAGAGAACACAGGAGGAGACTTTCAAAGCAAATCTGAAAATGCTGGACAGGAAGCAGCACTGCCAGTGGCCATGTCTCCTGACCCCACTTCATGTCAGCAGCTCAGAGCATTTGAACCGCTATGGACGACTGGGGTAGTACAATGACGACACACCAGATCAAAACACCACTGCACAAAAATTAACCACCTTTTCAAGACATTTCACTGGCACAACAGCCCAGTTTCCCATCTAGATTTCTTTTTTTTTTTTTTTGAAGAAAAAAGACTGATGTATAGAATAGATGGCTACATAAAAAAAAACAAACGCATCGTGTAGTATATTTATGCACATCTCCAGTACCACATATATAGTTATGTCTGAAATCATACTTATAGACAGATATATAGAATAACTGCAATTCCTAAAAGACTAGATTTAAACTCCATACTATGCATGACAAAAAATGCGTGTTCACAACTGCACAGAACAGCAAATCTCACTGTGTGTGTGAACTCCCTAACCCTAATGAAAAACAAGGGAGATTTTGTGCAGACATGAATCGCTGTGGCTGGTATGGGGGTGACTACCACAGCGATCTTTCCCATAACAAAAACCTGATTGTGTTCACATCAAAGAAGAGGCAGACCCTGAACAAAAAACCAAACAAACCACCTTTTTAGTGTGGGAACCATCGGATGAGTTCTTAGAAGCTGCCTATAGACCCTGCACAGAAGAGGCCATTGCCTGTGGTCATCTATCCCAACGCCCCCAGTTACCAGCAGTTCTGAATACTTGATACCAACATATATCACTGTGCTACTAGGTAACACAATGACAACTCCCCCCCAAAATAAAACAAAACAATTCTATAACCATGCTCTACACCCAAACCCGAGGTCAAAAAAGCAGGTTCTTTACAAATCCACAGAAAAAAAGATATAAGAAGAAATTAGATAGATTTAATGGTATATACATAGATACACACACACACACACCCTTAATTGTTGGTGTCCAAAAAAAAAAAATAGAAGAAAGCAGAAAATTAAGATAATACGTAAATAAAGAAGTATTCTGGTCACACTCCTCTTCCCACCCACCCCCTTTCCCTCCCCAGCATCAAGTCACTAAATAGAATTTCTCTCTGAAGATCAAGCTGTACATCATCTTTACAGGCTTTTTATCTTCACAATATCTTTCCAAGGCAGGACACAGCCATCAGACCCGGCTGAGGGATGTGAAATTGAGGGACAAAGTCTAAACGACTTCCCTCCTCCACAGTCTGTGGCTGAGCAGCCATTTGCTTATTGAATTAGTGAGGGAAATGCTCCCAAGGCCATAATCTATTCCATTTATCAGGTGTGTAAGTGGGCGTAGGGGTCCAAGTGCAATTCTGTTCCACCTCAGGACCTTGAAAAATCCATGAATGCATTAACTTTTGTAACATTTCTGTGCCTGTCAGAAGTTAAGCATGGAAAAAGATGGAGTGGACAACCTACCAACTTTCTGAGTTACCAGTTTTTCAGGGATTGGAACAGGGTGGAATAAAAATAATAAATTTAAGACCACACTTAGGTGCCTAAATCTGGCCCAGTTCCATGCAACTCAAACATCAGCACCACTAGAGAAGCCCAGGAATAAATATGCCTAAAGCTGGATGGAAAAGATACCTCTTGCACTGAAGAGGTTATGCTTCAATGGAAGAAGACAGACAAGAAGCAGGGGGGAGGAAATCAGGGAGAATGAGAGAAAGCAACTGGCCCAAGGACAAACCATTGGCTAATGACAGAGCTGGATGATGGGAGAAACCAGGAGTCATGGCCAGTGCTCCAGGCACCAGCACAAGGTCCAACAATGCCAAGGCTGTTCCAGCATAAGGGAATATACACTAAATCAATCCCACTGAGGAAGATTCAAATGTCGCATCTACCTCCCAGTCTCATCTGCATGCAAGCCTAATCTCCACAGAAGCAGGAAGAAATTATAGGAAACCTCACAAGGAGAAGAGAGAAGGGGAGAAAAAAAAAATAGAAATCCAGGGAAATACATAGAACCTCAAATGTCTCTTTAGACACTTGGACCAGTTTTCACTGTGGAAGGCAATAGGATTTGGGATGTCTCGTTATCACCGTATAGGAGTATTAGTAGGTGAAACAAGCATGGTAAATCAACTCCATCACCAGAACCCACCACTGACATTCGTACCTGGAGGATACCGGCTGCTCTGGGCCTTTCCCCATACAGGCAAGACATCCCTCACTGCTCTTCTCCCTCCTTTTGTACTCATTCCTCTCTTTCTTCATCCTTTGAAGTAGACACCACTCTGGTACTCCAGGTATTTTTAAACGTGATGATCATCACTGGACATCGAGGAGGGTTCCCACACTCATGGCAGTAGACTGAAGCTTCAGAGACCTGGCTTGATCCCTCTGCTGATCTACAACTCTCCAGGGTCACTTTGGCCAGGTCCCTAGTGGGCAGAGACTTAAAGATGCTTAGGCACCATTGTAGTTAAAGTACCTAAAACCCCTCAGAAATCCAGCCTGATGTTTCTTAATTTCTGATCTATAAAATTACCTTGGAACTGCCACGAGAACCTCTCTCAAAGGATAAAAAAAACAAGCAAAACATTTCTTGCTTGCCAGATGATTTTTGGGAACTGAGGAAAGAGTGTCTCAAGGTGTTTCCGGTTCAGGGCTGTTAGTTAAAGATTTTGTATGGTCCTAAGTCACTGTGCTAATTATTATAGTGATGGCTACTATACTAGTACCACAGTGATCTCTCTCATAACAAAAACCTGGAAATATCATCACAAGACAGGAGAGGCAAATGGTGAAGGTACTTATTTTGAAAGCCTCAGGACAGGAAGTCTGAGTACCTGGTATCAATTCTTGTAAACCAAGGAGAACTACGCGTCCCTGCAAGCCAATATTGGCAACCAGGTTGGACGACTGGAAACCATCTGGGTTGAAATCCATGGGGAACACGGCACAGGGGACACAACGGTGGGAGTCTACTACAGACCTCCCACCCAAAATCAGGAGCTTGATCAGAAGTTCTCCAGGGAATTAGCCATGGATCAGGAGCATGCAGCCTCAGCCGTCATGGGAGACTTCAACTCCCCAAACATCTCATGAGAAGAGCGCTCAGCCAAAGCTGAGTGGTTGCATCTCAACCTGATGCCATCCAGGCTTGTTCGGTTCAATCAGAGGTAGATTTTTGCATAGCTGTTTCACTGTGTATACTACAATACTAGCTGTGATAGCGTCTATGCAACACAAACACATTAGGTATTAGCATTGAATAAAGGGAAGAAGCTGGACATACTTTCCACTATAGAGAACACAGGAGGAGACTTTCAAAGCAAATCTGAAAATGCTGGACAGGAAGCAGCACTGCCAGTGGCCATGTCTCCTGACCCCACTTCATGTCAGCAGCTCAGAGCATTTGAACCACTATGGATGACTGGGGTAGTACAATGACAACACACCAGATCAAAACACAACTGCACAAAGGAAACTGGACCATTGAGCAAGTGAAATGTCTTCAAAAGGTAGTTAATTTATCTAGATCTTTTCTCCAAAAACAAAACAAAAAAAAGATGTATAGAATAAATGGCTACATAAAAAACACATTGTGTAGTATATTTATGCACATCTCCAGTACCACATATAGTTATGTCTGTAATCATACTTATAGACAGATATATAATAACTGCGATTCCTAAAAGACTAGATTTAAACTCCTTACTATGCATGACGAAAAATTGCTGTTCTGTGCAGTTGTGAACATGCATCTCACTGTTTGTGTGAACTCCCTAACCCTAATGAAAAACAAGGGAGATTTTGTGCAGACATGTACCGCTGTGGCTGGTATGGGGGCAACTACCACAGTGATCTAACCCATAACAAAAACCTGGTTGTGTTCACATCAAAGAAGAGGCAGACCCTGAACGAAAAAACAAACAAACATCCAATGGTTCCCACACCAGAAAGGTGGTTTGAGTTTTTAGAAGCTACCTATAGACCCTGCACAGAAGAGGCCATTGCCTGGGGCCATCTGTCCCAAAGCCCCCAGTTACCAGCAGTTCTGAACACTTCATACCAACATATATCACTGTGCTACTAGGTAACACAATGACAACTCCCCCCCAAAATGAAACAAAACAATTCTATAACCATGCTCTACACCCAAACCCGAGGTCAAAAAAGCAGGTTCTTTACAAATCCACAGAAAAAAAAAAGATATAAAAAGAAATTAGATAGATTTAATGGTATATACACAAACACACACCCCTTTAATTGTTGTTGTCCAAAAAAAAAAAAAATAGAAGAAAGCAGAAAATTAAGATAATACATAAATAGAGAAGTATTCTGGTCACAATCCTCTTCCCACCCACCCCCCTTCCCTCCCCAGCATCAAGTCACTAAATAGAATTTCTCTCTGAAGATCTCAAGCTGTACATCATCTTTACAGGCTTTTTATCTTCACAATCTCTCTCCAAGGCAGGACACAGCCATCAGACCCAGCTGAGGGATGTGGAATTGAGGGACAGAAAGTCTAAGCGACTTCCCTCCTCCACAGTCTCTGGCTGAGCAGCCATTTGCTTATTGAATTAGTGAGGGAAATGCTTCCAGGGCCATAATTTATTCCATTTATCAGGTGTGTAAGTGGGCGTAGGGATCCAAGTGCAAATCTGTTCCACCTCAGGACCTTGAAAAATCCATGAATGCATTAACTTTTGTAACATTTTTGTGCCTGTCAGAAGTTAAGCATGGAAAAAGATGAAGTGGACAACCTACCAGCCTTCTGAGTTACCAGTTTTTCAGGGATTGGAACAGGGTGGAATAAAAATAATAAATTTAAGACCACACTTAGGTGCCTAAATCTGGCCCAGTTCCATGCAACTCAAACATCAGCACCACTAGAGAAGCCCAGGAATAAATATGCCTAAAGCTGGATGGAAAAGATAGCTCTTGCACTGAAGAGGTTATGCTTCAATGGAAGAAGACAGACAAGGGTGGGGCTGCAAATCAGGGAGAATGAGAGAAAGCAACTGGCCCAAGGACAAACCATTGGCTAATGACAGAGCTGGATGATGGGAGAAACCAGGAGTCATGGCCAGTGCTCCAGGCACCAGCACAAGGTCCAACAATGCCAAGGCTGTTCCAGCATAAGGGAATATACACCAAGTCAATGCCCCTGGGGAAGATTCAAATGTCGCATCTATCTCCCAGTCTCATCTGCATGCAAGCCTAATCTCCACAGAAGCAGGAAGAAATTATAGGAAACCTCACAAGGAGAGGAGAGAAAAAAATAGAAATCCAGGGAAATACATAGAACCTCAAATGTCTCTTTAGACACTTGGACCAGTTTTCACTGTGGAAGGCAATAGGATTTGGGATATCTCGTTATCACCATATAGGAGTATTAGTAGCTGAAACAAGCATGGTAAATCAACTCCATCACCAGAACCCACCACTGACATTCGTACCTGGAGGATACCGGCTGCTCTGGGCCTTTCCCCATACAGGCAAGACATCCCTCACTGCTCTTCTCCCTCCTTTTGTACTCATTCCTCTCTTTCTTCATCCTTTGAAGTAGACACCGCTCTGGTACTCCAGGTATTTTTAAACGTGATGATCATCACTGGACATCGAGGAGGGTTCCCACACTCGTGGCAGTAGACTGAAGCTTCAGAGACCTGGCTTGATCCCTCTGCTGATCTACAACTCTCCAGGGTCACGTTGGGCAGGTCCCTAGTGGGCAGAGACTTAAAGATGCTAAGGCACCATTGTACCTTAAGGTACCTAAAACCCCTCAGAAATCCAGCCTGATGTTTCTTAATTTCTGATCTATAAAATTACCTTGGAACTGCCACGAGAACCTCTCTCAAAGGATAAAAAAAATAAGCGAAACATTTCTTGCTTTGCCGGATGATTTTTGGGAACTGAGGAAAGAGTGTCTCAAGGTGTTTCCGGTTCAGGGCTGTTAGTTAAACATTTTGTATGGTCCCATGTCACTGTGCTTACCACTTATTATAGTGGTAGCTACTATGTTACTACCACAATGATCCATCTCATAACAAAAACCTGGAAATATCACCACAAGACAAGAAAGGCAAATGGTGAAGGTACTTATTTTGAAAGCCTCAGGACAGGAAGTCTGAGTACCTGGTATCAATTCTTGTAAACCAAGGAGAACTACGCGTCCCTGCAAGCCAATATTGGCAACCAGGTTGGACGACTGGAAACCATCTGGGTTAAAATCCATGGGGAACACGGCACAGGGGACACAATGGTGGGAGTCTACTACAGACCTCCCGCCCAAAGTCAGGAGCTTGATCAGAAGTTCACCAGGGAATTGGCTGAGGCTGCATGCTCCTGATCCATGGGCGTCATGGGAGACTTCAACTCTCCAAACCTCTCATGAGAAGAGTGCTCAGCCAAAGCTGAGTGGTTGCATCTCAACCTGATGCCATCCAGGCTTGTTTGGTTCAATCACAGGTAGGGTTTTTCAAAGCTGTTTCACTGTGTATACTACAATACTAGCTGTGATAACATCTATAAAACACAAACACATTAGGTATTAGCATTGAATAAAGGGAAGAAGCTGGACATACTTTCCACTATAGGGAACACAAGAGGAGACTTTCAAAGCAAAATCTGAAAATGCTGGACAGGAAGCAGCACTGCCAGTGGCCATGTCTCCTGACCCCACTTCATATCAACAGCTCAGAGCATTTGAACCGCTATGGACGACTGGGGTAGTACAATGACAACTCCCCCCCCCCCCCCCCAAAATAAAACAAAAACCAAATGAAAAAAAAAATTCTATAACCATGCTCTACACCCAGACCCAAGGTCAAAAAAGCAGGCTCTCTACAAATCCACAGAAAAAAAGGTATAAAAAGAAATTAGATAGATTTAATGGTACACACACACACACACACACACACACACCCTTAATTGTTGGTGTCCAAAAAAATAGAAGAAAGCAGAAAATTAAGATAATATATAAATAGAGAAGTATTCGGGTCACAATCTTCTCAAGGTGTTTCCGGTTCAGGGCTGTTAGTTAAAGATTTTGTATGGTCCCATATCACTGTGCTTATGAGTATAGCACTGATTACTATGGCACTACCATCTTCCACAGTGATCTCTCTCATAACAAAAACTTGGAAATATCATCACAAGACAAGAAAGGCAAATGGTGAAGGTACTTATTTTGAAAGCCTCAGGACAGGAAGTCTGAGTACCTGGTATCAATTCTTGTAAACCAAGGAGAACTACACATCAACCTGTTTGCCAATATTGGCTTGCAGGGAATGACTGGAAACCCTCTGGGTTAAAATCCATGGGGAACACAGCACAGGGGACGCAATGGTGGGAGTCTACCACAGACCTCCTGCCCAAAGTCAGGAGCTTAATCAGAAGTTCGCCAGGGAATTGGCTGAGGCTGCATGCTCCTGATCCATGGCTGTCATGGGAGACTTCAACTCCCCAAACATCTCATGAGAAGAGTGCTCAGCCAAATCTGAGTGGTTGTAAAGGTTCCTCTCACGTGTGGATGACCTCTATCTGACACGAAGTCTACAGGCCAACGAAAAGTAAAGTGCTGCTCGACCTGTTACTGGCAACTGGGGACGACCTAATCAGTGACCTAATGATCGAAGGGAAACTGGGTGACAGTGACCATGAGTTGATCACCTTCACCATCCTCTGTAAAGCTGGCAAGTCAGTCAGCAATACAGAAGTCCTCAACTTCAGGAAAGCTGACTTTGACAAGCTCAGGAGGCTCATCAGTGAGGCCCTAAGGGACCATGACCCCAAGGGGAGGGGAGTTCAGGAAGAGTGGTTGCTCCTCAAAGGAGCAAGCCTAGATGCACAAGCTGAGGCTATTCCATCTCAGAGGAAAGGCAGCAAAAAGGGAAGAGCAGCCCCCTTGGATCAGCAAGGAACTGGCGGATCTCCTGCATCTAAAAAGAAAGACCTACAAAGGATGGAGGATGGGATCCACCTCTAAGGAGAAATATTCTGCTCTGGTCTGAACGTTCAGGGAGCGAACCAGGAAAGCCAAGGCTGCGACAGAACTCCAACTGGCTACTAGGATTAAGGATAATAAGAAGTCCTTTTTTTAGATATGTGGGGAGCCGGAGGAAAAACAAGGCCAACATTAGACCCCTGCTAAACCAGATGGGACAACTGAAACCCAGGAGAAAGCCAAATCTACTAAATGGGTACTTTGCATTGGTCTTTCACCAGTCCCAATAGGACACCTCTGCCCACCATGGGACAGGGAGGCCCAAGTGAGGGAGATTCCTGGCCCTCCATCAATGCTGGGCTTGGGAAGGAACAAATTGAGAGGCTGGACACCTTCAAGTCAGCCGGCCCTGACAATCTACACTCCAGAGTACTCAAGGAGCTGGCGAGCATCATAGCTCAGCCCCTGGCACAGATCTTCGAGAACTCCTGGCACTCTAGTGAAGGGCCCGAAGACTGGAAGAAGGCCATCGTGGTGCCTATCTTCAAGAAAGGGAGGAAAGTGGATCCAGCAAACTACAAACCCATCATCCTGAGGACTTCCCCTCTATCCTGGGGAAGGTCTCCAGAAAGATTATCAAAGAGGCTTTTCTTAACAGACTGGCCAACACCAACACCCTAAGGGATAGCCAGCACAGGTTTGTTGTGGGTAGGTCTTGCTTGACCAATCTTATTTCCTTTTATGACCAGGTGACCTATCACCTGGACAAGGGAGAGGAGATTGATGTTGTATATCGCGACTAAAAAAAAAAGCCTTCAATCTGGTAGCTCATGATCACCTTTTGGCAAAACTGGTCAACTGCAGCCTCGGGTCCACCACGATACACTGGCTGGGGAATTGGCTCCATGGTCAGACCCAGAGGATGGTGGTTGACAGAAGTCAATCATCATCATGGTGCCCTGTGACTATTACGGTCCCTCAAGGCTCTGTCCTTGGACCCGTATTGTTCAACATCTTCATTAATGATGTGGACATTGGAGTCAGAAGCAGGCTGGCCAAGTTTGCTGATGATACCAAACTCTGGGGTAGAGCATCCACACCTGAGGACAGGAAGGTGATCCAGGCGGACTTTGACAGGCTTAGAAAATGGGTGGATGAGAACCGGATGGCGTTTAACACTGAAAAATGCAAGGTTCTCCACCTTGGGAGGAAAAACCTGCAGCATGTCTATAGGTTTGGCAGCACTACGCTGTCTAGCCCTATGGAAGAAAGGGACTTGGGGGTCATGAGTGACCACAAGATGAACATGAGCCTGCAATGTGATGTTGCGACTAGTAAAGCGAGCAAAACACTGGCTTGCATCCATAGATGCTTCTCAAGCAAATCCCAGGATATCATTCTCCCGTTGTACTCGGCCGTGGTGAGGCTGCAGCCAGACTAGATGGAAACCCAAAATCCTGGGATGCCCCCCCCCCCCCAAAAAAAAATCATATGGAAATCGGACTTGACAGTGGCAGCTGTGTGACCCATAAGGGCAAAAGACTATGTGGATGATGCCTTCTGGGCTGGATTGGATTGAAATGGTATGGATTTGTAGCAGATCCTGGAGAGCCAGAGAAGAAAATCTTGGACCAGCTGGACATGGAAGATCCAGGCCTCTTGGGACACCTTGACCACAGTTTTTGATGACAGCCAATGGATCAGTACAAATGCATGGCAGCACTGGTTGAATTTACCAGAGAAACTTGACTGACCCCAGTTCCAGAGTGAAAACCTATGCACGGGAACAGCTTTCCTGGGCACTTGTCTCTGTGCATCTTATTCTCAACTCCACACCAAACACCCCGTTCTCACCTTCAGTCAATTAAAGTTGATTCAGATCCTGATCCACTGCAGAAATGCAGTCTTCTTCTCTGGGATCACATCATCCAGGCCCCTGACTGTAATTCTGGAGACCAAGAACTTATTTCTCTGCTTCTCTACAAATTCCCTGAAAGATTGTAGACAAGTCACTAAGAGGGAAGACGCATTTAAAATACTGAAGTTCAATGAATTCAAACATGGAGACCAGCAGGATTGTGTATGGGTTTTTATCACTGTGCGGCACTGGTAGCTGGATCGACCACAGTAATAAACTTCAGAGCTAAAACCTACCCACAGTGACAGCTTTATTGAGAGAATCCCACTCCCTCTACTGGTTTCTTTTCATCTCACTTATTCTCACTCACCTTCCCTTTCGCTTTCTATTCAAGGGAAACTCAGCTCCTCAGTTTACATGGATCTTTCAAAATAGGATCCTCTTCTCTGGAGGAGACAATCAGGGTCAGGGCATGAGTTGCAATATTGGATTCGTTCCTCCATCTCGCACTCTGTGGCTCCTGAGAGTTAGAGTTTTAAAAATATTCAGAAATCTTTGCAGCCAATGGGAGATAATGCTCAGAAACCTGCCCTCCAACTGGCTGAGCTACAGAAAGACCACTTGATATCAAAAGAGGTCATGAGACCCTTTTGCCAAGGGTGGTTAGTAATTCCATTCCTCCCCACTGTTGCATTCTGAAGAAGAGTTCTCTCAAGTATATCTCCAATCAGGGATATTGGCTTCACCCAAATAAAAAATAAGTTGTAAGGTTGCTTCTCATTGTACATATAAATTTTGGTAGTTACTATTGCTGACCCAGTAATATATCCAATTTCTGCTCTGGGGTATATTACAAGGTGGGAAAAAGTTAGAGTCTAAACAGATTTTCCATCATTGGAACCAGAAGATAAAAGTTTTCAAAGCCACTTCTTGGAAAACTGCAGTATCGGAGATCACATTTCTTAACCTCCCAAGTGCCAGCAGCAGGTAGAAACATCTAGCATGAATGTGAACCACTATTACAGGAGCAGCTTAACGGCAAACACCACATCCAAAAACCAGTGCACTACGCCAACAACAAATTTTGATTGCATGGAAAAAAACAGGTCTTTAAAATGTGTAATGTAACCTTAGCATTGAACACGCACACGCAGAATATTGTCCGTGTTATATTAAACTCAAATGTATCTTGAAAACCATAGGAATTTAAGATAAAACAGACAAAAAATATATTTCAAGGAATAATGAAGAATACCTTGCCTTTATGTAGCAACCTCCTCCTTTTCAGGTGTCAAGGTCACTGATGCATTTATTCCCATTATACTCCTGTGAGATATTCCTCAGGTGCCATTTTTCTCCAGTTTATGGATAACTGAGGCACAGAAAGAGATTAATTGACTTTTCCAGGTTTACTGAAGAAGTCTGTGCCAGGGTAAGGAGTTTTTATTGAGCATGAGTTAGATCAGCGATTCTCAACCAGGGTGCCATGGTAAACCCAGAGATTTCAAATAGAAATCCAAAGTTATGATTTTTCCAAATTCTTTGCAACAGGAAAGCTACTCCATTATTTTTCTGTAGGCAAAAACTAAGGGCTGGTCTAGCAACTACAACTGTGTCCCATTGTGTTCTACCAGACCCAGGATTTCTTAGGACACCTCTGACCACCTTCTTCATAATAGTCACCAGGACTGGGTGTGGGTTTGTATCACAGAAATCTGAGTAGTTGAAGCTACCAGAATAATACACTCTGTAGCAAAACCCATCCCACAGCAAGATGCTTCACCAGGTCTGTCTGCTTCTTCCCATTGGGCCACATGTCTATATTCTTATTCTTTGCCCCTTTCTCTTAGTGTGCAAGTGGACTCGAAGCAATTGCACACCATTTGAAATGCAACCCTCTTCTCCAGAAAAAAGAATGGACAGCCTCACAGCCAGAGCTCTGCACTGCAAGTTTAGAAATGAGGATTCGTTCCTCCCCGCCCTGAGGCCCCTTAGGAAAAGAACTGAGCATCAGAGTTTTAGAAGCATTCAGACTTCATTATACCTATGGGAATTAGGAACTTAAGTACCTCTGACCTGGTCCTCCACATTTTCATTTTCAAGGAATGAAATCGTTTGAGTCTTGACCGATCCTTTAACCAAGGACCTTAATTCCTGCACTTTGCACAATTTTCTGGATTCTACAGAGAAATTCTCAGCCTGCTGCTGATCAGGGTTATTGACTTGATACAAACAAGGAAGGTTGCGTGTGGCCTGGTCTCACCGTACTTATCATTACAGTGCTAGCCATCATGGCAGTGCAGTGTGCAACAAAAACCTGGAGATATTTTAGCATTGAATAAAAGGCAGAGGTTGAACTCACTTTCCCCAACAAGAACCAGAGGATGAGATGCTCCAAGCTGCTGAAGGACCATGGACAGAGAAAGGGACTATTCTCACCTCCCGCATAACAGCAGCATAGAGTATTTGGTACAAGTGTGTAACATGGTGGTGATGGGAGCTGGGACCCAATTCCTTCTAAACTCTTTACTCCACAGGTGTTAACAACCCTCTCTCCTTTTTAATGGAACTAGTTTTCCACTAATCATGCTATTCTTTCCTCTGTAATTCTGCTGTCTCTTAGTCCCTCCTGGTCATGTAGCTTGTATTTCCCAGCCCTGCAGACTTTTTTTTTTTTTTCTTTTTTTTTTTAAAACCAAACACAAGCTAAAAAGCAAGCTCAGGTGGAAACATTAATTGAAGTGAATATTAACTCACATGTAGAAATCATTTTCTGTGAAGTATTGGAGGCACTGTCAAGATGTTCAAGCAGGCTTGATTTGGTTTAATGACTCTAAAGGAGATGTGCATCCGATTCTAATGATGGCAGGACTAGACAACTTTTTATCATCATCACTTAACTTGTTCTGTTTTTTCAATAAAAGAAATCTATGAGATGTCAAAATTAATGCACATTACAATGGCATTATTTGTTATTGCTTTTTATCTTAAATGAGATCATCAAGCCTTACAGCGCTAGCAGATTAGTAAAGCTTCTCATTTTTTTTATCATCTTGAGGGAGAAAGAAAGGTGTTGTGTTAGCTACAAAGATGAACCAGATTAGCTGCATTGTCCATTTTAAAAATCACAGATCCACTCATGAGCAGGAATTAAAGGGATACAACTGCAGCCCCCGTATATGTACATACATGCATTTCAGTATGGGCACACTGCTTCATCCGAGGTTAAATTTGGAGCAATTTCATAACATTTGAATCATCCCTGGCTTGTTCACATGTAACAATTTGAATGCAATAGCCCTTTTGAAATGGGTCCAAAGAGATGTGTCCACACCCTTAGCTCACGATCCATTGAACTACCTATTACTTGCAACCATACCACAAATGATTCCCCTCTGCCCCCGCCACCTTTTTCTACTATGTGTCAGGGTATTTTTAAGCCTTCTCAGAAGCACAGGGTGTTGGCTACAGCCAAGGCTGGGAAATTTGACTGGGTTGTGCCAGTGCTCCTGCTGGGACCAAAGCCAGAGGTTCCTGGCTAGAGGGTCTTGCCCTTCTGCTCAGGGTCAGAACATTTGTCATATTTGGGGGCCAAGAAGGAAGTTTACTCCATGGGTCAGATAGATTGTTATGGACTGGGGGGGGGAGGGGGAAGGGGGGGTGCCTTCATCAGTAGCAGGGGATGTAGCACTTCACCTGGGACCTCCTGGGAATGTCCAGATGAGCACAGACACTTGTTTCCCAGGGGCAAGTAGCATCAGCACACTTTGTGCCACTGCTACTTGTGGCACAGGTGTTCCCTGGGGACATGTGCTCTGGCATGCAACAGGTTTCCCCAGGTGGGGGGCCAGCAACTGTGTTGGCCCCAGCAGCCTTACCTGGGGTTCTGGGGGCCTCCTGGGGCTGCAGCCATGCCAGGAAGCCTGGCCAGCAGCTGGAGCATGCCAGGGTCCAGTTTTGGGTGGCATGCGCCGCCACCACAGGTACCACCCCACTTTTTTTAGTGTGGGTTCTTTTGACCCTAGGATCTACCAGGGTCAAAAAAAAAAAAAACCCATGCTGCAACATAGCAGCATGAGGCACACCTGCATGTGCAATGTGTAGTGCTGTAGACAGGTCTGCAGCACCACGTACCACATGTCCACACTCATCTAGATGCAGCTCTTGAGCGTATATTGACAACATTTTATAGAAGCAGGACATTGGCTGCTGTGGTTCCCCTGCTTTACCTGTGGCAGGTTAGGGTGTTAGGTTTATATTGCATCAGGGTTGAGGGTAGTCTTACAGGGAGTTTAGATTATGGTTGTATGGGATGGTTTGAGTAGGGCTGATCGTACTTCAGGCAGGGGGTTGGACTAGATGACCTCTAGAGGTCCCTTCCAGCCATACTTCTCTATGACTTGAAGATCCCTCTTCCTTGGAGGAATAATTATTTTGCTCTTGCCCATCCCATTTCCAGGACCACACAAGGGAGCTCTCTCAGGGGGATTCTGGTCAAGATGAACAGCTTCACATGAACAAGGGAGATGTTGTACGATCATGAGTCATAGTGTATGGTAGTGGGAACTACCACAGTAATCTGCACTGTAACAAAAACCTGCAAATATTAACATCAGATAAAAGGCCAAGACAGAGCATTCTGCCCATCACTGGGAACACAAGGTGACATTTTTCAAATTTGTGGAAGGAGAGACTCCATGTGTCCATCTACGTACCAGCCACTCACAACATTTGGTACGAGTGTGTACTACTGTGCTATGGAGTACTGGGGGCAGCACAGTGACAAACACCATAACAAAAACCTGTGCACTATATTCAGAAGCCAAACCAAAAGAAATTGCCTTTTGGAGATATTTCAAATCATACCAAAATTTTAGTTCCTTTAAAAAAGTGGGTTCTCCTAAGGAAAGGGGGGGTGGGGGGGAAAACTTTCTTCTGAATATTTCAGAAGTTCAAATTCACTACATAGTGATGACTTGAAGATACTGGAATTTAAGATGAACCAAGGAAATATTCCAGGGGGGGGGGGGGGGGGAAGTATATTATATATATATATATATATATATATATATATATATACACACACACACACACACACACACACACACACACACACACACACACACACACACACCCCTCTCTGGCCTGGTCATTTGTGAATTTCAAAGCTACCCACAGTCTTTATTGATTTCTTTTCCCCCTTACAATGTCCCTGTAAGGTACCACATTGCCATTATCTCCTATTTATAGTATGGGAAGCAAGTCACAGAGCAGCCAACTGACAAGGCAGGAAGTTAACTTAGCATGAAATAAATGTTTACCATGTTTATATGCACATCAGAGGCATCTTTAGAGACCCAATTATCTTTCCTTCTCCTTCCCCAGGATTCCTGTACCAAGGAAAGACCTTGTGAAAGGCATAACCAGTTCACATTATGCTCGTTAGGTAACTGGTAAACCAGAGTCTCTCAAATTCACTGTTTGTCTCAGAGACTAGGAGCATGCATCATTTATATCTGGAGGTGGTGACAGATGCAACAGTTGTATCCCTATCCACAAAAAAGCCAGCATTCTCCCAACTCTCCTTTATGCCTGTGAAACCTGGACCATCTACCAGCCTCATGCCAAGAAACTAAACCACTTCCACCTGTGCTGCCTGCAAAAGATACCGGGCACTGGGGTGCTTGGAAGATCAGCTCTCCTCGGTATCCATACTATACTCAAACTGGCACAGCTAAAATGGGCCAGCCACCCTTCAAGACTGCCCAACTTGCCTGCCAAAGAAAATCTTCTATGGCGAACTGTCAAATGGAATACGCTTTCACGGCACACCAAAAAAGCAGTACAAGGACACCCTAAAGGGGCCTCTAAAGAGTTTTGGCATCGACCCAGAGTCATGGGAGCAAATTGCTCATAACCATCCATCCTGGAGGTCATCGGTCCAAAGCAGAGCACTGGCCTTCGAGCAGCAGCTCATGGCAGAGGCCATGAGGAAGCACGAGGCCAGGAAAACAAGGACCTCATGTCCAGTCTTGTCGTTCTCCTGCCCCTGCTGCAGCAGATTGTCCAGGGCAGAGATCAAGCTTATCAGTCACCTACATATCCTAGGCTCCACCCCCTCTCTCTTTGCTCCCATTTCCTTTCTCTCTTCTTCCCCCTGCCCCACTGGACACAGTCATCTTTGCTCACAAAGGATGAACAACATCCCTATGAAAGGAGACTAACATAACCCGTTACGGTGTAGCTATTATAGCTGCATGCTCCTATTGCATTGGTTTTACACCATCATTGCTAACTTTAACCCTGTTTCATCTCATCAGTATTGCCACAGGAATACGCAGACATAAATTGCATCACAGCAGATGCACACTCCTAATTGGCAGCTCCCCTTCCCCCTTTTAAAGCAGCTAAAACTGGTTTGTCTACAGCCTGAAATAGCATATACAGCTCTTGTCACCTGCCTTATAGAGAAAAAGCTGAGACTCGGTGAAAAAAATATCCAATCAAAATGACAACAAACCTCTGTGCATTTGCAACAGTGCTCAAAGGACAGATTGGCTTGGACTTTAAGTCAGCCAGCTCCTGCAAAAAGAAGTCCCCTGTACGCAGGCTGCTAGCACTGAACATTGAGACAGACAGCTGAATGAGAGGTTAGCTCCATACCTGCCATAAATTGACCTCAGCCTAGCACACTCATGGGAAATCAGTTATGGTCTTAATTTCTAAAACGGTCCTAGCCTAGCTCCTTGGTCTATGAGCCTTGCTTAGGATGCAAAAGTTGTGGGTTCAAACCCCTGCATTAGCCACCCTGTGCCTTATAGCATCATTGGGCCTGTACTCAGTAACCTGGGCGATTCCTTGTAGGTCTATATTCCTAAAAACATCATGATGGGTTTGATGCTGTACAGACAGATAATCAGAGACAGTCTCCTCCCTGAAAAGACTGCACTTTGACCAGACAAAAGAGACAACAGGTAGTACAGAAGAAACAGGGACTGAGAGCTGAAGTGGCTTGCCTAAGGTCACATGATTCCTGGTGAAAGAGCTGGACCCAAGAATCATGCATCCCTACCAGTGCACCAGCCACCACCCAAAGGTCTGACTCTATAGTCCTGGGGACTGCAAGTGAGCATAACAGAACGCAACCCAAGAAAGGATGCAAAAATATTTTAGGGACGTCTTCATAGCTTAGCTGTACTGGAGCAAATCTCCATAGAATCAGCAGAAAACTGGAGGACATCTTAGAGATGCCTGGAGGCCAAAAATGAATTGCAAGAAAAGATTAGTTAAGGGCCTCTTTAGGCATTGCAACCAGGCTTCAGAGAAGTCTTGAGGTTTTGGTATGGGAATGTATCATAGTGTGACTGTAGTCACTTCCTGGAGTTACCACGGTAGTAAATACTGTTGCAAAAAAATGTACATATGTTGACAATTCTCTGCAGGAAACTACAACCTGCCCGGGCATTTCCTATTTTGCATGTCTTGGCTATTCTTATCCATCTCCCTCTTTAGTCTTCCATTTGTAGGAACTTGTAAACCAAGACTACACAAGCAGTTGAAAGTTGTCCCTCTTCTCCTGAGAAAATGTACAATCCTGTGGCCATGCTTCCAATTTGGAAATGTTGTTTCATTCTTCTGAACCTCCACCAATACCCTAGGCCACTTCACAGGACCCATTATAATGGTGGAGACTGAAAAAGTGTTTAGGTCCAACCAAAACCAATGGAAGTCAGGTGACCAAAGTACCTTGAGAAACTGGTCCTGCCTCTCATCTTACAATCCTTTAAACAATCTCAGAATTGCAACAGAACCGTGGCAGACAAATTAGCAGCCCATTTATGGGGCATGGTGCTGTCTTCAGGAAGGGTTTTCTTAGCAGGCTTCTGAACAAGGTCTGTTACATCATAAAAACAAGGAACATTTTGTAGCATACCTGCAGGTCGCCATGTGCATAGCTTTAGTTGGGGTTACCAGAGTGGCCTGGTCTCATTACTACAACCCAGATACATCCATACCAGAAAAAAAAAGATAGAGGTTGGACAAACTTCGCACCATAAAGAACTTGACAGGGGATTTGCAAAGCTCCCTAAAGACTCCAAACAGGAGAAGGTGCCAACTGCACCTGCCCCACTCCAACCCTCTTCATACCAGCAATGCCAAACTTCTGTTATGAGGCTGTATCACTGTGCTGGAGGTAGCTGGTTGTCACAGTGAGAAAGTCTGTATATAAAACCTAGGCACTGTACCAAGGGGCCAGATTAAAGGAAAACGACATTTGGAAATGTTCCTGCCATGCAAAATATTTCTTTCATATCTTTAAACAATCAACACTGAGCAAAATAATACATCTACAGCTCCTCCAAGTGTCAGGTATCAAATTCAATGCAGGCAGGTCTCCAAAAATAAAAAATAAAAAGAATCATCTCTCAGCATCAGGTTTAACTGCGTACTTTTGCCAAGAGGTTCGACAATGGATTTGTATAGGATGATTTGGATAGGGATGATCCTGACCCAGGCAGGGGGTTGGACTAGATAGCTTCTTCCAGCCCTACTTCTCTATGATTCACTCAAAAACACACTGTCTCAGACATCCCCAAGCTCTTCCGCTTCCTGCAATATAAAAAAAATCTCATGCAGGCTACAACTACAGATTACACAGACAACCATCAGAATAAGCAACTGGCTCCACAGCAGCCGTGAATGGATCTTGCCCTGTTGAACGCATGGGAATTCAGCAGTGTTCCTTGATGTTACAGCCCTGGTTACAATCCTGGCTGGAGATCCCAGAAGTTGTGGGTTCAAATTCTGTCTTGAGCTTTCACTTGTGCTATGTCCCAGTGGGGTCTGAACTCAGTGTCTCAGAAGGTCAGTCTCAGTCCCATACTCCTCAAATCTTGTGTTTGGTGTTATACAGACAAATAACCAGACACCACAGCCATATGTTAAACCAGAGAGTAAGTTGGAGGGTAATCAGAGCGAGTAAGGACCCATACAGGCAGGGCATACTCAGCCAGGCAGATGGGATGGGGCCATGGGCAGGCAGGAAGCAGGATGAACAGAGGCAGGGCCAGGGCTTGGGGCAGAGCCACAATCCACTGCCCACATGTCCCTGTAACAGGTGCCAGTTCTGCAGATAGGGGTGAGCTGGGAGCAGATTACAGCCCAGCTCTGGGTCCTGGCCCTGCGCTGTCACTCCCCCAAGATCGAAGTCCTGGCCTTTCCCATCCTGTTCCCAGGCACCGCTCCCCACCCAATTGCAGCAAAATCCCATCTAGCCAGCTGAGTGCACCCTGCCCACACAAGTCCTAGGCCAGTCTCTACGGAGAACCTGGGGTAGGGGAAATTAAGTGGTGACAGCACAGGGCCAGGCCCCAGAGCACAACCACTTAGGGAGTTTTGGTGAGCTGTTGCAGATGCGGGGGGGAGGGGGGAAGGGGGTGCTGACACAGCCCATAACAGCCCACCAGAACTCCCAAAAAGTGGCTCTCAAGCCCAAATAATTGCCTACCCCATCCTAAAAAAAATGTAGGAGCTATTTTATTACCCCTGCTAGGAGCATACATATCCTTCTTATAGGTATTGGAAGAATGTGATCCTATTCCTATAATGAGGGCATGTGCATGCCCAGAGAGGGTATTAGAATCATTCTGATATCTGAGGTCCCCAACTAAATTGGTCACAACCTGCATTTCAGTCATCCACTAAGTGAACAGAAATTCTGCCCATAGCTTCCACTGAAATTTATTACTTTGCCTGCTCCTAGCAAAAAGCTTTGAAAACATCACTCCAGGATGCTTTACATTAGAGAGAAGAAGAACGGAAGTGAGCACAGCAGAAGGCAACACAATAATGAAGAAGGGAAAGTGTTCTGGTTGCTTTTGTGTGCCTCAGCTCCCAAGCCCAGAATGAGATGGCACTTGATGAAACCAACTGAAAGAAATGCCTTTGTCACACAACTGGCCTGGTGAATTTATCATCATGGAGTGGGTCCCATGGAGATTAATATTATGGGAGGGTTCAGTAAGAGACAATGTATAGGTACAGGTAAGGGGACAATGAAATGCTAGTTAAACACAATAGATGCAGAAAAGGTTATTACTTGCATGTGTACATACACACACACACACACACACACACACACACACGGGAAAGCATGGATTTGTACGTGAATAGATCCAAGATTCACCAGAGTCTAGCAGCCCATTAGGCTAATATGGACAAGGCACACTTATTTCAGAAATCAGGGACACAGAGGGGAGCCATGCTAGAGCTAGGGCTGCATTTTGGTTGCTTTTGGGAATTCCCCAGCCTGAGTAGCCAGGTACTCGAGAACATCCTTTGGCATAAGTATGAAGCAAAGTTTTCCCTGGAGATCATTGGAGGATGGTTTCAAAACTGCATGCCCCATTTACATTAGATATGATTTTCTATGTGGATCTTCCACATACTGGCCATGCAGACCAATTGGTATGAGCATGTACAACTGTTACCCAATTGACTTCCATGGCTAATGCCATAACAAAAACCTCTGCAGTCATGCCAAGAAGCCAGACCTAGAGAAGGTGCTTCAATTGAAATAAAATTGAGTTGTAAAACACTTTTCATTCCCAAAGGGTAAATCAAATGCACCCTCCACAATATGCAAGCAGCAAAGATTTTTTTTTTTTTTTTGGGGGGGGGGGGGGGGGAACCTCTTACTACATGATCAGCAAAATTTACATCACCATGACTGGATGCACAAATGTATTAATGTGGCAGGCACTGCAAAGACACAGAGATGCCTCCCATACAGAAAAAAAACATGTTCTGCTGGGAAAGGACTGACAATAGATGGGGGAGAGGATGAAGTGAGGTCTCACAGATGGCCCATAGCAGAACGAGATTATACAGGACCCAAGGAATCCTGGGTCACTACACTGAACTCCATCGTCCAGCTCTGGTTCTGACCCTAGGGTCCCAACTACGTCCCCATGCAAGTCAATGCGTTAGAATCTAGTCCTTGCAGAGCAGAAGCATGTCCTCTGATGACTTCCTATCTCACCTCTGTTTGACAGAATCTCCTCAGAAACTATATGAAACTGTAGGAATACTTAAAAAACAGAAAAAAACTTTAACAACTGCATTATATTAGAGATTTAAGGGGGAGAAAGAAAATAATAAGTCAGTCACTGCTCATATTCTGTAGGGTTCACAAGATCCCACAGAAGAGTTCAATACACAACCAGTCAGGAGAACTGGTTCCATAGAAAAGAGAAAGGGGGAGTTTTTGTAGGACTGTGTGTCACGGTGACTATTATGGTGGTAGTAGCTACCACAGTGATAAATCCTCTAACAAGAACATGGGTAGATGGGTATGAGATCCAAAAGAGATGCTGAACATAATTGCCAATTCTGGTTAAGCAGCAAATGATATTATCCAAAACTGCGTGTGAGCGGAGCACACAATTTTCATTGGACTGGATCTCCTAATCCGAGGTCCAGCAGTGTGAGTGTGCAGGCACACAGATTGATCATGGGGTCAGTAATACATGGGCTTTTGCCCAATGCAAACATCACATTAAAACATTGTGCTCCTTGCTCAGAAGTTCAGTCAGAAGAACTAGCCCCTGGGAGATGTTCCCATCATAAAACCAAGTTCCAATTTATACAAGAAATATGTTTCCTCTAATGATTTAAAATAATAATAATATACATACATACACACACATCATACTTGGAAGAATAAATGGGACACTAGAATTTCAAGGGTATCCATTTATATTAAACTAGAGGTAGCTTATAGAGATACAAACTCCCAGAACACCAGGAAGCAGGTTCTTTGAACTGCATGAAGGAAGCAGAATGGCTTGGGTGAATTTCTAAATTCCACTAGAAACCTTTCCAAAAGCATTTATGGGTCTAGAGGTGCAGAAATATGATCTGTAGTCTTCAGAGGGACAATAGAGTCTTGTTCATCAAACAGTAGGTTTATATAAAGTATATAGGGCCAGTATGCAACCATGTATAAGTATGCATATTTCTGTCCTAGTTGGGCAACTTGGTGTACTAATTCCACTCACAATGAAGACAGTGAATATTCTAGGCGTGTGGAAGTTACCATATGACTTTGTGATAGCTGGAATTGAATTGATATGTGAGCTGGAATATTGAGATGGTTTAAATGCCTTGTTTGAAAAGGCAGTGTGCATCAGCACATCTGATACATGATGTAAGTGAAGTCTCCCCTTTCCTGCGAAGAGAAAAATCAGTCAAGCACACAAGGAGACACATCAAGATGATAGATTGAATCCTCAGTGGGTCTAAACTTGTTCCAGTCTCAGAGTGGGGGAGGGGGGGGGGAAGATGTCAAAGGAGGTCAGGTGTTCAAGCTGCTCAAAAGGATTTCAGTGTGGCTTGGTATGGGGGGTGGGGTGAGGAAGAGGGGATTTCAGTAGCTGGGTTTGCCAGGGTAACATACTCCACAGCAGAAGACTTCCAAGGGTGAAAGCTCTATACAAAGAATCATGGAAAAAAGAATCCAGGATGCATCTTACTTCTTCATCTCCCTTTCTCTTCCCATTAAGGAAAGCCATGTTCCCAAGTTGCTAAAGACATCTTTACCCTCTGGTCAAGTTGGCACTTCTGATTTCCCAGTCATTATTCCCCATAATTGTATGAGAGAATTGCTTTCAAAGCTTTTAAGAACACGTTAGGCAGACCTGTGTCTAAGATAAGGGTGATCCTGGCCTGAGCAGAGCTAGAGTAGTGACCTCCTGAGCTCCCTCCAAGCCCTGCTTTTCTATGATCTTAGATCTTTGCTATCCTCTCTGGAGAGGAAGGGTAGTCGAACGGGAATGGAGCTAGGGTGGGTTTTGGGAGATGTGGATGCAATTATGTCCTTTGACAGAGCAGACCTGGATTCCCTCAGTTAAGCCACTTTCCCCACCCCCTTCATGCTGGGAGAATAAAACAGGAGCACTCCACATCCGAGCCATTCTGAGAATTAACGTTCAAAGACTGGAAGAGAAGGATCAGAACGTGTCCATTTATCAACCAGCTCAGTGGAAGAAGACACCTGAACAGTTCTCAGATCCCTTTTTGCAAAGGCAAGAGTCATATTGTGTCAACTTTTCCTCCAAAAGCTACTGTGGGGGGGAACAAACTCCATCCCCCTCACCCCAAGATCTTAAGTAGTTTCTGACTTGTTCAGCCTAATGGCACCTCTATGAAGAATCATTCATCTGCTGTTTATCACAGACATTTCTACCCTATACCCTATTGCCCACATTACCCATCTTTCTTCACATATGTTTTTCCATTTATACTTCCACTCACTTACCAGTTTGTCTCTGCTCGACATTAAATTGGAACAAAAATATACTAGACTCTATTGTTGTGCTCATTTGCTTTGAAATAAAACTTCAAGAATCACACTCCAAGGAACTTTTCTCAGTCATCTTCGAGGGTAGTTTGTCTATAGAAGTTTGTCACTGGAATAGCACCGCACCTCACTTCATTTAAAACCCCAAAGGCTGGCTCTCCTAGCCTTTCTTCCAGTCAAGCCTCTCAGGCTAATGAAGATGAAGGCTTAAAGAATTGCTCAACCTTGGGCAAGAAGATACCTCTAAGGCTGAAGATTTTTTTCTTTGCCAAAACAATGCTTTGAACAAAAGCAAGAAGCAACCTTGCTGAGATAATCCTATACAAAAGTTCTCTAGCAGCATCCCAATAGAAGAAAAAGGCACTTAGCATTTAGGGTGGTATAGCAACTACTTTGTATATGTTACAGGCTCTGTATTATGTAGCCATACCTTCCACCCTCCATAAAATCTATTTTACCAATCCCACACGCACCTAAATAGTCCGGCAGGACTGATATTGAGATAGACAGGTATATAAAATGCTAATGTATTTATAAAACATGTTTCTACTTCCAGTGGAAGACTAGGGCATTCAAATAGTGGTGTTTCTCTTCCTTTCTTCCCCCATTTCTAATTTCCCCTTTATGTCATGTTCCATGAGCACGGAGGTGGCTAGTCATGTTAGCCTGAAGTCGAACTGAAGGTGGTGCAGAGTGACACCTTAGAAACTCACTGGTTCATTGTGACATGAGTTTTCATAGGGAACACCCTACTTCATTAGATGCCATGAAAAGACCTTACAACATCTGATGAAGTGGGTTCCTCACTCAGAAAACTCGTGCCTTTCTGAACTAGCTAGTCCCCAAGGTTTTACCCTGCATTGCCTTCTGCCTTTTCAGTGAAGAAATGAAGTATTCAAGTGAAGCCACGGTTCTTGTCTGGGTCTGTCTCAGTGAGGAAACTAGCCTGGCATACCCAAACAGCAGTCGGGACATGGGATTCCTTTCAAAAAAGGGGTAGCCTGCTCCCTAGTTGGGAATCAGTGATCCGACTTGCATTTACCTTCCTGCAAACACCTAAGAATCTTCTCTGGTGATGAAAAGTGATGTTCTGCCGTGTCTAACATAGGCTAATCTCCAGTATAAGGCCACTGGTCAGATGTTTCACGTAAGAATCAGTTCACTTATCCAACCTCAAGAGAGATTCATTCTATTACTATCCTCTGCAGCAAGAGTAAGAGGTAGGATTTTCAAACCAGCCTTAACTATGTGAACACTTAGTTTCCACTTACTAAATCTGAACTAGTTAATATCCTTCTTCATGGATAATAGTTTCTCCATCTGGAGGTCTCTTAAAATGGAATCAACCAGTCTAAAAGATTTTCCTTCTGCCCAACTTCAGACTAAAACACAGCTAATTACCTCTCATTTAAATGAAGGTTACACAAATGTGTGGTCTAGGGTGGCTTAGGAACATACAATCCTGAATCTTTGCAGGAGTTTAAGTAGCAGATCTTTGAGGACTTGTCTAAACCTTGTGAATTTATTATTCTACTTTACAGAGTTCTTCACATTTCTGTAAACCTTACCTTTTTAGTCTTAATGTCTCTCGATTTAAGAGGATTTCCTGGCAGGTGTATTTTCTGTTAAAATGAGATTAACAAATCCAGGCAATTGAGTATCTTTAAAAAGGCACCTAGGGAGTGTTAAGTGACTGACTTCCCTTTAAATCCCAAAGAAATTCAAGTCTTTTACAGACCATTTCTTTTTTTCTGGAATGCATGTTCTGAGCTACCAAAATATGGAAAAGCAACTGCTGCCTATTCATGCCGAGGTTTCCCCATAAGAATCATAGGGAAAAAAACCCAGTCTAAACCATCTCAGTGCTATAGGATGCAAACTCAGAAAAAACAGGCAACTTTATGCTGTAAAATACTCAAAATGAAAAAGGGGCAGAGTGGCAATGAAGTTTGTAGTCTGCTTACCTGGGGCACTTGTAATAATGTTAACTAGCCCCTTACTCCTCAGGTAGATTATATAGATGGATAGCTAGACAATCCAGTTTGAAGCTGGCTGTAGATTTGGCAGGTAAGAGGCAGCTACAGGTGGGCCGTTATAGAAACACAAATACCACCCAATTTCAAAGTGATAATAGAGAGGAAAGCAGAGACATGCATAGAGACAGACAGCACTGCCTGAAGTAAAACAGGGACAGACAGACCCACAGACAGACACTACTCAATATAGAAGACTTTTAGAAAGGTACAAGCCTGATGCCTTGGATACAACCAACTTAATTTCCATACATTTATCAGGCCAAAGAGATCAGATGCGCTAACTCTTAGGCTCCTTTAAGTAGCCCCACCTTGCTTAAAAGGAAGCCAGCCTCTTATCTATCACACAAAACAGCTGGAACCAGCATTATAGTGCCAGCACAGGTCTAGCAAAAGGTAATATGTCACTTATTTAACTTCTGTAACATCTTTCATCCTACCCGTCTAGAAGGAGACAACGCCACCCAAACCCTGCAACTAAGGAATCATCCTATTAGGAGACAACATTTCTAGATAGCATTCAAGGTATGAACAAGCAGAGCTGGGTACAGACCTTAAATCCAGGTGTCATTGTCTGCTGGCAATCAAAAAGGTTTAGAATACAACCAAAAATAAGCTCCAGCGTGCATACCTATGCTGAGAAACCACTTTAGAAGATAATTCAGCAAAAGAAATTATGCAAGTGCGTCATTCATTCCTTAAATCTGGCCTACTCATCCATCCACAAGCCATTGCCATCCCCTCCAGTTAAAATGGGAGACCAAAGGAAAAGAAAGGAAAGAAAATAAAAACCAAATTACTGGGTCACTGGGTTACTCTCCAGTGAGAAAGTCCACATTACACTGCTTCACCAAATGGCTGGTCAATCTAAGAAATTCTGTTGTCATCTCATATTCATTAAAATCAAGCTTTCCATGCATCTCTTTTTATCCCCAGTCACTGGACCGGCTGAGTACCTCAGGTTCTGGAGCTCTCTCATGATCTGCAGTTTGTGTCACATATTCCTTTCCAACCAAGAAGAGGAATTAAAGACTGATGGGTTGGCTCACAGGGAACAGGCATTTATTTCAGACAGGAAGCCTGTTCCCCTTCTGTTTCCTCCATGATTTTAAAGGAAGGTAATGAATGGACTTTGTGGTCAGTGGCATGTTTCAATTCAGAAGATCAGGAAATTGTGACTGAATGTTTGTGAAAAGCACTGAGCTACCCACATCGCCGCACCACATACCTTGAATTAAAGAAGTATGTGTATATCCCAATCAGCTACCTAGGCTGAGTTTTTAGTGTAGCCTGAAGGTAATTTCATTGGCTTCCTTCAGGAGATGAGGTCGTATGGTCCTTGAACATACTGTGAAGTCACAGAGGGTCCAACCTTGGCCCTCTCAAATTCACGGGTTCCAACAAAGGCCAAGAGCTCACCCTTGTAGCAGGATCTTACCATGTGCCAAAGCCAATGCTTCTCCCACATACAGTGGGGCCCAGAAGGCTCTGGGATCAGGGTCTGGTTATATAAACTTGTGCATAGACAGAGAACAATAGATAGTTCCTACCACAAGAAACCAATTTGCTGCAGAAACGTAAAGTGGGAAAGGGCCTTTAGGCTCAGCAGTCTGGCCTTCGCATAACACAAACACTAGAATCCCAATCACAGAGCGCTGCATGGAGCCCAGCAGCTTGTGATCACCCAGAGCTGAACAAAGCGTGCTTAGAGGGGGAAGGGGAGAAGGGATATCCTGTCCACATCACTAGCAGGAACACATCAGAGAAAAGAAGGGAACCAAAGTCTCCAGCCCCTCTGATGCTTTGCACTGCACAGAGGCCTCAAAGAGACACCAGATCCAAAACAACTAAGAATATGAAGAGAAGGACAATCTTCTTTCACAAGTGGGAAACTGAGGCAAACAGAGCCCCAAGGTAGGATCTTTGAAGATCTGAGGTACCTTCCTTCCTTAAGCTCTTTCAAAGACACAAACCAATTATGCTTAGAGGCTCAAAAAGTACCAGAAAGTAAACTAACATCACCAGAGAACTCACCACAGTACTTTCACCTAGACTTCAAGCATACCAAGACTAATCTGCTACAGGAATCCAAATAGTCTCACTCTTTCTTTACACTTCCTGCATACCCCATCTGTACCTGACTTCCCTTCTTGATTTATAAAATCTTCAAAACAAGAACTAACTTTTGATCCTAAGTTTGTACAAGACTCTCTCTTACACTCCCAGCCCAGGGCTCTCTCATGAAGTCAATAAGTTCCTGACTAAGGAGATAATGGACTGAAGTGGACTCTAATCACCCCACCTTGCTACACCTGTGCCAGGTAGCAGGCCTACCTGGGGACGTTATAAAGCAGGGAATGCAACCCAGCTGGGAATCATTTCAGGGAGAAGTAGACTGGAGAGCCTCTAGGTGTGTGAGCAAGACTATCTGAGGAGTTCTCTGGAGGCTTTCAATGCTGCGATCTCATGGAAGAAAAACAGGCCTGACTAGGACTTGGCTGGTGGCTACCTAACTGGGGTTTGATGAAATGGAAGGGGAGTTCAGAACTGGTCCCATGGGGTTATGAGTTGAAGGCTCCTTTGTTTGGTGGTTTTTATGCCCTGGCAAGGGTTGGACTCTTCTAACTATTGCTGCCATGAGTTGGGGGCTGAGACACAACTGCAGCAGTACTGTGCCAAAAGTGGGGTGCTCAATTGCCCTCTCTGCCATAGATTCTTAGGTAGTAAGGTATCTTGTATCATCTCTCAGGTTTTCTTGATCCCACTATATTATTTGCCGTAATGCAATGAGTACTAGCTCTCCTAAGGGAGAGGACAGTGAGCAAGGCAGGTTTGGACTGTGAGCTAGAAGGCTGCATGTTAGTGCAAATGTTGCCCTTTGTGTTGGGAAGCAGAGCTGTTTTCTGTAGTATGTTTTGGCTATAGAGCTAATCACAGTGAGCAATATAGCAACACAGTGATGCATTCCTATACAAAAACTACCTGATGGGTGTATGATGGAATTAAAGTAACAAAAAGAGGCTGCGCCCCCCGCGCCCATGACCAGGGAGAAGTAAGGCACACTAGCGCCTATGCCGTAGAACACGTTGTTTGAATGCCATGATATTATGGCTCATTGACTAGACTTTTCACTTACTAAGTGCTTGTCAATAGTGTTTAAGGGACCTGAGTACATGGAGCAAAGGACTGGTTTGAGTTATTCTGGAATAACTTGCTGTGTGATTGCATCACTTTGGAAAAGAGGTGACCTGATTCTGTCATTGTTTTGTTTGCAGAATGATTTCAGTATGGCCACAAAAAGAAGTATAACTTACAGTTGGGTCAGTGAATGCAGTCGCATACTATTGCAAACAGCCATATCTTACAACCTTACTCATCTGCTGAATAGCTGTGCTGTCTGACTTCCCCCATACTGATGGTCACAGGCACCACATTCCCCTGGGCTCCTTTCAATTCCCCTGCCTCTGTCTATCTATGCTTCATAGCACTGTGTTTTTCTGTAGAACCTACAAACCATAGAGTTGCTTCTGTGCCCAGTGCTGAGTGCATTGTGAAGGCTCTAGCAGGTTAATCTATGAGATAAATGGCATTAGATATGGGGAAACTGAGGCACGGAGAAATATAAATGTCTTTACCCTCACACACATACCAAATCCAGGATTCAAACCTACTTTCCCTGAGGTCCAGTCTGCACTTGTAACCTTGAGACTATCTCTTCTCACATCCACTTTTCCTGACCCTCACTGCAGATGGTAACAGGACTAGATCATCCAGTGATTCTCAACCAAGGTGGTGAGAGATCCTTTTAAGGGTGTTACATAGTATTAGCATTGTTATGTGTGCAAATATCTGCATATGATTCAAAGATAAACCCAGAAATGTCAAATAGGAATCCATAATGTCAAAAACACGCTGCCCTGTTGTGAGCTGAGTTCTTTGCAACTCTGTAGTCAAACCATGAGTGAAAGCCTGGAGTTAACATGGGGTAGGGGGGGCTCAGATCTAATGCGGGGGTCCTTTAGTTTGACAAGGTTAAGAACGACTGTTCTGCGTGTTCATAATGTTTGGTGTGAACATCGCACTAGGAGTCAGTACAGTTGGGGCAGAGAATCCAGCTGCAGCTGAGCTAGCTTTTTGGTGTGATGTCTAACACCGTGGGGGGGTACTATAGCAGCACTGTGGTACACTCCCAAGCAAAAACTCTCTTCGTGGCTTGAGCAAAGGGATGAAACATCCAGCCTCCTATGGATTTATAAGGTCAGTTGGGATTGCTGCCCATAGTGTGACTATTATGGGACATAAAAAATAGGGCTAGGGAGGGCTTTTGAGAGAGCTATCCTTGTCCAGCAACTGCACAGGGCAAAATAGCCCCTAGCTACCTGTTCTTGACAGCTCTGCTCTATGCGATGTAGTTAATAGCCTTGCAGATATTGGAAGTGTGCTCTCTCTGGGTCCTTTCAATAGCAGAGCAGAATAGGCTGGGTCCTCCTGTCTCATTAAATCCAATATCCTGCTACTGCAAGCACCCAAGGGAATATAATCCCGATCATAAACAGATCAAGTTTCATTTAATAATTCAGATAAGATTTTTGCTCCTATTGAGAGGTTGATCCAGGACCTGCCCCAGCCCTGATGAGTTAGAAACCTTATTCTCTTCATCCTCAAATTATCCCCAGCCAGTTTAACCCCTGCTTGTCCCAGTGCACAGTATTCACACCTTTGCTTATTTAGAAAGAGCAGTTCCATTCCCTCTCAGATTCTATTTGGCTTGGTTAAGCAAGCCAAGATCTCACCATCTCCTATGGTTGGCTCCCTTCACTCCAGTCAGCCTCGACAGCCCTCCTTGACATTAATAAATCCACACCTGGGTTTTTCTAAGTAGGACTGTTCAAAAGGAAGTGCATTACCTTGAAGTCTAGATGCATCATGTCCCAATAAAAGAGAAATCTACGTGTTCTGTTAGTGCCTCAGAGCCCCAGCTTGTATAGGGAACTCCTATTGTTGCAGATGCAAACACTTGGGAAGAGGTAGATTTTAGATTACAAAGGTTAGAATGTGGGAAAGACCATCACTGCCATTTTTTAAATAATAGAGAGAGAGAGAGCACGGATTTTTATTTTATTTTTTTTAAGTATTTAAACATTTCTCCATTCAGCTCTACAAAGAGAGCAGAAATTGTACTTGTTCAACTTTTGCAGTCTTCAGTCTATATTCATGGTGGCTTTTTAAACTCTGTCTTCTTTGGAAAATTGCTTTGAAACTTCAAAGCCTATTTTGGCATTTGGAAAGGAAGATACCAAGATCCTGGCTCCCAGTGAATTTGTTTTAGAGCTTTTTCCTCAAGAAACTTTCCCAAAAATGTAAAGAGGTCAAAAATCAAAATGTAGCATTTTAAAGTTACAGAAATAAAAAGTGCTTTAATTCATTTTACTTTCTATTTACAACTCATATCTTTGTTCCAATATGTCATGGTGGGTTATCCTTATCTTGTGGGATGAGAAAACAGTATCCCACCCAACACCAAAGGCGAAGAACAGTGTAGACTTTTAAAGGTACTTAGTTGGCTAAGCAGATGGGTAGGTCCTATGGAACCTGGCTCCTATTGAAGTGGGTATTGGATATGAAGAGCCTTCAGAAATTCTCTCCAAGAACCTAACTAAATACCAAATTCATTTCTGACTTGGCCTTCTAAGTCACACAAACCTAGACACTCAAAGGAATTTAGTTACCTAACTCCCACCAATCACATGGGTAGATATGTCCTTAGACTAACGTGGCTACAACCTATACCCCTGCAAAAACTTTTAAGAAATAAGATAAATACATCCTCCGGAACAACCCTGGAAGGCCCATGGCACAATTGAACCATGGCTCCCATGTCGTCTTAAATCTTAGGAAATTAGGGATGGAAGGGGTTTCAGGAGGTCATCTAGTCCAACCCCCCGCTCAAAGCACGACCATCTCCAAAAAATGTTCTTTCATCTCCCTACAAGCTGCTGTGCCCTTCCTAAGCCATTTCCCCATCCCTGACTGTTTGGCAGGAAAAATCTTTACTGCTGGTGGCAAGGAGGGTGTGCTAAAATTTCCTAGTAGAGCCACTGGTAAAATAATTCCCCCCACACCATCCCCTACCATAAAATCTTTATATGAAAAACAGGGTTTTCGCCAGATTCCAGCCCTGTATAAGGTCTTTGCTGGTGCATATGGTGACTTTTTTATCGCTTCCTCTTGCGTTCACCTCAGACCTTGCTCCAAAGAAATGCCAAGTTGAATGAAGACCTTCACTCCACATCTGGTGAAAGGAAGTGACTTTCTTGATGAGTTTCAGGCAGGAAAGGAGCAGATGCTTCCTGCCAAGGATGGAGGGATTTTGAACATAGGCTGCATGTCCGAGTGATTTATCAGTGGTGAAACAAAGTACAGCCAGCTGGTATTTAGACTGGAGTGGGCCGTTAGTAACCACAGAGCAGTGGTGCCTTGTTATATTTCATCTGTATCATAGAAATAACAACCCCAACATTTTTCATGCTGGATGTTTGCACGTGGGCTTCAGCAAATGATTTATTTAAAGACTGCCTATCATAGTTTCATAGTTGGTAGGGTCAGAAGGGACCTGAGCAGATCATCAAGTCCGACCCCCTGCCATGGCAGGAAAGAGTACTGGGGTCAAACAACCCCAGTAAGGTGTTCATCTAGCCCCCTTTTAAAGACCCCCAGGGTAGAAGCAGCACCACTTCTCTTGGAAGTTGGTTCCAGATCCTAGCCGCCCTGACAGTGAAGTAGCGCCTCCTGATATCTAGTCTGAATCTACCCTCTGCCAGCTTGTGACTGTTATTTCTTGTCACTCCTGGTAGTGCTCGGGGAAAAATTTCATCCCCATGAAATAAGCATTATATCATCTTTAAAAACATCCTTTCTCAGGCAGCTAAAGTACATCTCACCTTGCATTAAACTTTTTTTCATAACAACTAAATCCCCATCTGTTGTTCTGAGGTGTGTGGAGTGTTTTTTGGGTGCTATCTGGTTATTGTCCCTTTGATGTACAGGCTGCTGAAGTCTGTGTGCTGGTAGGCCAAAGCTAGCAAACCGTCTTCCAGATTCCAAAGGCGACACAGAAAACGCGTCTTGGATATGTGTCGGATGGCAAAAGCTGAAAAAGGTTTATTATCATCAGAGAGCACCCCAGTTGGTTTGATTAACAATCAAGCCAACTTTTGTGATGCTTGTCCTTCACAAGTAGAGATATCATACATTATTCATGCTCCCCTAGGTCTCTATGAGAAACAGGTCTCCCAACCTCTGCATTTATATATTTATATATTTGTGTCTTATGCCAATTCTTCTTTCTCTTTGTTGAAATGTTCATCTTGGCTTTTCATTTGCTGGTTTTATGCACCCAACTTGTCATCTCAGTCTCACAGGCAAGTTCTGCCTTTTTATGTTTGTCCTCCAGTTTTTTAGCTGCTGTTTTTTGTACTCTCTTCAGTATCTTTTTGTTCATTAGTGACTTTTTTTTTTCTTATTGGGTCATCCAACAGTCATGAGGCCCCCTTCACCCATACTGCTTTTCAGCACTGTGCCTAACTATACCTTATCATAATTATGGCCTAGCACAACCAGAACTTGTATACCATCAAAACTGATTACATACAGAAGAAGAGGCTTTTAGCTGTTGCTTCAAACAGGCAGGCCAAACAAGCTCCTGTCTGAATTATATGTGAGATCTAGAGTCCTGTATCCCAGACCCTCTTGCATTAGCCACTGCAGCCAGCTCCCTTTCCATCCCCAGGTAATAAGTCCAGAGGTCCTTGTTGAAGGCCCTGATCTTCCAACTCCAACCTATTTAGTTCTGCCCGCTTCCAAAGTTGGTAGTAAAACAGTAGAACCAAGTGTCCCAGCTCCTGGAGCCACTCTCCCAGCCCAGGACCCCAATTCCCTCTGAATTTTCATGATGAATCTAAAGTATCCTGACTCCCACATCGCCCAACACAGGCACTCAACTCTCATCTAACAAGTCCCCACTTCCCTCCAAAAGCTGGGGATGAAACGGAGGCATCCTCACTCCCATTTCATCCTGCTCCATCCCACTAGATCCCACCATAACTAGCTGGTAGAACATGGCCCCTTCTCACTTGATGTAGTCTGTTCCTAATACTTCTGAGCATTGTTCATAACCCAAACCCAGGAAACCCCCCAGAGGTTTCCAAGGAGCCATTCGCATCCTTGACTAATCTACTAAAGCTATGACTTTTTCTTAAGCTTCACCCTACGTGGGTGCTGAATGAGACTTTTCATTTGCATGCTTTAGCACTGAGAGGTTGAAACTGAGATCGGGACCCCATTTTTGTTATTCCTGTGTGTCCACCTAGCCAAAAACTGTGAGCCCAGGTTTCAGCTGAGCAAATGGAAATAAGCCCAAAATGTCTGATCTGGGGGAATATGCCTTGACCCCCAAGGCCAGCGGCTCTCTAGAAACTGGATGTATGGCAATCAGACATAAGTTAGCAGGGGTGTAGTTTGTAGCTGTGTTGTTCTAAGGACATAGGCAGACAAGATCCCTTGGGTGAATCTGATATCTTTTATTACACTAACCCAAATAGTTGGAGAATAGTTATTAAGCAAGCTTTCGGGTTCAAAAACCCTTCGTCAGGCTAAGGAAGTTTCAGCAGTTGGTGTGTGCTCTTCTTGGATGAAAGTTAGACTTAAGTTAGAGCATCTGAGTGCTGACTGTTGTGGAGACTATGAGTGGTTGCATATCTTGGGGAATGATCCAGAGAACAAAAGTATGAGAGACACACCAGGCAAAGCAACTTGCTGTGCCATCTGAGGGTATAGTACAGCTGTTGGATCTGAGTCTGTATCAAATGATAGGGATATGAGCTGTTCCAATGTTTCTGTCACATCTGCATGCCCCAAATAGTAAAACAAGCGTACCAAAAATGTTACAGTTTTAGCCCTGTTGTATTTAGGCTTAAAGTTGTTAGTGAATTAGCCAACATGTATCACTACAGGAGCAGGCAGACATACTGGCAACGTTGTAAAAGCTCCCACTCCTCCTTTTCAAGTGGTTTAAAGTTATATTTGGCCATGACTTCGGCTGGTTGGTTGTAGAAATCTCTGCCCTGACATATGCTTTCATAGAAAGGTATAGTTCGCTGTGGTAGTCTGATGTCAAGTATAAGGCAGAATAAATTTGCGCCTTACAAACTAAGCAGTGCATGCTTGTTTTACATACAGGCAGACAAGGTTCCTTGGGTGAATTTGATATCTTTTATTAGACCAACCCAAATAGTTGGAGAAAAGTTATTAAGCAAGCTTTCGGGTTCAAAAACCCTTCATCAAGGTTACATACCCTTACATACATGCACTCACACTCATTCACAAACACGTATGCTGTGAAAACATCCAGCAGTGAGCTTCAGCCTATGAAAACTTTTGGCGCACGTGTTTTCATGGGCTGAAGCTCTTTTTATCGGATGTTTTCACAGCACCTGGTAAAGTGAACTTCAGCCCACAGAAGTGTGTGAGTAAAAAGCTACTTTGGTTAGTCTATAAGGTGCAAGTCTGCCTTATATTCATTGGTAAGGCAACATAGGAGTGCTTAATTCTGAGTGAAACTAGAGGTGGCACTAGAAGAGTGATCAAATAAATGAGAACAAACCCATGAATGTTACACGGTAGCCAGTTGTTGACTGTAAAAACCCCTGGGGAACAGGATAAAGGCTTAGAAATATAGTAAAAACTACATGAAATCAGAATAGGGTTTCTCTCTCTGGGTATCTGATCACTGATACAAATCAGAACTACATGTTTTAGGAGAGAACTATTCCCTAAAGCTTATTTTCTTTCTGATACTGTTCAACGTTTAAGTGTGGAAGAGGGCTTCTGGTGGTGAGCCCTGTGGAGTGTATGTATGGTGGGAGGAAGGGGCTGCAGTATGCATCTTGGGGGCACTTCTAAATTGCCTGCCTTTTATTAACCTATTAACCTCTTTGCCAGTGCAGTGATGGGGCACTGGTAGAGACCTTGTCTTTCCTGCTTTTTACTTGTGGCATATTGTCAGTATTCTGGTTTGTGTTTTCATAATGCTCTTTATGGCCATGGTATGTGTAAGGGGCTGGCAAAGGCAATTCATAGTACTCCATGGATAAATGATCACTTATGAACACAGGGGATGGGACTGGATTGCCTGGGAAGTCAATTCCTGGTCTTATGTCAGTACTAACTACAGCACCGACTACCTGCGGGGAATGCCTCTCAGAGCAAACTGTGGATTCACATAGTACAAGATCAGACGGGATCAGTGATCGTGGATCTGTTCAGACCTCCTGAATAGCACAGGCCAGCAGAATTTACTGGATTAATTCCTGTTTGACCTATCATGTGGCTTTTAGAGAAAATACCCAATCTTGATTTAACTTCTCCAGTGCAGGAAAATTCATCACAACTGTCAGTGAGTTTTGGGGTTTTTTTTCTGGGGCTTTAATACCATTCCGGTTAAAATAGTTTGTATTTTATTTCTAGTTTGGGCTGTATGTAGCCTCAGTATTCAGTCATTAGATTGTTATACATTTATCTGTTGGTGGTTGACTGTTGATGCAAGCTTCAAAATTGATAAGCAATGACTAAAGGTAGTTTAACAATAAGGGTTTTTACATCTGTTTGGTTTTTACATCTGTACACCTGTGGAGACTACTTGTAGACTGTGATCAAGCTGCCCTGTAATCACTTTCTCTTTGATAAGCTAAATAGATCAGACACAGGTTATTCAATATTATTATTGTGGTTTTTCTGCAGCACTTCAGCACCCAGTAGATAGAGCTGACTGTAGAACTGCTTGCCAAGTGATGTTGAACCTAAGAACTTGGTGTAATTTAAATAGGCCCTGGCCATTTATAAGGATAACAAGGATATTTGGCATCATAGTACAAAGCTTCATAAAGAATACAAAACTGTATACTCCATGGCTTAAACCAATGTGTAATTGCTAGGGGTAGGATTGTAGGTGAGCTATCCTGTATGCAACTTTCTTTGACGTATCTCAAAACTAAATGCAGGACTAGATGAAACATGAATCTGTTTAAATGTGGTCTTTATTCCTAAAATGTGCAGTTTGGAAAGTCACTCCACTGAGTGCAAGTAAAAGAGGTGCTTCCTTCCAGAAAATGGACTTTAGAGCCTTGTTCATAACAAGGAGACTAGAGAAACCAAACCAAGCTACAGGTTTTTGTTGGACTGTTCATCATGGTAAATACGTGGGGATCACAGTTATACAGCGCTGCATAAAAACCCTCTGCATAGATGGTGGAAAATCCTCAGCAGCTGACCCAAAATGCAACTCATGACAATGAAATGGCAGTTGAATGCACTCAAAAGTTGTAGTGGGACGAGGACTGTGCTTCTGAATTCATGAGGAGAACAGTGCTTTAACACTGTTTCCATAGGGTGAAGCTAGATCAAAGGCTCAAGTACTGGATTAGCTCCCTAGCACAGCCAAAGATGCGCTGTGTGATGCTGAGCAAGTGGCTCCATCCCTTCTCCATGCCTCAGCTCACCAAAACAGTTAAGAAATGGTTACTACTGTGATTTCATCAAAGCAGTAATCAGTGGTCAGGCCCCCATTGTGTCTACGTGCAAACCAAAGTGTTCCCCAATGTAAGGACCTTACTAAAAAGAGACTAGAGATTGATGCAGTAGAAAGAAGCACAAAACGTCAGACACTGGGTGTTTTATAAATAGACTGATAAATATAACCTGTCCTCAATGAATATAGATCTAGCCAGACGCCTATTCACATCTTCCATGTATGGGCCAGGTCCTACTCCATCTATTAGGTGCCTAAGTGGACTTTGGAGGCTAAGTATGGTCCTATTCTACCCTGCTTGAGTCCATGGAAAAAGTGTTATTGCATCTACTTTTGTAACATGTATTCCTCTTTGCCTTAAAATTGTCTCAAAGAGCATTAAGAAGGAAGGTCCAATGATGCACTGGTGAATAAAGAGAGAACAATGACTGCTTGGTCATTAAAACAGATAACAGCTAATAATAGATATTGATCACTAGATTAATATAGACAAATGCAGATCAGCTGGCTGGTAATGACCAATGCAGGTGACTGATGAATAATTGATAGTTGATGATTGATAGCATAGACCTGAAGACTGATAACTGATGCTTTCCAATAGAATACTTCTTAGTGGTTGATAACTGTGTTGATACTTGAAGGCTGATGTATCCTTATTAATATTCAGTACTTACTCACTCTATTGGGAAACATAGCCACAGAAATTCTTTCCAGTCTTGAATCCAATCCCCTGCTCTGCTTCAGGCAGTTGTCATATAATGCTGTTTGTAGATTTCCAAAACTCCATATTAGGATGATAATAAAAGGGATATTTCAATGTCCAAACTTGCCTTGTTGGCTCAACAAATTGTAAGGGGCTTCAGTCATTGTCCCTGGGGCAACATAGTGGCTCACTATTACACAACCCCTCTGCCCCCACGATGCAGTCAGGAAACCCTCGGTCACCTAGTAGCAAACAGTAGGCCTGTGCGAATAGGAAACTATTTGATTCATGTTTGGATTCAGCAGTTCGGATGCCAGCAATTCGATTCAGAGCTCTGAATCAGTTTTTTGCTTTGATGTGGCCAAATCGGCTCTGAAGCTTCAGAGATGATTCGGAGATTCGGCCACAGGGTATAATGGGAAATCAATGAAATATCTATAACTTTGTTGTTTGCTGTCCAATTTGGATGAAACATTCAGCAGTGGTAGCTTCTACTGAGAGCATGAAACTTGCCATGTTTCAAGGAGAATAGGTACAGGGGTTTGGGGGAAACTGTACCCCAAATCTTGAAAGCAAAACTCATGTCATGTGTATGTGTTAACCCACAGTTGGGTCAAAGCTGCAGGGATGGTAGCCCCTGCTGAGGCCACAAAGCCTGCCAAGTTTCAAGGAGATAGGTGCAGGGGTTTGGGGAAACAGCACCTCAAGGTGCTGACAGGCAAAACTCATGACATAGATAACCCTGTGTGTGTTAAGGCGCAGCAGGGTGAAAGCAGCAGGGGTAGTGGTCCCTGAAGAGGGTACAAAGCCTGCCAGGTTTCCAGGAGATAGGTGCAGGGGCTTGGGGGGAACTGCACCTCAAGCTGCGGACAAGTAAAACTCATGACATGAGTGACACAGTGTGTTAAGGCACACCAGGGTGAAAGCTGCAGGCCTGCTGAAGCCACAAAGCCTGCCAACTGTCAAGGAGATAGGTGTAGGAGCTTCTGGATTCTTGGGCCCTGCACCCCTAGGTGCTTACAGGTAAAACTCGTGAGATGGGTGCTTGTGCAACTGACTGTCTCTGTCTTGGAGCAGAAGCAGTTCCTGGCTCTGTATTGATTCTTTCCTCTCCTTAGTCTGTGGTTTTGTAGGTGTTAATCCTTGCTCATTAACTCATTACCTAGCAGCTACTAGCTAGCTACTGTGTATTGAGGTGGTCCCTGAATGAATCATAATTGATTGGTAACACAGTAGCTTAGCAGCCAGGCCTGCGGTAGCTTCAACCCCTGCCCCCCCCCCACCCACCCCAAGACAGACACAGTTGCACAAGCACCCATGACACAAGTTTTGCCTGTCAGCAGCTAGAGGTGCAAGCCCCAGAACCCCCTGCACCTTTCTCCTCGACAGCTGACAGGCTTTGTGGCCTCAGCAGGGGCTACCATCCCTGCAGCTTTCACCCTGCTGCACCATAACACACACAGTGTCACCCATGTCACGAGTTTTGTTTGTTCACAGCTTGAAGTATAGTTTTCCCCAAACCCCTACACCTAACTCCTTGAAACTTGGCAGGCTTTGTGGCCTCTACAGGGGCTAGTATCCCTGCAATTTTGACCCCACTGTAGCTTAACATGTACACGTGACATGTTTTGCTTTCAAGAATTTGGGGTGTAGTTTCTCCCAAAACCCTGCACCTATCTCCTTGAAACTTGGCAGGCTTTGTGGTCTTAGAAAGAGCTACCATCTCTAAGGTTTTATCCCATTGTGGCTTAACAAACACACGTGACATGAGTTCTGCTTTCAGAAATTTGGGGTGCAGTTTCCCAGGAACCCCTACACCTATAACCTTGAAACTTGATGCACATCATTTGCTTAGCAGAGGCTACCATCTCTGCAAGTTTCATCTGAATCAGCCAAACAAAAACAAAGTTATAGATATTTCATTGATTCCCCATTATACGCTATGACTGAATCTCCGAATCTTTTCCAAATCGATTCAGAAAGCCTAAAGCTTCCCGCAATTCGATTCAGATTAGTAGATTCGGCTTCTGAATCATCCAAATCATCTCTGAATCAGAATCATGATCCGAAGCTTTGCACAACGCTAGCAAACAGACCTCTCTGGTGTCTGAGCTTTCTTAAAATTAAATCAGAGTCTTCAGTAAAACCATTGGATCAGAAAGGGCTCCCTCGGTCAGAGTCCAGGCCCAGCTATGGCAAGCAGCATGCACCCAATCTGTCTGCTGCATTGATGAAGTTTATCTTTAAACATTGTAGGGTTTTTCCCTTCACGGTACTTCTAGAGGGAATCTATTCCAGAACTTCACTCCGTGGATGATTAGAGACCCTCTGCTTCCCAACCTACAGTTAAACATGGCAAGTATATCCATATCCAGTATGGTCCTTTAGCTCTGGAAGATGTTCTCACTCTCTGGCATGTTTAGCAGAGCCATTGACCCCTTTCAGCCAAATGTAATTCATCCAACCCCTCCAGCCAAGCTTTTTGGTCTCTTCTCATCTGACAGCCTCTCCATCTCCTGATCATCGCAGCAGATTATTTCTGTCCCTGTTCCAATGTGAGATCCTGCCCACAGGTGACTAGAACTGCTTGCAGTGTTCCATGCCCACTGTGCTTTGTACAATCTCTATTGTCCCTATTTCTCCTGGAAATACCTTAATTTATGCACACTTTGCTGACTTATTTGTATTCATAGAAGTAGAACTTGAAGGATATGGTTTACAATATGAAAGCAGGGTGCTCAGTTATGCCTCCAAGAAATAAAGTGCTGTCCCTCTGCTCCTATCATGCACATCCAGTTCCTGAAGAAGGTGGTGAGGATGCCCTGGGTACTGCACTTAACACCTGGGTTTCCAGCTCACTTGAGCAGCAGTTTGGGGCCTACTCTCCCCCTTTCTTCTCCCCCACCTGTGTGGGTAGATGGGGCCTAGAGCCTGTGGTAACTTTTAAAGTCCCAAAAGCAAGTAAGAATACACTTATCTTCTTCATAGTTAAAGGCATGTCTCCTTTTCTCCCCTCCCCCTACTGCTACTACTGCTTCCCCTGCTGTGCTAGGGTGGGGGAAGCTTCAAAGCCCCTCCTGTCTTCTCCAGCCAGGCTATTAGCTGGTTGGGTTCAGCTGGGACAGTGACACTGGTAGCAGTGGAAATGGGTAGGGGAAACTTCCCCCCACCCACGCTGACCAGTCCCACCCCCAGAAGCAGGCATGGGAAGAGAGATCCTTCTTGCTCATTGCTGCTGCTGCTATTCCCAGTTGAGCCTATCCCTGTGCAGCCTGGCTAGAGCAAGCAGGAATGGACATGAAGCTTTCCCAGCCCTGGGACAGCAGGGAAAGCAGTAGCAGCAGGAGTGGGGGGAGGGGGGCAGCATTTCTGGGGATGAATGGCTTGAACTGGTAGATGGGACTTATTCCCGTCTAGGGTTGTGCAAGGCTTCGGACCATGCTTCAGATCCAAAGCAACATGTCCAGATCAAAGCACTGGCTTCTTTAGGCTTTCCGAAACGCTTCGGAGGCACCTCAGGAATCCAGCCATAGGGTATAATGGGGAATCAATGAAATATCTATAACTTTGTTGTTTTTTATCCAATTTGGATAAAACTTGCAGGGCGGTAGCATCTGCTGAGAGCATGAAGCCTGCCAAGTTTTAAGAAGATCGGTGCAGGGGTTCAGGAGGAACTGCACCCCAAATTCTTGAAAGCAAAACTCATGTCACGTGTATGTGTTAAGCCACCGTGGGGTCAAAACTGCAGGGTTGGTAGCCCTTGCTGAGGCCACAAAGCCTGCCAAGTTTCAAGGAGCTAGGTGCAGGGATTTGGGGGGAACTGCACCTCAAGCTGCTGACAGGAAAAACTCATGACATGAGTAGTTTGTCAGGGAGCAGAATCTAAACACATGCAGGTCTCTCCTCCAAGACTTTCTAAAAAAAAAAATCTTGTGTTTCATGAGTTTGGCCTGAGCTTTGGCCAGAAGGTGCAATAGAATTGCACCTGGTAGACTAAATACATCAAAGATTTTGACAGTCATTAGCTGTACACAAGGTACTGGAACAACTGTATCCCAGGGTCTGAACAGTTGGAAATTTCAAAGTTGTGTTCTAGTATTATCAGCTGGTCTGTCCCTGGAATCATTCACTAATGAAAGGAAGTATCCTTTCCATCCTAGTCCCATGTGCTCCTACCTTCCTGCCCTGTCTGCCAATCCATATACCTCCACATGCACTCTCAAACCCACCTGTCTGTCCATCCATTCCTATCTCCTTAATATTGGTGATAAAGGTCTTGTGATTGACTTATACATAGAGACATGTTTCCCAAATGATTATGACAGTTATATTCAAGCATGCATACATTGATTATCTTTTATTGAAATCTCATTGCATTTACATAGCTTTACCGGCATGTTTTTGAATATGAATATGGTGAGGTATTGCTAATCTTGTGTCAGGGAGATAGACTAGAGGAGTTCTTGACATCCCTTCCAACCCTCTTATGAGCAAAGTTAGCATATTAGTGACACACTGGCTAGGGAACCTGATTTGTGAATGATATCTTCACATAAGGAGAGAAATGGACAAAGAGTTTCACACAGAAAGCAAATCAAGAAAGAGAAATGTACAGACACCGTCTCACTAAGAAGTATCAGTGGAATCTGTCCCCATTTAAAAGCATGGGAAACTTTCCCTATTGCACTTCAGTGCAATAGGGAAAGTTTATTCCTTTTATTATCTATTTGACATTCCTGTTTGAGGGCAAGAGGCTTTTTGGGCTTTTTTTAGTGTGGAGGACAGGGACAACTATCAAATTAATTTTTGTATGGCCTGGCTAAGAAGATGTACTAATGTGCTGGAATGAGCTTGGCTACTGGGGACAAGGCACCATGGTGACTGTAACCTCAGGTAGGTGATGTGCATTCTTCTCTCTCCAGTGCTGCTAGCATGTGTGTTCCTCCAATATTTTTCTATATGCAAAAAAGCCATTTTGGTTTTCTCTGTGATCAGAATTACTAAGAATGCAATATTCTATCCAGAAGGCTCAGAAACATCTCTGTTACAGAAGGTATATCGGCTAATAAGGTCTTGAAAATGAGGCTTGATTTAGAAATTAAGGTTGGGATTTTAAAATGAGCCAAAGGGAGTTAAGGATTTATTAGGGGGGCACTTCAGATAAGGCTATAAACCTCTAAATACGCTCATCTCACCTGGGAATTGATAAAGTTCCTTAAGATGTTGGAGCTGCAAGAAATTTAGTTGTGGGACCCATGTGGTTATGGTATTTAGAAGCAGGTTAAAAAAGTAAAGTAATAAGGAGAAAATAATACCAACAAGTGGCATTGAGATAATATCCATCATCTCAGCATAAAAGATGATAACATGCCAAGGTATTTGTACTGGGGAAATAGGTAATAGTGTCTCTGTGCAACTGGTATTTTGACTACTGGGGACAAGGAACCATGGTGACCGTCACTTCAGGTAACTCTTTCCCTTTCTAAATTGCTGTAACTTGTTTTTTTGCTGAACTTCAATACTCTTCCAAATCTGAGAGAGACTCTGAGAGGGTTCCTAGTAAAGTTCAGGGATTAGAATGACAGCATGATAGTTTTCTGAGATAAAACGGGAATTAAATTCCTTTTTAGGAGGCTGTAGAGAATAGTTGGAAATTGAGACTTTGACAGGCCATCTTGTAAGGTTAGAATGTGTTTGATCAAAATGTTGAGGCTGAGGTTTTTCCAAGTGATTAAAGTTGGCTGATGGGTGTCCAAATTGCCTTGGTGTCATACAGTATACCCTTCTAAATCCTGTTATTGTGACACGAGTATGTTAAAAAAAAATCTAGCTGGGGAAACTGAAAGCAACCTCCAGTAGGGAACCCAAAAATCACTATTGAAAATCTGGCTGAAATACTTGGGCAGGTTTTTGTGCCCTGAGGACATGGTAATGTATTGCTGTGACTATTATGCTTACTTTGACAACTGGGGACAAGGAACCATGGTCACCGTCACATCAGGTAGGTATCATTCCTATGTATCTTAGAAATCCAGAAATGTTGAAATATATTGCAAGTAGTTTCTGAAATCCAGGAAATTTTCTCTAACTTATATCTGTTCAGGGTAATTCAACCCCCAGTGAGGTATTTTGAAAAAATATTGAGGCTGGTATTATGTAGAAATTGTTAAAATGTGATATTCAGAGTCACTGGGTGAGAATTAAAAAACTTAGGAGGCAAATATTAAGATTAGATTATGTGTAGGGTTAAAATAGCCACTGGGAAAAGATGATTGCTAATAACCAAGGGAGTGTGAATGGGTTATTGTACCACCATGATAAGAGATTAGACTAGTGTGATTACTATGGCTTTGATGCCTGGGGACAAGGGACCCTGGTCACCGTGACTTCAGGTAAGAACTACTCTTCTTTTTGAACCCCCAAAACCTTTGCTCAAAAGTTTTCTTGGAGATTTTTAAAAATTGAGTTCGATCCCCAAGCCACCATAAATCAGTGGTAATCTTCACTTCATGAAGGGATTCCCGTTGGCTTCCCGCTGAATTGGCTACAGGTCAGACCCAAAGACGGAGAAATATTGCTCTGTTGAACTTGGTAGATTCCGTTAGGTGAGATGTTCATAGATTCAAGTGACTATCATTCAGTAGGAGGCAGGATTAAATTGAACACTATAGTTAAAAAATAAGAATAAAATGCCAAATAGACCTAGTCACTAAAGAAATCTAGCTATCTGTCAAATTTAGGTTGAGGGAAGGTGAGACTAAGCCAGTTAAAATAGAAAATTATGATAAAAACTGACAAGTTCTTGAATAAAAATGGTGTAAATTGTATTTCTGTCACCTGAGGATTAGACCAGGTCAGCTGGGTGATCTAAGTGACCAGTTCTGAAGTTTAAAATCAGTATCAATAAAGCAGTAGGTTTATGTAGAAACAGACTCTTAGATTTTATCAATGTGACTACAATGCTTTTGAGTACTGGGGACAAGGGACCATGGTGACCGTCACATCAGGTAAATGCTTTCCTCCTCTTTTTTTCAATCCGTTTTACTGCTAATTGATTAAATTGACTTATCTTTCATTTGGAATAACTTTGCCCCCTCAGCACCAATTTTTTAGTGATGATTTTGGTAAAGAAGACAAAGGGAGGCAAAAATGAACATAAAAGTGATAGACAGTGAATTAAATGATGAAGTTTAATTAAAGAATGGGGGATGGACTGATTCCTTAGGTTTTAGTCAGGTAGGACCCGAGTTAGAACCACTGTGATTACTATACTTTTGGCTACTGGGGTCAAGGAACGATGGTGACCGTTACCAGCGGTAAGTTTTTCACTCCTGGCTTTTATGGGTTAAGTTCTATCATTTTTTAACAGGTTAAAATATTGTTCCCCAGAGGAGGGTCCATTTATAAAAGTATCAGAGGTCAGGCAAGGCTTTTTAATCAGGATTTTACTCTGCTTAGATATTGTCATTCTTGACAAAATAGATTTATTATGGAGCAAAATGAGATATTTGATTTTTAGTGGAGCTTAGATCTTGACCCTTGAGTCTTTGCCGCCCAAGGCCAAACTCAACCAACACGGGTCTGAGGTTATTGTTTAGGATAATGGATTAAATGTACTCTTGTGTACAACCGATTCGATTACTGGGGTCAAGGGACCCTGGTCACCGTGACTTCAGGTAAACCCTAGCCTCTATCCTCTTTTCTTATTTTGTTTCTCGGAAAATGTTTTTTTCAGTTGTAAAGGGCCCTATAAAAGTTTTAGAAAGATAGAGGTTACTTTTTTAAAAATAACAATAGGGTGAAATATATTCTGAGGTCCCGGTAGGACTTGGGTTAAGGTTTTTGTACACCCACTGAGGGTAACTGTGACAGTGTGACTACTTTGATTACTGGGGCCAAGGAACCATGGTCACCGTCACCTCAGGTAAGACATTTATTGCTCTCTAACCCACTAATTTCTCCAGTTCTGGGATTTTTGAAAAAAATTCTGTCTGGGGAGGTTGACTATAGCCGGCATAACTTTTTCATTTCTCAATGCCCTCCGGGGCATTTCACTCAATTGCGGTGAAGGAACAGGGTTTTAAATCGGTGTCAGAGCAAAAGATTGATTTTTCCACCCTGACCCCTGTTAAAAATGGATTTCATGTCGTTTTCTTTCGGCATTGCCTTTGCCACCACTGTCCGAGGGACATTTTACATGCAGCCAGAATCAATTATTTTATTACTATGATTTTCTCATGTTTGGGAGTTTGGTGACAAATGACAGGTGAGGTTGTTACGACTGTTTTATTAATTAAATCTTAACGGGACAGATTGAAGAAAAAAAGGCAGTTGGAGGCAGCCTAGAAAATGAATTAATTCTATTTAGTCTTAGGCGGGGGACTGGATTCTAAGGGCTAAGTCAGAATTAAATTTTAATATAAAAGGAATTGGTGGTTGGGGAATATAGGATTGGTAGGAAATTAGTTGTAAAGACTTGATCATTTTAGCCTTAAAGATGTAACAGTTTTGAAAAACAATTAATCTGCCTGATTCAGTCCCTAAAATTTAGTAAATCTGGCCATTCATCAGAAAAATTAAAGTAGGGTAAACTAAAAAATGTAGGGAAACTTAAACATCGGTAAGCATTTGTCAAAAAAGATCTTTTAAATGACTCTAGGCAAGGTCAGATGTTTCAACTTCTCATTGTCAAACTGTCTCCTATAAAAAAAATCCTAGTTTTTATTAATCAGTCAGTCAGTTAATTAATTGGACAGGGAATGTTATTGTCAAATGCGATCATAGATAAATTCCAGTGTGACAAGTGGTTTGCTTACTGGGGACAAGGAACTATGGTGACTGTCACTTCAGGTAAATATGAAGGAAAAAAATATCTTCCTTTTGAGTAATTAAACAATTGGAAATTGTAGTCATGTTTGACAAAAATTCAGCTCTGTTTGAAGTCAGCCGAATTCCAGTCGCTGGCTTTAACGGAGCTTAGATTCAAACATTTCATAAAGCCGATAATCTAATATTATAAAATAACCTTTGTGACAGAGTTGCTGTCTCTGACAGATCAAGTGTCTTTTAATCCTTTTACAATTGTTATTTCTCCATTTTGTGTAATAATTGTAAACAGGGTGGCTTTCTTAAAGTGCGTGACATGTTTTTAGAGGGAGTTTTGATGATAAAAAATATTTCTGGTCATCTTTGACCATAACCACTTAGGCTGAGGCTTTGAAAGGTACATACAATAATTAGACACTTTAATCCATTTAAAAATCTCCCTGAAAACAAGACACTTAAGAATAGAATTGAATCATTTAAGGGTCTTAACTGATTGTCAGGTTGTGATTTGAACTTCCTAATTGATATTATTAATTAACATAGGGGGAAAATGAATAAGGATTTTTTCTTGATTACTAGAAGGAAAGCCAGGTTAATGGGAGAAAATATGTCAGGTTAAAATGTCTTTGATAGTATCATTAAACTTGTTCTTAATTGCCTCTTAGATAAATAATATTTAATAAATAGTATTTAATAAATAACACGGACTCTGGAAGTTCATGTTCACCTTTTGAATCTGCCTTGGATTAACTGAAGTTATTTTAGACCTTCTAAAAGTCCTCTCTGATGCAGAGGAACCCCAAAACATCTATTATGGTAAAAAAGATGTCAGAATTTAGCGAGGTTTTTGCCCAGACTTCCAACAGAAGTCAAGCAAGGTGATTATGCTTATGACTACTGGGGACAAGGGACCATGGTCACTGTCACTTCAGGTAAATCAATTTTTCTTAATGTTCAAATGTCAGTTGATTTATTGGTGAAGGCATAAGTGATATGTGGAGGGTTTTTAATTCTGTAATCCGTGTCTCCCAAACTCTCTCTCTCTGAATATTGGGATGTTAAGGTTGACCATCAATTTTTTTAATATCTGTCTGCCTCACCTTTCAATATCTAATTTCTTTCTTGTGATTTCACTTATCAAGTTATCCAGTCCCTTTGCCTTGCAGTCACTCTAGGATTTATTTTGCTCTCGTTACATATAATCTTTATCTCAATTGTTGCTCTGATCTTTGTTTCATCTATCAAAGACAGATCTATATAGTCTGTTCCTCCTAATTTATTAATTTATCTAATCCATCACTCCTACCTTTGTTTTAAATGTTTAATCACATTTACTGATCTATCAAACCTAATCTATCTATATCTGCCTTTACTTTCTGGAAACACGCATTATCAGAATTAGACCTTTACCGGGTTAAATTCCACCGTGCCGCAAACTTCTCCCATTAAAACTTTAAATCTAACTTTAAATTTTATAGGCGGTTACAACTGAGTTTAGAGATAAGTGTTTTCACGGATAATTCATAATAAAGCTAGATAAACTAGGTAATTAAACCTCTAAGTGAATTGAAAAACTACTCACTCAGGAAAAGTTCAATGTGTGTGTTTAATGAGAAATAATTAGGATTAAAAGTAAAAATACCCTAGTTGTTACCTTAAGGGGAAAATGTTAGGTACAGTAAAGAGTTTGGTACTTTACTGCCTTTTGTCCCGTAAATGTGCCTCCTATAGACATTTATTTTATAAACTAATGCTTCCAAAGATCTGGGGGGGAGGGTTTCCCCTTGTGACTGAGTGCAACTAATTTTTTCATAGAAGAACTAGTATTTTGTTATGGTGCTTAAGGAATTCTAATGACTTGAAAGTGAAGGGGTTGAGATGCTGAGTTTCCAGGGATTTTTATGCCTAATCCAGTTAGAAATGTCCTATAAACTGGCCATCAAATGTATTAGAAGTAAATTATAATTGAATCTTATCATTTAAAAAAAGCGAGATTTGCTACGTTCAGCAGCCCACTTCACTGCCAGTGTTCAATTCTGTTGCTGATGGAACAAACCTCAGCCTGTCTCAGTCTGAACACTCACAGCTGAAAATTAAAAAGAAAATAAAATAAAACTCTTCTTTGTAGCTGGGCACAAGATGGCCGACTAGCAGCTGGGAGGTCTCTGGGGAGTTCAACTAGCAGGTGGCCTGAGATTCGTTTCTCGATTTTAGCCTATTTTAACCCACCTATTTCCAGAAATAGTCCTGAATCTGGTTTCGAAAACATCACCACCCTTGAAGTCAGTTTTGCATGTTCCCAAAATAGCCAAGGTGGTTCCAAACAACAGTCACATCTGTCCAGGGGGTGTAAAAATAATATCTGTGCAGGTGGCAATGATCAACATGTTGATCGCTATCTTGAGCTAAATCAAGCTGTTTTTCTACTAAATTTTTGTTTCTCCTTCCTTGCGATTTGAATGAAATGCCTTGCCTGCACATCTTTAGTTTTCGGATAAACAAGAATAATTTGACTCTGGTTTTTTTCTGGCCCGTTTTACCAAAAAAAAAAAAAAAAAAAAGATAGTATCTAGTTCTAGTTGTTTTCTTTTCATTGGGTTTTTTTTTAGTTTGTTTGCTTCATTTTTCTAGTTGTTTTTGTACAGTTTAAGCCGATATCTGTTTTCTATCCACTACTTCGGTTTATCAGGGGGCTGGAGGAACTAAAGCTCGTTTTTCAACCCATGGGATTATATGAACACACTCTAATCTAGTTTAATTTTAACAAGTCTTTAAATTTAGCAATGGAATTAACTTTATTAAAACTAAATACAATAATTATTTTAATTATTAGATAAATACAATAATTATTTTAATTATTAGAATTAGGCAATTTTAATGCAACGGCAATGCATTTATGATGAATATACTTTTAATTTCTTCTGATTTAGTTATTAACAGCAAATTTAATCATCTGAAACTTGATATCCGGATAGAAGATAATTATATTCACCTTAAATGCTCTTTAGTTTGAATTTTAATTGAATATGGAAGTCCACTGGAAGAAACTTTTATCTTTTTTTCTAACTTTTTAAATTTTTTCCCCAAGTACAATGTTCTGTCAGGTTGAAATGTTTTCAATTCCCAATTCAATTATAAAAAAAAATTATTACCAGCCAAAGCAATTTCCCCTGAGACCCTTTCAAACCGGTACAAAAATTACTTGGAAGACTAAATCCATCTGGGAGAATTTACCTACGAGGCAATTAATTAAACTCCTTTTTGGAGAAGTTATCAGAATAACTGACTACGTTTGACTAGAGAATAACTGACTACGTTTGACTAGAGATTCAGTAAGTAAGAATCTATTTAACTCTTCTATTGCTAATAGTACTTCTAATACTTAAAAGTATGAAATTGATGTTTTTAAAATGTGTATTTCTCCCTAAGACTATTTTAAAATTTCAATTGTTTTTCAAAAACTGAAAATAGATTTGCTTAAGAAAACAAGTTGATCATGAACAAGAATAGAGATATAGAATTCATTTAGGCTTGACTGTTAACTTAAGCAACAGTATAATTTCATAGTTCATTTTATTCTTAGTCTATAGATAGGAGCTTACTATGATTTATTAATAAGTAGCTGATACTATTGACTTTGAAACTTAGTTTGGAAGTTGGCATTAATTTATTGATACGATATGATCAGTATGTTGTTAGGTGACAAATAATTTAGTTGGGGAATTAAGATGTACTTTTCCAGTTCATATGGCTTTGTAAACTATATAAATTGGCAGTAAGTCTCATTTATTGACTATTTGTATCCTAGTTGTGCTTGAAAGTGCATAGGATAACTGAACTTAGTTTGAAATCGGTTAATCTTTTATTTCCCCATAAGTAGACTTTTTTCTGGTCTTCATTTTGAGATAGAAGCTTAAGAGTCTAGGCTTATATTCAGTTGCTTTAACCTTACAGCAATTTCTGATGCAATTGATTTGGACATTAAATAGAATCTTTAGGGGTTTTTTAACAAGGATGAACTTGGGATTTGAGCATGAATGCTAGGATTTGGGTGGGGGGTGGTGCATTTTACTAATAGGTAGAACAAGGCATATTATCCTGAATATAGATAATATTACCAAGTTTAGAAGTATTTCCTATTTTAAATGCCTTCTTTCCCCTTGAGACTTAAATCTTTGGACCTCTAGCCCTGATTGTAATGCTTGATTGGTTATTTAGTTCTGCCTGGGTTCAATAACCACTCAACCAGAAATAATTAGATGCCCTCAGGGATAGATTCAATGATTTCTTAGAATACTCGCTTGACTTTATGGCTTTGTGGTTTGACTGCGGGCATGGGTGGCTTGAGCCTAAGTGGTACTGATAGCCCCAACCTGTACTAGCCCCGAACTGGCTTTTGGGCAGTTCAGGTCTCCTGTGGTACCGATCCCTCCAGGCTTTTTCTATACCTGGCTCAGGGGGAAGCTTGGATCTCGGGTTGTACCGAACTGCCCCAGACAGTTCTGGACCAGACCTAGGCTCCTGGGTAGCCAGGTCCCCTGTGGTACCAAGCTCCCAGCCCCTGCCTAGATCACGGCACCAGCTACAGCCCCTCAGGGTAGCCAGTTCTGTAGCAGCATTGGGCTGCAGGGAGCTGCGTTCCCGCTAGCACCAGTCCTAGCTCCCTACAGTACCGATGCTGGGTTGCCCCTAGCCAGCTGGTTCTGTAGTAGCACCAGGCTACAGGTGGGTCTAGCTGCCCCTGCTATTGGTACTGGCTTCCCTGCTAGCTGGGTCTATATTAGCACCAGGTGCTGCTGGTGGGTCCAGGACCCTCCTTAGCACCAGCACAGGGTAGCGGGCTGGCTGGGTTCCCACAGCTAGTCCTATACTAGCACCAGGCTGCAGGGGATCCAGGTCCCACTGGTACCAGTACTGGCCTCCCTGCTAGCTGGTTCTGTAACAGCTGAGGGTTGCCGGTGGGTCCAGGACCCTGCATGGGGCTGCGGGCTGGCCCTACTCCCCCTAGCTGATCCTATACCAGCACTGAGCTGTAGCATCTGGGTCCCACTAGAACCAGTACTGGCTTTCCTGCCAGCTGGGTCTATAATAGCTGGGGGCTGTGGGTGGGTTCAGGACCCTCCCTAGCAACAGCATGGAGCTGCAGGCTGGCCTGCTACCCCTAGCTAGTCCTATTCTAATGCTCAGCTGCAAGGAATCAGGGTCCTGCTGGTGTTGGTACTAGCTTCCCGGCTAGCTGGTTCTGTAAGTGCTAGGGGCTGCAGGTGGGTCCAGGACCCTCCATAGCAGGGGGTCCAGCCCCCTCTCTCCCCGCTGATCCACTACCAGCACTGGGCTGCCAGGAATCCAGGTCTCTCTGGTAGTGGTACTAGCTTCTCCGCTAGCTGATTCTGTAACAGCTGGGGGCTGCTGGGAATCCAGGACCCTGCATAATGCCAGCAAGGGGGCTGCGGGCTGGCCCCATTCCTCCTGTGTAGATGATCCTATGCTAGCACTGGGTTGCAGGGGATCCAGGTCCTGCTGGTACCGGCGGGTAGTACCGCTGGTACTTCTTGCCTGTTCTATAATAGCTGGGGGCTGCAACTGGGTCCAGGACCCTGCATAGCAGAGCAGAGCTGCAAGCTAGCCCTGTCCCCACCTCAAGCTGACCCTTTACGAGCACTGGGCTGCAAGGAATCCAGGTCCCTGCTAGCTGATTCTGTAACAGCCGGGAGTCCGGGATGCTCCCTAGCTCTAGCATGGGGCTGCAGGCTGGCCCCGCTCCACCCTAGCTCATCCTATACCAGCACCAGGCTGCACGGGATCCATGTCCTGCTGGTACTGGTTCTGGCTTCCGCACTAGCTGGTTCTATAATAGCTGGAGGCTTCTGGGGGTCCAGGACCCTGCATAGCACCGGCATGGGACTGCAGGCTGTCCCCATTGCCCCTTGCCAATCCTATACTAGCACAAGGCTGCAGGGGATCCAGGTCCCGCTGGTACCGGCGGGTAGTACCGCTGGTACTTCTTGCCTGTTCTGTAATAGCTGGGGGCTGCAACTGGGTCCAGGACCCTGCATAGCAGAGCAGAGCTGCAAGCTAGCCCTGTCCCCACCTCAAGCTGATCCTTTACGAGCACTGGGCTGCAAGTAATCCAGGTCCCTGCTAGCTGATTCTGTAACAGCCGGGAGTCCGGGATGCTCCCTAGCTCTAGCATGGGGCTGCAGGCTGGCCCCGCTCCACCCTAGCTCATCCTATACCAGCACCAGGCTGCACGGGATCCATGTCCTGCTGGTACTGGTTCTGGCTTCCGCACTAGCTGGTTCTATAATAGCTGGAGGCTTCTGGGGGTCCAGGACCCTGCATAGCACCGGCATGGGGCTGCAGGCTGTCCCCATTGCCCCTTGCCAATCCTATACTAGCACAAGGCTGCAGGGGATCCAGGTACCGCTGGTACCGGTACTGGCTTCTTATACCAGTACTGGCTTCCCTGCTAGCTGGCTCAGTAACAGCTGGTAGCTGCCGGTGGGTCCAGGACCCTCCCTAGCACTAGCATGGTGCTGCAGGATAGCCCTGTTTTCCCCCTCTCTCCCCGCTGATCCGCTACCAGCACTGGGCTGCCAGGAATCCAGGTCTCTCTGGTAGTGGTACTAGCTTCTCCGCTAGCTGATTCTGTAACAGCTGGGGGCTGCTGGGAATCCAGGACCCTGCATAATGCCAGCAAGGGGGCTGCGGGCTGGCCCCATTCCTCCTGAGTAGCTGATCCTATGCTAGCACTGGGTTGCAGGGGATCCAGGTCCCGCTGGTACCGGCGGGTAGTACCGCTGGTACTTCTTGCCTGTTCTGTAATAGCTGGGGGCTGCAACTGGGTCCAGGACCCTGCATAGCACCACCATGGGGCTGTGGGCTGGTCTCATTCTCCCCCTAGCTGATCCTATACCAGCACTGGGCTGCCGGGAACCCGGGTCCCGCTTGTACCAGCACTGGTTTCTCTGCAAGCTGGTTCTGTAACAGCTGGGAGCTGCCAGCGGGTCTGGGACCTTCCCTAGCACCGACATAGAGCTGGGGGCTGGCGCAGTTCCCCCAGTTACTTCTATTCTAGCACCGAGCTGCAGGGGATCCAGATCCCGCTGATAACAGTACTAGCTTCCCTGCTAACTCGTTCTATGGAAGCTGGGGGCTGCTGGCCCCATTCCCCCTAGATAAGCTTATACAAGCACTGGGCTGCAGGGGATCAGACTCGCACGGGTACCGGTACTGGCTTCCTCACGAGCTGATTCTATAATAGCTGGGGGCTGCAGGTGGGTCCAGAACCCTCCCCAGCACCCACATGGGGGTGTGGGCTGGACCTGTTCCCCCTCAGTTGATTTTATACCAGCACTGAGATGCAGGGGATCCAGGTACTGGTATTGGTTTCCCTGCTACCTGGTTCTGTAATAGCTGGGGGCTTCCCTAGCACCAGCTGCGGGCTGGTGGGATTCCCACCCTAACTGATCCTATACTAGTAGCAGGCTGGAGGGACTCTGGGTCCCCCTAGCTCATTCCGCACTGAAGCCAGGCTGATACTAGTTCCCCGCTAGCACCAGCACTGGACTGCGGGGGTTCCCCGCTAGCTGGGTCTGAAACAGCACAGAGCTGCAGGCTGAACCATTTCTCCCAGCTACTCCTATTCTAGCACTGAAGTGTAGGGGATCTCGGTCCTGCTGCTACTGGTACTAGCTTCTCCACTAGCTGGTTCTGTAAGAGCTAGGGGCTGCAGGTGGGTCCAGGACCCTACCTAGCACAAGTATGGAGCAATGAGCTGGATCAGTTTTCCTCCCCACAACTGATCCTTTACCAGCACCAGGCTGCAGGGGACCTGGGGCCCACTGCCACTGGTATTGGCTTTCCCGCTAGCTGGTTCTGTAATAGCTGAGGTCTGCTGGTGGGTCCAGGACCCTCCCTAGCACCAGCTGCGGCTGGTGGGGGCTGCGGATTGGTCCAGTTCCTCCAGCTAGACCTATTCTACCATCAAGTTGCAGGGGATCTAGGTCCTGCCGGTACCTGTACTAGCTTCCCTGCTAGCTGATTCTGTAATAGCTTGGGTCCGTGGGTAGGTTTGGGATCCTCCCTAACACCAGTTCCCCTGCTAGTCCTGTATTAGCCCGGGTCTGCAGGGGACCTTGGCTTCCCCACCACCACCACCATCCCCAGTACCGGTTCCTTGCTCCTTGGTTCTGCCTCAGCTTCAGGGACTCTGTTCTCCCTAGCTAGTTCTGTACTAGCCTGAGTCCATGCTAGTGCTAGCACCAGGCTGCAGGGGGGCCCCTGGGATCCCCCATACTAGCTTTGCCACTACCTGGCTTTGTAGGTGGGTCTGGGTCCCTCCAACGCACCAGAGCATGGTGCTGTGGTATGGCCCAGTTCCCCCAGCTGGTTCTGTAAGAGCCCAAAGCTGTAGGTGGGTTTGGCTGCCCCCTGGTATCAGCTAGTGGAGAATCCAGTACTGGCTCTGTAACAGCTGAGGGCTGCAGGTGGATCTGGGTCCCTCTGTAGCAGCAGCCCTGGACTGGCCTGGTTCCCCCCAGCTTACTGTATACTTGCACAGGGCTGCAAGAAACTGGGTCCCTGCTAGACCCAGCAGAAGGTTGTGGGGGAATCCTCTACCCGCTCCCTGCCAACTGCCTCTATTAGCACAGGATTGTGGGGTGAACCCAGCTGCCCCCAGTACCATCGGTCTGTCCTAACCAGATCCTGGTACGGGCTACCAGCCCGCAGCTGCAGGGGATCCAGGTACTGGTGGGTTTCCCCCAGCTGGTTCTGTAATAGCCCAGAGCTGCAGGTGGGCTCAGTTCCCCCTGGTACAGGGGTTTCCCCCTAGCTGGTTCTGTTGTAGCACTAGCCTGCAGGCTGTCCCTTTCCCCACTAGCTGGTCCTATACTAGCACAGGGCTGCAGGGGTCTGTACTAGCCTGAGTCCCTGCTAGTACTAGGACCAGCCTGTAGAGGGGTCTCTGGGATCCCCTGTACTGGATTTTCCAGTAGCCAGATTTGTATCAGCATGGGCTATTGGGAAGCCTGGTTTCCTGCCCCTCCCTACTTCCTTTCCCCACTTCCTGCTGGTCCTGTACTGGGTTTTCCACTAGCTGGTTCCATAGGAGCACTGAGCTGCCTTTAGTCCCAGTTTTTGGTCCCATGTCCCATTACCTCTTACTAGCTCTGTGACAGCATTGGGCTGCACGGACCCTGACCCCTTATAGCACCAGTCCTACCCCCAGCTACCAGTACCGGCTTCCCCCCTACCTGGTTCTGTTGCAGCACTGGTCTGTGGGTAGGTCCAGGTCCCTCCGTAGCAACCAAGCTGGCCCAGTTGCCCCTCTCTAGTTCTGTGCTAGCCCTCGGCTGCAAGGGATCAGAGTCATTCCAAAACCAGCTTCCCGGTAGCTGGTTCTGTATCAGCATGGTGGGTCTGGGTCCCCTGTGGTACCAGTACTGGGTTCCTTGCTAACCAGCTCCGTAGCATCCCTGGGTAGCAGGTAATTGTCTCCAAAGTACCAGCTGGGCTGGTTCTGTATTAGCGCTGGGCTGTAGTGACTCAATCTGAGCTGGCACCAGGCTGAAGAGATGGCCCTGGTCCCCAGCAGTACTAGCTGCCTCTCACTGAAGCTGGGCATGATCGGTTCTGAACAGCTCAGAGGTCATCCAAGCCCAGCTGGTTCCAAATCTGCTGCAGGTAGTCAGGACACAGGTATGTATTGGCTCCTGCCTGGTAGATTCCTCTGTGGAGCTATAGCACCGAGCTGTGCCTCCCAGCCAGGTCTATACAGTATAAGGAAAACGGGTCCTACACTGTGCAGTACCAGCTCCCTCTAGTGCCAGCTCTGAGTTCTCCAGTTTGATCCCAGCTAGTTTAGAGTCCTCTGTGGCATTCACTCCTAGTCCCAGCCACCACCACCACTCCCCAAGCCAGTGGTGGTGGTGGCTAGAACTAGGGTGTGGCAGGTTTGGATCTGCATGGTACCAGATTTAATACCAAGCTACGGGTAGGGTCCTGGATCCCCACCTGGTGTCAGAACTAGGCTGCAGAGGACAAAGGGAAGGGTGTTTGTGTCCACGTGTTACTAGCTTCAAGTTGACTATGGGGTTCCAGTTCTGCTTGACCTGTGCTCACTGCTCTACTGTTAGCATCCAGCTGCAGGGAGGAGCCAGCACTCTGCATGTCACATGGTGGTTCTGAACCAGCTCCCAGTTCTGGGACGGGTGCATGGCCAGAGGTCCAATCTGCCTGGCTGTGCCCTTAGGTGATTCTGGAGAAGCACCCCAGCTGGGAATGGAGTTCTGGTTCCCATTAGTATGGCTTCTGCCCTAGCCCATTGTGAATTGGTGCAGGGTTGGGTCAGGGAGGAGGGGGCCCTGGTGCCAATTCCTTCCTGATTGGGTCGTGCTCTGGGGTGAGTGAAAGGGCTCCGGGTGGGTGCCCCATGGTGTTGGTTTCCTTTCAGCTGGGTCTGTTTTCTCTACCATCCCATGGCTGGACTCCTGTGGTACCAGTTCTTAATGGTTCCATCCCATGTGGGAAGAAAAGGCAAGATTGCAAAACCCCAGGGATTATTTTGGTTTTTTTTATCTCATTGTACTTAGGCTGGCTTCATCAGTTACAGCTGCTGTCTGATTGGCAAATAAAAGCATGTGATTGAGCACTAGAGAGGGGCAAGGAGTATGTTTGATACCTTGATTCAGACCCAGATGGCCTGTTGCCCTGACCCTGAGGCAGAGAGGATGGATCCCTGTGCCTGTTCTTCTGGTGGGGTCACCAAGAAGCTTTGGGGTGAATGCTTGGCTTTTCAACTGGAGTATGGTTAATGCTTAGGGTTTTCTGCTCTTTGGAAAGATTAAATATTTAAGCAACCATGATACCTGGTCCATATATATAATGGGGTAGGAATAGGATATCAATAAACAAAGGACACTGGTTCTATATATTTATGAGGACCAGGTGGTTCAACGTGCCTACCACAGAGAGCAAGACCTTCTGAATAGGAACTTTGCCAAAAGGAATTCTCTCTGGTCTTCTTTGCTCTGTGTGTTATTTGCCCCAGGATGATGTGACTCACAGAACATGGGGTAACACTGGCATTTCTATTCCTCCTAACCAAGTGGCAGGTGTTTAAATACAACAGCTTCCCACCAGTCACCATGATGGTATTTGTTTTAACATTTTTTCTTGTCCCACTCCTCCACATTCCCTCCCCTTTTATTTTTCTGCTCTTCAGAGTCTCCAAAAGCCCCGACTCTCTTCCCACTCGTCCCATCTTGTGGGACTGATACACCTCAAGAGTCCATCACAGTGGGCTGCTTGGCCAAGGATTTTCTTCCCGCGTCGATCACTTTCTCCTGGCTCAATAATAAGGCCGTCAATGTCACCAATGGCGTCAAGAAATTCCCCCCTGTCATAAGCAGTGTTGGGACCTACTCCGCTACCACTCAGCTATCAGTCTCAACCAATGACTGGTCAGAAGAGAAACCCTACGTCTGCTTGGCCAAGCACCCAAATGGAGACCAGAGAGTGTCTGTAGATTGGACATCTGGCCGTAAGTACTTAAACCTGTTCTTCCAGACAACAGGCACATTAACTTACACCAGGGCATTCAGTTCTACCTGTTATAGGGAGATACCTCTTATAAATCCATAGGCACTCAAGTTCCATACCTGCGGGGCCTAGACTCCAGGGTCCTATCCCCCTAGCTCTAGGAGGATGTAAGGTCAAGTGGGCTAGAGTAGGGGACCTAGGTGTACCAGGACTCCTGGGTTCTAGCCCCACCTCTAGAAGGTATGTGTGTCAGGTAGGTTGGGGTGGTGAAAGTCAGGACATTTCTGGGTTCTCTTCTCCATTCTAGACTTTAATATGGCAGACTTAGAATAGCCAGTCAGGGGAAAGCTAGCAGGCTTTGGGGTGGGGAGGGGATATGGGATAGAACGTATGATTGCAGGCAGTGCTTATATGGAGGAGATGCCCTTTCCAGACTCAGCCCTGTGCTCTGCTGGAATGTGGTTTGGGGTAGAAAGCTGTTCCATGACCGACAGACAGAGAGCCCATTGGGTGCCAAGGAATATATATAAACCCCATGCACAGAGTATCAACTGCACACATACATTCTGCATTCCAAGTGTTGTATTCATCTGCTGACCTTTGATTTTTCTTTCTTGCATGTTAGCTATTGAGCCCCCTACTGTGTCTATCAACCCCCCATCCAAAGAAGACTTTGAAACCCCCTTCAGAAATTCAACCATCCTCTGCCGAGTCGAGGGGCTTCGTACCACAGATGTCACCCTGAAATGGCTGAAGAATGGGGTTTTGGTGAAGTCTGGATTCACCACTGTGGGCCCCATCAGCAAAACACTCAACAGTAAGCTGACGGTCACCGAAGGAGAGTGGAATGCTGACAATGTTTTCACTTGCAAGGTGGACGGCAAGAACATCAGTGAGATGAGGAACACAAGCAAGTCATTTGAGTGCGGCTGTAAGTTAAACTCCACAACTGTTTCATGCCCCTGTAAAATAGCCACGACCTGTTTGTGTAGCAAGCTTATGCCCCACAGAGCCAACCTTCAGCACATGGCATAAACCCACATCTATTTTAGCAGTGAGTGAACTGGGAATGGGATAAGAAGGGTATTGTCATGGAGTGAAACATCAAAAAATATAAATAGATCCGTCCCTTAGGGCTGAGATATGCCTCTTTAGGGTGAGGCATGACCCATTTCAGAACAGTCTCAGAACCAAGTTGTAGTACAGGTTTTAGGACCAAAAAAAATGAAGAATAGCTCATTTTAACCTAACTCTTTGCTCAAAATGAGACTGTTCTGGGTACTCATCACTTAATGATTAGAATACAGTCATCTAGAAACTTGCAAATCCTGCTAGGAAATGAGCAAAGAAAATCTTATTCATCTAATTTTTCCCTTCCAGTTGATACAGAAGGGTCCATTGGTATTGACGTGCAGACAATCCCGCCTGCCTTTGCTGACATCTATCTCACCAAATCAGCCAAGCTGACCTGCAAGGTCACTAACATGCCCACTGCAGATGGGTTAAATGTGACATGGATGACACAGAATGGGAAAGTGCTGGAAACGGTCACTGGGCAGCGCATGGTGCAACCCAATGGCCTGTACAGTGCGCTTGCCACGACCACAGTGTGTGCAGATGAGTGGGACAAAGAAGACATCTACATCTGCATAGTGGCCCACCCAGAACTCGTCTTCCCCATTGAAAAGCGCCTGCAGAAGCAACCTGGTGAGTGACACCTCTTTTGCGTTGGCTTGGCTCTGCTCCATATTCAGCTTCTTGACCAAGTTAAACAGCTAGTGGCATACTTCTAAGTTAATTAACCCTAAGACCATTCACACAGTCTCCAGGCTAGAAGTCCCCTGAAATAAGCTCTAGATTAGACTGTAATAATCCTTACTGGCCCCAATTTTTGTGCATGGACCCATGAAGTGGCTATCTAGGTGGTCTTTGACTGGTGTCCAAATTTGATGAGTCTCCTGCCAGGGAAGGAAAGAGATGATCTATCTTTTCCTGTATTAAGCTAGGGTTACTAAGCTGATCTCATGGCTCTGCTTCCCAATATTCTACCTCTTCACAAGACCTTCCACCAGTCACTTCACACAATTTCACTAATGTACCTATGCTACATGTGGGTTATGCTGGACCTCAGAGAAGATGATCCCACGCTGGTTCCAAGCTCAATTAATCTCTGTAGCTGGTGAACAAAGTGAGCTCCCCCTGGCCTGATGAGATGGCCTCTTCCAGAATGACTAATAGTGGTAGGCTATGAAAGCTATAAAAATGCTCATTTCCTCTTGAGTATGATCATCACTCATCCTCTCGTTAGAAGTAATTCCTAAACAAAATCCATGTAGGAACCGGAGCAGATCTGAGCTTGAGCCAATAGAATCAGAACTCCCTTGTGACCAGCAAGGTGATTTATTCGTTATCCTCTCCATCTTTCCCTTCTCTCTACAGCTGCCAACAGCCATGCTCCATCCATCTACGTATTGCCACCTCCCTCTGAGCAACTGGCCCTCCATGAATCTGCCACAGTCACTTGTTTGGTGAAGGACTTCAACCCACCTGACTTCTTTGTCCAGTGGCTGCAGAATGGCGAGCCAATGAGGGCTTCCAGTTACATCACTGGCAATCCTACCCTTGAATCCCAGCATCCACAGCTCTACTTCGCCTACAGCACCCTGACCATCAGCGAGCAGGACTGGAATGCTGGGAACACCTACACATGTGTAGTGGGACACGAGAAATTGCCCGTGCAAGTGGCTCAGAAGACCATCGACAAGTCCACGGGTAAACCAACCCATGTCAATGTGTCTCTGGTGATGTCTGATACTGCCAGCACCTGCTACTAACCACCATGCCTTCTCCCAGTCTCCTGTGTCTCTCTGCAATTCCTCATCATCACACAGCTGTATGGACGAGGAATATAACAATGTTTCTGGAATGCAATATTGTTGGCTGCATCTTTTAAAAAAAAGTTAGAAATAAAGTAAATTTTGGAACAAATGAATGAAAATACTTAAGTTCTTTCCTGACCAGGAATGGGGGAAAGAACATGTATCATCAGAGGTGGGAGGGGCTTCTCAAAGGTGTTCAGTGCCCAAAACTCAGTGGCACTTGAGCACCCCTTTGTTTGCACTGCAGTCATGGTTTTTTATATCCCATCTGTTTCTCATCCCACAGAGTCCTCACTTCCTCTGACTCTCCTCCTCCCTCTTCATGGTGTGAACTGTTGGCGCTTCTGGCCATCACAAACAAACTGGCTTAACTTACCTTTACATTCCCTCTGGTTTTTTAGGCATTTTTCTCCTCTCTTTGTTGGAGATATGCCCAGCCTCTTGAGTTAGTGTCTAGACTTCTCTTTACTTCTTAGGAAGCAGCAAATAGGTAGCATTAATATCAGTTCATGCTGGCCCCATTCTGATCTGCCAGGGACTTGAAAGAATTAATCTGCGCTGTAGACCCTCTGATGAGGGAGTGTGTTTATGGGGCTCTTTTTGACCACTGGTAGGCAGTTTGCCCTGCCTGAGTGGCACAGCTAGAATCAGCACTTAAGCATGGCCTCTTCTGTCCTATTCTCTCATGATCAATGCACTAACTGACAGGAAGTACTCAGATCTCACATACCCACATATAATGTCTGGTGGCATTTGGCTTGCTTGTAAGTCCACAGGGTCGTCCTAGGACACAAGTGGCTCCTTTTGGCTTCAGATCTCCCAAGAAATAAAACATCTGGCAAACACACACGACTCACTCAGTGGACTGTGGCATTTTCCATGTCGAGTGAGTCATCCTGCTGAGGTATTTTGCTGACCTGCACAAATACACACACAGTCATGATGATGAATGCATCGTACGCTCTCTCCTTGGAAATAAGACCAAATGTTTGCCTATTGCTTCTATTTTTGGGTGCCCCAAAGGAGCACTGCAAATATTCTGCAATAATCTTTATCCACTGCTGAAACAGTAAAAGGTTTCCAAAAGGTCCCACTTATTTCCTAGCTGGGCATGCAACGGTACAGCATTACCCACTTACAAGCTTGGAGTCCATCCATGTTTTTCCTTACAAATGCTAAAACCAGTATTATCGGTCTGGGGGAAAACATGCTCAAAACTGACACTTTCACCATCAAGGTGATAATACCCATCTCAGTCTACCTAACAGCCTCATCTCTCATGGCCCGCTTCATGTGAATGGCACTCGGAGAAGCCATTTTAGGATAGTCCTATTTTAACACAAGCTATAAATTAATGAGTGGTTACAAGTGCTAAAAAAGGTGTATGAGGCCTTGAGTTGCTGTACCACTGTATCAGATCTAATCACATCCTGGGTGTGGAAGAGTTGTCCCGGAAGGATCAGAAAATGAATATGAGGCCTTTCTCTTTTAGGGGCCACATCCCCAATCAGACCCCCAGGAAGGACTGGCTGGGTCAAGGGAGGAGACTATGAGTTCATAAGGTCTTTTAATAATTAGATAGTTGTTCTAATCTCATCCTTAGTAGTGACCAAAATATTTCATTTGATCTGCTTTTTCTCAGGGGTTTAGCAACTCACATTGAAGTTTAAGAATGTAGATGAGTAGGTGGGTTGAAGGGTGTGTATTGAGTTAGCAGATTAACAGTCAGTAGGTAGACAGAAGAATGGAAGGTCACTCAAAGGGAAAATGGGAAATGCACTAGTAAGTACACACTCGGGAGGAAAGCATAAATAGACAGACAAAAAGAACTGCATATAAAGAAGGAAATCCTGATGCAGAAGTTATTCACACATGCCAACAAAGGTTCTCAAAGAAGGAAGAAAACATACAGGCAGGAGGTGGAGTGTTCAATGGGGTTATTTTAAGGACCAAACTCCTATCAATGAAAATACAAAAGTGGGCATACTGAGAAAAATTGATATCAGACTTGGTTGACATATAATTGGCTTTTGATAGGATTTTTGCCAGGCGCTAATTTGACAGCAATTTTTTTCTAGTCAGAAGTTCAAACCCCAAGTATTTTAAGGCAGAAACGTAACTGGTAGAACTCCTGCACCCATTTTCCTCTGTGACCTAGCCATTGAACTATATCCCAAAATGCACTGCAACCATGCTAGGTTGCCAGGCATTGCCTCTTCTTAAGAAAACAGAGACCCTGGTGACTTACGGGAAGTGTAGTAGCTAACCCAAATGGCTCTTCATTTTGAAATGAGTGAGAATGAGATCCATGAGCTAATGGTGTCATATGACAGTGGAACATTTTCACAATTTTCAGTTTGGTTCCAATGGTGGAAAGTGCCAAGTTGGGGAGGCGGGGTTGGGGGGAGACCAGAAAATCTAGATCTCCTACAACAAGCATCTAACTTTTTCAGACTCTGAGCTCAACACAAGATGCACAAGAGAAGTAGGAGCTGGTATACCCAAGCTGAGCTAGAAGGAGACATGGTGGCATGTGCCAGGAAGAACTTTCATCTGTGCTAGTCTCTGCTTTCACATAAAGAGCTCTTGACCACCCATGGTCATCCATGGTATTAGCCCCTCTTCCCTGTCTTGCTCCTTTGCAGGAAAAGGGAGGAAATGTCAGATTGTTCAGTCAACCAAGAAAAAAGGAGAAGCATTTGACCTGCATTGTTGTATCTTGTGAGATCCATTTGACATTCCTTTTGGTGGTGGATCTAAGACTAAGAGTCAAAGACCTTCATGGCTTACCCTTTATGCTGTGACACCCACCTACACTTCTCTTCCATCACCCATCCTTCCATTCAGTCTTTCCGTATATCTCTTTATATGAGAGATACCTGAGCTGAGTAATGAGCAAGCTGGTGCTGGGGTGACCAGAACAGGGACTTTGCAGTGTTGAAGTTCTTAAATCTTCAAAATAAGACGTGACCTATGCAGAGACCCCTCACATGAGTTATTTCATGTCAACCATTTTCAATGGCAACTGAAGAATCCCTATCATCATATCTAAAGGCCAGGAGCAATATAGGCCAAAATACCTTCCATGATCAGAGCTGTTGATCCCTTCCTTCAGGAAAGATTGTACTTTGAGTACAGCTCTAGCAGCTTGCCCTCTTTCCTCTTCAACCTTCAACCCTGTTGTCTGTCTACCAGACACACCCTTCATAAATAAATTATGTAGAGATTTCCAAAGCTGGTGAAGACTTGTCAGCTCAGTTCTGTTCTCAATTAGCAGGAGAATGGCATTCAAAAACTTTAGGGTGACTTGGAAACTCCAGGCTTACGTCTATGTGTCTATCTTTTGGTCTTTCTCACACATGAATGCAGTGCAACCAAGTTCTTCCACCACTTTTACTACAGGGCAATTGAGAAACATTGTGCTAACAACATAGGGTGGCATTTTCAAAAGAGTCCAGGAAGCTGTTAAATCTTGCTTTTTGCTGTTGTTGGTGATGTTGGCACAGTGGAGTGCTTTAACTAGCTCACACCCCAGAGGTGTCATGTCCAGGCCTCCAGATCCTATCACACTACATCAGAAACAACTAAAATGGAGTCCAGAGCCAAGTCAGTGGCTGGCTGGCATAATTCAGCCTTGGTTCAGCTGCTGAATGAGTAGCTTTTGACTTCACAGGCACTGAGAGTCTGGCTCTCCATCTAGGGTGGCCATCATAGAGGACATTCTGGTTTTCTGCTACTCTCTCCTCTATTGATACAAAACCTGATGCCTTTATGTCCTCTATTTTTCTCTTCAAGCAGACTGTCCTCTATGATGACCAGCCTATCTCCATCCCACCTTCCCCAAGGAGCCAGAAATGCTCCTCCAAACTTCACTGATTTCTTGTTCTATAAGGGAATGGAAATGACTTGTTTTTTTCCCTCTAAACATTTTGACTTTGCCTTTGGTCTGTCCACTAACTCAGTGTCTTCTCAGTGTCCTACTGTTGCTTTATGTATTTTATGGGGAAGATATCATGCTTCTAATGTAACCCCTGACTCCTTGGCTGAGTTGAATGAATGAAGGGGAACTGGACATTCAAATGTCCCTGGAGGCTTTTGAAAATCTCCCCCTAAAATGCATAGCTCTCTCTGACTTGAAGTCCCCAGCTACCAGCACCCTCACCACCCTGTTCACCGCACTGCAGAACCTACCCCCTGCTACTGTTATGTTGCCGTACAAAACTTTAACCTAAAGAATTTAGCAAATACCCAACTATAGCCCACCAGATCTATATGGAAATGCCACCTCATACAGATACCCTTCTTGCTTGCTTAAGTCCCAATATGGATAAATCCTTCCAGGGCCTCCAGGCGAGAAACCCCCAATTAGTCCTGACTGTGTCTATGTATTTGTTATCCAAAGCTTATCTAGAAGCATATCCGGATGCAGACGAAGAGGACTTCTACAATCTCTGGGCAACAGCCTCCACTTTCATCATCCTTTTCATCCTAAGTATTTTCTACAGTGCCACAGTTACTTTGATCAAGGTAAAGAGAGCAAGAGTGTAGGCAAAGGGGGAGAAATGAATTAAGTGTTCATGAAGAAAATGAGAGAGACTTTGAGGTTAAAGTTTTAAGGAATGTCAAAATCTGGCCCTGTCTCACTAGACTCTGGACAGCTGACTTCTGTTCTAGATTTGCCACTGTCCCATAGCAGCTTTTCTCTCCACTCAAATTGGAGTCCCAGAGAGGAGAACTAATATTTTCAAAATATTTAACATCTCAATAGGCAATCTCATGTCCCTCTTGATCCATATGAATTCAGATGTTGGAAATCTGGAAGGTTGGTAACTGTGTCCTGGTTTCCAAACCCATCTGAAGGGTTGAGTGTAGAAATTATGGCCTCAAACCCCTCAGACAGCTAGGGATTTCATGATCTCCACCTTATTGTCATCTTCTCTAAATCTCTCAAGACCATATTCCATTCCTGTCTCAGGAGTGGTAAAAAGAGAATAGACTAGAAATTAGGAATGGTCAATGTAAGCAATGTGATGACACAACATGAGTAAGAATTTCTTCAGTGTGAGAATGAAAAGGGGTTGGCAGTGTGTGATGTTTTGCAAATCTGATAAATTTGTTTCCTTGGGAATAAGTATATTTTAAAATGTTTCCATTTCAGGTCAAATGAACCCAACAGGTCAATACAGCTTCTACACAAGGATAACCACCAATGCAGACTGTTCCTAACTTTTCTCTGCAGAATGTCTGAGGATGTTCGACAGCCAGAGGACTACATTCATTACATGAATGTAACTGGATTTTTCTGGCTACTTTTTATTTTGCTCCTTCTTTGAGGCATCGTGAGCCTGCTTTTACAACACAGTCACCATCCTGTGTCTTCCATCTGCATTATTAATCTCTGCTTTATATCACATGCGGCCTTTACTGATACAAAACTATAGCAAGAAGTTGCATGTGAGTGGGCACCCATAGTCAAAATGCATACCCCCATACTTTCATTAGACTTTTGTATTTCTTGTCCTGTATATATTTTTCATGTTGAAATAAAGATATATATTATACTGATATGTCAACAGGTTTATTGTGGATTCTTTAATCTTGTAAGCACTTTTCAAGTTATCTTGCTTCGGAGACTCAGAAATTAAGGATATAAGCATCCAACCTGTATGAGCCCCTGGGTAATGCAGGTCAAAGAATTTCACTCAGTAATTCCAGCAATGTAGGAAAATATTTTGTGTTTGAAAAAATATCCCACAACACTAAAGCCGCATGGTTTTGCTGAAGATTTACCTTTAGGAGAGAGATGACCAGAATGTATTGAACACTTGTATATGATGGAGAGTCAATGACCTCCCTCTGGAAGTTGTTCCAGTCATTAATTCCCTCTACCTGTTAAGTCACACTTCCAGACTTCAGCATCTTATAATGGATCTTGATAAGCCTCTTGTTTGTTAGCCTGAAGAGCCATCTGTCCTCCAAGAGCTTTCACCCTATGTAGTTCAGATCATTTTCCTTCCTAACCATTTCTTGTATCAGCTAAATGTGGTGAACTGTCTCTGAGAGGTACATTCTTCCACATCCCAAGTAAGTACCAAGTGAAGTAAAACCTGAATCTCATCAGGAGCTCCTAGAAATAATAACTAAAAGATAGATAAACAAAAATACTTGGAAAACTTCTGGAACACTGAATATCAAAATTAACATTGTAGTGCATGTTAGTAGGTACTCTATATTTAAGTATTCCCTGTCCATGTTCTGCATCACTGGTTTAAAACAGTAGAGGTACACTCACACCAACTATAGTATGTTAGGCTACCATCACAGGTTGTATATGATGGTTATCTCCAGGATAATTTAGACTATTGAGACTGATCTCTTGTATCATGATGTTTTAGCCCTTCTATCTTTTCTAGGGATCTCTCCTGGTCATGAGAACATTCTTTGTTTGATTTTTCTCGAGCCTACAGAACTGGGCTTCAGAATCTCATGTTATCAATCTGTCTTCCCAAAGAGACTTCTAGTATGTTGTGTTTTGGATTAATATATATTAGACACAAAATTTAAACTTCATGAGGCTTTAAGAACTCCATAAAAGCTCTGGAATTTGATTCTAAAAGAAGAGTCCTTTTTCCCTACAAAACCATTGGCCTCAGGAGGTGAAACTCCATCCTTAAACAGCAAAAGCAAAATGCATGCAGGGAAATCTATTGTAGAGATTTTTTTCCATGGATAGACTCTCCCAATGGCCAGTGAAGACATGATATAACTTCAGCTCTGCTGAATCCCCAAACAACAGAAACTGCTATAGTTACTAGTTGGGTGCACCAGGGAGGAAAGACCATCTCTCCAGAGATTGTTCAGTCTTAAATGACTATCCTTGGAAGGTGAAGTCACCTTTTTGGGTTCTAGTGCATGGCTGTGAACAGTGACACCTGGTCCAGGAGTGAGTTACTCAGGATTGCTCCAGGTAAGATGCAATTCAGCCACCCATATCTTAATCATCTAATGCTGACATTGGGTAATATGGAGATGGGAGACTATCTAGGAGAGAAACATTTCTCCTAGATACAGATGAGAACCATTTAACCCAGATTTCATAGTGTTTTGTTTTGTTGTTGTCTAAAAACTTGGGCCAGCCCTAACCTTTTGCGGGTGCAAAGATACACAGGGAATGACAACATTTTATCTAAAGAAAATGCTCCTGTGGAAGCATGAACCAGCGATGATAAATTAATATTGGAGTTGGGAGATGTAGATTCTAGTGTGCTCTCTATTGCCTGCTTCCTACATTGACATCAGGCAGATCACTTTCGTGATTCTGTACCCTGTTTCCCCATTGGTAAAATGATCCTGACTCTCAGGTGGGCTGCAACACTAAGATGGTGAGGAATAAAGATGCTGTGGACAGTTATGCAGAAGGCACATTTATGGAAAAACAATGAAATGTGGATAAGCTGAATGAGTTGCAAAGGTGAGGAGTAGCTAATTCACTATAAGCCTGGGCCCTAGGCTAGCTCATTGCAACTTTTTCTTATATTCATGGGCTCCAAAGTTTCTAACATGAGGGAGGGAGGAAGTGGTGGATGTTGTGCTGAGTTTTTGCTGGTGGACAAGTTTAGGGGGCATCTACAGGTAAAGGAAGGGTGTGTATAGACAGATCAGTACATATGGTGATGACAAAGCTATTATGTTTCCATTCTAGTCACTTTTTTAAGATGATCTTTTTACCATTGATCTCTTGTTTTTTTGTATCTTTTGCCCTAGAGAATTTATAGCAAGATTCATGTGGGTTCCCCCCCACCACCTTCAGCTCCTCATGCAACCAAAGCTAGTGATTCAGTGGATCAAGAATTAACAGGAGACATTCTAATTCTATTGGTTCTTTCCATTCCTCATGGCTCTGAATCCAATAATTGTAAATACAATGAATTTCATTGGATATTATACTTACAGACATGATGCATGTAACCACCAATGGCCTATAAACACTTCATAGGTTCATAGATGTATTCCCAGAGTAACAAGGAATAATGGCCACAAGTTGATTGAAAGTAGGTTCAGGCTAGACATCAGGAGGCGCTACTTCACAGTCAGGGCGGCCAGGATCTGGAACCGGCTTCCAAGGGAAGTGGTGCTGGCTCCTACCTTAAGGGTCTTTAAAAGGAGGCTTGATAACTACCTAGCTGGGGTCATATAAGCCCAGTATTCTCTCCTGCCCAGGGCAGGGGGTCAGACTTGATGATCTGCAGAGGTCCCTTCCAACCCTACATCTTTGAACCTATGAAGTGTTTATAGGCCATTGGTGGTTACATGCATTGTGTCTGTAAGTATAATATCCAATGAAATTCATTGTATTTACTATTATTGGATTCAGAGCCATTAGAAATGGAAAGAACCAATAGAATTAGAATGCCTTCTGTGAATTCTTGATCCACTGAATCGCTAGCTTTGGTTGCATGAGGAGCTGAAGGTGGTAAGGGGGAACCCACATGAATCTTGCTTTAAATTCTCTAAGGCAAAACCCACCAGAAGGAAATATCCAGGAAATAAAAGCAAGATACAAAAGCGAGTCTAACTCTTGCAAGATAATGTCATAGGGGGAGGAGCACATAGGTTTGAGTATTTTATCCTCTGTCACTAACTCCGTTTTTCATTGTATCAATTTCCCCTGAAACCAAAAGGGCTTTCTAGTCTCTTTTTGCTGTCCCACAGTAGATACATAATTCAATAAACCTGCTAATAATGCAATAAATTTGAACTAGAAACATGTACAAAGTAATTACTGCTGGATAGACATTTTTATGATGCGATGAAAAGAGCCAAACAGCTACTAAGATGGTGCTTGAAAATGTGTAACAGCTTTATAACTGGTTTCTATCCTGCCTTAATTTGAGCATGTTCTCAAGGCCCTCTGGGTTCTGAGATAGTTGCATGGAAAGATGCCAGGGCAGAGATCAGAGAAGATGGCGTGCATCTTCCATTTAAATATCCTCTTTGAACCATGACTTCAGTGTGATCAAAAAGGAATGGGACTCAGGATTTTGGGCTTCTCTTCATGGCTTTACCACTGACTGTGATCCAAACCAATCCCCTGCATTTTTCAGTGTGTTCATCTCCATGTCTGTGATGTGATGCTAAATTCTCTAGAGGAGCTGTGAAGATGACTTGGCTAGTGTTGTGACTTACAGGCATAACACTTTGTCCTCATAAAGGCACTAGATCCTCTACTCGTCTCCACTTGAGTAAACCCAGAGCATTTCCTTTCCACTTAGAGCTCCCCCAGTTTTGTGCTGAATAGCCAAGTGGAGAGTGGTTTTCATCCATTCCTTGGAAGCTGCTCTACAGTGGAAAGTCACTATCAAAATCCTAGTATTACAGTTTGGAAAAATTGAGGTGCCAAGATAGGGATGGGACAGACCAATGATGACACAGCAATCATGTGACGGGGTTGAGAATAAGACCCAGGAGCCCCTGGTTCTTGGTCCAGTAAACTAACCTCAGTGCGTCCATGGAACCATATAATCAGGTGGGGAGGATGTTATGGAAGATGATCAATGCCATGATTTTCATATACTTGTTTCTTGTCAGTTGTTCCTGTCACTAACTTTTTTCCTCCCCGCTCCAGCAGCTACGAATGGCCCGTCTGTCTACCCCATGGTTTCCTGCTGCACTTCCAAAATTGAAAATGCTAAGACAGAGACAGTCATAGCCTGCCTTGTGGACGACTACTTCCCAGAGCCAGTGTCCATCAGCTGGAACTCTGGCCAGATCACTAAGGAGGCTAAGTTTTTCCCAGCTGTGCAGTCCAAGAATGAAAGGTACACCAAGACCAGCCAGCTCACCATCCCTTCCAGCAGCTTACAGAGCAGCAGCAGCTACCAGTGCAACGTGGAGCACAAACTTTCAGGAAAAAACATCTCCAAGTCATTCCCTGCAGATTGTAAGTTCTGTGCTTAACTTATGGGGGATGGGGAGAGGATAGCACAGCAGAGGTCATCTTAGTTGGAATCCAGAATCCTCTGGAGTGCTTTTGGATTATTCTCCCTGAGCCTGTGGGGAAACTGGGGCCCAGTTATGACCTCAGATTCTCTGTCACAGCATTTGCAGACAGAACTGCATCCCCCAGCTCTCCTCCATGTCAGCCCAATGAACAAAGGGAAAGCCATGGGGTGAAATTCCCCCCTGGAGCTTATGGGCCATTCAAGGGGAAGACTTTCTCTGTGATGCTGGAATGATTATGGCACTGGGTTCCTTAGCATCTGAATCCTTTGAAAAGAGCTTGGCCTGAAAGCTTTCAAACTTGGTTTGAATTGTATGTTGACCTTATGCTGGACTCTCTGTAGATGAAGGCAATAGCAGCTCACTTCCCTGCCCCCTTAACCCTAAAAAAAAGGCCCTGCTTAACAGGGGGGGCAGATGTGCCAATTGGCCTTCCTTTATACAGTTTCCAACATGGCCTGTTGAGAACCTGCCACTCCCCAAATGACTCTTTGCTAACCAGGGAAAGTAAAATGAAACCTAAACTTGCGGTTCAGATCAAAGAGTAGGTTTGTTCCTGCCCACAAGGCTGAAAAGCAGAATCAAACCACTCGGGGCAGAGGTTGAAATATTCTTCCCACCTTCCCTGGGAATCTTCATAGATTTCCTCAAGGTCTTGCTTTGACACTCTTCTCCACATGGAGTTTGGGGCAAGAACATTTTGAGGACCTTTTGTTCAGTTTAATCCTCTAAAATAAAAATTCCCTTCCCACGTGTCTGAATTAAATAATGTAAAATGCATTTTTGGCTACCTGAAAGGTCAAAAAAACATAAGTTTTGGCTGGTGATGGAGAAACAACAAAACACAAATGTGAATGTTTGTTCTTCAGCCTAAACTTTCCCCTTTTTGAGTTTCTTTAGACTTTTTGAAGGGAAAAATATTTAATGCCAAAAATGTCAATGAAATTTGTTTTAACAAAAACAATGTTTCGTTTCAACATTTTTTATAGCAAGGAAAGGAAAAATACTTCATTTCAAAGGGGTTCATTCTCTAATTTGTGGGTTGTATTTCATGGGAATAAAGCAAACAGGTAAAAGAGGTCTCTGTGACTAATACATTGCTCAGGTATACTGCCACGGGAAGTGGGGGTCTAGGGGTCTAATCTGAACCATCTTTCTAAAGGGAGACTTGTCCTGGTTGGTGTTGGTTTGTCCCACGTGGTGGGGACATGCTGTAGGGTGTAGAAGCATCTCTGGGAAAGTGGAGCTAGATCTGCACCAAGTGAGCCTGAAACTCCATTTTCACATGTCCTTCTCTTGCTGTTTCCAGTGTGTGCTGAAAAGACCGCTGAACCCCAGGTTCGCATCCTGCCCCCATCTTGCGAGGATAGTTCTACAGAGAAGCCACTGGAGCTGATTTGTCTCTTCCTGAACTTGGGCCCTGGCAAGGCCAATGTGGAATGGCTTGTGAATGGAGTGAAGGACAAGACGTACAGCTTGAATGTTGACCGTGTAGACGATGCAAATGGGTTAAACGTGGGCTACAACCGAATAAAGCTTACCAAGCAAGCCTGGGACAATGAAAATGTTTACACTTGCAAAGTGACTCATCCTAAAATTGCAGGCGGCTACATGATGTACAACACCAGCAAATGCTCAGGTGAGGGCAGGAATTAATCAGAAAACATCATTGCTCAAAAGTATTGGGACTGCATTGATAGCAGGGTGATAGAGGATATGAAAATACAGGATGGATGGAGGGAGGTGGGGAAAAAGATGTTTGTTGATGTCAGTGACAGATAACACATAAATGCAATAGATATGCATTTATAAAATGGCTAGAGAGAGGGAGATGCATGCTTGCTCTTGTTGCAAAAAAAAAAAAGCCAACAGAAAACTGGGTTTTATTAGCAGGAACGTCTCTTGTAAATCAAAAGAAATGATTCTTCTGCTCTATTCAGTACTGGTTAGCCCTCACCTGAAGTACTGCATCCAGTTTTGGGCCCCACGCTTCAAGAAGGATGTGGACAAATTGGACAGCCGAGAACAGCAAAAATTATTAGAGACCTAGGTAGCATGGCTTCTGAGAAAAACCTAAAAACTGGGGTTATTTAGTCTGTAAAAGAGAAGACTGAGGATTTAGAGAGAATGGAAATGAGTTTTTTTCCATCTCTGTAGGGGATAGGAGTAAAAGCAATGGCCTCAAGCTGCAGCAGAAGAAATTAAGGTTTGAGATTAAGAGAAATCTTCTGACAACAGGGAAGGCCCAAGCACTGGAACAGGCTGCCTAGAAAAGTTGTGGAATCGCTATCCCTCCATTTTGAAGTAGATTTGACATGCTCTTGGCTGGAATGGTTCAGTTAGGGATGGTCCTATAGATGACCTTGTGAGGACCCTTCCGGCCTCACTTTCCCATGATTCTGTGCAAGAAAGGCGGCACCTTTGGGTGCAGATCAGATCAAATGGACGTGTGTACAGCATTCTGTAATCTGCTGGGGGTGGAACAAGAACATTGTAGAGAATTGGAGAGCGTTTTCTTCATTGTTTAACCTGGTGCAGACATAGGAAGACAGGAGACTTTCTGTTACCAAATCTCTGCTTTTAAGATTTGGGTTGGCTGCTGTAAATCTTGGTGCACTCTTACTTGTCCTTAAAGTCAAGTAGTTGGGGGGTTTTTTGGTAATTCCCTAGACAGTTTCCAGTGAATTAACATGACCAATCTGGATACCTCTACAGGATCAGGAAAATGAAGCTGGAGAAGTGCCCTCAGACTTTAGGGGGTTTAGCCTTCCTCTGTAGCTGGGGAAATGGCCCTCTTCCTTGGATCTCTTGAGCATATTTTAACAACACTTGCAGCAGCAGGACATTGACCACCATTGTTCCCCTCTCTTACCTGTAGCAAGTTAAGGAGTTATGCCGTGTGGTTGTGTCAAGGTTGGCTATGTGGTTAGACAATAGATTTGTATAGGATGGCTTGGATAGGGATGATCCTGCCTCTTGCAGGGGGTTGGACTAGATGACCTCTGGAGGTCCTGTCCAGGCTTACTTTTCTATGATTGTATATAAGGATGTGTTTTTACCACACTTGCCATTTTGTCATCAGCACCTCTTTTTCATTTTTCAGCCTGTCTCATAAACTTTCCTTACCCCAGCATCTACATAACAAAGCCATCCTATGAAGATGTGCTTGCCAACACTGGCCTGGTTACATGCCTCGTGCTGGCATCTGATTTAAGTGGTGCTGACATCAAATGGGAAGTGGATGGGAGAAAAAGCCCTAATGGGAATACAGGACGTATCCAGACCCACAACAACGGGACCCAAACCCGCCTCAGCTCCCATCAGGTGACTCTGAAGCAATGGAACAGCATCTCCACATTTACTTGCAAAGTAAAGGTCCCCTGCTATGAAGAGATGAAAGAACAAGTAGCCATGAGTGAGAAAAGTAAGTAGATCTGGCATGAAAATGGGGAAAGTGAACTCCAGCCCACATTACTTGGGCTTATAACTTAACTCCTACACACACCTGCAAATCTGGGTTCTGCTGGTGCTTAGTTTCTTATAATGCAAAAGGACTTTGGCCATAATTTAACAACTATCTTGTGAGTGTTTCACTGGCCACCACTTTATTTCCACCTGTGCAATTTTCCCATGGTCCTCTACATGATTAGATATAGGGTTTTGAAAAGAGGTGCGTTGATAGTGAGATGCCTCTCATGATTTATAATACAAAAAATTTCTTTCCAGTTAAAAACAAACTAGAAACTTCACTAGTCCAGGGCTATATTATTCAGTTTAAGATTGAAAGAAAAACAAATATAATTTTATTGGAATGTGCATTAATTTGCTATGTTATATATTATGTATAAAAAGAACAAAAAAATAGGCAAAAAATAATCAAAACAGGTTTCACTAGTCCTGTTGTCATTGGAATGAAATGGATGGCTCTTTCAGATTCAAAAACCAAAATCTAGCCTCCTTGACCATCTTGATAATGCATCCAGTGCTTCACTAAACGTTATTTCCACTCCTGAGTTAACATTGTTTCCGGCCGCTAAGCTAATGTTCTTGGTTAAAGTTAAAAACAGTCTGCAGGGCTCTGATATAGGAGCTACATTACCAGGACTGGCTAACAGACACAAGAATTGCAGAAGAAAAGCTAGTTTGATTAGTGAATGTCAGCGACCTTCTCCTTCCTAATGGTCTTAACACCCCTGATATGAAGAGTTGAGAAGAAATGAGGTAGATTGCCTTCATGGTTCAGTGCAAGTGAGTCTCTCCCTGCTGCTCAACTAGAAATACTGCTGCCACTGCCAGATGGTTAGTTTTGAAGTTTGGTTTGAACAGGAATCAAAGGGAGATGCAACTGGACCAGTGCACCCCCCTCCCACCTCCAAACCCAATCTGCCTCTGGTCCCCTTGGTTTTTAGCATTAAATTCCCACTCCCTCTTTCTATCGCTTTCCTCCAACAATTGCCTAGGGTTAGGATATATAAAACATCAAGTCTCTGGTGGCCCCCTTGTCCTCTATTTCCAAGATATTCAGGTGTCCAGCTTTTATAGAAATTGTCAGAAAATGAAAATCCTTTAACTGCCTCTGGAAATTTCAGAGGGCATATACTGTTGTTTTGGATTCAAGCATTCAGCAGCTGAGTAGGCTCAACTTGAGTAGATTTGTTGGCCAAATGCTAATGAGTGCCCATCAACCTCATGGGGAACTTTGATCATCATCCCCAAATATGAACAGGGTAATTATAAAGAGGACAGTGATCAGTTATTCTTCTATCTAGAGGTGCCAGAACAATAAGAAATTTGCTAAAATGACAAGAAAAACCTGCATTTATTATTAGTATTAGGAAGAATTTTCTCACTGTGAGAGCTGTTTAAGTATAGCAGCAACTAGCTAGAGCAGTTAGTTAGGCAAATTTGTCTGGGATGGGTTAGAAAGCAGTGCTTAATCTCCCAGCCCTATGGGTTCAGTAAGTGGTCCCAGGTCTAGACCCTACACACAGGGTGTCTCTGTGGACTTGATCCAGCACGGGGTCAGCCTGTGGGCATGATTCAGCTTGCTGCCCTGGTGTTATGAACCATTTCTAGTGATGCATGCCTGCGCATCTTGCACATCAGATCTGGCTGCACACTGGCCTGACCATGCACATTAGATCCAACTGCAATGACCCCCAAATACTGAGCCCACCACATACCAGTGTAATCTAGTGCACAGATCCATGTCATCTGGCCTACATGGCTTCTCGCATATCCAGAAATTTGGCAGCAAGCAAGTGGAAGTTAACACTGCCATGGATCCCCCACCACATTTATGCACCTACAGAGAGACCCACAGGCCAGATGGCATGGCCTCATGGGCTGAGGGTTGAGCACCATGGGTTTAGATAGTTCCAACCCCACTCTAAGGTACATGATTGAACTAGATGACCTCTGTAAATCCATTCCAGCTTTATATTTTTTTATGATATCACAGAGATGATGGAAGCAAGATTGCTGTCATCTCTACAATCACTACAGTTGCCATAATCATCATGAAGATGGAAAAAGTAGAAGTGGAAAATGAAAATACAAATAAAAATAATAAGAAAGATGATACAGAAAAAGAGAGAGACGAACAGGCAGAGGTTGTTGCCTTTACAAAAGCAAATGTCAGAAAATTCATTCAGAGTTGCGAAGGGTTCAGGGGTTTCTTTCAGCAGTAAGGAGAGGTCACTGTCCCTTTGAATTTTGGGTCAGATAAGATTCAGATATTAGGTTCTTTTTCAGCTTAACCGCATTACAGTCCCACTATTGCTGCATTTTTTTCCTGGACACTGCCCAGTGTTATATTTTTCATCTATATCCATGTTCTTAACTTAGACAGGAAAGCCAAGGCCTTACCTTCTCTCCCCTCCTTTTTAATTTAGATGTCCAGAGGAAAACACCATCGGTCACCATTTCCCGAGCCTATCGCGAAGACGCCTCTGGAAACAGAGTTGCCATCCTACTTATCTGTGAAGTTAGTGGCTTCTCCCCCAAGGAGATCAGCATTTCATGGCAGAAGAACAATGCCCAGGAACCCAAATCCCATTACAATAATGGCCCTGTGTACGGAAACGACTTATACTCAACTGAAAGCATCCTGAAGGTGGATAAAGGTGAAGGACCAGCAATTTATACCTGTGTTGTGCAGCACCCAACTTTGAAAACTCCTGATAAAGTTACTGCAAATGTGTCCTTTGGTAAGTGGATTCTCAGAGGCAGGTGTTAGTTTGGGGATAACTGCACTCTTTCTCATCCCATCAGGCCAATGGCATGCATGTAACTTCACCTAAGCCATAGGGTTGGGGGAAGGGGTGGTGGAGCAAGTTTTGTGTTTTCATTATGGCAACCTTTCTGCTTAAATCAAGAGTTACAAGACAAACAGAGCACTCTTACCTGTGTAGAGAACCCCTCATTGATTCCAGTGCTTGGTAGTTCCCCATTATCCTCAAAGCATCATCCAATCCTGTTACGAAATGTCTTAAGCAGTAGTTATCATGACCTGTCTTCTAGGGAGATGATTCCACAGATTTTAAGAAAACCGAATTAGTATTACCAAACAAGTAGGAAAACCATTCCAGTTTCCAAAAGGAAATTCTGAAGCTCAAGTAGAATATGATCTCCTTGAGCTGGTATTTGGTCAGTCACTGGGATGGGTGCCGCTCTTTGGGAAGGTACATAAAAAACTTTGTCTAGGAGTTAGGAGTGCCACTGGGATTTCTTTTTTCCAGACAATGATGTGTTTTCCATGAAGTGGCTTGTTTTGCTCATAACCATATATTTTCTTGGTAGCACATGCACATTGCTGTTTTCCTTTTGTGTGTGTCTATGTGTATCTTTTTTCTGTTTTTTCAATGGGCATTTATGGTATCAGGATTTTCTTTGTGGTCTTCCATTGATAACAGGTACCCAAATAAATTTTAGCTCTCAAAGTATGAGCTGCCTGAGGTAGATTCTTTGATTTGAAATCTCAGGTGCCCACGAATGCCTGGCAAAGAAAGAGCCATCATCTCCATTGCCTGATGCCTGGAGGGTGCTTAGTAGGGCTGTACGAAATGGAAGCGTTTTGTTTCAACTAGCATTTCGGCATTTCACCAGAACAGTGTTTTGTTTCAACTTTTGTTTCAAGTTGAAACGGCTGTTCCAGTTCGTTTCGGCAAAGAGTTTTGCCATTTCAACCCTGTTTCAATGTTTCACCCATAGGATATAATGGGTAAGGTCAACACAGGCTATAACTTAGTTATTTCTGGTCATAATTAGATGAAACTTGCAAAAATGGTAGCTTCTTCTGAGGGCAGGATGTGTGCCAAGTTTCAAGAAGATAGGTGCAGGGTGTTCAGAGAAACTGCACCCCACATCTTGAGAGAAAAACTCATGTCACTTGTACGTGTGAAGCCACAGCAGAGTCCAAACTGCAGGCTTGCTAGCCCCTGCTGAGACAATGAATCCCAACAAGTTTCAACAACATAGGTGCAGGGGGTTCAGAGAAATTGCACACCAAAATCTTGAGAGCCAAACTTCTGTCACTTGTATGTGTGAAGCCACAGTGGGGTCAAAACTTCAGGCTTGCTAGTCCCTGCAGTGGCCCCGAAGCCTGCCAGCTCTCAATGACATAGGTGCTGCAGGGCTCAGGGTTCTGGGGCCCTACACCTCTGGCTGGCAAAACTCATGACATGGGTGTTTGTGACACTGTGTCTGGCTTGGCCGGGGGGGGACTACTGTAGGCCTGGCTGCCAGGCCCTGCTGCAGCCATGAAGTCTGCCAGCTCTCAACAAGATAGGTTCAGCAGGGCTTGGGGTTCTGGGACCCTGCACCTCTGGTTGTCAACAGGTAAAACTCATGAATGACATGGGTGCTTGTGACACCGTGTCTGTGTTCAGATGCACCCTTCCTGGCACTAGGGCCTCTGCACATGACAGTGTGCCCCAGTGAGGCTGCCTCCTCCTCTACAGCCTCATCCCAGGCCACCACTGGAAACAATGGCAGGTGAAAATAATGTAGCTGGCTCAACAGCAATAGCACCAGCAGCATCTAAGGTAGCCAGACAGAACTGTCACAGAGCCTTTCTTGTTATAAAGGAATTGGCAGCAAGAAGTAAAGATGTTGTGTTGGATATATGTTACACGTGGTGTGTGTGATAGCTTATCTTGTGTTTTTATGTTTGTATGTTTATTATGGGGAAAAAATGAATAGTTAGAGAAATATTTCTTAGGGAGCTTTCAGATTGAAAAACCCTTTGTCAGGCTGAGGAAGTACCTGCAGTTGGTGTGTCTCCTGGTCCTGGATGGAAGGAATAGTGAAGAAGCCAGAGGCTGGCCTGGCAGGCAAGAAAGGCAGGCAGTGAAAATGAAAATGGAGGCATCAGGGAGTGATGGACAGGCTGGGGTGGGAGGTCAGGGATGTGGTGGGCCAGTAGGGGGGGCTCCTGTGTTGAGCCTCCCACCTCACTACGCCCATCCACCTTCCAGACTCCATGTGTCTCTCCAGGGGAACCTAAGCCCTGGCAGACCCCCTTTCGAGTCCCACTACAGAGTCCGGGGGTAATGTGTGCTGCCACCACCCTGAAAAGGGACTGTCCAGGGCCTGTGTCCTCAGGGAAACACAGGCCTAATAGTCCTATGGGTATTCGACCCAATACAAGAATTTGCGGCACTTTCCCAAGCTGGGCGCCAAAAAGGATAGTCTCCCTTAGTTCGCAGACCCAAGGGGCCTCCTAGGCATAATTAAACCCACCCTCAATAAGTCTCCCACACTAGGTACAAAGGAGAACTTTATTGGTTACAGAGGGTAGAGTTAGAATAGGGTACAGGGTAGAGCAATATCAGAGAAATCCCATAGAGCAAACTCCTGTGGCTGGGGGAGCCTTTGATCTCGCATCTGAGTTACCGCAAGCTATATATCTAGCTGGATCTCAGTTAGCTTACTCACAAGTATCATCCAGAGGCAGGTGGAGATTCCCTCTGGAAGCAGGCAGTTCCTTGATCATGAGTTTTGAGAGAGAGAGCAAGCTTCAGATGGTCCAGCTCTTCTTTGTTCCTGAGTATCCCTCATGGCTGCTGCCCCCTCCTCTCGGGCAGTCCTTAACTTATATAGCTCTTGTGACCTCATTTACCTGGTCCAATGGAGGCCAGCACCTGTTGGCTGTCAGCCAGCCAATTTGAAATACATCACTAGTTGCCAGGCAGACTCTAGCCCACCAGGAAGGAAGCCCCTCACTCAGGTATGTGATGCCCATCATGTAGGCAGAGGGAGCAGGTTTCCCCACTCCCTCAGGAATGTATCCAGCTCAGATTACCCAAAGAGACAGGGTAAGGATGTGTCTCTCTGCTGGGCCCATCCTTATCCAATTGTCACAGAGCAGAGACTTTGGGGAGAGACAAAGGTGGCTTTCTGCCACAGGGGACAAAAGGTGATGTAGCAGCAAAGGTAAAAGTGCAGAGGTGCCTGGGGAGGCAGATGTCTGGCAGGTCGCAGCGTGTCAGAACTCCACTGTCTAATCTATATTGAGTCCATGAGTTTCTGCACCTACTACCTAGGAGGCTGATGAAGTGCAGTTCATAGGCCCAGCTCTGATAAGTGGTTTATATTTCAAACAAGCACCTAACCTCATCGCTAGAACTGAAGCCAACTTCCGACAGCTCAAAACACAAAACCTGCCAACTATCTCCAGTACCCCACAAACTGAACACCAGAATCTATCAAACACAACAATGCCTACCTGTGGGGGCACGTTCCTTACTAAAATAACACTCTGCCTCCGGTCTCTTAGGCCTGATCCTGAGAGGAAACAAATTAACAAGCAATTTTCACAGTCGGGCCTATGAACTTCACTTCATCAGTCTCCTAGGTACAGAAACTCATGGACTCAATATAGATTAGACAGTGGAGTTCTGGCACGCTGCGACCTGCTGGACATCTGACTCCCCAGGTACCTCTGCACTTTTACCTTTGCTGCTACATCCCACTTTGCCACCACCCCCCACCCCAGCCTGCTCCTCACCCCCTGATGCCTCCATTTCCATTTTCACTGGCTGGCTTTCTTGCTTGCATTGCGGGCCAGGATAGCCTCTGGCTTCTTCACTATTCCTTCCATCCAGGAACAACTGCAGGTACTTCCTCAGCCTGACAAAGGGGTTTTCAATCCTAAAACTGGCATCCTGGGCAGCTAAGCCGAGCACACCAGGAGCCTTACAACTGCACAGCAACCAGCAAGCATCAGGCCTGTCAAAGATGTGACAAGTCTGGGCTTTCCCCAACCAGGACTGTGTGCGTCTGTGTGTTAGCTGGAAGTTATGGCACCTCCTACCTGCCTTTCACCACAGGATCATTGGTCCTGGCATTTAGGGGGCTGCCATGCTACCAGCAGTCCCACCACGCCTCCCTACCCTGGCAGGGTGCAGTTTTAGTGGTCATGCCCAGGACCTGGGGCCTCCTCCTTGCCCATAGTCCCAATCCCATACCTCCAAGTTTGTCCTGGCAGGGGAACGAGCTCAGCAGGGACATGTTCTCCTCCTGCTGGCTGGCAATATAATTAGTGCCCCCTCAAGCTGAGAGCGGGGCATTAACTGTGTGTTTTTTTTAAAGGAAAAAAGGAAATAGGTGTGAACAAAGTGAGGAGGGTGGCATTCAGTCCATCTGCACCTGGAGCTTGGGGAACCCCAGCAGCAGGAGATTCACCTTCAGGAACACCAGCTGCTCCCCCAAACCAGCATCCAAGGAGGTGCAGTGAGGTGTCACTACATCCCCAGTGATGCTGAACACCCTTTCACTTGGCACACTGGTCAGTGGACAGGACAAGTGTTGGTGGGCAACTGTGGCCAGATCCAACCACACCAGGCTGCAGCTTGCCCAGTAGGCCAAGGGGTCACACAGCAGTGGTTCCACATCCTCGGCAAGATAGGCAGCCACTGAGGCATGAGCACAACCTGCCTGATGCTGCGGTCTGGTGGCTCTGGACCCCACCATAGAAGCCATGTCCTTAGCCCATATTGGCAGCGCCTGTGGTAGAGGACAAGACTGGCTCATAGACGGCATGCTAGCATGAGACGGTGGATCCCCCTGTTTCACGTCCCCCCGCCTCCGCAATTCTGCCTCCCTGACTTTCTTTACCAGCACCTCCGTCCACTGATCCAGTGTTTGACTGCCACATACAGTGCCCTTCACCCTTGGGTCACACGTGGCAGCCAGCACATGGACTGTACTGGACCGCAAGGGATCAAGCCATTTCCTGATGCCCTCTTTCAGCTGCCTCACCAGTGCCTGCACATCTGGTGACAGCGGCCTGCCCCAGCCAGGAACATTGATCCCCTGGAAGTTCTCCATTTGGGTCTGAAGTTCCCTCACTATGGGGATCACCTGGCTAAGGAGGGCATCAGCAGCACTGAGGCTCTCAGTGGCCTCAAGAAAGGGCTTGAGGACCACCAAGATCTGGGAGATGGTATCCCACTCAGCTTTGTTCAGGGGGCCACTGATCCCGATCTCCCCAAGCAGGACCATCTCATGGATGGCCTGTTGCTCCACCAGCCTCTCGAGCATCAGGTATGTGGAGTTCCACCAAGTCTCCACATCCTGCATGATTTTGTGCTATGGGATGTTCAGCTCTGTTTGTTTGTCCCACAGCATCTTGCCCCCTTTGATGCTCCGGTGGAAATAGCCTGCCACCTTCCTGCATTTGGAAATGAGCTTGCTGGTGGTGCTGGCACCATCACCAACAGCCCTGTCCCCTCCGAGGCATCCCTGACAACAAGGTGCAACTTGTGTGCCACACAGCAGATGCCAACAAAGCTGGCATCACGGACCGCCTTGACCATATTGGCCCCATTGTCGGTGACCGTGAAGCAGAGGGTGAGTTCGCCCTGCCCAGCAAGCAACGATTGCACCAGGCAGTTTGTGGTCCCCATGATCTCTGCTGCTGTGTGGGACTCATCCAGCACCTTGGCTTGAAGGAGAGCCCGCTGACGGCCTGACTGGTCGCACCAGTGCCCTGTGAGGGAGAGGTGATCTCCAACCCAGCTGCTCCAGATGTCCAAGGCCTGAACCCTGGCTGCTCAACAAAGGAGAAGGGCTGGCCATCGACAGCAAGCTCAGCCTTGCAATGTGCCCCCCTTTCTATCTGCCTTTCCCCCACTATTCCAGGGTGGCCTGCCTCTGCTTTGGGGGGATGGGAGCTTTGAAGCACGCGGGAGACTTCCTGCTGGGGACACTCCTGCTGGTGCCAGGCTGAGGAAGAGCAAGAGCAAGAGCAAGGGGGTGGTGCCTGTGGAGATGCATCAGCATCCCCATGGTGGTCATATGTTTTGTTCCCCTTCCCCGGCTGGTTTTGGCTCAGCAGTGCAGGCAGATAGCGTACGTGGGATAATCTGCCAGTCAGAATGATCCCAGACCACACTACCCGCTCGCTTCTGGGGTCTGGGTGCATCTGTGGATGCTTCTGCACTTTCCCCCTCCTCAGCAGGCGGAGGCACAGCAAGAGGAGTGGACTCAGCTGAGCCACATGCCTCCACCTCTGCATAAACCTCCTCCAAAGTGCCTTCTGGGGAAGGAGACCTGGCTCGAAGGGAACTTGAGGGGTGTTGAGCACAAACTCAGCTGATTTCCCCCTCCTTCCCCAGAATTTCCCTTGCTAGGGCACTAAGATCTAGATCCAGCGCCAGCTCTTCTTCTGGCACTGGAAGGCTCGGCATAGGAAGTGACAAAGGGGTGGAGTGGGCTGCTGTGCTGGTGCTGCTGGTTGTGGTTGTCCTCATGGTGGGGATGGGTGGTTATAGCTGATGCATGTGGATGAAATAGTCTCAGGCACAGGCAGTGACTGTGGCACTGCTACCCTCTCCTTGCTGCTTGTAGCAGCCTCATCCCTTTTAGCTGGAGGAAAGAGGCTGCATCTGTTTGGTGGGGGGGAGGGGACTTACAGCTCTCCCTCTACCTCCTCTTCCACTCCTCCCTGACGGCTGGCCAGTGTGGCCACCTGCCTTGCCACCACGCTTCACGGTGCGTTTCATGTCTTCCTTTTCAAGAAATATATAAATGTATTTGCGTTCCTATATAAACTGAAAACTGTAGGTGTGGTTCAATGACGAGATTTACGAATCCGATAGAAATATGCCCATGTGTGTAGAAAAACTCAAAGCGAACTGACTTGCAGTAATGAGATTTATGAACCCGATAAAAAATATGTCTGTGTGAAGAAAATATAAAAGCATTGGTGTGTTGGAAAGAATGACTGTATAAAAACAAATATATACAGTAAATTCCTATATAGAGCAAATTCTATTGTAACCCTATCCAATACAAGATTCAAAAGAATAAATCAATGAATATAATAATAAAATAAAAGCACCTACAAGAAGAAGGTCTTCTGAAATCCCTCTTGCTAGGGTAGCAAGCAGGGAATCCTTTAGAAAATCAGTGCTCCTAGCCGTAGTGGTCTGACGGTGAGCTGCTAGAGCAGACAGCTCGCTAAGTGACCCCAGAGCAGAAAGCAGGGAAGTTCAAAAAATGCTGCCTTTTATGAAGTTTTTCTGTCCCTCCCCTAGAGCACTGAGGTTGGAAGGGACCTCAGAGAAGGGTGACAGTCACTGGCCAGCTACGTATGTCAATAATGAGAGCACTCCTTCCCCCTCCTCCCCCTCCCTCCCCTAACTTTACTTTCTGTTTCCCTGCAGAGAAGCCATTAAAGGTAAGCCGGCTTCAGTCGAAATTTGAAATGTTTCACCCTGCCCTGTTTTAAGCCCCTCTGTTTCGTTTTGACGTTGCTGTTTCGAGTTCGAAATGACTCGAAACAGCGTCGAAACAAAATGCGCTGCGAAATTTCGCGCAGCCCTAGTGCTTAGGGATGCTCATGAGTTTGGAGCCCAGCCTCCAACACCATCTGCTTCATAATTCGAACTGAACAGGCAAAACCAGGAACAATGTTGACAGCATGTACTTGAAGAAATCCAGCCTCTAATGCAGCTGCACTTCAGACAACCGGTCTAGACCTCTCACTCAGCAGACTCAAAGCTGAGTGGGGACGCTTCCTTTTATCTCAGTAACTCTCCACACTCATTGCACACCATGGATTTAATGCTGCCTGAACCACCTCTAGAAATTTGCCTGAGATTCTTTTTTGCCTGCCTTGGTTTGACTGACACTTCTACAACTTGCCTTGGGAAGATTACCCCTTCCTTGCTTTCACTAATGCTCCAGAGGAATTGTTATCACTTGACACAGGTGAGTCAGCACTTTCTGTGCCAGTCAAAATCCTCTCCCTCCTATTTTCCCTCTCTCAGCTGGGGCATTACAAGATTAAGCATTGATTTCTTTGCAGCCCCAAGCCAACCAGAAACACCCACATTGGAAATCCTGTAGTCCATAGACCAGGAAAAGAAGACCAAGAAGCTGGGGTATGTTGCATATGGGTACAGCCCTAAGGACGTGACCATCAAGTGGCATTGAACTTCACAACCTGATAGCGAGAGAAGGGTGGAAGATTGTACATGCAGGACTAAGAGGCAGCTCAATATTTCTGTACCCAAATGGAAAGAAGGGGACAGCTACACCAATGAGATAGATCAGAAAGGGAAAATGATGATAAAGACAATGTCCAAAAAAGGTGAACTATAGAACTATCACTCCGCATTTTGGAAGCCACTGATGGATGCATTAATTGACTGGGTTTAGTAGGTACTAATGGCTTGAATTTGTTATAAACTAACTGATTGTGCTTTGAAAATAGACCAAGAAATAGAAAGAGGGTATGGGGGGTATTAGTATTAGTCATTCACAGGATGACTATTAGCCCCCCTGTGTTGATCAGGCTGTGAAAAAAGGAAAATGAAATACTAAGATATACTGTGCAGGGAAGATGGGGGAAATTTCATTGCATAAAATACTGGTCAAATCTCTTCTGGGACATAATGGACAGTAGTAATTGGTCATATTGAAGAAAAGTGAGCACAGACTGGATCAAGTGCAAAATAAATAAATAAAAAAATAGAGAAGTGGGAATTCCATCTTGTAGGAAGAAACTAAGCGTTTTCTTTGTCTGATCTAGAACAGCGGTTTTCAAATTGGAGGATGCGGTGCTTTGCCAAGAGGGTATGCGCTTATATTTTGACAAGAGCAGAACTGATGGCAGTAATGTTTCACCAGGGGTTGGCCAATCGAAATCTGAAGGTGGAGTTTCTGATTGGTCAGCACTCCGTGAATAACAGCATTGCTGCAAATTCGTATCACTCTCAATACCATTTCCAAGAATTAACATTTAGAGGTGCATTGGGTAGGGGGTATAAGCAGCAATATTTTGAATGTAAATGGGTACCAAAACGTTTGAAAACCACTGGTCTGAAACAATGAAGGATGAGAAGTGGTAGGATGAATCTGTATAAATAATTTAGGGGGAACACCATGGAGAGGGAATGGACGGAGGCTAGCTTACAGTCTGGAAATGAGAAAAAGGTTTTTTCTAACCATCAGAGCAGTGAGGTCCTGGAGAAGCTTCCCACCAGTGCAAATTTTCCACCTAGTTTTAAGAGGGAGCTTGGGAAGTATATGAAAGGGATAATGCATCTTGGTTGCCTGAAAAAGCAGAGGCTAGGCTTGATTCTCCAGGAGCACCCTTCCAGCCCTACATGCTCAAGGCAAGTTGATTCAGAGCAGGGAAAATAGAAGGTTTCAGGAATAGATGGACCCAGACACCCAGTCTAGCAAAGCAGTGTGGAGAGGCAACTCAGTAAGCCAGTGGGATCTGATACAAGGTAAAAGAGAGATGGGGATACAAGGACATATGAACTAATAGCAGAGAGGTTGGGTGGGTAGGTGGTTGGATACAGATGTTACCATACCATTAACCTACCTTTCCTCGCAGACTGCATGCTCTCCCTAGCAACCCGACTGTGACCATGAAGAGCCCCCCTTCCTGCCACAGGCTCAAATCAAATGGCATGATCACACTGGTCTGCTCCACCAGTGGCTGTTATCCCCAGGAACTGCAGCTCACCTGGCTGGAAGTTGGGAAGGAGAAAAGAGGCACCCAGTTGACATCTTTCCAGGAGAAGAGTGGGAGGTTCAGCATCTCCAGCAACCTAACTGTGCCTTGTGGGATCTGGGAACAGCTTGGGGAGTACATCAGCAATGTGGCCCATCTTGGGACCAGCAACAACCTGATTCACAAGATCAGCAAGTGAACAAGTGAGCAAGCCCTATTCCTTCCCCTCTCTGACCCTACCAGTGCCTGCTCCCTTCATCCTCTTCCCATTCCATATATTCTTATCCAGTTGCCTGTGATTCCCTCCTTGTACTTTTATCCACTTTTCCCCCCACCCCTCTCCCATGTCATTCCCCATCAAGAGCAAACCACCTTTTCCCCCTCTGCATCTCTCCTCCTTGTCCCTCTACAACACGGACCCTCTGCTCTCTTCCCTTCTGCCAACCCCTTATTGCCCTCTTTCCCTCCCTTCAACACCATCTCTGCTCAGCAAACCCTCCTCTTTCATCCTTTCCTCACTTCTCACTCTCAATCTCCTTTCCAGCTCGTATTCCTCGACCTAGTATCTACCTTCTAAAGCCACCCCTGAAGAAACTACTGACCAAAAGAAAGTCCCCTTTGACCTGCCTGGTTGTGCGTTATGACCTGGACCAAGCAAGAGTCACCTGGGAAATTGCTGGCACCAACAGGACCAAGACTGCCACTGCAAAGAAACCCAAGGCCCACAGAAATCAGCCACAGACTCTCCTGAGGCACCTGGACATCCCCACAGGGGACTGATACTCTGGAAGCACACTTCTCTCCAGAGTCACCCACCCTTGCTCCCTCTTTGAGAGCAAGGAGGGCAGCATCTGGAAGCCCAGAGGTAAGAGAAAAAAGCAAGGGGGGGTCAAACATTTATCCATGGCGTTCTGCTAGGCGTCTTGCCTTAGGGGTTACTTTCCTTCCCAGTGAAAGACATGGGAGGCAGGGGACTGGGTATTAGATTCTCTCCTGGAGAGGTCTAGAGAGAGTGATGGAAAGAGAGGCATCAAGCTGTGGGTAGGTAAATGGTTGGAAGCAAGGATAGAACGGTTGGACAGATGGATGGATGGCCAGCCCTGTGTGGCAATGGCTCAATAGATCACCATGGTGTGGATTGATTTCAGTGTACCCACACCACATTTTGAGTATCTAACACCCTTCCCACTACATCAGGATTAAGAGGTGGAACCTCATAGAAGTAGAAGAGCTGGTTTTGCCTTTGCAATCCTCCTATGGCGGCCATTCCCTGCCTCATCTCCACCCCCACCCCAAGTCTAGGGTCAATCTGGAGAGCACTACCCATTGAAGGGGGACAGCCCATACCTCATTCCCCATCCCCCATGAGTCAGTCCAACCTACCTACCCCACCCTTATGCTAGGTCAAATATAGGGCCCAGCTAGGGGAAGAAGGCCTTCTACACCAGACATCCAGTCCCATTAATTTCAAGGTTTTGATGTCACTTAAAATGAAATCACAATGCAATTCACTTCCCATGCAGATGCCCGGATGACCAAGAGCCTTTTCATGTCACTGGTTCTCCTATCACCTGTGTAGCCTGGCTCCAGTGAGGTGGTATGGGTGAGGCCCCTGGAATTTTTCCATCTGAGATAATCTTCCAGTGGAAAAGGAACAGTAGCAGCATTAGTCCCTCTGCCACCTTCTCTGCCCAAAGCCTCCTGAAAATCCCCACTTCTCAGTGGGAAACTGGGGCTGTATACACATGCTTGGTAGGACATGAGTCCTCATCTTCTGTGCAAAGCTTGAGCAAGAGTATCTGAGGTAAGTCCAGCGGAAAGGTGGGAAGAAGGCCTTCTTCCCCTGGAATGCTTGCAATTCAGGCATGAAGGAAATAAACTGTACTGCAGTGATTATCAGCTGGGGTAATGAAAGATCCCTATAAGGGTACCATAGCATCTGGCCCCTGTGCCATGTGAAAGTGCTCACTCCTCCATGCACCAGGAACCCCCAGCATCCTACAAAAAAGCAGTGCTCATGACTGCTCTTTAACTCTCACTCCCAGGGATGGTAGGAGGGGCTACAAAGGCTGCTGACTCTGGTCATGGGTGTGTGAGACCCCAGGGGAGCAGTCTTGGTGATGGAGGCCATGCTTGCCCCCTCAGGTACAGAGCAGGGGTGGGGGGGGATCAGTGGAAAAAGCCGAGAAGAGTGGGGTGAGGCCTTGCCCCAGCTGCCCTCACCTGGCACCAGCCAGATTCTAGCTCAGTGATTCTCAACTGGAGTCCTGTTAAAGTCAGAAAAGTTATAGAAGAAAGCCTTGAGGCTAAAGAGATTGAGAGCTACTGCTCTGAGGCACCTGTTCTGCACTGGGGCAGAGTGACTTCATGTTGGTGTGGCCTGGCTGTGTAAAGGACATGAGGATGCCATATGGTATTGTGATGTGTTGCTATGAAATGGTGAGTTCTTGATAGTAACACCAGTAGTTTTGTCTCATAGAGCAGCTGACGTTGGCTATGCCATGGATGACACTGCATTGTAATAAGACATATTCTGTCAGGACTTTGCTGTATGCTGATTGTGAGAGTGCCTTTCTTGGTTGCAACATCTTGCTATTATGTCACTGTTAGATATCACTTTGTTGCAACATAAGATTTTGTCACAGCAATTGGGTACTTTCCCATTTTTGGCATATGTCTTGTCATCATGTGATTGTATGTTCTCTCTCACTGGTCCCACAGTATTATTTTATGCTGCCTTCCTTGTTTTTTTGCATCCATTCTTATCGTATGCTGTTATTTTAGTCTGATAGGTTGATATTTTTGTCACCATGTATTAATGGGTCGTTGGGACTATGATTTATGATGAAGTGATGATTTTTCATGATGTATCAACATCACCTTGTCACAAGTCATGCTTTCACATAAGGACGTGCCTCACCCACACACCATAGATATACAACTCAATGCACTGATGTTACATCTCAATGTGATGCATTTCTATCATGATACTATATTTCTATTGCACCTCAATATGATGTGTAACCATCTGCTTTAGCACTTTCACTGCCTCTTGCTTCACTATAATGGTAAAATCTGCTTGGGATACATGGTCAACATTGATATGGTTATGTCATGAGTTTGCACCAAATCTTGTTGTGAACTTGTTGCATCATAGCAGGGTCTGCATCCTATCATGTAAAGTCCTGTCTTCATTGAACCCTTTTGCATCATGTTGCATCCTACAGCTGATTTATGAAGCAGTGTTCACTCTTCCTCTCCATGTCATACAGTTGTGATCCAATATGGTGCTTGCATTGCACCATAAGCATCATCACACTTTGAGGGACAATTCCTTTCGGTTTGAAGGAGTCAAGCTCTTCATTTCCAGGGGTCAGAATTTGCACCTTGGACACTTGGTGCTTCAATTTCATTGACGCTAAATCCTCCAGGATCACATGACTCTCTCTCCTCCCCTCCCCCACCCCACCCCACCCTACCCCCACCCCCCCCCCCCGCCAGCTTTTGGATTTACTTTAGTCTTCCCTTACATTCAGATTCCTCACTCTCCTCAAACACCTTCAGCACATCCCTGCCTCCCAGCATCTACCCTACATAAATTACATAGCAACAAAGTGCCAACCCTCTGTTTCAGATTTCCTGGAACCAGCTCCCCCACAAGTTACTGTCTCCCATGCGCCAGACATAGGTGGACATGAGAAACTGACCTGCTTCACTACTGGCTTCTACCCAAAGGACATAGACATCTATTGGATGGTCAAAAAGGAGATGCAAAACTGCACCTTCAAATCACCTCTGGTAGCCCTAGCTGATGGAAAGTTCCAGCAGACTTGTGAGCTGCTGATCAGTGCAGAAGACTGGAGCACGGTGGATACATACACTTGTATTGTGACCCATAGCTCCCTTACTGGAATCCTGGAAAAGACCTTACGCTCCACTGGTAAGTCACCAAGTGGGGATGGGCTCTGTAGGCTTGCCAAGGTCCCTAGAGAATGGAAGTGTCCAATTCCCATTGCGTCTGATGCCTAGGAAGTTTTTCCTTCTGCCTTTCTTCTCTTCTTCCTTTGCATCCGGTCATCATTCCACTCTGAAGATCTTCCAGTCCAATTCTCTCAGATTTCCTCTTTGCAATATTGATCTCAGTTTAGAGAAAAACATGTTCCCCAATGTATTCATCTATGATTTTATAATACCGTATCAATTATCAGGCATCAGTTTTCACTGAGGTGCAAATTCTATTCCACCTCTAGAGCACCTAAGTGGTCCTTTGGTACCCAAGTGCAAGCCTATTCCACACAGCTTGAGCCCCCCAAAGAACCATTAAGAGGTCAACATTTATAGCATACCTTTATCTTAGTCTTAAAATAAGGCAGTGAGAACATAAGACAGTGAGAAGGAAGAGAGAACATTTTTTTTTTTTTTTTTGCATTATGAGTTGTTCAAAGACTTGAGCAGAATAGAGTAGGATCACACACTGGCACCCACTAGATGAAATAGGATTTGCCCCAGTGCATGTCAGATGATAGTTCTCCATTGACTGTTCTTGTTTATATAAAAGCCATTTTTTTTTATTCATAGGCATCAGCTCAGCTCTCTGTCACCAGGTATCAAACTACAATTATTATGTCAGATCTTGATTGTACTTAAAACCCAGTTCTAAATTCTCAGCTGTCAAGTCTGACATTGGAGCTGGAGAAGTCTTTGGAAGGAAGCGTATATGGCTATAGGCACATTAGATATCCAATATATTGATGGCCTGACAGCAGTGTTAATTGCAGATACAGCTTAAATTATGTCTCTGACCCAATTCCTGTCCACACATGAAAATCTCTAGATTACACTGAGTGGTACATTGAACTCAAGAGAAAACCAGTTGGAAGGAAAATAAGTATTGAAGCATAAGGATTAGCACAGCTCAGAAAATCACACCACTAGTACTCTTGTGAAATCCCCCATGCTTGGTAAATCCTCCCCCTGGAATGGCATTATCTGTGACCACTTTCTTCGTGACTACTTCTGCAGGTTGGCAGATCTCAGCAGCAAACTCCAGTTTAATAGAGCCCCCATCCTTGAGGGAGCTCTTTGTCAATAAGACAGCAGCTGTGACATGCAAGACCCAACTTGTCAATGCCAGCATCCAGTGGATGATGAATGAACAACCCATGGACTTAAGGGCAGTGAGGTCAGAGGAGCCAGAGAAACAAAATGTCAGCACCTGGATCCAGAGCTGGCTGCAAGTCAACCTGAGCGAGTGGAATTCCACCAAGAAGGTCAGCTGTTTAATCACGAGTAACCAGGAAGAAAGAAAGTTGGATATCAGCTTAAACCATGGTGAGAATGTAGCAAAATGGTCTTTCTGACCAATGGGACCCATTAAAGCCTGTGTATTATCTCTCGGAAAGAGCCTGAATTTACTGGAGTTCTTCAAATGACTCTGGGAAGAGATTGCAGAGCTACATTTTAGGATTAGGGAATTATCTAAGGATAAACTTTTTATCAAGGATAGGGGAAAAAATGAGAGATGGACTTTTTGGGGATAGGTGTAGGGAATAAAGCAAGAGTAGAGTGAAGAGTAGAGGCTTATTGTTAAAAAAGCAATCTGGATATGGATCTAAGGATTTAGGATCAGGCATCTCATTTGTGATGCACTTTTTTAAAGTCAAGAGTAGTCAGGGATAGTCTTCTAAAGTCTGCCATACTGGTATGGGTGACAGACTGTAGGACGATGGAGAAATTAGTGACGGTGAATTGCAGAGAAACACTCCATCTGTGTCTGGAGAAGAACTGTAGCCTGAGGGAATAAGTTTGAAGATGGGCTGTATAGGCTGGAATTCAGGGACTAGCTTGGACTGGAGTGAAGAGGAAGGGTTAGTATTAGATGAGAGAATAATAGACCTAAAGGGAAGATGTGGAGGGTGGACACAGGAGGGCTTAGAAATAAAGGACTAGCAAAGGAGGAAGGGCTATGGGGGTTCAGGTCAGCTTTGGGGTAGGTCAGTAACTATGGGGTACATTTTAGGGTATAATCCTGAATGAGGATGGTTAGATCATAATCTTGCTGTTTTAAGGTGTGTGCTGTACAATGTATATCCCTTTCTTGATGAGGGTAGATAGGCAATAAATGTAAAGCACCATTGGGCACTTAAGGAAAGGGGTTGAGAGACAGTTGTGGCTCTAAAAGACTTGTAATGTCAGAAAGTGAGTGGTGAAGCCTTCTTCAGTAGCACCAAACATATGGGAGGTGAAGGCAAGCAATACAGGGGAGAGAAGGGATGGATGGAATGAGACTTCTAACCTAATGGTAAATGAATATCATACACTGACTGCCTTTCTCTAAAAAGCATGTTAAAGCTGAGGAATCAACATTTCTTGTGTGATTCTGATTCTAAAGTGCTCGTGACACTTTATACCTATTTTTACCACCCTTATTCATTACACGTGCTTTCTCCCCACCCCACTTCCCCCAAATCTTGCAGGCCCTTGGAAGGCTCCAAGCACCTATCTCCTGCCTGCATCCTCTGACACTGCCTACAAAGACCAAAGCCTCACCCTCTTCTGCATTATCAAAGACTTCTACCCAAAAGATGTCTCAGTCTGGTGGCAGAAGGATGAGGTGCCAATCGACATGGACCGTCAGCCTCAGAATGACCACCCGAGCTGTGACCACCAGAGCCAGCGATGTTCCCTGGTCAGCAAACTGGAGGTGTCCAGGACAGAATGGCTACTGGGGACTACCTACACCTGCCTAGTTGCCCACATGTCTTCTGAAGTGATTCTAGAAAGAAGCGTTAATGCCTATACTGGTAAAAACGTGTCTTAGCACTTCCTTCATCCCAGATTATTCCATTCAGGTCTCTCCACGCAAAAAAATCCTCTCTGACTCTCCATCATCCCATACCATCCCTCTAAACTCTTGGCCTCTTACCTCAGCCCTCATGTTCCAGTTTTACTTTTGCTAGACAAAGGCTTTATCTGTTCTGTGTATATTGCATGTGCCTATTAAAGCAATGACCCAACTGCACTGATGGGAAGCTTTCATATTTATGATCTTCTACCTCTTCAACAAGCATCAGGAATGTATGAATACTAAAGTTCATGGACTGCAGGTGGGACAGGAGGGGATTAGTAGTAATGTTATCTCTGTGCCAAGGAGCCTAGAACAGAACTATCAAAGATGCCTGTGAACTTGGTGTTATACTTCATTTCCTAGAAGTATCAGACTTCTGTCACAGGAACATATATATATATATAGGATTGAAAACCTCAACCTAGTGGGATAGCTGGGGGAGAAAGTATTTTCTTAATCTCTGGACTGGATCTCATCCGCATCTCAGTCCCAAGCTTAGTTCTGGGATGTTAGACAAGTTTCTCAGAAACTTGAAGTTCCACACAGTCCCTGGAAAATACAGAATACCTTTATCTCTCAAAATCAGGTCCCAGTTCTCTGTTTTATAACTCCTATGGAGGGCTTTGGAGATAAATATGTATATGGAATTGAGACACTGGAGCAATGGAGGGAACTTACCTCTTCTGTCATACTAGCATAAAATAAAAATCCCTCTAGTCATAAAACATACGGAGAAAGCAACAGTAAATGAATGGATAGAGAAACATGTAGGACTTCAGGAGCGTGGAAAAATTAGAAGTTATGTGGGGATGAAGGGGTCAGGTGTATGTGATGTGTAGGCAAATAGGTGTTTGAGGTGCGTGACAGACTGGTTGCATCATATCATGCAATGGATCCAGTGTTCCAAATCCACATAAAACCACTTGCCCATCTCTTTCCTTGGCAACTGCTTTGTAATGCTATGTTTAACTGATCTGGCCTAGTGTTTCATTGAAGAGACTCTTTTGGGTACAGGATATCAACATGAAAGGAAAGAGAAAGGCAGAGGGGAGGAAAAATGAACAGAGTAAGTAAGTATTCCTAGGATCAATGTAATGAATTGCTTAGAATAACGTGTGAAGATAGAATCATCTCCCCCAAAATGATGGCCAGTTGTTGAGATTTTCCAGAGATACTGCCTCAAGGGGAAAGAGAGTATCATTATCCCCCTGGGACACTTAACCCTAGAGCTCTGGAGAACAAAGCTCTAATGTAGCTCAGTCTCATATGGGTTTTGCCAACACAGGTGGATAAGAAGTTAATTCTGCTCAAGGGGCATTAAATGAGCTCCATTGAATAAGTTCTTTCCTCTGCTTCTCTGACATGATCCAGACTCTTGGGACTGCAGCATCATGAACTTCAGTCTTTGTGGCTTCCGAGATGACAATGAGGATGACTACACCGAGCTGGACGATGGCAACTGCGTCTGGACCACAGTCTCTACGTTCATCGCCCTCTTCCTTGTCATGCTTTTCTACAGTGGCTTTGTCACCTTCATCAAGGTGAAACGGGGGGCCCATGAGTGACTCAGAGCAAGATAGCTTGACAGCCTTAGGCTGAAAACAGAAAGTTTTTTATTTCCCTGTCCATCTCTCTGGATATGCTTATATCTTCCTCTTTCTCTTTCCACAGGTGAAATAATTACAGCTCTGCTTAAAAGGAAGAAGACTGGAGGGAGCCAACCTCATTCTCTCCCTCTCTCCCATTCTCTTAGCCCTTTTATGTTCCCTTGTCTGCCCATGATGGCATTGTGTTTGCCTCAAAGGGAACAGTTGTCCTACCAGAAGTGAGAGCAGAAGAGGAAATGTCTCTCCGTCCATTTTAGCAAGGACATTTTTCCACATCTCCCAACCCAGTTGGGGATGGGAGTGGATAGGACTCCAGCTGGGGCTGTATGGATAAAATGCTCTCTTCCTCTTCCCCTCAGCTTCCCCTTACCAGCTTTCACATTCCTCAGAAATACCTTCTCTTCACTCCCCAGTCCTGAAAGGATACAGGAGTTGGAAGGGGTGGGCACACCATCTTCACCAGGAGATCTGATGGGCAGGGCAGAGTACCCCCTCCGTTTCAACTTGTCCTGGGTCCCATTTTGTAAAAGCACTTGCTTGTGGGCTGCATCTGCCCTAAGCCCTCCCACAGAGATTGAATCCTAAAGAAACCATCCCACTTCTAGTGCCCCCACCCCACTCTAACCTCACAAGACCCATATTGATTTCCCCACCAGATTCCCCTGTCTTCCTCCAAAGGTACCCAAAGCAGACCTGTTTTCTGAATGGGATCCTTACTTGCAACAATTCCATTGAATGAGGCAAATGTTCTGGTTCAACCTCACAAAAACTAATTCAACCCAAAAAGACACCACCTCATTGTGGTTCTCCCCAAACCCAAATTACTCCAACCTGTGCCTGTTCATCCTCTCCCCCAGAAAGCAGTCCATCTAAAATGGTTTCTTCATTTTCCCAGCTCCCAGAAGGAACCCCAAACCCAGAGCTCGAACAAAGCCCAAAACCAGAAACACATTCTATGCCTACAACAATAATTCCTAGCCACCTTCGATTGTCCAACCCTAGCTCTCTTGCAGCCACTCGGTTCCCGTTATGTTCTCCTGTGCTAGTTACTTGTATGAAACCCTAAAGATTCACCCCATAACACAATACTTTCACTGCCATGAATTATAACATAGGGTGGGCATATTTCATATGAATAACTGACTGAATTATATTATTGCATTGCTTTTAGTGGAGCAGCACTGATTTTGGTAGCTTTGCCTTAGCCTGTTTCAGTGCGTGTTGCATGGGCATGCCTTATATGCAGTTGCATTGCCTTGTACTATACTGTAGTATGGTGCCATACTATATGATATTATATCTCACTAATTTGAATTGGCCTGTTGCATACTAGGTAGCATGTTGCATTGTCCAATAGTGAACTTATCTGCAGTGATGCTGTGCTGAAGTGGATTATCAGGTTACATGCTATGTTAGATTTACTATTAATCTTTTCTGTGACACCAGTGCTCATGGAAGAGCTGGGAAGGACGCCCCATTGTCCTAGACAGGGCATAAGCATAGATTAACAGACCTGTCCAAAAGTCTTTATACTCTACCTAGACCAGACTTATGTGTGGATGGGGAAATAGCTATAACTCCCCAGCAGAGTAAACAATGTGAAGACAGCAAACAGCGAAATTGGGGGAAGAGGTGGGGCATCTGAAGGAAAGATAAAAGGGATGTGACAGGGGAGAAGGTAAGAGGAGGTAGATAAAGTGAAGCAGGGTGACAGAGTAAGAAGCCCCTCAGCACACAAAACTAAGTATATTCCCAGCATTCAAAGCTTTGTTTAAAGTTCCTGCACTGCAGTTGATTCATTCACACTGCAACAAGGAGTTGTATAGCAGCAATGGCATGGCATGGCATTGAGTTGCATGGCATTGCCGTGTCTAGTTTCATTGGGTCACGTGGTACTGAGTTGCATTTCCTGCTTTACGCAGAAATGTGCTCATGCACTGTCACGGAAATATCAAGGCCTCCATCATGGAGTCCTGTGCTCTGCAATTGAGAGCAGCTGCCTCACTCAGTCCCATTCTTCAGTTGATCAAGTGCCATTTTATGATCTATTAAGGTCCTTTGTCCTCACTGCTCCGATTGGAAGGTTCCCCCAGAACCTCTATCATCTGATGGTTAGAAACTTGCTACTGCTTTCTAGCCTACATTCACTCAGGTCCAGTTTATACCCCTGTAGCACTGAGTTACATTGGTTTTGTTTCATGATATCACAGTACATGATATCAACTTTGCATTGTGCCAGCATTAAATGGGGCATAGTCTTATTCCAGTCTATCACATTAAGCTGCATTGTATCGTGTCTTAAGGCAAAACATACCTATGTATTGTAATATGTACTTGAGTTGGGGATTCCTTGTCATTCTTTTGCTTTTAAATAAAAACTATTATGACCCATTTCTGCCTCTTGGCTGATGTATTATCTTCACACACACTGGAGACCTAGAGGCAGTGAAAGAATATTAATATGCTACAAACATATAGAAGTTGATTGTTTGATGGGAAGTTGAATTAACTCATTGATACATGACTCAGATGATCTGGGTTCACTTAGCAGCTCAGCTACAGGCTTTCCTGTTTGGTATTTGTCAAATCACTATATTGCCATGTACAACATTTTCAGAAGTTTTCAAAAGTTACACTACTTAAAAACCAGAATCCCACTTATTCTTGGCTTCAATAGGAGTTATGTTCCTAACCTGTTTGAGACATCCTTTGAGTGTCCATTGGCCTTTTTAAAGCCACCAAAATGCCTTTAAAATTTTCATGCTCTGGGAACTTCTAAAAAATTTCAATCAGAGACTCTAAGCCTTAAAAAAAATTCCACCCAAATTCCTTTTCTCCCCAAACTTATCTGATAGTGATAAACAATGCACAGAAAAATCTGCGTTCATTGTGGGAGAGTTTTCTTCAACTATTAGTGTAAGTCAGTAGTAGATCTCTAATTTAATATTTATTTGTGTCTTTTTGGAAATGTTAAGCCGTTTCCAAAGGCAACAAAATCAACTTTCAGGAGACACAAGGTAATACGATGTATTGAAAATCAAACCACTTCTTTTTGAGGCTCTTGTATGAGTTTAGTTGCCTATCTTTACCACCACCACCCCACTGCCCGTCCTTGTTGCAAAAAGGTGACAAATTGTCCTTCTAACCCACATGAAACTCTCTCCATTTCATTGGCCCGTCTTTCTATCTTGTCTCTATATTCATAGGAATATGAATATAGGAATCCATGATCTTCTGATTTTCCCAAACCAAATTTAACAGCCAGTTGGCAGCCTTGGCACAAAAGCAAAGGGGCATCCATTGGCTTAATAAACTTCAATCCTGGACGTACTTGCTGAGACTTGTAGCATTCCCCAGCCTTTACTTTCCAACTTCAATTCTTTTGGACTACCCTGGGTGCTATTATAGTCTCAGTGAACAGAAAGGTCTTTTATTATATTGTGTGAGTATATTTTTTCCACTTCTTGTGGCACAAGTTGCGGGGGAATAGGAGTGAGAGGCCGAACTCCTGGGTTTTATCCCTGGGTCAAGGGGTACAGAGAAGTTCCTGTTGGAATAGTTGGAAGTCAGGATTCCTGAGTTTTATTCCTTTCTGCTCCATTGAATTGGTCATGGAGACTCAGTGTCTTAGTTTTCCCATGCAAGGGTTGTGGGAGCTCCATGAATAAAACCTTTGGTTTAAAAGGTTAAACCAAAGCAGATGGTTATCATAAACTACAGCATGTTTTTAATTTTGTTTTTCACCAACAAACCCACAATGGTTATTTGTCATCTGCCTTATCTAACAAATTTCCAGTGCTGAGCCCACAAATCAAATTTGCCCCTATCAGTGCTGGCATTTCTGCCCCAAAATGACTCAAAGGGGAACTATCTGGTTGCAGCTGTTTCGACAAACAGGATGCATCTGTTCTTAAGGAGGTTAAATAATCCAGTCCAGATGTTGCGGACAGCTCTTGGCTTAACCACCAGTGTCTTACAGCCTTAGATGCTAGAGAAAACACCTGCCACAATTTCAATCTTCCTTAAACTGGCATCTTTGCTTCTGCTTTGAAAATGACTCAGTGACTCATGACAGACAAACAAGTGAATATGAGCATCCAGTACAATGCTTTAGCTAAGAATGACACAGCATCCTAAACTGTATAATCAGGGGAATATCAGCTCTTAATGGAACTGCAGTTTATCTCAGCAGGCTTGTTAGAGGAATTCTCTTAGACTCCCTTAAATCCTGATGTAGCACCAATAGCTGAAAAGGATAGCAGTTCTGCCTTGTCTTTCCATGAAATATAAGACTTGTTTTCAGAGATCCCAAGTCTTGCACTGGCTGCTGTGGGCTTAGCCACTAGGCAGCTCTGTACAGGATGTACTTCCAAATCAACAGAAGGCAATTCCTTGTTGCCATGTTAGGTAAAAATAGTTGGACTGAAAGGAAACTAAAGTTAACAACTCACATTTTCGTCTACTTGAGTTGATAGACTCCAGGGGAAATGCGCATAAGGTTTTATAATCACAAGTGGGCAGCCATGTGAACCTTTAATGCATTCAAAACGTGTTGGCCTCTGCAGTGAGGTGGCCTGAAAAGCCAGGCGACAGGTTGGCTAGCTAACTGGATGCTTGCATATGAGACTGAATAGAGGGGTGGCCTTAAATCATTTTATTTTAGAAGTACAAAAGTAATGAAGAATGGGAACATCAAACAACAGATTGAATTGGGATACCCTTATTCCAGCATAGGGAATATCCTTATCCCTATACACGTGCACAAGTACCCATACCGCCATGGAGGCACACACAGGGACTCCACTCTCCCTTCTCTGCTCATTAAAGCAGAAACAATAAAAAACTGCCAGAGAACTTTCTCTCATTACTCCAGTTGCCTGATGAGATGGAAGGCAGGATAAAGCTGGACAGATGTGATAAAGAAGGACCTTGAGTGTTGTCCATCTTCTCCATAGCCAGAAGCCCAGCAATCATTGCACCTGTGAGAGGCACAAAACAGAGAGGTGAAGTTGTTGCCAATCATATCTCTTCTCCAGGATTTTCTCAGTCTTTTTTAACTGGAGAAGGGGCTATTGCCACCACCCAGTATGACCTCACACATAGCCTAGGGTAGTGCTTCTCACCCCAAAAGTGTTGCAAGAATATACAAAAGGGTCATAGACAAACTTTAAAAATGGATTTTCCTTTAAAGGAGAAAAACATGGGAAACTGGGATTTTTTCCTTGCAGGCTGGAATTCTGCCAGCCTGTAAGGGGCTGCTTCAGGCTCCCCTGCCCCACATACTGGGGCAGAGGGCAGTGGGTCTGGAGTGAGGGGCACTAGCAGGGCCTGAGGGTTGTTTTCTACTTAAACTACAGTATTTACTGGGCTGGGACTGGCCATTGATGTTTACAAATGGGTTCTGGTACAAAAAAGGTTGAGAACCACTGTTTTAAGAGATGTTCCTCCCTTGGCAGATGCAGCACTGCCTAACATGCTGGTGGGTGTTGTTTGTCTCTTCATGCTTTTTGGTCTACTGCTCTATCCCCAATGTAGGGGATCACCAAAGCCCTTCTTCCCCCCTCCCCTTTTTTTTAACATGCTCATTCCCCCATGCTCTCTCTCTGCTTTGGGAGGTCCTGCCAAGAGTTAAACACCAGTTGGCATGGTCGTAGCAACCATAAATACTCCCCTTGCTTCAACAGTGTCCCACCAATTAGATCAGCCCCTCAGGCCAATGCAGGACTGCTATCATGTTTTGAGTGGGCACAGAACCCAGTACAAATGGGCTGTGATCTGCAACTGTCACTCAAAATAACAATGGATATTACTCGATAGCTAATCCCACACACACAGGGAGGCTCCTCCTGCTACCCATGCCATGAGATTGCATATAACTGAGAAAAGTGTTCCCTTCTGACTATTGCTATGGACCAATAGCTATTTATTATAGAGTGTGCTGATGTTGAATACTGATAATTGATCTTGAATTACTGATCCCTATATTGCTGGTTTTAATAGTCAATGACTTAATAGAGAAGTGATTTGAAAATCAAGGGATGTCCACTGATCACCACTCATTGATAAACAATTACTGACAAATCAGTACGTGATAATAGTTTCCAGAAGACTGGTGGTTGCCATTGGTCCATTTTAATTATTTTTTTTATGTTTGGTAATTCCTCATAGATCTTGCCACCTATTTTTCATTAAATGCTGATCAGTGCCTATTAGTTATTAAAAGCTAATGACTGACTAATGACTATTTGTTACTGCTGAAAACTCATTACTAAAGCAGCAATAAATACAAATTGCTGACTACCAAGTATTAATGAATGATCAAAAATTCTTGATCCTTACCATTAATTGAGAGTAATTCATAGTTTTCTTGAACATTAGTTGGACTGGCAAGAGATTTATAAAACAATGATCCTTGCTTGTGGATTACTAAACAGAGGTGAATGACTCGTGGCCACTGATAAATGGTTTCTAATGATCAGTTGATGTTCCAATACAGATAGTTTACAGCTGATGATTAAGTATTGATGGAGGGTTGGTAGTCAACTAACAAATCAGTATTGATTATTGATCACTAAACACTAATTGTTGGAGTATAGCATGAAGCCTGATCATGAATGCTGGAAGCCATCATTACCTTGAACATTGTGACACCAGTGCTATAGCACAGACTGAGCAGGAAAAGAACAATGAAGGTAAGTGTTGTCCAGAAATTTTCAGGGTCTTCCTCTCCTTCTTCAACATAATCCCCTGGGTTCAGCACCACAAAGACAGGAGCTAGGGACAAGATGAATATCCAGTTAGAGTGGCCTCCACTTTAACCCTGCATGGACATTCATGCCTCAGGAGCCGCAAACATGCTCTGTCACCCTACAACTGGAAGGGAGTTCTGTGCCCATCATGAAAGACAAAGATGCAGGGAAACCTCCAATTTTCAGTTGTAGAAGGATCCTCAGGGATTTTGATGCCCAGAACCCATTTAAAATGATTTCCATGAGGTTCTTTAGAAATCACAGCCATCAGCTTTTACAAAACCTTTCCCAAGCAAACCACTCATAGTCAATAATGCTCTGAAATAGAAAATGATCTGGGCATCACCACCATGTCAGTCAGTGGCTTTGTGAATACCCACCCAAGCACTAACAGCTCCCCAGTGCTTTCCACTGTAAGCCTCAATGGTACCACCTCCCTAGCAGCAGAAAGGCCCCCATTATTCTCATTCACAGTATGTTGGTGACATAACAAATATTCCCACAGAGATCATAGCTAACTTTTCAAAAAGCTCATTGAACACTAGTAGGTGCATGATTCTGCGACCAGGGGTTTGGAGGTGGGCTCAGGATACTTGGCTTCCATTCCTGCCAGTGCCATGAACCTGACAAATCTTCTATTCAAAAGCTTGTCCAACTTTATCTCAATCATACAGTTGGTCCAATAAGAGATATCGCCAAAAAATCCTTGTCTCTCACTTAGGTCCTGGACCAACATGGCTACAGCATCAGTTCAACTCTACCGTGGAATTGTTGCGTTATTCCGTGAGTCACTTCTCACCTCTTTCCTCCTCCTACCCATTATTTGATTTGTTTGGACCATAACCTATTTAGGCATGAGACATGGAACTCATTCACTCATATACACATATAGTTCCTAGACTGTTGGAAGGCTAAACTCAGTTGAGTCTTCTGTATACGTCCATAGTGCACATAATGACTGAACCATCAGTACCCACAAGATGCCAAGCCACAAACCTTTCTCCACATCAAACCCCAACACATCCACTCACACTACTTTCCCAAAAAAAACCAATCTTGCTTCAATAAAGATCCTGATTACTTTATGAGCGAGCTATTAAGTCGTGGTGGTCTGGGATAGACCAGGAGTGATCCCCATGACCTGAATGATTCCTACCAGTCATACATGCCCTTTATCCTATGTTCTTGTAGCATGAGCATCTCTCTGCAAGGGTCTGAGTTGAGAACTTCTCAGGACACTGCCCAGTAAGGAGACCTTTTAACTCACCACCAGCCTAGACTCTATTGGGAAACAGTTCCCTGGAGCTGGACAACCTTACAGTATGCACTTCTCTGAGCTTTCTATATGTGCTGTGGCCTGGCCATCACCCCCAAAGGTAAATGTTATGAAACTTCCTCAATTAACATGTGGTTCCATTTGATGGGTCATCAGATTTCTAGTCATTCTGCATCTGAGCCAGAGGCCAGGAAAAATGGGAAGCTTGGCTTTCTGACAAAACTAATAGTATCTCAGGGTTGGAAGGTAAATTAAGGTCATCTGCTCCAATCTTCTTCATTCCTAAACCATCCCAGACAGAAGCCAGTCCACTGGGTTACAACATGAAAGATCTTGGTGTTATTCCACCTACATCACTTGAGCCAAACAACTTCATCCCATAATTTCAACCTCTAGCCCCTGACTTCTGGTTAAGTTAAAGCAGAAGTTTAAAGTAAGATGTTCTGTCATGATCAAGAAGCCTCCAGTATGAAGAATCTACCATACCTCTAGATAAATTGGTTTAGTTGTTCTTCCCCTCACATTCAAGAGTTTTCCTCATGTTTCTAGACTGAATCTTTCTGTTTTGCTCCCCAAAACTTGACTCCTTTCCTCTTCCCTGTGCCAGATTTAGTCAAAAACTTCCTGCCTTTATATGGCTAGTTTAGGCCACTGTTAAGTCAATGTTGAACTTTTGTTTTCACAAACTGAACACCAGTAACTGCTTTGGTTTCCCTTCATAAGATCTCATCACATCTGCAGATTAGGGTAAAATTCTGGTTGTGATTGAGTGTTTAAATTCCTCACTGTTCTCTGAAATTTATCATGAGAGTCAATCAAATAAAACAGAAGGTAGGCAAAAGAGTCCCTTGCATCCCTTTATTTAAAAAAAAAAAAAATCTAATCTTCAGTTCCTCTCTTTGATCTGTGGTGTGACATTTTCTGGAGAGGGACTGTCCCTGACATGATTTCCATGCTGCAAACAACAGGATGGGGTCCCAATCTCAGGTTGATGCCATGCAAGGAAGTCTCCGGTACATTCTCAACCTTAAAGTCCTTTCTCAGGTGCCACCAAGTGTTCCCTACCTTCATGCCTGCTGTCTGAAATCTGACTTATCCCACCCATTATTCTTTGTATTGCAGTTACCCCTAGCAGCTGTGGCTTATGGAGCACAACATGAGGCATAGTGCAAACATACCTGAAGACAGCATCTTCCCGATCAAGGTTGGCTTAGCAAGACCAACACGTGGTCTTGGAAGATGCGGTGGATTCTTGATCAACAGGTTTGTCTAGGCTGTGTATTTTCTACACCTACCCTTGTATCTCTGCCTCAATAAGTACATTTCCTCCCTTTTGAAAGTACTTGTGAGCTCAACCACAAATCATTCATTTTAGCACATGGTTACCGATGTGGAATTCCCCAGCATGAATTCATCAGTGGGTCAGATTAGATTTTCATCCCTTTCTGCTTATCCAAGCTTAGAATGGCCAAATGACCCAGCTTTAGAAATCACTTGCTGTTGCATTTAAACTCTACTGCATCTGTGAAAAGTTTCAGATTTAAAAAATACAGGAAGCAGCCCCCATTATGGACTGCAAATCCAACTGACAAATTGCAATTTAATCCAGTGACAATAACCCCCTCTCAGCTCCGTTGTAGCTAGCATAGATCAGGTCTTCATATGAGGAAGCTGGTATCACATCACCACATTCATACCTAATATGGCATTCTTGCCTGTGAAACCTTGAATGATTTATTCACTGATCTGACAGGAGATCCCCTCATCTGATTTTCTATGTAACACTGGCTATGGAACTCCATCCAATTACCCTGATGCGGAGCCAAACTCTATGTTTGACTGAGGAATCTGTCAAAAAGGTAGCCCATCTGAATGGGAAGACCTCAACAGTTGGAAAATCCACCTTTTAACTTAACAGGTTTCCCGCTGGTTTAATCCAAAAATTTCCTTTAATTTTGGCTTAAATTTCCTTGCCTTTACCTTACAGTCATTAATCTCATGAAAAATGAATATGAGACAGACCCAAGAGGAAGAAGAAAGGTTTCAAGCAGGATAGTGAGGCTGAAAAATTGACCATGTGAAAAGACAATAGCCCAGTGAAAACAGACTCTAACATGTTGCATTTTTATTGTACATAGAGCACGTACAGCCAAGCCCCATTCACCAGAGCCCCCCCCCTGCTTTACACACAGGCTACAGGGCACCACAAACACACAAGACTTGCAGGGCTCTGTCTCCTTAGTAGCAGGTGACCTCAGTATCAGACAAGACCACAGAGACGTTGACAGCGGTGGGTTTACCGGAGGCTTTGTCCACGCTCCTGTGGACGAAGGTCATCGGGAGGCCTTCATGGCCCACCACACAGGAATACACGTTTCCCTGCTGCCACTCTGATGCTGGGATGGTGAGCTTGCTGTAGATGAAGTAGCTGTTCCCCTTCTGCGCAGGGTCTTGGTGGGGTCCAACATTCATGTAGGCTTCTGGGGGCATGGACCGGTCCTGCTGGGTCCATGTCACCAGGATGTCACTGGGGTGGAAGCCCTTGGCCAGACAGGTCAAGGTGGCTGATTCCTGCAGGGTCAGCTCATCAGCAGAAGGAGGGAAGACGTAGACAGAAGGGGCCTGTATGTTGACCTCTGCCACATAGAACCAGTAAAGTGTTAGTGGCCAGAAACCAAATGTAGGAATCCTGTCTGTCCTTACCCAATGGATCCAAATCCCATCCCAGGACTGGGGATAAAAGGAGTCCTGACCTCCATAGATTCCCTTCTCCACCTAATACACCCAACTTTCCTCATAAAGCTGGGGTTAAAACCCAAATCCACCCTTTTCTCGATACTATGCCCAACTCCATTCCCAGAGTGAGGGTTTAAATCCAGGATCCCCCATTCAGAAATTTAACTATTGAATCCCACATGAAAAGGTAGTTAGAGCCAACACCTCTGACCATATTGTAGTCTTCATTGCCATTAGCCAACCCATCTCCTGACACAGCCTGAACCTGGGTTGGCATCCCCATCACAGACAATACAGTCTCCATACCTTGGATCTTAGAGATGGATTTGATGATGGCTGATGGGATGTCTGGGTGCTTCACTGTGCAGGTGAATTTCTCTCCAGACTTCCACTCCTCTGCACACACCCGAAGGATGCTGGTCACACTGTAGGTGCCATTTTTTTGCTGAACTGGCTTCCCAGTCACTACGTCCTTGGCGTTACCACTCCCCCGGCTCCAAGTGATCTCAGGGCTGCTGGTTGACCCCAGGTTGGTGACCAAACAGGTGATGGTGGTGTTGTGGGCTATATAGAGGTCCTCCAGGGAAGGAGGAAGGAGGAGCACCTCCACTGGGGGTGGGTCACAGCAATCTAGTAGAGTAGGAAATGGGATTGAGTGCTGGGCTTTACAAAGGTGGAGTGGGAGAAAGGTGGAATCCCAGCTGCATGTGATGCAGCAAAGCAATTCCAAAGGAGGTTTAAAAAACAGGGTAAAAGTTAAATGGAAAGACAGTGAGATCCCAATGGACAGGGGTATCTAGATGGACAGGGGAATATTCTAAACATGTCTGAAGGATTTGAACACACTGAAGTCCCTCTGGAATGAATGCTTTTCTTAAACTCCCTAAATGGATCTGAAGGTCTCATCCTCTGCTATTGGGTGGTTGTTGGGTGCTCTCATTCACTGGATCCCTCTACTTTGCAAGAGCTATGGCTGCAACCCAGAGACCAGGTTTTATTCCACTTAGTATTTACACAAGCTGACTTAGGAGCCTAAGTGCAGTCCTATTTCCCCCTTGCTTGAGTCACTGGAAATACACTTAAAGCACAACCCTCCTCACCACTTTTTTGCGACTGTCTTAAGTCTAGGATGATGATGTGTCAGAAATTAGGTGTATTTCCAGAACTTGCCATGGGTGAGATAAAACCACATTTAAACATGCCAACTTACTTCTATAGTGTAATATAAGTCGATGTGTAAAATGTTTTTCATATTTTGCTTCCATAATATGATAACACTCCATGATTTTCTATGGCGAGCTGCAGGCTCTCAAAAGGTTTTGAAAGATTAAGAGGTAAAAGAGTGCTAATTGCCTTGCCTAAATACCCTGCCATGGAGAAAACAGCAGCTCCTAAATAGAGAATTGATTTTAGTGGATTTCTATCTGTCCTGCACCATCGTTTAATGTATATATTCTGCTCACAGCATCACGTTTTTCAAATATCTAATGTTCCCTGAGAACAGTTTTTCCTCTTACATTTTCCTCTGTAGTGTCTTTAAGTTTCCTAGAGACAAGGATTTTTTTCTTTTGTAATGTCCTTTAATGGACTAACTGTAAAGGTGGGAGAAAGATTAGACAAGCTTTTCAATGTCAAGTGCTCTTCCGTCCTCAGATGTGGGAAACAGAAACTTCAATGCTGTGTCTCCCAACATATATCCCTTTCTTCCCACCCGCTTCCCATTCATTTTAACTGGATCTCTATCCAACCTCACACAGCATACATCCATTTATTCACTGTTGATATGTGTCTTTCCACCCATTTAAACATCCCTGGATCCACCTTTCACCCCCAAAGCCAATCCATCTTGACCCTGGTATCTGGGTACAGTCCCCACTACATTTAGGCAATGCTGGTTTTAACTTCACCCTCCTTGTTTCCCTCCATGCCCTGCCAGCCTCAGAGGCCCTCACCTGCACACTTTCTTGCATTGTGCATCTCAAAGCCCGTGGCAAATGCAGGATGGGTCACTTTGCATGTGTAGACATCTCCTCTGTTCCAGCTGTCCTTGGAGACATTCACTCGGCTTTCACCCATGTAGTAACCATCTGCACCTTGGGCAGAGGAGTAGCCTGGGCTGGGATTCATCTTCTCTCCGTTCATCAGCCATTCCACTTTGGCTTCATTTGGTTTGACGTGCTGGAGGAGACAAACCAGCTCCACAGGGTATGTTATAGTGCCATCTCCACAGGCTGGGGCTAGGAGGCTAATCTGTGGTTGTTCCACTTTACACTGCCCGAGAGACTCTGGAGAGGGAAAAGGTTACAAGGTCAGAGGTATAAACTTATCACCTTTAGGGAGCACCTAGTTCAATCTTGCCTGGGGCAGGCAGGTGACTGTGAAAACAGATAATAGATCCTTCTAACTTCCCTGTACAACCATACATCCAGTAACTCACTCTGTGGCATCCAATCATCCATGCATGCATCCTTCCCCCTCTATCATGCATCCGTCTGTCCATCCATCTATGTATGTAAGTGTCCTCCTTTCAGTACAAAATAATCTATTGGTTAATCTGTCTATGTTTCTTCCACAGCCTCACACATTTTCCCAGACAATTCTGCCACCAGTTTCACTCTCCTCACACCTTTCTCATCCATCTTCTCTCACCTGTTGGGACAATCTTAGAAGTCTTCGTGTTTGTGGGGTTGTGAGCCACGTTGCACTGGAAACGGTTACCGTTCACATTCGTGCCAAGGATGCGCAGCTGGCTGCTGCTGGTGAGGTGGCCATTGCTGCTTTTCATTGGTGGGAAGTTTTGGGTCACATTTTGCATCCCTTTAGAAATATCCCATGTGATGTCCACTGGCACTGGGAAATACTCGGTCACCAGGCAGGCAAAGGTCATGTCACCCTTGAGGCTTTCGGTAAAGGTGTCACAGCATGGCACCAGGGGGTACACAACAGGACGTGCAGGAGGCTCTGCAAGAGGGAAGAAGAAAACAAATGAAAAGGACCAAAGGAATTCAGAGACTACAATCAGAAATGCTAGGAGCATCAGGATTCCAGCCTCTGTGTGTGTCCTACGCATACTGTTATATATTCCAAGCAGGGAGTGGTTCCCCATCTCCTCCCACATTATAATTCACTGCCCACCTAGAGCTGTAGCTAAAACCCAGGAGTCCTGGAACCCAGATCCTCTGAATTAATCTACTATATCTTCACTCTCTTTCCAAAGATACAGATAAAACCAAAAAGTCTTGGTTACCAGTCTCCATGCCTTAATTACTTGATATCTTGTTTGCATTCCTCAGCTATCCCTCAGCCCCCAGACCATCCCTCTTTCTGTCTATTCATCTCAAAGCATGCTACTCTTTACAATCAATCTTTGGATCTAACCCATACACCCTGGTATCTATCCATTCGCATCTACCACTTCTTCCTCACCTTCCTTTATCTCATCTCAGACCTCTGTGTAGGGCCTGTACAAAAACAATGCAGCTCCCTTCTCTGTCTCTGATCCTAAGATACTGGAGATCACTATAGCATGATTACCATGGCTGTATGGAAACTAATGGCCTCAGGCATGGTTCTTGCCCAGAGCCTGTTGGATTTCAGTTGATTTTACCCATACTCCCAGAGACAATGAATCTGTCTTCTGTCTTGTCAGAGCAGAAACTTAGGGTCTTATATTGCCTGCTCCATCCATCCACAGAGCTGACTGAGGTTGGCCAACACAGCCCCCAGTTACCACCATTGGGTTCTAGCCCCACCGTTGTGATCTGTGAAAGGTGCTGGAAGACAAGAGACCTGGTTTCTACTTCAGCACAGACAGAGGGGAGGCCTGGAAATTAGTCTGAAGAAGATGAGAGTTAAGACTCTTGGTTCTCTTTCCATCTATGGGAAGGCAGCAGAGTCTGCTTCATTCCCCTCTCACAGGGGAAAATTATGTATGAGAGCCTTTAGAGACACAATATTTTTCTGAGCTCTGTGGCCTCCTTGCCAGACCTTGTGGCAAAAACCAGACAGACAGAGAGACAGAATAGGCTGAAAAGGGGAAGTCTGGATGAGCACAAGTCACGCTAAGGGTGTTTTTCACCCCAGGGTCACCTTCTGCATTCACCCAACCATCAAATTAGTATTTGTCTTCTCACCAGTTTCAACAGCAGACCTAGTCAGCAGGATGTCCCCTATGGTCTGCATGGCCACCTTCCTATAACCCCTGAAGGGAGTAAAGTCCTCCCAGCCTCAAAAAAGCAAGGATGCCTCAGAGGAGACAAACAAGAAGACCCAGGCAAGGGCTGGACTCCTGTAAAGATCCTCCTGGGTATCACCCTACCACAACCAGTGCTTTGGTGAGTAAAATGGAGGGAAGCAGCTTCCATTCCATCCCTGCCCCATGAATTTAGAGGGGTTTGTATGCCTTTCAGAGCAATCAGCCTTAAGGAAGAAGGGAATGACGGAAGAGGACTGCTGGAGTTTGGGGGCTATCTCCCAGTTCTGGGAAAGGAGCAGAGAGTACTAGATTAAACAGGGGACACAGGAACCCCGGACTCCTGGGTTCTCTTCTGAACTGTGACCCAAAATTGGGGAAGAGCTGGACTAGGATGGCCCCCTTCGCTACCTCTCTATGATGAGGAGTGGTGAATACAAAGCTACTTCTGCTCTGCTATGCCCTGTGGAGGGGATGGCCCAAGGGATCAGGAGCCCCTTGCCTTGGACCTATGCCCTGAGTCTAGGGAGGTAAGGAAGTATTCTGCATGGGCTACACAGGCTGCCACTAACAACTGAGGGGCACCAACAAGACCACTGTAATAGGATGCTGCAAGTCAGGAGAGGTAGCCGTTTTGGCACGGAGTCCATGGCAGGAACAGCAAAGGGGTTACAGACTGAGATTGAAGAGCCCTACCAGATATGGTGGGAGCCCAGGGCTGGGATAGCAGGAGTGGTGGGTCAGTATTGAAAGGCACCCAAAGAGCTTCTGGGGACCCCAAATTTAGCTAGGGCTAATTTAGCTAGGGCCTCCATGCTAGCATGGAGAGAGAGGGTAGAGATTAGAGGAAAGTCCAAGGCAGGGGCACTAGGGTGCTTCTGGGTGGGATTTAGAGAGCATAAAACAGGCTCTGGGAGTGGGAGGTGGGGATTGTGGTGCTTTTCAGGACAGAAGAGCACCCACACAGTGGGTTCAAGGAGCAAGGGCTGCACTAGCAGGGGCTACGTGCCAGGATCAAGTGGTACAAGCAGGGCTGGCGGGGGATCCTCATGGATGTAGCTTTAGCCGTGCTGTTAATGTTACCAGCAGGGCTTGCAGTGATGGGCTGCTGTTCAAGCCTGAGGAGCACCAGCACAGCTGAGATGGGAGACCCCAGGGCTATGCTAGATGTATCCAGAGCATGGGGCACTGGAAGGGCTGAATGCACAGTTCAGGGCTGGGCTGGTGGGGTTGTGAGTTTGGAGTGAGCGGCACTAACAGAGCTCTTTAGGGAGCACAGAGTCAGGAAATCATGGAGACTGTGATTCAGGAATGCTTAGGATTCTGTGAGCAGAGCTCAGGGCTGGGATAGCAGGGGCCTGCTATTCACTCCAGGAGCCATTAGCTGAGCTGAAAGAGCCCTGCTCTAGGGGAGTAGGGAGTGCTGTTCAAGACTGAAGAGCATGAGCAGCGGTGGGCCAGAAGGGACTGTGGGTTGAAGTGAGGGGCAATAGGAAAGCTGTCAGGGGGTGCGGGGAGTTTGGGGTGCTGTTAATAAGGACTGATGGGCAGCAGCAGAGCTCTGGAGGGAGCCACATGCTTGGCTAGCTGTGGGGCAAGAGTGAGAGCCAGCAGCAGAGCTGTAGTAGGGAGACCAGATCCGGATAGTGAGGGACAGTGCTTCAGCTGAGGGCCACCAGCACAGCTGGAGGTGGGAAATCATATTAGGGGCATGCAAGGGAGGTGAACAGGAAGAACTGTGCAGAGATCCCTAAGCTGTGGTATTAGGGGCTGTAGGCTGGTACTGAGGGCACCAGATAACCTAGGGATGCCAGAAGTTGAGGTAGCAGAGGCACCAATTCAGGGGCAGCAGAAGAGTTGGGAAGTGGAAAATTCTAGGCTGAAAATAGCAAAACATGAGGATCAGGATTAAGGGCACCAGCAAACCTAGGAGGGAGGGTTCTCAGGGTTGGATTTGGAAGTGGAGACGAGCTGGGATTGGGGACCATCCTCTGATCTCAGGAAAGAGCCCAGGTTGAGCTGCAAGCTGACACTGCAAGCTGACACTGATGGATGTCATCAAAGCTGGTGGGGGAAGCCCAAGGCTGGGATTGCAGAGCAGTTGCAGGGAAGGATTGAGGGACAAGAGCAGAGCTGGTGGAGGAGGCATGGCTGGGGTAGCAGGGGGGCTAGGGAATTAGACTGGGGGGAGGACATCCCATGGCTGAGGTAGCATGGGGCTGCAGGCTGGGACTGGGTTGCTGCAGAGCTCAGAAGAAAGCCCTGGGTTGGGTTACTGGCCTGATGGACACCATGAGGACTGGTGGTGGGAGCCCAAGCCTGGGATAGCATGGAGCTGTGTAGCAGCTGAGTGGCCAGCAGAGCTTGGAATCAAGGGCTGGTGCAGCAACGTGAATTTGAGGGGTACCCTCAGGGTTGGGCTGGAGCTCAAGTCTCAGTTTTCAGGGGGGACTGCATGACCACTGGGTTAGAGATGTAGATCTGAGGGAATCTGGGATGCAGTATAGAGCGGCTACAGCAGTGCTCATGGTTGTGAGCCAAGGGTCAAGATAGGAGGCAGCTGTGGGCTGAGACAAAGGGTCACTGAAGACTGGTGAGATCAGTGGATCCTGAAGATACAATAGGAAAGGTAAATGGGTCAGAACTGGGGGCTAGAGCTCATATAGTATGGAGGTGTTCACAGAATTGCATGGCAGAGGGCTCATGGGTCTGTATTTAGTGGCACTGGCAGAGCGATGAGAGAGGATTTCTCAACACTGGGAGTGCATGGGCTGTGGAACTGGTTTGAATGACACCATCAGGTAAATCTCAGATGGGTTTCATGCTTGGTCCCTCATCTCCTCACTGTAAATCATGATTGTCTAAACAGTCAGAAAATCCCTAATACTCTTTCACCCCTGATCCTACCACTTGACTATGACCCGTTAGGGTCAACTGTGTCACAACTCTTGAGCCCAAGACTGGCCTCCTAGTTGAATCCTTAACTCTAATTCTAAACTCCAAGGGACTGAGAGGACAAGAAATTGTCTAGCAACCCAACAAATATACTTTGTGAGAGTTGGCCCAATATTGAGCTAGGGCAGGGTTTTTCAACTCCAACCCTCACTCCATCTTCCTAAATTTTTCCACCTCCATCCACCCATCCTAACTGCTGGCTACCCTATTGCCTACCCCATCATTTGTTTCTCCAGCCTTACCACTAACTCCATCCCTAATCTAAAGCAATCTTGCTCCTAGCACTAGGGTTGGGGAATACTGAGGGTTTCCCCTGGTTCCATTTCCCTTATAACTAGGTCTTCAGTAGCCTGGGAGTGGGATTCTGAGTCCTTTCATGCAGCTTCCCACTAGCACCTGCCCTGGTCTGCTAGATGTCTGAGTCTTTCCAACCGGTTCTGAAGCAACACTCAGGGAGGTGTTCATTCATTCGGTTGGCTGGTTTTGTCTTGTGCCCTCATGTTGACCATGTATGTTAAGAGCAATGCCTCATCAAACCTTTACTTTTTGGCACCACGTTGCCTGGCACCTGACTTAGCTCTGTGGTTTGTGGCCCAAAGAGCCGACTTTCGAAGAGGTTGGACCTTTGAGCAGCAAAACTCAGAAAGAAGGCCAAACAGAGCCAATAATTCTGCTGCTAGCATGTTATAAAACAGTGCAAAGAGGGTTGTCTGCACTTCCTGGGTTAGCTCAGTAGCATGATGCTACTATTGATTGGGTCTCTATGGGATTCACTCTGACAAATTTGGGGGAGGGAAAGTAGAAGTGGGTCTTCCACTGATGAACAGCTATTTGAAGCATTTCTGTGTGTCTGTCTCGGCCATTTCCATTGATTTGTTGAGTAAAAAATCATAGCCCATCTTTTCTAATGCCCTCTGTTTGGAGTGGGGTCAAGTATATGAGCATATGACTATACCTTTATTCTAGGAAGAGTTCAAATGTTACTCGTGATGTCCCTGCCTACCTTATTTTGTTGCATTAGAAAACACAGAGGCAGAGACAAGCAGAAGACAGGCTGATTCCTAGAAAAACAGGATGCTCAACTAGGGGCCCTTCTAGGAATCACACCCACAACTTGCCTTTCCTGCTGTGCCCAGTTCTAATCAGAGGTGGTGGAGAAAGAAAGTGAGCTGCAGAACAGCTAATGGGTGACTTACTATGCTGCTCACTGCAGTGGTTGAGTAAGTTCAGAACATGAGGCAGGGATGGACCAGGCAAGGGAAAAAATACAGCAAGAAATGAGCTGAGGCTCCATGGTAGGAGTGTTCAGCACATACATGCTGATCTGCCGGCTTGCCCCTGTACTGCACTGCTCTAAGAGAACTGAGCCTTATATATAAGATTTTAAGATCCAATTACTAGGAAGGTGCTTCCATTTAATGGTGGCTGTGAGGCAGTGCCCCAGCCTACAGTTGTAGACATTGGCATTATTTTCTCCCCCTAAACAGCCCCAAGACTTTCTTCCTCTTGGAAATCAGCAGTATCCCCACGGCTCTCACGGCATTGTTTACTTTAACATCTCTTCTCTCCGCATTCCTTGACAACCTTTTTTTAATTATTTTACTTTTCTCCAGCATCTCCGACTGCTCCAACTCTTTTCCCTCTCGTCACATCTTGTGGGAAAGAAGCCAACCAGGATCCCAAGACCTTGGGCTGTTTGGCTCTGGATTTCTTCCCTGACAAGGCCACTTTCTCTTGGAACAACAAACAGAACAGCAGCATCAGTGAAGGCATCAGAAATTTCCCCGCAGTCTGGACGAATGCTGGGACCTTCACTGCTGCCACCCAGATATCGATTAGCGCCATCAACTTGGCAGTACAGAGACCTTTGTACTGCGTGGCCAAGCACCCCCAGGGGCAAAAAGCACTGAGGATACCACCTGTCATTCCCAGTAAGTTGTTTCCTTTGTTCTACAGCATAAGCTCGATAATTTGCAGGTGTTTCTAGATACGTACAGGCTATTGTAGAATCAAGCTTCTGCCCCGAGAGGCTCATCAGAAATGCGTGCATCAGAGAATGAACTTTGCATGCCACCCAGGCTTTTGGATTCTGTCATTAGCACTGGGTGGGGAATGAATTTTGTGAGGTGAAACAGGTGTGGCTAGAGGGTCAGCATTAGGGGCGGATCCAGGATTTCCCGAAGGGGGTGTAGAAGCAGCAATTTACACTGCAGGGGTGGCTGCGCCCCCTGTTCCCAGCCTCCTCCATTCCCAACAGTGGGGGAAGACCTCATAAGTCCCTAAAGCAGGTCAAAATCCCCGCTCCCTTCCCTGTCCTGCTCAGTCAGCCCCTACCCCTCCTCTGACTCCAAACCCACCCCCTCCCCGCAACTCCCCTGCCTTCTGCTGTTTTCTCTACTGCTCAGGGGTAAGGAAGCTCCAGAGCCAGCTGGGCTCAGCTGTGGAGGGAACAGCAGCAGCATGGTGTCAGAGTAGTCTCCCCCCCATCCCCAACCTGCCCATAGCAAGCGAGGGGGAGGGGAACCCTCTGTCCATCCCACCCTGAGCTAAGCCCAACCCTTGTGCAGTGGGAAGGGATGGCTCTGGTGCTTTCCTGCCCCTAGGATAGTGGAGAAAGTTAAGCAGGGACAGGGGGAAGGGTAGAGAGGGGGCAAGAAGGGGAAGGAAGGCAGGATTTTCATTGGCTTTAGGGATTTTAGAAAATCATCAGAGGCTCCTGTGGTGCAATGCAATCCAAAAGGGCAGTGCAGCCACTGTACCCCATCTGGATCTGTCCCTGGTCAACTAGATTAGAGCAAATGGTACTTGGAGGCAGGACATCTGCATTCCACGCTCAGCTTGGGAAGGAAGTGGGGTGGGGATGCAGAAGGAAGAAGAGACGATACAATGAGCTAGGACTCCTATGTTCTCCTTTCAGTTCTAGTGGTTCATACTCACCGCCCAAGTGGACATGTTCTTTATTCTTTCACGCATGTCTGTTCGATTAGAAATCCTTTTCTCAGATGTCCTAGGGATGGAGTTTGTGATTCCAGCTGAAGCATATGTGATAAGATGTCTTTCCAGTCTGACCGCTCTCCTCTATTAAAATGTAGTTTGGGTTGTAAGTTACTTAGCAAGATGGCAGCAAGCCCCATCAGTCGCAGCGGAAAATATGCACATCTCTCTGTCTCCAGCCAACAGCACCAGAGGTGCATATTTGTACTGCTTTGTGCCTGTCATGTTCACATGCTGACCCCTTTGCTTTTGTCTCATATGTGACTCCCAGGGCCTGTGCTTATGACTCTTCACTCTCCCATCCTTGAAGACTTTGAAGGCCCATATAGAAATGCAAGCATCATGTGCCAAGTTAAGAATCTTCTTAGCCAGGAGGTTGATATTCAGTGGATGAAGAATGGGGTCCTCCTAAAGTCTGGAATCACCACCATGAGCTCCACTTACGATGACGAGTGGTACCTCTTAACCAGTGAGCTGAGCGTCACCGAGGGAGAATGGAATGCAGATAACAATTATACCTGTCTGGTGGACAGCCCCGAATTCAGTGAAATGAAAAACATAAGCAAGTCCATCACGTGTGGCTGTAAGTCAACACCCTCAAGTGGTCCATCCTCCCACTCTGAAATGGACATGATACATCCTCCAACCCCATTTATTCTCCATAAAACCCCAGGACCTGATGTCAGTGCCCTAAAGTATTTGCCCAGTTCCTTGGTTTTATGGAGAAAAGACGTTCTACAAACAATTCCTTTAATGTTTCTTAAGATATTCTTGGGTAACTTTCGTTAGGGAAAGGTAAGATCAGCATGGAAAGCTACATCAGGTATAATACAGGGGTCCTTCCTCTAACATTGAGATGAAGCCACCTCTAGAATGAAGCAAGGCAACTGTTTTATAACCCAGTTGCAAGATATCTCGGTGCAAGATGTGTGGAATAACATATCCACATACAAACATCCCCCTTTACAGAAAATGAATAATAGCCTCTAAGGCCCTAACTGGGCATGGTGCTATGTACCCAAAGGACCACCACCTCACTTAGGCCCCATCATGATCCTTCATGTAAGCCAAGAGCAACTACCTGCAAGTATCATCAGGGCACCAAGTCTGCTTGGCAAAATGTGTAGGAGGCTTTTCTCCACAGTTGTTCCTTAGCTTAGGATATCCTTCTTTCTTAAGGCAAATCAGAGCCTGAGCCACGGACATCTTCTGGAAGTGGTGTAAGACCTTCTTATTTAGTCAGGCATTTAGCAAAGAAAGCTAGCCTGGGATATTGTACAAGAATTTCCATTTCATGCTGATCCTGTACTTGATTTTTAATCCTGTTCGGTCTCCTGTTTTATAAGTTATTGTGTTCTCTTATTGTAAACTGCTCTGAGCCTTGGTTGGGAAGCATGGCATATAAATTGAATAACTTAAAACATCAGACTATAAGGATTGTTTAAAAAAAATCTTTAAGAATTTTCCAGTGAAACTGAGGGAGGAGTCTTACCTTTTTCTCTCTGCCTCTCAGCTGATTGTATTAATCCCAATATTGAGGTTGATGTGATCCCACCTACCTTCGCTGAAACTTACCTCACCAAGTCAGCCAAGCTGACCTGCCAGGTTATCAATATGCCTTCTGCAGAAGGGCTCAATGTGGTGTGGCTGAGAGAGAATGGCCAAGCATTGGAAACAACCCTTCAGCCACCTGTCCTGGAAAGCAACGGCCGGTACAGCGTGGTTGCCACAGCCAGCGTGTGTGTGGATGAGTGGAACGAGGGAAAAAATTACACCTGCAAAGTGACCCACACAGGACTCGAGATGCCCATTGAAAAGACGCTTTGCAAAAGCCCTGGTAGGTCACAGTCCCTTATGTGTTGTCTTAATTTTACTCAATGGACAGCTTATTTCTGAGTTTAGCAGCTGTCAGGGGGTGTCTGCTTAATGATCCCTTTTGCAGTCCATATTTCTTTAGGTCACTGAATTGAAAGTTTGAGAATGAGCAGAAAACAAGAAAGCAGAGCAAGAAACAGCAGCAAATTCTTGATAAACCATTCAGAACATTGCCAAATCTGCCAGTCTCCTGCATCCACAAATATGTGGAACAACAAATATGGCAGCTGATTTGTTTGATGGTTTTGACTTCAAACAGGGACAGCTGAGAAATGCCACTGCCCCATCTTACTTCACAGAAGGACCTACCAAATGACTTCCCTGTGGAAAACAGGCCAAATGTTTTGGGAAGGTTTAGAATATCTACTCTGTCTTTTAACAGTTATAGGCTATACTTTTCAAGTCTTCTCCATTCCCATCAAAATTAATGAGAATTTGGAGCTGAAGTCCCTTAAGTGACTTGGAAAATATTCCACCTACTGCTTAGTAAACCCATGCCACCGTTACTGGTAGCATACAGCACAACATTGCTACTACACAGGAAACTAGTCGTCTATGCCACCCTGAAGGTCAGAATAGATTATTCTAATAGTCTCCCTCTGGCTCTAAACTCTGTTTATCCTCGTAGCTGGTAAAGAAAGGGAGTACCTGAGGGGAGATGGTCTCTTCCATCCAGTATGAGTAATTGTGGTAGCTATAAAAATGTGCTTGTCCTCTTGAGTGAGATTCTCATTTATCCTCATCAGAATTCAGTAGCTATGTATAAACATGAACAGATCCCAGCTGGAACCAGCAGAACTAGAATTTCCTTGCACCGGTGAGATTGCTTATTCATTGTCCTCCCCATCATGTCTTCCCTTTGCAGTTACCAACAGCCATGCTCCATCCATCTATGTCTTCTCTCCTCCCCCTGAGCAACTGGCCCTTCATGAAGCCGCCACAGTCACTTGCCTGGCGAAGGGCTTCAACCCACCCGAATTCTTCATCCAGTGGCTACAGAATGGTGAGCTAATGAAGGCCTCCAGTTACATCACTGGCAGTCCCACTCTCGAGTCCCAGAAGCCAGAGCTGTACTTCGCCTACAGCACCCTGACCATCAGCGAGCAGGAGTGGAATGCCGGCAACACCTACTCGTGCCTTGTTGGACATGAAAAGCTGCCTCTGCAGGTAGCTCAAAAGACCATCGACAAGTCCACGGGTAAACCAACCCTGGTCAATGTGTCTCTTGTTCTGTCTGATACTGCCAACACCTGCTACTAACCACCATGCCTTCCCTCAACCACCTAATCCTCACTGTGACTATTCCTTCTCCTACCACTGTAGTGAAGAGGAGTGGTCACACCCCTCTAACAGCTTTGTGAAATAACATGTTTTCCACCCGCATCTTTTTTAAAAAGTTAGAAATAAAGTCAATTTTGGAACAAACTAACAAAAATATTCAGCTCTTTCTTTTCCCCCAAAAATTGTGAGAAAAAATCATGTAGTGCATCCTTAGATGTAGGGAAGAGGCTCTTGGTGATGTTCAGTCTCCATATTCCCTGGTCCTTGCCTACCCACGTGTTGATACTGCAGTCATGGTTTTCATGTTCCATCCATTTCTTCCTCATACTGTAGAATCCTTATTGCCTCTCTGCTTTTTGTCTTCTCCCATGACCCAAATGTATCTGGGTATATCCCTCAAATCCTCCATTCCCCCCAATTATCTTGTACTCTGGGCTACATTTCCATTCAACATATGCTGGGACCTGCACAGTTCCTTTGTTACTGTATCTTCAGCTCTGCTCCAATATGGACATTGCTTCCTGGGTAAGCAGTCATTAGAAACCCCTCTGATTATCAAAAACTAGAAGGGTGCCTCTGTAGAGCTCCACCCCAGGTTTTCATCTGCCCTGGAGGCCTCTTGATCTGGGGGTGCAATTGTGGGGCACTTTCTGCTTACTCAAAGGTAAGTTTGCCCTGAAAGAGATGGAACAGCCAAGAAGGAGGACTTTTAATTGTCTTATAATCAACCTGATGGTTGACAGGAATTATTCAAATCTCACATCAAGTTTGGCGGCTTCCACCTCCCTCACAGTAAACCCACAGGGTCATCCTTGGGGCATACTGATTCTTTTGTCTCCTGATTTCTCTTTGATGTCAAGAAAATAAAAGATGATGGCCCTAAGAACCATAACCTCAATGGCATCACAACATCTGTCCACGCTCACCAAGCCATCCTGGAGGCATTTGGCAGGCACATGTGAGCCTGCTCCTTATTAGTCACAAATACTAAATGCATAGCAGTGTTCTTACATGTGGAGTGTATGTCTATCTGCTTCTATTTCTTTCACAATTTCTCTTCAAATGTCCTTGTAGACACTTTGAGGTCATAAACTATATGAAGCCTTTATTCTTAAAGTAGGCATCCACATACCCAACAATGGACATTTTATCTCCCTTTAAAACATACTAACTCCTCATGTGAGCTCTCCAAGGAGATCCACCAGCCCTAGAGGGAGAGGTAGAGTATTACCCATCTGCTACAACAAGAATATTGGCAATGGTAGAAAAACCACTCTTGAAACTTGAAACAATCAACCATCAAAGTGTTAACAAAAACCCTAGTATGTAGTGACCTCCCTCATCCCTTATGTGCCAGGCTCCTGAAAGTCACACTCAGGAAAATCTTTGCTGAAGCAGCCTACGATAGTCCAATTTTTTAAAACCAGCTAATAAATATGAAGCTGATGTGATAGTCAGAGATGAGGCCTTTAGTCAATAGGGTGGTAGAACTGACCTTGCCAATTTCAGCGGTGTCTGCTTGGTACAAGGGCATCAGAAAACGAAATACAATTCTAGGAGGTGCCAACTCTTATCCAGCCCTACAGCTGGTGGATTGGCTGCCTCAAAAGAGCAAAGAATGGGGTAAAAGATGTTCCGAGAGTCAGGTGAGGTTTCTAGTCCCGCTCCAGGTTAGCCATGACCTAAAATATTTCTTTTTGTATTATGGGTTCACCACAGAGATGGGTAGGTGAGTAGATAGAGATAAAAATTTATATTGAGATGGCTGGTTGGGTAGTTTCTTCAAAGGTGGATGTTCAGGTCGGTAAGTAGCCATGAGAGTGGACAGAGGATGCACTGCTATATGAGTGGGAAGCTAGTTATATAGACAGACACTGAGCTGGTTAGGGAAACACCATGGAAGGATGGGAAGGGCACCAAATTGAGAGGCCATATATTTATGAACAAACAAGTTCTCTCGAGGAAAAGGGGATTCTCGATGCAGGAGCCAAAAAGTTTATCCAAGCGTCTTAAACTTCTCAAAACTGTTGTTGAATGGAAATTTGAGGTTTTTGCTTTTTAGAGAAGCATGAACTGTATCTGTAGCATAATTTTGACTTTTTGATTCAAACCCTCAAATATTCTGAGTCCAACATGTTGCTGTGGTCCTTCATAAGGACTTTAACTGGGTTCCTCATCTGCCATTCTCCACAATGGACTTTCAGCCACACGTCATCTCCTATGATGTCACACCCGTGAGAGACTCCCTTTCTTTCCCAAGAGCTACCATGGAATCCAACTGACCATGGAATCCAACTTTCAGAAGATTATGGAAGCATGAAATACTATTGCTATGACTCAGACAGGGCATGCAGGGCAATATTTCAGAATTGAAATATTTTGTTTAAAAACTATCAAAGCAATTGCTATTTTCCAAAGGGAAAAAGAAATATATCAAAAAGTGTCCTTTTACATGCACACATATAAAAACCCAAATCATCCTGAAGAATCATGACACTGACTCTAACACAAAGCTCTGATTGCTCCAGGTCCTGGATTCAACACAATCTTTGCTTAATCAGAAGTTTAGACGCATATCTCCCAAAAGCTGTCGTTAAATCAAGGAATGCTGCCACATGCTAGTTAAAATTGCTATCATTGTGAATCCTGTCCTTGGTACAAATCTTGTCTTTGGGCTAAAATATAAACCAAGCCCTGGACCATGCTTAGCCAGTCAAGGTCCTATTTGTTCCTCCTCCAATTTCCACAGTGGGAAAGGGTAGAAATCTGAGATTTGCCAGTCAGCTGAACAATTTGAAAAGTTCCCTGACCTAAAAGACCACATTTTTTAGGGGTCTTTTCACTATTACTTTCTATATCTCTGGGTCTGTGACTTGGTCGATAGCCTCCATGTCTTGGTCTCCTTGCTGTCACTCTTACCAATGTTGTTCTTTATCACCCATCTTATATGTTCATCCTGCAATATTCATAGAAACATAGATCATTAGGGGCTGGAAGGGACCTTGCAAGATCATCTGGTCCAGCCCCTGCTGCACTAGGCAGGAAAGACAACTGGGGTCAGGTGACCCCAGCGAGGTGATGGTCCAGTCTCCTGTTGAAGATTTCCAGGGTAGGTGATTGCACCACCTCTAAGGGGACTTTATTCCACAGTATGGATACTCTGACTGTGAAGAAGTTTTTCTTAGAGTTGAGCCTGAAGCAGTCTTCTAGGAGTTTATGGCCATTACTCCTGGTTTTCCCCAAGGGTGCCCTGGTGAACAGTTGTTCACCAAGCTCTTGATGTATTCCCCTGATGTAGCGGTAAGCTGCTTTCAAGTCTCCTCCCAGCCTTCTCTTTTTTAGGCTGAAGAGGTCCAAGTCCCTCATCTTCTCCTCATATGGCTTGCTTTGCAAGTATCTGATCATATGGGTGGCTCTTCTCTGGACTCTCTCAAGTTTTTCCACATCCTTGTTGAAGTGCGGCACCCAAAACTGGACACGGTACTCCAGCTGAGGTCTCACCAGTGCTGAGTACAGTGGAAGAATCACTTCATACATCCCTGAAACAGAAGCGTTACTTAGGATAATGAGTAGGATGGTAGGGGGTAACCATCACATGGGTACACAACACTTGAAGTCCTTCTTAAATCATTAGAGTACAACAGAACGTGTGCCCCTTCCACAAATAAATTAAAGCCACCCTTTTCCAATTCCAACTGCAAAACTCCCAGAGGTCTGTTCACAAGCTATGAGCAATCCATATGCTGAAAAATGTTCTGTGAGTAGAGAAAGACTTGACGTTCTACCTACCTGTTCAAAGTCACGCCTTGAATACAAGTTGGCCAATGTCCTTCCCACTTCTGTACTGCTCCCCATTTATTTTAATAATTATTTTAGGAGGAAAATTCTATAACGATCAAGGAGATTTATATGTCCAATTCCAATTGAACTTGCCAGAGTTTGGCATCACATTATTTACATTGTTTTCAAAATCCTAGTCTTATCTCTACCTGCCCAGCTACCTACCTATCTACTGTCCATGAGTGCAGTAAAAATTTCTCTACCTCTTCAAACAGTATCAATTAAAGTCACCTTCAGAAATATCTCGTTAAAATAAAAATATAGTGGGATTTTCAAAAGCACTTAAGGGAGCCTTACTCTTAGATCATGTACTTGATGTTGGAGTGATGGAGTTAGTTTATTGGATTAAACCACTGACTTTTGGTCTCAAATACAGACTTAATTCGCATCAAATCACACAGGAATTAACTGAGATGGGATCATGGTCCAGGTCTACTGATGTGATTAAGTTTCTCACAGCTCCACTACTTCCAGTGGACCTGCTCCCATTTATACCAGCCAAGGGTCTGGCCTGGTGCCTTCCTGAGTGAGGGAAAACATTTCCATCCAACCTTGCAGAAAGTTTGTTCTTGGAGGGAATGGATATGACAAAAATTACTACAAATTCCCTCTGGATACATTGGCTTTTCCTTTGACCCTGCCTCACTTACTAACTCTGTTGTATCTTTGGACATCCTATCACAGCCCTACCTGTTTAGCGGGAACCATTCGTCATGATGCTTCCAACCTCTTGTCTCTTCCAAATGCCCATTCAGAAATAAATGAATTAATGGAAGTTGGACAGTCAGATACAGAAAGTGGTTTTTGAAATTCTCATTCTAAAATGCACAACTCTCTTCGACTTGACTTCAACAGCTAATGATGACTCTATCTCTAGAAGGAAGTCTACCTAACATAATTCCAAGTCTCCTGCTACTGTAAGGGCACCATGTCCATGTTAAGCCTTACAAATCAAAGTTTCCACCATCCATCCACTCACCAAACTACCTGATGAAAACTCCATCTCCCCCACCAACCTACCCTCCTACCTGCTCTAGACCCAAATGACCCATACCAATACTGACAGCCCCTACCGGGGGCCTCCATAAATGAAATCCCCAGCTGGTCCTCACTCTGTGTTTGTGTCATCCAAAGCTAACCTAGATGAGTTTATAGATGCCGAAGAGGAGCAATTCAACCACCTCTGGAAAACAGCCTGCACTTTCATCATCCTCTTCATTCTGAGTCTTTTCTACAGTGCCACAGTGACTCTGATCAAGGTAACAGGGAAATGTGTTGACACTAACTGTGATACCCCTGGGTCTTCTTGATATCCAGTTCAATGTAATGTTTGCAAGGGGCTAGGAGTGGAAAACAAAAAAGGTAGAGTAACTTGATTTTAAAATTTCCATGGGTATTTTGGCAGAAAATCACCTTTAAAAATCTGTGCTTGGTTATGGGACTGGATATCTGGGTTCTAGTCCTAGTTTTGTATTGACTTTATTTAGGTCATTTCCCCTTTCTCTGAGTTGCTTCCTGATATTGGTCCATGTTGTCTATTTGAACCGCAAGATGTTAGGTCAGAGAATGGTTCTTAATATGTGCTTTTTTACAATGTCCACCTCTACAGGGTACTAATGTCATTTGAAACATCTAAGTTCTGTTACCATGTAAAAAACTTGATAACCTTTACGTACGAAAAAGTGGTGGGATGGTAGAACCAAGCCCAGAGGGTTTTCAATATTGGGAAAAATCACAATCCAGAACTCAATAGGCAAATTTAGCCACTGGAAATTTGGCAGGCAAGATGAAAAACTGCCTAAAAGTATCAGGTTTTCAAATCCGCCTAGAAGGTTTGGACTTGAAACTGAGGAAAAAACCCTTATGCAACTAAGAATTTGTTTGTCCTTCTCTTTCACCTGTCATCTCTTCAGTCTCTTAGGGCCAGATTCTAAGCAATCTTCCCCAGGCTGCAGAAGAGAACATAGTAGACTAGGAAAACTTAGAAGATATTGGTGTAATCAGAGGGATAAAAATAAAAATGGCTGGCAGCAAATTAAGAGGCTAAGCCTATTCAGTTTAGGAAAAAGACTCTTGAGGAGCATTGGCGAAACATAGAGTGTGCACGCAGGTGCATGTGCAACCCCTGAGATTGGCTGTGCCCCACCTGAGGGAAGCCCCAGCCCTTCTGGGTTTGCCGCCAGCACTTCCGGTTTTGCAGCCAGCACATCGGCCGCTGGGGGACCTCTGCCCCTCCCTGGTTGGCAATCAGCCACTGGGTGACCCTACCCCTGGTTGGCGATCAGCCACTGGTACCCAGGCACCAGTCACCCATGTTGAGGAGGCACCAGTCACCCATGTTGAGGAGGGACATGATATGGGCTTAGAAAACACTAAATGGCAAAGAGAAAGTCAATAAAAAGTATTTAATTACATGCTATCTCTCGCAATGCAAGAACTAGGGGTCATACAATGAAACTAGTAGGTAGTAAGTTTAAAATGAACAAAAGGAAGTCTTTTTTGACCCAGTGCACAATTAAAATGTGGAGTTCATTGCCATCAAATGTAGCAGAGCCTGACAGTTTAGCTAGACTGGACACATTCTTGGAGGAAAGAGGCATCAGTAACTATTTAGCATAGGAGTTAAGGTTACAATCTCTGAATCTGATCTTCCTAGACCTTAAATCCTGTAGGCTGCAAGTGGGAGAGGAACAGGGGAAAAAACCCAAGTGATACCCAGCTCACTATTCCTTTCAACATCCACTCTCTCCTTCTGTGTGACACAGGATACTGGACAAGATGAACCTTTGGTCTGACCCAGTAAATGGCAGTTCTTATGTTTTTATGTACAGTATTTGACCTTTAGTGAATGAGAGGAACTTGTTCCTGCCTTGTTTTAACAATTACATTTTATAATGTTCAATTACAGGTTAAATAAACCCGATAGCCCAGATTGCTTCTACTCAAGAAGACCACCCCAGATAGCAGTTTTTCCAGAAGGGTTCATCCCAGCTTTTTTCCACCCACGGTGTATATTTACTTGCCTATGGAATGTCCTCAGACCCGGCTTGAACGTGACTGGACTTTCATTATTGTTTTAAGGCATGTTTAACCGTGGGGTTTGAGGCACTATAACCTTTTCCCCTTTTTTATGTCTGTCTTGATAATCTCTATTTTATGCACAATACAATCTTTACCAGCATGAAACCATGGCAAGAAGTGCCACCTTCATGAATATACATAATTAAATATCACATAAATGTCTTTTAACTTCGTGTTTGTAGTTCTTACGTAGTACATATTTGTTGTTGAAATACAGAAGCACATTTTGTTAACGTGAAAAGATTTCTTGCGAGCTCTGAATATCGTTCTTCACTTGTTCTTGTAGGCACCTGACAGGAGAAAGTAGATAAGTGTGTTTACTCTTGCCTGGGGTTTCAGAGATACTCAGGCCATCAGGGACTAATATAACAAACTGGACCAACCTTCATGGAAGCCAGAGAATTTCACTCCATAATTCCTGGAGTAAGAATCATTCCACTATATCAGAGCTGTTCAACTGGTGGCACGTGCGCCGCGAGTGGACCATGTAGGGTTGACATGTGACCTGCACACTCCTCCCTGGCCACCTCCCCCTGCCATTGCTCATAGTGATGGCAACCAAAGTCTCCAAAGCTCCCTCTCCCTCCCCAGATTCTACTTCTTCTCACCTCTCTTAGGGGCAGGGCAGGGCACCTGGAGAGAGGCAGACTGCCTGTACTGCAGGTGTAGCATTGTGTACAGGTTGCCCCTGCTGTTCCCATGTCAGGGAAGGGGGCTAAGCTATTCGTGCTAGACATGGCATACCTGGCTGGGAGGGTGGTGTGGCTACATGCATGGTAGAAGAGGCAGATAGGCTGCCCACGCTGTGTGTGCAGCAGGGTGGGTGGTCTGTGATGCACATGCTGAATGGAGGGTCCATCTGCACAGTGCCTGCCCCCCCAGTCTGTAGCTCACATCGTGTGTGGCCCTGGGTTTCTGAGAAGATGGAGAGGCCTGCACCACATTACAGACATGTCCCTTTTAATCTAATGCCTTGAAGTTGTCCTAGAGCAGTTCCCAAACTTCTTGAACTTGAGGCAGCCCTCCATAACTTCAGTGAATTGAGTGGCACCCAATTTTAAAAAGCTAATTTATAGATGATATTGTTTACTTCCCTGCAGAGGGGATGGGGGATCATCCAGACATGGACAAGACTTTATCTACTTAGTTTAGCTGCTTATCTCCTAACATCTCACTTATCTCCTTACAACTATGAGATAAGGACGCTCCCGCGTCCTTTCAGTTAGACGCGGGAGTGGCGAGAGACGCGCGGGTGAAAGCTCGCTGCGCCCCCGCTCCCCCGAAGCCCCCCAGAAACCCTCCAGCAGCCGCGGAGCCCCCCGCTGACCCCCAGCGCAGCCGGGGTAAGCGGGGCCCGTGGAGAGAAGGGGCTAACCCCCTTAGTGTGTGTGTGGGAGGCGGCAGCTGAGTGGAGCTGGGCCGGGTCAAGCCCCACCCAGGCCCCTACTTCGCCCAGCCCCCCAGGGAGCCACGCGCCCGGAGCCACACAAACAGGCTGCACAAACAGGCGCGCTTCTCTGCCGGCGCACGAGTTAGCACGGAGTTTGTGCGGGAGGGTGTGCGGGAGGGTGCCAGACCCTGCCTGCGCACCCCCCAGGGTAGACAGTCCCAGCTGTAGCCAGCCTACCCGAGGCATGACACGGATGGGCACGCGCCACACCCCGAGGGTCCCCTCGGGCTCCGCGGCCCCCCCCCCCGGCACCTCAGAGATGGCCACCCGGACAGAGCCCCTGGTTCCGGGCTCCACGCAGACGGAGCCCCTGGCTCTCGGCTGCGGGGGCTGCCTGTCCCTTTTTCAGGCTCTGGGGCCTGGGAGCATGGCGACCTCCCCTTGCGGGGTCTGCTCCCTTTTGGGGTCTCTGGCACGCCAGCTGGAGGAGCTCCAGGCCACAGTCCACAGACTGCGTGCCATCAGGGACTGAGAGCAGGAGATAGACTCCTACTGCCAGGCCCTTCTCCCTCGGGAGGCAGAGGGTAGATCACAGTCTCCCTCCAGGCCAGAGGAGGACTCTGGGACCTCCTGCTGTGTCCAGCCAGGGGCATGGACCAAGGTGGTCAAGGGCCCTAAGGCCCGCCGCACCAAGGCCCCTCCCCCGCCACAACTGAGCAACAGGTACGCACCTCTTGCCGCCCCAGCAGAGCCTGCTGAGTTGCCGGCCCCCACAGGCAACATGGGCCCAACTGCAGCTCCCGCCTCTGCTCTCCCCAAGACAAAACGTAAGGTGTTTGTTGTGGGAGACTCCCTCCTCAGGGGGACGGAGGGGCCAATCTGCCACCCTGACCCCTTAGCCCGGCAAGTCTGCTGCTTCCCAGGGGCCCGCATCCGGGACATTGCAGAGAGGATCCCCAAGCTCCTCAAACCCACAGACCACTATCCCATGCTCCTTATTCATGTGGGCACCAATGACACGGCTCGGAGCGCTTCCAGCCAGGTCATGAGGCGCTACAGGGATTTGGGAGCGGGGCTTAAGGGTCTGGGGGCACAGGTGGTGTTCTCGTCGATCCTCCCAGTCTCAGGCTATGGGCTGAGAAGGGACAGGAGGATCTATGTGGTCAACCAAAGACTGCGGCGCTGGTGTCGTCAGGAAGGCTTTGGCTTTCATGACCACAGCCCGCTCTTTGGCGAGAGAGGCAGCGAGCTGCTGGGAAGAGATGGTCTCCACCTCTCTCCCCTAGGGAGGAGGCTCTTCTCAGCCAGACTGGCTGACCTGCTCCACCGGGCTTTAAACTAAGCCCGCTGGGGGACGGGGGGACTACCACCACTGCTGGCCCACTGAACAATCCTTGCAAAGCCAGCGGATCACGGCACTCAGGGGAGCCCACCCCAGCCCCAGCCCTGGTAAAATCTGTGAGCAAGGAAGGAGCCCCCCAGGGGGCACTTGCCTGCCTGTACACAAATGCCAGGAGCTTGGGGAATAAGCAGGAGGAGCTCATCCTCCTGCTCAGTGCAAGCAATTACGATGTCATAGGGATCACGGAGACCTGGTGGGACTCCACCCATGACTGGACCACGGGGATAGATGGCTATACCCTGTACAGGAGGGATCGTGTAGAGAAAAGGGGCGGGGGTGTAGCTCTCTATGTTAAGGAAAGCTACGCGTCCCTGCAAGCCGATATTGGCGACCAGGGTGGACGGCTGGAGACCCTCTGGGTTAAAATCCGTGGGGAACACGGCACAGGGGACACAATGGTGGGAGTCTATTACAGACCTCCCACCCAAAGTCCTGAGCTAGACCAGGAGTTTGCCCAGGAACTGGCTGAGGCAGCTTGCTCCAGGACCATGGTTGTCATGGGTGACTTCAATTACCCAGACATCTTGTGGGAGGATCGCTCAGCAAAATCTGAGCGGTCGCAAAGCTTCCTCTCGTGCATGGATGACCTCTACCTGACTCAAGAAGTCTATGGGCCAACGAGAGGCAAAGCGCTGCTCGACCTGGTGCTGGCTACTGGGGAGGACCTAGTCGGCGACCTAGTGATCGATGGGAAGCTGGGTGACAGCGACCACGAGCTGATCACCTTCACCATCCGCCGAAAAACTGGCAAGTCGGTCAGCAACACGCAAGTCCTTGACTTCAGGAAAGCCGACTTTGACAAGCTCAGGAGGCTTGTCAGTGAGGCCCTAAGGGACTGTGACCACAGGGAGAGGGGAGTTCAGGAAGAGTGGTTGCTCCTCAAGGGAGCGATCCTCAATGTACAAACTAAGTCTATTCCATCTCGGAGGAAAGGCAGCAAGAGGGCACAGCAGCCCCCCTGGCTCTCCAGGGACCTAGCAGACCTCCTGAGGCTAAAAAGAAAGGCCTACAAAGGATGGAGGATGGGAGTCACCTCCAAGGAGGATTATTCTGCACTGGTCCGATCCTGTAGGGAGCAGACCAGGAAAGCCAAGGCTGCAACTGAACTCCAGCTAGCTTTGAGCATCAAGGACAATAAAAAGTCTTTTTCCAGATACGTGGGGAGCCGGAGGAAAAGCAGGGGCAACATTGGACCCCTGCCGAACCAGATGGGGCAACTGATGCCCAGGAAAAAGCCAACCTATTAAATAGGTACTTTGCGTCAGTCTTTCATCAGCCCCATGGGACGCCCGTGCCTGCTACAGGGCCGGGAAGTCCGGGTGAGGGTGATCCCCTGCCCTCCATTAATGCTGACTTTGTGAAGGAACATCTTGAGAAGCTGGATACCTTCAAGTCAGCCGGCCCTGACAATCTTCACCCCAGGGTACTCAAGGAGCTGGCGAGCATCATAGCCCAGCCTCTAGCGCGGATCTTTGAAAACTCTTGGCGCTCTGGTGTAGTGCCCGAAGACTGGAAGAAGGCCAACGTGGTGCCTATCTTCAAGAAAGGGAGGAAAGTGGATCCGGCTAACTGTAGGCCCATCAGCCTGACTTCTATCCCGGGGAAGATCTTAGAAAAGTTTATTAAGGAGGCCATCCTCAATGGACTGGCCGACGCCAACATCTTAAGGGATAGCCAGCACGGGTTTGTTGCGGGTAGGTCTTGCTTGACCAATCTCATTTCCTTCTACGACCAGGTGACCTATCACCTGGACAAGGGAGATGAGATTGATGTCATATATCTTGACTTCAAAAAAGCCTTCGATCTGGTGTCCCATGATCGTCTCTTGGAGAAACTGGCCAATTGTCGCCTTGGGTCCCCCACGATCCACTGGCTGGAAAATTGGCTCCGGGGTCGGACCCAGAGGGTAGTAATTGATGGAAGTCACTCATCGTGGTGTCCTGTGACCAGTGGGGTCCCCCAGGGCTCTGTCCTTGGACCCATACTGTTCAACATCTTCATTAACGATGTGGACACTGGAGTCAGAAGCGGACTGGCCAAGTTCGCCGATGACACCAAACTTTGGGGCAAAGCATCCACGCCAGAAGACAGGTGGGTGATCCAGGCTGACCTGGACAGGCTCAGCAAGTGGGTGGACGAGAATCTGATGGTGTTCAACGCCAATAAGTGCAAGGTTCTCCACCTTGGGAAGAAAAACCAGCAGCATCCTTATAGGCTCGGCAGTGCTATGTTGGCTAGCACGATGGAAGAAAGAGACTTGGGGGTCATCATTGACCACAAGATGAACATGAGCCTGCAATGCGATGCTGCGGCTAGTAAAGCGACCAAAACGCTGGCTTGCATCCATAGATGCTTCTCAAGCAAATCCCGGGACGTCATTCTCCCCCTGTACTCGGCCTTAGTGAGGCCGCAGCTGGAGTACTGCGTCCAGTTTTGGGCTCCACAATTCAAAAAGGATGTGGAGAAGCTTGAGTGAGTCCAGAGAAGAGCCACGCGCATGATCAGAGGTCAGGGAAGCAGACCCTACGATGACAGGCTGAGAGCCCTGGGGCTCTTTAGCCTGGAAAAGCGCAGGCTCAGGGGTGATCTGATGGCCACCTATAAGTTTATCAGGGGTGATCACCAGTATCTGGGGGAATGTTTGTTCACCAGAGCGCCCCAAGGGATGACGAGGACGAATGGTCACAAACTACTACAAGATCGTTTCAGGCTGGACATAAGGAAGAATTTCTTTACTGTCCGAGCCCCCAAGGTCTGGAACAGCCTGCCACCGGAGGTTGTTCAAGCGCCTTCATTGAACACCTTCAAGATGAAACTGGATGCTTATCTTGCTGGGATCCTATGATCCCAGCTGATGTCCTGCCCTTTGGGTGGGGGGCTGGACTCAATGATCTTCCGAGGTCCCTTCCAGCCCTAATGTCTATGAAATCTATGAAATCTGTGAAACTCAGAGCACCTTTCAAAACATGAGGTGGCACCCCATGGTGCCCCAGCACCCTTATTGAGAATAACTGCCATAGAAGTTACTATCTAGCACAAACTTAAGTGTGTTGGCTGGCTGTTGCTATTCTTGCTCCATGGCTATCTCTGTGATATCATAGAGATTGTCTCGTGTATGGTTTAGTCTCAGAATTTGCAGGGATTGTGCTCTTGTCTCTTGCTTGCCAATAACTGCTTGTGAGATTCTTACAGTTCTATATAACTAGGGTCAAAACCTCACAATAACTAGTTCCCTACACAAAACAATTTATAAGTCTCCTGAAAATCCTGTCCTGTTCCTTTTCTGGATTTTCTGCTCCTCTGGATATGTACCCCAGACTCCTCACAGGAAGAGAGAAGCTTGCAGGGGAGGATGGGCCAGAGGTTACAAAGCTAATCTGGGATTTGGGAATGCAGGGTCCAATTCTGCCCTGTGTCACAGATTTCCTGTGTGATGCAGGGCAAGTTACTTAATCTCTCTGCACCTCAGTTCTGTCTGTACAATGGGAATGAGTCTTCCACCATTTCAGAATGGTGATTGTAAGAATAAAATCAGTAAACACTGTGACTGGCCAAGAAACTGGAAGTGTGGCTTGCTAGGCAATCCTCAATCATAGTGTTGGGCCCCTTAGCTACCCATCTGCTTATAGCAGATGCAAAAGGCTGGTGAGATATAGTTCCCTTCTCCACCTTGGGCATGTCATAGGTATGTGTCCAAGCACAATCTCAGAGATACCCTTGGATTGGTGGTGGTGTATTGACACAACCAAATGCCCTATGATGTCGCAGATGTGCATCGCTTTCAAAGAATGCCTATAAGGTCTGCCAGCACAGGTGTTTGCCCGCACAACCACCACAAAACAGACCAACCACATCCTGTGCAGAAACCCTGTTGTTGGGACAGCCTTTGGTGTCACTATCCACGCTGGTGTGGCCTCACCTGGACCACTGTGTCCAGTTTTGAGCACAGCACTTTGACACAGATAAAGTGGGAAGCAAAAGGAAAGCAAAAAAAAAGAGAGGTCTAGAATATAATATATAATATAATATATAATATAATAAAGGGTTTAATCTGTCTATCTGTCTGTCCATCCATAATGCTTTTGCTCAAGTGCGCATGCACCACCAAGATAGAGTTACCATATGCCTGGGTTTCTCCAGACGTGTCCATGCTCTTTTTAAGCCCTCTGATTGCCATCCGAGTGGAGTTTTTGTAATCTGCCCAAATATCCAGGATTTCCCTTTGCAGGGGGAGGATGATCAAAAGCAGTGGGGAGCACACATGGACCTACCTAGCTGCAGAGGCTACAGACCCATGCAATGCTCCCTGCTGCCTGCAATTGCCTCCCCCTGCTCCCACCCCCAAAACAAAGGAGAAACGCACACATTTGGTCAGGACAGGGGGCACGGGGGCTGCAGCTGCAACAGGGCAGAGGAGAAGGGTTGCCTGCCCCTCCAGCAGGGGAAAGGATCAGCTAGGGCCCCTCCAGCAGGGCCCGGGGGGTAGCAAGGTACTGCAGTTTGGTGAATGAGGGGCACCGGGTTTGGAGTGAGGGGCAGTAGCAGGGCTTGGGGGCTGTGGTTAGGCAGTGTGGGGCAACAGAACGGGCAGGAACAGGGACACCCTTCGTGGCCGGCCACGTAAACACTCCTTTGAAATCTGTCATGTCGTTAATGATGGGCAATTGGCTAGTATGGTTATAATGTTCCTGGCTGTTGTGCACAGGTGGAGTTGAAGTTTCCTGTTAGCCCAGCGCAGAGACTTATCACAAAGTACAGCCTGTCATGCAGTTGGGTTTTTCCCACAAAAGTTGTTTTTCTTTCTTCTCCCTTGCCTATCTCATTTTCATGGTTAACCCCCATAACCAAATCTGCCCTTATCAGCACCAGCATTTCTGCCCCAGAACGATTCAAAGGGGAAACATCTGGTTACAGTTGCTTTGACAAACAGGACACGTCTGTTCTGAGGGAGGCTAAATCAATTTGGCCCAAATGCTGGGGAGCCAGTTCTTGCCCTAACCCCTGTTACAGTGTGCAATACTAGAAGAAGTACAGACCGCAGGACAAACTGTTCCTGATAAAGAAGTTGGTGCTTCTGCTCTGAGGATGGCTCAAGGGTGCATAACTAATAAACAGCTAGACATGAGCTTCTAATGCAGAGCTCTTGCTAAGTAAATCAGTGTAATCCTGAGATGCATAAGCAAGGAAATATCAAGTAAGAGATCTTAATGGAGATTATGGGTTATTTTAATAAGATTGCCATACAGAGTCCTGTAGACTCCTTTGAAAATCTTGGATGGCATAAATAAGGATGAAGGGTAAAATTCTGACTCCATTCTGGGATTCTTGCCATTGACTTGAATGGAACCAAACCTTTACCCTGAACAAATCACCCATTTTCTGAAACCCCCTTCTCTTCCCTGGGCTGTCCCAGGCAAAGCACTAAACCAACCCTATAGGATGCATAGTGTGAAAACAGCCAAAAAATCCTTCTCCCCACAATATTTCTGGGCAAAGGTGAGGGAACTTCAGCAAAGCCAAATGTAGTAGCTCCAGAAGGAATTCAACGGAGTAAATAATACTGTTCAAGGGGCAAACTGCCCAAGGCTTCAACAAGAACAAGTGGTCAGAACCATCACATTTCAACTCCTGCAAAACATGCTGTCACCTGTAGTGAGATGGTCCTGAAAGTCAAGTCACAGATGGATGGACAAATACATATGAGGAGAGGTGGACAGGGAGATAGACAAACTGGTGGATTTTCTTTATTTTATTTTGTAACCAATACAAAGTAGCCAAAAAAACCCATAAGCTGTACAAGAGGAAATGGGAGACACTTCTCCTTGCATGGAATACATGCAGAAACACATGTATCTGTACGTGTGTGCATGAGTGCCACCCACACACATACATACATACATACATACATACATATAAAAGTCTGAGTATGTGGTCTTCTCTCTGTGAATGTTGGAAGTTGGACTCTGTCCTCTTTTTTTCTGACACATCAGAAAAAAATTAGCATCCACTGCCATGCATTATAAGCTGGCAGAAAACGTGCTGTCTTTCTTCAGGTGTCTAACTAGATGGAAGGAGGCTGATGGACAGATACAATGAAGAGAAACCATCGGTGCTAGCCACCTCCTTTGAAGCCAGAAGCCCAGCAATTACTGTACCTGTAAGGGACATAAAGCCGAGGGGTGAGGCTCACTTGCAGAATTCCATGCTCAGGGGGTAAGTAAAGAAGGAATGGCATGGTTGTCACGAACCAGTGTGACCTCCCCACATAGTCCAGCATGGAGAACATTTCCAGCCCTCCAAACATCCAGCCTAGATATACTGGTTGAGTGAGAAAGGTCATTTGAAAAAGACCTATCTTGTGGCCCAGGCTTTCCTTCCCAGGAAGAAGGAACCCAAACCCCAGGGTAAGCCACAGCCCCCAGTATGGTCCCCGCACCATCAGGAGGCCACTGGGGCATGAGTAAGCCTCTGCCATCTTTGTTGTGGCTGCAATCAGGGGCAACGTGTAGGGGGTGCACGTGGTGGAAGGAAGTTGCTGCTTGCCACCGTGCCGCCGGCTCCACCAGCGGTGTCTGTGGGCGGTCCATGATTGCCCCTGGCCACTGGCACTGCTGCCAGTGGCACCTGCAGGTGGTAGCCGAACTGTGGTCAGTGCTCGCCACCACCACCACCACCACCCCACCACCGACAGTACCAGCAGCATCTGCAGGAACTCCCCGCTCACTGCTGCTGCACTCCTGACACCACCAACACACCTGCCTCTGCCAGCACAGCCATGCCCCCCCCCCCCCCCAGCCACCAGGGACACATGCCATTCATGGCCACAATGGTCCCTTTGTTGGGTTCCCAACACTGCGGTGTCTTAGGATGGTCAGTGTTTGGCCTATTTCTCAACCTCCTGCCTACAAAAGGACTACACATCTGTCCATATCTTTTGTCCAGTGTGGCCTATCCAGCCTCAGTTGCCCTACCTAATTATCATCAGCTATCAAGTACCATGATTGAACACTAATCTCTGATAATTGCCCATTGAACTTTAATTGTTGATCACTTAGGAGTGACTGTTATCAATTACTGCTCATAGAAGAATAACAACATACATAAATCATTCAATGACTATTGGCCATTAATCGCATATCCTATATCACCTACAATTTGTTCATCATTAGTGTTGATCTGTAATTCTGAGTTCTATGCTTGGTTATCGAATTTGATTACTGCCTATTTTTCCATAACAGCTGATCAGTGTTGGTTTGTTATTAGTATAAAGAGCTGAAGTCTAATTGTGAATGTAGGGCACCATCATTACCTTGAACATTGTGACACCAGTGCCATAGCAGAGGCTGAGCAGGAAGAGAACGATGAAGGTAAGCACTGCCCAGAAACAATCAGGATCATCCTGCCCTTCTTCAATGTAATCCTGTGGGTCCACCACTGCAAAGACAAAAACTAAAACAAAATAAGTGCCCTGTTAGAACAGTCTCCTTCTAACTCCACATAGGCGTTCACACCAATAAAGCTTAGATCATACGGAAAGGAACCCCGCTCTGTCACTCTGCAACTGGCACAATGTTTCTTGCCCAATGTGAGGCAAGAAAGCAGGGAAACTTCTGCATAGGCACTAGTTTTCAAAAGTGCCTCAGAGATTTTGGCCCACAGATCCCATTGACTCTACTGCATTCCTTTACAAATTGCAACAACATCACAAACAACTTTATGAGCAAGTGACCCCAAAACAGCGATGTCCTGGAATGGTAGTTAGTCTGGGAATGACCAAGATGCCAGTATAACCTCACATTAAATGTGGTATTCAGTTCTGATCACCATGTCTCAGCAGCTTGAACCCAAACTAGAGCAGGTGGAGAATAGGGGTAGTAAGATGAGTAGTGAAATGGAGACCCCATCTTAAAAAAAGAGGATAAAAGGGTTTAAATTGTTCATTTTAGCAGCCCAAAGCATAAAGGGGATAAGGATTATTCCCCCAAAATGCATCAGTGGACTAGACACCAGGTAATGGCAGAAGAACCATTTAAATTAAAGGGCAATGTTGGCAAAATGGCCTTGCATAAATTCAGCCTGAACGCCTAAGAAGTTTCCAAACTGATAAAAGAGAGAGGTTTTGAAGAGTGACTATAAAACACCCTCCTAGATTTGTTATGAAGTTTGATTGACTTGAGAATGTGATTGTAGGATAGCAGAGGATTTTGGTGATATACATCATAGTGTTGTGGCAGGTTCACCTACCCACAGAGATGTAAGTGGAAAACTCCTCAACTCACTGCTCAATAGAAACATCTATCACTCGCAACCTGCCTTCACCACACTGGGAAACAATTCCCAAGACAGCATTGGGACAACAATTCCCCAGTTGAGTTCTTCACAGGTACGGTGAATTGAACATCATCCTCATGGAGAAATGGTGTGAGGACTCCTAGACTCAGTTTGTGCATGGCATTATTCAATGGGCCAGGCTTCCAGTTACTCTCCAGTACTGAAGGAAGGGGTCTTGACTTCTTCAGTTTAGAGAGAGGTAGTTCACCATGTTAGACTGTAGGGTCTGTAGTTACAAGGTTGGGTAGATATGTAACTTTTAGACTATCTATCTATCTATCTAGGTAGCTGCCAGGTCCGGGACATACTTGGCATTGGTTGTGGATACCTGGGTTCTATTCCCACCTATACCAATCAAGTGCTGTGCCTTGCTACTGCTCACTCCACTCATTAACTTCACTAGATAGATAGATAGATAGATACACACACACACACAGAAAGCACAGGCTTTCATGAACCCATCTTCACTTCATTAGATGCTATAAAAGGACATTGTAACTGGCTGTGCCTGTCCAGCGCTCCCCGCCTACACTTTTCTGGTTGCCCTAGGCCAACCACAGGCTTGCAGGCCGACAGTATGTCCCAGCACCAGTTACCTCACCCACTGGAGTTTCTTTCCTTCCATGTCTTTGATCTTAATCTTTCCTTGGGGCTGGTGTTATGCCTGGCTCAGTGGTGATCGGCTACAGTCTTTTAGTAGCACAAGGATTTTGGGGGCTCTACCTCCCTTATACCCCACCTAGTGCCAACCTGTTGTCATGTTGATGTTCTTCAGACTCGGCATCGATGTCGGTCACCATCTTGGATAGTCTTCCTTGGTCTTATCATCGCTCCTCCATGCTCTCTTTCCAGGAAGGCTCCCATGTTTCCCCGCCTAGTGTCTGGGGAAACTCTCTTGCCTTGCTGGGTGGAGGCAGTTCCTGAGAAAGGGGTTTGCCACCACCGATCTTTGTCGTCTTCAGCTTCAGATTCTTTCTAACCTGTCCCACGGCCTGCTCTGGGCTGCTGGGGACTTCTTTCTGGTCCCCCTGTCAAACTGGAACCCGGGCTTTTATCCATGTCTCGCTGCCCCAGGTAGCAAAATGATGCCGGCATGTGCTTACAAAGCGCTTCCACACCAGTGCCTGATTTTCTTCTTTGGCCTGCCCCCGGGACCCAGCTGTTTGCAGTGGGGGTCACCATGGGAGTCCCAGTAAATACTGTTGTGTAGTGGCTTTGCCGCCGCTGCATCTCCCTCCTGCTCCCAGAGGCTGTGGGATTGCCAGCATGATTTCCTGCCCCTTCTATTCTCTCCCCATGGCTCCACGGGCTGCAGGGTTGCTGACTTTACCAGTGGCATGGCAGTCCTGCTGCCACCACCATGTTCCTACAGTCCACCATCTGGCAAGGCTGATGGCATTTTCAGGGGCGAGGGGCTCTCGCTGCTGCCACTGGGTCCCAGCAGCTTGGTGTTTCCCTTGCCCCTGCCACAGACATGCGGCACAAAGAGTATATAATGGACTAATTCACCACATCACAATTCAAAAGATCATGATTCTGCCCCCTGGCTCTTGCAGCAAGACCTTCTATTTCTGCTGACTTTGGCTGAGGGTTCAGGAACAAGCATGATGATCTATTCTGACCATCTACTCCATGGGAGTGAAAGAACCTCACCCTTGCAGAGCAAAGGACGTTGCATCCAAAACTCCTGGATGAACTAGAGAAGACCTGATGCAAACTTATCCAGTCTTGACCTGATGTCATCCTTTGATGAAGAAATCACTGTATCTTCAGGCAAATCATTTCACCTGTGTATTCTCCTTACTAATGAAAGCCTGTACCTCTTTAGTACTCTGAATTGGTTCAGAGTTTCCTTCCAACCCTTGAGGCCCTCTCTATTTTATCTAAATTAAAGACGTCTCTTTTTCTAAACTAAAATGAAAACCTTTATAAGAAATCTCTTCTCATGGTGTTTGTAGACTGTGAAGAGTCTTGTTGCTTTCCTTGGAAAAAACAAAGTACTAGGAGCTTCCCTAATCTCTCTGTCTGAAGCATCCATGCCCCTGAGGATTAGGGGGCACTTCCGCTGGGGACAATGCATTTCAATCCCTTTGTCTTCTCTGAAATGCCCTCCTTGTGGAACTTGCACTAAAGAAAAGTTGGGCAAAAAACAGTTCTTGGCTCCCTTCGTTACTCCCAGCCCTGGTCTCTCTGTGCCCCAGTTGCTTTAAGGGTGAATTGAGGATGAAAACCATTCTTTACCTCCTCTAATCTATTTGAGATATTTGAGACAGAAAACATCCCTCATGCTGTGTTTGTATGGTAAGCACCATAGCAGAAGGCCTGATCTCAGTCAAGAGTTTTGGGTATCGACTGAGGAACAAAGAGGACTCTGGCATGTTCTTGTCTTTGATTCCACAAAAGTGTTTCTGATTCCATTCATGCTGGCTGAAATCCAGCATATGATTTTGGTTCATGTTGCAGCAAACCTCCAGAAGCCCTAGGGCACGGGCTGGGACACCAGGCACTGGGTATGCATATCACAAGACAGTGCTCTGCCAATAAGCAATGACTTAGCAAGACCAGCATATGCCCTTGGAAGATGTGGTGGATTCTCATCAGTGGGCTTCTTTAGATCCCCAGTGCTTCTCCAAAGTTACCCCAACTTCCTTTGAATCTGAGCCTAGATAAGAATGCCCCATCACTTTCTGAAGGGTTACCCTGGAGGTCAACTGGAAAATATTGGATTCAAAATAGGAATCTGCAGATGGAATTCCCTGGCCTGTATTCCACAGCAGGGCAGACTGGACTTGAAGACCATAGACCCCATGTATGTGTAAGATATCCAGAGTCTCTCAGACCTGGCAATCATTTGCTCTTCAATTTAATCTTTAGGGCACCTCTGAAAAATCTTAGCCTTGAGCACCAGCAAGATGAATAGCACCAATCCCATAGCTCAGTGAAATGTCCAGTGAAGTCTTGCCTAGAGATAATTATCCCCTCTAGGTGTTGGCTCCCAGGTCCCAATATCACTCACACTGGGTGATTGATAATTAACTTGACCTTCATGCCTTTGAAGCTTTAAATGAAGTAAAAGTGAAAAGGGACCATTAGGTCAATTCATCTGAGCCTCTGTATAGCACTGTCCAGGATATTTCATCCTGTTACCCTTATATAAAGCCCAAAACCTTGTGTTGGGCAAAGGCATTTCAAATAGCAAAATTTGCAGACATCAAGAGATGGAAAATCCACACTGTCCTTATCCTCTTTGTTCCAGTGATCTATTAAAAAAAACCTTATTCCTTCAAGTTCATTGAAACTATCCTGGTTTCATCTTACAGCCATTCAAGAATGAAAAGGAGCTGGGGCAGATAAATGGATGAATAGGACACAGTGACTGACAGAGAGGGACCATTCCAGAAGATGAATCCTTACTGGAAACATAATGAACAATTTGCATTTTTATTTAGATAGGAGGCACATACAGCCAAGCTTTGATCAACAGAGCTCCCTCAGCTTTGCACACAAGCTACAAGGCACCACAGACACACAAGACTTGCAGTACTGTCTCCTCAGTAGCAGGTGAGTGCAGTGTCAGACAAAACCACAGAAACGTTGACAGCAGTGGGTTTACCGGAGGCTTTGTCCACACTCCTGTGGACGAAGGTCATCGGGAGGCCTTCATGGCCCACCACACAGGAAAACACGTCTCCCCGCTGCCACTCTGATGTTGGGATGCTAAGCTTGCTGTAGATGAAGTAGTTCTCCCCCTTCTGCACAGGGTCCCGGAAGGATCCAATGTTGACAAAGGCTTCCTGGGACACGGGCCGGTCCTGCTGGGTCCATGTCACCAGGATGTCACTGGGGCGGAAGCCCTTAGCCAGACAGGTCACGGTGACTGATTCCTGCAGGGCCAGCTCATCAGCAGAGGGAGGGTAGATGTAGACAGAAGGGGCCTGTACATTGACCACTGGCATGTGGAAACCAGAAAGGAGTTAATGATCAGGAATTCGATATGGAAATCCTGCTACCTCTTATCCATTGGACCATATTCCCATCCTAGTGCTGAAAATAGTCCTGACACCAGAAACTCTCTAATCCAGCCCCTAGATCCTTCCTCCCCTCCCAGAGTGTTGGCTAGAGCTCAGACCTCCAGATTCTCTCACCTACATCCTAAACCACTCCCCTCTCAAAATACAAGTACATACCCAGAAATCCTTAGTCTCCATCCCTTTTACTTACATCTGTATTTGAGCACTTAGTCCTCCATCACAAATTTAAATACCCAATCTACTTGAAGGGTCATAGGCCCCATATTATATAACCCATTATTTTTTTGCCAAACATTTCTCCAACCAAGAGGCAAAAATTATGTTGGTGCCACCTCATGGACAATGCTATCTTCATACCTTGGGTCTTGTGGATGGATTTGATGATAGCAGACGGGATGTCTGGATGCTTCACTGTACAGGTGAATTCCTCCCCAGACTTCCATTCCTCTGCACACAGCCGCAGGCTGCTGGTCATGCTGTAGGTGCCATTTTCTTGCTGAACTGGCTTCCCAGTCACCACATCCAAGGCACTTCCACTCTCCCGGCTCCAGGAGATATCCAGGCTACTGTCTGTCCCCAGGTTGGTGACCAAACAGGTGATGGTGGTGTTTTGAGCTATGTAGAGGTCCTCCAAGGAAGGAGGTAAGAGGAAGACTTCCACTGGGGGTGGGTCACAGCAATCTGGTAGGGTCAGAGGTGGGATTGAGGGTTGGACTTTACAAATGTTCAGTGGATGAACTAAACATTTGTAAATCAAATGCCAGTCACCAAGAACATTTTTGTTCCAAGGACAGTCCAAGGATAGTCCAAGGACATTTTTGAGGAACAGTGTTAAGTTTGAATGGTATGATGGTGGTCTGAGAAATGTTGTCCTAGGCACCCTCCTGGAGTTCTGAGAATTCAAGCTCATCCCATTCTATGGGAGATTTATCCTGTACAACGTTAGGACAAGTAGCTCAGGTTTTCCAAACCACCTAATGGGATCTAGGCACCTGCTTCCCTTTAATTTGAAAAGGGTGTCTGAAACCACAAGGCGGATAGGGAGGCTTTGGTCTCCAATGGCTGCAGAGTGCTTTATCCTCCTCAATCCCACTTTCCTTCCCAGAGACCATGAATGCAACACAAAAGTCATCACTCTGGTCACCTATTCTCGCTCCCTCTTCTTCTGCATCATTTACATTGTGGGCCTCCACAGTCATCCTGGCTGATTTGTCCAAGGTGAAATTCAGGGATCCCAAAATATTTTGGAACTCCAAGAGGTAAAGGTGAGATGATTATAGTGTAAAAGTGTTGTAACAGGTCAAAAATACCAAGTACTGATGGGAGAGTTTTTTTCAGTAAGTTTCTAGCTACACTGCTGGCATTCAATCTATTCATCCTTTCTTCTCAGGATTATGAAATTATTATACATTTTACTTCTCCATCTACTCTTCCCTTTGCAATATTTCTTGAGCTTACCATATTGTATCTTCTCATATGTACCTGCCTTTCACTCTTTTTCCATCCATTTCTGCAATAATCCTATCCCACTCTCATACTGTGCATCTGTTTATCCACCATAAATGTACATGCACATTCATCCATCCACTAATCCATGCACTCACAGATTCAGTATATCCATCTGACATATACTTCCATCCAGCTCCATATATCTCCACTCTGTCTTCAGTGCTCTCTCTACCACATTTCCATGTGTATCGTCCCTCCATACTTCATGCTGACACACTCAAAGGACCTCACCTTCACACTTTGTTGCATTGTACATCTTGAAGTCCATGCCCCATGCAGGATGGGTCACTTTGCATGTGTAAAGATCCCTTTTATTCCAACTTTCCATGGAGATGGTCATTCGACTCTGGCCCATGTACAAGCCATCTGTGCCCTTAGCAGATGAGTAGATGGTGTCAGGAAGGTTCTTCTTCACTCCATTCACGAACCATTCCACTGTGGCTGTGTTGGGTCTGAAGTTCTGGAGGAAGCAAACTAGCTCCACAGGATACTGTATGGGACCATCCTCACAGGCTGGGGCTAGCAAACTGACCTGGGGCTCCTTGTTACACACCTCTGTTAGCAGAGAGAAGCAAATGTCAGAGGCATAAAACAATCATGTATATATTGCCTGGCTCAATGTGAGCCAAACTTTTTAGTAGACAAGGTTCTTTGGGTAAATCTGATATCTTTTATAAGACTAACTAAAATACTTGGAAAACTTCTTCTTTGCAAGCTTCCAAGTACAAACACCTGAAGAAGGGTGTTTGTACCCAAAAGCTTGTAAAGAAGAATTTTTTCTGAGTATTTTAGTTGATCTAATAAAAGATACTGGATTCACCCAAAGAGCCTTGTCTGCCTATGTCCTTAGACCAATATGGCTACAACCAATATTCCTGAAACTTTTTAGTATGCATGCCACAAAGTTATCCCTTCACCCTCCCTGAGTGCCACTATGATCCCTTTCCCTTTGATGGTATGCTGCTTTTAAAAGGGACTGGAAATAACTGTGGCAGCAGAGAGATGTTCATGGAGAGAAATGTTCATGTGCTGTTCCATGTGTTGAGCTGTCCATCCAACTCTTCCTCTGTAGCACTCATTCCTCATTCTCTACATTCACCTACTCTACCCTTCTGCATAACCATCTTCTATGCTATTCTCTGTAGGCCTCATCCAAGTATCCTCACTTCTGACCATAAATAAATCCTTCTCTCTGCACCATGCATCCTTCCATCTTTGTGTTTGTCTGTCTATTTATTTACTTACCTGTCCTTCATTCAGACAATCTCCTGGACAATTCTGTTCCAGGCCTTTTAACCTTACTCTCCCAGCCCATCCTCTCTCACCTGTAGGGATCATCTTGGAAGTCATTGTGTTTGTTGGATTGTGTTCTACCGTGCACTGGAAACTGTTTCCCTCCACATTCCTGGCAGGGATGCTGAGCTGGCTGCTGCTGGTAAGGTGGCCGTTGCTGTGCTTTATTGGTGGAAAGCTGTGGGTCACATTTTCAGTCCCTTGATCAATATTCCACTTGATTTCCACTGGCACTGGGAAATACCCCGTCACCAGGCAGGCAAAGGTCACATAATCATTGAGGCACTCAGCAAAGGAGCCACAACAAGGCATCAGAGGATACACGGCTGGAGATGCAGGTGGCTCTGCAGAAGGGGAGAGCACAGCTTGTGAGACAGGCCAGAGGAATTCAGGCTACAATCCTGAACTTACAAAATAGTGTGGCTCCAGCTCTTCAGGTGCCCTGCAAACTTCAGCATAGACCCTAGGAGTGCTGCACCCAGCTCCTCCTTCACTCTAGCACGCAAGATCTCAGACTCATTCCCCAAGCTCTAGATGGAACCCAGGAATCATAGCTGCCCCTCTTAAAATCCACTGCACCCTGGGCCTAGATGCATCTGTCCTCTCATCTGCCCCCCACAACTTTCTGTCTCTCTGGCTATCCTATCTGTGCATCGCTTTGTCTGTCTACCACAACCCACCACAAGCACAGTTCTCTGTATCTCACTCAGTCTCCTGTGCCTTTCATGTCTTGTTTCAGAACTTTCTCTACAGGTCCTCTATAATGAAGGCAGTATTTCCTGATCTGGGTAAGAACATAGGATGGAAATCAGCACAGAATGAAGGCTAATAGCTAACAGAAATGAATGATGTTGTACTAAGTTCTCACCTTGGATATCAATGGGTTCAACCCCGGTCTCAAGAGTAAATTATCTATCTTTTCCCATCTTCTATAAGATCCTGCTCAAGCATTTTAGATAGTACTGGGCACATCTACACAAAATGCTAACTGCACAGTAATAACACTGTGCAGTAGTGTGCAGGGCAAAAACTGTTCGAATATGCTACTCGGCAGTAGTATTAAGTTTAGTGCTTGGTTAAACAAGTGCTAAATCAGTGCACTGCAACTATGGCACATTAATTGAATGTATAGACACATCCCTTGTCTACCTAATTTTTCATGATGTGGGCTGGGATTGGCAAACACATTTTAACTCCCTTAAATTCCACACCCAAGGATTCCACACCCATGAGCCCTGTAAGCGTATGCACTTCCTAAGGTACCATTCACCCATGTACCAGGTTACAAGAGAGTATGATTTTCAGATGTGGATAAAGTGATGTATGCAAATAATTAGGAAATGAATTCAAGAATCAGGACCTCTGCATTCTGTCCAGTGCTCTGGAAAACCCATGAGATAGGACAGGGCAATGTATGGGTCCATACATCTCATTTCTTTCTCTCAGAAAACTGGCATCTTATTTATAAAGAGGCTGGAGATGGGCTCTTTTCCGTGGCAGTAGGGGACAGGACTGGGAACAATGACCTCAAGCTGCAGCAGAGAAAATTTAGATTGAAGATTAGCAGGATCTTTCTGATGATAATGGTGGTCATGCATTGGAAGGTGCTACCTACTCAAGTTGTGGAATCTCCATCCCTCAACATTTTCCAGAGCAGATTGGATAGATATTTAGCTGAGATGGTTTAGTCAGGTATGACCTTTTCTGGGCAGGGAACTGGACTAGATTACCTTGTGAGGTCCTCTCCAGCTCTGCTGTCTTATGATCCTATGACTTTGTGAGAGATGTGGGATCTAAAGAGCGTGGAAGCCAAGACACCTGGGTTGTATCCCAAGCTCTGGGAAGGCAATCATTTGATCATTCCCCCCTCTCATATTGAACATTTTATAAAAGGTCCTCCTGGGCTCAGTCATTTCTAATGTCTGAAGTCTCCTTACCCAACTCTGGCAAAAGACAGACAGAAAAAAACAGGCTGAAAAGGGGAAGTTTCGATGAGTACAACTCTCACCAAGGATGTTTTTTTGCCCCAGTTCAGCCTCCTGGGTTCACCCAACCATAAAATTCTTCTTGTTTTGTTACTAATTTGAACAGTTAATTCCCCTCAGTGGGGTGTCATTGATATTCTACACTTCACTGATTCTTCTAGCTATTGGAGGGGGCAGTTATCTCCCAAATTCACACAGGCAAGGATACTTCAGAAGAGAGATAGGAGCCACTCAAGTAGAGCTGGCCTCAGATAAAGATCCTTCTGTCTACAGCACTTGGTCTCAGCCTACCTCAATGGACACCTTGGTGAGTACCTAGAAAGAAACAGCTTCCTCTTGCTCCATATCCTGTGATCACAGAGGACTTTGTCAACTTATGAGTGGCATTTTCTTAAGGACTAAGACTAATTACAGAGGAGACTTGGAATTTCTGGGGTACCCTCCCCAGCTCTGGGACAGAGATAGGATCCTCTTAGGTTACAGCAAGGGGGCAACTAGGGACAGGATTCATGGACTCTCTTCAGGGCAACAGAAGAGGAATGGTACATCCACCATGCTGATGCAGTAGTGGGGATCCAAGGGAGTGGGGCAAGTGGCCCTTACAGTGCACGTATCCAGTAGGGAAGGGGGTGGGCATGGAGATCTTAGCCAGAGAGGACGGGGTGGGCAAGATGCCACCCGAGATTCCAGGGGCAGCAGCAGTCCAGTTTGATTACTGTAGGGCTTGGAAAGCAAGGGACTGTGAGATGGTATGCTGGGGAATCATCTCAGCTCAGGAGGAAACCGTTGTCAAGGAAGGAGGAGTGGAATGGTTCTGAGATGAGGGGCACTGGTAGAGCTGGAGAGGCAGAAGGGAGAGGAAGCAAAATGGTGCTGCAGTAATTGAGGGGAAGCAGCAGCACTATGAAGGGGAGCCCAGAGTCAGGCAAGCAGGTCATAAATGTTGAGTACTGCCCTGGGTTGCAATACCCAGAGGCTGCAAGCTGAGCTTGAAGGGCACTGCCAAAGCTAGAGGGAGACCAGGGCTTGTAACCAGGCATTGTTTGCTCAGCACTGCTGAACGCTAGCCCAGCTAGTTGGGATACAGACCTGAGATGAGCTGGCAGCACATTGCAAGCTAAAGTTGAGAAGCATTGGCAGAGCTATGAGTGGGGGCTGCAGGTTGTGAGTGGGGGGCACAAGTAGAACTGACATAGCCCAAAGCTGAACTAGTAGGTGGTAGCATGGTTATAACTGAAAGCAGAGCTGGGGGGAACAGAATAAAGGGCTGGGCTAGAAGGGAGGTGCAGGTCGTAAATGGTGGGACAGGGGACCAGCAGGACAGTAATGAGAAGCACAGGGTGGGTTAGTGGGAGCTGTGAGTGGGAGAGAGGGGCACTAACAGAATTGAGAGCTCAGAGCTGGGAGAAGTGGAAACTTCTGGTCAGACTGAGAGACACAAGCTGAGCTAGAAAGGACAGAATCCAATGCTGAGATAACAGGGAACTTCGAGGGGAGCCATGCAACCCGTAGAGAAGCTAGTGCTGGAATAGCAGAGGTTGCAGGGCAGGAGTGAGGGGCACTAGTAGAGCTTGGATGGGGTAGCAGGGATAATGTCCAGGATTAAACATTGTTGGAATAACCCAGAGCTAGGGGAGGAAGGGGCTGAACGCTGGGATTGGGTGGGATCAGTTGAGCTGAGGGATCCCAGGGTAGGGATGCTGCAGGTAAGGACTTGAGGGGGTGATAGAAGGGGGTCTATGGGCTTGGGGTTAGGAATTCCAGCAGCAGCAAGAGCAGGGAGCCCTGAGCAGGGAGAGCAGGGGTCTGCACGATGGGACTGGGGCTACCAGCAGAGCTGTGCAGGAAGCCCTGAACTGGAGTAGGACCAGGCTGCAGGTCAGGATTGAGGGCTCCCTGCTGACTTGTGCTGGGGGAAGCAGACCTCAAAGAGCAGGGAGCTGTAGGCAGGGAACAGTGGTGGTGTTGGATGAGCTTAGAGGAGAGGCGGTGAAGATCAATACGGACAGACAACACCAGAGCTGGCGGCAGGTGCCCCTAACTAGAACAGCAGGGAGGTGCAGGTGGGGAGTGAAGGGCATCAGTACAGCTGGGGAGAGAAAGGCAAGACAGGGAGATAGAAAGGGGGTGAGGCCATGGGGCACCAGGACAGTTTCGGGGAAGCTCTGGGCTGGGATAGCATGGGGTTATGGGGGGAATTAGCAGTACAAAGGTAAAACCAGGGCTGTGGCTGCAGGTCAAACCTGAGGGGTGCTAGCAGAGCTGTGCTGGAGCCCAGGGATGGGGTAGCAGGAACTTGTAGGCTGGGACTGGACTCACTGGCAGAGCTGGGCAGAGACTCCAGGGACTGGATTTTGGAGCAGGCAGAGACTGAGAGCATCTGGCAGAGTTATGTGGGGTCCTTAAAATTGGGGGTTGCGGAGAGCTGTGGTTCAGGATTGAGGAGGTTCAGCAGTGGTCTTCACAGCTAGCCTATGGTTGCGAGAACAGGGCTGGGGGTCAGAAGTGAGGGGGACTAGCTGAGGTGTGAAGGAGCAAGGCTACTGGGCTTGTGTGTAAAGAATGAGGGGCACTGGCTGAGGTGTGAGGAGGGGAGCATGGGATTGGGCTGCCGCGGGTAGTGTAAAGGAGTGAGGAGCACTGGGAGAGTCTGCAGAAGTGTACAGAGCCCACAGCTGATGGCTGCTGGCCCACTGGCAGGGCTGTTGAGAGAGGGCAACCCAGCATTACGAGAGCTGGAGCTGTGAATTACCCCAGGAAGCCATTTCTGGGTGGATTTGAGTCTCTCGCTCATCACCTGGTTCCAAATATAATGGGTTTCTAAACTGAAATAGCAAACTCCTCTTTGGGGTCCCACCAGGCCAATTTTGAGACATGGTTCCCTGACTCTCTGATCTAGTTCTGCCTCCTCCCATGAGCTCGCTTTCCTGGGCTTCCCTACCTGAGCCCTCAGAGACACAGGCTCAGATGCACTCAGCTGCAGGTGGCTGAATGAGGTGATCAGACACTGTCTGGTGATGGCTGCATGTTCGGGGTGCTTGTTCATCTCTTCCGAGTCAAGCCAGCTCTGTTTCTCACCGCATTCATGGCAAAACATGTTTGTGCTTCCTCACAAAGTGCCTGCACTCTCACATCACTAGATGATTCAGAGGGATCTGTGGACACCCCCCTAAGGTGCCTCAGGGTTAGACATCCACAGGATGCTTCAGTAATTTGAAAGAAATGTTTTTCTCTCTCCAAATCTCCCTCCAAATCGATTGCATGAGGGGTTTGCATGAAAAGAAAGAAGGCTCTTAAGGCTGCAAACTGTGGGCTTGTGAAAACCAGCAAAGTGTTTATGGAGGTACTTGTGTGAAACTTGTTTGAATCTGACCCAAACCCCAGACGTTCAACTCCAAAACGGGTTGTAATCCCTAGGTTTGAAAGAACTAGAAACTGAGGCTGCGGACGTATCATTTATCCTAGGGCCAATCATACAGACATCAATATATGTTCTCCCAGCATCGATCCTAAAAATAATTTGCTGGATAAGAGATGGTGATAGTTTATCCAAGCATATTGCAGAGTATGCCTGTACAGGTATCCTGGGACAGCGCTGTTGACTCAGTGGCAGAAAAGGGGCACTGCATTCAGCCACTCACTAAACCTTCATTAAAAGGGTGATGTGTGTACATGCCAAACCTAGGATATTTTTATTTCCAGGGCAAACACAAGCGCAGCTTACCCAGGGGCAAATGCAACATCTAGTCATAGCCTCAGAAAAACTATTGGGTGGAAACTGGCCCAATATTGAGTTACGGTAGAGAGTTTTGAGTCAAGCTGTTGCCCTGAATTCTAACCCCTCCAGCATCTGGCCATAGCTGCTAACCATTCAAATGCCTGGCCCTTCATTTCCATCCCCTCACTGCAATAGTAACCCCTTCTCTAAACGAAAGAAAGGAGGAGTTGAACTTATACTGGGGCCATCCCAGGCTTTCACACCACGTTCTTGGCAACTTCTTTGTACCTGGCCCAGGTCTTCAGTCCATAGGCCCCGACATTTGGTTGTTTGGTTGCTCCTGAGGTAAAGGGTTTTCACACAGGAGTTCCTGGGTAGAGAAAAGGCTGCTTTCCCTCTTGTTGCTTTAAAAGAAATCCCAGCCCAGTTCAATGGAATGAATCTCCATTCCTTGCCGTCACCTCCATGTCACTGCAGAGAACGTCCAGTCTCTTCCTGGGGAGACCTGTGCCCTGCCTGCCACAATGCTCAACCATGTCCAGTCAGGCCATCTGGTGCTGAATCAGGTCGCATCAGCGCTGAGCTGCAAGACAGTACCAGATCCTGTCATTCCAGCCCCCACCCCTCATCGCTGGTCCTGTAGCAACACCAAGCCATGGTGTTCTGATTGCCCACATTGACTGTTTCTATTGCACTCATGGGGAAAAATAGCGAGAGACCTTGCTAAACTCTTCTTCTGTACATGAGACCTCAGACTTCATTCTGTTCAACAAGAAGGTGAAATGAGGCACATGACCCTCAACAGGAGAAATGGGGCTATATATGCAAGAGGTTTAGGGCATGTACACAGGAGGACTGTACTCATATGTCTTCATACAAGAGGGACAGACCATATATGCCATGGTACACCAATCAAAATAGGATTAGGAATTGGAATAGCATCAGGTTTAACAACTTAGGACATTGGGATCCTATACCTATGTATAGGATGAGGTCCGGGTCCATACAGGCTGAGGAACCAGGCTCTATATGTGCCTATAATGGAGACTTGTGTTTAGAGATATTCCACAAAAAGAGTTCCCCTCCATCACATATGTTCAGTCAATGACTCATCCCAGATGATGAGGGAATAAGGCTTGCATTGTTTCCCTCCCCTACTGAGAAGCAATTCCCCTTTTTCTTGGGTTTCAGCAAGTGTTTGATGAGCTCCCTGGTGTGGATCTGGTATTAATGTTTCTTCCCTCCTCATGCCCCAACACCCTGTCCTTTTTCTTTCCCGACCCTTAGCTTCACTGAGTGCCCCATCTCTGTTCCCACTCATCCCATCATGCGGGCTGTATCCAGACCAGAATCCCATCACAGTGGGCTGCTTGGCAAAGGACTTCCTTCCTGAATCAATCACCCTCTCCTGGCTCAACAACAAGGATGTAAATATGACCAAAGGTGTCACAAGCTTCCCATCCGTCCTGACCAGTGCTGGGTCCTACACTGCTGCCACTCAGATATCGGTGTCTAACTCTGACTGGAGGGTACAGCAGCCTTTGTTTTGTGCAGCTGAGCACCCACAAGGAAATAGAAAGATAAAGATTCCAGCTTTTATCGCCAGTAAGTGAATTTGTTGTCTTCTCCTGGTCTCTCCTTACGGCTATGGATGTGTTACTCTGAATGTTTCCAAGGCTTTGGAAGGATGGAGATTATCATTGAGCACTTGATAGACAACCATGAAAGCTCCTTGAAGAATGGGCATTTTGCTAGAAACCATATATTGAGAAGTCATGGGGGCAGGGAGTTTTACTGCAACTAGATCTTTCAGGCAGGGGGCACACCGCTATTTAGTCAAACATGGCTTCAGTTATAAATTGCTTTTCTATCACCCAATAACAGAGCTCATCAGATCTAAAGACAGACCCAGCTGCCCCTGTAACCCCCATACATGTAGCACCAGTTGTGCACGTTCATTTTGCATTACAGATGCCATACTCATAATCTCACCCCTTGTTTTTCCTTCATGCAGACCCTGTCATGACCCTCCATGGCCCCACCACTGAAGACTTTGAAGGCCCATTCAGAAATTCAACTGTCATCTGCCAAGTCAAGGATCTTCCCACCCGGGATATTACCCTTAGCTGGCTGAGAAATGGGGCTCCACTGAAGTCTGGTTTCAGCACCACTGGCCCTCTCCTCACGGACGAAGGATTCCTTATCATCAGTGAGCTGATTGTCACTGAGGAGAACTGGAAGGCCAACGTTATTTACACCTGCAAGGTGGACAGCCGTGGATTCAGTGAAGTGAGGAATATTAGCAAACTGTTGATCTGTGACTGTAAGTTGAGACTCTCAAGGCCTCTGTCCTCCACCCTTTGAAAGGCCTGTGACCCATCCTCCAATCCCCTCTCTTCAAAAACTCCCAGAAATGAAATTTTCTTGCAAGAGAAAATTCATATCAATTAAGAAATGGGTGAATGGGGGTTGCCAATTTCCTTCATTTCTCTTTAAGCGGCAATGATATGTTTACAATCAGTTATGTTATTGTGCTCAGCAGAAACAGACTCATGTTAAAGGCTTATTTTTCAGATTTAGGAAGACTTAAGAGCAGCAATGACAATGTGTGAGGTAGTCATAGATCCATAGATGCTAGGGTCAGAAGGAACCTCATCAGATCATCCAGTCTGTCCCCCTGCCTGGGCAGAAAAGAGTGCTGGGGTCAGATGACCCCATCCAGATGCCTATCATAGACAATCTCTTGATGACTTGTAGCAGCACATTACAGTTTCAATATGGTTATGGTTAAAAAAGAAAACAGATACAGAATCATAAAAGCATTACTTTTTCTTACCGAAAGGTAGTTAAACAGTAAGCGCAAACAGCGATAAGAGGAACATGAGCTCCTTCATACACTTCAAGTCAGAAGCATGTCACGTCTAAAAATGTTTTAATATTTTTAATAGGGTTTTTTCCTGCTAAATAGTTCTTAAAATATTCTCAGGTAAATTTTGGGTTAGTCAAGTAATAAAAAAAATATATCATAAGGATCCCTACTCTTGAAAGAAGATGCATCAAAACAGCTCTTTTGACACACCAGAGGAAGGCTGGAGAACAATTTAGAGAAATAAGGAAGGAAAAATGGCTTATTGGCTTTATTCCCATCGCACCAGTTATGGTCAATAAGAACACATTTGATTTTTTTAAAAAGAAAGGTTAGATTTTGAAGAAAAAAAAACCCTCTAGAAAAGGAATGAGGATTCTTACCCATTTCTATTTCTCTCCCAGCTCCTTGCCTCTCTGGCGAAATTGATGTCCAGCTCATCCCACCTTCCTTTGCTGAAACCTACCTTACTAAAGCAGCCAAGCTGACCTGCAGGGTCATTAACTTGCCCACTGCAGATGGGCTTGTTGTGACGTGGAGGAGACAGGACGGCAAACTGCTGGAAACAACCATTCATCCACGTGTTGTGCAACCCAATGGCCAGTACCACGTGGATGCCACAGCCAGTGTGTGCGCAGATGAGTGGGACAAGGGAGAAACATACATCTGCCAAGTGACCTACCCAGATCTTATCTTCCCAATAGAAAAGATCCTGCGCAGACAGCCTGGTAGGTGATACCACTTATCCATTGGCTTCATATCACTCCACAGTTGGTCTCTTAATTGGCTTCAGCAGCTGGTAGATCGTTGTCAAATTAAGGACCCCTAAATGTGTCCACCACCAAGGCTACCTATTCATGGCCCTCTCCATCTCTCTTTTCTCCATACAGAAGCCAGAAGCCATGCTCCAACCATCTATGTCTTCCCTCCTCCCTCTGAGCAGCTAGCCCGCCATGAAACTGCCACAGTCACTTGCCTCGTGAAGGGCTTCAACCCACCTGATCTTTTTGTCCGGTGGCTGCAAAACGGTGAGCCAATGAATGCCTCCACTTACATCACCGGCAAGCCTACGCTCGAATCCCAGCAGTCAGAGACCTACTTCACCTACAGCACCCTGACCATCAGGGAGCAGGCGTGGAATGCCGGCAACACCTACACATGTGTAGTGGGACACCAGAAGCTGCCCATGCAGGTGGCTCAGAAGACCATCGACAAGTCCACGGGTAAACCAACCTTGGTCAATGTGTCTCTGGTGCTGTCTGATACTGCCAGCACCTGCTACTAACCTTCCCTTAATCACCCAACCCTCACTGTGAATATTCCCCCTCCTTCCACTATAGTGAACAGGAGTAGTCACACTGCTCTGGTAGCTGTGGAAAATAATATTGTTTCCAGAATGGAAAACCCTTGGCTGCATCTTTAAAAAAAAAAATAGAAATAAAGTGAATTTTGGAACTCAGAAAAATTGCAGTCCATTCCTGGCCAGGTGTTGCAAAACATCATGTGATAATGTGTCTTCAGAGGTGGGAGGAGCCTGTGATGGGGTTCAGTGCCTGAAATCTTTGGCGGTTGGGTAGCCTGTGTTTGCACTGCAGTTATGCACCTCCTGTCCCATCCACTGCCTTCTTATCTCACCAAGTCCTCACCCCCTCACAGCCCACTCCACTTTTCCTCCTTTCACATGAGCTAAACACAGCTGGATACATTCCCCACTTACTCCATTCTCATCTGTACTTAGGGACTCTGAGCCACATGTCCATTCCCTGCATTCAAGGACCTGTGCATCTCATCCATTAGAGTACCCTCAGGCCTACTCTATCATAGTCATTGTTTACTGAGAAGGACTAAGTAGATACCTCTGATAGCAGTTTCAGCCATGCAACCCTTTGTTTGTCAGAAAGTAAGAACAGCTCTTCTATAGAGCTTGAATTCCTATTCTTTCATAGATTCATAGATTGTAGAATTGGAAGGGACCACAAAGGATCATCGTGTCCGACCCCCTGCCCATGGCAGAAAAGAGGACCAAGGTCAGATGACCCCAGCCAGATGACTATCTAGCCTCCTCTTGAAGACCTCCAAGTTAGGTGATAGCCCCACCTCTCTTGGAAGCCCAGTCCAGATTCTGGCCACACTTGCTGTAAAAAATGTCTTCCTAATGTCTAACCTGAATCTACTCTCCACTAGTTTGCACCCATTATTCCCAGTTACTCCTAGGGGCACTCTGGTCTGCCCCTAAGTCTCTCTGATCAGAACATACTTTCATGGGCTTTTCCTGCGCTCATTCAGGACAAGTTAGCCCTGTTTCAGGAGCTGAAACACAATCTCTGTTATCCAAACCTCTCCTGGTCGGCACTCTTGATGCCAGGAACTACTCAGATCTCACAGCGTTTTTCTGGTGGCTTCTTGCTTGATCACAGTCACAGCAGTTGTTTCAGCTCCTGATTTCTCTTCCATGAATGTTGTCCCAAGAAAATAAAACATGAACACCATTAAGGATGCATAAGAGCCATAATCTTGGCTGTATCACCACATCTGTCTATGTTCACTGAGACATTCCTTAGTATGATTTTGCTGATAGAATCATATACACATAGCATCCGCATCAGGGGCCATGTTCAACTCCACCTACGAAAGCCCCTGAATACCCTTAATGCATCCATTTTTGGCACACACCACATCATCTCACCATTCAGACTGATTCACAAAAAATCAGCACAGAGGAAGAAAAGGCCCCCCCAGCTTTATATTAACAGTTGTCCAGGGACCCACGCAGGGTAGAATCACATTGCATACGAGGCAATGGGACCAGATGCTTGATGTCACCTTTACTCTTGTAGGAACATTTAAAATAGATGACAATACATTTCGTTTCCTCTGAAACGGAGTAGTGAGCATGTGATGTCTCCAAGGATATCTATCAGTTTCCAGCTGTGCCTGCAGAAGTACAGAGTAACCCATCCAGCAGCTTCTGGTCAGTTATTTCAGGGTTTTGTCTTAATAACAAAAATGATCAATGCAAATACAGTATAATCTACCTGCTCTCCTTTGGTCAAATAACTTGTTTGCTAAGAAACAAAATCTGAATTTTAGATGGATAAATAATGGGTCCAAAACTGCCAGCAGTCAGTCATCACAGTGATAAAACTACCCACCTCACAATGCCTTGTCCTTCACGGACAATCTCATGAGACTAGCCCCGCTAGGGAAGCCCTTGAAAAAACACCCAAGAGTAATCCTGTTTGTCTTAAAAAAAACAGATGATTCTTCAGGTGAGAGAATAAACGTGCTAACAATGGGAAAAGGTGACTCCAGCTTTTATGTTGCTTGCCCTTCTCTTATGTCCTTTCAGAAGGGGCTTCTAGGCTAAAGAGCATGAGGGAATGGAACAAAGAAAGTTATGCTTCTCCTCTCCTCTCTTCTGTGTCACAAATCCCACACCCAATTAGTAATGACCCAAAATATTTCCTTGTGTGTGATGGGTCCTCAGATGACATGATAAGAAGAAGAAATTCACCAAAGGGGCAGTGGGTGAGTAGGTGAACTACAGAGTCATTAGAGCTACATGATGCTGCGTAGGACATATGGGGTGGAGAGTTGGATAAAAACCACAGAAGGAGGAGAGGAAACCCATAATAAGTAATACAAGTAATAGAAGGTCTCTTTCAAGGAAGGAGAGTCTCACTGTAGGTTCATTTGGGTGTCTTAATTATCAGCCTTCACTAGGTTCAGATCTAAAAGAGGGGCTGGCGTGAAGCATAGGTTTGATTTTGTCAAAGTTGGTGTTGATTAAATAATTGTCGTTTGATTAAATGATCTTGTAGGGAACTGTGGTCACTTCCCACAGCAAATTTTAACTTTTTTTGAATAAGAAGGAGAAGAGGGGAGGGTGTTCAAAACAACAAATGTTCCGAGTCAGAAATACTGCTGCATGGCTTTACGGGAGCCCCATGGTCCATGGTCAAGGTCCTTCTGTATGTGTTCTCCCCATTGGAAATTCAGCTGGACTTTCCTTCCCGTGATCCTCTACAGTCATGGCTTGTTTGCAAGTCACTTTTTCTCATTATCATAGTGCCCCATGAGAGAGATAATAGGCTGATCAGGAAGTCCAACCTTTTGCTAACGCACCTGTGGAGCATTGGGGCACCATTTCAGAATTGTAGTATCTCCACTTTGAAGTAAATATTTTTGGTTTTCAAATACTTTCCCCAAAAACGCATTTTAAACCGGGGGGGTAGGGGGGAGGGGTGGAAAGAAATCTCACTCCTCAAAAAAAATGCTTATTCATTCTCATAAGCAAAAATAAATCAGAATTTCAAAACAAACCAGGTCTCTCAGATTATAATTAAGATCCTCTTCCTCCAGGCTCTGCGTTCAACTCTTCGCAAAACAAGAGTAGACCCAGACCTGCCTATGCTGAAGATAAAACAAAGCATTTCACCTCTATGCCAGATGCAACTTCCAAATGCTTTCTTTGGAAAAAAATATAAGCAAGTCCTTGAGCACATGTGGTCAGTCAAGGTCCAACCCAACCTTACCCCAATCTAGTTTCCATTGTAGGAACAAGGAAATTCTGAGAGTTCCCAAATAATCAAGGAATTCAGAGAAACACCTCTCTAAAACAACCAAGTCTTTTGTGGTTTCTTCAGATTGACTTCATATAGCTCACAGTCCATGAGTAAAAAGCCTTTTCAACTTGCTCTTCATACAGTCATTCTCACCAAATTTTCTTCACAATCTCTGCTCCTCCATATGTTTAACCAACTGTATGTTCATTTATTCTTTAAAAGCAGTATTGGCCAAAATGAAGAGTATGGAACAGACTGGCATTAGAATGGCCATCACAATGGCTACATAACATGTAAGTCCTCTTTAATGCAACAGAATAGGCATAGAGTATGCACAGCCCCCAGCAGAGAAAATAATATGCCATCCTTTTTCGGTTTGAGCCACTACACCTCCAGTCTTCTGTCTACAAGTCTGGAGTCACCCAGGGGCTCAAAGATATTTCATGACAGGAGGAAGATATAGTTTTCTACCTATACATCAAGTTACACTTTGAATACAGGCTCACCAGTATCCTCCCTCTTCACCCATCACTATTTTCCTTGTATTTATTTTTCCTCTTAAGAATTAATTTAGGCAGAGAGTTCTAAAGCTGAAAAATGGATTTGTATTCCCCAATTGAAACAAACCTTATCTGTCTATCTGGCCATCCTTCTTTCCTTCCTTATCTATTTATCTATCACCTATGAATGCAGTGCAAAAAAAGTCCTCCATCACTTCAGACATCAGCAATTAGACACTGCAGAAACATTGTTACAACCATACAGTGAGATGTTCAAAGGAATCTCAGAGACCTTTAGTTTGGTTGTCCATCCATCATCCAACTCCGTCCCCATCCCCCACCTACCCCACTCCCTGCCCCACTCCCAGTAAGTGAGGTCAGGACAGTGGAGTTCTTCCCCTGGGTTAGAAACCACTCAGGCATCCCAACACCTGATGTGATTTAATAGTAGTAGCTAAAATCAAGTCAATGGACAGGTCCACTGATAGTACAATTCAGCCACCGTTCTGCTGCCAATAATGCAACTCCAGTCATTCACACCTGCTGAGAGCCTGACCTGGTCTCTCCCCCCTTTCCAAATGTCTAGGCAGAGATAGTTGAACTAATGGGAACTGGGGAAGCATATAGTCCTGGTGGCTTTTGAAAATCTCATTCTGACTTGACTTCCCCAGACACTTACAACCAAATATCTCCAATGGAAAATCATCCTAGCCCTGCCCCAAGCTCACTGCTACTGCATGGGCTCTAAGGCTTCATTGTTCTTCACCTTTGGTGTTCCTGACACCAAAGTTTACAATCTGTCTGATGGAAACCTCACCTCAGATAGCCATCTTCCTGTCTGCTGCAGCCCAAATACCACAGGGCAATACCCCATCAGCCCCTTGGACAGCCCATAGAAATAAAGTTCCTAACCAATCCTAACAATGTGTGTGTATTCCTTTGTTCAAAGGTTACCTAGATGACTTTGTGGATGCTGAAGATGAGGAACTCTACAACCTCTGGAAAACAGCCTCCACTTTCATCGTCCTCTTCATCCTGAGTCTTTTCTATGGTGCTACAGTGACATTGTTCAAGGTACAGGGGAAGTGTATCAACACTCTGATAATGTTGGCTCTTCTTAATATGCAATTCAACTTGCAGTGCTTGCAAGTGACTACATGTGGGAGGAACATGGTGTAATAACTCATTATCATATTGCCACAACAACAAAATGCCTTTAAAAATCTAGGCCTTGGTCATGAGATTGAACTGCCCGACACCTGGGTTCTGTCCTGGCTTTGTAGTGACTTTATGCAGGTTACTTCCCTTTTCCGTGCTTCTCAAGTAATTGATAGACTTTGTATGAATGGAATTAATAAAATAGTAGACCTAAACCCCAGAGATTAGGAAGGAGATTTTCAAAAACTCAGTCCAACAATCTGGTAACCAAGTTCAGTCCCCTGATTGACATGTACAAATTCAGCAACTAGAAATTCACCTAGAAAAGATCTCCTAAAAGATGTCTTATTCCATCTGAAATGATTTGGACTTGAAATTCTGCATCCAAATCACTTAGACAGCTGAGGACAGCTCTCTCACTTGTCATCTGTCTGCCATTTTAAAACCAGGTTCCCGGGCCACCGTCTTCCAGATGAGATAGAAAATAACAGAGTAGAGTGGAGCAAAAATTGCAGGGTGCCACCAAAATCAGTGGGATGATGTAAAGATGAGAAGGAATGGTAGTCTGATCTTTAATGAGCAAAAGACACTTGCTCCAGAACTGTTTTAACAAGTATAATTTTCAAGTGTTCTTTTTCAGGTGAAGTAAACCCAGTGGTCCAGATTGTTCCTACGAGGAGACCCACAAGAGCAATTATTCCTCAAAGATTATTCCCATACTTTTCTCAGCACAAAGAATCTATTCACCTGTCTGTGAAATGTCTTCAGACATTGTGTCGATGTAAAAAGACTCTCATCATTGTTGCTGAGGACTGACTGATTTAGCCATTGTTTCCTAGCCCCCATTTTTGGTCTGTCCTGGCAACCACAGCTTCATGCCAAATGCAGCCTTTATCAGTGCAAAGCTACAGCAAGAAGTTCTGCTACAATGCATGCTTGTGAATCCAGTTGTGCACAATTGTTATTTCACTGGGTGTTTGCTTTTCTCATTCTGTACATATGTTTTTGTGTTAAAATACAGAAATATATCAATCTAGCATGTCAATAGATTTCTTGTGATACCCTACCCATCACTTTCCCTGATAGGTACTTCCCAGAAACAGTTAGATGTTTTTTTACATTGTCCTGGAGACTTGCAAGGTTAAGGCCTGACTGAAATTATATGATCAACTGTAGCAGAAAGCCCCCTTTTCCTCTTGCCTGCATTTGCTCTCCCCTCTTTAAATATGTTTTTCCTCTTCTACCTTTTCTTCCTTCCTCTTTCTTTCACTTTAAGATAAGGGAATTGTGTTTTAAAATTTGTATGTGTGCATTTTGTATCTCCCCTTGTATTTTGGTATTTTTATCTATTTGTGTGCCATGCCATTACTTTTGTAGCTTATATTTTATACTCCTCACCTTTCAACTTTCAACTAAATGTGTTTAGTTTCATAAGTATGTTATACATTGTAACAATGTTAACAAGGGCAGGAAACAAACTGCCCTTCCCTGTATCAGGCTGGCCCCTGAAAGAGCAAGTGAATCAGTGATTGAATGTATAACAAGGTAGCAGGCAGCAATTAACACCTGGGAAACTGCAGCTCAACCAACTGAAGAGCTCAATAGAAGACAATGTAACAACCAGGAAATCTCTAAACGTCACTGATCAAGGGCTAGAAGCCCTGGCCTGAGTTAATCAACGCCGGGGACCAACTTTTGGGCTGAATATCTCCAGATCGACTGCTCCAAGCCCTATTCAAAATTCATCAACGGACTCCCAAACCTGCACATACATGTGGACGACCCCTGGGACTGACAGATGCCATCCAGTAGCCACCGAGGGTCAATGACCCCTGGATTGGGCAAACCTGAAAATTGGGGAGTCACCAAAGTCTGCCAAGGACAGATAAAAAGCAGTGAAAAGTGACCCTCAGGGGCACCCTCTTGATCTCCAATTTGACCAACACCCGACCTGTCCAGCCAGAAGGACCAGCCGGCGACCCCCTTCTGGAAGATAACACCACACTGAAAGAAGCCTCGACGACAGACTCCAGCACCTGTAGGATAGGTATGCCTGACTCTTGTAGCTTGCTACTGTGTGTATGCATGTGTGTGCGTGTGGGGGGGGGGGACCAGCCCCAAGGTTTATGATTTAACTTCATTACAATGTTTCAATCCGCCTAATAAACCAGAATTTTAAGGATCCCGAGTTGGACATTTGTAGCCAACACAACAAGACTCTCTGTGCCTTGGTGCCTCATCTGTAAAATGGGGAGAAGAGCCTTCCCCTTTCTCATGGTAAGGGTTGTGAAAATAAAGCCAATAAAGTCTGTGACAGGCCAGGATAATCCTTGTCTTGGGAGAATCCTGATGTGGACGGTGATAGTGCTAATCTTGAAACTGGGAGACGTGTTTTCAGCTCAGCCCTCTGCCCCAGGCATCCTGTGTGGTCTTGGGAAATGGGGAAGAGCTATCTAATTTCCTCTGATTGATAGACCTGTCCACAGAATTGGAACAATAATAAGAAATGAGTCAATGAAATGACAAATGCAGGCCCTCAAAGCACTGAACATAGAGAACTACTAGCACAGTCAGCAGCACACAGCTAGAGAGACTAGGGAACCTGAGCCTTTCCAAGAGGGCTATGCTGGGGCCAGGACTGTACCTTGGCACAGAAGGAGAGGGAAAGGCCTTGTGCCCACAGACCAATGGCTTGGAAGCTAACCCTTTCGTTTATAAAAGCCTCCACAGGCTGATTTTAAAGTCTGATGCAGAAAGAAGGCCCTTATTCAATATCTGCTTCAAACTAACCAAATGAATCCCTCTAAAAATCTCTGCCCAGCTGCTGTTTTGGGGTACTTTGCCTACCATTGTGTGCTAGGCAACACCCAACAACAGTGTAAGCCCCTTGGCCAGATGAAAGAGGCTGCTATAGTGCAATGGCCTCCTCAGTGGGCCCTGTTCCACTTGGTTGGGTCACAGGTGTGCATCCCTGCATGATCCAAGAGATACGCTCAGATTGGTGGTCAGTCATGCACAGCTGGTGACCCAGTGATATGTCATGTCCCAGCTGATGGGATGGTCCTTGCTGCCACCCAATGTTTATCCCCTGAGGAAAGTCAGGTCCTAAGCCAGTGTAGAAGGGACCATTTCAGTGACAGGGAGGGAGAGTGGGTGGTGATTATAGACTCAGGCATTGCTACCACCAACAGAGGTCTGACTCAAGCAAGAGAAGAGGGTGGAGTCTGCATCTCTGGCTGCAGGCACTGCATGTGCCATGGCCCCAGCAAAATTTGGAGGTCCTCACTGCCCAAAACATAGTGGTGGGCATAACAAAGGGGCTCAGAATAGGGACATGGCACAGGTAAGAGCAGAGATTAGAAAGGGCTGCTAACACCACTGTGCATTGAGGTGGTGACATTACAGGAAACCACAGGTGTGTGTGCAAAGGAAGGCATGGTCAGGAGCAACTGGCCCTAGCCAGGGCATCTCTGGAGCTCAGCCATAGTCAGAGCCATCTGCTGTTGGGGTATGAAACTTATGCCCATCTCCCCTGCAAACATCTGGGCTAGGTGGGCGTGATTTCTTCAAGCCTTTCTTCGAAGAGTGCTTGTATGGACACTGCACCAGAGCAGGCCAGGTGAAAGGCAGCACACATTCCTCCCTAGGGATGAAGAGGAAGGTGAGACCACCTTGACAACACTGGGGTGGAAGTATCTTCACAAAAGTCCAGGGCTGTTGCCTTCTTGTCCCTCCAGTCAGAACAACTGCAGGTATACTTCAAAATCACCTTGGAAAAGGCTGAGAGGACTCTTACAACAGAAACCTGTGAAACCATCTGGGAAAGGAGCCCTCCCCTGACACCTTCACTTTTCTTCTGAGAGGACCTCATCTCCCAGGGCCAGAGGGCAGCCCAAACATGTCCAGGATCTTCAACAGACAGGTCTTGGCTGGGCTGTGCCAGCTCCTGTTCACTGATGGAGGCAGGGCCATCGCTGAGATCAGAGCAGTGCCACAATCACATAGCACCAAATGCGTTGTCATCTCCATTGATGAAAAACCCCTTCCCTAATGACCCTCTCCTTTTTCATCCTCCTCCAGATTCCCACGATAGTACCATCAAGGGCTTTACACATTGCAAATAGCAAGTCAGATGATTACACCATGCCAAACCATGGAAACTGCAACCTCCCCACAGACCCCTTCCTTGTCACACTCTTCTACAGCAGCTTCATCATCTTCATCCAGGTAAAAGGGGGCCATGAATGAGTAACCCAGAGCAGGGTGGCTTAGCAACCAGGGACTTAAAAAGGAAAGTCTGCCTGCTGATTTGTAATTTAGATTGCCCCCATTACAGGCAACCCCCGCTTAGCGCTCTTAATTGGTTCCAGAAAAACTAAGCATTAAGTGGAACCGTGCTAAGCGAAACCCATTTCCCCATAGAGATGAACGTAAGTAGAGATTAATTGGTTACTGCCTGCCCCGCCACCGCCACCGCCTCTCCCCAGTCCCCCACCTGCCTGCTGGTGCTCCAGCCCCACATACCAGCCCAGGCCTGTGCTCCTGCCGCCCCGCTCTGGGCCCTGCCGGTCCTGGCCCTTGGCACTGGCATAGGTCCCACTCTCATACCCAGCCTCTCCTCGCTGCTGCTCGCTGCTGCTCCCCCCGCCCCTCTGCCTGCCCACCAGCCTCTCTGTCCCTACTTGCCAGCCTGTGCGCTGGCAGTACTGCCGCACCGCTCTGGGCACTGGGCCCCACCGGCCCTGGCCCCCAGGCATGGGCGCAGGTCCTGCGCTACTCGCCTCTGTTGCTGCCACTTCTCCCCACCCCACCCAGCCTGCTCCAGCCTGGGCACCAGTGCTCCTGCCCTCCTGCTCTGGGTACAGGCTTCCACTGGCCCTGGCACAGGCCCCACACACTAGTGCAGGCCCCATACTCCTGCCCCCCACCCATCTCTACTACACTCATTGTACAAAGAGGAAAAAGGGGGTCCAAACTTCCTTTCTGTTCACACTTATCTCACCGCTGTCCATGCCTTTCTCTGACCATGATAGATTTGGAGCAAGCCCTAAGGGGCAGGTTGTCCAGCCAGAAAAACATAGAGTTTCCAGAGAGATATCAGGAGCCCTAAGTTTTTATCATATTGAGTAAAATAGGGCTTGTCCCCTCCTTCAAAATGTGCCAGGTTGGAGTTTGGAGTTGAGCTGGTAGCAGCTGGGACGGCTGAGAGTCATAGTTATTACCTTGCCCCTTATAAAGAAGTCCATAGAGTAGGCTAGAGCAGGAGGGGTTAGGAATCAGAACACCTGGGTCCAATATTTGGTTCAGTGAAGAGAATGGGTTCAAGCATATTAGAGTAGAGAGGGGTTGGGCCCCAAGATTTCTGGATATTATCCTGGCTCTTATGGCGGAGAAGGGAAAGGCAGGAAGGGCCGGATCTCAGGACACCTGGGTTCTGTCCCTGGTTCAGGTAGGTAGAGGTTTCCCTGATGGTTATAACCAGGACCTGAGAGTCAGGACTTCTGCATTCCCTTCCTATTGTTGCAAACCTCAGTTCCCAAATTACTACAATGCTTGTCATTGTGTGTGAATGGGGGGCAAGCTATGAAAAATAATAGCAACTGGAGTTCCTTAGATAAAAGCTGTTAGCACAGAGCATAGGGTTATTACAACCTGAAGCATATTATTCATGTTACTTTGCACCCTAAGTGTTCAAAGTAACATGAATAACATGCTGCAGCTTGTGATCTCTCTTACCTAACTCATTTTCATTGCTAAGGCCCATAACCAAATTTGCCCCTATCGGCACCAGTGTTTCTGCCCCACAATGACTCAGAGGGGAAACATCTGGTTACAGCTGTTTTGACAAACAGGATATGTTTGTACTTAGGGAAGTTCAATCAAACTGGTCCAAATGCTGCAGACCACTGCTGCCTTGTCACATGAGATAGTGGTGGAAATGCAGGCCACAGCATAAGCCTTCCTGAAAAAATGTCTTTGCTTCTTCCCTGAGGAAGACTCAAGGGCCCGTGACAAAACCAGCTAGGCATGGACTTCCAATACAATGCTCTAGCTAAATAAAACAGAACAATCCTGAGAGATGCAAGCAAAGGAATATCTTGTAAAGGATCTTGGCAGAGATTATGGGTTATTTTGTGAGATTTCGATAGGGATTCCCCTGGACTCCTTTGAAAATCCTGGACCCTATAAATGAGGAGAAAAGGTTCCCTTTATCCTTATTTAGGGTTTCTTAGAATAAAGAATGGTTCCATTATATGACTGTAGCCACTAACTTCAGGGAAACCATGCCTTTACCCTGACTACCTCAGCCATTTTTGAGACTCCATCCTCCTCTCTTGCCTGATTCAGGAATAGCATCATAGGAGCCTTGCATAAGCCCTAGTGTGAGACAAGCCAAGGAATCATTCTCCCAAGAGCAATTCTATCCCAAAAGTGCAACAGACTCTGAGGCAGCCAGAAAGTAGTAACTCAGACTGGAATCCAGTTGGTTTAATTAATCACCTGAGAAGGAAAGTCCCCAATGTTTTCTAATGCTAAGCAATCAGCTCCATCAACTTTTAACTCCTGTAGAAATAATAACATGTGTAAGGTTATCTATCACCCACTCCACCCCTATGAGCCATTTAGGAATAGCTATGCGTCTGTTCTACTATGGGTATTCCCCATGCTTCTGGGTTTTACTGGTTATATCATGAGGGTAGGATGGCTTTTTTCCCCCTTCCTGCTGCTACATGTGTTGTGGGGGATCAGCTTCCTTAGAAGCACTGGGTGTCAGCTGCAGCCAAGGCTGGGGGTTTTGACTGGGGTATGCCATTGCTCCTGCTGGGACCTAGCCTGGAGGTTCCTTGCTAAAGAGTCTTGCCCCTGCAGTCAGGGTCAGACCAATTGCCAATTTGGGTTCAAGACTATATTATGCCATGGTCAGATTGGCTTGGACTTGGAGTGGGGGGGAAGGATTTGCTTTCCTTTGTAGTGGGGGCGTGGCCCTCTTCCTTAGATATCTTGAGCATGCTTTAACAACCTTTGCAGCAGCAGAAGGTTGGTCACCTTGGTGCCCCTGCTTTACCTGTGTAAGATTAGGGCATTATGCCTTGTCGTTGTGTCAGGATAGACTGTGTAGTTTTGCTAATAGGTTAGACAGTTGATTTGTATAGGATGGTTTGGAGAAGGCTGTACTTATGCAGGGGGCTGGGCTAAATGACCTCTGAAGGTCATTTCAAGCCCTACTTTTCTATGATTCTATGATTCTATTATCCTAAAGTATAACATTTTTCATTCATTTTATTTGGGAGTGTCTCAGAGCACTTAGGTGCCCTGCTCCTAAGAAGGAAAAACTGCTAGGGAAGGGACCCTAACAGTAAGTGAGTGATGAGCCCAGCTGTGGGTTGCCAGGGGAACCAGAGGAGGTCAGCTGACCAGAAGGGGCAGGGCCTGGCTCCCTTATAAATGCTAGGGGCTGAGGCCAGGCTGGCAGTTCCTTGCCAGCAGCTGAAGAGGAAGGAGTTGTCTGCCATGGGAGAGAGGAGAAGCCTGATACAGGAGCAGCATCTAACACTGCTGAGAGAGAAAGGGTCACCGGTAGGATTGAGCATTGTTATGGCCGAGCGGCTTCAGTTTAAGTTATAGCTGAAGGGCGTGCATTTGTGTTGCTGTTTATCACTGGTGGTTTGGGTGAGGCTATTAGGGGTTGGAGGTGGCCTCATAGGGGACTCACATTAGTGTGGGGACCTGAGCGCCAGTGAGGGTGCAGCATTTGGGGTCCACAGACCCCAGCCCCAGAGAGGGGCAGTTGAGAAGGCCCTGAGAGGTGGGACTGCGGAGAGCCCGAGCACCAGAGAGAGCACGGAGAGAGAGACAGGGCCGCAGAGAGCCCAAGTGCCAGAGATGGCGTGGAGACAGAAAGAGACAGAACAACGTCCGTGACATCTGCGAGGCTTGGGGCGTGGTATTAGGGTGGTAGGAGCCACGCATAGCCCCTAAGGCTAGGGTGACCCTGAAGTACCCGTTGTAGAGCAGGACCCATGAGGGGTCCGGGAAACCACAGGGTCTTAGTGTCCATCGAGAAGTGACCAAGAGGGCATAAAAGGCAGCCTCCCTAACACATTTGAACACCAAAGACGTGGCAGGAGAGAATTTGAGGGTGCCCTTGGGCCAACTTGGCACGGGGAGGGGGCCTTGAGGAGATCACAGCCCTCGTCCAGGACCCTGCCATGACAGGGAGTTATCATAGAATTTGATCAAGCAACAGCGGAAACCAGATGATTCCCCTTCAGAAAAAATGCACACACATCTGTGAGGGGCCCCCATAAACGTCACAGTTGGCCTCTGCCCTCCTATACTTTGGGTTTTTCAGTTTGCAATGTCTGTAGCATGTGCTACCAGATATTCTAAGCTACCACAGAACTTGCTGCCATTCCTTCAGGTACCCAGAGAGATGAGGTGTGGGGTAGGAAGAGGGACAGGTGTAAAGACGAGCCATGAGTGTCATCCACTTCCTTTAGAGCTTGGGTCCCAGCAATTACTGCACCTGAGAATGGCATAAAGCAGAGGGGTGACAATGCTGCTCTTGTAGCCAAAGTTGGAGTCACATGAAGCACCCCATGACTGGATTTGCCTGGTGGGATAGTGGAAACCTCAACCACAGACTAGTTCTGTAAACCCCCCATGTCATCAGAGGTCACCATGGGCATGAGGTTCTGCCATCTCCTTCTCCCTTGTTGCTCAGTCTGGCTTGGCACAGAAGGAGAATCCTTGTCTTGGAAGAATGCTGATGTGGGAGGGTGACTCTACCAGGAGTTCAATTCTATTTGTTCCTGGTGGGCTAGAGTCTGCCTGGCAACTAGTGATGTATTTCAAATTGGTTGGCTGACAGCCAACTGGTGATGGCCTCCATTGGACCAGGTAAATGAGGTCACAAGGGCTATATAAGTTAAGGACTGCCCAGGAGAAGAGGTGCTTGCTTGTATTGTGTATGTTGAAGTCTGTGTCCCATGCAGGGTGGGACACTTTGCATGTGTCAACATCCCTTTTATTCCAGCTCTCCCTAGTGATGTTCACTCGGTTTTGGCCCATGAACAAGCCATTTGTGCTCTTTGCAAAGGAAGAGACCATTCCAGGAAGGACCTTCTTAACTCCATTCGCAAGCCATTCCACTATGACTTTGTCAGGTCTGAAGCCCTGGAGGAAGTAAACCAGCTCCAGCTGCTTCTCTGTGGAGCTGTTGTTACAGGAGACTCATGCAGCAGACTCACCTTGGGGGCAGTGGGTACCACAGGGCAATCTGGAAGCAGAGAGAAAGAGAGAGTGGAGTGAAAGCTTAGTCCCAGAGACACTAGCTGCAAATCAAATGAGACCTGCAACCACACTCCACCTTCCTCCTCATTTCTCAGCTATTGACTTACTCATGAAGAAAGAATAAACGGATAAATGTCCAGAACCATAAACCTGCCCATGCCCTCCCCCAGCAAATCTAGCAGGGCCCCAATGTATAGACTCCTGCTATCCCAGTCATGCTAGACCATATCCCTACTAGGTATTCACCGTTTTCCCCTATAGCAGCGATCCTCATTCCTTTTCCCTCTTAACATCTCATTTATCTATCTCTCTTCTGTCTCTTTGATGCTTTTCCCTTCTGCCTGTCCATGGTCTTCCCATCTCTTTTCCCTCTCACCTGTGCCTCCATTAAATATTTTAATGCATACATCCCTCTCTTCAGTGCTATGCATCTATCCACTGGGACCACCTATCTGGTTGTTGTATAACCAGCGGGCCTCTCACCCTACAGGAGACACTAGAGAAGGAACCCAAGGAGCCCAGCCCAGCCCAGCACCTATCAGGCTTCTTGGTGACATGGGACCCTGTTTTCTGGTGAATCACAGTGCACTGGTAGTTCTGGGACTCACAACTCTCGGCTGGGACAGTGAGCTAGCTGCTCGTGATGTAGAACCCATAAGTGGAGTCCCAAGCTGATGGAAAAGTTTTGATGCCAGTGGAAACAGCCCCAGATGTCTTGCTCCATTACGCTGAGACAGGCTCAGGGAAGTAACTGCTGACCAGACAACCCAAGGGGTTCTGGGAGGAGGGTTCACCGCAGCAAGGAGCCATGGGTTAGACAGTTGGGGCCCAGTCACCTGTAAGGGGAGAGAAAGCAATGTTGTGAGGTCCAGCCAGAGTTGAGCACCACATCCCTTATCCTGCATTACAGCATCCCCTAGTGCTGCAACGGGATCAGGGATGAGAGGACCACAATACTCCAGGACTCCAGTCTGCACTGGCTTCATATAGCATTCTGGGTGTAACTCAAGGTACTGGTTTTGATCTATAAGGCCTTGACTGGGTTGGGCCCTACATAACCAAGGGACCACTTTCTCCCTTGTGTTCCATCACGGTCCCTTAGGTCAACCAAGAACAACCTTCTGCAAGCACCAACTTCATTTGGTGAGAATATGTAGGAGGTCATTCTCAGCTCTGGAAATCCCTCCTCCTTGTGGCCCTCAAAAACCTGAGCCTGGACATTTTCCAGAAGCAATGTAAGACCTTTTTACCTAAGCAGACTTTCAGCAAATGGGTTTAAGTTTTGGGCCATTGGCTTGGGAGTTTTTTCTTACCTCCTATTTTATATTAATGTTTTTAAGTTTCTTTATAATTTATCTGGTTTTCAATATAAACTGTCCTGAGCCTCCTCTGGGGTGGGTGACATATACATCTAATTAATAATTCATTAAATGAATGAGTAGAGAAACCCCTACTTTACCCACAACAGTTACTTCCCCCCAAAAAAGCATCAAAAAGCACCCTAGCCACAGAGCACAATCTTAGATCACCGCTGATTCTGATAAGGATGTCCCCCATGCTGATATCCTACCACCACTCTCAAGGCCATGTTCCATGAGACACTTAGCACATGTTAAACGCACTTAAAATGTGAACATCCACCTATTCAAGCAGAATAAGATGTCCTACACGTGCTTGTGTCATATTGTATTATAGCAAAGTCATACCTCTTCCAGAGTGACTGGATTATCCCCAGATTGTGATAGTAAACACATGTTAAGCTAATGTCAGACATCTCTATGGAGATTATAAGACCAATTGCAGTCCCCAGGTTGGGACCAACAACAGTCTGATTGGGGGTCCCAGGCCCAGGACTGCATGGGAGTCTCCAACCAGCTCTAATACAGTCCCAGGGCTGAGACCAACAATCAGCTGATTGCTGATCCCAACCCTGGGATCACACAGGAGTAGTGGCATACCAACAGGGGGGTAGGAGGGCACCAATGTCCACAGGGACCAGCCTGAAGAGAGCACCAGCTGGGCCGAGAGGTTGCAGCGTCTCCCGCAATTGGTGTGTGGCCTGCCAACCCACCCAGCAGGTTGCATGGTTCTTTACCTCTTATGGATGGAAATTCTGGCCACCACCCTTCCCCCAGCACCCAGTGTGCCACGGTGTCAGTCTCCCTGTGGAAGTGCCGTGGAGTGGGAGAAGGAACTCAGCATCCTGCTTGGATTGTCCCCAGGTGGCACAAATGCAGGCATTGGCCTCCAGTTGCCAGAGACCCACAATATGCCACCGCACTGGTGTCACCGACCAGTTCCAATCCCTAGGATCCAGCTGCAGAGGCAGCACCCTTTCCTGAGCTCAACTCCCAGCACCTCCTGCTGTCATCAGCAGAGACCTGGCTTGGGAGATTATAGTGATCATGACCATGTGACTGTTAAGAACACACTATAGCTTTTGCTAATGCTTACCATGGCCTAAATAAAACATGTTCTAAGGGCCCTCTCAACAACTATTTCCCTCTGGAAAGCCATCTCTAAGACAACATCCTTCTCCCTCAGCCCTTCCTGATCACAATGATTCTCCCTCCCATTAAGAACTGGTAGCTTTCCTCTTAGATTGATTAGCTTTCCTTGACTAAGAATAGATCAGGCTCTGTGCCTCCATTTTGGGCCATATTTCTTCTAAGCACATTTCCATTCTATCCCATCTTTTATTATCAGAGAGTGGTCAGAGGTCTAGAGAGTTACAACAGAGAGGGGATGGGGGTCAGGGCTCCATGGTTCTATCCTTGAAACTCGGAGGAGCCTGGGTTTTCATGTGTTAGTAAATGTAGTAAATGGGGTCCTTGGGAGCTAGGGCTCTTGGATCCTATGACCATCTAAATGAGCAGTGTAAGGTGTACTGGAGCTGGAAGACAAGACACCTGGGTTCTGATTCAGCAAGGGCAGTGGGGGACCCTCTAAGTTGTCTAATGAGAAGTTGTCTTTGGTTCTATTCCCACCTGTGTAAAGACACCAGAGTTTGCTCCTTCCCCAGGGAAGATTACATACCCAATTCCCCCCAGATACGATATCCTCTGAGATCTGAGACTTCCTTGACAGACTTTGTGGCAAACACCAGACAAACAGAACAGGATGAAAAGGGGAAGTATAGATGAGCACAAGTCACGTCAAGGGTGTTTTTCACCCCAGTTTAACCTCTGCGCTCACCCAACCATCAAATTCTTCATGTCTTTTCACTAGTTTCAACAGAAGACTTGTCCAGTGGGATGTCATCTATGGTTGCAGAAACACCTTCCTTCTATAACCATTGGAAGAAGCAAATCCCTCCCAGCCTCAAACAAGCAAAGTTGCCTCAAACAAAATGCACAAAAAGCCCAAGCCGGGGCTGGATTCCTGTAATGACCCCTCTGTCTACAGCTCGTGGTTTTGGCCCACCATGAACAACACTTTGGTGAGTCCCATGAATACTTTCTGTTATGTGATTATGAAGGTTTCTAACAGAGCAGCTGGCCTGTAGGGAGAGAACTGTAACTAGAGATGGGAAGGGGACATCAAGGGTTGTCCCCAGCTCTGGGAGGGAAATGAGGTGTTTTATATTAGGCTGGGGATATCTAGATGCCAGGACTCCTGGGTTCTTTTCTACCCTATGCAGGGAGAAGGATATCCCCCTTGTTATAACACAGCACTGGGAAGAGGCTGAACATGCATTATTGCTCTTATCATTACCTCTCTCAGATGGGGAAGGGAAAGTACAAGACTGGCAGCTTCCTTGCTCTTTCAAGGGCTAATTGAAGGGTGGAGCATCTTTGTCATTGCACCTAGGCATGAGGTAGGGGGAGCAGGCACTCTTCTGTGAGTCCAGGGCTGTGAAAGTGGAAGGCTGTGGGTCAGGAGACGTGGCCACCAGCAGACCTCTTGGCAAGGAGTGCAGGTCTAGGATAGGAGGAGCCTATTAAGTGGGAGTAAGAGACATAAGCAGGGCTGGGTGGGGAGTCCAGAACTGGGATAGCCAGGGACTGTGGGACAGGACTGAGGAACACCAGCAGAGATGCTGAGAGAGGGGATCACAGGGGCAGTGATCTGAGGAGCAGAGGAATAGCAATGCTATGAGCAAAGCCCAGTCATGGGCTAGCAAAAGCCTGCCATTGAGTTTGGGGACCACCAGCTGAGCTAAAAAAGCTCAGATCTGGAATAGCAAAGTACAGCCCTGAGGGGTATAGGCGGAGCCAGGTTGGGAGGGGGGTCAGGGGCTGGAGAATAGGCTGCTGTGGGCTGGGAATTGAAGAGGAACCAGGGCGGTTGGGGTCAGGATTTCAGAGAAGGCATTAGTGGAACAGAGGGAACCCAGAGGTGGCATAGCACAGGATGTAGGTCATGACTGAATGGCATCAGGACAGCTATGTAACTCTGGTGCCTTTACATAGGTGGGAATAGAACCAAAGCTTTGTAAAGCTAATGCAGAGCAGAAAATGGAATTAGGATAGCAGAAAAGGTGGAAGGCAGGACTAAAGGGCACCAGCAAACCTATGCGGCATGGGGAAGACACAGTAGGGAAAGTGGTAGGTCTGTAGACTCCAGCAACCTGCAGTAGCAGTCCAAGCAGAGCTATCAGGGACTGCAATTTGGGACTGAGGGGCACCAGCAGGGCTGGAGGGAAATGCCAGGCTGAGATGTCAGTGAGCTGCAATGTTAGGTTGGCAGCCAAGAGCTGATGGGCTAAGAAGACCCATGGCATTATTAATGGGAAACATTGATCTCCCAGAAGCTGTAGAGGAAAACAGGAGGCTTCCCTGGCTGACCAGAGAAATCCAGGGCAGCCTAAGGGCCAAAAGGGGAGCACATAAAAAATGGAAACAGGGAGAGATCACCAAAGACGAATATACCTCCTCTGCTCGTGCTTGTAGGGAGGCAGTTAGATGGGCCAAAGCTACCATGGAGCTGAGGATGGCAACCCAAGTAAAAGACAACAAGAAATTGTTTTTTAGATATATAAGGAGTAAAAGGAAGGCCCAGGGAGGAATAGGACCCCTGCTAAATGGGCAGAAGCAATTGGTGACGGACAGGGGGGACAAGGCTGAACTCCTCAAAGAGTTCTTTGCCTCAGTGTCCCTAAGCGAGGGGCACGACAAGTCTCTCACTGGGGTTGTAGAGGCAGCAGCAAGGTGCCAGACTGCCATGCGTAGACCCTGAGATGGTGCAGAGTCACTTGGAAGAACTGGGTACCTTTAAGTCGGCAGGCCCGGATGGGCTCCATCCGAGGGTGCTGAAGGCACTGGCCGACATCATTGCAGAGCCACTGGCGGGAATATTTGAACGCTCGTGGCGCATGGGCCAAGTCCCGGAGGACAGGAAAAGGGCCAATGTGGTCCCCATTTTCAAGAAGGGGAGGAAGGAGGGCCCGGGCAACTATAGGCCGGTCAGTCTCACCTCCATCCTTGGCAAAGTCTTTGAAAAAATTATCAAGGCTCACATTTGCGAGAGCCCGGCAGGACAAATTATGCTGAGGGGAAAGCAGCACGGGTTCGTGGCAGGCAGATCGTGCCTGACCAATCTAGTCTCTTTTTATGACCAGGTTACGAAACGCCTGGACACAGGAGGAGGGGTGGATGTCGTATACTTAGACTTCAGGAAGGCCTTCGATACGGTATCCCACCCATACTGGTGAACAAGTTAAGAGGCTGTGACGTGGATGACTACACAGTCCGGTGGGTGGCGAATTGGCTGGAGGGTCGCACCCAGAGAGTCGTGGTGGATGGGTCGGTATCGACCTGGAAGGGTGTGGGTAGTGGGATCCCGCAGGGCTCGGTCCTTGGACCGATACTCTTTAATGTCTTCATCAGCGACTTGGACGAGGGAGTGAAGTGTACTCTGTCCAAGTTTGCAGATGACACAAAGCTATGGGGAGAAGTGGACATGCCGGAGGGCAGGGAACAGCTGCAGGCAGACCTGGACAGGTTGGACAAGTGGGCAGAAAACAACAGAATGCAGTTCAACAAGGAGAAATGCAAAGTGCTGCACCTAGGGAGGAAAAATGTCCAGCACACCTACAGCCTAGGGAATGACCTGCTGGGTGGAACGGAAGTGGAAAGGGATCTTGGAGTCCTAGTGGACTCCAAGATGAACATGAGCCGGCAGCGTGACGAAGCCATCAGGAAAGCCAATGGCACTTTATCGTGCATCAGCAGATGCATGACGAATAGGTCCAAGGAGGTGATACTTCCCCTCTATCGGGCACTGGTCAGACCGCAGTTGGAGTACTGCGTGCAATTCTGGGCGCCACACTTCAAGAAGGATGCGGATAACCTGGAGAGGGTCCAGAGAAGGGCAACTTGTATGGTCAAGGGCCTGGAGACCAAGCCCTACGAGGAGAGACTAGAGAAACTGGACCTTTTCAGCCTCCGCAAGAGAAGGTTGAGAGGCAACCTTGTGGCTGCCTATAAGTTCATCACGGGAGCGCAGAAGGGAATTGGTGAGTATTTATTCACCAAGGTGCCCCCGGGGGTTACAAGAAATAATGGCCACAAGCTAGCAGAGAGCAGATTTAGACTAGACATTAGGAAGAACTTCTTTACAGTTGGAGTGGCCAAGGTCTGGAACGGGCTCCCAAGGGAGGTGGTGCTCTCCCCTACCCTGGGGGTCTTCAAGAGGAGGTTAGATGAGTATCTAGCTGGGGTCATCTAGACCCAGCACTCTTTCCTTCCTATGCAGGGGGTCGGACTCGATGATCTACTGAGGTCCCTTCCGACCCTAACATCTATGAATCTATGAATCTATGAACTCAGGTCCAGGGCTCTGCTCCTCTGCTCTGCTGCACCTGGCACTATTGAGACGGCCTCCCCCGGCACCCTGTAAGCAAGGCTGCACCCCCACCCCTTCTGGCCTGCGGGGAGGAGGCCTCATTTAGCCCTTTGGGCTCTGTAGCTTCTGTGATGGGAGCCTGACGTTGTGGCCTTTTTGTCCTGTGGACACACGGGCCGGAGAAGAGGTGCGGGGCGGCGTGAGCTGGCGCTGCTCCACAGGGGTGGTGGGGCTGGCTGGGGAGATAGGCGTATCTTCTGAATGCTGACGGGTTTAGGGGAGTTGGGCGCCTGGCTGCTGATCGGGTAAGATTGGGAAACTTTTCAGCCTTCACTGAGACGCAGTTGTTGCCATCGGGGAAGCCTTAAGGTCCAAGATAGAGGAGGCCCTGATGTCTGGTCACCTCCAGGGTTGGGCAGCAGCTGAGTCAGGGTTTTCGGGTAACAGTATTGGACTCAGGCTCCCGGCTGGCGACCTAAGCCCCACTTTACATGCCCAAGGTCCCTTTTTGTTGTGGCTCTGCCCCTGCCTCTCAATCTGCACCCCACTTCCACGCACCAGGTGTTATGTAACAGGTCCCTGTTTCACGCGGGTGCAGTGATGCTCCCTTGGTTAAGTAAAGCAAGGGAAGTCTGAAAGGAGTCTAACATGGTCCTAGGGTCTGCATTAATACAGCAACACACCCCCCTATTTAACCAGCTCCCTGGGAGGGCCGGGGCCCAAGGCCTGTGGCGCACCCTCGGTCTCTCCAGCTGTCTCCCTCCTGTGTCACAGTGATAGTGCAGGGTTTTTTTATTATCTCTATCTCTATATTGCGCGCGTGCTCTCTCTCACTCTCTCTCTCTCTCTCTCTCTCCACCTGATTTGGCTGTACTTGCACCTCTGCCCAAGCCCTGGCCCCCTGGCACTGTGAGTACTACAATGCGGTCAGCCTGCTGTCCCTTTAATTGCTGTGGCCAGAGGCACCAGGTCAACAGGCGCAGCCGACAGCCTGTTTCCCAGGAGAGCTTGCTAGCCTGGTGGGGAGAGTGCTGGCTTAGAGGCTTGGTGTCAGGGGATCAAATCCCACCTTGGCACTGTGAGCAAGTACTCTTAATAAACTGGTCTCTGGGCTGAGCTTTTTACTCCCGGGGCCCCCGACTCTTTCATTGCTGTGGCCAGAGGCACCGAGTCAAGAGGCACACCTGGCAGAATCTTGAAAGAAAAGCTTGCTGGCCTTGTGGGGTGAGTGCTTTTTCTAGAAACTGGGATTCATGGGTTCAAATCCCATTCTGGCACTGTGAGTAAGCTGGTCTCTGGGAGAAGATCCTTACTCCTGGGGCCCTGACTCTTTCATTGCTGTGCCCAGAGGCATTGAGATAAGAGGTGCACCCGACAGGGTCCTGAGAAAGAAAGCTTGCTGGCCTTGTGGTAGAGTGCTTGTCTACAGAGTGGGAGTAATGGGTTCAAATCCCATCCTGGCACTGTGAATAAGCTGGTCTCCAGGAGAAGTTATTTACTCCTGGGGCCCCTGACTCTTTCATTGCTGTGGCCAGAGGCATCGACATAAGAGGCGCACCCGAGAGGTCTCCAGGAAGGAGAGCTTGCTGGCCTTGTGGGTGAGGCGCTGCCTTGAGACACTGGTGGCATAGGTTCTAGTCCTGTGTGTGTCTGGGCTGGTGAGTGATCCTGAGTGAGCCCAAGACCCATGGCCTGGGTTCCCCCCTAGCTGTGCTGTTTGAGCGCACAGCAGCTGGGGTTGGCTCCATGCTGCTTCTCAACATGACTTTGTTGTTGCAGGACCTTTTGGAGGTCACGGAGAGGTCGCCCGGGTCTGGGGGCGTCCGGTTTTGGCACTCCAAATGTACATGTACAGTGTACAGTCATCCAGGTGAACATAGTGTCTGGTTTTGAGCCTCCCAGTGACTAAAAGGCATACACATAATCAGTAACAGAGACATGGACTTCTACATTCACCTGGACGACTATACACTGTACATGTACATTTGGAGTGCCAAAACTGGACGCCCCCGGGCGACCTCTCCGTGACCTCCAAAAGGTCCTGCAACAACAAAGTCATGCTGAGCAGCAGCATGGAGCCAACCCCAGCTGCTGTGCGCTCAAACAGCACAGCTAGGGGGGGACCCAGGCCATGGGTCTTGGGCTCACTCAGGATCACTCACCAGCCCAGACACACACAGGACTAGAACCTATGCCACCAGTGTCTCAAGGCAGCGCCTCACCCACAAGGCCAGCAAGCTCTCCTTCCTGGAGACCTCTCGGGTGCGCCTCTTATGTCGATGCCTCTGGCCACAGCAATGAAAGAGTCAGGGGCCCCAGGAGTAAATAACTTCTCCTGGAGACCAGCTTACTAACAGTACTTACTCACAGTGCCAGGATGGGATTTGAACCCTTGATTCCCAGTTTCCAGATAAGAGCTCTCCCCACAATTCCAGCAAGCTTTCTTCCTCAGTGATCTGTCGGGTGCGCCTCTTATCTCAACACCTCTGGGCCCAGCAATGAAAGAGTCAGGGCCCCAGAAGTAAAGAACTTCTTCTAGAGACCAGCTTCTTATTGGTACTTACTCACAGTGCCAGGGTGGGATTTGAACCTATGATTCCCAGTTTCAAAGCAGCACCTTACCCACAAGGCCACCTAGCTTTGCTTTTCAGGTACCTCTCGGGTGTGCCTCTTATCTCGGTGGCTCTGGGCACAGCACTGAAAGAGTTGGGGTCCCAGGAGTAAAGAACTTCTCCCAGAAACCAGTTTATTAAGGGTACTTACTCACAGTGCCAGGAGAGGATTTGAAACCCTGACACCAAGTCTCTAGAGAGAGACTCTCCCCACAAGGCCAGCAAGCTCTGCTGAAGGGGAAGCTGTCGGGTGCGCCTCTTGACCCGGTGCCTCCAGCCACAGCAATGAAAGAGGGAGGAGGCCACAAGAGCAGAGAAGTCACCCAGGAAACCACCTTACCAACCAAGGACAGGATTCAAACCCAGGACACTGAGACTGTAGGCCAGTGCTCCGCCCTCCAGGATAGCAAACACCTCTACACAGGGAGCTCTGGGCTGCGCCCCTTGACTTGGTGCCTCTGAGGTGGAACGAGAGCGTTAAAGACTGGGGGCTTTGGTGTCTTTGCATGGGCCCCGTGTTAGTCAAGATGAGCAGTTGCACTGCTCGCACCCAAAGACCCACCGTTCCCGTATCAGGACTTGACCGTCTTGCTGACGGAGCAGCATGGGACTTAGCCCCGAAAACACGCCACCCGCCCAGGCTCCTGGAAACACTGGCTAATATATGTCTTCTGTTGAGCGGGTTCCTCCTTGTAGGCACTAAGTGCCCCCGGGTGAGAGCCGCAAAAAGCACAGTAGTTACAGCCCCAGCCTGACTGTTGGTTTTAGTCCTGGGTACGAACCTCCATTTTTCACTTCCCGTCAGGGGAATGGGTCCAGCTAGGTGAGAGCAGGCAGGAGCATATCACCCAGGAGCCCAGCAGCATGGCAGACAGCTCGGCTGCTGAAACTTAGACTGACCTGACCTGGAGCAGAGCCGTGATCCCAGGCCTCCAGTCTATCAGGCGTACATCTACCCTGACTTTGGGGAGATGTGGTGAAGTGCTACGTCCAGGTCAGGCAGCCTGGGAGGCGAGTCAGGCTCCGGGGTGGGCACAGGCACTGCCTGCCCTCGGCCTCTTGCACGAGCCCGCCCCAGGCAGCTCCTGCGAGCCCCAGCCGTCAAGCCTCGCTTACTCCCTGCACTGCCTCCCCTGGCTGCGCCCAGTCTCTCCGTGTTTGACTTACCTGGAGCATGGCAGGGCCTGTGGCTGCACACAGGCACATCCATCTGCGGGGCTGCGACTGGAGGTACGGTGCGAGGAGGCTGCACAGGCCTCTGCTGGGGCTGTGGGTCCCGGCCGCCAGCGCCCCAGCTGCAGCACTTGGGGGGCCAGGGCCAGCAGCACCGCACGGCCAGGAGTGCTCGCCGCGCTCATGACAGATGTTGCGTGCGAGTGGCGAGTTATGCTCTGCTTGGTTACCTTCCACCTATATTAGATGCTGTGGGGCAGCAGGGGCAGGGGCAGTGGCCAGGGACTTGCACCAAAGCTGCAGGGAGCTGGGAGCTGCGGGTCCCTGGCGGAGCGGTGGGACAGGTGCTGATCATGGGCAGTCACGCCTGATGGGCACTTGCCAGGACAAGCCACCTGTGGCTCCAAGCAGCCCCTGGGTAGGACAGGCAGGGAGAGGACTGCTGGGCCAGCTGCTCACGCTTGGGACCCGGCAGGGGCTCAGACCCACGTGTCATGGAGCTGGGAGCTGAGCCCGAGCCAGCCCATTTGCACAGCCTGGCTTACCTGAGCAGTGTGATACCAGCACTGATTGGCTATTTATTGGGACTGACCCTGCCAAACTCTTGAAGGGGAAAGATGGAAGTGGATCTTCCATTGGTAGATACCTAATTAACGGCATCGAACATTTGCATTGCTTTAATGGGCAGAGGAAGCAAGGTGGGGTCACTGCTGGTCTTTGCTAAATTCATCTGATGGGACTTGCATCCTATAGGGCCCACAGACCATCAAGGGTAGGTCTACACCTCTGTTATAGTTTGAGATAAAGCCTCCCACTTGGCTTCTCCCAGCTGCAAAAGATAGTTGTCCCTGTCTCCATTGCCTGGATGCAGCAGGACTACACAAAGAGAGACAAGTGCCTGGCAGATTCCTAGAAGAAAAGGAACAGAAAATGTAAATGGAGTCCTTCTAGGAATCACACCCACTCCTTTTCTCACGTTCTGTGCTTGGCTCCAATTATGAGTAGCAGAGACAGGAAATAAGTGCAGAAGAGTTGATAGTTGCCTTCCTGTGTTATGTCCTGGAGTGCTTGGGTGATTTCTGAACACATGGCAGAGAAGAGCCAGGCTACAGGGAAGCTTCTAAGGACAGGCTAGACTGCTGCAAGAGGACAAACTAAGTCGTTTGTAAGATGAATGGCTCAAGTTCATGCCTATAACAATATATATCCCAGGAGAAGCGAGCTAGGTATTCAAGGGATTGGGATCCGTACAAAGAAGTACCCATGCCTATAGAGGAGATGCTGCCATTGTCTTCTTTTCCTAACCTAACAGTGACTCTCTTTTGGAAGCCTCCCTACATGGAGCATGGGAGTAGTAACTACTGGAAGTTACTGAATCAGAACTTCCTAGACCTTAAATGCTGCAAATGAGAGAGGAACAGTGGAAAAAATCCTGGTCATATCCTGTTTGCTTGCCCTTTCCGCATCCACTCTCTCCTACAATGTGACACAGGACCCTGGGAAGATGGACCTATTGTCTGACCCAGTAAATAGCAGTTCTTATGTATAGCTCTTACAATGTTTTTTGATTTAATGTCTCTTCTCCCCTCACTCTTGCACACCTCTTCCCTTTCTTTTTCTTCTCAACAGCATCTCCAACTGCTCCAACTCTCTTCTTACTTGTCTTATCTTGTGGCACCGACACCATCCAAGACCCCAAAACTGTGGGCTGTTTGACTCTGAATTTCTTTCCCGACTCGGTTACTTTCTCTTGGAGCAATAAACAAAACAACAGCATCAATGAAGACATAAGGAATTTCCCCGCGGTCTGGACAAATGCTGGAACCTTCACTGTTGCCACCCAGATATCAGTTAGTGCTGCCAACTGGCCAGTACAGCAACCTTTGCATTGTGTGGCCAATCACTCTCAAGGAAAAAAAACAATAAGAGTGCCACCTCGGATCTACCATAAGTAGAGTGGTGCTTTTCTTCTTGATTATATACAAAATCATATGCATGTTATTCTAGATACCTGAAGGCCTTTGAAATGGTAACATATAGATCCTCTTGGGTGAGAACCATTAGAAAGGTTGCAACAGATGTAGATGTAAAAAAAAAGAATAAATCCAAAGGCTCTGGCAGAAGCTCTCCCTAGCTCTGGGAAGTCAGTCTTAGTGAGATGGAGCATGTGAGTTTAGAAGGTAATACTCATTGATGGAAGTGGACGTCAAGTGGGTTAGAACAAAGCATGCTGGGAATCAGGACATCTGGGTTACATTTTCAGTTCTGGAAATTAATTTTGACCCTACCTAATTTTAATTATTTAATATAGCAATATTAATAGCTTCCTTGTGCCCGGGCATTCTACTAGAAATCATACACTTAGAAGACATGGGAACTGGCTTTGTGATTGCAGCTAGGGTTTATAGAGAGAAGTATCCAAACCAGACTAACAGCCATGATATAATGAGATGTGATTTGGGCACTAAGTTTAGTAGACACTGATCACAGACGCCAACAGGCATAATGACAGACACAGATGCACCTATAACCAATTACATGTAGCATCAGTTGGGCACATTCATTCTCAATTGTAGGTACCACACTCACATCCTGACCCCTTGTTTCTGGCTCATGTGCACACCCTGCCCTCACCATCCACCCTGCAGCCAATGAGGACTTTGATACCCCATACAGAAATTCAACCATCACCTGCCAAGTTAAAGATCTTCACCGCTCAGACATTGCCCTGAAGAATGGGAATTTGCTGCCATCTGGATTCACCACTTTGGGCCCCGTCTATGATGGCGATGAGGGGTACTTCATCACCAGCCAGCTGATTGTCACCGAGGTGGACTGGAATGCCAATATTGTTTACTCCTGCATGGCTGACAGCATGAATTCAGTGACATGAAAAACATAAGCAAATCCATCTCATGTGGCAGTAAGTTCAGACTCTCAAGGCTTCTCTCCTTCCCTTTTGAAATGTCCCTGACCCATCCCATAGGCCTATACTAGGTGCCCGGTTCAACTTATAAGCAAACATGAAGACAAGGCAAATTTTGCCCTGTAACAAGAGGAGATTACATTTCATTTAAGAAATAGGTGAACTACGCAGGGAATGAGAAGACTGAGGTGAAACGATGGCTGAAAAAAATATAGGGATCACTCCTCCCACACTGAGATGCAATAAGTTCTGGGGTGGGCAAAAGCACTATTTCACAATGTCAGAGAAAAGATAAAGAACAATTAATGGCAAAAAGTGAGGAATGTGTACATTAATATGTGTCCCTCCATGCATAATGCAGTGAATTATCTGGCTCACTCAGCTGATGCCAACCCCACCACTTCTGGAAAGGCCAATGCCTTGATAATATGACCACTTGTATTCATTAAAACAAAAGTCATTTATAAAATTTCCCTCGGGAAAATGAGGGGTCTCACTCATCTTTCTCTACCTCCCAGTATCTTGTATCTCTGACGATATTGCTGTCTAAGTTATCCCGCCTTCCTTTGCTGAAACCTACCTCAGCAAATCAGCCAAGCTGACCTGCAGGGTCATTAACTTGCCCACTGCAGATGGGCTTGCTGTGACATGGTGGAGACAGAATGGCCAAGAGCTGGAAACCACTCTTCATCCACGTGTTCTGCAAAATAATGGCCGGTACAGTGTGGATGCCACAGCCAGTGTATGTGCAGAGGAGTGGGACAAGGAAGAAACCTACACCTGTAAAGTGACCCACCCAGAGCTTGTCTTCCCAATGGAAAAGACCCTGCTCAAACAGCCTGGTACATGACACCCCTTATCCATTTCCTTGGCATCACTCCACAGTTGGTCTCTTAATTGGCTTCAGCAACTGGTAGCTCATTGTCAGATTAACAACCCCAAAAGTGTCCGCCACCAAAGCTGTCTATTCATGGCCCTCTCCATCTCTCTCTTCCCCATGCAGAAGCCAGCAGCCATGCTCCATCTATCTATGTCTTCTCCCCTCCCTCTGAGCAACTGGCCCTCCATGAAGCTGCCACAGTCACTTGCCTGGTGAAGGGCTTCAACCCACCTGACCTTGTTGTCCGCTGGCTGCAGAACAGTGAGCCAATCAATGCCTCCAGTTACATCACTGCAAGCCTACCCTCGAGTACCAGGAACCAGAGCTCTACTTCACCTACAGCACCCTGACCATCAGGGAACAGGTGTGGAATGCCGGCAACACCTACACATGCCTTGTGGGACACCAGAAGCTGCCCGTGCAGGTGGCTCAGAAGACCATCGACAAGTCCACAGGTAAACCGACCCTGGTCAATGTGTCTCTGGTGCTGTCTGATACTGCCAACACCTGCTACTAACCACTATTCCTTCCCTCAACCACCCAACCACCTAGCCCTTGCTATCATTCTCCCTCATCCCAGGATTGTAATGGAGAGGAGAGGTCACAATCCCTGCCATGGTTCTTTAGGTTCTGGTTCTTCTTCCAGCACAAACTCCATCCAACCTTTTACTGCTTCTCTTGAGGGAGACTTGACAAATGTGTGGCATACACATGGCAATGAGACCACTTATCAGCTGTTATTTTTACTCTTGCAAGAAGAATTGAAATATGAGGTCATAATTTCATTCCTTTCTGAAAGAACAATGCACATGTGTTTCCATAGAGATCCTCCATTTGGACAGTTTGGCAGGTAGATGTACAGCATAACCCACCCACTGCCTTCTGATCAGTTGATTCAACATTTTGTATTTAAAAAAAGGCAAGGAAAAAAGTCCATTCCTAAAACCAAGGGTTATCAAGATGATATTATATCAGTTCAGCCTACCAGGATCTGGGGGAACGATTGTTCACCAGAGAGTCCCAAGGGATGACAAGGTCGAATGGTTATAAACTCCTGCAAGACCATTTCAGGCTGGACATAAGGAAGAATTTCTTCACTGTCCAAGTCCCAAAGGTCTGGAATAGTCTGCCACCAGAGGTATTCAAGCACCTACGTTGAATGCCTTCAAGAGAAATTTGGATGTTTATGTTGCTGGGATCCTCTGACCCCTGCTGACTTCCTGCCCCTGGGGCAGGGGGCTGGACTCGATGATCTTCCGAGGTCTCTTCCAGCCCTAATGTCTATGAAATCTACCTAGCTGTCTCACTCTTCATGGGCAGTCTCATAAGAATAGACCCTCAGGCTAGCTGTGAAAGAAACAGCCAACAATAGTCCGGTTCTTAAAGCAGATGATTCAGTAGATACGAAGATAAATGTGCTAGTAATGGGAAACATGACTTTAGATTCTACAGTGCTTGCTCTTATCTAACATAGTTTCATTGAGGGACTATTCACATGATTCAGGAGCATCAAAGAATAGAGTAAGAGATGGAACCTTTCTCCATTTTCTTCCGTCACAAATCCCACATCCAGATTAGTAATGACCCAAAATATTTGTGATGGGATATCAGTTATGTAGATAGATTCAAAAAAGGTCTACCAAGAAAGCAATGGGAAAATAGGAGGATCATCAGACACATCTAGATGATGCTGAGGTGTTTGTTAAGCTAGTTAAAAAAAACATAGAAAGCAGAAAGAAGGAAAGAGAACCCAAAACCAAACCACCTGTGATGGCAGGTCTTCTCAGAAGGAGATTCTCGTTTTAAGTTTCTCTGGGTGTCTTCATGAGAACATTTCAATAGATGCACATGGAAAATGAAGGGCTGCCTGTGAGGTTTCTGGGTTTTTTTCAAACTGGCTGTTAGATTTAAGTTTTGTCTTTTGGTTTAATTATCTTTAGGAGAACTGTTATCAGTTCTCACAGCAAATGTTGACATTTGATAAAAGAAAAGGTTCAAAACCCCCCAAAATTTGAATCTGAAATGCTCCTGTGGTGTCTCATGGGAGCTGTAGTTTGGGTTCCTCATGTGCTCATTCTCCTGGCTGGACATACAGGCAGACTCTTTCCCACAGTGCAATTCAGGTATGCCTTGGTTGTGAGGTATGTCCTCTCCATTCAGTACTATCCCGTGACATCCAGTTTAACCCAATCTCAGTAAAGTGCTGCATGTGGTACCATGATGTAGTAGGTACCATGGAGTTGGGGCTCAGATCAGATTTCAAGCAGTATGTGGGCAGTCAAACATATTTTAAAAATGAGTCCTTCATTACTAGGCTTGAACCCCTGGATAGTTGAAGTCTATTCCTCTTTTACCGCTGTTGACCAGGTCAGTTCCTCTCTCTCTGCTTTTCCCCCCTCCAGCTTTTTCTTTCTTCCACAGATAGATTATGAGATCTTCAGTGATGAGAATTTGTCATGTGATGGCATGAAACTAAGAGGTGGAGGTCTGTGATCTTCAGTGAATGGGAGAAACTTTTCTCCACTGTGGTACTAAGTATCTTTTTTTTCCTATCTCAGGTGAAATAAACCCAGCAGCCTTCATTGTTCCTGCAAAAGGAGAGCCAACAGGGCAATTTCTTTTGAAGGAATGTTCTCCACTTTTCTCAGCATGGTGTCTTGATTGATCTGCTTCTGAAATACCCTTGGACATTTTACAAATGTAACTGGACTCATGCACTGTTGCTTAAAGGCATCTTAGCACAATCCCGTTTTTCCACATCTCCTGGCTGTATCCCCTTTATGCAAATGCAATATTTACCAGTATAAAATATAGCAAGATGTGCTGCCTGAAGGAGCAGGTGTAATCAAATTGCATATGATGGTGTTTCACTGGATGTTTATATTTCTCATCTTGTACATATTCTCTGTGTTGAAATACATCTTGCTGACATGACAACATATTCTTTGGGACTCCCTAATGTTGTTATTCACTGACTCTTGTAGGCACTTCACAGAAACAGCTAGCGCACTGATTCTCAACCATGGTGCCACAGCACCCTGGGGTGCCATGAGATCCTTTCAAGGATGCCATGGGGTTCCACACAAAGTTAACACTGTTTAATGTTAAAAGCATCCCACCCCATTGTGGTCTTTCTGAGTTCTTTGCAACCAAAGAATTGCTCTATTATTTTTCTGTAGTCCAAAAGCAAATGAAAACCAAAATTTGGCATTTTCCAAGGGTTACCTGTTGCATCTGTTGAGGGGGTACCTCAAACCTGAAAAAGTTGAGAATCACTGAACTAGAGTCATTTACTCAGCCTTGGAGGCTCTGACAGATTAAAGCCAAAAGGGATCCATAAGGTCAATTAGCCTGACCTCTAGATTAATTAAGCAGGCTGGAGGATTTCACACAGTAAGTCCTGCACTGAGGCATTTTTCTCCTCCACCATGTAAAATACCCTGAGAACCTCATACCTGATGTTTGAACTGGAGCTTACTATATAGAGAAAGACTCCAAGGCTTTATCTGAAGACTGTGAGCAATGGAAAATTCACATCTTCTTATGGGAAGCTGTTCTAGATACTAGTTCACTGGCAGAAAGTCTCACCTCCAACCATCAGTTTCCCTCGGTTGGATCTTGATACAGTATTGCTTGATCTGCTAGATTTACGGCCCTCTGCCATCAAAGATCTCCACCAAGTCTTGGCACAATTAAGTTCCTACTGAACCCTCCTTTGGATCAGCTGTATTTTAATATTTTTGATGAAATAACTACTACCCTCTGCATAAAAAAAAAAGGAGGGGCTAAAGTTCGATCTTGCCCTTTCTTGCACTGCAACAGCACGACTGTTTGCATGAGTGGGTTTTCTGGATGCTTTAAAACTCTTTCTGGAACACTGAAGTAAAACTCCTCAGATATAGTTTAGTTTGGCTTGCCACGAATTAAAGTGCTGTATCCACGGATTCATTGCATGCAAACACAAAGGCACTCAAAGACATGTAATGAGCTTCTTTGTCCACCAGATGGTATTGTAACTTTTTTGTAGTTTACCCCTTCACATTGCTTTTGCTTTTGAATTGCTTCCACGGTTTTTTTTTCTTGTGCCGTTTGCCAGCTCCCTGCTTCTACAGCTGCATGGCAGGGCATGGGGTAGGGGGCCCCGGGCCGGGTGGGCAGCACTGAACCAGCCCGCTCTCCTACGCCACCAGCTGGGGACCAGGCTTAATTTGTTCAAAAATCTAGTGTGTGCAAACACTGATCCAACGCTCCAAAATAAACAAGGTTAAATTCTATAAACCTATTTACTTTCATGAGGATTAAATCCTGTGGTGTGTACAGGTGCCCCAGCATGCCAGTGTTCTATCCCAGCCTCTGGTAAATGGAGTGATGCCTGATGGTTACAGCCAGAACTTATGACTCCTGTATCTTCTATTCCTTTTTTCCCCATGGAAATGCTGTTGGGGATCTAGTGCCTCATTTTTGACCCAATAATTATAATGGTTATTTTTGTGTTTGAATGAAGGGAGAGCTGTGAAAATGAACAATAATAGGAGTCCCCTGGATGAAATATGGGAACCATGGACGGATCTAGGATTTTCAAAAAGGGGTTGTAGATGGTGTGGTACATCATCACATAAAGTATAACATATTTTTATCCAGTTAAACAGAAACTAGAAGCATTGCTAATGTGATAGGGATATAGCCCTACATTATTCAGGTTAATATCAAAGCAAAAACAAATATAACTTTATTGGAATGTGCTAGATCACATGTAATGTTTTTAAAAAAAACAAACTAGGCAAAAATACTCAAAAGATATTGTTTTATTAGTTCCATAGTTATTATAATTAAATGTGCCTCTGTCATCCAACAAAATCTAGTCTTCTTGAGCATGTTGACAGTGCTTCCAATACGTCACTGTCAGTCATTTCTACACCTGAGTTAATATTACCACATCTGAGTTAAGGTTTTTCGCTAGAATAGAATAGTCTGCAGGGCTGTGAAATAAAAGAAATATATAGCTAGGAATGGCTAAATGAGAGAAAAATTGCAGAAGAAGTTATAGTTTGAATAATGGAACATCAAGACAGCCAAAAAGGATAGAAGGTCATTTCACACCTGTGGAGCAGAGAGAGATTAGCAGGAATCAGGGAGGTGATAATGAGCCATGAGGTCACCTAACTCTCTAGGCCCTGCCTGAATAAGAATGCAGCTTCCCTCCCAGGCAGGTAGTTTTAAAATGTGGGTGGAGCAGGAATCAACTGCACCATTGCACCCCTCCTCGATCCACCCCTGCCTGGAACACAAGGTGATCACAGAGATCAGCATGTTATCTATCTTGTTTTTTACCACTAAGCCTGAAAAGGTTGTTATTTTATTCAGCTCCCTCATCTACCTTAGCTTCATTGTTAATCCCCATAATCAAATCTGCCCCTACCAGGGCCAATGTTTCTGCCCCAGAATGACTCAAAGAGGAAACACATTATTACAGCTGTTTTGACAAGCAGGAAATGTTTGTCCTTAGGGAGGTTCAATCAATCTGCTCCAGATTTTAGGGCTGGTTCTTGACTTCACCCTCACTGCCCTGAAGCCTGAGATACTAAAGGAAATACAGGCCACCTTCCTAAAAATGTGGTCTTTGCTGAAGCTCTGAAGGCAACTCAGGGTCTCACAACAGATAAACAGCTAAGCATGAGCTCCCTGTGCAATGCTATGAGTTAAGGAGGGAAATCCTGGGATGTATAAGCAGCAGAATATCAAGCAAGGGATCTTAAAGCCTATAGGTTATATTAGGGAGATTTCTACTGTAAGAGTAGCTATTGCATATTCAACCTACCCAATCCATGGAAACATCCTAAAAGATGATGTTCTTATTTCATACGTACGTCTTGAAAATTAAGGGATGTCATAAATAAGGATAGTATCCTGTCTCTATTTTGGGATTGTTTCCACTGACTTCAGTGGAAAAGGGGTTTCAGATAAATGTTCCCTTTTCATGGGTTACTCCAGGCATAACTCACAGCAGCCCTGTCCAAGTCATAATACTAAAGCAGCTAAGGAATTCCCTTCTCCCCAGTGCAATTCTGGGGAAAAGTGGGACAGATTTGGGTAAGGACAAAAACCAGCAACTTAGAGGAAAATGGAGACTCTTCCCCTTAGAGATGTAATAAATGCACACATGCTTTCACATATATCTGTAGGCTGCTCCCCACAAATATCAACAGTTGGAGTCTTCTCTCTTTCTTCTGGGTCTGCACTTTGCAAAATATTCAGTGTAAACTGCCAAACATGTCAAGCTGCTGAGGAACTTGATGCCCTTCCTGCAGGTTTCCAGAGAAATGGAGGAGCCATGAACAGGAGGAATATGGACAGATATGATGAAGAGGACTCATGAGTGCCATCCACCTGCTTCACAGCTTGGGTCCCAACAATTACTGCAACTGTGAGATGCAGAAAGCAGAAGGGTGAGACTGTTATTCTTGTACCTTCAGTGGAAGATCCTCTGCCACCTCGCTGGTCAGTAGAGAATGGCTGGTTGTAACCAGCCACTCAGGCTTCCCATATAATACAGGGAGGAGAATGGCACTCAGCCAACTTTGCATCCAAACTAAATCAGCTGGTGGCATTAAAGTAGGGCATTGAGAAAAAGAGACCCAGCCCTGTCTTGGGGAATGGCTTTTATCCTCTGGAATATACTTGGAAGTGGGGTATCAAACTCACTAGGACAACCTCAGCCCTTAAATGCTTCTGACACCTCCCCATACCATCATGGGTCAGAAATGGTTGTGCTCCCGCTATAGTACTGACAATGTTAATCAGTAATGAACACCTAATCTCTGGTGAACACAAAGGGATGCCCCCCCATGTAACCCATATGACTACCCTTAAGTAGTAAGAGCTTTTATTTTGATCAACTATTATTGCTAAAGATACTTTATTACTTATTACAAAGCATTATTAACACCGATCCTTGATAAATTATTATTGATTTATAATTGCAGGTGCTGGCCACTGGTGGTCAGCCTCTGATCATTTATCATTGATTAATCGTCACTGATTATTACTAAAGTTTATTAATGTTTGATAAACTATTCTTGAACATCAGACTGAGTTGGACTCCAAGTGATATATCTAGGACTTGATTATTAAAAATAAGCCTGAATGCTGCATATTTATCAAGAGTGTCTGATCGGTGCTTACTGATCATTGATAACTAAAAACTAATTTCAACATATTTAGCATTAAACATAACTGTTGATTAATATATTGTTACTAATTAAACATTAACTATACATAATTACTGATTATTAAGTGAACCAACAACCTTGATTTCTTTTCATTAACTGAAAACTTTGATTAACATGAAATAGCTGTTATCTATTGTCACAGCGGGGTCCTTCAGGAGGGCCGTGATCTCCTCGAGGTCCCTCGCTCCGTGTCAAGGCCGGCCCAAGGCACCCTCTTATTCTCGCCCGCCACGTCTTCGATGTTCAGTAGGTTCGGGAGGCTGCCTACAACTCCCTGGGCACGGCTACTCGGGACCTCTGTCCCCGTGTGTTCCTGGACTCCTGTGGTCTCCCAGTATGACGGGTGCTCCCCAGGCACCCTAGCCTTATGGGCTGCGCGTGGCTCCTACCATCCCTAATACCACGCCCCAAGCCTCACAAATGTAATAGACGTTGGTGTGTCTGCACGCCCGCTTCCCGGGCCCTTCTTCTATAATCTAGCCCACTCTTGGGCCTTCCCTGTATGTGTCTACACTCGTGCCCCTTCCCGGGCTCTCTCTAACACAATGTCCCTCACTGGGACTCTTGTCCACTCTGGGACTTCCTGTCAAGCCACCGGTCTCTTGGGCCCACCGCACTATTACCCTCTCTGGTACAGGCTCACCGCGCTGCTATCCCCTTTTGCCGGGGACAACTGCAGCACCTTGCCCTTGTCCTGGGTTTTTCTGCAGTGCTAGCCTTCACCTGGGTCTACTACACCCTCTCAGGCTCCTCAGTAATCGCCCCTCCTTGGAGCTGGGGTCTATGCACCCCGCAAGTGATGCCCTTGCTGGCATCTGCTGCGCCCGTCCTGGGCTTCCCAATATGGCGCTCTCCCTCTTTGGGGCTCGCCATGCCCACGCTAGGGCTTCTCAATAGTCCAATATGGCGCTCCCCTTCTTTGGGGCTCGCCGTGCCCATGCTAGGGCTTCTCAATAGTCCAATATGGCGCTCCCCTTCTTTGGGGCTCGCCGTGCCCATGCTAGGGCTTCTCAATAGTCCAATATGGCGCTCCCCCTCTTTGGGGCTCGCCGTGCCCACGCTAGGGCTTCTCAATAGTCCAATATGGCGCTCCCCCCTCTTTGGGGCTTGCCGTGCCCACCTTGGACTTCTCATTGCTACCCCGCTCTGGGGCTGGGGTCTACGTACCCCACACACAACCCAGGGTCTCTGTTCCCCACCCGCAACCCACTGGTTGCGCTCCTTACTGTCAGTTGCGCCTTCACTGGCACCAGGGTCCCCATATGAGGACACTGCGCCCTCTTGGCGTTAGGGTACCCCACTCTCTCTGGGGTCCCTATGAGGCCTCCTCCAACCCCTACAGCCTCACCCAAGCCTCCGGTGTAATAAGCAACCAAAACACATACTGCAAGCCTCCTGGCTACAACTAAAACCTATGGCACCTAGCCACTACAAAGTAAGCCGCCTGGCTATAACTTAACACCATTACGCCGACCTTCAGAGCTCTCATGAGCTGTACTGGCCATCGGGCTTCTACCCATCTCTCGGCCAAGGGAGCTCCTGCCTCTCCAGCTGCTGGCAGAGAACTGCCAGCCTAGCCTCAGCCCTGGGCTTTATAAGGGCCAGGCCCTGCCTCCTACAGGCAGCTGGCTCCCCTTAGTTGCTCCGGCAACCCGCAGCTGTGCTCGTTACCCAGGCAACCCTCAGCTGGGCTCGTTATGTCAGGCCAGGGCTCGCTCTCTCTCCCTGGCAGTTTCTCCTCTCTAGGAGCAGGGGGTACCGAGGTGCCCTGCGACACTATTAATATTAGCAACAGATAATAAATTAGCAATGACCAGTGGTTGATTACCACAAAGAGATGAATATTTCTTTGGAACCATAGAAAACTATTGATTATCAACAGTTGTTTATCCTCATATATGCATGCCCAATGATTGAGTGTTCATCACAAGGGGTCCTACTTTTCTCTGATTAAAAAAAATCCCAAATTTTCGGGTATAAAAAAACCCCTCAAATCCATATTTTTTCCATGATTAAAATGAAACACCACTTACATATTTAGTGGTATTTAATTTTAATTGCAGAACAATGTGGTTGGGGGGGCACATTATAGCTAAAAATTTGGAATGATTTTTATCAGTGAAAACCAGGATCCCTGTTCATCACAGCTTAATGAGTGACTTAATGGACCAAAAATTAATTCTTAGTTACAAAGTACTACTCGTTGGCACGAAGAATGAAAGAATGAAGTATAAGTGTGGGTGCAGGAAGCCATTATTACCTTGAACATTGTGACACCAGTACTGTAGCAGAGGCTGAGGAGAAAGAGAACAATGAAAGTAAGTGCTGTCCAGAAACTGTCAAGTTTTTCCTCTCCTTCTTCAACAAAATCCCATGAGTCAAACACCACAATGACAGGAGCTGGGGACAAGACAGACATCCAGTTAGAGCAGTCTCCTACTTAACTTCATAAAGCATTTGAGCATATGGAAGGGAACTATCACCCTGAAGCTGGCAGCATAAAAGACAAGAACACAGGGTGACCTCTGTACAGGCTCCAGTTTTCAAAGAAGGATAAGGGTTTTATCCCACTAAATCTTACTGTCTTGTGGTCATTTAAAAATCCCAGTGGCAATACAAACCCTTCCTTGACCACACTACCCAAAGGCAGCAAACAGCAATGGTTTCCCAGTCACTTCGAACTCAATCCTCAATGGAAACATATCCCTAGCAGTAGGCAAGATCACAGCCCCCCTCAAAAGTTCCTTTGTTGTGAGATAGACAGCATCTCTGATGACATCATGGATGCAGCTTCCAAAAAGTAACTAAAGACCAGGACACCTGGGTTCTAGCCCCTCTTCTTCCATAGACCTGTTACTGTAAGCATAGAAATGGGACAATCAAAACCCACAACTTGCCAAACTATGAACCACACTCCAAAACAAAAATCAACTCATCCACACAACATACTTCCACAGGAGCAAAGGCATCCACACCCATCCACAGTCAGTTCTGTAAACCGTTTTTGAAAGACCAGCGTAATCCTAGAATGAAGCAGGCAATGTATTTCTAGCAAAGATGGAGAAGTACTCATGCCATTGTTGAGGACACTGCTAAGACTTCATCTTGAATATGGTGCACAATTCTGGGCACTCTGTTCCAGAAAGATAAACTGAAACATGGAACAGGTTTAGAGAAGAGATATTATCACATCTAAAAAATGGTGAAGCTTTCTTAGGAGAATCAAAGGTCTTGGACAGTAAAGGATAATGTTGGTGCAAGAACACATGGAGACCAACCCTCCATGAATAAAGTTAGCCAAGAAAGTAGGAAGAAGTTCTAAACCATTGGAAGAGGGAAATTGGGAACATCCTAGGTAAAATGAGCACAGGTATAAAAAAGCTCACCTAATTGCAATATCAATGAACTAGAATGATGATGTTGCCATGATAGCAGGGAAGAGCAATAACTCAGGAAGCCCCTTCCAGAACCATATAGCTATATTTTGTCCCAAGCTCCTCTACCCACGGGGTATTAGTTGAGAGCTTCCTAACATACTGCTCAGTAGGAGCCTCTTTCACTCACTGTGGGCCTGGGCTCCACTAGGAACCAGTTTTCATGAGCTGTGCAGTTCCCTAGTCCATAGTCCCGAGCTTTCCAAAAGTGGTAGAGCCTTTGCATCACCCCCACTGGGAAACACCATGAGGATTTCTTAAATATGTTCATACAAGGCATACAAAGATCCATCCAACTTCCATTGCTGTTCATTTAGGTTGGGGAATGTGCTGATTGATATGTCTCTGAAAGCCAGGAAACTGGGAACCTTGGCTATGAGAAAATTTTACTTCTATGCCTGGTGCTGCCAATAACACATTCTGTCAATTGAGGTTTAGATTTCAAGGAGGAAAACGCCCCAAATGGGATCATCACTTCTGACATCCTGCTTCATGAGAGCTGAAAGCCCTCACTCTCAGAAACCAAAGGCCTCACATCCAACTCTCCTGGATGATCCAGAGCACTGTTCACAAGGACCACTAATCATAATATGAAAGCTTCAAATGATGGGGTATTCACAATATGTCCCGGTAAATTATTTTATTTCTTTATTCCCTCCAGTGATGAAAACCTGTGCTTTCTTTCCAGTCTGAATTGGATTTCCAACTCTTCCCCTTCCAGATCTTTTGGCTGCACTCTAGATGAGTTTGTTCTCACAAAAACTCCCTCATCTTGTGGGCACTTCTAGGCCATAACCAAATCATCCCTCAACTTTCTTTTGGACCAACTCAACCACAGGGCTCCTTGAACCTCCCACCTTAATGTCTAGACCTTGACAGACCTCAGGATAAGGATGAATTTCCAATGAGGAAGTGCCTTCCTCATCTCTGACCTAAACAGAGTGACTTTAATTAAACAGTAGACCCCTTCATTCCCTCTGTAGTGGGGATGAAAGCAGTTCTTTAATTCCTTCTATCTGTTTAGAGTTTCAGATCTTTGGGAAAGAAATGGTCTTTTTTTGTGTGTGCTTGTGTGTCAACCTCCATTGTGGATGCTGATGCAATAGAAGGAAGACTTGGGAACTACTGCAGCCTTGATGCCCCTTCTCAAGTGATACAAGTGCTGCTACCTCCATTCTCACAGCTAGAATCCAAGTTATCCCACCCATTATTACAGGTCTTTGTATGGCACTAGTCCACAGCAACCCCAGCCCAGGGGCCCAGGGTACCAAGGACTCAATTTAGCTTGGTACTTCATGTTCCCCAACAGTGATAACTTTGCAAGAGCAGTGGTAGATTCCCTTTGAAAATATGGTGGATTCTTGGTCAACAGGATTCTCTAGATATGGCATTTTCCCAAAATGGCCCCAACTCTCCTAGAATATCAGCCCAGATAAGAAGTGTCCAACTATTTCTGAGGAATGTAGTGGAGCTCAACCATAAATCAAAGCAGGGCTCTCTAGTGTAATTCCCAATCCTGTGCCCCACAGCCGGCCAGACTAGTTTTAAAGGCCATTGTGCCCATCCAAACATGAAATGCCCAAAGCCACAAGCTTGAGAAAACACTTGCTATTACTTGGAACCCCTAAGGACTCTCTGAAAAATCTTGCCCTTTGAACTCCAAGAAGGTCAGGTCCCCTAAAGCATAGCAGAGGACAAGTCCCACTATAGTGAAAATCCCAGTGTCCTGATAGACCAGGGACAGTAAACTCCTGTGCAGATCAGTTCTACTGATGGAGAACTCGGTAACCCAGTACTCAGTCACTAGATATTTGATACTTAACTTGGCCTTCTTGACTTTGAATCTTTCATTGATTCATTCACAGAAGAAAAAGCAGAAAAGACAAGTTGGCTATCTCATCTGACTCACTGTATAACACCAGACATGAAATTCCTTCCAGTTACCCCTACATTCAGCCTAAAACCTAGCGTTCAGCTAAGACAGCTTCCAAAAGAACAAGAATTCTTGGTTGAAGGACTTCAAGAAATGGAGAATCCATCCATTCCCTTTCCAGTTTTTTCCCCAATAATTGTCAGAAATTTGCCTTTCCATGATCTTTTGAACTAGCCTAGCTTCACCTTTCACTCACTGGTGGTGTGATAAAGAAGATATGTTGGCTGTTTCCTGGAGAAGAAAGGAAGAAGGGATGAACAAGATGGAGAGATTGAGAGACAGACCATGTCAGAATATGACATCCTACTGAAAACAAGCTCTAGACAGTTGCTCTTTTATTTTAACATACAACACATACAGCCAGGCTCTGTTCACCAGAAATCCCACAGCTTTATATATAAACTACATGGCATGTAGTTTACACAAGGCTTGCACAAGTAGACACAAGGCTTGCAGGGCTCTATCCCCTCAGTAGCAGGTGATTTCAGTGTCAGACAAAACTACAGAGACGTTGACAGCAGTGGGTTTACCAGAGGCTTTGTCCACGCTCTTCTGGACAAAGGTCATTGGGAGGCCTTCATGACCCACTACACAGGCAAAGATGTCTCCCCGCTGCCACTCATTGGTCAGGACACTGAGCTTGCTGTAGATGAAGTAGTTCAGCTCCTTCTCTGCAGTGTCCTGGACGGGTCCAACATTGATGAAGGTTTCCTGGGACACGGGCCGGCCCTGCTGGGTCCATGTTACCAGGATGTCACTGGGGCGGAAGCCCTTAGCCAGGCAGGTCAGAGTAGCTACCTCCTGCAGGGACAGCTCATCGGCAGAAGGAGGGTAGACATAGACTGAAGGAGCCTGTAGATTGGTGGCTGCCAGGTCAAAACAAGCAAGAATTAATGATCAGGGGTCCAATATGGAAGTCCTGGTACCTCTTACCTAATGCATCCTACACCAGGAAATAGAACCTAGGAGTCCTCTCTCCCATAGCCTCCTTCTTCCAGTGAATAAACCCCACTCTCCTCTAACATGAGGGATAAAACCCAGATCTCCAGATTCTGCCACCCAAGTCCTAACCCACTCCCTTCCCCAACTCCAAGGACATACCCAGAAGTCCTTACTCTCCATCTCTTTCACTACATCTATATTTTAACACTTAACCCTACATCACAATTTTTTTTTTTTTTAATGCAGTTCCATTGCCTGGATATGCATCAGAGTAAGCATGTCCTGAAGACAAAGGCCCCATATCATATATCCCTGACACAGGGGCTGGAGTAGAGTTGGTAACCCACCCTCACCCCTCCACATACCTTTGGTCTTGTGGATGGATTTGGTGATGGCTGATGGGATGCCCGGGTGCTTCACTGTACAGGTGAATTGCTCCCCAGACTTCCATTCCTCTGCGCACACCCGCAGGATGCTGGTCACACTGTAGGTGCTATTTTGTTGCTGCACTGGCTTCCCAGTCACCACATCCAAGGTGCCCTTACTTCCCCGGCTCCAGGAGATTTCCAAGTTGCTTGGTGTCTCCAGGTTGGTGACCAAGCAAGTGATGGTGGTGTTATGTGCTACAAAGATGTCCTCCAGGGAAGGGGGATAGAGGAATACTTCCACTGGTCTTGGGTCACAACGATCTGCTGGGGGACAGGAGGTGGAATTGAGGGCTGGGTTTTATAAATAATCAGTGGGTAAAAGGTGGAAACCACCAGCCTGTGGTACAGTGGAGTGATAGCCAAGGCTTATGTAAAGTAAATGCATTGGCATGGGCAGTGGTATTCCAAGTACAACTGAGGGATTCAGATGCCTGGGTCCCTCTACAAGAGAGCTCTCAAACAGTGATAGTGGCTTTTGGGTCCATGCAGAGGTCCTCCAGGGAAAAGGAAAGTAGAAAGTCTACTGCCTTGGTTTGATGGCTAACTAAGGAAGGTCAGGGAATGAAGCATTGGGCTGAGAACACACTCAATAGAAGTAAGGTGATAACCACATGCCATTCCTCCAGGGATACCATTATCAAGGGACATCTGTGGAACAGACTAAGGAGTGAATAAGATGAGAGTGATCTGGGGGCTGGGTACTGGACCCCCTAATAATGCTGAGGGAACTCACTCTCACCCAATGGGGAAGGCAGGTCTTTGCATGGGACATCAGGATGTTTGGCTGAGGTTTCTCAAATCACCTTTGCTATGTGGACACCAGAGGCGTTTCAGAATGAATTGGCTCTCTATATCCTCTGAGTGATATATATAGACTTTATATTCTGTTAGTTGAGTAGTAGTGGCTGCCTTATCCCACTATGCCCTACTGCCCTGTCCTGGCCCTGGAATAGACCCAGGAAACCCCACTCTCACAAAACCCCTCTGTCCTCCCTCCCTGCACCCACCCCCATTCTGTAGATTAAGTCTGTGCCAGTTCCATCTTACATCCCAAGCACATCATGGATGATGTTTCAAGCTCTCTTCACCATTTCCATGTCACTCATCACCCTAGTCTGTACAGTCCATCTCCACTACCTTTAGCCAATGCTTGTTTCTGACTTACTGGGAATGCACTTGCTGGCATTTCTCATCTCATAGTCTGTGCTCAAGGCAGGATGGGACACTTTGCACGTGTAAACATCCTCCTTATTCCAGCTCTCCCTAGAGATGTTCACTCGGCTCTGGCCCATGAACAAGCCATTTGTGCCCTCTGCGGAGGAGTAGACTGTGCCAGGAAGGTCCTTCTTGATTCCATTCACGAGCCACTCCACCTTGGCTTCATTTGGCGTGAAGTCCCAAAGAAGGCAAATCAGTTCCAGCACTGGGGAAGAGTCACCCTCACAGGGCGGGGTCAACAGGTTCACCTGGAGTGGAACCGGTATTGGAGGGCACTCTAAAAACACAGAGTAAGAGAGGAGTGAAAACACAGTCACAGAGCCATTAGCTACAGATCACGAGTCCCACGATAACAACCTCAGATGGGTCCCACACTGGCATCTCATCCCACAGTTTGCTTTATGTCTCACTAATCAGTCTAACCATAGAGGAAATAAAGATTACTCATTCAAAAGTATAAACCAGCTCACAGTTTCCCTCAACAGCTCTACCAGGGACTTTCAGAATGCCTTACCCTGACAGACCCCTTCTCTCTCCTCCCCAACTTGCTGGAGAACACCCTCTATGAGCCTCCAACCCCTTCCTCCACTGCAAAATGGTCCCTCTTTCCTTCTCTGTTTTCTATCTTTTTCCATCCTTTTTCATCCCTCCTCTCATCTTATCCGTGGTGCCTTCATCTATCTATCCATCACTTTGACTCTCTCTCTGTCTTTCCATGGTGTCATTTTCTCCATGAGATCTTACTATTCATCAAACTTTCCATAGTATCTACTTTTCTCCAACCATCCCTCCCTCCATCACTTCACAGCCATGGCTCCAGAAGCATCCCAGAGAACCCAGTCCAGCACCTACCAACATCCATGGTGGTTTGGAATGATGTTGCCTGATGCGTCACACTGCACTGGTACTTCTGGGACATCCAGCTGTCAGCTGGGACAGTTAGCTGGCTGCTCATGATGTAGAGCCCATTAGATGAGTCCCATCCAGAGGAGGAGGTTGTGATGCCAGAGGAAACTGTGCTTGATCCTTTTTTCCACTGTACTGTGGCAGGCTCTGGGAAGTAGCCACTGACAAGACAACCCAAGGCAACCTGGGAGGATGTAGGAGAGCTTTTGCAACAGGGAGTCATGGGGAAGACAGCCGGGGACTTGTTACCTGTAAAGAGAGAGAGAAGCAAGGAGGTGACATATCAGCCCAGTGGAGCACCTATTACTGTACCCAGCATCACGGCACCCTCTAGTGCTGCACCGGGGCATGGGGATCGGGGCTAGGTGCCAGGGGAGAGTCCCACCCCACTAGGCCCCTCACCCAGTTCTGGGTCATTCCTCCTGAGTTCACTATGCACATTTCTTGATCTGGCATACATCAAGGTCTCTGTACCCCCCTGGGATTCTCTTTTCTCTAATAGCACTTCTACATGGGGTTTTTTTCATCTCGCATGGTTGGCCTATGCTCCATTTCAAGCATGACTGAGACATAAAAATGCCTGGCTGCTGTTAAAATTTCCACCACTCATTCTTAAAAATACCCTATGAGAATATGAGCCATAAGGTAGCATTAGGTATCATCTCATGACAATAGTTTCACACTTGCAAGATATTTTTCTTTCTCTTAAAAGCCTGAGGTTGATACTGGGGTGCACCCAACCCCCTGACTTAAAGGCAGGTCCTATCATACCATCCAGTGATTACTAAACCCCAACTAAGGTTTCAACTTGGACAGTCAGACACCATAATAGGTGCACCAGAAATGGGAGTCTGTGCCGTATCGTCCACCTTGAATCAGATACTTCCCAGGCACATGAAGACACAGCCCCTTTACTTAAGGAACTGCTAATCCAAACAGGCAAAGGTTAGGAGAGGGATTTAAGGCCCAGAGACAGAGAGAGGCTTCTTGAGGTCATGCAGAAGATTACAAGCAGGGCTAGTCATACAAGCCAAGGGCTCTGAGTCCCAATTAGGCACTCTGCCCTCTGGACCATACTATGGGCTGGTGCTGCAACTCATTAATGATGTGGAGTGGACTGCCTAGAGCTCTAGGTTTCTCTAGCCCAGTCTTGCATCAATATATCAAGCCTTCTCTCATCCCACCCATCCACATCACAAACCTTGCTGCCTATCTGTTTTTCCATCCCCAAACATCTTGTTTGTCCACCAATGCATCCATCCTTTCTTCCATCCAACCCCAGGCAAAGCCCTCTCTCTCTCTATCATCCTTTACTCAACATCTCAGAGCTGTCTTTCTGCAGGCTCTTTCCAAGAAGACACAAGAACCTTTTCTTGTTTAGACACTGATGCTAATTTGCAGAAATGAACAGGCTCAAACTGTTCTTGCCCTCTTGGATTTCCCTGGATTCACTTCTGGCCCCAAAAGCAGATGACCTGACCTACCCTGCTGCTTCTGAGCAAATTCTCAATGTCTTTTAGTTAGTTCCTTGTAAGAAACCTTGAGCTGAGACCTATCTGTGCCCCATAGCTGGCTGACATTGTCAGACTCATCTGTAGCTGCTCAAATTCCACACCCAGTGGAGCAGACCCCAGGTGTCATGCAAGCAGTGTATCTTCCCAAAATGCCATTAATTCATTTGCCAATTCTAAGAGATGCAAAACAGTTCATATCTGTTGGATGGAAATGCACAAATATCAATATGAGAGAGAACTTGGCATGCAGGACTCCTGAGGTTTGCCCCCATCCATCTGAGAAAAGAAGTACTGTCTAGTTATTTGGAGCAGGGAGGGGCTGGGGTTCATTCCTCAGGTCCCAGAGAGGAGGGGTTTCTCAGGGGCTAAGCCTGGGAGGAGCTGGGAACCAGGACACCTGGGTTCTATTCTTCAGCCCTCCCGACAAATTGAAGTCCTATGTATTGGCACTTGCTTGCTTTGAATAGAAAGACTTGAGCTTTATTAGCAGCTGTAAGGAATGTCTGGGATCTAGTGGGTAACAGCAGAGAGGGGCTGAGAGGACAGGACCCTTGGACTCTACCCCAAATCAGTGAGAACAGTGGGAGGCCTTGTGAGTTAGAATGGGGGGTGGGAGGGGCTGAGAAACAAGGGGGGGTTGTTCCAGGCTGGTTTCTCTGGCCCTCCCAAGGGGGAGATTATGTAAAATGCTCCCCAGGGACACTTTCTTTTTCTGAGAAATGCAACCACCTTTCCAATTCTCAGACATGAAGAAAAGAAACAAACAAACAAGCAACACAAAAGGGGAAGTTCAGATGAGTAAATGTCTCACCCAAATGTCTCTTCCATCCAATTTTAGCCCCCGAGGCTCACCCAAGCATCAAATCATCAATGCCAACTCACCAGTTTCAACAGGAAGCAAGTCCCAGTTCACGTCATTGGCATTAATCAATGTCCTATTGTTTGTGTGACAATTGGAAAGTGCTGATACCACCTGGCCTCATACAGGCAAAGATGCTTTGGACCAGATGCAGCAAGGAGTTGTACCAGAGCTGGGCCCAGGTAATGACCCCTGTGTCTACGGCTCTTGGTTTTGATCTGCCATGAGCAACGCTTCGGTGAGTAAATCAGAGGGAAGAAGGTTCCTGTCCCTGCAAGTGACTATCCTGAGGGAAGACACATTAAGAAGGAGACCTGGGCTGCCCCTGCACTGCTGAGGAAGGGAAGAAACAAGGCAGGTTGTTACCCCACCATGCTAAAAAGGCAGCATAAGGCTGATGCACTCCTTGCATGGTATCTCTCCATGGGATGATAGAGGGGAGGTAAAGGAGTATTACAGCCTGGAACACAGCAGGCACATGTGGTGGATGAGGCCAGCCTGAGACGGCAGGGAGCCCAATCAGGGGCAAGTGAGAGGCACAAGAGCTGGGATGAGACAGCCTAGGGAAATATGCCAAAGCTCGGAGAAGGGGAGTCAACAGGAGAACAGTGCTGAACACCAGATCTGGGGGAACCAGGTGGTTCATGGGCCAGGAGTGAGGGGAATTAACATAGCTAGAAAAAAAGCGCAGGACTGGGGGCTCAAGAAGTGAGCAAGTGGCACCAGTAGAGCTCGGGAGAAACCCAGGGCTGGGGTAGCAGGGGCTGCTGTCATATCTGAGGGGTAATGCTGTGTGTTGGAAACTAGTGCTGGAAAATGTGGGAGCTGTAGCCTGGGGCGGGGAGCCCCTAGCAGAGATATACTGAGTGCCCGGGCCCGGGTTAGCTGGGGGTTAGGAATCAGGATTGAGGGGAGCCATCATAGCTGGGTGGGTGGGAGCTCAGGGTGCAGCTAGCAGGGGGCTGCAGCTTGGGAGGGAGGGACATGAGCAGGGCAGGGGAAGCCTCAGTGTGAAGTAGTAGGGTGCTGTGCAGGGAGGGGGCTGCTAGCAGAGCTATGCGGGAAGGGGGAACCCAGGGCTGGGCTACCGGAGGGCTACTGGTCAGGAATAAGGGGCACCAGCAGATCTGGGGTGGAGCCCACAATTACCATAGCAGGGAGGTTAGCACCAAGCCAACAGTGAGGGGCACTGGCAGAGCTGAGGGAATGCCTGGGCTGGGCTGGGCCGGGCCGGGCTGGGCTGGGCTGGGCTGGGCTGGGCTGGGCTAGCAGGGGGCTGCTGCTTGCCAGTGCAAGAGCTAAGGGAAGCCTGGGGCTGGGTTCAGGAATGTGGGGCTCCAAAAGAGCAGGAAGCACCCCAGGGCTGGAGCAGGCAGCTGTGGGTTGGCACTGGGGGGTACAAGCAGGCCTGGAATGGGATAGTCCTATGCTTGTTTAGCAGAGGGCTGCTGGTCAGGCATGAGGAGCACTCGAAAGCACCCCACGCTTGGGAGGACAAGGACTGCAGGTCGGGGGAGCAGGGTACTGACAGAGCTATGGGGAGGGGAGGTGGTATAGCCAAGGGCTGAGCTAGCAAGGACTATAGGGTGGAAGTGAGGGGCACCAGCAGAGCTGGAGAAAACCTTTGGCAGTGCTAAAGGGGGCTACAAAGCAGGCTCGAGGGGCAGCAGAAGAGCAGTGCAGTGGTAGCTAAAAATGGGATATAACAATGCCATAGCAGGGAACTGGGGAGCACACCAGGGCATTGCCCAGAGCCCAGGCTGGGATGAGCCAGGGGGCTGCAAGCTGGATGTGAGAGGCACCAACAGAATGGCGGGGAGCTCAAGGGCAGCTACCAAGGAGCTGCAGGTTGGGAATGAAGACCATAGGTTGAGATGAAAGGGGAAACTGAGGATTGATCAAGCAGACAGCTATGGGTTGGCAGTGAGAAGCACCAGCAGGGCTTTGGTAAGTCCAGCCTTGGGCTAGGGCAGCAGAAGACTGCTTTTTAGGAGTGATGAGTATTGGTGGAGCTGGGAAAGAGCCCAGATCCGTGAGGGCAGGGGCTGCAAGCTGGGAGAGGGGAGCACTGGCAGAGCTGTGGGGAGCATGGAAAACAAGGCTGAGCTAGCAGAAGCTGGGTGCTTGGGGAGCAGAGCATGACTAGAGCTGGGAAGCACCCCAGGGCTGGAATAGGCAGGAGGATGTGGGTCAGGAGTGAGGGACAGCAGCAGGGCTGAGGAAAGCCTAGGAGAGAGCTAGTAGGGTGGTGTTGGGGGTGGGTCTGCTAGCAGAGCTGGCCTGAAACAGGGAACCCAGGACTGGTCTAGTAGAGAGCTACTGGTCAGGAATGAGGGTCACCAGCAAATCTGCAGCGGAAACCCCAGTTACCATAGCAGGGAGCTTAGCAGCAAGCCAAGAGTGAGAGGCACTAGCAGAGCTGAAGGGATACCTGGGCTGTGCTATCAGGGTGCTGCTACTTGGTACTGGGAGAGCTGGGAGAAGCCTAGGGCTGGGGTCAGGAATGGAGGGGTCCAGAAGAGTGGGAAGCACCCCAGGGCTGGGGGCAGGCAGCTTTGGGTTGGCAATGGAGGATACGAGCAGGCCTGGGATAGCCGCATGCTAAGCAAGCAGAGGGATGCTGGTCAGGCATTAGGAGCACTAGACAGCACCCCAAGATTGGGAAGGCAAGGACTGCAAATCGAGGGAACAGGGCACTGACAGCACTATGCAGGGTGTATGTCCCAGGGTTGGGCTATCAGGAACTGTGGGGTAGGAGTTAGGGGCACCAGCAGGGCTGTAGCAAGTCTCTGCCAGTGTTAGAAGGAGCTACAAACAAGGTTTGAGGAGAAGCAGCTGAGCAGTGCAGCGGTAGCTAAAACTGGGACATTTCAGGATGCTGTAGCAGGGAACTGGGGACATAACTGAGTGCCCAGGCCTGGGTTAGCAGGGGTTTGTGAAATAGGATCGAGAGGAGCCATCACAGCTGTGTGGGTGGGAGCTCAGGGGCCAGCTAGCCGGGGGATGCAGCTTGGGAATGAGGGGCACCAGCAATGCTGGGGAAGTCTAGGGGTGCTGTGTGGGGAGGGGGCTGCTAGCAGAGCTGGCCTGGAAGCAGGGAACCCAAGGCTGGGCTAGTCAGCAAGGAATAAGGGGCACCAGCAGATCCGGGGAGGAGCCCAGCTACCATAGCAGGGGAATTAACAGCAAGCCAAGAGTGAAAGGCACTGGCAGAGCTGAGGGGATGCCTGAGCTGAGCTAGCAGGGGGCTGCTACTTAGCACTGGGAGAGCCAGGAGAAGCCTGGAGCTGGGTTCAGGAATAGCAGACTCCAGAGGAGCAGGAAGCACCTCGGGGCTGGGGGCAGGCAGCTGTGGGTTGGCACTGGGGGGTACAAGCAGGCCTAGAATGGGATAGCCCCATGCTTGGTTAGCAGTGGGCTGCTGGTCAGACGTGAAGAGCACTCAAGAGCACCCCAAGCTTGGGAGGGCAAAGACTGCAAGTTAGGGAGCAGGGCACTGACAGAGCTATGTGGGGGAGGGATATAGCCCAGAGCTGAGCTAGCAGGGGCTATGGGGTGGTAGTGAGGGGCACCGTCAGGGCTGGAGAAAGCTTCTGGCAGTGCTAGAGGAGGCTCTGAAGCGGGCCTGAGGAGCAGCAGTAGAGCAGTGCAGCGGTAGCTAACTCTGGGTATAACAGGATGGTGTAGCAGGGAACTGGGGAGCAGGACAGCACTGGTGGGGCTGAGCAGAGTCCTGAACTATGATAGCAGAGGGGGCTGTGGATCAGGGCCAGAGGGATGGGGTGGATGGGAAAGGAGCCCCGGTCTGGGAGGGCAGGGGCTGCAAGCTGGGAGAGGGGAGCACTGGCAGAGCAGTGGGAAGTGTGGAGCACAGGCTGAGCTAGCAGGGGCTGGGTGCTTGGGGTGGGAGTCATCACTGGATCTGGGGGCACCCCAGTGCTGGAGGAGATGAAAGATGTGGGTCAGGAGTGAGGGGGCAGCAGCTGGGCTGTAGAAAGCCTTTTCCTGGGCTAGAAAAAACCATGGGTTGGGAATGATGGATGTCAGCAAAGCATTGCAGTGGTAGCTAAAGCTGGAAGAGGAGTGTGTCACAGCCTAGGGGGAAAAGGAGGCATTGCCAAGAGCCCAGATCTGTGGGTGAGGCTGGGGTAGGGTTCAAGAGGATTTAGGTGAGGAGTGAGGGACAAAAGCAGAGCTGATCTGGAGCTCAGTGCTGCGCTCACAGTTGCTTGGGCGTGCGGTACAGGAGGTAAACTAGAGAAGCCCAGGAGGCTGTAATGTCAAGGGATGGGGGATGTGGGCAGATCTCTGTGGTCAAAAAACCCCAGGGCTGGGATAACTGATGGTTGTGTGGCTGAGGACCTAGGCAGAGGGCCAGCATACGTGTGCCAGAGGGGCTGCGTGCTGGTGTTGAGAGGCAGTAGCAGCACCTAAGGGGGTGGCTACGCACAGGATAAATAGCAGTAAACCCACTGACCTGGACCCCGATGGAGGAGTGGAGAAGGAGGATTCCCAGCCTGGGAGAGCAGGGGTTATAAATCACCCCTGAACGGTATCAGCAGAGGGGAATTCACAGTCTGCTCCTCATCTCGCAATATTCGCAAGTCACCAGCTTCTAAAATGAGACAGGAAATTCCCCTTTGGCAGGTCCCCTGGCTGATTAGGGCACTCCAACCCACCTCATGGGTAAGTGCATCTCTCAGAGCCATCCCTGCCTTCCCCCATAAGCTTTCTGCCTGGGTACCATGCTCCAACCTAGAGTTTGGGGCGTGCCTACCTCACCTTTCAGGTACTGAGCTGCCAACAATTAGGTATACTTGTCTGTGTTTGAGTGACAGCTGCAAGTCCATGATTTGGCCATGGGGGTGGACCCTGCTCCATTTCTGTGGGATGCTCAGCTTGAGATGTACTTGGGCACCTTCTCAAGGGTGACCAGCACCTATGTGTCCAACTGAAACCCACTGGAATGTGGCCCTCTCTAATTCCTCCCTGAGGTATCTTGAGTTTGTTCACCTAGGGCCTGAGGCAGCCAGCATTTGAGAGCCTGCCCCTAGAGTTCAGGAAAGTGTCCCTCAAAGCTTTCACTCACATCTGCTGGAGGATGAGTGGTTCCTTGAGAAGGAATATACCTAGGAAATTTGGGAACCGGGAAAGCTACTCAAGGACTGTTTGTGGGAGGAATTGTATTACTCTCTTAGCACAAGCGCTGCATTCTAACCCCATATCCAGGACCTAAATCCCAACTCCTTAACTCCATAGGAATGGCCCACTCCTGGACCTTCACACCCTAACTCCAAGCCAACTCCTTAAACCTAGTCCTAATCCCTAAACTTCAATAATGACCCCAAAACAAGCCTTCATCCTACTTATACCCAGCTCCTAACCTGAACCCTTTTGTGCTCTCTCTCTCAATGCCAACCCACAGCCATAACTCTAGTCTTCTGAGTCCCTCACTAACCTCAAACCTAACCCACACCCCAAACCTCTGTTTCCCAAGATTGCAATGTCTGAGTTTAGGATAGTTTGTGCTTGCTATTTGCCTGTAGAGTCCTAGTGTGTTGGGTCTCTGATCCTGGACTTGGGTTCAAAGCTGCCAGCGGGATGGACAAATGGCCCTTTTAGCCTTTTAAAGGTGATGGAGAGGTGCCACTCTGGAGTGTATAGTAACTCTTACAAACTAATTGTTACAGCAGCATGACCCTGTAGCAATACACAGCAGTCAACTCACCTGAGCTATGAACCTGAATGGAATCAGGTTATAGTTGCAGCAGTGTTGCCACACTTGCATCTCTACAGAATCATGGAGATCAGTGTTTCTCAATGGGAACCCTATGGCACTCTGAGATGATGAGAGACCCTTTTAAGGGCTACCACAGGATGCTGTACAAGATTTACATTGTTAGGTGTTCAAACACTTTACACACAATTTACAAGAGAAACCAAGAGACTTCAAATAGGAATCCAGAGTGTCAGAAATATTCTGACCTGCTATGGACTTCCTGAGTTCTTGGCAGCCTGAAAAAAATGCTCTATTATTTTTCCATAGACAAATAGGAGTGAAAGCAAAAAGCTGGTATTTTCTGAGGGGTGTTTCAAGTCTAATGAGGGACAGCTTGAATCTAAAGTGGTTGAAAATCACTGATGTAGCCATCACAGTTGCATCCTAACAGTTTATATTACTATCCTTTGTATAGTATACTATCCTTTATATTACCAATATAATTGCTGTCTGTTTTAACCTAAACTAATAGAAGTAATGCTAAACCTCTTCACATGGATTGTAATCCCCATGGTAACCATCTGAATATCAGGTTTTACATCCCTCAAGGAGAACAAGTAAACATCAAGGCACTTATCTTTATTGGAAAATGTGCCGCTTGGATTGGACCTATGGCATTTCAGTGATTCTTCCCTGGATCAACACATCAAAACAGGACTGGTTAGAAAAGGGGAGTGATAAACTGTCTTCAGATCCAACAAGATTAGACATTCCTAGGCAGAGGGTCTCCATAAATTACCCAGCATGAAGGTATCCCCTATATTGGCTTCACATGCATAGCAGAAAACATGTTGAAACCTCTCCTCAGGAAATGCCTATAAATTTTACTTTCAGGTTCAGATTTTTACAGGGGACTTCCAAGCACAATTACTGGTAATTTTAATAGTGACTTGATATTCAGGTTTCTCATTGGGCATACTCAGGGCACGGAGAATAACAGAACATGATGTGGAAAGAAAATATGCTTAGTTCTGGGGTGTGCAGGTGGTGAGAAAATGCCACCCTGTGATTTCTCCTTGACCAAGGGGAGCTAGAAAATCTAGCATGAATAACTATGAAGCTGGTTCTTCATGGATGGGAGAGACTTAGGGGCTGGAAGGGGTGTGAAAAAGAAGTTGCTGCAGTGTGTGCAATGGAGAATGGTATGTTTTGCAAGTGGTTGGGTTTCACTCCCTTAGAGCACAGTCCAACCCTGGTCAGAGAGCAGGGTGGGCAGCTCAATAAGAAGAACTCTCCCCTCATAGAGGTCCAGATGCCAGTGCCCCAGTTCAGCACCAAGGGAGACTGTGATGCCAAAGGATATACTGAGGACCTCCTATGGGCCATACCTCACAGCTTTTCTCTCTCTCCCCTTACAGGTGACAAGGCTCCAGATGTCTTTCCCATGATCTCCTCTTGCAAAGGCTCTCCTACCTCCCCCAAGGTTTCTGTGGCCTGTCTTGTCTTGGGCTACTTCCCTGAACCTGTCACAATGCAGTGGAAAAAGGACTCTGGCACCATCTCTACTGACGTCAAGAACTTCCCATCAGTACTGGACCTGAGCAAAGGGCTTTTCACCACAAGTACCCAGCTCACCATCCCAGCTGCCAGTATGAGTTCCCACACATACAGCTGCATTGTAGACCATCCGAAAACCAAAGCCCACATAACCAAGACAATACCAGGTAGGTCCCAGACTGGGTTTTTTGAGTCCTCTTTGTATTGTCTTCTGCACAAAAAGAGCCTGTTCATTAAAATTCCTTTCAAGCCTAAAGGCCCACTAGATAGTCATGGTTAAGGCAGGACAGTCTTTGTAGGTGATATCACCAATATTACATCCAATTTTGACTCTACATTTGTGCATGGACTGATTAGGGGCATCCCATAGTCATCAGGCTAGGGCAGGGCATTTATGTCTTTAGAACCATCAGAAAAGGCCTTAAACACTGATACTGTACTTTACACTATAAACTTGTTATCAGTACTGTCTGCTAACTGGAAGGTGCCCCTGGCTGGATGCCTAGACAGAGATCTATCATGGAGGGATAGAAGAAGAGATTCCATTGAGGACAGGGAAGAAAGAGACAGAGATATCATGGAGAGACAGATGGATAGATAAATGAAAGGTTAGATCCTGAGAGAGATACCATAGTAAAATGGGGGGAAAATAAGAATGGAGACAGAAGGGGGGCTGCACCATACAGGAATGGTTTGGGGGCTCAGAAGGGGCCACTTTTCCCTTGCAGTCAGTGCTGTCCCGAGGGAAGAGTGGGATGTGATGTACTTCCAGGGGTGGGGAGAGTGTGGCTCAGTAAAGGAGCACTGTGTTAAAGGTAGAGGAAGGGGCTGGATAATGGGTCACAGTCTCTTTCCATCTGATAGGTGCCGGTACTGCCCCCACGGTGCGTGTGCTCCACTCCTCCTGCAGTGTTCCGTCAAAGGACAACAACATAGAGCTGGTGTGCCTCATCTCCAACTTTGACCCCTTGACTGTGACTGTGGATTGGCTGGTGGATGGCATCTCAGGACTTGTGAAGTTCAGTACCACAACCCCCCGGAAGAATGAGGATGGTAAAACCTACAGCACCACCAGCCAAGCCAACATCACACAGGAGGAGTGGCTGCAAGGGAAGACATACACATGCGAAGTGACCCATTCAGCAACAGCAACCAAAAAGCGGGACCATGCCCGGAGATGCCCAGGTAATTCTAAGCAGGGTCTGACTTAGAGTGGAGACTTCCAGAACCCTAGAGGAAGGGGGAAGACAGGGTGACTTGGGTGGTGGCTCTGAATACCAGGGAGGGAAGAAAGAAGAGATCAAACCAGGAAGCTCACTCAACTCTTCCATTCCCAGTATCAACACAAGCTGCCAGTGACATCCAAGTCTACGTGGTACCCCCAAGCCCTGGAGACTTGTATGTGAAGCAGAGCCCTGAGTTGATCTGCATGGTCATCAACCTGCCCAGCAATGAGGCACCAAAGGTGACCTGGACCAAGGACTCTCCAGGTGTCCTGAATGCCAAACCTCTGCAGTGGGTGGAGCAGTCCAATGGCACCTATACTGCTACCCGTGCCCTGCCCATTTTCACCCCAGACTGGGAGAAAAGGCAGAAGTTTACCTGCAAGGTAGAACACCCAGAATTGCCTTCGCCTCTCACCAAAACAATCTCCAAAAAGACAGGTAAGATGGAGAAGAACCCCCCCCCACATTCTTCCCAACCCCCTACCCACCATACAGAGACCGAATGGTGCCCCCTTTTACTCCCAAATGTCTGGGGCTCCCACTCTTCCATCCTCAAGTGAAGGGGGGACACCCCACCCACTTTCTCCATCCCAAAGTATGTCCCTACAGGCCCACCACTCCATATAGACCCAGCTGCCTGATATGAGCAGCTCACCTGTGTCTCCTCGCTCCTTCACCTCTTCCCTTTCCCCAAAGGTAAGCAGAGTGCCCCTGGTGTCTACGTCTTCGGCCCCCACCATGACGAGCTCAACAGCAAAGAGAATTCTGTCAGCATCACCTGCCTGGTCCGGGGCTTCCTCCCTGAGGACGTCTCAGTGCAGTGGATGCACGATCAGAACCCCATGGATGACCGTGACTATGCCACCACCGCACCCATGAAAGACACTGCTGGGGATTCACCCTTCTTCCTCTACAGCAAGCTGAGAGTCAGCAAGGACAGATGGAATAGGGGAGAAATGTTTACCTGCATGGTTGTCCATGAAGCCCTCCCTATGAAGTTCATCCAGAAGTCTGTCCAGAAACAACCTGGTAAATGAAGCCAACACCCTGGCATCTGCTCCCCACTGGCCCTCATTCATCATATCCTTGTATAAATAATTTCTGTGCCTGCAACCAAAATATAATCTGGATTAATAAAAAAATGCCAGCCTGAGCTCATTCCCCTGGTCTCTTTTTGATGGTGTCTTTGGGGGCTGTTCATGATATTTTCAGGTGTCAGTAATTCCTGCAGTGGAGTATGAGAAGTGCTGAAATGCTCAAATGGTGGAATGTTCATTGTCAAAACCTCAGTGGGTAGGCAGGTGCATATAAGTGTATATACACGGGACACGTGGATGGATGGAGGGATATAGATATGAATATCTCTTCTAACAGTAAAGATGAGTGAATAAATGCATGCATGTGTATATAGAAAGCAAGGGAGGAGGAGTAAATGCATGGTTTAAAAGAAAGATTATTCCAAAATTCAGAGAAATAGATATCCTATTTTAGCACAGAAAGCCAAGAGACAGTGGCTTGTTTAGGCTAGCCAGATGGAAGCATAGAGGGGATACAAATATCCTCTATAAACACATTCTTGGAGTAAACACCAGGAGAGAAAAGAAGCATTTTCACTAAACCAGACCTGTGTTGGCACACGAAAAAAATAGATGGACACCAGGCAGACATAAACTAAGGGAAAAATTAGGTTTCCAACCATGAATGAAGCACTGGACCAGCCTTTCCAATATAAGCATATAGGAAGAAATATGGCAAAGAGTCAATGAATATATAAGGGTTGATGGATGAGAAGAAACAAAACCAACTGAACCTCAATTGTCTTTGGGTTTTCAATGGAGCTAGATCATTTTAAGGAAGGGCCCAGAGGTGAGGTTGTCTGTGACAGCAGAAGAATGAATTCAGTGAACCAGCTGATGCCTTTCTACACCATGGAAGCAAGGATGGGTATATACATCCATCCCTCTATGCCAATAAAAAAGAAATGGTTGGAGAAGTAGATGGAATGGACACTGCAGAGAAAATAGTTCACTTGGACTGATTACAGGAAGAAAATAAGGTAGACACAGACTTTGGAGGGATGGCTATTTGGACACATGAACACAGTTTTCAGATGGACAGTAAAGTGGACAGAAAAACACTTCAGAGGAAAGGACTGACATGTTGCAGAAACAAGGATAGATAGATAGATCCTGTTATGTGCGTTCCACAGTGCATACGCTTCCAGTGCCTAAAGCCCTTAGGTCAGTCCCAGAGAGACAAAGATTGAGAAACAGTCCCGACGCTAAAGACCCCCCAGTCAAAATGGACAGGAGCAGGTGGTAAAGCAAAGGCTCCAAAAAGGGATATGACTTGACCAAAGCCACCCAACTAGTGAGTGGCAGAGCTGTGAACATTAACCAGGGATCCTAAGAGGCCATTCCACTGTCCCTAGCCACCAGGCCTGCTCCCTAGCTGGACAGCACTGAAGGTTCAACAGCTGGATGCCTGGATAGATTGCCATAAAAAGACAAAGATAAATGGGCACAGGATGAAAAGTTGTTGGATGAGACATGAAGATGGAGATACAAGTGTAGATGGACTGATGAGCATGGATGGGTGCACATGTAGAATAGGGCAATAAATATATAGATGGATGGATAGGAAGTATGTCAATAGAAGGAAAAGCATGTGGGTGGGTGGCTGGCTGACTGGCTGGATGGGTGGACAGTTTCTGGGGGTTCTGTAAAGGTGTGCTTCTGAAATCTATATTTTTCACCATGAGGATGCTGTACTGGAATCAGCAAACCCATCCCAGAGACCAGTAGATAGCCCTATGAGACAGTGCTTGGGCAAAGAGGGTAACTCACATACATTTCAGGGCCTTGGTCCTGCCTTTCCTCACTGAACCTACCCTTACTGAGGAAAAGAGTTACAGATATTGCATGCCTGTTTTGAGGGGATTCAGAGAATCTCCATCCATCCATCCATCCATCCATCCATCCATCTCTATATATATGCTTCCCATGATCCAGCCCTCTATATGTCCTCCCTTCAGTATATTTGCTGTCCGTCCATCCATCCATGCACCCATCACACTTGCTTCTATCAGTGTATTTGTCATGCATCCATTGATGTTTTTCCCATCCATCAGCACTCATACGCTCATTCACACTTTGCCATATTTATACAAACTTAGACACTTACAGAAATGGACATAGAGATCCACACAAACTATTTCCTGTCTTTTTAGCTCAGATAAGGGCTCTTTCACCACCACAGCAGCCTCCAGCACTTCCCAGACTCCAGTGCAATTAGCCTCCCAGTGAGTCATGAACAGATTTTTTTTCTCCCATCACCCACAAGGAGCCAAGGCACAGAAAGACATGGCAATGATGCAAGGTCACACAGCAAAGTAGTGGTAGAGATGGGAATTGATCCCAGGTCCTGTGTACCTGCATGCAGTAAATTTACCCCCAGGTTGTTCTATGGAGGACAGTCCAAACAGCCCATCTACTCAGCCTGCGGCCTCTTAGCGCTGAAAGAAGAGGTTTCATAGGGGACCAGGGGCAGCTCAGGGGGAAGCTCAGAATTTATGCAAAACCATGCTTGGCTGCATTGACCTGGGGCCATGAGTGACATGGTAGATATCAGGGAGTGCCAGACACATCCTGACCACTACAGAAAGAAGGTGGAAATAAATGGATGGACAGAGAGGATTTTGCCTGAAGAGAAATGTGTGTAGGGGTGGATGGAGAGACAGACATAGACATCAGGAAGCAAGGGGTGGAGGGCAGTAGGTGACATGATGTTGGACACTCAAATTAATCCTTCTCTGGAAGGGTTATTGTCATGGCAGACTGGTCAGTGATAACATCTCTTTCTGCCCCCTCACAGAGGTGTTTGTGCCAGCGGACATGTGCAGTTATGATAAAGATGAGGAAATGGAGGGAGTCTGGGCCACCATCTCTGTCTTCATCACCCTCTTCCTCTTGAGTGTGTGCTACAGTGCCACAGTGACCCTATTCAAGGTGAGACGAACTTGGTGGGTGGGTGGGAGGGTGACCAGATGGAGAGAAGACTGAACCAATGAACAAATGACTCAATGAATGAACAAACAAATGAGACTTACGTAAGAGAAAACATTGAATGACTAGTGTTCTGCATTTTCAGTTTTTATTTATTTATTTTTTTTAATCCAGGAATTTTTTGGCATTTATCTTTCAAACATAAAAAACAGGATGAAATTGGGATTAAAGGAAGAACAGGGAGAAATGGTTTAAATTGGGGAAAATAATAATACATTCCCATGGCAGGGAGGGAGGGAGGGAGGGAGTAAGGCTGGGACTAGGGAAGGGGGAGGGGCATGGCACAGCCCATTGGCCAGTCCTGGGGCTGCAGCAAGGAGCAAAGTCTGGGGGACTGTCAGTGGTGGGGGGCAGGCAGGCATAGCTCTTGCTGCTACGTGCACCCTGGGAGGGCTTCAGGCTGGGGGGCTGAACTGGGCTCTTCCTGGGGGAAGAACATGATCTCTTCATGGGATGAGAGCCGGCTGACATCTGTCCCAAGCACCAGCAAGAGCCTAGTGCTGTCACCAGCCTCAGCCTGCAATGGCAGCCTGCTTTCACCTGGTGCACAGATCCAGGGGCACACACTCCCCAGGAAGAGCCCAGCACAGCCCCCAAGCCCACAGCCGTCCTGGGGTGCACATAGCAGCAAGAGCCACCCCCCCCACCCTACATCCTGCACCCACTTACCGTTCACTCCACAGCTGGCATCAACTGCTCCCAGGGCCGCTGAAGCAGGGGCTGGGGCAAGTGGGAACAAGAGAAGCTCTGAGGTGAGGGGCATGGCACAGCTTGTCCCCACTCATCCTAGCCCCAGCTGCAGCAGCCTGCTGCCGGGCTGCCCTGGCATTTTGGGGGGAAGGGGCAGTGGCATGTGGCTGGACACAGGGGGCGGGACCTGATCCTGGCACCAGAACCAGCACTGGCACATCCTGCCCTGCCCTGCCCATGGTCAAAGCCAGGAGCCCCACACCCCTAGGGAGCAGCTCCAGCCCCCCGGGCCCATGTGGAGTGGCCAGGTGCAGCATCCACCATGGGGAGTGGAGCCAGGCTCTCCTGCCTCCCCCCACAGTGCAGCTTGCAGCTCCCAGTGCCCAGGGCAGGGCCACAGCTGAAGCCGCTACCACCCTGAGCCAGGAGCCCCGCACCCCCAGGCAGCAGCTCCAGCCACCCTCCCTGACACCTGCATTGCGACCACCATCCCTCCCCCCATCCCCCACCCCTCGGTCCAGCCAGAAACCTGTGAACTGAAAAACAAGTGTAATTCAGTAAAAATGGGTGTAAATCAGTAAAAAATGAATAACTTCAATTTTAAAATCCAGTAATTTATCGGTGAAGATAGGGAAAAAATGAAAATGCGGAACACTATGAATGAAACACAGGCGGTCCTTGGACTTATGTCACAATTGGTTCCTGAAAACCGCCTCTTAAGGGGAAATGTTGTAACTCGGAACCAATTTTCTCATAAGAAACAATGTTATAAATGGAGGGATTGGTTCCTGAACCAAGGCCTGATACCCTATTTTCACCAGAAATACCCCAGAATTTTGTACTCGATCAATGATAGATGAGTCATATAGCTACATTAATGTATTTATATTGTAAATAGCAATCACATTGATTTGGAAGGACTTCTTTGAGGTGACTTTGCTGGACTTTGTGAAGGGTTCTTGGCTGGAGTCTTCTCAGGAGTCTTAGCTGCAGGTTTTTCTGGAGTCTTGTCTGCTTTCTCCAAGAAAGTGTCCAAGGAAGTTTGGACAGATGTTCTCCAGGGAGATGAGCGATGCAGCGAACTTGTTCGCTGGCATGCTGTCATATGGGATCAAGCCTTGTAAAGCTGAAACTGATGTCATCAAGTTGAAACAGGGTGTCAATTTATAAATGTTGTAAGTGTGAAACATTGTAACTCGAAACGTTTCAAGTCAAGGACTGCCTGTAATGTGAAAGGATGAAGGTGGAAAGATGGAACAAATGAAAAGAGGGGAGAGAGGAAAGAATGAACAAGCAAATGAATGAATAAGAGAAATGCACAATGCACTAGTGGGATGTTAGGTGGGGTAGCACTGCCCCTCACACCCTGCCACTCATGCCCTGCCACTCTGTTGCTTCCTGCAGGTTAAGTGGCTCTTCTCCACTGTGGTACAGCTCAAGCAAGCAAACACATCCGACTACAAGAATGTGATCCAGCATGCGGTGTAGGGAGCTGATCCCTTCTCCTTGACTGATAATGAGGAAGCAGAAGTGCCAGCATTTCTGGAAACACCCCTGAGCCCCACTGCCCTCCTCCGTCTACCTCTGGCAACCTGTCTACTCACTGGTGGGGGAAAGGAGTTCACATTGTGATCATTCAGCCACAGGGTATCCTGCCAGGTTTGAGAGCAGCCAGCTCATGTCATTCATAAAACCAGTGCCCCTTAAAAGCAAAGAGTACTGTATCCCTTTCTCCTGAGCCACTCAGCCCCCCACCCCCCAAATACGAGCCAATGAGCTCTCTTTTGGGTACTTTCTATATTGCTTATTGACGCTCTTGCTGTTTTTCTTGGTGGTTTTCAGTATTTGCACTGAATAACAATAAACACACATTCATTCTGGCCTGTGTGTGAACCCCTGGCTCTGCCTTTGATCTACAGGGACTTTTGGAGTCTTTATGGGACAGTACTTTTGGTGTAGGGGGTGCTTCTGGTTAAGGGATGGAGACTGTGGGGGTCTCTTTGTGTTGGCTCCAATGAAAGTCATGACACAAAGGCAGAAACCCAGAATCTCAAGATCTCTTCCTCACGCTCTTATGCTGGAAACAAAGCCCATGTGATGAGTTCCTGGATTCAGAAATACCCTTGATTCCATAGAAAGGTCTGCATAGTATTATAGATGAACGGAGGTATGTCCTGCGCTGGACAAAAGGTGATATGAACTGGTATAGGTGATCTATAGAAAAGGAAGCTGAAACATGGATCCAGGAGTATGAATATGGACTGATGGATCAATGCGGAGGTATGCGGGGTCAGATGGGGTAGACGTGATGTGCTGGAAGCATGCTATATTCAAGGGCTTTTGTATTGACCTAATACATGTTATGTGCATCATTATGGAATGGCTAGGGATTGTATCCTAAGTTCCCTGCCTGAATGCACACATTTTCCTTTGGTGAAAAGGGGATAATAGAGGTAACCAATGTGCCAGTAGTAACCTAGTGGAATGGCTAAGTCTGTGGACCTTTCACACCCTGGGATAATGCCAAACAAGGATTGACCTGTCCAAAGGAAGACCTGCAAAATACATGAGATAAACTGATGGACTTTAGGGAGATGTCACTTGTTTTTGACCAAATAATTGGCATGGGAAAAGAGCAGAGAAACCCAATGAGTGAGGCTGAAGACCTTGAGTCATCTCTGGGTCTTCAGGAAGAATATGGAATGCTTGTTTTACTATCTGTTTTCTCTGAAATACTTTTGATAAGTGTTTTATGAGACTTGGTTCCTCGTTGCATGGCTCTCTCATTGTCAGGACAGGGCAGAACTGCAGATACCACTGACCACTGGCTCTGCCTGGTGAAAGAACCTTCCAGAACCTTCAAGAGACCAAGACGACCCAGCTGACTCCATCCATAAAGGTCATAAAATTATGTGCCCCTCTTCAGCCTGCAAGAGGTGTAGAATAGGCTGGATGCCTAAGGTGGAAGTGTGGGATGGGGGGGGCTCCAGAAGACCCCTGAAAGAACTGAGATATGTAGATGTTGGAGGGGGGGTGGATAGACATATAAGACAGAGTTATAATTAGAAGCAGATAGGATAGATGGATGTTTTGTATAGTGGATAATGAGAGGCTGAGACTCTGTTAGAACCACAAAGAGCATCTTTCAGTCCTGAGAGGCAGTGACTTGGTTTTTTCCATTCATTGTATTTTGGTAAACACACAAATTCTTCGCAACTCCTGAACATCAAGCCACAGGGGAAGTAGACAGTTTTTGTTTTCTTTTCTTTCTTTCTTTTTTTTTTCTTTTTTACTGTGCAAAAAATTGACTCAATGCCAGCTGAGGGCACTAGAGAACTAAACACACATATTCATGCACAGTAGAAAGCCAAGTCTCTATGGGTTTTTGTGATGACTACAAAGCTCCGTTCAAACTCCACCACGAAAAGCCCCATGAGTACAGACAGATGCCTGCTGCTTTCCCAGCTTTGGGTTCTGAACACTGGAAAATACCATCAGCAGCTACAGCCATGTAGTAGAAGCTGCCAAGGACCTTGCTTTCATTTTCCAAGCTGTAGGAAAGAAGGAAAGAGGCAGAGGCAGGATGAAGATGAATGGACAGAATGAAGAGGAACAACCGGCATTATCCTTCTCCTTCAAAGCTTAGAACCCAGCCAGTACCACTCCCGAGACACAGAAAGCAGAAGGCTGAGTCTGTTGCCTTTATTCACTGTGCTAGTTCATGTGTAGCACTCCATGCTGGAATTTGTATAGCTTATATGTGGACGTGGGACTGCTGACTCCATGCAGTGCAACCTCTAGCATAACATGGGCAAGAGATCCCTGCCTGGTCCATCCCCACATTCAACCTAGATCTGCCATGAGGGTTTGAATGTTTCTTCAAGAAACACTCCCAGCTTGGTCATTGTTGTCTTGTGATGGGTTCGAACACAGAGAGAGCGATCGCACTAGATGTGGCTACTCAGCCAGAAGCTGATAGGACAGCTTGGGTTTAGAGCGCATCTTCTAGCCCCCTTCCTCTACAGGGTGAGCAGAGAGGATCCTGGATAGGACTGCTCAGCCACAGTAGCAGCTGCTGAATTGGACCCCTGTCTCAATCCAGGTGCAAGATAACCATCAGACTACTGCTGTCTTCATGCAGATTCATAGCTGGAAACTGCTGGATTCACTGGTCCTGTCTCTGTTTCCACTGGTCCACCACTGCAAGGTTTTTGAAGGTTGGTACAGGACAGCATGCTGTTTCCTGTGATAGAAGCCTGCACATGACTGTTTAACTTGGAGAAGCTGGTGCACAGAAACAACAACCACGTGATCTTAACAACATGGAGATCTGGACCCAGTGGCAAGGGAGAACCCTAGATGAAAGGAGACCTCCATCTTGCTGCAGCCTTCTTCTGTCTTTACAGTCATTGAGATCCTGACATTTTCTGCTGCTGGTTTGCCATTCAGCGCTTGTGGTTTATCTGGAACCTCCCTTCAGGCCTCTTTGCCACAGGTGACCCTGCCAGAACAGTGAGATTTTGAAGAAAAAAGCTTTGAGGATCACTGGGATATGCAAGTTTCTTCACACCTACAAGGTCTTGGTCCACAGAGAGTTGTAATGCAGTAGAGCTGAAAGGGACCTCCAAAGGTCCTCTAGTCCAACCCTTGCCTGAGGGAAGATCATCCCTATTCAAACAGTTTTAAAGCATCTTGCCTTCGAGGCAGAGAAGAGAGAGTGGAGGAAGGAAAAGGAGAGGAATCCCAGCTAAGGCCCACTCTCCTCTATGGAAATACCTGCAACTTCTGTGGACAGATCTGTGACTCAAGGATTGGACTCTGAAGTCACCCCAAGAGCCATAATGAGCCATGATCATACTTGAATTGAGGGACTGCAAATGACAACAATGATAATGTCTCTACAATTCAGTGATTGTACTGGTGGCTTTATGGTCTTGGCAACAGGGCTCTGCATGTGGGTTGGGACACCCAGGTTCTTTCCCAGCTCTTCTACAGACCTGCTGCAACATCAGGCAGGTCATTTCCACTCCCCCTCACCCCCCCCTCACCCCACCCCGTCCCGCCGCCCATTCTCCTTCCACCCCTTTGTCTATTTAGATCATGACCTACATAATTACATAATCAAGGATTCTCATGTTACATGAGTGTGCAGCTTCTCACACACTAGATCCCAAACTCAGTTGAGATCTCTGTACATTACCCTGAATCACATAATAATGGGAATTACTACTCACCTGAAATCAGAGCGGAGACCTCCCAGGAGTCGTTTCACACCAGGAGCTGAAAGTCTGAGTGAACAAGTCACTGGATATGGCCTCAGGACACCCGAGTTTAATTTTGACTCTGCTGTTGTCTTCTTTCAAGTTTAATCAACTGCTTCCTCTCTCTGCTCTCCCTCCCATCCCTGGACAGCTTTGATTGTAACTCATTCCATGGGAGTTAACGACTCTAATATACAAGCAGTCCTCGACTTGAAACATTTCGAGTTACAACGTTTCGCACTTACACCATTTATAAATTGAACACCCTGTTTCAACTTGATGATGTCAGTTTGGACTTTACAATGCTTGATCCAATGCAACACCATGCCAGTGAACAAGCTTGTTGCATCGCTCATCTCCCTGGAGAACATCAGTCCAAACTTGGACACTTCCTTGGAGAAAGCAGACAAGACTCCAGAAAAACCTGCAGCCAAGACTCCTAAGAAGACTCCAGCCAAGAACCCTTCAAAAAGTCCAGCAAAGTCACCTCAGAGAAGTCCTTCCAAATTAATATGATTGCTAGTTACAATATAAATACATTAATGTAGCTATATGACTCATCTATCATTGATCGAGTACAAAATTCTGGGGTATTTTTTGTGAAAATAGGGTATCAGGCCTTGGTTCAGGAACCAATCCCTCCATTTATAACATTGTTTCTTATGAGAAAATTGGTTCCGAGTTACAACATTTCCACTTAAGACAGTTTTCAGAAACCAATTGTGTCGTAAGTCCGAGGACTGCCTGTACACATACTGAGGTCCCAAATTCAATTGGATGTCTGTGATGCACCTAATGTGGGGCTGTTCAAACTCATGACTGTCCTCAGCCGGAGGGGATGGATGCCTACAAATATAGAGAAGTGAACTCAGTGACCCAGGAGGCCTCCTCCCAGCCCTCAGTTCTTCTAAATAAAAGAAAATTTATCCTGAGTTCATACAGTGCTAAGAGGAAAGGAGCTCTGGACCCTGGTTGTGTCTGCTATAAAAGTAATACAAAAATATCATATTTTCTCACATACAGCAGATTGACAAGGTTCTTTCGGTAAATCTGATATCTTTTATTAGACCAACTCAAATAGTTGGAAACATTCTTCGTTGCAAGCTTTTGAGTATAAATACACTTCATCAGGTTGAGGAAGCATCTGCAGTTGGTGTGTGCTCATCTTGGATGGAATGAATGGTAAAGAAGCCAGAGGCTTGTATGCATGCAAGAAAGCCAGTCAGCGAAGATGTAAATTAAGGAGTCAGTGAGCGACAGTGCCTGTCACATACAAGAGGCACTTTTTCCCCCAAAAAAGCTGCTGAAATTGGAGTGCATGTTATATGTGGGAAATATGGTAAAAGCAGTTTCTGCTGCTTGCCAGGAAGAAGCAACAGTAAAATCTGCAATTATTTACAGGGAGCAGAAAAGTGAACAGGTTGGTTCCCTTGCTGCTGCTACTCTGTTAATTGCTACAAGGAATGATCTTTTCTTTATATTCATTCTGCCCTTCAAAGCCAAGAAGTGAATTTTATTCTAAAATCTGATTGTAGGCAAAAAATATGGTACTTTATACATTCACGTACCACACTCATCCATTTCCATAGAAAATTGGCAATCAAAATCTGGGGTGCAGATGATTCTGAACAGTTTTGTCAAAAGTAAAGATCTTTTTTTCTTCATTCAGCTTTCCCAAAATAAGGTGTGTGTCGTTTGTGTGGAGGGATCATTTGATATGCAAATAAATATGGTAAGATACAAATTAGAAAATTAAATCAAGGTAGTAATCTGAGACAAGGAAGGAAGAGAAAAAAGAAAGACTTTTTTAGGCTTTTATTATCAAAACATTTTTAAAAAGATAAAAGCACATAATTCTACAAGGGGCAGGGCATGAAACCATTCATCAGTCAGTTACATCATAATCAAATATTGAAACCCCTCCTTTCCTATAGGCCATTCATGTGGCCACACTTTAGGATCAGCTGGATATCTTCTACTATACAGAGTGCCCCTTCAATGGTCCATCATAGCACAAACGTGTCTATGCTATGTTGCAAAGTATCCAAACTAAAAAAAGATGGATGTGTACTAGACCATGACCTGGAAAATGTGGAGGGCATTGTCAGAGCCAACCCTGGACAGTTGATTCCTGTGGCTCTTTGGGGTCAGCTGGCCAGCAAGAGTTTGACCACATAGATCACTAGAACGATGGTCTCACTCTGCAGCAGAGGAAATTTAGGTTGGAGTTTAAGAGGAACTTTCTGACCATGAGGATGGTTAAGCATTGGAAGAAGCTGCTCAGAGAAGTTTTGGAATCTCTAATCTTGGATGTTTTCAAGAGCAAGTACACAGACACATGGCTGGGATGGTTTAGTCAGGGGTGATCCAATCTTGAACAGGGGCCTGGACTAGATGACCTTGTGAGGTCCCTTCCAATCCTACTTGCCTATTATCCTATGATCACACTTTTCTCAGCCAACCAGAGAAAATAGATGTTGTCTCAAAACAGTTCAAGTCCAATGTGCTGAAGAGGTTGCTGGGGCAACAAGGACAGGCCAGAGCCAGGAGCAGTCAGAGAAGGCATGGAAGTGCTCTTCCATTCAAAAAGGGCAGACTGCTAATGCTGATGGACAAAATATGTTGGCTGTGTGGAAAAGTGAATGAGATGCAAAGAAAGAATGAACTAAATGAAAAAATGAGTGGGGGGTGGGGAAGGAAGGATGGATAAGACTACTGTAAAAGGTGACCACTCCAACCAAAGGCAAAATATGATTTGGATTTGATCCAGTAATTTACATTAGGATCATAGGTAAGTAGGGCTAGAAGGGACCTCATGAGGTCACCTAATCTAGTCCCCTGCTCACAGCAGGATCATCCTTGACAATGGGCTTTAACAAAGAGGAATGGATCATGGTGAGAGGGTCTAAAGGTCCTTCAGCCCCATCAGAGTCTCCAAAAAGAATTAGGTGGCTGCTTTATCTGAAGCACTCATGTTCTGACTGAGTTAAGAGCTATGGCTGATGAGCACTGGTTGCAGTGGCATAATGAGCAGTGAATAAGAAGCCAGGAACCCTAGGCAATGACAAAGTGGGGCACAGGAACAAAGGCAAGGGAGAGCTCAAGACATTGGCAACTATGGCCTCTGGTAGTTTGGAGCAGGCAGAAGTGGCTAGGATCTGGCAGGCATGGGAGCTGGAGGCTCTGGGACGGTGGGGAGAATGTGGTAGAGGGAGCCTCCAGCTAGGGGGTTGATCCTGACACCAAATTAGATATTAACCTCATTGCTCAGCATGGCTGTCAATGGCATGCTTGAGCCCGCTGCCTGAAGCTCATGGTCATTGGGTCCTAGTCACTTTATGCCACTCTGTGCCAATCAGAGACCATAGCTGCTGGATCCTGGAGCCCCCAGTACATCTCTACTGCCCAGGGCACCAAAAATACTGGCTATACCTCTGGCTGATTGGTCACTATGTGGTGATCTCAGCAAATTACAGAGGCCCAACCCAATCCAATCCCAGTTGGAGACAGTGAAAAGGGCACAAACACCCTCTGCTTTTGTATAGGGCTTAGCAAGGTGCTATCTGGAGGGGCACAAGGATTGAGTTTAAACTCTACCTTATGCTTCTCCACCTGGGCACAGAACAATAGACTCTACCTTTCTGGGTATTAGTTCTGCATATCACACAAACTCCAGCACCCAAGGCCATTGTAGACATTTCTCATGTTGTCCAGAAAGCAAGGAGACAGAAGAAGAATGAAGGTGAATATATGGGATGAAGAGGAGCCATAAGCACCATCCACTTCCTTCAAAGCATGGAGTCCAGCAGTTACTGCACCTGGGAGATGCAAGCAGAGGGGTGAGTCTGTTGCTGTTGTACCCTGTGGAGGGTCATGTGCAACTTACTATGCTGGAGTTTCCATAACTAATACACCAGGAAGGGATGGTCATCACCATCTGACGCAGTCCAGGGTGGAGAACATCACCCAAGCATCTCAGCATCTAGTCTCAGCCTCAGTGTGGTTCTGAATCAATTCCCACCACTCCCCCAACATCCCATGCTTCTGGGCTTTGTTGGTTGCCACGTGGGACTGAGAAGGAATTTCTTCCCCTCCTAGTACAGTCATTGGACAGCTAGGGAGGAGGGGGAGAGCATTGCCTTCTCAGACGCATTGGGTGTTGAGTGCAGCCAAGGCTGGGGATTTTAACAATGGCATGCCAATGCTTCAATTGGAAATAAAAACAGAGGTTCCTGCTTTAGGGGGTCTTGCCCCTCCACTTGGGTTCAGAACAGTTTCCACATTTGGGATCGGGAATGAATTTAATGCTATGGTTGGATAGGTAGACTTGGGGGGTGGGGGCTGTCTCCCTTGTTGTGGGGGATATGGCCCACTTCCTTAGATATCTTGAGTTCATTTTAACAGGTAAAGCCCTGTCCCCCTGCTTTACCTGAAGCCACTTAGGGTGTTCTTGGTGCCTTTGGGCATTGGGCATGACAGGGTTCACTTGTGTAGTTCACTTGTGTAGACAAGGATCTACCTACTAAGATGGTCTGTGTGGGATGATCCTGCCTAGAGAAGGGGGTTGGACTGGATGTGGCCTCCCAAGGTCCCTGCCAGCACTACTTTCCTTTGATTCTGTAAATTATGATAGGAGCTCCATAGAGCATGAACAAGGCTCTGCCATTCCTCTGTATTGAGCTGTAGCCTGGATAGCCCTTTTTTTTTATTTCTCCAAAGGTCACTTTCTTAGGTGGGCAGGTTGCTGGCCTATTGCTGTAATCCTAACCTGGGTGACCAGTGGATCCAGAAGTGCCAAGTACATGGGTGCCCAAGAGCCCTGACCCCTCAGTAAGGGGGCTGTCATCTGACATCCATAAAACCTTCCATATGTCGATCATTGCAGAGCCCTCCCCCCCCACCCCGCCCCCGGCCAAAAATTAAACTTGGCACCTGTGAGTGGACTCCTCCATCTTCTGTTCCCCACCCTTCAGCCTGACATCTGGGCCCCTGCTGCACCGTTTGCTTTTCCATTTCCATTGCCTCCCCCCACTTGCACTTTTGCAAGGCCCAAAGCTTCCCTCCAAAGAGCAGGGGGCTTTGCTCACCCAGGCCAAAACAGCCCCACACAACCTGCAAGAAAGAATCTCTCTATCCCCTGCCCTTTATCCCATATGTTTTGGGCATCCCTAACTCAGCATCCAGTGACGCTCCCAGGGTCTCTGGGACACAGGCATCTTCCCACCACAACAGGGCAGAGTCCCAAGGGAAGACTCAGTCATCATATCCACAGATTATTCCAGTTTCCATGCATGCGTCCATGATCTGGCCATGGAAACAGCCTCTCAGGCCACTACAAGAGTCATCCCATTTTTACAGTCTGCAGGGGGAGGCTAAGGGGTGTGAGAATGTGCCTAAGTTTGAAAGAAAGGCCTGGGCTGGATGGACAGCTTCAGAGGGCTGCAGATAAGCCTGAGTGAAGGATCACCCTGGGAGAAGCCCAGCTAGGACTGGGTTAGCCTCAGTGAAGACCAAATCCCAGGAGGCCCAGCAACGGACCAGGCAAGGTGCAGGGATGCTATAGAGGGGAGGGAAGAGGCTTCTTCTGAGTCCCCTCAGTACCCTGTCCAGGTGGTGGCACTTCATCCCGGGAACAAAGCCTCCAATGACCTGATCACCGCGGGAACAACAAGGTACGGCAGGGGAGGTAGGTGGAAATGTCAGACACCAAAGCTGAGGAGTGTTCTTCCACTTGAGGAACACTGATCCATGCTCATGCTGCTGCTGGCTATTGATCATTAATTGCTGATGACAGGACAGGCTCCAGATAGTTTGTCAGTGATGATAGGCTCTAAGTTTATATTAATAATTGAATATCCATAACTATTTAATATCATTTTTTGACTGACATTAATGCTGTTAAAAATGCAATTGTTTCTTTTTTTAGTACCAATAATGATAAGTCATTATGATGTCATAAATAGTTGCTGATTGTAATGGGTTTCTCCTGGATTGCATCTTATTGGTCTTTGGCTTAGGATAAAATTTTCCTCCCTATGTCTTAAGGGACTATGTTCATAGATTCATAGATTCATAGATGTTAGGGTCAGAAGGGACCTCAATAGGTCATCGCAGAGGGTTTATATCCTATAAATAGTTATGTGATCATGAATGCGGCTCCCAACATTACCTTAAACAATATTGCAGCAACACTGAGGCAGAGGCTGAGCAGAAAGAGGACAATGAAGGTGAGTGCTGTCCTGGGGTTTTCAGGTTCTTCCTCTCCCCCTTCAGCATCATCCCCTGGGTCCAACACCACAAAGACAAGATCTGGGGACAAGACAAGTATCCAGTTAGAGAGATCTCTTCTCTAACCCTATGTGGGTGTTCATGCCAACAGGGTTTAGAGCATGTGAAGGGAGGCCCACTCTGTCACCCTACAACAGACGGGCATTGCCTGTCAGGTTTGAGAGACAGGGGCACAGGGAGGTGTCTATATAAGATTGTACAGACACCTCAGCCAGCTGCTTGACAAGCCCCTCCCAATACAAGCTACCCCTACTCCAACCCAGCAAAGTATCGGAAAAGGAACCATGCTGAGAGAAACCAGTGCGTCACTCAATGGAGCCGTGAGTACCCACCAAATGGCAGCAATTTCCCAGTCACTGACATCCTGGGTCACACTGGGACCAATTCCCTAGGGCACCTATACACATGATGGACCACTACTCCAACACATGCTAATTAGCATGTGTTGGAGTAGACTCAGTTAATCAAGTCTGCTGGAGTGTGCTAATTAATGCACTCCAGCAGCCTCTGCCTCACATGTATTCAGCATCCCCACATTTCAAAATGGCAGTGGGGGCAGTTTAACTAAAGCTCTTTGAATGAGCTTTAGTTAAAACACCCCCACCACCATTTTGAATCATGGGACACTGAATACACATGATGCTGTGGCTCTGTGCCCAGGTGGAGCTGCTCTAATTAAAGCATGTATCCCACCCCCAACCTCTACGCCAGAGCATATGTAGAGACACCCCTAGTGTCAAGCAGGAATCCAGTGTCTCTAGCGGTCCTCATATTTGTGACCTCAGCTCCTTATCCCAGGAAACATGGCCTGAGATCACCAAAAATTAATCTCACACAAATGGCAGCACTGATTGAATGAAATGGGCACTATATGTGGGGCACCTCCCAGGACACATCATATTTCTGAACTCAGTTGAGCCCTCCATACAATACCATAGTACACATTATAATGGGATCACTGGAACCCACAACCTCCATTGCCCAAAACCAAACCCCAGCCCACCCATAACATGCCCACAAATTGTTAGAGAGAAGGTTCAGGCGGGACATCAGGAGCCATTACATTACATTTAGGGCTACCAGGCTCTGGAATGGGATCCTAAGGGAGGTGGTGCTCTCTCCTATCTTGGGGGTCTTCAAGAGGAGGCTGGACAGATATTTGGCTGGGGTAATATGACCATTCCTGCCCAGGGCAGGGGGTCAGACCTGATGATTTGCTTAGGTCCCTTCTGACCCTAAGCACTATGATACTGCAATAAACCCTTCCTAAAGGGTAAAAAGCATCAATCCCTCCAATTACTGGCTTCCCTAACAAGCCCTGTGTTCTCATAAAACTTAGAACTGATGTGAAAATGCCCCCAGTTGTGTCATGCTGGAGACTGCTCCACCCTGATCAGTTGGAAATTACTTCAGTAACTGCATTAAACAAGAATCCCAAAGAAAGAAAAACCTCCCATGGCCAGACCCCAACTTCCCCAGATCATTCAAAGAAGGCAAATGTGACTGTGGAATATATCAGGCCAGTTACTGAGACAGGGAAGTAAAGAAGCAGCAGAGGGAGTTATTTAAGCTAAGGAGCAAAGTTGGCTCAAGGAAAAATGTGCCTAATCTTAACACTAAGGCTTGAAATTGAGAAGAAAGTGTCTAAGAAGAAATTTTCACATCAGATTCTGGAAGAGCCTTTCAACTGGATTAGTGAGGACAGATGGAATACCTGTTTCTAAGACCAAGAATGATCATAGATGCCTCCCATAGCAGAGATCTGAACCCAACAGGCAGCAAGATCCCCTTGAGTCCTGCCTCCCATGCTTCCATTTGTCCAGAAAGGGTTTGTACCTACTGAACCAAGACTTACCCTTGTCTCTGACCCATCACTCACAATACAGCTCAGTGCAAGCCACTTTTCCTTGCTACCAACCCAGGCTGCACTGGGAATAAGTTCCCTAGAGCCAAAAGACTCCACAGCCCATGAACCCATGAGCTACCCATGTATCCTGCGGTCTGGGTGTCCCCCTCATTGGGCAAATGTCATAGGCCCCATCCACTGTGTGCACACATGCTATCAGACTTCCAGCTGAAACGGGAGAAGGGAGCTTGCAAATACAGCCCAGAGGGCAGCGAAAATGGGGAAAAGTGGTGCAGCTGCCCTGCCACCGGAGCAGGATTTGAGTGATCTCATTTCTGGTCTTTCCTCTGGTGCTAACATGCTTACACCAAGATTAAAAGGCCGGAAGAAGATTTGGTGCTCACCTCAACTGCACTACTTCATCACACAAGCTAAAGCACTTTGCCCAACTATTGAGCCCTCTTTCTGAGCTAGAGAATTGCTTCTAGAAACATCTGTTCAGTCCTGATGGCAAAACTTCAGGTGATAGAGAGTCCACAACTACTGTAATTAGTTTCATTGTTAATGTCCCTCACTGTACCTTATTCCTAATGGGAACTATTCCAGCTGCAGCTCCCATATATTGGATCCTCTTCTGCCTTTAGCTGCTAGATTAAAGAATCCTCTACTCAGGAACCATCTGAGTCGTCTCCTGGATTAATTGAATATAAGGAACTCTGTGACCCCCTTGGAATAAGGAATATTCTTTGACTTTGAAATTCCCATGGGTTTGGGATTAAACCATTTATTCATCTTGGTAATTCCTACTTTAGCTGAAAATAAACAGAGGTTAGGCAAACATGTCCTTTTGATTGCCTTCATGAATCCACTCATGGTCTTTCTGGACCTCAGTTCTCCCACTGGTGAAGAGGGTGAGGACAAACATTTTTCTTTTATTAATTTCATTTACTAAGATTGCTAGTGCCATAAAAGAGTGGGCAAGTCCCAAAAACTGACATGACTTCTGACTGCCAGGAGCCCTGATCAGGCAAGCCATCCTGGGCCAAGTACCTAAGTAGCCACACCTGCATTGAGTCACCAGCTAATGAACTCTGTCCCAGTTTAGGGACAGTGAGCATCCTGACTGGCTACCAAGAGCATCACCTATCCATTTAGACCAGGGGTGGGCAAAGTCTGGGCTGCGAGCTGGATCACACCTGCAGTGGACTCAATTTGGCAGCTCCCGTGGCAGAAGCTCTTTCTGGCTGCTGCCACTGGACCCAGCCCCTGGGCACCCCAACCTGTCTGCTCTGTGCCCACCGGTGGGAGCGGGACCCATGTGGGTAGGGTTCACAGCTGAACCCTGGAGCCGCAGGCAGGAGTGAGACAGGCAGGCAGGGCTGGAGAGACCCTGGGATCTTGGGGCAGTGACATTGTAGAGCTGGGACCAGGGAAGAGCCACGATCATCTGCCCATACACCCCTGCACTGAATGTGGTTCCACAGACAGGGGCATGTAGGAAGTGGATCATGGCTCTGCTGTGGCCTCACACTGTCACAGCCTCAAGATCTCAGCCCCAGAGCAGCTCCTTGCTCAGCCATGCATCCTGCCTGATCAGCTCCCAGCTGACCAGTCTCCATGAAGACCCTGAGAGCACGGGGCCAGGGCCAGGGCAGAGCACCAGGTCTGCAGCCCTGTGCTGTCACAGCCCCATGCTGTCATGGCCCCACCAGTCCTGGGGTCTCGATGCAGATCAGCCAGGAGCTGCATGGTCAGGGGCTGCTGGGAAATGGAGTCTGGCTGCCAGCCGGATTCACCATTTTGTCCACCTCTCATTTAGACCCAGCTGGAGCCATAGATTTCCAAGCCAGTCAACAGTTTTGACTCCATCTGCTAGCCTCCATGGCAAGCCTCTTGATTTCTGCTCTCTGGTTTTCCTGGGCCCTGACTCTGGCTTCAGTTTTTCCCTGGACTCCAGCCGTGGATTTCCCCTACAAACCTGGTCCCTGGTTCCTGACCCCTGGGCTTGATTCAGTGTTTGGACTTCTCTCTGTGGACTACCCCTTTGGCTTGGTAGCTTGGCTATTGATTTTTATGGATTCTGACCTCTGGCTTGACCCATCAGGCAGACTTTGCCTTATGGATTGTCCCTCTACCACGGTAACTTGGTAGCTCCTTTTCTGGATCCTGACCCTGGCTTACATACTGGACTCTGTCCCTAGTTTTCCCTCCAAACCTGGTAACTTGGCTTCTGAATTCTGACCCAGCCCCTGGCCCCTGCCCTTCCGCAATGGCCTAACCATTAGGCCACCCTGACCAAACCCTGGTACCTAACACCAAAGTGCTCTTGGCCCACCAAAGACTCATTTTGCCTACCAATTTCTATTTGTGTCTATTTTGGTAGAACTTAAGGCTACAGTTCATGGATCAAGGCACTGCTAGGCACTGCATAAACACAAAACAACAAGAAGAGTGAATGCAATAGAAAGAGCAACCTCCATCCCCAAGATGTGGTGGATATTCCACCTATCCAGAGACATAAATCCAAGACTTTTCTAACTCCCCTTGAAACCCAACCTGTACTAATACAGGGGGTTTCATTCTAAAAGTCACACATGCCTTCAAACATAAATTGTTGGTTTTCAGGCAAGGGTCTCTGGATGTCTTACCAGGACAGGCTCACCTAATTTAAATAAGCCACTTGAAGCTTGGAATCGAAGAATTCCTGTAGGTAGTCAAAGCTGCCTGCTCTGGGCACCCAAATTATCTTTAATTCCTTTTATCCTAGAGATCTGAGGAAGGGCATCTGATGCCCAAAAGCTTGTCCAACAGCTATCCCAACTATATATGATCACAAACAAAGCCTCGCCTTTCTTTAATCCCTTTGGCATCTAGGAATTTTTAAACCAACGATGTCCACCAAAGCCCAGAGAACTGTAATCCAGAGACAGATCCTACCAACACAGCTACAACATACATCCCTGAAACATGGAAGATAATGTATTTAGCCAGTTGGAAATGTCAACTTCATTGCTAACCAAAAAAGAAGAAATTTTCACCTCCCTGCCTGACATCGGATACCTCCGGGAAAGAAGCCTGCCTAATCTTCATATCAGAGAGCAACCCTCTCACAAAAGGACTCTGTGGAACGCAGGGGGAAAAAAACTTCCACCCTCTACCTCCCCTGTGCAAAACGAAGTTTCTTTTCTACCTGGGATAACTTTTGCACTCTTTGAATTCTCCTCAACCTGACAAAGGGTGTTTGGACCCAAAAGCTTGCAAAGGAAGATTTTTATTTTTTTTTGCTACTGTTTAGTTGGTCTAATAAAAGATATTGCCTCTAACCCAAGAGTTTTGTTTCCTACCAAAAGAAGACACCCCAACGAAGACACATTCCAAGAAGTCTCCATTTTATTTAGACATACAACATATATGGCCGAGCTTCTTCCACATGAGCTCCTTCTGCTTTACATACAGGCTACAAGGCACTGCCTTCTTAGTAGCAGCTGACATCAGTATCAGACAAGATCACAGAGACATTGACAGCAGTAGGTTTACCAGAGGATTTGTCCACACTCCTGTGGACAAAGGTCATCGGGAAACCTTCGTGGCCCACCACACAGGCAAACGTGTCTCCCCGCTGCCACTGTGATGCTGGGACACTGAGCTTGCTGTAGATAAAGTAGGTTGTCCCCTTCTCCTTGGTTTCTTGGAAGGGGCCAATGTTGATGAAGGCTTTCTGGGGCATGGGCTGGTCCTGCTGGGTCCATGTCACCAGGATGTCACTGGGGCGGAAGCCTTTGGCCAAGCAGGTCACAGTGGCTGATTCCCGAAGGGCCAGCTCATCCACATGAGGAGGGTAAATGTACACAGAAGGGGCCCGGGTTGAGACTTCTGCCATCCAGAGACAATAAGCAGTGAGGAACAGAACCATTCACAACAACCTTCTCCCATCCCAGGGTGGGTTGCAGAACCCAGGAGCCCTGCCTTTCTGAATCTGGCCTCATTATTCACCAATGCCATAGCAGGATTAGGGAAAGAAACCAGGAGCCCTCTCCTCTAGCCCCACTGCTCACCCAGATCTGGTATAGAACCCAAGTGTCTGGACTCTGCAGGAAAGGACCTGGTGGTTACAGTGGGCAATAAGATGGATATGAGTCAGCAGTGTGCCCTTGTTGCCCAGAAGGCTAACAGCATACTGAACTGCATTAGTAGGAGCATTGCCAGTAGACTGAGGGAAGTAATTATTGCACTCTATTCTATACCGGTGATGCCTCATCTGGAGCACTGTGTTCAGTTTTGGGCCCCCACCATAGAAAGGATGTGGACAAGTTGAAGGCGGAAGGCAAGGAAAATGTTTTGGGGGCTGGGGCATATGACTTCTGAGGAGTGGCTGAGGGAACTGGGTGTATTTAGTCTGCAGAAGAGAAGACTGAGAGGGGATTTGATAGCAGCCTGCAACTACCTGAGGGGTGGTTACAAAAAGGATGGAGCTAGACTTTTCTCAGTGGTGGCAGACGACAGAGCAAGGAGAAGTGGTCTCAAGTTGCAACAAGGGACAGTTAGGTTGGATATTAAGAAAAAAAATCTCACTAGGAAAATAGTGAAGCAATGGAACAGGTTACTCAGAAAAGTTGTGGACACTCCAGCCCTGGAGGTTTTTAAGACCCAGCTTGACAAAGCCCTGGCTAGAATGATCTAGTTGGGGATGGTCCTGCTCTGAGCAGAGGGTTGGACTAGATGACCTCCTGAGGTCCCTTCCAATCATACTTTTTCTATGATTCTATGACTCTGGCTTCTTCTTTGACATACATTTGCACATATTCCCTCCAGCCCATTAATTTGACTTGTTCCACAGACATGATGTTTAATCAGAGCCATGAACCCCATCGAGGCTATAAAACCCATAATCTCTTCCCCAACTGGCTGGACTAATCAGTGTTCTCTCCTTGGGTCTAGTCTGGGCTGGGAACTCATTTGGAGGTATGGGGGTTATACGTACCCTGACTCTTGTGCACTGTTTTAACGATGGCTGATGGGATATCTTGGTGTTTCACCATGCAGGTGAATTCCTCCCCAGACTTCCATTCCTCCAGATGCACCCACAGGGCACTGGAAACACTGTAGCTGCCATTTCTTTGAAAAACTGGTTTTGTCAACACCACATCCAGCCTGCCTCCACTTGTACGGTTCCACGTGATCTCCAAACTGCTAGTTGTCTCCATGTTGATGACCAGGCAGGTGATGGTGGCATTCTTGGCAAGATAGAGGTCCTCCAGGGAAGGGGGGCGGAGAAAAACCTCCACTTGCAGGGGCTTGCAGGGACCTGGTTGAAGGTAGGAGGTGGAATTGAGGATTCGGCTAAACAAAAGTTGAGTGGGTGCAAAGCTGAGAGCATCTTCAAGGAGGGAACCAAAGGGTGAAGATAATGAAATTGGGAAGAGGGAAAAGTCACTGGATTTCTTCATAATGCTCTGGGAACTCATATCCCCTAATGGATAGGAGCCTTGCCTCATGATATATTGGCAAGGATAGGAGAAATTTCCAAATGCACCTGAGGGATTTGGCCCCCAGGTTCTCTTTAAGACTGAATGAGAATCCCCAGGGAAGATCTGAAAGTTTTGATTTCAAGCGGCTCATGGGAGCTTTAATTCAGAGTAGCCCACTCCTCCGTGACAGCCCCTTACACTCTACTCCTTCCCTCAGATTAAGCCAGCGCCAATTGTATCATAAGCCCATCAATGAAAGTTTCATCCCCTACGTCATTATGGCTTGGGTTTTTGCAAGGTGTCCAACCAATTTGAAAGCCCAACTCTCAATGGAGGGGTTGGCAGACAAAACTCTTTGGGTAGAGGTGATATATTTTATTAGACCAACTAAATAACAACTATCACCTCTATCCAAAGAGTTTTGTCTGCCTGTGTCCTTAGACCAACATGGCTACAACCAGCAATCCTGAAACAATAGAGGAGTTGAGCACTGGACTCCCCTAAGGACCCCCAGAAATTAGGCCTGGATTTCTGGAAAACATGGTGAACAGAAAGCAAGAAAATATCCCTGCTGAAACCCTGGGGCAAAGGTTTTTCAGGGAGCTGTGGGATTCCCTATGGCACTTGAACTCACCCTCTCCTGTCAACGCATTGACCTTCAAGGTGTCATCCAAAGCCACATGCTGCACCACACAGGAATAGTCAGACACTGTAGCTCTTTCCCCTTCCAGCTGGGGCACCCGCAGGAGGCTGTGAGTGGAGAATGTCTGGCCAGTCCTAATGATGGACCCGTTGGTGTACTGGGAAGGGAACACTTTCACACCCTTGTGCTCCCAGTGCAGGCTGATCTCTTGCGGGAAGAATCCCATGACATCACAGAGGAGTATGAAGGAATCGCCCTTCCCTGAAGTTTCATCTGGATCCAAACTGGAAACACTGACTGAGACGGTAGGTGCCTGAGCTGGGTGTGCTGGAAGGGATCAAGATGCAAGATGAAGCTAATTTCTTTGCCCTGGAAGGAGTTCCCACCTGGGAGCAGGACAGGACTGCCAACTCCAGTACTCCTTAACCACTGCCTCCTTTAATGATAAGACACATGGTAACAGTCAAATTCTCTGCGGCCCCTTGAGCCCAGGCTGGATTCTACTCGTTTACTAAAGGCATCACTTCCCTTTGAAGAACCTATTTAGATCCTGTTAACCACTTCTGTTACCCCCATGATGGGGAGGTCAGTGGACACTCCCAGCCTGGAAACTGCACAGTCACAAGGTGAAAGACCTTCCCTGTGCCAAAAAGCTCACACTTACAAAAGGCAATGGCAAGAGAAGACAAGGAAATTCAGCTCCATTTTCTAAGGGAAGCCAAAGAGACCTGCCAAAAAGCTGGGGCAGAGTCAGGAACAGAATCCACAGATACTCACTCATGTCCATTGTAGGGGCATCCTGCCTGACTTCTCTCGAACAGGGAAGCACCACATTGCAGGTGAATCTTGTCCTGGTCTTCCACTGAGTCAAGGTTATTCTGTGGGTGCTTGTGACACTCTGGGTCCCGTTGTCTTGTGTCACAACGGCGCCTGTCTCAGACAGAGAGCTGGCCTTCCCATCCACTTCCCAAGACACCTGAGCACCTGCTATGCTGTAGCCCAGAACCAGGCAGGTAACAAGGCCCTCATTATCAACCAGATCATCATAAGATGGCAGGATGACATAGATGGATGGATCCACTGAATTACTGAGGCAGGCTGAGGAAAAACGAAATTAATATGCATTGACTTCATTCTGTTTCCTATCTACACCATCCTCTGCAGTATCTACCTGTTTCTACCTCACTTCTATTTACCCCTAGACACTCCTTCTCTTTCCCGCCACCCTACCTATGATTCCATCCAGCTTCCCACAGAGTCCATTTATGTTTCTTTTCCATCTATCTGTTCATCCCTCCATCCATTCACACAGTCTATCTGTTCAGTTTCCAAATGTGTCATCTCCCTAGTATCTGGGCACATTCTCCACTATGCTTAGGCAGCGCTGGTTTCTGGCTCGCTTTCCATTTCCCTCTCTCCCTCCTTGTTCTGTTGCAGTCAGGTCCCCTTACCTGAGCACTTGCTCACATTCAGCATCAAGTCTTCTTTGTCCAGTGCTGGATGGGTGACTTTGCATGTGTAGACATCGCCATTATCCCAGCTCTCCCTGGTGATGTTCACTCGACTCTGCCCCATGTGCAAGCCACCTGTGCCCTTTGCAGAGGAGAAGCCCATGCCAGGGAGGTTCTTCTTCACCCCATTCATGAGCCATTCCACATTGGCTTGGCCAGGGATGAAGTCCAGGAGGAGACAAACCAGCCCCAGCTGCTTCTCCCAAGAGTTGTCATTGCAGGATGGGGGCAGGAGATGAACCTGGGGTGGAGCGGGCAAACCCCCCCTACATGCTAAGAACAGAGAGAGAGGTAGAAACTCAGTACCCAAGTCATTTGTTACAATTCAAAGCTCACTTTCCAGAGAGATGGCTCTGAGCCCTGCAATCACTGCCCTAGCAGCAGGTCTACATCTGTGTCTTTTCATCAAAAAGAAAAGGAAAAGGGAAAAGAGAGGGCAGGATACCCAAAATTGAAAGAATTCTGGAAGAAAAATTCATTTTCCACTAAAAAAATTAAAACTAGCAGTTTCCAAACAGAACAGAAACCTAACATTTGCAGAAGATGGACACATTATATTTAGTCAAACAAAATACATTTTCCACTGAATAAAATGTATTGATGGAAATTTCTCAGACAGATTTAGTAACAACCCTACGTCACTGTGGTATGTTTTCTGGACTGTTTATATCAGCCACTAAGGACCTTATTTTTCACAGGTTAAAAACTTTATGGAAATGGGACTACAATGAAGACTTTAAAATCCCAGTCTCCACACATATTTGTATGTGTTACACAGTTTGTTTCACTTGGCCAAAAGACTGTAGTGTTAGATAGTAGCACTGGCATCAGAAGTCCAGCTTAGAAGGAACTGAATACCGTTGAGAACTGAAAAAAGGAGTGATTCTCAGCTGACGTGTATGGTTGCAGCTCCATTGTCTTCCATGAATTTGGCTGACCACTGGCTAAGGAGTGCCCAACCTTATCTAGGTTTGTGGTCCTATGGATGTATCAACCCCAATCATCCCCCAAAAATGCCTAGAGTTCATAAAGCAAACGTTGCTTCAGAGAGTGTTTGAAACAGCACTATCCTGGAAACACACCGTTGCTATAATGACACATCCCATTTAAGCCTGGATGCTGCTGAGAGAGGTAGTTTCCCAGCATGCCATGCTAGAAGCTAAGTAAGAGGTGTATCCTGGTTCAGTCTGGAGAAGATCACTGTTGAAGCAAAATCTTTAGAGAAGCCCAAGGCAATCGCAAGAAAGGTTACCTACTGTGGAACGGTATGTCCAGTTTCTGTTATAATAAATCTGACTGGCCTTGATCTTGACCCCTTTGTATAAAAGTAGTCTTCCCTTGAGATGAGCAACATTTGAAGCTTCTTTTTAATTCACTTCCCCCATGATAGAAAGAGCTTGAATGACAGCAAGGAACAATGGCCAGGGAGATGGGAGCTCTCCCCACCCCAGCAGAGAAGGTTTACTGTGAGGCCCAGATGCCAGTTTAGTCCATCTTTGAGGGTGAGATTCTCCAAAGCATGGAAAAAATATGTGGCACCAAGTCCCCATACAATGGATGCCTAAGTCATATGGGCAGCATGGAAAAATCTCTCTCTATGTGGTCCATAATTCTATGGTCAAGTGTGATTTACAGCCCATGGTATTTACTTATTCAGTGGATTCATAGGGAAAAGAGCTAGGGTGCAGTTATACCTGTAGTTCTGCCATAACTGAGCATTATGACCAAATGTGATGTCAGCTTGACCCAAATTTCACTGATCCAGCATGGGGAAACTACCAAGAGCTCCTAAGGGATTTGGGATTAAAACTAGTGGGTTACAAATCTCATAGATGTTTGGAAAACCTCAGCCTTGCTATCCCATCCTCTCCACTCCCCCTCCCCCCCCCGCCCCCTCCCCAGCACATCTTACTTTGCTGAGGGAACGCCTTAGACAGGAAAGTAGTTGAAGCTCTATGCTCCACATCGCACTGGTAGACACCGCTCTCCAGGCTGCTGGCAGGGATGGTGAGCTGGCTGGTGAGGGTGAAGTCTCCATCTTTGCCCAGAACAGCTGGGAAAGTCGTGATCCCCTGAGTCACTTTGCCAGAATTCCACTTGACATCCACTGGCTCTGGAAGGTAGCCTGTCACGAGGCAGGCGAGGGCCTTTCCTGCCTGATTATCCTTGTCCTCAGGACCGCAGCAAGAGAATATGGGATAGACTGTGGGGGCCCGCAGAGATTCTGCAATGACAGAAATAATCAGAAGATGACAGGAACCACCAGAACAGGGGAAAATTAAGTATCCCGTCAATCAGAACATCACAAACAAAGTCTCCATCTACATCTGTGAGCCCAGGGCCATTTTGGAGAACCGATATTATGCAAAAAAAAAAAAAAAAAAAAAAGAAGTAAATTTATTGGATTAAAATAGATTTTTTCCCTCAGTGCTGAGAAAGAGCTGAAACCTAATGGGTTGGCATGAAGGGAGGCATGGAAGCCAGGGCTCCTGGACTCTTTTCACACTCTAGGAGGACAACAAAGACTGATTCTTCATGTCTCCCCATTTGGTTCTGATATTCTGTGGAACCTCAAATTTTTCTGAGAATTACAGCCACCTTGACCAAAGCTCTGGCCAGAGCCCACAAGCAAAAATACCCATCGTCTGAAAAAGGGAAGTGTAGGCAACTGAAAGTCACACCTAGGCTGTTTTCACCCCTATTATAGCCCACCAGGATCATCCAGCCATTGAATTTTTCACGCCTTCTCACCAGCATAAACAGTAAAGAAATGTTCCAAGTGGGTGTTATCTTTGATCTGCTATGCCTTGCTGTTGGTATATCATTTCAAGGGGACAATTTTCTCCAATCCCCATGGCAGTGAGGATGCCTCGGAAGAGACTTTCCACAAACCCAGACCAGAGACGGACACAACGAGATCCTACCGTGGTGAGTAACCTGGATGGAAGGAACCATCCATTTGCTCCATCTCCCCGCAGAGTTTTGACCCTACAGAACCACCCTCTCTAGGAAAAAGGTTTTACTAGGGAGAATTAGACTCCTAGACCACCTGGGAAAGAAGTGGGGATATCTGAGATAGATCAGAAAAGGAGGTCTCTTAGGTGTGTCACCACAATCCCCAGTCCTGTAGTGGAGTCTAGTGGGCTTATATTTGGGGTCTTCGCATTCAGAATACCTGTATTGGATCTCCAGTGCTCAGAAGGGAGTGGGGTCTACTGGGATAGAGCAGATGTGGACCCAGACTTCAGACCCCTGGGTTCTCTTCTCAACTCAGAGAGTATAGGATACATCTACCTATGCTGATGCACTGCTGGTGAAGTGATTCCAGCCTGCCCAGGCTGCGCAAACTTGGGCAGCAGGAGGATGAGACAAGTAACCACATCTCCCCTGAGGGCAGGTGAATAAGAGCAGGGCTCCCCTGGGGCTCCAACTACAGCTATTGCACAGTGGAAGCGGTCTGCTATAGTGATGGAAAGGAACTAGCTGAGCTGTACAAGAGGCCACAGCTGAACCAAGAAAGAGCTTCATCAGTGGGGTATCCATCTGGAGATAGCTCACAGCTGTCCAGCAGGGGCTTTGGGTAAAGAATGCAGGGCATCAGGATAGCTGGAAAGGAGCACAAGATGGAAAGATCCAGGACCTGTGGGTCCAGAGTGAGGGGCACTAACAGAGCTGGGGATGCCGAGGCTGTGCTACAGAGGACTCTTGGACAGGCATGAAGGGCACTAACAGGGCTCTGCAAGATCCCCAGGATGCTAGCAGGGGCTGCAGGTTGGGAATGGAAAGAACTGGCCACATTATGAGGGGAGAGTCAGCTGGGAGTGCAAGGCACCAGCAGGGCTGATGGAGCCAAGGGCTGGAGCTGCAGGAGCAATGCATCAGGAATTAGAGGCACCAGCAGAACTGGGGGAGCTCAGAGCTAAGGGGAAGGGGGCTGCAGGTCAGAAGTGAGGGGCACCAGGGAAGCTGCTGGGGAGATTACCACTGGACAAGCACAGGGCTGCAGGTCATATCTGGGGGGCTCCACAGAGCTCAGAAGAGAACCAAGACAGGGCTAGCAGGAGGCTGCAATCTGGGACCATGGAACACCAGCACAGCTAAAGGAAAGCCTAGGATTGAGCTCTCAGTGGGTCAGGAGTGAGGGGCACCAGCAGAGCTGGGCAAGAGCCCAGGTCTGGGGCAGCAGGGGCATCTGGTAAGGTTGGGGGGTTCCAGCAGACCCATGGGTGGGAGCCCAGAGCTTGGCTCATGGGAGTAGTTGGCTGGGAGTACAGGACACTGGCAGAGCTGGAGGAACCCAGGCCTAGCTAGCAGAAGCTGCAGAGCACTAGCAAAGCGGCAAGGGGGTAGGTCAGGGGTGCAGTTGCAGAAGCAGTGGTACAGGCATTGCCAGAACTGGAAGAGCCCAGGGATGAGGGTCAGGTGGCTGCAGGTCAGGAATGAGGGTCACCAGGAAAGCTGCTGGAGGGACCACAGCTGGGCTAGCACAGGGTTGCAAGTCACATCTAGGGGTCTCCAGCAGAGCTAATGGGGGGACCCAGTGCTGGGATAGCAGCTGGCCCAGAGTGTGGAGAACCAGCACAGCCAGGGGAAAGCCCAGGACTGGGGTAGTCAGGGGTCAGGTATGAGGGGCACCAGCAGAGCCGTGCAGGGAACCAGGTGGGCTCTGGATCGAGCTAGGGTAGCAGGGCTTACAAATCAGGCATGAGGGACACTGGCAGTGCTGTGACAGGGGACTCAGGGATGGGCCAGCAGCAGGCTCTGGCTCATGGGCACTGGGCACCAGCAGAGCTGGGCAAAAGCCCACAGCCAGATAGCAGGGGCAGCTTGCAGATGGGGGGCTCCAGCAGAGCAGGGGGAGGCAGACCAGGGGTCAGCTCCTGGGGACAGTCAGCTGGGAGTGCAAGGCACCAGAAGGGTTTGGGGAGCCCAGTGCGGGGCTAGCAGGGGCTGTACATGGTGAGTGGAGAGCACTAGCAGAGCAGTGAGGCAAAAGCCTAGGACTGGGGCAGTAGGGGTTGGGAGGGAGGAGCACCAGCAGAGCTGTGCAGGGGATCTAGATTGGGAAAGCAGGGGACTGCTGCTCAGGAGGAGCTCTGGAGGAGCTCTGGTGAGGTTGTGGAGATCTGTTAGGAAGCCCAGGGGGAGTAGCAGGGGCAAGAGCTTTAATTTGGGAGGCCCTGGCAGAGCTGTGGGGAAGAAAGCAGGTTGGGAAAGTAGAGGCTGTGGATTGGGAATCAAGAACACCAGCAGTGCAGGGGGTTCAGGGCTGGGCTAGCAGCAGGCTTTGGGTCAGGGGAGCTGGGCACCAGCAAAGCTGGGCTAGAGCCGAGGGCTGGGAAAGCAGGGGCAGCTTGTCAGTTTGAGCAGCTCCAGCAGAGCTTGCCATGTGGAAGAGGTGAACTGGGAGTGTGGGGTACCAGCAGAGCTCAGGGGAGCCTGGTCCTGGGCTAGCAGGGGCTGTGTGTCCTGCTCGGGGGTGCTAGCAGGGAGGTGAGGGGAAACCCGGGTTGCAGGAGCAGTGCTACAGCAGTGCCAGGCACTGCTGAACCTGGAGCCTGCTGATAGTCCAGGGGCAGGGGCTACAGGTCAGGAGTGAAGGGCGCCAGGATTGCTAGTTGGGAGACCACAGCTGGACCAGAACAGGGCTGCAGTTCATGTCTAGGGGGCACCAGCAGTGGTCATAGGGGTCCCAGTGCTGCGGTAGCAGGGAGCTGCTGGCTAGGGATGTGAAGCAGCAACACAGCCAGGGGAAAGCCCAGGACTGGGGCAGCAGGGGGTCAGGAGCGAGGGGCACCAGCAAAGCTGTGCAAGGAATCCAGGTTGGGAAAGCAGGGGGCAGTTGGTCAGATGAAGGTCAGGAGCAACAGGTACTGGTAGAGCTATGTAGGAGCACAGAGTCAAGCTAGCAGAGGCTGTGGCTCTGAGCATGGAGGGGAGGGGGACCGAGGACTGGGCTAGTGGGGGCAGGAGTTTCAGTCTGGAGGTCCCCATTGGAGATTTGGAGAAAAACCAGGCTGGGATAGCAGGAGCTGCAAGTCAGTAGTGAGGGACACCAGCAGTGAGTCTGGAGTTCTGGGAACCTGCAGAGCTGAGCAGCAGCCCACAGCTGAGGGACCAGGGCAGGGGGTACTCTGGCTGGGCATCTCAGGGGGCTCTGGCAGAGCTGTGGGAGGCAACCCAGGGCTCAGCTCATGGGCACAGACAGGGCACCAAGAGAGCTAGAGAAGCCCAGGGCTGAGCTAGAAGAAGATGCACATGGTGAGTAGGGGCACTGGCAGAGAGGTCAGGAGGAGCCCAAGGCTGGACTAGCCAGGTCAAGGAGGCCAGGAGGCCTAGGAGGTCAAGCAGGCCAGGAGTCTTCAGGGGAGCCTAATATGAGCTTAACAGCAGGTTGTGAGTCCATCCTAAGATAAGGAGAGCTGTAGCTGCAAAAGCAGGGTCTGTGGGCTGCTTAGGAGGAATTGCCCATTGATTCACACAGGTGCAGAGGCAGCCGGTGTTCTTAGAAATGAATCCCAGGGGGTTTAGGGAAACATCTCAGGGCTCTTCATCTGTGTGGGTTAGAAGATGAGGGGATGGCGAGGGAAGGAATCTGGCTAGAGGTGCAGGAGCCACTTGAGGTTGAGTGAACTTTGAGGAAGGAACTGTTCTTTTTACCCAAAATTGAAACCAAAGCCCTGAGCCCAAACCCCATCACAATGACTCTGACACAAACTTCAAACCACCTCTTACCTTAAAGCTTCCACTTCCATCTCTCTACCTTCGCCTCACCCCTGTGACCATGAGCGTAACTTTAACCACCCAAACTCTTAATTTGGACCCAACTGCTCAATCCCACCCCCACATATGGCTCCAGCCCCAACTTCACATTTAGCCTCTGAGTTAAGTCTGTCCCTTTTCGATAGCCTTTAACCCTAAATCCTCAGGAATGACCTTAACAAGGTGCCTCCCCTCTATCACTGCACCCCATCAGAAGCTGTCTCTATGTTCCTAAGAATTCAGGTGAAGGAAGCTAGGTTAAGACTGGTCAAAGGCGAGGGTACTCAGGGATTAGGGGTCAAGATCCCTTCACCTGAATTTCCTAACCCAATTCTTGACTCCCTGACCCTCAACCCTCTTGACTTTGACCCCCCTGATTCTGAGGTCAGGACTATCCCTTTTGCCATTGGCTTTACAAGCCACTCTGGGCATCTGATCCTAAATTAAGGCCTGTAATTGCTACTGCAATATGACTAACAAGAAATAGCAGTTATACCCTCTTATTCTTAACTCCAGTGCTAACCCTAACCGCTCACCCTCTGAGCACCATGTCTGAGATCTTAGGCTAGAAAACACTGAGGCAGCCATCATTATCAGGCAACTTGGCAAATTAATTCCCTTGGTTTGAACCAAGGTCCCTTCCCCAATCTTACCTGTCAAAGGCATCAGAGTTGGTTGAAATCCAAGTGATTTGATTAATGAGAAATTGGCTAGAAACCCCAAAGCAAAAGTTGGTGGGAAGTGGTGAAATCTTGAAAGTTGACATCTTCACCCACCAGTCTTAATTCTCACTCCCAAAGCAGAGCTCTTATTACAACCCCAGCAGCTTGCTCCTTCATCCTCATCTCCCATCCTTCATTTTGACCCTGTCTCTAATCTAAAGAAACCAGATACCTTCCTCATACTGGGGTGCTTCTACCCTTTCATGCCTTGTTCTGGGAGCTCCTCTGGAGCCCCCAGACATACCCTTGTTGTTCAGTTGGTAGGTGATAAAGTGTGCTGGCAGCTGGGGGGGTTTCCAGGGGAGTTTCAGGGCAGGTCAGCACCAAAGTCCCTTCAGTTCCTCAGAAATCAGCCAGCCCACGTAACTGGGGGCAACTTCCACTCTAGGCAATCAATGCCAGCTCATTACAGCATAAGAGGACCAGCCAGCCCAGGGGATAGAGCAACCCAAGACTCAGGACACCTGGGTCCAGTTCTGGGCTCAGCCATCAACCTGTCATATGCTATTGGTGAGGTCCCCTTGCCCTGATGCCTCAGTTCCCCCATGCCTTGTCTGTCTTGATTATATATTTTGGGAAGGTAGCAAATGTTTCTGTGCTGTGAACAGCACAGAAGATGTCCTGGTATTTGTCTGGAAGAGGTTGTCTTGGAACTGCCCTGCATGTCTGCAGGACCTTATCTCAGATATGGTGGGGAGGGAGGATCTTTGCAGGTCCATCACTTACTGGACCTCAATGGTGAGGAGGAGGAGGACTCTTAGTGGTACCCAGCAAAAAAGTGACAACAACCTTGGCCTTACAGCTTGAAGAGAGAGCAATCACTATTAAGAACCCTAAGACAAAAAAAACTCCTGATATTCTGCTCCAGCTAAGATGGCTTTGTAGGGGATTTCCAAGTGAAACTCCAATTGTTTGTAAGGGCAACAGGGCATCCAGGTCCCAAAAGTGGTGAGGTCTTGGCCTATAATCACCTGGAATTCACCTCAGAGCTTGCAATTGGGAGGAAGGGCACAGCTAGGAGCTGGAAGGTAAGAGCTTGTGCTAGAGAAGGAGCAGAAGGTGAGCGTAATGGCAGCACCCAGCAGTGGCACAGAGTGGGAAAACCCCAGCAGACATAAGTAGGAAGCTGGTACGCAATGGTGGAGGGAAATATTTGGAGCTGCAAATGGCAGAGAGGATGAGAAAGTAGGAGGAGAGGTGAGTGAACAGTGGGTGAGCTGCTTCACTGGTAATGTGTGGGTGGAAGCAATAGAGGGCAGTTTCTCCATCTGGCTGATGGGGACATTGTGTGGTGGGGCCATGGGTTAGGGGCTCAGCATGGCCCTAATTCTGCCACTAGGCTTGCTCTGCTGCCTTGGGCAGCACAGAGGGCTCAGAGGATGCAGGATCTCAACCACATGCTTTGTCTCACCTTACAGCTGCCACCTCCGCTCCAAGCTACTTCGCCTTGGCCTCCTGCTGCGGTGACCAATCCAGTCCTGAATCCTTAATATGCCTGGTCTCTGGCTACTTCCCTGAGCCCGTCACTGTGAAATGGAATGGTGGCAAATTCACCAAGGAGATCAGGAACTACCCTTCAGTGCTGGACTCCTCCAGTGGGCTCTATACCATGACCAGCCAGCTCACCGTGCCAGCTGGGCAGACCATGCCCCACGAATGCACTGTGATCCATGAGCCAAGCAAATTTCAAGGCACAAAGAAAATTGAATGTAAGAGTGGAGCCACAGGAAGTCATCCTCTGTAACCCCCATGACCGGGCACGGCTTGGGTGGAGGGTGTGGGGGGTATTGTCCCTTCTGTCTCCACTTCCTGCTGCAAGGACAGGAGATAAAAGCCTCCCACTGCTGCCACCTGTCTAACAGGAGTACCCTGATGGGAGGAATGGAAGCATGGGAGGGGTGATGGATGGAGAAAGCAAGAGACAGATAAGACAGCTATGGATGGAGGTAGGGAAATAGAGACAGAGAGAGTGAGCATGGAGGGAGGGGTGAATGGATGGATGGATAGAAGGAAGGACACAGCCAGTGCAATAGGAGGGAAGTCACTGGGTGACCACATGCTGCAGGGAGCTGGGCACAGGACTAATCTGTGGTGTGATGTGTTAGGGGACTCAATAGAATGCTTTGCACTCTTGGCAGTGGGGGTGGGGGGCACCATCAGTGGGGGCACATCTCAGGAAGCAGTGCAGAGTCCTCATCAGAAGCTGCATGACACCTCACCCCCCTGACTTCCCTTTGTCTCCAGCCTGCGAGAGAAAGATCGTACCCCCCGAAATCGAGTTGCTCCACTCCTCCTGCAGCATCAGGCCTGGCGAGCAGCACATCCAGCTGGTGTGCATAGTCTCTGGTTTCTCTCCTGCTTCAATCACCGTGGAATGGCTGGTGGATGGCAAACCTGGGCATGTTGTCTATACTGATGGCGACACCCACCGGGATGAAGACCACACCTACCGCTTTGAAAGTCGAGCCAATGTCACTGAGGAAGAATGGATAGAGGGGAAGACCTACACATGCCGCGTGAATCACCCTGCGAGTGGGACCCTGGTGCAAGCCCATGCCCGGAGATGCCAAGGTAATGCTGAATGGGACTGGGTCATATATAGATGGGAGATGTCCTGATCCCAGGAGTGTGGGAGGAATGGGCTGAGATGCCCCAAGAGGGATGCTGGGGTATACAACCACAGTGATGGGACTCAAGGGAAATGGAGAGCACGGGCAAAGGGCTTACCCTGACTGTCCCATCCCCAGGCCCCGATCCACACTCAGGTCCTATCCAAGTCTACATGTTGGCCCCAAGCCCCGCAAGCCTGTATGTGGGTCAGACCCCAAAGCTGACCTGCAAGATCATCAACCTGCCTAGCGACTTGGGGCTTAAGGTCACCTGGTCCCGAGAGAAGCAAGGGTCTGTGACCCCTGAACCCCTGGAGTTGATGGAGGAGTTCAACGGCACCTACACTGCCACCAGCTCCCTGGTCATCATCACCAACGACTGGGAGTCAGAGGAGAAATTCACCTGCAGAGTGGAACATAGTGATATACCTACAGCTTTGACCAAGTCCATCTCCTGGAAAAAAGGTAAGCAAGGCTTCTTCCTTGATCAGAGCCACTCTCGCAGCAGACAAATAGGCTCCATTCAGAAGACCCCTACACCCTCACTCCCCACCTGCTTTCCACCATGAGAACCCTCTCCTCCACTGACTTCTGCCTGCCATATTTTCTTCTATTGGACCAGCTATGTAGTTGGAAGAAAGTTAAACAAGCTTTCAAATGCAGGGGTCTGTGGATTATAAGTATTATAAACAAGGAAATATGGTAATGGCAGTTTCTGTTGTTTATATGTCTGCTGGTGGAAAGCAAAAGTAAGACTGCAGGAGCTCCACAAGGAGCCTGCAGGTCTCCCTAGCTACTGCTACTTAGTTACTTACTGCTACTTACCAGAATTTTCAAGGTCTTTTTTTCTTCATTTTGCCCTTCAAAATAAAAGTGTGTGTCCTTGTTGTGGGATGTATTGTGTGCCACAAAATATGGTAATTTCCTTCCCCTTTGCCCACCAAGGCAAAGGAGAGAAAACTCCCACCCCTTCTCCCACTCGTAGCTCTGAGACTCTCCATACTCAGGGCAGCAGGGAAATGAGACAGATCTCCCTATGTCCTTGTCCCCCCCCTGCCACCAGTGAACCCAAATGAGACAAAAAGGGTTCACCAGGTCTCCTCTTTTCCTCTTCCCCTCCCCAAAGGCAAACAGCAGTCCCCAAAAATCTTCGTCATGCCCCCCCACCATGAGGAGCTCACAAACGACGAAGACTTTGTCAGCATCACCTGCCTGGTCCTTGACTTCTTTCCTGAGTCAATCTCCGTACAGTGGCTGCAGAACCACAATGCCGTAAATAAGGAACAGTACGTGAACACTCCAGTCATTGAAGAGCCAGTCGGGGACTTATACTTCATGTACAGCAAGTTAAAAGTTCGCAAGGCTAGCTGGAATAGCGGAGAAACCTCTACCTGCATGGTCATCCATGAAAGTCTCCCGATGAAGTTCACCCAGCGCTCAATCCAGAAAACCGCTGGTAAATGAAGCCACCCTGTGGCACCTCCTCCTCCTCCTCATTAGCCTTGTAGAACATTCTGTAAATAACCTCTGTGCCTGCAACCAAATCATTAATATGGATAAATAAAATGAACCAGCCTGAGCTCATTCTTTGGGTCTCCTCATTTTGGTGTCATTGGGGGTTGTTTGTGACTTGCCCAGGTGGGGATGAGTCCTGGATTGGGGTCTGGGAGGTGCTGAGATGCTGTACTGGCAGAGTGCTGATTCCCATAACCTTTCCACCTACATGAACCATGGATGGATGAATGGATAGATACATTTATGAGACATAAACACATACCTCAGAGGCAAGCCAGAAGAGAGACATGCTTTAAAAGAACAGATAGCAGGATATGTGGTTTTTAAACATGTGGAGAGAAAGGCTACTAGGAAGATGATGAAAATGGAGAGCTAACCTTAGCAACAGAGGCCAAAAGAGCTTGATTTGTCAGGCCAGGTAAAGGCATAGAAGGAACATAACTAGTACCTATAAAGGCAGGAAATGAGGGAACTCCAGAGAGAAAGAAAATTATGTTGGTAGAAGAACAAATGTATTTTAATAGGCTATGAAGGAAGGAAGGCTGGAAAGCACAAGATCTCTAGTCATCAGAGGAATGGAGTTCTGTGGAATACTTCCTGCCCTTGAAGGTCAAAAACCCCTCTGATATTAAGATGACACTTGACAAGTTTTATGAAGAGGACAATAGGTTCTGGCTGCCTGTCACAGGAGGAAATTGGACTCAGTGACCCAAAAGAAACCTTGTACACTTATGGTCCTATGCTAGTATGGACAGATAACCTGCACTCTTAGTATCCAGGACTAAAGGTGTAGATAGCAAGAAATGTACTGCAGAGGCCAGTCCACTACTCTAGCCACCAAACCATGCTCCTTTGATGATTATCATTTGGAAAAGGATGGATGGATGGATGGATTGGCATGTCTAGGAATGGATGCATGAGAAAGATGTCTCTGGAAGAGCTTTCTCGTGTCAAGGGACTCTAGGCTAAACCCATAGAATTTAGGGGTCTAGTGGGGGCACCTTATGTGCCTTTACCCCAAGCTCCCTTTTGCCCTAGAGATGAGCATATGGCCCTTTGAGGAAATTTCCAACCTCTCATCAGAACATAGCACTGGAAAGGTCGCAAAGTCCAGGTCCCTAGGATCACAGGCAAGCATATCATGGAGTGGAGGGCATTTCAAGACCCTCCAAGACCTGATTCAGTCCTTCTTTCTCAAACCAGCCCCGCACCTGAAGAGGGGATAGAACAACCCATGGCAACATCCTCCCACTCAGGGTAGGGTTCTAATCTTAAAACCTGAGAGCAAGCCCTGTGTCCGGTGGTTCTCTTTAGAGCTTTGAGGGGTTGCAACCAGCTAGGACCAGTGGCAGGGCTGTTCCCTGGAGCAGGTTCTCAGAGGGCTTCAGGAGAGCAACTGACTATAGCAGTGACATCATAGAGCTGCCAGAAGGGAAGAATGGAGAATGGACATCCCAATTTGTGTCCCTTTCCTCCCCTGTCTGAGAGATCATCCTCCCAGACTCACACCATATTCAAGCATCAGGATCCTGGGCACCAGGAGATCACTGGTAGCAATAGTGTTAGAGCTATTTTCCGCCAGGTGGAGCAGATGCTAAAGGTGACAGGGAAGGAAGCAGGAATTTTAGGTGAGTGTAGCATTGGTACAAAGCACACTAGAAGAGGTGGACATGCATGCCTCCCAGACTCTTGCCAGCTGCTTTTCAATGCACAACCATGCTCCTAGAGTTCTACACACCCAGTTGTCATAGATTTCATAGACATTAGGGCTGGAAAGGATCTCACAAGATCAAACTCTCCATCACTACAAAGGCCCTCCCCTTCCCTCTCGTCACCAAAAGGCTGCCATCTTGGGAGTGGGGTATGGGAACAATGTGTACCCCATAACTCAGCCACTACAGGAATGCAAGGCCCTGGCTGTGTAACCACATGCCTTGCACTGGGGCCAGCACTGACCGAAAGGGGTGACTGCCCCTTCCTAAGCCCCCTGCCACTCCACTCCTAGCGTGTAGACCCCTTCTGGATACTGCCTGCTCAATGAGGGCTGGCAGGTCTGGTTGAAAGGGCACCTGCATCTCAGCACTGAACACAGACTCTGTATATCAGCTCTCTCCATGCTCCACACCACAGCCAGCTGCATCCCATGCAGAAGGGGTCTTGTTTGGAGAGATGTACTGGAATTAGGAATTTAGTGACAGCTGATTGGAAACCATCCATCCTGGTGTATTGAAGGACCTTCTCACACCACAGCAGCATCCCAGCATCTCCTAGACTCCAGTGGACTTGACCTCCTGGGGAGGCATGGACAAATCTTTTATCCCCCATCACCCATAGTGAGCCAAGGTATAGAGAGACTCAGTGATGGTGCAATGTGGCTCCCCAAGTGGGTGGCAGAGGTGGGGACTGAACCCAGATCTCATACAGCCCCTTCACACTTAGGTCAGTCTGATGCTATGGAGCTGGGTCTAAAAAATTGTCTCTGCTCAGCACAAGGCTTTGGAGTGAATGATCAAGATAGGACAGAGGTCTGAAAGGGGAACAGTGACCCCACGCAAAGGCATGTTCAGCAAAGGGGATAGGAAGCGGGATGGTTTTGAGACCATGTTCCACTTGTCTGGAGCCAAAAACACGTAGCGGAGGTTGGATAAAGTCTGGATGCCTCCAAACCTTTACACCATGATAAAAAGATGTGGGTAAGAGTAGAGTAACCACAGTCCATGGGAAAGAAAGAGGAATGGAGGGAATTGTTATGAGATGCAAGTATTCAAATGTGTGCAACTGGGTCAATGGATGAATGGAAAGCTATAAAGAGGGGCACATGAAGAAGAGTTTTATCTTGAAATTGATTTAGGACAGGATATCTACCTGAATGAAAGAGGGAAGAATGGATAGATGGATAGAGAGGCCAGTGTTGGACACACAGTCTGAGTTTTTCCTCTTGCTCCTTGTTGGAGATTGCATTACCCAACAGGTCTGCAGTGATGTCTTTTTTCTTGCCCCTGACAGATGTAGATGTGTCTGATGAGCTGTGCCTTGACGAAGATGATAGGGAGCTGAATGGTCTCTGGGCCACCATCTCTGTCTTCATCACCCTCTTCCTCCTGAGTGTGTGCTACAGTGCCACCGTGACCCTGTTCAAGGTGAGAGTGTGGGGGGATGGATGGATGCATGCATGGATGGATGCGGGAAGGAACAAATGCTTAAACAAAAGGATGAAAGAGACAAACCATATGGCCATGACTCAGGGGAGGGTGAGGGTCACTCCTTCCAGACATTACCCTTCACTCATGCTTTGTCATTCTGTTGCTCCCTGCAGGTGAAGTGGCTCTTCTCCACTGTCATGCAGCTCAAGCAGGCACGTGGTCCTGTCTACAAAAACGTGATCAAAGATGCAGTATAAGGGTTATTGCTATCCCCCATGTGGAAAGGAGGGGGACGGACTCCCAGCTCTCCTACAGGCACCCTGCCAGTGCAAGATCTCCACCTCTACCAGCCCTCTTCCCCAAAGAGGACTTTGTCTGGGGCTAGCTGGAGACTGGCCAAGCCATGTCACACATAAAGCATGAAGCAAGTGCCATTAGAGGAGAGGGCCTTGTACCTGATCCCCTCCTTCCTATACCAGCCAGTTCCCCAGTTTGGGGCCACACCTGAGCCTTGAGAGGAAAAAAACCCTAACACATTCCAACCAGACTTTCCTCCCAGCCAGTGCCCCCTGGAAAGAAAATTCCTTCATCCCCCCTCCAAAGATCAGTCAGCATTCCCTAAAAGAGAGGAAAGGATCCCTTTTCTCATTCTCTTCTACCTGGGCCAGCCAGTCCCACTCCTCCAGTCTGAGACTGTATTAGAACCAGTTTCTCTGCTAAAGGAAATGACCCTATGTCCCATTCCCTGACACACTGAAAGATTTAATTCCCCTGCCCAGTGCCCTCTCAACAGGAAACTCCATATGTGCTAATCCCCACTGACCAGAACCAGCTGGTCCTCACCCCAGCCCGGAACCAGCATCCCATAGAGCAGAAAATCCCTACAGCCCACTCCCCACTCCCCTGAAGTATATCCAATCTCCCCTCAGATCTGAACCAGCTCCTTCTCTTTTACTCTGCATATTGTGTGTTTATTTACTTGCTGATTTCCTGGTGACTTTTATTTGCACTGAATGTTAATAAATGTATGCTCAGCCTGAGCTTCACGTACACTATTGTCTCTGTCTCTTGCAGGAACCCTTGGGTGTTTTGTGGGCAGCACAGATATAGTAGAGGGTGTTGCTAGACATGAGACAGAGACTGTGGGGTCTCCCGTGAAGGACCTCAATGTGCCTTATGGACCAGATCATAGGCCCAGAGCACTCAGGTTCTGTCCTTCAGATTCCATGGGGCAGCAAAAAGGGTCTGAAAGGGCAGTGACTATGTCAGAAATATCCCTAAGTGAATACAATGCCCATGTAAAGGCAGATGGGAGAGAGTTCTGGATCAGGTAGAGTGAATCTAATGAGGGAAAAGGGAGAGAAATTGGGGTGGATGGATGGATGGGTTTATGGTTGTCTCCTGAGTATGATAGCTAGTGAGATATGTACCAGGACTGATAGAATGAATGGAAGCATATAAAGGCATGTATGACAATGAGTGGAAGGATGGATGGGTATCTAATGGGATGGATGGGTGGATGGAGAAAGAGAGATCCACAAGTGTGAAGGGGTATAAAAAGAAGAAGAGATGCTTGAAGATGGAGGGATCCCTAGATTAGAGAGACAAATCTCCATACATGTAGATGGAGTGATGGACAGAAAGATACCAGAGGGCTGAGAGAAAGGGAAAGAGCAAACTGTTTAAAAAGAGCTCTTACGGGGTTCTACTTTACAAACCATCCTGAGGGGCAATGCTTAGTTTTCAGTGCATTTATTTTGGCACAAAGATAAATGGCCATAGAATTCAACCATCAAGCAATAGAACAGAGGAGAGACTCATCTCCCTTCACAGACTCCAGTTTGACCCAAGTGGGAGATGCAGAATGAATAGGCAATAGAAAATCCAGTCTCTACCATTAGACCAGGACTGCATGGAGGACTGTGGAGCTGAATACAAGCTCTTCTGTGGGCTTCCCTTCATGAATGCATGGAGTTTGTGTCCAAGCTCTGGAGTTTACAAAAACTTTAGTAGCTGCCACTGTATTTCATAAGCTGCCAAGGAGCTGTCCTTCCTCAAAGAGTCTGGAGACAAGGAAGGAGACAGGAGGAGACTGAGGATGGGTGAACCTGATGAAGATGAACCACGAGGATCAACCACCTCCTATCATGCCTGGAGACCAGCAGTTATTGAACCTGGGAGAGGCAGAAAACAGAGGGGTGAGTCTGTTATCATTGTACTGAGTGGGTTTTATGGAACTGATCTCTCATCTTGACCACTGCCTATTAATATTACTCCCTGATCAGAGTTTATTGATTAATAATAACATATTGATGATTATGAGCTATCTGGTATTCATGTTGATTTTAATAACTGATTGTTCATTATCAAGTCATCATCATTAACTGTAAATTATAAGTGATACTGTTAATGATTCTTGTGATTTACCATTGCCCCGTCAACACTGATGCTTGCTCATTAATTAGATATCACTGATCGTTTCTCGATAGGAGAAAAATCTTGACTAATTGGTGATTAATGATAAATGTCATTCATTGATTATTGCTTATGGTATGTGGAAAGCCAATGGCTGTGAGTGTCGTGATGACCTAGTAATCAGGTGGAGGGCTGATAATTAAGTACTGATGGCTTCCTATGGATGGTTGATGGTGAAGAACCAACTGTTCGTCACTGAATATCGATGGATCAGCATGGGGTACAGATCACTGGATCTTGATGCTGAATTTTAATACCTTAAACACTGTGACTCCGGCACCATAGAAGAGGCTGAGTAGGAAGAGAGAGATGAAGGCAATGGTTGTCCAGAAATGGTCAAGATCTTCTTCTCCTCTTTCAACATAAACTCCTTGGTTCAAAACCCCAAATAGGAGATCTGGGGACAAGATAAATAAGCCAGTTAGAGAGTCCTCTTCTTTATCCCCTTGGGATCCCATGGGTGTTCATGCCAAGGCTACTGAGAAAACACCAGACTCCAATACTCTATATTTCTCTAAAGATCCCTGTCCAATATAAACCCCTTCACCTTAAAATATTGCCAACCCAACTATGACCCAGACTAGGAAATGGGGTGCCCCCTCCTCCCAACCAAGTAATTCAGTCAAGTCATGCACATCGAACAACTGGAAATACCTTCCAAGTCACCACTAGTGTGAGCCACTCAGAGACCAGAAAGCCAAACTAAGATCTCTCCCCTCTACTCCTTTCACACCTCTAGCATGCCCAGCCCTAGGAACTCCTCTCAGAAATGGGTAAAAACAGGAGGTGGGTAAGAACTGTCCATGAATAAACGTAGGCTGAATATTTGAGGAAGATTTCTAACCAGCAAAGAGTGAAGCTCTGGAATGGCCTCCCAACAAGAGTATAGAAGCAGAAAAATTAATTGCCTATCACATGAAGCTTGCTAGGGGTACAAAGGGCATTGCATGACCTAGCTGGCACAGGAGGGACTGGAAGGAGGTCTCTTCTGCTCCTGTAGTCTATATTTCTGTATTTTTCTGGCATGGGCACTAGTCTCTTGGGAGCTGAGCTGGCAGTTCTTAATTTACCTAACCCATAACACATGCAGAGCCATTGAATACTCCCCTGAAGGGCAAAATGAGGTCCCAGATGACTGAAAAAAGTAAATACAGTGCCCATCTCAAAGAAAGAGGATTTGCAGAATTACAGACCAGGCAATCTGATGTCAATACCTGGAAAGACTATTGAGCATGGCATAAAGGAATCTATTTCTAAGCACCAAGAGGATAACAGGGTGATTGGGTAAAGCCAAAATGGATTAGTCAAGAGCAATCCAATCTTAATGAACCTGATTTCCTTCTTCAGCAAGGTGGCTGCCTTCATGGATGCGAGGAAAACAACGGATATTCAAAACCTTGATTTTAGCAAGGCTTTTACCCTGTTGACCATGACATTCTCACTAGTAAGCTGTGGAAATGGAGTCTAGATGAAAGTACTATAAGGTGGATATATAATTGGTTGGATTATGGTACTCAAGGTGCCATCATCAATGTCTAACTGGAAAGAAATATCAAACAGATTCTCTAGGGGCCTGTCAGGAGTTTGGTGCTGTTCCATATTTTAACTAACAATTTGGAAGATGAAATTGAGTGCACAACTGGTAAATTTGCAGATCAACTGACAATGAGTGAAATTCTAGACACTTTGGAAAATAGAAGTGGAAGTCAGAATGACCTTGATAAATGAGAAAAAATGGTCCAAAAATTAATTAAAAGAAATTCAGTCAAGATAAGTACAAAGTCCCTTCATTTAGGATGAAACAATCAAATGCACAAATACAGGTTTGGGAATGGATGGCTTGGCTGAAGTACAGAAGAAAAGGACCTGGGAATTATAGGGGACTGCAAGCTTTATGTGAGTCTACATTGTGTTCTTGTTGCCAAAAAAACCCAATAGTACATTGAGTTGTGTTAACAAAGGTGTCACTTGCAAGTCAAAGGAAGTAAATCTTCCACTCTCTTCAGTACTGCTGAGTTTTTGCCTGAAGTGATGTGTCCCATTTAGAGCGCCATACTACAAGAAAACCATGGGCAAAATAAAAGAGTAGAGTGAAGAGCACCAATAATGATTTGAGATCTAGGAAATATGACTTATGAGGAGAGGGTCAGAAAACTGGGATAATTTCATTTGGAAAAGAGAACTGAAGAAAAATTAGATACCAGTCTTAAAATACTGGAAGAGTGTTTCCAAAGGGGTTAGTGATAGTCTGTTCTCTGTGACAACAGGAAACGGGACAAGTAGTAATGTTCTTAAATTCCAACAAGAGAAGTTTACTTTGGAGATTTAGGAAAAAACTCTCTCACTATGAGCATGGTTAAGTAGGGGAACAGACCACCTAGAGAGGTTGTGGAATCTCATCCCTGGCAGTTCTTAAGAGCAGGTTAGACAAACGCTGGTATAAGATGGTTTACACAAGGATGATCCTGCCTTGAGCAGGGGTTTAGGCTAGATGTGACCTCCTAAGGTCTATTCTGGCCCTATTTTTCTATGATTCTATGGCACTGCCCAATAGGAGAATCTTTCACTTGCTATCAGTGTGCGTTGCCTTAGGAATCAATCTGTGAGATCCATCAGCTTCCATGCTACATCATTCCCTGTGTCATACACGTGTGATATGGACCAGGCCTTATCCCCACTGGAAAATGGCATTAGAGCTCCTCAAATTCAGATCCCACATAGCACCGCTCAAAGGACTGTCACTCTACAATGGGTCCCAGGCATGGACACTTAGTAACACACATGAGGAGGCTGGGAATGTAGACAAAACTGGGCCTGTGATGAGACGGGGCCTTCGAGGGTCTTGGATCTAGCCCGGTCTCTAGTGCCCCCTAGGCTGAGATTTGAGCCATAAGGACTCATTGTGATTATCTAAACTCACTTTTTCCACCACTCGGGCCGAAGAATCACACCTGGGAATTTTTCCATTGAGCCCTTCATCAAAGCCAGACTTTACAGGTTTCAGAACCCACCTTCACCTTTGAATCTGAGGACCTGGTATCCAAAGACCCCTCCATCACCTCCTTCTGAGCATTCAGTGGCAGTTATATTTAATCTGTTCAGCACCCTATAAGTGTTTCACTTTCTGGAACCTACCAAGGCACGAAGATCCATATCTTCATGCAAATCCCACTGATACCAGGTCTAATTGGGCCCACTCACACTGTTTCCACTGGAGAAATGGACTGCATGTAACAAAATGCTTCAGGTCTTATTGGTAGGGCACTTCTCAACCCAGTTGCTGGAGCACCCAGAGATGCATGGGTGACTATTACCACATTGTCTCACGTACCACATCCCCCCAAATAAGACAATCCCCTTGTTCTTGCAAGGCAGAATGTACAAAAGATTTTTCCAGGGTCATGGCCTAGAACTGGCTTTCTAATGGAGGCTGTGTTGCAACAGGGATGCAAACATCTTTCCCAGCTAGCAAGCTGAAAGTGACTATGAAAGGGTTAACACTGGGCTTCTTCCACTCCTGCTTGCTTGCTTGATAAAAAAAAAAAACAGCTCTGGCAGCCATTTTGCAACACGTTGTATTCATGCTCTTTATTCCAGCAAAAAAGTCAGCTTCCCTACTTAAAACATGAACTCCAATTTAGGAGGGCTGATCCGAGGGAGGAACAGTGCATATGATATGCCAGGAAATATGGTAAATTGGAAGCCTTGCCACAGAAACCATACATGATGCATTCATAGACTTAAAGGCAAAAAATATCTTTGAATGTGACCTCCCCTATGACACAGACCTTAAAATTTTACCCAATTGAGCCAAATCACTTGTCTTGAAATACAGCCATTTCCAGAAAAGACTTAGTTAGTCTTGAGCCCTACAGCTCAAGGATAAAGTACCCTCCACTTTCCTCAGCTGCTCTTCCCAATGGTTTTATTCCCAAAGTTGTGCTTCCATTCTCATTTGAATTCATCAGGCATTACATATCACCCACTAATGATACTGGAACAGAAGCCATGAACAACAGATTATGCAGAAAAGAAGGATAGATATGAAAGAGAGAATGAGATCCAACCAGAAGACAACCCATAAAAAACAAAGTTTGCATGTGCTGCATTTTTATTTGGGCATATTCTACATATATCCAAGCTCCTTTCATCAGAGCTCCCCCAGCTTAACACAAGGTCAACAAAGACCCACAGACACACAAGACGCGCAGACATTTCCTTCCTCAAGAGCAGGTGACATCAGTGTCAGACAAGACCACAGAGATGTTGACAGCAGTGGGTTTACCAGTGGCTTTGTCCACACTCTTGTGGATGAAGGTCATCGGGAGGCCTTCGTGGCCCACCACGCAGGCAAATGTGTCTCCCCGCTGCCACTCTGATGCTGGGATGCTGAGCGTGCTGTAGATGAAGTAGCTCTCCTCCTTGTCCTCCTTCCCAACTTCCCGAAAGGGGCCAACATTGGTGAAGGCTTGCTGGTCCATGGGCTGGTCCTGCCGGGTCCACATCACTAGGATGTCCCTGGGGCGGAAACCCTTGGCCAGGCAAGTCATGGTGGCCGATTCCCGGAGAGCCAGCTCATCGGCAGAAGGAGGATAGATATAGACTGAAGGAGCCCAGATGGGAGCATCTGCCACCCAGACATTGTGAAGTGTTAATGCGGAGGAATGGAACCCAGGAATGCAAGCTTCTACAACCCAACCGATCCTCACCTAGCTTAGAGCTGAGTATAAGACAAAGGAGTCGGCCTACCCTGGTCTGAATCACTGCAGTCTAATCCCAACCCAGAACAGGAGATACCCAGGAATTCTGCTTCCCCCAGTAAAACCCAGTCCCATCCCATGTGTCAAGGCAGAATATAGGCCGACTAGTCTCAGCTGGCTCTAACTACCTGGTCATGACCTAACTACCTTTATCTGCCTTTGGTTACCTGCATGGATGAGTCTATCTTCCTCCTTATAAGCAGCAGCTATTTAGTGCCCAGCAGGCTACTCAACAGGACAGATGCTTTGGGCTTCTGACTCCCTGTTCCTAGTTTCCCAATTCCTGATTCCTGCCTACTGACTGATTGTTCCCAACTTTCCCTCCTTGCTCTTGACCCCCGTCTTGGGACAGCCAGCTCAGCTGCCTATTCCAGACTCACAGACCAGTGACTCCACTCTGAATCCCTGCTTCCTTCTCCTGACCCCTCACCCAAAACATATTTCTACCATACTGACCCTTTATATCTTTCTTCTTTACAGACCTCAGCTTCCAGCCCCACCTTCTACTGATCCCCCAACTCATGACTCTACTTTGGATCTTGTCTGCTCCTGATTCCCCCCCCCCCCCCCCCGAGTTGTGGCCCTCTAGGGTCAAGCCCCAAAAAAGCCTATGTCCTGGTCATTGTCTGACACCAGGTCTGTAGTTACATGCAGGAGTTCTGACCTTCTGTCCACCTCTTGCATTGATGTTTGCACATTTTATTCTCCTGCATCTGTTTGGAAGAGTATGTCCCACTGACATGTAGGTGTCCTCAAGCCCCCACTCACTGAAGGGGCAAAGCCTATTATCCTAGACCCCATCCACTTTGGCCAGTCATTCCCTTCATCACAGGGATGGACCAGAGTGTTGCCCCATACAATTAAGGTTACATTCATACCGTGACTCTTGTGCACTGTTTTGACGATAGCCGATGGGATATCCTGGTGCTTCACTGTACAGGTGAATTCTTCCCCGGACTTCCACTCCTCTGGACATACCTGCAGGATGCTGGATACACTGTAGCTGTTGTTTCCTTCCAGAACTGGCTCCCTGGACACAAAATCCAAGGCCCTCTCACTTCCCCGGCTCCAGGAGATCTCCAAGTTGGCTGTGGTGTCCATGTTGGTCACCAAGCAAGTGATGGTGGCATTCTGGGATATGTAGAGATCCCCCAGGGATGGAGGCAAGAGAAAGACTTCCACCTGGGGGGCCTTGCAGGCACCTGGTTGGGAGGCATTGAAGACTGGGCTGAGTGGCTGACGGTGGCAACCAATGAGCCAGAAGCTCAAGGGGTGAAGAGCACAGGGAGATTTTTTCAAAAGACGTTACAGGGTGAATTGGATGTGGATTAAGTGGGGTGAGAATGGGGCATAGGGTTGTTTCTTGGCATTCTGGGCACCCATCCCCCCACTGAATGAGATCTTTACCTTACACAGCATCAAGAAGGGCAGGTGAAACTGCCAAACACCGTGGAGTGGTTAAGCTGCCTGCTTTGTCTTGGAATGAATTAGATCCCCCAGCCAGAACTGACAATCTTGACCTCCAGTGGCTGGGTGCAATCTTGTGCCCTCCCCCTACAACCCAAGGCAGTGCCAATTTTATTTTACTCCCATCAGTGGCATTTCACCCTGGAGTATGAAGGGTGAAGGGGAAGCTTTCCAAGCTGCCAAAGGGAATTAGTGCCCAATTCTCAAGAGGAAACTGAGTGTCTGGTGGACTGATGGAAACCATGGCAACTGGGAAGCAAGGGAACATCCCTGCGTTGCCCCACGGGGCATTGGGGTTGCAGGCAGTTCTGGGACCTTCCTTCCTGATTTGATGCTCAAACTCACCTTCTCCAAGCTCTGCTTTCACCATCAAGTTATCAACCAGCGCTACGTGCAACACCACACAGTAGTAGTCAGAAACCGTAGTAATTTCTTGTTCTGGTCTGGGCACCCGCAGGAGGCTGTGAGTGGAGAATGTCTGGCCATCCCTAGTGATGGGCCCATGGGAATACTGAGATGGGGACACTTTGGTGCCTTTGTGCTCCCAGTGCAGGCTGATCTCTTGTGGGAAGAATCCCGTGACATCACAGAGGAGTGTGACAGAATCATTCTTCCCCAAAGCTTCAGCTGGGTCTTGGCTAAGAATGGTGGCTGAGGCAGTAGGCGCCTGGGCTGGATTGGCTGGAAGGGATCAAGATGCAAGATGAAGCTAATTTCTCTCCTGAAGATGGAGTGAGTTTCCTCTTAGCCTCATCTGGGAGCATACCAAGATGGCCAATTCTGGGAACATTCATTCAGCTCTGTGCTGGTTTTCCTTTCCATCTCCAGCTCTGGGAGTCAGGTGAATACCTGGGACTCTCCGTGGTAGTTGAAAGGAAATAGAATGGCAGTTGCTCTTCCCTCCAGACTTATAACCCAGAAGTCAAATAAAAATGATTCTGCCTTCTGGCAGAGGGTAATTTTTTCAAATTCCTTGAATTTTTAATCCAGGGGAATGGAAGAACATTAGTAAAAAAAATTAGTGAGAATATTGAAGGTACCTAAACTGGCTGAACCCAAAATCTTACCCTGCGACTTTTAAGTGCTTCAGAAGATCACAAAATACACAAGTAACTTCAGGAGTTAAAAATTCAAGTCATTAAGGCTCTGTCACGAAATAGAGAGGGAAACAACAAAAACCAATGCAAGATTAATTTTGGAAGGAAACCCTTACAAGCAGCTGCTAAGGGAAGTCATGGGTTCTCAATCCCAGAGTGACAAGGGAAGACTGGATGTCTTTCTGGAAGAGTTGTTTTAACCAGGGTCAGACTACTGAGCTTGATACTGAGTGAAACTGAGGAGGTCACGACAGACCATCAAGTGTTCTCTTCTGGCCTCATACTCTCTGAAGCCAGCTTCTATCCACCATGGAGATGCATCATCTGACCCTTGTAATCCCTTTTCTACCCCTCCACCTTGGTCCTTATCAGAAACCTAGCCCCAAACCTGCTAAAATGACTGAGAGAGTGACAATCGTCAGATTGTCCACTACCACCTTGAGCTCAGGCTGGATTCTACTCATCAACTCAAGGGCCCACTTTGCTTTGAAGAATTTTTTCTGATCCTACTAACCATTTCTATTACCTGGACATTGGGGCTATCCAATGTTCCCCTACCAAAATATAGACTCCCTCAACACCTGGTAAGAAGCCACTCCCTGTGCCAAAAAGTCAATTCACACTAGAGAGCAGATGGAGGAAATCCATTCCCATTGTCCAGGAGATGCTAAAGAAAAGAGCTGCCGGGGCAGAGACAGGAACAGAACCCATGGATACTCACTCATGTCTATTATGGGAGCATCCTTCCTGACTCTTCCTGCACACGGAAGTACCACATTGCAGGTGAACCTTGTCCTGGTCTTCCACTGCACCAGGGTTATTCCATGGGTGCTGGTGATACTCTGGGTCCCGTTGTCGTGTGTCACAATGGCTCCTGTCTTGGCCAAAGAGCTGGCCTTCCCATCTATTTCCCAGGCCACTTCAGCACCTACCAAGCTGTAGCCCATAATGAGGCATGTAACACGGGCTGTGTTATCAACCAGGTCATCATAGGATGGCAGGGTGACATCCATGGATGGATCTGCTGAGTTACTGAGATAGGCTGAGGGAAGGCAAAGGAGTCATTTCAGTAAAGTTGACCAGAAGAATCCCCTGCCCTTTTTGAAATATTACAGAACTGGGCTACCTTAGCTAGGGAGACAGAGTTTCCTACTTTTGTGATCTCCAAATTCTATAAGATATTAGAGAGAGGCAGAGTTCTCTTTCAGTGGCTTCTGTCTGAACTCCCCAATTTTTCAGTCTCTCTCTATTTCCCTCTGAACTGTTTAAACTGTCCAATATTTCCTCATCATTTTTTTCTACTCATTCTTCTGCAGCACCTAAAGTTACTGCATCCCCATTCCTTCTCCTTATCTATCCCTCCCTCCTACACTTTCCATGCATCGTACCCATATTTCTATCAATCCTCCATACACATGCATTCATCCACACACCCATGTATCCATCCACCTTCTGTGGCCATTCATTGACCCAAACATACATGCAGCATATAGCTTACCATCTATACATCCAATCACAGTGTCTCTCTTTCTATTCATCTAAAGTGTCCATCCATTCACTTACATATATTCCAGGTGCCTATCCATCTAGCATTCCACATAGTCTCCCTTTTCATCCATCCATCTCATCCACATATCCTTCTATCTCTTGTATGTACATGTCACCTGTCACTTGACTGGGATAGTTTAGTCAAGGAGGATCCCACCTTCAGCAGGAGGCTGATTTAGATGACCTCATGAGGCCCCTCCCAGGCTATGATCACCCTGATATCAGAGCCCAGTACCCTACCACACTTTGCTGAGCCTGGTTTTCAGCTTACCCTTCACCCCACTCCCCAATCCAAAGTGTTGCCATCAAGACCCCTCACCTGAGCATTTGCTTATGTTGGACATCCAGAAGCCTACGTCCCAGGCAGAGTGGGTAACTTTGCATGTGTAAACATCCCCTTTATCCCAGCTCTCCCTGGTGATGTTTACTTGGCTGTGGCCTCTGTATAAGTCATCTGTGCCCTTTCCAGAGGAGTAAGGCATGCCAGGAAGCTCCTTCTTCACACCATTCACAAGCCATTCCACTGTAGCTGTCTCGGGGCTGAAGTTCATTAGAAGGCAGACCAGCTCCAGCTCCTCTGTGGAGCTGTCCTCACAAGAAGGGAGCAGCAGCCTCACCTGGGGTGGGATCAGCTCTACATGCACAAAGACAGAGAGTGGGGGGGACATTATTTTTTGAGGCAACCGCTGCTTTCTGCTTCAATTGCCATTTAGCAAAAGCATCAGATTTCCATCACGTGAAATCTCTGGAGGGAAAAATTGTCAGCCAGCCCCAAAGAACCCCGCTCCACTCCCAACACTGTCTGATGATGCTACTTAGGTTCATAGGGAAGTTAGACTGGAAGAGACCTCATGAAGTCATCTAAGCCAGCACCCTGCTCAAGGCAGGATCATCCATGACTAAGCCATCCCACCCAACCATCTGTCTAACCTGCTTTTGAAAGTTTCCAGGGATGGAGGAGATTCCACAACTTCTCTAGGTAGCCTACTCCAGCGCCTGACCACCCACACGGCTGTACCTGCAGTCGCTTCCTTAGCAACAAAGGGATGGGATTTTTCCAAAACCATCTAAGCCAATAATTCTCAACCTTTTTAGACTTCATTAGATTCTGGGACTCCACAGAAAATGACAGCTCTTGGCTTTCACTCATTTCATGACTATGGAAAAGTATTAGAGCAATTCTTTGGTTGTCAAGCACTCTGAAAGACCACAATAGGTCAGCATGTTTTGACACTATAGATTCCTGTTTGAAAACTCTGGGTTTGCGTTGTGACTCACATCTAGGTATTTGCACACCCCAAAATGCAAATGTTCTGCAACGCCCCACCAAACCCTTAAAAAGATTTTATAACACCCTGGTTGAGAATCACTGATTTCAGGGATCACAATGAATGCCACTTGGGCCTCTAAACACTTTAGGCAGCTGAAAATACCTGGCCATTAATGCCTCCCTGTGTGTTGTTTACAGTGAGCATGTCTATATGAGACTACTAACTTTGCACTAGCCTAATAACACTGCACAGTAGCATGCTGAGCAAAACCTCTGCTAATATGCTACTGCACAGTAGTATTAGGCCACTGCACAGTTACTGTCTGTAAAAAGTCATGTGCTGGTGCTACTGCGCAGTAGTACCAGTTACTGGACATTGATTTAGGACTTAGTTATACAAGTACTAAACTTAATGCACAGTAGCTGTGACACTTTAATGAATGTCTAGATGCGCTCAGTGTGTTTTCCCTGGTAAATAGCATAAGGCAAAGCTGGAGCTCAAGTTCTGGGGAATCCTGATGCCTGATGGAGACTTTCCTTCAATGATTCCTATCTGAGCAGGATGCAGGTGCCACAGGGAATGACAATGTATCAGAAGTAAACCCTGAGAGAGAACTCTGTGATTCTGATTAAAGTTCCTAAACTGGCTGAACCCAAAACCTTACCCTGCGACTTTTAAGTGCTTCAAGTGATTTAGAAGATCACAAAATACACAAGTAACTTCAGGAGTTAAAAATTCAAGCCATTAAGGCTCTGTCATGAAATAGAGAGGGAAACAACAAAAACCAATGCGAGATTAGATTAATTGAAATTAGAAATAAGACACAGATTTTGGAAGGAAAACCTTACCAGCAGCTGCTAAGGGAAGTCATGGGTTCTCCATCCAAGACTGACAAGGGAAGACTGGATGTCTTTCTGGAAGAGTTGCTTTAAACAGGGTCAGACTACTGAGCTTGATACTGGGTGAAACTGAGGAGGTCACTGTGACAGGGGGACCTCCTGGGGCCGAACTCTGTGGCCCGCCCGCCTGTCACCGTGACAGCAGGCCTACTCAGGGCCGAGCTCTTCGTGGCCCGCCCGCCTGTCTCTGGGCAACGGCCCGCTTATCTCGCCCGCCACGCCTTTGATGATAATTGATTCGTATATTGATGTCAATTAAGTGGGAGGCTGCCCATTGTAGTGCCCAGATGCTGGGGGGGGCGCTCTGCGGCTCCAACCTCCCCTAATACCACAGCCCAAGCCTCGCAGATGGCATCATAGTGTTACTATAATCACCGGCCCCACACTGGGCCCCAGAATCGTCCTAACAGGACCCCTCTCTGATCCTTCCTATCAGGCAGCCACTCCGCCATCATACAGGCTACCTCGCCCCCCCGAAGCCATGTTCCCCTCTCGGGTGTGGTTCCCCCGGGACCTTCGGCTACCTGGCCCTGGCCCACCTCCAGGCCAGTCGGGACCCCAGGCCCCCAGCTCTTGGGCATTCCTGGCGGTGGGCCCCCGGCCCTTTTGACTACCGTAGTCCTGGCCCCAGCTTGGGCCAGTCGAGGGTACTCTCCCCTTCGGGCTGGGTCTCTCTAGTCGCTCACTCTATCTCTGGGCCTCACCGTGCCACTACTCCCCGTCCTCCCGGGGGCAACCGCAGCACCACGCCCACATCACTCCCACTCTCGGGGTCCGCCCTCTCTGGGCCCCTCACAACACTGGCCGTCTAGGCCCTCCGACAAACACATGGGTTACCCACCTGGTGCTGGTGGGAGCTAGGGGTTAAGGCACCCCGACCCGCCTTTCACCGGGGTGATAACTGGCCTGGCATTTCCTGGGGGCTCCCACACCACTGAGAGCCCCACCAGACCACCCACTCCCGGCAGGGTACAGTTTCAGGTCATGCCCAGGACCAGGAGCCTCCTACCAACCCCTTGCAGCTCCCCCTTTCCTCCAGGTCACTCACAGCAGCCCTACAGCCAGGCAATGTTGCTGCCTCCCTCCCTGCAACCAAGCTGCCTTGCTTATATAAGCAGCCTAAGCCTCAAAATGGCTGCCCTAATCAGGCACCTGGAGGCTGCCAGCTCCAGGCCCTTAAAGTGGCAGGCACACCCGGTGTTCTGCCACACACCTCCCCCCTTAAATCTTCACCGCCCCCTTGCTGGGGCCTCTCCTCTTATTGAGCCTCCGGTCTTTTAGGCCCCACGCACTGCTAGCCTTTCTTAATTGGGCTCCCCGTCCTGCTGTTCCTTCTCCAGGAGCTACTTTCCCCTCTCGGGTGTGGTTCCCCGGGGACCTTCAGCTACCTGGCCCTGGCCCACCTCCAGGCCAGTCGGGACCCCAGGCCCCCGGCTCTTGGGTGTCCCTTGCGGTGGGCCCCCGGCCCTTTTGACCATCCGGGTCCTGGCCCCAGCCTGGGCCAGTCGAGGGTACTCTCCCCTTCGGGCTGACCACCGCAGGACCCTGCCCCCTCGAGGCCTATTGTTGTGCTGGCCTTCTACCAGGCTCGATGTACGGCCCCTCTCGGGCTCCTCATCACTGGCCCCCTTCACACTGGGGCCTCTCACACTACCACCCCCTCACACCGGGGCTACGCAACCTACTGGTTGCAAGTGGCAGGCACACACACTGCACTGCCACAGTCACGACAGACCATCAAGTGTTCTCTTCTGGCCTCATACTCTCTGAAGCCAGCTTCTATCCACCATGGAGATGCATCATCTGACCCTTGTAATCCCTTTTCTACCCCTCCACCTTGGTCCTTATCAGAAACCTAGCCCCAAACCTGCTAAAATGACTGAGAGAGTGACAATCATCAGATTCTCCACTACCACCTTGAGCTCAGGCTGGATTCTACTCATCAACTCAAGGGCCCACTTTGCTTTGAAGAATTTCTTCTGATCCTACTAACCACTTCTATTACCTGGACATTGGTGCTATCCAATGTTCCCCTACCAAAATATAGACTCCCTCAACACCTGGTAAGAAACCACCCCATGTGCCAAAAAGTCAATTCACACTAGAGAGCAGATGGAGGAAATCCATTCCCATTGTCCAGGAGATGCTAAAGGAGAGAGCTGCCGGGGCAGAGACAGGAACAGAACCCATGGATACTCACTCATGTCTATTATGGGAGCATCCTTCCTGACTCTTCCTGCACACGGAAGTACCACGTTGCAGGTGAACCTTGTCCTGGTCTTCCACTGCACCAGGGTTATTCCATGGATGCTGGTGATACTCTGGGTCCCGTTGTCGTGTGTCACAATGGCTCCTGTCTTGGCCAAAGAGCTGGCCTTCCCATCTATTTCCCAGGCCACTTCAGCACCTACCAAGCTGTTGCCCATAATGAGGCATGTAACATGGGCTGTGGTATCAACCAGGTCATCATAGGATGGCAGGGTAACATCCATGGATGGAACTGCTGAGTTACTGAGACAGGCTGAGGGAAGGCAAAGGAGTCATTTCAGTAAAGTTGACCAGAAGAATCCCCTGCCCTTTTTGAAATATTACAGAACTGGGCTACCTTAGCTAGGGAGACAGAGTTTCCTACTTTTGTGATCTCCAAATTCTATAAGATATTAGAGAGAGGCAGAGTTTTCTTTCAGTGGCTTCTGTCTGAACTCCCCAATTTTTCAGTCTCTCTCTATTTCCCTCTGAACTGTTTAAACTGTCCAATATTTCCTCATCATTTTTTTCTACTCATTCTTCTGCAGCACCTAAAGTTACTGCATCCCCATTCTTTCTACTTATCTATCCCTCCCTCCTACACTTTCCATGCATCGTACCCATATTTCTATCAATCCTCCATGCACATGCATTCATCCACACACCCATGTATCCATCCACCTTCTGTGGCCATTCATTGACCCAAACATACATGCAGCATATAGCTTACCATCTATACATCCAATCACAGTGTCTCTCTTTCTATTCATCTAAAGTGTCCATCCATTCACTTACACATATTCCAGGTGTCTATCCATCTAGCATTCCACATAGTCTCCCTTTACATCCATCCATCTCATCCACAGTGCCAACCATCCACATATCCTTCTACCTCTTGTATTTACATGTCACCTGTCACTTGACTGGGATAGTTTAGTCAGGGAGGATCCCACCTTCAGCAGGAGGCTGATTTAGATGACCTCATGAGGCCCCTCCCAGGCTATGATCACCCTGATATCTGAGCCCAGTACCCTACCACCCTTTGCTGAGCCTGGTTTTCAGCTTACCCTTCACCCCACTCCCCAGTCCAAAGTGTTGCCATCAAGACCCCTCACCTGAGCATTTGCTTATGTTGGACATCCAGAAGCCTGCGTCCCAGGCAGAGTGGGTAACTTTGCATGTGTAAACATCCCCTTTATCCCAGCTCTCCCTGGTGATGTTTACTTGGCTGTGGCCTCTGTATAAGTCATCTGTGCCCTTTGCAGAGGAGTAAGGCATGCCAGGAAGCTCCTTCTTCACACCATTCACAAGCCATTCCACTGTAGCTTTCTCGGGGCTGAAGTTCATTAGAAGGCAGACCAGCTCCAGCTCCTCTGTGGAGCTGTCCTCACAAGAAGGGAGCAGCAGCCTCACCTGGGGTGGGATCAGCTCTACATGCACAAAGACAGAGAGTGGGGGGGACATTATTTCTTGAGGCAACTGCTGCTTTCTGCTTCAATTGCCATTTAGCAAAAACCTCAGATTTCCATCATGTGAAATTTCTGGAGGGAAAAAATTGTCAGCCAGCCCCAAAGAACCCCGCTCTACTCCCAACACTGTCTGATGATGCTACTTAGGTTCATAGGGAAGTTAGACTGGAAGAGACCTCATGAAGTCATCTAAGCCAGCACCCTGCTCAAGGCAGGATCATCCATGACTAAGCCATCCCACCCAACCATCTGTCTAACCTGCTTTTGAAAGTTTCCAGGGATGGAGGAGATTCCACAACTTCTCTAGGTAGCCTACTCCAGCGCCTGACCACCCACACGGCTGTACCTGCAGTCGCTTCCTTAGCAACAAAGGGATGGGATTTTTCCAAAACCATCTAAGCCAATAATTCTCAACCTTTTTAGACATAACACCCTGGTTGAGAATCACTGATTTAAGGGATCACAATGAATGCCACTTGGGCCTCTAAACACTTTAGGCAACTGAAAATACCTGGACATTAATGTCTCCCTGTGTGTTGTTTACAGTGAGCATATCTATATGAGACTGCTAACTTTGCACTAGCCTAATAACACTGCACAGTAGCATGCCAAGCAAAACCTCTGCTAATATGCTACTGCACAGTAGTATTAGGCCACTGCACAGTTAGTGTCTGTAAAAAGTCATGTGCTGGTGCTACTGCACAGTTACTGGACATTGATTTAGGACTCAGTTATACAAGTACTAAACTTAATGCACAGTAGCTGTGACACTTTAATGAATGTCTAGATGCACTCAGTGTGTTTTCCCTGGTAAATAGCATAAGGCAAAGCTGGAGCTCAAGTTCTGGGGAATCCTGATGCCTGATGGAGACTTTCCTTCAATGATTCCTATCTGAGGAGGATGCAGGTGCCACAGGGAATGACACCGTATCAGAAGTAAACCCTGAGAGAGAACTCTGTGTTTCTGATGATACAACATAGGTCAGACTCTCTTGCTATGTAAATCAGCACAGCCCCATTGGATCACAACTGAATTACACTGGCTGGGGATCTGTCCCCACAATCCATTGGCTTGTACATCTATCTGCCCTGGTTGCAGAACCCCTGTATGCCTGGAGACTGCTGGGAGCTGTAGTTTCCAAACAGGCCACAGTAATGACTAGAGAAGGGAAGGGTGATTGTGGTGTCTCTACCCATCCAATTAGAAGGAGCTCAAGTTGGGGATGAGGAGTAAGGCATGAAGTGGTCATTGCCCTCTGTAGAGTGGGGGCAGTGTGACACCAAGATGCCAATTAAGACCAGTGTCCAACACTCCCAAGAGATTTGGATGCTAACTTCCCAGTGGAATCAGGTGCCAAATTCATCCCAGCACCATAAAGCAATATCCCCCTACATGGCCCTTCACTCTCTGCCTGAGGGTTGAATTCTACCTGACAGCCTTTGCTCATTCAATGGGCTGGAAGCAAGTTCTGCAAGTGGCTCTGCCATGATAAGTTACCAGGACCCAAACTGTGTTGTCGACATGACCCAAATTTGTCCAGTGCTGCATGGTGAAACTTCCAAGAGCTCCTAGGGGTTACAGCATAAAAGCTAACATATTCCAAAACCCCATAGGAGAAGGGAAAATCTCAGCCTTTCTATCCCATCCTCCCCATGGCATATCTTACTTGGCAGAGGGACAGTCTTGGACACAGAGAATTTTGTAGGTCTGTGCTCCACATTGCACTGGTAACCATTGCTGCTCCTTGGGCTGTTGGAAGGGATGGTGAGCTGGCTGCTCAGGGTGTAGGCTCCACTTTGGATCTGCACAGCTGGAAAAGTCTTGATCCCTTGAGTGACCTTGCCGGAATTCCACTTGACATCCACGGGCTCTGGGTTATAGCCAGTCACAAGGCAAGCCAAGACAGTCTCTGCCTTAGCACGGCCATTCTCAGGAGCATGGCAGGAGACCAGGGGGTATACGGAGGGGGCTTTTGAAGCAGCTGCAGGAAAAATAATCAGAGAGAAACAGAAACTGTCAGATACATGGAAGTATGGAAGGATGGACACACCTCATTTAGTCACACATCACACTGATCTTTTTCCTGAGAAAATAATGATTGAAAACAGAGTGTGTGACTTAAACAAGAAACTAATTCTGAACAGTTTGCTTAGAAAGAGGGGAAAAACCTTTCTTAGTCTTCATTCTGCCTTTCCAAAATAAGCAGCATGTCTTATCTAAAGGGTCGGGGGGGGCACGTGGTTTATGAATAAGTATGGTATATCCTGAAACCCATAATGCCAATCATCCAAAATAGTCCAGTGACTCTGGAAGCAGAATGGGGTCCTGTGAACTAGTTTGGGAGGACTAGAGCCCAAGGCTCCTGGGTTCTCTCCCAGCTTAGGAAGGAGTACGAGGGTCTTGTGGGTTGCAGTAAAAGGCTGTTTAGGATTCCTGGGTTCTACACCAGCTCTGAGAGAGAAGAACAGTTTGGTGGTTTAGAGTAGGAACAGGGGAACTAGAAGCCAGGAAGCCTGGGTTCTATCCCTCACTCTAGGATTGTGGTTGAGGTTTCATGATTCATCCTCCCACGTGGAGAGTTATGCACACAGGTCCCCCGAGGATTACTCTTTTTTGAGGTCTGAAGCCTCCTTGACCAAAAATCTGGCCAAAAAAGAAAACCACAAATAACTTAGGCCGAAAAAGGGGAAGTTGCAGGAATGAAAATAACCCTTAAGTTGTTTTTCTCCCCAATTTCAGCCCCTTGGGGAACACACCCATCTCTCAAATTTCTCATTCTTTCTCCCCTTTTTCAGCCCTGAACTCCCCCGAGATGGTGTCATCAGTGAGGGGGTATTCTTACTGCTATTTTGAGGGGGACATTTTCTCCCAGCCCTTCATTGGCAAAGATGCTTCAGAAGAGATGCTGAAGAAACCTAGACCAGAGCTGGATCCCACTGTCTATGGCTCTGGGTTTCAATCCACCGTGAGTGATGCATTGGTGAGTAAGTGGAAGGGAAGCATCTACCGATTGCTTCCTGTTGTGTGAGTGCAGAGTTTGCTCTGACTGTGCTGAAGCCACCCTCTCCAGAGAAGTGTGTGGCAGGGGAGGGCAGCAGGACTCCTGGGTTCTCTTCCCAGGTCTTAAAAGGAAGGAGTTCAACTGGGTTAGACCTGGGGAAGGATTGAAAGTCTTTGGGTCTGGGATGGATCATGAGATCTATTGGGTTACAGTAAGTGTGACTGGAGTCCAGGACTCTTGGACTCCATTCTCAGCAATGAGACAATGTGAGATGCATCTCACTGAGCTATCAGAGGCTGAGGGACACCAGCAGAACTAGATGGAGCCCTGGTTGGAGTAGCAGGGGACTGTGGGTCAGGAGTGAGGGATACCAGCACCAGTAAGGAAAGCCCACATCTGTGGTAGCATGGGTGGTGGGGCTGGTGGGTCATGAGCAAGGGGAACCAGGGCTAAGACAGGAGGGAGCTGCTGTAGAGAGTGAAGGATGCTAGCAGAGATGTATGGGCAGTGAAGCTAGGAAGGGACCTGCTAGCAAACCTCGAGGATCATAAGAAGAACTCTTAACGGAGAAGAACAGGGCTGAGATCAACAAGCTGTGGGTCAGGACTGAGGGGCACCTCAGGGGAATGGTGGGGCTATGGGTCAGGACTGAGGGGCAATGCAGGGTTTTGGGTCAGGGCAATGGCAGAGCTAATGGGGCAAGCATGGAGATAGTCTACCTGGGGTTGTGGGTCAGCAGTGCAGGCCACTAGCAAAGCTGAGCAAGAGACTTTAGGGCTAGGATAGCAGGGGGCTGCAGGTCAGGGTTGGGGGACATCGACAAATCTGTAGGAATGAGCCCACAGCTGAGCTAGCAGGAGCTAAAAATGGAGCAAGAGGGGCATTGGCAGAGCTGGGTTATGGAGATCCCAGGGCTGGTGGGGCAGGTGGCTACAGGTCAGGTGTGAGGGGCATCAGCAAGGCTGTGTGGGCATCTAAGATCTGGGAAGGAGAGAACCTGTTGATGAGTCTTGAGGTTCACTGGAAGAGCTCTGAATTGAGCTCTGCACTGGAAGAGCTGTGGGGCACTGGTAGCAAGGGGCTGTGAGGCAAGGGTAAGGTGCCCAAGCAACCTAGGGAGGAGACAAGCTGGGGGCTCAGCTAGCCAGGGAGTGGGATGCATCAGCAGAACTGGAAGAAGCCCAGGGATGGGGTGCCAGGGCTGTCGGTCAGGACTGAGAATGAAGCAGCCAAGCTGGGCAGAGCTCAAGGCTGGGCTAGTAGAGGGCTGCCCATCTGGAGTGAGGGGCATTGGCAGAGCTGAGTTCGAGGTACCCCGAGCTGGTCTACCAAGGGACTATGGGTGAGGAATGAAGGGCACCAGCAGGGCTGGGGAGGAAGAATGGAGGGCTAGGGTAACAGGGGGCTGCAGTGCCAGGATTGGAGGACTCCAGAAAGCTGTAGGGATGGTCTCATGCTGGGCTAGCAGAGGTTGGGGGTCAGAAGTATGGGGAACCAGTAGACTTCTGGATGTCTGTTTAAGGAAGGCTGTGGGCAGGGGCAGGGGGCTATGGGCTGGAAGCAAGGGGCACCAACAAAGCAACAGAGAAGGTCCCAGGGCTATACTAGCAGGGAGGTGCAGCTCAGGTGTAAGGGGCATTAGCAGGGCTGCAGAAGCCCAGGGCTTGAGGTAGCAGGGGGCTGCAGATCAGGAGTGAGGGGGGGCACTGGCAGACTAGCAGGAGCTTATCCCAGCACTGGCCTGGCAGGGGGGCTGCAGGCTGGGAGTGAGGGGCACCAGCAGACCTAGGGAGGAAGAATTCAGGGCAGAATAGCAGGGGGTGGTGGGCCAGGAATGGGTGGCACCAGCAAAGCTATAGGAATGGTTCTAGAGCTGGGCTAGCAGGGGACTGTGGAAAGAGAGTGAGGGGCAACAGCAGAGCTGTAAGGATTGTCCCAGGGCTGATCTACGAAGGGGCTGCAGGTTGGGCGTGAAGGGCACCAGCAGAGCTGGGAAGGAAGAATTCAGCGCTAGGACAGCAGAGGGCTGGGGGTCAGCAGTGGGGGGTATCAGCAGAGCTGTAGGGGTAGTTCTAGCACTGGGCTAACAGTGGGGTGTGGATTGGGCTTGAGGATCCTGGGGGACCCCCTACTGACCTAGCAGGGAGCTATGGGAAGAGAGTGAGGGCACCAGCAGACCTGGGGAGGAAGAATTTAGGGCTAGGATAGCAAGGGCTAGGATAGCAGGGGCTGGGACCAGGATTGGGGGGAACTAGGGCTGGGTTGGCAGGGGGCTGTGGGTTGGGGGTTGCAGTGCTTAGTGACACCCAGTGCTTGGAGTACAGGGGCTGTGGGTCAGGAAGGAGGTGGGACCAACAGAGCTGGGACAAGCCCAAGGTTGGGTTAGCAAGGGAGCTGCACTAGCAAAACTGGGGAAGGGGTGCACCTAGTGCTGAGGTAGCAGGGGGCTACAGATCAGAAGTGAGGGGCACTAGCAGACAAGGCAGAAGCTGTACCTAGCACTGGACTGACAGGGGGCTGTGGGTTGGGAGTGAGGGGCACCAGTAGAGCTAGGAAGGAAGAGTCTAGGGCTAGGACAGCAGGAAGCTGTGAGCCAGGAGTGAGATGCACCAGCAGAGCTGTAGGGATAGCAGGGGGCTGGGCTAGCAGGAGGCTGCAGGTTGGGAGTGAGGAGCAGTAGCAGAGCTGCAGAGGAAGGGTTTAGAGCTAGGACAGCAGGTGCTGGGGGTCAGCAATGGGGGGGGGCATCAGCAGAGCTGTAGAGATATTTCTAGCACTGGGCTAGCAGTGGGGTCCAAGTTGTGCTTGAGAAGCACCTGAGGATCTTGGGGAATACCAAGTTGGCCTAGCATGGGGCTTTGGAAAGAGAGTGGGAGGCACCAGAAGAGCTCAGAAGGAAGAATTTGGGGTGAGGATAGCAGGGGGCTGTGGACCAGGACTTGAGGGGAACCAGCAAAGCTGTAGGGATGGTCCCAGGGTTGGCTTAGAAGGGGGGCTGTGGGTTGGGAGCCTGCAGAGCTTGGTGAAACCCAGTGCTGAGGTAGCAGGGGGCTGCAGGTGAGGAATGAGGGGCACTGGCAGACTGGATAGAAGCTGAGCCTAGCACTGGACTGCAGGGGGCTGCAGGTTGGGAGTGAGGGGCACCAGCAGAGCTAGGGAGAAAGAGTTTAGGGCTAGGACAGCAGGGGGTGGAGGTCAGCAATGGGGGGGCACCAGAAGAGCTGTAGGGATAGTTCTAGCACTGGGCTAGCAGCAGGGTGCAGACTGGGCTTGAGGAGCACCTGAGGACTTTGGGGGATACCAAGATGACCTAGAAGGGAGCTATGGAACAAGAGTGAGGGGCACCAGCAGAGCTGGGGAGAAAGAATTCAGGGCGAGGATAGCAGGGGGCTGGGGACCAGGTTTGGGGGGAACTAGTAAAGCTGTAGAGATGGTCCCAGGGCTGGGCTAACAGGGGGCTGTGGGTTGGGAGTGAGGGGCACCAACAGAGCTGGGGAGGAAGAGTTTATGGCTAGGGCAACAGGGAAAGAGGGGCAGGCTTTATGGGCACCAGCAAAGGTGTCCAGGTGGTCCTAGCACTGAGCTATCAAGGGACTGTGGGCTGGGAGTGAGGGGCACCTACAAAGCTTGGGGAACCCAGGGCTGGATTAACTGGGGGCTATGAGTTGGGGGTGAGAGACCCTGGCATGGTTGGAGGGACCCCAGGACTGCAGAGACAAGAGACTGTGGATCAGGAGTGAGGGGCACCTGCAGGGCTGGGCAGGGCAAGCACAGGGCTGGGGGTAGCCAGGTGATGGAGTCTGGAGTGAGGGGCATGAGCAGAGCTGTAAGGATGAGTCCAGCCCTGGTTAACAGGGCTCTGCTGGTCAGAAGGGGCATCAACATAAATGATACAGGGCAAGCCCAGGACTGGGGTGGCAGAAGGCTGCAGGGTAGGAGTGAGAGCAGCAACAGACTGCTGGAATAAAGCACTGGATTGGCAGGGGGTGTGGGTCAGGAGGGAGAGGCATCCACAGAGCTGGGAAGGAAGAAATAAGGGCTAGAACAGCAAGGAGCTGCAGGTGAGGGGTGAGTCCAGCACTGGGCTATGGGGCAGGAGTGAAGGGCACTAGAAAAATGAGGGGGCTATATTTAGGGCTAGCAGAGGGTGCGAGAGACATCAGCCTGCCTGAGGGTCCAGAATTTAGGGCTAGGACAGCAGGAGGCGAATGGTCAGTATTTGGGGGCACCAGCAAAGCTGTAAGAATGAGCCCATGGCTGAGTTTGCAGGGGCTAGGGGTTGAGAGTGAAGGGCACAAGCAGAGCTGGGGTATAGGGAGCCCAGAGCTGCGGAGCAGGGGCTTGTGTGTCAGGAGTGAGGGGCGTTGAAAGGGATAGGGTGGGCAGCAGACTGAGGGTTGGGAGTGAGGGGCACCAGCAGAGCTGTGGAGGCATCCAATATCTGGGGCAGGAGGGGACCTGAGGATCAGCACTGAGGATCATTGGAAGAGCTCTGAAACCCCCCTTCCCTCCCTCAGACATCAGGGGCTGGTGGTTGGGAGTGAGGGACACCAGCTTGCTGGGAACAGAGGACTGCAAGTGAGGAGTGAGGGCCAGCAGCACAGCGGGGACAGAGGGGTTTGCCAGACACTGGGATAGCAATATGCTTTGGGTAGAAAGCAAAGGAGAACCAGCAGAGTTGTTGGTCAAGGGTCAGCAGATCGGGAGCGAGGGGCACTGATAGGGCTACGGGCTGCAAAAGGCTGTAAGTCAGGAGTGAGGGGCACCAGCATGGTTGGAGGGCAGGAGTCAGGTCAGGAGTGACAGGCACCAATAGGGCTGGAGGGAGGAGGGGTCTTCAGGTCCAGAGTGAGGTGGGCTGGTAGGGCAGGAAGCGGCAGACTGGGAGGGAGTTCATAGCAGAGTTTATCCCAGAAAGATTTCCCAGTCCCTTCCCTCTGGTCCAACTGCAACTGCTTGCTGCTGAGCCACCTCTAAGCGCCATCAAAATTTCCCCCTTGGCATCTCACCTGAACTCGTCCGGTGTGTGGGCCCCTCTCCCAGGGCTGCCTCAGTCTTCCCTCACCAGCTCTGCACCAGGGCAGCCTGCGGGGACCGTGCTTGCAGAGATGGAGCTCGGCCCCAGGGGGCCAAAGACAAATAGCAGTTGCTATTGAGCTGCCTGTCAGTTCAGAGATGACACACGTCACTCGCATCTCTTTAGACTTCAGGGCACTCAGCTCAAGATGCTTTGAGACCCCTCTCCTGAGCACTTGACTCTTGTTGGGACTGTGAACCCCTCAGCCCCAGATCCCTGCACTCTCCCAGATATTGAAGTCCATGGGAAGCTGGTCTCGATTGAGGTTTTAGGGAAGTGTCTCACTAGATCTTCCTCCAGGTCTGTGAGGAAACAAATGAGACAGCGTCTAGCTAGGCTGGTTAATTGGAAACCAGTTGGGCACTGTGTTTTGAGGAAGGATGGTTCTCTGTGCCCTCACCCCACCCCCAATGGCCTCGTCCCATCACCCTCACTCACCTCATCCCTGACAGCTGCAACTTCCACTGTGAATTGGGCTGATGAATCAAAACCAATCCCTGGAGGAGGGGCATGGATGGGATGTGAAGGGTGAGAGAAAAGTGGCCCAAAGGATCAGAGACAAATGGGATGTGCCATCAGTAGGGTTCACAACGCAGGCAGCTTGGTGGGATGATGAGAGGGGAAAATGTGCACACTGGGAATGATGTAGGTGTGAAAATGGGGGTGGAGATGAAAAGCCCAAGCTGTAGCTGGCACCTACTGGTTCCCTCACAGTCAGGGTTTGCCTCAGTTCCCAACAATGGCACTAAGAGGGACTGCTTCAGGGAACCAGGGGGTCCACAGGGTCGCTCCTTCACTCCCTTGCTCTCTCTTCCCTTTCAGTGAGCCCCAGAGGCCCAGTCGTCTTCCCCCTGGGTCCCTGCTGCGACAGCTCCAGCACCTCTTCTCAGGTCACCCTGGCCTGTCTGATCACCGGCTACTTTCCGGAACCCGTCACAGTACAGTGGTCCAATCATGGCTCTTCTCCTGCCAAGACCTTCCCTCCAGCTAAGGATTCCAGTGGGCTCTACAGCGTGACCAGCCAGATCTCTGTCCCAGCCACGGGTACACAGACCTACAGCTGCACAGTGGCTCACCAGTCAACCGGGTCCCGCATCACCAAGCAACTCCAAGGTAGGGACAGAGGCCTGGGGGAGTTTCCTCACAACTGGTATCTCTCAAGTCCCCTTCATTAGTTTACTGCAGAGAGAAAAGATACTGTACTAACCTACTGGTACTGCCAACTAGTGGGGATGGATGGATGGATGGATGGGGCAAGACAGATAGAAAAGTTTAAATAAATACCATCCAGGAAAGAATGAATGGAAGTTGAAAGACAGAAAATGTCAAATTGAGTATGGGGTACCATGCTGTGGGGATTAGGGCAGGGGCCTTAGTAAGGGGTGAGAGGATGTGAGAAGTGGTATAGGGGTCCAGTAGGAGACACAGCACCTCATGGAGAAAAGTCAGGGGACTCCACAGTTGCTAACACTCCTGTGCTCATATCCAACAGTCTGTCCTCCCAGGCCAGTCCAAAAACCCAAAGTCCATGTGCTCCACTCGTCCTGCAGTGCCAAGAGTGGGGACACAATTAACCTTGTGTGCTTCATCACTGGCTTCTACCCCAAACATCTGATGGTGGAGTGGCTGGTGGATGGTAGCACACGGTATATAACCCACACCACTGATGACCCCAAGAAGGATGATGACAGCTATACCTTCCACACCATCAGCAACGCCAGTATCTCCCAGGATGAGTGGCTGGAAGGGAAGACCTACACATGCAAAGTGAGCCACGTGGAGGCCACAGTAGAGGCCTATGCCCGGAAGTGCTCAGGTATTGTTCAGCAGGGCTGGGCTGGGTGAGGTGTAAAAGTCCAGGGGAAGGGTGGGTAAGACAAAGATCTGGGCTGCTGCCAAGAAGAGGGGAGTGAGATGATGGGTCTGAGGAGCTGATCTGGGCTCTCCCCATCACCAGGCTCAGAGAGCTGCCAACAAACTGACATCCAAGTCTACCTGAAGCCCCCAAGCCCTGCAGACCTGTACACAGGTGATTCACCCAAACTGACCTGCTTAGTGGACAAGCTGTCCAGCAATGAGGGACTCCATGTCCAGTGGTCCCGGAAGAACCAAAAGCCTGTCAACCCCAAACCTCTGGAGTTGGAAGAAAAGTTTGATGGCTCCTTCACTGCCAAGAGCTTCCTGCCTATCTCTGTTGCTGATTGGACCAATGATGAGGAATACACCTGCACGGTGACACACCCAGACCTCATCTCCCCCATCATACAAAGCATCCACAGGAAACCAGGTAAGTTGAGAATGGGCTCTTGGGGGAGATGTCACCTCCCACTCCCAGCTCCCCAGCCCAGGACACAGAGGGTGGGAAGGACCTGAAAGAGAACCCCACCTTATGTATTACACTGAGAATCCTGACTCTAAGCTCCCTCCCACCCCAGGCAAAAAAAGGTGACCTCACCCTCTTCCTTGGGCCCTGGCTGCCTGTCCCCAGCCTTGAGCCCCTCCATGCCCAAGCAGCAAGGGAGAGGTGACCCACCCCAACCCTTTGCCCATATGTAAACCCAGCTAAGTGGCATCCATAATTCACCCATGTCTTCTCCCATCCACCCATTCCTCAAAGGTAAACGCTCTGCGCCTGGTATCTACCTCTACCCGCCTCACGCTCAGGAGTTTTCCTCGAACAAGGATTCTGTGTTCCTCACCTGCCTGGTTAAGAACTTTTACCCTGCGGACATCTCAGTGCAGTGGATGAAGAACCACAATGATAAGGTGAATGAACACAACATTGGTACCTTCGAGCCCATGAAGGATGCATCTGGGGACTCATCCTTCTTCCTCTACAGCAAGCTCACAGTTACTAAGGCCAGTTGGAACAGTGGAGACTCCTACACTTGCATGGTTGTCCATGAAGGCTTACCCATGAAGTTCTCACAGCGCTCAGTCCAGAAATCCCCTGGTAATTGAAGCATTTACCCTATAGCACTTCCTCCTTCCTGCTATCCAAGTTCAATAGATCTTTTGTAAATAACCTCTGTGCCTGCAACCAAAAATCATCTACACAAATAAAAGGAACCAGCCTGAGCTCACTCCTTGGGTCTCCTCATCATGGTGTCATTCTGGGCTGTTCATGACTCACTTTGGATGGGGGTGGGTCCCAGAGTGGGGTCTTAAAGATGCTGAGATGTTGCTGTGGTGGGGTGGTATTGGTGGATAAATCTTTATGTACCATTGATGGATGGGTAGTTGGATAGATGGATCCAGGTGGGGAGATACCTACAGCTAAATCTAAATACACCATGGATAGCTGGATGGCTGCCTGAATGGATTGGTGGTTGGGTGAACCCAGGTTGGGAGGTGTTTGCAGATGAATATGTATGCACCACTGATGGAGGGAGGAAGGGAGGGAGGGAGGGAGGGAGGGATGGACAGAGAGACAGGCAGATAGACCCAAGTTGGGAATTATTTATAACCAATTATATATGCACCACCTATGGATGGAAGGATGGATGGATGGATGGAAGGATGGATGGATGGATGGAACCATCCATTCCAGGAAGGCAAAAATAGTTACATTTTTGGTTTCTAACCACATGCAGAGAGGGTCTGCTAGAATGATCAGAGACTGAAAAGCCTGTCTTGCCAGAATATGGTAAAAGAGCTGAGCTTGCTAGCCTAGAAAGACAAAGACAAGTAGAGACATGTTTGCTCTCTATAACAGGTGGTGCCTTGAGTGAAAGCTAAGGAGAGATAAGAGCTTTCTAATCTGAAGGACAATGTCAGCAGAAGGAGAAATGGGCTGCAAAGAAATGTAGGCTGGAAATTGGAAGGTGTCTAACCAGTAAGGATACTGAAGGCAAACAAGCTAATGTTGAAATGGAGCTTGGTAGGGATTGTAGCATATGGCTGAAGGGGACTAGCATCAGTTATGCAATGTGAAAGTCTGGATATGGAAGTAAGATTCAGTAGATTCATACCTACCACAGAGGCAGGGGTGCATGGACTGTTAGGTGGACATTCACCTCAGACAGCAGAGGAAAGGATCCATTCAAACCAACTTCAGGAGGAGGAGGATGGACACAGACAGGCTAGGAATGGAGGCTCAGGTGAGCCCAGGTAGACAGATTTCAGATGGAAAGTTTGATAGGTAAGCTTCGGAGGAAAGGACTGATCAATAGATAAATACTTCAGAGAGGATAGAGGACAGAGGAGAACAGGGAGAAGTTTCTCTGCTTATTATAGTAGTGCCTGAAGCACTAACTCAAATCAGATCCCTCTTCTCCTGGCCACAGCACAGGCAAAGGCTGTGAGAGCACCCCTGCCTGAGAGAGCTCCCACTCCAAACAAACAAAGGGTGCAAGGGGCAAGGAAAGATCCAGAGAAGTGACTTATCTGAGGCCCTCTATCAGGTTATCAGCAGAGCTGAGGATAAGATTTAAAGTGTCCTGAGAGGGCCATCTCAATGTACCTAGTCACTAGGTCATGTGGTGCTGATGGGTTGCTCTAAAGAAATGATGGATGGATGGATGGATGGATGGATGGATGGATGGATGGACGGACAGACGGATGGACATTTACGGATTGGAATGGGTGTGTGGTGGTATGGCAATGTATGGATGGCCCGATATGGATTAAGAATGAATAGCTAAATGTCTGGATGAATACAGGCAGATGGTGAAGAATGGAGATGAACAAACTGTATGGACAAATGTAAATGAAGGAATGGGTGGATGGGTACATAGGGTGATGGATGCATACAGATAGGGATGTATATGCTTGGAAAGATGAGGATGGATGGATGGATGGATGGATGGCTAATCCCTGGTCATCCCATCAGGACAAGATAATTCAGGTTAAAACTCAAAAATGCTGTGTGGGGGGAATCCCAGGAGGGAGGGAAGGCAGACTTTATCCTATGCCTCCTCCTACCTGAGTGAGAAGAGGGTCCCAAAAAGAGCTGTGAGGAGGAGAGTTATTCAAATATCCCTTCAAGGCCCTGACCTGCCCCTGCCTCCTTAAACTTACCCTATACACTGAAATGCAAAGAGGTACCTCTCCCAAACTCCCTCCAACCTCTCAGACAGCACAGGTTTCCAAAGTGGCCACACAGTAGACAGGCAGGGAAGGATGCCTACAGGTAGCAGTTTGAGGGACCAGGTTAATAGACAGCTGTCCCACTGGGAGCTGGGTTCAAATCCCAGGAACTACTAGGCACTTTACAACCACCTAGCAGAGTAGGAGCAGGGGCAGTACTAGGGCTGTTATCCTGTGTGGGGAGCAAGTACTATAGGAAAAGGAGGAAGAGTAATAGGCAATTTAGCAGCATGGTGCATTTGCTCAGAGGAAGAGAAGACACTCAGGCCAAGTGTCCCGCACATACATATGGTGGTATGACATTAGACCTTCCTATGAGTGCTGGCATTTTACACACAAGAGAGAGAGACCCACCCATTATCCTCCCTTCATGTCACTGAAGGAACCGTCCAGCAGCTGAGACATGGCTACTTCTGGGATAGGCAGAAGGCAAAATCTCAGACATCTCAGACTTTCCTCTCCTCTGAAACATGATGCACTCCCTTCCTCACAGCTCCCCCTGGGGATGCCCTGGAGTGGTGGGGCTAACTCTGACTTCCAGGGGTGAGTGTCCCCTATGGGTCCCAACCCTGCACCATCTATGGATGCACCCAAAGGGCTCCATGCCTCTCTCCCAAAGTGCAAGTAACTCCAGGGGACTTGTTTGTTGTGTGGCTGCATCTCAGCCTGGGGAGACAACTCCCTGTATCAGTAGCTCCATACCTCAGAGGTGGCTGCATCCTACTGAAGGGACTCCTCACCGTAGAGGACTATTGGAGTTAGGGATGTGGTGACCAGTTCATAAGAAACCATCCATCCTGGTGTGTATGTGGCTCTTCCCCCATCACAGCAGCATCTCAGCACCTCCCAGAACCCAGTAGATTCAGCCCACTGGGAAAGCATGGACAGATCTTTATCGCCCATGACCCATGAGGAGACAGGGCACAGATAGTCACTGATGATGAGAGATGGCATCATGAGCGGGTGGCAGAGATGTGAAATAAACTCAGGTTCTTCATCTGCCACCCAGGGTGGTGCTACAGAGACAAGTCCAAATATTATCTCCCTGTTCTGAGTAAAAGGGATAGGACAGGGGTCTAAGAGAGAGACCCTTGTCAGGGGCAACTCAGAGCAAAGGGGAGAGGGAATTCATGAAGGGTGGGAATTTTGGTTTGCAATCTTGCTTAATAATATAGGACCAGGGCTGAGAACACAGGGGAGATCAAGCAGGTCTGGATTAGTGCAAACCTTCTCAGCATTGCTGGGAGGGGTGGGAGGGAGGGAAGTATTTGGATGGGTGGGTATGTCTGGGGATTGATGAAGGGGGTGTATGAGGATGCATGCATGCATGCATGCATGGAGGGAGGAGTCTGTGTGGGGATGGATGGATGGATGGATGGATGGATGGATGGATGGATGGATGGATGGATGGATGGAGTCTAATGTTGAATACAATCAGAGCACACTCTGGCACTTCCTGGAAAAGAGAGGTATCACAGTGGGTGCGAAGATGGTAACATCTCCTCTCTTCCTTCTCAGAGGTATCGATGCCAGAGGACATATGCAACACTGATGAAGATGAGGAGCTGGAGGCTCTCTGGGCCACGATCTCCATCTTCATCACCCTCTTCCTCCTGAGTGTGTGCTACAGTGCCACAGTGACCCTGTTCAAGGTGAGATGGGAGAGGGGAAAAATGAATGAAACAAGGAACGAAGAAGGAGTGAGGCAGAAGGAAAGAGAATGCATGAGACAGAGACAGAAAGAATGAATAACTGGGCCAGAAAGAGAAAGCTGAATAGGAAAAAGGCAAAAGGAAACAAAAGAGGAAGGAGACAGACAGACCAACAATGCATGGCAAAAACCCAAGGTTGGGTAGTTGCCCTGGCCCCCTGTTCATGTCCCATCACTCTGTCCCCCCTGCAGGTAAAGTGGCTCTTCTCCACCGTGGTGCAGCTCAAGCAAGCAAGTGGTTCGGACTACAAGAATGTTATCCAGCGCGTGGTGTAGGGGCCATTCCTGCTGCCTCCCCAAGAAGGAGGAAGCTGAGCTCTGGACTCTACTGGAGATGTGACCCAGGCCACACAACTCCACTCTGCCACCCCCTGCCCTGGGGGAGGGGATCTACTGGAAGAAAAGAGCTCATCCTCTACAGCTAATCTGATACCAGCTCTGGGAATCCCAGCTCTGCTGAGTGCCTGGCTGAGATAGGCTAGTCTGTGCCCTGCATTGATCCAGAACTCCCCCACTCAGAGCACTCCATTCTCTACCCCCCTGTAAACCAAGCAGCCCTCCCTGTGGCCCTAATCTACCTCTGTCCCCTCTTAGTTGCTCTGTTCATTACACATTTTAGCTATTTGCTGTTTTTGTTGGTGACTTTGGTTTTTTGCACTGACAATAAATACATGGTGGGCCCTTGGCTCCCCACGATCCACCATCTCCATTTCTCATTTGCAGGGACCCTAGGATGCTCTAGGGGGCAGCACCATCAGGTCTGTGTGAGTCCAATTCTGTCCCTGAGCTTCTCAGGGCTGGGTATGTGAGAAGGGAGGAAGACGTAGGTAGGGAGATTAGACAGATTGATGTGGGGGTGCAGGGGCAGATGGGGATGGCTGGTGGGGATGTGTGGTAGTTGGATAGGAGGGTACATGGGTAGGGGGCCCAGCTGGATGCATTAACAAGTCAGTGACATGGTCTCTCTCCAGCAGTAGAGCTGCACATTTCAGGAACCAAGGACCCAGCTTGCTGAATTTCTTTCAGCCAGGCAGGTGTTTCCTGTTGCTTGCATACCCCAGGCTCCTAAAAATCCCCTGGGGACTAAGATGCAAACTTGGCCCTCTCCAATGATGCCCTGAGGTGAAAGGTCGCAGAAGCAAGGAGCCCAGGCAGGGGAGAGAGGGGGCAATTTTTATACCAATGCTGTCAGATTCCAGAGGAAGCGTGTATACCCCCCAATTCTCACCTTGGCTCTTAATATTTTCCACCTCCTTTCCAATCTAAGTTTGCCCACCTGGGCTCTCAGACTTTGCTGCATCAGAGAGTGCTCTTCTACCTGGAACCCCTGGATGGAGGGGTTTGTAAGAGGGGTTTGTTAGTGGATGGATAGATGCAGGGATGGATGGAGGGGTTTGTAGGAGGGGCATGCGATGGGTAGATGGAAGGGCAGTAGAAGTGTGGAACACTGAGTATTGGAGAGAGTGGATGAATGAATGGAAACATGGGTGAAGGAATGTCGGGGGGATGGTGGGAGGGTGGATGGGTCGCAATGCAGGTGAGTGGATGGATGGACAGACGAATGGATGGGAGAGAAGAGGGGGTGGAGGGAGGGAAGGATATTGGTATAAACAGGTGAATGGAGGCAGGGATGGAGGTTGGCACTCAGCCTATCAGCTGGGAGCTCATGTTTAGTCCGGTTCCACTAAAGCTTCATCCACACACAAACTTGGGGCTCCTAAGTCCAGGAGTGTGATCTCCCAACCCTCTCACTTAACCCATGGGGTCCCTGAAGTCCACAACCACTGTTTCCACCAGTGAAGGTCTCCAGGCATGTACAGCTCTGCTTCTGAGAAAGCCCAAACCCACGGTCACCTTGGCAGGGCCAGGCAGGCCAATGCCCAGTTTGCACATAGGCCTGACTGGGATTCATTTAGTCCTCCAGTAAGGCCTCCCCACACCTACACTGTCCCATGGATACCCATTCTAATAGGCTTGTTCACAACATGACTTACATAAATGGCCAGGAGTGGGCGCCCCACATAGTATAGCAGCCATGGCCAACCTTGCCTCAAAAATGTGCTTCACCCTTAGCTCAGGGGTCACAGCCCTCACCTTCCTTGGCCCCATGGGGCTCAAGACCATGCTCCTGCCTCCCTAAGCCCCTTGCTGCAAGCTATTCTGTGCTGGGCCCTCACCTGTGAAAGCCAGGACACTGTGCAGAAAATAATTCCAGGTTCATAGCACCCAAGCAAGAGGTAGTAGCAGGAGGGGTGGTTGTGTTTCCCAGGGATTGGGGATTTTGCTGGGGAGAGCAGAACTAGGTCCTGCCCCATGGACCAGTGGTTGGGAATGGTGAACAGCTATGGGCTCCAATGCACAGACAGTCCTGGGAGCAGAAATCCAGGACTCACTAGGCTTGGGACCTGCTCTGGGACCCAGAAAATCTTGGCTTCTTGGCTGTTTAGTGTCCCAGAGGTTGGGAGGTGAGGGAACCTTCAGGGGAGATGTATGTCCAGCTCCTCCCAGGCTGAAGAAGGAATTGAACCTTCGGCTTCCTGGGATAATGTGCAAACCACTTGGGCTTGTGGATAAAAGGACGTACATCTAACACATCCCCCCTGCTCTCCATGAGGTTCAGGGAATGATACTTCATCTTCTCAGTGGGACAGAGTCAATGACCCCAGGCTAAGAACAGGTCCCCACAGGACCTTCTAAAAATATTCTGCATTTGAGCCAGCTAATAAGATTCACATGAGGCTCAGCTGCATCCTGCCATTAGCAGAACCCTTCAGAAAACCATTCTGAAAGTCTGTGTATTAAACAATTCTTAATCTTTTTGCTACAAACTAGTTTGTTTTTTGCATAGTGTTGTTTTCCCTTCACACCCTGAAAAACTGAGTCAAACCAGTGTACAGAAGTCTAAGAATATCGTGTCAAAACTGGTTTTGTTTTTCAGGTGAGCTTGCGGTTTCACCAGGGAAAAACAGGCACAAGCCATCTGACAAGGCCTGGTATCTCCAAAAACATGTTTTGTGTGTATTAATCGTCTCTTTAATCATTTATTTATTGCATCTCATATCCCATTACTGATGGGGGCGTCCCCACCATGCACCTCCTACACATCGCCTCTGTCTTAACCTGTACTTCCTTCAATTATGGTAGGAAAAAGGAAAGAGAACATGGCAAGATAGTGGGTCTGAATGTATGCATAAATGGATAAAAAAGGCCTTTTTTTTTCTACAACAGTGGTTCTAAACCTGTGCTCTGCAGATCCCATGGGGTCCACAGACTATATCTACGGTATCCACAAAAGATGACTATGATCAATCAGAAGTATGTGAATATCCACATTTACAATTCAAAGGAGTTCACACGTCCCTTAGAAATTTCCGAAGGGGTCTGCACTTCCATTCAAAATTTTTTAGGGGTCCACAAATTTAAAAAGGTTGAAAACCACTTCTCTACAACAATATGTTGATTGGTGTTAACTATGGTTTTTAATGATTTTTTTGTGTGCATCCTGAATCGGCCTGTCTGTGAAATCATGCAATGCAACCTCTTGGCCTATAACAATCGGGAACAAGAAACAAACATGTAAACAAGTATGGGAGGTATTATGGAGATGGATGGATGGATATGGATGGATGGGACCCAATGTAAGGCATCTAAGCTCCTTCCTGACAGGGACAGGGTTGATGACCCACTTCTTCTCTAGCATTTTCTACCACTGGGTGATGATGTCTTTATGCCCAACTTGTTGGCTTCTGTGAGTCCCACTGAAGAAGCCCACTGCTCCTCATATACTGCATGGGAAACCCAGGCCCTTGACTCTGGGCTGTGGATTCTCCTCCAGAAACCAGACCTCTACAAGCCAGGCCTTGCAGGCCTCAGTGTTGCCACAAGTCAGCCCCTCAAGCCATGTCTACCTGGCATCTCCAATCTTGCCAAGGGGTCCCACTCTCAACCATCCTCTACCCACATGCTCCTGCTTCCACAGGCTGAATCAAGAAATGAGGCACTGGCTCTGATTCCAGCTGCCCCCCCTCTAAAGTCTGTTTAGGCAGAGATCCCAGACCCAGTGGGGGAACCCCACAGTCCCTGCACCACCACATTACCACAGGGCAGGTAAATGTGGGGGTGTGGAGGAGTCAGGGCTGGAAGCAACACTCCCCAGGAGCCTTGGGGACATGGTGCAGACAGATCCTGTGGGGACCAAGCCCTTATTCCTCTTCAGACTCCCTACTCCACAGGGTACAGCCCCCCACCCTGCTAATGCCCCCTAGCTCCTTGTGAGCCTGAACTGGGCCATGTTATACACCATGCTAATCATACAAGCCCATTGGCCCCAACCATTCCAGCCTCCCACCATGGCTGCCCTGCTCTCTCTACCACTCTGCCCATGTCTGTGCCACCCCTAATTTGTTTTAAAGGAGTAGAGAAATGATCCCACTGAACAAGACCAGCTGCAAAATGGGACTGCTGCACCCAGTTCTGGTGTGCATGTCTGGAATAGGATCCTGAAAAAATCATGGGACAGAGTAGAAGGGAGGCACAGAAAATTATTCAGGACCTGAGGAAAAAAATGTCTTGGAGGCAATCACGGGAAAAATTTATGAAAAATGTAATTAGTTAAAGTTAAAAGTTAGCAACCTTTAAAATTAACTTTAGTTAAGTTAAAAGTTAAGTATTTCCACTTTCAACTAGTTAACAGGTAAGTTAAAAGGAGAGTAACTAGTTAAAAGTTAAGTTGATTTGTGAGAAATGCATGAAACACAGTGAATTGCCTCTTAGCATCATTTTTCATTTTCAAATGCAATGAGTGGGTTTCCTTTCCCTAAGCCCACAGAAGTACACTCATTTACTCACAACTCACCCTTCTTTACCTGAAAACAACGTTATACTTGCCATACAGTTTTCAGAACAACAGTTTACCAATACCTGTGTAATGTTAGTTCCTTCTCACCTTCTCCATGTGAAGTACTTTGTAAAAGTTAATGCATCATATAGGTATACCAGAATAACAGAAAGGAGATATTCATAGCCAGGTGACAAATGAAAACTGTTCCCACAGAAAACCTCTGTTGTTGCACTTTTTATTGCTCAAAAGGTAACAAAAGAGTACGAAATACATCTGAATTAGAAATAATGAAAGTGTCTGAAAATCAACATTAGACTGAAATGAGAAAATCAGTTTAAATGAGAAAAAGAAGGTTCAGTTGCACAGCAGAAACTGTTTAAACATGCTTATTGAACTTCAGCAAAAGCTGCATTTCAAAATTTACGTCTGACAATTTTCCTCTTCTGTCTCGCAAAACTAAGTCCCCACTACTGAGCAATCACCCTACATGGGCAGATGGGGGAATGCTTGTTCCCCTCCTGCTGCCAACTGGCTGCCCTTCTGCAAATGAACAGAAAATGCCAGCATGAACTAAGGAACTCTGGGACTTGTACTTCTTAAGAGAGCATATCTCATAGGAAGGCACACTACTCTGTCTCTCAAACAAGAAGTCCTAGAGTTTCAATACAGACATATCGTTCCATGTAAGCCCTAGAGAGTGGCTGTGTCAGGAAAAACTCTGGGAAAGCCGGGTTTTATTTTTTTTTTTGTTTAACTTTTAACTTATACTTTTAAAAACTTACTCTTTTTTTCACTAGTTAAAGTTAAAAGTTAGCCATTTCTTTAACTTTTTAACTAGTTAATTCCCTAGTTAATTCCCGTGACTGCTTGGAGCCATAGACTTAAAGAGTTTGAAATATCAAATATCCTCATATTTTGTTTGTTTCTTTGTTTTATTGTTTTGGGGTTTTTTTTCTCTCCTGGCAAAACTATGAGTTGGCCTGAAAAATGAAACTGTTTTGATGTGCTATTCTTAGACTTCTGTCGACCTGACTCAGTTGCACATGACAACACTCTTGCTTTAAAAAAAGCAGCGCTATGCAAAATCAAAGTTGCCTGTATCAAAAGAATTAAAAAATTGTTTGATATATAATTTTTCATAACATTTTTCTGAGGGCTTCTGAAGGGACCTGTTCTCAGGCTGAAGCTGGTCAATAACTTTGCCTATTGATTCAAGGAAAATGTAACATCATTCATTGATTTTAAAGAGGAAATTTCACTCATTTCCCACTGAATTGAGCCCAATACCTTGCATTTAGCTGAAACATCTTCCAGAAAGGCTCTGGTTTTGATTTGAAGAAAGTGCAAGATGGAAAATCCACCAATTCACTTGGTCATGTATTCCAAGGATCAGTCACTCTCACAATGAAAAATGTAGGCCTTACTTGTCTTTTGAGCTCTCGAACTTTAATGTATAGCAGTGGCTTCCCCACTTTCTGGGCTGCCAGCCAGATGTGTGGTGTGGAGTTGGTCCATAGGCTGAATCCAGTGCATGGGATCAGTTTGTAGACTGGATCCAGCATGAGGTCAGCATGTAGGTGTGATCCAATGAGTTGTCCAAGCACCACATGCTGGATTGGTCCCTGCCCCCTACATACCAGGTTGGGCCTGCCACTCTGGTCCTGACTCTTATAAACTGGATGGGGCCCCTCATAGCAGCCCCATGTTCCAGCCTGATCCAGCACACGGGGCCATATCATCTAACCCCAGGGCTTGGACATGTGGTGGTAGGGAAGCAGTGGCACTGTCAATTGCCACCATTCCCCAGAGCCAAATTTTTGAACCTCTGCCAGAGACTGAACACCACTGATTCATAGGCTTTACTTTTTTTTTATCAGCTTTTATTTGCTAAGTTCAAAAGCCTTTAAACACCTGGTAGTTCTGCATGACATTCTGAAAAAAGGATTTCTTAGGATGGCTGGGATAGAGTTAGACAGGCTTTTGAATACAAGACATTTTTCATCAGTTCTCATTCTCAATTCATTGGTTGCAGACAGTTTGTCTAAGGGGTCCTGCTAGGATTTGTTTTCATCCCAAAGCAGGCCATATTTCTGTCGATGGTTTCAGAGAAAACGTGAAAATATTAATTTGTTTGAAGCCTAATCTTCAGACAGAAGATAAGAACGTCAAAACAAATAGTTACTGGTCCATCTTGCCCAGTCTCCTGTGTCACAGTGGCAGAAAGCAGATGCTGAAAGAGAGAGTGAACTTGATATGACCAGGGTTTTTTCCACTGTTCCTCTCCCACTTGCAGCCTCCAGCATTTAAGGACTAGGAAGCTTGGATTCAGAGACTGTACCCCTACCTTTCCTTCCAGGAATGTGCCCAATTTATTTTTTAATCTGGTTAAACTCTCAGTGTCCACGATATCTGGTGGTAAAGAGTTCCACAGTTTAATTACATGCTCTGTGAAAAAGAACTTTTAAACTGGCTAGCTACTAGTTTCATTTTGTGACCCCTATTCTTGTATTGAGATAGTAGATAATAAATATCTATTTACTTTCTCTTTGCCATTTAGTATTTTCTAAACCCTTATCATATCCCTCCTCAAGTGTCTCTTTAGTCTCTCCTCATACGGAAGTCCCCCCATACTCATAATCACCTTTGTTCCCCTTCTCTGGACCTTCACTAGTTCTTCTATGTCCTTTTGGAGGTGTGGGGGCCAGATCTGGGCACAGTATTCAAGGTACAGACACCCATTTGTAAATGGGCATGGGCATAATGAAACTTTGTGATATTTTTTTTGTTACAAATCCCTTCTTAATGTTCCCTAACATTTTGTTTGTCTTCTTGATGGTTGCTGAACACTGAGCTAATGTTTTTAGTGAACTGTCCACAATGATTCCCAGATCTCTTTCCTGTGTGGTAATAGCTAATGTAGAGTTTATCATAGTGTAGGTAGAGTTTGGATAATTTTTACCCATGTGCATCACTTTACACTCATCTACACTGACTTTCATCTGCCATTTAGTTGCCCATGTGCCCGTTGAGTAGATCCTAATAACTACAACATCTTCTATGAAAGACTCTAGTTGGAACCTAAAGACATTAAAATGATGAAAAATCCACTGATTAGGTTGGAAGTGTGTTCCAGTGCTTCAGCTTCTCTTCACACATATAGACACATGGGCCATATTTCTCCTTTGAACTTGTGTACCTGAAAGGCAATTATAGTGAGGATGGAGATGGAGTGTTCCCTGTGGACTAGGAGCAATGACCTCAGGATACAGCAGAGGGAATTTAGCTGGGAGATTAGAAGGAACTTTCTGACTAGAAGGGTGGTCAGGCATCGGATCAGGCTACTTAAAGAAGTTGTTGATTTGCCATCCCTGGAAATTTTCAAGAGTGAGTTGCACAGATGTTTGACTGGTTTTGTTTAGTCAGGGGTGATCCTGCTTGAGCATGGGACTGGACTAGATGACTTTGCAAGGTCCCTGCCAGTCCTACTTTCCTATGATGCTATGATCTTTACAGACTTTGGCTGTTTTTCTGCCTTTCTTTGCTACATTAGAAAGCCCCTTAGCAGCTGCTACTTTCTACCTGGGGCAGTGCTTATAAACTGTGACCAACCCTGTTTGTTGTCTTCTTTCTGCAACTACGCAGGCCAAACTCTTTAAGCCTGTATCTATAAAGAATTTTTATCCAGAACCTAATTTCCTGTGTTCTACTCACTCCAACAATATTTCATGGTCCTGTCCCAGGTGTATGTGGACACCAGAACTGAGTGTAGCATTCCCATATCACAGCCAGCCTTTTCCAGGGTGGGGGGATCCCCTCCCTGTTCCCATAGAACAAATTGGAGGAGGCATCAACATGGGTAAAGTGGTAAGGAATGTGGAGGACAGCGCAGCCAAGGTAGGAGGTTGGGATGGCTGAGGCCACTGGGTTTGTGAGACCAACATGGGGTATAACACAGCTCACATGTGCAGGAACTAAGGAGTCAAAGGATGTTAAAAGGGTGGAGGGCCTGTACCCATTGAACAGGGAGTCTGAGAAGGAGTGAGGGCTTGATACCCATGGGGTCTATCTTCACCATGTCCCCAGAGCTCCTGAGAAGAGTCAATCTCAAACACACCCCCACCACTCACTCATACTCACCCACTCCCAACAGCAGCTCTGGGACCTCTGCCTACTATGGGCTTCAGAACCATGGCAGGGTAAGGCCAAGAGCAAAGCCACTGCCCCATTTCCTGGTTCAATCTGTAGGAGCAGAAGCAAAAGGGTGAAGTATGGTCCAGAGTGGGACCCCCCTTGACAAGTCTAGTGGAGTTGCCATGTAGACACAGCCTAAGAGGCTGAGTAGTAGTGGCAGCACTGAGCCCTGAAAGGCCTGGAGGAGAATCTACAGCCCAGAGTCAGTGTATGAGGAGCAGTGGGCTTCTCCAATGGGCCTCAGAAGCCAGAAGGTTAGACATGGAGACCCAGTGATAGGAAATGCTGGAGAAATAATTGGTCATCAATTCTGCCCCATCAGGAAGGGGTCTAAGGGCCTTCCTCTGGGATCGATCAATCAATCAAACTCTCTATCTAGCTATCCTTTGATCCATCCATCTAATGATGGATCCATCCACCCATCCATTCATCTAACCATCTCCAAACCCCAACCCATCCTTCCTTCTTTCTTGGATAATCCAGGTAATGATAAACCAAGAGTCAGTGCAACATGAAATCATGGAAAGAGTAGTAAAGGACACAATTATAAACCCATTTAATCTCAATCAATATGCTTTTGTAGAAAAGAAGTCTTTGCAAATGGGTTTGATTTTTTTTGGCAAGACTACAAGTTTAGTTGAACAAGGACTCTGTTTTGACACGTTATTCTTAGACTTCTGTCTAAATTCTGCAGGACTCTGATTTTAAAAATGTACCTTTCTGAAAAAATCAGTGTAAACAACATCAATTGCATTATATTGGAGTGAGACAGTAACCATACTGGTTCAGGAAATATGCAAGAAGCAAGAATTCTTGAGGGTGGTACATTTTATTGGCACAGATTTAGACATGTTGTTGAAAGCAGTGCATTCTTTTTTCGGGTCTAAAGGAAAAAGCAGAAACAGAAAATGTACCCACTACTATTGGTTCAGAGGTTACATCCCTAACTGTTCTGTTTGATTGCTGTTAAGGGATTTATCATCTATGAACTTGTGGAGTCCCTTATTGGACATTGCTAAGCTATCTGCCTCTACAACCTCCTGTGGGAATGAGTTCCACAAGTTAACCATGTGCTGCATAAGAAAGTACTTTCTCATCGTAGTTTTAAACCTGTATCCTGTTAAACTCAGTGAATGGTCCTTTATTTTAGTATTCTGGGGCTTGGGGAATAACAGTCCCCTAATTCACTTTGTCTACACTCTTCATGATTTCATAGACCTCTATCATAACCCCACTCACCCTTCTCCCTTCCAAACTGAAGAGTCCTAGCATTTCTAGCCTTAGCCTTTTAGCAGTTTCAAACCCCTTATCATCTATGTTGCCTTTCTCTGCACCTTCTCTAATTCTACTATATCCATTTTGAGATGGAGACACCAGAATTTCACACAGTATTCAAGATGTGGGTGAAGCATGGATTCTTCATCCTAGGATTATCCAGGTAACAATATGAGATGGGTTACCCAAACATAGTTGAATGAAAAGGCTGAGTTTTGATTAAATCTATAAATGATTCAACAAACAGCTAATGTCAATCAACATATTGTTGGTAGAAAATAAGCTGTCAAATGCCTTGGGTTTGGGGGGTGGATATCTTTTATTGTTTTTGTTGTTTTTGTGGGAGGAGGAGGGAGTTCTTGTTTTCTTGCTTTTTCTCCTGGCAAAACCACAGCTTCAGCTGCATCAGAAACTGTAGTGAAATGATATTCTTAGACTTCTGTGGACCTGAATGACTCAAATCCTTGTGACGTTCTGATTACCAAAAGTAGCTCCTTTCACAACTGATTTTACGTGTTGGAAATGGGGTAAGAAGCTTTCCTCTGAGTTGAGTCCAGTCACTGAGCCAAGAAAACTTCCAGAATGATTCTGTCTTGAATGTGGAGACACTGCAAGATACAGAACACGCTGATTGGGTTGGGAGAGCATCCCAAATCATGAATACCCCCACAGTTAAAAATTCAGGACTTATTTCTCCTTTGAACTCACCTTTTACCAATTCACAGCTGTTGGATTTTGTTCTTCCTTTATAAAGCCCCTTAGCACCCACCACAGCACCCTTCAGCTTGCATATGCCAAAAAAACTAATGAATTTTCATTCTCCCTTCTTCTAAACAAGGCAGATCAAGCTCTTTAAGTCTGTGTCTCTATGGCCTGTTCTTTGTCCCCACTCTACTCACTAATAATATTCCAAGATGAGTCTCCAAATGTGGAGACCAGAACTGTATGCATCATTCCCATATAGTAGCCAGCCTTGTTCAGAGAGGGAAATCACCCAAGTGAAGACTTAGGCATGCAGGATTTGGGAGTCAGGGACCTGACTTAACCCATGAGGGGTGTTGAGAACCTTAAATGGGACTCAGAAGCCAGCAGGCTGGTCAGGGAGCCGCCACAGCCCAGTGGTAGCAAACCCTGAAGTGAAGAGCGCTATTGCCAGGATGATGTTGTAGTCTTGATGGTCCATGGAAAATGTGAGGCAAATGTGGGTGATATCTTTTAGGGGACCAACTGTGTCATCAAGCCAGCCCCTGTCAGGAAGAAATGTGGATGTTTTCCTCTGGATCCTATCGATCCAGTTATCTAGCCACCCATGCATACATACATTCCCATAACCTCTTCTATCAATCTATCCATCTATCCAATGCCCTCCAATCCCTCCCCATCTTTCTTTCTTACTTCAAGGGCAATCAAGGTAACGATAGGCCAAGACTTATCCTAAAAAAAATCAATAAATAGTTTTAACTAAAAGCTCTTTCTTCTCTCTGTGATTCTGTGTGTTTTGCCTGACACTCTGAATTAAAAAAGCAGCAACATGCAAAGTCAATATGACAGCTATCACCCAAGCTAAATATGATTTACTGCTTAATTTTTCAGAAAGCTTTTCAGGGGTGGGGGATCCACAGGGGTCCTTCTCAGGCCACAGCATGTCAAAATCCTCAATTTCCCTCAAGGAAAATGTGTTCAGCCCAGTCACAGATATTATTTAGCCGAGACATTTTCCAGAATGATTCTGTCTTGGATGTAGAGACACTGTGAGAAGGACAACACACCAATTGGATTGGGAGAGCATCCCAAACCTTTAATACCCCACACAGATAAAAAATGTGAGGCTTATTTCTCCTTTGAATTCACCTGTCTCCCATTCACAGGTGTGGGCTTTTATTCTGCCTTTATAAAGCCCCTTAGCACCCACCACAGCATCTTTCAGGTTGCATATGCCAGACAAGCAACCCCATTTTCAGTCTCCTTTCTCCTAAATGAGGCAGATCAAATTCTTTAATTCTGTGCCACTAAGACCTGTTTCTCCAGCACTTCTATAATGGTCTTTGGCCTCCCTCTATTCTCGCTAATAATATTCCAAGGTGCTTTTTGAAATATGGAGACCAGAACTGGATGCAGCATTCCTGAATAGCAGCCGGCCTCGTCCAGAGACGGAAATCACCCAAGTATGGACTTAGGCATGCAGGATTTGGGAGTCAGGGGCCTGACCCAACACATGAGGCGTGTTGAGAACCTTGAATAGGAGTCTCAGAAGCCAGCAGGCTCGTCAGGGAGCTGCCATAGCCCAGTGGTAGCAAACCCTGAAGAAAAGAGCTGTATTGTCAAGCTGATGTTGTAGTCTTGATGGTCCAGAAAAAATGAGAGGCAAATGTGTGTGATCTACTATACAGAACCAATTCTGTCATCAGGCCTGCCCCTGTTAGACAGAAGTTTTGATGCCTTCTTCTGGGTCCCATCTATCCATTTATCTAGCCATCCATCAATACCTACCTTCCCATTACCCCCTCTATCAATCTATCTATCTACCAAATCACCCTCCAAACCCTCCCCATCTTTCTTTCTTCCTTCCTTCTAGAGTGACCAAGGTAACAATAGGTCAGAACATATCCTAAAAAAAACAGTGAATGGGTTGGAATCTGAAGCAGTCCATAAACCAGTGACTCTCAACTATGATACCAAAAAATGGTACAATGAATGCCAAACAATATATTTTTGTAGAAAACAAGGTTTAAATAAAGCTCTTTCTCCTCTCTGTGATTCTCTGTGTTTTGCCTGACATTCTTATTAAAACAACAGGTACATGTAAAGTTGATGTAACTGCTATGACCCAGACTAAGAATGGTTTACTACTTAAGTTTTCAGAAAGGTTTTCTGAGGAGTTCCACAGAGGTCTGTTCTCAGCCCACAGCTCATTATTATCTTCCAACACTTTCCTCAAGGAAAACGTAGAGACATCCTTTTAAGGCCAAAATAATAACCAATTACCACCCCAGAATGGAGCCAAATATCATGTGTTTAGCTAAAGCATCTTCCAGAAAAGGTTCTGGTTAGGATTTGGAATGGAGAATCCACCAAATGGGTTGGCAGGGCATCTCAGACTGTACTAAGCCCCATAGATAATATGAGGATTTCTTCTTGAATTCATCTTTTGCTAGTTTATTGCCTTAGGCTTTTGTTCTACAGTTTCCTTGCTCAGTTAGAAAGCCCCAAAATACCCAACCTAGCACCTGCTAGGCTGCTTATGCACTGTGACCAAACCAATTTTCAGTCACCTTTCTCATAAACAACACAAAGCAAGCTCTTCATGTCTATGCCTCTAAGCCAGGTCTTTTCAACCTTGCTAGAGTGAAGGAATCTTTCATTAAGCTCCAGGGTCTCCTCAGAAAGTGCCAGTTCCTAGCTTACACTCATTTTTTTCCCTGTAGAAAAATACTAGAGCATACCTTGTGTTGCAAAGAACTCAGGGAGCCCAGAGCAAGTCAGGATGTTCTTCATGGAAGCGTAGAAGAATCGGGTTGGAAGGGACCTCCAGAGGTCAGCCAATCCACCCCCCAGCCTGGGGCAGCAGCATCCCTATCCAAACCATCCTAAACAAAACCATGCTCTATTCTATTGGAAACATTACTGTCATTCCCGACGCAACCACAACACAACCACCTAAACCTGCAATAGGTAAAGCAGGTGGCCCATGTCCTGCAGCTACAAGTGTTTTTAAAATACGTCCAAGAGATCCAAAGGCAAAGGCCACACACCCCACTACAAAGGAGGCAAAAACCCCACAGTCTGAACCTGTCTGACCATGGAGTCAAATTTCTTCCTGATCCCAAATGTGGCATCAAGCTGACCCTCAGCCAAAGGATAAGACCCTCTAGCCAGGACCCTCCAGGTTTAAGTCCCAGCAGGAGCATCAGCACAGCCCTCTCACAGCCCCAGCCGTGGGCTTTCCACGGATTCCTTTTGGAAATCTCTGGGGTGCTTTTGTGAGTCGTGTGTAAGTGTTTGCACACTTAACAGTGCTAATATTACACAGTGTTTCACGGCAACCTATGTTGATCTTATGGCAACCCAAGATACTGTGGCACCCTGGTTGAGGCTTCGCTCCTCAGCCATTCATAATTCTCTCTCTCTCTCCTAGTCTCTCCAACAAGTTTTGGGATCCTTTTCCAGATGTGGATACCACGACTAGAAGCAGCATAGCCATATCACAACCAGCCTTGTCCAGAAAGGAAATCACCTCAAGCTACATCCCATAAAAGACTGCTGATAATACAAAAAAGGACAAAGTAGCAGAGAATGGAGAGGACAGGGCAGTCATGTTCACAGATTGGGATGGAAGATGCTGGCAGGAGGTGGCACGGTTGGTTGCTTCTTTGTTTCCATGCTTTTCTTTCTGGCAAAAACCACAGCTTCAGCTGCATCAGAAAACTGTTGAGAAACAATATTCTTAGACGTCTGTAAGCCTGAGTGACTCAAATCCTTGTGACGTTCTCATTACTGAACTTACATGTTGGAAATGGGCTAAAATTGTTTAATTCATAATTTTCAGCCAGTTTGTCTTAGAGGCTCTGGAGGGATAATATCTGAGCCCAAGGCTGCCCACAATCCTTGTCCATCTGCTCAAAGAAAATGTGACAAAAAGGTTAATTGATTTCAGGGTCTCTATTCCCTCCTTCTTCCCCCTGAGTTGAGCCCAGTCACTGATATCTAGCCAAAAAAACTTCCAGAATGATTCTGTCATGAACGTGGAGACACTGCAAGATGGAAAACACACTGATTGGGAGAGCATCCCAAATCAGTAATATCCCACACAGTTAAAAATGTGGAGCTTATTCCTCCTTTGGACTCACCTGTCTCCCATTCAGAGCTTTTGTTCTGTCATTATAAAAACCCTTAGCACCCACCACAGCACCCTTCAGCTTGCATATGACAGAGGAACAAACCCATTTTCAGTCTCCTTTCTCCTAAATGAGGCAGATAAAGCTCTTTAATTCTGTGCCACTAAAGTCTGTGTCTCCGGTGCTTGTGTAATGTTCTTTGTCCTCCCTCTACTCTTGCAATAATATTCCAAAGTGCTTTTCCAGATGTGGAGGCCAGAACTGTATGCAGCATTCCCATAGAGTAGCCAACCTTGTCCAGAAAGGGAAATCTCCCAAGTATGGACTTAGGCATGCAGGACTGGGGAGTCAGGGGCCGGACCCAACACATGAGGAGTGTTGAGAACCTTGAATAGGATTCTCAGAAGCCAGCAGGCTGGTCAGGGAGCCGCCATAGCCCAGTGGTAGCAAACCCTGAAGAGAGGAATGGTATTGTTGGGGTGATGTAGTAGTCCTGATGGTCCAGGAAAAATGAGAGGCAAACATGGAAAATCTCTTTTATTTTACCAGTTCTGTCATCAGCTCTGTCCCTGTCAGGCAGAAATTTTGATGTCTTCCTCTGGGTCCTACCTATCCATTTATCTAGCCATCCATCAATACCTACGTGCCCATTAACCCCTCAATCAATCTGTTCATCTACCCAATGACCTCCAATCCCTCCCCATCCTTCTTTCTTCCTTCTAACAACAGGCCAAGACTTGTCCTAAGAAAATTAGTGAAAAGGTTGGATGTGAAACAATCCATAGTTTCATAGTTTCGTAGTGTCGGAAGGGACCTGAGCAGATCATCAAGTCCGACCCCCTGCCATGGCAGGAAAGAGTACTGGGGTCAAACGACCCTGGCAAGGTGTTCGTCTAACCTCCTCTTAAAGACCCCCAGGGTAGGAGCCAGCACCACTTCACTTGCAAGTTGGTTCCAGATCCTAGCCGCCACGACAGTGAAGTAGCACCTCCTGATGTCTAGTCTGAATCTACCCTCTGCCAGCTTGTGACCATTATTTCTAGTCACTCCTGGGAGTGCTCGGGGGAACAGGGACTCCCCCAATGCCTGCTGGTCCCCCCTGACTAGTTTGGCCACTAGATCCCCCTCAGCCTTCTCTTATGGAGGCTGAACAGGTTCAGGTCCCTTAGTCTCTCATCATAGGGCCTGCCCTGCTGTCCCCTGATCATGCAATCATCCATAAACCCATGATGCTCAACTAGGTACCACACAGCATTTGCACTGTTAGGTGTGTAAACACCTGCATGTGATTCACAAGATAAACCCAGAGATTTCCAAGAGGAATCCATAGTGTTGAAACCATCTTGACCTCTTGTGATCTTTCTGAATTTTTTTGCAACAAAAATATTGCTCTCATATTTTTTCATAGTCAAGAAATGAGTGAAAGCTAATATCTGCTGGCCTTTTTAAAGGGGTGACTTGTGTGTAACAGAGGGTGCTTTGAGGCTGACAAGGGGGTCCTTGACTCTTAAAAAAGTTAACAACCACTGACATAAACAATTCATGGTACAATTAATGCCAAACAACATATTTTTTGTAGGAAACAAGCTTTTAATAAAAGCCCTGTCTTCTCTCTGTGATTCTCTGTGATTTGCATGACATTCTGATTGTAAAAAGCAGCAACATGCAGTGTTGATGCAACTGCTATCACCCAGGCTAACAATGGTTTACTGCTTAATGTTTCAGAAAGGTTTTCTGAGGAGTCCTGCAGTGGGCTGTTCTCAGCCCACAGCTCATTGTTATATTCCACTTTCCTCAAGGAAAATGTAGAGATATCTGTTTAAGGCCAAAATAACAACCAATTACCACCCCAGAATGGAGGCCAATACCATGTGTTTAGCTAAAGCATCTTCCAGAAAAGTTATGGTTAGGATTTGGACTGGAGAATCCACCAAATGGGTTGGAAGTGCATCTTGGTCCTTCATAAGCCCCATAGTTGAACATTAGGATTTCCTCTTTGAATTCACCTTTTGCTGATTGATTGCCTTTGGCTCTTGTTCTCCTTTTGTTCCTCAATTAGAAAGACCCACAGCACCCAAACTAGCACCTGCTAGACTGCTTATGCACTGTGACCAAACCAATTTTCTGTCTCCCTTCTCATAAACTACACAGAGCAAGTGCTTTATGTCTATGCCTCTAAGCCAGGGCTTCTCAACCTTGCTAGAGTGAAAGAACCCCTCATTAGGCTTAAGGCCCCCTCAGAAAATGCCAGTTCTTAGCTTCCACTCATTCGTTCACTACAGAAAAGTACTAGAGCATATGCTGCATTGCAACGAATGCAGGCAGGTCACAGGATGCTCCTTATGGAAGCATAGAAGAATCGGGTTGGAAGGGACCTCCAGAGGTCAGCCAGTCCAGCCCCCTGCCTGGGGCAGCAGCATCCCTATCCAAACCATCCTAAACAAAGCCATGCTCTATTCTATTGGAAACATTACTTGTATTCCCGATGCAACCACAACACAACCACCTAAACCTGCAATAGGTAAAGCAGGTGGCCCATGTCCTGCAGCTACAAGTGTTTTTAAAATACATCCAAGAGATCCAATGGCAAGGGCCACACACCCCACTATAAAGGAGGCAAAAACCCCACAGTCTGAACCTGTCTGACCATGGAGTTAAATTTCTTCCTGATCCCAAATGTGGCATCAAGCTGACCCTCAGCATAAGGACAAGACCCTCTAGCCAGGACCCTCCAGGTTTAAGTCCCAGCAGGAGCATCAGCACAGCTCTCTCACAGCCCCAGCCCTGGGCTTTCCACAGATTCCTTTTGGAAATCTCTGGGGTGCTTTTGTGAGTCGTGTGTAAGTGTTTGCACACTTAACAATGCTAATATTACACAGTGTTTCACGGCAACCTATGTTGATCTTATGGCAACCCAAGATGCTGTGGCACCCTGGTTGAGGCTTCGCTTCCTAGCCCTTCATAATTTTCTCTCTCTCTCTCTCTCTCCTAGTCTCTCCAAAAAGTTTTGGAGTCCTTTTCCAGATATGGACACCAGGACTAGAAGTAACCTAGCATATCACAACCAGCCTTGTCCAGAAAGGAAATCACCTCAATCTACATCTCATAAAAAACTGTTGACAGTACAAAAAAGGACAGAGTAGCAGAGAATGGAGAGGACAGGGCAGTCATGTTCGCAGATTGGGATGGATGATGCTGGCAGGAGGTGGCACGGTTGGTTGCTTCTTTGTTTCCATGCTTTTCTTTCTGGCAAAAACCACAGCTTCAGCTGCATCAGAAAACTGTTGAGAAACAATATTCTTAGACGTTTGTAGGCCTGAGTGACTCAAATCCTTGTGACGCTCTCATTACCAAAAGTAGCACCTTTCACAACTGATTTTATGTGCTGGAAATGGGCTAAAATTATTTAATTCAGTTTTCAGCCAGTTTATCTAAGGGGCCCTTCAGGGATCAGATCTGAGCCCAAGGCTGCTCACAATTGTTGCCCATTGTTTCAAAGAAAATGTGAAAAAACGTTAATTGATTTCCTGATCTATATTTCCAATTGCTTCCCCCTGAGTTGAGCCCAGTCACTGATATTTAGCCAAGAAACCTTCCAGAATGATTCTGTCTTGGATGTGGAGACACTGTGCAATGGAGGATGCACTGAATGGGTTAGGAGAGCATCCCCAATCATTAATACCCCACACAGTTAAAAAATGTGGAGCTTATTTGAACTCACCTGTCTCCCTTTCATAGCCGTGGGCTTTTGTTTTGCCTTTATAAAGCCCCTTAGCACCCACCACAGCACCCTTTAGGTTGCATATGCTGAATGCAGTTTTCAGTCTCCCATCTCCTAAACAAGGCTGATTAAGCTCTTTAAGTCTGTGCCTCGAAGGCCTATTTCTCCACCCTTTGTATAATGTTTCTATCCTCCCTCTACTCTTGCTAAGAATATTCCAAGGTGCTTTTCCAAATGTGGAGACCAGAACTGCATGCAGTATTCCCATATAGTAGCCAGCCTTGTTCAGAGAGGGAAATCACCCAAGTGAAGACTTAGGCATGCAGGATTTGGGAGTCAGGGACCTGACTTAACCCATGAGGAGTGTTGAGAACCTTGAATGGGATTCTCAGAAGCCAGCAGGCTGGTCAGGGAGCTGCCATAGCCCAGTAATAGGAAACCTTGAAGCAAGGAGCAATATTGTCAGGGTGATGTTGTAATCTTGATGGTCCAAGAAAAATGAGGCAAATGTGTGTGATATCTTTTATTTGACCAATTCTGTCATCAAGCCTGCCCCTGTCAGGCAGAGTTTTGATTCTCTCCTTTGAGTCCTAACTATCCATTTATCTAGCCATCCATCCACAGATAGGTTCACATAACCCCCTCTATCAGTCTATCTATCTACCCTCCTAACCCTTCCCATCTTTCTTTCTTCCTTCTAGAGTGATCAAGATAACAATAGGTCAGGATATATCCTAACAAAATTAATGAATAAGTTGTAATCTGAAACGATCCATAAGCCAGTATTTCTCAACGATAGTACCAGACAACATTTGCACTGTTAGTTGTGTAAACACCCACATGTGATTCACAAGATAAACCCAGAGATTTCCAAGAGAAATCCAGTGTGGAAACCATCTTGACCTCATGTGATCTTTCTGAATTCTTTGCAGCAATAATATTGCTCTCATATTTTTCCATAGTCAGGAAATGAGTGAAAGCTAATATCTGCTAGCCTTTTTAAAGGGGTTCCTTGTGTGTAACAGGGGTGCTTTGAGGCTGACAAGGGGATCCTTGACTTTAAAAAGGTTTAAAAACCTCTAACATAAACAATTGATGCCACAATTAATGCCAATCAATATATTTTTGTAGGAAACAAGGCTTGCCAAACAGCTTGTTCTCTCTGTGACTCTCTGTGTTTTGCATGACCTTCTGATTTAAAAAAACAGCAACATGCAAAGTTGACATGACTGCTATCACCCAAGCTAAGAATTTTATATTTCTTAATTTTTCAGAAGTATGGTCAAGGAAAATGTAGAGACATTCATGTAAGGCCAAAATAAGCACCAGTTCCCACCCCAGAGTTGAGCATAATAACGCATGCTTAGATAAAGCATCTTCCAGAAAGGTTCTGGTTATGATTTGAAATGGAGAATCCACCAAATGGTTTGGGAGTGCTTCTTAATCCTTAATAAGCCTCATGGTTAAACATGAAAACTTCTCCTTCATATTCATTTGTCTCTAATTCCTAGCCTTTGGCTCTTCTAGTTTTACTTATTGAATTAAAAAGCCCCCTAACACCCAACCTAGCACCTGTCAGGCTGCTTATACGCTGTGACCATTTTTCAGTCTCCTTTCTCATGAACTACACAGAGCAAGCTCTGTTTGTCTATGCCTCTAAACCAGTGTTTCTCAAACTTGCTAGAGTCAAAGCACCCCTCATTAAAATCAAGGACCCCCTCAGAAAAGCTTTCACTCATTGTTTGACTATAGAAAAATGCTAGAGAAAGCCTTGTGTTTCAAAGAACTCAGGCAGACTATAAGTTCAAATGCTTATCATTAAATCATAGGGAAGTAGGGTTGAAAGGGACTGCCAGGGCTCATCTAATCCAACCCCCAGCCCGAGGCAGGATCACCTTTATCCATACCATCCTAAATAAACCCTGACACAATCACAACAAACCACCCAAACCTGCAACAGGTGAAGCAGGGAGCCTAGATCCTGATGCTAGAAGGCTTGCTAAAATACAGTGAAGAGATCCAAGGAAGAGGGCCCCACACTAGAGGAAAGCAATAAAAAAACCCCAAGCCCTGTACCAATCTGACCATGGGGTAAAACTCCATCTTAATCCCAAATGTGGCATCAGTCTGACCCTGAGCAGGGGCCAAGACCCTCTAGCCAGGAACCTCTGGGTTTTGAGTCTCACTTTTGAGTCTGTGTTGTACCCCATATTGTTCAAATGAACCTGGCAACCCCTACCTATCCTGATCCTGTTTAATGACTGCTGCTCTCCCCAGTTCATGAAAAGGATTCTGGAGAGTTTTTGTAGAAAATTAGAAGGGTGCTACAGAAAGTTATCTAGGGGCTAGAAAATATTACCTTAAAGCTGCATATATAAAGATCTTGATCTGTCCGGTTGATATGTGAGGGGAATGAACATTGGCTTAGTCTGTAGAAGCATATGCTAAGGGACTTTCCAACCCAACATAGAAAAGTAGAACAAGAATCAAAGGCTTTGAATTAAAGATAGACAAGTTCAAGAGAGAAGTAAGGCCCACGCTTTTAATCATAAAGGGGTTAAATGATCGGAACGAAATCCCAAGCCAACTGGCGGACTCTCCATCTCTTGATGTCACCCAATCCTCACCAGAGCCACTCTGGAAGGTGTCTAACCTAAACATCTGTTTATTTGGCTCAACTCAGGGAAACTGCTTAAACTATTTTTCTTAATAGCAATGAATGTTTTTACATTTCCTTTGAAGTAACTGACATAAAATTTGACAAGTTTGGGGCTGAAAACAAATCCCTCCAGAAAAGCTTTCTGGAAAAAATATGTATGTATATTAATTTTGTATTAAGCCAGTGATTCTCAGCCAGGGTGCCATGGTGCCCTGGGATAATGTGACCTGCTTGTATGGGTCCCATGAGTTGCAACACAATATTAGCACTGTTAGGTGTGCAAACACCTATGTATGATTCACAAGATAAATGCAAGGTTTTCAAATAGGACTCCAGCGTGTCAAAAACATGTTGACTTGCTGTGCCATTTCTGAGTTCATTGCAATGTAAGGATTATTCTATTATTTTTATAATCAAAAACAGGTGAAAGCTGAGAGCTGGCATTTTCTGAGGGGTGCCTTGAGTCTAATGAGAGGTGTCTCGAGTTTAACGAGGGGTTACTTGTGTCTAAAAAGATTGAGAACCATGCATTAAACAATTCGTAACCCATCTGATATGAGCTACTTTGCTTTTTGCATAATGTTGCCTTTTTTAATCAGAGGGTCATGCAGAACTGAGTCAAGCAGGTCTACAGAAGTCTAAGAATAGCATGTCAAAACAGTTTCCGTATTTGGACAAACTTGTGATTTTGCCAGGAAAAAAACAGGTCTATTTGACAATCCTTATCTTACAGAAAAATATGTTGATTGGTATTGATTGCATCTGTTTAATTCCCTACTGATGGCATCTCACTTCAGCCTGTTCATGTTTTGATGTTAACTCTTGGCCTGGGTTATCTTGAAAGACTTTAGACTTTTAAGAGGCATTTATTCCAGGGAGAATGACAAATCGGGGCCGGTAGAAATTATGTACAGGTTGGCCCGAAGATCTGGGCCTCATGGACAAGGCCTGGGCTCATAGCCTGCAAGGCCTGCCTGTACACACTAGACAAAAAACAAAGCACAAAGAACAAAAGGAGTATTTACATATATACAGTTCAGCCAATGCGGATGCCCAGGGGACCTCAGGGAAGCAGCAGTCGGCCTGCATGAACAAAGTCCAAGGTCTCGGCCTGCTGGATGTGCCTCCACACCTTGAGCAGCTGGTCGTGTCACAGGGAAAGGAGCAGGCATCCCGCCTCGACTCGGCACAGTGCCCCCTTGAAGGCCCAGCATTCCTCAAAGGTGGGCACCATCCTTCAGAGGACCGCATGCTCAAATTCAAGTGAGAGGCAGGCCCGTATGAGCAGGCAGAAATCCTATAGGGCGTTGTCCATCCCGGTCCCAGTGAGCTGGTTTCACCAGCTCTTCAGGGTGGCGATCCTGGTTTGGCCCACCAAGAAGCTGGCCAAGCTGACTGCACCCCGCTTGGCCACCCGGTACGAGAAAGAACAGATGTATGTGTCCTCTGAAAAGTCCTGGCCCAGTGCCCAAAGCTGTGCCCCAAGAGCGGTAAAGAGTGGCCGCAGCCAAGGGTAGTTGAGGAATGCATAGTAAATGCTCTCTTCCAGCACCCCTGGGCAGAAGGGGCAGGCCACCAAGGCCACCAAGTTCAGGTGGTGCACGAAAGTACCAGTGGCCAGGATGCTGTGCACCAATCTCCACTGGAGGTCACTAGTCTTCTTGGCGGTGGGCATCTTGTAGACGGTGTGCCATGCTAGGGTCCCGGGTAATGCCAAGCACTGCCACCACATGGTAAAGAAAGAAAGAAAGAAGTTCAGGAGCAGGAGGGAGGAACAGATAGATAGATAGATAGATAGATAGATAGATAGATAGATAGATAGATAGATAGATAGATAGATAGATAGATAGATAGATAGATAGATAGATAGATAGATAGATGCTGGAAAGGACCATCAGGTCCAGCCCCACCGCTCTAGGCAGGAAGGCAGCTGGGGTCAAGTGACCCCAGTGAGGTGACTGTCCAGTCTCCTCTTGAAAATCTCCAGCGTAAGTGACTGCACCACCTCTGGAGGGAGTTTATTCCACAGTCTGAACACCCTGATTGTGAAGAAGTTTTTCCTGGTATTAAGCCTGAAGCAGTCTTCCAGGAGTTTGTATCCATTGGTCCTGCTCTTCCCTAGGGGTGCCCTAGTGAACAGTTGTTCACCGAGCTCCTGATTCACTCCTCTGATATAGCGGTAAGCCGCTATCAAGTCCCCTCTCAACCTTCTCTTCTTAAGGCTAAAGAGTCCCAGGTCCCTCATCCTTTCCTTGTATGGCTTGCAAGTCCCTGATCATATGGGTGGCTCTTTTCTGGACCCTCTCAAGTTTTTCCACGACCCTATTGAAGTGTGGTGCCCAGAACTGGACACGGTACTCCAACTGCAGTCTCACCAGTGCTGAGTACAGCAGGAGTACTGCTTCCTTAGTTTTCCATGAGATGCATCGGTTGATGCACGCCAGCGTGTTATCTTCCCTGCTGACCACCACCTCACACTGACCGCTCATGTTCATGCAGTGGTCAGTCATTACCCCTAGGTCCCTTTCAGCTGTGGTGCAGGTTAAGCTGTCACCTCTGAGCCTATATGTGTGTTGAGGGTTATTTGCCCCCAGGTGGAACACCTTACACTTGGAAGTGTTGCACTTCATCTAGATGGTGTTAAACTTAGTCTAGATAGATAGATAGATAGATAGATAGATAGATAGATAGATAGATAGATAGATAGATAGATAGATAGATAGATAGATAGATAGATAGATAGATAGATGAAAGGAGAAGGTATAAGAAAGGAAGCATGGGTATATGGGAAGGGGGGTCTGGGATGAACAGAGAGATGGACAGATGAAAGGATGAACATAATGTTTAGTTATGGATGGATGGAGGGGCGTTTATGGGTGGTTGGGTGTTTAGAGATGGATGGGTGGGTGGGTACGTGTATGGACGGATGGGCCAACTGATTGGCTGACCAACAGAACCCTGGCTAGTTTCTGAGCCACAATGGCCCACATTGCTCCCTCGAGTGGCTAATCTATGGGGTCCAGACTCTGTGTACCCTATTTCTGACACCCTCTTTCTCTCCCATCAGCCCCTCCTTGACCCCAAACCTGGCTCCTTCCTGCCTTCTCCTCTTCTTCCTCCTCCCTGCTGTGCAGATCCTCTCCCTCTGCCCCCCTCAGCCAGCATCTGCCTGGCCCCTGCACCTGCCTCTCCTGTTTTCGCACCTCCTAGCCTGGCCTGAAAGAGCAGGCAGGGACAGGAACTGAAAGAAGCTAAATGGGGAGGCTGGGGCTGCAGGGGAAATTCCCTCACTTGTTTGTCAGCTGCTGCTGCCTGCTGGCCTGCACACAGGCTATTTCCATCACCAGCCCTCAGCTATCTATCTATCTATCTATCTATCTATCTATCTATCTATCTATCTATCTATCTATCCCATATGACCTATCTCTGTATCTATCAATCCATCCATCCCCATATTACCCCTCTGTCTGTCTGTCTCACTGTCTTTCTATCTATACATCCATACATCCCCACAGAACACCTCTATTGTCTATCTATCCATCTAGCCAACTATCCATCCTCCCCCACATGACCCTTCTATCTATCTATCTATCTATCTATCTATCTATCTATCTATCTATCTATCTATCTATCCCCTTCCCCACATGACCTTTGTATGTATTTATGTATCTAACCCTACATAACCCCTTTATCTATCTATCAGGCTGTCTGTCTATCTGTGTCCATATAGTCCTTCTTCTCCCCACCCCTAATCCAATCACCCAGCTTTATAGAGGGACCTGGTCATTTGGGCTGGGAAATTCAGAAGTGGGTGAACATAATTCTGGGCCTGTCACTACCTTGTTGCCATTGGCTATAGAAGCTGGTATGCTTTAGCCACATGGGGCTGGTGAACCACTGACCTACCTATAGCTCTGTCCCCAGCCACATCCTCCCACTCACTGAGCTACTTATTGTCTACATTCCCTTTACCTACCTACCTACCAACTGAGCTATCTACCTATTAGTCCCCACAGACAACCCTCAGTCACTCCTTCACAAGCCCACTGACCTGGCTCTTTGTTTCCTGCTCTCCCTTTCTCCCACCCTTTCACACGCAATACCCTGATTCCAGCTCCCAACCCCATAATCTCTCACCACTCAACCCTACTCCCCAGCCAGAGGCAGAAAAAGGATCTAGTGCTCTGATTCATAGATTCATAGATGCTAGGGTCGGAAGGGACCTCAACAGATCATCACACAGTGAACACAGTGGCAGGAAAAAGTGCTGGGGTCATGTGACCCCAGCCAGGTGCTTGTCCAGTCTCCTCTTGAAGACCCCCAAGGTAGGGGGTCTCACCACCTCCCTTAGAAGCCTGTTCCAGATTCTGGCAACCCTAACGCTGAAGAAGCTCTTTCTGATGTCCAACCTAAACCTGCTCTCCATCAGCTGTGGCCGTTGTTTCTGGTTATTGCAAGGGCTGCCCTGGTAAACAGAGCATCTCCTATTCCCTGCTGTCCCCACTGGTGAATTTGTATACTGCCACATGATCCCCCTTCAGCCTTCTCTTGATATACTGAGTTAAAGCAAAGGGAACTGAAAATGAGGACTCCCAAGTTCTCTCTCCAGCCCTGGAAGGGAGGAGGGTCTAGTTGTTTAGAGATGGGGGGTCTGGAAGCCCAGATTCCTGGGTTTTATCTTCAGCCCTAGAGAGGAATAGGGTCTAAGTGGTTGAAGCCTGGGAGCCAGGACTCCTAGGAGCCAGGACTGGGAGTCTTTGAGAGCCAGGACTCCTGGGTTTTTTCTCTGCCTCTGGGAAAGCAGTGGTGTCTCTTGGGTTAGAACCAGGGTTCAGTGGGAACACAGTCAGGTCTCCTGGGGGGGTTTGGCTCTGTGGAAAAGGAGCACAGTCCAGTGGGTTAGGCAGAAAGGGCTGAGAGTCAGGACTCCTGGGTTCTCTCCTCAGGTCTTGGAGACCTCTACCAGGAGCTTTTGAGAAGGGTGGAGGAAGATCCTCCAGCCACCTGAGGACAGAACCCAGGTGCCCTGATCCTCCTCTCCCTGCTCAAACCCACTAGATTCCCACTGATTTCTTAGGACACAGAGAGAACGCAGGGGCCCTGGCTCTCAGCCCCACCCCTGCCCTTGCTCTGACCCACAAAATGTCCCCAGCCAGAGAAAGACCCCAGGCGTCCCAGTCCCAGCCTTCCCTACTGCAACCCACTAAATCATGTCCCACTCCCCAGAGATAGATGCCCCCCCCCCCACACACACACACACACATCTACCTCAACAGGACTCCATGAATTGCAACCCTGCATCCTCATACACCCAAACCCAGGCCCTCTAAACATCATTGCCTGAAAATATCATCTGATTCCCGCCCCCATCTCAGTTCCCTTTTCTCTCTGAGTCTGTGCTGCTGCTTGCTTCTCAGCCTAAGGTATGTCACCCCACTCCACACACACACACACCCTGTCTGACAAGCAGAGACAGACCTAGACAGAGAGGTACAGGCTCAGATAAACTGATACAGGCCTGGATATGTGGGCAAACCTTGCTTCATCCCAACTCTGGTCGGTGCAGGTCTGGGGGTTGGCATTTGGGTCACGTTGGGGGGTTGTTGCCAGTGACCCACTGGCCTAGAAACCTCTCCTGTGAGGTGGGAAGGGTCCTACATCCATGGAGGTCCAGGTGGTGGGGCCAGTTCACAAACAAGGCTCCCTCTGCCGGCACCAGGACAGAAGCAAAGGCAAGTTGGGTTCATATAAGGCAACCTGTTCCCACAACCAGAGAGAGATGACACTGGTCATGGGGGTGACACCAGATTCTGGGGTTCAGTTTTTTTCTACCCCCTAGCAGGCACCTTGGACGACACAACCCAAGTGTCCTGGCTCCCAGCCCCACCCACCACCCCACAAATCTCCATTCCTTCCTCAGAGACAAAACCCAGGAGTCCTGGACACAGTTCTCCCCCAACCCTCTATCTAGCTCATTAGAGCCCCGTGATTTCCCAGGGACAGAACCAAGAGTCCTGGTTCCCAGCCAGACTCAGCCACACTCCAATCCCAAAACTTGGTGCTTGAAAGGGGCATCTTTCCCCTTTGGGTCTGAGAACCCGGCTTTGCGGTCTGGTTGGGTTTTACCAGCGGGAGCTAGAAACTGGTCTTTCTCTGAGAAAGCTGTGTGTATGTACAACAAATGTAGAAACAGAGAAGTAGGGCTGGAAGAGGCCTTCAGAAGTCATCTAGTCCATGCTCCCAGACTGATGGAGGCACCAAGTCAAGCAGCACAGAGCTGCCAGGCTCCCCTAACTGCTGCCTAGGCTACACATGATCAGGTTTTCTCAATGCTGTGCACATGGCTGGAGTTTCACTTTCTCTCTGAATATGGGTTACTGCTCTCAGAGATGGGATCTGTGCCTTTGCCCTTGAGCGAAGAGCAGGATGAGAAGAGAAATGTGAGGATGGCTGAAAAGAAGGACAGGGGTAGGGGCGATGGAGGACTGGGGGAAACAAGGTATGGATAACTGAAAGGTCTAGGATGGAGGAGCTCCCATTTTACCCCTCCACCTCCCCTGCTCCCCTCCTTCTACCCCCAGTCACCTCCAGGCTTCTCGTACAATTCTGCTGCCCCTCATAGGCCTTGGGTGCCCCCCATGGCCCATCTGGCCCCTCATCATAATCACACACTAGAAGCCATGTTGTGTGCGGGCCTTTCTGACGTTGCCTTGAAAAGGGGCTGGGGTGCATTCATGCACACACATGCATGCAGGTCCCAGGGGCACGTGGGCTGAGGAACCACCATCTTGCCAGCATCAATCCAGTCCTCAGTCAAGGGAGAGGGTGGCCATCTCGGGGAAGGTGGAGGTGGTCAATGGGAGTCTACCCTGGCGTTCCAACGGGCCGCAAAGGGACACACAAACAGATACCAGCCTAGACAGATGTACAGTTTGGCTCCAATGGGCAGAGAGGCTGTAGGGCAAAGGCAACTGTCCTGCAGAAGCAGCCTCATGATCAGGTGTAGGCAACAGTGGACATTTTGAACAAGGGAAAATCAATCATGTGTGCCTCAAAGCTGAGGCTGGCGCAGACAGACAGACAGACAGACTATGGTGGGTTTAAGAAGTCTGGAACAGGCCCATGGCAATGGGCAGACCCCAGTGCCTTCTGAGTCCTAGCACTGAGCTGTGGGGCTGGGGCTGGGGCGGGTGTTGAGGTTGGGCAGGGAGGACGGCAGGACCCGGGGGCTCTATCCCGACTGTGGGAGGGCATCGGGGCCTGGGTGGTGCGAACGGGGAGCTCCTGGGAGCCAGAACGCCCGGGTTCTGTGGTGCCGATCCTGTCACTGGAGTGGGACAGGGCTGTTCCCTGCTCGTCTTCTGCCCCCGTATGGCCACGTCTCAACATAGCCCCAAATGACGGAGTCCCCTGAGCCCATCAGCTGCTCTCACTTCCCCATGGCCTGCACAGCTCCCTGGAGTGGAGGGGGTGCCCTTGGGACCAGGGGCAGAGCTGGGGAGGGCAGAGCCTGGGAACCCAGATGCCTGGGTCCTCTCCCAGGTCTGGGAAGGCAGTGGAGTCTGGTAGGTTCAAGTATTGGAGGCTGTGAGCCCGGACGCCTGGGTTCCCTCCCAGCTCTCAGAGGTCGGGGGGCTCGTGTCAGCGCTGGGGTGCAGAAACCCGGACACCTGGATTGGCGCTGGTCCCTGGTCCTCTGCTGCCTCCTGTGGCCATATCCCCACGTGGCCTCACAAACAGCTGAGTCTCACGTGTGCCCTGAAACCCCAGGTCCCCCGAGCCCAGCGGCTGCGGTCATTTCCCCATCCGCAACACGGTCCCCATGGGGAGAGCCGTGCCCCTGGAAGAAGCGTGGCCTGGGAGCCCGGACACCTGGGTTCTCTCCGAGCCCTAGGACATGAATGAGGCCTGATGGCTTACAGCCCTGCCTGGGAACCAGGACACCTGGGTTTTCTGTTCAGCTTGAAAAGCTACAGGGGTCCGCAGGAGTCGGACTGCACGGCTGGTGGGGCAAGGAGCCCGACTCCTGGGTGCTTATCCAGGCCGAGGGCAGGAGGCCTGAGTTCTCCTGCTGCTGGGTACAGGGCTGGGATTTACTGGGTTAGAGCCGGTGGGAGCCCAGACACCTGGGTTCTCCCCAGCTCTGAGAGGTCAGGAGGGCTCACATACAGCAACTTGGACGCCTGGGTTTTGGGGCCCCAAGCCATCTGTGGGGTTTGCTCCTTTGCTGCCCCCGTGCGGCCACGTCCCCATAAACAGCCAAGTCCCCTGTGTGCCCAGCTGCGGTCACTTCTCCACAACTGGCACGGTCCCTGGGGGAGGCCGTGCCCCTGGGGTACGTGTGGGGCTGGGAGCCCAGCCCTGGGCGGAGAAGGGGAGCCTGGTGGGATACAGCACCGGAGGCTGGGAGCCCGGACACCTGGGTCCTGTCCCTGCTCTGCATGGCACCAGCATCGCACCACGTGGAGCCAGGAGCCCAATCCCTCCCGGCTCTCAGAGGCTGGGGGGGCTCCTGTGCCACACCGATCCCATCTGCGAGGGGGTGTCGGGGCTGGTCCCTGCTCCTCTGTTGCCCCCGTGCGGCCGCATCCCCACGCAGGCCCACGAGCAGCCAAGTCCCAAACCGCGGGTCCCCTGAGCCCGGCGGCGCAGTCACTTCCCCGCCCGCAGCGCAGTCCCTGGGGGGAGGCTGCGCCCCAGCAGCGTGTGGGCTGGCGGCCGGGCACCTGGGCTCTCCCGCAGCTGGGCCCGGGAGTCAGAGCCGTGTGGACACCTGGCTCCCCCCAGCCAAGGGACAAGGGGCGAGGCCTGGTGGGTTACAGCGCCGGAGCCCAGGAGCCGGGACATCGGGGTCTCTGCCCTGCTTGAAAGGCCTCTGGGGTCCCGAGCACTGCACAGCAGGCCGGGACGTGAGCCGGACTCGGGGCTCCCCCCGGCCCGGGACAGGAGTGGGGGCTGGAGGGGGGAGAAGGGCGGGGTCCGCTGGGATCCTGGGCTCGCTGCAGCCCCGGCACAGGCGCGCAGGCTCGGAGCCCACAGGCAGGAACCGGGTTGCGTCCCTGCTGCCCCAGTAGCACCGCGCCGCGTGGGGCTGGGAGCCGGGACGCCTGCGGCCCATCCCCTTCTGGCGGGCTGCGGGGCACACCCGGGCGGGGCGCTCGGACTCACAGCGGGGTCCCATGCGCGTGCCTCTGCCGCCACCTCGTGGCGCTTTGTAGCCATCTCCGCGCTCCCGCTGACCGATACAAACATGGCCGCCGTGGCTACATTTCGCCCGCTTCTATAGCCGGCTGACAGATGCGCATGCGCTAGCTATGACGTTTCCAAAACCTCGCCAGGCGCGGCAGTATGACAAAACTTGCCCTCATCCTGTATGGCGATTATCCTGCCTCTCAAAGACGCGTTGCCCTCACTCAATATGGCGTCGAGCCATACAGCTTAAGGTCGTGGTCCCAAAATAGCGGCGGCGGGTTTGACCGAGCGTCGCCCTGGTGACCGCGCATGCCCGCTCGCCCGCGCGCCGGGTTCCCGAGGCCTGGCGCCCTCCAGCGGCAGGTGCGGGTGACGTCATGGGGGGTCACGACCCCTGGGCAGTCCGGGGGAACACACGGGTCACGTGGTTTGGGGAGGCCCAGACTCACAGGGCACCATCCCCCTGACACGGCTCCATGGACGGACCCAGCAGGGGACCCTCCTGCCCCCGGGCTGCCAGACATCTTGCATGGGGACAGAGCCCTTGCACAGGGACGGGGGCTTCTCACATGGGGAGACCTCTCAACCTGGGGGTGAGGGCCTTTCACACGGGAACAGGGTGCCTGCACAGGGATGGGGAACTTCTCGCATGAGCAGGGGCCTTGCACAGACAGCTCTCACACGGGAATGGGAGTCTTTTGCATGGAAGCAGGGACCAGCACAGGGTCAGGAGGCATCTCACATGGGAAGAGGGGACCTCTCACATAGATAGGGACCTTGCATGGGGATGGTCCTCTTGCACAGGGATGATGGGGTTCTAGCACGGGGAGAGCTGTTGCACGGGCATGGCGGCTTCTTGCACAGGCCGATTGCTGACTGTGCCTCTCTTTGTGCTTCTGCCCCACCCAGGCCGTGTTAACCTACTGGCTGACATCAAATGTATTCTCACTGGTGCAGGGAGGGCTGCTGCGCATCCCAGCCATGCGCACCCAGCTCGGCATCCCTGAGCAACTGAAGCACAAGCCCGAACTGGTACCCAAGAATGAGGGCTTGTACAAGAGCCCCAGCATCGCTGCAGGGCTGGGGGTGGGTGTACAGCGTCCACAGTGTGCACAGGGTTTACCCCCCTCTCTCCTACCCTTCCGCCTCCACCCCCAGTGGAAGAATGCAGAGGCCTTTTCGGCCACCAGAATTCTCCTTTCCAGTCCCAGCTGCCAACCACCCTGAGGCTGAGCCTGTGGTGAAGCAGCTGCCACCATCTTGCTTCCTGGAAGCCTTGCCCTTTGTTTCTATGGAAAGGTGTCAGAATAGAATCATAGAAAATGAGGGTTGGGCAGGACCTCAGGAGGTTACATCTAGTCCAGCCCCCTGCTCAAACAGGACCAGCCCCAACTAGATCATCCCAGCTAAGGCTTTGTCTAGCCAGGTTTTGAAAACCCCAAGGATGGAGCTTTTACCGCTTCTCTGGGTAATCTGTTCCAGTATTTTACTGTTCTCCTAGTAAGACAGTTCTTCCTAATATCTAACCTAAACTTCCCTTGCTGGAGCTTGAGACCATCGTTCCTTGTTCTATCATCTGTCACCACTGAGAACAGTCCAGCTCCATCCTCTTTGCAACCACCCTTCAGAGAGTTGAAGGCTACTATCAAATCCCCTCTCAGCCTCTTCTCATACAGCCCCTGAACCGTTTTTGTTGCCCTCTGCTGGACTCTCTCCCATTTTTCCTGGTCCTTTCTGTAGTGGGGAGCCCAAAACTGGACAGAGGACACCAGATGTGGCCTCACCAGTGCTGAATATGGGGGAATAATCACTTCTCTTGACTTGCTGGCAACGCTCCTACAAATGCAGCCTAGTATGCCATTAGCCTTCTTGGCAACAAGGACGCACGGCTGGCTCATATTCAGTTTATTGTCCACTCTAACCCCCAGGTTCTTTTCTGCAAAGCTGCTGTGCGGCCAGTCAGCCCCCAGCCTGTACTGGGGTGCATGGGATTGTTCCATCTGAAGTGCCGGACTTTGCACTTGTCCTTGTTGAACCTCGTGAGATTCCTTTTGGCCTAACCCTCCAATTCGTCTAGGACCCTCTGAATCCTAGCCCTGCCCTCCAAGTTACCTACTGTTCCCCCCAGCTTGGCATCATCTTGGTGCACTCTATGCCATCTTCCAGGTCATTGATGAAAATAGTGCACAAAACCGATCCCTGGGACACTCCACTTGATACTGGCTGCCCACCAGACATCGAGCCATTGATTACTACTGTCTGAGCCCAATGCTTTAGCCAGATTTCTGTCCACCTTACAGCCCATTCATCCAGCCTCTACTTCCTTAACTTGCATGCAAGAATGCTGTGAGAGACTGTATCAAAAGCCTTGCTACAATCAAGGTAAGCCACACTCACTGGTCTTCCCATATCCACAGAGCCAGTCTCATCATAGAAGGCAATCAGGTTGGTCAGGCATGACTTGCCCCTGGTGAATCCATGCTGACTGTTCCTAATCACCTCCAAGTCATTAAGGATCATGATTTTCCAAGGGACTGAGGTGAGGCTGAGTGGTCTGTAATTCCCTGGATCCTCCTTCTTCCCTTTCTTAAATATGGGCACTTTTCCAATCATCCAGGACCTCTCATGATTGCCATGAGTTTCCAAAGACGATGACCAATGGCTCTGCAGTCATATCAGCAAACTCCCTCAACGCCCTTGGGTGTATCCCATCCAGCCCCATGGACTTGTACACGTCCATCTTTTCTAAATAATTCCTAACCTGTTCTTTCAGTGCTGAGGGCTGCTCACCTCCTCCTCAGACTCTGCTGCCAGGTGCAATAGTCTGGGAGCTGACCTTGCCTGTGAAGACTGAGGCAGAAAAGGCATTGGGCACTTCAGCTCCTTCTGCATCCTCTGTCACAAGATTGCCTCCCCGGTTCAGTAAAGGGCCCACACTTTCCCTGATCCTCCTCTTGCTGCTGACATACTTGTAGAAACCCTTCTCACGTCCTTTGCTAGCTGAAATGCTAGTTGTGCTTTGGCCTCCCTGACTTCATCCCTGAATGCCCAAGCAATGCTTTTATATTCTTCCCTAGTTATTTGTCCAAGTTTCCACTTCTTATAAGCTTCCTTTTTGTGATTTAGTTTACTAAACAGTTCCCTGCTAAGTCAAGCTAGTCTTCTGCCATACTTGTTATTCTTCCTGCACATCGGGATGGCTTGGTCCTGCACTGCACAATTTGTTCTTTGCTACGTTGAGCAAGGAAACTGCCTGTTTCCTCAAGGTGGGAGAGGGACAGGGGTGCAGTGGCCATTTTCGGTGAGGGCACCATACCTGTTTAGGGTGGGGGAAGCCATTTTGAGTAAGGGCATTACCAGGTTGCCCAGGAAAGGGTGGCCACTTTGGCTAAGAGCACTGCCCAGCTCCACACCAGCAATGGCCACTGATGACAACATGCAGGCACAGGTCCCCCTTCACACTTGTACTTTGAGGGTCTTCACCCTCCCACGAGGGAGAGGTAACTTCCTGAGGGCCGCCAAGGGGATGCATTATCTCCTCTCTCTCATGCCTTTCATCTCCTGTCCCCACCAGGACCTCAGCACCAGATGTTTACACACAATCCTTTGAAGCCCCAAGAAAGCCAGCCTGGCAGTAACACCCCCACCAAATGCCGAAGGAGCCACTGGCAGGACCCCCCAGTGCCAGCGAAGAGGATAAGGATCCCCCATGTAGGACACCAGGCTCAGGGGGGCGGGGGAGGTCAGGGCTGGCCCATGGCAATAAAAGACCTACAGTGCCCCTGCTGTTGCCACCAGCCTCTGCTTGACCAGGGGGAGCAATTCAGGCTGCGGGGCCTGGGGGCTGGTTGTGGGAGCCCAGAGGCCCAAGTTCGCAAGGAGCAGGGTGGAGAGCTGGGTGGCAGGAGGCGAGAGCCCGGACACCTGGGTTCTCGGCCAGCTCTGGTGGGTGCAAAAGCAGAAAGCCACTCAGCGGCTGCTTGGGTCTGGGTATGGGCCGGAGGAGCGGACACTGGGGTTCGCAAGTGGGGGAGAGAGAAGCTGCCTTCTCAGGTGACCCCCAAAACAGACATACGTGTCGTGTTGTCCCCTCCAGGCAGTGGAAAGACCTGAATGACCCCAATTGAGGGGTGTGGGGTGGTGTCACGTTACTGGGGGTGCCCAGGACACAGAGCCAGGGGCTGCAGTGCCACGCTCATTGGTGGTCTGGGAGCCAGGAGGGGAGTACATGGCCGGAGAGTGACGGCACGGTGATGCGGGAGAGGAGCACCGTCCCCCCAGGTCCTGCTCCATCCCTTGGTCTTGGGTCCATCATCCTTGACGTCCATCACAGTCACAACAGCATGAAAGCGGCTGGAGCGGTAGGACACAGGCGGTGGGGATGGAGGAGTGAGGGGGGTCTCCCCTGGCCCAGGAGCACCTGGCTGCCCGCTCTGTGCCAGGACCTGGTGCAGGTGAGTTCAGGGCGGGCAGTGAGAGGAGCCCGGCCCCATGGGCCTGCAGCCCTGCACCTCCCTACCTGGGGCCTCCCGCCGGGTGCGGACGGGGCGCTCGGACTCACTCCTAGGTCCCATCCGCGCACCTCTGCCGCCACCTCGTGGCCCTTTGTAGCAATGTCGTGGCTTCCGCTGCCCAACACAAACATGGCCGCCGTGGCTACATTTCTCCCGCTTTCCCAATGACTTGCCCTCACTCAACATGCCTCCCCCGCGAAACGCCGGAAGGGACGTTTCCAAACCTCGCTGGGCGCGGGCTTATAACGAACCTTGCCTTCATGGTCCGCCCACTCAGAAGCACGCTGCCCTTACTCAATATGGCGTCTGGCCAACATATTAAGGTCATCGTGCCAGTACTCAATATGGTGCCTGCAACTTCGAACGAGCGTTGTGGTAGTGATTGCGCATGCCTGCCCGTGCGCCGGGTCCCCGAAGCCTGGCGGGACCCGCGGAAGCGATGGCGGCGGCGGCGGGACGGGGCTGGCGGCAGCTGGGGCCCGCGGGGCTCGGCCCGGTGCTCCGCGCCCTCCAGCGGCAGGTGCGGGTGACGTCATGGGGGGGTCACGACCCCTGAGCAGTCGGCGGGGGGGGAGACGGACACCGGTGACGTGGTTTGGGGTGTCCGTGACACCCAGCGCGGTCGCCCCCTAAGGAGAGTCAAAGGTTATGATGTCCCAGTGACATCATCAAAGCTACAGGTGACATCACGTGTAGTTTCAGGTTAGGGGGGATCCAGGGTTACTATAATTCCAGATCCAAAAACAAGGACATCTCTGCGGTGGCTCAATTCATGCAGGCAGCAGCAGAGCATGTGCGGCCCCAGCACGGGCTGGAGAGAAGAGGAGGAGAGGCTAGTAAGACCCCCCACCCTGGGGCCAGACGCATGGTCCCCTTCCCCATTCAAACAAAATCCCAGATGTTTTTGGTCAGATTTAAAAAACCTGCTTGGATGGTGATCAGTGGGCCCGAAAAGAGGACGTGTCCAGAAAAACCTGGACATATGGTAACCCTAGGGGGATCAGAGCCAAGGACTGCATCCCCAGTGCAGTCCCTAGGGTCAGGCATCATGCCTGCACCCTCCGGAGGTGCCAGGGGTGAAAGGTCAGTGCCTGAAACCTGTTGTTGACCCCTCCTGCCCCCCAGACTCATAGCGGCACCATCCTTCCGACGTGGCTCCATGGACGGACCCAGCAAGGGACCCCCCTGGCCCTGGGCTCCCGGGCCCAGAGCACGGCTGCGGCCAGTACTCCGGTGAGCAGTTTGGGAGCGAGGGGCACTGGGAGGGCAAGGGCTGCGGGTTGGAAATGAGGGACACAGGGATGCCTGGGGACGGGGGGATGCAGGTCGGGAGCAAGGGACACAGGAGTGCCTTGGGGCAGGGGAGATGTGGGTCGGGAGTGAGGGGCACCGCTATGGCTGGGGGCTGCAGGTCAGGAGTGAAGGCTCTTCCTGTTCTTCCCAGGTGCTGTCGGCAGCCTCCCTGGTACCCCCCGTGACCCCCGTTCCCGGGACAGAGCTGGACGTATCCGGGCTGGGGCCGGAGCTGGAGCTGAGCCTGTCCGAGCTGGGCCTGGCCTCCTACACGCCTGTGGGTCTGATCCAGACCATGCTGGAGTCACTGCACGTGCACCTGGGGCTGCCCTGGTGGGGTGCCATCGTGGCTGGTGAGCGGCATGCTGGGATACTGGGGGGCTGAGCTGAGCCCTCTGCAGCAGCGCTGTGGGCAATGGGTCCTGTGGGCTTCCCCCAAGGGACCTCAGTCCTCAGCCCCACAGCCTTGTGGGTAATTCCCTAGCCTCGCCAAGTGCAGGGCATTGTGGGTAACCCCCTTTTCCCTACTACTGCCAGCCCAGTGCACTGTGGGTAAGAGCCTTGCTATAGTTCCTCTCTTCAAACCAAGGAGTAAATGCCCAGTGCAGTGCATCATGGGTAACAGAGGGTTCCCCCCCACACACACGCACACATGCACCCATGATGCATTGTGGGTAGCTCGCTCCCAGACTCGGGCAGGGCAGAGGCTCTTCCCCAGCACAGGGCACAGGGGGTGACCCATGGCTTTCCCTGCTACCCTGGTGCATTTTGGGGGATGATTTTTTTTTTCCTCAGTGCATTGTGGGAAACATTATTCTGGCTCAGGGTGTTGGGAGCTGTTTTTCCTTCAGCACAGGGTATTATGGGTAAGGAGCTGCCTCCCCCCAGTGCATCATGGGTAAGGGGCTGTCTTCCTTCCCCAGCTCTGGTGTGTTCAGAGTGAGAAGTTGTACCATCTTCTTCCCTCTGATGTACTGTAGTTAGGGGGCTGCGTCTCTCCCTTGTGCATTGTGGGTAACAGGCTCCCCCCACAGGCACAGTCATGTTTCGCTGCCTGGCCTTTCCATTAATCATGAAGGGGCAGCGGGAGGTTGTGAAGATCAACAACCACATGCCCCAGATCACACGGCTCACGAACATCATGAATGACGCCAGGTGCTCCGGCAACCAATTTGAATGTGAGTGGGGATGGGAGCGGGGCCATGGTGGGGGCGGAGTCACGGCCCCTGAGCTCCGCCCCCTGAGCTCCGCCCCCTCTCTAATGCGCCCTTTTCTCTGCCACCCCAGTCAGCAAGGCCTACATGGACCTGATAACATACCGGAAGGTCAATAAGGTTAATCCTATGTATGGCTTCTTGCCAGCCTTAGTCCAGGTGAGCCCTGCCCTCCCCACTGGTGCCCCTCACCCCCAGCACTGCTGCTGCCCCTCACTCTCAACCCACAGCCCCTCTACCACTGCCCAGCTCTCACACCCACCCTCATTTCTCCCCCAGGCCCCTGTCTTCATCTCCTTCTTCATTGCCCTGCGGAAAATGACTGATCTCCCAGTTCCCAGCATGCAAAGTGGTGGCCTGGCCTGGTTTCCGGACCTGACCGTAGCGGACCCCTTCTACATCCTGCCCCTTGTTGCCACCGGCTCCGCAATGGCCGTGATGCAGGTTAGGGGAAGAGCGTGGGCAGCTGCCCTGGGAACATGGGGCTTGTGTCCCCCCCCTGTACAGCTGCAGGGAGAGAGGAGCAATGTGATAAGGCCTACAATAACCAAGGGGCTGTGGTGGTCTCAGCTTGGTGGGGATGACCCCTGCAGTAAGCAAGCAGGTGATTGGCCAAGGGAGGTGTTTTTGGTAGGGATGGCTATAAATGAGATGGTGAGGGGAGAAGGAGAGCAGGGATTTGGTATGGGCCTGGGGGAGTGAGGAACAGGGCTTACATAAGGGGTGGGGCCTAGATGCCTCATTGGCCACGCCCCTTTTACTCACCCTAGCTCGGCACAGAGGGTGACATGAACAACCCCAACGTCAAGATGATGACAAGAGTCTTCTGGGCGGTTCCTCTAATTATCCTGCCATTCACCTTCAAGCTGTCCACGGTGAGACATGAGAGCCTCTTGCACAGGGACAAAGCCCTCGCATGGAGACAAGGGCTTCTCACATGGGAAGGGCCTTTATTAGAGGTGCACTAATATATTGGTCCGTATCGGATCAGCACCAATAAAAGGAAAATTAACGTGATCAGTAATCGGCTTTTTTGATAGCATTACCAATAAATGCCATGTACATGTGCACAGCTGCATCATATATGCACCAGGAGTGCAACCAGGCAGCTTGGGGAGCAGTGTCCAGCCAGTAAGTCTGTTGGGGGGGGCCACCACAGCACTGGGAGGGGTGGCTACAGAGGCAGCTATGAGGAATTTTGGGGTACCCATAGCCCCACCACCCAGTGCTGCTGCCACCCGCCCCTAGCACAGTCCCAGCCCAGCCACCCTGCCTGGAAGAGGCCAACACAGCCCCTTGCCCCGAGCCTGCAGCAGGCAACCCACCCTCACCCTGCACACACATCTGTGGAGAACGTGCCCCCCCCATACCCACAGGATGAGATGCCCGCAGGGTTGCATTCACTGCCCAAGCTGGGTAGCACCTGCCTGTGCCCCTGCCTCACTAACTCCCTTTCCATGAGGATCTCAGTCTGCCCCCATACCCCCCCTTCTCCCCACAGATTTACTAGCTAGACGCTGCTCTCCATGCTGTCCGGTTACACATGGGCGATTGGATCAGCATGGGCCAATAATTGGCCGTCGAAGAAAATCTTTATTGGTGCACCCCAGCACTTACATGGGGAGAGCTCTTACCTGGGGCTGGGGGCCTTTCACATGGGAATGGGGCCTTTGCATGGGGGTGGGAAGCCTCTCACCAGGAGGGGCCTCACACAGGGGGCTCTTACACGGGAATGGGAATCTTTTGCAAATAAAGGGGTCTCACATGGGGAGTGGGGGTCCTCTCACATAGAGATGGACGTTGTACAGGGATGGGCCTCACGCATGGGGATGGGGGGCCTCTAGCATGGGGAGAGCTATTGTATGAGGATGGCCCACAGGGATAGGGGCTTCTTGCACAGGCCAGTTACTGACTGTTTCTTTCTCTGGTCCTCTGCCCCATGTAGGCCGTGTTCACCTACTGGCTGACATCAAACACATTGTCGCTGGTGCAGGTGGGGCTGCTGCGCCTCCCAGCCGTGCGCGCCTGGTTCCGCATCCCTCCGAGAGTGGAGCACAAACCCGAACTGCTGCCCAAGCGCGAGGGCTTCTTCGAGAACCTCAAGACCGGTGAGCATTGCCCCAGGGCTGGGGGTGGAGGTGGGGTGTCCACAGTATGCACGGGTTTCACCCCCCTCTTTTCCCAACCTTCCCCTCCCCAGGGTGGAAGAACGCAGCCCTGGCACAGAAGATGGAGGAGCGGGAGCAACGCATAAAAAACCACCTGGCCCTGGCAGCCAATGGTGGGTGGGGCCCTTGCACAAGGGGGCGGGGCCTTTTGGCTACCACCTTCTCCTTCCCAGTCTTGGCTGCCAGCTACCTTGAGCTGGTGAAGCAGCTGCCACTAGCTTCCTTCCTGGCAGCCTTGCCCTTTGTTTCTATGGAGGTGTAATGTTGAGCAAGGATGGGCATGAGGGCTGCTGCCACTTCTGGGTGGGGTCCTGCCTATTTCCTCAGGGGCAGTGGCCATTTTGGGAGTGGGTACCTTGCCCATATCCTCAGGGGTAGCCACTATTTTGGGTGAGGGCACTGTGCCTGGTTGGGATGGTGGAAGCCATGTTTACTAAGGGCATTACCAGGTTACAAGGTAGAGGAGGGGTGGCTATTTTGACTAAGGGCACTATTCAGCTCTTCCCAGGCAATGGCCACTGCTGACAGCATGTGGGCACAGGACCCCCTCCGCACATTTGTCCTTGAGGATCTTTACTCCCTGAGGGCTGCCAAGGGGACACATTTTCTCCTGTCTCTTGCCTTTCACCCCTTCTCTGCACCAGGACCCCTGCGCCAGACGTTTAGCCATAATCCTTTGAAGCCCCAAGAAGGCCAGACTGGCAGTAACACCCCCACCAAGTGCCCAAATAGACCCTGGAAGGACTCGTTGGGCTGAACACACTCCCCAGTGCCAGCAAAGAGAATGAGGATGCTCCACGTGGGACACCAGAGCCGCCCCCAGCACTGGACTCAGGGGGGAGGGGGGACAGGACTTGGTGTATTGCAATAAAGGACCCACAATGCCGCTGCTGGTGCCACCAAGCTCTGCTTGACCACGGAGGAGTGATTTGGGCTGTGGGGGCCAAGAGCGGTTGCAGAAGCCCAGATGCCTGGGTTTGCAGGGAGCAGCGTAAGGAGCTGGATGGCAGGGGGTGGGAGCCCAGACAGCTCGGTTCTCAGCCAGCTCTGGTGGGTTCAAAAGAGCGCAAGGGGTACAGGCATCCCAGACACCTGGGTTCCCTCCCTCACTTGCAGCCGCTCTGCAGCAGCTCTAGCCTGGGTATGTGTCAGAAGAGGGGGCACTGCGGGTGGCAAGTGGGGGAGATGGGAGCTGCCTTCTCAGGTGCCCCCAAAACTCAGACATGCTCTGCCCCCCTGCCCTGGACAGCGGAAAAAGCTGAATTACCCCAGCTGAGGTGGTTTGGGGGGGACCTTTGCGGTACTGGGGGGCTTGGGGGTCCCCAGTAGGGAAGTCTGAAACAGCACCGTTCCATTTCAACTTGCATTTCGACGGAACAGCATTTTGTTTTGAATTTTGTTTCAATTTGAAACTGGTGTTTCATTTCATTTTGTCAAAATTTTGTTGTTTTGACGTTTTGACATTTTACCCATAGGCTATAACGAGGAAGCACAAAATGGCCTATAACTTTGTCATTTCTGGCCTGATTTGGATGAAACTTGCAGGAATGGTAGCCCCTTCTGAGGTCATGAAGCCTGCTAAGTTTCAAGGAGATAGGTGCATGGGTTTGGGGAAAACCACCTCAAGCTGCTGACAATCAAAACTCAAGACATGGATGATAGGCCTGTGCGAATAGGCAACTATTCGATTCGGATTTGGCCGCTTCTGATGCCAGGGATCCGATCTGGAGCTCCGGATCAGTTTCCCGCTTCGATTCGGCCGAAGCAGCTCCGAAGCTTTGGAGCCGCTTCGGAGATCTGGCCATAGGGTATAATGGGGATTCAATGAAATACCTATAACTTTGTTTTTTTGTCTGATTAGAATGAAACTTGCAGGGGTGGTAGCCTCTGTTGAGAGCATGATGCCTGCAGAGTTACAAGAAGAGCGGTGCAGGGGTCTTGGGGGAACTGCACCCCAAATTCTTGAAAGCAAAACTCATGTCCCAAGTAGGACAACAGCACCAAGTACAGCGCCAGGTCACCCAGGGCCAGTAGGGACCCAGCAAAGGCATCTGGGAAGTGCCCAGTGTGTCCTGTGCGGGGTGGGAACAGCACAGCAGGGGGCTGCAGTTCAGGAGGGACAGGTGGGGGGGCAGGGTCTGCAAAGGCTGCAGGTCAGGTGGGAGAGCTTTCACCCTGGCCAAGACACGCCAGCCAGGTACCACTCAGTGCTGGCAGCACCAGGACATGGCGTAGGTGAGGATGTGCCGGATGCGGGTTCTCCACCGCATGTAGGTGCAGTTCACAAAGGTCAGCATGCCTAGGGGGTAGTGACACATGAGCCCAGTCCCAGGGACCCACAGCCCAGCACAGACACCTGGGTTCTCTCTTCTGGGGGGCGCTGGGAGCCTGCTCTTCTGTCCTGGCTCTGGGAGAGTAGTGGGGTCTCATGGGCTAATCCTGGGGGCTGAGTCAGGACGCCCCGGTGCTCCCCCAGCTGGGTAGCGGGGCAGGGGCTACTGGGTTGAAGCCTGGGATGTCCTGGTCAACTTCCTTCTGGCCCTGGCCAAGCTGGCCGTGCCCTAGCGGTGGCACACATCTGAGGGCACCGCTGCTCGACTCAAACATGGCCGCCGCGGCTACATTTCGCCCGCTTCCCAGTTGCTGGCTGACAGCTGCGTATATGCTGCCTTCGTTCCCAATGGCAGCTGCACCGTGGAGGAAGCGGGTTTCTTGTCCTCACTCAACATGGTTCCCCCTTGACGTGCAAGCGGTGATGTCCCCAAACCTAGCCGGGCACGGCGATATGACAAACCTTGACCTCATCTTGTCTGGCGGCTGCCCTCCCTTTCGAAGCTGTGGTGCCCTCACTCAATATGGCGTAGGTCACTACAGATTAAGGTCATGTGGCCAGTACCCAATATGGCGGCGGCGGGTTCGATCGAGCGTCGCCCTGGACACCGCGCATGCCCGCCTGTGCGCCGGGTTCCCAAGGCCTGGCGGGCCCCCGGCAGCGATGACGGCGGCGGTGGCGGCGGCAGCGGGACGGGACTGGCGGCAGCTGGGGCCCGCGGGGCTCGGCCCGCTGCTCTGTGCCGTCCAGCGGCAGGTGCGGGTGACGTCACGTGGGGTCACGACCTGTGGGCAGTCGGGGGAACACACCGGTCACGTGGTTTGGGGTGTCCATGACACCCGGCAGAGCCAGAGGTCGCCAGGGGACGCAGCATGATCGCCTCCCGAGGAGAGTGACCCAGCGCAGGTCAAAGGTCATGATGTCTTGATGACATCATTAAAGTCTCAGCTGACGTCACTTGTTATTTAAGGTTGGGGGCATTGGAGCCAGGGACTGCGACCCCAGTAACACACCAGGGTCAAGGTTCACACCTGCACCCCCCAGAGATGCCAGGGGTCAAAGTTCAGTGCCCGTGACCTGCCCCTGACCTCTCCTGCCCCCCAGACTCACAGTGGCACCATCCCCCCAGCACGACTCCATGGACGGACCCAGCGGGGCACCCCCCTACCCCGGGGCTGCCGGGCCCAGAGCACAGCCGCAGCCAGCGCACCGGTGAGCGGGGAGGGAGGGGCGCCGGGGGCAGGGGCTGCGGGTCAGGAGGGCGGGGCACTGGGGTGGGGGCAGGACTGAGGGCTCTCCCTGTTCTTCCCAGGTGCTGCCCGCTGCCTCCCCGCTGCTCCCTGACCCCAGGGCAGAGCTGGCTGTGCCAGGGCCAGGGCCAGGGCCAGGGCCGGAGCTGGAGCTGAGCCTGTCCGAGCTGGGCCTGGGCAACTACACGCCCGTGGGGCTGATCCAGACCGTGCTGGAGTCACTGCACGTGCACCTGGGCTTGCCCTGGTGGGGTGCCATCATGGCTGGTGAGGGGCATGCTGGGATACCGGGGGCGGGGGGGGCTGGGCCAGGCCCTCTGCAGCAGCCTGTGGGCTCCCCACAAGGGACCTCAGTCCTCAGCCCCATGGCCTTGTGGGTAATTCCCCATCCTTGCCAAGTGCAGGGCATTGTGGGTAATCCCCTTTTCCCTACCACTGCCAGCCCAGTGCACTGTGGGTAACAGCATTGGTTTACTCCCTCTTCAGATCAAGGAGCAGGTGTTTCCTCCCACCCCTGCCTAGTGCAGTGCATCACGGGTAACAGAGGGTCCCTCTCAGTGCATTCTGGGATATGGTTTGCTTTCACACACACACACACACACCCCCATCCCCCATGATGCATTGTGAGTAACTCGCTGGCAGGCTCAGGCAGAGCAGGGGTTTTCCCCCAGCACAGCGCACAGGGGGTGACCCATGGCTTTCCCTGCCACTCTGGCCCATTGTTGAGGATGATCTTTTTTCTCCCAGTGCATTCTGGGAAACACCACCCTGGGTAAGGCTGCTAGGAGTTGTTTTTCCTTCAGCAAGGTATTATGGGTAAGGAGCTGTCTTCCTTCCCCTGCTCTGGTGTTTTGGGGGTGAGCGGTCGTACCCGTTCTCTTCCCTCTGGTGCACTGTGAGTAACGGGCTGTCTCCCTCCCAGTGCACTGCGGGTAAAGGGCTGTCACCCTCCCCTCACCCATTTCCCTGCCCTGCCCCCACAGCATTGTGGGTCAGGGGCTGCCCCAGTGCAGGGTGGGTAACAGACTCCCCCCACAGCCACGGCATTGGCGCGCTTCCTGGTCTTTCCGCTCATCCTGAAGGGGCAGCGGGAAGAGACAAAGTTCAGCAACCAGTTGCCTGAAATCACACGGTTCACAACCCTCTTAAGTGAGGCCAGGCGCTCCGGCAACCATTCGCAGTGTAAGTGGGGCTGGGGGTGGGGCCAGGGCTGGGGGCGGAGTCCTGTGGAAGGGGGTGGAGTCAGGGCTGGGGCCAATGAGTGAAGTGGCGAGGGTTGGGGGCAGAGTTGCTCTAGGGAGGGCAGATGGCGGGTACTGGGAGCAGAGCCACAAGTGCAGCAGGGGTTGGAGGCAGAGTCAGCGGGGTGCAGGAAGGAAGGGCACTGTCGGGGCAGAGAGGGAGCGGGGTTGGGTGGAGCCTCTGTGTGAGAGGTGGAGTCACAGCAGGGAGGGCAGAGTCAGGGGGGTTGGAAGGGGCAAAAATGAAGTAGAGGAAAGGCCATATAGGAGATGGGAGAGGCCCAGCGGGATAAAGGAGCTGAGTAAGGCAGTGTTAGAAGGCTCCATGGGTGGGGCCTGAGGGAGGAGGGGGCGGGGCTTGGTGAGTGGGATGGCGGCCTGCCTCCAACGCTCCTTTTCTCTGCCCCTCCAGTTGCCAAGGTCAACTCAGACCTCATGAGGTACCAGCAGGCCAATTATATCAACCCCCTGGCTATCTTCCTGGGGCCATTTGTCCAGGTGAGCCCCGCCTTCCCCACAGGCTCCACCCTCCCACCCACATCCCAAAACCACAGGCCCCTGGGGCCCAACCCCCCTGTCCCTGCTGATGCCCCTAACTCCCAACTCACAGCCCCTCCACCACTACTCAGCTCTTACCCCCACCTCCCCGTATCTCCCCAGGTTCCTGTCTTCATCTCCTTCTTCATCGCCCTGCGGGAAATGACCATCCTCCCAGTTCCCAGCATGCAAAGCGGTGGCCTGGCTTGGTTCCCAGACCTGACTGCACCGGACCCCTTCTACATCTTGCCTCTCGCCGTCACTGGCTCCTCGCTGCTCATGGTGCAGGTGAGAGGCAGAGTGTCACAGCTGCCTTAGGGACATGGGGCTTGTGCCCCCCTCCCCATGTGCCTGCAGGGAGAGAGGAACAGTATGGCAAGGCCTACAATAACCAGGGGGCTGCAGTGGTCTCATCTTGGGGGGGAGGGGGGGGTCACTGGCACTAAGCAAGCTGGTGATTGGCCAAGGGCGGTGTTTCAGGTAGGATTTGCTATAAACAAGGGGTTGGAGAGGGGAGGAGAGTGGGATCCCATGTGGCAGGGATGGGTAAAATGTGGCCCGTGGGCCAAATGCAACCCGCCAGGCCATTCTGTCTGGCCTGCGGGGCCCCTAAAAAATTTAGAAAATTAATATTTATCTGCCTCTGGCTGCCTGTCATGTGGCCCTTAATGGCTTGCCAAAATTTAGTAAGCAGCCCTCCACCCGAAATAATTGCCCGCCCCTGCCATATGGGCTTAGAGGAGTGGGGCTTATGTAAGGGGCATGACTTTGGTGTTTCATTGGCACATACCCCTTCCACCCACCATAGCTCGGCGCAGAGTCTGGGGTGGACATCCCGCACCTGAAGATTATTAAGACGGTTTTCCGGGTGATTCCCCTGGTAATCCTGCCGCTCACCATCACCTTCCCCACGGTGAGAGCCCTTGCATGGGGATGGGGGGGCCTCGCACAGCAAGAGCTCTCACACGAGGGCCTCTTGCATGGGGACAGAGCCCATGCACAGAGACGGGGGCTTCTCACATGGAGAGAGCTCATACGTGGGGGTGAGGGCCTTTCACATGGGAACAGGGCCCTTGCATGGGGGCGGGAGAAGTCTCGCACAGGGAGGGTTCTAGCACGGACAGCTCTCACGTGGGAACAGGAGTCTTTTACACACAAGGAGGGGGTCTCATACAGGGAGGTGGAGTCCTCTCACATAGAGAAGGACCTTGCACAGGGATGGGCCTCGTACAGGAAGGGGGGCTTCTAGCATGGGGAGAGCTGTTGCACGGAGACGGTTCTTGCAAGGGGATGTGGGGCTTCTTGCACAGACCAGCTGCTGATTCTGTCTGCACCTCTGCCTTATCCAGGCGATGATCACCTACTGGCTGACATCCAACGTGCTCGCGCTGGTGCAGGTGGGGCTGCTGCGCATCCCAGCTGTGCGTACCTGGCTCCGTATCCCCGAGCGAGTGAAGCACAAGCGTGAACTGTTTCCCAATAATGAAGGCTTCTACCAGAATCTTACAGATGGTAAGCATCACCCCGGGCTGGGGAGTGGGCATAGGGGGACTGCGATGTTCACGGGGTTCACCCCCCTCTATCCCTGCCCTCCTCCTCCTCCTCCCCAGAGTGGAAGAACATATGGATACGGTGGCACATGGAGGAGATGTGCTTGAAGCAGATGGCAGAAGAGGAGCCACCTGGTGCTGGCAGCGAAAGGTGGGTGGTGCCTTTGCACAAGGGATCTGGGCCTTTCTGGCCATCACCGTTCTCTTTCACAGTCCTGACTTCTAGCCACCCTTAGGCTGAGCCCTTAGTAGGGCGGCAGCCGGCATCCTTTGTTTCTATGGAGAAGCACAATGTTGAGCAAGGACAGTCATGAGGACAGCCACCGCTCTGGGTGGGGCCCTGTCTGTTTTCTTGGGAGTAGTAACAGCCAGTTTGCATGAGGGCACCATGCCTGGTTGGAGTGGGGGAAGCTGTTTTGACTAGTGGCATTACCAGGTTGCCCAGAATGGTGTGGCCATTTTGACTAAGGGCACTGTGCCCAACTCCCTATGAGCAATGGCCACAGATGACAGCATGTGGGCACAAGGTCCCCTTCACATTTGTGCTTCAGGGTCTTGGCCCTCCCATGAGGGAGGGGTAACTCCCTGAGGGCTGCCAATGGGACACATTTTATCTTTTCTCTCATGCCTCTCACCCCCTCCCCCCACCAGGACCCCTGCGCCAGACATTCACCCACAATCCTTTGAAGCCCCAAAAAGGCCAGACTGACAGTAACACCCCCACCAAGCACCCATGGAGACCGTGGCAGGATCTGTGGGACTGAACACGCTCCCCAGTGACAGCAAAGAGGATGAGGATGCCCTACGTGGGACACCAGAGCTGCCCCCATCCACCCCCAACTCTGAGCTTGGGGGGGCAGGGGAGGGCAGGACTGGGCCATGGCAATAAAGGACCTGCAATGCCCCTTCTGCTGCCACCGGCTCTGCTTGAACGTGGGGGAGCAATCCAGGCTGTGGGGCCTGGGAGTGGTTGGGGGAGCCCAGATGCCCGGGTTCACAAGGAGCAGGGTGGGGAGCTGGATGGCAGGGGATGGGAGCCCAGACACCTGGATTCTCAGCTGGCTCTGGTAGGTGCAGAAGGGGCACAAGATTCCTTTCCTGGCTGGCAGCTGCCCCACCCTGAGTATGGATCAGAGGAGGGGACACCGAAGGTGGCAAATGGGGAAGATGGGAGCTGCCTTCTCAGGTGACCTCAAACCTGAGACTACCCTCTCCCCCTACTGCCCCAGGCACTGGATGAGCCCAGCTGGGGAGTATGGGGAGGCCTTCACCATGTAGGGGGGAATGCGGGTCCCCAGGACACGGAGCCGGGTGCCAGAGTGCCAAGTTTATTGCCAGTCTGGGAGCCAGCAGGGGAGTGAGAACAGGAAATAAGTTAAAGGCGGGGGGGAGGGTGGGGTGTCCGTGTCCGGGGGAAGGCAATGCGGGGGGGGGGGCAAACCCTCCCCCAGAGCCTCCCCCAGGTCCTGCTCCATCACTTGGTCTTGGGACCATCGTCCTCGACATCCATCTCTGTCACAACGGCATGACACAGCAGCTGGGTGTAGCGGGACACAGAGGCTGCGGGGACAGAGGTGTGATGATCAGGAGTGAGGGGCACTGGTCAGACTTGGAGGGGCAGGGGACTGTGAGGCAAGGGGCTGCAGGGCAGGAGGGGGACCCTTTTCTTCCCCTTTTCTCATCTGGCCCACAAAGAGGGAACCCAGGCGTCCTGGTCCCAAGCCCTGGCCATAACCTCTGGTGACGGCTGCGTGCTGTGCGTGTGGGAGCTGGTGTCTTGTGTTTGTCCTCAGGCAGGAAGTGGGGGTGGGGATCAGCTGACACCCGGGCGCTGAGATGGCAAAAACCCGCCGACTCGGCTCTGGGAACCAGCAGAGTCAGGCAGGTGAGGCACCCTGGAGCTGGAGGCACGTGCACTGCCCCGGGCTGCTGGGGGGCAGGGGACTGCGGGTCAGGAGAGGCACTGGCAGGGCCATGGTGGGCAAGGGGCTGTGGGTCAGGAGTGAGGGGCACCCAGGGGGTGGGGAAGGAGGACTTACCCGTGGCCCTCTGCAGCCATCGTGGCCGACGCCGGTGGGCTGGGCTGACCAGCAGGATGTAGAAAGGAAGGCCTGAGAGGGCGATGCCGATGCCAGTGAAGGCATTGGCCGTGTCGGTGCAGAGTGGGATGGCCACGAGGAAGATGGTGCAGAGGCAGAAGAACACCGGGAAGGCCAGGCTCAGCTGCGGGGCAGGGGGGAGCCAGCGTGAGCCCCAGGTCATTGTGGGATACCAAGCCTCGTGGTCAGGCCTGGCCCCAAGACATCATGGGACACCGAGATACGGTGGCATGCCCAGAACAAGCGTGGCCCCAGGGCATCATGGGAGAAGGAGCGGGAGCCATGCCCAGCCCAAGAGCATCATGAGAGACAGGCCTAGCTACAGGGCATTGTGGGACACTGAGCGAGAGCAGGACTGTAGGGCATTACGGGACAGCCCTCCTGGCCTCGCAGCCCTGTGGGATACTGAAGCAGTGGGGATTATGGGATGCGAATGACCGTGACGCCCAGAGCATTGTGGGCCAGACGGACCCTCCCGTGACCCGTCTACTCCCACGAGACCTCCACAAGCCACTTAGCACAACCTCTGCCCCAAAGGACTATGGGCAGCTCCCCCTTCCCCAGCCTGCCCACCCCGGTGGATGGGCTCACCTTAAGGGGGCGGGACCTGTGGGGCTCCTTCCAGCGCAGGTAGAGCTGCCCGGCAATGGACAGGCCCACAAAAAACCAGTAGCTGAAGCTGTAGTAGTTGATGAGCTGGAAGACGTCATCCACGCACAGGTAGACCAGCGCCATGGCCCCCTGCACCCGGGAGACAGACAGGGCTCGGGGTGCCTGCGTGACACCCCTTGGGGGCAGGGAATGGGCTGGCCTGCCAGAATTTGCCCCCCATGAGATGGGCTGACCTATGGGAGCTCCTTCCCCACCCCCCCAAGTGGCAGAGAGATGATCTGTCCCATGGAAACACCCCTTGACACACAGAGAAATGGATCGTCCCCACCGCTCTCCCAAGACAGAATGGTCTCCCCCGTGGCATAGGCAGTTCTGGCACTAACCATGACTCCCCTCCCTCCCCCCTGCACAACAGGGCATGGTCTGTTCCGTGGCCAACAGACAGGTGGTCTGTCCCGTCGCCTGCCCAACCTGTGGTCCAGTCCATGGCACCAACACTGCTCCTCCACAGCCCCGTGGTGCCATGGTCCAGCCCGTGGCACCAACCCCCACCATAGTCCTGTGGTCCAGCCCAAGGCACCAGCCCTACCCTTCATGGCCCCCGTGGTCTTGTCTGTCCCGTGGCACCAACCACCCCACCATAGTCCCATGGTCTGCCCCGTGGCACCAACCCCTCCCCCCCAATAGCCCTGTGGTCCAGCCCATGTACTCACATTGAAAAGCAGGGCAGGCACAGGCGTGAACCGTTCCACGTGGACCATGCAGAGGAGGTCAGGGAGGTGCCCCTCACGGGAGCCCACAAAGAACAGCCTGGGACATGAGGCCACGGTGAGGGGCACAGGAAAGGGGCTGCGGGTTGGGAGTGAGGGACACTGCCGGGCTGGGAAGGGGGTCCCCGTTACCTGGAGGCAGCCAGTATGGAGGCATTGAGCCCTCCAAAACAGGACAGGGCGACGGCCACAGGGATCGTCCAGTTCATGACCCCAAAGACACGGTCGGCGAAGGTCTGCAGGGAGAGGAGGGGCAGGCAGTGAACCCAGAGGCCTGGATTCCCTCCCCAAATCCAAGTGAGGTCTGAGGGGTCGGGGTGAGAGTCCTGGACACCTGGGTCCCATCCCTGCTGTGGGAAGGGACCAGCATCTGACAGCAGGATCAAAGCGGAGGTGGGGGGCAGGACACTGGACACCTGGGTTCTCCCCCGGAGGTAAGTGGGGTCTGAGGGGTCCCGATGGGGGTGTCATGGATGCCTGGGTTCTCCCCTGGAAGGGGTGGGGCCTCACCACAGCTACAGCATCGCTGGCCAGGATCTCGGGGCCAGTGAGCACAGCGTAGTAAGCCACGTTGGTGAGGATGTAGATGGCCGTGACGATGGGCATGGAGATGCTGATGGCCAGGGGCAGGTTCCTGGGGGGAAAGCAGGAATTTGGGATAGGGGGTGGGGTTAGAGCCTCTGGAGACAAAGAAGTCCCATCCTCAGTCCCACCCTCTGCTGGCTCCATCCTCCAACCCCAGCACTAACCTCATGCAGACCCTTAACTCTGCCCCCTCTTCCCTCGGGGTCCCCAGTGCCCCGCAGCCCCTGCCCCCCTCTGCTCCTGCCGGTGCCCTCACTCCTGACCCGCAGCCCCACCCACCTCTGCGGGTTCTTGATCTCCTCGGTGACAAAGTTGAGGGTGTCCCAGCCCGAGTAGGAGAACAGGGCTGAGTACAGCGCCAGCGCCAGGTCGCCTGGGGCCAGCGAGGACCCCGCAAAGGCGTCCACGAAGTGCCCAGTGTGTCCTGGGGGGTGGGAATTGGCATTAGGGGACTGCAGGTCAGGAGTTAGGGACACCGGCAGGGCTGGGGGGAGGGCGGCAGGGGATGCAGGTTGGGAAAGGACACCAGCAGGGCAGGGGGTAGGGGGCTGCAGGTCAGGAGTGAGGGGCGCAAGGGGGAGGGGGGCTCTCACCCTGGCCAAGGCGCACCAGCCCAGCACCACTCACTGCCAGCAGTGCCAGGACCTTGGCGTAGGTGAAGATGTCCTGGACGCGGGTTCCCCACCGCACGTAGGCACAGTTCACGAAGGTCAGCAGGCCTAGCAGGCAGTGACACAGGGATGAGCCCAGCCCCAGGGACCCCCCACAGCACAGCATGGCACCCCTGCCCAGGGCACAGCAACTGGTCTGGGCACCTAGGTTCTCTCCCAGCTCTGGGGCGGAGTGGGATGGGACAGGGCAATGGGTGACTGGGCAGGGGCCAGGCGCCCGAACACCTGGGTTCTACCACAGAACTGAGTGGGTCCCAGTGGTTTAGGAGCCCGGACACCCAGTTTCTAGCCCAGCTCCAGCAGGGCTGAGGGGACTGGTGGCTTGCAGCTGGGATTCTCCCCACTCCCAGGTGCCTCAGCACCTGTCACCTTGATCTTTCCCCAGGTGTCACACCCACAACCAGGGTTGGGCCTTGGCTCCTGACCAAGCCAGCTGGGTGGGGGCAGCCAGGGCAGGCTCTCAAGATGGAGCTCCCCCCTGGGGATCCCTGCTTTCCCCCACCCCCCTGCCCGCCCTCCCCTGACTTTGGCCCGGGGGGGTCAGCCGAGGACACAGGAAGACGGTCAACAAAGCTGTAAATATCTTTATCGGACCCCAAAACAGACAACGCCCCAATCCGGTGTCCCTTACTCCCAACCCACAGCCCCCAGGGCTCTCACAGATGCAGGTAGCGGCCAGGAGGCGCCCGGCGGCCGCTGGGGCACGGCAGGAGGGGAAGATCGGCTGCAGCAGGTTGTCGGCCAGGGTGACAGCGATGACGGCCTGGCTGGTGGGCTCCACAATGAGGAGGGATGACCAGAGGCGGATGAAGGCAGCCAGGCTTCCAAAGGCCTCCAGGATGTAGGCATAGGAGGCACCTGACTTGGTGATGGTGGTGCCCAGCTCGGCATAGCACAGGGCACCAGCCACCGAGAAAGCACCACCCACGCCCCACACGACCAGTGCCAACCCGAAGGAGCCCGCATAGCGCAGCACCCCTTTGGGTGCCACGAAGATGCCCGACCCAATCATGTTGCCCACAATGAGGCAGACCCCATTCAGCAGCGACAGCTCCGGCCGCAGTTTCACTGGCTCCGTGGCCTCCAACTCCACGACCTCTGACCCTGATGGTGACTCTGCTGCTTCCGACCCCAACATTGACCCTGCAACTTCTGACCCCGGTAGTGGTGTTGGTGGTGACTCCTGGGTTCCCTCCGGCGGCTGTGCATACCGCGGGGAGGGCGCCATGGCCGCTGCAGGGAGAGGGTGCAAGGAGGGGGTTAGAGGAGCCTGACATCTGGGTTCTTGACTTGCCAAAAGAGGGAGAAGCCATTGGGTCACAGCGGAAGGAAAATGGGAGCCCAGACATCTGGGTTCTTGACTGGGAAGGAAGGAGATGAGAGCCCAGACACCTGGGTTCTTGACTAGCCAGAAGAGGTGGAAGCTTTTGGGTCAGAGTGGGTAGGAAATGCAAACCTGGACACCTGGTTCTCCATCTGGAAGACTTAGGGGGAGAGGAAGATGAGAGTGAGGACACCTAGGTTCATGACCAAGAAAGAAGAGAGGATGAGAACCCAAACACCGGGGTTCTCGACCAGCCAGCAGAGGGGGAATCTTTAGGTTGGGGCAGATGGGGAATGGGAACCTGGACACCTGGGTTCTTGACTAGCCAAAGCAGAGGAATCCACTGCATTGGGATGGATGGGGAAGGGAGCCCAAATGCCTGGGTTCTTGACCAGGAAAGAGGAGGGGGATTGGAGTGAGGGCACCTGGGTTCTCGACCAGCAAAAAGAGGTGGAACTTATAGAGCTTGTTGGGAACAGGCACCTGGATGCCTGGGTTCTCAACCCAGGAGGATCTGAGGGGGTTGGCACTGGACAGGAATGGAGCTCGGACGTCTGGGTTCTCCAGCAAGAAACCTGGGGTCTGAGCCAGCAAGAAGGAGGTGGGGAGATCGGATAAGTGAGGACTGGTGGGGATGGGAAGCCAGATGCCTGGGTTTAGCCTTCTCTCTGTGAAGGGAGTGAAGTCTCGTGATTGGAGCGGGCGCGTGGCTGGAAGCCCGGACGCCTGGGATCTCAAGCAGAAAGGAGCGGGGAAGTGGGTAGGTGAGAGCTGGCAGGGACGGGAGCCCAGTCGCCTGGGTTCTCAGCCAGGAAGGGAGAATCTGGGTGTTCGGCGCTATAAAGGGATGGACGCCTGGACTCCTGGATTCTCCACCAGCAAGGAGGGGGAATTTGGCGGGTCAGAGCCCTGATGCCTGGGCTCTTCATGGGTTCAAAAGTGTGTGTGTTGAGGGGTGGGCGGTGGTACAGGGGTCCCGGGCGCCTGAGTTCCCTCTCTAGCACGCAGCCACTCACCGCTGCCCTGGCCTGAGCCTGTGTCCCTGCCGGAATAGAGAAAGAGGAAGAACATGCTGTGGCAGAGACTTTAGCTTAAGGAAGGGGGGTTGGGGCGGGGGTATCAGGGGCTGGGCTGGGTCCAAGGTCCCGGACCGCGAGCGCTGAGCTCAGCAGTAACGGAGATAAGGCGCCGGGAGCTTCCCCCGTTGCAGTGCCCCCACCCTGACCTCACCTCTTCCTGCAGGGCCTGAGCTGGGGCAGAACACAGACATCTGGGATCCTCCTGGACCCCACTCCCCTTCCTGCCTGGGCAAGAACCCAGGCGTCCCGGCTCCCAGGCCCCACCGCAGCCTGACTCTGATCATCAGCCTCCACTCCCAGAGCTCAGGGAGGACCAAGGCATCCCACACCCCTCCCTGAGCTGGGAGAGAAACTGGGCATGATTGCTCCTCTGCCTGCCACACGATGGCTCTAACCACTACCCCATGCTCTCTTTCCAGAGCTGAGAGGGAACCCAAGTGTCTGGGTCCCCCCCATTATTGGCTTTGTTAATAATTAGCTGATAACAGCTTAATCAAGAAGCAAGCTGTTAATAGTGTGACCTCTGCCCCGCCCCACCCTGAGCGCAGGGACAGGAGGGAGGGAAAGGACCCAGGCTGAGACCGGCCACAGCTCAGCTCATCTATGGGAGACAGGAAGGTGAAACAGCGCATGCGCGAATTGGATCCAGTAGGCTTCCGTACAGCCAGGCCCAAAATGGCGGCACCCATGCTTTAGGTATTGACTGGGCAACAATGGCTGAGCCCGTGATTAAGAATCCAAAAATAGCAGAACACGCTCAAATCAAAGATGGAGGCGCCTAGCGTTGCCACACTAAATATGGTGGCAACAAATCGCCTCTTGGCAACGCCCTCACAATATGGCCGCTCCCGTCCCCGACCTCTTCAAAATGGCGGCGACCACAGTGGAAGATCGAGGAGGAGTGTGGCCGCAGTTGCGGCCGGCTCCGGAGCGAATAGGAACTAATTAAGACTCCGAGAACGTGTGTTTACTTCCACAAGTTGTGACATCACATATGATGTCTATGACGAAGGTCAAGAAAGGAACAAGTCACGGGGTCGTTACGGAGACCCATTGGGAATCCAAGATGGCGCTGCCCTGGACTCCGATATAAAATGGCGATGAGCACGAGGCTTGTCCAACATGGCAGCTACCGTCGTTCCCTTCCCAACATGGCTGCCCACTCGGAGTGACGTCACGAACAACCTGACAAATAACAACGCTGATTTCCTTTGCAAGATGGCGGCGCCGACAGTGCGCAACTGAGACCTTCCCAAAATAGCCGCGGCTACGCCGCCGCGCCGTCACCCAATATGGTGTGGCCCCTTGCAAAATGGCGGCGCCCAGCGAGTAACCTTCCCAAGATGGCGGCGCCCATGCCTTTCCGTACGCTCCTTGAAATAGGTTCCTCCGTGTGTCCTGTTCTACTTCCTGTCCCAGAATGGCACCTCCCGGGCTGCTGCGGCTGGGTAGGGATGTGGGGGGGGGGGGCGGGGAAGGATCGGGGCGGTGTGACATCAGTGGGGAGGCGAAAGGGGCAAGTGCCCCCGCCATTACTGATGCCCCCTTTACCCCCAGGAGCCCCCCTGGCAGCGGCCACGAGGTGGGTCCACGGCTGGGTGCCCCGCGCCGGCGTCGGGGAGTGGCGGAAACGGTGAGGGGCCCCGGGTCGGCGGTGGGGGGGGCAGAGGGCTGCGGGTTGGGAGTGAAGGCACCGGGCCCCCCCTCACACCTTGCTCTGCCTCGCCCCGCCAGGCAGGGCTTGGCCCCCAGCTCTGCAGGCTACGGCCCCCTCCGGGATCTGCCCGACTGGTCCTTTGCAGGTAAGAGCGCTACACTTTTGCCCAATGGGTTTAGGCGCCCGGATGCCTGGTTCTGTCCTAGTGCAAGGAGGCGGGTGGGGGTCTGCCTTGGGGGGGGTAGAGCCTGGGAGCCCGCACACGGGGTTGCCTGAGCCTTGGGCTGCGTTGCAGACGGGCGCCCAGCCCCGCCGTGGAAGGGGCAGCTCCGGCGTCAGCAGGAGAACGAGGACTTCGCGGTGAGTGCGGTGCCCAGACACCTGGGGTCTTTCCCCGTCCCGGGAGCCGGAGGCGTGGGGGGGCAGGGGTGGTCTGAGCAGGGCGCTAGGAGCCGGGATGCCTGGGTTCTCCCCCAGCTTTGGGGAACGAGGGGGAAGGTGGGCTGGGTGTCCATATGCCTGGCTCAATTTTGGGAGTGGGTGGGTGTTGGGAGCGCAGACACCTGGGTCTCATGGGGGTGGGCAGCGGGCACCTGGGCGGCGAGCTCACTCCCCTCCTCCCTGCAGCGGCGCGTGGTCACGCTGTCCGCGGAGCTGTCCCAGGCCAAGCAGCGCTGGGAGAAGCAGCAGGAGGAGGCGGCACAGGAGCAAAAGCGGCTCCAGCTCCAGCGCTGGCTGCAGCCCAAAGGGGGCACTCTGCGTGGGGGGGGCAATAAAGTTCCCTGAGCCTCGGCCCTGTCTCGTCTCTGCTGGGCGGGGGTGGACGCCTGCGTTCCCGGTGAGGGGGCTGAGAGCCTTCCCAGACACCTGGGCTCTCTCCCCAACTCCTCTGCGATGGGCGAAGGGGGGGCCTTGAGTGTCCGAGCAGGGCGGTGGGGACTGGGTGAGTACGGGGGGGGGGGCTGAGAGCCCAGATGCCTGGATTCTTCCCCGAAACCAAGGCGGGAGGCAGGATGTGGCCAGAGGACGCAAGAGCAAGAAAGGCTGAGCCGGGGGATGTTGGGCACTTCCTGTCCCCCACCCCCCTGACCACTTGTGCCCAGTTGCTTTCAAGGACAGGCCTTTGGCTGGCCTCTGTCCCCCTCCTCCCCCCCCCATCACTATCCCATGAGCCTCTGCTCCTGGCCAGCTCCTCTCATGTGACTTGGCCCTGATTTCAAGGGTTGGGGGGCTGGTTCCAGCTGTGTTTGGATATTTCTTCTCCCCCCCCCCCCCCACAGTTATAAATGGCTTCCAGATGTGCAGCCACGAAAGCAGGGATGACTTCACCGCCTGGGCACCAGGCCCGGCTCACGAGACCACGGGGCACGGGCCAGACTGGGGGAAGGGGGGGAACTAGCCAGGTTTCCCCCCCCACCAGGCTCCTTCTTCCCTCTCTCTCCTCCAGCCCAGGCCTGAGGCACCCCCCCACCCCCCCAATGTCGTCGTCCCCCCCGAGCTCCATGGCTTGATGTTGAGGGAACTTTTGTCTGTGGCCGGAGGTTGAATCAGGAGAAACCACAGTGAGGGCCCACGTCAGAGCGTCTGGGCCACAAGATGTGGCTGGCCTGACTCATTGCTTGGCCCTGCCGTGCCCCTTGCTCGTGACCTGCAGCCCCTTGTCCCCTCAGCCCTCTGGTGCCACTCACCCCCAACCCCATTACATAGTCGATTTCCCCCAGAAAGTCCTTTAATTTCTTTGTTAAGGAGAGAGAAAACGACCCTCCACACCCCTTCCACTCTTCCCCTCCACATCATGTCCCTTTGGCCTGGGAGAGAAGCCTCTAGGAAACATCCAGGTGTGGAAAGCCTTAGCCCCCCGGGCCTCCTTGGATGTCCTGTCTCCTCCAAGCCAAGCCAAGCCAGCAGAGACCCAAGGAGGACGGATATCGAGCGCTGTTCCCTGGCAAACAATAGGGTCCGTGTCCAGGAGCTCTTTGGCATTGCTTGGAAAATGCTGGTTTCATTTCTAATCTCCCCACAGCCCCTTCACCTGGTTTGAAGACAAAGCATCAAAACCCAGAGCCCCTGTCTTGGTGGTCCTTACCCTGGGGTCTCAGTGATGCTAACCCCTTGTCCACCCCCACCCCGTTTTATTTCTACACTTTATTTTAGCACCCCGCTCCTGCCAAGAAATGGGCAGAGCAGGGTGGAAAACACTCCAAACCCTGGATCTGTTTCCACGCCGCGACGCCAGGACGTGCAAGCCGGCTCCCTGCTGGAGATGGCAGCAAGAGTTATTTTGCAATGAATAAACCCGCTGAACACACATTGGGGAGGGCGGGGGTTAGAATTGGCGTGCTCTGCTTCTTTGGGCTGTTGCTGTTGGTATCAGGCATAAAAGCTGGGTCAGACCTAGGTCCATCTTGCCCTGTCTCCTGTGTCACGTGAAGGCCAAAACAAGGAGTGACCAGGATCCAGTTGTACCTTCTCCCCCTGACCCCCCCCCACCAACCTGTTTCTTATTTGCAGCCTCCAGCATTTAAAGCCTAGCAAGCGCTGATTCAGACTCTAATTGGAGCTGCCAGCTCAGCTTAATGAGCCCTTGAGTTAAACAATATTAAACTCTTCTTCCTGGGTTTTGTTGTTAAAAAGGGGGGGGGGGGGTGATAAGATAGTTTGTTGGCTTGCTTTTGCCTGTGTTACTCTGATTTGATTTGATTTTTTTGCCTTGTTCTCAGCCAGCTCATAGGCTGGTGTCCCCAGAGAATCAATCTCAAACATTTCACTGTTATTAAAACACACAAAAAAAAATCTGTGAAGAATAAGTAAGAAATATGGAAGTGTTAGAGTGCTATCATAGCAGTGCTGGGCCAGGGATAATACACGAGGCAAGGATGTCTTAGGGCCGTCTCTTCTTGGCTGGATGATGGAGATGGGGTAGAGTTAGCTAAAGTTTGCGTTTGAAAGCTGCTCACCCTACAAGACACGGAGGCTATTTAAGGTTTAATATATGTGTATGTTTATATTATAATTGATATATCATAAGACATATAGATCTATATATCAAACATATGTATTATATAGTCTATATAACATTTTAATATATATATATGCATGTGTGTGTGCATGTATGTGTCTGTGTGCATGTAACATACATACATATATTTGTCTTTTCTACAGTTTTCCTGCAAATTGATTCATTATATCAATAATGCATGGAGGAAAAAAACATATATATATATATATATAAAATATATTTTATATCATTTATATATGTATTTATTTGTCTACACTTTTCTTACAGATTTCATTCATTTTAGTACTAACTTATGAAAAACCTGCTTTTTTTTTTTAAAAAGCATTTCATGTTTTAATATATAGTGTGTGCATGTGTATGCACACACGCACACACACTTTTCCTGCAGATTGCCAAAAGATGAAATAAAACCTGCTTTTTTCCCCAAAAAATATTTCAGTTTTATATAGTGCATATGTGTGCACACATTTTCTGAAGATACATCCATTATGATAACTCATGAGGAAAAACCTGCCTTTTTGTAAAGCAAAAGCCTCCATGTCACATCATCACCCTAAAGTATCTATTGGCTGATTTTTTTTTTTCTTTTGGGGGTCAGTATTTACTGGAAACAAAGTAGTTGCTGATGGTGTCTGCATGGTTCTGAATGTTTAAGGATCATCTGGATCCATTTAGATAGATCATTTTAATGCACATTTCCTATAAATGTAATATGTTTCCCATTGTTTGGTTAGTTATGAAAATACCTCATAATTATTTGATCATTACTAGATCATTTCTGGATAACTTGATCATTTCTGGAGCGCTCAGCTCCGTAAATAAACAGCATTTTTTTAAATGCACAATTCCTGTTTTAATACACATTTTCTGTTGTTTGGTTAATTATCAAAATGCTTCATAATAAATTGATCATTTAGAGCTATTTAAAATACCATTTTTATACACATTTCTTATTTTTAATATGCATTTCCTGTCTTTTGGTTAATTATGAGCAAACAACATCAAAACCCACCTGGGTTTTTTTGGGGTGTTTAAAAAAATAAAAATAACCTCCATATTTTATACACATTCCCCCTGGTTCAGACTAGCAGTGAAATGTCTGGAATAATTCAGGAACAAAACTATACTCTCCCAAGCAATCATTATGCTATTTCCCCTCAGTGCACGTGAATACCAAATCAAATCCTTTAATACATAGAGCCTCTTGAGTTATTTTACCTTATAATGGAACTTTAATAATACAGCACAACATCCCAAATAAAACCCAGTGAAATGATTGATGGACAATGAAAACTGTTCTGATTTGGGGTATATTTGACCCTTATATTCAGCAATCAAATCTAGCAAAGCAGAGGCACCGAAAGGCCAGATCTCTGTCATTTGTGGGTGGAAGGGGGACACATGCTTTTTTTTTTAATGGCAGAAAAATGGGCAAATTCGCCACTACTGTATTTATTCATGTATCATCTTCCTCTTATTCCTGAAAATTAGACATCGGAAGCTGGGGGACATGTCTCAAACGAGGTAACCCATTCTGTCCCATTTGGTTAAAAATAGTTTCAGACGGTTTTCCCAAATCAATGTGCATGTCATGATGCGGGGGAGAGAGACGGTATCTATGGTAGTTGCATTTTGTTCTACAGCCAAAAAAACTAGTTTATTTTCTCTTCACCTAAAGAAAAAGCCCAAACAATTTCAAAGCATTTTTCATATCCTTCTTTTCTTTTTTTTAGCCAAAATGAGTTGACCTGAATGGTTGACTACCCCAAAACATATATTCAACCCTGACTTTTTCCCCTCCATGATACTCCCATTATTGCTCCAGCAAGTTCAACAGCCAGATGAATTTCCCTTGGGAACTCACATTCTCTCTCTTAAAACTGGGTTTTTAAATAAAATAATTAAATGTAGTAATAGTGGTGGTGGTGATGATGATAATAGGTGTTTATTAATAAAAAGAGCAAGGTATTCACGAGATTTTCCTATAAATGCTTCTTTAACGGCAACTGTACTTACAGGGGACGAAATCTTCTAATATTCCCCATTCCCTGAGACACCAAAGGAAAAGCCAGTATTCCTCTGTCGCTGTCTCATCTCCCATTCATAAATAGCAATGAAAAGCTCCCACGAGAGAAGGGGCAGGCCAACAGTGGGGAAGAAAGACGCAGGGGTCATGGGGTTCGATGGTCCCGGAAACGGGTGTGTGTTTTCCTTTTTATTCTCGATAGCAAAATAATTATCAAATAATAACAATAAATCGGGGTGAGGGAGCGGGAGAAAATTACTGAACGGAACAAATTCACTCCCTCCCCCACCCCCACCCCCAATAATAATAATAATAATAAAAAAACAGGTCATTTTTGGAAGCTCGTTCAGCGCCGGACACTGTGACACCAGAAATGGAGGGAAATAGCTACCCCGAGCCCGGCCCGCAGGAAGTGAGGTAACTTACCCCCTCGCCCCAATCCCACCCCCACCCCATTAACGTGCCAACGTTAATTGCCTTTTTTTTTATTCTATAGAATAATTAAGGATTCTTTTTCTTAAAAAAAAATTATACGTTAAAAACTCCCCCAAATATACCCCCCCTCCAAATAAAAAAGACTATAAGAAACCCCAGGGGGAGAAAGGAGCAGGGGAGGGGACAAAAGGGATTAGGCGGGAATCTCCCGAAATACAGCCCTGCCTCCCTCTTCCCCCACCAAATGGAGCCGTCCCCGTCCCACTACTCCCCTCTCCCAGTTCACCGCCACCCCTCACCACACAGTGAGCCTCAAGGGTGGGGGCACTGACTGGTAGGGGTGCTTTTAGATGGGACCAAATGAGGCCGCCACCCCCTTTCCCCACTGTCTTGCACTGTTGCTCCGCCCCCTAGGTACCCATGCCTCTTTCCCATCAGCCCATTCTCCTGCCTCACCTGCATGGCCACGCCCAGTGGAATGCCCTTTGCCCCTTCTCCAAGGTGAGCCCTCTCCCCCTGGAAGACAAAGACCCTTCACCTCTATTTGCATGGCCCCGCCCACTGGAATGCATTTCCCCCGCCCCTTCCTCTCCGGCATAGCGCTCCCCCAGTGTAAGGCAAAGCCCCTTCCGGCTCATCTGCATGGCCCCGCCCATTAGAATGCAAGCACTCCTTTATCTACATAGCCCCGCCCACTTGGAATGTATACACTCATCGTCTACAAAGCCCCACCCACTGGAATACAGAGACCCTTCCCCTTTCATCTGCATAGCCTCGCCCTTAGAGGAGGCCCCACCCATTCTCCCAAAGTCACACCCTTTTCTTTTGATGGCTCCACCCTCTTTCCCCATGGCTTCCCTGTGGATTGCAAGGGCCCTGCCTGGCTGGCAGTCACCCTTTCACCAACAGCCAATCAGGGGCCTCCGTTCCACAGATGGCCCCACCCCACTGGAGCAAAGGGACAAGTCAAGCAAGCTGATTGGTTGGAGCAGGAAGACAGGAGAGGGTCAGATGACCAAGGTTGGGGGTGGGAGGACCCAACATGGTTTTGAACCCCTGACCCAGCCGGGGGCGTGTCACATCGGAGCCTCCCTTTGGCACCTTTGCCAAGGTCATGAAGCCACCAGGGGACCTGAACTTTGACCTTTCCCAGCGAGGTCAAAGTGGAGCTAGGCCCTGGGGGAGGGATGTGGGGTCAAGGCGCGCGCAGCGCGTCTCCCATGGGGAGCAAGGCAGAGAGAAGCCCCTCCCTCCCCGAAGCCCTGGCCAATGGGGGAGGTGGGACCATGGTAAGCTCCGCCCCTCACACCTCCTCCACCTGGGGGAGCTCTAGGGACAGCAGACTGGGGTAAAGTCTCACCCCCTCAAGCCTTGGCCAGCAGGGAGGGGGAGGAGCTTGGGGGGGGCTAGCCCAAGCCCCACCCTCACATAGGATAGAAGGTAGAGAATAGGGGAAAGGGGCGGAGCAGCAGGGAGAGTGGGTGGAGCCATGGGGAGAAGAGGGAGTGGCCAGGGGGAAGCCCTGCCCCCTCCCTCCATGTCCTGCAGGGGGTGGGGCCACTGGGAGCCCCGCCCCTCAGACCTTGTCCAGCAGGGAGCGCTGGCAGTAGAGCAAGCGCTTGGGTGTGCCATGGCGCTTGAAGAAGAGGACGGCCACCCCCACAGCCAGGACACAGACCAGCAGCAGCACGGGCAGGGCCACAGCTGTGGCCCCCACAGCCCCGCCGCCCGCCTCATCCACCTCGATGACGATGACCTCGGTCTCTTCATCAGGCCTGTCACCCCCAGGGCAGCCCATCCAGTCCCGCAGCACCGACTTGGGGTAGCCTGGCTCCACCTTCAGCTTCTGGTTGTTGAACTTCCAGTAGCGGTTGCCCTTATAGAAGTAGGTGTAGGCTGTTGATGAGCGAAGCAGGAAGACCCGGAGAGACAGGGAGAGGGACAGACAGACCAAGGAGACACCCAAGCAAAAGGACAAGACATTAGGATGCATCGAAACCCACCTCATTTGGCTTCCCCCACCACAAAGCCCCACTGCTTCCCACAGAGTTGACTGTCTTGGCCAATAGGTGCCTAACAAGTTGCTTTGGCCAACTTCAGACTTTTTTTTGCATCTAGACTTGAGTAATTTCAGCCCCGGCTCCCCAGAGACCCAGGCTGTGAAGAAGTAGACCTGGCAGAGGTCTCTCAGTTCTTATGGGGAAAAAATGAAGACTAAAGCCAAGGGAGGGATGGCTGTGGAGGTGAAAGACTGAACAAGAAAGCTGGGGAGAAAGGCTGTGGGTCAGAGAGAGGGAGAGCTCTTGACCTTGCTGTATTGAGCATCTGTAGCCTGGAGAGGAAGGACCAGATTTCACCATCAAAATTGACAGAAGAAGACCAAGGCAGCAGGAAGTGGCCAGCAGTGAGGAAGGAAGTCAGCAAAGCAGAAGGTTGGGTTTAGCCAACATGAGCTCAAGCATTTGAGCATGAAAGAAAGCAAAGAAACCACAGCCTGGGCTGATGAGACAGGAAGTCGTGGCTCAGGAGAAGACTTGGCCTTTGGCCATTGGGGGGCCAACTATGGAACACTATGGCCATGGGGGGCTCATATGACCCTGAGATAGACTTTGAAGGGGGCAGTAGGAAACATTGGCAGTGAATTTGGTAATGGGGAGGCCATCTAGCACCTGTCCCCAGTTGGAGGGTGCTTAGAAAACAGCAATGGGATTGGCTGAAGGACTGGAGAGCCGGAAAGCAAGAACAAATCCCACAGCTCCATCTCTTCAGCCAATTGGAGAGAGGGGGCCAGCTTGATCCTTGGACAATGGGAGGGAGGAATTGTGGCTCCCTGTGGGTAGCCAAGCCCCAGCTCGGACCTCCTGGTATGGCCAATGGCTTAACTCGACCCTGGGCTGAATGCCTTGGACTCTGCCTGATCCCTGGTATTGTGACCCCTGCAGCTCTGCCATTTGACCCCTGGCCTCTCATGCCTGGGTCAGCCTGCAACACCCAGCTCTTCAGCCTAGATGGTGACAGTTGAGTATCATCTCCCCAGTGGGATATCAAGGCCCACCAAGGCCTAATGAAACAGGTTCTCCAGACCCCTCCATTAACTTCAAACAAAGGCCAGGCCTGTGGCTTACCCAGAGATCCACCCAGACTAAACAGGAGGCAAGCCCAGGGTCTGATCCACATGGGGTCTGATCCACCCAAGCAAGATGAATTCTACCCCCATGTCATACCCTGAGAAGCCCAACAAGGGACGACTGGGGTCAAGCTGAAGGACATTGGCCCTCCAAGTGGATCATGATGTGGGAACGAGGAATGAGGCAGACTCAAAGGCCACTGCCATGTCTATCCCAATGGTTGGGTCCCTCAGCTACGACCCCAAGGCCACGACTTCCCCTATAGAGCGCTGGCACCTGCCATCTTGGCCCCTAGACACTTGGGGGCAACCAGGATCCCGCAGAACTCAGTGGAGCCCCGTGTAGACTGTCCAAGGTGCCAAGAGACAGGAGCCTTGGCACCTCACTGGCCCCACCCCATGTACCTGCCCCCCTCCCCTGCCACTTACCCTCATCGCTGCCCATGAAAGCTGCACGGGGGGCCTCAGGGATGCCCTCCCAGACATTGATGTTCTTGGGGTAGTCCGAATCCACTGACTGGCTCTCCTCGGTAAAGCGGTAATACCTGGGGACCAGGAGCAATGGTGAGGAAGTCTTGAAGCTTAGGGCCCCGTGGCTCGGCAGGGGTCGTCCCCGCTCCCCCCAGATGTCCACAAAGTGGTGCCAGGACTCACTTGTTGCCCCGGAAGAAGTAGGTTTTCCCGCTGGGCATCCAGAACAGGGCAGCGTCAATACGGTCCTTGGGCAGCCCCCGGCCCAGCTCCTTGAGGTGCTTGGGGTAGCCGGGCTCCAGGATGGCCTCGTCAAACACCCAGTGCTTGTCGCCTGCAAGGGAGAGGGCACCAGTTTCCCTCATGCCCAACCCACAGCTCCCTGCCACTCCCAGCCCTGCCACTGCCCCTCAACTCCTGACCCACAGCCCCCTGCCCCGCCAGCTCAGGGCCAGTTACCTTTAAAGAAGACAAATTTCCCATCTTTTCTCTCGTAGGCCGTGTTGATAGTCGCTGGGAGACCAACCCAGAACTGCCCGATTGGGAGAGGGTACCCATCCATCACCCTGTTATTTCGGACTCGCCAGAACCAGCGCTCCTGTGGCCATGGAAACGCATGCAGCTGTCGGTACCCCTCACTCCCAACCTGCAACCCCCTGCACCCCTAGCCCTGTTGGTGCCCCTCACTCCTGACCTAAGGCACCCCCTGCCCCCGCTCTCGCAGCTGCCCAGGCCCCACCTTGAAAACAAACATCTCCCCACGGAGCACAGCAATGGTGTCGAAGTTCCCATCACAGATCTTGGGGCCGTAGGGTGGGTTGTGGGGCCGGTCGGGTACACGGGGCCGAACTGTAGTGCGAGGCCCAGGAGGTGCCTTGCTGGGGCCCCTGGACTCATCCCCTAAGAGAAGGAGCAGAAGGGGTTAAGCTCAATGGTGAGGGAGGGGTCCCAGGGTGGAGGATTCTGGGACAGGCAGGTGCTGGGGGTAGGATGTAAGGGCAGGTGGGACACAACTGGGGGTAGGGACGCGATGGCTGGTTGGTGCTAACAGCTGCTGAGTTCATTGTCCAGGCTGGGAGATGGGTGGGAATTGGTCAGAGATCATCCTGGGATTGGGTAGTGTCAAAGGGAGGGGTTGTGTTGGGGCTGGGTTAGGTCAGGGGTTAGAAATTGGTTAGGTGTTAGGAGTCATTATGGGATTGGGTAGGGTCAAGGCAAGGGGCTGTGGTAGGGCTGCGGCAGGTCAGGAGTCAGAGATCTGGGGTCGTGGTCACACCATAGAGCTGCTGGATGCCCATGCGGTCATCATCAGGCAAGACGAAGTTCTCAGTGTCCATCCACTGGTAGAAGGGCGCCATAATGGCTGATGGGTCATTGGAGTGCTCCAGTCCCAGCGCATGGCCCAGCTCATGCACAGCCACCAGAAAGATGTCATTCCCTGCAGGAAGCAGCGCATTAGAGACATGGCTAGGGATGCAGGACCTTCCACGACCGCTTGAGGACAGGGAGCCCACTGTATTTGCCCTGAACAAGGACCTCTCCACTTCCGCCAGGAATGGGGAACCCACCGCATGTGCTGGGAACAGGGAATCCCCCACATTCACCCCATAGAGAGAACCCACCACATCCACCTAGGAACAGGGAACCTGCCACAACTGCCATGTACAGAGAATCCATCATGCCTGCTTGAGAATGGGAGACCCACTGCGTTTCCTAGGTACGGGGAACCTCTCAACATCCACTTGGAAATGGGAAACCCACCAGGTCTGCCTGGAATGGGGCCCTCTCCACAGCCACCCAGTACAGAGAAACCATTACAGCCACCTGGGAATGAGGAGCGATAAACCCACCAGGTCCCCTGGGGATGAGAAACCCCTCTCCCCCATGTTCTCCAGGAACAGGTAACCTGTTATGTTCACTTGGGGAACAAGGAACTCTCCTTTGTTGGCCAGGGACGGGAACCCCACCACATCTGCTGGGAATGGAGAGTCCACCATGTCCTCCAAGGACAGAGAGCCCATGACATCAATTGGGAATAGGGACAGGGACCCCCCACATCCACCAGCAACGGGCACATCGCTATGTCCACCCAAGAACAGGTTCATTGTGACACTGGCCAGAACATGTCTCCCTGGGCCTATGCAGATACGTCAGTGGGAGTCAGGCTGCAGGGAAGTGGTAATGGCACAGGGGGGAGTTCGGGGAGTTCCATGAGAAGTGGAAAGCAGAAGCGTGCCCGTGACGTTGAGTCAGGCAGGACTGGAGGGGAAGGGATAAGGGGGGTTGCCTGCGTCTTCCTTTCCTGCCATGCTTACCATTGAGGTCGTCATTGCGGGCAGTCCAGGGCTCAGCCAGGTCGAAGTGGGTATCACCACCAATGTGGGGCCCAGGGAAGTAGGCATGAGCCAGAAAGCCACCCTCGCCATCGAAGGGGGTGCTGTCGCCGTGGAAACCCTCGGCGAAGAAGATCATGATGTCGGCCTGGGGCTCGCGGCCCTCACGCACGTAGGCGTAGGGCACCTCCCGGAAGACCAGCGGCGTGGCCTTCTGCCACACCCGGAAGGCCCGGCGGATGGCCTCGAATGTCGCGTGCTCCCCCACCTTGGGCGTGTAGTTCTGGATGCTGTGGGGCAGGAGGTGTCAGCCATGTCCTGCCCCACGGTCACCCAACAGTGCCAGGTGGAGAGGGGGGTCCTGTGGGGGTCATGGCCCTCCCCTTTCTCCATCCAATCCCCAGTGACATGGACCAGGCCCCTCACCAGAAAGTGATGTCGTTGTGCTGCCATTTCAGGCCCTGGATGGCATAGCGCCGGCGCCGCACGTTGGCCTTGATCTCGGCCCCAAACTTATCAGGGACACCACAGCGTGGTCTCTTCATGGCCCTGGTGAAGGTGGGGGAACATTAGCAGGGTGGGGAGGGGCAATTCTGGCATCCCCCTGCCCCCTGCACCTCAGCCAAGATCAGGGCCTCCTGTTGCGTTGGGCTGGGAAGAAAACCCAGGTGTCTGGCCGCTGAGCCCTGTTCCATGATGGGTTCCCAGGAGCGGGGGCATCCCCCTGAACCCCACCCCCACGGGCCACAAATGGGTCCAGAACATATCTAGAACCCAATGCCCACTGTACCCCAGCAGTTCTAGAACCCACTCCCTGCTGACCCCAAATGGGTCTGGAGCCTGATGTCCATTGAACATGTTGAGTCTAGGACCCAGTGCCCCTTGGAATGAATAAATTGAGAGCCCCAAGTTCAAAGGACCCTGCTGGGTCTAGAACCCAGCCCCCTTTGGCCCTAATGGCTCTAGAAACCCAATAAAAGTGGGCTCTGATGACTTCAGAGCCCAACCCCTGCTGCACCTCCAATGGGTCTAGACCCCAACACCATTAGGCCCCAGGATGTCGTCTGTGCATTGCTCCCACCATGGGTCTAGAACCCAACTCCCTTTGCCCCACCCTGAGTGGGTCCTGCAAGGGAGAGGGCACCAGTTTCCCTCATGCCTAACCCACAGCTCCCTGCCACTGATCCTGATCCTGATGCCCATTACCCCTTGACAGGTCTAGAACCAAAACAGGAACAGACCCCCATGGGCTCTAGATCCAATGGGCCCTTCATGGCTCCAGAACAAGCACAGCTGGAACCCAGTAGTTCCAGACCTGAGTCCCAATGGGCCCCAAATGGTTTAGGACCCAACCGGACTGCAACTGGTCTAGAACCCAACCTAGCTGGGCTGCAACCAATCTGGAGCCCGACACTCCTGGGCTACAACACAACCGCTTCTTGCCCCTCGTGTCTCCAGAATGCCCATCCCCCCCAGATCTTAGCCCCATGGCCCATGAGGACTCACTTGACAGTCTCGAGGTCAGCGGTGCCTGTGACCTGGAGGCCATAGAAGCGCTGCATGGCAGCAATGGCAGCCGAGAGGGACTGGGGCGAGCGCTGCGTGTGGGTGCGGAGGTCACCAGGCGGCAGGTACCCGTACTGCTGGAGCCAGGCCTGGCAGGGCCAAGACAGGGGCTGGGACTGCAGGCGGACAACACCCGCCCCAAAGTCCCGTTCCACCCCCCCACCACCACTTCCCACAGGCTCCTGCCCCCTCCTCCTGGGCCCTCCACTCCCGACACCCCCACACCAGAATCTCCCCCCCACTGTCAGCCCTGCCTTTACCCCCCCCCCCCAGGGGTGCTGGGAGCTGCGGGTTGAGAGTGAGGGGCCAGAGCACAGCCGGGGTGGGGGGGAAGGGGGTTGCAATTTGGGAGTGAGGGGTACTGGCAGGGCTGGGGGGGGGAGCCTGGCACCTCTTCTGCATGGCACCAACCCCCCATCTTTGCTTCCTCCCTCCTGTTTTCCCTCCATCCCTCACTCCCACCCATTCTAAATTTGGCCCTGGACGCCCCCAGCTCTTCCGCCAAGGGGTCACACACCTTGAAATAGCCCCTGACCTCATCCCCTTCCAGCTGAAATTATCCCCTTCCGAGGGAACCGCTCGCCCACGCACCCAGATGCACCCCCCCACCCCTTCCTGCTGCCTCATTCCCTCCTTCCACCCTCCACAAAGAAAAAAATCGGTCTCTGCATTTGTTTATCCCAGGGCTGTCTCATTCTGTCTCTACAGCCGTTCGCTCTGGGCTGATCCCGTTCCCGCTCTGCATTCATTTATCCCAGGGCTGTGTGTTCTGCCTCTCTCTGCATTCATCTGCTCCAGGCCTGTCCTGTTTCCTCTTTCTAAATTCATTTAGGCCAAGGCTGTCTCACTCTGTCTCTCTCTGCATTGTTCGCTCCAGGCCAGCTTATCCCTCTGCATGAGTTTATCCCGGGCCTGTCTCATTCCGTCTCTCTGCTCATTTGCTTACCCTGGGCCTGTGCCATTCTGTTTCTCTCTGCAAGTTTTGTTCTGTCTGTCTCTGCATTCATTTATCCCAGGCCTGTCCGGTTCCCTCTATCTGTGTACTCATTTATCCTGGGCCTGCCTCCCGCTGTGTCTCTCTGCTCCATTGTTTATCCCTCAGCTGCTTTATTCTGCCTGTCTCTGCATTCGTTCACTCCAGGGCCTGTCTCGCTCTGTCTCTCCGCACATTCCTTCGCTCAGGGGGCCGTCTCGTTCTGTCTGTCTCTGCATTCCTTTATTCCCCATGCTGTCTCATTCATTTTTCCCCACAGGAAACGGGAGGGGAACCTTCCCGTGCCAGCCTGGCCCTGTGCTGCTTGCTTCCTTCTCTCCTCACTCCCTCATTCTTTCCTTCCTGCAAAGTAGGGGGTCAGGTCACACAGGATGAAACCATGCTCCCCCCACCCTTCTCCCTACACTCATCTGTCCCTTCTGCTTTGTTTTTTCTTTCCAAGAGGGGCCTTCCCTGGCCTCGTCCCCCCTGGGGCTGGACCAGTGCCCAGGGAAGAGAGGGAAGGAGAAAGTTTGGTGGGGGGACAAGGGTGTTGGCAAGAGGAAGGAGAAAAACAACCAGGGATTTGTAATTGTCTTTCCAGGAAGGATTGGGAAACCGGAGGGCGGGGGGAGGAGGAACGGATGGACTGAAAGTATATGGATGGAGGGAGAGAGAAGGGGAGGGGTGGTGGGTCTAGCTGAATAGAGGAGCTGTCTGGAAAAGAAAGAAAGAAAGAAAGTTGCAGGAGGGAAGAATAGATAGATAGACAGACTGTGGGTATGGATGAGGAAGGAAAGGAAGAAGGAAGAGACAGGCGGGCGAGATATACAAGGGCAGCCAGCTACCAGGACAGACAAATGGACAGATAGAGAAAGAATCTGGTTGGATGAATATAGAAAGCTGGAAAGGACGAATGAAAGCAAGCAGCCAGCCAGCGCCTTGAGTCCCTGCCAAGTTTCCCCAGTGGCTCCTGCCCAGCTCCAGATGTGGGTCCCGCTCTGGGCCAGGGGTGGCATGGACCCAGCCTGGGGGATGGAGGAAAGGGGAAAATCCAGAGCTAAACGAGTGTCCAGGGGCGGGGGGAACCCTCTGAGAGGACAGGGGGGAGCAGGAAGGAAGGAAGGGAATGAGGGAGGGGTGAAAGTTGGCTGCGGGGTGAGCCAGTCAGGAAGGGAGCCCAAAGAAGGAGGGATAGGGGAAATCTAGGAAATGGAGGAGTGCAGCCCTGAACACCCCCCTCACCCGCCCTCGGAGAGAGGACTAAAGGCGGCTGCAGGGAAGAGATGGAAGTGGGGTGTGAGTGCGAGAACAGAAGAGAAAAGAAAGACTGGTGAGAAGGGAACTGGAAGAGAGCAGAGGAGCAAGGGAAGGTGCCGGGTCTGGCAGAAGGACAAGTGGGGGGAGGGCAGCCAGGCCAGTTCCAAAAGAAAGGAGAGTGGGAAAAACCAGACAGAGGACTGGAAGCCAGGAATGAGGGGAATGGGAAAGGCTGGAGAACAGAGGATGGGGGCTGCTAGAGCAAGAGGACACGTCCCCGGGGGGAAGCAAGAAGCAAGAAAATGGGAGGGGAAGAACTGGAGACAGGACGGGAAGAAACAAAGGAACGTGAAAGTTTGGCAAGCGAATGAGTGTGGGAGGCAGGCTGGCACCGTGACCTGCCCCTGGCCATGAAAGAAAGGATCGTGGAAAATCCCAGATGGAGTGATGAAAGGAAAAACGAGGGATCTGGGCACAGGAGGGCTGGGGGGAGGCAGCGGGGTGGGGGGGGAGTGAGGGAGGGAGCGTGGAAGTTTGCCAACCGGAGGAGTGCCAAGGACAAGGGTTGGGGTTCATCCTGGAAGAAAGGATGGTGGGAGAAAGCACAAGGCAGGGACAGAAGGGGAAGAAAGGGTCGAGTCAGGGCCGGGAGCAAAGGAATGCGAAAGTTTGGCAGGGGGACAAGTGTGGGAGGGAAGTTAGCCACCAGCAAGGCAAGAAAAGATGAGGAAAGAAACCACCGTGAAGGGATAGAAGAGGGGGATGGGAAGGAAGGGGAAAAGTGTGGAGACAGACAAGCGCCGCGGGAGGAGGTAGCAGGGGGGCAGGGGAGGAAGAAGGGATAGCAGCAGAGTGGCCTGCGGAGGTGTGAAGTTGGGCCGACTCTGGCAAACATTGGCCAACAACCCAACCCAAGAGTTGGCCAACAACCCAACCCAACAGTTGGCCAACGGTGAAGGGGCCCAAGACTCACCTCGGGGCTGAAGCCGGGGTCTCCCACTCCCAGTTGGAGCAGGGAGCCCAGCACCAGGCCAGCCGAGAGCAGAGAGGGGCCCATGCCTGCCTCTGTGTGTCCGTTCGTCTGTCCCCAGCGCAAGGGACTCCGAGGCGGCTGGGAGCGAGAGGGGAAAATAACTCTGAGCAGGGCCAGCTGGCGGGGCCTGGAGCCACCTACCAGGGAGGGAGGGAGGGAGGAGAGGGCGGGCAGAGGGGTGGGAGGGAGGAAGGAGCCGTCTGGGAAGTAAGACAGGGAGTGGAGAGAGAGAGGGAGGAAAGACAGGAAGAGGGTTTGCAGAAGGGCAGACAGGGGAGGGGGGAGCGCAGGGAGACAGACAAACCCACAGGCTGGAGGGCTTCACACTTTATTAGCAGCATGTTAAGAGCCAAAGGGGCTCCATGGGTGGGAGGGGAGCGCCAGTCTGGCAGGAGGGGAAAGAGAGAGCCGTGATGGATAGAGAGCTTGTTCATCTTTATTAGAGAAAAGAGTGAAAAAGAGAGGAGATGGGCGGAGAGAGAAAGGAGGATAGTTGAGAGGGTGGATGGAGTCTATGGGGATGGAGGGATGGGTGTGGGGTGGGTGGATGGATAGATGGATGGGTGGGGTTATGGTGATAGATAGATAGATAGATAGATAGATAGATAGATAGATAGATAGATAGATAGATAGATAGATAGATAAACTGTCTTTGGAAGAAGGGAGGGAGAGGCAGATGGCTGGATTGGGGTTATGGCAATGGAAGGCTAGCTTAAGGGCGATATTTGGAGAGGGATGGATGACTGATTTTCATTCTGTCTGTGGGAGAAGGGATGGAGGGTGGATGGATACGAGATTGGTAGGTGGAGACGGGTGGGTGGATAAAGGGGCTGCCGGGAGGTGGGTGGATGCACAGGTAGGCCTGTGCCCAGTCCCGCATCTGTGCCGGCGCGGGCTGTCCGGTGACGGAAGCCGACAGCGCTCCCCGGGCCGCGGGCGGGCAGGCACCGGGCGCGCTGGGCAGGATGTGGCCCGGAGGTGGCTGAGTCAGCGGGCCGGCCGTGCTGAGCCAGGAGCAGGCAGGGAATCCCAGGCAGCCTGGCCCGCGGCCACCCCGACCCCCCGCCCCGCTCTAACCACTACCCCCGCCCCGCTCCCCTCCCCTCTCAGCACTGGGAAAGAGCCCAGGCGTCCCGGCTGCTCTAAGCACTACCCGCCGCCTCCCTCCCACGGCTGAGAAGGAACCCAGGCGGGCAGGCGGCGGCCCCGCAAACCGCACCGGCTCCCCACGTGGGAGGGAGAGGGGGAGGCGGGGCCACGGGTAGCCCCGCCCCCGGTAGCCCCCCCCCCCCGCGTTCTTCACTGAACCACAAGGTGGCAGCAAAGTCTGTGACGTGGAAGGTCGGGGGGCGGGCGTGGCCTAGGTATTCTTAAAGTGACCGCGTCATTGTGGGTGGACACCCCCCCCATGGGCTTTTAAAGGGGCGGCGCCCCCAATTCTATGACATCCCCCTTCACGCTTAAAGAAACAACGTCTATCTGGGACGCCCCCCGGGGTTCTTAAAGGGACACCACTCCAACTCTGAGACCCTCCCCCCACCCACACAATCTTAAAGGGAAAACTTCCCGATTCTGCAACGCCCTCTGGCGTTCTTAATAGGGCAGGATCGGGATTCTGGAAACCCTCCACTGCGGGACTCTTAAAGGGGCAGAGCCTCGATTCTGAATCCCCCCCACCAACACAGGCAGACAAGGTTCCTTGGATGAATACCTGAGAAGTCAGATGTCAGGCAGGTATAATGTGTCATAAATCCAATGTCTATATTTAGCCCCCCCCCCATTTGGTGATGAGGTTGGCAAGGTTCGGTGCTTGTTTGAAGGCTAGGATGGGTGGCTCTGGGAAGATCTTTTTATTGTATATTGTTAGGGAAGATGATTGGATTTCTGTCTTTTAAGTTGTTGTAGTTCATCCTCACACACAACAATTTCACTTTTAATAATCAACACTTCCTCCAGATGATGGGAACAGCTATGGGCACTAAAATGGCCCCACAGTATGCCAACCTTTTTATGAGCCACCTGAAGAAGACTTCCTCAAGAACTGCACCATCAAACCCTTGCTGTACTTACATCGATGACATCTTCATCATTTGGACTGAAAACCTGCAATCTCTGACTGAGTTCCACCAGAAATTCAACAATCACCATCCCTCCATCGGACTATCTCTTGAATACTCCAGCACCAACATCTCCGTTTTAGACACGATGATCAGTATCCAGAAGGGTAAAATACAGACCACAGTATACAAGAAACCCACAGACCAACATACATATCTGCACAGAACCAGCAATCACCCTAAACACACGAAAAAACCTGTGATATACAGCCAAGCCCTCAGATACCACCGCATTTGCACTGAAGAGAACACCCGGGATCGCCACCTCGCCAATCTTAAAAAGGCTTTCGCCCAGCAAGGACACTCGTCCAGAGAGGTAGATCGCACGTTTGAAAGAGCCACCCGAATACCACGTGAAGAACTGCTGCAGTAGAGAAGAAATGCCTCACAAGTCGCACACCGCTGGTGATGATGTATCACCCCTCCCTCGAACTTGTACGGAAAATCCTCAAACAACTGCAACCCATACTAGAAAGAGACGCTATTCTTAAAAAGATCTTCTCAGAGCCACCCATCCTAGCCTTCAAACAAGCACCGAACCTCTCTAACCTCATCACCAGAAGCAAACTTCCTCCAGCCCAGAACACACCAAAAGGATCCAGACAGTGCCAGGACAAGAGATGCAAAACCTGCCAACCCATCTCCACCACCCCCACTATGACTACACCCCACAACAGAGCCATCAGCATCCCTGGATCTCACAGCTGCACCTCCAGAAATGTAATATACCTCATCCAATGCACCAAATGCCCTGATGGAAGATACGTAGGAGAGACCAAACAACAACTGCGCACCAGAATGAACGCACACCGGAAATCCATCAAAGACAGAAATACCCAGTTACCGGTGGGGGCACATTTTTCCAAGAAAACCACTCTCTCTCCAATCTCTCAGTCCTGATCCTCAAAGGAAACATACAAACGACTTCCCAGAGACGAGCCTATGAACTCCACGTCATCAACCTCCTGGATACTAAAAATCATGGACTAAATATAGACATTGGATTTATGACACATTATAACCTGCCTGACATCTGACTCCCCAGGTATCTCTCCACTATTCATCCCCCTTCTCCCTCTTCCCCCCCCCCCAGCCTGTCTCTCACCCATTGACTCCTCAATCTACATCTTCACTGCCCACCTGTCTTGTGTGCACACCAGCCCGGCCGCTGGCTTCTTTACTTGTCACTCCATGCAGGAAGAGCACACACCGACTGCTGACACTGCCTCAGCCTGACAAAGGGTTTTTGAACCCAAAAGCTTACCTAATTACTATTTTCCAGCTATTTAAGTTGGTCTAATAAAAGATACCAGGTTCACCCAAGGAACCTTGTCTGCCTGTGTCCTTAGACCAACAGCGCTACAACCTACACACCCCCCAACACACATACTTTTAAAGGAGCAGCGCCTCATTTCTGAACCACGCCTGCCCGCCCCGCCCGCCCCGACTCTCTTAAAAGGGCAGCGACACCCGGTTGGGGGCACCGCCTCCCCCAGGCTCTAGAAGAGATGATGGCATAATGCCGGGAATCCCCACCCCCACCCCCACCGGGGTGTTCTTAACACGCGGGCGGAGGGACACACGCACACCCCGGAAGCCTCTTAAAAGGGGCCGCACTCCCTTCCCCGGGCTGTGACGTCACCACGATGGGCGTGGCGCTGGGCGGGGTTAGCAGGGGCGGGGCCACCTGACGGCCCAGAGCCGGAAGTGGAGCCGGGGCTGGCATCGGGACCCGCGGCGGGGTCGAGGTCCGCGATGGCGGCGCTGGGGCTGCTCTTGCTCTTGCTGCTGCCGGGGCCGGGGCCGGGGCCGGGGCCGGCCGGGGCGGAGGAGGCGGGGGGCGAGGCGTGCCGGGACAGCCCGGAGGTGCTGGTGGCGCCGCAGGGCCGGATCCGCAGCCCGCCCCACGGGCGCCCCCCGCCCGCTGTCTGCGCCTGGCACATCCCGGCCGCGCCCGGCGACGTCGTCACGCTCCGGTGAGACCCCCGGAAATGGGGGTGTGGGCCCTTTAAGGGCTTCCAGGGGGAGGACAAAGCCCCAATCTGGGACACTGGCCCTTTAAGAGTCCTGAGCGACAGACAGGGAGGGTCCCGGAATGGTGGTGCGGGCCCTTTAAGAGCTGGCAGGGTGAGGTTGGGGCAGGAAAGGCCCCAAATAGGGGCATTGGCCTCCTGAGAGTCCTGAGGTGCTGGGTACCAGAATGAGTGTGGGACCTTTAGCAGCTCACTGGGGGGGCGCTTAGGAAGTGTTGTGGGAGACCCCCAGTTTGCGGTACTGGCCCTTTAAGAGTCTTGAAAGACAGGGTGTCCCAGATTGAAAATGTAGCCCCTTTAAGAACTCGTGGGGAGGGGGGCTTAGGCCCCAAATTGGGGTACTGGCCCTTAAAGTGTCCCTGGGAACAGGAGGGATCCCAGGATAGTGGTGCTTCCCCTATAAGGGCTCATGGGGTGGAGTGTATTGGCAGGGGATTAAGGCTCCAAATTGGGGTACTGGCCCTTTAAGAGCCATAAGGGACAGGAAGGGGACCAGAAACACCCCGCCCCTGCATGGGAGTGAAATGTGTCACCCTTATTAGCCCCGCGGGGATCAGGGCTGGGATCCAGGCCAGGGTTGGGTCACTGGACTGGGCGAGGATACATCTGCGCCCTCCGCAGGTTCAAGCGCCTGGTGGTGCCATGTGGGGCAGAGCTGTTGACCGTGCGGGCGCGAGGACAGCTCCCCCGGCCGCTGTGTGGAACCCACCCGCCACCCCCCCTGCACTACCGGGGCACCAACATCACCCTGACCTACCTCCACCCCTACCATCCGAGCACCGGCTTCCAGCTCACCTACGACCGAGGTAGGGGACACGTGTCAGTCTTTCCGCCACCTCCCCGGCCCTCTGTCTGGCCATCCCCCACGCCTCCCTCTGTCTGTCCCTGTGTCCATTCAGCCCCCCAGCATGGCCCGCCATCTCTTTGTCCGTCTGTCCATCCCTTCCCTGCCGCACACGCACACTGCCCCTTGTGTCCATCTTGCCCCCCACCCCCCCCATTCATGCCAGCGTTTGTTCATCCATCTATCTCTCCCCCATCATCAACCACTGTCCATCCAGCCGTCCCCCTCTGCCAGGCCCTTTGCTCTGCCATGTCTGTCCATCCCGGTCACTCAGCCTGATCACACCAGCCTGATCACACACTCTGTCTGCCCTCACCAGGCCCATTCACGCTTCCCTTTGTCCATCTGTGCAACCATTCTCGGCCCCATTCATGCTGCCTTCCAGGCAGACGTCTGCCCAGAGCTCCCCCACCCCATTCATGCATCTGTCCGGTCAACCCTCCTCTAACCTGTTCCCACCTCTCTCTGTCCGTCTATCTGTCCAACTGTCCCCTGCCCCATTTGCACTGCCCTCTGTCTGTCTGTCTGTGCAGCCTTCCTCCCCCCAGTCACACCTCCTGTCTGTTTGTCTGTCCAACCCTCACCCTTCCCTCCATCCGTCTATCCAACCCTCCCACTCCCCATCCACACTGCCTTGTCCGTCCATCTGTTTGACCCTTGCCCACTCCATTCATGCCACCCTTTGTCCATTCATCCAGTTCTCCCACTCCCCATACCCATCTGTCTGTCCAACCCTCCCCTGCCTGCTTCTCACCTCCTTCCATCAGTCCAGCTCCCTCCCATTCCCTTCATACCTTCCTTCAGCTCCTCCTCCCCCCATATCCGTCTGTCTGTCCATCCCTCTCATTCCTGCTACCCGCCCCCCAGGTCGCCAGCCCCCCCCGGCCTGCAATGTCACCCTGGATGACTTCTATGGCGTCTTTGGGCCACCGCCCACCCCTGCCCGCTGCCGCTGGGCCCTGGACCCCCACGCCAGCCGCCCACTCACCGTGGCCTTCACCTGGCTGGACCTGGCACCGGGCGATGCCCTGACAGTCTATGAGGGGCACCCAGGGGTGCCAGCTCAGCCCCTGCGACACCTGGACTCCACCTCCAACGGGCGCCGGGTGACAGTGGAGGCATCTTCCAGCCGGGCCTGGGTGTCCTGGGCTGGACTGGGTTCCTTCAATGCAACCTACCACGTGCGTGGCTTCTGTGTGCCCTGGACGCGGCCCTGCGGTGATGGCGGCGGCTGCTACAGCGACACTCAGCGCTGTGATGGCACCTGGGACTGTGCCGACGGTGCTGACGAGGCGGGCTGTCCTGGGTGCCCGCCTGGGCATTACCCCTGCAGCGGAACTGGTGGCGAGCCCTGCTACAGCCCCAGCGACCGCTGCAACTACCAGACGCTGTGCCCAGGCGGGGCGGATGAGCGGGGCTGCTGGCGCTGCCAGCCAGGGCACTTCCGCTGTGGCGATGGGCGCTGCGTGTACGAGGCCTGGCGCTGCGACGGGCAGCCCGACTGTGCGGATGCCTCTGATGAGGCCGCCTGCCCTGCCACCCCACCCCGCAAGGTGGTGGCTGCTGCTGCCATCGGCAGCCTGGTCTGCGGCCTCCTGCTGGTTGTGGCACTTGGCTGCACCTGCCGCCTCTACGCTGTCCGCGCCCGAGAATACAGGTGCGAGGGGGCGAGGCCTGGGGAGGGAATTATGGGCGGGGCTTGCGGATGGGGGGCAGGAGCTGCTCCACTGTCTCCATGCTCTCTGGGACAAGGGGTAGAGGCTAGGGCAGGGCATATTATACAGCCTACATGCTCACTCCCCCTGACTTGTATGCCTGGGGATGAGGTGGGGCCAATGGTTTGTGGGTGGGGCCCAGGAGCACAGGTGAGAGCAGGGTTGGAGGATAAGGTGCAGAGCCCATGGGACTGGGGCGGGGCAAAGGGGTTTGAGAGGCAGGGCCTCTCTGTTGCCCTGGGCAGCCCCTGTTGCCCCTGTGCATCCAGGGGTGGGGCTACCGGGAAGTGAGGTTTGTTGCGGAGGGGCTAGGGTATGCGGGTGAGGCTAAGCGCTGAAGGTAGGCCTCTAACACCTGCTGCCATCCCTCCCTGGCAGCCTGTTTGCACCCCTGTCGCGGGGCGATGCACGGCTGGTGCGGCAGGAGGCGCCTCCATCCTACGGGCAGCTTATCGCACAAGGCGCCATCCCGCCCCTTGACGACTTCCCCACTGAAAGCCCTGGGCAGGTGAGACCTCCCCGCACCCACCACAGAAACCCTCCCCCCCTCCTTTTTCGGACCCCCTCAGCCCTCCAACCTGCCTTTTCTCCTTCCTCTCCCCACAGACGTCGCTGCTGGCCAACCTGCGCTCGGTGCTGCACGTGCTGCGCCAGGATGCCGCGGGCACTGGGGGCCGCCGTGCCCGCCGCCCGCCCCGTCCACTGCGCCGCCTCCTGCGCCGCCTTCGCCGCTGGGGGCTTCTGCCCCGTCCCAGTCCTGCACCTCGGGCTCCTGCTGCTGCCCCCTCACCTCCAGAAGGGGGTGCGGCTACCGCAGATGCTGACACCACCACCGCCAGCCAAGCTGAGGAGCAGGCCCCGCCCCTGCCACAGAAAGCACCGCCCCCTGGGGCCGAATCAACAGCAGCTCCACCCCAGGCTCTGCCCCCAGCCCCACAGCCTTCTGGGGGGGTGCTGCGGGCTCTGCGGGGCCGGCTCTTCCCTGTCGGAGATGCCCCAGGCCCATCACCCTCAGTGGAGGAGGAGGACGACGTGCTGCTGCTGCCCCTGGCTGAGCCCCGGCCTTGCCTCTCCCTCCCCACCTCAGATGCTGATGATGAACCCCTACTCACCTGACCAAATCTGCCACAGGAATTTTTATATCGGCCCTGCTTCATTGCCTTTAAGAGCCCATCAGGAGCAGCAAAGGAATGTTTATGTGGCAGTCAAAAACAAAAGAAAAGCCCAGACATCTCTTAAAGGGATTGGTATGGCATAGCTTTCTCTTTAAAGTCCTAGTGCTGGCAGAAAGGGAGGTGTATATAGCTGGCAATCTTAAAAGGATGGCACTGTCACACATTTCCTTTAAGGATCTGCCTCTAGTAGAGGGGGAATATTGGTGTGGCTGTTAACAGTGGTTCTTAAAGGGGTGTGTATATGTTTTTCAAAACCTAGCAGCTAATGGGCGAGCAGGATTGAGCCCACTGTGACACCACATTCCTCCAGGCGTTACCAGAGATGACCTTTGGCTTGGCATGAAAGAGATCTTTTGTATGGAAGTTGACAAAAGAGTCTTGATGCATTAGTTGGCCATACCTTTATAGCGGTTTAAAGGTACCGGCTCAAGATCACAGCAGAAAATAAATAATTGCATGGCAGTCAAAAAGGCTCTTAAAGGCAAACGCCAGAGTTGTTCCTCAGTTAAAGAAACCTTAAGGGCAGTGGCCCAATTGAAATTGTTTCTAGGGGCATTAAAATGATTCTTTAGGGCAGTGGCTTTGTTAGAGATAGGAGGTGCAAAGAGGCCTCTTAAAGGCAATGGCTTGGTTGACAATATTTTTTTCTATTTTGGCTGATTTTTTTGATTTTTTTTTTGTAAATAATGTATTTTTCCAATGGCAAGTAAGGGAAGCATTCAAAGCCCTTTGCATTTCTTGCAGCGCCTGATGCAGACAAGCCTCTGCAGCCATTTTGTGCATGGAGGATTTTTATATGGTGGTTTCTTAAAGGTGAGGCAAATAAAATTAAAAAAAAAAAATTAGTTGCCCGTTGGCCATGCTTAGGGCTCATTCGAATAAATAACACATGCAAAATCTCCATGCCTGGACAAGATTCTCTGTGCCAAATATTGGCATGGCTGGGTCAGAAACCCAAGACAACTTTCTTAAAGCAATACCTGCCTTATTTCCTCCTTGAGACTGTTGCAAAGGATTCTCATGCTTAAGGGCAAATTAGCAGGGGTGATTTAATATGTGTGTTTGTACTTGCTTGGCAAGTTTTATTCTTGATAACAAAGCCTATGTATGTTAGTTAAATAGAGAGAGATGTATATTCTTATAGGCAGTGGCCAAATCTAAAAGACTTAGCTATTTTTGGAGAAACCTTTAATATATATGTATGTGTGTGCGTGCACACGTGTGTACCTTTTGTTAAAAAAGTGAGAGATTGATGTATGACTCACTGTATATAGGGAATTAAGTGGGAATTGGCCTCAAACATTTGTGTTTTATGGTGTTTTAAAGGTACCCTGGAAATAAAACCTGAAGTACTAAAGTAACAAAAGTACTTATCCAGCTCTAAATAGAGGGGAGGTTATAATTATAGAGGGAAGGTGGAGGGTATAATTTTCTGGGTTTTATTTAAATATATAGGCACCATAAAATTGTACAAGTCAGGTGGAACAGTAGGTCATAAACTTAACCTAGAATATTTGCGTGGCTGGCTTCCCCTGCCCCTTTCGGAAACCTCTTAAAGGAGAAGGTGAGACCAAGAAAACATTCCCCAGCTTTTTCCTTCACCGTCATTGGTAGTGTTATCTGGTGTGGGGCAGGGGGAGAAAACTCCATTTGGAAAGCTGTCTCCCTCCACAAAAAAAAAAAAATAGTGGGGGTGTGCAGCCTTGAATATTTATCTGACAAAAAATAATAAAAGGCTTTTCAAATCAAGGACCAAATGCTAAAATTCCTGTTCACGCCACCAATCCCCACTTTACAGAAATCTTTCCTTATTATTTTTTTTTTTAATGATATTGGTGATTCTTGATGGAAAAGAAGTGTTTGTATGGCAGTTAAAAATGTTCTTCAATGCAATGGCAATTTTGAAACATAATTGATAGTTATCGGTCAGGGAGTCATTTTTAATTCCTTTAAGGTCCAAAGTAAGAAGATGATATGATTTATCTGTCTACAAAACCAAGCCACCATAAAACAACCCCAAAATAATTGTGGCAGTCAAAAAATAAATAAAAGCTTCTTAAAGGCAGCTTTTTTATTGGAAAAATGTAACCCAATTAAGGGAGGTGTGGGGGGTGTTGGATATTCTGGGTTTTGTTTTGCTTTGAAAATGCTGAAAGGCAAGGTAGAAGAAGCAGGGGCAGCTACTTTAGACAAGGCTCAGAATATTTATGTGACTGTCAAAAATGTGGGTTCTTTAAAGGAAATGGCCAAGTGGAAAAATGAAACCAATGTTGGTTTTGGAAGTTGTTGGGGAGAGGGTTGATCTTTTAGTTTGTGTGGCCGGCTCTTGAAGGCCATTGACAAGACCCTTGAGCAGTAACTTAAAGGAGCAAAATATATTAGCCTGGCTGTCAAAAAAGCCTGAAAGGTTCTTAAAGGCAATGGCCAGGTGGAAGATTTTAGCTGCCTTTTACTGGCAAGTGGCATGTTTCACTGGGTGGTTTCTAGGCTATGACATGGTGGAGGGGGAGCGTTTTGGGGTTGCATTGGCTCTTGGGTTCTCTGCTCTGTGACCTATTTCCTGTTGAACTCTTCGTTGCCTCTTTCTCAAATTGACGTGGGAAATTAAAGCAATTTTTAAGGGACAAAAAGGCAGAAAATGGTTGGTTTTTTCCTCCCCCCTCCACTTCTCCCCACCCTGACCCAAACTCTGGGGCCCTGGGTGGAGGGGGAAAGGTAGCTCCGATGAGCCTTTGCAGCTCTGGTCCTGGTGGGTTGGCCTTCCTTGGCTCTGCCCATTCCCCCCCCCCCCCCCGAGACAGGTGAATTCACATTCTCCTGCTTCCCCATCACCAACAGCCCCTGACCAGAGCGGGGGTCTACTGTTGCTGCTGGCAGGAGGGAGCCTCCCCCTGGAGGTGGCTGGGCCCCTGGGCAGTGCAGGGCAAGTGTGGGTTCAAGTCCTGTTCCTGGCAGGGGCCGAGGGTGGGGGGCAGGAGCAGCTCCCTGGGCCTTAGCATCTTCCCTTCCCCCTCCCTCTTCACCGCAGCAGGCGGTAATTACAGCCTGGAGCTGTGACTAATGGGATAATGGGCCCCTTGGCAGCGCCAGGCGGGTGACTTATTAGCAGAGATGAGGGGGAAAACCGCCCCATCCAACCCCCATCCCCACAGCCCCCCATGCATTAATGCCCCAGCTGGGCTGGCTGGTCCCGTGGCCCTTTCATCCACCCATCAATCTGTCCTTCCCCAGACAGTCCGTCTCTCTCCTTTTATCCTTCATCCATCCCCACCCCCTCTATTCATGTATACCCTCCTACTCTCTGCTTTCTGTCTGCACATCTCCCCTATCCATCCCTCCCTGCATCCCACCCCCCAGCTCTCTACCTTCTGCCAACCTATTGCTTGCACTCTCCTTTCCTTCACCCACCATCCATCCATCCATCCATCCACCCATCCATCCAGCTGTCTGCATATTCTGTCTCTATCTATCTATCTATCTATCTATCTATCTATCTATCTATCTATCTATCTATCCTCATACACTTCCTCTCTCTATCCATTCTCAGATCAGCCCATTTCTCGCTCTCATTTCTTTCATCCATCCTCCACCCCCATACACCATCTATTGGTCCCGCTGTCTATCCACACATTCCTCCTCTGTCCATCCCACACCCCTTGAGTTCCCCATCCGCAGATAAACCATCTTGCTGTCTTCTTTCTTTCTTCATCCATCTGTCTGTCCATCCATCCATCCACACCATCTTGTCTAGCTCTGTCTGCACATGCCCACCACTGGATGCCATGATGTCCAACCACAGATCCCAACTGTCCAGCCATCTCCACACCCTCTATCTACCCAGCCATCCATCCTTCCCTTCCTATCCTAGGACTCCTCCATGAATGGATTGATCTCCGCCTCCCATTTTCAGATAGAAAACATGAGGAAGAGAAATGGGCTTTCTTCCCTCCTTCCATCCCTGTCTCCCCATCCACCCCCTGTATCCATCCATCCGGCTCTGGGGTGCATGCGCTGTCACTGCACACACCATCCCTCTATCTGCATATTCTTCCTCCATTCATCTTGTACCTCCTCTCCCCCAGCTCTCTATCTATGCCCAGAGCCCATCACTTTCTCATTTCTTTCTTTCTCCACCCGTCCGTCCAGCTGCTGGAAACTCCCACCATCTCTCTATTGCAGTCTCTAGCCACAGTCCCCATCCATCCGGCCATCCTCACACTATCTATGCAGCTATCTATCCCCATATCCCTCCATCCATTCCCTCTTGCACAAGAAGGGTCCAAGAGAGGAGTTGAAGAATTGGAGGCCCATTACCCTCCTGAATTTTTACTATAAATTGCTGGCCAAAGTCTTGGCCAAGTGATTTAAATCTGTCCTAGGTGCCATCATCAATGAGGACCAGTTGTGTGTAGAACCAGCATGACAGATCCACAGGGCCCTGCTACAACTGAGAGATGTGTTCCAGCTGGAACAAGACAGCGGACAGAAGATGGGGGTGTTGAGCCTGGACCTGGAAAAAGCCTACGACAGACTGTCACACCGGTTTCTCTTCGAGACCCTGCAGCGGATGGGTGTCCCTCTGACTTTCACCAGACAGATAAGGACGCTGTACATGGACATAAGCAGCGAGGTGCTGGTAAACGATTTCTTGAGTGAGCAGCTCATGATAGAGTCGGGGGTCCGCCAGGGCTGCCCACTTTCCCCAGTCTTCTTCATCTGCACCATCAAACCCCTGGCTCAGCACATCAGGCAGGACCCCGGGATGCACAGAGTCCAGATCCCTGGAGGAAGTAAGGAACAAGCCAAGCCTGTATGAACAGCTTGAACATCTTGTATAGGAATAAGTGTGCAGTAGAAAGAGTCCTGTGGCACAAACACATTTATGAAGTGGCAGCAGGGCAAAGCTCAATGTGAGCAAAAGCACCTGCCTGACCCTGGGCGAGCTCAGGGACCTGGAGTCTCTGGGGGGGTCTCAGTTCCCCGCAAAGGGGTCAAGATCCTTGGGGTAGAGTTTACCCAGAGCTGAGTGGAAGGAGGGTCTGGGAGAAGGAGGCCAAGGTGAAGCAAAGGTTGAGTATGTGGCACAGGCATCACTTCTCCATGGGTGGGTGCATGGCAGTCATAAAGGCAGCATTGCTTCTATACACTGTACTGGTCTCCCCCCAGTGTATCATCCACAGAAGCCAGAGAGCTGTTGAGCATCATCTTCTGGGGATCCTGAATGGAGAAGGTGGCAAGGAAGACCCTGTACAAAAAGAAACAGGATGGGGGCAGGGGGAAGCCAGACATCCACCTTTGCCTGTGGGCATAGTACATGAGTCAGATTTGCAAGCTGGTGACCAGGGCAGAGGCCAAAACAGCCTGTCTAGTAAAGTTTTTTTTGCAGGTCACCTCCTCAGATAGTGCAGGCTGTACACACCAACCAATGGGAGACCGCGGACCATGGAGCAGCCCTGGCTCTACAGGGTCCTGATTGAGTTCCAGAGCAAGTATGGGCTACAGAAGGAAAGCCCAGTGACTATGTCCGACCACAAAAAGATACAGAAGGCAGTCAGGGACAGAGATAGACTATCAACCATGGAGACGCTCCCCAATGAGGACTGCCAAGCCATCTGGAACCGGATTTTCCACAAGGACCTCCACAAGGACCACGGAGACCTGAGTTGGTTGCTAGTGCACTGAGTACTCCCAGTGAGGGTGTGGAAGTACAGGGAGGGATGAGGGAGTCAACCCAATTGCCTCAGGGAAACCTGCCAAGAAGGAACAGAGACCGTTGACTACCTCCTATGGCACTGCCCATATGTCGAGGGCGTGTGGAGAAAGGTAAGCCGGCTCCTTGAAGGAGTGACAGGAGTCGGGTTGATGACAAGGAAGGCAGTGCTGTACAGACACCTGGCTGAGCAGAAGGGGTCTCAGACAACGCGCTTCAACCAGCTTGTGTCCTGTGTCAGAAGTGCCCCGTGGCAATGCAGGAACCTCCTGTTGTACCGGCACGCCACGCTCGAGGAGCCAGACAGTGTTGGACTGTGTCTGAGTGATCTCTAGTCCTACCGCCGGAAGTCGGCGAGTGAGGACGGAGAAGACGCAGCCAACTCTACCTGGAAAAGCAACGCCTGGCACAGGTTGTTCAAAACCCCTGTGGGAGTGGAAATGGACAGGGAGAACAAAGGACAGAGATGCAACTGGACCCGGAGCCAGGGAGAAGGACTACAACAGGCTCAGCAGCAGCGGAAGTGACAGCAACCCCAACAAGGACAGTGAATGAACTGTCCTAACCCCTAACCGGGGCTTGGACTGAGGCACTGTGTTTGGGTTAGGGGAGGGTAGAGGGTGGGGGCGCAGGGGCATGGGTGCATTTATTGTAACGGGAATGCAGGCTTCTTAATGCAGTTTCAGATGTGTAATGGAAAGTTTATAATAGAAGATGTGTGTGTAAATAAATAAATCCATTCCCAGAGCAGCCTATCTCTCTCATACACATCTTTCATCCCTTCCTTCTTCTCATTGTTCAGTCACACCTTCCCTGTCCATCTATTCATCCCTACCACACTATTTATCCACCTGTCTCTCTATGCCTATGTGCCTGTCTGTCCCCACATCTCTATCTGTTCCCACATCCCACTCTCTCGCCATCCGGTCTTGACCAGTCCGTCTGTCTCACATTTTCTTTCACTCGTCCCTAAACGCTCTCTCCATCTATGTCTCCCTCATCCACCCAATTGTCCCCCCACTTTATCCATCCCTCTCTCCCCACTTGCCCCCACTCTCTGTCTCTCTCTTTCCATCCATTCTTAAGCAGCTCGCTCCTCTCTTGCTTTCTCTCACATTTTTTTTCATCCCATCCCTTCATCCCGCTGCCTGGACACATCTTCTCTGTCCATCCATCCCCCATGCCCACTATTTATCCCTCTCTCTCTCTCTTGCTCTTTCTCATGGTGGTCAGACTGTCTGTCTGTCTGTCTATCCATCCATCCGTCTATTCCTTGCCTGCCCCCCCCCATTCCCAGACACCTCATCTCTCTCTATTTCTTTGTCTGTTTTGGGGGTCATGGCTGTAGCCAGGTGGTCTCTCTCTCTCCCATATGACCTATCTCTGTATCAATCCATCCATCCCCATATTATCCCTGTCTGTCTCTCTGTCTTTCTATCTGTACATTCATCCATCCCCAAAGCACCCCTCTATTGTCTATCTATACATCTATCCATCCTCTCCCAAATTATCTATTTATCTATCTATCTATCCCCACAGCCCCATTCCCTCCCTTCTCCCTCCATTCCCAGCCAGCCCCTCTCTCTCTCCCTCTCATTTTCTCCCATCCCTCCCTCCATCCTCACATCTTCCCTCCATCCCACTGCATCCAGCCGCCCCCGTGTGTCTGCGCTACCAGGGGTTGGGGAGGGGGGGAACCCCCCGCACCCCATCGTGACCTCATGGGGGTGTGGCCTCTCCCCCCCCCCAAAGTGTGTGTGTTGGGGGGGATTTAAAGGGCGAGGCTTCGGGCTGCGGGGAGGCAGAGCCGGAGCCGGCACGCAGGAGGCAGGAGCCGGAGGACACACTGGGGGGTCCTTACCCCGCACCAGCAGGTGTGGGGGCTGATGGGGGGGTAGGGGGCATCTGAGAGGAGAGGAGAAGATGAGGAAAGGGGGGCTGATGGTGGTAGGTGCAGGGCAGTGGGGCAGGGGTCCCAGGGAATGTGGGGGGCGGGGCTGATAGGAGGTGGGGAAGATCTTGGGAGGAGGGGGGAGATGAGGGGAGGAGGTGAGGGGGAGGGAGGCTGATGAGGGGCAGGGCAGTGGGGCGGGGGTGCAGAGAGGGGGGCCGATAGGGTGAGGGAAGGGCTCAGGGTGCATAGGCTGGAGTGAGAGGTCATGGGTCAAGGGATGGGGGCAGAGTTTGGGGGCGCTGGGGTCCTGGCTCTCAGCCCCTGCCCCCATCTATGCCATGGAGCTGGTGAAGGTGTAGGGGGGTGAGGCCAGGTTTTTGGGGGGAATGAAGTTGGGGGGCTGGAGGGTGGGTCCATGGGGGGGGGGGGGCATAGTGCCTCAGGTCCCTGCTCTCAGCCCCTGCCCTGGCCTGATGATGATGGGGAGTATGCAGGGGGCCGGGGTGGGGCTGAACTGTGGCGATGATGGGGGGGCAGTGGGGCAGGGCTAGGAGATTGTGGGTGTCTTCAGGGCTTGCGGGGTGGTGTCTGACCCCAACCCCCTCCCCCCTGCCCCCAGGCAATGGCGCTGACACGGGGCCCGGGGGCGCAGGGGCGCCGGGGGAGCCTTCCACTGCCCCCCAAGCCCCAGCTGCGGCGCGAGGCAGCAGTGGAGGAGCCGGACACAGGCCCGGGACCTGGGGGCCGTGGGGGCCCCTACCGCCTGGTACTGCTGGGGGAGCGTGGCGTGGGCAAGACAGCGCTCGCCACGGCCTTTGCAGGGACCCCACCTGGGCCCCCCGCTGATGACGAGCCCCATGGTGAGTGACAGCCCTTGCCTCCCCCCCCGGCCTGGGGAACAGGGGGCAATTATGGGGGGAATTGTTGGGTGGGCAGTTTTAGTGGGGGCACTTCCCCATCTTGTTCTATTTTAGGGGCTATTGGGAGGGTATTTTGGGTGGTTTATTGTTGGGGAGGCTTTGAGGAGGACTGCTTTTGAGGGCAACTGTTGTGAGGTTGTGGGGAGAGCAATTAAGTGGGGGTAATTGAGGGGCATTTGGGGGAGTAATTGTGGGGGGACACTTTTAGGGGGGCAAATAAGGGGTGGTGATTGTAGGGGCTGCTGTCTCCTCTTAACGGGCCAGTGCTTTCCTCATTGAGGGGGACATGGGGGCAATGGTTGGGGGGGGTTGATGTGGTGGGTGGTCTGGGGGTACGGCATGGCTGCCTGATGGGGTTGGGGGTGCAAATGCAGCGGGGTGGGGGGCTTTTTCCCTATGGGTTTTGGGCACGGGATTAGTTAGGACCACATTTGGAAGACTCTGGGGGGGGGGGCGCTCCTTGGGCCCCATGATATTGGGTGAGTCCCATCTGCTGCCCCAGGACATATGGGGGGATTCGGCACCACCCTAATGCTCCTCTTGCCCCCACCAGAGGACTCCTATGAGCGGCGCCTCTCAGTGGACGACGAGGAAGTGACCCTCATCGTCTATGACATTGGGGACCAGGTGGGTGGGGATAATGAATGCAAAACAGATATGAGTAGACAGGGTCAGTGTTGGTGCAAGCAGGGAACCCATGGGGCAGCATGGAGGACATGGCATGCAGATTAATGCAAATGAAGGGGTGGGGTATGAAAATTAGCACCACAGATAATAATTAACAGGTTAACTGTTGTGGGGTGAGGGGGAGATGTTTCCTGGCCCCAGTGGGGTTAATCGCATGCAACTTTATGGAAACAGTTGCATGTTTATGCCACCCTGCTGGGGAACAGATTTCTTTTTTTTGGGGGGGGGCAAAAAAAAAATAAAAAGGGGAGTGGGTGATGGGGGGGATGTATTAAAGGCACAACCATACTATGCAAATGCACGCACACCTGCAGGCAACTTATGCAAAGGTAAGTTGTATCTGCAAGTGCTTGCAAAATGATGCAGATCTCGGGTGAAAAAAAAAATTGTGCAGGGGAGAACTGCTGAGTGAATAATGTATGCAAATGCCTGCTGCAGAGGCGGGGGAACTTATGCAAATGCACGCACATGAACAAGAGGAGGCCAAGGTGCCTGACAACACTTGGTCTGGCAATGGAGGGGATTTTGGGGGTGGTAATGACATAGCACAGGGAACATCCCCATCCCCAAGTATGCAAGTATATTTGGGGGGAGGGGGAAGGGACTGTATGCAAATGAGCATCAGGAGGCCAAGGTGCAACACTTGGTCAGGCCACGCAGGATGAGGTTGGATCCAGGGCTGGGGCAGGGGAGGATTAATGTGCACCCTAATGTATGCAAATGTGTGCAAATACAGGGCGAGGCAGGCGGGTGGCTGCAGGAGTCCTGTGTGCGCACAGGTGATGCCTTCCTCCTTGTCTTCTCCGTGACCGACCGCGGCAGCTTCTCCCGCCTGGCACCTGCCCTACGCCGTCTCCGCGCAGACAGCCCCCGGCCCGACCCGCCCATCATCCTCGTGGCCAACAAGAGTGACCTGGCTCGTGCGCGCGAGGTCTCCCTTGAGGGTAAGCCAGGACCCCCACTCCCTGCCCCTCCCCCTCCTCCCTGCAGGGGCTAGTGGGGCAGGAAGTGCCCCTTTAAGAGAGACCAGGGATGTGCAGGAACTACACCCTTTAAGAGCAAGGTGGGGCAAACAGGGACCGGCCCTTTAAGAGCAGAGGCTGGCAGAGGGTGCAGATGGGTAAACAGGAATTGATCCTTCCAGAGAGGAAGCAGGGGAAGTGCAGGAACTGCCCCTTTAAGAGTGGAGGCAAGCCCTACAAGCCCCTCCCCCTCCCCCCCATACTGCCACACATGCTCCCATCACTCCCTTTTACTTCTGCCCTGTCAAACCCACCCGGCCACCCCTACGACTCCCCCCCCCCCCACACACACATTTCCTGAGGCCCGTTAAGTCTGCATCTACTAGTACTTCCCCTTTAAGAGAGTCTTAAAGGCACAGGTGATTTTTTTTCCTGGACGAGTTAGCAGGGGGCACTGACAGGGTTTTTGCTGCTCCCCCGTCCCCCACAGAGGGCCGGAGCATGGCAGTGATGCTGAGCTGCAAGCACATCGAGACCTCAGCCGCGCTGCAGCACAACACACAGGAGCTCTTTGAGGGTGCCGTGCGCCAGATCCGCCTTCGCCGTGGCCATCTGGGGGGTGATGCTGCCGGCGGGCGCCGCGAGAGCCTCACCGAAAAGGCCAAGCGCTTCCTGTCCAGCCTAGTGCCTCGCAACGGGCGCTTCTTCAAGCAGCGCTCCAAGTCCTGCAATGACCTCTCTGTGCTGTGATGCTGGCCCTTTAAGGGCAAGCCAGCAGTTGCAGTCCCCTTTGAGAGGAGTGGGTGGATGGAAGCCACTCCTTTAAGAGAGGTGGATGGGCAGAAGCCACACCTCTGGAATGCTACCCACTGCCACTCTCTCAGGAGAGGAGTGGTGTGGGGGAAGGCACTGTCCCTTTAAGAGGTGGTCTTGCCCCAAAGCCCCTTTTGCCTCCACACCCCACCCTCCCCCTGGGCACCTGCCAGCTACTACTCGATTGTTCTCCTCCAGCGTTCTGTTTCACCTTCAACAGATCTTAACCACACCGTGGCTGCTGGATGTTAAAGACAGTAGGGCCTGCTCTGTTCAGTGTCTGCCATACCCAAGCACTTCACCTTTAAGATGTTAAAGGCACCTGGTCAATCTGGTTTGCCAGGTAATCACAGCCTTGCATTAATCTTGGACCCTTCTTTTTTGTCCTCCAGTCCTCTGCTTCTCCTCTTGGAGACTTAAGGGGGCTGTGACAGTTGGACACTCATGAAAGTCTGGGTTCATGTAACTTACCTTTAAGGGGGTCTTAAATGAACCATGGCACTTAAGAAGCCAGCGCACTGGATTTAGATGTGGCCTCTGTAGGTATGCGCTGCCCCCTTAAGGGGTCCTAAAGGCATTGCATCAGACACACTGGAAGGCCTTTTTTTGTCCTGGGTGTGTTTATTTTTAAGCTACCGTTTCACTTTTATGAGAAAGTTAAAGGAAAGCTCCAAGTTACCTACTCTTTTTCACTTTTGTATCCTTCCCCTTTAAGAGATTGCTGCTGTTTTTGTGCTGGATTAATATCCTCCTGCCTTTTTAAAGGGTTCCTTACTTTATTTTTTGTACCCCTCATCTTTAAGAGGGTTTTAAAGACACAGGGCCTATTTCATATGGGTGTTTGCAACCCCTCACCTCTGAGGGCTTTTGCACAGGACACTTACAGCCAGCTCTATGCCCCGCAACTTTAAGAGGATTTATTCTTGTCCTCTGCACTCAGACTCCCTTTTAAGGGGGCATTTAAAGGCACCGACTTCAGAATGTTTTTTGGGACACTGAAAGCTGTTTTAAACATTAGTTCTAACTCTTTACCTTGGACACTTGTGCATTTCTCCTTTAAGAGTCTTAAAGTCACTAACTTTGGTCTCCTTTATGAGGAAATTGATTACTTTTTAGCACCCGCCAGGTATGTGCGACTTCCCTTTAAAGAACCCTTTAAGGCCATCATCTTGATCCACCCTTAAGTGCCACTTTCCAATAAAGGGAGAATGGTAGATTTGTTGTTTGTGGCCCCCCACTTTAAGGCCATTCTTTAAGGCACACGGATGGGAGGAGATGGCCGTGGATGACTTCCCGCTGGACTGTTTGTCTGTTAAACTTGTGACTCTCCTTTCCGAGAGACTCTTAAAAGCACCAAACCAGGATCACCTCCTTTGACTACTTCTGCATCATCTGTCCTGGAAAACAGACCTGCCCTGCAGGAGCTCTTAAAGTCACAGACTCAAGGACGGACAGCTGTGGAAGGACAAAAAGACTTTCTGCTAATTTTGGAACTAGCTGCCTGCTGTTTTGAACATCACCTTTTAAGAGAGTCCTAAAAGGTGTGGACCTGGGAGTTTTCCTCCACAACCTGAGCAGCTCTATGCCATGCTCTTTTAAGGGACAACTCCATGGGATACCCCAGCCTTCACTCAACTCCCCTTTAGAGACTCTTAAAGTCACAGGCGCTTTTTTTCTACACGGTTCTCTGCTTTAATGTCTAACAGGTGGTGGGAGCCAGGCCAGGGCTGGCTGGACATCCCCTCACCCCAGCACCTTGGTGGGGACTTCAGTGCCCCCCACAAGCTATTGCAGGACTGGCAGCCATAATGGCTTCCTGCTCTTAATAAAAAGCCATTTTCTACAGGAGTCCTGCCTTGCCTCTTTCTAGGGCTGGGGGGGGCATAGACTTGGGAAAAAAATCGAGAGCATCCTATCACCATAGAAACAGCCTTGGAGCTGTGGTTTCCATGGAAATGGGAAGCATATCAGGCTGCCATAGCAACAGAACTGGCTCCAAAAATGGGTGGGGGTGGGGGGCGGATGGGCCCTATGGGAGCCCCAGGTCAGTGGGGCAGGGATGACTCAGGCTGACGCATGAAGATGCTATTGGGGCTGGGGGGAACACATAAAGGATGTGTCATTACTGAGGGGCAGGAGTGAGGGGCATTGGCACAACTGGCAGGGTAGCGGGGGCCACAGGTTGGCAGTAAGGGGCCCCAGCAGGGCAGAAGGAGCCCAGGGGTATGGGACATCCCAGGTGCAACAAATAGAAACAAAGAAGCCTGGGGATACCATGATCCCTGCTCCCACAGCAGTGCCCCCCCCCCTCCCCCTCCCCCCGGTCTAGTCCAATTCATGCCCCTCCCCACACAGGAGACCCCGACACCCTGGTGGGTTTTTGTGACTTTTTTTTATTATTATTTGTTTCGATAAAGAAAAAAACAAAAATAAATGAAGAAAAGATCAAAAGAAGAAAACAATTTGTCGGCAGGGGGAGGGGCATGGGGGAGGGTGGCCAGGCTGGGGTCCATACCAGCCCCTCACAGGGGGGAGGTGGGGGCAGGGCTAGGGTAGGCCCTGCCCCCTGAGGGGCAGGGCTATGATGGGCCCTGCCCCTGCCCCCCCTTAACCCCCCCCCTGCTGGCCATACCCTTAAATTCTGTCCCCTGGAGGGGAGTGGGGGAGGGCAGGACCCCGGACTGGAGAAGGGGCATCTGTCCATCTGCAGGGGAGGGGCAGCCTTACCTGAAATGGAAGAGAGGGGTTAGAGGAGAGAGCCTGTCTGCACCCACTGCCCTGGACCCTCCCCATCCCACCGCCCCTAACTCTGCTCCCACACACCCCGACCCCACATAATGGGGTCCCACCCACCACTGCCTTGGCCTTGCCCCTTCCCCCATAGTCACTAGGCTCCGCCCTAGCCCCAACCCTCACTCACATGGTCTGGGGGGTGAAGAGCCCCGAGAGCTGGAAGCACTGGGAGGCCAGCGTCTGCGAGGCCAGGTTCAGTGCTGGGCTCAGGGCTGGAGCAGAGAAGGGAGTAGTCAGACGGTCCCGCAGGGACTCCTTGTACCCTGTCACCACCCCCCAGGGCCCCCACAGCCTATACATGGCCCTTCCCCATACCCACAAGACCCCCCAGAGCACCTATACAAAGTGCCACAACCCCCTCTCCACTCCCAATGGTCCCCCAGAGCCCCCTGCCCAACCCCACAGGGGACCCCTGCATCCCCCTCCCCAGAGCCCCTACATGAAACCCTCACCAAAGCACCCATGGAACCCCCTCCCCCACCACTGCCTTGACACCCCAGAGCTGCCCCTCTCCCCCCCCCCCCCCCCAACAAGGGAACTGACTGCACTCCCCTCCCCAGTACCTGTGAGAGCAGCGGGGTTCAAGGCCCCCAGGGGGATGGCGCCATTGAGCTGCAGGGCAGCCTGGGCCGCAGCTGTGCCAGGCAGCTGGAGCCCGGAGCCTGCAGTGTTGGGGGAAGGAGAAAGAAACATCACGGACCCTCTCAGCCTACCATCCAGCTGGGGAGCTGGGACTGGCCTAACATGCTCCACCTCCAGATGCTATTGGGAGGAGCAGTCTTGCAGCAAGGCAGCACTAATACTGCAAGTCCCACCCCTGCATGCTGGGGGTGACCAGGACTCACCCTCAGCGAGCTTGGCCATGAGCTGTAGGCGGCCAGAGGCACCAGCCGGATCAGGCTCATCGGCGCCATCGGGGAAGGCGACGTCAGTGGTGCCGTCCAGCCGCTCTGTTACCTGCCCCACGCGCATCGGGCGTCCAGCCAACTCGAAGCCATGCAGCTGCTCCAGCGCCCGGCGTGCGCACTCTGCCTCTGCAAACTGGGGGGCGGGGGGGGGGGCCAGGGAGGAGGGGTTAGTGGTGATCAGCAGGGCTGCAGGGACCTGTGGCTGGGAAGGGGGGGGGCCCCACTGGCTCCCCTAAATTGGGTGTTGGTATGGCTGGAACCAGAACCATGCAAGGAACCCGCAGGCACTCAGCCCATGGGCACCCCTGGCCCAGACAGAGCTTGGGTGGGAAGGCAGAGACCCATGGGCACCCCCTGGCCCACAAATGGGGAAGTGGTAGAGCTTAGTCTGTATGGGGGCTGTCCAAGAAAGGGGTGAAGGAGCTGTAAGGACCCCACTGGTTCTTGGCCTGGGGTATAAGGGCTTAGTGGGGCTGGGCCAGAAGAGGAAGGGGCCTGTGGGGCCCCAGGTTGGGGAGGGGTGAACCCCCAGTTACCCACTGACCCCCAAGTAGGATGTTGGTGGAGCTGAAGCCACATGGGGGCTTGTTTCATGGCATGAGTGCAGAAGTGTGACATCACAGGCACCCCATGCCTGTCCCTAGATGGCAGAGCACAGGGGAACCCTGTGAGCACTTTACTTGGGGTCTGGTGTGTTGGGAATTCTAGGGCAGGCCACAGGACCTTGGCCTACAGATGGGCACTCGTGGTTCCACATGGGTTGTGGGGGCTGAGCATCTGAGGGGGCAGGGAGGGATGTAGGGACCCCACAGCTGCTTTGCCCAACACCCAGGGTGTTGCCAGTACTTGGGGGTGCCATGGTGGGGGAGGCCCTCAGGCACCTCATTTACCGTAATGAAACCGTAGCCCTTGGACTGGCCAGTGTCTGGGTCCCGCATCAGCACAATGCTGTCAATCTGGGGAGAGAAAAAACCACCTGGGTCACACCAAGGCTAAGAGCTGCACATACCCCCAGTGTCAAAAAGGCTTGGAACCCTGACCAGAGGACACCCCCCCCCCACCAGCCCAGCCTGTGAATGGTGATGATCCAGGTTGGTCCTGCACCCGAGGGATGAAGCCCCTTCCTAGCCCTCCCCACCCAAGGTCAGGCCTTGCCCCACCCTCACCCACCTTGCCAAAGGGCTCAAAGATGCCCCGCAGCATCTCCTTGGTGATATTGCAGTGCAGGGCGCCCACGTAGAGGCGCATCGGTCCCCCACTGCCTTTCTGCAGGTTATTGGCCATGGCCGCCAGCCGGTTCTTCTCCGCCTGTCGTGTTGAACGGGGCAAGAGCTTCATCAATAGCCCTCAGTGCCCCCCAGCTCCAAGCACCCCAAGGCCCAGCCCTCCACAATCCCCAGCCCCTATCATTCCAAGCCCCCACAACCCCACTGCTCCCCCTGCCCCACAGATCCAAGAACTGGGGATATGGAGGCTCCCTTGAAAGGGGACCAATCAGCTGGGAGCCCCAGGGCTGCCCCACAAAGCCCCTTGTCCCGTCTCCTCTCTGGATAGAATCGAACTGTGGATCAAGCCTTGCCCGAGTCATTCCCTCTCTCCTACCCCAATGCCCCCTGGCAGGTCAGGGCTCACCTGGGAGGCCTGGACAATGATGGGCACCCCCAGTAGGCGTTGTCCCGTGAGCCCGATGGCCAGCGGCACAGCCTGGATGTCACAGAACTCCACATAGGCGATGCCCTTGGAGCGGCGTGAGTTGCGGTCCGAGATGATGCGCACATCCCGCACCTGCAGAGAAAGGAGAAGGTATGTGAGGAGGGGGCATGGCCAGCATGGAGGGGGGAGAGTCAGCACCTGCCTCCCCAAGACTAGGGTTCCAGAAGGCAGAACCTGGACCAAAGCAGCCCCTATTGCAGGGGTGGGAGAGAGCCTAAAATCCCAATATCTTGGTGACTGGGGGCAGGGCCTGCTGCCCACAACAAAGATGTTCCTCAAGCCCAGAAAGCCAGAGGTGGACTCATGCTGCATAGGGTAGAGCCCTGGACAAAAAGCCACCATAGAAGCAATAAGGGTGAGGCCTGGGGAAAGGAAGCAAAGCCAGGCAAGGAATTCAAAGTGGGCCCTGGGACAGTGGCACCCACCCCGCCTGGGGAACTAAGCAAGGCTAATCGGGGGGGGGAGCAGCGAGGTTGGTGCCATCCTGGAGGCAGAGCCTGTGCTTACCTTGCCAACAGCAGAAAAGAAGTCCTCAAGGTCACGGGGGCGGATGCGAGCAGCCAGCTGCATGCAGAAGACTGTGCGGGCATCCCGCTCCTCAGGGCTCAGACTGCCCAGCGGCTCCCTGTGGGGGATGAAGTGGGTGTAACACACCAGGGAAACTCATCCTCCGCCCCCACCTCCTAAATCCACTACCCACCTCCCAAGCTCCTAACCACTCTTAGCTTCCCCCTTCTACTCACCGCACAGGGCTCTTCTCTCGGTACAGGGGACTCTTGCTGTGGCCAAAGCGACGCCTGAGGACAGACACAATGGGTCAGGGCCAAGGGAGGGCTGGATGATATCCAAGCAGCACAGAGTGGGCAGGGCGACGGGGGAAGGGTCACAGAAGGCACTGGGGGGGGTGGGCAAATCACACAGCAGCAGGCAATGGGTGGAGACCTACAGTCAGGACACCCACCGCACCAAGCATCCATGATAGGGGAAGCCAAACCAGCCCAGGGAATAGGCCTTGCAAGTGGGTGGGGACTGAAGAGGGTGAAGCTTCTCCAGGGGGCAGGGCAAACTCACCCCGAAGGTGGAGGGCTGCGGTAGCGGGAACGCTCCTCACGCCGGCGCTCACGGCTTCGAGACCGGCTGCCCCCCCGCCGGCGCTCCCGGCTCCGGCTCCTGTGGCGGCTCCGGCGCTCCCGGCTCCGACTGCGGCGCCGCCGTTCCCTGTCTCGGTCCCGGCTCCGGTTGGGTGGGGGCGAGGGAGGGTGTCAGAGACCTGCTGAGTACCCCGACCCAACCTCCAATTCCAGCCAATCCCGGTCCCTGCTAAACACCCACCCTAGCCAATTTCAAGCCTCCTGCTCTACCTGAGCACCCAACCCTGGCCAGTCAAAACCCACCCCAGCCAATCCTAGCTTTCTGTCCTGCCCTAATCCCCCAAACTCTAGCCAATTCCAGCTGCTTACTGAACCATAGCCAATCCCAGCCCCCTACCTGTGTCTGTGGTCACGGCTGCGGCTGCGGCTCCGACTCTTCTTCTTCTTGCTGGGGTAAAGCAGGAGAAAAAAAGCATCAGGAGGAGGGAGGGTGTCAGAGACCTGCTGAGTACCCCAACCCAACCTCCAATTCCAGCCAGTCCCAGTCCCTGCTAACACCCACCCCAGCCAATTTCAAGCCTCCTGCTCTGCTTGAGCACTCAACCCTGGCCAATCAAAACCCACCCCGCCAATCCTAGCCTGCTGTCCTGCCCTAACCCCCCAAACTCCAGCCAATTCCAGCCACATACTGAACCACAACCACAGTCAATCCCAGCCCCCTACCTGTGTCCCCCACCTCCCCCAATCATGCCTCCTTCCAGGCTGCCTCCTGTCCCCACCCAGTACCTGCTGCTGGAGCTCTCTTTCTTGGCCTCCTTGCTTGGCTCCTCCGGAGGCTGCTGCTGCCCAAGGAAGGGAAGACAGCAGAGACAAATGAGTCCTGAACCCCCCCACCCCCAGTGTCTCCCCCTCACACAAGTGCCCCCCCTCCCCAAAAGTTACCTGAGCTGCCGGGGGTTCAGCTGGTGCCTTTGAGGGTCCCGGCTGGGCCTGGGGGAAACAGGGACAGGGGAGTGGAAGGATTACCAGCAGCAGCAGATGCCGCACCCCAAAACTCTGATGCACAAATTCTTCCAGGGAAGATTACACTGATCTACTGAACCGTTAAAAATTGCCAAACCCACAACCCGGGCTGCAAAAGACCTCAAACATCCACAAACAGCACCGAAAATGACCCAAAATTCCCCAAATCCCACCCTAAAGGGAGTCCAATCACAAGCTCACTGTGCTCTGTCAGCTGAGACCATCCCAGAGGTCCAGCTGATTCTACAAGCATCTCCTGCCTTGGAGCCCAAACCCCATCTTCCTTTCCTTAGCTCGTTAGCTAACGTCCCTCATTAACCAGCAGTTCCCCTGCAAAGCCTCACCTCCTCTTTCTTGTAGGGAGCCTCCAGCATTGCCTCAATGACAATGTCAAAGTCATCTGATGACATGGCATCCACCTGGGCCTGCAAGGGGGAGACAGGATTAGTTGAGAACCCTGACCATAGTCCCAGCTCGGCCAACCCTGTCCCCACAAGCTCGGCAGAGAGAGGAATGCACTCACTGGGTCCTGCAGTGGGTTTGAGCCCCCCGGCTCCATGCTGGCCCAGCTGGGGGCGCCCCCAGAAGGGCGGGCGCTGGGTGCAAGCGGATTCCTGGCACCGACTTAACTGGGTTCCAAGTGTTTCCTGGCAGGGGAGAGAAATAGGAGAGTATGAGGCCATGGTTCTAGAGCATAGACCATGCTGTGCTCTAGAACCAGGCTGGTTCCCAGGTTCTCCCTGCAGCCGCTGTGATTCTGGGCATCCAACCAGGCTTCCGCAGGCACTGGAGACTCGAGAATCCCCCTCCTGGCCACCCTCCAACTCCAGAAAGCTCAGGTCCCTCCAAATCAAAAGCCCGTACCATCACCAGGTTGCAGACACGACCCTCTAATGTCTCCACCTCATGGCATGTACCGGACTAAGATCTAAAACAGTAACTCATTCTAGAGCCTTCGCTCCCAAAGCAGTTGCAAAAAATGATCAAGAACAAGCACCCATCCTCAGTCCAGCCCTGGCCCCAAGCTTCAGTCCCACTCTGCTCTAGATGCTTAAAGATCTGCCTCTCTTCCTGTTTGAAGTCTGTTCTAGAAAACACCTGCCTCAGACCTGTTCTAGAACAATACAACAACCTGCCCCATCATGGAGCAGCCCCACTTAGAAACTGTAATGCTTCTAGGTCACACAAGGCCTCCCTGATCTAGAACCCACCACGCTCCTGGGGCAACCCAGAACTTGGCTCCAGACTCTTGTTTGTGACCGCCGCAGACTGTGGAAGGCTCTGGTTTAGAAGCCAGATACAGCCTCAGTTTTGAATCAGCTATTCTCAGCCTTTTTTGTACCAAGACTCATTTATAAACATCAATGGCCAGTCATGGCCTAATGCCCCTCCCGACCTGCTGCCCCCCCCTCCCCCACATGTGGGGCAGGGGGCAAGTGTGTGGGGCAAAGGAGACCCCATGCAGCCCCTTGGCAAGCTGGAACTCTGCCACCTGGCAAGGGAAAAGCCACCGCTTCCCATATTTTTAAATACATTTTTAAAGTTTATTCACAACCCATATATCCTTGTGAATTCTTCCATATAGCACCCCTGCAGATACTGGCAGAGAGAGCACAGGGACAGTGGGAAGTACTGGGAAAACTAGGATCCCTCAAGGCAGGGGTATGATGACGGGCACTGATGAGGAGAAATGCTACCTGTTCATTCAGGTAGCTACTGATGGGCACCCAGTGACACTGGTTGCAACCCACAGGTTGAGAAACGCTGTTCTAGATCACACAAAGCCACCTTGCTCTAGAACCCAGGAACCCCCCCCCAGGATAATCTAGAACCACCCCTTGGCTTTAGACCCTCATTCTTGATCCACAGAGACCACCAGCCCCCTGCGCAGGGCTCCTTCTCTGGAACTAATTTAGAGCCTAATGGTTCTAGGTCACCCAAAGGATCCCAGCTCTAGAACCCACCTAACCAGAGCCCTCCTCCAGTTCTAGACTTTCATTCTGGGCCCATACAGAGGCCTGCCCTGACCAAGCACCATTGCTCTATCGAGAATCTAGAGCACCATAGGTTCTAGATCACTCAAAACCTGCCCAGTCCAGAACCCACCAGGCCCCCAGAACCCACAGACACCCCCAGGACCGAACCCCATTAGCCCCCACCCACCCTGGGCCTGTTCTAGACTCCCTCCAGGGCTGCTCTAGAACGCCCTGACCGGCCCCGCCCCCCCACGCCCATTGGCCAACTCAAGTCCCGCCCCCGGGGGCAGCCTCCCACTCGTCCCGCCCACTCCAAGCCCCGTCCACCCCCCCAACATTCTGTCTGGCCCCTGCCTCAAGCCCTGCGCGCCCCCCCTCAGTTGACGTCACCGCTCGGGCTCCGTGACGGCCCCCCCGCCGCTCTGACGTCACGGCTCGGGCCCGAGACGGGCCCGTGCTCACCCTCCCCCGCCGGCGGCGGCTCCGCGCGCGGCTCCGGGTCTCCCCGCGGCCGGACGCGGCGCTAAGATGGCGGCAGCCGCGGCTCCCTCCAGAACCTTCCCCCTCCCCCTCCCGGCGGGGCCCACTACGCACGCGCGGGTGGGGGGCGAAGTCGTGTGCTTATTGGCCCAGCCGGCGGAAAGGGGTGGAGCGTCCGCAAAGATGCGGCGCTGAATGGCGACGCGGGTGTAGGGGGAGGGGCTAGCCTTGCAGATCGGCGCTGGTTGGCGCAGAGGAAGGGAGGGCGGGATGTTTACCGCACAGCCGGCGCGGATTGGTGGAGCGCGCGGAAGAGGCGGGCTTTCGGCCCAGCCGCTGCACTGATTGGGCCGGAGCCAGGCCGCGGCGAAGCCGGTTTGCCGACATTCCAGGGAGGAGGCGGGCTCTTCCCGCAGGGGGACGACGCCCATTGGCCCACAACGCGGAACTGCGCGAGGCCTTGTTCACAACAGCGACCCCTATTGGGTGAAGAGAGATCGAGCGGCCGGCTCGCAGTCGCCGATTGGTGGATACTAACAGGGGCGGAGTAAGGCTGGCTAGGGACCCCTGGGATTGGTGGGAACGACCCACAGGCTCGGTGAGATTGGCTGAAACCCCGGAAGAGGCCAAACCCCCGTGGGCTGATTGGTCAAACGTGTTGCTATGGCCGGCGGGGGGTTCAAGGTTCAAACGGGGACCTCTGGCCCGGGCAAGCGGGGAGCGGTTACCATGACAACACCCGACCGGGGGTGTCCAAGGCCCCGCCCATCCCGGAGCTAAGATGGCTCCTCTCACCCCTCAGCTGAGGGGGCCCTGCCTCACGCCAAGCTGAGCCCAGGGGTTTCACCCCACAGCAGCCAAGCTGCCCTCCCTCCCAGCAACCCACCAAGCTGAGGATAAATGGCTGCTCTCACACCACAGTGGGCCACGACAGCTGCCCTCATATTCATCCAAGCCTGGGGAGAAGCGGGCCCTGCTCAGGTTCCAGTGACGCCAATCCAGCCGCCTCCCTTCCCCCAACCCACAGCCAAGACGGCCGCCCCCATTCGCCCGCCCAAGCCAGTTTAGCCCCCTGGAGAACGCGGAGGGAGGGGTCCCTGAAATACCGAGGGGGACGAGACGTCCCGGCATGATACCAGGATCCCTCAACCTACGCCAAAATGGCTGCCCTTTGCCCACCTGTGCCAGGGGCTCTCCTCCATCATTCCCCGTATTGGGGTGGCAGTGGCAAAGCTGCCCCCCGACCCGCCCCAGGCCACGATGTAGCCACATGGAGGGCGGAGGTGACTGAGACCCGCCTTCCCCACACACGTGGGCCCCCCAAAATGGCCAGGCAAAGCAGGGAAGCTGCTAAACTCCATTTTATTCAAATCCACAAACTGGGGAACAGGGAAGCGTGGGACGGGGCAGCGGGGGAGGAGGCCCCTGGCCCCCGAGAAGGCTCAGAGGCCGATGGTGTAGGAGCGCCCAGTCGGGTTGTGCAGGGCCGAACAGGCAGGCGCCGTCACGGCCCACTCATACCACACCTTCTTGGCGTTGGTGCAGCGCCAGAAGGACACGCGCACCCGCTCGCCCGCCTGCACGGCCAGCGGCTGCTGTGAGGAGACAGGGGCGGAGGACAGGTTAGCTCCAGGGACCCGAGATCCACCCCCCCACGACCCCAGTGCCGGGGGCAGCAAGGGGAAGAGATGATGCCATGAACCAGCCCTGCCCCTCGGCATCTCCCCACACCCCCTGGAGCAACATGGCCAGAAGGAGGGGCGCTGGCAGTGAACAGAACCCAGGCATCATAAGTGTGGGATTTGCCCCTCCATGATTCAGTGGGGACCCAGGCATCCTAAGTACTGGGATGTGCTCCCCCATGACTGAACAGGAACCCAGGCATCCTAGATATGGGATATGCCCCCCCATGATTGAATGGAGGACCTCCATGACTGAATGGGAACCCAGGTGTCCCATATATAGGAGTGACCCCTTTGCTAACAAGGGCTCGGGTGGAACCCAGGCATCCAGGAGCCTTACCTTGATGGGGAAGAAGATGGGGAACCAGGAGAACATGCCTGGGGAATGCGTCTCAGGGCGGATGCCTGCAGGAAGCAGGGAGAGGGGTAAGTGGCACGTGGGGTCCCTGCCCCCCATCCATTCCCCACCCTGCCCCTGGCACTGACTGAGCATGATGTCGCCATAGAGGGTGGTCTCGAAGTAGCCGGCAAAGCCATGTAGCACCGTGTTCACCTCCACACTGAACTCCAGCATCCGGTACCTGCTGTTGTCCCGCTCTGTATCTGCCCATGAAGCATAGTTAGGGGTATGGCCAAGGCAGGCCCTGCCCCCTGTCTTGGGAGGCGGGGTCAGCACAAATCCCACCCGTTTTGCCGCTGGGGGAGCGGCCTGCTCAAGCCCTGCCCACTGCAATGCCCAATCAGGTGGTTGACTTGAGAGGGTGGGGCTAATATAGGCCCCACCCACTGTGCTGCAGGTAGGTGGGGCTAACCCAGGCCACACCCCCTCCCCATAGGGAGGGAACACTGCCCTGGGGAGGGGCAGGGCCAGGCCAGGCCACACCCTCTTCTAGGAGGAGCGGGGCTGGGGGGACCTACCTGAGTTAGGGTGGTGGAAGGAGAAGCAGGGCTGGGGCGGTGCCAGCTGGTGGAAGTTGTGGAGCCGCACGACATAGGGCATCTCAAACTGTGCCTGTGTGGACAGACGAGAAGACGGACAGGGGACAGATCTGGTCAGCAATCCGCCCATCCCGCAGCGCCCCATGTGCACCCCAAGGTGGCTCCCCTAGGCCCGGGCCAGGGTGCAGTGGGTAGGGCTATGTGGCAGCGGCCAAGGCTCACCTCAGGGTCACGGTCCTTCTCGCGGCAGGCCCGCACCTCGTTGTAGAGCTTGGAGGAGCTGATGGGTGCCAGGAAGGACGTGTAGTCACAAGGGATGCTCACACCACCCTCTGGAAGGGGTCAGGAGGGGGTCAGATGGAGGGCAGGGGGCATCCCATGGCTGCTGCCCTCCCCCACAGCCTCCCCCTCATACCTCTCAACCCTATAGCCACACCATACCTAGCCCCCTCCATGACCTCTGACCCAGTCAGCCCCAACTATACCCCAATCGCCTCCCATATGCCACCCCCCTCTCAAACTCTAAACCCCCTGACCCCTGCTATAGCCTTGCCCCACCATATCCCACCCTCCTCCAAAACCCTAACTCACCCAGGCCTCTGCTGTAGGTTCCCCAACCCCCAATGCTGAGCTCTGCCCCACCTCATCTCCCCCCTGCCGCCCCGCACCCTTGAGGCAGTGCTGGGCCCCGTCCAGGCACTCCGGCGACAGCTCGTTGTCAGCGAAGGAGCCCAGCAGCTCCGAGACCACCACGTCGGCCTGCTCGGGCGCCGCCCACTCCCGCATGTCCCGCGACACCACTGTCACCTGCGAGCCCCACTCCTCATATTGCCAGCTCTCCAGCCTGCGGCACAGCATGCCAGAGGTTAACCCAGCAGCCCCATCAACTGGTAGCCCACTCCCCACCCCCCAAGCTCGCAGCACCCAAGGGGTTAACCTGGGGAACCTGCCCCCCTCCCTCAGCTTGCCAGTCCATGGAAGAGTAATTTCCGACAGCTCCCCAGCCCATGGCACACAAGGGGTTAACCATGCCCCCTCCACCCCACCACCAGGCCTATGGCACTCAAGGGGTTAATCCAAGAAGCCCCCACCCCCTACCTGGTCTCCAAGGGGGGGGGAATTAAACCAAGAGCCCTGCCCCCCAACATCTGCAGCACATGGCACCCAAGGGGTTAACACAGGGCTGAGGACACTGGCACAGGGAGTATGGAGACACTGGGAAGTACTGGGAGACCTCGAGGCAGGGGGATGGAAGCACTGATGGGAGAAAACACTACCCATTTATTCTGGTACCTGCTGATGGGCACCCAGTGACACTCCACCACAGGGCTGAGGGTTCTGGGGGAGAGTGTATCATCACTGGGATGTACTGGGAGAACTGGGCCACTCCAGGATATGGAGATAGGGATACTGATGGGAGGAAACCCACCATCTGATCACTCCGGTCCCTACTGATGGACGCTCAGCCAAACCCAGCCACCGAGCAGAGACTACAGGAGTACAGAGTCACTGGGATGTACTAGGAAAACTGGGGCAACCCCGGACATGAAGACAGGCACTGATGCAGGACCAATACTGTCCATATAACTCTAGTTCCTACTGATGGACGCATGGCAACATGCCCCCATGGGGCTGGGGATTCTGAGGCAGGGGATACTGGGATACTGGGATGTTCTGGGAGAACTAGGACACCCCAGGGTAGCAAGACAGAAACACCGATAGGGGAAAATTAACTGCTCGTTCGCTCTACTCCCTACTAATAGACACTTTTTGACACTCCATCACAGGTCTGGGGCAGGAAGCTGGGGGTCACTGGTATGTACCGGAGCACCCCAGGGCAGTGGAAAAAGGGCACTGATGGGGGAAAGCCATGGCCTATTCATTCTGGCCCCTACTGACGGACACAAAGGCAGAGAGCGCAGGGTTTCCTGCAGACACTCACGTGACGATGGCATTGGGATTCTTCTCAACAGCGTAGACACGGACCCGGCGAGCAGCCTGGCGCGAGGCCCGGAGCGTGGCATGCACCAGGGGCCCCCGCCCTGCTCCCAGAACCATCACCACCCTGTGTGCACATGGGGAGGCACCGCTCAGGGACTGAGCAAAACAGGATGGCACTGGGGTCCTGCACCAGGTGGATGGGGGCACAAGAGACATGTTTACTCTGGCCCCTACCGATGAACCCTCAGCTAGACTCTGGCTGAGCTAAGGATACTGAAGCAGGGGGGGAAAGAGGGAGGCACACTGGAGCTGGGAGATGAGAGGCACCAGGGTACCTCAGGGTACGGGCACTGCTGAGGGGAGACTATGTCTGTTCACTCTGGTCCCTACTGAGGGACACTTGACTGCATTCTGCCTCAGGGCTGGGGATAATGGGGCAGGAAGCAGGGGGAAACTGGGGAGGTACTGGGTCTAGCAGGCGCAAAGCATAGTGATATCCCAAGGCAGAAGTTTCATTGGCAGGGAAAACGTTATCCGTTCACTCTGGTCCCCTACTGAGGGACACTCGGCTGCACTCTGCTGGGGACAGTGAGGCAGGCAGCAGGGGGAAGGTAGAGAGATACTGGGAAAAGGAAGAGGGCACTGGCAGAAGGAACTGGGTAGCACTGGGATGGCCCAGGGCATGAGGCACTGGGAGGCACTCACTGCACATTAGTGTCCTTCTCTTCCTCGGGTACCCGGTCCAGCAAGCATCTGTAGATAGCCTGAGGAGTGACAAGTGAGGGTGAGATGCAACTGAAGCCCCACCCCTTTCTAAAAGCCCCTCCTACCCCATACCTCCCATTCTGTCTTGGCCAATACCAACCCCATACCAGGTAGATCCCCTATTCCTCAGGCCCCACCCAGCTCCTAAAGACTGGCCCTCTTTTTGCACCCCGCCCCTTACCCTGCCCCCTCCTTGCAGGCCACACCCACCTGCTGGTACTGTGAGTATTTGATAGGGTCCTTCTCAAAGACCTCATAAGTCTGTGACTCCAGGTTGTCCATCAGGGGCTGGGGGTAGAGCACAGAGTCAGCATGGCCCTGCCCCTGCCTCCCACCGTTCACTCTGGTCCCTACTGATGGCTGCTGAGTTGTGATCTGGCCCAGAGCAAGAGCATGCAAAAGGGGGGAGGGGAAGATGAGCCCACAAGAGCCCCCAGCACAGATCCAATTCATCTCCTCCTCCCCTGGGCTAGGGTAATAACACCCCCCAGCCCAACTGCCCCACAACAAGCTCCCCAATTAAGTCGATGGACCCCCACCCCAGCTCCATGATACCCCTTGCCTGCCACCCAACACCCCATCCAAGCCACAATGCCCCTCCCCCACCACCCAATGTCCCTTCCCTGCCTCAAAGCCCCCTGGCCGCCCCCCCTCCCCCCCCACCTGGAGGGGAGACTGGAGGTAGTCCTCGTAGCCCTTGGCAAAGAGCTCGTAGGCGGAGGGCGGGGGCCGGTTCTGGCTCAGGTACTCCAAGTACTGCAGGTAGGAGCAAAACTCCTTCTCCGGATGGTGGTGGGCGCCCCACACGATGAACTGCACCTCCAGCTGAGGGAAGGGCCAAGAGGGAGGCTCAGCATGCCCCAGGCAGCCCCCACCTCCCTGGGGGAAGGGTGGGCAGGACCTGGGAGGAGAGGGCAAGGCAGCTGGGCCCAGCTCAGAGGCTTGTGGGTAGGACTCAGTGCCAGCGGGCCAGGCCAGGCCAGGGGGAAATCAGGAGGCAGGGCGAAAATTAAGGGGCAGGACCAGGTTCCTGGGAATAGGCAGAGCCAGGGCCAGTGGCTGTGGCTCCTGAGCCTGTATGTGGAGCCAGGACAGGGGGCAAGGTCTGCAGGAGGAGCTGACCTTGAGGAGGCGGAAGATGAGGCGCTGGTGCCCCTTGGAGAGCACGGGGAAGCCCTTCTTGTTGGTGAGGAAGATGGAAGTCGGCAAGATGGCGGCCTTGACTGGCTCCCCCAGCCAGCGGTCGATGACGTGACCGGAAGGCAGGTCGGCCCCCACCTCCAGCGCTGCGGGGGCAAGGGGTCAGTAGGGCTACCAGCGCTCCGAGAGGAGGGGGCGGGGCCTACAAGGCTGCAAGCTTCTTGCAGCAGTGCCCCTGGCTGAGGGAGCAGAGCCAATAGGGCTGTGAGCTTCTCCCAGCAGTGCCCCCCCCCCCCGGGTGAGGGGGAGGGGCCTACTGGGCCGCAAGCTTCCCCAACAATGCCCTCAGCTGAGGGGGTGGCACCTACTGGGCTTCAAGCTTCCCTCCGGCAGCAGCCCCAGCTACAGGGTGAGGCCAACCAGGCTGCAAGCTTCCCCCATCAGTGCCCCCAGCTGAGTGGCTGGAGACTATTGCTGCAAGCTTCCCCAGCAGTGCCCCTGTACTCACCCACACCAATGCGCTTGTTGTAGTCACACAGGGTGCGGAAGTTGTGCCACCTGCCAAGAGATGAGGGGAGGGGATGGTGAGCCAAAGGGGTAGGGCTCTGGGATTGCTCCCCCACCCAGACTCTGAAGCTCAGGTGGGGAACGGGGATACATGCTGTGAACTTTCTGCTGGCAGTGCCGCCCCTCACCAGGTCCAGGTTTTCTCCTCACCAGCCTCATTGGGCTGCTCATCCAGTGGCTCGTTAGTGATGAGGTCGTCCCGCAGGTCTTCGGGGGCCAATAGGGGCACCCGCATCCATACCTGGAGGAAGGGGGCGGAGATCAGGCTGGGGGGGAGGGGAGGGGAGGGATGAAAGGGCCCACCCTTCCCGTCCCGCTCAGCTCACCATGGCGCTGTGGTGCCCGGTGTGCAGGTGGGTGCTCAGCACCCGTGCCAGGTTCGGGTTCTCAGCCTGCGTCAGTGGCACCAGGAAGGCGGGAAGGCCCAGGTAGGCCCCGAACGTAAGTTCCTGCAGCATTGCCTAGGGGGCAGGGAGGAGAGCGGGGTCAGCCTGACTTCTTGGGCCTGTCCAAAGCCCCTTCCCAGGCTCCAGGTCATGCCCACAGCCCCAGGCCTTGCAACCTGGGCCCTGCCCAAGCTGGCAACTACACCCTGTCCCCACCCCATTCCAGGCCCCACCCCCAGCCCCTACCTGGGCACACAGACCCCACTCCCAGCCCCATTCTTGGGTTCCAGGCTCCGCCCACAGCCCCCTCCTGCCCCCAACCCCCAGGGTCTGCCCCACCTTTTGCCCCCACAGGAATGGCCGAGCCCCACCTGCCCCCGCTCACCGCCTCTGAGTTGCGGCGGATGGTCTCCACCGCAGAGTCAGGGCGGATCCAGGGCGAGAGCTTCCCCACGATCAGTGTGTTCCAGTCTGGGGGATGCAGAGCTGGTGAGGGGGGAGGAGGGTCCAGCAGCGGGTACTGTGCCCAAGGCAGAGATGCCATTGGGGGTCAGAGGGTGGGGGGTCTGGCAGAGGGTAGAGATGGGGGGTGAGGAGTTCAGCAGGGAGCAACAGTGGGCGGGGGGCACAGTTTGGCTGGGGGGGCAGCAACAGCTGCGGAGAGGCGGGCAGGCCATGCTGTGCCCAGGGCATGAGGAACAATGGTAGGGCAAGGTGCTGAGGCAGCAATGGGGCAGGGAGGTCCAGCAGAGACCATTCGTAGCAGTGGGTAGGAGGTCCAGCAGGCCCTGGGGGGTGGCAGTGTGATGGGAGTGGGCACCCAGCAGGGAGTGCCATGTCCAGTGAAGGGGGCAGCAATGGTGGGGGGGGGTCCAGTAGGGAACAGCGATGGAGGTGGGGGGCTCCAGCAGGCAGCGTGGTGCCCTGGGCAGGGGGCTGTGATGGGTGTAGGTTGGAGTGGGGACAGTAGGGGGCAGCCACTGCAGATGGGGGGGTGGGGCAGAGCGTCCAGCAGGCCACGCTGGGCCAGAGGCCAGGGACAGCAAGGGGGGCTTGGCAGAGACAGCAAAGGAGGAAGAGGCTAGCAGGGTACAGGGGCAGCAGTAGAGGGGGTGGGGGGTTTGGCAAGGGGCAGCCATGGAGTGCAGGTGGAGATGCAGGGGGTTGCCCCCAGGGGCAGCGATGGGGGTGGGGCCCGTCTCACCTCTCCCGGAGAGCAGCAGGTCGGAACGGGTCTGGGGACCTGGGCGGCTCCGCGCCGGCTCTCTCGTGAACTCCCGTTTGTAGCGCGGGTGGAAGACAGGCATACAAAGGAAGTCAAACCTGCGGGATGGGGATGCAGGGCATGAGGGAGCTCTGCCTCCATCACCTCTGACCCCTGGAGACCCTCCGTGGCGCCCGCCTGCCCCTTCCCCACTGCCAGTGGGAAGGGACAATCCTGCCTTCACCACCGAGGTCAGAGGTTGTAGAGGACGGTGCCACCCCCACCCGCCAGGTCAGTCAGAGGCCATAGGTAGGCTGGGGATGGAGGCCACATGGGGTTGCAGGCCCATCTGAAGTCAGGGGCAAGGGGATTTTCTGGGGTGTCACTGCCACTTGGCAGGGTCAGAGGTTAAAGGTCATTAGAGTAAGCACCAAGCATGATGGATGACCCGAGGGAGCTCTTGCTGGAGTCAGAGATCAAGGCTAGGGTCAGAGTTCAAAGATTACACACAAAGACCAGCTCCAAACTGGAGTCAAAGGTCGACTGGATGGGCCACCAGAACCCTGGGGGGCTGATCACCTCGTTAGGGTCAGAGGTCAAAGGTCACCACGTGGCTCTGGCCCCCACTATTGCTAATGTCACCAGCCCCAGGTCAGAGATCAAAGGCCGCCTATAAGGGCTCCCAGGATCAGAGGTCAAAGGGCACCACAGGGCACTGGCCTCCACCAGCCCAGGCCCCGCTGGGGTCATCTTTCAAAGGACATGGAGACCCCTCGCTAAGGGCATGTGGGTGGGGTACACTCCCCGTCGCCAGAGGTGAAACGTCACCCACGTGGTGCCGCCCAGCGGGGTCGGAGGTGGCCCGCGGGGCAGACCGGGTCACCCACGTGGCCTCTCCCCGCCAGGCTCCCACGTGGGGCCGGGTCCCGCGACCTCACCCCTGCCGGGCCACGGCGCCCAGGGTCCCTGCCACCTCCGGCACGCAGCTCAGGTCGCGGCCGCTGGACACGCGCGCCACCCCCGCCGCGCCCGGCCCGGCAGCCGCCGCTGCCACTGCTGCCGCCGCCGCCATCGCCACCGGACCCACCCCCAACCCCGCCCGCCAATCACGGTGGAGCCCTGCGCCCCGCCCGCCAATCACGGCACACATCCGGCCCCGGCGCTGCTCTTCTGGTCGGCTGCGAGAGAGGGCGGGCCCTTCTAGTAGCAAGCCAATCAGGTCGCGGGGGCGGGAAGAAGAGGCTGAGGACAAGGAGGACAAGGACTCCAGTTCCCAGCATGCCACGCGGCGGCATTGCTACGGGGGCCGGGCCGCTTTTGTGAAGGTGTAAGTGAGAGTCAGTGGGTGAGAGAGGCTGGGCAGGGGGAATGAATATAGCTAGTAAATAGTGAAGAGGCGGGTCACATGTGTCATCAATCCACTGTCTGGAAAGGGTGTAGCTGTGTTAGGCTAAGGACAGAGGGAGACAAGAGTTTTTGAGTAAATCCTGTATTTTGTATTAGACAAGGTTCTTTGGGTAAATCCGATATCTTTTTTAGATCAACTTAAATACTTGGAAAACAAAATTTCAGCAAGCTCTTGGCTTTAAAAACATTTAATCAGGTGGAAGAAGCCTCTGCAGGTGGTGTATGATCTTCCTCGATGGAATGAACAGTGAAGAAGCCAGAGGCTGGGCGGGTATGCGTGCAAGATACGCAGTCAGTGAAGTTGTAAATTGAGGAGTCCATTTAGTAGATTTAATCCATAATTTTTTGCATCCAAGAGACTGATGAAATGAAGTTCAGAGACTCGCCTGTGAAAGGTGTTTTGTAAGTTCCCCTTGGCTATGTGAAGAGAGAAACTGGAGAGAGTGGTTTTCCTGTGAGAAATGTGCCCCCACAGGGCAGACAGCCAAGCTCTCCGATCCCACAAGTTTGCACTGAGAACACCCACGAGCTCACTTCACCCATCTCAAAAGGGCTTTTGCTCAACAAGGACACTCCGCCAGGGAGATCGATCACACTTTTGAAAGAGCCACCCGGCTACCACGTTTTGCTGCAGTACAGAAGGAAGACCCGCACGAATGGCACACCACTGATTATGACATGACTCCTCCCTCAAACAATTGCAACCCCTAGTAGAAGGAGACCCAACGCTCAAAGCGATCTTCCCAGAACCACCCATCCTCGCCTTCAAATAAGCACCGAACCTCACCAACTTCATCACCAGAAGCAAGCTTCCTGCAGCCCAAAACACCCCAGCTGGATAAAGACCATGCCAGGACAAGAAGTGCAAAACCTGCCAAAACAATCTGCACCACCCCCACAATCAACCTGACAAGGGGTATTTTATACCTGAAAGCTTGCAAAGAAGAGAGCTTTTCCAACTATTTGAGTTGTACTAATAAAAAATATGGGATTTACCTAAAGAACCTTTTCTGCCTCTGTCCTTAGACCAACACAGCTGCAACCTATACCCCAGTCCATGCATATTTATTGATTTTCCTGGACATTAGCATAAATCTGGTTCCCAAGCCAAGCTGCCTGGGCCTCCTTAACACAGGGAAGGGGAGATCTAGGTTCTCTCCCACTAGCAGACTGGGTGGAGGGCATCCCCAGATGCCTGGGGTCCCCCTGCTCTGAAAAGGAAGGGGCAGGTGCACAGCAGAGTTCCCTTGCAGCTCCAGGCAAAAGGGGGCCATAAGGTGCCCGGACCCCTAGGTTCCTTCCCAGCTCTAGGACCAGGGGAGAGCCCAGGCACCTGAGCTCCCTCCCTGCTCTAGGAACAGAAGCTGGGGACCGCCCTGGCACTCCTGTCAAGAAATAGGGAGCCTAGACACCTGGGCTCCCTCCCCGCCCGGAAGCAGGAGAGGGTAGGGTGCCCAGAGCCCTGGGTTCACAGCAGCAGGTGCCCGAGTTCCTCCCTGGCTCTGGGCCATGGGGCACCCAGACACCTGGGTTCATAGCATCAGCAAAGAAAAGGACGGAGAGATAGGATAGGTGCAGTACAAAGGTCAGAGCTGATTTATTGTGGGGAGCCCCCCGCCAGCTCACGGAGGGCCCAACGCCGGTTATCAGCTTGTGCCTGGAGCTGCGCGTACTCCTCAGCCAGGGCAGCAAAGTCAGGGCCCAGCGTCTCATAGGCAGCCAGCAGCTCTAGTGCCTGTGCCAGCTCCTTCTCCTGCCGCTCTACGGCCACCTGCAACTCTGCCCTGCAGGGAGGAAGGGATGAGGTTTAGGGGCAGGAGGGCACATGACTGGCCCCACTTGCCCCACCCCACACACCAAGCAGCAGCCCTACTTGATGGCTCGGTGCACCTCCACCTTCTCCGGAGGGTAGGTGTCCAGCAGTATGCTCAGCTCCTCCAGCCTGCAGGCACAGACACATCCAGTGACCTCTTACCCCAGAGCCACCCAGTTCCATCCCTTACCCCAAGCCCTCCTATCCTGCTGGCAAAAGGTGACCTGGGACTTCTACCCTGGTGACCTCTGAATCAGGTTCCCCCTCCTCAGAGTTGCTGTGGATGCAGCGACCTGTGACCCTCCTTCACCTTGCTTGTCCACCTTGCTCTGACCTCTGGTCCATCCCTTGGAAGAGAGAGGTGGGGGCTTGCCCAGACACCCTGGTTCTCTCCAAGCTCTGGGAAGAAGGTTGTGTGGGGAGCCTGGGATGAGCAGGGACCCCTGGTTCATCCAAGCGACCTCTCACCTCTCCCATCCAGGGCAAGGACTAGAATAACTCAAGTGACCTCTGACTCCCCACCCTGACCTGCCACTATGGGCAGAGATGCCCACCCACTACATATCCTCCATGACCTTCAACCCTGGCTTATGACCTCTGACCTCTCCCCTACTGGGGGTGGAAAAAACCCAATCCCCATGCTCTTCTGTAACCTCAGACCTGTACCTTCACAGGGGGGTGGCATGACCAGAGAAGCCCCAACCACTGCTGCCTACCCCATGCCCACACTCTGGGGCTGGCGTAATTGCCCCCAGCCCCTCCCCTGCTCACCGGGCCTTGAGCAACATGGCGCTGCACTTGGTCTCCAGGTACTGGGCATTGCTTTGGTCCAGCTCAGCCTGAGTGCCTAGGCGATACTCTTGCGCCAGCTGGCACAGCAGGCCCCGGCACTGCTCCAGCGCCTGGTGAAGGGGAACAGGGCAAGGATGAGTGGCACTAGGGCTTCCCCCCAACCCTTCCTCTACCCCATACCCGTATCTGCACTGTACCTGGCCATAGGCTGCCCGCTGCCTCTCCAGCAGGCCAATGAGGTCCCGGCGCTGGACCCGTGCCTCCCGGAGACGTCGCTGCTCAGCAGCCAGCACCTCAGCCAGCATCCCCAGCTGGGCTGCACGCTCTGCCGCTCCTGCCCCATCTGTTGGAGACATGTCAGTGCTGTGCACCCTGGACCCCCACCTTGTCACCCCCACAACCCACCCCTCACAGATCTCCCCCAACTGTCCTCCATGATTCCTTGTGCCCTTTCACCACCCTCACCTCCCCCCCCAAATCCATCCCTCATGACTCCATCACCCTATCACCCTCCACCCTCCCCTAGTCCACCTCATGATTCCCCCATCCCTTCACAACCCACCCCCAAAGTACCTCCCACAGGTCCCCCATCCACCCCCTATCCTACCCCACCACAGACCTTCTTCTCTATCCATCCCCCATGATTCCCTACCCACAGCCACCTGGGACTCCCCCAATCTGCAGCCTGCCCAGTTCTCCCCTCCCCAACCATCACCACCCTTGCGGCCTCCCTCCCATCCAAGTTTCCTCCTACCCCATCCCCTGCCCCCACCCCCCATTTCACAACCCCCACCCCCAGACCTTCCCTTCTCCACCCTGCAGCCCCCATGCCCTATAAAGCTTCTTTCAATTCAGTGACGCCCACAGGCTCCACTCCCTGAGTCCCGCCAGGGCCCCTTGACCCCTCCCTGGGCAATGGACAACTCCCAGATCTCACCGCTCTCCGGCCAGTAGTAGCTGAGCAAGGCCAGTGCCCTGTGCTGCAGCCGCTCCTCCAAGTCTGGTGGGAGGCACTCCCGCAGCAGTGCCAGATCCTGGGGGGCATGGAGGGGTGAGTCCCTGATGCCTGGGTTTCTTCCCACTTCCCCCCTCCCCCGCTAAGGGAGTGGGGGTTACCTGGCTTGGGGGCAGCAGCTCCTGCAGGTCAGAGACCTCCAGGCCGAGCAGGATGGGGCTGGCGGCACAGGGCGCAGGGCCGAGGCCCACAATAAGTCTCAGCTCCCCCAACCGCAGGCACCGCTCCAAGGTCTCCAGAAACTGGGGGGTGGAGAGGAAGAAATGATTGAGAAGGGGACTATAAGGGGACAGGGGAGCGGAGTGACCTTTAACCTGACTCCCCCCCCACACACACACACACACTCAGGATCCCCAAACTGGTTTCCCTCTAGGGGTGGCATAAGTCAAGTGACACCCCGCCACCCTCCCCCCCCCCAGGATTCCCCTACCTGCCTTCCCTCTGGGGGTTGACGTGAGGGGGAGCAACCTTTGACCTTGAGCCCCTCTCCCACTCCCCCCCGGGGTTGACCTCCAAACCCCAGTCTCACCTTCTTGTCCCGGGGGGCAGAGCCGGTGTCCGCCTTCAAGAGCGCCTCCTGCAGAAGCCGGTGTAGGCACTCCCAGCGCAGCCAGGCTACCCGCTGCAGCTGCAGCTCCCTCTGCACCTGCAAAGGAGGGACCCATGGGGTCAGCTTTACCCTTATCTTGGGCTCCCCTTCCCCCACACCCAACCCCTGTACCTGCTGTAGTTGGCGGGCCAGGCCAGTGCTGAGTCCACTGGCATCCATGTGCCCAGCCAGACCCTGCAGCAGGGTGGCCAAGCCAGGGTTGGCTGTCAGGTCCTCCTCTGTCACCTGGCATGGGGGCAAGGAGGCACCACTGTTGCCTGCAGAGAGGGAAGACAGTGACAGACAATAAGAGGAGCCCCCTGCATATCCTGTCCCCCCCAGCTCCCCTCCTGGTACCTTGCTGGGGCAGCTCACATCCTAGATCCCCCAAAGGCCCCCGATCAGATGCCATCACTGCTGGACACAACCTGGGGAGCACACAGAGGTGGGAGGTACAACGCCAGTCTAAAGCAGGGTGGGGAGCTCGTGCCATCCCTGAGCCACCTATGGGAAAGGCATGCTGCATGTCCCAGCCACAGGGGGGCACAGGAAACACTTTTTTTAGGGGGGGTCATGACAACTAGGGGGGCTATAGTCACCCTAACAGTGTTGGTGTGAGAAGAGGGACCTTTGACCTCCCCCCACAACTCACACCAATACAAGGCCAACGTCTGTCATTTCTGGGGGCGCCGAAGAGACAGGCACCCAACTCACAGCCTCCTAAGGGGTCCCAACAACTCTGGCCAGGTGCCAGCCAGCTGTGGGGGGGAGGGGGAACCCAGGGGGTGCCCCCCTGCTCCCCAACAGGCATTGGGCACCAAACTCATGCCAATTTTAGTGAACTCCCCAGCTTATGGCACACTGACCCCCACCCCGCAACCAGCCATGCCAAGCTGAGAGCAGCCTCCCCAGTCATGCCAAGCTGAAGGTGACCCCCCCAGCCAGCTATGCCAAGCTGATGGCAATGCAGCCCTCACAGAGCTTGCACCAAGCTGAGATCAGCCCCCAGCCACTCACACCACCCCCTCAGCCTCCCCAAGGCCCCTGGCTCCCAGGGCCCAGATGCCATCTTGTTCACCCCTCAGCCCAGATCCCTCAGGGCACGCACCCAAGTGGCAGGTACCCAACACAACCACCCTGAGGGGGCGGACCGCCGCGAGAACAGGCCACGCCTAGAGAGGAGCGCACGTGACGTTTGCGCCACTTCCCGCCTTTTTCACTCCTGGGGAAGGTGGTGGGCGGAGGAGGGGCGGGGCCGGGAAGCTCGAAGAGCCAATGGGAGAGGGGAGGGGGCGGGCTTTGGGCCGGGCAAGCAATGGGAAACCAGGAAGGGAAAGGCGGGACAGGGACAGAAGGGAGGAGCCGGGGGAGGGCAGCCAATGGGCAATTAAGAAAAGCGGGGCTCGGGCGGGGCTGGACAGAGGTAGACAAAAGGAGGGAAAGCGGTGGGCGGAGGAGGGGCGGGGCCGGGAAGTGCGGAGAGCCAATGGGAGAGGGGAGGGGGCGGGCAGCCAATGGGCAAACAAAAAGGCGGGGCTAGGGGAGTGGGTGGGCCTGGAAGAGAAGAAAGGAGGGGCTGGCAGCTCGGGGCCAGTGGGAGAGCTGGGGGGCGGGGCTCGCTGAGCCGCGGGAGAAGCTGGGCGGGGGCGCGCTTACTGCGGGCTGTGGGCTCGTCTGCCGGGGCGTTCACTCTGACCACGAACGACGACACCGCTAAGCCAAGAGTTCCCAGCAGCCCCAAGGCCCCTTGTCCCCCCGAACATGGGGGCAAGTTCCCACCCCAGACAGAGTCAGGGCCCAGCGCGGGCATATGTGCAAGTCCCCAATTTGTATATGTCAGATACATCCACCAGAGGGCAAGGTGAGGGGGGTCACCCCTGACACCCCCACTTACCCTGCAGCAGTGCCCAGAGCAGCCATCAGGGTACAAGTCTTGGCTAGATATGGTTCCCACGCCCGGGGCCAAGGGCAGGACTTGGGGATCTCACAGCCCCTGTCCAAAACCCAGTGGCCCCACAGCCTCTCCTCCCTGCTCCCCAGACCTCCCCCCCACAGGACTGTATCCCCCTTCCTCTGGCTCCTGGTGTCTGTGCACTAGGCCCCCAGCTCCCTCCCAGGGCGGGGGTCTGAACTGCCAGCCCTGCCCCTGCTCTCTATATCCCACTGCGCTCCCCTAGCTGGGGAGACCCCAGCCAGCCAGAGGCACCGGCCTCCTTTCCCTGAGAAGAAAAATGAGACACGAGACAGCAATGGTGAAAAACACACTGTATTGTGGGGGATCCCCCCTTGCACTTTGTCCACTGCCTGGCTCTCCAGCCCTCCCCCCCAACCCCAGGGAATGGGGTACCCTATACCCCACCCTCCCCAAAGCTTCCCAGTGTTTTCCACCTCATCTCAAAACTCCAACGGACCTGTTTTCCCTCGTCTTCAGGATGGCCGTCTGTCGTAGGAAGTGGCCGTCGTGGCTGGAGGGGGTCACCCTCGTGCCAGTGCCCTCTCTCCCTTGAGATGACAGAAGCTAATGGGGGCTGCAGTTCCTGCCCGCCCCGAGTCTCTAGGGTGAAATTCCCCATGGGGGCCATCTCGGCTATCTTGGTTCACTTGACTTCCTCATCCAGTGTGAGGGCCGTGGTGGCCCGAAGGGGCCTTCTCCATTCATGCCACCCCCCAAGCCACCTTGGAGGTGTGGTGGCCATATTGGTTCGACCTCAATCTCGCTCCTGAGCTGGGGGGTCGCTAATCCCATCTCCATCACCCCATGGCAGCCATCTTGGAGATGTAGCATCCATCTTTGGTGACCTGTTGTTTTTTTTTCCACCTTGGTCGTGGGTCCGTGGGGTGAGCCGCACGCTGTTTTCCGTCCCCCCTTCTCCCACGCCTCTCATGGGCCCTCTTAGGTGCATGGATGCAGGGCAGCCCTCTCGGCTCACTCATCCTTCTCCACTTTGATCTCAATGAAGGAGCTGAGGTTGGGGCAGAAAGCCTTATTGCTCGGGGTGTAGGGAGGGGTGCCCGTGTCCCCCTCCTCCTCATGCTCTTGGAAGTGAGGGTCGTAGAGGTGGGGGGGCAGCAGCTGGACCTCAGCTGAGGGCAGCCGCTCTGAGGGCGGCCCATACACCCTATTGGCCTTAGCGCCGTGCTTGGAGTTGATGTCCAGGCGGTAGCAGAGCTGGGTGAGGGGAGAAGCGCGGAAGCGGGGGGGCCGCGCCACCCACACCCCCGGCTCGCTGAGGCTGTCCTCCTCGTCTGACATGAGCTCCTCCGTCACCCCCTCCCACAGCCGCTGCTCCTCTGGGCCCAGCAGCCGTGCCACCCCTGAGCGGTTGGCAAAGAGCTGGGGTTGGAGGGACATAAAAGAGCCAGTCAATGTAGTTACCCCCAGAATGTCATCCAACCCCCATCACCCCTGCACTCTGCTGGAGCATCGAGGGCACCCCCTTACCCGGTAGCGCCGGCTCCGTAACTTCTTCTCCTCCTTCTCCTTCAACCCCTTGAAAGGGTTCAAGGAGTTGCGGTATTCCCGCCGCTTGGTGAGGAAGTAGGCCACACAAGCACCTGGGGGGGGGCACAAAAGGGTCAAAGGTCAATGCAGGACAGAGGTGTTACCCAGTAGGCACAGAGCGGGGTCAAGGGTCAGAGTGCAAGGCAGGAACTCCCCCGAGTGGGCACCTGGCAGGACACCGAGGTCAGGCTGCAGCCCACCACAGAGGGGCCTCACCCTTCAGCTCCTTGTCAGTGTAGTTGTGCTGACTTGTCACCAGCTCCTGCCTCAGTTTCTCCAGCAGGAATTTCACCACCGCGATGTTCCAGGAGGACTTGATGCTGGGAGAAGACACGAGGGCGGGAGTCATCCCAGAGCCCCGGCCCTGCCAACACACCCCCAGCACCAAGTGGCTTGAGCAGGAGGCAGGGATCCGGGACACCTGGGCTCTTTCCCAGCTCTCAGAAGGGGAATAAGGTCTAGTGGGTTCGAGCAGAGGAGCCAGACGCCAGGACTCCAGGGTTCTCTCCCCAGCGCCGGGAAAGAGCGTGGAGTCCAGTGGATTAGCACAGGACTCCTGGGTCCACGGGAGTGACCTCACCTCTCGGAGCCGTTGAATCTCTTCTCGTTGGTGATGTGGTTGTGAACATTATGGACAAGTTTCTGTGGGGACACAGAAACTGTGGTGACAGGACCCCCCCAGCACCCCTGCCCTGCCTCCAACCGGCCCTGGAGGCCCCAGCTTACCGACAGCACCAGGTCCCTCTTGCGCCGGGCGTTCTTGGGCCCATTGCCCCGGCTCCGGCAAGGGACACTGGCGAAGCCCAGTGAGAACCGGGGTTCCCCCCGGCTGGCAACCTCAAAGGCGGCGCTGTGGGGCAGCTCCTCAGAGTAGGAGGGCGAGGGTGAGGGCTCCCCCATCAGCTGGGCGGGAGGGGAGGGGGCGACGGAGTAGGTTGGCACCACTGCTCGCTGTGGGGGCACATCTGAAGGAGGCAGGTCATCCAGCACCTGGGAGAGAGAGGGAGAGATCAGCCCTGCTGACACCACTCAACCCTGCGCTATCCCAGCCCCCCCTGCCCCAACGCCATGCAGCCCCCGAGCCAAGCTGCGGTTGGCGTGACTCCCAGAATGCATCTCTGCTGTCCTGAGCAGCTCTTTGGCAGGGAGGCAAGAGCAGCCATCAAATATGCATGATCCATCTGCGCCTGGTCAGAGGCCAAGATGGAGCTTCATTTTCCCCTCACTTACCCCACTGAGACTGCCGTCTGCAGGCTGCGTGGGCGAGAAAGCCAGGCGTCCAGGCGGCCCTGCCGCCGCCCCCAGCTGCCTCAACTCCTCGATCACCACTTGGACGCCGTTTCGCAGGCCTTCAGCCTCCTCTTCCTCCTCCTCCTCCTCCTCCAGGAGCTCCTCGGGGGCTGGTGTGGGGCTGGCTTTGACAGCGGCAGGGGCTCCTCTCCTTAGTGCCCCCACTTCCTCCTCTAGGCGCCTCAAGGCCTCGTTGTTGGCCTTGGCCAAAGCCAGGGCTGCCTCGGCCAGCCCCACCGCCTTGTCCACACGCTGGTAGATGACATGGAGGAGCTGCTCCGAGTTCTGCACTGCCAGGCCGTGACCAGAGACGGTGATGGGGGTGCAGGGGGGTGGCGGGCCCCCCGAGGCCGCCTCCACCCCCGGCTCCTTCTTGCAAGTGCAGCAGCAGCACTTGGCCTCGTTGGCATTGGGAGGCGAGAACAAGATGGTGGCACTGAACGACATGACGGACCGGCGGGAGAGGCGCAAAGGAGCTCCTCAGCTAATGCTCCACATGTGGGCAAACCCGGACCCGGTGCCTCCTGGGAGAGGCCTGCGAAGAGAGATGGGAGGCCATGGCGCTGCCAGGAGGAAGGTGGCACTGGGGTGTTTGAGCTGGGGTTAAGGAAGGCAAGGAGCTCCAGACAACCTGCAACGAAGGGCAAACCGGGACTGCGCGGCAGGTCGCGAAGGGACTGGAGCTAGCCAGACCCATGAGACAGCTGTCATGGCAGGCCGGGGGTCAGCCTATTTAAGGGGCAGTCATGAAGCAGGGCTGGCAAGATAAAGGGCTGAATAAACCCAGGGGACAGCACAACCCAGGGGTCGCCATGACCCAGGCCCTTGTCAAGACCTGGGTGTGACCCAGCACTGCCTGGCATGGGATAGTGGTGGGCTCCAGTAGGGCCGGAGGAGGATTGCAAGGGGGCCAAGCCAAGGTGATCTGAAGGCGGGCAGTTGCGGGGCAGCAGGGGCTGGTGGGACTGGCAACAGGGCATTGGCGTGACCAAGACCACGTGACCATAGGGGTTGATGCGACCCCAGAGCAGGAAACCGCAGCACAGGCTTGGGGGAGGGCGGGGGGTCGTGCCATAACACACGGGCTGTGCCTGTTGTTAGTTTCCCGTGCGCTTCATCGAAGCGAAAACCTCCTTGTCACATATGCTAATGCGCGCCCGCGCGGGGCCAACAGCTCGGAACACCGCGCTCCCTAACGTTCCATGCCGCGTGTGCAGCGCGCGCCGCGGGGGGGGCGGAAGGGATGCGGGCACCGCGGCCGTGTACAAAGCACCCCGCCCCCTCTCCCCCCGCGCACCCATTGGCCAGCGCCTCAGGAGCCGGGGGAAGCCGATTGGCTGGAGCGGGCTGTTGCTCAGCAGGCCCTGGAGGGAGGGGGAGGAAGGAGTGAGCCAAGAGGAGGGCGGGGCGGGGCGGGGCCCCTGCCAGGGGGGACGTCGAGGCCGGGCCTTTTTCACGGCCGTCTGGCAGCCATCTTGGATGGCAGGGCTGCCCCGACGGCTCAGTGACCTCCAGGCCTGGCCTGTACCAGCCCCTGCCCTGGTTCAGTCAGGCGAGGACACGCCAACCCCATCCTGCCAACCTGTGTCCTGCTTTCCATCATGCCCTGCCAGTCCCACACTACCAATCCTTGCCCCCCACCTGCACACACCAACCCCTCTCCTCCGTCACCAGGCCACGCTGGTCTCAACACAGCCATATCTCCCCTCGCATCCGCTCCGGTGCCCCAGAGACCCTCGTGCCAGCATCTGCCATGCCCATGCCAGCCTGGCCCCTTGTACCGCTGACCTGCCCAGGTCACGCCAAACCCGCTTGTTATCTATCACCTTCCATGGTCTTCCCTTTACAAGCCACACACTCGACGCCTGCTGCCCCTTTACTCCTAGCAACCCTCCCGCTAGCCTCTGCCTGACCACACACCCTGGCCCGTCTTGCCCCTGACATGCACAGGCTCTGCCAACCCTACTCCTTGTTAACACCCTCCATGGCCTCCTGGTAGCAGGCACAGCAGTCCAAACATGGCCACACACTCCCACCACACTGACCCCTTTACCCCAGCGACCCTCATGCCAGCTTCCACCATGACCCTGCCATCCCGGCCCACTTGCCCCCAGCCTCTCAGGGTCACACCAGCCAGATCTCAGCTGCCACATCTCTCCACCATGCCATTGTGTGAGGCTTATGCAAGATACAGCCCCATTGTGGACCAGCAGGCCTGGGGGCGGGCAGTCATCACCCCCTGCCTGACTCGGGGTCATCTTTCACAGGCTCCAAAATATTCCCCCGGCTGCTAAAGACCCATGCAAGGGAGCCAGAAAAACACAATCCCAGGCAGGATCATACTAGCTGTTGGTCCTATGGCACTCAGTCTGCCCCACAGCCATCCCTCTGTCCCGACTTACCTCTCTATCCATCCCTGCACACTCCTTCACCCACCCACCCGTCCACTCCACCCATCCAAGGCCTCTTCCACATACTGGTCTATCCAGCCATCCCTATCCCCGATACGCAGCCTCCCTTCCCCATGCACCCATTCATCTATCCATCCATCTACACACTTCTCTGCTAATCCCCCTGTATTTCCAGATGCATCCCTTCATCCATCCACACAGGTAACCCTCTCTCAAGACATCCCTACTTTCTTATCTCCATGTCCCTTCCTCACTCTGTCCATCCAAATACAACCCCTGTGTGCCCACGTACGCTTGCATCTCCCTATCCACTCATCCCTCAGAGGGTTTCCTATCTCTGCTCATCCTCATGTCCATCTGTCTTCTATCCCTCCGTCACAACCACACCCCCCACACTTCCCCCCCTTGTTGTACACGCACCCCTCCAACCTCTCTGTGGCCCCAGGCAGGGCAGAACTGGGGGGGCAGGGGCAGAAGGGGCCGCCCCCCACCCCCACGCCCCTGGGTAAAGGATACGGGAAGGTCGCGCGGGTGCCTCTTTGTATTCGTGTGGCCGTGTGTGCACAAGGGGGGGGGCTAGGCCCCCGCGCTCTGCCCCACCCCCGCCTGCTCCCATTGGCCGAGGCCGTGGCACGCGGGCACACACACGCAAGCACACGCCCCAGCTGCACACGCATTCCTGAGCAGGGCCCTGCCAGGGGGCCCTGCGTCAGGCCCACGCCATAGCGCAACTTCTACCCAGGCTCCAGCCAGGGCCTTCCCCCTACCTGCCTCATACCACACGCCCCCAGCAAGGCCTGCCTTTGCCCAGTGCCCCCTCCACCCCCTCTGTCCCAGCCAAGGCCTGCTGCCGTCCCACACCTGCTCCCCCAACCTGTCAAACACCCGTTAACCTCCCCAGGTCTGCCCCAGACCCCATCTGCCCTGCCATGCCCACTCAGACACTCCCCCAGGCCTGCCCCAGCCACCTGCCTCCTGCTCAGACACCTACCCCCCCAATCCCGCCCCCACTCAGACACCCAGCACCTACCTCCCACCTGGCCCTTCCTTCCCCACCCCCTCACCAACACCCCCCAATCTAGCCCCAGCTCCCACAGACCCCTCTGAAGTCTGGCCCCAGAACCCCCTCCATCTTCAGATACCTCCAAGGTCTCTGCTCCCCTTGCACCAGATCAATGCCATGGCCTGCCTGCCACAGATAACCCCCTCCAAGGTCTACCCCAGCCCCAAGTACACCCCTCCAAGGCCTGCCCCCACCCCAGATGCACACCCAGACCTGCCCCTGCCCCTCCTCCTGGCCAAGGCCCCAATCCCCTCCACACACCCCTGCTCAGACCCCACACACTGGCCCTTTGTCCCACCACAAGTGGTCAATGGGACCCAGGGAGAGACCAGGGCTATTCTGCATCAGGCACAAGCCCCTAGCCAACCCCACGCAGGCAAGATGGAGGGGAAAAGCTAAACCCTGCTGCTCCACTGGTACTCTGCAGGAAGTTAGGAGACACCAGAGTTGCACAGGTTGGAGGGGCCTGTAGAGTGGGAATGAGGAAAGCCCGTTAGCCAACACCCGCCAACCGGCACAGTGCATCTGCAGCCAGGAACTGTGCTCTGTGGCCAGCACTCACTCTTGTCCCATGGACCCACCGTGCCTCCTGTTGGGGCTGCAGCAGGAGGGGCAACTTCTGCCTGCACCATTGCCCTATGGCCCCCCACAGCTCCCTCATGAAAGACAGGGCACAACCAGGAATAAGGAGACAAGATTTATATGTAACCCCCCATGTAACCAGTGGCGCCACAGCAGGCTGCCCCCTCCCACTCCATAGCACCCCCTACCCATCTGTAGCCCCAGGCCTTCCCCTAGTGGGTGAGGCATTATCCTAGTAGCCCTAATGTCCCACCCCTGTAGCCAATACATGTCACTTAATCTCATCCATACCCCACGCCATTCCTGTCACCAGTTAAACCACACCCACTTCCACACCAATGCCACTCCCCGTCTTGGATAAGCCACGCCCACAGTCTGTGCCCTCAGGCAGATGTGCCCTCTGTGGCACCGTGATATTGGTCATGCAGGTCAGCCACGTTGTCGCTGGAGACACGGACCCAGCCATCCTGGCGCACGTGGTAGAGGTTGACTATGCCCCCAGAGTAGGCATCACGGTACGTGGCCTGGTAGATGGCGCGCCGGGCCAGGTTGTAGGCCTCCTCCACCGTCATGTCGGGAGCATAACCACGGTCCATCACCCCATAGGCATACACCGAGCCCGAGCCGACAGAGAAGGCTGTGCCTGAGATGCGGTTCCCCTCGCTGTCTACATAGTAGAGGCCTGCGGGAGTGGTAACAGAGCAGGGGCGTCATTGCCCTGGATGCCCCCATATCCCCGTGGGCCCTCTTGCTTTCCACAGATAGGGCCTGCCACTGGACACCTCTCATCTCACCAAGGGGGAGATCACCCCTGAGGACCTGGGGCATCAGGGAGAAAGGTGGGAAGTGAGGGTGAATATGGGAGCACCAGAGCCGGGGGGGGGGACGGCAGCAAGGAAGGGGTGAATTTGGAGGTGCCAGGAGGAGTGAATGGTTTGGCCCATTCGCTCTATAGTGGCTGGCTACCAGGTTGGGTGAGAATCCCCACCAAATGGATACCTAGCATCAGCCATTTTGGGGAGGGCAGCCAGGTTTAACCCCTTATCAGATGGCTGGAGCCTGGCTACCATGTTAAGTGAGGGCAGAGCATGACTCACGGACCACAGCTGCCATCTTGGAGATGGATTCACTTTCAGTCAGATACACAAGGGTCATTTGCCCTATTTAGTGATGGGAGCACGTAGAACCACTTGGCTTCTGTGCCATTGGGACTAATGGGCCCATGTTTGATGAGGGAAAAGTAGGGGGGGGCAGCAGCTATATTGGAAAGGGGAAAGAAGCCATCACCCATCAGGGTGGTCTGCCCAAGTAAAGACTGTGTGACATATGCTTTGCTTCCTACGTTGTGCATGAGAGGGTTTTGGCCCCAGGGGGTAGAATGGGGTGAGGAGGAGTCACCTACCTGGCCCCCGCTTGTCCCAGCCACAGATCATGGTGCCCATACTGAGCCCCATGCCCTTGTACTGGTAGACCATGTTGGCCAGCAGCTTGGAGGCAGCTGCCACGGAGATGCGCTCCTTGTTGCGGAGCTCGTAGATGCGGCACTGCCGGGCCAGCAGGCGCTCCCAGAAGCTGCAGTCAGCTGCGCCACCTGCCATGGTGCCCAGCAGGTATGCATTGATCTCGATCACTTTCTTCACCGTTTGTGAGGCCACGTAGGAGCCAGCTGTGGCCCGCGAATCCACGGCCACCACCACGCCATGCTGGAACTGGAAGGGAACAGAGATGTCAGAGGCCACCCACGCCAAGCAAGAGGCAGCAGCCTCAACCACGTGGCCAGCCAACGGACCCTGGGCCAAGATGGCTGCTCAGGCTTGTGACACCAATTTCGGCTAAGGGGCAGGCCCGCAGATGCCAGCTCAAGGTGGCATCTCTTCCCGGTCTGGGAAGCTAAGGGATGCCACCCACAATGGCTTCCCACCACCTGTGCGAGAGACCGACCTCAGCCAGGCAGACACGACAATGGACGGCACGCAAGACGGCTGCAATGCCAAAAGACGTTACCGAGCGTGGGCACCCAGAACGCGAGAGATGCCAACCTCAGCCAATGCACACAGGGCCAAGACGGCTGCCCACGCCTGTCAGACACCAACTGTGGCCAATAAGAGGGCCCAGGCATTGCCAAGTCAAGGTGGCTCCTCACGCCACTTAGTAGTGATGCCAACCTCAGCCAACGGGACAGACCAGCGGACCGGGGCCAAGACGGACGCCCAGGCTGAGGCGTGAGTGACGCCAACCTCAGCCAACAGGTCGGGGCCAAGACGGCTGCCCACCCCTCAGTCCTGTCCTGCCCCACTGAGTGCCTGAGGGGCTCCCCCATGACCCTGCTCCCCGTGGGCGGGGCTCTCCCCTCCCCCACCTTGAAGCCCAGCGTGGTGGTCCCGTGGAGCAGCTCGATCCCGGCATCTTCCGCGGCAGGGACCCCGCAGGCGGCGGTGGCCAGGCCGGGAGGGCCCAGGGGCTCGCGGGGCGCCGGTACATGGAGGTCGCAGGCACCGCCGAGCCCGAAGAAGCCGGCTTGGTTAACGGGGAGCTCCGGCGGCAACAGGCTGGCCAGCGCCATCTTGGATGAGGGCGCTAGGCGAGGGGGCGGGGCTTCACCCTGCGTCATATAGCGCCGTCCGCCACGTTGGGTGAGGGCCGAGCATGACTCGGCGGCCGCGAGACGGCCATTGTTGTGGGCGGCCGGGCTTCACTGCCCATCGGGGGCTTTGAAGCCGGCTGCCATCTTATGTGAGGGCACATGTGAGAGCGTGGCGGCCATATTGGTGACGGCTGTGAAGCACATATGGGTCAGTCGCCATGTTTGGTGTTGGCAGAGCCTCGCTGCTTCTTTCCCGTTAACGTGAGCGGGGTTTGAACGGGCCATGTGTAGTGAGGGAGGAGGAGGGGCAGCTCGGCATGGGCACTGGTCCATGGGCACCGGGCCTCCATCTTTCGTAAGGGCAGGGTGCTGCTCCTCCACCCCTCCTCAGGCCAGTGCCCCATCGCCCTCTGGTGGGGAAGGTGAGAGAGTGCACGAGCCCCCACCCTGCCTCGCACGTGTGCAAAGCCTGTGTCATGTACAACATTCTGCACGTGCCAGCAAAACCCCTCACCTTGCAAAGTCCCTCACACACAGGCAAGGTCCCTCACACGTGTAAAACCCCTCACATGCATGCAAAGCCCCTCGCACATGTGCACGTGTTCACGCTTGCTTCAGTTTCCCCTTCAGTCAGCCCTCCCTCACGTGAGTGTGTAACACCTCAGGCAGACAAGGTTCCTTGGGTGAATCTGATATCTTTTATTAGACCAACCCAAATAGTTGGAGAATAGTTATTAAGCAAGCTTTCGGGTTCAAAAACCCTTCGTCAGGCTAAGGAAGTGTCAGCAGTCGGTGTGTGCTCTTCCTGGATGGGATGAAAAGACCAACACGGCTACAACCTAAACCCCCTAACACACCTCACACACGCATGCAGGCTTCTCACATGGAAGAGCATGTCCCCCACAGCGCGTGTCCATGGCCAGCAGGCGTGCAAGGAGCCCGGTGACTGCGTGCAAGGAACTAGGCAATTGTGCAAGAGGCCAAGCAGGCTGAGCAGCGCTTGAAGGAGCCAAGCAGTCCTTTGAGGGACCCCGGCAGTCGTGCAAGGGGCCTAAAAGACATGCAATGAGCTAGGCAGACAAGGTTCTCTGGGTGAATCTGGTATCTTTTATTAGAACGACTTAAATAGTTGGAAAACAATTATTAAGCAAGCTTTCAGGTTCAAAAACCCTTCGTCAGGCTGAGGCAGTGTCAGCAGTCGGTGTGTGCTCTTCCTGCATGGAGTGACAAGTAAAGAAGCCAGCGGCCGGGCTGGTGTGCACACAAGACAGGTGGGCAGTGAAGATGTAGATTGAGGAGTCAATGGGTGAGAGACAGGCGGGGGGGAAGAGAGAAGGGGGATGAAAGTAGAGAGATACCCAGGGAGTCAGCTGTCAGGCAGGTTATAATGTGTCATAAATCCAGGGTCTATATTTAGTCCATGATATTTAGTATCCAGGAGGTTGACGAAGTGGAGTTCATAGGCTCGTCTCTGGGAAGTGTTGTGTAAGTTTCCTTTGAGGATCAGGACTGAGATTAAACCTACTGGATAGTAAAAATCATGGACTAAATATAGACATTGGATTTATGACACATTATAACCTGCCTGACATCTGACTCCCCAGGTATCTCTCCCCTTTCATCCCCCTTCTCTCTCTCTCTCCCCCCCCCGCCGCCGCTGCCGCCTGTCTCTCACATATTGACTCCTCAATCTACATCTTCACTGCCCACCTGTCTTGTGTGCACACCAGCCCGGCCGCTGGCTTCTTTACTTGTCATTCCATCCAGGAAGAGCACACACCGACTGCTGACACTGCCTCAGCCTGACGAAGGGTTTTGAACCCGAAAGCTTGCTTAATAATTGTTTTCCAACTTTTTAAGTTGGTCTAATAAAAGATATCGGATTCACCCAAAGAACCTTGTCTGCCTGTGTCCTTAGACCAACACGGCTACAACCTACACACCTGATGCAATGAGCTAGGCATTTGTGAGAAGCCCAGCAGCTGTGCGAGGGGGTGAGCAATTGTGCAAGGAGCCTGGCAATCATGAAAGAAGCCCATGGGGTAAGCACTTGTGTAAGGAGCCCAGCAGTCATGGAATGGGTTACGGCATTCCTTCGAGATGCCTGGCAGCTGTGCGAGGGGGTGAGCAGTTGTGCAAGGAGCCCAGCAGCCATGCAAAGGGGTGAGCATCATGCCAGGAGCCCACCAGTCATACGAGGAGCCCGATACCCCTGCAGTGGGCTCAGGCATTTCTTCCAGGAGCCTGACACTTTTGCTAGGGTGGGGGCAATTGTGTCAGGAGCCTGGCACCCATGTGAGGAGGTGAGCAGCCGTACAAGGAACCTAGCAGTTGTGCAAGGAGCCTGGCACTTGTGCAAAGGGGTGAGTAGTAGTGCTAGGAGCCCAGCAGCCATATGAGGGGCCGTGCACTCCCAAGCACCTACTCTCAGCCCCACTTCCCTTTCCCCTCCCCTGCCGCTTGGGGACGCGGCGTTGGGGCCTCGGCAAGCACTGAAGGGTGACAGGTGCTGACACGGCCGCGTCCCTTGTGGCAAGGGAGGGGAGGAGCCATCCCTGTCCTATATGTCCCTGTCCGTCCCCTCCCCACCCCATAGCCATGGCCCTTCAGGAGGTGGCAAGTGCGCGGCCCTGCTCTCCGCCAGTACCATGGCCCCCTCGGGCCCCCAGGGCACTGCAGGGCCCACCCTGCCCCCTGCCCCATGGCACCACCACGCTGGCTTTCCGCTTCCACCACGGAGTAGTGGCAGCCGCCGACAGCCGGGCCTCCTGCGGCGGTTACGTGGCCAGCCCGAATGCCCGCAAGCTGCACCCAGTTGCCACCCACCTGGTGGCCACGGCTTCTGGCACCTCTGCAGACATCGGGGCCTGGCTGCGAGGACTGAGCTGCCAGCTGGCCCTGCGGCGCCACAGCGACGGGCGGGAGCCCCGCGTGGCTGAGGCAGCAGCTATCTTGGCGGGCACACTGTGGCGGCGCCGGGGCGAGGGCCTGAGCCTGGGAGCTGCTCTGTGTGGCTGGGACCGGGGTGGCCCAGCCCTGTGGTATGTGGCGGATGATGGCACGCGGCTGGCCATGGCAGCTGTGGCCGTAGGCTCGGGCTCGCCCTATGCCTATGGGGTGCTGGACGGGGCATACCGCGAGGACCTGGCACTCGGCCCTGCTGTAGCATTGGCCCGGCGTGCCGTGGCCCAGGCTGCGCGGCGTGATGCCTACTCCGGCGGCACTGTGGATGTGGTGCATGTGGGGCCCTGTGGCTGGCGCTGGGTGGTCCACGCTGACCTGGCGCACCTGGCTTGGGGGCCAGGGATGCCTGAGGACCAGGAGGAGGAGGAGGAGGAAGGGACCGGCGATCAGAGCAGCGGGACAGGGACAAGCGGCATGTAGAACTGAGCGCCAGCGTGGACCAGTAGAAACCAGTATAGGCCAGCATTGTGTGTAACTAACCAGCTTGGACCAGCATAACCTAGCACGGAGCATGACTAACCAGCATGGACTAATATAAATCAGTGTAATTCAGCATGGAGCAGAACTAATCAACGTGGCCAGTATAGCCTAGCACAGAGCATGACTAACCAGCTTGTACCAGTATAGCCCAGCATGGAACACAACTAACCAGCTTGGACCAATATAAACCAGTATAATTCAGCATGGGGCATGGATAACCAGCATGGACTGGTACAAACCAATATAGCCAGCAAGGAGCACAACTAACCATAACAGACTAATGTAAACCAGTATAAACTAGTGTAACCCAGCTTGGAGGATCTCTAACCAGCTGGTACAATGCAAACCAATATAATCCATTTTGGAGTCTTAGTAATTTAGCTTGGACTAGCAAAGACCAGTATAACTCATCACAGAGTGTGACTAACCAGTGTGGACCAGTATAATCTAGAACAGAGGACTAATTATTTCCATGGACCAGTATAAACCAGCATAACCCAGCATGGAACTTCTCGAATCTGCCTGAATCAGTACAAACCAGTATAACCCAGCATGGAGTACTGCTGACCAGTGTGGCCCTGTATAATCCAGCAGATAACATCAGCAGCCCAAGGTATCCAGTACAAACCAGTACAATCCAGTATGAAGCATGACTCACCAGCCTGCACCAGTACCAACCAGCAAATTACAGCACAGAGACTAACCCTCTGAGGCCAGTATAACCAGTGTGGAATGTCACCAGCTTCAACCAGCAAGAACCAATTTATCCAACATGAGATGTCACTAACCAGCTTGGACAAGTACAAACCAGTATAATCCAGAATTGACCCTTACTGACCCACTTGGACTACTATAAACCAATAGAGAATTTTAACAACTAACTTGGACAAGTGCAAACCAGTACACACCAGTATGGAACATAGCTAACTAGCATGGACAAGTATACACCAGAGTGGAACACCACTACCCAGCAGGCACCAGCACATAGCAGGATGGAGCATCACTACGCAGCACGGGCCAGTACAAATCAATACATACCAGTATGGAGCATCAGTAATCAGTGTGGGCCACTGCAAACCAGTACGGACCAGAATGGAGTATCAGTATGCAGAAGGAACCAGTGTAAAACAGTACACACCAGCATGGAGTATAGCTAACCGGCAGGGGCCAGGAAAGACCAGTAAGTACCAGTATGGAGCAACAGTAACCAGTGTGGGCCAGTACAAATCATTACGCACCAGCGTGGAACCTTGCTAACCAGCATGGACCAGTGCAATCCAGTACACACTGGCAGAGAACTTTACAAACCAACATGAACCAGTGCAGCCCAGCACCATTGCTAGATCCCCACAGGCCACCCATGTCCCCCCTCATTGTCATTCCCGGGGCACCTTGGCCCAGTGGGGGGGGAGCCGGGTCCCGCCTCTTCTCATTTGCATATAAATTACACTGGGAACAAAGACACCTCAGCCGGAAAAGTCATTACTGCCCCGATCCGCCCACCCCAAGGAACCCAGGCGCCCAGGGCTCCCCCCTCCCCAGACCCCACTTCTCTGCTGGAGCTGCGGGGAGAACCAGGAGTCCAGGCTCCCAGCCCCCCCAGCTCTAACCCACCCTGCTCCCAGGGCAGGTGTCCCCACTGCCCTCCCAGTCCCACCTCCCCCCTCCTCTCCAAGAACTGGGAGAGACCCCAGGAGTCCGGGCTCCCAGGCCCCATCACTTTCCTGCTCCCCTCCTAGAGCGGGGAGACAACCCAGGTGTCCGGGCGCCGAGCTCCTCAGCCCCCATCCCCTTCCCAGAGCGGGAGAGAACCCAGGCGTCCAGCCCCCGATTTACAAAATAAAGTGTTTATTACGAAATTATAACATGATCCCGCCCTCCCCCATGGATGGGATGTCTCACCCCTCCCGGCCCCTCCCCCTGCCTCCTGGGTCTCTGGGGGGAGGAGCAGAACCTGGAAAGGGGTGTGGCCTGTTTGGTGGAGCTGGGCCTGGATAGGGGGATGGCCCACGTGGCCAGGCCAGGAGGCAGAGCAGAGATTTCGGGTGCGTGGCTTCTTTCAGGTGATCTGTGCAAATGTAGCCAGGGAGGGGGCGTGGCCAGCAGAAGGGCATGGCCTGTCCCATGTGGTCTGTGGGGGATCTGTGGCCTAGGGGGTGGGACCTGGTGGCAGTGTACTGTTATGGGAGAGCAGCTTGGCCTGGGTGTGGGGCATGGGCTCGGTGAATGACGGGCAGGGCGGGGGTGTGGTCTGTGGCAGAGCCGTGGCTGTTTGGTGCAATTAGGAGTTTGGTGGGACCTGTTGCATGTGGTCAGGTGATGCTGTGGCCTGGTTGTGTGTAGTCAGGTGGCAGGCTGATTGGCTTGGCCAGAAAATGGGTGTGGCCTTAGGAGCACAGCCGTCCAGATGATGGATGTGGCATACTTCGGGTGACCAGATGATAGGCATGGCCTTGTGGGCATGCCCTGCCATGTGTGGCCTGGTGGGCATGGCCTGCCAGATTTGGCCAGACAATGGGTGTGGCCTTCTGTGCATGGCCTCTCCAGAGTAGCCAGGCAATGGACGTGGCCCAGTGGCTACAGCCTGCTCGGTGTGGGCAGGTGCTGAGCATGGCCCAGTGGACATGCCCTATTCGGTGTGGTCAGGCACTGGGTGTGGCCTGAGGGGCATGGCCTATCAGGTGTGGTCAGACAATGTGCATGGCCTGGTGGGCGTGGCCTGTCTGAGGTGGCCAGGCAATGGGCGTGGCCTGACAGATGCAGTCAGACAATGGGCGTGGCCTGTCTGAGGTGGCCAGACGATGGACATGACCTAGCAGTGGGCATGACCTGCTTGGTGTGGTCAGACACTGGGTGTGGCCTGGCCCGTGGCGGCCATTAGGGGCGGGTGCCCCCCTCATGGCTGCCGTAGAGCTCGGCCAGGGTGCGGAAGAGCGGTCCCCAGTCATCGTCAGGATCATCGCCGGGGTCGCGGGCAGGGTCGTCACCAGGACTGTCACCGCAGGCCGAGCCCAAGGGGCTGAGGCTGCCACAGGGCGAGCCAGCACCCTCATAGCCATACACCTGGATCGAGTCATAGGGCGGTGCCCAGGGATCCGCATCCACCACACCCAGCCGCGCCGCCAGCGCCCCAGCCACATGGCGGGGGGCCGGACCGGGCCGAGGGGCGGGTGCGGGGCCGGGGGTTCGTGGCCGCATGTCACAGCGGCCCCCCGGCGGATGCTGCAAGGCGGCCATATCGAAGGCTTCGGTGTCCTCCTCGCCTCCGCCCTCGTCGTCATAGCTGATGATATTCTCACGCACGTCCTCATCCTCTGGCACCGCCCGTGCCCCCGGCTTGCGCCGCCGCAGCGCCCCAAACAGCCCCACCAGGCCTGGGAGGTGGGGTGGGGCAGGGCAGGGGGGCAGCATCAGCACTAGCCACGTCCCCTCGCAGGGCCCTCTCCCATAGCACTGGCCTTCATGTCTCCAGCCCCTGAGAGCAGGGGCCTCACCCCTAGCTCAAGCCACGTCCCCAACTTCCATAGCACTGGCTCTGCCCCCTCTGATCTGCAAGCACCACCTCTGCCCAGGCCTCACCGCACACCTCAAACCACAGCTCCCGCCCTTACTCTGCCCTGCCCTGCACTTAGGCCCCACCCCCTCCTGGCAGTAACCCCTCCCACAGTACTGGCCCCACCCTCTTGTACTGCCCTCTGCCCCCATGCACTGCCCCAGCCCAGCGGGCACTCACCCAGCAACGCGGTGGTGGCAGCGAGGATGGCCAACAGGGCGGCGGTGCTGAGTCCAGGGGCGGCAGGCGCAGCGGGGGCACAGGCGCGGGGGGGCCCCTGGCAGCGGCACACACGCAGGGTGAGGGTGGCTGAGCTTGTGTGTCGGGGATGGCCACCATCTGCCAGCTCCAGCCGCACCAGCAGGGGCCCTGACCCTGTGCGCCGTAGGCCCCGTGCGCCCAGCACCAGCGCTGCTGTCCCATCTGCAGGGCAGAGGCATGCACACTGTCAGCAGGCAGGGCCATGGGGCATGGCACAGGGGCATGAGGGGGCAGGGCGGGGCAGGGCCTCACCCTTGTTGTCCCGCACAGTGATGTCGGTGGGGCCAGGCCCTGGCACTGCCCGGATGGACACCCGCGTGGCCCCATCCTCGTCTGGGTCCAGCGCACGGATGGTCTGGATCAGCTGCAGGAGGGAGTGGGGGTGGGAGAGGGTGAACCCAGGTGTCCAAGCTCCCCACACATCCCCTGCATGGGACCCAGGCATCCAAGTCACCCCCTGGGGCAGACCTGTCCAGGCGCAGTGCTGGCACACACGAAGGGCTCGTAGTCTGGGGCCAGCTGTGGTGCGTTGTCATTCACATCCAGAGCCTCGATGGCCACGGGCACCGGGGAGGCCTGCGACGGGCTGTCTGAGAGCAAGAGATGGGCAAGGGCACGCCAGGCACACACCACCATTTGCCAGGCATGTGCAAAGGACACACAGCATGCCAGGCACATGCCACATACAAGGCACACCCGTGTGTCACCACACATCAGACACACACATGTAGTGACACACCAGGCACACAGCACGTGTAATGATATGCCATCCATGTATAGCCACACATGCCAATATGCAGCAGGCCAGTGCCCATGATGGGCACCCAGGAGTGACATGCAGCCAACATGCCACCCACCCCAGAGGTCCGCCAGTCCACGCATGGCCATGCCAACCAGCAGGGGGACCAACATGGGTAGCATAGACTCCCCCACCAGTCAACAAACATGCAAGCAACATGGAGTGAACATGCCAGCATCGCAGACACCAGTGACAGGCAAAGAACATATCATCACAATGAACATTCATAAACAGCATGGGATCAACATAGGACAAACACCTCCCCCAACAGGCAATACATTACAACACCATTACAACACCAACATGCAACAAACGTGCCACCCACATGCAGGATGCATCAACAGCACACCAACAGGCAATGAACATGCCACCCACACACCATGGCCATACCAGCAGGCCCACAGCATGCAATGAACATGCCACCAACAGCCAGACATGCCATCACCATGCATCAAACATGGCACCCACATACAGCCACCCAGACATGCCGCCGACATTCAACATTCAATGTACACACCACACATGTGAGTGCATACCACGGACAGGCCGGCACCCAGCGCATCATCCACCCACCACCACAATACAATGGCCACAACATGCCACCAACACACAACAGACACGCCACCAACACGCAGACATGGAAAGGGGAGGAAGGGCCGGTGAATATGGTGCCACGAAGTCAATGGGCCACGCCAGCCCCACTTGCCTCGCTCCACCTTGCCAGCCCTGTCCGCTTCTCCCCAGTCCCGCCCCCTCTCTTCTTCTGCTTTACAAGCCCCACCCCGCACCAGCCTGACCCCTCTAGCCTGGTCTGCCCCCAACCCTTGGTCCCTCCCCTCCCCTTTCCATCCCACTCCTTCCTCCCCAGACCCTTTGTCCCCGTCCCAGCCCCAACCTTACCGAGCTGTGCGGCCAGCACGGTGAGGTTATGCCAGGCGCGGGCCTCACGGTCCAGCCCCCGCGCTATGCGGATGGCACCATCCTGGGGGCCGATGTGGAAGAAGCCGTCGGGGTCCGAGTGTGGTGCAATCGAGTAGCTGCCCCGGGGGAGGGAGGGTAGGAGGGACAGGGGTTCCATGTCTGCTTCATGGCCCCTACCTGCCCCCTGGACTCCCCCATGCCCCCCACACTCCACATTCCTGCCCCACAGCCCCCCCATGGCTCTAATGCCCCCCTCCAGCCAAGCAGTTACCGGATGGGGCTGCCAGGGACATCGGGGTCAGCAGCGCTGACCTGGCCCACCAAGGCGCCGGGCGGGCTGTCCTCAGGCAGGGCCAGGCGATAGGCCGGGCGGGCAAAGGCGGGTGGCTCATCGGCATCTTCCACAGCCACGCGCACTGTGGCCACATCTTTGAAAGGGCCGTGGCGCAGGTGCTGTGGGTCTAGCTGTGTGTTGCTGGCCTCCACCCGGAAGCTGTAGGAACGGCGTGTCTCGAAGTCCAGGGGCTGCAGGACACGGGAGTCAGCCAGGAAGGGAGGGGACCCGGGCATCCGGGAGCAGAAGAGGGCCCAGGAATCCTGGGGCAGGGAAGGGGACCCAGGTGTCCAAGGACAGGGGGAACTCAGGAGTCAGGGGACAGGATAAAGATGCAGGTATCCGGGGTCAAATCCAAGGGGAAAAGGAACACAGGTGTCTGGGCAGCAGGGAGGATGGGAGCTATATGGGACCCTGGCATTCAGGCAGGGCTGGGGAGGGGGGGTATTTGCAGGACCCCATTGGCCGGGTGGGGCTGGGGGCACCTGTGTGAGGGTGAGGACGCCATCCTGGCCACGGGCATCAGTGCGTATGGTGAAGGGCCCGGCAGCACCACCATCCAGCAGCCGATAGCTGAGCTGCGCATTGGGGCCCTCGTCGGGGTCCAGTGCCCGCACCCGCCCCACGGCCGCCCCCGGCACTGTTGTCTCAGGCACCGAGAACTCGTATGAGCCTGTAAAGTGAGGGAGACATGGGTCAGGAACACCTGAGACCCTGACCCCAAGTCCCACCCCAGAGTCCAAAGATCTGCCCCATCCCCCAGCCCTGTCCCTGGACCCCAACAACCTCTGTGACCACCCCTGGGGCCATGCACTTACTCTGTGGGAACCTAGGCGGGTTGTCGTTGACGTCGCTCAGGGTGACGGTGACGGTAACGCTCCCTGAGAGCCCACCCGCATGGCCGCCCATGTCCTTGGCCTGGATGACAACGCGCAGCTCGGGCTGGACCTCCCGGTCCATGTTGGGCACGGCCGTGCGCACCACACCTGCAGGGCAGGGGGGGAGGGAGGGAGGGATAGATGAGGCAATGAGCCAGGGGAGGTTGCAGGGAGTGAGTGATGGATGGATGGATAGATGGATGGATGGAGCAAGCAATGGATGGATGGACAGATGGACAGATGGAGCAAGCAATGGATGGATGGATGGATGGATGGAAGGGAAGAGGAAGAAATGTATGCTGAGGATGAGCGGATGGCCCCTTACCCTGAGAAGGGAATGGGCACATTGTCGGCCCATCACACATGCCTGGCCTGCCCATCCATGAAGATGCTGGGGGCTGTCAAACCACCTAGAGTGACACATCAGACATAGGCATGACATGCCAAAGCATCACCCATTCATGGCCACAACCACGGCCACCTACCCTACATGCAACAGCTGGTGACAAGAGGATGGATGGATCGATGGGATGGAGTGAGCACTGGTTAGGTGGACAGTGACGGACAGGGGGTGGGTGAATGGGTGGGTGCAATGGGCACTGCTTGATGGACTTTACTGATGTAGGCTGGACAGATGGACACCTGGAGGCTGTGAGCAGGTGGGGGTTGGGGGGACCCCGAGCTCATCAGCAACCCCTGGGGGAGGGGAGCCTCCCTGAGGGGTGCCCTGTGAGGCCTCCAGCCCATGGCCCCTGCACCGTTCCCAGCCCCTCCCTGCTCCCCCGCACCGGTCTGGGGGTCCACGGAGAAGAAGGGCAGCCCCTCGACCACAGTGTAGACCAGCTTGGCACTGTTCCCGTAGGTGGGATCATCTGCATCATGGGCCGTCACCTGGATCACCGACGTCCCTACAGGAGAGGGGTAGCCATGAGGGGCCATTCACCTCCCTCATGGCAGTGCCCATAGGGGTAAGGGGGAATGGGTGCAGGGCACTCACCCACATTGCTCATCTCGGGCACAGTTGCATGGTAGGGCCCCTGGGGGAAGACGGGCGGGTTGTCGTTGATGTCCTGCACTTTGATGATGAACTCAGAGGGTGGCTCGAGGGGGCGGCCGGAGGCACGGTCCAGGGCCTGGGCCAGCAGCGTGTACTGCGCCTTCTCCTCCCGGTCCAGCGTCTTGGTCACGTGAATGTTGCCCGTGTGCTCGTCGATGACAAAGACAGTGCCGGCGCCTTCCCCCGACAGCACGTACTTGATGCGGTTTTCACCCCGATCTGCGTCTGTGTGCAGCTGTGAGGTACCCCCACCATGGTTGGGACCCAGGCATCCAGGATGCAGCCCCCCACCCCCAGTGTCCACCCAAGTATCTGGGTGCCCGATTTCCCTGCTCTCACCCAGCAGCTCCCAGTCGCCTCCCAGAATGGGGAGAGAACCCAGATGTCCGGGCTCCCAGCCACACTGCTGTCCCCCGAGAGCCCTGTGCCCAGCTCACCCTGCCGATGAGGACGGGCTCGGGGCCAGCATACTCCTCAATGACGAAGAACTGGTTCCAAACCCAGCTGCGACGGGCGCGGGGCAGGGGGCGCTCACCCCCCCAGGGTGATGCCAGGCGCCCAGCACAGCCCCAGCCACCCAGCCAGGCCAGCAGCAGCCCCAGCAGCCCGGCCATGGCGTTCTCACAGCTTGGCTTGGCTCAGCACTGCCCCGGGGCCCCGCGGGGCTGCGCTGCCCACGGGCCCCGACGGCTACCCCATGGGCCACCTGCAGAGAGTAGGTGTCAGCAGCAGGACGGCTCCTCTGGTGCCCGTCTGCACCTGGCAGGCACCATGAGCCCATCTGTCCAGCTGCCCAGCCATCCATCCATCCATGCCTCCATCTGTCCATCCTTTCATCCACTTGCTGTCCACCCATCTATTTTCTCTTGAATGTCACCATCCACCCACCACTCTCTCCATCCTTCTCTGCCTTCCTTTGAACCCCTCTGTGATCCTTATTTTCCCATCCATCCATCCCCATAGCCTCCATTCACCCATCCCCCTAATTCTCAGTCCATCCCTACGTCTAGCCCCACATGCCCACTCCATCTCTCCATGCACATCCATCTCCACAACTCCCTCCTTCCGTAAGAGCCCTTCATCTACCCCACCAGCCTCGTCTTCCCTTTTTCCCTGCAATCCCTCCGTCCATCCACTGCCCCCTGGCTGGAGGCTTTTCCACCATCTGTCTGCAGAACCATCCATCCATCCCCACTGCCCCAACCCACCCGTGCCATCCCCAGCCACCCTCCATCTGTCTGGCCACATGCCTGTCCATCCGTCCAACTCCACATGCCCCGTGTAGCTGTCTGTCTGTCCGGCCGGCCGGCCAGCCCCCCCAGCTGGAGACCTCTCCACCACCGGTCTGCTCCTCTATCCACCCCCCTCCTCATAGGCACCCTCCATCCCTCACCCACACGTCCCGCCTGTCTCCCCCGCATCTGTCTGTCCCCCCCACCCCGTGCCCCATCTCTAAGAGGATTTGGGGGGATTAGTTTCTCAGACCCGCGGGAAGGAGAAAAACCAACAGGCTGAGCCCAGCGGTGCTGGGGGGGGGGACACGACGTGACCCACCAGTGACACGACCCAGAGAGTCTCAGCAGGATGGGGCCCTGTGGGCTGGGAGTGAGGGGCAGCACGGGGCTGGGGGGCCCAGGGGCAGAGGCGGGCAGGGAGATGCGGGGCGCCACAGAGGCAGGGGCTGCGGTCGGGGGCGAGGGGCACCTGCGGAGGAGAAGGGGGCTGCGGTCGGGGGCGAGGGGCACCGCAGCCGCCCCCCGGGGCCGCCTGAGCGCAACCGCGGAGGAGCCGCCGCGTCGCGGGGCCAGACGGAGCCGCGACCCCCCCGCGCTGCCCGTGCCGGCGGGCTCACCTGGGCCAGTCCCGCGGCGGCGGCGGCGGCGGCGGCGGCGGGAGCGACGCGGCGGCTGGAGGGAGCCGGGTCCTTCTGCAGCGACGGCCGCCCCCCGCCCCCCGCCCTCCGCCGCCGCTTCCGCGCCCCCTCCTGCCGCGGGGGGGGGATGCGGATGAGGGCAGCGGCCCCCCCGCCCCTCGCCCCGGCGGGGGGGGGGGGCTGCGATTGCCGGAATCAATATTTAATAGCAGCTTAATTAGAGATGCACAAAGTTTCGCGGCTGTGAATAATTCAGGGCCCCGGTGGGGGTGGGGGCAGGGCGCTGGGGTCAGAGGGACGGGGGGGGGGGGGGCTGCAGGCCAGGAGAGGCCCAGGTGACCCCCACAAATCCCCCCCCCTCCCCCCAGCCTTTTAAATATTCAGCAGCTCTTTTTTGAAATAACCCCCCCGAGTGAATGCTTCCCAGGCAGGAGCAGCGGGGCTGGGGCTGGGGGCTGCCGGCTTCGCCTCCCCGCAGGGCGCCCGTGGGGACACCCATCATAGGGACACGACTGGGGGTGGGAGCAGGGCACCGGGGTCGGAGGTCGGCCTGCAGGCAGGCTCGGGTCAGGGGAAGGGCACGTTCACCCAGACCCCTGAGTTGCGCCCCCGCCTCCACCTCCACCTCCCTGCTGCCACTGGGGTCTCAGCATCACCAGCCCCTGCCCCCAGCCCCCATCGCACCGACCAGGGCCCTCCCTGGTGCCTCCTCGACCCCCTGCCCTCCTCCCTGGAGGTCCCAGGCCCCCAAGATCAGGCCCTGCCCCTTCCCCTTCTGGGCACCCTCACACTTACCCCAACATCCGCCAGGGACCCATGCAGGGGCCAGACCCCTCCTCCCACGATCCCCCAAAGCACACAAAAGAGGGGACATTCCCCCCCCCCAACCTGCTCATTTAGCTTAATTAGATTTGTTCATTAAAACTAGACCCAATGGGAGGGAAAAAAAATGCCCCCAAATGACACCCCATCACCCCCCCACCCCGGGCAGCACCGCAGGCCTAACAGCCCTGCCCAGTCCCTCTTATTTAAACCACACGTTTGTATCTAATTCATATTCATATTTTGCCTCATAAGGATTTCAAATCCTTCTGCCCCAGAGAGGAATAAAGCGCTGGTTCGGGGGGCGGGGGGACCAACACACTTGTGTCAGGTTACATTACGGTTGTGGGGGGAGGAAAAAAATGGGACAACTGCCCCCCCCCCTCCAATCTTGCCCAGATTTACCCCTCTTTTGGGAAGCTCCACTCAAAATCCTAAGGAACTGTTGTATTTTCAATTCATCCTTTGCCTGTTACTGACATTTTTAAGGGTTTTTCTAATCCTCACATGAAGGAAATGAGGTTTTCACCTACATCACTTACAGGTTTGAGGGATTCTTTTTTCCCCTCTTAAGGGGGGAAAGGAAAAAAAAAATCAATGAAAAGAAGTCATCCCCTTCCTGGTGGCTCCTTAGGGGGAAACGAACACAACACGAGGATTCACAGCCACCGTGAACCACGGCTGGGATTGAGGGGTGCCAGCAGAGCTGGGGGGCAGCGAGTGGGGAGGGCATTATGATTGTTTTTTAATAACATAATGCACATTATGACTCGGTGCTTATACACACACACACTTTTTTTCAGTTTCCTCCTAAATTTTCCCCTGCAGAAGTACCCAGAAGGTGACAACTCCTCCCTTTCAACCCCCCCACCCAAGGTGGAAAAAAAATAAACCCCTACAGATTGTTGGCAATTGAGGAAAACTGACACTAACTTGAGGGGTTTGGGGTTTTTTCTGTTATGGTTTTGTTTTTTGAACCTACCAAAAAGCTCTTAAAGTGTCAGGACCGAGCAAAGAGCAAATTAGAAAACATGACCTTTCCTCTGAAATTAGGTTATAGCTGCCCAAGATGGGGGGGAAGGGGGGTGCTTGCATGTGTGCATGTATAAGAAAATTAGGAGGAAAAACAGCAAAGTGGGCTTTGAGGGGTTTTTTGGAGAGGACTTTTTGATTTGACTGGCTCCGTGTCAAGCATTTCAGCCCCAGACAACATCCAGGGGTGCCATTGCCCCAGCACCACCTGTGCCATCATGGTCCCTCTCACAGGGATGTGGGCAAGACAGAGGGGACGCGGTGGACGCCCCCTGCTCCCCTCCCCACAGCTAGACACGTTGTCCCGTGTCAGGTGCCCTTGCCCTCTCCACTCCAAATGGCCTGCAGGCGAGGGGCGCAGGGCTCACTGTCTTGGCAGCTCACGGCAGTGCCATGAAGGGCTCTTGCCAACTTGTAACCAACATAGACCTCAGCTAGCCAGGGTCCACTTAGTGCCCCCATAACCACACCCCTCAAAGAGCCTGCTTCCCGATGCCCGGACACGGCGCCAAGCCCTGGGCTCCAGAGCTCCCAGCTGGTGCAAGGGTATCCCAACACCCACATCCATATCCTCTCCAGGTCCCATGCCACATACCAGGCTGCAACTCATTGACAACCTGGCTCCACTGTGGTTGCTTTGCTTCCTCATGGACACATGCTGCTGGCTCCAGAGAAAATGGATGGACAGAGCAGATCCTTCACCTCCCCCCAGCCTCCCACGTCCCCTCACATAGGGAAGAGGATCAGCACCAGAGCAAGCGGGCTCGCTGGTGCACCTATATTGCCCACATAGGTGAGCACACACAGGCACCTCAGAGCACCCCAGCCCATGGCACATCATCTTTAGACTAAAACATTGAAAAAAATAGTTAAAAATAAAAAAAAGAGAAGTATAACATGACCTTACGAAGGATTTAAATATTCTTTAACCCAGAGAAAGGAGGGAAAATTCCAAAAGAGGGAGGTAAAAGGTTTTTCCCACTTCTCCAACAGAAATGAGAATGACAATTCTCTCCTTGCCTCATTTATTGGCTCCAGCCCCCACCAAAATAGGTGAAACATGGAGGAAAATGAACTATTTCCCCCGCTGTGTGGCCTGTTCAACCAATTTAAGCTCTGAAAACAATTAGAGAACAAAACAAGGGCCCATCAACCACTTCCAAGCATTTGGATTTAAGAGGGGTGGGGGAGTGAATTTGCATTTTCTTTCTTTAAACTATTTAAAAAAAAATATTCAGGAAAAACAGAAACCTTGGGAGGGGGGAATGGAGAGAACTTCCACAATTTCCTCCCGTTTCCAGCAACCCTCCCTTCCCCCCTAACATTCAAAATTAGTTAAAAATGAATCCAAATTCTGTTACAGGAAAAAGTAACTCCCAATTTCCATCCATGGGAGATCATCGAAAAGCAGGGCAGGAAGGGACCCCTGGAGATCACATACAGTCCAACCTCTTGTCATGGACTGAGTTAGCCTTGCCAAGGGGCCGTGTAACCCAGCGATTCTCAACCACCTGCCCAGAGATGCAAACACCTACATGCGATTCATGAGATCAACCCAGAGATGTCAAATCCCAAATTGTCCAGGCTGCAGCCACTCCGAGTTCAATTGCTTTTCCATAGTCAAGCACAAAAGAAATCCAAGGCCACAGGCACACTTTCATTTAAGGGCACCATGGGATCCGAGCCTGGATCCCAAGCATAATGCCTCCAGCGATTTGGGAAGTCAGCTGATTGTTAGCCCTGGCCCCAGGGCAATTTCTGAAGTTCAATTTAAGGCACTATAAAAACTAGCCATACAATTTTTCTACATCACAGGTGAAACGTTTTTATGGCTAGTTTGTCATTTTATAGCCCCTTCAGTTTGGGCATAAATGACAAGGGTGCTGCAAATGTGCCATGATTAATTCATAAATGCCACACACATGTAGGAGACAGACGGGCCTCAAGCTGGCAGTTTTGAGGGGTGCGAGGTATCGCTAGGCAAACCTGGTCTAAAAAGGTGCAAAGACAGATAGGTCAGTGTAGCCCATTTCTGCACAGGAGAAGTTCTCTCTCATCTCCAACCTCAAATGTCCACCAGTGCAGGAGAGAAAAAAATCCCCTTCAACTGATCATAAATTTTAAGGAAGGGGACGGGGCAGAAAAAAGCCGCTTAAAATAATTTTTTTTTTAAGCAGAAGCTGGAGGCAAAAAGACAATGATGGCCCTTCTGGAAATCCCTGCTCCTGGGAAGGATTTTTTTTTTTTTTTAGGGGGTTTCATCCCCAAATTTTTATCCATTTTCAGGGTGTCTGGGTCTGCCCACATCCTCGCTGCCTTCATGCTGAGGCTTGAGATGGCATGGCATGCCCGGCCCCCCTGCAAAAAAACACCCGTACCCCCCACGTATGAAACTAACGCCAACTCTTTATTTATCTCATTTCCAGCGACAGCAGAATAAAAATAAAAAAACCCAACAAAATAAACCCCCCAAAAAACAAAAACATTTGTCTTTTCCCAAAATAAAATACAAATTAAGGTGGAGGGGAGCCCATGGCTGCCCCCCAGATGGGGGAGGGGCAAATGGGGGGGGGGGGGGAGGAGGGGCTGCCCCAAGATGGGGCCTGTCCTGGGGCAAGATCTGGGGGTAGGGGAAGGCACAGGGCCATCCACACCCAGCAGCCCGCGACTGAGTGAGGGGGCTAGGGCCACCCCCTCCCAGCTCCCCTCCCTGGGGCTAGGCACGGGGATGGGCGTTTGGGGAGGTCTCAGCGGCGCCCCCCACGGTCCCGCACCGGGGTGCTGCGGCTACGGCTGCGACTGTGCCGCTTGGTGTCCCGCCGGTCCCGCTCGCGGGCGCTCCTCTCAGTGGCCCCCACCCCGCTTGGGGCACTTCGCTCCCCGCCAGCTCCCCGCTCCCGGCTGTGCTCTCGCCGCTTCTCGCGCTCTCGCTCCCTCTCCCGCTCAGCCTGGCGGCTGCGCTCTCGCTGCCGCTGCTCCTCCTCCTCCTGCTCCTTGCGGCGCCGTTCTCGTTCGCGTGCCCGTGCCGCCCGCTCTGCCTGCTTCTGCACAAACTGCAGAAGGAAGAAGGGACATCTGTCAGGGAGGCACAGACCCATGGGGTTCCCCATAACCCACAGCTGCGACCTTCCACCCAGCTCCACAGCTTTGGAAACTTGTCAGGCCCCAGCAAAGCTGAGATCACACTGAGATCTGGCCCAAAGAGCCCTCCACCCCAGACCAGGATCCCTCACTCACCCCTGCATGAACTGGGGTGGTGCACAGAGAGGTGAGGCCAAGGGCTGGCCCACACCCAGGCAGAGCCCCCAAGCCAGACCTGGACCCCCCCCAGTCCATTCACCACCCAAGCTAGGGAAGGGTGGAATGTGCTGGGGGCCCAGGGAACCAGCCATACACCCCTTAGAGACACCCCTTCCCACCCCTCAAAACCCCTGGTCAGGCCCCCTGCTCTGGGACAAGCTGTGGGCAAAGACCTAGAACTGCCTCCTCTTCCCCCCCGACAAACTGATGCAGGACCAGGGCTCACCTGGGTGTCCGTCAGGGGCAGCCAGTAGATACAGGGAGCTGCCTTGGTCTTGCGGAAGAGGTCATCTAGCAACTTGGCAGGAGGCTCCTCAGGGGGCTTCTCTGTAAGGAGGGGGGTGGGGGACAATCAGTGGAAAGCGAGGTGGATCCCTCCTCGGGGGTGTCTCTGCCCCTACTCCCGTGCCATCTTACAGATCCTGCACCTCCTTAACCCAGGCCCTGCCCCCACTCAAGACCCCAGCTACTGCTCCCAGGCCCTACCTCCCCCAGTACCTTTCTTCTCGCCCTTCTTCTCCTTGGACTTTGGGCGCTCCTTGCGACGGTGCTCGCGGGACCGGGACCGGGAGCGTGGCCCCTCGCGCACCTTGTCGCGGTCCCATTCGCGCTCGGCCCGTGTGCGCTCCCGCCGCTCCATCTCTCGCTCCCGCTCCGCCCACTGCTCTCGCACTGCCCGCTCTGGCTCCTGTGGGGCTGAGCGCCGTGCTGAAGTTGTGCTCGTGCCTGTCCCGGGGGGCTCCCGTGCGCTCCGGGGGGGCCCTGCCCCTGGCATCCCGGCCTCCTCTGCTTTGGCTTCTGCTGGCCGCTCTGCCAGCAGCCCCCGGTGGAAGTCCAGCTGGGGGTGGGGAAGAAATGGATCAGTTGCCTGCATCCTCCCCCTGGCATAGTGCCTTCTGTGCCAACCCCCAAAAATCCTGTTCCCCAGGCCCCACTGCCTGCAGGCTCCCCCACTGTCCCTTGGGGGCTCTCACCTCATCCTGTTCGGCAAAGTCAGCAGAGAGGAATTTGGGGTTGGACTGTGGCCACTTCACCCCATGGAGGGAGTTGCGGGTCAACACAGCCTCCTCCAGGGTGGAGTACTGTGGGAAGAGATGCATTGACACCATAAGATGGACAGACGAACAGCATGTGGCAAGGAGAGGCAGCCACGGGGGGGCAGAGACTCACCGTGACGTAGCAGTGCGACTTGATCTTGTCAATCCAGAACCCTTCTTCTACCAGTGTCCCCGTCCGGCTGAGGAGCTCTTTCAGCTGGCCCAGGGTGAAGGGACGCACCTGAGGGGAGGAAGTGGGCAGGGAGGTCACAGGGGTGACAGGAAACCCCAAGCTGAGATGCCAGCATTGTGAAGGTATGACTGCTCACAGGCCCTGGGCAGGGGCCTAGTTCATGCAATAGCTGACTGAGATCATCAGCGTTTGATTTCCTCCTCCTACCCCCTGGGGTCAGCGCCAGGGCAGTTCTAGACCCGAGAGTTTTTCCTAATAGCCAAAATAAAATGCTGTTGCTGCAACTGGAGCCCATTGCTCCTTGTTCTGTCATCTGCCACCACGGAGAACAGTCCAGCTCAATCCTCTTTCAAACCCCCCTTCAGAGGTAGTTGAAGACTGCTATTAAATCCCACCTCAGTCTTCTCTTCTGAGAAGAGGCTGAGGGAACTCGGTTTATTTAGTCTGCAGAGGTCATGTTCCTCAGCCCCCAAACCATTTTCCTTGCTCTCCGCTGGACTCACTCCAACTTGTTCACATCCTTTTTACAGTGGGGACCCAAAACTGGACACAGTATGGCAAAGGTGTCCTCACCAGTGCAGAAGAGGGGGAAAAAAAATTGCTTTCTTCGATCTGCTGGCAATGCTCCTACTAATGCAGCCCAAGATGTCCTTAGCCTTCTTAGCAATAAGGGCACACTGTTGGCTCATAGTCAGCTTATCATCCACTGTAACCTCCAAGTTTCTTTTTTGCAGAGCTGCTGCCCATTCAGTCAGTCCCCAGCCTGTAACGGTGCATGGGATTGTTCTGTCCTAAGTGCAGGACTTTAACACTTAACTGTGATAAACCTCATGTGATAAGAAATGGATTTCTTGAGGATCTGTTCCATGATTTTTCTGGGTACTGAGGTGAGGCTGACTGGTCTGTAGCTCCCTGGATCCCCCTCCTTCCCTTTCTTAAAGATGGGCACTATATTTGTCCTTTTCCTATCATCTAGGACCTTCTCTAGTCACAAGTTTTCAAAGATGATGGCCAGAGGCTCTGCAATCACATCAGCTAACTCCATCAGCACCCTTGGATACATCCCATCCAGCACCCTGGACCTGTATATATCCAGCTTTTCTAAATAGCCCCCAACCTGTTCTTCCAGCACTGACGACTGCTCATCTCCTCCCCAAACTGTGCTGCCCGGAGCAGTAGTCTGGGAGCTGACCTTGCCTATGAAGACTGAGGTTAAAAAGGCACTGAGGACTTCAGCCTCATCTGCATCCTCAGTCGCTACAATGCCTCCCCGTTCCTCCTCTTGCTACCAACATACTTGCGGAAACCCTTCCCGTTACCCTTCACGTCCCCTGCTAGCTGCAACTCCAATTGTACTTTGGCCTTCCTGATTTTATCCCTTCATGCCCAAACAATACTCTTATATTCCTCCCTAGTCATCTGTCCAAGCTTCCACTTCTTGTAAGCTTTCTTTTTGTGTTTAAGCTCACTGAAGAGTCCCCTGCTAAGCCAAGCTGGTCGCCTGCCATATTTGCTATATACCCATGTTAACATGCTTCTGTCCCACTATCCTTCACGTACAAATTATTAGCCAATTGACTAATATTCTCTGAAGGGATAACGAGGTGATAAATGCCAGCCAACGGGAATCTGTTGGGAGCCAGGCCTGCTGAGACATTCTAGTTTCTCTCTCTAATGAGGCCTCAGGAAGGGGATAAGGGAAGGATCTTGAGGCAATGGATCGTCTCCTATGATGCTCATGAGAAATACAGCCTAGACAAATCCACTGTTAACACAGGTGCCCAACACCACTCTTGGAGATCAGTTTGTTCTCAAAGCAGGAAAACAGGTCAAACAGAGGCCCCAGGAGATGACATCTAGAACCCAGTGCTGGTCAATATACTCTCAGATAGTTGGTAGGGTCAGAAGGGACCTGAGCAATCATCAAGTCCATCAAGTCAAACGACCCTGGCAAGGTGTTCATCTAACCTCCTCTTAAAGACCCCCAGGGTAGGAGCCAGCACCACTTTGCTTGGAAGTTGGTTCCAGATCCTAGCCGCCCCGACAGTGAAGTAGCGCCTCCTGATGTCTAGTCTGAATCTACCCTCTGCCAGCTTGTGACCGTTATTTCTAGTCACTCCTGGGAGTCCTCGGGGGAACAGGGACTCCCCCAACGCCTGCTGGTCCCCCCTGACTAGTTTGTAACAGGCCACTAGATCCCCCTCAGCCTTCTCTTGCTGAGGCTGAACAGGTTCAGGTCCCTTAGCCTCTCCTCGTAGGGCCTGCCCTGCTGCCCCCGGATCATGCGGGTGGCCCTCCTCTGGACCCTCTCAATGCTGTCCACATTCCTTCTGAAGTGCCACGCCAAGAACTGGACACGGTACTCCAGCTGTGGCCTGACCAGTGCCGCACAGAGGGGGAGGATCACCTCCTTGGACCTACTCGAGATGCATCTGTGGATGCATGACAAGGTGTGGTTGGCCTTCCTGACCACGTACCCACACTGCCAACCCACGTTCATTTTGACATCAATAATGAATTCAAGATCCTTTTCTGCCTCTGCACTGACGAGAAGGGAGTTCCCCAGCCTGTAGGTCTGCTGCTGGTTCTTCCTCCCCAGGTGCAGCACCTTGCACTTGTCAGCGTTGAAACCCATCCTGTTCTCATCCGCCCACCCCTGTAACCTGTCTAGGTCTGATTGCAGCCTATTCCTCCCTTCTAGCGTGCCCACATCCCCCTACATCTTAGTGTCATCATCAAATTTGAACAGGGTGCTCTTTATCCCTTCGTCCAAGTCACTGATGAAGATGTTGAACAGTGCGGGCCCAAGGACCAAGACCTGGGGGACCCCACTGCCCACAACCCTCCAGGTCAAAAAATGACCCATCCACCACCACTCTGGGTGCGGCCCTCCAGCCAGTTAGTGACTCATTTGACTGCATAGGTGTCGATGCCACAGTCCCCTAGTTTTTTAATGAGAATGGGGTGGAGAGACAGTGTCGAAGGCCTTCCTGAAGTCCAGAAAGACTACGTCCACTGCTACCCCTGCGTCTAAGGATTTTGGAACCTGGTCGTAGACGGCCACCAGGTTGGTCTGACAGGACCTGCCTCTAATGAACCTATGCTGGTTGCCCCTAAGCATAACCTCCCCTGTTGGCCCCTCGTGGACATGCGCCGGGATAATTCTCTCAAAAAGCTTACCCAGGATCGAGGTAAGACTGACTGGCCTATAGTTTCCTGGGTCCTCCTTCCTCCCTTTTTTTGAAAATGGGAACCACATTGGCCCTTTTCCAGAGGTTGAAGCCCTGGAGGGTTCCCTAATGAGATCTGCAGGTGGCACCCAGAAGGAAAGCATCACAAATGCTCTAAAAGGCAGAAATGGAATTCTCACTGGGCCCAATGTATTGGAAACAGTGTCCAATGAAGCCAGGCACAACACCCCCAAGCCTATACAACATAGGGAGTTAACAGCCAGACCACTACATGGCTCTGAAAGGATTGGGAAGATCCTAACAAACCACAGGGTGGGCAGGAGTCAGCAGTGCAGTATGGGCCACTTGTTAGTAGGGGCATCCCATGGAAGACATGTGACAAACGTAATTATTTCTGTTCTGCTTGGCACTAGTGAGGCCTGAGTTAGGGCTCCAGGGCCAGCTCCAGATGCTGTACTTGAGGAAGAACATAGAGTAATCAGGGAGAATGCACGAGAGAATGAGAAGATGGAAAAAAAAATGATCAATGAGGAGAAATGAAAAGAATTGGGTTTGTTTAGCCCAGAAAAGACCAAACAAGGGAACACAACCTGATTTGTCCGATACACAAAAGAGGCTGTCATTACCAAGGGTGGCAATTAATTGTTGTGCAGTCACAACACAGAAAGAGAAGAAATCAACCTAATTTGCAGTGGAAAAAGTTTTAGGTTGGAACTGAGAGAACACTGGGACAGTTACTCCAGGAGAATGAAGGAGAATCTATACTGAAGGTTTTCAAGAACAAGATTTCTACAACAGTTTACCGTTACGGATGATAAAGCAAGGGAAACATAGATTACAAAGCCACAGAAGTCAAACTTTAACCTTTGTGCAATTACGGTACAATTCAACATATACATTTAACTCCTAATCACCACTTTGTTTCTATTTAACAACATGCTTCTAGTAGAACGCAAAACATGAGCTGCAACTCTGATTTCTTACTGCCTGGCTATTACCTAGAGTTTTCAAAGTCAAAAATCAAAACCAGGATCAACCCAAAATAACGTGTTTCCATTGGTCTGAGCAGAAATCTCATCAAACCCCAAAGGAAACATGTCGATTCTGACTACTGCCCTGCAACTGCCTCTTCAGTATTCCGGCTAGAAGCCTGCACATCACAACCAAAACACAGCTTGGCTCAAGTTGAGCAAAATGATTTCCATCTTAACCTCAACAAAACCTCATCAAAAATCAAAGTGAGCCTCCGGGACATTTTTATTTCACCAGGCTGGCATTCCCTTAATAGATGTCCTCCTACCAGGTTGTAATCGAAAAGGTCCTGGACCTGCCCGGCCGTGTTACCTCCAGCCCCTGCCTCGTTCACCCTCAGCTCCACCATACCCTCCTTCCCAGTGTCCTATGCGAGCCCTACTTTCCATTCTCCCTCCCCTCCTGGTTCTTCACCATTCTGATTTACCAACGGGGGATGACAGGAGAGCAGGATTCTGCTCCCCATTTTGCAGCTGGGGAAATGGAGGCAGGGTCAGAAGCTGGAGCTGAAGAAATTAGACTGGAGTTCTACTCTATTTGTAATCTGAACTATGAGTTTAGCCTCAATTTGACCCCAAAAGACCTGGGCAAAGCAACATATCTGGTATGAGGTTTCCCCTGCTTTGTTGTGTCTAAATCTTTTTGCTGCAGTTGATCCCAGTGACCTTCCATTTGTTGGCTTCCAGGTTCAGTCAACAAACCAACCCAAGTTATTACTGCACTGATGTTACGACCATGTGACTTTGGCAACAAACCTGGCAGAGGCCGAGGGTCTCAACCTTGTCAGATTTGGGGAGCCCCCCTCGGAAAATGTCAGCTTGATTTCACTGTTTTTGGGGTAACAGAAAAAGTCCTAGAGCAATCCTTCCACTGCAAACTCATAAGAGACCATAATGGGACAGAACATTTAGACTCTTGAGTCCTACTGGAAGTCTCTAGGTTTGTGTCTTGCGAATCACAGATGCCAGCACACTTAAGAGCATTGATATCATGTACTCTTAAAAGGATCTCACAGCTGTACAAGACGACCTTCTTAATTTGATATCAGGTAATTCAAAGTACTGGATACTTCAAAGCCACCATTACTCCCTAGCCAAAAGGATAAATTGGATGATTTATGATACAGTTCATTTGGAATATGGCTACTTTGAAATTTGAAGCCATTATCTGGTTCCTTAGACCGTAGACCCTTGGAAACAGTTTGGCAGGGTCAGGGTTGGCAGGTGGGGGTTGACAGGACAGCTTGGCACTTAGATAGACCTAGCAAGAGAAAAAAGGGGCCCTAGATCATTGCTGCTATTCTACATTAGGAATTCCTTGTGCTATCGTGAAAGCTGCTTAATTAGTCACTGGGATAACTCCTCCACTTTGTTCTGATCCGCTCATAAGGTCCGCACACGGGTGAACTGTGTCTATATACCCACGGTAATTTGGATAACTCAAACCCCTTTATTTCAAAGTTAGTATTTTTTGGTCCCCTGTGTTTCAAATTAATGAGGTTTTCCTGTATTTCCCTGTATACCACATGCCCCCTGAATAGGACCTGCACCTTGGTTGAGAAAACAGAATGAAAAAAAACCCTGGATTTTTCTGGTAGTGGCTAAACAGCAGGTGCACAGAGCAGGGACAAAGACTTCACATCAGCTCCTCAGCCAAAAGTTGCTCTTAGCTTTTGGCTGAACAGCAAGGGGAGGATAAGTGATGCAAGAGGACTGGAATTCACTTGTCAGCATGTGGACAGAAGGGAGAAGACCCCCTGACAACCATCCTACCACACCCCACCTCCATTCTGGTGTGGAAAGCAGAAAGATTCTCCCCGCCCCAACACTGGGATGCATGTTTAGCAAGGAGGTATGGTACTCAGACACTCACAGCACAGAGTTAAGGTTAAAGGGTCTTAATCCAGGTAGGATACCTTTGTAGTCTTGCAACTGAGTTTTCAGCATGCCGTACCCCAGGTTTGTAAAAAGGACTGGGAAATGCCAGCCTTGGGGTACCCTACGTGGCTCTGCCTCACAAGCTGTCAGTTAACAATAGTAGGTCTTTATGTTCTGCTCCAGGCAACAGTGAAGTGCCCCCTGCCCCCACATCCCGAGATCCCACCCCTAGGACGGGCCTCACCCCTCCTCACCAGGTTACAGATGTGGACAATGTGGCTGGGCTTGGCGCGGGGCGGCGAGGGGAACTGGGCTGTGCGCACAGGGTCGTCAATGGTGATGGAGACACCCAGGCGCTGCTGGCTGATGGAGCGACGGGTCAGCGTGTCGGTCAGTGTCACTGTGAGGATCGGAGGTCGGGGTGGGTTAAACAGCTGTGGATGGAGCCCCCTGCCCCAAACAGACCAGCGAGACCCTCTCTCCATCATCCACCCTCCCCCCACTCACCTTTTTTGACCTCATGCTCAATAGGTGGGGGCAGTGTCGACTCTACTGTAGCCTGCGGGGCCTCAGCCTGTTCTTCCTCTGGCTCCTTCTCCTCTTCCTCTTCCTCCTCACCCTGCCCATTCTCCTGCCCCTCAGCTGGCACCACCTATGGAGGAGGAAGAGGAGAGGACCCAGGTGTCAGGGAGAAAATGCTAACGTGACCTAGATTCCAGGAAACTGGTCTAGGATTCCAGCACAACATCTGAGACAGGAAGTGACCTGGAGGATAGCGGGACCCAAGCTTCTGGGTCTAGGGGCTGCCGTACCTGTGTGACGGTGCGGCAGATCTTGAGGCCCTTGTCATGGGGGGCCGGTTCCCCATGACGGTCGCCCTCATCCTCTGAAATGTGGGAGTCGTCGGCATGCAGATCCACCACAGCCTCCTGCCCTGCAGCTGGCTTCATCTCGGGGATTAAGCTCTGAAGATGGGGAGGGAAAGAACCCAGGTGTCCTTGAAGGGGTCAGCACTGAACAGCACCCCAAAACTTTAAGATCCCCTGGGGAACCCCCTTGGCAGGGAACTGGGAAAGGGAACCAGGTGTCTGAGGAACAGATGGGATAGAACCCAATTTTGGACAGGGGAGAAGAGAACAAGAACCTGGTGTCTGGGGAACCCGCCCCCCTCCTCAAATTCCCTATCACCGAGACAGGGAAGTGGGAAAAGTACCTAGGTGTCCAAGGAAAGAAGATGCAACAAAACTCAGGTGTCTGGGCATAACGCCCTTGAATGTTCCCAAGCCTGAGAGAGCCTAGGAGAGGGAAAGAGCCCAGGGACAACCCTTTCCCAAAGCTCCCCAACCTGGTGGACCCGTGTCCAAGGCTGTGCTGTGGCCACTGGGGATGCTGTACCTTGAGCGACTCGGTGGTGATGCTGATGGACGGCTTCTTCTGGGTGCTGGCTGTGCTGGCCCCCCAGCGCCGCTTGCGCCCCCCAGGCTGGCCGCCCTCTGTGTCGCTGTTCCCTGATGCCGCCCCCTTGGCAGCCGCTGCAACCCAACAGCCAATCAGACTGAGGGATGGGGAACTGAGGCCCCTCCTCCTCAGTGGCTGCACTCATCCTTCACAACCAATGGGGCACAGAGCACAGGCCACCCCCACCACCAACAGCCAATCAGTGCCCAGAACAGGTTCCCCCTACCCCACCCCCACAGCCAATCAGAGTATAGGACAAAAGCCACCCTGTCCTGGGGAGCCAATCAAAAATGGGAATGAGAACCTAGTCCCCTGCCACTAAGCAGGGGCACCCCTCCCACTTCACCTCCCAGCCAACCAGAGCAGAAAACAGGAATCTAGAACCCACCCTGGGGGGCTGCACCCACTCCCAGGCAGCTCAATGGGAGCCTTGGAAAGGTTCCGGGGCTGTGGAGGCACCCCCGTTACTTACAGACGACGGAGATCTTCCTCTTGAAGGCCTTGGGCTGGGCTGAGCTCTGTGGAGAGAGGGAACGAGGGCGGGAGAGACAGAGAGAGAAAGAGAGAGAGACACACAGCCCCACATGGGGGGAGGAAAGTCAGCACGGCGCGCCAGGCTGCACCTCCACACCCAGCAAGGAAAAGGAGCCCGCATGGGCCTGGGGGGCACAGGACAGGGGTTGGGGAGAGAGCTAGGACAGTCCAGGAATAAAAAACAGGAGGCCTGGGCAGAGAACAGGCCATGGAAGGGGCAGCACATGGATGCAGGGAGGGGAGCGGTTGCGGCTCCTGCCACACAGCCCCCCAAAAACCCTGGTCCCGCACACAGCCCCACCCCAAAACCCTAATCCCCAGGCAAAACCCTTGCTACACCTGTTACACTCACCTGCCCTTGAAGTACCAGCCCCCATGAGACCCAAGACCCTTGCACACAGCTGGCTGCCACTGGCGGCCCCCCTAGCCCCGAATGCTTTTCCCCAGGTGCCCCCCCTAAATGTCTCTGTGCTGTCTCTGACCTATAGATTTCCAATGCCCTGGCCCCCCTGTCTGCCTCCTCGTGGTCCCCAACCCCCAGAGTTTATTCCTGGAAATGCTGAGCAGATCCTGATACTCCAGGCCAGACACCTCTTAACCTCTTGCAGGCCAAGACACCCCTGCCCCTCTGCTTTCGAGTTAACACAAGCCAGTGTCCTCCCCGCACCCCCAAACCAGCAGAAAAATTAACCAAAACCTATTTTTTTTTTAAAAAAAGAAAAACCAAATAGAAAAAGAAAAAAATAGAAAAAGTAATAAAGAACCAAAACAAATATGATGCCAGAGGCTCCAGGTACCATCTCACACCTGGGAGGGGGATCTTCGCTGCGGCCAATCGCACCGCAAGGGGCACCGTATCTAGGCAACGGCCGGTCCAATCGGAACGCGCCCTCCCGCGGGAGGGGCGCGATGGTGCAGGGGTGGGGTGGTAAGAGAGGAGGTGGTGGTGGTGGTGGTGGAGGAGGAACAACCTAGCCGTGGGCGAAGCCAGAGTGTCCTGGAGGAGAGAGGGCAAAGCCGGGACCCACCTCCCTCTTCCCCCACCCCAGCAAGGGGGGGGGATGGGACACGTGGGGGTCCGTGTGGCGGACGGAGAGCGCAGGCCCCTGGGGAAGGGGCGAAGGTTCTTGCTGCCAGTCCCAGGGACAGAGAAGACACCCCCCGGCGGGGGCAAATGTCCTTGGGTGAACGTCCCATGAGCATCAGGGACCCCCAGAGGGGGCGGGGGCAGAAAAAGCACCCCACATAAGTTAAGTTCTATGAGCCAGTCTCACAAGCGATGGAGATCCCCAGAGGATGGAGGAGACCCCAGGGGCTGGAGGAAACGGTAAGGAGCCTTCCAAAGCTAGTCCTGTCCAAGCTGGGCTGGAAACAAGCAGCAGCAGTAGGTGCCACGAGCAGAGACCCTCATTGCAGTGGAGGGCAGTTCTTCACCAAGAACCCTGGTTGAAACTTGGCAGAAGCTGTGGTCCTTGTGGTTGGTCTTGTTAGAGCCTGGGTGATTAACGAGGGTTCTCGGGATGGAGTCCAAGGGGCTCCAGATTGCAGAGGCCTCAAGGGCTGGGGCAAGGTCCTTCCAGCTGCTCCCCTAAGCTACAGAGACCCCAGACAGCGACGATTCTCAGAGCCATCGGAGCTAGATCCTGTAAGTCATCCCGAAGGGCCAGACCAAAGTCCCACGAGGCACTCTAACAAGTGGGGAGTTTTGGAGCAGGTCTTGTAAGCATCAGGGCCCTGCAGGGGCTGGTTCCACAAATGACAGAAGGTCCTGGGAAGTGATAGGCAACGGCAGTGCAGATGCAGCCACAGGAGGTCCCAGGCAGGCATGACAGTCCACCAGAGTCCAGGCAATGGGGGGTGGGTGACAGAGACCTCTGGAGTGGCATGACTGTCCTCGGAAGGGGGGTACCCACGAACGGTAGAGACCCCAGGGCACAGAAGCCACAGAGCTCAGTCCAGTCCCACAAGCAACAGGGAAGCAGAGACCCTCAGAGGGTAAGTGTCCTCTAGGCTGGTGCCAGGAGCTGCAGGGGTGTGTACAGACAGGCAGAAGTGCCCCCTCAAAAATAGAGGCCTTCAGAGACGGTTCTGCCAGAACCCCGAGGACAGAGCGGACGCCAAGGGGGGGTTAAGGAGATGCTGGGGAGTGTAGCAATCCCCGGCCATGGGTCTCATTACAGCTGGGTGACTAATGAGGATCTGCAGCACAAGTCCCACCAGCAGTGGAGGACCCTACAGAGCGGGTAAAGGTCTTTGGAGTTGTCCCATGATCGGTGGAGAGCCCTGGGCTGCGGAGGGGCTCCCCTGACAGAGCTGTGGGGCGCCAAGGCATTTCCTGGTGGAGGAAGGGGTGGTGGCCCCCCAGTCCTGCTAGCTGGCTGCACATGGGCTCCAGACACGTTCCAGGCGCCGGAAACATTGAGGTCCCAGTTCTTAGCTCAGCCACGAGGTAGTGGCGGCAGGCACCCGGGAGTATGGGCAGGCTGCCCGGACACTGGGGTTCACGCTGCCCTTCCCAGCCAGGCGGGGCCAGCCGGCCTGCGCGCTCTCTCTCTCTCTCTGTGTCTCTCTCTCTTTCTCTCTCTGTGTCTCTCTCCCTCTCTTTTCGTGCGCCCGACGGGTCGGATGCTCTTTAAAAACGTGGATCAGAACAAAGGAGTCCAGAGGAGAACATCAAGGTTGGGGGGTGGGCGGGTGGGTGGGGAGGGGGCATATAGGGAGCCAGGGAGCAGCTCCAGGTGCCTGCGTGTGAGTGTGCCCCATCCTGGAGCGGGCAGGCGGCTCCGGCAGGGGGAGATGGACCTTGTGTGACCAGGCGACGTTCTCCACTGCAGAGCGGAGTCCCCCTCCCCCCAGAAGCCCCCCCAAAGCCCAGATCTAGTGCCCCCTGAACCAGGCCAGCACCCCAGGGCTGGCAGGGACCAGTGAGGGCTGCTCGGCTGGTGCTGGGGGCCCCCCCCATTCCCCCAGCCCAGCCTGATGCTTTAGGGGTGGGAACTCTGACCTTGGGGCATGTCTGCATGGGATCATTCACCCTCCCCAAGTTCCAGGAAGTAGGGGAACCCCATAGGGCCTCAGAAAGTGAGTGGCACCCCCTATGCCCCAGGGACTTCGACAGGGGAAGGGACCCTGGAAAAGGAAATGAGATGCAGACCCCAGTTCTGCTAGCAAAGCCCTCCCCACCTGCCCCCAGAGAACCCTCCCACCCGCCCCCCCTCCAATGGGGGTGCCCCACCAGACTACCTCTTTCTTCTCCTCATCCTCAGGGCCCCCATCGGGGCGGTCATCGGGGCCAGGGGGCTGGGCTGGGGGATGCTCCTCAGGGCTGGCTTCAGTCTCCATAGGCAGCCCCTGCTCCTCACTGCTAGGGGAGTGGGGGGGATGAGTTGTGGGGGAACAGGGCAGGCCCTGCCAAGCCCCCCACTCCAGGGATCGCCCCTCCACTCCCCAGCTGCAGAAGCCCGGCATGTTGGTAGGGGGCAGGAGGGGCAAGAAGAAGGGAAGGAAGCAGAGGAGAAAAAGAGAGAGACAAAGGGGGCCGGAGAGGGCATGGCGATGGGGGGGGGGGATCTGGCGGGGAGGAATGAATGAACGAATGAATGAAGGAGCAGGCGCGAGGCTGGGGGGCTGGGCGGATGGATGGAGCGGAGGGAGGGCTGGCTGCAGAGAAGGGGGGGCAATGCCGGGAGGGGGCTGCGACAGGCAGGGAGGTGGGGTGCACGGGCGGGCGGGGCTCACCCTTCCTTGCTCTCGGACAGCATGGCGGACCCCGGCGTCCGGGGCTGGGGGGAGGGCCGGCTCTATTGTAGCGGGCCAGGCAGGGGCAGCGCAGGGGAGCTGCGGGCAGGCGGGGGAGCCATCTTGCCGCTTACCCAGCAGCCCCTGGGAGGCGGGGGGGAGGGGAGGGGAGAGCAGCTGACTGGCTAGGAGGGGAAGTGGGGGGAGGGGGAGCTCCCCTCCCCAAGCAGCGGGGGAGGGGACGCAGGAGGAGAGAAAGGACAGGGCCTGGGGGCTTGCAGACGCGGTCCCACCCCACCCGCCTGCTGGGTTGCCCCCCAAAGCTGGCTGTATCTTGGGGCTGGAGGCAACTGTGGGCAGATGCCACTTCCCAATTCCTCCCTATTGGTGTTTCCCCAGCAACCCCCAAGTCCTAAATATGACTGGGGGGGGAGGGGGGGGGCCGCAAAATCTCCAGATCACTGCTGTTTTGACCCCTCCACAACCTCCAGGCCCACCAGACTGGGGACCCAGGCATCCAGGGGCAGCCTACCCCTGACACTCCAGCCCAGAAGTGGGGGCTCAGGTGTCCGAGTGCGCCTTGACCATCTCCCCTCCATCCCAGCAGCCCCAGAAGTAGAGGCCATGGCATCTGAGTGAATGCTGCCCCAACACCATCCCAAACCCCAGCCCCCCACCCACCCCAAACCCCAGGAGCTGGGACCCAGAAGTCCGAGTGAATGCTGCCCCAACACCATCCCAAACCCCAGCCCCCCACCCACCCCAAACCCCAGGAGCTGGGACCCATATGTCCGAGTGAATACTGCCCCAACACCATCCTAATCCCTCCCTCCCCAACCCGTAAACCCCAGAAGCTGGGACCCAGGTGCCTGAGCTCATCCCACACAAGATTCTTCCACCCTGGCATCAAAGGTCATTGCCCCCCACTGGTCTGCCCACCCCCACAACAGAAGAGAGGACTCAAGAGTCCCAGCTCCCCCCAACCCCACCTTACCACCCCACCGCCCCCCCAAAGACATGGGGACGCAGGTGTCTGGGCTACAGCACAGCCCAGCTCTTGCCTCCAGGGACTTACTTCTCGTGCTGCCTCTGCTCTGACGGGTGCTCGGACCCCCCCCCGGGGCCGTCCCCAGTGGAGCCCCCCGGCCAAGAGGAGCTGGGTGTCCCCGGGCTGCCCTGCAGGGAGAGGCAGAGGGAGGGTCTGTGTTAGAGAGGTCTGGGCCCTGCCTGAGCCCATGCCCCCCGGAAGGGCCAGGCCCCTGTCCCCCTCCACCCCCCAAACTAGCCTCCTACCCTCTCTGAGTCCGGGCTGTGGTGCTGGGCCTGGCTGGGTGGTCCGTGGGGAGCTGGGCCCCCCTCCGGCCCAGGACTCCCCAACTTCTGGCTGTCCCCCAGCAGGGAGGGTTCTTTGGTGTGTGGGGAGCTGGTGCTGACACCGGAGGCGATGGGGCTCTGGGACTGTGAGGACAGACAGACAGTTGCTGAGGTGCCTGACCCCAGGAGCCCAGGGGTCTACAGCATCCGCCTAGACTATGCTCTCAGAGCAGCAGAGAAGAGCTAAGACTGGGAACAAGGTGGATGCCAGTGCTGGGGCCAGGCACTGAAGACAACCCCTCAAGGACCTAGCAGGACATCTGGCGAGATCTCGAGTGGGATGAAGCTATATAGCTGGTGATACTGAGCCAGGAGCCCACCTCTCAACCCCCAGGAGTTTTGAGGCATGGCTTGGATCTCAGTCACAGGATGGAACAGGCAGCAGGGCCATGGTGGGATCTGTTGGCAATCTAGACCCTGTAGGCCATAATAATGGGTGGGAATCTGTTGACATGAAAGCCACCAGGCCATGAGGGAATCTACTGAAAATCTAGAGCCTCCAGACTATGATGGGAGCAATCTGTTGGTACTAAAACCACCAGGTTGTGATTGGGGGGCAGGGGACTGTTGACACTAAAACCAGTAAGCTGTGATGGGTGCATCTCTTGACACTCTAGAGGCCCCAGGCCATGATGGTGGGCTGAGGGGGGCATGGGGAAGGAGAGAAAAATGTTGACGATTTAGAACAGTGCTTCCCAAACTTTTCTTCAGCATGACCCCATTTATAGCCCCCATTTCCTCAGTGTGGCCCCTCACACCCAACCCACACCCCCCAGATTCTGTCTGCTGATGTTGCAACTGTATTTGGGGTTGTGACCCAGTTTAGGAACCGCTGACCTACAGCCTTCAGACTTCAATGGGGGAGGGCTCTGTTGACAACCTAGAGCCTTGTTAGGAAGATCCAGAACATCTAACGAGCTCAGAAATGAGTCAACAACTCCAGACAACCGGGGATGCGGGGGGAAGAGAACATTGTCAGACCAGGTGACAGGATAAAAAAGGCAATGAAGTCTAGGACACCGTGATCCAAGCTAAACCAGATGCTTCCAGACATGTAGACAGGGCAAGAGAGAAGAGATGGTGGATCTCAGGGATGGGCTGCAATCCAGACCTTCTCGCAAGAGGTAAGACTCCTGAGGACTCTAGAAGAACCGTGGGATCTAAACCAACCAACAAGATCAGCCAGAACCCTACACTCCTGGCCCTCACCAATGGGAATGGGATCAGGATTCAGAGTGAGTTGATGCCGCAAACAAGAACCAACGGCAGGGAAGCAGAGACTCTAGGTGCAAACTTGAACTGGTGGGATCTAGAAGCACCAAGAACAGGGGTAAGCAATTGTTTTAGGCAGAGGGCTGCTTACTGAGTTTTGGCAAGCCATCAAGGGCCACATGAAAGGCAGCCGGGGCAGATGTATATTAATTTTCTTATTTTTTTAGGGGCCAGATAGAATGAAAGGCTGTATTTGGCCCATGGGCTGCATTTTGTCCACCCCTGACCTAGAACCTTGGAAGGGGTCTGCAGCATCCTAACAGGGTGAAAAGGGATCAGGGAGGGCAGCCACAGGCTAGAAGTGGCAGCTCTGGAAAGGGGCCACTGTCTAGAGCATGGCACAGAAGCAGCTCTGGAAAGGGCCACGGTCTAGAGCATGGCACAGAAGCAGCTCTGGAAAGGGGCCATGGTCTAAAAGACAGTTAAGACACAAGACAAGCCTGGTGCCCCAGGACACGTGTGTGGAGAAAGGCAGGCTCTGGCGCTCACCTTCCTGCTGCTGCTGGAGTGAGATCGGGACCGGGAGCGAGAGCGAGATGCTGAGCTGGCCCGCGAGGAGGCGGAGTCTGAGGAGGATGAGGACTCTGAGCGGGTTCTCCGTCGGCGCCGGGGGGGCGGGGAGGGCGAGCCATCCCCGATGCCGGGGTTCCCTGACAGCCGTTCCTGAGTGGCAGGGGGCTCCTTGGTCAAGAGTGGGGGAGGGGGCTCTTCTTCCCCAGGGGTGGCCAGCTGCGATGCTCCTTCTGTGAGCCGGGGGGGTGACGGGGACCCTCTTGCTTCCAGCAAGAGGATGGGTGTAGATATGGGGGCAGGGATGGATGACCCCTCTTCTGCTAGGTTTTCAGGGGGGCCCTCTAGGCCCTTTTCCTCAGGGCCCTTCTTCCCATCCTGGAGCCTGGCTTCCTTCACCACCTCACAGCCTGGGCTGGGGGCCATGACTGGCCCCACAGGGGAAGCCTGGGTCTGGGTCATCAGGGAACCAGCCACCTCCATCTCTTGGGGGCCTGTGGATGGGGGTGCCCCTGGCTCCTGGGGGGCTGGCACTGCTCTGCTCTCAGGGAGCTCAGGGGGACTAGGGCTGGTTACACCTGTGTCAGGCAGCCCTGCCAATGGGGCCCCCTCTGGTTCTGAGGCAACAGGCTGCCCCGTTTCCTGAAGCCCTGAGGAGCTGAAAATAGCTGGCTCTAGGGGGACAGGGATAGGAGAGGCAGCCCGGTCCGGCAGCTGAGGCAATGCAGACAGGGCTGGGGCTGGCAGGTCCTCGGTCTCTGGGGGCACTCCCAGACTAGCCGCCCCGCTTTGTTGCACAGGGGCCAGGGCCCTGGGCTGTTCCTTGACATCCTCCTCCTCTTCCTCCTCTTCTTCTTCCTCCTCCTCCTCCTCCTCATCGTCCTCCTCTTCCTCCTCCTCCTCCTCATCTTCCTCAGTGGCTGCCTTGACAGATGGTCGGGCTGCACCCCGCCGACCCCTGGGGGGCACCTCTCGCTCATCCCGGCCCCCGGCCTGGGCACTCTCCGGGAGCTTAGCAGCGCGGGCCTGTGAGTGAGCGAGAGAGAGAGAGATTGGAGCTCCAGCCAGGGCCTGCCCTCTTGCCTGTGTCCTCCCATCTCCCATGTTAACCCTCTGCCTTGCTCCCACAGGCATCATGCCCCCCACTCGAACACCCTGGGATGGAGCACTCACCTGCTTCACCCGGGTGGAGCGACGCTCCTGGCGCCTGGCCCCGTCCTCGTCAGAGTCTTCCCTCTCGTGGGAAATGGAACAGGCTTTACCTGCAGGAGTGAAACACAAGGGAGCTGTAAAGATGGGACTACCCGGGTTCTAAGCCACACAACATCCCAAAGGTTCTAGGCCCTACAACAGGCCCTCTAAGTTCTAACCCCCAAATGGGCATCCTCTAACCCTCCGCACAACAGGCACCCCCTGCCTTCTAGACCCCATCCCAGGACCCCCCCTTCCCTCAGCAACAGGCACCTTGGGTTCTAGGAGACATCCCCCAGCAACAGACACCTGAGTTCTAGACTCTCCAGCAACAGGCACCCTTGGTTTCTAGCCTCCCCAAACCAGGCACCCCCAAGACCTAGACACCCCAGAACAAGTGCCTCTAGGTTCTAGATCTCCCAACAGTCCCTCTGGATTCTAGACCCTGTGCAACAAGCACACCCTGGCCTGCAGACCTCACCCTACAATACCCCCTGGGTTCCAGATACCCCCCACAACAGCCCCCTTGGGCTGTAGGGCACACAGGAGACATCCTCTGAGTTCTAGACCCCCCCCAGAACAGGGCTCACCCAGGGTCCTAGACTCTGCAATGGGGAGCCCTGGGTTCTAGACCCAGCACTCAGAGCATAAAAAGGTACAAGAATCAGGATCCAACTTCCCTGTTCCTCCCCGCTTCAATTTGGAGTATCTGCACCTCTGCAGACCCCATATTTCATTCTGAACCAAGAGAGAAGGTGCAATGTGCAGCCTCTAGAAGGACATAGCTTACTGCAGAACAACTCCTCTCCATGGCTACATGGTATAGAACCTACATTCTAGGACAGACAGCCCCTTTTTCTGCGCTAGTGGCCCCCACATGGCCCCTAAATCATCTAGCCAAAGGAAATGTCTGCTTTGCTGATGTTAGTGCAAAGGATCGTGGGAGTGGGGAAGGCCGCTGCAAAACCAGCTGACAGAGCTAGAAGTCTGGATCTAAACTGACCCCTGCATGAAGCTGCCCATGTTCTAGCTCAGCAGTGCTCACGTGTCAGCAGGGAAGCCAGGCTGGGGTTAAGTAATGCCCACACCACCACACAATTTCTGGACCCACAGGGAACCCAGCAGGTCGCATGTTGTGGCTCCTCGAACCACTAATCTGGCCCAGGGAGTTGGACAGGTTGAACCCTGCCATTCAAGATCAGCAAAGAACACATGATGGTCTAGAACAGGGATGCTCAACTTCCAGCCCACAATGCCATGTCATCTGGCTTGCAGGGCCTAGAAATTTGGCATTGGGGGAGTGGTGGTGTGCAGAGCTGGACAAGGGCAGCACCAGGTCCTAGGGCCCCAGCGCTGGCAGGCAAAAACCAAAGAGGGACAGCACTGGGCCCCGGGGACTCAAAATCAGGGTGGGAGAGGGCTGATACCAGCTCCCTGGGGACCCAATCCCAGTGAATGGGGGGGTAGAAGGGAGCACTGCTGGGTGCCACAACTGGGTGATGGGGGGCAAGAGAATGCCGAGTTCCCCAGGACTCAATACCAGTACACGGGGGAAGGAAAAGTGGGGTGGTACCTGGACCCCAGGACCCAATGCTGGTATTTGGGGGACAGGATAGAGCAGTACCAGTCCCTGGAACACAATCCAGGACGCAGGGGGGCGGTGCTAGTCCCCTGAGACCCAATCCTAGTGCATGGGGAGCACGGAGGGGCTGTGCCAGGCCCTAAGGCCCAATCTGGCCCACAGAGCCCAAAGGTTGAGCCCCCCCCCCAGCTCTAGAACTACAGCACAGGTCCTGCTTCAGAGCTAAAGAGCACCACATGTTCTAGGTATCTCAACCCAGGACCTCAACTGCCAGACAGGTTTCCATGTGTCCCAAGGCTCCAGACTCTGCTGCTGAGTTCCAAGTCATGCAAAGCTCCTCAGAGCAAATCCCACAGCATGGTTTTTAGACTGTTCATCCTCCCCTAGACAAGCCAACCCTTCCTCTTTCTGGATCCCTCCCCTCTAAACGTCCTTCCAGGACCCATGACTGGGCTGCTACTTGACCTAAAGCCATGCCAGCCCCTTCCTCCTAGTCTAGGTGGCAACATCCACATCAGTGACTAGAAAAACAAGGCTGGGAAGGGTCCAATGATAAAACCAGATACCCAATGAATAGGTTTGGTGCCCAATCAATCACAGGGCCCTGCTTTCCCTGCTGCCCTCTGGCACTAACTATAAAGAAACGAATATTCCCGCTGGTTAGGGCTTGGAGAGATTCCAGCCAAAAGAAAATCTCTGTTTGTTTGGGAAGGGAGGAATGGAAACAATGGGGGAGGGGCTCTTTTGAGTCAATCATAAGAACCTATTTCTCCTGCAGTCAGGCCCCGAAGAAGCCCAATGCCCACTGGCTGAGCAGACATGTGAGCCCCAGCCAATTGGAAGTACCCATTCCTCCACCCCACAGCTAGGCTCTGCCCCAGCCCCACACTCACCCTCCAGCTCAGCTGCCTCCCTTGCCTCTCGTTCCAGCCGCTGCTGTAGCAGCTCCTGCTGCTTCTCCAGGTATTGCTTGATGAAACTGTTCTGGCTCATCTCCTCACCAATCTGCAGGGGGATGGGATGGGACAGGACGCGTGAGCAAGGCCGGACACCTGAGTTTCCCCCCCTCGGCTGGGGTCCCTGGCGGTTCGAGAGGCTGGGGGTGAGGGGGCCTCTCACCTGCGAGTTGGGCTGGAAGGTGGTGTGTGGTGTTGAATGCTTCTGGAGGTTCTCGAGCATCAGTGCCTGGGGCAGGGAAAGGGCAGGGTCAGAGATGTGCCCCCAAGATGGTCCCTGTGCCTTCTCCCCCTCCCCCGGTGCCCATCATTGGATTGCTCACATATGCCATCCAGGCTGCCCTGCATGACCTGAGCTGATCCACCCCCAAGTCTAGCACCCAATGCAATGCAGCCGTGTCCACCCAAACCTCCACAATCCAACACACCCCCAGTATCTACCCCAACCCATGATCCGACTCACCCAGGATCCCGGCCCCAATACTCCAGGCTCTGACCTGCCCCCAAACCCATCCGTATCCAATACTTGCCCCGACACACGTCACCACCCACGCTGACCCTCAGGCCACAGAACACGAAGCATGTAAATCCATCTCTACACCTTTCCCCCATGTCTCAATCCAGCTGACCATATCTGCCCTGACTCGCCCTTCATGACTCAATCCAACCCACAGCTTGCAGCCATCCCGACCCCCCTCATCCAACCCACCCCAACCCCCCGATCCAACAAAGTGCCCCAAGGCAACCCCAAACCCCTCCTTCCCCAATCCAATCCAGCCTCAAGACAACCCCAACCCTCCCACCAATCCAACCCATACCCCAGGTTCACTCACCCTTCCCCATCCATTCCTCCCCACAGAAGCAATGACCCATTCCCCCATCCAGCCTAGTCCACCCACAACCAGGTGCATGACCACAGATCCACTGTGCCCCAGATAACTCCCCCACTGGGCCTACCTCCACCACCAAGCAGCCCTAACATCTTCCTCCCCCCTGCCCTCATCTGACCCCCTGCTCCTGCCCAGCCCCAGCCAATGCCCAAGCCCCTGCCACCCAGAACCCCGTCAGCTGGATGCCAGAGCCTGCTGCCCCCCACGCTCAACTCCAGCTCTTCCTGTTGCCCAGCTGAAGCCCTTGGACATTGCAGCCCTGTGTTCTACCAACCACGCGCCTGTGGGCCCTGGCCTGGCACCTTCCAGCCCTCCATGGGGGTCTGGCCATACCAACTGGGGGAGCCAGGTCCCCAAACCAATACCCCTTACAGGACCCCTAGCCCCACATAGCCCCTCCAAGCCTCCTTAGACCCTCCAGGCCCAGCCCCTGAACTTATGTACCCCCTCCAGGCCCCCCTGACACCTTCAGCCTCCTCCCCATGGACCCCCCCTAGACCCTTTAGGCCTAGGGTGGCCATCGTAAAGGACATTCCAGTTTCCTGCTACTCTGTCCTCTATTGATACAAAACCCTATGCGCCTTTATATCCTCTATTTTTCTCTTCAATAGAGGACATCCAGACTGCCTTCTATGATGTCCACCCAGTCCCCCAAGTCTGCAGGCAACTCCCATGGGCACCTTCAGCACCCCTGCCCACACAGACCCCCAAAGTCCCAGCCCCTCACAGACTTCCCCAGACCAGCCAGGCGCAAACCCCCAACTCTGTACAAACTCCTGCAGCCTCCACAACCCTCTCCAGTCCTACAGACCTCCCCGGCTGCAGCCCCCACCCCCGGGACCATTCAGGCCACCCAGCCCTGCAACTCTGCAAGAAATGCCCAGCCCGATAGACACCTGCAGCCCCGCCAGCCCCCCGCCACTGCAACACCCCTAGACCCCTGCAGCCTTTTCCAGCCCCCCATGCATTCTACAGGCTACAGCCCCCAACTCTATAAACCCACCAGTCCCCAGCAACACTTTTAGTACCCCACGGCCCCTAGGCCCCACAGGGCCCGGCCTATCCCCCCAGCCCTGCGAGCCCCGCGCATGCGCACTCGGCCCCACGCCCTCCCACCCCTGGACCCCCTCATTCTCGGGGGGAGCCCCGCGCCCCGCCGCGCATGCGCACTTGCCCCCGCCCGCCGCGCCCGGGCCCCCCACTCCAGCCGGTTGGGGGGGAGGGCTCCCCGGGCGCATGCGCGCTGCACCCCGTGCCGCCTCGCGCCGCCGCCGCCTCACCCCGCGCAGCCGCTTGACCAGCGCGCTCTTCTGGCCGCTCTTGGCCAGACCGCGCTGCTCCAGAGCCGCCTTGAGGTCTGCGACACGCAGCATGTGGAGCGGCCTCCCGTCCAGAGTCACCTCCTCCCCGTCCGCCATCTTGTGTGGCGCCGCTGCCTTCCCTCCGCCCGCTCCGGCGGCTTCCGGACCCGCTCGGCACCTTCCGCACTAGCCTCGGCACCTTCCGGACGCGCCTCGGGCCGCGCTCGGCTCACCGCTACCCGGTCTCGGCCCTTTCCGGCGTTCCTCGGCTGTCTCCGCCCACCCGGAAGTGCCCGCGTCGGATGTTTCCGCCCGCGCCTCGGCTCCTCGGGGGTTTCCGTGCTCCGCTCGGCCCCGCACACCCGGAAGTGAGCTTCGGCAGTTTCCGGGGGCGACTCAGGGAAAAGGGAAAAGGGGGGGCGGAAGGAGCTCGGGCCAACCCGGAAGTGAGGGCCAAAAGCGCTCGGCTACTTCCGTCAGTGCTCGAGCAGCTTCGGGCCCTGCCGGAACGCGCCCATTGGTTCCCTTGGTGTGATTTCTTCGGGCATTTCCGGACGAGCTCGGGCCTGTCCGAAGCCAAGAGGGAGACCCCCCCTACTTAGTAGAGCAGACCGGAAGTTGGCCGTTTCCATGGGACCAGCAAGAAGTTGCTGCCTTGTGTATGTAGGGCCTACAGGAAGTTCCCGGGTCCCCTCTTTCCATGGGGCCAGCAGGAAGTTGCCCCCTTGTTTGTGTAGGGCCTACAGGAAGTTCCCCATTTACATGCAGCCAACAGGAAGCTGGGTGCTTGGGCAGCCAGAAGAGCCCACTCAGTGCCACACACACACACATTACCCCCCACGTCGCAAGATGGGGCCCCCCGTTTTCATCAAAGCCTCTTCTGTTGAAGTAGCGCCTACAGGAAGTTGGCATGTTGCCGCCCGCCTTAGGAAGTTGGGAGCTTGGGGAACCAATAGACCAGTAAGAAACCCCTGCTCTGCCCTTGGGGCCCAAGTGGTGTCCTCATTCCATCAAAGCCAGTTGTGTTTGCAGGGGTGCTGTCTGTTGACATAGGGCCTGCAGGAAGTTGGCCTGTTTGGGGCCAAGTGTGGGTTGGCAGCTTAGGGGATCAATAGGAGTCCCCACCCTGGGTCTCAGAGCCTGGGGTTGTCCAAAGCCACTTGCATTTACATAGATTCTACAGGAAGTCACTTTACTGATATGGGACCTGTAGGAAGGGGCCTGTTTCTCTAGACCTGACAAGCTGACAATCAGGGCAACCAAGAGCCCAGTAACACCCCTGCTGGATCTTCAGCAGAGTCCTGGCTTCCCCAGAACCACTCCTGTGTACATAGGGCCTGTAGGAAGTTGCCCTTCATTTATGTAGGGCTTACCTTAATTCACCAGCCATGAGGCGCCAGTGGGGCCGGGTCCTAAGGGATCTCCACCCTCCTCCTTGGGATCTCCTTGATTCCACCCGAGCCCCCTGTTTACCTAAGACCTACAGGAAGTGACTGAGCACTGAGTGGAGTGCATGGCCTCACCCCCACTTTGGGTATCCCCTGCGAAAGAAGGACCCCAGTTAGGGACTCCAGAGTCCAAAGAGAGGAGGGAAAGAGGAGCAGGAATACATTGGCTTGATTAGGAATGACAAAGGGCCATGAATGGGTGCACAGCACCCCCGTGTGGTCTTTTCTCAAGGCTGCAATGGGAGGAGATGCCGGGCACCTGGGCTCTCGCTTCAGGTAGGGGAGTGGACTGGAATCAGTCTGTGTTTGTGTGCGTGGTGGGGGTCGGGGGTGCTGGGACGCCTGGGTTCTTTCTCCCAGGTCTGGGAAAGGAGGGAGGCCTGCTGGCTTGGAGTGGGGGATGGGAGCAGAGCTAGCGCTCCTGGGTTCTCTCCTAGCTCTATCCAAACCCAGGACTTGGAGGGGGGGCAGGGTAAGACAGAGACACCATGAACCCCAGGGGCTCCCCCTCCCCCAGCAGCTGTCCCTTCTGGCTGGGGGTGGGTCCCTGTCCCACTAGAGACTGCATGGGGGAGGGGCAGTCAGCCTTCCTCCCCCCCTGCATGTGAGGTCTCAGGATGTGGGGACCCCCACTATTGAGCCCAGCTTGGGGGACACCAGCCATGGGTGGGGGGCTGGGTGTGGGGCCTATTTAGATATAGGGCCGGGGTGGTCCTCAGGCCAGCAGACCATGGGGAGGCAGGGGCCCAGTAGTGCCCATGCCCAGGGCTTGGGGGTGAGGGGGATTTCGCAAGCGCTTGGGGGGGCCCCGGTTACGCCATGGCCCCGGGGTAACGGCCTGTTTCTCAAGAGTCCGTAATCAGCTCCACTCACCTTGAGCTGCTTCCTGCCCCAGGGGGGGGCGTGGTTTGGGGGGAGGGGATGCCCTGGGGGGGAGGGGGCAGCTTGGAGCCCTGGGGGTAGAGAGGCGGGAGGGGGGCAAATATGGAGCTCCCCAGCTAGGGGTGCCCCAGCCTCCCTCCTTCCCCCACACACCTTCCCCCACTACCCTCCCCCGCACCGGGCCGGAGGTTGGGACACCGACCACGGGAAACCATCCGGCCTTACACAACCCCCTGGTTTTGGGAGGGAGGGTAGGGTGCACTGAACCCAGGCATCTGTGACAGCTCTCTCACAGCACACAACCCAGCTTCTGCAGGACCCAGGAGTCTGGGTCTGGTCTCACACTCCAGGGAGGGAACCCTGCTGTCTGAGATACAATTGTTCCAAAGGAAAGAATAGGACCCAGGCATCCGGGCCAGGGTTGGTCACTAGCGCCAAGTCTGGGGGGCCGTGGCTGAGCATACAGGACCCACTCTGCAGTGATGCCCCATCACAACAGCAAGCAACAGGGATATCCTTGCATGAGGAACAATAGCGAGCAGACAATAGTGAACACGACAGAGGCACTATGCTCAGAAAGCAGTCGTGTCCTGAAAGCACAAGTGAGCAGCATGCAACAGGCATGAGTGCAGAGCGAGCGTGCCATGGAGCCATGGTGAACAAGAGTGAATAGGGCAGGGCAATTGTGAGCACAGAACAAACCATGAGGAAGCTGCAGATGCATGCATCACAACAGTCATGAGCGCAGGAGAGGACCAGCACCAACAGTTTTCATTATGGGATAATGATACAACACAACCGTCGTGAATAGTGAGGTGTTCAGAATAAGAGTACCACACCACAATAGAGAAAAGCAAATAGCTGGGGCATGATTATGGTCACAGACTAACCATGCCACACGCAAGTGAACAGTAGATAAGTGAGAGAGAACAATGGGGCCACTTGATAGTGAACAGCAAGTGCTGGGACACGGTAATAGCAATCAGAGAATAATAATGCCACCCCACCTATAGTGAACGATGGGGACAGGATGCTGGTCAATTAACAATGCCATAGCAGAGAAGCATGACACAACAGTGGTGCTCAGAGAATAACATAGCCACGTAATAGTGAACAGCAAAAGCTAGGGCATGTCAATGGCGATGACAGAACAAGATCACCACTCACCACCAGCGAAGAGTCCATGATTGTGACCACAGCAGAAAAGCGTGACCCCATGATGGCAACTGGATAATGGGGCCACCCACTAGTGAACAATGAGAGCTGGGACACGCCAACAGCAATGGGAGAATCACAGTGCCACACAAGAACACACGCCAAGTCACTGTTGTGCAGAATGGTTTCATCGTGGGATAATGGTGCAATGCAACAGTAGTAAACGGTGAAGAATGGATGCGGCCATGACGAGCCCAGAATAGCGATGGCAATAGTGAACAGGGGATCATTGCACAGTGGTGATCAGCGTCATACTGCCACGTGATAGTGAACGGGGAGTTGGTGACACCACGATGGCAATTGTGGCATAACTGTGCCATGCAATGGTGAACAGGCAGGAAGCAGAGGCAGGATGGCATCTTGGAGACTAACTGGCGCAGATCTTCATGAGCTTTCAAAGGCCACAGGAAGTGAACAGTGCATGGGTAATGACATCACAACAGTGATCCCAGTGTGAAGGAGTCCGGGACAGCAGAATCACAACAGTGACAGCAGCATGACAGCGCCACTCAGTAGTGACATCATGGGGAAGGTCACAGCAATGGTACCATACAAAAGTGAACAGGAAATGACATCACACCAGTGATTATAGCATGACAGTGCCAGGCAATAGCGAACAGGAAATGTGTGATGCAGTGGTGATCGCAGCACAGTCATGCCACTCCATCATAGGCAGGGAACTCGTGACACCTCAGCATTACCGTGCCACACAGTGGCGCACGGGGAATGACAACACAATGGTAGCCGCAGCTTGACAGTCCCATGTAATAGTGAGCAGGGAATCAGTGACGCCACCATGGCAATCATGGCATGATGGTGCCATGCACGAGTGAAGAAAGAGTGACATCGCAGTAGCGATCACGGCATGTTGGTGCCATACAAGGGGTGACATCGCAGCAGTGATTGTAGCACCATGCGCTAGTGCCCGAGAAGTGACATCGCAGCGGCAACAGCAGCACGCTGGTGTCCCATGCCGGCATCAGGCCAGCCCTTTGGGCAGCCCGGCAGCCTCGGGCAGCTGACGGAAGAGGGCACGCAGCGTGTCGAGCTCCTGGCCCAGCTGGGCCACACGTGCCTGGAGCTGCTCGTTCTCAGCAGCCAGCTCCAGCACGCGGCGCTGTGTCTCCAGCACGCGGCGCTTGGCCTTGTCGCGGCTCTTGCGCACGGCAATGTTGTTGCGCTCACGCCGCAGCCGGTATTCCAGGCTGTCCTTGTTCACTGCCTTCTTGCCCCGGGGGCCTGGCACTGGGGCCGCGGAGGGCAGCAGGGCACTGCCGGGGGGGCCCTGCCAGGAAAAAAGCCATGGGGCATGGGGATGAGGGCTCAACATGGGGAACGGGGGGAAATGGGGGGGGGGGGGCACAGGACAGGTGGGGAGACAGGCCAGGAGGCAGGTCAAGGGCACCATGCGTAGGGGCACCATACAATGCGGGGCACTGTGGGAGCAGGGGGCAGGTCAGGAGCGCTGGTGGGGTGTGGCAGGCTACAGGGAGGCTAGGGAAAATGGGGAGGGGCACTGGGGCCCCATATGTGGGGAACGGGGAAGGATCAAGGGCAGGTCAGGGGTGAGCTAAGGGCACTGTTGGGTGGAGCAGGCCAGGGGTGGGCTAGGGTTACCATGGAGGTCATGGGGGAGCAGGAGACCTACAGGGGGTTAGGCAGTAGGGGGCAGGGGCACACTGGGGGGGAAGAGTACCCATCGGGGGGGCAGGAGACTCAAGGGAGGGTGGGTCTAGGGCACTATGGTGGGGATAGGCCAGGGATACAGTAAGATGGGAGACACAGGAGGTCCATGAGGATGACAGGGGCATCAAAAGCGGGGATGGGTCTGGGGGATGGCGAGGGGGCTCAGAGACCCATAGAGGGGGGCACGGGCACCATGGGGAGGAATGAGATGGGCACTGTGGGGGTGGCAGAGCAGATGGGCACAGGGCCCCTTACCTTCAGGGCACGCAGGGCAGGCATAGGGCCAGTGGGTGGAAGGCTGAGAGCGCTGTGCCCGCAGGGTGGGGGGCCACGCCGGGGAGGCTCCTCCTTGCCAGCTGCGCTGTAAGGCCGGGCCCAGGCCTCGTAGGGGGCGAAGGAGGCACTTTTGGGGGCACGGGGCGGGGGCGCTTGCAGCAGCTCTGCCAGGAGCTGTTCATCGCCCAGGTAGGCAGCCAGGTCCAGTGAGGCCTCATGCTCGGGCAGGCCGGGGTGTATGGGCAGGCGTGGGGGGGGCCCGGGGCCCGACTCCGGGGCCCCCCCCGCTCGCCGCTCGCACTCGTAGAAGCCGCCGTGCGCCAGGGCGCCCCCCGCCTGGACCCGTGGGCGCTGCCCTGCCTCAGCCCTTGCTCCCTCCGGCTGCCCTGCCTCGCTCTGCCCTTCCTCTCTCCCTCTGTCTGCCCCATCCACTACACTTGTTCCCTCCCCCCCAACCCCTTTTTCCTTCCTCTTTCTGCGGGGCTCCCCGGTGCCCCCTGCTGGCGGAGGCTGACCCCACATAGGCCCCAGGGGCAGCCCCCTGGGTGGGGAGGGGCAGGGGGTTTAGCCATCCACACAGGAAGACCCCCCAGGGGCCCTTCACCACCCCCACTATGGATCCCCCCCTTAACCCCCCCCCAATGCAGCATCAGCCCCTCCCACCAAATAACTGCTCCCCTTGCCCTACCAGTGCTCCTCACCCCTGACCAGCTGCTCCTTGCCAAGCAGGTGCCCCTCACTCCAGACCCACAGCCCCCTGCTTCCTCTGGCCAAGCTACAGCCCCTCACTCCTGACTCACAGCTCTGACAGCCCTAGCTCCACCAATGCCCCTCACTTCTGTGGCATAGGCCCTGCCCCTTCTGGCCCAGCCAGTGCCCTTCACTCCCAACCCGTAGCCTCAGGTCAGGGGGGCGGGTGTAGATGCAACTGGCATCTGAAGCTATAGGCTGCAATGGCCAATGGTGCTCACAAGGGGGCAAGGTTGGACTAATAATGGCATGTCAGGTCCCCAACTGGTGAGGTGAGGGGGCAGTCCAGGGGTCCTGCCCCTCCTCTTCCCCACCCTTGCACTCCCCCAGGACTCTCCTGGGATTGCCCCACGGAAGCTGCCTGCAGATGCACCTTCGGTTCCATTTATTGTCATCCAAACACAGAGAAACACCATGAAAAAGACAAGGCCATCAGAGCTAGGGGGTGAAGACCCCCCCCCCCCCAAATAACTGGGGGCCTCCAAAGATCTTCCCCCCTTGGGGATAAGGCAATTGCGATTCAGAGGGGGGCTCTCAGCCCCACCAGCCCACGCCTAGGGTGCTGTGGGGCAGGAGTGCTAGCTGTGGGGTTAGATCCAGCTGCTCTAGCCCTAGCAGGTGGCACTGGGTGGGGAGCTGTGAGGCAGGAGCAATGGCCTGTGTCACCCCAGGACTGGGTGCCTTGAGGGCCATGAGGCAGGAACTGGGGGGAAGTCTTGGCACCTTATTTCCAACAGGGGTACCTGGGGGGAGGGGCTGTGGGGCAGGAGTGCTGGCTGGGAGGTAGACCCAGCTGCTCCAGCAGGTGCTGGGGGGCGGGCTGTGGGGCAGAAGCACTGTCTAGGGGTGGGGGGTGGGGGTAGATCCTGCTGTTCCAGCCCCAGGGGGAGCACTGGGAAGGGTGTGGGCAGGAGTGGTAGCTGGTGGGGGCACTGTGGAACTGGTTGGCCGGGATTGCGGGGAGGCTCCCAGGGGCAGAGGGCTCTGGGGAGTAGGCTGTGGGGCAGGAGCTCTGGCTGAGGAAGGTAAATCCAGCTGCTCCAGCCCCAGCTGGGGGTGCAGTCCAGGGGGGTGCTTAGTTCTGGGGAGCATCAGGGTCCCCACCATGGCACATGGGCTCCTGTTGCTCCTGGCTCTCAGCGCTGCCCACGTCCATCTGGGGGTACACCACCAGGCACAGCTTCTGGCTGGCACGTGTCAGGGCATCTGCAGGGGGGAGGGAATGGGAAGGATCAGCTGGAAGCAAAACCCTTCCGCAGTCCCGCCTCCAGCCCCAGTCCCGCCCCTGGCACTCACCCACGAAGGCGTGAAAGGCAGGAGGCTTGTGCTGCCAGTGGACACCCAGGAAGTAGACAGGCACACCGGTGAGCATGATGGCCAGACCGATGCCGCACACCACTGGCTCTGACCACAGGCTGAACACCAGCAGGAAGGCCCAGAACAGCAGGTACACCACCGGGAACAGCAGGCTCACCTGGTGGGGGTGCCAAGGTGGAGTCAAGCTGTGGGGCACTGCCACAGGGTGCCCCACCCACTGGGCCAGGATAGTGGAGTTGGGCTGCAGGGGCATGGAAGCTGTGGCTGTACTAGGGAGGATGGGTTTGGGGCATGGGGGTAAGGGGTCTCACTATCATGGGGCACTGCCACAGGATGCCCCCTAACCCACCCAATGTGGCGCAAGCCTGGCCACGAAGGAGTAGCTTGATTGTAAGGGTGTGGTTGGGGTATGTAGGCCACATCTGAACTGGAGAGGATGGAGTTAGTGTGTGGGGATACTGCTTGTGTTGTGGGGGGTACTGGGGAAGGTTGGGTGCTGGTGGGGCCATGGGAGCCCCCTGTTATAGGATACTGCCATAGGGTGCCCGCCACCCACTCAATATGGCATCACTGGCCTGGCCATGGTAAGGGGAGTTGGGCTATAGCAGTGTGGAGATTGCAGTGAACTGGAGAGGACGTGATTGGGGAGTGCAGTACTGGTGGTGGTGAGGTGCTGGGGGTGGGGTGCTGGTGGGGCACAGGGGCCCACTATAATGGGGTGCCCCCATCTACCAAACATGGCACCACGAGCCTGGCTGCAGGAGAGGTAGCTGGACTGTAGGGGTGTAGTTGAGGTGTGTAGGCCACAGTTGAACTAGAGAAGAGAGGGTTGGGGAGTGGGGGTACTGGTGAGGGTACAGGGCCCTACCTGAATGGGTCAGTGACTATGGGGCACCCCCCAAGTGGGATACAAGCAGTGATGCCATAAAAGGGATACTGGTATCTGGCTTTTAGAGGTCTGGAGGGGGGCACATAGGCCACAGTCAAATTGGGAGGAGGGGGTTGGGCTGTGAGAAGTCTGGTAGGGGTGCGGGAGCCTGCTGCAATGGGGCAGTCCTCACGGGTGCCCCCCACCCAACATGGCACAACTAGCCTGGCTACAGGAGGGGCAATTGTGGGGCAAATCTTCTCACAACAGGTACCAGCAGCAAGCCACAGCGATGCTGCCAAGGGGGTGTTGTGTTGTGGGAATATCATGCAGGGCACATGGAGCTGAAGGGATGTGTGTAAGTGGGGGTTGCTGGGGAGTGGAGGTACCGGTGTGCAGGCTATTGGTGGAGTGGTATAGGTGCTGGTGGGGTATACCGGGAGGTGGTGGGGGTGTAAGTGCTGTTGGTGGGGGCAACAGGCAGTGGCGTGGAGGTTTACTGGTTAGACTGCGGGGGTACTGGTGATGGCAAGGTACTAGTGGGAGTGTAGAGTGTACTGATGGGGGTGAGGCACTGGGGGTACTGGTGGCAGAAGTAGGGTACTGGTTGGACTGGGGGGTACTGGTGATGAAAGTGGAGATACTGGTGGTGGTGGCACTAGCAGTGGCATAGGGGGTGCTGGTGGGGGCAGGGAGCAGGTGGCAGTCGGGAGCTGGTTGGGGTGTTAGTACTGGTGGGGGCGGGGCTTTACCTTGATGGGGCGGGGCATGTTGGGTGCCTTCCAGCGCAGTACGACCTGCCCAGCTACCGTGACACCATAGAAGAGGTAGTTGATGAAGCCAACATAGTTGATTAGGGTGTAGATGTCACTCGTTACCAACATCAGCAGTGTGGACACGCACTGCAGCAGGGAGGAGGCAGGGTCATGAATGGGGAGGGGCAAAGCCAGGCCCCACCCCATTCCTCTGAGCCTGCCCACTATCCCTAACAACAAACTTCAGTCCCTCTCTCCCACCCAACCTCCTGCCCAGCTTCAGTGCCCAATGCTGCAGGCTCCACCCACCTCCCCAGAGGCTGCTCCTCCAGCCAGCAGGTCCCTCCCCCATGCCTGTGACTCACAGTGAAGAGTAGGGCAGGGATGGGGGTGCAGCGCCGCACATGGATCATGGCCAGCAAGCTGGGCAGGTGCCCCTCACGGGCCCCCGCAAAGAACAGCCTGCACAGGAGGAGATGGCTGTGACTGGGAGGGACCAGATGCTACTGCCCTCAGTAGGGTTCAGAGTGAACAGGGAACCTGGCCCTTCAAACCAGGAGGATAGTACAGGAGTAATAGAATAATAATAATAAAGGGGGAGGGACTTGGAAGAGCCTCTCATGTCTAAGGGTGTGACACTCCCAGAGGTGGGATCTGTAGGGCAAGGGGATGAGGTCTCTTTGGGAGATAAACAGGGCTCCACTGATGCCCCACAACACAGGTGGAGTCATGGTGGGGGTGTGGTCTCTGGAGCAAGAGGCAGGACCTCACAGGGAAGTGGTATCCATTGACACCCTGCAGACAAATGCATCCAGGGCAAGGCATGGCCTTTTGTAGAGGGGGTGTGGCCTAAAGGCAGGGGTGGAACATATGGCAGGAGGAGGTGAGAAGGATCCCAGGGTGGATAGGTGGAGGACAGGTGTGGGCAACATACAGCCCACGGGCCAGATCTGGCCTGCAGCGGGTCCCTCATCCCAACCCAGGCACTGGGGGCAGCCTAGGCTGTGGTGCATGTGGCCAGTCCCACAGCACCCAGGCAAGTGGCAGGGCTGGGACAGCACAGCAGCTGGACTCCACTTTGCAAGAGCTCCAGGAGTGGAAGCTTCTTCCAGCTGCCACAGCTAATGCCACCATTGCCACTGGGTGGTGATAGCACAGGGCATTTCTAAAGTGTCTCTCCAGCCAAAATAATTGCCCACCTGTGATTTAGGGTAAGGAGTGGCCTTTGCAGGAGGGGGTGTGGTCTGGTGGTAGGGGCAGGGACAAGGGCACTCACCGGGAAGAAGTGAAGAGGGACCCATTGACGCCCCCAAAGGTGGAGAGGGCCACAGAGATGGGCATGATCCAGGCCATGACGCCCAGCAGCTTCTCCCCGAAGGTCTGCGGGGAGGAGAGAGTGGGGTGAGGGTGGGGCCAGCTGCTGCGGGCAAGGCCAGCTCTGGGAGCGGGGTCTCACCACGGCAACGGCGTTGGAGGCCAGCAGCTCCTGAGGCGACATGGCGGTGACATAGGCCACATTAGCGAAGACATACACAAAGGTCACCAGCGGGATGGAGATGAAGATGGCACGGGGCAGGTTCCTGTGGGGGGGGCGGGGGGGTTAGCGCAGCGCCGTCCACCTGCCTCCCTGGACAACTCATGACCCACCACACTCCTGGGTTCCTCCCCACTCTCCTCCAATCAAACTTGGATGCAGACCTGGGTTCCCCTCTCTACCTTCACTGGAAACCTGGGTCCCTTAGGAAACTGAGCCAGAGGCTTAAATGCCCAAGGGCAGACAACCCAGTGTTATCCCAGCACGGGCAAGACTGGCTGCCCCAGATGCCAGAGTCCCCAGCAGGGGATGCTGTGATGGGGGGGAGGATTCCTTGATGCCCAGAACCCATCCTGCTCACTTGTAGGGGTCAACGAGCTCCTCGGTGACATAGTTAAGGAAGTTCCAGCCTCCATAGGCGAAAGAACCCTGCAGAAAGGCCAGTGCCACCAACCCCACATCAGGCGTCTGGAAGAACTCAAAGGCGTTGTGTGGTTCCAGCCAGAAGTACTCACCTGGGAAGGGCAGTGGGTCAGAACTGCCCCACACCAGGGCCCCCAATCCTCCCCATCTACTCCCCCCTTAAATCTGACCCCATCCCACACAGTGCACCCACACCCCCCCACCTCTGACCCTACCCCAGCTCAGTCCAGCCCCCTTCAGATCTGCCCCTTCCCCCAACAGCCTCTTCACCTCTCCCCAGAAATTTGCTCCCTGACACATCTCTGCCCACCCCCTATTTACCTCCCTCCCGCCAGACCTGCCCTTCCTCCCCTTCCCAAGCAGGAACAGCTCTGGAAGGAGCTGGTGGAACTGAGGGGGCAGGGTAATGATAGGGTAAGGCCTAGCCCAGGGGGCAGGGCCTGTTGTGGGAGGGTGGACACTCACCCCTGCAGATTTGCACGATGCCCATGACGATGATGAGCCCTAGGGCCAGGAGCTTCCCAGCTGTGAAGATGTCCTGAACTCGTGTGGCCCAGCGCACACTGGCACAATTCACCCAGGTGAGCAGCACTGCAGGGGCACAGGGGGTAGGGCGTGAACACACCACCACGGGAGCCTCACACAATGGGGCACTATTGTGGTGCAGTTGCCTGGACAACACCCCTTGGAAATGTTCATGATTACTCCCTGTTATTCCCCAGTCATGAGTCCCCAGACTCCTGGGTCCTGCACTCCACCCCCAGAATCAGAGAGTGCTTGATTCCTTCCAGAAGTGCAGACCCAGATCCCTGGGTTGCATTCCCTTGCACAGGGACTAGGGGCACTCAGGAATCCTCTAAGCAGTGCCATCCAGGACTCCTGGGTCCCATTCCATCTCCTGGTATTGCCCACAGGGCTGGAGTTGGGGGGGGGGGGGGGGGCAGGTCATGCCTTGGACTCCTGGGTTCCTGTCTCAGTCTCTCCCTAGGGGCTGGAAACACTCAGCTGCCCCTAGAGGTCCCTCCGCTTGCCCGGGACATGCAGGGAGGAGAAAGGCAACAGCCATTCTAGCCCCTCTCTTCCCAGGAATGAAGGGAACAAAAACAAAAGGAGGAGGAGGTAGCAGATCAGGCCTGACCTAGTTGGCTCTGGACCTAACTGCGTCAAAACATCCTGCCCCTGGCTTGGTGCCTACCAACTCCCCAAAACAGCACCCCCTACAACACCCCTAGCAGCCCTATACCCCTCCCCCCACAACTGGTCTGTTGCCCTCACAAGCTCTGATTGCACAAGCAGCCTAGCTGGGAACCTGACACGGAACAAACAACCTCCCCCCTTTCTAGGAACTCAACACTACAACAAACAGGTCACACATCAGACACACAAACACACAAGGAGGAGTGAGGACAGGAAGCACAACTTGGATCAACACAGATCACTCCAGCCATGGCAACTTGCTAGCACCACACGTCCCACACAGGCAGCCCACTATATACTGCCATACACCCATGGCAACAGTTCCAGGCAGTACAATCTGCTACATGCAACAACACAGCCGTAGGGAGAGCCTGTAGACAGCAAAGCCAGCTACACACACCCACAGCAACAGTGTATGGCAACACCCATACACGACACAGTTGGCAACATGCAGACAGGAGCACCCCCAGGCAATCCAGCAACACACACACCCCAGCACACACACTGTAACTCACCCAACACAGCCACACATGCAGAGGAAGACCCGGAGTATCAGACTGACAGCATCCCCTGTACATATGGTAACACCCCATACACCCAATGCAATGGCACGTAAGACAGTTACAGCTGAAGTGCACATTGTGTCATGCTAAATAATACCTTACACACAAAATATAAGCACAGTTCACACCCCAAAAATATCTTACACACATGCAGAGTAAGAATTCTTAATACAACACACACCCAATGCAAGCACAGTAACACACTGGGATGCAACATGTCCATACTAATATACAGAGATATCTCACCCTGACACACACAGCTGCTCACAACACGATACACACAGCAACACAGTCCTCACCACATGTAGTAACAATACAGCAAACTTCCTCTGAAACAGTAACACACAGCAACATGTGGCATATGCCCAGTAACACACACAGATATCACACCCAACTACACACTCAGACCATGATACAGCTGGTAACACACCCCCAGAAATAAACCCAATACAGCAACATACCAAAGACTGCTATACCTGAAGTAACACACACAATAGCACCACACACACAATACAAGCACAATAACATACCCCCCACCCACACACAGAGTAAGAATACACAATAGTGCAGCAATGGATCCCTGAAACAATCAGAGTAACCCAAATGCACAGCACCACATTTGTGACAAGTGCTCAGAAACACACCCAGTTATCACACCCCACTACACACACTAACAGATCATGATGCTGTGTGCCCTAAGGGCTGGGTGTGGCCATGCATAACAAACACAGCATAACAACCTACTCCAGGCACAATCACAACACACACTGGCAGCAATACCCATGTCCAGCAACACACCCAGTTATTACAGCCTGACGCACAGCATGCACCCTAACAGACTGTGATACACATGGCAACACACAGCTCCCAACACCCATGCTGTCGCATCTGATACACAACACAATCACAGTGACACACTGCCCCCAACTCAATCACGGTGACACACTGACAGCAACTCCCATGCCCAATTATACACCCAACATCCCTGTACATAGTGACACAGCTGGACAACCCTCAATTAACACATGCTCTGGCATGCACACACCTACATGGGGGAAATCCCCTCTGTACCCCCCTCCTTTGCCTTGCAGGCCCACAGCCCAAGACATACACACGCATGCATCTGTGTGTCCTCCAGTGCCCCCTGTCCTGTTGACGGTGCACAGCCGGGCTGAGTCAGCAACTCCCAGAGCAAAACAGGCTGTGAGTCAGCACCGGAGAAATGGGAAGCAGGCAGGGGAGGGGGTACAATCACCCAGTCTGGGCCATGGGAGAGGGATGGGGGTCTCTTCTGAGTGACTACTGCCCACCCCGATCCTGGATAGGGGTGTCCTCTCTAGGGAACTGTGCTCCCAGATCCTGGATGGGGGAGGGGGTGACTGACTCCCCACATACCAAGGTGGGGGCTCCAGGGAGGGTTCCCACTAGGCTGTAGGGGAACTCAAGGGTCCCAGGTGGCCCTGCCTCCTCCCTCCTATGAGGGCTCCTTTCCTCAGAAAGGCTCCTTTTCTGAGGAAGCACAAGGCAGTTATCAGGACAGCTGGCGCCAGGCAGGGCCTGGCCATGACATTCCCCAGGCCCTTTCCAGGTGGGGGGGCACCAGCTGTGCTGTGGAACACGCCGTCCCCCGCCACCCCCAAAATAGCTCCAGGGCCAGGTCAGCAGGAGCACTGGCACCACACTTGCCTGCCCCGCCTCCCCTGGGTAGGGAGCTGCCTGCTCCCCTCCCCCACCTGCCCAGGCAATGGGCTCCCCAATTCTCCAAAGGTGGCAACTTTCCTTTCCTGTTCCCGCCTCCTTAGCAACTGTCTCATATAGTTCCCTACTCCCCTCCCTCCCCCATCCCTGCTGGTGCCCTGCACTCCTGATCCATAGCCCCCTACCTGCAACCCTGCCTGACCCACAGCCCCCTGCCTCCTCCAACCCTGCCAGTGCCCTCACTCCCGACTCACAGCCTCTTGCCCTGCCACTGCCCCTGCCCTGCAGCTCCTGCTATCCCCCCCACTTCCAACCTGCAGCCCCCTCTGCCAGCCAGTGCCCCTCACTCTTGACCCACAGCCCCCTACCCCCCAACACAACCAGTGCCCTTTACTTCTGAGCTGCAGTCCCTACTCCTCTCTCATAGGAACTGTGCCCTGGGTCTTCCCCCTTGGCAGGAGTATGGGGGTTGGAGACTGGAGGGAGGCAGAGCATGACACCTAGCATTAGATGTACAGCCTTCAGGGACATTCGGCTGTGGCCCTCCTGTGCACACACTTGTGGCCATCACACATGCTGTTCCCGCACAGTCTCTCACACACACACCCAGTCACAAAAACCCTCTCACACCCCACCATTCACAGACCCCCTCTATCAACTACACCAACATTCACAGACCCCCTGTGGTATACACACTCCCTGATTCAGACCTCCTCTATCACACACCCATTCACAGACCCCCTCTATCACAACCCTGCACCCAGTCAGATGCCCTCTATGACACATACCCCACCCATTCAGACCCCACATCACACCCTCACACCCACCTATTCAGTCTCCCTCCATCAATCACGCCCCCATTCACAAATGCCCTCTATCAATTATACACCCCCACACTCATAGACCTCCTCTATCACACCCCCCATTCACAGACCCCTTCTATCACACCCCCCCCACCCGTTCATAGAGGTCCCCATCACACCCCATCCTCACCCATTCACAGACTCCCTCTATCACACACACCCTCCCTCCACCCATTCACAGACCCCCACCCCCCATCAATTTCACACACATCTCCCATTCACAAACACCGGCAATCAAACACACACATTTGCAGACCCCCGTCAATCACACCTCCCCACTCAGACCTTCTTACACACTGCCCATTCAGACCCCACAATTTCACACGCACCTCCCATTCAAACACCCTCGATCAATTACACACACAGTTCATTCAGACCCCCCATCAATCACACCTGCCCATTCAGACCCTCTATTTACACATCCCCCATTCACACACTCCACCCCTGCTCTCACTTACACAGACATACACACATTCAGAGACCCCCATCACACAGTCACAGAATTGCTCACACACACAATCACAGCAACAGCAGTTTTCCCCTCCCATGCTCACACTCACTTTGCTGCTGACTCTGCACTGACACAGCATGGCCAGCCCACAGCTACTGGGCTGGCACAAGGGTCTGGGCCAAACTTAGCCTGGCCTAGACCATCCCCCCAAGCCTGGATCCCCACCCCCACCCTTCCCAGTCTAGCCACTGGGAGCAGGTGGATGTCCAGCACTGGCACAGGGGTGAGACTCACAGAGGCATACAGCAGCCAGGAGGCGCAGCCCAGTCTCGGGTGCCAGGCAAGTGGGGAAGAGCGGCTGCAGCACGTAGTTGGAAAAAGTCAACGCAATAACTGCCTGGTTGGTGGGGTAGATGACCAGCACCGCGATCCACAGGCGGAGAAACCTGTTGGGGTGGGGGGGGGCGTGAGAGGGGATCCTGGCCCCCCCATGACCTCTGAAAGTCCTAACAGACCCCCTGACTGCCCCCCCCCCACGTCCCCATGGTTCCTGCACCCCTACACAGACCCCCAAACACTCCAATAGTGGGAGGGAGGGGGGTAGGCTCCCACCCCCTGCAACCCACCACAATGGCTGCCACATCTGAGGGAATGACAGTAAGAGGGGAATCCCAGCACCTCCCCCACACACACAGTCCCTGCCCCCTCCCCCCCCTGCCCCTCAAATGCTCCCATAGGAGGTGGGGAGGGCCTGGGGAGGCAGGGGTGTAGTTTCCCCCCAGCACAGACCCCCTGATTCCACCCACAGGCACAGGGAGGGGTTGGGGGTGATGGGGTCATTCCCCCTCCCCCCCCACTCACCCAGCCAGGCCTCCAAAGATGTCCTTGACATAGGAGTAGTCACCGCCAGACTTGGGGATGGTGACACCCAGCTCGGCATAGCATAGCGCCCCTACCGCGGTGATAAGCCCCGTGACAATCCAGACCACCAGGGCCAGCCCCACGGAGCCAGCATTCTCCAGCACGCCCTTGGGCGAGACGAAGATCCCTGAGCCAATGATGTTACCTGTGGAGGGGAAAGGGGAGAGATGGGGATGAGGGGTAGCTTAGATTGGGGGGGGGGTGGGCTGTCATCTGCTCCATGCATCTCAGGATGGTGATAACTCTGGAACTTAATGATGTCTGGTTGGCTGTGACCTCATGTGCCCTCCTTCCATCCTCCTGCTCTCTGGCTTTTCTTGGAGGGTGACTTGGCCCTGGGGTTTCATTAGCAATTTAAAATGCTGCAGCAGCTGGTAGGAGCCAAGGCAGAGGGTGTGGAGAGTGACTGGGAGCTGGGGAGGCCTGTGTGGGTGGAGGGGCAGGGATGAGGGGTCCCTGTGCTAGGGGAAGCACTAGAAAGGGAACCAGCCCCCTTGTTAGCAACCAGCCCCTTAGCTGTCACCACGGCAACCCAAGAAGCATCAGAACCAGGAGAGAAGGGGATGTACGTCAGTTCTGATGTCTGCCCCCCTACACGTGAGGCATAGATAGACTTGGCCTCATACCCTCCTCCACCCATAAGGGGAGTTGGTGAGGGGCCTGGCACCCCCTAGAGGGGACATCCCAGGGCAAGGGAGCTTGGCAGAGGGCCCTTTCCCTGCCATCTTATCAGGGTTACCACGTCTTCCTAATAAACAGGGCTCTGGAGAGGGACTCCGACCTCTGGGGCAAAAGGCATAGGGGTGGAGGGGCAGGAGACTCCAGGTCAGGAGTGAGGGGGACTGGTAGGGTGTGGGGGGATGGGCTAGGAGTGAGGGGCACCAACAGGATTGGGGGATAGGGCACTGCATGGCACCGAGGGAGGGAGCAGGGGGCTCTGTCTAGCTCTTGGTGCCCCCTGGCCCCCCCACCCACCGGCGTTCCCTGGCACCTGCTGAGCGGGGCCATCTGGAGCCGGATTAAGGGAGCTGAGGTTCATTCACGCTCCAGGGCTCTGCTTGCATCCGAGCGGAAAACCCAGACACTCCATCTCAGCCTGCCTGGCTGTTTGGACAAGGACCCCTTGCCCCAGGGCTGAGATGTGGCTGACTCTGGGGTGCAGGTCAGGGGGAAAGAGCTGTTTATAGCAGGGTCCTTGACCCTGCACTGAGATGCAGCCAACTCCAGGGTGGGATGCTTTGTGGGGTTGGTTAGACAGAGGCCCTTTGTCCAGGGCCGAGATGCAGCTGGCTCTGGGGTGGAATGCAAAGGAGGAACCTATACCTGGCACTGAGATGCAACCAACTCTGGGGTGGGACACTGTGTGGCTGGTTGTACTGGGATAAGAGCAGGGGGGGCCAAGATACAGCTAGCTCTGGGGTGGAGCACATGGCACAGAGTTACTTCTACAAAGCCAGGGAGGTCTCCAGTTCAGCTGGCTCTGGGGTGGGCTGCACTGGGGCTGTTCATACTGGTTGGGGTGAGGGGCATGGCGGCACTGGGACCGTGTGGAGCAGTGGCAAGCAGGGGAGGGGGGATCCAGCTCTAATCGGATCGGGGAAACCAAGGTGACAGCTCAGGGCTATTTATAGAGGCAAGCAAAGAGAGGGAATGAGGGAGGGGGAGAAGAGAGAGATGGAGGAAAAAGATGGAGGGATAGGAGGAAAGGAGAGAAAAAGTGGGGAGAAGGGGGGAGGTCTAGCCAGGCAGGCGGACCCAGGGGCCCTTTTGTGGGGTCCCCATGGCCCCCAACTCACCCACAATGATGCCACAGGCGCTGACCAGACCAATCTCCTTCTTGAGGGCTACAGCATCCCCTGCAGGCTCCTCTGGCCCATCTGGGCCTTTCTCGGAACCGCTTCGGCGCCGTGCCCCATCCTCCATGGTGGGTGGACCTGGACCACACTGGGGCTGAGCAGTGCTGAGGCTTGTGGGACACTGGGGCTGCTTCGGCTCGTTGGTTCTGGACTCGGGGGCAGCTTCTGGGCTCTGGGCCTCAGACCCTGGCAGGGCTCTGCCTCTCGGGTCTTAGCACTGGGTCAATAGAATCAGTCCGGCTCAGGCTGGCTTGCACCCGTGGACCAATCCTTCCAGCCAGCCCAAGTCCTAGGTGCTCTGGTCTAATCCCCTGGTGCCCTGGTGCTGAGCCGGCTGGTTCGGAGTCAGCCCCTTCTCCCTTCCTGGTCTCCAATCTGTACACTCGTCCCTCCAACTTGTTTACTCGTTCCCCTCTTCTGTGAAGTTGCCCCCAGCGGAGGAGGGGAGAGGGAACTGCGTCGAAACTCCAGACCGGTTTAATCTCGCTCCGTTTCCTCCTTTCCTTCCCTTGCTGTGCTCTCTGGCTCTGTGCTCCTCAGGCAGTCCCCTGCCCCACACTCCTCCCTGTGGGATTTTCTTGTTCCCTTCTTCTAGCAGAGTATTTTCTCTTCCCCGGGGGTATTTTCTCCGCCCCCCCCCCCGACCCCCCGCTTTGCTCCTACTTTCCCCCTCAGAGTTTTCTTGCTCTCCCTCCACTTAGGATTGTCACTCTCCTTCCTTCCAAGGGGGATCCTTGGATCAGATGCCTTGTACTCGTCCCTCGTGGATTTTCTCCTTCCTCTGTTCCGGCTGAGTGCTCTCTCTCCCCTCCGTGGTTTTCTTGCTCCCTCCTTCTGGCTCCCTCTGCTCGCTCCTACTGGCAGCCAGGCCAGCAGTCCACCCACAAATCTGTGCCCAAGCCTGCCTACGGACAGGCAAGCAGGCGTGGGTACCTTCTCTTCCTCTGTGGCCCTCTTTCTCACTCCCTCGCTCCCACTTAACACACCGGCTCCCTCCCATGAGAAGCTGGCAGACTCCTCCCCTACCCAGCCCACAGCCAGGAACACGGAGAAGAAAACAAGAAGGAGATAGAGGGAAAGAGAGGTGGAATGAACGGGACAGATGGACAGAGGGCAAGCCAGCCCCTCAGCTCCGGCTCCCTGGCCAGATCTGGCAGTGGGGAGTCTGTCTGCTCTGGGGGTCCAGGGCTGGTGGGTAACACTATGGTCCTGGGTGCCACAGGCTAAATACATCACACATACATCCCCACATCCCCAGCCCCCCATTCATCCCCTCTCCATCTCTGGGGTGTGGGCCCAGGCTCTGGAGGAGCTGCTGGCCACCTGCTCGCCCATCCCCCTGCACTGCCTCCTTGGCCATCGGCCCTCCTTGGCTATCATCCCTCCTTCCCATCAGGACCTTCGCCCCCACTTCACCCTGCTCAGAAGCTGATAACGGGGCCCAGCCCGGACTTTCACCCCAGTGGGCGGAGGACGATGTGCTGAGCAAGGGGAAGCGAGGACAGAGGCCTTGGGGATAGAGCAGAGAGGGGGAGGGGACAGATGGAGACTGGGACAGACAGACAGGTCGCTTGGATGGAGATGTCCAGACTGGAGAAGGAAAAGCTGGGTGCGCTTGCTGAGGCACAGAGTGCTCCCCACCTAATCTGAGGAAGGGGGGGCATTCCTCTGCCCACCCGGGCTGCTCACGGCTCCAGAGAAACAAGGGGAAATCACTGTCCCATTCCTCCCCCCCCAGCTGGCTGAAAGTGGGAGACAGCTCGGAGGGAAGGAGGGTGCAGAGACCCCCTGCCCCCCAACCAGCGCTGTGCCCCAGGCCAAGACTCCAGCGATCCACAGGAGCAGCCTGTGGGCTATTTCCCTGCCCCCTCAAATCCCCCTGCCATGGGGCAGCCAATGGCACCCAGCTTCCCTGCCCCAGCACCCCTACACCTGCCCCAGACTGCCCCCTTCTCCCTACACTCAGACCTGCCCCCAGCCCCTTCCTTGCCCCAGAGCCTCTCCCTCCTGCCCCAGGTCCTCCCCCTAACTGCCCCTCCCCCTCCTGCACCCCCACTACCTTGTTTGCCCCAAACTCTCTCCCCGTTACCCCCATACTCTTTCCTGCCCCTAGTTGCTTCCCCTAACTACCCCAAGCCCATGCCGTCAGCCCCTCCCCCTCCTGCCCCAGCACCTCCCCCTAACTGCCCCTCCCTCCTGCCCAAACCCCTTTTCCTAACTGCCCCCAAATCCCTCCCCCCTGCCCAAGCCCTGCCCCATAACTCCCCCAAAGCCCCTCCCCTAACTGCCCCCAAACCCCTCCCTTTTACCCCAGCCCCTTCCCTTAATTACCCCGCCCCTGCCCCAGCCCCTCCCCCCGCCACGGCTCTTGGTCTTTTCCCGCCCTTTTCCAACTGTCACTCCCAGCCTCGTGCCCTGAGGTGCCAGGGTTGGGGAGGGGCCCCTCATTCCCACAGCTCATTAGCCCCCATCCCACTAATTAACACCCGCTGAGCCCAGGGAATGGACTGAGGGGTCCTTAGTAGCCAACAATTAAGCCCTAATTTAGTGCCCTGGAGTAATTAATACACTGATAAATCACGGCCCATGAATAACCAGCTTCCTCCGACAAATTACAGTACCAATGAGCATTAATACAAGAATGAGCAACTGGCCATGGAAAGGCAACAGCCATCCCTAGTTACTATTTAATGCATCAAGTGCCCATCAATAACCTATCACCTCTAGTTAATACAATTAATCTCTTGACTACATATATTATTAACAAACAAGCTATCAATAGTCAATCATTCCTAATAAGAACCATTAGCTTAACATCCTACCAATAACCCATGGATAAGTAAAATATACCTGAAAAAACATCCCATCGATCCCTAACCCCTTCAATTAATAGTTTATGGATAATTAATATAATGGCTAACAGTGACCTAGCATATAGATACTTGCCCATTAATGAATAATAGCACTTTCCTAGCCAGTCACCTATTTTTCGGAATATACTGAAACCATAGATAATCTAACAATAATAACCTATCAATACATGTTACTCTTCCATAACTAATATGATTTATATTCCATCCATGGTCATACATTTGCAAATTAAATGTATGACCATGGACAGAATAACCTGTGGGGTTCAATTAATCTCTGATAACCTGTGAGGTTCAATTAACTGATGAATAATGTAAATTACATGTAATAAAAACCTAATTAATAATTGATAGTTTTTACATTATTGAATACAAATAGTCCTCACCCCTCTTCAATCAGTGTTAATCCATACCAAATTAATCTCCCATCATTTCTATGCATTTGAGATAACGCTTGGTGTAATTAATATATGAATGGGTCAGAGATTTTGAATAACCTATGACTCCTAACGGATTACATGATTTATAAGCCAGAGGTGGCTGATGAATATATGAAAATAGTGGTCTACTAATGGCTAGTCATCTCCAATTACAAAATTGTATCAATAAATTACCCAGAGTAAAATAAATAATAGGTCAGTGTTTATCAAGACTCCGCAATTCTAATGTACTGATGCAATTCAGAGCTGATGATGATCAATTGACCCTTCCTAATCATTACAAGCTCATAAAAAGTAACCTCATGAAAAAGCACGTTATTTAATAATTAGCCAATTAATCAGAGTTCATAGCTTCATAGTTTTGATGTTAGAGGCTGGAAGGGACCTTACAGATCATCAGGAATGGCCATAAATAAATAGCCTATGATTAAATGACCTACAAATATTAAATAGATAGTGAATCAATGCAGCACCACACCTGATAAATAAGCAAAAACAATAAACTAGTAGTGGAGTCTAATCAGTATATAACCCCTAAGCATTGCTAAATACATAATAGGTGAAGCATAATGACAAACTAATACAAATCAGTCAAAAATTAATAAATTACCAATGCAACAAAATTAAATAGCAAAAATGAATTATCAACATAATTAATGGATAGCCATTGCTAACAATAATATTTAAAATAAAAATAGGAGCAACAGATTTTATTATCTAACCCTGGCTAATTCATATTCTAAAGTTAGAAGGCTACGCTGTGGACCTATAAATAAGCTAGCAAGTCATTGATAACATTTGCAGTCAATAGGCCACCATCAAGTAATGAACTGTAATGCATAAAAAGATAGCTAATATAAAACAGCAATGCTTATAATTAACACATAAGTAATATTTGATAATTGTATCCACTCATCTTCCACATACAGACATATCCTGTCCACCACCAAGTACGTCTGAATATCCATCTAGCCACTTCCCTCCATCTCACCATCCATCTAGCTGAACATCCCTCCCTCCATCTCTAACAGTATCTCTGTCTCCTGGATTATCCATCTCTCACCCCCAACCTGGGCCCTTGTGGCAGTAACTCCTCCTTTGTCCATCTCCTCACAGCATGGACTGGTTCCACTGCAACCAATGCTTTCATCAAAATGGGGCAGAGTTCTCCATCACCAGCTGTGGACACATTTTCTGCAGGAAGTGCACTGGCTGTGGTGAGCGTAAGATCATTTTGATACAGCTCCTAGCCTGAAGGCCTGGAGTAAGAGAGTAGGGCAGAGGTGGGCAAAATGTGGCCTGTGGGCCAGATGCAGCCCTCCAGGCCATTTTATCCAGCCCATGGGGCCCCTAAAAATGTAGAAAATTAATATTTATCTGCCCCTGGCTGCCTGCCGTGCGGCCCTCGATGGCTTGCTAAAACTCAGTAAGCAGCCCTCCGCCCAAAATAATTGCCCACCCCTGGAGAAGGGCATGGTGCTCCTCCATAGGACTCTAACAACACTTGGATCACTTGAAATATTTTCAAGGAAAAAAATCCTTCAAAAACTAAATTATTTAGTCTAAAAGAGTCAGTTTTCAATAAGTCTAAAGGACAAAGAAACTTCCCTGGGACTTTTTTCCCTTTGAAAATTAACCTTTCCCTAAAGAGTTTTCTGATGAATTTGGAAGAGAATATTTTTTACAATTGTAATTTAGAAATGAGATGTGGAGGACAGAATCCCAATTTCTTTCAATGTTTTTCTTCTTTTACTATTTTCCCATTAGAAAAAGGAAGGACATTGTTAAAAAGAAAGCTAAAGTGAGGGGGAAGAATACCATTTTGCACATGCTAACTTTATCTTCTGAATAAAAAGTGACAGAAAATGGAGGAAATACACCTCTTTACATTTTATTACTGTGCTTATTTATTTTAACTTTTCACACTGGGAGACTATGGTGGTGGGGAAGGTGGGGAGTCTGCAAAAGTGTATTACATGTACATTTTTCTAATGGAAAGCAGTGAAAATAGCTTTTAAAATGCTAAAATACAAGTTTTCTCCATGTTTTCCCCATATCCTCTGCAGTGTTTTTTATTGGAAACATGTAATGGAAGTGAGGGAAATCAATATGTTAAACTATTTTTTTTTCCAGGGAGGACAAAAAGAAAAAAGAAAATGAGGGAGAGAGATATTTGTTTCTCCTTTGATTTTTATCTTTCAGCCTCTTTTTTTTTTTTTTTTTTTACAAAGCAAGGGAGAAGAGAAGTCTAACGGAGTGTGTTCCTACATACAGAAACTGCTTTAAATATCCCCATATAGTTAAATCCATATAACACCCTCTGATGGAGACATAATATTTATAGCAACATTATTACTAAAAAATTGTTTTAACTCTTCCAGATAAATGCCCCGTTTGCAGAACGACCTGTAAATACCTGTCCCTCTCCGATAATGTGAGTTTGTCTCCTTTTTTACCATCCTTCCTTCCTCCTTTCTTTTACACCCGTGCCAAGCAGTACTAATTTGACTGGAGGCATGATGTTAACCCAATTTTGTTCAGATAGGTCTGTCTGGATGCTCCACATTTGGTTAGCAGGAGGATCTTCATGGGAGCTGAATGTTTTGCTGTGAATAATGTTGCTTCGGGGAGTCCTGGAAGCACAATCAGCTGTCCCGGATTTCCAAAATTCATTGTTGATATCGACTCAGGCCACAAGACGTTCCTTGGGAATGTCACCTATCCTAAGTGGAATCTGGGATACCAGCCTGTGCTGTCAGGGGATGCCAACAGATATCCCTTAATCCCCCATTAAAATTTCCCATCATGCTGCAAACAATAAAAGCAGTGCAAGAGGCTCTGAGAGATCTGCCCAAGAGCCTGTATTTTAGAATGAGACGTCCATTCTTGATTTAAAGATTCCAAACCAAAACCTAAACACCCACAAATTGATGCTGGTTTCAACACCTCCTTCTGTTTTAAATGACTAGGCTTATATTGTCTTCTCTGAAAATCCCAGGCTCCAGGAGTCCTGTGATTCTGGAAGAATCTTTTACTGCTTAAAAACAAATAGATTTCCAGTCTTCCCAGCACCATTAAATCCAAAATTCAATCAATCAAATCACATGGCAAGCCCCCGAACAACCATAACATTAACTTACAAAGCATTAGAGAGAGAAAATAGATTGAGGTTTCATTTCCACAACTTTCATGCTTCTGAATCTTTAGGATTTCCATCTTCAAGCCCAACTTAGGAAGTACTCTACAACCCAAGCATTTTTTTTAATTTTAATATAAACAGAGGGTGGATTCTTCCAGAATCATGGGACTCCAGGAGCTAGCAATAAGAGAAAAAAAAATTAGTGAAAATTGTGAGGTCTGGGGTAAAATGGCCAGTGCTTTTTAAAACTGGTGATCTTATTAAACTAGTGGAAAAATTGAGCCCAGCCAAGTTTGTCTCATTGTTCATTCAGAGACAGCTCAGGGCTATATGCTCCCCTCTGAGGCAGCTGCCTGGCTATTTTGGGTGGAGGATAGGGGCATTATCCAGGATTGGTGTGGCCACCATTTTTCTCTTCCTGCTTCTTTCCATCCATAGATGAAACCGCAAGAAAAGATGTTTTTCAAGAAACCAGTGGAAGTTGCCCTCAAGCATTTTGCCCACATTACCCAGGTAAAGCACCGTATACCCATTTCCCAGCACCCCATGGATGGGAAAAGCCCCATATGCCTATATTCCTGACCCCACAAAGCAACCCGTCTCCCCTCCATAGGACCATGTCAGAGGCAACTCCTCATTCAAGTGAAAAGGCCTATAACTACAGGCTGTTTAGCTTGGATTAAATAATAGTGAAGCTGATATGAGATTCAATTAGTAAGAATTAGAAGGTTAGGACTATGATTCATGCTAGTCAACCATGGTTTTAGGTCTTGCCAAACACACCTAATTCCATTCTTTGGAGATCACAAGTTTGCACGATAACAGCTGCATCTGCACAACACTCTGGCTTTCATAAGGTGTTTGATTTAGCACCACATGATGTTCTGATTAGGAACCTGGCACCCTGCAGATGTCAGCAAAATCACTCTTAAATGGGTTAACAGGCTGATGGATGGAGCTCCACAATGGTTCTCAAGGGAGCCTGGTCCTCAAATGGGGACGTTTCCTGAAGAATTAACATAGATTGCTCCTAGATCTGCCACTGCTTAACATTTTTCACAATGACCCAGACCCAAATATGAAATTGCTGCTGATAAAATTTGCAGCTGACGCAAAGGCTGACAAATGGGTAAATAGCAGTGAGGTCAAGGCAGTCACCCAGGACTGGTAGGTCAGCTGCACCTACTCAGACTCTTGCTTTGGAGTCAGAACTGAGGGAATAACAGGTTTCTTATTTTAGTGGCCCAATCAGTGGGAGAAAAAAAAAACTAGGTTTGGCTCGAAATAAAACTGAAATATTGGGGTTTTCCATAAATACCTATCCCCCCTCAAATTCTTGTAAATCTGGAAGTGGATCTTTTCTTAAGAAATCCCACCCCCTGCACTGTGTCAAAATCTAAACCTCTGCTTCAAAAACACCCCAGCTTAAACATGAAGACATTGTCTTTTGAAACAGTCCTTATATTGCCACTTTCAAAAATCCCCCCCACCTTTTTTTTTGGGGGGGGGGGGGGCAGGGGGAGGCTGAAGTTATTTGCCAAATTCAGCCCAAATTTCCCTTCCAGAACTCAATTTTTTTGGAGGGGGAGAATTTATCATTCATCAGAAAACTCAAAACAAAATAAAATAAAAATCATGGCTTGAATATGGTTGGGTAGGTACAAAGAAGGAAGGCAGGCTGAGAATAGAGGTCTCTATTTGGAAAAGCAGTAACTTCAGGAGAAATCTCAGGGCCTCTCCATGTTGGCTGCTTAATACCTCCAGTGAGACCAATGCCACAAGCCTGGGTTCCACGTCCCCATTTCCCAAAGGATGTTAGAGAACTGTGGGGGAGAGATGCCCAAATGATTCAAGACCAGGACAAGATATCCACCAGCAAGAGTGGAAGCTTTATGGAGAGTCAACTCTGATGCTTCAGGTAGCAGAGAGAGATCAACAAGGAACCAGAAGCCCAACCCTGACAGGAAATAAAGCCACCCCCAAGGTTGTGGGAGCCTTCAGCTCCCAATGCCTTTGTATCTGAACCAGACACCTCTCTGGACATTAGCCAAAACTTTGGAGCAGTAGAGGGGGAAATGGACCTGCAATATAGAAGAGGTCAAGTGCTGTTTCTATGTCTTAACTGGCTTTAAGATCAATGAATCTCCATCTCCATCCTACTCCCTGAGATGTGGCTGCTAGGCTGGATCCCCCTGGAGAGGAAAGGGTTACAGCTAGGGCTAGGGTTAACTCGCATCCCCACCTCTTGAGCCAGCCTGTGTCCCCACCCTGGGGCTGGCACTGCTGGGATAAAATCTAACTCCCATGTTGCCCCCCCAACAGGGCAACTGGGAGCAAGGAGTTGCCCAAGGTCAAGGAGGGGAGGAAGTCTCCATTAATAACCAAGTGGGAGCGAGGAGGGTAGTTAATAATCACAGCATATGGCTCAGCAGGAGCCCCTTCTCCACCCCTCCTCACCAGGGCTAATTAATAGCATGGAGGAAGCCAGATAAGAGGGAAGAGATAAGGGGGACTAGTTAATAATCTCAGGGAATTTCAGCCCAGTCAGCAGGAACCTTCATAATGCCAGAGGCTCCTGTGCTCTGGATCCCAAATCCCATGCCATCAGCCAGCCAATACCCTGCTCAGTGCCCCTGGACGGGCCTGATACTGCTGCCTGACCCATGCGCTCACGCGCGCGCTCTCTCTCTCTCTCTCTCTGAGTCCAGGTGTGGCGGTTCCAACAGAATCAGAGTGAGCTCCGGCTCTCCTTCTACAAGCACAAGGCGTCCCAGGCAGAGAGGGCCCTGCAAGAGGTGCGCCAGAAACTCACCACCTGTGACAGGTGAGTACTTGGTTGCAGCAGGGGAGATCCCAGCCCCTCCACAGTCTCCCGTGTACGTGCTGGCTCTCACATGCTTGTGCGCTCACTCCCTGGCACTCATGCTCATTGCACATCTAGGAGTTTGCACACCTGCCAGCCCTCACTGGCACACTCCTACTTGTCATCACACTTGTGCAGCCCAGGTTATCCCTTTTTACATTCCCCAAGTGCACATTTTGGCACACACTCCCTTACACACCTGGGTCCCAGCCTGCTGGACATGTACTGTCAGGCATCTGCCTCTTGGCATGCTCATCATCACGTGTTCCTCCTGCTGTGCTCCTCGCTCACCATCACATGCAGGCCTTGCACACCCCTTTACACACATGTCCTGCAAACATCCCTTACACTCACATCCATGCAATGTTCATCCTGGCACACTGTCCCTGCCTTACTTGAGGGTTGGGGGGGGGGAAATACCATGGGGGGCAGTGCAGGGAGATTGGGACACTTACACCTCTCCTGACCCCCCCCCCCCCCCCCTGCTTTCTGTCATAGAGAGCTAGAGCTGCTGAGGCAGGAGAACCGAGAGCTGAAGAAATACCTGAATGTCCTCAAGGCAAGTGCTGTCCATCCTTCCATCCATGATGTGCCCCAGCCCTCTGGCTGTTTTTGCTGTCTTCTTCCTTGTCATTGCTTTGTTTCCTCTCCCCTCACCCCCCTTGCAGATGATAACTCCACTTTCTCTCCCTGCAGGCCTCCCCCAGCCGATGTCAGGTCAGCAGGTCAGCAGGGGGAGGGAGGAGCAGAAGCAGATGTGGGGACATTCAGGGGTGGTGGAAGCAATAGCTACCCCCAGCATCTTGTAACCTTAGCTGAGTCCTTCTCCCTTTGTGCAGAAATAACACACCCCGACCAGTGGGCATCACCTCCCCATCACAGAAAGGTAAAGAGAGTGCCTGGCACAGTGCTCGAGCAAATGTGTAGGGGCTGGGGGGAAGGGGATGTGGGAAGGCAGGGGGTGTGCAAGGACTGTGGCAGCACAGTGGTTGTGACAGTGTAATGAGGGCAACTGGGGCATGCATGCTGCATGCCAACGGTGCAAAGCCACATGCACGTTCTCGCTGGTACAAATGTGTGCTTGGGAGTCTGAGCATGCGATGGTGCATCTTAGTGTCCGCCCCTGAAAGTCTAGCATGTGTACTGTACAACTGTGCATGCACACAAGTGTGTGCAAACCCATGCACATGCATCTCCATGCCCCAATGTGCATGTGTGAACAGGAAGCTGCAAACAAGCTTTTGAGGCCTCACACAAATGTGCATCACACAGGCCCTTGTGCAAAGGGTTAGAATGTAACAACATGCTCCCCAGTATGTCATAGTACAGACCCGCAGGCATGTTGGTGCACAGATGCCTTGTGGCCCATGGCACAAGCATGGGCCCTCAGGTGAGGCACGTGGCTGTGCACGTGGCTGTGTGCAAATGCACCCCCCGGTCAACATGCCCACACCCAGGCCTACCTGCCAACACATGCTGCAGCCCCAGTGCAATTGCATGCGAGGCATATGACTCTCCTCGTGCATCTGTGAGGGTCCTCGTGCTAATGTGCCATGCGTGAAACGCTGCATAATTCCGTGCAACTAACCTGCTGCCTTCCCTTGCAGTCACCCCGCGGTCAGGTCCCCAGCACTGCAGCCAGGTGGTTAGGTAAGAGCACGTGTGTGTGGCCCAGCCATGCCCCGTGACAGACATGTAATGGATCCCATGTCCTCCCAACAGCCGCTTCTCCTCGCTGGACTCTCTCCCCTACCGGAGTGCTGGCACCTCCAGCTGGCAGGTCAGGACCCCCCTACCCTGATCCCTGCCCCCTACCTGATGGATTTGGGGCACTGCCCCATGGAACCCCTACCCCTCAACTCACCATGTGTCCTGGCAGGCTGCAGGCAGGACCCCAGCAGACTCCAGCAATGGTAAGAACCCTACAGCATGCGGCGCTCCCAAGTCCCACGCCAGGGTCACGGCCTCAGAGCCCCAGACATATGGGGGGTAGGACCCCAGGACAGGATTGTGCCCATGAGAATGCCCCCTCCCTTACTTTGAGCCTCCTCACCCACCTACCCATTTCCCAAATCTAGCCCTCTGGGGCAATATCAACCTCTCTCCACCCCCACCCTGGGGCAACATGGCCTCCCCACCACCCATGCCCCACACTGAGCCCAGGAGTGGATTCTACCCCCACCCCATTTCCGTGCTTTCCCTCACCGTTTGCTCTGTTTTGCAGCCACCCCATCACCAGCTTCCACACACAGCCAGTCTTACAGGTGAGTCCAGGGGGGTGGGGATGTCTTTCTATCATAGCTCCCTCTCCCCCACCAACCACTTTCTTGTCCCTGCAGGACTTCCTCCTCCTCATCCCAGACCCCTGGCCTGGGCATCTTCCCACCACGCCCCTTGGCAGGAAGGGAAGGTGACAGGGAATCCAGTCGTGCCACCCCCACTCTCACAGTAGGCATCTTTTCAGGTGAGCTGGACCCCAAATCTCTGCTGCTCCCTCAGCACTCAGGCAGAACAAGTTTCCCCCTCACCCACCAGCAGCTTCTTTCAGAGGGTCCCCGTGTGGCCCAAATTCTGCCTCTGCTGACTGTCCCTCCTTGTTCCAATCTGCAGATCAAGGAGAGGAGAGCACCCCCACAGAGAACCAGAGCCTGATGAGACAGCGGCTTATGCAGGTGAGGAGGGCTGAGTGAGCACCCCAGCCCATACAGGCAGGAAAAAAGGACCATCCCCAATTCTGGGGCAGGGCATCAGTCCCTATAGGCAAGGGTGGGGGTGCAGGGCTGACTTGGGGACAGGGCCAGTTCCAGTGGGGGAAGGGGTATGCAGTGGCAAGGAGCAGATTGCAGGGTAGGAGGATCCCAAGGCCAGTGCCTTACATGTCACTTGTTCTCTTCCCAGCTGCGGTTCATCCCTCCCTCCGCCTCCTCGCAGCACAACAGGTAAGATCAGACTAGGAGGGGCTCAGGGCAGGGCTGCCCAAATGCAAGGTTCTCTCTCTTCTAACTATCTCTCCTCTCCCAGCACTGGCAGGAATGCCCAGCTGTAGCAGGCTGAGTCACAGATGGCACTGGACCCCGCTCCCAGGACAGCTCCTGCCTGCTGTGTGTTAGGCTACAGGCAGGCAGGCTGGGGCCAGGGGATGTGTAGAGGCCCCTGCATCTCTCCCCACCAGTCATACCCTCCTCCCTAGAGTCATCTTGTCTGACAGCCTCCCTCTCACAAGCAGGCACAAATAATGCCTTGTGCCAGCTACAGTCACAAGCAGATGCCCTTGTACTCTAACACCTCTGGCATGTAGCTGGACCCTCCTACAGTTGTTCACACTCTCCCAGAGTCACACCTTAACAAACGTGACCCTCACAGTCATCCCCCCTCAAAATCACACACCAATAGTCTGATGCCACCTGCAGACGCACCCCCATATGGTCAGTTGCACACAACCCTCCTACAGTTCAGACATGCTCAGCCTCTGAAATCTGTCACTCAGGCACCGCCACCCCCCACTGTAGTCAGATCCTAAAAGGACCTCCTCTATATGACAGTCACACACACTCTCCAACAGTTGCACCCTGTCACCCCCTACATTCATCCCTGCCTTCCCTCACAGCCGCACCACTGAGGCCAATCTGACATTATCAGTCCCCCACCCACCACTCAGAGGGACCCTCAACCTTCTATATACTTGCCAAGCCAGTAGAACACCCCTTCCCCAGAAGCACCCTGCTTCGGATACAAGCAGCTCAGCCCCGAGTGGACACGAGCTCCCCTTCCTTCCAGCTGCGACTGAAGGCATTTGGGGGCCAACCCCCCCCAGCTCCCCCATAGCAACACAGAGAAATCAGCATGATCCTCCTCCTGCTAGAGCCGGGTCTAGATACAGGAACTGAGAGGTGGGATTCCCGATACACCCAGACCCAAGGCAATTTGTGCAGCAAAGTTTTATTTGGTTTGAGGGGGGTGGAGGGCTGTTTGTTTGTTTTATTTTTGGAGAGGGATGGAAATCAACACACCTCAAACCTGAGCCATGCACAACCCAGTCAGTACAGTTGTTGGGAAAATGCAACAAAGGAAGGAAGAATGAAAAAAACAAGTGACAAAGGAAAATAAAATCAACCAAACAAGAAAGGAGGGAGGAGAACGAGTGAAAAAGAAACAAGAGGAGAAAAATATGAAGGAACAAGAAAGGAGAGAAGAGAAAAGCCAAAAGAGTGGAGGAACCACACAGAGGATGAAGGGAAAAGAATGAAGATAAATCAGAGGGATGAGAGAAAGGAGAATCCCTCCCTAGCCCCCCCCTCCCCAATCGTATGTTGCTCACGGTGCCACGGCATTCGCCTGCAGATTAAAGACCTGAACGTAATAACCAACAACTGGAAGACACTGTGCCTCCTTCACTCTCTTCTGCCCACCCCTCTCACCCCTGCCCCAGCTGGGGTGTGGGGGGGGAAGGAGGCCTGGTTTGTAAAACCAAACCTGGAGGACCTTGCCCTCCATCACAAATTCACAGGCTTCCCCCCCTGCCCCCTGGTGTCTCAGAGGTTTTAGACCTCAGCCTGGTTATTAAAGCCATTTCAAAGTGTGGGGGGGGGCTGGCTCTAGAAAGAGGCACGTTGAGGAGGGTGGAACGGGGGACGTCTGGAGAGGGGAACGTACCTGAGTCCAGACGGAGGGGAGGAGGAAGCCGGGGTCTGGAGCAAGAGGGAGAAAAAGGCCAGGGGCTCAAGAAGATGGAAGACCGCGGAGCAGGGTCTCCTGCTCTAGACCTCACCGTGAGAAGCCAGGACCTTGGAGCGCCAGAGGGGAAGCCGAAGGGAGCAGTCAAGATCTGGATCCCAGGAGACAGAGAGGGGCAAGGAGACAGGATCTAGAACCAGAGATGAGGCATGAAAGAAGGCAACAGGCCTGGGTACCTGATCACGCAATTGGCGGACCTCCAGGGTCCAGAGCATGAGAAACTGGGCTGAACAGGATGTGAGCTCTGGAGATGCCCCAGGCCCCCCATGCCGCTCTCCCCACAGCAATGGTCTCTGGAACCAACGCCCCTCACTCCTGGAGGACCAGGTCATCTTCATCGTCGTCATCGTCGTCCTCCTCCTCCTCATCCTCCTCCTCCTCCTCTTCCTCTTCGTCGGGTGCCATCACCTCCTCCTCCTCCTCGCCGCCATCCTCCTCGCCCAAGCACACCTCCACCTCCGCTGGTTCAGGGGAGCGTGAGTAGAACCAGTTCAGCACCTCCTCTCTCCCCATCCCCGACTGCTGGCACAGCGCTGGCACGTCCACCTCCCGCAGCTGCCAGTGGGCAGCCCAGTAGCTCTCCAGTGGGGCTGTGTCTGGCTGCAGCTTGGGGCTCTGGGACAGGGGCCCGGTGGCCTGGGCCGGGGGCTCGGCACCTTGGGCTGTGGGCCCGGAGCCTTGGGCCGGGGGCCCGGAGCCAGGCATTGTATTGTCCCAGAACCACTTCAGCTGCCCATGCTTGAGGGCATAGCGGGTGTCCCCAAACCACTGGATGATCTCAGTTCGCGGCAGCCCTGTGACCTGCTCCAGCCACAAGTAATCCTCTCGCTGCGCCCACTGGCATCGCAGGAAGAAGGACTTGAGCATGGCCAGCTGCTCCTTTGTCTTCCGCTTGATCTTCCGGGGCTGCTGCTGCTGCTGTTGGGCTTCTGGGCTTGGGTGCTGACCCCATAACTTGGCCCCATTGGCTGGTGGCACAGCTGGGCCTCGCGAGGAAGCCGGGGAGGAGGACGTTGGCACTGCTTCCGACTGTCCCCCACCATCAGGGGCCCCGAGCCGGGAGGGCTTGCTGAGGTCCCAGGGGGCTGTGCCCACACCCTGTGGAGGGAGATCGAGGCTGGAGGTGGCAGGGAAATCCATCCAGGCGCGGTAGGCAGGTGGCGGCGTGGGATATAGGCTGGGTGGTGGCACAGCCGGTGCTTCCACCCTGGGCTGGAGGGAAGGCCCCGTTGGTGGCTTGCTCTCGGGGGCTCTGTGCCGGGACCCAGTGGGGGTTGGGACAGGAGATACCACCTGGATCTCCTGGGCTTGATAAGGTGAGATGATGGAGGCTGCCCCCGGGGCCTGGACAGGAGAGGTCACCTGGATCTCATGGGCTTGGTAGGGGGAAACCATGGAAGCTGCCCCTGGGGTCTGGACCACTGAGGTCACCCAGCTCTCCTGGGCTTTGCTGGGGGTAGGCACAGAAGCCCCTTGGCTCTTGCCAGCCTGTGCCAGGGGGTCCCGGCTGGCGAGTAGCGCCCTGAAGGGCATCTGGTCCCAGTGGACAGCCAGGCGGACTCGGGTGGCCTCGATCTCCTCAGGGCTCCAGCTGATGCCGCAGCGCAGACGCTGGGCCATGAACCAGGCCTTCACTTTCTCCATCTTGAGGCTGTGCCGGAGACACAGCAGTGCCATGTCGGCCAGGCTGGGGTAGGGAAAGCGGCTGAAGGCCTGCAGCAGTGGTTGGTGAGCGTCCAGGTCGCTGGTCTGGGAAGCCTCTGTCCACACCACTAGCAGGTCCTCAGAGACAGGTGGCAGGCAGATGAGGGCGCTTGGCGTCCCCGCATGGCCTGGGGAGGCCTTGTTGGGTGGCATGGCTGGGCCCACCACTGGGGGGCAGGCTGGGGTCCTCTGGTGCCGGGAAGTCACTGTGAGGAAAAGAAGAAGGCTCAAGGCAGGATGTCAGAGAGGTGCCCTGAGCGTGATGGAGAGGCGAAGCATGGGAAACGGTAAAGACTGGGGGGCTCTTACCTGCAGTATTGGGGTCCTAAGCTCAAGCGTTTTAGCCCCACGTCTTCCTGGGGACACCAAGACCTGCAGAGAGACGAGGTGGAGACAACGTGGAGGTGAACGGGATGGGATAGGACCCAAAAATCTGGCTTGCACCCACCAGACCCCATTCTTCTTCCAGAGCTGGAGAGGACCCAGGAGTCCTGGCTGCCAGCACCCTCTCTGTTATCATCCAACAGACACTATTCTCTTCCCCGGTGTTTGCTGTAACCCACCAGACCCCATTCCCCAAAACTACAGACAGAACCCAGGAGTCCTGGCTGCCAGCTCTACCCACTAGCTCCTACGCCTCTCCTAGAACTTGGACAAAACCCAGGTGTCGGGCTGCCCTAAAAAGGTTCCTATTTAGCAAAAAATAAAGGCAATAAATACCCACTAATTAAACATTTTTTTAAAGAGAGGCCAATAAGTTGACCAGAGCCTAATTAGAGACAGCCATTACTCCGGATGCTAATTACCTGGAGAAATAAAACAAAAAGCCCTGGATTTGTTTATCTCTAATCAGAGACAACTAAAGAAATGAATGAGAAGTGATGGCTCATATGATCTGACCCCCTAACACAAAAATTGAGCTGGTAATTGAATTATTTGCCAAAAGCAGCTCCTAAAGACCCATTACCAAGCTGGTTGATTGTCCAAGAATGGCCTGTTTAATTAAAGGGGTAATGCCAGAGGAACCTGGGGGCCAGGAGGTTTGGGCACCTCCTTGCTCATGTTTGGGACATCAGACGAGCTGTTCATGCTGCGGGAACTGGCCTGTGGGAAACCTGGGCACCAGTGGTGATGAGTTGGTGGGCATAGCTTGGTCTCTTCAGCCCATCAGTGAGGGACAGACTTGATCCCGACTCAACAAGGGGAAAGCAATCAAGGTTCCTTCAAGATCCAGCCATCGTCAAGGCTTGATCTCTTCCGCTGGATCTCTTTGGCCCATCAACCAAGATCAAGGGATTGACTCGATCTTGACCCAATGTGGGGAAGTGCCAAGGTTCCTTCAAGATCTAACCAAGGCCTGATGGACGACAGCTAGATGTGGGCACTAACTGCTAGAAGATATCACCAGGTGAGGGACCCTTGGACGTTGTTCCACTGCCTCCCTGGGAGAAAACCCCAGCAACCATCACTACCACCTGGCCTTCATCCCCCAATGAAGCTATCAAACATCATTCAATTGCTGTTGGCAACACCCTAGGTTTGCCAACTTGGTTCTCCTCATGGTCATAGGTGAGGCTGACCAACTACCACCATCTGACCCTCTGCCAATCCCTACCGTTGGGCAACATCTCTCCTCACTGCTTGTTCCCTATAGCACAGCTTCCATCTGATGAATGTTGCTGCTGTCACCACTGCCATCTTGTGGCTGCCTCTGGCACTCAAGAAGCCACATTGGGATCCAACTCCTATCTTGGCAGCAATCCCCATTAAGATGGCTCCCACTTGAGCAAGGAACAGAACAGGAGGTAATAGGCATATATTGCCTTTAGAAGTCTCAGCCAGACCAACCACCCCTTGGCCTTCACCTCCCCGCCCCCTCCAAAACAAAGCTATTGAGCAACGTCTAACCACCATTGGCAGCATCCTATGGGCATCGATACAGGTATCCTCGTGCTCACCAGGCAAGTGAAGCTGGTCCATCACCACCATCCAACCCCTCTGTCTACCCCCATGGTTGGGCTCGGTGATGCCTCTGTCCCGCGACGCTCTCCGTCACTGCTCAGTTGCCATCTTGTGGCTGCTCCCCAGCACTCAAGAGGCCATCTTGGGAGCCGGCCACCATCTTGGGAATGATTCCTGCGAAGATGGCTCTCTCTTGAGCAAGGAATGGGACAGGAAATAATGGGCATGCAGTAATGGGACATGGCCTTCAGAAGGCCTGGCCACCCCAACTGTCCGTGCAGACAGGTCAGCTGGCCCCAATGAGTTTGACCCCCTGCTCTAGGCTGATACAAGTCCTCTAGCTCTCCTAGAAAGGAGGAGTGGGAGGCCTACAATACACCGAAGAACCATGTTCCCGTCTTCTTCCCGTCCCCAATACTCATTAGCTTAACTGGGAACACTGAGAAGCCGCTCAAACACAGAGGCCTTCATGAGGAGAAGACACAGAGGAATCTGGCCTCCAAGAACTGACCCCAAGACCAATTGTGATGGGGAACTCGGCTGTGCCATGCTCCAGATTGGTCAGTGGCAGGAGCATTCAAGGGTTGAAGGGTGCCAACCCAAAGAGCTGGATGGCTTAGCTCCGCCACCATGAGGGCCAAAGATCTGGTGGATCCCTTCTAAGCAAACAGAGCCATGGGATTCGATTCTGCTCTAGGCCAATTCTCTGTCTTGCCAGCGAACCCGGTGGTGGCTCCTCTTGGTGCCAGACCCACCCAAGGGAGCCATGGGGAACCACACGCTGGATGTGGGCACTGCCCCTCCTGTGGGGAAGGTGCCTGCCCTGCTGCCACCCCCAAGGGCCCAGAGTTGCAGGTGACCTGGGTTGGTCTAGCCCATTGGGTCCCCAACATCCCACTATCAACCCCCCAGCAGGGAGGGAACCCAGGCATCTGGGCTCCCAGCACCACCTTCACCCCCCCCCCCCCCCCCGCCAAAACAGGGAGAGAACCCAGGCATCCGGGCTCCCAGCAGCCCCCTCCTCTTCTCTCTTCAAACAGAAAGGGAACCCAGGCATCAGGGCTACCAGCAAACCCTGCCTTCCCCCCCAAACTAGGAGAGCACCGTTGTGTGCAGACTCTCAGCAACCACACCCCCACAAACTGGGACACAACCTGGGCTTCCAGCCCGCCCCACTCCTCCCTCCCCAACCCAAACAGAGAGGGGACCCAGGTGTCCCCCCCGCCGTGCCAGGACCAGGAGAGAACCCAGGCGTCCGGGCTCCCAGCCGCCGCCCCCCCCATCAGCCCCTCCTCCCCCGATCCAAATCAGGTGCACGCCCCCCACCCCCAGGGACCCCCAAACGCGACCCCGCCCCTGCCCCTCCCCCACTCACCGGCCCCCTCCTCCGACCCCAGTTTCCCCCCAAGTTTGGGACTTTCCGCCCGATGCAGCCTGGGAAATGGACGCGCGGGGGCGGGGCCAGCCCGGCGCTGGCCCTTTAAGGGACCCCGGACGCCTGGGTTCCAGCTGGAGCGGCTCGGATGCGTGGGTTCCTCCCTGCAGCCTCTAGGGGCGCGGGGGGGCCCGGGACGCCCGGGGTCTCTTCCAGCCGGGGAGGGGGCTGGGACGCCTGGGTCCTCTCCCAGCTCCGACACACAAAGGGGGGGAGAGGGCGGCGGCCATTGGCTGGGCCAGAGCTCGAGCCACCCCGGATGTCCCCGCGAGGGGGAGGGGAGGCGGCCCGGACGCCTAGGTTCCCGTGGGGGGAGCGGGGTCTAGGAGGTGAAAGGGCGGGGGGAGGAGCTAGGAACCCGGGCGCCAGGGTTCCCTTCATCCCTCCCCCTTTTGTTTCTGCAGCTGTGCCCTGGCTTCCTGGTGGGGGGAGCTGCAGGTCGGGAGTGAGGGGCACCAGCAGGGCTAGGGGGGAACAGCCTCCAGGCCTCCATTTCTCTTTGCCCCTTGCTCGATTCGCCTCCTAACCCCCCCCCCCCCCGCACCCAGACCTCTGGGGTCATGTGGGAAAACAGAGGCAGCGCAATAGTTATGACTGGAGATGGGGCTGGGGTCCATCACGTGTCACCCGTGGTAGCTCTGCACCCTTGCCCCTCCGGCTGTGGCTGGGAGCTCGATGCCTGGGTTCTCTCCTCCCCCCCACAGGGGTCCCAGAGACACCCCGGGCAGCCCCGCGCTGTGGGTAGACAGATGAACACTAGGGACACACCAGCTTGGCCAGTCTAGACTTCATTGTCTTTATTGTCAGGCAGTGCGGCCTCCATGGCAGTGGTGCACCCATGCCCAGCATCCTCCATGCAGGGGTGCCTCTGGTCTGGTGGGAGGAGCCCCTGGTGGCTATGCCCCCCAGGTGTAGCTAGCCCCGCCCTCAGGGGCAGATGGGGAGTCCTGCCCCCCATCAGGCCATAGCTGCGGGGGGGAGGAGGGGGTGCCTCTGGGCAGAGTGTATTTCAGGGCACTTTCTTGTGGTGCAGCTGGGGGGCCTGGCTGGGGATGGGGGGCCTGGCTGGGACCTGAGATCCTAGGACCAAGGCCAGTGTTCCTGGCTGGCGGAGTGGGGTGTAGTGGAGGGGTCACGGGCCTCGTGGGATCATGGGGAGGGGGACCCACCTGGGGTGTGCTGGGATGCCCTGGCTGGGATGTGCAGGGCTGTGGCTGGAGGCTGGGGCCAGGGTCCCATCTGGGGCCGTGAGCCTGCAGGAGAGGCGGGGTGTGGAGGGTGCAGGTTAAGAGTCGCGGGGCCAAGACCAGTGGTCTGGGTGAGGGCCATGAGCTGGGTGGAGGTCCCGGAGGGACCGGGGCGGTGTTAGGCAAAGCGGCTCCAGTCAGGAAGGGGCAGGGGACTAGGGGGCAGCTCACGGGGGGAGCCAGCAAGTGGCACGGTAGGGCGCAGGGCATAGTTGTGGCCTTCATTGTTGTCCCAGAACTCGGCGCCAGCAGTACGGTAGCGCAGGGCAAACTCCAGGGTGGCACCAGGCGGTGGCAGGGGCAGGCGGAAGGCAAAGCGGTCAGCACCAGGTGCGGCGGGTGGGCAGGCACCAGGGGGGGGTGGCGCAGGGCCGGCGTAGGCGGCTGGGGCCTCGCGCTTGCTGGCCCAGCCATCCCATGTGTAGCGCACGCTCACCCGCTTTTCATAGGCCAGGTCCAGCACGCGTAGTGTCCCCGCCACGCCCACCCCCTCTGCCCGTGCCCCTTCCAGTGCCACCGCCTGCGCTGCCAGCCGTGCCCCCACCTCTGCCTCTGCTGCTGCCCATGCCCACGGCGCTGCCCCACTGCTTGCCTGCCGGGGAGAGAGACAGTGGTCAGCAGCGAATGGGTGGGCACACTGCCCCCATCGCCTGTAGCCACACACTTCACCCCCAATGGCCCTGCCCCCAGCCTGTAGGCCCACCCCACAGTTGCCTCATAGCCCCATCCCCAGCACCCTTATAGCCCTTCCCCCAGCCTGTAGGTCCGCTCCAGCAGCATCCCATAGCCCACCCCCCAGCCTGTAGCCACAGGCCCCCCATAGCCCTGTCCTAACACACTCACAGCTCCATCCCCAGCCTGTAGCCCCACACCTGGCATCCCATAGCCCCCCTGCTCCTGGCCCCCACAGCCTGTAGCCTCACCCCCAGCCCCCTGCCATTCCCCCCACCTCTCCAGTCTGTAGCCCCACCCCCTAGCAATCCCATAGCTCCACCCCAGCCTGTTGCCCCACCCCTCACCTTGATGTAGGGCAGGCAGGGTGGGAAGTGGCTGAGGGAGTCCCGCCGTAGCTGGGCCTGGACGCGCTCGGGCACCTCGGGCAGCTGGGCTGGCCAGAACTGCCGCACACTGGCCAGCTCCAGCCCCAGTGCGTCGGCAAATCGTACCCGCTTGCGCGCCCCGGGGCTGCGTGCCCGCCCCGAGCCCCCCCCAGCCCCCGCCCCTGGCCCGGGTGGGGCAGAGTGAGCCCGACGGCTCTGGCGGGTGCGGGTCCGGCGGGTACGGAGCCGGGGGGCACGGGGCCGGGTGGAGCGGCGCGAGCGTCCCTCGGGCTCCGAGTCCTCCGAGTCGTCAGCCAGGCTGGGCCGGGCGGTGCGGTAGTAGGCGCGCTCGTACAGCCCCGCGATGTAGCTCAGGTTGCGCGGGATGTCACCCCGTGGCGGTGGCGGGGGGGTGCCCGCCATGGCCCCCTCTGTCGCTTGCTGGGCACCCTCCCTCCTTCCTGCGCTCACTCTGCTGGGTGTTGTGTCCTTCTACTCCTCTGTCACAGGTCTGCCACCTTCCCTCCTTCCAAGTCTTGCTTTGCCAGGCTGTGCCCCTCTATCCCTCCGTCACCGTCTTCCCCGTTCAATTCTTCCGAACCTGTCACTCCACCAGGCTCTGTGTGCTCCCGTTCATCCGTCTCTGGCCTGCCACGTTCCCTCCCAAACCTCTCACTCCATCAGGCTCTGTGCGCTCCTATTCATCTGTCACAGCCTGCCACATTCCCTCCTTCCAAACCTTCTTGCCCCAGGCCCCGCCTCCTTCTGTTCCTCCGTCCCTGGCCAGACACACTCTCTTCTTCCGAAGGTCTTGCTTCAGCAGGCTCCGTGTCCTATCCTTCCATCACCAGCCTGGCATGTTCCCTCCTTCCCAGCCCTTCACTCCACCTGGGCTCCGTGTCCTCCCACGCTCGCTCTTTCCAGCCAGCCCAGCTTTAGCCCTCCATCAGAGCTCTGTCCTGTGGTCTCTCTCTCCACCACGCTGCCTCCCGCACTCCCTTCTTCAAGTTCTCTCTGTACCTGGGGCCTGTCTTGTTCTTTCTTTCCAGCTTCACAAAAGCTGTTTCTCCGTCATGCAATCTTCCACCTTCCGGCGTGCCTGGGTCTACCTCTCTGGCTGGGTCTGTCTTGTCTCTCTCCGTCAGGCAGGTGTCCACATTTCCTTCCCCTGAGCCACCCGTTACTCTCCCTATTGCTCCATTACATGGTCTTCCACATTCCCTGCTTTCCCAGAGCCCAGTGCTGTCCCTTCAGCAAGGCTCTGCCTCATATCTCTCCATCAGATGGTCTTTCACCTTTCCTTCCAACGGGCTTGGCTCTGTTCCTCTGTCTGGGCCTGTCTTTTTGTCACACCGTCTTCCTCCTGGTCTCTGTCCGTCTGAGCGCTGCCTGGTTCTGTCTCTGTCCCTCCGCCCTCTGTCTTCTCCTCTGCCAGGGCTCCCGTCTCCTGTCTCTCCCTCTGTGTGATGTATTGCTCCGCCTGGCCCTGAATCTCGATCTCCCTTTCCACCAACAGGCTTTCTCCTTCCCTTTCTCTTCTGCCTCTTCTGACCCATCTGTGCCAGCTCCTCCCTCCCTCCTTTATTCTCTTTCTCCTCCTGCCTTTCTTTCAACATCCCTCCATCCCAGCAGCCTGCAAGTCTACTTGGGGATCACCTCTCCACCCTAGGCCCTGATCAGCCAGCCCTGTGGAGGAATGGGGAGGGAGCAGAGGGCAGCAGGGAGCTTCCCCAGAGCATGAAGGGTTAAGGCAGAAGGGACCCAGGCATCCAGGCAAGCCTGGAACAGCAAGTCCCTGCCAGGCAAAAGGCCAGCAACCAGGATCAATAATAAAGGAGGTGAAATAGCTAATGGAAGCCCAGAACTAGCTTGGGACTGCCCTGCCCCCCCGCCAACAAACCTGGGCTGCAGGTCAGGAGTGCGGGGTACCAGGGTGGTGCAGTGGGCTGCAGGTTGGGAGTGAGGGGCACCCATAGGCTGCCATTCAGGAGTGAAGGGCAACAGCAGGGCTGTCGGCTAGGAGTGAGGGGCACCATGTAGACACAGTGCCCATATTGTTGTGGGCCAGCCGGGTTAAGAGGCTAACGAGCTTCTGGAGTCATTAATCATGCAAAGAAGATGCTGGTGCATGAATAATGAATGAGATGCCCAGGCTGCAGCCTTCTCCGGCTACCGCACCCTCCCAGTTGGGGGTAGGGCAGTGCCTGCTCACGCCAAGGGCAGTCATGTTGGTCCCCTGGCCATGCCCACAGCAACCACATTGCCTCCATGCAGTGGTGAGGGAGCAGGGCCCTACCCCTCAGGCTGTCTTGCCAATGCTGTTGCCAATGGGCGGCCATGTTGGGTTGATGTCAATGGGTTGGCATCCTGTCAGCAGGGTGAGCCTCTTGGCCTACCCTATCCATTGCTTTGGGGTCAACGGGGCAAGCGGGATGGCAGCCATGTTGCTGAGGGAGGATGCAGGGCTCCAAGGCGTGGGAGCCCCGACATCCCCACAGCCCCCGGGCCTCTGCCTCCAATGGGTCACACTGAGGGTGGCCATGTTTGTTCCCTCTTCCATTGAGGCAGCCCCCCCCCCCCCCCCCCGCGCTAACTTGGGGAAGGGGAAACTGAGGCAGGAAGTGCCTGGGACTGGCATCCAACACTGGTGGTGGGGCAAAGCCAGGTGCCTGAGGGGAGGGGGGGATGTGGAGTCAGATGTCAAGGGTGAATTCAGGATAAGATGGGAGGTGGAGGGGTCAAAGGTCAGGGCAGGCAGCTACTAAGGGGTCATCTAGGAGGGACTTGGCCAATTTTACTCCTTGGACAGCAGCCAATCCGCTACTGGCACTGGGTTGCCCCGTTGAGCGTCCACCAACAGGGACGCGGGAACGCAGGAGCCTTAGCCAATCAGGCACCCCTCCCCTCCCACCAGCGAATCAGAGGTCTGAGCCTCGTTTTAGTGGCGCTTGCCACTGGCATGGGAGGGACTGGAAGCGGCCTTGACTAATCAGGAGGCGGTGCTGAGATTGCTCTGTCCGGCCATGGCAGAGGAGAAGAGGCAGTTTGGCCAATCGGGAGCGAGGGTCTGTGACTGCCACCTGCCTGCATGTGACTGGCGGGAGCAGTGACCAACCGCATTGGGCCGAAGGGGCGGGTGCAGAGAGGCCTGGGCACCGGGATTTTTGATCGGCAGCCGGGACGCCGAATCGGATGGGAGTGATGGCGGCCGCTGTGCCCCACTTCTACTCCCCGCCACCGTTTTACAAAAAAACAACCGATCAACAGCCGAGATTGGCTTGACTGGCAGCTGCCTCAACCTCAGGCGCCTGCCCCTTCTGACTACCCCCTGCCTCCACCCCCCAAGCGCCTGCTGGCAGCCCGTTCGCTAGCGACCCCACCCTCCCCTAGCCAGCCAATCCTCGCGCGGCACTCTCCGAGTGGCGGCACCGCCTTCCAATGGGCACTCAGCTGAGCGAACGGAAAGCCTTCTTTCCCCTCTTAATTTTTCCCTCAGTCAACCAATCCCCTCCCCAGCTCCCCTCCGCCAGCCAATGGGAGCACTTTCTCCTCAGAGCGACGGCTCCGCCCTCCCACGGCAGCTCCGCGGGGGCGGGATAGGAAGGAGCAGGTCGCTTCCCCCGCCCCCTCGCTCCTCCGCCAGCCAATGGGAGCGGCGGCCCCTCAGAGCGACGGGAGCGCTGTCCAATGGGCCCGCGGGCGGAAGGGGCGGAGCGAAGCCGGCGGGCAGGCGGCGCGGCGCGGCGAACGGGCGGGCGACCATGGCGTCCGTGCGGGGACGGGCGGCGGCGGCGGCGGCGGCGGGGCCAGGGGGGGAGGCGGCGGCGGGCGGGGCGGGCGCGGGGGAGCCTGCTGCCTTCGGCAACGGGCCCGGCGGGGCGGAGGCGGCGGCGGCGACCGGGGCGGGCGGCGGCCGCGGCGCCGAGGACGACGACGACGACGAGGACGAGGAGCTGCTGCTGGCGGCGGCGGCGGCGGCCGGGGGGGCCGGCGCGGGGGGTAGCCGGGGCGGGGGGACGCGGGGCGGCGCCGGGGGCGGCCCGGTCATGGCCTCCACGGGGCACCCGCACCCGCGCCCGCACGGGCCCGGCGAGGAGCTGGAGGAGGAGGCGGGGCTGGGCGAGGGTGACGCGGGGGACTCCGCCATCGAGGACCCGGTGAGGCGTCACGTGGGGCGGCGGGGGGAGGGGTGCAGGGGCAGGAGTGGCCAATAAGGGAGCGCTTGGGGGAGCAGGTCACAGGGCAGGGAGCATGGGTCAAGTTGGGGTCAGAGCAGGGTCATGTGAGGGGCCCCAGGCTGCCTTGAGGAGAGCGAGGGGGGGGCCATGGGTTGTGCTGCAGGGGGTGTAAGGGAGCAGGGCAGGGGTCATGGTGGGGTGAGGAAGGGCATCACATGGGGCAGTGTGGGGGGAGGGTGGGGATCTCCCCCATCTTCGGGGAGAGGGGGGCATGGTGGCCAATCAGAGGGTGGTGGGGAGCAGGGGGGAGAGGATGCCATGGGTCAGGGTTAGGGATCCAGGGTAGGCAGAGGGGGAGGGGGGACCAGACCAACCCTGGCACCTCCCTCCAGGAACTGGAAGCTATCAAGGCCCGGGTGCGAGAAATGGAGGAGGAGGCTGAGAAGCTGAAAGAGCTGCAGAATGAAGTGGAGAAGCAGATGAACATGAGCCCCCCACCGGGCAACGGTAGGCGCGCCAGTCCCACCTCCCTCAGTGCTGCTGGGTGGGCGTCGGGCCCTGCCAGCCCAGGGTAGCTCCGCAGTCAGTCTGGTACCATCGTGCCCCTGCCCTGGCTGCATTGTGGGGGCAGCCGCCTTGGGCATGCTGCAGATCAACTCAGAGCATCGTGCTGACCCTTTACCTCCCCGTTGCTGCTCTGTTTTCTGCTCCGTGCCCCTTCCACTGCCCTGCTTTCTATTTCCAGCTCCATCAGTCTCTACTTTCTGATCCCTGCCTTGTGCTCCTTGCCCTTTTGGCCACTCTTCCTTCTGTCACTGCACTGCCTGTCTCTTTCGTGCCCCTCCGTCGACCAATCCCCTGCCCTGACTTGCACGGGCTTCTTATGTCCCTTTTGGCACATATGCTCACCCCTGGCACAAGTCTCATATCAGCCCCATTGCATTCTTGTAGGTTTTGCACCAACTTCCCGCTGTTTGCCTTGTCCTGATTTCTTTTGAGCCAACTGCCTTAGAAACTGCAGCGTTGGTGACGGGTTGGGGGAGAGCACGTGTATTGCCGGGGAAATCTGGCTCACAATGCCCCCTGTTACTAACTCCCTGCTTTGTGCCTTCCTTTCCCCAGCTGGCCCGGTCATCATGTCTTTGGAGGAAAAAATGGAGGCTGATGCCCGGTCCATATACGTGGGCAATGTAAGCATGGGGCCATATGTGGAGGGGACTGTCGGTGGACCCTGGGCCCAGTTTCTCAACCTCATGCCCCCTCCACTCTTCCCACAGGTAGATTATGGGGCAACTGCTGAAGAATTAGAAGCCCATTTCCATGGCTGCGGCTCTGTCAACCGTGTCACCATTCTGTGCGACAAGTACAGCGGGCACCCCAAGGGGTGAGTAGGGATTGCTCTGGGGGTTGGGTGACCCTGGGAGGTGCTGGAAAGAAGCCCTGCCCTATGTAACCCAAGGCCAGATTTTTTTTGGAGGGTCTAATATCTAGGACTATATACCTCCCCCTCTGAATACTTATGCTTTCCCTATCTCACAGGTTTGCCTACATCGAGTTCTCTGACAAGGAGTCTGTACGGACATCAATGGCGCTGGACGAATCCCTGTTCAGAGGCAGACAGATCAAGGTGAGCCTCTGATCCCTGCTATCTAGGACTTGCCAGGCCTTTGACATGTATAATCCATGTCCCCCAGAGCTAAAATCTCCTGAGAGGATAAACTGCCATTTGTGGGGTCTGATTGTACGTCAGCTGAGCCCTTTGTTGTGTTTCATGCCATTCGAGGGGCAGTGGTGCTGGCTAATGTTCTCCATTTGGTCTTCCCCCTTGTTGTGACCATATTTACCCGAATCTAAGACGACCTGAATTTAAAATGACCTCTGAACAATTGGATTCTGTATATGGAAATTTTATAAATTTATTATAATTTGCCAGGTAGAGAATCTAATTACTGGAGGGTTGTTTTCAATTAATTCCCTGTCACTGATACAGCAGGGAAAGCAGTGGCTTGGGTCCAGAACAAGGAGCAATGGTCTCAAAATGCAGGAAAGAAAGTTTAGGTTGCATATTAGGAAAAACTTTCTCACCCGGGGGTGGGGGGAACAGGTTACTTACAGTGCTGGTGGAATCTTCATTCTTGAAGGTTTTTAGAGACCTGAGTAGACAAAGCCTTGGCTGGGATGATCTAGTTGGGCTCGTCCTGCTTTGAGCAGGGGGTTGGACTATGTGACTTCTGAGGTTTCTTTCAGCCCCCATTTTCTATGATTTAGGTGGTCTGTTCCACTTCCCCATCCTCCTCCTTTGCTATCAGATGCTGCTTAGGCTCTGTTTCCTCCAAGTGCTGCTGACTGGCTAGGCAGGGGACAACGTTTTCATGGGCTCTGCCTAGGAAGGAATCTAGCCAGAGCTGAGCTGTGCCTAACAGTGTGGAGTGGAAGGGTCCAGAAGCTGCTGAGGGAGGGACAGATAGTTGCTGTGGGTCTGAAGAGTCAGAGCTGCGGCAGCCACCTGTCCCCATCTCATGCTGTCTACTTCCTGTCCATCCACCCCATCCCCATTTTTGTATACAAATCTAAGATGGACTTTTCTACCCATGCTGATGGGGAGGGAAGGGGGAGTAAATACAGTAACTGGTGACCTGAAACCATCACTGGTTCTCTTGCTTCTTGTCCTTCATTTATTAGGTTGTTATGGGCCTTTAATGACAAACCAGGGGGCTTGTCACTTCCCAGCACAGGCACAGCAAAAGCCACTGGTAGATGAGCAGGCGAAGGTGTGATAGGATCTGATGTGCAATCCCCACAATCACACTTCTTGTCAGCATACTGCACTTGTGTGGTAGGAGGTGTAATGGTTGAATTGAGGATCGTATCCTATCATGCCTTATTACTGGTGCAGGGAGAACCTAAGGTTGTGATGTTGGGAGCCCTGTCAGCTGATGAACCTACCCCCAAGGCTGGGAGCCCTGTCAGCTGACCCAGGCTCCCATGGTGCACCCATGTGTCTGAAGTGTTCCCCACAGCTGGGAGAACAGGTCAGCTGATCAGACTCCCAGCCTCAGAGGCGTGCTGTGGGGCATGGGGTCACAGCTTTGCTGCATGTTCAATTCATGTCATGATAGGAACCAGCCCCAAAGTTATTACACGTTTTTTGTGGAGTAACGTGTTTTATTCCTCATTGTCCACAAATGAATGCAATTAATGACATGATACAAGTAATAGCTTAATAAGCAATTAATGTAACATGTGCCAGGGGCTTACTAGACCTATCTTGCACAGAGACCAAAAGTAGATACGCAGGGGGAGACTGAACAGGGCACGTTCTCCTCCCTGCTCCTCTTCCTCCTCCACTTGCCCCGATCTACTGTGTTTAACACCAGCTGACGAACCTTTTGTTTTGAGAATTGGGCCGGTCCCCTTTTGAGCTGGGTTAAACTCCTAGCCTTCCCTTACCTCTCATGGTAGGGACTTCCCTGGCTGAGTTGCTCACAGTGTGAAAAATAATTCCCTTTGGCTAGTTTTAAACCTGTTGCCCAATAGCATCCCATGGACCAGTGCAGGCTGGGGACTGACTAGCCAACTAGCAGCTCTGCAGAAAGGGACTTGGGAGTTACAGTGGACAGTAAGATAGATATGAGCCAACAGAAGACTGAGAGGGAATTTAATAGCCTTCAACTACCTGAAGGGGCGTTCAAAAGAGGATCAAACTGGACTGTTCTTAGTGGTGGGAGATGACGGAACAAAGAGCAACAGTTTCAAGTTGCAATACGGGAGGTTGAGGTTGGATATTAGGAACAGCTTTCTCACCAGGAGGGTGGTGAAGCACTGGAACAGGTTACCCAGAATCTCCATCCTTGGAGGTTTTTAAGGCCCGACTCAACAGAGCCCTGGCTGGGATGATGTAGTTGGGGCTGGTCCTGCTTTGAGCAGGGGTTTGGACTAGATGTAACCTCCTCAGGTCACTTCCAGCCCTCATTTTCTATGATTCTATGATGTTTTAGGATATAAGCTGATATTGGGATTCAGTTTGCTGTCTCCTGCCTCGATTCCTCTGATCTCTTCTTTCTGACATCCAGGTGATCCCCAAAAGGACCAACCGCCCTGGCATCAGCACAACAGACCGTGGCTTCCCCCGGACCCGGTACCGAGGCCGCGGCTCCGGCTACAGTAGCTCCCGGGCCCGGTTCTACAGCGGCTACAGCAGACCCCGCGGGCGCGCGTACAGGTCCGGCAGGGCAAGCCAGGGGGGCCCAGCCCACCTGGGCTTTCTCTCTAGCTCTGGGAGGGCAGTGGGGGAGGGGCTGGGTGCCAAAACCCCTGGGTTCCTGTCTGACTGGGAGAGGAGTGAGGTTGAACTGGGAGCCAGGATTCTTGGGTTCTATCCCAGCTGCAGGAAGGGCATGTGGGGGGGTGGCAAGTTAGAAACATCCCAGGGAGGCTGGGAGCTAGGACTCCTGGGTTCTGTCCCAGCACAGGGAAGGCAGAGGGCTTGGTTGAGTTAGAGTAAGAGAGGCCAGCAGCCTGGACACCTGGGTCGCATCCCAGCTTCGTGGGGGAAGTGGGCGTTGCGGGGAGCCTGGTTCTAGAAGGACTTGCTCTGTGAACGGAAGGGCCCATTGCTGGGAGTCAGGGCTCCTGCCTTCTCTGGCGCATTCTTGTCTCTTCCCATCCTCTATTTTCTACTCCTCTGTTAACCCGTTCCCTTGTTCTTCTCTTCGCAGGGGCCGGGCTAGAGCGACCTCATGGTATTCCCCTTACTAAAAAAAAAAAAAAAAAAAAAAATAGAGGTGTTCTTTAGGAAGGACAGAAAAAAAAAAGGAAAAAAAAAAAAAGAAGAACGTGACAATGATGAAAAAAAAATACTGTGGGGGGGGCACAGCTGTCTGCACTGAGCCAGGGCTGTGCTCAGGGGTCTGGGGCGGGGGGCATGGCCGCCCGTGCGCTTCACTCCTCTGCCCTCCCTAGACACCCCCCTCTGTCTCTTGCCCCCTACTTCCCCACGGGCTGAGAAATCGGGAGGGTAGCTCCCACTGCCTGCTGGGTGTTTTCCTTTCCCCCCCACCTCAGCGGCCTGCATGTCTTGATGCCTCCCCACCACACACGTCTTTCTCTTCCTGTTCTTCCAGTTCTCTGGGGGCCCCACAGAGTGTGTGGAGGGGTGGGGGCTGGGGGGAGAAGGGCCTGGCTGTCCCCTGACACCGGCTCTGTCGCTTCCCATATGTTCTTTCTTTAACCCTCTCCCTGCCAGCACAGGGAGGGTCTCGACTCCTTTCCCTCCTGTTTGTCATTTGCTTTCCCCCCCTTCCCCCAGCCCCATCAGGCTGGGTGGGACAGTGGCATATAGCCACCCCTCCCTCACTGACTTATTCATTCCCTTCCCTTTTCCCCTCATGCCCTGACTGAAGAGGGTGGCACCTGCCCTGTGTCCTCCTATGCTTTCCTTCCCCTCCTCCCCACCCTTTACTGCTGCATTCCCTCTTTCCCTGGGGTGGGCTGTGTTACATGCTGTATTTGAGTGTCTTTATCTTTGCAGGTGTCTTTAGCCTTGAAGGAATCTTCAAGCGCCAGGAAGCTCTTGAGACCAGATTAAAATATTTTTTTTGGAGGGGGGGGAGTAGGGCGGGAGTCTATGGGAGAAGAATAATTTTGGGGGTGTTGCTTTTTTTTCCCCTCCCCCCTCCCTGACTTATTTTTATTTCCAGGCTGGGGGAGGGGAAGGGCTGGGGGGGGAAGAGGGAGGAAGAATATAGAAATTAAAAAAAAATGTTAAGAGGGCAGGAAAAAAAAATAAAAGATGTTTTTGGAAGAAAGACTGGTGCCCAGATGTGTAGATTTGGATGCTTTGGTGTCTTGGTCAAGGCTGGGTGGCAGCACTCATGGGTTCTCGGTAATGGCTATAAACAGCTCTGCGACAGGTGGTTGCATTTCAGCCTGGGGTGGGAGGGGGCTCTGAGAAATATAGGCAGCAAAGGAACTTGATTTGGATTTGAGATGGGGCTCAAATGTGGAAGCAGCAAAAAATGACTTCAAGGCAAAGCATGAATGCCCTTAAGGAGGTTCCCAACCTGAGCAAGAGGGAAATGCTGACCTAATGCAGCTGATTGAAACCTCAAGCAGGCTGTTCGGGAGTGAGCAGTGGGTCTACATGGACAACAGAAATCACCAGCAAGGAGGGAGCCCTGCGGTTAAGGAGCTGGCCTGAGCCTTGCTTAGGAGCTTGATCAAAAAATCCTTTGGGTGATTAAGCAAGAACCAGGAGGGCAGAAGTGAGGCGCTGGACACTGAAATCAACATGGAGATGGATGCTAACTTGGACATGGTCCGGGAGCTGGACATGTCCTTTTCCTCTTGAATAGGGATGAAGAGGTAGCTGAGGAGCTAGGTGACGAGGACATGAGTTATAGAAATTGCAGATTAATCAAAGGTGGGAGCAAAACGCTTTGAAAGTGCTGCCTGTGGGGGCCACGGTGGGAAGGAAAGTGCTGTACCCTTCTGTTCATTCAAAGGCATAAATGGTCCTGTTTACATGCAAGAATTATCTTGACTAGTGGGTGCAGTTCTGGTCTCCACATCTCCAAAAGGATGTAGTAAAATTAGAAAAGGTCTGGAGAAGGACAACCAAAATGACTGGCCCTGGAGCAGTTGCCATACCAAGAGAAACAAAGTAGGCTTAGACTCTAGTTTGGAAAAAAGGCTGAGGAGAAGGCCTATAAAATCAAGAAAGTTGTGGACCAAGTGAACAGGTAACTTGTTCAAGTGCCAAGATACCACTGAAATCAGTAGGGGACAGGTTTAAATCTAAAAGGTTTTTTGTTTGCTTGTTTTTACACCATGCCTAGTTAATCTGTGGAATTCATTGCTGCAGGACATGGGTGAAGCGGATAGCAGAACCAGGTTCAAAAAAGGACTAGACTAATTGAAGGTAGACAAACATCTTAGTTGGAGATGTTTCTTCTGGTATCTAAGCCAATAATGGAGGGCATGAACAGACCTATCTCGTTTGGTGCTCTTCCTTCAACCGTCAGTTCTGTTGGAGACTGGATGCTGGGCTGAATGAACTGTTGGATCTCTGTTCCAGAATAGTGATGGAGCAGTGACTCCTTTAGCACTGGTTGTGGGTAGTTTTCCTTTCGGGGCGGATGTAAATATAGCATTTTTCTTTGTTTTTGTGGGAAGGGAAGTGCCAAGGTTTTGATTCGGAGTGTTTTTTTTGTGAAACCGTTGGCCAAAAATGGCAGAGATGGGGGAATTGGATCCTAGAGGTACTTCAGCAGGTGACATGGAAAGTTGAGTTAGGTAGAGGACGGCCACCAGCATGTTCCTTGGAGATCTAGGGATCTCTATTGTAGAGCACGATTTCTAGTTTGGAGGCCCTAAACTTCAAGAATGTGGCCAGATTAGAAAGAGTCCAGCACAGTGTGTTAAAAATGGACCTGAAAAGTAAGACTGAGGAAAGCTTGTAAGGATTAAGGTGATTTAGTCAGGAGAAGAGGCAACGGGAGGTTTGATAAATCTTCAAATACCTGAAGGGTGATCACAGAGATGATCTTTTCTCTGGCTGTAGGGCACAGAACTGGGAGCAGTGGCCTCAGTTTTCCCTGTTGCACTTGGAGGTTGCAGATGAGAAAGTTTGTGATAATGAGGGTGGTCATGATGAGAGAGGGGGTGGGATCTCCGTCCCTAGAAATGTTCAAGAGCAGGTTAGAGATTCTGTTGCAATGGTTGAGTCAGGGATGATCCTACTTTGAGCAGAAGGCTGGACTAGAAAATGTGTCACGTGGGGTCATACCAGTGGTCCATCTAGCCCAATAGCCTGTCTCCAACAACAGCAGAAGTGGATGCTATATTGAACTGGATATCTCTAGTGTGATCTGTGCCCTTTTCGGTACCCTTCCTGGTGATCTTCAGAAGGTGTCTTGATGCCCACCTTGCTGGGATCATCTGACCCCAGTGGTTTTTCCTGCCCAAGTCCAGAGGGGCTGGACCTGATCTGTAAGGTCCCTTCTAGACCCTAACAACTACGAAGCTGAAAGATTCTGGAGGAAGTGTCTCCAACCATTCTGTTCAGTAGCTGCTGATAGATCCACCATCCATGGTCCAGTCCCTAGTTGAACCTGACTGCTCTCTGCCTCCACCCCTTCCTGTGGCAACAAATTCCAGAAGTTAACTATATGTTGCATAAAAAGACTTTCTCTTGCTAATTTTAAACCTCACTTCTCCGCATGTCAGTGGGTGCCCCTTTCTTCTAGTGTTCTGGGACTCGGTGAACAAATTCCCTGTTCACTTAGTCCACACCCTTCATGATACTATAGAATCATGATGTTTTTATAGATGACCTTGCAAGGTCCCACCCAGTTCTCCTTTCCCATGATCCTGTGTTGTTTTTAACAGTGAGCTTGGTCTTTGAACTAAGTATGTTGTTGTGATGATCTAACAAGGTCTCTTCCAGCCCTAAACTGTAAGTCTGTGAATCTGAAGAGGACTGCAGTTGTCACACAGGAAGGTTTACAACCTGGCTGTAGGAGCCGAGCAGAGTTCAACTTTGAAGCCATGCCCCTGGGGACCAGTAACGGGGACTTCGGAGGAAGAGAGGAACCGTAGGATGACTGAGCCACCAACATTAAGCAGCCCACCCCAACCATTGGGCATGTCAAGTCGGGTGTATTCAGTACTCCCAAAGTGATACTTCATAGCCATTAGATAATGCATTGACAAGGTGCTATGAGCTATTCTGTTTTTCCATGTTAAAAAAAAAAAAGAATTTGAGCTGGGACAAGTTCAAAGGAAGGCCCCAGAGGTGGCAAAGGGAGGGAAGATCTTTCCTTATCAAACAACTTTGGAGGGACTCTGACACTGGATGAATTGGCGAAAGGGTACATTTGCTACTGGAAACAAGGCTTTTTGGTACAACAGGGAAACGGGGCCCTCCAAAGCCCAGCAATAGTGGCAACAAGGTTGAGTTGTTTCTAGGTTTACCTGAATGGGTTTAGAGAAGGGATGGTCTGATTGCACAGGGACTTCAAGCTTAATGTCTATGAGACAGATTTGTTGTCCCTGGGTTTGGTTGTAGCTTGGTGGATGTCTGGTTATCCCTGGCTTCAGGCTATTGGTTGGTTGCTAGTTCAGGTTCAGAAGAAATTTCCTCCCTACCCTCAATGCTTCTTAGAGTCCTAGAAAATGAGGGTTGGAAGGGACCTCAGGAGCTAGCATCTAGTCTAACCCCCTGCCAAAGGCCATTCTTGAAGAAGGGCCTTCTGTCCCCCAAAGCTTGAAATGTTTCTCCCAACTTACTGCTCCAATCTAGCACCAAGAAAATCCCCTCATCATCTTAGTTCTTGGACCACTGGTGCCAACATCACTCCAAACTTACCACTGACTTCTTAGGAGCTTTGCCATGCCCAAGGTTGGGGGGTTCATCTTGGGTGGCACTGAGGTTCCTGTTAGTATTTAAACCCCACCCCTCCAAAAAACAACAAAACCCATTACTTCCTGTCTAGAGGACCCTTTGGGGTCAGTCTGATGCCTGTATTTGGGGATTGGGAACAGCATGGTGGTATTTCTGCGTTCTGTAGATCAGGGCATGCTCCTTTGAAAATTGCTAGTAATCTGCACGGGTTGCAGGACCCTTGTCTTGACCTGTTGCTGGTGGGTGTGTGGGGTCATTTGGTGGGGTTTAGTTTTGGGCAGTCCTTAGATTAGAGGTGGTTGGTGGCCTCCAGGCATAGCCTTGATGACTGGAGATGCCCCACAAACCTACTGTCATGCTGTGCCACTTACACTCCAGATCCCCCCCCCCCAAGACCTCCCCACAACAGTCCCCCTGGCACTGGGTGGCTTGCAATGGGGAATTACAGGCATGGGGTGGGGTGGACACTGCCTCCACCTCATGGGGACATCTCTGGGATGGACTCCTCTGGTCTCCCTTGCTGCCTCCATCCTGCTAATGACCAGACTGCCCCTTCCCCAAACCCTGGGTCCCCCCACCAAGCCCCATCCTTTAATCTGGTCCCCTCACATGCTCTCAGCTTCCTGGGGGTTGGCTGGGAGGGTCCCCCGGGCTTTCAATCCAAACTTGGGGTCATTTCTTTTAATTCATTTATTATTTACAAACCTAGAAAAAATATTTCCTGAGAGAAAGGAGGAGGGGTTGGGACGAACCTTTGGGGGCAATGAGTTTCCTGCTCTCAGCTGCGGGGGGCAGCCAGGAGTTTCCCACAATCCTTTTGCATCCCCCCAGAAGCCTCTGGGCCTCCCCTGATCCCTCCCCCAACATTAGCCCCCTCCCTAGGTTGTTCTTGGCTCCTGTTCTTCTGTGATCCTCTTCTCCCTGCTGCAAACACCATTCTCCCATGATCCTTTGCATCTTCCTGGCATTGGTTGTCACTCCTTCCCCTCCCATGATCCTTTGCTGCTGCTTGCCATTGGTTGTTCTACCATAGCATTCTGATTTCTCCTGGCCTTGGCCAAGGTCTCATGAACCCCTACTTCCTCTTGGCATTGGCCAGTCTCCCATGATCCCTTGCTTCTTCCCCTATCTCAATTCTTTGGCATTGCCCTGATACCCCAAATTCTAGGAGGGTCCATCTATAGGGGTCCAGAGCTTTCAGTATAGAAAGTGTGGTGCTGGTGACCCTACAAGTAGGTTTGGTGGTTTCTGGGAACAGAGGTCACAGAGCTCTTTGGTTTGGAGCGTGGCAGGTGAGTGTGTGGGAGGGGGCTGCCGGAGATGGTGATGGGGTGGGTGGGTGGGTGGGGGGGGTCACTCAGATGCAGAGGGGAAAGGTCAAATACTGTTGTGGGTCAACGGACCTACATTAGGGGTCACTGACCAGAGCAGGGGTAGGAGGTCATAGTTGGGTTGGCACACCGGATAAGAGTCAGGGGTCAGAGGTCACTTGGTAGAGTTTGAGGTCCCATGAGTGTCTTTTTCTTTGGGAATGCCTGGGGGGGTGGGGGGGAATCAGAGGTCACAGGGCAGTGATGATTGTGGGGTTCAGGAAGGGCTCAGCTCTCAAGTGGAGGTGAGTGTCCTGGCTCTTGGGGTATGGAGATGTTACTAGAGGTCAAAGGGCAGAGGTCAGGCAAGCACCATTGTCCATCAAGGCACTGGAGATCACAAGGCAGGGGTCAAAGGGTGTCTGAGAAGGAGGTAGGTCCTGGGTACTGGGATGGCTCCAGAGGGCAGGCTGCAGGGGGCACTGAGATGACCTCGGTGCTTAGATTTCAGGGTCCAGAGGTCAGGCCATGAGGCACTGCAGATCAAAGGTCAGAGCTCGGCGGGGATGAGTGGGAACTGATTTCACATCGGGGGTCAGAGGTCAAGGCAGCAGGACCTCTAGGTGGGTACGGATGTGATGCCCATGGTCAGAGGCCAAATGAGTGGTGCTGCCCACAGGCGCCTAAATGGGGTTGAAGGTCAAAGGCCAGAGATCTAGCACACTGGGGTCAGAAGTCAGGCCAGCGGCACCTTTCAGCAGACACGTGATACCAGAGGTCCAGCACGCTGAGCTCATACCAAGGGTCAGAGGTCAGAAGTCAGGCCAGTGGCCCTGGTTGAGCCAGAGGTCAAAGGCAAAGTGAACTGATGCCACTGGAGGTTAAAGGTCCACAGGGTCAGGAGGGCGCTAGTGCCCCCAGCAGGCTGGTGAAGGCCAGGGCACGGCGGGCCAGCTCGGCCACACGCTGGCGGAGCAGGCGGGCGGCAGAGGCGGAGGGGTAGCTCAGGGCAGCCCCCTTGACGGCCAGCACAGCCTCGCGTAGCGCCTGGCACAGCGCCCCAGCTGCGGCACCCACATGGGCTCGCACTGGCGCAGAGGAGGCCAGGCGGGCCAGCGTGTCTCCCACGAACACCAGCTTGTGCGCTGTGACGATGACTCGTTTGCCATGTGGCACAAAGGTGCCAGGCGGCTCCTGGGCCTCGGCACTGGTCAGCAGGGCTGCCATGGCCGCTTGTAGTGCTGTGTAGTGGCCCTGGCACTGCCCTGCGTAGAACTGCAGCAGCTGCGCATCCTCGGGACCAGGGCGCGGCACCTCCTCCTGCAGGGGTGGGGTGGGGATCAGGCCCACTCGCATGCGACTCAGATGTCTGGGAGGTCCCTCACCCACTCAGCTGGGAGCGGGACCCAGGTGTCCAGGAGGTTACCATGCATCTTGCCCACAAATGGGACCCAGGTGTCTGGGGAGGGCATCTCCTACCTCCTCCTTTGGTAGTGGGGGGGTCTCAGGTTCGATCCCAGGTCCCAGCAAGTCCTTGGGGGTGGGCTGGTCCATATTCGGGGGCTGGGATCTGTCTGTACCCTGCTGGGATGAGAAACGGGATGGAAAATCCTGGTCAGAGGTTGGGGACATGGACTGCGAGAATTAGGGGCCACACTGGGACAGGGTAAAGGTCATAGGACAGGGCAAAAGTTAGTGTAGGTCATAGGGCAAAGGTAGTAGGGCAGACCACAAAGCTGGGTTAGGGGCCAGAGGTCAGGTTGGCAGTCGGGCTCAGAGACTGCAGGCCCAAATTGCTGTGATGGTTAGAGGTCAGGGGACATGAGCTCAGGTTGGTATAAGGGTCAGAGGTCATGAAGCCAGGTCTAGATTGGCATGAGGGTCAAAAGTCAGGGGACACCAGCCCAGGTTGGTGTGAGGGGCAGAGGTGAGCGGTCATGTAACCATGTCCACGTTATTCACAGGTTAAAAGGCCAGATGTGATAGGCATGGGGTCATTAACCCAGGCCTAAGTTGGCTTGAGGGTCAGAGGCCAAGGGTCACAACCTCAGATTGGTGCGAGGGTCCAGAAGCCAGGGGCCACACACCCAGGCCAAGATTGACATGAGAAGCAAAGGTCAGAGGTCGATGCCCCAAGATGGTGCGCTGGTTAGAGGTCAAGGGTCACAGCCCCAAGTTGGCACGAGGGTCCTGGGTCCCAGGCTCAGCTTGGAGCGGAGGTCAGAAGACAGGAGTCACAGCCCCGAGTCGGCATGGTGGGGGTCAGAGGTCATGACCCCAGGTGGGAGGTTGCAGGCCGTGGCCCCACTCACCTTGAGGTGCACGTAGTCGTACTCGTCGGGCAGCCGGATGCCCTCGTACTCGTTGGGCCCATCGCCCTCAGCCAGTCCTGGGGGGGCCAGCGGTGCAGCTGGGGCCGGGGGTGGAGGCAGGGGCCGGGCCTGGATGCTGCCCGAGCGCCGCGGGGCGCCAGGCGAGGGCAGGGCGGGCAGGGGCCGACGTGACAGGCTCTCAGCTGAGGGCAGCCGTGGCCGCCCCCCCTCGCCTAGCCCCAGCGCCCCCAGCGCCCGCTCTAGGGCTGGGGCTGGGGCTGGGGCCAGGGCAGGCACCGGGGGGGGCCCAGGCAGGTCATAGATCCCCCCCTCACCCCCCAGCACATCCTCAGGGGCTTCATACAGGTCGGGCAGGGCCGGGGCACGGCGCAGGCTGCCGGGGGGTGCCGCATAGGTCTCGTCCTGCTCCCCCTCCTGCCCTTCAGGGCCCTCGCGGGTCGGGGGGAGGTCGTAGGGGGCCGAGGGCAGCGAGGACGGCACGGCGTACACCTGAGGGGTGAGGGGGCGGGTCAGCAGGCGAGGGGCGGTGCCACGCCCCCTTCTGACTCCTCCTCCTCCCGGCACCCCTTCTCTCCCTCCTGCAACCCCCCCACCCGTCCTCACCTCCCCGGGGTCCCCGTCCCGCCGGGCGCCGCGGGGCACATTGTAGATGGCATCCAGGGGCAAGGGGCAGGGCCGGGCTGGTGGGGGCACCACGTACACCTGCAAGAGGCAGAGGCTAGTCAAAGGCCCGGACACCTGGGTCCCCTCAGTCCGGGTCTGGGGATGAGATATAGGGAGACCCTGGACATCTGGGTTCCCAGGCTGGGCTGGGGGCCCTCCCGGACACCTGGGTCCTCACCCCCTGCTCTTCCTCCTCCTTCTTGTCTTCGGGCGGTTCATGGCTGCGTCTCCCAGGCCCCTCATGGAGGCCGGCACTGGTGGGGCCGGGGCTGGGGTCCAGGGGCCCGGGCTCGGGCAGCAGGCGCACGCGGTTGGCGGGCACAATGCCAGGCTGGCCGTGCAGGGCGCAGAGGTGCCAGCCAGCTGGGCCTGGCGCTGCGGGCTGCAGCAGCACCAACAGGTCCCCCCGCCGGAAGGACAATTCCTCGGGGCACTCGGCCACGTTGTCATACAGCGCGCGCGCCAGCCGGGCCTGCAGGACAGGGGGGTGTCACGGGAAGGGGGCAGAGCCACCAGGTCCACGGGCAGGTAGGGGGGAGCTTTCCCGGGACCACAGAGATAAAGACAGGGGTGAATGGGGGAGACCACCCCTCCCCCACATGTGCACACACATGAATGCGCATACACATGAATGCACACACACAACTCAGGACTGCAGGCCTTAGACACACACACACCCACACACAACTCAGGAGTCTGGGTGTACACCCACACACACAGCACTTTCCCCAGCAGTCCAGGCTTCAGATACACACACACACACACACACACACACACACACACACACACACACACCCCCCCCCCCCCCCCCCCAGGAGTGTAGGTCTTAGACACTCACACAACCCAGGAGTTCATGTCTCACTCACTTCCTTAACACCAAGCTGTCCAGGTCTCTCTCACACACTCTCATGCTCACACTCTCACCCACACACACCCACACACACAACTTGGGAGTCTGAGTCTTTTTCTCTTTCATACACACACATACAAAACTCAGGAATCTGGGTGTCTGTCTGTCTCTCTCACACATGCACACCACACCCAAGCATCCAGGACCCCCCTATCCCAGCCATATCCCCCCAAATTCCAGCTCAAACTCCCCCCTTCCCACCCACTCCAGGCCTTGTCCCTGACCGTTACTGCCCGGCTCCCAGCCAGCAGAGTGGTACTTACACACATGCTGTCCTCCACAGATCCGGCGCTGGCAGGGAGCAAAAGAGCGGGGAATGAACGAATGAAAGGAGCAGAGGAAGGTCACGGCTTCCCCGTTACCTCCCCGTCAAGGCCTCTATTATTGCCCAGCCGGCAGGATGGTTCCGTCCTTCCTGCCACGGAGAGAAAGAAGGAGGAAGAAAGCCTGAAAGAAGGAGAAAGACAGAAATGGAACGACGTAGAGGAGAAGAAAGCGCCCAGTCTTCTGCAGGACGTCAAGGCCTCCCTTGATCCGAGCCGTTGGCTCGTTGCCTTTGCGAGGGGCCCTGGGCATCCAACTCCTCTCCTCTAAAAGCACTTGAATGCTGGGAGAAAATTCCTTCTTCCCAGGAGATTTGCCAGGAATATAAGATTTTTGACCCGATGGACAACCCCAAAACCCAACAGCTCCCCCCAAAAACCTTCTTGGATTTACAATTTTGTCTGACACTGGGGAGGCAAAATCCCTGTAATTGTTCCACGTTTTTTCCAGTGTGAAAATTGCCTGTCACCCACCCCTTCTTCCCCGAGCCAGGGGGCCAGGCCCAAAGGCCAGGGAGGTCTGTGGAGAGGACTCAACACGTTGGAACAAGGCCGTGTTTTGCAATTGCATTTGCAAAGCAAATGCAAGGAGTTTGCAATCTTTCCTCCTCAAATACCAGCCAGGGGGGAGTATACCCATGGACCCAACCCAGAGCAACGCCCAAGCCTTGAGGAGAAAGAGCTGAGGACACAGGGGGAGGGCTGGAAAAGTCTTCCAACTTTTCCTTCCCCACCCCAGCTCCAACAGCTCAATCCAGAGCCTCCGAATCCGGCTACACTCCAACAACTCAATGTTTGCCCTTGAATCCAGCCGCCGATGGGTCCTTGAAACAAATGGAAATGTCCAGAGGTTCTCCTAAAATAATTCGAGGTGTTTGCAAACTCCTTACATGGCTGGGGAAACTTGTTGCTGGGGGAAAAAAGCCAAAAATTTGGGCAAAAACTAAACACTGAGTTGTGGGTGGGGGTTTTTTTTTGGTTTGTGGGGGGGCATTTACCATCCCAAAACCGCAAGGTTTCCAAGCTGGAAGCAGGCCCTGCAGAGTCGGCCTATGGAAGGGGACGTGGAGAATTGTGGGTGGAGAAACACATCCCAGATTCTGGAGATGAAGGAGCGGGGGGGGGGGGGGGGGGGGTCCTGAAATCCAGGGTTTTTAATCAGTGCAGGGAAGAGAAGAATTTACCGGTGTTGATGTCTGGCAGAGGAGCAAATACAGAGAGCTGAAGAGATGTCCAGAGGTGATGGCAGCCACCGAGAAGACCTGGTATTAATCGTCCAGTGGCCACACAATTCCAGGGTTCTCTGTTGGCCCGGAAGCCGTGGGGCCGGCCCTAGAGCTGGACTGCTGATGGGGCCAGCCAACCCCTGGCACCAGAGACAGACAAGCCCCAGCTTTGGGTACTGAGCCTGGGCACGGAGTTGAAGCTGGGGACACTTGTACACACGAGACTGACCCTGGGGAGAGAGGGAGGTAGCGAGGGAGAGTGTGGGGGATGGCAGGGGGGTGTGGAGAGAGAGGGAGGGATGGATGGATGGGGCCATGGGGGGTGGGTGGGTGGATGGATGGATGGGTGCATGGAGTGCATGTGGGGAAGGAAAAACACATGGGGGCTACATGGGGATGGATGGCAGCATGTGGGAAAGGAAGGATGGAAGGAAGAACATGGGGGGCTACGTGGGGATGGATGGATGGATAGGTGGGTGGGCTGATGGATGATGGGACCGACAGATGGGGGCCATGGGGATGGATAGATGGTGTAAGTGGGGCTAGACAGACAGGCAGCAGTGTGCACATATGTGTGTGCACTTGCATGTGTACAGACAGACAAACAGGTGTGCACAGACAGCCCTTTGGATCTCTAATGGCTCAGCAGCACCCCCAAGGGGGACTGATGGGTCCATTCGTAGGGAACCCTAGTGTCCCTGGCTCTTGTGACCAGCCACATCTTGGGGCATCTCTCTTGGGGCACCTGTTCACCCCCTCACACCTGCTCACCCCCATGCTGGGGCCAGGATCAAGGGGGGCCACACAATTCCAGGGTTCTCTGTTGGCCCGGGAGCCGTGGGGCTGGCCCTAGAGCTGGACTGCTGATGGGGCCAGCCAACCCCTGGCACCAGAGACAGACAAGCCCCAGCTTTGGGAACTGAGGGGGGGAACTGAGCCTCGTGTGTACAAGGGCTCCCCTTGTTTAGTTGCCCCCACCTCAGCACCCAGTCCTGCAGTGTCCTTCTCCCTCCTTTGCCATCCTCTTCACGCTCCTTCCTTCTCTCCACCCCTTCAACGTGGCCAAAGTTTCTCTACTGCCTTCCTGCCTCTCTCCTGCCAGGCCCTGTCACCTTCTCCTCCTTTCCCCCCTTCCTTTCTTCCCCCACCCCCAGACTCAACCTCTCTGTCTTTTTCACCCCCTCTGTCCCCACACTCCTCCCCTCCCCGCCTTGTACGCTCCCCCTCTTTCTTTGCCAACTTGCCTGGACTTTGTCTTCTCTTTCCCTCTCAGTTGGGTTGGGCTGAAGGGGGGTGGGTTTCTCTCCTCCTTTGTGTCTCTCCTGTTCTGTTTTTCCAGGGGCCTCCAATGCGCCAGAAAATCGAGTCCTTTCTTTCCTTCTTTTCTGTGTCTTTCTTTCTTTTCTTTCCCAGCCCTCTGGCAGGGGAGGAGGGAAGGGAGGAGAAGGGTGAGAAGGGATAGAATTACAGCCTGGTCTCATCCCACTCCCAGCCCTGGGTCCTAGCGACGCGGGCTGGGCTGTGCAGGGCAGGGTTTGGAGAAAGCCCCTTGCTATGGTCTGTGGGCCCAGGGCTGTTGGAAGCCCAGGTCAGCAGGGAAGCCTGGGAGCCCCAGTCTGGAGACATGGATCCCCAGAGGCAGCTTCCTCAAAAGAACCCAGGCATCCGGGCTCCCAGCTGCCTAGGAGACCTCCGTCTCATCCCTGAGCTGGGACCCCCACCAACCCCGAGTGGGAAGAGAGCCCATATGTCTGGCGCTCCTGCTCTTGCACCACCCCACCTCCTCCAGACCTCATGCCCCTCTCCCACCCCCAGAGTGGAACCCCGGAGTCCGAGGCCCAGGCCACCAGCCCTGCTCTGACCCTTTACACCCCAGGGATTTCCCAGAATGGGAAGAGGACTTAGTCGTCTGGCTCCAGCCCTATCCCTGCCTGGAGCTGGGAAAATCCTGGGTTGGCACCAGGGTCGTTTTAGTAAATGGAGGTCATCAGAGCTGGGCAGTAACACTACTGATGAGCTGGTCATTAAATCAATCTTGATGATGAGTCACTGCCCCTTCCTGATGAATCAGCAAAACTCCCCAACATCCCAGTACTCCTACCACCCACCTGCCAGTGCCCCTCACTCCCAACCCACAGTCCCCTACCCCCCTGGCTCTACTAGTGCCCCTCACTTCCAACCCACTGCCCCCTGTCCTACTGGTACCCCTCACTCCCAACCCGCAGACCCCTGCTACTCCCTCCACCCCAACTTTTCCAGGCCGGGGCTCCCCTTGTTTAGTTGCCATGGTGACTGGCCTGTTGTGCTTGCCTGTCCCTGACCGCAGTGGGTGACTCCTCATGCAAATCATCCGGGTTGGAAAAGCCTGTGGGAGTCGGGTTCCCCGGAAACACCTAGATACGGCTCCTCCACCTTGGGCCCAGAGCTTGACCCCCAGACTGGTCCTGTTCTTGCACCTGGTGCCCACTGCTGGCTGCTTGCCCGTGCCCAGGGGCTCCCTGGTGGGGCCCGGGTGGGGAGGCAGGGGCAGATCCCATGCTTGCTTGGGGCAGGAAGGGGATGGAGGGGAATTCCAGCTGGGAGCAGGGTCACTGGGGACTCCTGGGTTCTCTCTCAGCCCTGGGAGGGGCATGGTGGGTGGCATGGGGCAGCGGGTCCTGGACACCTGGGTTTTTTCTCAGCTCTGGGATAGCTGTAGAGGGGGTTATAGATAGACCTGGGGAGCCTGGATACCTGGGACTCCCCTCCACCCCACCCCAATCTGGGAGGAGGAGTGGACTGTGATTCATGGTGGGGTCTTTTGTTTCCAAAACCACAGGCCCAGGGAGAGAGGCTGAGGGAGCCTAGGACTCTAGGAGGTGGTGATTTATGAAACCTGCATGCTGCCCCCTTCCCAGCCCTGCTGGCACCCCTCCCAACCCGCAGCCCCCTGACCCTACTGGTGCCCCTCACTCTGGACCTGCAGCCCCCTGCCCCACTCAGGGCCAGCTGGAGCCCCTCACTCCCAAGACCTGTGATGGATTGGCGTGTTGTGGGTGCTTGGAAAATCTCCAGGTCAGCACTGAGTGTCCAGGAAAAAGCGGTTGTGGGTAGTTTGCATTTTGATGATAAGATGGAAATACCTCATCCATAAAACCAGGGCTCCCAGCTCCAGCATGATCAGAGCACCAGACTCACTGCTCCCTGTCAGGACCTGACCCTCAGGAATGAAGCTGGTAAGTCTCAGGAGACCTGGGTCCTCTCCCTGGCTCTGGGAGGGGTGGGGCGGGCTGGGGTAGGGAGGCTGGGGCCGGGACACCTGGGTAGTACTTGATTCAAAGCCTTGCTGATGCTCCTCACTCCTGACCCACAACCTTCCAGCCCTGCCAGTTGCCCCTCACTCCTGACCTGCACCCCCTGCACTTCCCAGACCCTGCTGGTACCCCTCACTCTGGACTTGCAGCCCTGTCCTCTCCCGGCCCTGCCAGTGCCCCTCAATTCTGAACTGCAGACCCCTGCCATCACCCCCACCCCAGCTCTGCTGGTGCCCTGGCTCTAGGCAGAGAGTGGGGGTCTGGTGGGTTAGAGGGGCGGGGGGCTGGTAGCCAGGACGCCTGGGTTCTTGCTTTGTTTGGGATGGGGAAGGAGAAGATCCAGGACTCCTGGGTTCTCTACAGGCCTCTGGGAGGGGAGAGGGGTCTGGTGGAGAGCCCAGATGCCTGGGTTCTCTCCCTGCTGTGGGTGGGCGCTGGGGGGCCAGATGCCTGGGTTGTCTTGTCTGCAAGGGCTGCATTGGATGGGGGAGGGGACCACACTGTATGCCTGAGGTCTCTCCCAGCCCCTGCCTCACTGGGCCCCCAGTAGGGCAGAATCTGGGGGCACTGGACCTGTCCTAGGCTGCCCAGTTCTCTCCTGGGCCCGGGCTGGGGACACTGGGGTCCTGGTGCCATGGGGCAAGTGCATCAGAGTAGCCACCAACCCCTGCCCCATCCATGCATGCATGCATCCACCTCTTTAGTCCCCATTGTCCCCATCTAACCCCCAGCCTTCGTGCACCACTCATCCCCAACCCTCACCGCTGTCTGTCCTGCAGGCCGCTATCCTGATGCTACAGGCCGTGGCCGTGGCCATGGCTCAGCACTGCCTCAGCCCCTCGCACTGCTGCGGCCAAGCCGAGGTGGATGGGGCAGGTGCCCAGCTCAGCTACGGGCAGCCCCGGGCCCCGCAGCCGGGGTCCTGCAATGTCTCAACTACTCCTGGCCCAGGGCTCAGGTTACCAGGTCCCTGCCATGCCAACCCCAATGGCCCCCTCAACGCACGGGCCATCGCCCCCTGGGACTTCTGGTGAGTGCCCGTCCCCCGCCCCAACCCATGGCTCCCTGGGGGCACTGGGGTCCCCACAGCGGGATGGCTGGACTGGACAAGGAGCCTTGCAGCGGTTCTTGGGGGGGAGGAGGACACCCAGGTGCCCTGGACTGGAGCAGAGGGGTCTTGTCCCCAGGGCTGGCATGGCCGGGGGCCCTTGGGGTTCTCTGAGCACCGGCGTGGCCCCGGCGTGGCCCCCCAGCTCATAACAGCCTCCTTTGTGCCCCCAGGGAGGACTGTGACCCCGCACGCTTCCCCCAGCGCCTGCTGCAGGCGCGCTGCCGCTGTCGCCACTGTGTCTCGCTGCGGAAGCCCCAGAGCCAGGACCTGGGGGGCAACTCCATGCCTGTGAACGTCAACCTCACCGTCTACTACAGACAGCCCTGCCCCGGCCGCACTGGTGCCTTCTACCTCGAGCCGCGGCCCTACCAGGTGGTCGTGGCCTGCGTCTGCCTCCTGGCCAGATGAGCCCCCTGGGCAGGGGACAGGATCAGGACCCCCTGCAAGATAGGACCCCTGCATCAGGCTGCACCCTGGACTGGGGTCCCCTCAGATTAATCCCCACAGGATTGATGCCTTTTTCTCCCACTCCCCATCATCCCCAAGGATAGGATGCCCCAGGATCAGGTCCTCTCAGGATCTTCCCCTCACTCCTCTAGGATCAGTCCTCACAGGGCTCTGCCCGGAGTCTGGTTCTCCCTGGTGGCTGTAGGTGCCAACATGGGGGCATCATAGCACTGAGGTTTGGGGGGTCCTCAGGTCTGATTTGAGGGGGTGCAGTAGGTCCAGGCACGGGCAGGACCCTGGGTGCCTGGCTCGGGGCTCAGCCCCTGGGAGGGCAGATTTGGGGGTGCCCCGGGGGGGGGGTCTTAGGTGTACATCTCCCTAGCACTGAGTTTTGGGGTCCTGATAGGCTGGGACTGGCGGGGGGAGGGGAGGGAGTTGTCCTGGCATTGACCTGGGACAGGGGTAAAGGGGGTCCAGGTCTGGGGCTGTTTTTTTGGGGGGGGTCTCTCCTAGCCCTGGTGGCCCCACTGGACTTTAGTGTGGGAGGAGGTGCGATCCCCCTGCTTCTGCCAGGGGCTATATTGAGGGCGGGATCTGCCTTCCCCACACATCTCGGGATCTGGAATCCCCAGATGCAGGTCAATAAAGTTACCACTGTGACTGATGGGCACAGGACTGAGCTGGTTTCTTTCACCCCCAACCTTGGTGGGAGCTCCCTACTGGGCAGGGCTGGGCCCAGGCACCCCCTGCCAGACCCTGGGGGCAGGGCAAGGCTGAGGCGCCCCCCGCTGGCTGCACTATGCCCAGGTGCTGGCTGCCTCCCCAGCTCCCAGCGCTTTTCCGTGCCAGCCCAGGGGACAAGGCCCCTTTGTTCCAGCTTCGGGGGCAGCTGGGTGCCTGCCTCCCCCCCCCCATGGTGCCAGCCGGTGTCAGAGCTCAGTGTCCTGCATGGCTGCAGGGATGGGGGAGCAGGCGCCGGGCGCCCCAGGGGAGCCGCGCGGCTTTCAGCTGGACAAGGAGTTTCTGGCATCACCCAAGGGACTGCTGATGCTTGGCGAGCTGGTAACGGGACTGGGACCCTGCATGCTCGGGACCCCGGGACCCACCAGAGACCCCTAGACTGAACCAGGAACTCCCCCAGACCAAACCAAGGGCCCCCCCCCCTGCAGCTCAGATGAATCCAGACCCCCGCCCTGATCCCAACCCAGGGGCAGACCCAGAGGCCCTCCCAGATCCCAACCCAGAGACCCCCACAGTCCAGACCCAAGGACCCTCCCAACCAGGCCCCAACCCAGTGACCCCCCTAGGCTCCTCCACCCCGCTCGCCAGTCCAATCCAGAGGCCCCCAACCCCACAGATCCAACCCATGGACTCCCACCCCAAACCTCCCCACCCTCAGATCCCAGCACAGGGACACCAGACCCCCTCTGCCCACCCAGGTCCAAACCAGGGATCTTCTGAGACCCCCTCCACCCTTGCAGATCCAACCCTGAGGCCTCCTGAAGCCCCAATCTAGGTACTCCTGAGACATCCCAATCCCAGACCTCAACACAGGACCGTGAGACCCCCCTCCACCTCCCAGATCCAACCCAGAGGCCTCCAGATCCCACAGATCCAATCTAACCACCCCCCCAGAGCTCCCACACCCCATATCCCAAACCAGGTACCCCCCAGACCTCCTCCACCCTCTGACCCAACCTAGAGGCCCCCCAAACCCCAGATCACATCCAACCCCCCAATCCCCTAGATCCCCAAACCAAGCACCTCAGACCCTTTCCTACTCCCCCAGGTTCAATCCAGAGGCCCTCCCAACCACCCAAATCCAATCCAGGGGCCCCCCAAAAGTCCTATTCCCCCCCATAATCCAGCCAAGGGACCTGTAGACACTGCCACTCCCCAGGACCCAACCCAGTGACTCCCCCAGTGACTCCGCTCCCCCCACTAGATATCCAAACCCCCAGGTCCAACCCAGATGCCCCCAACCACCCCCCACCCCGATGCAATCCAGGGACCCCCTGATTTTCTACCCCCAAATCCCAAGTCAGGGACCGCCTAGACCCCCTCCACCTCCCCCAGATCCAACCCCAGACCCTTCAAATCCACAGATCCTGTACCCTTTCACCCCCAGATCCAAATGAGAGACCCCTCAACCTCCAGACCCAATCCAGATACTCCTGAGACCTCCCAACACCCTAAAACCCAATCCAGCCCCCCAGATATAACTCAGAGGCCCCTAGACTTCCCAGATCCAATCCAGACCACCCCAACATCCCACCTGCCCCGATCCCAAACCTGGGACCCCCAAGATCCAACCCAGGTACCCCCCAGATCCCCTTCCCCCCCCACAGAGCCACCCTAGAAGCACCTCAGACCCCAGATTCATCCCACACCCCCAGACTTCGCAACCTCCTAGATTCCAAACCAGGGGCCCCAGACCCCTCCACCCTGCAGATCCAACCTAGGGCCCCTCTGGCCCCCCAGATCCATCCCATTGATAGCTCAGACCTCCCAACCCCCTGATCCCAAACCAGGGACCCCTAGACCCTCCTCTCCCCCATCCCCATGCCTACCCCAGAAGGCGCCACGCCCTCCCAGATCCAACCTAGGTACTCCTGAGACCTCCCTACCCTCAGATCCCAAACCCAGATCAGAAGCCACGGACCTGCCAGACCACCCCACAGGTCCAACCCAGAGGCTCCCAGACCTCCCAGATCCAACCCATGGACCCCCCAGAACCTCTAGACCCTCAGATCCCATGCCAGGGACCCCCAACCCCTTCAGATCCAACCCCACAACCTCTCATGTCCAGTCCGGGGGCTCAGACCTAGGGTCTCTCACCTTTGTTCCTCCAGATCCCAAACTGGGGACTCCCGCAACCCCCAGCCCTGGACCTCAAGCCCCTCCCCAGACTCTCCTTGGCCCCTCCAAGCCCTGAGCTCTCTCCAGGCCCCCCACACCTCTCCCAGGCTCACCCCCTGCCCCCCAGCTTTCTGCCCTCCCCCCTGGGTCTGGGAGGGGCTAGGAGCTCCAGCCCTACCCCAGGGTGGGGAGTTGGAGGGGTTCCTCATGGGAGGAGGGAGAAGCATGGGGGATGCTGGGGGTGGGAGGCTCTGGTGGGGGATGGATGGGAGGTCTGGGGGCTGTGACCCACCCTGTCCCCACAGGCACTGAGTCTGCTGGTCTTCGCCCTGCTCACGGCCTCGGTGTCAGCCTACATGGGCGCCGCATTGCTGGAGACCCTGCTCACAGCTGCAGTTCTGGGCCTGCGTGGCACCCATGCCCACCACCACCTGCCCGCCCTGCACTGGCCCTGCCTGGTGCGTGCACCCGTGCCCAGGGACCCCTTGGGACCCCCTCAGTCCCACTCCAGTGCCCTGGGACTCCCAAGGACACTTCTGGCCCAGCCCCCGTGCCCCTGGGATCCCCCTAACTACCGTCACCGTCAGGCCTAGTCTCCAACCTCATGCCCTTCATCCCCCCTGGCACCCCTGAGCCCCCACCACACTGCCCTGGCACCCCTCCCTGCCCCCAGGACCCTCCAGCCCAGGGAACCCGGGACCGCACTTCCATGCCCCACCCCTGGATCCTCCCCACCCTGTGGTGACCCTGAGTGACCCCATGTGTGTCCCTACCACCCCCAGGACATGCTACGCTGTGGCAGTGCTGCCCTCATCTTTCTCGTCGTGGCAGTCGCTGCTGTTGCTGCCAGCCGTGAAGGGGCGGCTGTGAGCGCTGCGGTGAGTCTGTGGCACCCCCGCCTCCGTATCCTAGCACCCTGCATTGCGGCACCCCAAGACTCCCCAGTATCCTGCAAGCCTAGGACCCTGAGACCCTGAGACCCTGCTACCCCCTACTGCAATACCCTGGCACCCCAGACCCCGATACCCCAAGACCTCACATACCCCCATTCTGCAGCACCTCAAGACCTCCCAATACCCCACACCCTAGCACCCTGAAACCGCAATACTGCAATACTCCTGCAACCCTGAGCCCCCAATACTCCCGGCACCCTGAGACCCCCCAAGACCCCATATCTCCCAGCACCCCAGGACCCTGAGACCCTACACTGTAGCACCCTGACACCCCAATATCCCTCAACACCCAACACTGCAGCACTGTGCTACCCCAATACCCCGATACCCCGATACCCCTGCCCCTCCCTGACGCTCTGTCTCCCCACAGACTTTTGGGTTGGTCCTGGCAGGGGTCTTTGCTTACGATGGGGTCCGGACCTACCGGCTCCAGCATGCTGCGGGGCTTGGACAAGGTGCGTTCCCTAGGGTGGGGGGGAAGGTTGGAGGGGGTGGAGGCAGGGGCATCAGGCTGCTCGGGTCCCCCCAGCAGCCAGGGTGGTGGGGTTAGAGGGGATGGCGTATCACTGGGTAGGGATGGCGTCTGTGGTGCCTGGATGCCAGGCTCCATGGTATGGGGGTGGAGGTAGGGGGCTGTGGGGGGAGCCCCAGGCTGCCAGGACTCCTGGCTTCTTTGCCAGGGGGTGCTAAGTTGCATTAGTAAGTATGTGGGGGTTTGGGGGGGAGTTATGTTCTGGCACTGCCTGGACACTGGGGTTCCTTGGCACAGGGTGCTGTGGCACTGGGTGAAGGGATGGGGACCTGGGGCTGCCCAGATGCCTGGGTTCCCCAGCAGGGGGAGCTGCAAGACCCTGAATCGTCCTTTTTTGACCAGATTCCAGGGTGGAAGCAGAAGAGTGAGCCTGACCCACAGCCCTTGTCCCCTCCCCAGTGTCCCTCACTCCCTGCCCCCTTCTAGCCCTGCTAGTGCCCCCCACTCCCAACCTGCAGCCCCCTGACCCATGAGTCCTGCTAGCCCAACCTGCAGCCCCCTGCCAGTGCCCCCCTAGGTTTTGGTGGGGGCTTAGTGGGAGATGAGACCTGATTCTGCACTTGGCCTCGCCAAGCTCTTGAGTATGGGCAACCCCCCCTACCAAGGCCAGTGTGCATCAGTCCACGTGTCCATTTGTCCTGTCCCATCCCCTCTCCTCCCCTCTCCTCTGCCGTGCTCCCTGGCACACAAGTCTTCGGCATCCCTGTACAAGGAGTCTCACGAAGACCTGCTGCCTGGAGGACCCGGCACCAGTGTCCTTGTGTTTGCACGCATGTGTATGTCTGTGGCTTGCACGTGATTCCATAAACAGGTGGTCATGTGGCCCTCACATTTGTGCGTGTATGCAGTCCCTGTGGTGTGTCTCTCCATGCTCGCACGAGGGCACAGGTCAGTCCTGGTGGGTCCCCCCTTTCCCAGGGTGCATTCACTAGTGTTTTCACAAGGGCGTGTCACTGGCAAGTGCTTTGGTCTGGCCTCTTCACACGCTGCTAAGCATCGCACAAGAACATGCAAGGTTTCCCAGTGCTTGCACAAGAGTATACCCCCTGGTGCACAACTGATGGCTCAGAGGGGCCTGTGTAGGCATGGGCATGTCTCCCAGTGCCCACGTGAGTGTGCAAAACCAGCCTCTTGTGCAAATGATGCATGATTTCCCACGTACCTGTGATAGGGTACTGAGTGCACTTGTTACTTTAAGAGGAGAAAAGGCTGCCTGAGAAGCAGCCTGCAGGTGTGGGAAGGACCAATTAGAGTCACCTGACCAGAAGGGGTGGGGCTTGATGCATATAAACCCAGGGCCTGGAGCTGATCGAGCAGTCTACCCCTGAGAGCAATTGGGGGGAGGGGGAGTTTCTGGTTAACATTGAAGCTGGAGTAAGCAACTCTGGAGGTTTGTAGATAGGAGGACCTGGAGGAGGTCTCAGCAGGCTGGTGAATGGAGGGGTCGGGGATCAAGGGCTGGTGAGTCCATAAGCAGAAGCAGGCCTGGGAGTAGAAAGGCCTGAGAGATATGGCTAGAGAGCTTGTAGGTCAGAGAGGGGCAGGAGAGAGCAGAAAGCCAGGAAGCAAGAAGGGCAGGGTGCCCATGGTCCCAACCAGCCTAGGAGCAGGCTCAGGGTTTAGGGTAGGAGTCAGCAACATTTTGGGGCAACACCTGCAGCCTTGACTTATAAGATGTTGGCATGCTGGGGCGTATGGTGGGGAGCTGTGTGGGGCCTGATCCTTGTAGCAGTGAAGCCCTGGTCCCTTCCCTGCTGTCTGCCCTGAGGCATGTGCGCCAAGAAATGTGCCTTTGAGAGCCACACTCTGGCACCTGTGCTGGGGGGTGCCTACCCCTAGTCTAGGGGGACCAAAGGTCAGGGCCCTCTGCCAGAGACCAAGGGGGTCGGCGCACCTTTCGCCCAGAGAAGGGCATAGACAGGGTGAGGGAGCCCAGAGACTGGGGCCAGGGGCCTGAAGCCCAGGAGAGGTGAAGTGCCAGGGCAGGGAGACCTGGTCACAGGGACTGAGGCAATGGCCTGAGGGTGGGGCGGCTGATAGACATGATTGGTGATAACATCTCCGAGGCCTGGGCGTGGTGTAAAGGGGTGGCTGTAGCCACATAATAGGCCTTTAAGGTGCTGAGTAGTGAGACCTGAGCTCAGAGTGGATGAGGTCTTGCTCAGGGATCCCAAGGGCAGTCTCCCTTCCTGAAGTACTTATTTTCTTCCCTTCCCAAGTGACTACCAAGAGGCATCATGGCTATCCAGGGGTCCTTGCCTGTTGCATTGCACCTCTGGGGATTTGCATGAGCGTGTGCCCTGGGGCACAGCCTCTTCAGGAGCGTGTGAGGCCTCACCAGCTATTTTGTAGGAGTGCTCACATTAAACCCCCACCCTGGGCAAACACTCTGGAGGTGTCTGGCCCTCCCAGTTGTGGGGGGTCTGGCCCCCCTCAGTCATGGGGGAGTCCTGTTCCCCAGACTTGGTCTCAGGGCTTAGAGAGTCTCATATATTCCCCCTATGTTGGTGCTCTATAGCAAAAGGCACCTCCTCTTTCATATCCAGAACACGATTCACTACCAAAGCTCTGCTAGCTATGGAAAAGACCCCCCACCCCGCAAAAATATTTGGAACCTGCAGTAGTCCAGGCTCCCCCAGAAGCTCAGCCAGGGTGACCCCAGGAAGCTGAAGCAGCCTGGAAAGGATGGGTCCAAGCCATTTGTCCCCTCCCCTCAAATTCATAAGGGAATCACTCCTATCTTCATGGCTCTGGGGAGTCCACAAGGAAAGTTGGGGGTTCCCACCTCAGAAAAATCAAGGGTTGGGATCACCTCCTACATCCCTAGTATGTTGCCTCCCAGATTTTAGAGCTGGTTTGATGTCACATGTCACAAAATGATGGACCCCACAATGTCACAGCATGGGTCACCCATCTGACTGGGGACCCCCTTGGGAGCAAAACCCAAGATGGGCAGGAATTCCCCCCCCCAAATTTTCAGCAGGGTTTGGTGGAAAGCTGATGGGAAGATTCAGCACCCAAATCTGTCCCCACCACTCCTCCAACTCTCGGTGTGGTCATAGTCACAGAGAAGTGGGGCTGGAAAGCACCTCCACAGGTTGCATCTAGGCCCACTCCCTGTTTGACGCAGGATCATCCAGCTACATCCATCATCTAAATGCTTTGTAAAACTATCATCAACCCTGACACAACACCAGACATCACACCTGAACCCGCTGCCACATCTAAAGCAAGGGGACCACAGTGGCCAAGGTCCTGCTTCCATACAAGGTTGTTAATACAGGTTCAAGAGATCACAGGCGCTCTTGCCTCTCTACAGAGGAAGGCAAACCCCGCTCCCGCAGTCCGTACCAATCTGGCCGTGAGGTAAAATTCCTTCTTGATCCCAAATGCATTTACTTTAGCTTTGGCCCAGCAAACAACTGCTTTTACCATATTTATCTCATATAATGTGCACTCAAATATCCAAGAGTTGGCTTTTTGTGGGGAAAAAGGTGCGTGTTGTACGCAAGACAATATGGCAACTTGCCAACCTGAACATAAATTGCTGCCAAATTGCAGCTCCAGTCACTCCAGATTTCACTGCAAAAATCCCCCTCAGTTGCACAACATTCACCCCAAAATTCAGCCCACTTTCCTAGCAGGGTTTTGCTCTTCTCCCCCCGCCCCCCAAAAGGAGGCTGCATCCTGATATTTTAGCTACTCCATAACCCAGCGTCACATCAAACTTCAACCTCAACAGCCCGCAAAAGGCCAGGATTCACCCAAAAGTTTCCCAGTAGTGTTTTCTTTCCTTAGTGGATAGAGATAAGGGAGAGGGGGGATGTTAAACCCTGTGTGTTTTGGAGTTCTTTCCAAACCTCTACTGAGCCCCCACTTTGGTGCTGGTCTGGGAGGGGCATCTCTACATTTCTGGGCAGGGATGGGGGGTGCTGTGCAATGATGTTGGGGTTCATGTTGCTCATGCCATCTTTGTAGCCCTGATTGGTTCCCTTGTTCCAGGAAGGAGCCTGGACCAATCAGCATCTCTGTGGTGATGCCCAGAACCCACAAGCATGTGTATGGTCCCCTCCACTTTTGCAAAGGACCCCATCATTCCTTTCCCTGTACAGTCAAATGGTCCCAATATGCTGTACATAGTCATTGATAGAGGCTACTGTGTAGAGCTGGGAGCAGCCTGTAGCTTCTGGATGCCTGGGTTCTCCACCAGAGATAGCAAGATGCTGGGATACTGGGGTGGGGAGGAGAGACCTCACAGCCTGGGTTCCTCAGTTTTTCGGTAGGGTGGATGGATGACATGCTGGGTGAGGGAGGGATCCCATCGTTACCAGATACTTAGAGTACTCAGTACGGGGGATGTGTATGATACACTGGATGAAGGAGGGGCCTTGCCACTGCCTGGACACATGGGTTCCCCAATGAGGGAACCTTAGAGTAAGAAACACAGTGCCAGGGGAGGATCTGCTGTTCGGCTTTATTCACACTGCTCTATCCATTCTACATTGCTAAGCCCCATCCTGGTGGGCCCAGGGAACAGGGCTCCCAGGGTGGGGGTTGTGGCCACGATCCTGACAACTGGGCCTCTCATTCCTCATCATGGAGCTTCTGGAAGAAAACAGTGGAGAAGGGCAGTGGGGAGCAGAGAGATGGAGAGATACGGCATGGGGAAGGGAGAAAGGAAGGAAAGAAGGTGGAGGGGCAGAGAAAGAAGGGAGAGAAAGAGACTTGGTGTGACAGGGAAAATGGATAGAATGGAGTGATGGAGGTGAAAGAAAGAAGAAAAGATTGTTAGAAAAAGAAATGAAGATGGAGAGTGAAAGGAAGAAGGGAAGATGGAAGGATAGAAGGGAAGAAAGAAGGCTATCGAGAGAGAACAGAGAAGTGTGGCCCCTGGAAGAGGAGACCTGAGCTCTCCCAAGTGGGATCTCCCATGGTGGGGGCGTGCCCCTGGGTTGGGTGCGAAGTGCCCTTCCTCCACTCTTACCTTGACCCCAATGTCACGACTCTTGGCCCGGAGCTTGTTGACCTGGGACTCGGCGATGTCGGCCCGCTCTTCAGCCTCGTCCAGCTCATGTTGAACCTTTCGGAACTTGGCCAGGTTGGTGTTGGCTTGTTCCTCCTGCAGGCAGTGTCGGGGAGCAGGGAGAGGATTGGGGCATTACCCCGTGGGACTCCCTGCCACTGGACTGCAGGCAGTTAAGGGGCAGGGAGGCAGTAGTTCCCTCCCTAATGCTTGGTTACTACCTGTCCAATCCATCCACTCACTCAACCGTCCATCAGAATCACAGAAAATGAAGGTCGGAAAGGACCTCAGGAGGTCACATCTAGTCCAATCTCTTACTCAAAGCAGGACCAACCCCACCTACATCATCCCAGCCAGAGCTCTGTTGTGCCAGGTCTTAAAAGTCTCCAAAGATGGAGTTTCTGGGTAAACCTAAGCCAGTGCTTTACTACCCTCCACATGAGAAAGTTTTTCTTATCTAACTGCAACTTCTCTTGCTGCAGCTTGAGCCCATTGCTCCTTGTTCTGTCATCTTCCACCACTGAGAACAGTCCAGCTCCAGCCTCTTGGAGCCACCCTTTGGGTAGTTGAAGGCTGTTATTAAATCCTGCCTCAGTCTTCTCATTTCCAGACTAAATAAGCCCGGTTCCCTCAGCCTCTACTCACAAGTCAAGTGCCTCAGTCCCCGAACCATCTTCCTTGCCCTCTGCTGGACTCTCTCTAATTTGTCCACATCCTTTCTGTAGTGGAGAGCCCAAAACTGAACACAGTCCTCCAGATGTGGCCTCACCATTGCTGAATAGAGGGGAAGATCACTTCCCTTGACCTGCTGGCAACACTCCTACCAATGCAGCCCAGGATGCCGTGAGCCTTCTTGACAACAAGGGCAAACTGCTGGCTCTTATTCCGTTTATTGTCCACTGTAACCCCCAGGTCCTTTTCTGAAAAGCTGCTGCCTAGGCAGTTAGCCCCAAGACTGTACCAGTGCATGGGCTTGTTCCACCCTATGTGCAGGAATTTGCACTTGTCTTTGTTGAACCTCACAAGATTTCTTTTGGCCCAATCCTCCAATTTCTCAAGGTCTCTCTGAATCCTAGCCCTACCCTCCAGCGTATCGACTCCTCTCCCCAGCTTGGTGTCATCTGTAAACTTGCTGAGGGTGCACTCTATGCCATCTTCCAGGTCAGTGATGAAGGTATGGAACAAAACCGACCTCAGGACCAACCCCTGGGGCACTCCGCTTGATAACGGCTGCCAACTACACATTGAGCCATTGATTACTACCCTTTAAGCCCAATGATCTAGCCAGTTTTCTATCCACCTTACACTCCATTCATCCAAACTTGCTCCATCTATCTGTCCATCTGTCTATCCATTCACTCAGCTATCCATCTACCCATCCATTCATCTGTCTATGCCCTTACCCCTTGCACCTTCCTGTGCCTTACAAGTGGGGGTCTGTCCCCTTACATAGAGTCCATACAACTGTAAAACTCAAATGAAACATTGTGTTAACCTGAGGAGCTCCTTGCTACTGGACATGCTGTGAACCCCAGCAGGGCTGGATGGGGAGGGGGCCAGGCCTCATAGAGTGAATTCAAGAGGTGGGAAAGAGGGATGCTGGGCCCAGGGCAGGGGGTACTCACCGCCTCCTCAGCCTGTCGCTTGTAAGCTTTGACCTTGAGCTGGAGCTTGTCCACCAAGTCCTGGAGCCTCATCAGGTTCTTCTTGTCTTCCTCTGTCTGAAGTGGGGTGGGAAGGGGGTGGGGGAATGTAGAGAGAGGTGGGAAGTGAGGATAAGGCTTTGCCATCACCCCTGGGGTCAGGCTTTGCTTCTAGACTGAAGGGTTCTTGATCTAGCCCAGGAAGGTTTCTGGGAAACTCAGTCTGACTGTGATTTGGGGCTGGGGGAAAGGCTGGTTCTAGAGCTGACTGAAAGGGGAGCAGGGAAGCTGGCCACATGTTGGAGGCTCTAAAGGTCTAGAACATGCCTTCAGACTCATTTTCTTCTTTCTCCTCCTGAAAGAGGACTCCAGAAGAAGGAAAAATCATCAGGAAAAGCTACTGCTTCATGTCCAGAAGCAGAACTGGGCTCTAAAGTTGGGTTTGAGAACCAAAACCCCAGACTGAGGCCATTCTCCAGCCCACTGGAGCAGGGTTAGGGGGTGCCCAGGGAGCACAGCAGGCATGTGATTGGCCATTCAGATCTAGAACCAAGGTCAAGAGTTTGGCTTTAGAGGAAGACAAAAGAGTTCTTGTTCTAGAACATAGGCCCAAAACCTTTCTAGACCATATCTCTCAACAGGACAAAGGGAGATGGTCTTAGAGCAAGAGATAAGCGCTCTGGGCTGCCCAGTGGTATGCTAAGAACAATAGGTGTGTCCTACAATAACTCCAGCATGTTTTCAAGTGAGCGCCATGTTCTAGAGCCAGAGCTGCTGTTTTAGGTGGGATGGGAATGTTTCGCCAATGCCAGCAGCCTGAGAATGAAGGCAGAGAACAAATCTCCAGGGAACAATGCTTGGATTCTGTGGACCCTTCCAGTGAAATCGCTTCTTCAAAACACAGTGGAATGAGCTGGAACCAACCACCAATATTCTCTATGATCCGTGTCTAATGTGGATCTAGAAAACTGGCTGGATCTACAGATGAGGAATCCCAAAACCATATCTGGGGCTGGGTACCTGGTAGGTGAGCTCCTTGATGCGCCGCTCTGACTTGCGCAGGCCCTTGATGCTCTCCACGTTGCGCTTCTGCTCAGCCTCCAGCTCGTTCTCCAGCTCCCGCACCCGGGCCTCCAGCTTCTGCAGCTGCTTCTTGCCACCCTTGAGGGCCAGCTGCTCAGCCTCGTCTAGCCGCAGCTGCAGGTCCTTGATGGTCTGCTCCATGTTCTTCTTCATCCGCTCCAAGTGGGAACTTGTGTCCTGCTCCTTTTTCAGCTCCTCTGCCATCATGGCCGCCTGCCCACAGGGGTGAAAGAGAGTCAGGCTTGCCCCATTTTCTGACCCACCCCATCCTCCTCAGCCTGAGGCCAGGTCCAGGATGATGTCCCCACTACAAAGAAAAGGTCTCAGGCCTGTTCCCCACCCACTGAATCAGCTGCAGGATCAAGGCTGTTGTCTTCTGGGGTAGAAATGCCCCTTCCCTCTCCCACTCACATCAGTGATGGCTTTCTTGGCCTTCTCCTCAGCATTCCGGCACTCCTGGATGGCATCCTCCACCTCCGTCTGCAGCTGGGCCAAGTCCACCTCCATCTTTTTCTTCTGATTGATCAGGCTGGTGTTCTGGAGGAGCAAGACACATGTCAGGATGGCCACAAAAGCAGAAGCCATATGTTCACCCATTCCTTCCCTGTTCTAGACCTCCAGTGTTAATGAACATCCAGAATAAGGATCTGGACACTTGCAGTGAGCCAGGTTGTAGATCACTGAGCACAGCTGTGAACTAGGATCTTGACCTTGGCTACTCCTCCAGTATTGCAATGGGTTAGGTTCTAGATAGCTCTGTGGCCCAGTTCAGATCCAGAAGCCTCATTCTGGACTCCTAGGTGCCGCACCATGGTGCGATAAGGGACCTAGACCCCAGGCACTGCCAGGTTTTTATAGGGGCCAATGCAAGGCCAAAGGCTGGGTTACAGAACTTGTCATGTCCCTACACTTGATAATGAACCCTCTTCTAGATCTACAAGGATCTAATTGCAGGTTCACTCTTCTGGCTCCAGACTCCAGAAGGGCACTGAAAATATTGGTGAATGAAGTTCTAGATTCTCTCAGGAGCTCATATCTGGAGAGCTGCCTGGTTCTAGACCAACTTGCTAGGCTGCAAACATAAAGCGGTGAAAACTCTGGAAAATACTGTCTAGGTGAGTTTTCAACTGAGAATGTGCTCAAACAGAGGTGGACAATGATATTGATGGGATATTTTCTACACCAGAGCAAGGGATTGATTTTCTGGAGTGTTGTGATGACACAAGGAGGGAAATGTTGCAGTTCTAGATTGCTGCGTATGCATCAACAAACCCTGTCACATTGCTCTAGGTGTTTCAGATCATGAACTGACATAGCTCTGGGGATTAGAACTCCGGACTGATGACCAAACTAGTGCCTGTATTCTAGGTCACCCTTCTAGATGATTGCTCTGGAGAGGAGAGCAAGAAGGCTTACATTCTAGGCCATCACTCAAGAGATCAGCTCAGCAGGTCCATAATTCAGCACCTAGCACCATGAGGAAGATCTTGTCTGAGTGACTCAAAAACGTGGGTGATTTTGGATTCTCCCAGCTCATTTCTAGACCCCTTCGCCCTAACAAGGCTTGTTCCAGATTGGAGATGGATCCCCTTGGGTTGGAGATTGGGGATTGTTGCCCTGTTGCCCTGGCGGGTCCCCTGTGGGTCTTACCTGGGAGTGCAGGAGCTGGACCCTTTCACTAGCCTCAATGAGCTCCTGCTCGGCCAGCTTGCGAGCCCGCTCCGTCTGCTCAACCACAGACCGCAGCTCCTCCAGCTCTGACTGCATCAGGTTATTGCGCCGCTCCACGATGGCAATGTTCTCCTTCAGGTCCTCATTGGCTCGCATCACATCATCCAGCTGCAGCTGGGTGTCCTGGATGAGGACCCAGCATGCACTGAGCCAGGCAGTTCTACTACCACCTACCAGGGGCAGGCCCCAGGCTCCCCACCACCCTGAGCCAGCCAGGGTGCCATTACCTTGAGGTAGCCCTGAAGCACCTTGACTTGCTTCTGTGCCTCAGCGGCTATGCGGTTGGCATGGCTGAGCTGGATCTCCATCTCATTGAGGTCGCCCTCCATCTTCTTCTTTACCCGTAGTGCCTCATTGCGGCTGCGTGTCTCAGCATCCAGTGAGGCCTGGAGTGAGTCCACCACCCGCAGGTGGTTGCGCTTGGCCTGCTCCATCTCCTCATCCTTCTCGGCCAGCTTGCGCTCAAAGTCTGCCTTGAACTGGTTGAACTCCAGCTGGGCCCGCAGGATCTTCCCCTCCTCATGCTCCAGGGAGGCCTGATGGGAGAAAGAGAGATGGTAGAGAGAAGGAGAAATAAAAGGGAAGGTAGAGAGAAAGAAGAAGGCATATAGAGAGGCTGTGTAGTGAGATGGGTGGGTGGATGGATTATATATAGATGATATGCATGGAGACAGGTAGGTAGGTAGGTAGACAGAGGGATGGAGATGGATGAGTGGAGGGGTGGGGATAGAGAGATAGAGTGGAGATAGAAGGATGGATGGAGATAGAGGGATAGATTTATGCAGACAGACGGATGGAGTGAAGGTATGCAAACAACGGTGACATGTAGGAGGTGTCTGCGCACCCCCTGAGCATGGCGGTGCACCCGCTACAAAAAGGCACTGCCAACACTGTTGGCGGCGCTGGTGGGCGGTCACTGCTCACCACCCCCGCCACTGACAGTGCCAGCGGTGTCTGCGGCTGATCAGTGATTGCTGCTGGCCACCACCGAAGCTGCTGGCAGCTTCTGCAGGTGGTTGCCACCCCCCCAAGCCAACAGCATCTGCAGGAGCTCCCTGCTTACCGCCGCCATGCTCCCACTGCTGCTGTGCCCCCCCAGCCGTCGGGGGCACGTGTTGTTCATGTGTGCAAAGCAAGTAAAAGTGACAGATGCAAACAAATGAGATGCAAAAAGGGAGCAAAAGAATGAGACGAGATGAAGAAAAAATGGAGAGCTCCAAAGGACGATTGAAACCACAAGCAAAGGGAAGAATACATGAATCAAGGAGAAGAAGCATAAAAATGGGACCCCCAGGAAAAAATGGACAGGAAGGAAAAAAAATGGGGAAGAACAGAATGACATAAAGAGGATGAAAACTGGAAGTAGGAATGAAAGAGAGAATGGAGCAAGGTAGGCATGAATGGGTACAAGTAATGAGGGGGAGAGCAGGAAAGAAGAAATAAAAAGAATAGAGAAGGTTGGAGATTAGGAGGAACTTTTAACTGTGAGGGTGGTCAAGCATTAGAGCAGGCACCTAGAGAAGTTGTGGTATCTCTCCTGGAAATGTTTGAGAGCAGGTTGGACAGACACGTTACAGCAATGACTTGGTTGGCCACATAAGGTCCCTTCCAGCTCCCTTTTCTTATGATCTTATAACCCTTTGGATCAAGAGAGCATAAGATGATATGGGTCCTATGATCTGTCTGATCATGGAATACCAACAGGCAGGTCAGGGGGTTGCATTTCTCACCTCAGCTTCCTCCAATGCCGCCTGTAGCTCCAGCTTTTCGGCCTCCAGCTGTTTTCGTGCCTTTTCCAGCTCCTGCCGGCTCTTTCCGCCCTCGCCAAGCTGCTCTGTCAGGTCCGAGATCTCCTCTGTGAGGTAAGTGGGGGGGAGGAGGAGGAGGGGAGGTTGATGTGGTGCCAAGTGGGCCTTGGAGGCCCTGGTCAAGGGCCCTGCTACAAGGAGGAGGGCTATAAACTCAATAGAGGGGGGCTGGGGAGAGGTGAGTTCCATGAAAGCCTGGGGTGTATCTGGCCTCACCCTGGAGGTTCTTGTTCTCCCTCTTGAAGGTCTCCAGGTGCTCCAGAGACTCCTCGTAGGCGTTCTTGAGCTTGAAGAGCTCGGTGCTGAGTGACCGGGACTCTTTCTGTGAGGTCTCCAGCTCTGTCTGGGACTCCTCAAACTTCTGCTTCCACTCAGCCAGGATCTGGGGGTGGGCAGGACATGGTTAGGCCCCCCAACAGTCACTCAGTCCTTGCCTGCTTCCCCATCCTCTTTCCACCCTTCCCCACCTTGTCGAAGTTGCGCTGCTTCTTGTCCAGGGCAGCAGCGGCAGCATTGGAGCGCTCCACATCCACCATCAGGTCCTCAATCTCATTCTGCAGCCGGTGTTTGGTCTTCTCCAGTGAAGAGCACTTGGCATTGACGGCTTCTACCGCTTCCTCCGCCTCCTGCAGCCGCTGCGCCAGCTTCTTCCTGCAGCCAGGGGGCACGACAGGCAATGCCGGTCACCCTGAGGAGCCAATTGGCCCCCTTCCCCAGCTGGGGGAACCTTCATAAGCTTAGAAATGGGAAGGGAGGGGTTCCCAGTAGAAAACACCATTGGCTTTGATACAATGCATGAGCCTCTCAGGTTTTCTAGACCGTACTAGATCAGAGGGCCTCCAGTTCTTCATCTAATGAAACCCAGGATGGTTGACTGCTAGGTACCCATGGCTTTTATGTGTTCTAGAGTGTTGTAAGACACTTATCATATCAGGGCATCGGGGAATTACTTGATGGTTCTAGAGCTAGCCATTCTAGAATAAGTGGATTTTGATATGAGCAAGCTGCAAGCTTGTCTTGTGTCCCCTTTCCCTCTGTCTCCGGGCTTCCAAGGGTAATATAGACGGATCTAGAACTGATTTAGACATTTGGGGCCTCCACTGGGCACTGAGTACCATCTAAGGTACTTAACTGAGACCATGAGGTTTAGGTCGTGCCCCAACGCAGCCTTTGTAGTAGCCCCCAGCTCCAAAAAATGGCGAGTTCTAGATTGAGCTTTTGATGGCCCCTCTTAACATAAATTGATTAGAGAGGCAGCTGGTGTCACACCCACTCCTCCTCTTTGATGTTCTAGGTGAGTCTAGGCCCATTTTCTAGACTTCTCACCAGGCTTTGTCGTATTGCTCTGGAACAGAAGACCCGGTTCCATGGCCAGATGGAGGAAGCCATGCTGCTTCTTCAGCATCTTCTGGTGTGCTGGGGGAGAGGTGGTGGTTCTAAATAGCTAAGGTTCCATCAGTTCTAGATCACTAGTGTCCAGAAAGCTCTCAGATAACCGCTGTTGGGGCTCCAAGCTTCCTGCCTGCCTTGAAAACTGGTGAGGGAAGTCATGATTCTCCAGAAAGTTTTAGACTGGTCCAGACACCAGTTCTCAGAAGAGATGAGAACCATTTCCAGTTCCAGATCTCCTTAACCTAGTATCCCCTCCTGAATGTTGCTCCAGAACACCTATGTGATTCCTGGGTGCTCCTGGCTGTTCTAGATTAGTGTACAACACTTCTATAGAGCGGGGTGTACAACACTTCTATAGAGCGGGGCCTGTATGGCACCCTCTGTTACTAGAACATAGGGCCAGGCAAATTCCATGATAGCTTTCTGGAGCAGGGAGGGATCCAGAGTTGCCCCTTGGGTGCTCAAGGCATCTCTAGATCCTTCTAGAACCCCTGTCTTTCTGTCCAGTCCACCTACCTCGGCAAAGATCCCGAACATGGAGAGCAGAGGGGGCATCTCTCTTCCAACCAAGAAGCTTTTCGCTCGTCTTATACACTGCGAGTGACAATATAACCCAAGCCAAAAGCTTCCCTGTTGGAGGAAGCAGCTGAGAACCCTGGCATCTTGGACAAAGCGGGTATGACCATCAGGGGAATGGGTGGGAGGACTGGAGAAAGGAAAGGATGGGAAACAAGAACATGGGGTCTACTGAGAACCCTGGCAGCCAGGGCTGTGGGAGTAGCAGGGAGGAGATGGAGGCAGCTGAGAACCCAGGGTAGAGTTGACGGACCTGACAGGGGAAGGGGTGGAAGGCAAGGGGTAGGGGGAGAGGAGGTCCTTGGAATCTAGAGTGGAATTGAGGGGCCAGTTAGAGGAAGGGAGTCAGGGACAACCCCAGTGTCCAGGTCTGTGGGCAGTGGAGGGTGGGTGGCACTCACTTGGCCTCCTCCAGCTCCTCGGTGCGTTGGATGGCATCAGTCTCGTACTTGGTCCGCCACTGGGCCACCTCGGAGTTGGCCTTGGAGAGTGAGCGCTGGAGCTCAGCCTTGGCCTCCATCTCCTCCTCATACTGCTCCCGCAGCAGGTCGCAGTCGTGTCGAGCCGACTGCAGGGCGTGCGCCAGTGCGTTCTTGGACTAGAAGGATGAAGGGAGGGGAGAGAGCTCAGATGGTTCCCCTCATTCCTGACCCACAGCCTCTTGTCCCTCCCCAAGCCCTGCTGGTGCCCCTCACTCCTGACCCATATCTCCCTGCTCCCTTAGCCTTGCCTATCCCCTTACTCTTGACCCACAGCCCTTGACTCCCCCCAGCCCTGCTGATGCTTCTCACTTCCAACATGCAGCCCATGTGTTCTCAGGGTACCTTGACTTCTTCCTCCATCTGCCTCTTCACATCCTCCATCTGCTGGGTGTAGGACTGCTTGCCTCGGGTCAGCTGGGAGATCAATGCCTCTTTCTCCTCTAGCTGGCGGGAGAGCTCCGCTGCGGGGAAAGTGGAGGACAGGGTTAGAGTGATGAATAGGGTCAAGGATCAGGGTGGGGGCAGGGCCCTACCATTCTCCGTCTGTAGCTTGGCCTTCTGGGTGCTGGTGTCATTCAGCACCCGCTGTGTCTCTTCCAGCTTGGACCGGTATTCAGCTGCCTGGTCCTCCAGGGTTCGGGACAGCTTCTCTGTTCCCACCTGGGAGTGGAGAGGGAGAGATAGATAGGGCGCTTGTCCATGTTATCAGGTTTGTCTAGCTAAAGATATAGGGAAGGGGAGAAGACATGGGCAAGGGCTGGAAGGAGAGAACTAAAGAGCACTGGGGACAAAAGGAGAAGTGCAATCAACTCCCCACCCTGGATGAATCCAAGACTGAATGAAAGAGGAAGCAAAGAATAAGTAAAGGGAAGAATGAATGAGGGCGCATTAGTGATCGCCAGGTTCAACAAACACAGGTCTATGTGATGAGAACTACTAATGATGGACTTAATTGTGGAGCAGCTGGCAACCTCTTCAGACACTTTGTCTGTCTCTGACTAATGAACAGCTGCTTCACTGAGGGACTGTCTCCCAGTTTCTGACTTCCTCAGGCTGCTTAGTTAGGAAGCATATTTAGAGTCCAACTTCTACCACTACAATAGGTATAAAGAAGTTGAACAAAAACTGAAGGGAGGGTAAAGAGAATGAAAGAAACAGGAAATACAGGCAAGGAAGAGCTGGGAGAGGAAAGGGTGGCATGCAGAAAGGATGAAAGGAAGGAAAGAAGAACAACCCAAGTGAGAAAGACAAAGGGAGGAAAGATGCTTGAGAGAACACATGAATGAAATAAAACAAGGAAGTGGAGAAAGAATGAAGGGGAAAGAGAACCTTGGAAGAAGGAAGAAACACCCAAGCCAAACCAATGGAAGATGGAAAAGAAAGCAGAAGTGTGAGAATAGAAAAGAGCTCCTCCCACACCTGGCCCTACCCCCTCTGATTTGGGCCCTACCCCTTTGGTTCTGGCCCCACCCCTGGGTTGTGATCAACTCCTTTTTTTTGCACCTAACTGCGCCTTCCCTTCTGACCTTGACCTTGGTTGCTGTGGCCCACCACAATCACCTTGTCTCTTTTTATTTAGTTTTGGCCACTCCCCTTTCAGGCTTGGCTCCACCCACTACCCCAGGCCCTTCCCTTTCAACCTTCTCCCAGTGCATTGTGGCTTTGAGCACGTGACCCATACTAGAAGCCAATGGCCCCTTTTCTTTGACATCACTCATGCCTAAGCCATCCCACCCCCATGGCCCTGCTCTCCAGCTGTGGTGATGCCTCCTTGTCTACCTAAGACTGGAAACTACTGGCCCCTCTCACTTGGCCATGCCCCATTCATGACTCATCCTATTCCATCCCTTGTTCCACCCACCAGCCTTGGCCATCCTCTTCTAGCCACAGCTCATCTTCCTCTTCCAGTCTAGGCTTCTTCCATGAGTTCTTACCTCTGAGCCTTGGTCCAACTCATCATGCTCCACCTGCCAGACTTAGTCCTAGCCACCTTACTCTGGCCTTGAGGAGCTTACCTTGGCCTTGAGGAGCTGCTCCATGTTGGAGCTGACATCGTCTAGCTCCAGCTTGAGCTCGCTCTTCTCCTTCTCCAGCTTCTGTTTGACACGCTGCAGGTTGTCGATTTGCTCACTCAGCTCGGCCACCGAGTCAGCGTGCTTCTTGCGCAGTGTGGCGGCCGTGGCCTCGTGCTGCAGCGTCGCCTCCTCCAGGTCTCGCCGCATCTTCTGGAACTCCACCTCCCTTTTCTTGTTCATCTCGATCTGCACTGAGGTGGCACCACCTGCCTCCTCCAGTCGCTCACTGATCTCCTCCAGTTCCCGCGACAGCTCTGAGCGTAGCTTCTCCACCTTGGCCCGGGCTGTGCGCTCTGCCTCTAGCTCCTCCTCCAGCTCCTCAATGCGCGCCTGCAGGCCAGAGAGAGAGAGTGACCTACAACATCCTGTACAATGACCTACAACATCAAACCTTCCAAATCAGGTTCCAGAGGGACCCATGGTACAGATCGGGATGGAGGAATTCAGCTCCAGCAGCCAAAGGGCATTTGGGGGGTCTTGTGCTATCTAGAGAGATCCAAGGGGGTCCTAACCCAGGTCTAGAACACACATCATTCTGGAGCAGACTGGAAAAATGATCTGGGTTCTAGAAAGACTCGAAGTTCAGCCCTGAAGCAGTGAAGGAGACAATGTTTCTCATGTATTTCAAGGCTATCCAATACTAACAAATTCACATGGCTTTAGGAAAGGAAGAGCTGAAGACAGAGAGAAGGAAGAGAGAGATTGATTGATCAGTTATTGGGTTCTAGAAGGTGAGGGCAGACAACAGAAAAGAACTTCCCATGGGGCAAAACGTTTCTCCTTCTGGAGAACTAATATTTCTAAACCAAGTGTTGGAATACATACTGTAGACACGGATACTAGGCAGGCTAAATTGAGCCAGGTCCAGGGTATTTTGGAGCATGAGAAGCTGACGAGTTAGTATGGGAAAGAGACAAGAGAGAGGCGTATACCACATTTACCATATTTCTTCACACACCATAGACCTGTACTTTGTTTTGAGAAGGCAGCATAAAGAAAAAAAGGTTTTTCCCACAGTCATGGCTGAGTGCCGGCTTCATGGATCAGGACATGATTGCTTTCTCTCTCCTTGTCAGCTCTGCAGCTTACAGGAGCTGCCAAACTGGGAGAACTGGATTCCATCCCTCCTGCCTGGGTCTGGGAAGGCAGCAGAGGCCTTGGTAGGCACTGCCAAGGCATTTCCACACCTCCATTCAGGTGTGGAAATCTGCTTCCCAGCTTAAAAAATTCAACCCAGTTTTGAAGGAATAATTTTGAGGAAATGGTGCAGTTGCTATATGAATAAATACGGTAACCTCATTATTAAAAAAAGGCAGGATGGAGGGATATGGACTTTTTCTATTGAGAAACAGAGGGCGTGGGAGGAAAATCGGGGAAAGGGATGTCCTCTAGAGGTAGCGTTGTGGGATCCTTGTGCTGCATCTAATGTAACATGGCATAAACCCCACCTCCCCTGTGTGGGCGGAGCTATCGTCTGGATCTAGAGTGGAAGAAGGGAGGCAAAATGCTAGGAGCAAGACAAAGAATATTGTTCTAAATCAGTGGTGCTCACTCAACCTTTTGGCCCCACGGGATGAATGAGTGTTGTGGGGCCTGTCTGCAGGCCACATATAGCCCTGGGGCCTGGCACTGCCCCTCCTGCCCTCTAAATGCCAGCATTGGACTCTGGGGTCTGGATCTGTGTCCTTTGTGCTGGGATTGGGTCCTAGTGGCCCAGCACCACCCCCTCCTGTCCCCTGTGTGCTGGGATTGGGCTCTGGGAAGCTGGCACTGGCCCCTCCCATCCCCCTTGTGCTGGAATTGGGCCCTGGGACCCAGCAGCACCCGCATTTCTGGCCTTGACATTGGAATTGAGTGCCGGATCCAGCACGTTTTCCTGCTGCCAAATTTCTGTCATCCTGTGGGCTCAGTGACACAGCTTCGTGGGCTGGTTCTGGTCCATGGGCCAGAGATTGTGAGCACCCCTGCTCTAGACCATCGCATGGGCACATGGCTGACATTTCTTCTTTGTCTCTCCCACCTGATGCTCCTTCAGCTTCTTCTGGAGCTGCAGGGCCAGTGCTTGCTCATCTTCAATCTTGCTGTTCAGGTGGTTGATGTCGAACTCCTTCCTGCAAAGAGACAGGGTGTGATGAATCCCCTCGGTCACCGCTCCCCAACATGGGAAAACATCCCTGTTAGAAGAGTGAGGGGGTGGAATAGACAGCCTAGGGGAGTTGTGTGCTCTCCATCACTGCTACATCAGGGGAGTACATCAAGAACCCAGTGAACAGCTGTTCACCAGGGCACCCCTGGGGAAGACCAGGATGAATGGATACAAACTCCTGGAAAGCCGCTTTAGGCTCAATTCCAGGAAAAACTTATTCGCAGTCAGGGTGTCCAGACTGTGGAATAAGCTCCCTCCAGTGTTGGTGCAGCCATCTACCCTGGAAATTTTCAAAAGGAGACTGGACAGTCACCTTGCTGGGATCACTTGACCCCAGTTGTCTTTTCCTGACGAGTTCAGGGGGACTGGACCCAATGATTTACAAGGTCCCTTCCAGCCCCTAATCATTTCTGAATCTATGAATGCTCCTGCTAGACCTGGAGGTTCCTGGCCAGAGGGTCTTGCCCCTCCAGTCAGGGTCAGACTGATGCCACATGTGAGGTCAGGAAGGAATTTTTGCCCATGGTCAGATTGGTACAGGCTTGGTTTTTTTGCCTTCCTCTGTAAAGGGGGGCATGGCCCTCTACCTGGAATCTCTTGAGTGTATAGATTTTCATAGAAGCAGGATTTTCATAGAAGCAGGATGTTGGCAGCTATGGTCCTCCTGCTTTGCTTGTGGTAGCCTTGGGTGTGATGTCTTGTGTTGTGTCAGAGTTGATGGTAGTTTTACGAAGAGGTTAGATTATGGATTTGAATGGGATTGTTTGGATAGAGATGGGACTGGATGACCTCTGGAGGTCCCTTCCAGGCCTACTTCTCTATGATTCTATGACCGGTGTGTGGGTGGGGAAGAAAAAGGCCAGCCCTACTTTTTGAGCTTCTCCTCCAGCTGCTGCTTGTCATTCTCCAGGTCCATGATGTTCTCCTGGGAAAGCTTCAAATCCCCTTCCAATTTCCTCTTGGCCCGTTCCAGGTCCATCCTCATCTTCTTCTCTTGCTCCAGGGAACCTTCCAGCTGTGGTTGCCAGAAAGAAAGTCCTTAGGCCTGTGGTGCCCAACCTTTCTGGGCTTCAGGCCAGATAAGTGGTGTGGGGTCAGTCTGTGGGCCAGATCTAATGTGTGGGATTAATTCATGGGCCTGAGTCAGTACCACATTGGGCTCAGGCCCAGCCCCACACCTACTGGATTGAGGCCACTGCCCCAGCTCCATGTGCCAGCCCCATCTGGTGGATGGGACCATGTCATCTGGCCATGGGGCTTGGACATCAGGCTATCTGGCCTTAGGGCATTAATTGCCACTGCTCTCCTGCCACCAAATTTCCAGACTTGTGGGAAGCTGGATGACATGGCTCCAAGGGACAGATCAGGTCCAAGTGTTGGAGGTTGAGCATTGCTGCTTTAGGCAATTCAGTGAATACAGGAATTCATGCATGTGTCCAAGTACAAATCCCTGTCCACTACCACTTCCTGTAGCACAGCATCTCTCCCATCCTGTTCCCTGCAACACGGCACCAAGGAGAGATCCAGAAGATACTTACATCATCCACCTGTTGCTCCAGCTTCACTTTGGCTTTGCTTAAGGTGTTGACTTTGTCTTCCTCCACCTGCAGGTCATCCAGAGCTTGCTGGTGGGCCTCCTGCAGAGCCTTCTTCTCTTTAGTCAGCTTGGCAATGGTCTCATCCAACCCAGCCATCTCTTCTGTGAGGTTCTTGACCTGAAATCCAAGGCATGAGTTCATGGCAATGAAGAGACTTGGGAGTCTCAGGGGAGGTAAAACTCATCTTGCCTTCAAATCAGCTGGTTTGCACCCAGCCAATTGGCCTGGAGCTCAGCACCACCCACCCCAATGAGATTTGAACCAATTACAATCAACTCTATCTAATGAACCTCAAGGCTGCTTATCCAACTCCACCCAACCCAAACCAATGGGCCCTGAAAGGACTCAGCTGAAGTCAAGTTCCCTTCCTCATCCTCACCTTGTTCTCTGTTGCATGCTTCTCCTTCTCCACCTTGGCCAGGGACAGCTCCAGGTCATCAATATCCTTCTTGAGCTCTGAGCACTCATCTTCCAGCTTCCTCTTCTTGGCTGTCAGCTCAGCGTTCATCTCCTCCTCATCCTCTACCCGCTCTGTAAGCTCCTTTGCCTTGGCTTCCAGCTGGATCTTGTTTTTGATCAGCTGGTCACAGCGCTCCTCAGCATCATTCAGGTTGTCCTGCTCCTGTGGGCAGAAGTGGGGTATAGGGAAGGAAGGAAAAAAAAGTAAGTGGTATAGGTGAAGGGTGTCAGCACTTTTGCTCTGGCAGTTGATGGATCCTTTAGGGGCTGTGGGGAGTCCTGATACTCGCATCTATCTGTGGGGGGCAGAGTTGATGGTTCCCTTGGGGACTGTAGGACTCAGAAAGTGACTGCGGAGGAATGACATCAGTTGCAGACTGAGGGTGGGTCTCAGTGTGCATTTGGGGACTTGTGTCATGGAGGGCTGGAATCACCCCTCTGGACTGGGGGGAAGATTCTCTGTCATTGATGGCTTGGGGAGGTGCAGCTATGGTCTCTCACCTGAGTTCAAGGGGATTTTGGGTGGGAGGTTCTCCACCCATCTCAGCAAATGGGAGTAAGGAGGGGGCTAGGCCATGGGGCTCAGAGAGTTCTGGGGGCCAGGCCTTCCCATCACTTACTGCCTGGACTTGCAGCTGGAGGTCATTCTTCTCCTGGAGCAGGGAAACCATCTTCTCCTCCAGCTCCTTGCGCCGCTGCTCCGACTTCTCCAGTGCCTCCTTCAGGCGCCCAAATTCCTCCTTCATAGTCTGCATTTCCTTTTCTGTCTCTGCACTCTTCAGCAGTGGCTTGATCTTGAAGTACAGCTTCATCCAGGGCCAGTTCTTCACCCCCATGAAGGCCCGGATGTTCCACTGGATCACCAGCAGGGCATCCCTGCATTTGAGACAGAAATGACCCAGGGGATCAGATAGGCCAATGGGTCCAGCATCCCCCCCAGCTATAAGCTTGGAGGGCAGAGGCAGTGTTTTCTGAGACCCAACCAACTCAACCCTCCCAATCTGAAGCCCTGATTAAGGTGCTCTGTGAGGGTCCCAGCTGGTGTGAGCATGGATAAGTTCAGTGCCACCCACCACCACTCTCCTTACAGGCTCCTCATACAGGCCTCCCACTTCCAGTCCCTGTTCTTGGGGAGGCAGAGGTGGGGCCTCTTCTCACCGGCGTTCCACGATCTTCTTGAACTCGATGCGCATGAGCTGGCCCCGTGCCTGGGCCTGTAGCCGGGTAATAATCCGGGCCAAGCGCTCATCCCGCATCTCCTCCAGGTGCCCCAGCAGCCCAGCCTTGAAGAATACCTGGGGGGAGACAGACAGACAAACACAAATACTGAAGCATGTGGGCCATATAGAGATAGACTGATGGATGGACAGATGGATGAATGGATGAGGCCCATGGGAATGGTTTGATGGATTGGTAGCTAACTAGCTAGCTAGAGGGATGAATGGATAGAGTATCTAGGTATGGATAGATGGATGGACAGATGGATGGATGGACAAAGAAATGCAGCATATGAGGATGGATGGCTAGATGGATGCATGCAGGCATGTAGGCAACATGGGAATGGATGGATAAGGGCATAGAGATAGTTCCCTTTAGATTTGCTTTCTTTCCCTCCCTCCCTCCTCCCCACTTATTCCTATATCTTTCCATCCACTCTTTCTTTCATTTTTCCCATCATATCCACCCCACTTCCCCACCATCCTGCCCTCCCCCTCACAGGGCAGGAATCCAGAAGAGATAAGTCCTCTTGCTCAGAGGGCAGTATCAACCTCTCCTTGCCATGTAGATGATTTGAACCTTCTCTTAAGGCAAACAGTGAGTCTTGGAATCCTTCCATATCTCTCCATAACCCCATACCAAGTGCTCTCTGCTCCCTGGGGGTGTGGGTAGTGGTGGCCCCATCCCCAGGCAGGCTCTTCCCCCTCACCTTGGTGTGCCCAAACTTGTACTGGTTGTGGTCAATATCAAGGGAACACAACAGCTTTTCAGCCCCTTTGCGGCTGTCGATGAATTGCCCCTCGGGGATGGCCATGGGGTTCAGGATACGGTACCTGGAGGTGGCAGGGGAAGGGCACTTTAGGGACCATGGGCAACACAAAATCCCTGGAAGCTGTGAGCTTCCCTCCCAGTGGTGTACCTGCCTGACCTACCTCTGCCTGAAGTCCCCATAGAGGATGCGGTTGGGGAAGCCCTTGCGGCAGATACGGATGCCTTCCAGCACACCGTTGCAACGCAGCTGGTGCATCACCAGTGGGTTGTCCATCACCCCTGGGGGCAGGGAAGATAGTGAGTGGGGGAAGGGTTACTCAGGGGCCAGCCAAGCCCTGCCCTGAAACACTGGCCCTGCCCCTTCCCACTAAGCCCAGCCTACATACCATGTCTCCCATAGCTCTACTTGGACCTAACCCTCACCCTGTCCCTAACCCTAACCCTAACCCTTTTGTTCCACTCTTCTTCTTTCCCCTATCCACCCCTGCCCCTCTAGGCACTTCTCCATACTCTGGCCACTCTCTGTCATCCTTTAGCTCCATCCAGCTTCTTTATCCCTCCCACAGCAGCTCAGTCCCACCCAATCATCTCACCCCCTTGCCTATTTCCCTCCCACTCTTCCCATAACCCCATCTGTTAGCTCTGTCCTGACCCAGGATGGATCATAACCCCAGCCTCCCTCCCCTCCACCCATCCCCTCGCCACTTAGCTCCTCCCACTACACCTGTGGTCCTACCCATTCTTGTAGCCCTGCCACACTTCTCTGGCCCCACCCTGATGCCCGCAGAGCCCTGCCTTCTCACCAGGTGCCTTCCGCTCATTGGGGATAATGCAGCGCACAAAGTGGGGATGGGTTGTCTTCAGATTGGTCATCAGCTTGTTCAGGTTCTCCTGGGGAAGGGCAGAAGGGAGGAAAGGGTGGAGTTAGTGTTGGGGGGATGGGGTCAGTGCACCAAGGGGAAGATCAGATCCCAGGAAGACCCATCCTTCAACAAGACATGCCTCTTTCCTTTCCCCTTACTGCTCCCCATGGATCCCAGCTTCCTCCCTGAGGATTGGGGAAGGGGTCCAATGACTCATACCCGATGCAGTGCCGAGACTGTCTGGAAAGAGGATCCTTTCTTCTTGGAGCCTTTTCCTTTCCCTCCTTCGCTAACTGTGGGAGAGAGAGCAGGATATGGAGGTAAGACAGTGATGGAGGGCATTGTAGGGGACAAAGCAGCCTGGGATGGGGGGCAAGTTAGGGAAATTTGTCACTTGCTTGGGTCTCCTATCCCATTGCTTACTTCCCTACCCCTCCCTCCCTCCCTCCCTCTCATTATTGCCCCTATCATCCATCCATCCATCCATCCATCCATCCATCCATCCATCCATCCATCCATCCATCCATCCATCTCTTCTATCCTCCTATCAGTCCATCCATCCTGCTCCCCATCTCTCCTCCCACCCCCTTGCCCCTGCTCCCTTACCCTCCACCCCCTGTCAGCTTACCAGCATCTGCACTGGCATAGTTGGAGAAGAGGGTAGCGAGGAGCTTGAGGGCAGATTTCTGGTAGAGCCCCACCACAGTCTCATTGAGGGGGTCTTTGTTCTTCTGCAGCCAGCCAATGATGTTGTAGTCGACAGTGCCGGCATAATGGACAAGAGAGAAGTGCGCCTCCGGCTTCCCCTTGACATTGCGTGGCTTCCCAAAGTTGGCTGATTTGCCCAAGTGGTTGTCAAACAGTTTGGCCTTGAAGGTCATGTCAGTGGCCTTGGGGAACATGCACTCCTCTTCCAGGATGGACATGATGCCCATGGGCTGGGGGAGGTGGGATAGAGAGGAGAGGAATGAGGAAGGAACAATGGAGAGAGAAGAGAGAAAGGGAGAGAGGGATGAATGAGAAAGGGACGGAATACAGGGAGTGAATGAGAAGAGAAGGAAAGGGGTGCCTGTAAGCATAAAAAAACTAGTATCCACTCCTCAGAGGTTTTATATAGCAATTGAGCTGGTGGGGAGGTCACTGTCTAGTTAAACCTGAGCAAGCAGCTACACATTTTGTCAAAGCAGTGGCAATGTTGATAATAGTGGGGAGAAGAATGGACAGAGAGGGAAAGTGTGTGATGAGAAGGGGACATGATAAGAAAAACAAGCAGGTATGGGTAGGTTTATGCATATAAGGTTTTGAGAATACTCAATGGTAAGAAATTAGTTACATAAGTAGTAACTTACTACTGTACTCGGTACTACTGTACCCCCTGTACTTGGCCTTAGTGAGGCCGCAGCTGGAGTACTGCGTCCAGTTTTGGGCTCCACAATTCAAAAAGGATGTGGAGAAGCTTGAGAGAGTCCAGAGAAGAGCCACACACATGATCAGAGGTCAGGGAAGCAGACCCTACGATGACAGGCTGAGAGCCCTGGGGCTCTTTAGCCTGGAAAAGCGCAGGCTCAGGGGTGATCTGATGGCCACCTACAAGTTTATCAGGGGTGACCACCAGTATCTGGGGGAACGTTTGTTCACCAGAGCGCCCCAAGGGATGACGAGGTCGAATGGTCACAAACTACTACAAGATCATTTCAGGCTGGACATAAGGAAGAATTTCTTTACTGTCCAAGCCCCCAAGGTCTGGAATAGCCTGCCACCGGAGGTTGTTCAAGCGCCTTCATTGAACACCTTCAAGATGAAACTGGATGCTTATCTTGCTGGGATCCTATGACCCCAGGTGACTTCCTGCCCTTTGGGCGGGGGGCTGGACTCGATGATCTTCCGAGGTCCCTTCCAGCCCTAATGTCTATGAAATCTATGTAAGTAGCCAGTGGTAGTCAGAGGAGTAGTAAAAATAATGAATATGCAGAAAACCAAAGGCATGAATATTCAGGAAACCCATGCATATGCAGGAAACCAAAGGTATAATCCCTACTGGATTACTGCCTTACTGAACTACTGGAATATGCCCCTGAATGTCCCAGCAAGACCCTGGACTATCTGGTCAATGAGAGAGGGAACAAAATTCACTTGCAAGATAACCAAGTGCATTTCTTAGTGACACCTACTCCAGTGGCTCTCCAAAGTGGTGATGCCTAGGGGGTCCCCCCTGAGAGTGCTGGTGCACCCCCTGACAGGCTACAATCCCTGCTTAGGTGGTGGGCAGGGGGGGCAGAAGGGAGCACTGGTGCCCCTCCTGCAAGCACCCACTGGGGAGTGGGACTCCCGCAGCCATTTCTGGGAGCGCTGTGGCTGCTTCCCATGGGGCCAGCGCGATCGGCTGTGGGGGGACCCCCCCAGTTGGTGAGATTGGCCATGAAGGGACCCCCCCGGTCACTGACTGGTCATTGGGGGGGCATGTGCCCCTCCTAACTAAGGTGGCACCAGTCACCCATGTGGGAGCCTATTTTGAGGTAAAGCGTCTTGCCCTTGCGGCAGAGAAGAGAGAGTGGAGGAAGGAAAGGGAGAGGAATCCCAGCCTGCAGCCTACTCTCCCCTGTGCAAAGACCTGTTACTGTGGTGGATGGATATATGGCTCAAGGATTGGACCCTTAAATCATCTTAAGACCCATCAATGAGCTGTGGTAGCAGTCATCCTTGAATTGAGGGATTGCCACCACCACTGGCATTTCATAGGATAATGGTATGTGCTGTCTTTTAACAAAACCTACATGGGCAAAGGGGAAACTCCTGTTTCCCAAGCATTCTTTCTCTCCATGACCAACTGGTTCCCCAATTTAAGGGTTTGGGGCAACACACAGGCATGTGGGGTTGTGCCTGGCTCAGGACAGGACCTACCTTCTCAATGAGGTCAATGCAGGCCTGAAGGTCCATGCCGAAGTCAATGAACTCCCACTCAATGCCCTCCTTCTTGTATTCCTCCTGCTCCAGCACGAACATGTGGTGGTTGAAGAACTGCTGCAGCTTCTCATTGGTGAAGTTGATGCAAAGCTGCTCAAAGCTGTTGAACTGAGGAGGGGGAAGTGAGGACCAGTGTGAATATAGCAGCTCTTACTGGAGGGAGTTTGGGACTGGAACAATGTAGAAATCCAATCCCAGGGCTAACACTTCTGCCCCCCATGGCTCCCAGACTGCCCCCTCCTGGGGCTGGAGTAACCAGAAGTTTCCCCTCCCCTCATGGCCAGTGCTACACAGGCCCCAGAGTGCCTCCTGTTGGCAGGCCCACTTACATCAAAGATCTCAAAGCCAGCGATGTCCAGCACACCAATGAAGTACTGCCGCGGCTGCTTGGTTTCCAGAGAGTTGTTTATCCTCATGACCATCCAGGTGAACATCTTCTCATAGACGGATTTGGCCAGGGCCCCAATAGAGTAGTACACCTGGGTGAAAGGGTGGAGGGTGGGGGAGAAAGATCTGAGTGATACACAACATGAGCTCTGAGGAAGGAGAGAGAATGAAAGAGCAAGGGAAAGAATTAAGCTAAAACGAATGAATGAAAAGCCAAACAAAAGAAAGAGTGAAAGGTCAAGTCAACAGAAGCATGAAAAACCAAATGAGAATAGATGAAAGAACAAATAAGAAAAAAAAAACCAAACAAAAAAAATGAATCAAAGATCAAAAGAACAAGTGAATGAAAGAATGGAAGACCAAACAAAAGAATGAATAAACAGAAAGGAAGGAAAGAAAGAAAGAAAGACAGACAGACTTTTGAAAGAAAGAACGACTGGATGAACAAAACAGTGGGTTAGACACCAAATGATGAGTCAAAGAAAGGAGGAGGGAGAGAAAATGCAACAGGAAAGAAGGAAGGAAAAGAGTGAAAGTAGCAGTGAAAAAGATGGGAAGAGACAAAGGAAAGAGTAATGAATGGATGAAGCAATAAAAAGAAAGTGTGAAAGAAGGAGGAAAGGAAAGAGCAGAAGGAGAGGGGCAAAAAGGAGAAGAAGCTGTAAGAGGAACACATGAAGAGGGCAATGGAGAGAGAGAAAGATGGAAAAGAAAACACTGAGGAAGAAAGGAAGGAAGAAGAGCTCATGGAGGGATGGACAGACCAACGGACAGATGGCCGGCCCAGCCGCCACCTTGGTGTCTCACCTGCTGGACATTCTGCCCCTTGGTGACATACTCGTTGCCCACTTTGACCCGGGGGTGGCACAGCCCTTTGAGCAGGTCGGCTGAGTTGAGCCCCATGAGGTAGGCTGACTTGTCCGCATCTGGAGGGTGGGGAGGAGGGGCCTGGTCAGGTACCAGCTCCCTGGGAAGGTCTCCCACTCCTCCCCATGCCCCTCCCAGCTGATCCCACCCCTAGCCATTCCTCTCCCCCACTCTGCATACCCTGCTCCCTCCTTTGTCTCCCCACCTTCCTCAGGCACCCACTTCCCTCTCTTGGTGCCCCCAAGCCCTTTTGCCCTCCCCAGTGGCCCCTTTGCCAAGCCCACCCTCAGTGCCATCAGGCTCAGCCTGTTCTTCCCGCTGCTTCTGCTTGAATTTCATGTTGCCATAGTGCATGATGGCACCCGTCAGCTTGTAGACGCCAACCTTCTCCTCAGCCAGGAAGCCCAGCACATCGAAGGCACTCTGGGGGAGGGGCAAGGGTGGAGGAGGGTGGGTGTTGGGCAGGGCTTTTTACCCCAGGCAGCCCTGCCTCCCCCAGGGCGGGGGCTGATCCAACCCCTAGAACTCCTCAGAGATGCAGACAGTAATGTGGAGACCCCTTACACCATCCAGCTGTACCCTAGCATCTGTGTGTCCATCAACCCCATGCACAGCCCCTCCTGTCCCTCCATTCAACTCTCCACTGATCCTCTCCTCCATCCATCTCTTGGTCCCTTTGTCCCTCTCTCCATCCCTCCCTCTCTCCAGCCATAGTGGGTTCCATACCTACCTATATCTATCCACACACTGCATTAATCATCCATCCATCTAATCATTCATCCATCCAAACAATTGACCGACTGACCATCCATCCATCCATCCATCCATCCACCCACCCACCCATCCATCCACTCCACAGATTATCTCCCTCACCATCCATCTGTCCATTCATCCCTCTGTTCTGTTCATCCTGGTACCTCCTCCCCTGTCCCTTCTCTCCCTAAGAACTAGTCTGAGTAGTTCCAACTTCCCTAAGCTGGAGCAGGGGGCTGGGTCTCCCTCCCTGCCTCCCCCGCCTCTCACGTCAGTGGCCATCAGCTCATCAGCATCATCAATGGAGGCAACAGTCACTTCCCCCTGGGACACATAGTTGTAGTCATAGGGGTTGTTGGTGATCAGCATCATCTCTGCTCCGGGGGATGGGAGGGGAAGAGAGAGAAACAAACTCATCATGGCAATGAAATGTCTGTCAGCTCATCTCCTAGACCCCCACATGGGTCCTCACCCTGCATGGCTTGAATTGCACCTTCAAGGGACCTGAGATCATTAGAGCTGCCTGAAGCCCCCCAACTTCTTCATTATCCCTCCAACCTGAAGGGCTACAGATCACCCTGCCTAGCTGCAAACCTCCCCTGGTTTCTAGCTAGGATCCTTGCTCCTCCCTTCCCCAACTGCACTGACTCACCCAGTAGCTCTGGCTTCTTGTTGGACAGGATCTGGTAGAAGATGTGGTAATTCCTCTCAGCCTTGAGCTGGAAGATGACCCGGGATTTCTCCAGTAGGTCTGGGAAGTTAGAGAGAGAGAGAGAGACAGACAGACAGACAGACAGACAGACAGACAGCTAAAGGGTGTGTGGGGATGAATGGATGGAGGTTATGTGTTGGGGATGGATGAATGGATGAGGGTGTATGTGGGGGTGGAGAGATGAATGGATAGAGATAGAGGGTGTAGGTAAGGATGGATGTATGGATGAGTACAGATAGAGGGTGTGCATGGGGATGGATGGAGAGATGATAGATTTTGTGGGGATGGACAGATGGGTGTATTGATCAATACACAGAGCATGCATGTGGTGTTGGATAGAGAGATAGACAAGTGGATAGATATGGGCTGTGTATGGAGAAGACATGGAGTGCATGTGGAAACAGGCAGCTGAACAAATGGACAGACAAATCTAGGGGCATGGGTGGGTGCATGGGTGGGGGCACAGAGGAACAGGCAGCAAGTTGGGGTGGGGTAGGAGCATCGTCAGACCAATGGAGCTGAAACTGCCACCAGCTGTCACACTCACAGGTCTCAATATCTGCAGAGGCCAGCTTCCCTGTTGCCCCAAAATGGATCCGGATGAATTTGCCCTGGGGAAAGCAAGGGCGGGGAGGAGCTGTACAGGCAAGATGGCCCATCTCCCAGCCCAGATGCCCCCATCCCCATTTCACCCTCACCCACTTCTGGATGCATCTTCCCCCTTTACCCCACAGTGATCCCTGTGCCCCTCACAAAGCCGCTCTGCCCACCTACTGCCCCCTCCTTTGATGGGACACTCACAAATCGGGATGAGTTGTCATTCCTCAAGGTCTTGGCATTACCAAAGGCCTCCAAGGCAGGGTTGGCCTGGATGATTTGATCCTCCAGTGTCCCCTGGGGTGGGAGGAGCCAGGGGATGCATTAGACCTGTCAGCGAAGAACCCCCAGGACCTCCTTATCCCCCCGTCTGGGGCACCCCCATTGTCTGGGAGAAGCTCTCAGCACTCATGGGGGGGGGGAACATTGGAGAAGAAGCTTATGGCATAGCGGGCACTGTTGGGGAAAGCTTGCAGACTCAGGGGGTCACGGTCATCACAAAGTCAGGGGGCACTGCTAGGGAGAAGCCTGCAGCATGGAGGGCAGCCTGGAGGGTAGCAGATACCAGCAGAAGGGCACTGTCAGGGGGAAGCTCACAGCAGCTAGGCACACTGTTGACGGAAAGCCTTGGAGTACTGGGGTATTGTCATGGGGGAGACCACCGTCACTGGGGGCACTGTTGTGGGGGAAGCTCACAGCAGCAGGACACTGCTGGGGTGGGGGAAGCTCACAGAACCAGGACACTGTTGTAGGGGAAGCTCGCAGCACTGGGGACACTGGTGTGGGGGAATCTTGCAGCACCGACGGCTGGACCTCACCTTGTTGGCGCTGGCAGCCTCTTTCTTGCGGTCACCAATGGCGGCGATGCTGGCAAAGTACTGGATGACCCGCTTGGTGTTCACTGTCTTCCCCGCCCCGGATTCTCCGCTGGGTGGGGGGAGAGTACAGACACTGGTGAACTGGGGTGTACAGGGGTAGCCCTGGAGATATCCAGGCCTGTTGGGGGGTGGGCTGGGGTGGGGGAAGGCCGGGAGTCTGACTCACGTGATGAGGATGGACTGGTTTTCTCGGTCTGGAAGGGAGTAAAGTATGATTAGGATTAGGGTTACAGTTAAGGGTATAGTTAGGGATAGAGTGATGATTCAGGGTTTAGACAAGGTAGGGTTTGGGCTATGGTTATGGCTAAGGGTATAGTTAGGGTTAGAGTGATGGGTTAGGGTTATGGTTACGGATATAATTAGGGTTAGAGTGTTAATTCAGCATTTAATTATGGTAGGTCTAATAGAGAGCCTGGCACTCTATTACTTTAAGAGAGATGCAGCTCAGACAGTTAGCACTGCAGGCCAAACAGCCCAGCTGCAATTAGGGTTGCTATAGTAACAAACAACAAGATCAATTAGCAGGCACCTGCAGGCAGCCCAGGGTAGTCTCCTGACCTGAAGGGCGGGCCAGGGGAGGGATATAAGCCCAGGGCCTGAGCTATCAATGGGTCTAGCCCTGCAAGTTGCAGGGGTAGGGGCTCCTGGCCAGGAGGTTATGATAAGAGGCACAGTTAAGATTATGAGTAAGGCCATGTTTGGGGGTAGGGCTATGATCAAGGGTATGGCGATGGTTAGGGTATTTTATGCTAATCAATGTCACACTATGTTTAGGATTATAAGTATGGTTATGGTTAGGGCTCTGATGAAAAGTATAGTCAGGGTTATGATTAAGGTGAAGATTAGGAGTATAATTAGGGTTAGGGCTATAGCTATGGTCATAATCATCATCATTCTAATGATGGTTCTAATAGGGCTATGATGATTGGAGAAATTAGCATTAGGATTAAGACTGTTTGAGGCTATACTTCAGGTGAATATTATTGTAAAAGATAGAATTAGGGTTATGGGAGGAGTTAGTGATGGTTATCATTAAGGAAATAATTAGGGTTGAGACTATAGCTATGATTGCCATCAAGAGTTGTGATTATGATTCAGGTTAAGTTTTTGATCATGGGTATAGTTAAGGTTAGATTTATAGCTAGGATAAGGGGTAGGATTAGAGTTATAGTAAACAGCATAGTTAGGGTTAGATTTATGATTGAAGTTATAGCTCCAGTCATGGCTAGGACTACAATTAAAGGTCTGCTTAGAGTTGAGGGTCTGATTATGGTGAGGACTGGGGGTTATTGTGCTGCTATGGGTCAGGGCCCCCTACCTGTCAGCATGTACTGGTAGGCATTGTCAGAGATGGAGAAGATGTGGGGCGGGGCTTCACTCCTCTTCTTGCCCCGATAGGCACCCACCACCTCTGCATTGTACACCGGCAGCCACTTGTAGGGGTTGATGGTCACGCAGAACAGCCCTGAGTAGGTCTGGAGAGGGGGAGGGTGGGAGGAAGGAAAAGAAGGGTCGTATTGCCAAAGGTCCCCAACACTGTGGGAGAGACTGGGAACCGCTCCTAGAGGTGGTAGGGGAAGGGGTAGGGCCATGTGGTGGGATGAGAGGTGACCCCTGCCCTGGTCAGAGGATGCCTCTATCCCTGATCTAGATTGAGAGATTTCCTCTGTCCCCCATGCACTCAGAATGGGAGAAAACTGGTCTCCATCTAGAATCTGTGGGGAAGGCACCTTCTGCCTTGGTCAAGAACCTGGCGTCATGCTGGCTCCTCTATGTCATGGCATTGAGAAAAAGACCAAGGCCTCTTCCTGCCAATGAGGACGGAAGAAGCCACCGGCCAGTCTAGAGCACATTTGCCTGCCCACCTCGCCCACTCTCGAGCTAGATTTCATAGATGTTTAGGGTTGGAAGGGACCGTAATAGATCATCGAGTCCATCCTGCCCTGGGCAGGAAAGAGCACTGGGGTCAGGTGACCCCAGCCAGGTGCTTGTCCAGTCTCCTCTTAAAGACCTTCAAGGTAGGGGAGAGCAGCACCTCCCTTGGAAGCGCGTTCCAGAATCTAGTAACTCTTAAAAGAAGTTCTTCCTGATGTCTGATCTAAATCTGCTCTCTGTCAGTTTATGGCCATTGTTTCCAGTAACTCCAAGGGGTGCCCCAGTAAACAGAGCATCTCGTATTCCTTGCTGCACCCCCCCCGATGAATTCGTAGTGGCCACAAGATCCCCTCTCAGGCTTTTCTTGTGGAGGCTGAAGAGATCCAGGTCCCTCAATCTCTCCTCATAGGACCTTACCTGCAGGCCCCTAACCATCTGAGTAGCCCTCCTCTGGACCCTCTCAAGGTTTTCCACATCCCTCTTGAAGTGCAGCACACAAAACTGAACACAGTACTCCAGCTTACCAATGCCACATGGAGGGCAAGTGTCACCTCCCTAGACCTGTTCGTGATGCACCTGCTAATGCATTATAGCGTGCAGTTAGCTTTACTGATTACTTTGTTGCATTGATGACTTGCGTTCATTTTGGAGTCAACTGTGACTCCGAGATGTCTTTCTGCTGTTGTGCTGCTTAGATGGAAAGTCCCTCCTGGTTTGTGCCTAGACCAGGAGGGAGTGGTCTGTCACTGGATAGATCCCCCCTTCCCCCTCATGATCTAGAACTGGACAGACTGCCCTGTCCTGAGATCTAGACTCAGAGACAAAGCCAACTCCATCCTGTGACCTAGAACCAGGTCAAAAACTTGCTCCCTTCTGTTATCTAACACCAGACAGCAAGTCCACCCCTCCTGTGATCTAGAACCCAAAGCCTACCCTGCCCTGTAATGTAGAACCAGACAGACAGCCCACCCTGTCCTGTGCTTTACGACAAGGGTGTTCAACCTCAGGTTTGTGGGCCAGATCCAGCCCCTGACACAATGTCATCTGGCCCATGGGGCTCTCTATGGGTCCATAAAATTGGTGGTGGGGCCGTGTTGGGACTGTTTCCTTACTGTGTAATCTCTGGATCAATGGGGAGCCCTGAGCCCTGCACAGTGTGCGCCCAATCTCAGCATGGTGCTGAGCCCCTAGGACCCAATCCTGGTATGTGGAGGGTGGAGGGGGAAGTGCTGGTCCCCAGGACCTAATCCCAGAGTGTGGGGGTGAGAGGGAGTGAGTGGTGCTAGGCCCCTGGGACCCAATCCTAGTGCATGGGTGATGGGTGAGTGGTGCTGGGCACTCAGGGTCCAATCATGGTATGCAGGGCAGGGCCCCAGGGCTCAATCCAGCCTGCAGACAGGCCCCACACCACTCATCCAGCTTGTGGGGCCTAAAGGTTGAGCACCATTGACCTAGAACAAGACAGGAAGTTGGCCTTTTCTCAAATTTACACCCACATGGAGTGCCCTTCTCCCATGCTGTAGAACAGGAGGTAGCTCCCCTTCCTCCTGGAGAAAAAACCTCCTGGTCAACCTCCTCCTGGCCCTGGCCAAGTGGGCCCTATACCAGGCCAGGAAGGAGGCTCTGGCCAGGAAGGTGCCCGGAAACTGTGGGGCTGCTTTCCTCTCACTTGTCTGTGCACGTTTCTGGGTAGAGCACCAGTGGGTGGCATCCACCAGCTCCTTGGATACCTTTGAGGACTAGTGGGTACGACCTGAGGGGCTCTGCTCGGTGTCCCCCTCAGGTGCACTCATTTTCACATTTTGACCCTTTGACCCTCACGTCACTCCTGTCCTGTTTTTTGTCTTTGTTGTCCCAAAGATACACTCTGTTGTATCTTTCACCCATTGGCCCCATACAGTAGGAGCTGTTAGTTAGCCAGGTGGACCTTAGGGCCCATGGTACTTGAAGGATACAAATAGACAGGCAGGAAAGCAGGGAGGCCCAACATCTAATCCACAATGAGAGCCAAAGTACATGACCTCTACCTAGATCAGGAGGCATTGTCTCTCTGCTCCCCAGTCCAACAGTTGGAGACTCTAGAAGAAGGGAGATAATGTCCCGAGGACACCCCAGGAGGATCAAAGAAGGGCTTCCAGGGGGACTTCACCACCGCTACCCCGTCATGCACTCACGTAGATCATCCAGGCGGCATAGCGTTCCTTGAGGTTGTAGAGGACAGCCGGCTCATGGAGGAAGGTCAGCATGGCCATGTCCTCAATCTTGTCAAACTTGGGCGGGTTTTGCTGCATGATTTGATCCTCCTTCACTGTCACTGTCTGCCAGGGGTGGGAAGTGGGGAGAGCGTCAGCCCCTGAGCACCCTGGGTCACCCCACTCCTAGCCAAGGGCCACCCGTCTCCCTAACTCCAACTCCAGCTGGGGGGGAGGGTGGGTGGATGGGTGGATTGATGGACCCCACCACCTGGGAAAGGGCCAGACTCAACCCAACCCACCCCAGCCAGGGCTCTGATGACCCCATCTCCCCACCACGGGTCACACCAACCTCAGCTCCATGGCACCCTACCCCCATCTCAGGGTCAAGCCAATCCCAAACCAGGCATCCTGTGCCCGTGCACTGACCCCTTCACCAGGCAGTGGGAGGGGGGGTCAAGCCAGCCCCCCCACTCATCTCTGACATCACTTCCTGCCTCCCCTCCTCCATACTCCTTTCTATCGCCTCCCTCATCCCTCCCTCCCATCTTGACCCCCCCACTGCATCCCCGCTGGGATCACCTTGCCGTTTGCAGTCTGCACAGTGACCTTGCCGGCCTCCCGGGCAGTGATCTTGGCCTTAATGAACTCTTCTTTGTCGTCAGGTACAAAGCACTCGACCCGCAGGTCAAAGGGGCGGGTTTGGGCCTCCAGCCGCTCCTTGTCTGACTTGCGCAGGTAAGGGGCAGCAGCCCCAAACTCGGCCATGTGGGAGTCCGTCATGACTGGGGGGGGGGGGAGCAGGGAGCAGGGCGGTGAGGGCACCCCCTTGCTGGAGATACCCATCCCATCCCCCTGACACTGCACCCCCCGCTGGGTATCCTGCCATGCTTTGCCATCCAGAGGCAGCACCCCCTGCTGGGACCCCCGCACTGAACCCCTCAGCCCAGGGGACCCCCCTTCTGGACGCCTGCTGCACACTTCAGCCCAGCGTGTCCCCCCTGCCTTGGGCAGAGCCCCTCTGCTGGGATCACCCCCCTCCCCACCCAGAGGCAGTGGGAAACCCAGACACAGCCCCGCCATCCCTACTTGGACCCCCCTGCATCACCCCGTGCTGAACCCTGACAGTGCAAGGATGGGTGGGCTGGCTCTTCCCTAGGGCAGGTGACCCTCTTGGGGGTCCCCTCCTCCCCATGGCCTCCTTTTGGGGAATGAAGTCCCCATGAGTCAGGGAGAGGGGTCTTGTCTCACCTGTGGGGTCTCACGGGATTGCTGCAGGGGGGAGGTGGGGAGTTAGAGCCAGGATGAGCCCCTCATCCCTCCCCCACCCCCTTTCTTTTGCCCTTCCCAGTGCTCCCAACTCCCCGCCAAGTGCCCTCTTCTTGTCCCAGCCCCCCCCCCCTTCCACACCATGCGGCTCCCCCCCATATTAATCCCACTCCCACCTGGGTGAGATGCTGCAGAAGGATGCCCTGACTCCAGGATGTGCCAGCCCCAGGCCCTCGACCCCCCCTTTTATCCTCCCGCCCCCACCCCCCAGTGTGACGGACCCAGGCGTCCTGGCCCTGCTTAGCACTGCCCATGAATGGAGTGCCCGGCCTGGGGAGCGGATTCCAGAGGGGCCTGGGGACTGATAACAGGGGTGGGCTGTCAGCGCGGGGGAGGGGGGGAAGGAAAGGATGCCAAGAGAAAGACAGATGGACTGACAGACAGGCGCTGAGAAGGACAGGGAGGGCAAAAGACAAAGGGAGATGGTTTTCCTCCCCTCTCCCCCTCTCCCGCCTTCTCTGTCTTCCAGCTGACTCCCTCCTCCTGGATCTGCTGGGATCCCTGATATGGGAACCCCATTTTGCACCCACCCCCAAAATAAAACTTCTCTGTAGTTTTCACAAGATCCCACTTCCCTCTCAGAGGTGAGAGGACACCCAGGGGGTGCAAGCTCCCAGCCCCATCTGCTTGAATCCCCACTCTCCAAGCCCCCGCTGCCCTGTCATAGTGGGGAAAGAGCCCAGGCGTCCGGATTCCCAATCTCCCCCTAGCCCCTACTTCCCTCCCAGAGTGTTGCGAGAACCCAGGCATCTGAGCTTCCAGCCCCTTCCCTGCTCTAACTTCTCCCATTCCCCCCCCGCCCTCTCTGGGTGGGGAGAGAACCCAGGTGTCCAGGCTCCCAGGCTTTGTGAAAATGATCCTGGGGGTGTTGTTATAGGAATCACCCCCTACTCGAGGCACACAGGGTCACTTTGGACACCTCAGCCATTCACATGGCCCCTGTCTGTACAGAGGGACAGACCATCTCCTCGTGCAGTCCTCCCTCCCCACATCCCTGTCTTCCTTTCTCTATCCCCACACACCCATCTCTTTCTCTTCCTCTCTCTATCTTCCATCTTTTCCTACATACACCTCTCTGCTCTCTCTCACTCTTCCTATGCATCTGTCTATCTATCCCTTTACACTCACCCCAGCCATCCACCTTTTTCTCCACAAACCATTATTTCTCCATCCATCCATTCATCTAGCTCCATCGTTCCATCCCTTCCTTCCCATATACACCCCCTCCATCCATCCATCCATCCATCCATCCATCCATCCATCCTTTCCTTCACACCCCTTTATTCATCCATCCATCCCTATAGCTCACTTCCATCCTTCTTTCCCTCCCTATGTACACCCTTTCCATCCATCCATCCATCCATCCATCCATCCACCCGTACTTTTCTTCACACCCCTTTATTTCCCTTTTTTCCACCCTCCCTCCATTCGTCCTTTCCTTTATACACCCTGAGTTCCTCCTTTCACTCTCCAATGATCCAATCCATCCATTCATTCCCATTGCTCCCATGCATCCATCCATCCCCCTGACCCCAACCCTTCTCTTCCTCTCTGCATCTGTCCCTCTTTCCCCATTCACTCCCATCCTCCATCAGCTCTGCCCCTTTCCCCTCTGTCATCTGGTATCCTCTGCATTTTTCAGTTTCCCAGTGAATCCCTTGCCTGGTGACTGGTTTCCTGACCAGTTTGCAGACCAATTCATTCATCTCTCATTTTCACTCCAACATTTGCTGTTTCCCTGGTGATTTTGCCTTATTGGCCATTTTCCTGGGTGTTTCACAAGTCATTTGGCCATGTGGTGTCCATTTTTTTGCTTTGTGAGTGGTTTTGTTCTGGGAGTTCTTTGCTATTCAGCTCATTGTAGGTTGGATGTTGTAGGCCTCCCAGGGATTGTTCCTCCACTGGATGGTTGGTGCATTGAGTTGTAGGATCAGTTGTTGGGGCATTCAGGTGTGGGCCACCCTTGGCTTGAGTTGTTGGCTGTGTAGCAATAGAAATTGTAATTTAAAGATGCTCCCTAACTAAGAAGACTACCAAGGTTGGGAATTGGGAGATGATCCCTGACTTAGGGCAGTTAGTTAGAGGGTCTGTAAAGGTTGCTCGCTGCTCCACAATTAAAGTTCATTGGTTAGTTCTTCTCATTCATTCACATAGGCTAGTTTTTATTGGACCCAATGATCACAACAGGTGAGTCCTGGTTTCCTGGTGTCTCACTGCTCTGTGACAAGCTTGGTTTTGATGTCCTGTGGTGCGGATTTGTTCATGGACTCATTCAGCTCTCAGTTGTTTGTGGTGTTATTAGAATAATGGAAAGACAGGCTGGAAGGGACCTCCAGAGGTCACATCTAGTCCAACCCCCTGCCTAAGGCAGGACCAACCCCATCCAAACCATCCCCTTATACTCCCTCTCTCCCTCCCTCCCTCCATCCATCCAGTCGGTTGTTGGGCAGGTTGTTCGCCGCACTGTTGTCATGCAGCTCACAGTTTGTATGTTGCCTTCTCTGCCTGTTTCCTTACTCTCTCAGCTCCAAGCAATGTCTGCTGTTTGTTTGCTGTAGCTCTGCAGTGGTTGTGAGTGGCCCGTGGGCTGGGTTGTCTGTTTGCTGGCTCCTCCAGAGGTGGGAAGCTGTCACATGGCTGTATTGTGTTTCCAGCTGTTGGCCAGCCCCCCAGAGGTGAGTAGCGGTCATGTAGCACCTTGGTGGCGTGCTGAGTTGCCCGGTTGTTGGCCTCTCCATTGGTGGGTGACTGCAACATGGCTGCATTGTGTTTTCTGGCTGTTGGCTGGCCCCAGTCATGGGTAGTTGTAATGTAGCAAGTTGGTGATGTACTGGGGTGTCCAGCTGTCAGCTCCCTCAGCAGTGGGTGGCATTTTCTGGTTGTTGACTTGCCCCATGGACTGTGCCCAGGTCAGCTGAAGCTTTGGGGTTCCCATGTGGCCCAGGGGGGCATGAACTGTGTGTCTGTCCCCTCTCTCCTAGACCCCAGGCACTGCCCCTTTCCTCTGAGATCTGTACCCCAGATGTGGAGGCCCCTGATGCCCCTCCCCAGGTCCCCCTCCACCAATGACCCCAGAGGGAAGAATCATCTTGATATAGCCCAGAGGATACCACCGCCCCAGGTCATCTTGGGAGAAGGGCAGGGTGGGAGTGTGGGGGGGGGGTCTCAGGGCTGGGAGCTGACACCTCTGACCTCTGCCAGCCTCAGCTGCTGCCTTTGCCTCACGCGCCAGGACCGGGGGGGGGGGGGGGGGACAGGAGACAGGTGCGAGGGTTAGGGATGGGCCCCGGGCCCAGGATCGAGGGGAATCAGGGTCTTGTCGAGCCTGGGGATTAGCGCCCTTGCCTTTGTGTCCCTGGGCGGCTTTAGGCTAATTTCCTGACATGCTTGTTGTTACAATGCCCAGGGCTGGTGTGGGGGCAGGGGTCTGCAGGTTGGCAGTGAGGGGCACCAGCAGGGCAGGATGGGCTGGGGGCTGTGGGTCAGGAGGGAGGGGCACCAGCAGGGCCAAGGGATGCAGGGAGCTGTTGGTTGGGAGCAAGGGGGGCTGGGGGGTGGGCAGGGGGCTGCAGGTTGGGAGTGAGAGGCACTGGTGGGTGTCATGTTCGAGGCCATGGATAATCTCCAGTTGATGCCTCAGGCTGTTGACAACTCCTGGCCCTGGCCCGGGGTGGTGGCATCCTCTGGGCTATATTGAGACAAAAGGAGCTGCGAGGAGGAAGCCGGAGGCTCCTAATCTTGTCACCCACAGACCCCCTCCTCCGGCAGTGCTGACAATGAGGGAGGGGGGGCAGGGAGGGGCGGCTGGCTCTGTTCCCTGGACATCGTGTCCACTTTGTCACAATGAAGTGCATGAACAGCAGGAGCACAGGGGCGAGGTGAGAGATTCTTGGGGGGGGCAGATATCCAGCCGGAGCCCCTCACTCCCAGCCTGCAGCCCCCTGCCAGCTCTTCCAAGCCCTCTTCCTGGGGTTTCTGCGTTGTGGGGGGAGGTGGCTGTGAGTTAAGGTGTGTGGGTGCATTTGGGGCTGGGAGGTGCTGACCAGGGGGATCCATCAAGTTTCACCTGCTGGACCTGGAGCCACCACTGACGTCAATCAAATTCTTTCCCTGGTGAGGGAGGTGACAGCTGAGGGGGGCAGGGAGAGTGGGGGAAGGGGTCTTATAGTGGTGGAGGAGGGGTGTAGAGAGCAGGGAGGGGCTGTGGCGGTGGAGGCTGTGCGCTGAATGGGGGCCTGCCAAGATAGGGGTGGTAGGTAGATAGCTGGACAGAGAGGTAGGTAGGTAGTCACACTTCCAGCCCTTGCTCCTACACAGTTGCCCCCCCGCTTTGCCCAGGGGTCTCTGTGCTGATATGGGACACAGCCCATCGGGGCAGCTGGACCAGGACGGCCAGAAGCAGGTAGGGCCTGGAGATGCCACCCTTCCTAGTGCTGAGACCTGCACCTTGCACAGCCCCCATGCCCTGCCCACCCCTGGCAAGAGGTTGTTGGAGCCCTGTGGGTGGATCTGCCCTGGTTGGCATGAGGGCACCAGCAGGTCCTCCATCCTTTATGCCTCCCTCCCCACTCCCAACTACCCCTTATCCCTCCATCCATCCAGACACTCATCCCTTCATCCACCCACTGACTCATTCATTCATCCCCATAGCTTCCATCCATCTACTCACTCACCCATTTTATTCCATCCATCCATCTGTTCCCCCCACACATCCATCCACCCACCCATCAAACCATTTATCCTTCCATCCATCCCCACAGGACCCCATCCATCTATCCACCCATCCACGCCCTTGCAATGCAATCCCTGCCCTCAATCCATCCATCCTTCTCCCCAGCGCTGCTCTTTTCCTCCCCCCACCCTTGGCCGTGGCCCCATCCCCAGCCAGCCCAGCTGCTGGGTTTGCTATATAGCAGCCTCCTCAAACCCAGTGTAATCCCCCGCCTTCAGTCTCCCTGTGCCTGTCTCAATAATCTAATCTCGTTGAGTCCCTGCTGTTTTGGTTAATCCCAGCTAATCTCCCACTCTGATCGCTCAGATCTCTCCACTGTTCTCACTCTCTTTCATTCTCCCCTTTTGGTCTCTTCCTGTAATCCCATTCTATCCCTCCCTTCTCACTTTACAGCCTCTGTCATTTTATATTTGGCCTCTTTTAATCTCTGTAAGCACCTGTGTTTGCTGCAACCTACTCTCAGACGTTAGCGTGGTGAAGTTCAGTGCAAATCTAGCATGATCTGTCTAATTTGTGTGCCCTAATTTGTTAGATAATCAGAATCCTTCCAATTACATTGTAGCAGCTGCATAGATTTCTGGCCTATCATGAAAGGCAGTTGACAACGACTTCCTACCTGTATTATTCTGATATATATTAATATTTTGATGCAGACAGCATAATTTGTATACCAGAAAGCATTTTAATAAACAGTCCCTAACTGTGCTGCTATTGCAGTCCTGTACTGAAATGCAGTTGGTGATTGTGGCAGTGCACTGTGTGTGCCTGCCACTTGCAACCAGTGGGTTGCGTAGCCCTGGTGTGAGGGGGCGGTAGAGTGAGAGGCCCCAGTGTGAAGGGGGCCAGCGACGAGGAGCCTGAGAGGGGACATACATCGAGCCCGGTAGAAGGCCAGCACAACAATAGGCCTTGAGGGGGCAGGGTCCTGCAGTGGTCAGCCCGAAGGGGAGAGTACCCTCGACTGGCCCAAGCTGAGGCCAGGACCAGGATGGTCAAAAGGGCCAGGGGCCCACCGCGAGGGATGCCCAAAAGCTGGGGGCCTGGGGTCCCGACTGGCCTGGTGGTGGGCCAGGGCAAGAGGCCAAAGGTTCCGGGGGAACCACACCCGAGAGGGGAAGGTAGCTTCGGGAGAAGGAACAGCAGGACGGTGAGCCCAGTTGAGAGGATAGCAGTGCATGGGGCCTAAAAGACCGGAGGCTCGAGAACATGGGGGGCCCCAGCGAGGGGGCGGTGATGATTTAAGGAGGGGAGGTATGTGGCAGAGCACAGGAGCTGGCAGCCTCCAGTGCACAGGGTGTCTCTGGCACTTTAAGGGCCTGGAGCTGGCAGCCTCCAGGTGCCTGATGAGGGCAGCCATTTTGAGGCCTAGGCTGCCTATATAAACAAGGCAGTTTGGCTGCAGGAGGTCAGGCAGCAACATTGCCTGGCTGTAGGGCTGCTGTGAATGACCCGGAGGTAAGGGGGAGCTGCAAGGGGTTGGTAGGAGGCTCCTGGTCCTGGTCATGACCTGAAACTGCACCCTGCTGGGAGTGGGTGGTCTGGTGGGGCTCTCAGTGGTGTGGGAGCCCCCAGGAAATGCCAGGCCAGTTATCACCCCGGTGAAAGGCGGATCGGGGCGCCTTAACCCCTAGCTCCCAGCACCACCGTGTGGGTTACCCATGTGTGTGTTGGGGGGGCCCAGAGGGCCAGTGTTGTGAGGGGCCCAGAGAGGGCGGACCTCGTGAGTGGGAGTGACGTGGACGTGGTGCTGTGGTTGCCCCCGAGAGGACAGGGAGTAGTGGCACGGTGAGGCCCAGTGACAGAGTGAGCGGCTAGAGACCCAGCTTGAAGGGGAGAGTACCCTCGACTGGCCCAAGCTGGGGCCAGGACTACGGTAGTCAAAAGGGCCGGGGGCCCACCGCGAGGGACACCCAAGAGCCGGGGGCCTGGGGTCCCGACTGGCCTGGAGGTGGGCCAGGGCCAGGTAGCCGAAGGTCCCAGGGGAACCACACCCGAGAGGGGAAAGTAGCTTCGGGGGGCCAGGTAGCCCGGATGATGGCGGAGTGGCTGCCTGATAGGAAGGATCATAGAGGGGTCCTGTTAGGACCATTCTGGGGCCCAGTGTGGGGCTGGTGACTAGGAGAACAGTGAGATGCCATCTGCGAGGCTTGGGCTGCGGTATTAGAGGAGGTCGGAGCTGCAGAGCGCCCACCAGGCATCGGGGCATTACAATGGGCAGCCTCCTGCTTAATTGACATTGATATGTGAATCAATTATCATCAAAAGCGTGGCAGGCGAGATAAGCGGGCGGTTGCCCAGAGACAGGTGGGCGGGCCATGAAGAGCTCGGCCCTGAGTAGGCCTCCTGTCACGGTGACAGGCGGGCGGGCCACAGAGCTCGGCCCCAGGAGGTCCCCCCTGTCACAGTGATAATTACTTTCTAACCATCTTATCAGGATAGAGCTTAGTGCAATGTATTGGCATCTTCCAGCCAACCATAATGGGTCAGGATTACTTTGCCAACTGGGTTATAACGATGTATTTTAGACTAGCCCACTGGTGCTCACCCAACCTTTTCATCCCACGGGCTGGATGGGCAGTGCCAGGTCCATATGTGGGTTGGATCTGCCCAGTGGGTTTAACCTAGTGCCATGGCAAGGGCCTGATCCCGCCATGGTGGGGAGGCAGGGGTACGTAACCCAACCACGATCTATACAAACAAGTTGGGGGGAGGGGAAGGGTGGGAGCATCCCAGCCCTGATCCTGGTGTATGAAGTATGGGGGGGAACGGGGAGAAGCCTGGCCCAGTCCAGACATTTGGTGGCAGGGGAGGCACGAGGGGAGGGCGGCAGTTCCAGCCCTGATCCCACTGCATGGCCCTAGACCAGGTAGGGTTGGATCCGGCCATATGGAGCTTTCACCAAACTCAAATTTCCCTACCCATGGGGATCCCTGCAGCCTGGATGCCGCAGCTCCATGGCCCAGATTTGGCCTATGAGCTGGGGTTGACCCCCCCAGCCTATTGTGATCCAATTTGTATTCCACAATACATTTGAGAATCAAACACTTGCTCAGTGAAGCAGCAATTTATTTTTTTGCGCCATCAACCATGATCTAATTTACTGTATTTCTCCATCTACCATCCTCCCCAAATAAGAAACATGCCTCTTTTGGGAAGAATGAAGAAAATAAGAGATTTGTTTTCTCTCTTAACCCCAGCTGTTCACAATCGGTTCTCTTGCTTAAGATGTGCACCTCTATGTTTAAGCACTACATTTAGGGCAAAAGGTGTGAGTGAATAAATAAGGTGTATACCATGGGGAATTGGATACCCATCTAATAATTTCATGAGGCTGGGAGGGAATCCTGCACCCCTGCTATGTGTCAGGTGTTGTGTTGCTTCTGTTTAGGCCTCCCTCAGAGGCTTTGGGTTGTGCCAGTGCTCCTGCTGGGCCCAAAGCCAGAGGTTCTTGGATAGAGGGTCTTGCCTCTCCGCTCAGGGTCAAACCAATGTCACATTTGGGGTCAGGAAGGAATTTTACTTTATGATCAGATTAGTATGGACTTGGGGGGATTTTGCCTTCATCCTTAGCAGGGGCACAGCCTCTACCTGGGGTCTCTTGAGTGTACTCGAACAACCTTGGCTAACGCTGGCCAACATGGTCCTCCTGCATTACCTGTGGGAGGTTTGGGTATGATGACTTGTTGTGTCAGGGTTGATGGTAGTTTTCCAAAATTATGGATTTGCATAGGATGGTTTAGATAGGCATAACCCTGCCTCCAGCAGTGGGGGTGGACTAGATGACCTCTGCAGGTCCCTTCCCTCTACACCCCTCCTCCACCCCTACTTCTCTATGATTTCTGTTATTATGGGGATAGTGTAGTGCAGTCTGTGCTAAATAGCTGATGAGGAACTGTCTAACTGTGTTATAATCTAGTTTTGGCAAATCTGCTGTGGTCTGCCCAGTATACATACCTGGATGCATTTGCTAACAAATGTCTTTCTAATCATGAAGCTGTGATCTGTTGGGGAACTGCTGAAGTTTAGTTGGTCTCATCCAAATTCTAGTTCATTCTGAGTATATGTATTATCTACTATGTACTACCACCGTATTTCTTGCTTATAATACACACCTTTTCCCCTGAAAAATCAACCCTCTCGAATTGAGGCAGATTTATTCATAGAATCATAGCTGCCAGGAAGGCACAGCACCTCCATTCTTCTGTTCCAGAGGGGGAAAAAATCAGCTTCCCTGCTTAAGATATGTATCCCATTTTTTTGGAGGGCTGATTTTTTTTGGGGGGAAGGTACATGTATGTTGTGAGGAAATACAATAGTTCTGGAGGATGAAATGTCTGTGTCTTTTATATTCTGTCCAATGTATTGTACCTAAAACTGTGCTATTTTAATTGCTTTAATTCTATCTATCCTATTTTCCTTTTTCCAAGACCTTTCATTTCATATACTATGGCTAAAAAAAAAAAAAATCTATCTATAATTGTCTTAACTTCATTTGCCCATGTTTAAAACTATTTCACTCCATAATACCTGTCTCTTAGTTCATCTAGCTAACAATTCAACATGGTCAGATCAAATTTGATCTGTCTAATGTATTCCAATTCACCTAGTTGTTGTTTTTTTTAACCTAAATCTAGTCCAGTCTGTTGTAAAATATCTATTATGTGTTATCTTCATACTTATTTAATCTTCTAAATATAGTTCAGTCTTAACCATATGTTTGTTGGGTATTTTTAGCCAATTTATTTCTATGAAGTTGCATGTACCACATATTTGCTATTTTTATTTAATTCATCCACATGCATAACCTAGTGAATGAATGTGTTTGCTAGTCTTATCAAATTTATTTCTTTGTACTTTAATCTACTTTATGGATTTGCTATTATCTAATTTATTTCTTTATCTATTTAGTTTAATGTATGTGTTTTGTTCCCTAGTTTACCCCATTTATATCTATGTATTTCAGTCTCATTTACCTATACATTTTTGCTTGAACTGCTTCATCTAATTTGTATTATATTATCCCATTCTAGTAAATTTTATTTATTGCCCATTTTAACCTAGTTCATATATGCTCATGAATAATGTAGTCTAGTTGGTGTGTATATATACCCATATAATGTATATTCATATACACATAAAACTCTCTCATAAATTTTAACCCAATGTGTAATCTACTTTAGTCTCCTTCAGTTACAAAAATCCCATATTCATTTATTTAAAACTAATTCATGCATCTATTACACCAATTTTAATCTAGTTCAGTCTAAGGTATGCATATCTAAATATTTTCCTATTCAGTCTTAATCAAATTTATGATCTGATTTAATCTACTTCATATATACATGTCCTGTTCACATAGATTCTAACTGCTTTTAATCTAATTTGTAATGAGTTTAATCTATTTTATATATAAATGCCCTCTTTATTGAATTTAAATCTAATTTGCAATCTACTTTAGTCTGATTCACATATAAATGTCTCATTCTGGTTGATTTTACTTTAATTCATGGTACTTTTTCATCTTGATTATATTACAATATCCTATGCAAATAGATTTTAATCTAAATTATAATCTGTTTCATTTGAGAGATAATTTGAATGTCCCATTCTACTTGTCTTTAGTATGACTTGAAAACCAATTCTTATCTACACTGCCCTCAGATGTTTGTGTAATTGTGAATTTAATCTGCCTTTTACATGAAGGGCCTACTGTAAATTGGTTGTAATCTAAGGCATAATCAAATTTCATCCATCATATAAATCAGTGGCCTAATAATTCTTAATCTACTTGACAATCAACTCTTGAATTCATGCATATAAAAATATCCAATTCCTTTTGATTCCTGTCTAATTTAGAACAATTTCTATTCTATTCTTGCCTAAGTAGACATCTCCTTCTCATACTTCCCAGTCTAGTCTGGAATATATTTCAATCCCTTTTGTACTCAAGTGTCCCACTTTCTGTTAAGATCCTTTACAACCCCCTTCAAAAAAATGCGTCCCCTTCTAATGGATGCTAATTGCTTTTCATCATAACTTCCATGCAGAATTTCTATTCTAAAATAACAATTCACATCGTGTATGTATCCTATATTTTTCTCCACTGGCTCATGGGAGGTCACACCTGACCATTGTGTGTGAGGGTGGTTCCCGGAGTGGGAGCAGGCTGGACAAACCCTCATCCAGGGGGGTTCAGGCAGGAATGATTCTGCCTTGAACAGGAGGTTGGACTAGGCAGTACCTCTGGAGGGCCTCACCAGTCTGACTTCCCGGTGATCCTGTGCTTTATAGTCCTGGGACCTGAGTTTGTGACCATGTGTTCAGTAGTATCCACTGAACAGTAGTCTATCTGTCCATGACACATTGCATTCCCCCACCACAGTCTAGATCCCCAGGGAGCATCTAAGGGAGCTGTAAGCTAGGCCCTGAAGACTTGGGGTTGAGGGATGGAGTCCTAAGAGGGCCAATTATAGAATTTTCTCCCCTCCTTGGAGCTCTCAGTGGGTCTTGCTCTAGTCCCTACCTCGGGAGCTCTGTTGGCTTCTCTTTGTGGGACATGGGAGTCCTGGAAGCCCATCTCCCACCCTGAGGGACCCTTAACCACAGCCCCCTCACCTCTCCTCAATTGATAGACCATCACTGTTTGACCTCCTACCCCCATTGCTCCATATTCCCTACTTAAGCCCTTTTGGTGGCCCATCCGGGGGCACTGAGAAGTGTAAGGAGAGTGCCGGGGTCAGAGGCAATGTGGGTATACACCACGGTGATGTGATCATGGGTGACATCATACTACCTCTGTCTCTTGGGAGGATTCAGCAGTAGGCACTCCCATTGCTGTCATCCCCATTTGCTCTCTAGACCCACCTGTGTCTCTGGGACCTACCCCAGCTCCCAAATCACCCTGATCTACTCTTGGTGATGCCCCCACTATGGTCCTCTCCAGATGCCCCCCTCCAGCATCCACTTTGCACTATCAGAGCACTGTGAACTCCCATTGGCCAATTGCAGCCCTGTTAATGCTTTTGTCTAGTCTGAGCTCCTTGGCTTCAATCTATACCTGTTAATTCAAAATTTTGTCTCAATATAGTTGCATCTATTCATTCTGTTTCAGTATGTGGCTAGTTAGATGTCCAGTCATCCATCCTTCCTTCCCTCCTGTCCATCCATCTGTTTATCTCCATAGCCTTCTTCCCTCCATACTCATAGCATCCATCCTGTTCTCTCTCTGTCCCTCTGTAGCAGCTCTCTGCTGTGTTGGGGGTGACGGTGTGGGGTGTGGGTGTATGTGACATCATAAACACACACACAGTGTATTGCTGATTTATTTTCTAGACTGCAGGGAATGGGATGTTTGGTGCTAATATACAGAGGGGAAGGTTGGCAGTGGCCTCTGAGGGGTGTCATGGGAGTTACTCCTCATTCAGTCCCTTCTGGAAGAAAAGAGAGAGAGAGAGAGAGACAGTGAGAGAGAGGGGAGAAGGGAAGGGTGGGGAAAGGTAATGGGGGAGGGGTGGCCCCTCCATGGCTCACCTTGGCTCCAATGTCACGGCTCTTGGCCCGGAGCTTGTTGACCTGGGACTCGGCGATGTCGGCCCGCTCTTCAGCCTCATCCAGCTCATGCTGAATCTTCCGGAACTTGGCCAGGTTGGTGTTGGCTTGTTCCTCCTGCAGGCAGCACCAAGGAGAGAGTGGAAATGTACCTCTTACCCTGTGGGGCTCTGGGTCTTCTGTGGGGCCAGGCCATGGCAGGGTCAGCCTTGCCCCACTGCTGCCTGGTTGCTACCCAAGGGGAGGTTTCTGTCCCACAGGCTGCTCAGGGAGGGTGAGCACCTATGGAACTGTCCAGTGCTGGACTTCCAGCAGATGAGGGGTCCTGAAGGGGGTAGACCCTTCCAAGAATGCTGTCTAGCTGTCCATCCATGGATGCATCTCTCCCTCCCTCCCTATTCCTATGGGCTGCATCCATCCATCTATCCTTCTGTTCATCCATCTGTCCATCCATCCATTCAGCTACCTGTCTGTCCATCCATACATGAACTCAGCTGGCCATTTGTCTGTCTTTCCACCACCCATTCAACCAAATGGTTTGTAGGCCACTTGTCCATCCATCCAACCATCTACCCACTCACCATCCACCCACTCATCCATTAGTCCATTATCCCATCCATCCATCCATCCATCCATCCATCCATCCATCCATCCATCCATCCATCCAATTGTCCAGCAAACCAGCGTTCCCCTTGGCAGCCTCTGTACTGGACTGGCTACTGCCCCAGAAAGAAGTGTCCCTGGGCGAACTTCCCAAATTCACCTCTCATCAAAAGACCCCCTCCCCCCCCCAGTCCTCAGTGACTGCCCTCACCCCCTCTCGCCCTCCCAGTGAGGACTGTGGCTACCCCACTCTAAGATACTGGGATACGTGACTCATGACTAGCATGGGCTTTGGTTTTGCAATGCATGCTGCAAAGTAGGAGATGCAAGGATACACCAATTGCTGCCTCTTTCCAGTATGCATTGCAAGCCCCAAACCAACCATGCTTTGTGGACCAGACCCCCAGAATTCCCTGGAGAAGAAAGATCTCTTGCAGAGTGTTTGTCCTGGGCCCCTGGAACGTCTCAAGGCCTTCAGCTGGGTTCCGGCATGGGGGGTTGAGGGGCTTCAGGATGTAGAAAGAGTCATAGAGATGATCTAGATTCTCATCCCTACCCCCTGGACACTCACCGCCTCCTCTGCCTGCCTCTTGTAGGCTTTAACTTTGAGCTGGAGCTTATCCACTAGGTCTTGGAGACGGATCAGGTTCTTCCTGTCCTCCTCGGTCTGGAGAGAGAGCAGGGAGGTGAGATCACTGCTCAGGAACCCAACTGATTTTGACCCCCATGGATCTGGATCCATCCCTGCCCCCCTGCTCACAGCCATGAAGCTATGACTTCATGAGTGCTCCACTTCTCCAAGTGGGGTGGGAACTGAGCTCCTAGCCACCCATGACCCAAAGTGATCAGGTAGGAGGTGGTGGATACATGGCAATGCACTGTATTCTATATCATGCCTTCTGGTTTAGAGCTGGAAGCACCTAGTTTGTGGGTGCCTGCTTTGCCTGGATTAAGATGTACCCTTCAGGAGAGAACTATCTGGGGTTGGGAATATCCCACGTGATATTCTGCATTGGAACAACCACATATTTCAGTCACATGCCTTGTGTTTTAGCTCACCCTAGTCATGTTCTAGGTTATGCATCTAACACTGCAGGGTGGGAGACTTCTGGATCATTCTAGGCCAGGGGTGTTCAACCCCTAGCCTATGGGTCAGAATCAGCCTACAGCACTGCTCTCCTGATGCCAAATCTCTGGAACCATGGAAAGCCCCAGGCCCTGTGGACTGGATCTGGTGCTCAGTCACAGCATGCAGGGCCTGATCCACCCTGCAGATGGACCCCACACCATTCACTTGGCTTGTGGGACCAAAAGGTTAAACACCATATGGCTCTAGGCCATATCCCTTGTTTCCTATACCACCCCACTAGCATCCTAGCATCACCACATGTCCTGGGTCAAACCTCTTGTGTGTTGTAGCTCCAGGAGGGTGGGAGCCTTGGGTCCCAGGTCAGGGTTCTAGAGCACGATACCTGGTAGGTGAGCTCCTTGATGCGCCGCTCCGACTTGCGCAGGCCCTTGATACTTTCTGCATTTCGCTTTTGCTCAGCCTCCAGCTCGCTCTCCAGCTCCCGCACCCGGGCCTCCAGCTTCTGCAGTTGCTTCTTGCCACCCTTGAGGGCCAGCTGCTCGGCCTCATCCAGCCGCAGCTGCAGGTCCTTGATGGTCTGTTCCATGTTCTTCTTCATCCGCTCCAGGTGGGCGCTTGTGTCCTGCTCCTTCTTCAGCTCCTCTGCCATCATGGCCGCCTGCCCAGGGATGATAGTCAGGCTTGCCCCATTCCCTGAAATGGTCTGTCCTCCTCACCCAGAACATGGAAAACCCTTGGGTCCCATTTACTGTCCCCTGAACCACATGGTGCCCCTGCCCTGGAACAGGATGAGGGGCCATTATCAGCTGATGTGGGAAGGCCCTGTGCCCAGTCCCCTTAGCACTCACATCAGTGATGGCCTTCTTGGCCTTCTCTTCTGCATTTCGGCACTCCTGAACAGCCTCCTCCACCTCTGTCTGCAACTGGGCTATGTCAGTCTCCATCTTCTTCTTCTGGTTGATCAGGCTGGTGTTCTAGGTGGGGAGGGGAAAGAGCACAGAACAATGATACTTCATCAGCCATAGGCCAGGTTCCCACAGGGGGTTGGATTCAGGGCTGCTCAGTTACCTTTGGAACTATTCTAGAAATGCCTAGATCCCAACTCTTCCTAGACCAGTCTAGAACCTCTTTCTCAGATGAATTCCAAGCTAGCCCCTTAATCCAGAATGGAGCTGAAATTTTGCACCAGATGATCAAGACCTGGGCTTGAGATCATTCTAGACCTTCTAGGCTCCTAAGAGCACATGATAGTAGACCCTATGACTCTGTAAGAGTGGTTCCAGGTCACCATAGTGGCTCTAGTCTCCTGTAGCTCTAGAATCCAGGATACCACATGACCTGCAATCTAGAATGGTTTTGATGTTCTGGACTCATAGCCCCAGTCACCCCAGCAGCCGCCTACTCTGGAAGTGGGAACCTCTGCTATGGCTTGGTAACCACTGGTACTGATAGGATATTCTCTACACCAGAGCCAGGGATTGGTACTCTGGACTGTTGTGGTGACACAGGGAGGAAATCTCATTCTAGACTATTGCACAAACAACCCAGTTGCATGGATCTAGATGTTCCAGATCTGGACCTACACAGAAGTCCTGAGCATTAGTACTCCAGTCGGATGACCAAACTGGTGCCTACATTCTAGGTTACCCTTCTAGAGTGAGAGGATGATTGCTCTGGACAGGAGACTGAGGAGGCTCATGTTCTAGGCCATCAGTCAACATATCAAACTAGGAGTTCATCATCCAGAACACAGGACCAGGAGGAAGATCTCGACTGGGTTGCTTAAGAACATGGATGATTCTACATTTCCCCAGCTTATTTCTAAACCCCCTCAGCTCAACATCGGGGTTGGAGATTGGAGGTTGCTGCCCTGGAGAGGGGCTGGGGGTCCCCCATGGGCCTTACCTGGGAGTGCAGGAGCTGGACCCTCTCACTAGCCTCTATGAGCTCCTGTTCAGCCAGCTTGCGGGCCCGCTCTGTCTGTTCGACCACAGCCCGCAACTCCTCCAGCTCGGACTGCAGCAGGTTGTTGCGCCGCTCCACGATGGCGATGTTCTCCTTCAGGTCCTCATTGGCTCGCACCACGTCATCCAGCTGCAGCTGGGTGTCCTGGGAAGGGTTGGATCCAACATTTCCTGAGACAGGAAGTCCTAGCCACCCCCTACTGTAACAGGGTCCCAAAATCACTGTGTCTTCCTGTTAGGACCACTGGGATTCAAACCCACAGCGGAGAAGCAAAATCTGCCATGCCACCAGGCAGCTGGGCAGACACCAGTCCCAGCCCTTCCTGGTCCCTCCCGTGATGAAGGGGCAGGTGACCAGAAGGAGCCTATGGGAACCGTGAGCTCCTGACTGGGGGGTGGGGAAGGGTGCTATAAAACCCCTTCTGCTTCCTGTGCGACTTGTCCAGCAACGGCAGTCCTGTGCATGTTTCTGGACCTCTGCTTTGTTCCCACTGGCTCCTGCCTGATCCCAGTCTATTCACAGTCCCTGCCTCTGCCCTGTTTGGACCTCCTGGCTCTGATCTACCATCCACCCTGAACACAATACCACCTCAACCCTTGGCCTGATGACTTGGACTGCAACAGATCCCTGGTGACCCCAGCCTGTGTACGGTAACTTGTTAAGTGACTGCCCAGAGCTTGGTCCATCCTGACACTTCAGTGGCCCAGAGGGAGACGGCGGGTAGCAGAAGCCCTGCCATTTGCCAGTGAAAGTGCTTAGCAAAGACTAGGAGTGGAAGCTAGCGATTAGGCCACCACTTCCCTACTACCAAGACTCTGGACCCATGGGGAGCCAATGGTAACTGATCACAGCATACAGGGGTAGTGCTGGGCCCATGGGACTCAATCCCAGCATGTGGGGCAGGAAGAGGGTGGTGCTGGGCCCTGAGGCCAGTTCTGGGTCACAGGGCTAAATGGTCGAGTACCATAGCACTAAAGTAAGCTAATAAAAGGTAAGGGTGTAGGGAGAGAGATTAGACATGCCTTCAAGACAGCTGAGGTGATATGCTGTCCCATGGACCCTAAGGGCTGTGTGGTCTACACCCTCTGGGATAGGACACCCTTGCAACATGGTCACTAACTCATTGCCTGTTAATGGTTTGCTTTTATCACTTCATAAGTGGTCTTTGTAGAGTGGAACTGTGGGCTCTCCTTGTATGTTTTAGCCCTCACCATCCTTTAAGCACAACCGTTTAGGTAGTGCCTAGCTACAGCCCCATTACCTTGAGGTAGCTCTGTAGCGTCTTGACTTGCTTTTGGGCCTCAGCGGCCATGCGGTTGGCGTGGCTGAGCTGGATCTCCATCTCATTGAGGTCACCTTCCATTTTCTTCTTGAGGCGCAGAGCCTCATTGCGGCTGCGGGTCTCAGCATCCAGTGAGGCCTGAAGTGAGTCCACCACCCGTATGTGGTTGCGCTTGGCCTGCTCCATTTCCTCATCCTTCTCAGCCAGCTTGCGCTCAAAGTCTGCTTTGAACTGGTTGAATTCCAGCTGGGCCCGCAGGATCTTCCCCTCCTCATGCTCCAGGGAGGCCTAGTTGGGGCAGAGGGTGGAGAGAGAAAGGAAGGTAGAAAGAAGAGATCATATAAAGAGTGGAGACAGAAAAAGTTAGTGGGGAGACAGAGAACAGAGATATATTAGATAGGTAGATGGGTAGGTAGGTAAATAGGGGGATGGATGGATGGACAGTCAGATGAATGACTGGCTAGTTGGCTATTTGGATGAATAGATAAATAGCTATATGGATACCCTGTCACACAACTACAACCCCCATTGCCCCTAGATGCTGAAACTACCCTAACAGAGAGAGAGTGTTGGGGGAAAACAAAAGAAAAGAAATTTCGATTCAAAGAAGGAATGACCAAAAGAAATGCTTTGGTTATGGAGCAAAGACCGGAAAAAGAAATGGAGTGAAAGAGAGAAGAGAGGAAAGAGAAAGAAAGAGAAAGCACAAGTGAGGAATGAAATGTAACAGCAAACGGAATGGAGGTGTGAAGAGAGAAAAAGAGGAGATGGAGGGAGGGATGAACGGAAAGAGAAGAGAGCAGTAAAGGAGAAACAGTGAAAAGAGAGAGAATGGAGAAAGGACAAAACAGAGAATAGTGAGGTTGGGGAAGGGGAAAGAAGGAAGGAAAGATAAAAGGATGGAGGAAAGAAGACAGGAAAGAAAAGAAATGAGGATGGGAGATGGGAAGGGAATGGAAGACGTGAATGGTGAACAGCCTGACGAGGAAGAAAGGGAGGGAGAAGAGGTGAAGAAGGAGGGAAAAGGGGACTGGGAGAAGGACAGATAGCTGGTCAGGCCTGGCTGGGGAGATGGGACCCTCACCTCAGCCTCCTCCAGAGCTGCCTGCAGCTCCAGCTTCTCAGCATCCAGCTGCTTCCGTGTCTTCTCCAGCTCGTGGATGGTCTTCCCGCTGCTGGCCAGCTGCTCTGTCAGGTCCGAGATCTCCTCTGTAGGGGATGGGGGGGGTGAGACCTGGCTGTGAGCATGGATAGGAGACTGCGGCACCCCTGGAGGGTACTGGGGAGTGCCGGGCTGCAGGGAGGGGACCCTGGGCTGGGTTGGGTGGGGGACAGGGCAGGGCTGTGGGGGTGGGGCTCAATGAGGGCAGGGCATGAGTTGGTGATGCTGTGAGAGGCAGGCTCAGTAGGGGGCGTGGGGTTCCAGAGCAGGTGCCACACTGCAGGGGGTGGGGCAAAGGATGGGATTGGCTCCCAGGGCTCTGGGGGGGGGGCAGGGCCTGTGATGCTATAGGGGTCCTGGTGGCGGCCACCCTCACCCTGGAGGTTCTTGTTCTCCCTCTTGAAGGTCTCCAGGTGCTCCAGAGACTCCTCGTAGGCATTCTTGAGCTTGAAGAGCTCGGTGCTGAGTGATCGGGCCTCCTTCTGTGAGGCCTCCAGCTCTGTCTGCGACTCCTCAAACTTCTGCTTCCACTCAGCCAGGATCTGGGGGTGGGCGGGATGTGGTCAGACCCCCGCCTGTCACTTAGTCCCTGCCTGCCTCCCCATCTTCCTTCCACCCTTCCCCACCTTGTCAAAGTTGCGCTGCTTCTTGTCCATGGCAGCGGCAGCAGCGTTGGAGCGCTCCACATCCACCATCAGGTCCTCAATCTCATTCTGCAGCCGGTGCTTGGTTTTTTCCAGTGAGGAGCACTTGGCATTGACGGCCTCTACTGCCTCCTCTGCCTCCTGCAGCCGCTGCGCCAGCTTCTTCCTGCAACCGGGAGGCACCATGGGCAATGTTGGTCATCATGGAGGGCAAGGGAGAGGAGAGACATCCCCATCCCTATCCCCATTCCCAACTGAGACAAAGGAGAACTGAATATGGGAGGAACAAGGCTCAGACAATGTCAAGGAAGGGAGGGAGGGAGGTCCCATGAAAGATGAAAGGAAGGGAGGATGGAGAGAAGGAAGAATGGAAGGAAGGAAGGTCCCATGGAAGTTGGGAGGGAGGACAGAATGGCATGATAAGGACAGCAAGAGAGAAGACCGAATGAAATAAGCAAAAGAGGAGAAGCTGAAGGAACCAAGAGAAGGTGGAAAGAGAAAGAACAGGATGAACAAGGAAATGAAGGAGAACAAAGAAGCCAGAGGATGATCTAAAAAAGGAAAGGGCAACAGAAAGAAAGAAAAGACAAATGAAAGAATGAGCCAGAGGAGGGGGAAAAAAACAAGGAAAGGGCAGGGATGGAAAATATGCAGGAAAAAGAAAGGAAGGGAAAAGAGAATGAAGGAAATGAGTGAAAGAGATGAGAAAGCAAAAGAACAAATGAAGAAAGAGGACCAAAAGAAGAAAGAAGCAAGGGAGAGAAGCAGCAGGGGAATGAAGGAGAGGAGAAGTGGAGGACATAAAAATGAAGGAGGGAAGGAATGAGGAGGTGACAGGAAGTGGGGAGTGAAGGGGCCCCCAGGACAGGACAGATGAGGAGATGCAGGACAGCTGAGAATGTCTCTGGGGAAGTAGTGGGAGATGGTAGATTCAGCTGAGAACCCCCTAGTCTGGGACAGGGTTGGCTAGTGGCCAGCATGGGAGGTGAGCTGGGAACCCTGGGACAAAGTTAGGGTGCAGGCCTGGGTGGTGTTCAGGAGAGGACCCTGGTGCCCAGGGCTGTGGGCAGCACTCACTTGGCCTCCTCCAGCTCCTCAGTGCGCTGGATGGCGTCAGTCTCATACTTGGTCCGCCACTGGGCCACTTCAGAATTGGCCTTGGAGAGCGAGCGTTGCAGCTCGGCCTTGGCCTCTGTCTCCTCCTCATACTGCTCCCGCAGCAGGTCACAGTCATGCCGGGCCGACTGCAGGGCGTGTGCCAGCGCGTTCTTGGCCTGGGGGGGGACAGTGGGAGGGGAAAGAGCTCAGACGATGCCCCTCAATCCCAAATTGCAGTGCCCTGACCCCTTTCAGCCCAGCCAATGCCCTTCACTCCCAACCCATGGCTCCCTGCCCCCCTCCAGCCCTTACAGTGCCGCTCCATCCCAACCTGCAGCTCCCTTCCCTACCCTGAGCCCTGCCAGTGCCCCTCACTCCTGCCCCCAACAGGTCCTTGCCTTCACTTCCTCCTCCAGCTGCCTCTTGAGGTCCTCCAGCTGTTGAGTGTATGTGAGCTTGCCCCGAGTCAGCTGGTTGACCAGTGCCTCTTTCTCATCCAGCTGCCTGGCCAGTTCACCTGGGGGTGGCCAAAGAGGCAGGTGAGGGGTCAACCCTTGGGGACACCGCAGACCCTTCTCACTATCTCCAGATGTAGATGGGGGCCAGGAGGGAGAGCTTTTAGGGAGCTGGCTGGGAGGGAACAGGTTCCCAGTGGTACATCACCCTCCACATGAGCAGTAGGAGAAGGGGACAAGGCTCCCAAAGGTGCCATAAAGAAGACAGAGGTGTCTTGGAAATCCAGGGTGGGAGAAGGGGTTGTTGTGGTCCACCAGAGAGGTTGGAGTGACTGGGGGGTGGGGGGGGACGAGCAGGGGTCCCTGCTCACCATTCTCTGTCTGCAGCTTGGCGCGTTGGGTAGTGAGGTCAATGACCATGCGTTGCGACTCTTCTGACTTGGATCGATGCTCATTCATCTGGTCCTCCACCATCCGGCACATCTTCTCCAGGTTGGCCTGGCAGGGGTGAGAGGTCACAGTATCATAGAGCAGTACAGCTGGAAGGGACCTCCAGAGGTCATTTAGTCCAACCCCTGTCATCCCTATTCAAACCATCCCGTACAAATCCATTGCCTTACCTCTTTGCCTAACCATGAAGTCAAGCCTGACACAATACAAGACATAACACCCTAACCTGGCATAGGTAAAGCAGGGGGACCATGGTGATCAAAGTCCTGCTGCTGGAAAGGTTGAGAGATTCGGGAAGAGGGTCACACCCCATGCTACGGAGGAAAACAGTGCCCCCCCCATACATACTAATCTGACCATGGGATAAAATCCCTTCCTGACCTTAAATATGACAATTGGTCTAAGAATACGACAGAAGCAGGAACACATGGGGAGAAGAGAGTGAGAGAATGAAGGAATGAGACGGGGGCGGAAAACGGAGAGGGAAAAAAACCAAGAAGGAGGTAGGAAAATACCCAGCTCCCTCCATGACCCCTTCCCCTACAGGGACCTTTTGGGCTCTACAGGCACTAGTGCCTCTCCCCAAGCCATGGCGTCTCCTGACACCCATGGCCCCATTCCCAAGCTGTGACAGTGCCTCCTCGTCTGCCTAAAACTGGAAACTATTGGCCCCTCTCGCTTGGCCATGCCCCATTAATGACTTATCCTATTCCATCCTTTGTTCCACCCACTAGCCTTGGCCACGCTCTTCCTGCCACAGCTCATCTTCCACTTCCAGTCCAGGCTTCTTCCATGAGCTCTCACCTTTGAGCCTTGGTCCTGACCACTCATCATTCTCCACCTGCCAGACTTAGCCCTGGCCACCTCACTCTGGCCTTGAGGAGCTTACCTTGGCCTTGAGGAGCTGCTCCATGTTGGAGGCAACATCATCCAGCTCCAGCTTGAGCTCGCTCTTCTCCTTCTCCAGCTTCTGCTTGACGCGCTGCAGGTTGTCAATCTGCTCACTCAGCTCGGCCACTGAGTCAGCGTGCTTCTTGCGCAGTGTGGCGGCCGTGGACTCGTGCTGCAGTGTTGCCTCCTCCAGGTCTCGCCGCATCTTCTGGAACTCCACCTCCCTTTTCTTGTTTAGCTCGATCTGCACTGAGGTGGCACCACCTGCCTCCTCCAGCCGCTCACTGATCTCCTCCAGCTCCCGTGATAGGTCTGAGCGCAGCTTCTCCACCTTGGCCCGGGCTGTGCGCTCTGCCTCTAGCTCCTCCTCCAGCTCCTCAATGCGTGCCTGCAACCCACAGAGAGAAAGAGTGAGTGCCTCTTCCTTAGAACACCCCATGTTCTAGATCATGGAAGAACAGTCTAGATTCGTGGCTGAATCTGTGCCAACTCAGTTCCAATGGAGCCTGTTGGTGTTCTAGACCAAGCTGAGACCTATCTGGGTGCTCATAACAGCCCACAACCCTCACATTCAGATTTACTAGGACAGATGTTCTAGATTATGTGGGTGATCAAACACAGCTTGTTGATGTCCTAGATAAAACCAGGAAAGTGGAAAGAAGCCATACACATAGCCCAACAGGACACTAGGTTTTTCCAGGACAGGAAACTAGAAAACGGGAAGAAACGAGGACAGAATCCAGGCAGGAAGCTGTGGGGTCTGGTGGAGCTGTCCCAGGCTGATGGGTTCAGCAAGGGATGGTGCCCCTCTCCACAGCCTACCTCATAGGAGCAAGAAGCTGCTCCCAGCTTACCTGGAGTTCTTTGAGCTTCTTCTGGAGTTGGATAGCAATGGCTTGTTCATCCTCAATCCGTGCATTCAGGGCATTCAACTCAAAGTCTTTCCTGCAAGAGAGAACGATCAAGTTCTGTTTCTAGGTCTGAGGCAATGGGTGGGATATACTGGAGTAGAGTAAGGGGGATGGGAGCCAAGATGCCCGGGTTCAGTCTCAGATCTGGAAGTATGGTGTGATGGGTTAGAACATGGAGGTCTGGAAGCCTGGACACCTGGGTGCTATCCCAGATCTGGGAGGGGAGCGCGGGGTTTGATGTATTTGAACACTGGGGCTAAGAGCCAGGACACCTGGGTTCTATCCCATATCTGGGGGAGAGGGAGCCTGGAAGGTGAAAGTGGAGGCTAGTAGGGACCTGGGAGAAGAGACTCTTGGCCAAGGACCCAGGCAGCTCCTTACTTCTTGAGCTTCTCATCCAGCTGCTGCTTGTCATTCTCCAGGTCCATGATGCTTTCTTGGGCCAGCTTCAAGTCCCCTTCCAGCTTCCTTTTGGCCCGTTCCAGGTCCATCCGGATCTTCTTCTCCTGCTCCAGGGAACTTTCCAGCTGGTGTGAGAGAGACAACATCAACCCACTGATTGTCAATGAACCTGGCAACCATCCCCCAGGATCTTCTGGGAGGAGAAACCTTGTTGTGGCTAGAGTGTCATGGATTCCCTCCATCTAAACACATAGTGAAGGTTCTCCCACTCCATTAGAATTCCCCCTCCAGATGCAAACTTCCACAGAATCCGAGGAGACTCCAAGCAAAAATAACCAAGAGGGGGCAACACCCTTGCCCCAAGTCTGGAAGTACTCACGTCGTCCACCTGTTGCTCCAACTTCACTTTGGCCTTGGTCAAAGTGTTGACCTTGTCCTCTTCAGCCTGCAGGTCATCCAGAGCTTGTTGGTGGGCCTCCTGCAGGGCCTTCTTCTCCTTGGTCAGCTTGGCAATAATCTCATCCAACCCAGCCATCTCTTCTGTGAGGTTCTTGACCTGGGTGGGAGAAAAAAGTGGTGTGTGATGTTTCTGAAACTACAGAGCTCAGAGCCAAGAGCAGAGTCCTACATGTGAATGTTTATGCGCGTGTGTGTTGGGGAAAGGGGTGGGGGTGGAGCTTACCTTGTTCTCAACCTCACTGGGGTGATGTGCATTCAGCTTTGCAAGCATTAGTGCTAGTGAGCTCAACTCAACCCAATCTGACTAGTTAGGCGGACTGAATTGAGTTGGATTGGCTGAGTTGAACTTGCTCAACTCAACTCAGCTCAACCACCCTTGAAGCCGCTCAACTGAACTCCATTGACCAATCCACCTTGAATCTGTTCGACTCCACCCAACCCAGACCAATCAAACTTGAAGGTACTCGGGTGAACCCCATTGAAACAAGCAGCTTTTAATCCATTTAGTTCCACCCAACCCAGTTCAAAACACCCTTGAAACCACTCAACTAACCACTCCATTGAACCAACCAGACTTCTACACAAGCACCTCTACCCAACTGAACTCTCCAGCTTTGAACCTGTTCAACTCAATGCATCCTGAGACCACTCAACCCAACCCAATGAGCCTTGAGAGGACTGAACTGCAGTCCAGCTCGCTTCCTCATCCTCACCTTGTTCTCTGTTGCATGCTTTTCCTTCTCCACCTTGGCCAGGGACAGCTCCAGATCGTCAATGTCCTTCTTGAGCTCTGAGCACTCATCTTCCAGTTTCCTCTTCTTGGCTGTCAACTCAGCATTCATCTCCTCCTCATCCTCTAGCCTCTCCGTCAGTTCCTTTGCCTTGGCCTCCATCTGGATCTTGTTCTTGATCAGCTGGTCACAGCGTTCCTCAGAGTCTGCAAGATTGTCTTGCTCCTGGAAGTGAAGTGGATGATGTATGAAAAGCAAGAAAGGAAGAGGATGGGAAGTGGGTCTTGAGTAGGATCACAGGATCATAGAAAAGTTGGGCTGAAAGAGACCCATCCACATAACCCAATGTGGAAGTATGGTTTTCAGGAGAGGGCCAGAGGTTGAGCACCCCTGGTGCAAAGCATTCATGAAGGTATTGAACAGAGGCTTTTCACAGATCTTGGGCTCTCCTGCCATGAGACATGGATCTTAAAGGGGACTGAGGGCTGGGCCTCCTCGTCACTCACCGCTTGGACTTGCAGCTGGAGGTCATTCTTCTCCTGGAGCAGAGAGACCATCTTCTCCTCCAGCTCCTTGCGCCGCTGCTCCGACTTCTCCAATGCCTCCTTCAGGCGCCCAAATTCCTCTTTCATGGTCTGCATTTCCTTCTCGGTCTCTGCACTCTTCAGCAGTGGCTTGATCTTGAAGTACAGCTTCATCCAGGGCCAGTTCTTCACCCCCATGAAGGCCCGGATGTTCCACTGGATCACCAGCAGGGAGTCCCTGTAAAGGGGCAGGGGGTTGGTGGCCATGTGAGCTGGGGCTGCAAGCTTCTCCAATAGCAGTGCTCCCAGCACAGAGGCCAGCTCTGGGGCTGTGAGTTTCCCCCAGCAGTTCCCTAGACCACATCTCTATGCCTCATCTACCTGCGCTCCAAGATCTTCTTGAATTCTTGCCGAGACAGGTAGCCACGGACCTGGGCTTGGAGCCGGGTCATGATCCGGGCCAGACGCTCATCCCGCATCTCCTCCAATAACCCCAGCAGCCCAGCCTTGAAGAACACCTTTGCAGGGGGAAAAGAGGTAGAGGGCTATAGACCCCACAGAGCAGCATGGGACCCCCAAGTGCCAGGTGGGGGACAGGGCAGGGCAGGGCCCAGACTCCGGCAGCTCAGTACCCTCTAATGCCAACCAAGCTATCACTCTCCTTGCTTCCCAGGGATGTGGCTAGTGGTGGTCCTGCCCCCAAGAGGCCCCTCCCACCCCCAGGAAGGTCTCTCCCCCTCACCTTGGTGTGCCCAAACTTGTACTGGTTGTGGTCAATGTCGAGGGAGCCCAGCAGCTTCTCTGCCCCCTTGCGGCTGTCAATGAATTGCCCCTCAGGGATGGCTGCAGGGTTCAGGATGCGGTACCTGGAGGGGGCGAGGGAAGGGGGTGTTAGGGAGCCTGGACTACATAAGACCCCCAGAGTCTATGAACTTCTGTCCCAGTGGTGTCCCTGCCCAACCTACCTCTGCCTGAAGTCCCCGTAGAGGATGCGGTTGGGGAAGCCCTTGCGGCAGATACGGATGCCCTCCAGCACGCCGTTGCAGCGCAGCTGGTGCATCACCAGTGGGTTGTCCATCACCCCTGGGGGTGGGGCAAGAGGGGGGTGTTTAGACACAGGAAGGGGAAATGATAGACAGCTATGGGTCCCATTCCTCAACCCTTGGGTTGTCTCCACTCCCATACTGAATGAGGGACTGAATACATGCAAAGCCAGGCCCTGCCTCCTTCTCCTCTCCCCCAAAGCCCCTTTCTCCATCCTTTAGCCTTGCCCTGGTGCTTTTAGGGAAGATGCATGGAAATCAGGCCCTGCCCACTTCCTCTAGCCTGCTCTTTTAAGAGGGCAAGCAGCCAGACAGGTAGTTTGCAGATGGGGAGACAGGGATAATTGGAGTCATGTGACCAGCAGGGGCAGGGCTACAGCTATATAAGCCCAAAGCTTCAGCTGGCAGGGCAGTTTAGCCCTGGGACCTGGGGAAAGAGGAGCTCCTGGCAACAGAGCATCAGGGCTCTGGAGGTCACAGTGAAACTGGGTAAATGACTCTGGGGGTCTGGGAGCAGGAGACAGCTGCCTGGGGCAGAGAGAAAGCCAGCATGTGCAGGCAGGGGTTCCCTATTTACGTTAAGCCCAGAGTCAGTTTGGGTATCTGCTGGAGGGGGTAAGTATCCTGTTTTAAGGTTATGCTGGTGGTTTAGCTTTGAGCCCTGCTGGGGCAGGCTCAAGACCTACTCAAAGAGCCGGTAGCCCAAGAGGGCCTTTAGACAGAGGCTGCCAGAGCTGGGGAAGCTGGTTGGTCCCAACCGGCTCAAGATTGGGGTCAGGGCCCAGGAGGAGCCAAAGGCTCCAAGACCCCTACAAAGACCAAGACCCCTACAAAATGGATAATAGTACAGTAATACCGACAAGGCTTGGGGCGTGGTGTAGGCAAGGATCAGAGCCATGCAATCTGCTCTTAAGGCTACAGGTGCCCTGCAAGGGCATAGGTGAGCCAAGAAGAGCCTATTAGACTTGAGAGCCAAGCTGAGGTGAAAATCCAGAGAAGGGACTTTTACGGATTCAGGCTCGCAGGGAGCCTCCCTTACACTGTCTCCAGTAAGAACAAAGCATGGTAGGTGAGTGAACAAGGTGTGTGTATGGGGGGAAGAAGGGGGAAGGGGCTGTATTACAGCCTGAGCCAGGCAGGGAACACAGCTACCGGGGGCATCATGGCTGCCCCAATGGCCATGAACCTGCTACAGGCAGGGATGGAGGGCTCCATCTGTAGGCCACACCAGCCCTGCCTCCTTTGGCCTCATCCCTGCCCCTCAGCTGGAGGAGATGCAATGGGCACTGAAGGAAGGCTAATCTGTGCCAACTGTGACCCCACTAACCTGGAGACTTGGTCTCGTTGGGAATGATGCACCGGACAAAGTGTGGGTGGGTGGAGCGGAGGTTGGTCATCAGCTTGTTCAGGTTCTCCTGGGGATGGGGATGGAGGGAATGAGGCAGAGAGAGAGAGACGGAGAAAATGAGATGAAAGAAGGATAGAGAGAGGGACTATACCATCTTTTCTAGCATGCATCAAACACCCTTTCCCCACAAAACCAGCTGTGGGTAACTAGAGTGTATGTTACATGCAAGAAATATGGTAAGCACTGTTTATTGGGTGTAAAATCTGCAGACATCCACAGGGAGCAAAACAGTGAGTAGGCCAAGCTCCCTCATTGCTGCTGTTCACTGACTTAATAAAAGGTCACTTTCTTCTTCACTCTTTCTTTCAAAAACAAGGTGCATATTATATTCCAGGGCATAATGCATGTGAGAAGATATGGTAGATGTGAAGTTAGACATACAAAGACAGGCAGCATGGAGAAGGAAAGAGACAGAGGGGAGAGAGGGAAGGAAGAATGGATACATGAAATAAAAGGGAAATCAGCAGAAAGAGAGTGCAAAGAGAGACCCCAGCAGTCCTTTCTGCCCAAGTGCCGGGGGGCTGGACCCAATAATCTGTAAGGTTCCTTCCAGCCCCAAACAACTATGAAACTAATAAACCAGTAGCCTAGGGCTATATTATTCAGAGAAAATCAAATATAAATTTATTAGAATGTGCATTAATTTGCTATATCATATATGATGTATAATAAATGCAACAAACCAGGAGAAAATAACCAAAGGTGTTTCATTGGCCCTGTAGTCATTAGCATGACATGGGTACCTCTTTTCAGACTCATAAAATGCAATCAAGCCCTCTTGAGCATCATGGCAGTCCACCCAGTGCTTCAGTAAAAGTTATTTCAACACCCGAGTTCATGTTTTTAGCTAGAGTAAAAAATAGTCAGCTGGGTGGTGAAATAGGAGTTACATAACCAGGAGCAGCTAGCAGCAGAATTGCAATATAAAGGACAGTTTGATTAGTGGAACTTCGAGACCATTAAAAAGGAGAGAGGGGTGTTAACACCTGTGGAATGAAGTGATCAGAAGGAATCAGATAGATGACAATGGGCCATCAAGTCAAGTAACTCCCTCATTGCTGCCATTGCCAGGCAGTTGTTTTTAAACTTTGGGTGGAGCAGAAATCAAAGGTGAGGGGTTGGAACTGCACCACTGCATCCTGCCTGGATCTGCCCCTGGACACAACCAGTCAGAGGAATCCAGAGAAAGAGGAAGGGGGGAAAAGAGAAATAAGGAAAATGGAAAGAAGCAATGGAAAAAGAAGAAAGAAACAAGGAAGAAGAAAGGAGGGAAGGGAGACAGAGAGAAAGAGAAATGGCTGGAGGGGACTATAAGGAGAAGAAAAACAGGTAGAAGAAGAAAGGGACTAGAGTGAGAGACATGCACAGACAGATGGAAGGGGAGGGGGGGAACCGGCATGAGAAGCCAAGAATATGAGATGCAAGAGGAGGTGGATGGTGGATCCCATAGGATTTGTAAGCCAGACACCCCTCCCCAGGCCATGTTTTACCCACACCCCACTAAAGTCTTCAGCCTGCCTGGGGCCTGGTCCTCACCCGATGCAGAGCTGACACTGTCTGGAAGGATGAGCCCTTCTTCTTTGATCCTTTGCCTTTCCCAGTTTCAGAAGCTGCAGGGAGAAACCAGGACATGTCACAATAGGGAGTTGGGTCTGGTGAAGTCAAACAAAGGAGCTTGGAGCCCAGATGCCTGAGGTCTATTTCCATTGGGGCTGGGGGTGGGGTTAGAGCAGGGGAAGTGGGACCCAGGCCCCTTGTCTTCCACCCCAACTCTGAAAGGGAAGTTGGCGTGTAATGAGCTAGAGCAAAGGAAGGTGCTGGGAGCCTGGCCATCCCAGCTCTGGGGTGGAAATAGGGTGTGGGGAATTAAAGCAGGGGGGACTGGGAGCCAGGCTGTCTGGGTTCCATCTCAGTTCTGGGAAGGGAGTGGGGTCTCAGGGGTTAGGGAGGCTAAGAATCAGGACACCTGGGTTCTCCCCAGCTCTGGGAAGGAAGTAGGATCTAATGGGTTAGAGCAGCAGAGGTGGGAGCCAGAAAACCTAGGCTCCATCCTCACCCTGGGAAGGGAATGGAGTCTGTAGGGTGGGGAAGGTTTGAGCAAAGGGCTGGAAACCAGGATGCCTGGGTTTTATCTCTGCTATGGAAGGAATGTGAGAGCTGGTAGATTAGAGTAGGGGGGGCTAGGAACCTGGGCTCTTAGGCTCCTGGACTTCTGGAACATGTCCACTCTGGGATGGTAACTGGGCTTGGTGGTTTAGAGTAGGGGGGTTTCTTACGTGAATCGGACCCAGTGTAGTTGGCAAAGAGGAGAGCAAGGAGTTTGAGGGCAGATTTCTGGTAGAGCCCCACAACAGTTTCATTGAGGGGGTCCTTGTTCTTCTGCAGCCAGCCAATTATGTTGTAGTCAACGGTGCCAGCATAGTGCATGAGGGAGAAGTGTGCCTCTGGCTTCCCCTTGATGTTCCGCGGCTTCCCAAAGTTGGCCGACTTTCCCAAGTGATTATCAAAAAGCTTGGCTTTGAAGGTCATATCTGTGGCCTTCGGGAACATGCACTCCTCTTCCAGGATGGACATGATGCCCATGGGCTGCAAGAGAACCGGGGGAGGGCAGGGGCATTAACCATGAAGGCAGGTTTGCTAACCCAAGAACACTTTTTCTACTGATAATCTGCAAGTTTCTTTACTGACAGCCAAACTTTTTTACTGGCATGTGTTGTTGCTGACATGCGTTTTAGATAATATATGTGTAACTCTTCTTCCAGACTCTAGACATAATGGCTGGGTTCAAATTTAGGGGTTTAACATCAAACATCATAAAACAGTAAAAGAAGTTCAGTTGTCAGAGAAAGACGTTTGCAGGAAAAAAAGGAGCGTTCGAACTTTACTTGACTGCAGTGATAGTTTCACATTGTGCTGCTCTCCTTTCCTTCCAGGACTCCCCTACTCACTCCAGCACCCTTATGCCCCCAGCTGCCCCCTGCTGCCACATCCAGCCTGACCCCTGCTAGACCTACTTTCCCCCTTCTAGCACAGACCCCCAAAGAAGCCTATCTGTGACCCAGCAGTGCATCCAAACAGCCTAGGATACAGCAACAGCATATGGCTGAGAGAATGCCCTCTGCAGGGTGCTGCACTTTCACTCAGATGCCAGGGGGCACAGCTGTACTCTGTCTGCCAGAGATTCAGTCAAGCTTCAGCTGCTTAGCATTTTTACTGGAGGCTAAAGTTTTTCATATGGACTTTCTTGACAGCTTTTAGCCTTTTTTTCTTTTACTGATAATTGGCAACCCTGGATGGAGGGCTCTGGTGTTTCCCAATGGAGGGCCCAACCTCCTGTTCAATGATGGCAGGAACATCCAATAGTAGGCCCACAGTGAAGGGAGGAATCCAAGCCATACATACCTTCTCTATGAGGTCAATGCAGGCCTGCAAGTCCATGCCAAAGTCAATGAACTCCCACTCAATGCCCTCCTTCTTGTACTCCTCTTGTTCCAGCACGAACATGTGGTGGTTGAAGAACTGCTGCAGCTTCTCATTGGTGAAGTTAATGCAAAGCTGCTCAAAGCTGTTGTACTAGGTAGGGGGAAGTGGAGACCAGCGTGAATCCAGTGGTTCTTACTGGGGGGAACTTGGGGCTGGAGCAATGGAGAAATCCAACCCAGAGCCAATGCTCTTGCCCCACAGCTCCCAGAGTGCTCCCTGCTGGGGCTGGAATAGCCAGGAGTTCCCCACTATGGCCAGCACTCTGGCCCCACAACCCCCAGACCACCTCCTGTTGGTAGGCACACTTACATCGAAGATCTCAAAGCCAGCAATGTCCAGTACACCAATGAAGTACTGACGTGGCTGCTTGGTCTCCAGTGTGTTGTTAATTCTGGTGACCATCCAGCTGAACATCTTCTCATAGACTGCCTTGGCCAGGGCTCCGGTAGCATAGCACACCTGGGTGAACACAGAGTCTCATGACCTGAGCCCTCCTAGGAACTGGGATGGTGAATCCCAGCTCCAGTATCCTGACTGGCCCCAGGGCTGGGCTCATGGATCCCCCTCTACTCACTGAACCCCTTGGTGGAAAGAAACAGCAGAAGGAAGAAGCCCAAAAATGACAGAGAGAGGAGAAACTGGCTCCCAGAGAGAGAGAAAGAATCAAGGGAAGAAGAAAAAGAGAGAAAAGGAGAAGCAGTAAACAAGCATGGAAGGAAGGAAGGAAGGAAAATAGCAGTGGGAAAGATGGGAAGAGCCAAAGGAAAGAGTGATGAATGGATGAAGCAATAAAAAGAATAAGGGAAAAAAGAAAGGAAGTAAAAATGAGCAAATGAAGGAGAAACAGGAGACCGAGCAGTGAGAGGAACATAAGGAGAAGGCAAGGGAGAGAGATGAAAGCAGAAAAAAAGGAAGGAAGAATGGAGAGATGGACAGACTAATGGATGGATGGCCAGCCCAGCCACCATCTTGGAATCTTACCTGCTGCACAGTCTGCCCCTTGGTGACGTACTCGTTGCCCACTTTGACCCGGGGGTGGCACAGCCCCTTGAGCAGGTCGGCCGAGTTGAGCCCCATGAGGTAGGCCGACTTGTCTGCCTCTAGAAAAACAGAGGAGACAAAGTGAGTCCCCTCAACCCTAGCTGCAACCCATGTGAGTCCCTCTCCACTGGCCTTGTGCTCCCAGGACCCAGTCAGCACCCACCCTCTGTGCCATCAGGCTCAGCCTGCTCCTCCCGTTGCTTCTGCTTGAACTTCATGTTGCCGAAGTGCATGATGGCACCCGTCAGCTTGTAGATGGAGTTCTTCTCCTCTTGGGTGAAGCCCAGCACATCAAAGGCACTCTGTGTTGGGAGAGGGAAAGAGCCTTTGTGTCATCGAAAAGTGTCCCCCCCATGGGTCCTCCACTAAAGTCTGGAGGAGTCTTCTAGCCATGTTGCCTTGGCAGTCTTCAGGTGCTACTCACGTCAGTGGCCAACAACTCTTCTCCATCATCAATGGACGGCACTGTAGTCTCCCCTTGGGAGATGAAGGCGTAGTCATAGGGGTTGTTGGTTACCAGCATCATGTCTATGGAGGGAGAAAAGGGGGCAAGTGAGGCAGCCTTGCCCAATAGGAGAAAACCCTTATCTAGGTGATGCCTCTGCTCCTACTCCCGGTTGGGTGCTGACAGAAATCAATGCAACGGAACTCAAAAATGCAACCCAACTCAAGGGAAGGTCACATATGGGCCCCACAATTTGGAGTCAACCAGAGTTGGAGCCATGTGATGTGAGGTTTGTGGAATCATTGATACATGAGGCTACTCAACTGGATAGGAAACCACATGATGGGGTCTCAGTCAGCTTGATCCCAGTCAGCATTGAATCCAGGAAGGGAAGGCTTAGAGCTCTCCCCACTCTCCACTTGACTCAATTCCATGGGAGTCATTTCAGGACTCTGGGCTTACTGGGCCCACTCTTCAACTCAGGATGAACCACAGTCCTTCCACTCAAAGACTGGAGACTCTTCAACTCACCTCATACAGACCTGAGGCTGAGGAGCTTAGTGAGACCTGAGCTTACCCACTTACTTGAAGGCCTCTCAACCCAACATAGAAAGGTGACCCACCAATCCAAGCACCATCAGCTAGTGAGGCTTACCCAACAGCTCTGGCTTCTTATTGGACAGGATCTGGTAGTAGATGTGGTAGTTCCTCTCAGACTTGAGCTGGAAGATAACCCGGGATTTCTCCAGGAGATCTGAGGGAAGGGAAGAAAAAGGTGGATGAGAGAGATGGTCTTGGGAGAGATGGAGAAGGTGCATGAAGGATGAGACTCAAGGGGTGGGGAACAACACTGAGAACAATGGTGTCCATCACACTTACAGGTCTCAATGTCAGCAGAGGCTAGCTTTCCTGTTGCCCCAAAATGAATTCGGATGAATTTACCCTGAAGAGGAATGAGAGTCATCCAATGCCCATTGTAAGGACTTGTATAACAGGGATGGCCCCAAAGATCCTTTCCCAGCCAGACACCAGCCTCCAGACCTATCCATCCCACATGCAGAGCCCTCCTGTAGGCTCCCATCTGAAAGAGCTATTCCCTAATCTGCCCCAATCATGGGACACTCACAAATCGGGATGAGTTGTCATTCCTGACAGTCTTGGCATTACCAAAGGCCTCCAAGGCAGGGTTAGCCTGGATGACTTGATCTTCCAATGTCCCCTGAGGTGGTAGGTGACATCAGATAGGCATGGAGGAAGTGGGAGGAAGAAAAGGATATCGTCAGAGGGCAGGAAACACAGTGTAAGGCAGAGAATGGGTGACAGGGATGGATGGATGGGCATAGGCACAGATAAACACATTAAGGATGGACATGGGAACGAATGAAGAGTCATACTGGGATGAGTGGATGGATACTGAGATAGATACAGGGATGGATGGAGGATATGAAAAACAGATGGAAAGATATGAAGATGGAAGGATGGAGAGAAAGATACAGGAATGGATAGGAAGAGGGACACAGAGATAGGCAGATGGCTCCATGCATCCAGCACTAAAGGACTGCAGGGATAGACAGTCAGCTTGGACAGATGTGCATACCCATGGGGGAGTGGGGTGCTCACCTTGCCTGTGGCAACCGGATCCTTCTTGCTGCGGTCGCCAATGGCTGCAATGACCGCAAAGTACTGGATGACCCGCTTGGTGTTCACAGTCTTCCCTGCCCCGGATTCTCCGCTGAGGGGGGAGGCAGTAGAGATAGTAAGATATGGGGGGTGGGGCAGAGCAAAGAAGTATAAGGGGGTGGCAGGTCAGAACTTGAGCAAGGGTGGGGTAAAACGTCAAGGGGTGGAGCTAAACCTCAAGGGGGTGGGGCTACACCTTCAGTGCTAACCCTCCAATAGGTAGAGCTAGGGGTTCAATCGATGGCAGGGAGGTACAGCCTTTGGGGCAGGCCTACACCAGGAAGGGGTGCCACTATGACATAAGAGAGGCAACAGTATTGGAAGGCAAGGGTACAAATGCTTCTGGAGTGCCCTGGCTTCCTGGGAAGGGGCCCAGGGGTGACTGCAAGGGGAAGACTCACGTGATGAGGATGGACTGGTTCTCCCGATCTGCGGCCAAGAAGGGGAAAAGAAGAAAGAAAGTGAGATAGCTAAGATCTAACTGCCCCATCCCGCTGCCCCCAGCACTGCCTTCTCCAGAATAGCAGCAGGGTCTGCAAACCCACCAGTATGCAGGGTAGGATGGGACAGAGAAGATGAAGGGGTAGAGCTAGGATTATGGTTAAGGGTATAATTTGGATTAGGGATAAGGTTATGGCCAAGGGTATAATTAAGGGTAAGGTCATGGTCAGGAGTATAATTAAGGTTAGGGGTAAGGTTATGGCTAAGGGTATTATTAGAGTTAGGGGCTAGGAGTTATGGTGTGGGTCACATGACTGCTTCTTACCCGTCAGCATGTATTGATAGGCATTGTCAGAGATAGAGAAAATGTGGGGCGGGGCTTCACTCCTCTTCTTGCCCCGATAGGCACCCACCACCTCTGCATTGTACACCGGCAGCCACTTGTAGGGGTTGATGGTCACACAGAACAGCCCTGAGTAGGTCTGGAGAGAGGGGGAAAGGACAGGATTAGGACCAGAGAGAGAGGGAGGATAAGAATGGCAAGACCCTCTCCTGCCCAGGGGTCAAGCAGTGGTGCTGCCCAGCTCCAGCTTGGAGGGGATGCGATGCCCCAAGCAAATGAAGGACCTGCCCCCACCCACATCCTGGGTCTGGATGACCAGATGGAAGGCCAGGGAATCAGCTGTCCTGGTCCAGAACAGCCTGGCAACCTGGCTCTAGAGTGTCTGACACAGGGTGGCTATGAGGCCCTTGGCTCTAGAGTGTCACCCTCTGGAAATGGCTCAAGGGCCCATGCATGAGGGCTCCAGAAGGGTCCCCGCACTGTGCACCCTGGGTATCTGGCTCCAGAGAGATGCTGGTTCCCCATAGTCTAGAATGCCTGGGTCCATAACAAGCTGAGCATGTCTTGGTCTGGAGCACCTACCCCAGAGCATCTCTGATGGCCCAGATCTAGAACACCTGACTTCAGGACATCTTGCATGACCCCGATCTCCAATACCCAACTACAGGGCATCTCTCATTACTCAGGGTTGGGACAACCAACCACAGGGTGTCTCTTGTTACCCTGATCCACACACTACCTCAGGGTACATTTCATCTAGAACACCCGACCGTAGGACATATCTTGGTAGTCCTGTGTAGACAACTCAGTCCCAGGGCATCTCTCATGGCCCTGATCTAGAGCAGTGACCCTGACTGAGAACCCCCAGTCCTAGGGCATCTCCAATGACGTCACTCTAGACCCCCCCCCCCCCCCCCGGCCCCAAGAGGCAGCAATCTCTCCAGCTGGGCTGTCCAGGCCCAAGATGATAGTGCTTCTCCTGATCTTGTAGACTTGTAGAGAAGTCAGGCTGGAAGGGACCTCTAGAAGTCATCTTGTCCAACCCCCTCCATCAGGGTTGCCTGGGGGTGATTCTAAGGCTCCAGGCCCCATGGACAAGGGGAGGGGGCGGGGGGGGGCAGGGGACTCACGTAGATCATCCACGAGGCGTAGCGTTCCTTGAGGTTGTAGAGGACGGCCGGCTCATGGAGGAAGGTCAGCATGGCCATGTCCTCGATCTTGTCGAACTTGGGTGGGTTCTGCTGCATAAGCTGATCCTCCTTTACGGTCACCGTCTGCCAGGGTTGCCCTCAGGTTAGCTGGGACCCAGCACCCCAGGGCAGGGGCAGGGAATGGGTCCTGGCCGAATTGGGTGGAGGAGGAGACCAAGTGGGGGCACCCCAGGAAGCTGGGAGACCCCTGAGACCCCCAGAGGGATGGAAGGGGCTGGAGGGGGTCAGGATTGAGGCTAAAGGGGAGAGCCTGGGAGGGATGGAGGCAGTAGGGGGGTGGGGATTGGAGGGGTGCCAAGGGGGGGGGGCAAGATGAGGCAGTCCCAGGGGGCACCATGGTCAGGACAAGGACCCCAGGAGGGGCTGGAGCAAGTCAGAGCAGTCCCAGGGGTCACGGTGGGAAGTGGGAACATGATGGGGGAATCCTAGGGCTCAAGATAATCTAACTCCAAAGGGCACTGGAGGGGTGGGGGCTGGGGCATCTCCAGGGGGTGCTGTGGGGTGCCTGGGGTAGGATGGGGAACTTCAGGGCGAGCTATGGGAGGATTGGGGCGAGATCTGGCAGATCCAGGGAGGCCATGGGGGCCCAAGGCAACCCCAGGGGGTGTCATCGGGGGCGGGGCAAATCCATGCGATGCCATGGGGGGTGGAGCGGGCCTTACTTTGCCATTCTCAGTTTCCGCCGTGACCTTGCCACCCTCGCGGGAGGTGATCTTGGCCTTGACAAACTCCTCCTTGACATCAGGCACGAAGACGTCACGCTTGAGGTCAAAGGGGCGGGTCTGGGCCTCCACCCGCTCCTTGTCCGACTTGCGCAAGTAGGGGGCGGCCTCCCCAAATTCTGCCATCTCCGCATCTCCCATGGTGCCTCTTGGGAAGCAAGGGAGGGCTTGTGAGCCAGGCATGGCTGGGCCAGGGCCTCAAACCCCTGGCCTGGAGGCTGGAGGGCCCGGGAGGCAGCTGCCTATAGGAACATGCATTTCCTGCTGCGATCCCACCCCAGAAGCAGTCGCATCTCGGCCCTACCTTGTGTGTCCTGGTGGGTCCTGGAAAGAGGAAGGTGGTGGCTGGGTCTGTCCCCGGGGCTGGAGTCCTGGCAGGGGAAGGGGTCAGCAGGGAGCGGTGGAGACCTCCCCCGCGTGGGCGCAGCCCCTCTGACCAGGCCCGGACAGACACACGTTGTACATGCAGGGAGGTGCACACGGACCACACACACATATAAACACTGGCTGCACACACATGCCCCCCCTACCCCCAGATGGCACACACAAGTCCACACACACACAAGCACCGATTGGACACTCACTGTGCACATCTACATACACATTGCACACATGGATTGCACACATACACATCTGCACATGGATGACACATACCACTTGCACAATTGAGTGCCCTACACACTTATACAGAGCACATACATGTGCAAGGAGACGTGTAGCATACACATTGCACAAGTGCCTACATGAATTGCACATGCTAGTTCACACACAAACACAGATCGCACACACATTGCCCACATACATGTTCCTACAGATTACATGCACACGTACATGCAGACTGCACACACACACAACCACACACATGTGTAGACACACGGATTGCACACACAAGTGCACACATGCAAACATAGGCCCCACACATGCAAGAACACATGCCAATTCCACATGCAGGCGGTGCACTCACACAAGTACACACCTAAGCACAGATCACACACACAGACTGCACAAGCACCTATGCTCACAGACACACACCCCAGTACCCACATGCGTGTCCACACAGATTGTACATGCGTGTGCTTGTAGACAGCGCAAGTGAGGGCATCACAGATGTATGTGGCTTGCACACACGGATGGCACCCCTGCACGTTCACATACCTGAGCGCACCCCCCCGGTAAACCTGTACACACACACATGCATGGACACGCACATGACACCCACCCAAACAAGGTACCCAGGCCCCTGCTCCCCTTCATACCCCCCCTCACCCCATGGCCCCTCCAGGGACACCCCAACCTCCCCCCTGCCCTGGCTGCTTGCCCCCTCCTCACCCCCCCAGGACCCACTGACCCCTGACAGCCTCCCATGCCCCCCCAACCCAAGGGGACCTTCTATGCCCCCACCCAGCCCCAGACACCCCCCTCCAGGACTCATGGACCCCCTAACACCCCTTATAGACCCCCCTGGTATTCCCCCCCCAGCCCCAAACCCCCCCAGCCCACACACCTCACACCAATGCTGAGGGGCCTGTGAGGGCGGCTGTTGAGGGGGCCCCTATATACCCCCTGCCCCCCACCCCTGTGGCAGGGCAGAGCCAGGCCCCCGCCCCCCCAGCCCCACTTCTGTCCTCCCCCCACCGGGGAACAATTGGAAGCTCTCGTCATTGTCCAGGAACGATGAAGAATAGGAACAGGTTTGGGGAGGGAAGGGCGGGGGGGCATCCCAGGCATCCACGGGGCTGGGATTCCAGGGCAGACGGACGCACGGACGCCAGGCCGCAGCCCCTGCCCCCCCACAGCCTGTGGATGCCCTTCACTCCTGAGGCATAGCCCCTGCGCCCCCCACCAGCCCCCTCACTCCTGACCAACAGCTCCCTGCCCCGCCCTGCAATACCCCTCACTCTCCATCAGCAGCCCCCAGCCCCACAGGCTGTGTCAGCCTGGGAAACATTATGGGATGGAAAATTAAATTGCCATAGAAACACGTGAGCACAAGGACCTGGTCCCTCCAGTGAATGGGACCCTGGACACTTGGGTTCTCTCTCAGCTCTGGGTGGGGGCAGCGAGGCCAGAACAAAGGGGTCCTGGGAGCCTGGGTTCATTCCCCAGCTCTGGAGCAGGGGTGGGATCTTGGGAGGGTCAGAGCTAGGGGAGTGGGGGCTGGCAGCCAGGACGCCTGGGTTCTCACCCAGCTCTGAAGGGCAGTGGGGACTTAAGAGGGGGTGTGGGGGGGCATTGGGAGCCTGGATGCCTGGGTCCTTTGTGTCTGCTCAGCTCCCTTCCCCCAGGGCCAGGCCAGACTGACAAAGGACAGGTGGGGGGGACGGGCTTGCTTGGTCCTTGAACAGGTGTCAGGCCCAAATCCCAAGTGTATGGGTGGGGGGGATGGGGCACTGTGCCATTCTTCTTAACCCCTTGTGTGCCAGAGGTCCACCCAGCCTCCCCACCGCCCATTTGGCAGAGGGAACGCAGGTGACCGGGCCCCCAGAAGACCCCACACCCAAGAACCCAGGTGTCCAGGCTCCCCCTCCCTCAGAGAACCCAGGTTTAGGGCTCCCAGACCTGTCTCTCTCTCTCTTCCCCCTATTCTTTTTTCCCCTCCCCCCACAAGGGTAATTTTAGCTGCCACCCCCCCCCACACCCCTCGCAGCATTCCCTGCCCCCCTGACACTCAATCCCCCCTTCCCCATGACGTGAACAAAGGGGCCCAGGACAATAGGAAGGACCTTGAGAAGGACCCGGCCTTATATAGCCGTGCCCGAAAGGCCGGCCAGTATTAATAGCCACTAGCCAAGAATAGAACCCAGGCATCCAGGGAGGGGGAGTCTTCCCCCCTCTACAGCTCACCGGACCCTATTGTCATCCCCAAGGCAGGAGAGAACCCTGGAAACTGGGCCGTGGGGGCGGGGGCAGCCCCCTCCAGCCCAAAGTCCCATTGGTCTTCCAGAGCCCAGAGGGAACCCAGATATCCAGGGGAGACCTCAGATCCAACCCACCAACCCCCCTTACCTCTAAAGCCCACTGGACCCCACTGGTGTCCCAGAGCCCAGAGAGAGCCCAGGGGTCCGGGGGGCTCCCACCCCTGAGACTCCCACTCCCTTCCCACAGCTGGACAGAACCCAGGCACCCGGGCTCCTAGCCCCTTGTTCTACTCCTACTCCCCCCAGCCCAGCCCAGGGCTTGGGGCTGTGGGGAGATAGGGCCCGGATGCCTGGGTTCCCTCTTGACTGGGTGGGGGAGAGTGGTTGGACACCTGGTTTCTGTCTCATGTTTGGGAGGGGAATGGGGTCGGGTCCCCGGACACCTGGGGTCTATCCAGCTCTGGGGTCCAGTGGGTTAGAGTAGGAAGTGCTGAGAGCCTGTGCTCTTAGGTTCTTCTCTGGGAGAGGAGTGGGGGCTGGCATGTTAGAACGGGGGCACGGGGAGCCCGGACACCTGGGTTCCCTCCCAGCTCCAGGAGGCTTTGTGGGGCCGGGCACGTTGGGTGAGGGGGAGCTGAGAGCCTGGTTTCCATTTCATTGAGAGCCTGGACACCTGGATTCCCACTCAGGCCTAGGAGGGCAGCAGGGCCTGGGCGCCTGGAGACCTGGGTCCTGTTAAACCGGGGCTTCCCTTGGCAGTATCCCAGGAAATTCCCCTGCCCTCCCCCCGCACAGCTGGGCGGGGTCCAGGCACCTGCCATTGCCCCCCAGACAATACCCCCCCACCCCTGGTCCCAGTAGGCTGGGTCTCGTGCCGGTATTCGCATACCAGGGGGGCGTTAAAGCCCAGCGTCTGGGCTCCCAGCCCTGTCCCCCCACCCAGCAGGCAGAGTACCCAGGTGTCCTTGGTGCCTGGCCTGGCTGGGACAATAGCCCGGTGCATTCCTTGGGGTGGGGCATTTCCTATTGTCTTGGCCCCAGCTATTGTCATCTGGGCCAGGGGCACCGCAGGGGATGGACCCAGCAGTCCAGGCTCCCCAGCCCCGCTACCCTCCCTAGGCAGAGCGAACCCAGATGCCCGGGACCCTGACCTGCACCCCGGACACCTGGGTTCTCTCCCAGCTCGGGGAGGCTTTGTGGGCCTGGCAGGTTCGGGGAGGCAGGGCTGAGAGCCACCTTCTCGCTCTGAGGGCAACAGAGGTTGAGAGCTGCGATGCCTGGGTTCACTTTCCGCTCAGGCCTGGGCACCCAGACACCTGGGTCCTACGTAACTGGGGCTGCCCTTGGCGGGGTCCCAGGGATTCCCCCCCCCAGCTGGGCGGGGTCCAGGCACCTGCCATTGTCCCCTAGACAATGCTCCCCGCCATGGTCCCAGCAGGCCGGGCCCCAGGCCAGGGGCGTGTGAGAACCCAGGCATCCAGGCTCCCCCCGCCAGGCAGGCAGAGAACCCAGGTGTCCTGGCACCCAGCCCGGCCAGGCTGGGACAATAGCCCGGTGCATTCCCCGGGGCCGGAGCGTTTCCTATTGTCTTGGCCCTGGCCATTGTCATCTGGGCCAGGAGCAGGGCAGGGGAAGGCAGCAGCATCCAGGCTCCCTGCTCCCACCTGGCCCTGCTGCTCTGCCCAACCGGGCGTCCAAGCCCGGACAGCTGGGGGCTCTGCCAGCTCTGGGGGGACACTGGGGTGCAGTGGGCTTCGAGGGTGGGGCACAGCCCCCGAGACCTGGGCTCTCTCCCAGCTCTGGCAGGGGCTGTGGGCACCGCGAGCCGGAGGTCTGGTTTTTTGGGAGGGGCGCAGGGACTAGGGGGTCACGGCACTGGGGCGGGGGCCGGACACCTGGGTTCTCCACCTGATCTGGGGGAGTGGGGCCCCCTCAACCAATCCCGCCGCGCCTCTGCCCTTCGCTCCCGCCCCCTCTCCGCGCCCATTTGTCCGCATCTTCCCCAAAACGGTTCCCCCGCCCCGTTTTCATCTCTCCCGCTCCGTGATTGGCTCGGGCGGCCTGAGGAGGCGGCCGCTGCTGGGCTGTGTCCCTTCCCACTCGCCGTCAGCGTGGCGCACGCGCTGATTGGCTGAGTCGCCCTAGCGGGGCGGAAGCGGGTGGCGGGGCGCACGTGGGCGCGGGACCGGGATGGAGCCGGGCTGTAGTACCGGCCTGCGGGTGAGTGGGGCTCGGGCTCCTGGGACCCGGGGCTCGGACTTCTGCGTCCGCGCTCTATCCTTGGGCTAACCCGCCGCCGCCTCCCCCCAGGAGCAGGTGGTGACTGATCTCCCCCAGGCCTTGGCCCTGCTGACGGCGCTCCCAGAGCAGGTGAGATCTCCCCCATGCACCCCGCCCTGCGGGTGCCCCTCACTCTCGACCGCCCCCCCCCCGCAGCCGAAGTGGATTGAAGCCCGGACGTCTGGTTCCCCCGGGCTCCGGGAGGGGGGAGAACTGTGCCCCAGACATCTGGGGTCTGTTTCCACGGGGGGTGCCCACGTCCTCCTGCCCTGGGTTTGGGTCTGAGCTGCATCTCTGCAGGTGGCCGCTGTGACCGCGCACATCCAGGGGCTGCTGCAGAGGGTCCGGGCTGGCGTCTTCCCCACTGCCAAGGTAGGAGCTGGGGGGATACCTGCCCCCTCCCCCCCCCAACCCATGTTCTCCCTCACCTGAGACCCCCCTCAGACCCAGGAGGGAGCCCAGGCATCTGGGCTCCCAGCTCCCCTGCTGTAGCCAATGAAATCCTGCTCCGCTCCGGGACCCTCTAGGGGACCCAGGAGTCTGGGCTCCCAGCTCCACCTCCACTCAAGCTCACTTGATTTTGCTCTCCTATGGGACCCAGGTGTCTGAGCTCCCAACCTTGCCTTCTCCCAGCACAGGCCACAACCCCTCCCAGAGCTGGGGAGAACCCAGGAGTTGAGTCCTAGCAGATACTTCTTGTTTCTTAGCCTATCAGAACCTGCACTATCCGTAGAGCAGAGAGAGAACCCAGGCACCTGGGCATCCCTTTCAGATCCCACTGCCATGCAGGAGCTGGGCGAACCCAGGCATCTGGATATCCAACCCCCTCTGCTCTAACCCCCAGTTCCTGCCTTGCTCCTGGAGGACTCAGGTTCCCCCTTCCCTTTGCTCTAAACCCCTGGACTCCACTCGCTTCCCAGAGAACCCAGGCATCTGGGCTTCCACATGTCCATCTGTTCCTGCAGGGCCTGAGCTTCCTGGTGCTGCGGCCGCAGCTGCTGCTCTTCTACCTGCAGGACCTGGCGGCCGTGCTGGCAGCCAAGGCGGGGGGGCGCCCGCTGGCCGGCACCGCCTCTCCCCTGCGCCTGGCAGAGCTGCGCACGGTGAGGGGGTGGGGTTAGAAGGGAAGGGCTGGTCTTAAGGTTTGGGGTTGGGGTGTAGAGGGGTATTGAGGGTGGAGCTAGAGGGGTGGGGGTCTGGGGGTATTGGGTGTGGAGCTAGGGCAGGGGCAGGCAAAATGCGGCCCACCAGGCCATTCTATCCAGCTCACAGGGCCCCTAAAAATGTAGAAAATTAATATTTATCTGCCCCTGGATGCCTGTTATGCAGCCCTTGATGGCTTGCCAAAACTCAGTAAGTAGCCCTCCATCCAAAATAATTGCCCACCCCTGGGCCTAGGGGGTGTTGTGGCATCTTGGGGCAGGTGTTGGGAAGGGGTGGGGGTAGAGGGGAGACAAGTGGAGCTAAGAGATGTAGAGGTGTGGGGCAGAGCTAGATGAGGAGGGCTGGAGCTTAGGGGGTGAGGGCTGGAGCTTAGGGGGTGGGACCTTGTAGCGGCGTGGCTCAGCTTAGCCCCACCCCCAGGTGCTGGAGAAGATGCGGCCCATCGACCACAAGCTCCGGTACCAGGTGGACAAGCTGGTGCGGGCAGCGGCCACCGGGGCCCTGGGTGAGTTGGGGGATGGGGCCAGGCACAGGGGGGTGGGGCCAGGCACAGGGAGGCTCACCGCCCCTCCCCCTCCCTGGGGGGCACTCTGTTTGCAGGGGGGGATGACCCACTGCGCTTCCGGCCCGACCCCAGCAACATGGCCAGCAAGGTAAAGGGGGAGGGGGGGCAGCCCAGATGCCTGGGTCCTCTGTGGGGAGAGGGAGCTGGACTCTTGGGCTCTCTAGTGGGGAGGGGGCCCAGACACCTGGGTACTCTGGGTGCCACAGGGGCAAGGGCTCATGGGTTCTCTAGGAGGGGTGGGTGGGCCCAGACGCCTGGGCTCTCTTCCCCTCTAAAGCTGTCATTGTGGTTCCAGTTTGGGGAAAGGGGTGGGCTGAAAGGTCAGAGCAGGGGAGGTTCCTGGACTCCTGGGTTCATTGGGAGGGGGAAGCATTAGATCACTGGGGGCTCTGAGCCCAGACACCTGGGCTCTCCCCACTTTACAGAGGGTGTGGGGGGGGTGGGGACAAGTTACAGCAGGGGTTTCCCTGGATGCCTGGGTCCTCTCCTGCTCCCGGTGCCTCATTTCCACACCCCGCACAGCTGAGTGAGGATGAAGAGGAGGTGGCCAGTGGCCCAGACCCTGGGAAGAAACCCGCAGCTGCAGGAGGGATCCGGAAATACATCCCACCCCGTCTGGTGCCGGTTCACTATGGTATGTTTAGACAGAATGGGGCAGCCTGGGTTCCTTTGTCTGCAACACAGCGGGGGCTGGCTAACAGGCCCCCAGTGCCCCCACACCCTGGAGGTCTGTGTCAGCTTGAGGGGGGGCACTGTATAACCAGCCCTTCGGCCCTACTCTAGAGTCAGCTGCATCTGGGTGCCAGGTGAGGGCTCCCTATTAGACATGGCCACCCTACCCATCATGGGCATCTCAGTACTGGTTCCCTGTATGCCTAGCACATCCCACCCCAGAATCAGGTGCATCCTGGTATTGGACAGGGGCTCCCCTTGCATCCAGCCATCCTACCCCAGATCTAGCTGCATCTTGACAATGGATGAGGGCTTCCTGTTATGTGGGCCATTGCACCCCAGACCCAACTGCATCTCAGAGCTGAGTTCCTGTATGCCCAGCATGGCTCACCCCAGAATTAGCTGTGTCTTGGCACCAGATAGGTGTGGCAGCTCCATATAAATGATGAGCCCTTAAGTCAGCTCCATTTTGGTGCCGATTCTGTGTATACAGCTGATTCTGGAGTGGCAGATGCTGGTATCTCTGCACCAGTGATGGTTCCTGTTTATATGCAGCCACCCCAACCCCCTTCCAACAGAACTGGCTTGTTTTGAATCAGGTTGACTTGCTTTATGCCACCCCCAGTATGATCCACCCCAAATCCCACTGCATCTTGATGCCAGATAAAGGCTGTCCCTTTTATATGCAGTTGTTTTGCCCCAGAATCAGCCACACCTGGATGCCAGATAAAGCTCCTTGTTATGTGGTTGCCCCACACCAGACCCAGCTGTATCTCAGTGCTGGTTCCCTGTACACTTGGCATGCCCCAACCCAGAGTCAGCTGCATCCTAGTTCCAAATAAGGACTCCCTGTTATATGTGGCTGCTCCACCCCAGAATTGGCTACATCTTGGCCCTGGCTTCCCTGTGAGGGCTTGCTGTTACATGTGGCTGTCCCAGCTCCAGAATTGGCTGCATCCCAGTACCAGATGAGGGTGCCTTAGATGCAGTGGCCCCATGGGTTCCCTGCTCCCATTTCCTTCTCTCTGCAGATGAGGGTGCAGCTGCCCGGGCCCAGCGGCGCCAGGAGCAGGCCACGCGCCGAGCGCTGAGCAGCTCCGTCATTCGGGAGCTGCGAGACCAGTTCTCAGAGGCCCCTGAGGAGATCCGGGAGGGTATGGCCCCCCATGCCGCCCGCCACAGCCGCGAGGAGACACGCCGGTACTGGCATCTGAACGCTGGGGCACCCAGCTGGTTTGGGGTGGGGTTGGGGACGCCTGGTTTCTATCCTGGCTGGATGCCTGGGCTCTTTGGGAGGGGAGTGGGGGGCTGGGAGCCAGGACACCTGGGTCCTATCCTGGCTTTGGGAGGGCAGTGGGATCTGGCTCAGGATGGAGAGCCTGGACACCCTGGGAGGGCATGGGTGTGTCATGGGCAGTTGGTCCTGGGAACCTGGACACCTGGGTCCTATCCCTGAGGTGCGCCCCCTCTGCTGTCAGGACCCAGTATGAGGAGAGTATGCTGGTGCGGCTGGGCCGGAGCCGGCAGGAGCAGGCGTGGCGGCGCAAGGAGTCTGCCCCGGGTGCCCAGCTTGGCGCCCTCACCCGCTTCGGGGATATCAGCGCCCTCACGGGCCCTGTGGGGACGGCTGGAGAGGTGAGGGGTCTGAGGGATTTGAGGATGTTGAGAAGGGGCTGGGGCCTACCCAGAGGCACTAGCATGACTCGACTGGTGCGAGGGGGAGCGGGTGCCAGATTTCACAGGGACCCAGCTGGGGAGGGCTGAGGAGTGCTAGGTCTGAACGCAAGCATGAGTTCACAAGGGCGAGATCCCTGTGTGCACGGGGGTGGGGAGCAGCCTTGCCAGGCTGTAATCCCCAATACCCACTTCCCCCAGACACGGGAGCTGAGTCCCCCAAGGAAGAGGAAGAAGATCAGTGTGAAGAAGGGGAAGAAAAAAGGTGAGTTGCCTCCCAAGTTCTCCACTATCCCAGCAGCCCCTGTTGCTAGAGATGCCTAGGCTTGGGTGGGCCCTTGAGGCTTAAAATGAGAGCCCGGACACCTGGGCGCTCTCCTCTGTTCTAGGAAGGGCAGTGGGGTCTGGGAGCCCCGACACCCGGGTTCTCTTCCCCATGCCCACCAATCCTGGTTGGTCTTATACTTGTGCCCTAACTCTCTCTCTCTCTCTCTCTCTCTCTCTCTCTCTCTCCTAGCTTTCCGCCGGCGACGCTAGCCCCCCCCCCCCCTCGCCTGGGCCAGGAGTGTTGCCCCCTCTGGGGCAAAAAAAAACATTGGTGGCAATAAAAAGGACTCTTCACCCCAAAACATTTCTCCTAGATCCTCAGTCCTCAGGGGGGGCTTTAGTACTCATCCCTCCCCCCATTTGTTATAGGGACTACAGGTACCAGCCAGTTCCCAGAATCCTTTGCAGAATGGGGCAAAGAATTATGGGTATTCTTGGTTGAAGCTGAGAGCTGGTTTTAGGGGCAGGGTTTGCTGGGAGCTGTGTTGGGGTAGGGCATGCTGGAAAGTGGTTCCATGATGGCCAGGCATGCTGGGAGTTGTGGTTCTAGGGGACAGCAGGGTGTGCTGGGAGTTGTGGTTCTAGGGGGAGCAGGGCATGCTGGGGGCTGTGGTACTAGAAAACAGCATGCTGGGAGCTGGGAGGGGTGCTGGTGGGGGGGGAGCAGGTGTCTGGTTTCCACTTCTCTGATTGGTTGCCTATTGCCATGGGGACTGAGAAGCTGTAATTAACTGCAGCAGTGGGGAACCTCATTAGGGAGGGAGGGATGGCACTAACCCCTCAAATGCCAGGAGCCTGTATTTTCTCCCCAGCTCTGCCAGGGGGTAGGAAGTGTGGTTGGTCTGAGCAGGTGGGAATGGGGGCCCTAGACACCTGGGTTCTTGGGGAGGGCACTGGGGTCTGATGATTTCAACATGGGGGAGGAAGGCTAGACCACCTGGGTTATCTCCCCAGTTCTGCCGGGGGGGGGTAGTGGGGTTTGATGGGTTAGAGCAGGGGAGGATGGGGAGCCTAGGCACCTGGGTTCTCTACCCATTGGCCAGTCCTGGTAGGTGGTGGGAGCTGGTACCTTGGAGAACATCACCCCCCAAACCCTAACTAGTGCCAGCGCTCATTAACACACCTGTTAAACTAACATCTAATTTTTCAGGGGTGCTTCCAGCCACTGATTAGGGATATACTGGAATAGGACTGGGCCCCACAGGTTACCAAATTAATGTTGATGACTAACAAGTATAGCTAATTAACCGAGAACAGTGGCTGCAAATTAATCAGGTGATCAATGAAAGTGGCATCAGCAAGTTGTAGCTCCAGCCATGTGGCTAAGAATCAGTAATTAGCAGGGGTGTTAATGAGCTTTTCCAGCTAATTGGCACCTCCTCTTTAATAGACCAATTAATGCTAATAATGGCAGATAATGCAATAATAATTATGAATAGTTCTACCAATTAGGATATGGGGAAACTCATTAATATGCTATTAGAATTGAGCTAATTCTATTAATAGGAAAGCCAAGGTGCATCAATAGCAACTAATTAGTAAGAGCACTAATTAGCACCAGCTAATAAATACCTGCTTCAGTGGCCAGAACAGCCACCATCCAAACACCATCAGCCTAGGAGCTATTAATAGCAATAGCTTCCAAAGTAATTAATAGGAGCTATTAATAGCAATGCCTGTTAGGCTTCTGCCAATTAATCTGAGCCACTGTGAGCAACATATTAATTGGTTGTTTTGATGCTAATTGGTAAACACTATTGATAGTGCTATTGGTTAGCAAAAACACCAGCTGAACTAAAGGTGTTGTTTTAGGCCTTGTTTAATGAATTGGTTTAATTTAGTTTGTTAATTAGCAATAGTTTCATAGTTGGAGACTTTGCTAGTTTCTACTGTTTTGCTAGTTGGTATAAACAAATTAGACATTATACTATCAACTATCCATTATTTAATTAAATGTATTGATTTTTTTTTTTTCCCATAACAAGTTAGGTAATAATGTAATTTATATCAAAATCATATAATGATATAAAAATATATCTTATAACTAGGTAGATAATAATATTATATATAGCATATATTAAAAAAAATTATACAAGTTTTCCCTTGCTTTATGTGGTATGTACAGTTTTTTTAGGAATGCATCTAACTCAAATTTGCATAACGGGTACCCACTTTACAAGGTAACAAATAGGGATACTTTCCAAGACCTCCACTGCATCAGCAACATATAAGTCTGCTGGGGCCAGGGCAGCACAGGGCTCTTCCTGGCCGAGGGCGGTGCTGGGAGGGAGGTTATGGGGCATGGGGCTGCAGCCACCCCAAAATTGGCCATAGCCCCTCTAGGCACCCTCCCTGTGTTGCCACAGCCTGCCCTGAGTGCAGTGCAACCCAGACCCCCTGCCAGGAAGAGCCCAGTCCCAGGGCCTGGGGTGTGTGGGGCCTCGGTCTGCCCCCCTGCTGGGGGTAAGGGAGGGGTTGGGGTTGGGGCTGGAGCCAAGGCAGGTGCTGGACAACTGGGGTGGAGTGTGGGACAAGGCACAGTTTCTGTTGCTAGGGGCTGCTGCTGGGGCCAGGGACCACACTGGGCTCCCCCATGTGGGGGGTGGCAGTGCTGGGTGGGGGGGCGCCTATGTCATATTTTGGGGTGGCTTCTAGCCCCCCCCCCCACAGGATCCCCCTTCCCAGCACCATCACCACCTGCTCCAAGTGCAGCCTGACAGCCTCCACTGGGAAGAGCCTGGTGCGGCCCCTGGCCCTAGCCCACAGCAGCAGCCTGTAGCAGCAAGAGCTGCAACCCCCCCCCCCCATCCTGCACCCTCCTCTGGGTGTGCAGCACCTGCTTCTGCCCCAGCTCCACTCCCCCTCTCCACTGGTGGGGGCTGCAAACTGAGGCCCCACTCACCCCAGCCCATGTTCCCACCTGTACCCTGCTCCTTCCCTCACTGCTGGAGCCTCAATCTGTGCCCCTTGCCCATGGCCCTTTCTCCCCACCCCCACAGACTTACCTGCTGCAAATTGTATGAGAGTGAATTTACCTCGTATATAATGAATTTTGGGTGTAAAAAGGGTCATGGCATAAGTGAATTTGAATATACAGAGCCCACAAAATGTGAAGGGAAACCTGTGTGAAGTAATATAATATAAAATATATAATATAACAAGGTAGGCAATAATTTAATTAATCAGCTATCTAGTTACATATATGTGAGCTAGATCTGTGAACTCTTCAGTAGTTTCTCATTAGCAGCTCTAGTTTGGACACAACTTACTGATAGAAACTAGTAATAGCTACATGTATGAGGATCTGGAATGGCTAATTAATAAAGTTACTAATTAGCACTTATTAATATTCATAAGGATAGTTTTTCACATTAAGTAGCACTGCCATTGTTAATGTGTTTGTTAAACGTTGTATTAATAAGTGTAATAGTAATTAATACCTCAGCAGGTTGTTATTAAGGATGGTTTGATTAGTATAAATTATCATAGCAACCAGCAATGCCAGTCGAGTTGGAGGAAGAAATTAATACCTATTAATTGCAAAGGGCACTTGCATTCAGACCAGCTAGGATGAAAACAATGGGGATTTTTTCCTGAACAGCCAATTAATGGATAGCAATAGAAATTATCACCTAGCAGCTAATGAAATGACCTCACAAATACAAATAATAATATGAGGGTTAATATGATGAATGTGGATGAGCATGCATATATTTGTGTTTATATTTCAAGTTAAACATTAATATTAAATAATAGCTGCTTCTATCATGGGTTAATACTGTATCTGTAATATTAATATAGAATATTAATGTGTACAGGAATATTAATATAATGAAAGTAGCCTCATCCTGTAATTGTGCTATACACAAATGCAAACAATCAAGAGTTGAAACATTCATAGCACCAGCTAATTTAATATGGCTGAGATCAATCAATATGGCCTTCCCTTCCGATTGCAACTTGTTTGTCAATCTCAATAGCTGCCCCTGCAGTAATTAGTTTTACTGACTCCCAGTGATCAACAGGGATCTTCATTAGTGCTGAATATTGGTAAACAACCATAGTAGGATCAATTGGCATTAAAGCCAGGTAGTGAATTGGAATTAAGTTCTGCTAATTAGCTTTGAGAACTAACTGATGAATGACCTTAATTAGAATAAATATTAACATAAGAATAGCACTCTTAACAATCTTTAGTATGTATATACCTAAATAAGACAGTAGGTTTATTAATTGTATTTAAAAACAACAAGGGTTACCCTCTAAGTGTAGGTCTTATTGCAGTATTAATATTTTAGCAATTGGTTTAAACAATTAATATTGTCTCTATCAAATAGCGTTAATGCTAGTAATCATTGTATTTAGTAAATTATCTAAACAGTATTAGCAATAAAAGTATGTATTTACGTTATTACGGTAATTATTACTATTGTTATTACTGCTGCTACTAGTACTTTCACTATTAATTTAAAGTACATTATCAAATAATGTAACTTGATGATGATAATGTATAATATAAAAAATACATTTAAAGAGAAATCCAGTCCCCTAAAGTATACATAGTCAGGTAAAAGTGGCTACAACCGAAAGTGGTTATTATTAGCAGTTCTATTCATAATCCTCCACCATAAATGCAGTGCTGACTAGAAATTGATTAATATCGGTTATTGATAAGATATTGGTCATTACTTTTTGCTTTTTTTTTTATGCAGTAATATGTAACTTTGTATAGTTTAGATTAATTAAAAGCAATACAACTCGTTACAGGTGACCTTACAACCAGCCATGACAATTATTCCACAATGACAGCAAATTAAAAACTAAATGTGGAATAATTGTCATGGCTGGTTGTAAGGTCACCTGTAACGAGTTGTATTGGTTTTTATTGTAAATAATCCTCTGTCACCATTGTAGAGTCACCTGTTGCTAGTTGTAGATTAAAAACAATACATCTAGTGACAGGAGACTCTACAACAATGACGATTAACCCACAAGTAGTTACTAATTCGCTGTCATTGTTGCAGAGTCACTTGTATCTAAGCTGTAGAACTAGTTAATTGTATTAGTCACCCATTTATACAATTAGCCATTTATCTCTTAAACCATACAACTTGTTACTGGTAACTCTGTAATGATGATTATACATAATTGGCCATTGTATTATGCTTGTTTAGATGATCACTATTAATTATTTGTATTGTTTTAGTAACAGATGACTATATAACTATGTGAATGAAATACACCATTAATCACTAATATGTCATGTAGCCACCTGTTGTTGTTTGTATTGTTTTAGACTAATCTGCAATTAGCCATTCATTTGCCTAAACGGTACAAATAGTGATAGATGCTTATATGGCCCCAACAATTAATCCACTATTAATTGTTAATTTTATTGTCAACGTTATTTACTTAAGTGTAAATACTATTTGTTGTATCATTCTAGATTAGAAGCAAGAACTCAATTGCTCATTACTTACAGCTGTTAATAGTTTCCATCAGGACTGGCCAAATGGCTTCTGGGTTAAGAAGTTCACTCATAGTGGGAAATAAATCTCATGGTTGCCTGTTCTGCCTCCATATTTAGGGCCTCTTGTGTGCCCCTGAACATAGTACCCACCTTTCCCCCCTTTGTTCTGCCTTTCAAAATCAAGATTTTTCCAGCTGCCCCAAACCACCTCTTCAGCTGGCTCACCTGCCCATTCTTGATGAACTATAGCTAAAACGCTAGGTGCTGTTTCAGACTGGGGGGGCCCTGCCTGAAGTCTGGGGGTTCATGGGGTTGTGGTTCCTAAGGTTTGGGGGTATCATATCTGGGGTCCCATGAGAACCTAGGCTGGTATTTTGTGGGGAAGGGGTCAAGGCTTCTGGAGGGGTGTGTTGGCCCTCCAGGCATGATGGGGGTGGGGGGAGCATACCTAGGTTCAACTTCAGAGGTTCATCTCCCTTCTTTTCCCCATCCTGATGTTTCCCCACCACTCATGCCCCACCACAAGCCCTGTGTGTAGGTAGCATTGTGGGATATCTGGATTTGGTCAAGGCTTGTGCCCAAAGCTGGTGGACCTTCAAATCTCAGGACCTTCAGATTTCCCCCCACACCAGTCTCCATCCTGTCAGCTCTGGGACTCTAGCATTGGAAACCTACACCTGGCCCCCAATTCAAATCCACCACCAGAAACAGATCCACGGAACCGCAGATTTGGATCTTTTCCAGCTTTTCCTTTCACAAAAAACAGCACCAAACTGGTAGTCGGCCACGAAAGCATCTTCTGAGGAGGGTTAAGTTTGACGCCGGTCAGCTTCAGGACTTAGCTAGGGTTTCTATGATTTTAATAATTTTTGCCTGTTGGTTATACTGTACAAATGAATATTTCATTTTCATATTTCCTCTCTTCTTTTGCCCCTGTCATGTCTTATGGCTAGCTACATTTGGGAAGAAGCTGGAATTTGAATATTTTGCGGGGGGGGGGAATTTTTAGCAGGAGAGAAGTTGCAATTTGGTCTTTTTTTTTTTTTAAACAGATGAAATACAATTGGTCCAATAAAAACTATCATCCTAAGAAATCTTTGTCCTTGTGTTAAACCATGATTTATGTCTTTTGGGGTCACTTTTTTTTTAATTCTGCAATGCCTTTTGCTTGGATTATTTCATCCGAATGAGGCAACCAGCTTGAAAACCTGGAGCCTTGGGTCACAAGTGCTGCTGGAAATAGCTCTTGGTCTCTTTTTCTGTTTCAAAGTTCAGCTTTTGAGGGGGATTTAGTATTTCAGAAAGAGACTGAAAGGGGAAAAATAAACATATTTCTTTCATGACCCATTTCCCCTGTTTATATGACTCTTTGTTTTCCCCCTAGTTCTTTCTTCCTCTGCGCTGACCAAACTGTTGGGTCAATACAGATTAGGAGGTTTTTACTCTTTTGGCTTGTTCTAGGCAAAGTGGACATGTGGAAGGGGATAAACCTGGGGAAAAATAACCTTGACTCTACCTACCCAAGGCAGGGTTATGAGCTAGTTACAACTCGGGGAAAGAGACTTTGGAGCTGTGTGGAGCTCCACAGGGTTGGGGATGGGGGTGGCAAGGTTAAGAGGCTACCCTGACCCCCCCACAACCTGGCTCTGAGGAGCACTTGGCTTGGGGTGGGAGGTTGTGGCTGCAATTGGAAGGGGAAGGCAAGGCCCTATGGGGCCTGTTTGGGGTGGGTAGGAGGCTGCGGTGGGGCCTGAAGAGTCGTGGGTGGAGGGATGGGGGTCCCCAGCTATGTGGGGCTGAAGGGGGAGTAGGGGGGTTCAGCAGGGAGTGGGGGATGATTGGGCAGAGGGGACCCCCCTGCATGCCCCAGAGCTGGAGTGGGAGGTGAGGGTGGGAGGGCTGTAGGGTGCCCAGTGGCCACCAGGTGGCCCCCAGGCCTCCCCTCCCCCGCGCCAGGCCCTGCTCATTCATATTCGAGCCACGAGTCCCTTCGCTTTCGCCCGCAAATTAATTTGCTGCCGAATGAAGCGCTTGCTGCAGATTCCCGCCCCCCCCTTCCCCAACCAGCCACCATGGGGGAGGGGAGTGACAGGTGCTTACGCAGCCCTGCCAGTGCCCCTCACTCCCAACCCGCAGCCTCCTGTGCCCCCCTAGCCCTGCCCATGCCCCTCGCTCCTGAGCCGCAGCCTTCTGCCCCCACAGCCCTGCTGGTGCCCCTCGCTCTTGACCCACAGCCCCTTAACCTTACTGATGCTGTGGCTTCCCCACTCCCAGCCTTTGCCCCACCACAGCCAGGGGTGTTTAGGGGCAAGCAAGGCCACAATGCACACGGGCATTGCAGGGAAGGGAAAAGGAGCTGCAAGCAGGGCCCAGGGCAGGGGGCTGCAGCTTGGGAGTGAGGGGCAGCGCCAGGGCCTATGGGTCAGGAGCGAGGGGGACGAGGGGAGGTGGGGCTTTTAGAAAAGAAAAAGCTGACTGAAGGTGAACAGAGATGGGGCTGAGTCTCCACAGGGGCAGGGACCCCCTTGGCCCCGATGCCCCCTGCCAGTGCTGGTGGAAGGAGACCCCAGGCATCTGGACTCCTACACCCTCCCCTTCTTTGTCAGCCCAGAACCTGCCCTGCTCCGAGCGCCGAGGAGCGAACCGAGGGTCTGGGAACCCAGCTCCCACTGCTCGGAGAAGGACCCAGGCGTCCTGCCTGCCAGCTCCTCTGTTCGACATCCCCGCCCGAGCTGGGAGCCAGCCCAGGTGTCCGGGCTCCCAGCCCTTGCCCGAAGCCACTAGGCCTGGTACCCTTCTCACAGCTGGGATTGAATTCAGGCATCCTGGTTTCTGTCCCCTCCCACCCCACCCCGTTTCCCCTGCTATCCTCTCCTCCCTGCCCAGGGAACCCAGGCCTCCTGCCTGTGCCAGCCTGGGCTTAGTCCTCTTTGCCCTTCATTTTTTCATTCTTTCTTCCTCTGTGTGTTTCTTCCCTGCCATCCCTCCCGTTCTGGATTGGCAGGTATGTTAATTAGCATCTGGGAGTTAATTAATTCAGCTGCTAATTGGCAACGGGGCGGGGGTGGCCCAGACGGACAGATGGTTCGGGGTATCCTGGCGTGGCGCCACGCCCTGCCCGCCTGGAGGGGGTGGATGGACAGATGGGAGAAGGCCTGAGGGAGGAGTATGGGGGGGTTGCCCGGCTGTCTGCTTCTGGAGGGGGGGGTCCTCCTGTATCCCGACTGGCACCCAGGGGCGGGCACCCCCCCCCCCACGCCAGGCCTGGGAGAGGGGGAGGGATGGAGTGATAGTGAGAGAGGAGGAGGAGGAGGGGGAGGGCCTGGTGGAGCGACGGAGCGGAGCAGAGCGGCGCCAGCTGCCAGGGCGATGCCCCCTGCCCCTCCCCCAGTGCTGCGGCAGCCCCCTCTCCCCCACCCTACCCATCCCCACTGGCTGTGCCAACCGGCGAGGGTTGGGGGGGCGCAGTGCCCACAGGGAAATAGCCCCCCGCCCCTTCCCCGCCATGCCAGCCCCACGCCTGGCACCGCGTCAGCCCAAGGGCCCAGCCGGCAGCACCCCCCCCCCTTCACCACCCTTTCCCCCAGCCAGACACACATACACACACGTACCCACCCGGCACGCAGCGGCTGGCACTGAGCACTGGCATTGTCAGCCAGAGCGGCACAGGGACAGACGGATGGACGGACGGAGGGAGAGAGCGTGGTGGGGTAAGGTATGGGTGGGGAGACATGAGCTGGGATGAGTAGAGGGACAGAGTAAAGCTGTGGGGATGGAGGATGGGTGTGGTTGGATGGATGAACAGTGCAGGGGCATGGATAGAGGGTGTGTGGGATGGATGGATGGATGGGGGCTAGAGGGAGGGATGGATGGAGAAAATAGATGGAGGATTGAAGAGTACGTGGGGATGGATGGTGGTGTGGTTAGATGGATGAATGGTGGGGGGAAATGGGTGGAGGGATGGACAGGGTGTGTAGGGTTTGAGGTGACTGGATGGATGGAAGATTGGAGGGAAGAAGGGTATGGTGGGGATGGATGGATGTGGGTGTGGTTGGATGGATAGAGGAGTGTGCAAGTGAATGGATAGTTAACTAAAGGATGTATTTGGGGATAAAAGGATGGATGGATGGATAGGGGCTATGGGAATTGGATGGATGTCAAAAATGGATGGCAGATTGAAGGGAAGAAGGGTACACGTGAGAGATAGTGTGTGGTTGGATAGATAAAGCGGGAGATGAATGGAGGGTTTAGTGGATAGATGGACAAGGTGTGTAGGAGTAGGAATGGATGGATGGAAGATGGGTTCCGTGGGGATGGATGGACGGTGGTTGTGGTTGGATGGATAGTGTGTGCCAGTGAATGGATAGTTAGCTAGAGGACATGTTTGGGGATGGTGGCATGGGTGAATGGATGGGGCTATGGTGAAGGAGGTGGATGGATGGAGGATGCATGTGGGGATGGATAGATGGGCAGGTGGAAGGATGGGGCGTGAAGGGGTACACAAGTGATGGATGGGTGCATGGATGATGTGCAATGGGAGGGCTGAGAATAAGGGACAGGTGGAGGTGTGTGCATGGGGCTAGAGAGAGTTGGGGGGGTGTGGACAACAAAGGGGTGTTTGGGTGGCTGGACAGGAAGGGCTTTGGAGAGATGCAGGGATGGAGGAAACAAGTGTGTCTGGAGAAGGAGGGAGCTGTGTATGGAGGGTGTGTGACGAGGTGGGAGGCAGGGACTTGTCTAAAAGGGTGGGTGAGTGGATAGATGGGGGCTATAGGAGTGGATGGGAGACTGGGATGAAGACTTGCTCCAGCTGGGGAGGGTCTGGCTGAGGAAGAGGTGCCTACCAATGTCCTGTCTGGCTGGTGACGGGGTGAGTTCTGTGGGATATCTTCTCAGCAGTGCCTTCTGATTGGCTGTAGTGTGAAAGTTGTCCCCTGCCCCAAGCCAACAGTGCTGCTGGATTGGCGAAGCCAATGGGGGTCACAGGTTAGGTCCAGAGGGGCTGCTGATGAGAAGCCCAGACACTGAGCTTGGGCAATGTCCATCACAGCAGGCCGCTACCTTCCTGGGGAGGGCTGCGTGTCACCAGGAGCCCCCTCCTCACACCGGTCTATCCCACTTGCTCTTCCTCATTCAGAGCGAGAAGGCAAAATCTAACCATGGCCTAAAGAAAGGCCAGTCCCTTTGTCCTTCCCACCCCCCAAAACCCAAACCATTTCCACCAAGGGGCCAATAGGACTCTTCAGCCAATGTTTTATGGCAATTAAGCCAAAACGAGTTGCCATAATGCCAACTCTTTTTTGCTTTGGTGTTCCCATTTCAAGATGGACCACCAGCCATTGGGTCCCCCCCTGAGGGGTGCAGTCACACCCAATGGTCTGCTCTGGTCTGTTTTGTCCTATTAATAACAGATCAGCTAATCTAGCTATGGCGTTGACTCGGGATACAGTTGGACTTTGCCCCTCAGACAATCAGAAGGCTGCTGGGAATTTCTATTCTGTTCTGTCCAGGCTGTTAGATGATATGTTATGATAGTCTTCCCTATTGAATGTATTCTCTTTCATAACACAAACCATGTTACATTCTCCACTCTGCCAGAAGACAGAGTATATAGGCATGACCTGAGGTGACCTTCTATACCAATGATGCTCATTGTGGGTGCTGCAGTACCCTGGGGTGCTGAGAGATCCTTTGAAGGGTGCCCCAGGGTTCTGTGCACTGTTAGCACCAAGAGGCACGGATACATCATCACACAATTCACAAGAGAAACCCAGATATTTCTATTTACAACCTAGTGTCCATACTATTGGAATCTGTTGGGGGTCATTCTGAATTCTTGGCAACAGAAGAATCATTCTCCAATTTTTTTTTTTTTGGTCTGTAGTGAAGAAATGCATGAAAATAAAGATCTGGTATTTTTTTAAGGAGGCGTGGAGGCTAATGAGGGGAACTTGAGTATTCCAGGATTGAGAGCCACTGGTCTACATGGAAGCATGTTTTCCTTATCTTTCCAACAGGCACCAACAAATTTCTTCTTGGAAATGCTGTGTGTTGGGCCCTTTGGTCTTCCTGAGTGGATTGGGCCCACAAGAATGTGACATCAACCTATTAGTTGCTCCTAGGGCAGCTGTTCCAAACTTGGAGAGACCCTTGGCCAAATGTCTCTACCTCTTCTTACATGGAGAGCCCTGAAGGTTGGTGATCAGGATGGGTTCAAGAGGGACGACTTCTACAGAGGACAGAGCTTGGATGGAGCGTGGAGGTACGTGGGAGAGAGGTTTCAGGCCAGGTGTGCCAGGGGCAGGGGGATGGGCCAAGGCTCGGTTGAAGGGGGTCTCTAGGGACCAGGATATAGTGGAGAGATGCGGCCATGTCTTGGTGAAGAGAGTTCTCAGGGAGGGAGGAATTGGGGCTGTTTGGGGGATTTCAGGGATCTGGGACATAGCAGAGAGGCAGGGCTGGAGGGTCTCTGGGCTCGGGGTCGGGGAAACATGTCTCAAAGCTGGGAGCCTTCAGGGTTTGGGATATAGCAGAGGGATGGTGCCACATTCTGTTGGACCCCAAACCCATATACACCTCCTCCTTGCATGCTTCCCCCCAACTCTGCTCTCCCCTCCCTCTTTACTCCTTTCCCTCCCTCCTTTCCCCTTGTTCTTCATGTCCCCCAGCCTGGGCATAGCCCTTGTTTCCCACCACTGGTACCACCCAATTATCAGCTGGGTGGTGGGGGCAACAGTGCCTTCCCTGTCGCCCACGAACTCCAACCCCGTTCTCTCAAGTCCACTTCCCAGCCCCACTTCCCACTCGGGCATTTCTCCCTTGATATCAATGGCTCAGTGCTTTCAGAGATCCCCAAGGCATTTGAGTTGCCACCAGCCCTCATCCAGGTTGGGGAACTCATCCCTACCAGGGTGCCTCTACCCATCCAAGACCATCACAGATGGGAACAATTGTACACAAGGTAGCTTGGATGGATGGATGGAGTGTATGAGGACCTATGAGGATGAGTGAATGGATTAGTGGGTAGGTTGGTGGGCAGATGGATGAATGGGATGCATGAGGATGGACACGTTTGGTTTAGTTTTAGGCATTAGTGGATGGGTAGATAGGGCTCATGGGGACCGATGAATGCTATGAAATGCCATGAGATTAGGTGAAGATCCATGAACTCCCACAGGGGCCCTTTGGGTCCCCAGCTGGCGTCAGAATGGGGCATAAAAACATGTTGAGAACAACTTTTGCAGTAAAAATGTCCATTTTTGTCAAAATCAATGTTTCTTTCTCTCTTGAAACATCTCAGTGATATTTTGGAAGAGGATTAAAAAGATATCCTGCTTACACCTGTTTTATTGCTGGGCTTTGTTTTGATGTTTATCTGTTATCCAAACGAGGGGGGGTTCACAATTAGGTGATGGATCGTTAAAATGGAAAATGAATGTTATTTTGGCCCAGTGTCAATACAACGGAATGGATCAAAATGAATCTGACGGGGGGAAATCCCTAAAGTTGTACAATGTATGCATTCAATATAGTGTAGTATAATACTAGAGTGAGTAGAAAGAGCTTAATGTGAACAATTTTTTTGATCCATGATCAATTTAGATTTTTTTTACATTTTTACCCTTTCTGAAATGGAACAAAAATAATTAGGGGGGTAGGGGGGAGGATTCTTAGCCTCCTAGATCTTGTGGATCTGGTTCCATCTCAGAAATGTAGAAACTTAAATAAAAAAGTTAATAGAAAATAAGTGACAGCGCTTTTTGTCAAAAACCTTAATTTTTTTGTCAAAAAGAAATCCATCCAGCTGCGTCTACATTCATATGTATTCTTATTTTAAATATTATAGATAACTTGCTATATTCTCCCTGACGAGTTTATGTATGCATACACACATGTATGTATGCATATTCATACATTGTTAAATATGTGTATTATATATACATTATATTAATATGTATGTGTATGTATATGTATATATAATACACATCATTTATATATTTTGTTTATATATATTCATGTATTAAGTGTGTGTGTGTGTGTACACACACATGCACACATACAGACACGATTTAATTTATATGTATATATTTACCACAGGGTGTGTAAAATTCATCATCATGAATATAGCAAGTTATATAGAATACATATATAGCGTTAGAGAGTATAACAAGTTATATAGACCATATATATTCTATTTAACACTATATATATACTGTATAGGTTATTCATTGGTGAATATATTTTCATTACATATGTTATGTTATAATTAAAATTACGTTATTCTAACACTCATTATATATGTTATATAGACTTTACACAAATTTAAGATACCAGACATGAAATCTTTCCTATATGCTATAAAGGTCAAAATAAAAATGAATGTAATCATGGAAAGGGAATGTTTTTATTGGGTTGAAATAAGATCATTTGCCTGTATCAAAATCAACACTTTTTGGCTTCAAATCTATTTTTGCTGTCATTTTTTTGGGTGCTTAGGTTTTTTCCCCTACCAATTTTGCTGGAAATTTCATGTTTTGTTCCAATTCAAAATGAAAAATTCATGAAATGATGAGAGGAGCAGGACTGGGTGGAGTGGAATCGTTAGCTGGAATATCCCATTTCTGGGCCAGGAGTATGTAGTTGTGAGCTCTCTCAGAAAAGGTAGAGTTGGCAATATTTGATCTAAAAACTTGATTTTGGTCAAAACTGGGTTTTTTGTGTGAATGGCATTGATTTTGACAAAATCCCATTTTGGAAATGAACAACAAAGGAGGTAAAAAAAAAAAAAGTGTTAAAAGGCGGATATTTGGAGGTGACAGATTGGGTTGATCCCAACATGAATTCCTTTTGACTGAATTTTATGGCAAGTTTCAAACACATCAGAAAATAACGGGCTAAGCAACTACCTCCACCCACAACTCAAAACAAGTTGGGCATTTTGTTTTGACACCGAGAAATGTCATTTTGTGGAAAACATATTGGAATTTTCACCCCCATTTGGAACAAAACATCCTCCCTGTTGGAGGGTTTTTTGAGGGATGGAGGATCCACATTTGCAATTTTCCCTTGGTTCTGAGTTTTGTTCAAGAGTTTTAATAAACTCAAAGTGGGATTGGGTGTGGTCTTGTGGAGGTTCAGATGTTGGGAGGGTGGGGTAACATCCACGTAGGAACCAGGAGAGATCATCTCCCTCTTTCACTCCTTTATGCCTTCCTCCTTCTTTTGTTCTTGGCTTAGGCAACACCATGCTGTGCCTTGGTAATGATTAGGTTGACAGGGGAAGTGGGTGGGAGAGAAGGCAGGTGTAGTGGGGTGGAAACTGTATGGCCAGGGTAGTGTGGGAACACAAGAAAGGTTGGGACATGGGTCAGGAAGGGGTGGGAAGAGATTGATTGGGAAGGTGGGTTAATTTTTCATGAGTCGCACCAAAATGGTGTCCATCTGGCCTTCCAGTGCTACCTCCTCCTTCTGCCCTTTGACCCAGCCCTTCCCCCACCAATTCGCACCTGCTTAATTCTTGCTAGACCTTACTGGGCCTGGCCCACCTCCTTGGCCCCACCTCACCCCTTACCACCCGCTCCCATCACCCCCAACTCCACCCACTCTCCTATCATCCCTCTATCTCCTACTCCACTGAGCCCTCCTAGCATCCTATCCCCACCCCATCCCACCCTTTTGCTAACTGGGCCCATCCATCTCCCTCACCTTCCCTTTTTTCCTTTTCCTGGCCTCAACTGTTCTTCCTAGCAAGAGGGAAAGAACAGATGAGTAATGGAGCCAGCAATTCTCCCTGCTATGGGACAGAGAACGTGGGTGGAGACACCTCAAAAAAGGGGAGGAGCTCATGATGGTGGGGAGGACCAGAACTGCGGGGAGCCAAGATGTAGGTGGTATGGCATGGAACAGGAGTCAGGCCAGTGGTGTAAGAAGCAATGTTAATGATATGGGAAGAACCAGGGATGAAAAGAGAGGAGCTAGGGGGTGGGAGGGGCCAAAAGCTCAGGAGGTGGGGCTAATAAGGTCAACAAGGCAAGGGGTGGGGCCAATGGAGCAAGGGGCAGGCCTAGAGCTGTAGGGTCAGAGCCAAGTTGGAAAGGTGTCAGAACTACAAAAAGGAAGGTGACTTACCTGGGAGAAGATAGGGGCTACTCCAAAGGGGTGGGTCCAATGTGTGGGGAGGCAGGGCATGGAAACAGAACACAGCCCGCACCAAGGAACTCCTCGTGACCTTCATGTCTTCTGCACATTGTCATGGACCTTTTCTCTTCCCCTCCATTTATCCCCCAACTCCACTGCCCCTCCCGGTCCTGCCCCCAGAGACCCACGGTTCATGTCAATCTTTATTCTTATTCTTCTTATAATTATTATCATTTTTTTAAATACCATTTTATTTCCTTTTTTTGGAACTTTTTTTTTCTTTTCCCCCCCTCTTTTTTGTTTTACTTTCTCTTTCTTTAAATACACAACAAACAAAAGTCTGTCAGTCCTGGGGATGAGGGGGGTTTTCAAAGGATGTGGGGGCTTTTGGAAGGTGGGGCTGAAACCTGGGCGGGGGGGAGGGAAATCCCAAGTTTTATTGAGTTCTCCAGCCCAGTTCATAGTTCGTTTGGTTATTTCTGAATTTCCTCCCCTTCCCGGCAGTGTCAAGGGTGGGGAGAGGGGTCAGATCCACTTTCCATCATATAAATTAATCCTTTTTTCCTGTCTTTGGGGAAGCGGGGGGGAGGGAACATTAGGAGACATCATCAGTGATGATGAGAGGATCCCCAAAAATAACATTGTTAAAAACCAACGAGAAAAGGGAAATAAAAATGTCAATGGGAGCGGGTAGGAAAAGAATCCCCCTTTTTTGACATTTGTTTTCACAGTCCTTCAAGTTTTTGTTGTTTTTTTTTTTTTAACTTTTTCTAGTTCTTTCAGTTCATGGTTAGTTTATTTTGTGGGGCTTTTTAGTTGTTTTTTTGTTGGTTTTTTTTCTGTTGGTGTTTCTGTTGGTTTTTCGGGGAGGGGGCAGGGTCTGTTGGGTTTCCTGTTGAGTTTTGTTGCATTTCCTGTGGGCTCTCTGTTGGGTTCGGTTGGAATTTTGTTGGGTTTCCTGTTGGATTCTTGGGTTTCCTGTTGCTTGGTGTTGGGTTTTGATGGATTTTCTGTTGGGTTCTATTGATTTACTTGTTGGGTTTTCTGTTGGTTTTCATTGCTTTTATGTTGGTTTATGCTGTTTCTTTGTTGGTTTTTTATTCATCTCTTGTGACTGTTCATGTTGCGTTTTTTTTTTTTGTTCTTTTTCTTTTTTCTCTCTCCTTTTGTGTTGCCTTTTTTTTTTTTTTTTTTTGGTTGCAGTTGGGTTTATTTCAAAGAGCTTTGGATTTCAGAGACAGTTTTATTAGCTTTCCTTTCTGTGGTCTTCATCTGGTTCGGTTTTGGCGAGCATGAGGAACGGGTGGCTGCCACATGGGCTGCCGGGTGAGGGAGGAGGACGAGGAGATACTCGGGGGAGGGTGTTTAGTTAAAGCCATTGAAGAGAAGTCTCGGTTGTCCCATTCCTCCCCTTGGCACCATGGCAGGAGGTCAACGGGGGTGTAAAGCGAGGTGGTTGTCGGTTATTTTTTGTTGGTTTTCAAAGGAGCCATTAGCAATGAGGAAAGAGGTGGGGCGGGGGGGGAGGGGAAAGGAGGCTGGGGCACAGCAGACACTCCTATGCCTTCCCCTGTTGAGTTGTTGTCTGAACCACTGTCCATCCATGGGTCTGGCTGTCCATCCAACAACCCCATGAGTTCTATACAGGGTGGGACAGGGGCTGGCAAAGCATGCTGGGGTTGGGAGGGGAAAGCGGAGGGGAGGGCTCCTCTCCCTTGTTTGCAGTTCTTTTCTTGTGTTCTGTCCATCTTTTTTTTGGCCTTGCTCAGTTGGTAGCACAGTACGGGGCGTGGGTGACAGGGCAGGCAATAACGGGGTGGGGGAGGTAGATTGGTGGGGTGCATTGGGCACAGGGGGAGGGACACAGACTAGGGTGGAGGTTTGGCTACAAGAGGGTAGGTCTGAGTGGGGTGGAGTGGAGGCTGGCCAGGGGAAGGTTAGTGTAGGAGGGGACATCCATGACCCAGATGGCCATGTGGACAGTGACAGAGAGCCCAGGGGATGCAGCTGCAGCTGGATTAAATATGGAAGGGGCGGAAGACTCCAGGGTGGGGGTGGGCATGTGTCACGGGCATGTGAGGAAGCCACATAAGAGTCAGGAGAGCCAACGCAGAGCCCTTCCCTGGCGTGGTTGGTATGGGTGGGGTAAGGGGGCCGGGATACAGAGGGGAGGTGTCCCCCCATGTCTAGGAGCCTCACCTGTGGGTGCCTTTGGGTGCTCTGGGAAAGGGGAAGAGTTGGGGGAGCTGGCAGTGGGCATTATCCCAGGGCAAGGGAGGGCAGGGAGTTCCCAGTTGCCCCCCTCCCCTCTCCAGTGCAGGGGGGGAGGAAGGGGGAGGGGGTCCATCATCCTGTTCATAAAGCTAGAAGTGTGGTCGAGGTAGAGTTCCTTTTCGGGCTGGGGTCCGAGTGAGGTAATTTTGCTTCCTCTTTGGCAAATACCGAGGTGGGCGGTGGTGGGGGGCCAGGGGGGCTTCCCCCAGCCATGCCAGCTTTGCGGCGGTGCGCGCTGGAGCGCAGGTGGGCGCCCAGCGCCTCGCGCCCACTTACCAGCACCTCGCACGCCAGGCAGTGGTAGGTGCACACTGAGAGGCGGAGCGGGGCTGGAGCCGGGCGACCCAGGAAGCAGAAGCCTGCCTGGTGGGCGACGGCCGCCTCCTCACCGTCAAAAGCTGCCTTGCACTGGCGGCAAAGGTACCGGTGGGCCACATCCACCGTAGAGACGCCAGGGGGCTCGGGAGCCGGGAGGAGGCTGGGGGGCAGGAGGCCGATGAGAGTCTGAGGTACGACTGGGTTCACCGGGAAGAGCCCCTTCTTCATGCCGTAAAGCTGCTGGAAGTAGGCGCCAGGCAGCTGGCCACCAAAGAGTGAGGCCGGTGCTGTCCCGCCTGCTGGCACTGGGAATGGGAGGAACTGGGCTCCCAGGAGTGCTGGGACTGCTGGCTTCATTCCCTTGAGGGCTTTGAGAGCCACAGCCGGTGAGGCAGGGTCAGGCCCGGCAGCACCGGAGACTCCCAGCAGTGGCACCATGGCCACAGGTGCTCCAGGAGTAGGGGCATCTGGGCCAGTCCCAACAGGTGCAATGTTGGGGTGGGTTCCTTCGGCGAGTCCTGCCTTGACTTTGACGTTGGCCTCCCCGGAGGCTGTTGGAGCTGTGTCTGGGGCGGGGGTGAGCTGGGGCTCTTCAGGTGTTAGGTGCTGAGGTAAGGACCGTCCTGGCAGCGTGGAGCCCAGGGGGGCAGCAGAAGAGGACGAGAGGGCAGCCGTAGCTGTGGGGGACCCTGCTTGGGGGTGGGGAGAAAAGATGGAGTCAACTCAATGGGTCCATGAGCCTCCCAGCCACCCCACCACAGCAGAGACCCCCTCCCCCCCCGCCCAGCAGGGTGGTGGGGGCATGCAGAGGTGGGTGTGAACTGGGGAGACTGAGAGGGAGGGACACGGGAGACAGAAAGTGGCAGGTTGGAGGGGGTCAGGAGGCAGAAAGTGAGTGGAGATGCCTGGGACATGCTGGGAGGGAAGGGAAAAGCAGGATGGGGAGGACACTGTGTGGTGGGGTGCAGGAGCCAGAGGCATGGGGGGGAGGGACAGGGATGGGGTGAGAAGGGGGAAGGAGCCAGGAGGGGTGAGAAGACCAGGGAAGCAGGGCTCTGAACCTGCCCCCCGTGGGCAGTGATGCTCCCTCCAGCTTCCCTATGGGCACTGCGACTTACCAGTCCTTGTTGGGCCACTCACCTGGGGTGAAGGGTGCTGGCGTGGGGGCAGGGGCTGCAGGCCCCTCAAAGCCCTTGCTCTCGCTCTTCAGCTGGGCTGCCACGGCCTCCTTGAGCTGGGCCAAGTGCCCCCGTGAGAAGAGGTGTCCCCGGCAAGACACATAGAAGTCATATTTGACGTCGCAGACTGTGCAGGCTGCCCGCGGCTCAGCCGGCCCATCAGTGCTGCCCCCCACCTCCCCGGTAGCTGCTTTGGCCTTCTTTTCCTTGGCTCGGGCGTTCTGGAACCAAACCTGGACGACCCTCCTGGGCAAGCCAATCTCATCCCCCAAGATCTCGCACTCCTGCATGGTGGGTGTGCGGTAGGCCTCATAGCAGGCCTTCATGATCTTCAGCTGCAAACTGGACATCTGGGTCCGGTACCGGCGTTGGCCCAGAGCCTCGGGCCCAGCCCCAGTGCCTCCATCTACTGCCCGCCCCCGTCCACCTGGCGACTCTGGGTCACCCAAGGATGACAAGGAGGAGGAGGAGGAGGAGTCACTCAGCTCCCCACCGGATGGGCTGCAGGCTTCGGGCTCCTCTGGCTCCCCTTTCAACGGTGGTGGAGGGAGCTGGGCTGTGGGGAGGGCCCCCAAGCCAAGACTGGGGGTCCCAGCACTAGGGGTGGGGCTGAACTTCACCGGCGTGGGTTTGATGGCTGGGCTGGTGGCACCTGGGCTACAGCGGAACTGTCCTTTGCGCTCCCGGGCCCGGGTGTTCTGGAACCAGACCTGGACAACACGCTTCTTGAGCCCCACCTCCTCAGAGATGCAGTCCAGCATCTTGCGGGTAGGGTTGGAGTCCTGCAGGTACCAGCGGTAGAGGATCTCTAGCTGCTCGGGCAAGATGGTGGTGCGGAGGCGCTTGTCCCGGGGGGACTCCCCTTCCCCACTGCTCCCTGTGCCCGGTGACAGGCTTCCGTCTTCATGCTTCCTCTTGAGGGGCCCACAGGGGCCACGGGAACCATCCCCAAAAGGCAGCAGTGTTGGTGGCGTGGGTAGGGTGGAGCCGTGGGTGCCGGGAAGTGCTGGGGAGTCTTCAACTGCCGACTCAGGGGCATCATTCCCAGCTGGCCCATCTTCCTTAGTGTCTCCGGTGCCTGCTGGCAGATCCCGCTCATCCTCTTCTATCTCCTCTTCCTCCTCCTCCCCGAGTGGTGGCTCAGGCTCTTCCTCTGCTTCAGGCTCCTCTTGCTCTTCCTCACCAGCATCTTCCTCATCTTCATGGGTGCCCACTGGGGGCTGGTTGTCATAGCACTTCTTGAGGTGCTTCACCAGCTCGAAGATGCAACGGAAGGCAGCCCCACATTTCTTGCAGCTGGGTTGGCCCCCAGCTCCTGCTCCAGCTCCCACCCCAGCCTCAGCTGCACTCTTGCGAGCCTTCTGCCGGGCGTTCTGGAACCACACCACGATCACTCGGTTGGCCAAGCCCAAGAGGGCTGAGAGACGCTCCACCTCGCCGTCCTTAGGGTAGGCGCTGGACTCAAAGAAGCTCTGCAGGGCCTGGGACTGGAACTCAGTGAATTTAGTGCGGGAGAAGCGGCGGCTAGAGGCAGTCCCACGGGCCCCATCTGCCCCCGCCATAGCCTCCTCTTCTTCTCCCCGCACCCACCGCCCCTCAGCTAGGCCCCATGTTGGAGCCACCTCAGGGCTGGGCCCGGCTGGTGGCACCACCATGGGCTGCATCAGGAAGGGCGGGCAGAGCGGCGGGAAGTCCAAGGGGGTGGCAGTGGCAGGGGGCGGGGCCTCAGTGGGCGCTGGGCCCTCAGCAGGTGGGTACAGACTGTCGTAGCTCTTGCGGAACTGGGCGGCATACCGGCTCAGGGCCTCAAAAGGCAGGAAGCGCCGGTGGACATGCTCCTCATGGGTCTTGAGGATGAGCATGTTGGAGAAGAGCTTCCCACAGGTCCCACACCGCAACCTCTCAGCTGGCGGCTGCGGTGCTGGCGCTGTCACTGGGGGTGCCACTGCTGCTGCCGGTGGCCCTGCCCCTCCTGGCCCCACCCCCGTGCCATGCTTGCCCTCGTTGTATTGGATGACCAGCTCAAAGCCAAAGTTCTCTAGCAAGGCCTTGGCGGCCCCATTAGCATCTTCCCCATTGGCATCTTCCTCGGCTGCTGCTTCCTGCTTGACTGGACCGGGCGCTGGGGGCAGGTCCTCCTTGGGGGTGGGGCCCAGCAGCAGGGGCGGGGCTGGAGCTGGCAGGGTGAGGGCAGGAGTGGCAGCCAAGGCTAGCTTGGGTGCCCCCTTGAGGTCGTGAAGGTAGAAGGGCAGGAGGAGCTGCTGCTGCTGCAGTTTAAGGAGGGACTCTGGGACCACAGGGAAAGGCGGCAGCAGGGGGGGTGAGAAGAGGGGCGCCGCAAAGGGCACTGGCACCGCCTCTGCCACCTTGGGGGCTTCTGCCTCGGCTGGCGGCTCCAGGGGCCCCTCGGGCTCTCCCACCTCAGCCCTCCCAGCCGCCTCGGCCTTGGCCACACGGGAGCGGGTCTGGTGGAGCACCGAGCGCATGTGGATCTCCAGGGTGGAGCTCTGGTTGTAGGACACCCGACAGGTGGCACACTTGTAGGGCTTATCCGATGCTGGCTGGGGGGCACCGGGCGGGCCGGACTCACCTCGAGGCCCCCCAGGAGTGCCAGGCTCCACTGAGGCTTTCTTCATCTTGTGCAGGTGAGACACGGAGTTATAGTGGACCAAGAGGATGTTCTTTTGGGTGAAGGACTCCTTGCACACGGTGCACTTGAAAGGCCGGGCTGGGTCCAGGAACTTGTCCAGTGCGAAGTTGGTGGCTTTGCGGTAGGACAGAGGGTGACGTGGGTCTGAGGTGGCCTCGGGGGCCCTTGGCACCACCACTGGTGCCTCCTCCGTGGGGGTGGGCACCCCAGCAGCTTCCTCCTCACTATCGTCGGGCCTTGGGGGGCTGGGAGAAGCCGGGCGGGGCTGGGAGGGCAAGTCGGCAGCAGGAGAAGGTGGGGATGGGGCAGACAGTGGGGGCGCCGTGGGGGCGGGGTCTCCAGTGGGTGGCACTGCCGGGAGAGAGGATGGCATCAGGATAGGGATACGGGGGAGTGCTGGGATGGTGGGGGCCCCCTAGGCTGGTGCTAGGGGGCACTGTGCTGTGAGGAATCCCAGCTGTGCTCTACCTCCCAGCTGGCACTGGGGGATGCTGGAGGTCCCAGTCTCTCTCCATCCCCCAGGTAAACACTAGGGGGTGCTATGCTATGAGGAATCCCAGCTGTGCCTGATCCCCCAGTGTGGGACTAGGGGGTGATGGGATGCAGGGGATCCCGGCCACACCCCACCCCACATCCCTGTGCCATCCCCCAAGGGGGTCACTCACCTCCAGGGCTGGGTTCTCCTTCAGGGGCAGCTTGCGGCTCAGGGACGGGCGCTGGGGCAGGCAGGACCTTGGTGGCAAAGGTTGGCTCAACTGCGACAGCCTGTGGGGGAGGAAGAAGAGGCCGTGGGGCAGGGTCGTGACACCCTCCTAGGCCAGTGCCAGGAGGTGCTGTGATGGGCCTGCTGGGCAGTGCAGGGCACCAGGCTGGGGGCTCTCACCACCAACAGGAGTCGCTCCATGCACTCGGGCACGACGCTGTGGGTGTGGCCGAGGTGGAGGCGCAGCCCCGGGCGCCCGGGCAGCTGCTCTTGGCACAGTGGGCAGCGATAGTTGGGCTGCAGCCCATGCTGCTCAGTGGCATGGACCCGCACCACCTCGCTTGCTGCACTCACGAAGCTGCAGAAGGGGCAGCAAAACACCTGGGCAGCAAGGGGGGAGAGGGGGTCAGACCAGCAGGGAGAAACCCAGATGTCTGGGGAGACAGGAGGAACCCGGGGGGTGGGGAGGGGAAGGGAAGGGAAGGGGACTTTGGTATCTGGGGTGGGGAATGGGACCCAGGAGTCAGAGGTAGGATATGGAGGAGGAAACCGAGGGTCCGGGGCGCGGCAGAGAAAGTGAACCCATGCGTCTGGGGTGGGACCCAGCCCCCCCTTGGCTCCTGGAAGTGCCAGGCCAACCCACTCCCCCACTCCCATGGGGGTGGGATCACCTCAGGTCAGCGCCACCCCCTCCCACCCTTGCCCCACCCCCGACCGGGCGCTCACCGTGCTGGAGGTCTCCCCGCCCGCCAGGCGCTGGGGCTCCGCCTCCTCCACTCCTGGGGGAGGGGGGAGGGGCAATTAGGACCTGAGCCCGGTGCCAGGGCAGCAGGGCTCTGATATAGGGGGCAGGGGAACCTGGGCATCCAGGGGGAGAGGGCATGAGGGCCCCCTCCCTGATTGTGACAGGAGAAAGGACCAGGTGGTGGGACCCTGGTGTCCTGGATGGGGGATGGAGGCGGAGTCACTCACCAGGGGGCGGGGCCTTGCCAGGCACCTCCTTCTCTGTGGGTGGTGGCTCTGAGGTCAGGTCCTTCCCTGGGGGCATGAAGGAGGGAGCTGGGGGGGGTGGAGCAGAGACCCCTACCCCCTGCCCCACAGATGCTCCTCACTCCTGACCCGCAGCCTCCAGGCCAGGGTGGGGGAGGGTCCCGGGACTCCCCCATCCGCAGGCACTCCAGGAGGTGGGATGGAGGAGGGATAATCTCTCTCTTTTCCCCTGCATTTTTTCACTCCCTTGTTCTCCATGCCGGTTGCCAGGCAACAGGCCCCGGCGCCTGTCATAATCTATTATGAGCAGAGCATTTCCCACAGCCACTTTGCGCTTGAATGTGTCCCACGGCAGTGGTGGGAGGGGGTGGGGAACAGTGCCCCTCACTCCTGACCCACAGCCCCCTGCCCTCTCCTGAAGCCCATACCGGTGGGGTGCAGCGGGGCTGGGGCTAGGTGCACATGGGCCTGGAGGCCATCGTCGGGGGGCCGGCGCTGGGCCAAGGCCTGGCGGTGCCGGGGGGAGCGGAGGTGGCGCAGGAGGGCGAGGCGGGAGGGCGCAGAAGCCTCACAGAGCCCGCAGTGGAAGCGCGGGGGGTCAGGGCCCGGTGCTGCGGCCTCCAGCTCCAGCAGGAACTGGCGGGGGGGGAAAGGAGGAGGGGGGAGAGATGCTGGCATTAGGCCCTGTTCCCGTCTCCCACCCCCGGTACCTTGCACCCATGCTTTCCCTCCCCAGGCTCCCTCCCTCCCACCTACCCTTGGTTTCTCCTCCCCCAGCCTTCTCCTTGGCTCCACCCTCTCTGGGTAGCCATGCCCCCCCACTGCTGCCCTTGCCTCCATCTTTTCCCCTTGTGCCCATCATTACCCAGCACTTGGCCCCATGCTCTTGGGCATTACCCCTTCAGCATGACTCTGCCCAAGGCAACTTGCTCCTGTACAGTCCTGCCCCAGACCCCTTGTACCTGGGCTCTCCTGCTGGGTAGCTCCTCCCCTTCCCATGGCCAATTGCACTCCTGGTCCCTGCCTGGTGAGGCTGCCTCTCCCCTGGCTTCTCCCCTTCTTCCTCCTCTGGGTCCTACCCACTCCCCCTGGCCCTGACCACCTGTTTCTGCCACCTCCCCTTTGTGGCTTCACCCCTGCCCCTGGCTCCTCCCTCTGGCCCTGTTCCTGGGTACCTGGTATCCATCCCTCAACCTCCTCTCACCACCCTCCCTCTATTGTGGTTCCATCCCTCCCCTAGCCCCTTACCCTGACCCTGGTCCCACACCTGGGCACCTGGTCCCCCTGCCCCCACCTCCAAGACACCTGCTCCTCCTGCCTCACCCTATTCCCTTGTGGCTCTGCCCCCTCCCCTAACTCTTCCCCTTCTCCAGGACCCTGGCCCCACCCCCGGGCACCTGGTACCCGCGCTCGGCCTCCTGGTGCCCGGCCCCGCGCACGTGCAGGCGCATCTTGTCCTTGCCGTTGGTCTCATAGTCGCAGAGGTTGCAGCGCAGGTGCAGTGGTGGTGGGGCCGGGGGCGTGGGGCCGGGGCCAGGGGCCGGGCTGGGGGGGGGCTCCGCCCCGGCCCCGCCCCCCTCGCGTAGGTGAGCGGCCAGCTGGTACTTGTGGGCATGCTTGTCAGTTTTGAGGTGCAGCTGGAAGTTGGCCTTGAGCTGGGTGCCGTAGGCGCAGAGGCGGCAGCGGTGGAGGTCCCCAGCCACCTCCTTCCACTCGGCCTCGGGCAGGCGGCGAGGGGCCGTGGCGTGGCCCAGCAGCTCCTCCACGCTGTCTGCCCCGAAGCGCCCACACACCAGGCACCCGAAGCGCCGGGCCCAGGCCCCTGAGGAGGGGGCTGGGGCCGGGCCTGGTGTGGGGGTGGGGGCGGGGGCAGAGGTTGGGGTGGGGGGCACTTGGCCTGAAGGGTCAGGGAGAGGGGGATCCCAGAATGGACCAGAGAGAGAATGAGGGAGAAGATGGGAAAATTGATGGAATAGAACAGAGAGACAGGAGAAAAGGAACAGGAAGGATGAGGGAGAAAATGGGAAGAGAAGAAATAAGGAAAAGGAGGAGAGAGAGAGTGAGGAAGAGAAAGGAGGGAAGGAACAAAAAGAAATGAGAGAGTGAGGAGGAGGGAAGGAACAAGGAAAAAAGATGGTGAAAATGAGAAGAGGGAGAAAGACAAGGAACGAGAGAAGGAGAGGACGAGAGACAAAAGAGGGGACAAGGAAGAAAAAAGGAAGTGAGACACAAAAGAGGATGGAACGAAAAAGAAAGGAGAGGGAAAGAAAATGGGAAAGAAGAGAGAAAAAGAGGAAATGAAAAAGAAGCAAAGGAACAAGAAGGAAAGATGAGGGAGATAATGGGAAGGGAAGAGGAAGAAGGAATGAGAGAGAGGAGGAGAAAGGGAAGAAGAAAGGATAAAGAAGGAACGAGAAGGGAGGATGAGAAGAAAATAGGAAGAAAACAGTGAGAGGGGAATGAGAGAGGAAGGAAGGAACAAGAAAGAAGAACAGAGAAAATAGAGGGAATGAGAAAAAGAGGAAGGAGGGAGGACATAGAGGGGAGAAGAGAGAAGACAGAAAGAATCAATCAGAGGAAGAGAGAAAAAGGTAATGAGAAAGAGGGGGGAAAAGCAAGAAAAGAAAACAAAAGGAGTGAAAAAGACAAGCGAGGAAGAAAGAAGGAGGGAATAGGAAAGGAAAGAGAAAGTAGTGAGAAAGAGGGACCAAGAAAGAAAGAAGAGAGAAAAGACAGAAGAAAATGAATAAGAAAGAAGAAGTTAAGAGGGAATGGGAAAGAGAAGGAACAAGAAGAAAGAATGAGAGAAAATGGAAAAAAGAGGGATTGATAAAGAAGGAAGGAGATGGAGGGAATAAGAAAGAAAGGATCGAAAGTGGAAAAATATGAGAGAAAAAACAGGAATTGAAAAGAAAGGAGGAGAAGATGAGAAAGTGAAGGAACAAGAAAGAAGACCATAAGAAAAGAAAGAAGAGATACAAATAGAGGGAATGAGTAAAAAAGAAAAGGGAAAGATAGAGAGAGGGGGGAATAAGATGAGGGAAAAAAGAGCAAGAAGACACAAGGAGAATGACAGGAGGGAGAAAGAGGGAATGAGAGAAGGAACAAAAAGAGCAAAAGGGAAAAGGAGGAGAGGAGAAAGTAAAGGTACAAGAAAACGAAAGAATGCGGATGAATAGAGGGAATGAAGAGGAAAGGAGAAAAATAGAGATGGAACAAGATGAAGGAAAAAAGCACAAAAAGAAAGAGAGGAAAGAATGAGGGGAAGAAGGAATGGAAAGAAAAGAGAAAAGGGAGAAGAGAAGGAACAAGAAAAGGAAAAAAGAGGATAGAAAAAGAGGAAGAAAGAGGGAATGAGAAGACAGGAATAGAGAAAGAAGGAATAAGACAAAGAAGAGAAAGAAGACAAAGGGACAAGTCAAGAGGAGGAAAGACAGGGAATCAGAAAATTGGGCACAAGTAGAGAGAGAAGGAATATAACAAAGAAGAGAGGGAAGGCAGAAAGAGAAGGAAAAGGAAGAAATAGAGGGAATGAGAAGAGGAGAGTTGGGGAGAGGTGGAATAAGGAAGAGGGCAGAGACCAAGAGGAATGAAAGAGGAGGAGAGCAGAGCCAGCAGGAGTCAGGACAGGCAGAGGGATGGGGGACAAGAAAGAAATGGGAAACAAGACAGAAAACGATGGAGCGATAGAGAAAGAAAAGCAGAAGAGAAGAATGGGAGAATGAAGGCAGGAGAAAAGGGAAAAAAAGGAAGAGAAGAGAGGAAACAGAAAAGGGATGAGGCCAAGTAAAATTAGGGAAGTGGAGTAGAAGGTGGAAGAAAGGAAGGAGAAAGGGGCAAAGGAGAAGAACAAAAAACAGATGGAGGAAGAGAAGGGAAGGTAGAGATTGAGAAAATTGGGGCAGGGAAGTAACAGAGAGAAGGGAAGATGCTCGTTCCACTCGGTGCAATAAAGATTGTCCCATTCCCAGTCCCCCCCGCAGCCTAGGGTCCAATTCCCCCCCTGCCCCATTCCCAGTCCCCCCACAGTATGGGGTCCAGCCTCCCTTTGGTGTCATCACCCTCCAATCTCAGCCCCACTAATCCCTGGGATTCAGCCACCCCGGAATGGGAAGCAGACGGGGGAATCCTTGGATAGGGTGGAGCGTTGGGGAGAGGAGGAGCTGTGGGGAAGGGAAGGGCATTGTGGGGCATCAGATGGGATGGGAGAAGGGGTGGAGCCAGGAGGGAGCCAATGAAGAACCCTACAGTTGGCCAGCCCAACACTGGGATTCCTCTGTTGACCAATCCAAGGTTGACCTTCATCCATTGGCCAACCCAATGTTGACCAGCAGCCAGGAAAGCCAGAGGCTGATGGGGAAGAAGGGAAAGAGAAGGAAAGACTGGGCATGAGGCAGCCCCTTACCCGGTGCTGACACTGGCCCCTTCCTCCCGGCTGAGCCAAGCGTCTGGAAGCCATTCAGTAGCAGGTGAGAGGCCTCCAGTGGTGGGTCACCACGCAGTCCAGAGGCAGCGCCAGGGGCTCCTTGGTGGAGGTGGCCATGATGAGGGTGGGGCTGGCCCAGTGCCTGGGTCCCATAGAACTGGAAGAGCTCATTCTGTTTGCTCCCTCCCCCGCCCCCGCCAGGCTGCCCCAAAAGCCCAGGCAGAGCCAGGGGCAGCCCTTGGTGGAGCAGCAGGACATTCTGCATATGCTTTTCCGAGGTCATGTGGATGCGCAAGTTGCGGGAGATGCTGGTCTCATAGCTACAGACTTTGCACTGCCAGGAGCTCTTGCCCTTGGCCTCCTTCTCATCCAGGGTGGGTGGGACAGGGGCAGGCGGGGTGGGCGGGGGCCCCACCTGGGACCCGCCCCCAACATTGGCCTGGTAGCCCTGGAGGTTGGCGAGGTGCTTGTCGGACTGCATGTGGATGCTGAGGTTTCCCTTGGTGGTGGTGGAATAATTGCAGGCCTCGCAACGGTAAGGCTTGTAGCCACAGTTGTAGCTCTCGCCTCGGGCAAGCCGTGGGTGGGGGCCACCAGCACTGCAATAGGCGCAGTGGCTGTTGCTCTCTGGGTGTTTCTCCTTCATGTGAACGTCCAAGGTCTGCTGATACTTGTAATGCCAGTTGCACTTGGGACACTTGAGGGTCTTGCAAGAGTTGCGAGAATGGAGCAATGACATCTGACTGGACAGGGCCAGGCCGGGGTAAGCCAGGGCAGTGTAGTCATCCCCAAAGCCAATGGCAACTGTGCCAGCGTTGGGGTTGGCCCTGTCACTGCCTAACCCGACACTGGTGTCTTCATTGGCCAGTCCAATGCTGGCATCTTCGTTGGCCAGCCCAATGTTGGCGCCTTCATTGGCCAAACCTTCGTTGGCCAACCCAGCGCTGGCAATGCCACTGAACTCATCCTTGACCTCACTGTTGGCCAACCCAATGTTGACCTTGTTGGCTGTCCCCAGCGGTGGCACTTTGAGGACATCCGTGCACCTGGCTGGGCTTTGGCCATAGGAACTTTGGTCTAGGAGAGGCCTCAGTCCATCCTTATCTTCCTTCCGGCCTTCAGCCTCCTCTTCCTCCTCCTCCTCCTCCTCTTCATGGGTCTCCTCTTCCTTCCCCACAACAGCCCAGGCTGCGCCTCCAGCCCTCAAATCTTTGGCATGGGGTGGCTTGTGTCCTCCAGGGGGGCCGCTCTCTTCCTCCTCCTCCTCCTCCTCCTCTTTTACATTCACCCATCCAGAAAACATTCCAGCGCTGAGGTCCGCACCGCCGGTGGTGATATTTGGTTCAAGGAAGCCGAGGGTGGTGCCCTGGAATGCAGCAGGAGCCCCTCGCAACAGGGCCTGGCGCTCCCAGGGGCTCAGCCGTGCCCCATGGGCTGAGCGGGCATGGATCGCCAACGAGCAGCCCCGGCGGAAGGAGAGGCGGCAAACCAGGCACAGCCACATGGAAGGCCGCGTTGGTTCTCCATCTGGCCCAGCTTTGGCTTCCCCCTCCATGTCGGCAGCGGCATCTTTGGGTTCGGTGGAAAAGTTTTTGGCAGGGGTGGTGGGAGCGGAGGCCCCGGCTAGTCGGTAGCTGCGGAAGGCGCCGGGTGGGAGCTGCTCGCCCGGCGCTGAGGTATTCTGGGACATTTGGTCAACAGACATAAAGCCTTGGTTGGAGCCGCCATGTTGGACGTGGAGGGTGGTCACCGGCAGGGTTGCCGTGGCGCCGGGGTAGCCCTTTGGTAAGAGAACGTGGCTGTCTGCAAAGACGTAGGCCGAGCCATCAGGGGAGAAGAGCAGATAAGCCGTTCTGCCTCTGTCTTCCTCATCTTCCTCCTCATCAGCATCATCATCTCTCTCCTCTTCGGCGGTGTCTCCGGGGGGTGTTGCAAGGGAGGGGTTCGGCACCGTTATGCCGAAGCCTGCTGGGAGTAGCGGGGCAGACAAAATGGCCGCTGGGAGGCCAGCGGGACTGGGCCTCAGGGGCTCGGCAGGGGCAGGCGGGGAGGCGGGGGCATCTGGGAGGGGGGGTTCTTTGGTGGCGGGGTCCTGAGGGGGCCGGGCATCCTGCCCATGGCCAGGTGGGCCAACGCCGGGGGTGGAGGAAGAGGAGGAGGCCGAGTTAGAGGGGGTGTCCATGGCGATGGAGGCGGGAGGAGCACGGAGGGATCATCTCAGCGTGGGAGCCGAGACCCTGTGGAGGGTGAGGAGTGGGGAGAGTTAAGGAGGGGGGAGGGAAGCCCAGGGCCTACCCAGGGACGCCACCCCAGATCCAGCCCCTGGCTGACAGAGGGCTTGGGGGAGGAAGCAGAGGCCTCCCTGCCTCTCAAGAAGCAGAGGCTGCTGGGAGCTGACAAGGCCTGGGCTCATTTACATTGCAGATCATTCCCCACCCCCCCCAACACATGGGAAAAATTTGCATTGCAAATGAGGCTGGGCCTCCGAGCCAGCCCAGCTGGGTGGGGGGGAGGGGGGCTCCCACCAGGATGGGGGGTGGGGAGGGGCTGCCCCTCCCCCACCCCCTCTGCAGAGCAGCCCGGAGATGCAAATGGCCTCATTAAGCAGCAGGCGGCATAATTAGCTTGAGCTGCATATTTATTAGGAGACTCACACAGGCTCAAGTGGAGGAGGGGAGCCGGGGGGAGGGGCTATGGGGGGGGTTGTGATTGCTTCTACCCCAGCAGGGGGAACTGGGGGGGGCTCTCTTCCCATAATGCACATGGGGTGCTCATTTGCATATTGGGGTGCTTGTTTGCATATCATTTGCACCTTCCAGTGAGCCCTGAATTTCTGGGCCATGACAGGGTAGAGAGGGGGGAGGGGAGGGGCTTGTGGGGAGGTCCACCCATTAGTTTGCATATGCAAATAATTTACCACAGAGCCAGGGCAGATCCAAGGGTAGTGTCAGGAAGGAGGGGTGTTAGTGTCAGAGCGGGTGTCAGAGAGTGGTGCAGGAAGTGTGTAGTGTTGGTTGGGGGTGTTGTGTGTTGGTAGTGGGGCATGTTGGGGGCATAGTTGAGGGTTGGGGGATATGGGGCAGTGTGTGTGTATCGCTTCTCAGCCTCTTGAAGGCTCAGATCAAGTGTAGTTGCATATGGGATAGGGAGTACAGTGTTGCTGTGTATGCATTGTGTTGGTGAGTGTGATTGTGTCAGTGTGTGTGTGTGTGTGGTGGTGGGGGTGTACATGAGCGTTGGCGAGTGTATGTAGTGTTGGGTGTGATTGTGTCAGTATGTGGGGGGTGTACATGCGTTGGTGAGTGTATGTAGTTTTGGGTGTGATTGTATCAGTATGTGTAGTAGTTAGGTGTACATGAGCGTTGGAGACTGTATGTAGTATTGGTGGGTGTGATTGTCAAGTGTGTAGTGGTGGTGGGTGTTCATGAGTATTGGTGAGTGCATGTAGTGTTGGGTATGATTGTGTCAATATGCATAATGATGAGTGTACATGAGCATTGAGTGTGTGTAGTGTTGGTGGGTGTGATTTGTGTCTGTGTGGTAATGGTGGGTGTACGAGCGTTGGTGTGTGTGTAGTATTGGGTGTGACTGTGTGTGTGGTGATGGTGGTGGGCATACATGAGCATTGGTGACTGTGTGTAGTGTTGGTGGGTGTGGGTGAGTGTTGGTGTGTGTTTGTAGAGTTGATGGGTGAGGGGGTGTTTATGTAGTGTTGACGGTGAGTGTTGGTGGCTTTGCGTAATGCTTGTGGGTGTTGGTGTGTGTGTGTGTATTGTTGGGGGTGTGCTTATGTGTCAGAATGTGCTGGTGTGTGAGTTTGTGTATACAGTGGCTGTATGCTAGGAGTGTGTAGCTGTGTGGCTGTGTAGCAGTTAAGCTCATCAAGGAGTGTGTACACCCCGGAGAGAGATGCGTAGTCAATTTTGCATCCTCTCTCCATAGGTTGGGGCACACGTCCCAGGGTGTGTGTTGTTGACCTCAGAGTGTTGTGCAGACTGTGTTGTCTTTGTGTGTATATGTGGGAGCCCATATACACACAACTAAGAGGTTGTGTGTGGTTGTGTGGCCATGTGGTGTGTGTAGCTGTGTGAATCATGTGTGACTATGGTTGTGTAGACACAAGGTGTGTTTGGACTGTTTGCAGTTGTGCATGGTGATAAGTTGTGTGTGGCTGTGTTTGAAGGTGTGACCATAAATTTTCTGCTGTTGTATAGCCATGACTTATGTGGTTATGTGAAGCATGTGTGACCATGAACTGGGTGTGGTTGTGCAGGCGTGACTTGTATGTTTGCAGTTGTGAGTAGCTATAAGTTGTGTAGGAAGATATGATCATGGATGGTGTGCAGTTGTGCGTGCCCATGAGTTGTGTGGTTATATGAAGTGTGTGCATCTGACTGTAAATTACGTGTAGCCATACCTTTTGTGTGGTTCTGTGTAGCCGCGTGGTGTGTACGGTTGTGTGAAGTGTGTGACTGTGAATTGCATGTGGTTGTGTAGTCACAAGGTGTGTGTGAACTGTTCGCAACAGTGTATGCCTATAAGTTGTGTGTCAAGGTGTGACCATAAACTGCATGTGGTTGTATAGCTATGAGTAGGGTGTGTGTGTGTGCATGGCCATGACTTGTTAGTTGTGTGTGGTTATATGGCCATGAGTTGTGTGTGGCTGTGTGAAGTGTGTGTGACAATGACTTGTGTGTGGTTGTGTGCCTATGTGGTATGTGCAGTTGTGTGAATTGTGTATGACTGTGAATTCCATGTGGTTGTGTTAGCCGTGAGTTGTGTGTAAACAGTGAAATTATGCATGATTATCAGTTGTGTGTGGTTGTGTGGCCAGACTAGCATGTGGTTGTGCTTGGCCATGAGTTGTTGGTTGTTTGGTTGTGTGAAAAGCATGTGATCATGAATTGCCTGTGGTTGCATGGCCATAACTAGTGTGTTGTTGTGTGTAGTTATAAGGTGTGTGACTGTAACCAGTATGTGTGTGGTTGTATGGCCATGAGTTGCCTCCTAGAACTTACATGCGGTTGAATGTAACCATGAGGCGTGTATGGCTGCGTGTCACCATGACTGGTGTGTAGTTGTGTGGCCATGACTTGCATACAGTTGTGTTCCTTGTTTGGTGTCAAGACATGTGTGCTGTGTCACAGGGGGTGCTGCATGGTTGCGTAGGCCTTGCGCAGCAGGCTGTGTGTGAAGCTGGCAGGATGCAGCATGCGTGTGTGTCCCCTCCTCTACCCGCCTCTCACATCACAAACACACTGTGGCTCTTACACAACCCGACAGGCCGAACCACAACGCAGAGTCCCACAACACTGCTTGCAGCCTGGCGCTCCCTTCTGGTCAGACGGAGAAATGCCCTGAGACCCAAGTGTCTGGGCTCCCGGACCCCCTCCTCTACCTCGCCCCCCTCCTGAAGGGGGTTGGGATCCAGGTGTCCGGGCTCCTGGCCCCTGTTCTCTGCCTGGAAGTGAGGGGAATGAGTGCTGGAGGTGACAGAGAGGTAGACTGCAGGGCCTCTGCCTCCATCCTTCCTTCCCCACCTGCCTTGTTCTCTCCATCCTTCTATCTGGTCCCTGCCCAGAGGAGGGGCACACATCCCCTTGCTCTCCTTCTCCATGTCAGCCCCACCCCCAGCTGAGCTGCTGCCCCCACGGCAGGAGAGGAGGGCAGCACAGAGACCCCCCGGGCACCCAGCTTGGCCCCTCCGCACACCCACCCACTGTGGTGACTCTGTCAGATGGTGTCTATCAGCTCCATCCTCATCACCCATTCAGCCATCCCTGTAGGACCCAAGCATCCATCCAACCAGCCAGACATCCTCATCGCTCTCATCCATCCATTTCAATAGCTTTATCCATCTGTCCTCAGAGCTTTACCCGTCCAGCCATCCCCATAGCCCACATCCCTCCCTCCATCCACCCATTATCCATCCCTCATAACCTCCCTCCCTCCCTCCCTCCTTCCTTCCATCCATTCATCCTTCCATCTATCCATCCATTCCCATAGCCCCATCCATCCCTCCCTCCCCCATCCCCTCCCTCCATCCCAGCACTACATTGCTCATCCCCAATCCCCCTCTCTCTCCCCGCCCCCTCCCTCCTCCCTCCCTCCTCCTCTGCTCCTGCGCTGCTGCTGCTGCCTCTTCGGCTCCTTCTCCCTCTGTCTCCCCCTCTGTTGCGCTCCCCCGCTCAGCCGCCCCTTGCCTGCATGTCTCCTGCATCCCCGCTGCCTTGCTCCCTCTCTCCGCCTCCCCCTGCTGCGCCTTCTCCAGTTCATCTCCATCCCTCTGTCTTCCCCATCCCCGGTCCCTCTCTCCTCCATTTGCCATCCCTCCGTCTCCATCAGCCCTGGTCTCCATCCCTGCACCTCCCTGTCTCCCCCTTCTCCATTCCTCCCGCTGTCTCCATCCCTTCATCTCCCCTCTTCCCCCTGCCATCCTCTTCTCCTTCCTCAGCGCTCCTTTTGCCCTGTCTCCATCCCTCTATCTTCTCTGCCAGCCCCGGCTCTGCCTGCTGCCTCCATCCCTCCCTCCCCTCCTATCCCTGCTGTCTCCATCCCTCCATCTCCCCTCTGGTTTCTCTCCCTCCATCTCCCCCGCTCTCCACCTTCATGCTGCCTCCATCCCCCCTCTCTCCATCCCTCCATTTCCCCTTGTTTCTCTCCCTCCATCTCCCTGGCATTCTTTCTCTCCCTTCGCGCTGCCTCCATCTCTCCTCCTGTTTCTCTCCCCCTCTCCTTTTGATCTGTCTTCATCGCTTTATCTCCCCTCTCCATCCCCCGCTGTCTCCATCCCTCCATCATCCCCGTCTCCGGCTCTCTGCCTTCTCCCTCTCTCCATCCCTGCATCCCGATCCCTCCATCCCCCTGTCTCCATCTCCCCCCGCTCGCTCTCTCCCCGCGCCCTGTCTCCATCCCTCCATCCCCTCCTCCCTGGCCCCGTCCCTTCCCCCGCCCGCCCGCCGCGGCGATAGGAAATCGATGGCACTTACGCGGCGGGGGAACGGCGGGGCCGGGCCGGGCTGGGCCGGGCGGGGCCGCCCGGGGGCTCCCAGCTCAGGCCGCCCCGGATCGATGCGGCCGCCGGGGCTTCCCCATTGATTTACACGCGGCCGCGCCCGCTCCGCTCCGCTCCGCACCCGCGGCGGCTGCCAGCACAATGGCACCGGCTCCCTCCCCCGCGGGGGGGCGCGGGGCGGGGCGCGGGGCACGATGGGAAACGTAGTCCCCCCCCCAGCGCCGCGGCCGCGGGCAGGACAAAGGGGACCCCCCGGAACCCCCCCCCGCTCCACCCCCTTTTTGGGGACCCCTCTCCCGTACATGGGGGCCACGCCCCATATATGGGGTGTACCCTCCTCCCCCAGCTTCGGGGTCCCTGGCCCCGCCCCCTTTTTGGGGCCCCCCCCTCCCACAAATGGGGTCCCCGCCTCCATATATGGGATCTCCACTCCCAGTTTCGGGGTCCATATAGGGGGTTCCCACTCCTGTTCCACATGGGGGGGATCCCTGGCCCCACCCCTCCCCCATATATGGGGTGTCCCTCCCACCCGTGTCCCATATATGGGTATCCCTATCCCCGCCCCTCCCCTCTATATAGGGGGCCCTACCCCGCCCCCATAGATGGGGGTCCGGGCCAAGCCCCCAGTTTTGGGTTCCCCCATATAGGGGATATTCTCCCTGCTCCCTCCCTATGTATGGGGTGCCCTCAGTTCTGGGGGCCCCTTCCCCATATATGGGGATCGCTGTTCTCCCCATGTATGGAAGGGGCTCCACCCCATATATAGGACCTCCGCCCATATATGGGGATTCCCCCCGCTTCGCCCCCAGCTTTGGTGTCCGGAGTTGTCAACCCTTCCCATATATGGCGTCCCCGCTCCTTTTTGGGCCCCGCCCCCTCCCTATAATTGGGTCCCTGAACCCCTTTCCTTCCATATATGACAGTTCCCACCAGCTCCGGGGAGGGGGTTCCCACTCCTCCCCCGTATATGGGGATCCCCGTTCCCGACCCCCTCCCATATCTGGGGGTTCACACCCCCTCTATGAAGACCCTGCCTCCCCCTTCCCATAAAAGTGGGTCAGCGCCCCCTCCTCTCTTTTGGGGCCCCGCCCCTTCCTTACATAGGGGGGGTCCCTGCTCCTTTTTTTGGGGTGCTCAGCTCCGTCTTCCATATATGGGTTATCTGCCTCGTCCCCATCTTGGGGGTCCCAGATTAGAGGGGGTTCCCTCCCATCAATGGGGAACCCCCGCCCCTTTTGAGGACCCCTGAACTTCCCCCATCATTGGGGGCCCTAGCCGTCTGCCACAGCTGGGGGGATGTCCCACCCCACTTTGGGGTCCCCCTCCTCTGCTCAAGGGCTGGGGAAACTGAGGCACGGGGCTGGTTCCGCCCTCACCCCTCTGATGTGTGCCCCCCCCCGCGGACCCCACTCCCTAAGAGGGAACCCAGGAGTCCGGGCTCCCCTCCCCCTTTTTCTCCAGGCCACATGACCCCGCCCCCGAGGTGAATAGGACCCTGGCGTCCGACCCCCCGCACGAGGCTCCCCAATCCTGGGAGGGACGCAGGCGCTCTGGCTCCCCTCACCTTGAGCCACAAGGCCTCCAATTCCCCACCCCCTCCCACAGAGCTGGGAAGGGAAACCCAGGCGTCGGGGCTGTCAAGACCCCCCCGCTCCTGCCCGGCACACAAGGGGTTAAGCCCATCTCCTCACTAATGAGAGCCCCCCTTAATTGCAGCTTGCAGGTTGCCATGGCAACTCCGGGGCCAGTGTGATGGGGAGAGAGAGAGGGAGAGAGAGAGACAGAGAGAAAAAGAGAGAGAGCAGCTTCTCCCCCGACTCCCAATGCTGCCACCCGGGAAACCACAGTTCCCAGCATGCCCTGCACCTCCCCAGAACCACAGTTCCCAGCATGCCCTGCACCTCCCCAGAACCACAGCTCCCAGCATGCCCGGTGGCACCTTAGAACCATAGCTCCAGGCACAGCCTGTTCCACCCTAGAACCAGCACCCGGCATGCCCCGCTCCTCCCTAGAACTACAGCTCCCAGCATGCCCTGCCCCATTGAACCACAACTCCCAACATGCTCTGCTGCCCTAGAACCACAATTCTCAGTACGTCCTGATCCCTCTCCTCCCTCCCAGTCACTGCAAAGCATGCTGGGAGCCCAGCCTTCACTTTAATTCTGCATTAGATGCTGATATGCAGGAGGGTAGGTGCTGCTCCTCACTGCTGGATGGCCGGCGGGGGGGTGCTGTGCTGCAGGAGGGGGGTCTGGCTGGGGGAATGGGAGGTCTAGTAGGGGTGCTGTGGGGGGCAGGTTGGCAGGGCATCAGAGGGCACTGTGCTCGGGGGGGTGTCCAGCAAGGGGTGCTGTGCTGTGCTGTGTGGGGGGGGTTGTCAGGTACTGTGCCCAGGAGGGTCCCAGTGGTGCAGGGAGCAGTGGGGTGTCCAGCAATGGATGCTGGCATGGGGCTCTGGCCATGCCTGCCTGACACCCCCCAATGTCTCCCCAGATGTCGCAGAGCCCACGGGCTCCATCGAGGTGGAGGCCAAGTTCATGGTGGGGCCAGGCACAGAGGCCCGGCTGGTGGTGCTGGGGGCTGTCCTGGCTGGGGCCGTGTCCTTCCAGGACCAGTATTACGACACCCCAGATGGGCGGCTCACGCTGGCTGACCACTGGCTGCGGCACCGTGAAGGTGCCGGCTGGGAGCTCAAGTGCCCCCCGTGGCCGGCGGGGGGTGCCAGGGACCCTGGCTACGGCCCTGGTGCTACCTCCCAGGATGGGAGCACCAGAGCTGCCACCAGCCTGAACCCTGGTGCTCCAGCCCAGCCCCCAGGCAGCACCACAGCCTACCAGGAGCTGACAAGCCCAGCGGCCGTGGTGGCCCGGCTCTGCGCCATCCTGGCCGTGGCCCCTGATCCGGGCTGGGCTTGTATCCCTGTCGCTGTGGCTGGGCTGGGCCTGGAGGTGTTTGCTGCCTTCAGAACACAGCGCCGGAGCTACCGCCTGGGGAGGCTCTCTGTGGACCTTGATGAGGCCGACTTCGGCTATGCTGTGGGTGAGGTGGAGACAGCTGTGACCCACCCCTGGGAGGTGCCAGCTGCCCAGGAGGAGGTGACCCGCGTAGGGCGGGAGCTGGGTGAGCAGCTTTGGGGGGCAGAAATCAAGGGTGCACCAGAGACCTCCCCCCACTTGCTAACCATTTCCCCCAACCCCTCAGGTGTGGAGGTGACCGGTCCAGTCATGGGCAAGATGAGCGTCTACCTCCAGCAGTACCGACCCCAGCATTATGAGGAGCTGGTTCAGGCTGGGAGGCTTGTGAGAGACAAAATGCCCATGGGGGGCAGAGACTGAGACACCCCCGCCATTTCCCTCCCCCAGGCTGGGCTGCCCCACATGGGACCCCCTTGTGGCCTAAAGCCCAGGTAGAGAGCAGATGTAGGGGACCAATAAAGGATGCAGAATGCTGTGGGGGGAGTTGCCTATTTTTTTTTGCAGCAGGGGTTAGAGCAGGATACCTGGGGTCCACCCCAGCTCTGGGAAGGGAGCGGGGTCAGGTGGGTTGGACACCTGGGTCCTATCTTAGCTCTGGGAGTGCCTTGGAGTGCTGGGAGCCCCAGATGCCTGGGTCCCACCCCAGTGCTGGGGGTACAGTGGGACTCGGTGGGTTGGAGGTAGTACCCCAGGTGCCTGGGTGCTACCTCTGCTCCAGTAAGGGAGTGTGGTTCGGTAGGGCCGAGCAAGGGGGCAGGGGAGCCAGGGTGCCTGCGTTCTATCCCAGTTCTGGGAAGGGGAAGTGGGGCCTGGTGGATTGGAGCTGGGAGCCTGGACACCTGGGTTCTTGCCCTGCTTTGTGGGGGGCTTGGTGGCTTTTGAGACAATGGAGGGAGTGAGAGAGAAGGAGCTTCAGTGGGGATTGCGGCAGGGCAGATTTTTTGCGAGACTGGATTCTGATTGGATGTCTCCAGGCTTCTGTGAATTGTATACATCTCAGACCTATCCAGGGGGTACCCCAGAGTCCCATGGTTCTCCTCCCATGAGTATCTAGCTGGGGTCATCTAGACCCAGCACTCTTTCCTGCTTATGCAGGGGGTCGGACTCAATCTATTGAGGTCCCTTCTGACCCTAACATCTATGAATCTATGAATCCTCACTGTCCCACCACTCATTCTGAGGAACATCCCAGGGCACCCCCTGGTCTGATGTCATATCACAGCCCACCTCCGCTCCACTGCCCTGCTGAACCTCATGGCTGTGAGGGGCAAATCAGGACAAATGGGGCCTTGGAACAAAGAGGCATACCTGTCTCTTCTCAAGAGCATCACTTTATTGGAAAACTAGACATAAGTTCAGCTAGCATTTGGTCTGGCAATCAAAATACAAAAATATCCTCACTCCTGGGAAGATGGGAGTAGGCCGGACCTTAGGAGCGCTGAGCTCTTCTTTGGGTCTTCTGATAGCTCGGGTCCATGATTCCCTACTTGCCGCCAGGTTTTCAGTCATAGATATGCCATTAATGACATGCATCCACCTGCAACGTGATTGGGTTGATGATGAAGACCCCCTTCCCCAGAAGGATTTATGATAGATGCTTAACCACTGTTGAGCTAGGATGGCCTCGGAGGTGATCAGTTGGGTTGGACTTTTGACAACGAGCACTGTTCGTTTGGGGATGGGATTCAGTTGCTCTTTTTAGGTGGCTATAATCAAATGTCCAGGTGCGTTCCTGTTGACATACGCAAAAACAGGGAATCTGGCCTTGCAAGAAGGTTACCCATTGATCGCTCGAACCTTGATATAATGGAAGATGTATACAAGATGCAGGCACTTATGGGAAGGTCTCTAATGCATTCCTTAGACTGCAGCAAGGAAATCAGTAGAAGCAGGACATAGGAGATGATGGTCCCTCTCTACTTGGCACTGGTTAGGCCTCATCTGGATACTGTGCGCACCTGGGCTCCACCAAGACATGGAGAAGTTAGAGAGTCCAGAAGTGGACAACAAAGATGATCAAGGGCTTGAAAGACAAGTGATAGGAGAGGCTAAAGGAATTAGCATGTTCAGCTTGTGGAAAAGGCGCTTAAGAGAGGACATGAGAGCAGTCTTCAAATACTTGAAGGGCTGCCATCAAGAAGGGCGAAAGCACCTTTCCTCTTATTGCAGAGGGAGATGTGGGTGGACCACTAGCTGGAAGTTGCAGCAAAGTAGGTTTAGATTAGATATCTGGAAAAAACTTCTTCACTGTTAGAATGAATGGATGCCTGGGGAAGCTGCGGACTCTAACACTGGAGGTGTTCAGGAAGAGGTTGGATAGCCACTGGTCAGGGATGGTCTAGGTGTAGCAATTCCTATGTTCTACCATGGGTATTTCCCATGCTTCTGGGCCTTGCTGGTGGCCTCCATTCTCCCACCCCTTTTCTGCTATATGTGTCAGGGTGTTTTTAAGTCTTCCGCAGTGGCAACGGGCCGCAATGGGCAACAGCCTAGCCTGGGGACTTTGACTGGGCAGTGGCAATGCTCCTGCGAGGACCAAAGCTGGAGGTTGCTGACTAAAAGGTGTTGCCCCTCCACTTGGGGTTAAACTGACACCCTATTTAAGGTTAGGAAGGAATTTTACCCCTATGCATTGTCGGGGTTTCATCTTTCTCTGTGGTGGGGGTGCATGGCCGTCTACCTGGGATCTCTTGAGCATATTTTGATAACATTTCATAGAAGCAGGACATTGGCTGCCATGGTTCCCCTGCTTTCCCTGTGGCAGGCTAGGGTGTTTGGTTTGTGTTGCGTCAGGGTTGATGGTAGTTTTAAAAATAATTTAAGTTATAGATTTGTATGGGAGGTTTTGGATAGGGCTGACCTTGCTTCAGGCAGAGGGTTGGACTAGGTGACCTCTGGAAGTCCCTTCCAGCCTGACTTCTCTCCAACTCTATTGACTTTCTCTTCACTATTTAATATTTCGTAAACACTTCTCACATCCCCCATCACGTGTCTCTTGGTTTTTGAACCTGAAAGCTTGTTTAATAGCTATTCTCCAACCATTTGGGTTGGTCTAATAAAAGATATCAAATTCAGCCAAGGAACCTTGTCTGCCTATGTCCTTAGACCAACACGGCTACAACCCAAACCCCATAACATTTATCATTTTGGAGGGTGGGGACCAGAACTGGGCACAGAATTCAAGGTGTGGGTGCACCAGAGATTTATAAAGGGGCATCATGATACTTTCATAATGATACTCTTCACTGCAGGCAACCAGGAAGGAGTCAAACAACATATTCTCTCATGTGCAATATGCATCTCTTCCCTGAAAATCATCCCCCCTGCCAAATTGAGAGGTACGTATGAAGCCAGGAAGCTGATTTTCTGCCTGAGATAGAAGCCCCCCACTGCACAGTGTGGCACTGGTATTGCTCTTCAAGAAAATGAGGAACTTTGGGGCCTGTTAATAAGGCATTGGGTTAACGGCCCATTGTTCTTCACTTCACAGGTGTTAATGCCCCTCGCTCCTTTTTAATGCTCTTGATGTTCCACTAATCAAGCTAGCATTTCTTAGGGGAATGTTACTGTTTGCTGGGGCCTTTGGTCTCATCTGTTTCACACTTTTTAGCTCTTTTCAAGATTAGAGGTGTGTCTTTGGAGGAACGATATTCCAGAAAATATGGTATTATGTAGGAGAAGAGTTACGTGAAGACAGAAAAACAGGATAAGTCCAGTGTCCAGCCCTCCCATCTGGCTACACCCTCCTAAGAGACCGGACAGTGCTTTTAGAGATCAATCTTTCTCCTGGTTTGACTAACCCTGGCTGCTGAGGACTTTGACCCTCCAAATCCTGGGATCCAAAGACACTAGATGTAACCACAAAAACTGCCAGCATCTGCTCCTACGAGGCATTGTATATCACCCAAGCTTGCTAAAAAGTCACTAGCTATAGTTAAAGTTGAAAAAGGCAGACACAAGTTTTGTCCATGTAGAAACTTTGCCAAGGATGGTGGGAAGAAGACGTTTAGAAAGAGAGCAAGTGTGATAAAAGTCTGCCAGGCTGAGGGTGTCTATGCAGACAGGGTTGTAAAGAAAAACTCATTGTGAAAACTCGGTGATGCGAATAACTTCTAAATGGCCAGGAGCAGTAGCAATTGGTAACAATAATGAATTCAGAAATAGCAAAAGACATTAGAAGTTTGGGAACAGAGGGTCATTGTCCTACTAGACTGCCAGACTCCTAGGCTATCTCCATGAATGTCCCAGCGAGACCTTGAACTGTCTGATCAATAGGACGAAGGATCAAGACTCACCTGCAAGGTAACTAATGCATTTCTACCCCCTCCCCCTGCCCCAAATAAAAAAATTGGACACTTATGAAGTCAGATGATATTGTTTTTTGCCCAAGATTGAAGCCCCCCAGCTCCAGGGTGGGAATGTGGCTATCTGCTGAATAAACAAATAGCAGTAGAGCAATTATTCAGAAACTCCTGTTTCTTGGGAATTCTTTCTCAAAGCCACCCAGTGGTTCCCTGATCCAAGATTATCAAGTAAAACAGCCACCCCCAGAGAGAGCCCTTAAAGTACCTCCAAATCAGCCCTGCCCCAACCTCATCAGCTTTATCACAATTCCCATGAGTCTCCAGAAGTGTTCTTCCTTGGGTGTCAGGCTGCAGCCTCAAACCCAGTCTGACCAGTAAGGCCGCTCGTCCCAGCCTGCCACCCTCCAGCTGATCAGCCAGCTTAGGCAAGGCTAGCCTGAAGGCCCCAGCTGGGTACAGTCCTCTGCCCACTCCCTGTCACCAGAGTGGCTGGTTGGGGTCAACTGACCCTCTGCTTCCCCATTGATAAACTTCTCACCTGGAAGAGGAAGTGCTTGGGCAATGGGCTTTCAACTTGATCCCAGCCTTGCTGTTCCTTCTGCCTTATGCTCTGACTCTGCTCTCCACCTGATCTCTTGGCTTGCTCCTCCTAACTGGGTACACGGGTGGAGGGTGCACGTGGGGCCTCTTGCGTCTCTAACGCTGCCAAGATCTGCTGCAAAGGGAAACAAGCAGCACTGGCCCTGAAACCCAGAAGAAAAATTAGCTAAGCAAAGTGCCTTCCACTCAGGCAAGCTTTAACTGTTAGCAGCATAAATTTGCCTGTGGGTCTCCTTAAGGTGAGAGCGGGGGAAAGATATTTGTGTGATATGAAGGCCAAGGACTAGGTTATCTGCCCTTATAAGCTGGCATAGCCCACTGACGTGCACCTCTTCACGTGGCCGTGGCTCTCGCACACTGGGTGGATGTCATTAACTTTGAAGGCATCTTCCCGGATTGTCAAGGGGCTAGGAAGATGTCTAGCAATTTTGCTGGGGGAAGGCAGAGAAGCTCTTTCTCTTGCAGAGATGCAGCCCAATGTCATTAGAGGAGACACTCATTATTTTAAACATCTGCCACTGCTTCCAAAGTCCCAAATAGGAGCAAAGGCAATGGAAAAAGGCAAGTTCCCTTTAAGGCTAGCTCATATCATGGAAATCAAAGGCAGTCTGGTCACCACGGGCCGGCCTCCCTCCCTCTGTCAGACGGGAGTCACTCAGCTGCTGGCACCCAGAGCAGGACTTCGTACCTGCTCCTGTCACTAACTTATTCCCTGCAAATTCCTATGAATTAGCAGTGCCCAGGAGGATAGCACAGCCCACCTGTTCTCACCACCCGCGTCCCTGCTCCCGACTGACTTTGACATTTGGAGGCTTGGGAACAGATATCAGCGCTGGCAAATAGTATCATAAACCATGTGCTAATGTGATACCTGCCAGGGCACCTGTCTGCCTTGATCGCTCCTTGAACCGGGGCCGCCGGGGCACCTGACTGTGCACAGCAGCCACGTCTCTGCCTCCCAGCTCGCACAAGCAAGTGAGAGGAGCACCAGAAAGCACGGGGATGTCCACAGCTGGCTGCCACGTTTCTAAAGTGCCCCGTCTTGCTTGCCTGGGTCACCAGGGCAGGTTTTAACCAGGCAACAGGGCGGAGATCGTCACAGGCCTGACAGGATGGAAGGTGGATGATTCTCATGGGCTCTCGAAGGGCATCCTGCTCTCCACCGTGCTGGTGTGCAATGAGCCCTAGGTAGCCAGGATCCATGGACTGTCTGTCCCCTGCCTGTTGCAAAGTGGTCAAACTTTGGCAAGGATCCAATCTGCAATACTGGGTTGTAATCCCATTGCTGATGTGTTGGGCTAAACTAATGAGTCCTAAAAGCATGCTACAAAAAAAAATATTTTGCTGGAGAGAGGGAGTGATTTTTAAAATCTCCTGTACCCTCCTGAGGCACTGAAACTGCCCTGCACTGAGCCAGAAGTTGAAAACTGCGATTTAACTACAATTAAAGAGCAAGTCACACGAAGGAACTCATGCACCCAGAGGAACAGACATCCACCTTCAGCTTCCTCTGTGCAAAATGAAGTTTATTTTCTACCGATGGGGACTTTTACCATCTTTGATTTTCCCTCAGCCTGTGTGTGTGCATGAAAGCTTGCAAAGAAAGATTATTTTTTTGCAATGTGTTACTTGGTCTAATGAAAGGTATTCTCTGAACCAAGAGTTTTAGAGTTTTGCATTATAATTAAACTACTGCACCTTTCCGAGTCCTTTGATTAAATAGGCAAGTATCATGGCAATTTTGAAAAACTCTGCTGCTTGGTTTCATTCCACAGCCAGATGCTGCCTCCTTTCCTTCTGCCTCCCCATCACAGGCACAAACACCCTGCCACATGTATGTAACTGTAACCGCCCCTCCCCACATGCACAAACTGAACCACACGGTGTTTAAAAAGGAAATCGCTGTGAAAAAAGGGAATTGCTGCAGTGTGGTGAGCCTGATCTCCGCCCCCCCACACCTGTCCTTTAACACTGCTTCCGACTCCAACTCGCTGCAGCCATAGCAAATCCTACCCGTGAGCAGCAGAGTTGGACTCGATGAACCTCAAGGCCTCAATTCACCCAATGACTCTGTGACTCCAGTTGTCCGAGAGCAGAATCAGACCCATTTCTCCTCGTGCTCTGCCCAGGGACCCGCTACAAAACACAAACGCAACCCACAAATAATCTGTGTTAGAAGAAAAAGAGCGCGCTGGCTTCTAGGAGCAGGTCAATGAGTCAACACAAGGCAACAAGGTTGTAGGAGCCGGAGTCTCAGCAGGGATAGGCACTTTGCTGTACAGACAGCACTGACTCGCGGCAGCTGGCGTTGTGGCCCCAGAACGTGCATTTTCTGAAATCCGAGGATATATCAGCCTCTCCTGGCATTTCACTTTCAAATGCTTCCCCGAGCTGTCTACCCAAAGGTTAACATCGCTGCTGATCAGGTAAGTGTTTGCTCTGCTGCTAGCAGAAAGGCAGAGATATGTGAATACACTCCAAAAAAGCTCTTGGAAACTCCTGCCCCTGTCTCCCGCACTGTGCCTAGCAGCTTGGTCTGGAGACCAGGCTGCTGTGAGGGTCTGTAGTGACTTACTGTGTTGTGAGAGCATCAAGGATGAAACCCAATAAGCAAAGCAGCGAGCGTGTTGAAACTCCTTGGCGTGGCTGGGTCATGAAGCCTTACATAAGAGGACTGCGGCACAATGTGTTCTGGCTCATTGCAAAGCTGGATAAATATTTTTGATATAACTCAATGTCCTGGAGCAGGGAGTGAGCTGTGCCTTCCTGCTGCTGCAGATGACCTGGGCAGAAGGCTTTCCCAGGGAAGGCCTCCTGCACAGCAAGCCGGCTGCATGACCGGTGCCCACAGGAGGCTGGCCTCGCTTTCTCTTTGCTGCTGAAGTAAATAGAGAATCGCAGGAGATTTGGGTGGCCGCTGCTGTGGTGCATGCTGCCTGACAGGTGGGGAGGGACAGCTCCATTGCATTTTGTGTCCCTAGAAGCACTCGTGGGATCACTGTCGCGGCTCTGCTCCTCTTCTCTGTGTCAAGGGCAGGCTGGGGTTTGCACGGCCTGCTTGACCAGGGTTTTCAGTGTCTACTAAAAACGTCAGATTTACCCAAAGAACCTCAGGTGCTCGGGGCTGCAGGGAGCGGTCGGGAAGGCCAAGGCAGAGATGAGACTGGGACTAGCTACCCGGCTCAAGGACAACAAGAAGTCCTTTTTTAAATACATAGGGGGCAAAAAGAAGGTACCGGGTAACGTGGGACCTCTGCAAGACATGCTAGGAAATCTGGTTGTTGCACCAGATGACAAGGCTAACCTATTTAACAATTTCTTTGCCTCCATTTTCCAGAGCAGGGACCAGGTCACCCCCCCACCAGGACCCCCTCAGGCCCCGGGGGAGGCGTACCCAGGCCCAGGGTCAGTGAGGATCCGGTCAGGGCACTTCTGGAGGGACTGGACGTATTTAAATCAGCTGGTCCTGACGATCTCCACCCCAGAGTGCTGAGGGAAATAGCACAGGTCATTGCGGGACCCCTGGCACGGCTTTACGAGCACTCGTGGTGCTCTGGTGTGGTGCCAGAGGACTGGAAAAGGGCCAATGTGGTTCCCATTTTCAAAAAAGGGAGGAAGGAGGACCCAGGGAACTATAGGCCTGTGAGTCTTACCTCGATCCTGGGTAAGCTTTTTGAGAGAGTTATCCTGGCGCATGTCCGCGAGGGGCAGACGGGGAGGTTATGCTCAGGGACAACCAGCACGGGTTCATTCGAGGCAGGTGCTGTCAGACCAACCTGGTGGCCTTCTACGACCAGGTCACAACATCCTTGGACGCAGGGGTAGGAGTGGACGTAGTCTTTCTGGACTTCAGGAAGGCCTTCGACACCATCTCTCACCCCATTCTCATTAAAAACTCGGCGACTGTGGCGTTGACACCTGCACAGTCAGATGGGTCGCTAACTGGCTGGAGGGCCGCACCCAGAGAGTGGTGGTGGACGGGTCATTTTCGACCTGGAGGGATGTGGGCAGTGGGGTCCCCCAGGGCTCGGTCCTCCGGCCCGCACTGTTCAACAACTTCATCAGCGACTTGGACAAGGGGGTAAAAAGCACCCTGTTCAAATTCGCAGACGACACTAAGATGTGGGGGGAAGTGGGCTGTCTGGACAGGTTACAGGGGTGGGCGGATGAGAACAGGATGGGGTTCAACACCAACAAGTGCAAGGTGCTGCACCTGGGGAGGAAGAACCAGCAGCAGACCTACAGGCTGGGGAACTCCTGTTCCTCTCCGATCCCTGTGTCCAGGCACTGGTCCTCCTTCCTGCATCTATGCCTGGCAGTCCTCATCCGGATGGCTCTCACTGTGCCTTTGGTGATAGCTCTTTGATTTCGCTGGCTGACGGCTCTCCCTGTAAGCCGGCTCTGGGCCTTTCCCTTTTGCCCCTTGTGGGCAGTGTGACTAGCCAGGCGGGCCGGGCCCTGTAAGGAGGGTGCCGGTCTCAGCTGTCTTGCCCACTGCGAGCGGAGGAGGATTTTCCCGTGGAAGGCTGGAGGTGAAGCGGTTTGCAGCATGGAGCTCCTTTCCAGCCTGGGACCAGTCTTTTTCCCTCGTGAGAGTGTGGATGGCGAGAGAGAGGAGCGCCTGGGACTGAAAGAGTTTGTTATTTTCTTTTTGCTCTTAAAATCGCTGAAGTGTACTTTATTTTCTTCCCAGTGCTGGAAAAGGGGCGAGATGCGTCCTCGTAGCCTTCTCCTCCCAGCTCCTCACCTAGGGGGTAAAGCATCATTATAGATTTCCATGCCTTCTGGCCTTGGGGAGCATTAGGCCCCTCTCTAATACTTCTGGGCACGTGACCTCCCTGTATGTCAGGGTACAGGTCTTATGCATGCCCCCTCTTTTTGGGTGGCTAGCATGTTGTTTTGATGACTTGGTAGCTTGCATGAAGGGTTCCTTCCCTCCTTGTGGGAAGGCGATGTATTCCCTCCCCGAGACCCTGGAAACGAGTGCCCTGGCACTTGGCCAGCCGTTCTTGTGCACCCCCGCCCCTGGCCTGTAAGGTTGTCTCCGGGCTTCATGCCCCCGCAGCCAGCTGTGTGGAGGGAGCACCGCCCTGTAAGCAGGGTTGCCGGTGCTTGTGGTCACCGTTCATGGTGCCACCCGAGCAGTTGTGTCCAGAGTCCTGGCCCATTGCGCTCTGCTTCTGGCTGGCCGGGATGTCGGCAGCGGTGCCCGCAGAGGGTGTGCCCTCCCCACTTTCTGCGGACACAGGACAGAGTGGCCGCAGATCCAGGTAAGAGTAAAGGAGGGGAGACGTTGGGGGCTGCAGACCCATCTTCCATTGTGCTGACTTAGGTCCCATATCTTTCTTGTTCTTTCTGCCCCCAGCAAGAGAAGCAGAGAAGGCAGATGAATGCAACTTAACTGAGAACCGGGGCAGAAAACCATGCCAGGCAAGCAGGAGGCAAGGTAAGAGAGTTGTGGGGAAAGACTAGGGATTTGGGAGCCGTGGAAGGTTTGGAGTGAGCGGATGTGCTGGGCCCCCGGCCAGGAGGCGAGGCACAGTTCTCCTGCTCTTCTTCCTCAGCATCTTAGGCCACTTTGTGAGGTTTTGGCAGAGGTGTTACTTAGGGATTGCAGGGAGGGCTGCAGGCTCTGGAGGAGAGCTGAGCGTGTTAGAACCCCTTCACACCAGGGGTGAAAAGGGAGAAGTGGCAGCCACTCGACGTGCCCTGAAGCTGCGTTTACTTACAGCCAGTCTCTATCCTTGTCCTTACAGTCCTCAGAAGACCTGGTGGCGAAGGCGCGAGCCAGGAGCAAAGCCAGCGAGGGAAATGGGGTACGAAGGAAAGGGACTCTGGACACGCTGACGGCCCTGCCCTTAGGTCTCGGTCACGTATGAGTCAAAATGTGGCTCCGAGAGTCTTGGCGCAGTGGGACCTCCCTGTAAGCGGGAAGCTTGTGGCCCATGGCTTGCCATGTCCAACTGCCCCGGTCTTGGGAAGCTGAACGAGGAGATTCATGCTCGCCCCTCTGTCAAACAGAAGACAGATCAGCAGGGGATACAGGGAAGGACCAACCTCACAGACGTTACAGCTTCCTGTCTCGGTCTCTGGCTCCATGCCTTACACCCAGACTGTGTCCCCCTGTTCTTTTCTTGGGGTGGGTTGTTATTTCTTTTCTTTTTCTTTTTGCAGCTGCCAGAAGGACACGCGGTGGGCAAAACACGAGAGGCCAAAAGCCAGCAAAGCGGGATGCAAAAGGTAGGGATTCTGGACAGAGCGGCCTCCCTGCCTTTAGGTCTCGATCACGTATTGGCCAAATTTTGGGCGCGTGAGCCTTTGGGCGAGCTCCTTGTAACCCGGAAAAGGGTCTCTGCCCTTGATGGTGTTGCACTTGTGCAGCAGTCAGGTGACAGGTGGACAACCCTGTAAGCAAGGCGTGTGTCACCACCACCTTGTTTCTAAAGGCCGTAGATCTGGTTGGCGGTCTTGCGCAGCACGGCTGCCCTGTAAGCGGGGTCCAGGCCAGACGCAGCTGCCAGTGGCGTGAGAGAGCTGGAGCAGTCTGCAGCGTGGTGCCACAGGGCGGCCTTGCAGACTGGAGCTGAGTTTTGTGGGATGAGGGCAAGCTCCTTAGACCCCAGAGCTGGATGACCTTCCCGTGGCTGGGTTGAAGTCTGCGGCCTCCTCTCCGATCCCTGTGTCCAGGCACCGGTCCTCCTTCCTGCATCTATGCCTGGCACTCCACATCTGGACTGCTCGGCCGCCCTGTAAGGAGGGTGCGAGTCCCGTGCGCCTGGTGGAGGGCTGGTGTCTGCAGAGCTGTGGACCACCCTGTGAGCCCGGTGCAGGTCTCACTGTGCCTCTGCGGACAGCTCTGTCCTTTGGCAGGCTCTGGGCCTTTCCCTTTTGCCCCTTGTGGGCAGTGTGACTAGTCAGGCAGGCCGGGCCCTGTAAGAAGGGTGCCGGTCTCAGCCGTCTTGCCCCCTGGGAGCGGAGGAGGATTTTCCCATGGAAGGCAGGAGGTGAAGCGGTTTGCGGCACGGATCTCCTTTCCAGCCCGGGAACAGTCTTTTTCCCTCGTGAGAGTGTGGATGGCGAGAGAGAGGAGTGCCTGGGAATGAAAGCGTGTGTTATTTTCTTTTTGCTCTTAAAATCGCTGCAGCGTACTTTATTTTCTTCCCAGTGCTGGAAAAGGGGCGAGATGCGTCCTCGTAGCCTTCTCCTCCCAGCTCCTCACCTAGGGGGTTAAGCACTGCTATAAATTCTTGCCCCTTCTGGCCTGGGGGTGCATTAGGCCACCCCTAGTAATTTTGGAAAAAAGACCTCAGTGCATCTCAGGGTAGGGCCCCCTCTTGTTGGGTGACTAGCATGTTCTTGTGGCCACTGGGTAGCTCGCATGAAGGGTTACTGCTGTCCTTTTTGAGAGAAGGCTATGTATTCATCCCCAAGTCCCTGGTGAGACGGGCGCCCTGGCTCTTGGCCGGCCATTCTTCCGCGCCCCCACGCCCGGCCTGCAGCCTGTAAGCAGGGCGCAGGTCCCCTTGATTCTCTGCTTCTCGTTCCACTTGGAGAGGCCGGCCAGAGACGATACCCACAGATTGCGGGGAAGGTTGCAGGCTTCTGGAGGACACTGAGTGCGCTGGGACCCCGAGGCTTCCTGACCTTCCTGTAACTCAGGTCCAGGGCTCTGCTCCTCTGCTCTGCTGCACCTGGCACTATTGAGATGGCCTCCCCCGGCACCCTGTAAGCAAGGCTGCGCCCCCACCCCTTCTGGCCTGCGGGGAGGAGGCCTCGTTTAGCCCTTTGGGCTCTGTAGCTTCTGTGATGGGAGCCTGACGTTGTGGCCTTTTTGTCCTGTGGACACACGGGCCGGAGAAGAGGTGCGGGGCGGCATGAGCCAGCGCTGCTCCATGGGGGTGGTGGGGCTGGCTGGGGAGATAGGCGTATCTTCTGAATGCTGACGGGTTTAGGGGAGTTGGGCGCCTGGCTGCTGATCGGGTAAGATTGGGAAACTTTTCAGCCTTCGCTGAGACGCAGTTGTTGCCATCGGGGAAGCCTTAAGGTCCAAGATAGAGGAGGCCCTGATGTCTGGTCACCTCCAGGGTTGGGCAGCAGCCGAGTCAGGGTTTTCGGGTAACAGTATTGGACTCAGGCTCCCGGCTGGCGACCTAAACCCCACTTTACATGCCCAAGGTCCCTTTTTGTTGTGGCTCTGCCCCTGCCTCTCAATCTGCACCCCACTTCCACGCACCAGGTGTTATGTAACAGGTCCCCGTTTCACGCGGGTGCAGTGATGCTCCCTTGGTTAAGTAAAGCAAGGGAAGTCTGAAAGGAGTCTAACATGGTCCTAGGGTCTGCATTAATACAGCAACACACCCCCCTATTTAACCAGCTCCCTGGGAGGGCCGGGGCCCAAGGCCTGTGGCGCACCCTCGGTCTCTCCAGCTGTCTCCCTCCTGTGTCACAGTGATAGTGCAGGGTTTTTTATTATCTCTATCTCTATATTGCGCGCTCTCTCTCTCTCTCTCCACCTGATTTGGCTGTACTTTCACCTCTGCCTGAGCCCTGGCCCCCTGGCACTGTGAGTACTACAATGTGGCCAACCGGCTGTCCCTTTAATTGCTGTGGCCAGAGGCACCGGGTCAAGAGGCGCAGCTGACAACTGGCTCACCAGGAGAGCTTGCTAGCCTGGTGGGGAGAGTGCTGGATTAGAGGCTTGGGATTATGGGTTCAAGTCCCACCCTGGTACTGTGAGCAAGTACCCTTAATAAACTGGTCTCTAGGCTGAGCTGTTTACTCCCGGGGGCCCTGACTCTTTCATTGCTATGGCCAGAGGCACCAAGTCAAGAGGCACACCCGGCAAGTCCTTTGGAAGAAAAGTTTGCTGGCCTTATGGGGTGAGTGCTTTTTTTTTTTTTTTTCTAGAGACTGGGGAGCATGGGTTCAAATCCTCCTCTGGCACTGTGAGTAAGCTGGTCTCTGGGAGAAGTTCTTTACTCCTGGGGCCCTGACTCTTTCATTGCTGTGGCCAGAGGCATCGAGATAAGAGGCGCACCCAAGAGGCACCTGAGAAGGAAAGCTTGCTGGCCTTGTGGGGAGAGTGCTTGACTAAAAAGTGGGAATCATGGGTTCAAATCCCACCCTGGCACTGTGAATAAGCTGGTCCCTGGGACAAGTTCTTTACTCCCGGGGCCCCTGACTCTTTCATTGCTGTGGCCGGAGGCATCAAGATAAGAGGCGCACCCGACAGGTCTTCAGGAAGGAGAGCTTGCTGGCCTGGTGGGTGAGGTGCTGCCTTGAGACACTGGTGGCATGGGTTCTAGTCCTGTGTGTGTCTGGGCTGGTGAGTGATCCTGAGTGAGCCCAAGACCCATGGCCTGGGTGCCCCCCTAGCTGTGCTGTTTGAGCGCACAGCAGCTGGGGTTGGCTCCATGCTGCTGCTCAGCATGACTTTGTTGTCGCAGGACCTTTTGGAGGTCACGGAGAGGTCGCCCGGGTCTGGGGGCGTCCGGTTTTGGCACTCCAAATGTACATGTACAGTGTACAGTCGTCCAGGTAGACTAGTCTGGTTTTGACTAAAAGGCATACACGCAATCAGTAACAGAGACTTGGAATACTACGTTCACCTGGACGACTGTACACTGTACATGTACATTTGGAGTGCCAAAACCGGACGCCCCCAGACCCGGGCGACCTCTCCGTGACCTCCAAAAGGTCCTGCGACAACAAAGTCATGCTGAGCAGCAGCATGGAGCCAACCCCAGCTGCTGTGTGCTCAAACAGCACAGCTAGGGGGGCACCCAGGCCATGGGTCTTGGGCTCACTCAGGATCACTCACCAGCCCAGACACACACAGGACTAGAACCCATGCCACCAGTGTCTCAAGGCAGCGCCTCACCCACCAGGCCAGCAAGCTCTCCTTCCTGGAGACCTGTCGGGTGCGCCTCTTATCTTGATGCCTCCGGCCACAGCAATGAAAGAGTCAGGGGCCCCAGGAGTAAAGAACTTCTCCCAGAGACCAGCTTATTCACAGTGCCAGGGTGGGATTTGAACCCATGAGTCCCACTCTTTAGCCAAGCACTCTCCCCACAAGGCCAGCAAGCTTTCCTTCTTAGGGATCTGTCGGGTGCACCTCTTATCTCAATGCCTCTGGGCACAGCAATGAAAGAGTCAGGGCCCCAGGAGTAAACAACTTCTCCCAAAGACCAGTTTATTAAGGGTACTTGCTCATAGTGCTAGAATGGGATTTGAACCCCTGACACCAAGTCTTTAGAGAAACACTCTCCCCACAAGACCAGCAACTTCTGCTGAAATGAGGCTGTCGGGTGCGCCTCTTGACCCGGTGCCTCCAGCCACAGCAATGAAAGAGGGAGGAGGCCACAAGAGCAAAGAAGTCACACAGGAAACCACCTTACCAGCCAAGGACAGGATTCAAATTCAGGCCACTCAGACTGCAGACCAGTGCTCTGCCCTCCAGACTAGCAAGCACCTCTACACATAGCGCTCTGGGCTGCACCCCTTGACTCGGTGCCTCTGAAGTGGAACGAGAGCGTTAAAGACTGGGGGCTTTGGTGTCTTTGCATGGGCCCCGTGTTAGTCAAGATGAGCAGTCGCACTGCTCGCACCCGAAGACCCACCGTTCCCATATCAGGACTTGACCTCCAGTCTTGCTAACGGAGCAGCATGGGACTTAGCCCCAAAAACACGCCACCCGCCCAGGCTCCTGGAAACGCTGGCTAATATATGTCTTCTGTTGAGCGGGTTCCTCCTTGCAGGCACTAAGTGCCCCCGGGTGAGAGCCGCAAAAAGCACAGTAGTTACAGCCCCAGCCTGACTGTTGGTTTTAGTCCTGGGTATGAACCTCCATTTTTCACTTCCCGTCAGGGGAATGGGTCCAGCTAGGTGAGAGCAGGCAGGAGCATCTCACCCAGGAGCCCAGCAGCATGGCAGACAGCTCGGCTGCTGAAACTTAGACTGACCTGACCTGGAGCAGAGCCGTGATCCCAGACCTCCAGTCTATCAGGCGTACATCTACCCTGACTTTGGGGAGACGTGGTAAAGTGCTACGCCCAGGTCAGGCAGCCTGGGAGGCGAGTCAGGCTCTGGGGTGGGCACAGGCCGCCTCAGGCAGCTCCTGCAAGCCCCAGCCGTCAAGCCTCGCTTACTCCCTGCACTGCCTCCCCCGGCTGCGCCCAGTCTCTCCGTGCCCGACTTACCTGGAGCACGGCAGGGCCTGTGGCTGCACACGGGCACATCCATCTGCGGGGCTGCAGCTGGAGGTACGGTACCAGGAGGCTGCACAGGCCTCTGCTGGGGCTGCGGGTCCTGGCCGCCAGCGCCCCAGCTGCAGCACTTGGGGGGGCCAGGGCCAGGGCCAGCTGCACCGCGCGGCCAGGAGTGCTCGCCGCGCTCACGACAGATGTTGCATGCGAGTGGCGAGTTATGCTCCGCTCGGTTACCTTCTGCCTATATTAGATGCTGTGGGGCAGCAGGGGCAGTGGCCAGGGACTTGCACCAAAGCTGCAGGGAGCTGGGAGCTGCGGGGCCCTGGCGGAGCGGTGGGACAGGTGCTGATCATAGGCAGTCACGCCTGATGGGCGCTTGCCAGGACAAGCCACCTGTGGCTCCAAGCAGCCCCTGGGTAGGACAGGCGGGGAGAGGACTGCTGGGCCAGCCGCTCACGCTTGGGACCCGGCAGGGACTCAGACCCACGTGTCATGGAGCTGGGAGCTGAGCCCCAGCCAGCCCCAGTTCCCAGTCTCAGCTTGGGCTGGGGCCTGACACCCCAGAGGCAAGGGCTCCCCTGCAACGGCTCAGGCCTCTGCCTCCCCTTCCAGCCAGCCCTGCTGCAGGCCACGGCCGGGGGCTCTGACTTGGACTCATCTGCCCCGGCTGTGCAGAGCCAGGACTGCTACAAAATGGGCTGCAGAGAGAGAGCCATGGCCTCTCACAGGGTCTAGGGCTTTCACAGCAAACACTATGAGAGATAGAGATAGAGATAGAAATACACCTATGTAGAAATGGAGATAGAGATATATAGTGATAGACAGAGAGATAGCTCTACGTATATGCCTACATAGAGATATACAGAGCTTTATATATATACAGAGACAGAGATAGAGGTATATATAGGCACACTGCTTAAGAAATGTGGGTGACAGCATGTCTGGGCTCGTGTTGCTGCTATAAAAGAAAAGAGAGCTGCAGTCTCACATGACAGTCATCCTGCTACTCCGACCTACAGCCACCGCGTAGCGCAGCAGAGGTGGGATGTACCTTGCAGGAGCAGGGTGGGCTCTGCTAGGTGACTATATGGCCTCTGAAAGAAGCCGTGAGGTTTTTGAGCAGAGAATGAGGGGTACTGGCCGGTGCAAGATTCATAGATTCATAGATGTTAGGGTCGGAAGGGACCTCAATAGATCATCGAGTCCGACCCCCTGCATAAGCAGGAAAGAGTGCTGGGTCTAGATGACCCCAGCTAGATACTCATCTAACCTCCTCTTGAAGACCCCCAGGGTAGGGGAGAGCACCACCTCCCTTGGGAGCCCGTTCCAGACCTTGGCCACTCGCACTGTGAAGAAGTTCTTCCTAATGTCCAGTCTAAATCTGCTCTCTGCTAGCTTGTGGCCATTGTTTCTTGTAACCCCCGGGGGCGCCTTGGTGAATAAATCCTCACCAATTCCCTTCTGTGCCCCCGTGATGAACTTATAGGCAGCCACAAGGTCGCCTCTCAACCTTCTCTTGCGGAGGCTGAAAAGGTCCAGTTTCTCTAGTCTCTCCTCGTAGGGCTTGGTCTGCAGGCCCTTGACCATACGAGTTGCCCTTCTCTGGATCCTCTCCAGGTTATCCGCATCCTTCTTGAAGTACAGCGCCCAGAATTGCACGCAGTACTCCAACTGCGGTCTGACCAGCGCCCGATAGAGGGGAAGTATCACCTCCCTGGACCTATTCGTCATGCATCTGCTGATGCACGATAAAGTGCCATTGGCTTTTCTGATGGCTTCGTCACACTGCCGGCTCATGTTCATCTTGGAGTCCACTAGGACTCCAAGATCCCTTTCCACCTCTGTGCCACCCAGCAGGTCATTCCCTAGGCTGTAGGTGTGCTGGACATTTTTCCTCCCTAGGTGCAGCACTTTGCATTTCTCCTTGTTGAACTGCATCCTGTTGTTTTCTGCCCATTTGTCCAACCTATCCAGGTCTGCCTGCAGCTGTTCCCTGCCCTCCGGTGTGTCCACTTCTCCCCATAGCTTTGTGTCATCTGCAAACTTGGACAGAGTACATTTGACTCCCTCGTCCAAGTCGCTGATGAAGACATTAAAGAGTATCGGTCCAAGGACCGAGCCCTGCGGGACCCCACTGCCCACGCCCTTCTAGGTCGAGACCGACCCATCTACCACGACTCTTTGGGTGCGACCCTCTAGCCAATTCGCCACCCACCGGACTGTGTAGTCATCCACGTCACAGCCTCTTAACTTGTTCACCAGGTTCACAAAAGTTGAGGACAGCACTGTCAAAGCAAAATTTTTGGACAATTACAGCAATTACTGGCAAAGTGCAATTAAAACACTTGGGAAACACCCAGAAATGTTTGCTTACAATGGTATAAAATGACTATACCTCGGGTGCTCGGGGCTGCAGGGGGCGGTCGGGAAGGCCAAGGCGGAGATGGAACTGGGACTAGTGACCCAGATTAAGGACAACAAGAAATCCTTTTTTAAATACATAGAGGCCAAAAAAGAAGGTACCGGGTAACGTGGGGCTCTGCAAGACATGCTAGGAAATCTGGTTGTCCCACCAGATGACAAGGCTAACCTATTTAATGATTTCTTGCCTCTATTGTCCTCAACAGGGACCAGATCAGCCTGCCCGCCGGGACCCCTTCAGGCCCCGGGGGAGGCGTACCCAGGCCCAGGGTCAGTGAGGATCTGGTCAGGGCACTTCTGGAGGGACTGGACGTATTTAAATCAGCTGGTCCTGACAATCTCCACCCCAGAGCGCTGAGGGAAATAGCAGAGGTCATGGTGGGACCCCTGGCACGGCTTTACGAGCGCTCGTGGTGCTCTGGTGTGGTGCCAGAGGACTGGAAAAGGGCCAATGTGGTTCCCATTTTCAAAAAAGGGAGGAAGGAGGACCGAGGGAACTATAGGCCCATGAGTCTTACCTCGATCCTGGGTAAGCAGGGGAGGTTATGCTTAGGGGCAACCAACATGGGTTCATTCGAGGCAGGTGCTGTCAGACCAACCTGGTGGCCTTCTACGACCAGGTCACAACATCCTTAGATGCAGGTGTCGTGGTGGATGTAGTCTTTCTGGACTTCAGGAAGGCCTTCAACACCGTCTCTCACCCCATTCTCATTAAAAAATTCAGGGACTGTGGCATCGACCCCTGCACAGTCAGATGGGTCACTAGTTGGCTGGAGGGCAGCACCCAGAGAGTGGTGGTGGATGGGTCATTTTCCACCTGGAGGGATGTGGGCAGTGGGGTCCCCCAGGGCTCAGTCCTCGGGCCCGTGCTGTTCAACATCTTCATTGGTGACTTGGACAAGGGGGTAAAAATCACCCTGTTCAAATTTGCTGACAACACTAAGATGTGGGGGGAAGTGGGCACGCTAAAAGGGAGGAATAGGCTGCAATTGGACCTAGACGGGTTACGGGGTGGGCGGATGAGAACAGGATGGGTTTCAACGCTGACAAGTGCAAGGTGCTGCACCTGGGGAGGAAGAGCCAGCAGCATACCTACAGGCTGGGGAACTCCCTTCTCGTCAGTGCAGAGGCAGAAAAGGGTCTTGGAGTCATTACTGATGCCACAATGAACATGGGCCAACAGTGTGGGGACGTGGTCAGGAAGGCTAACCACACTCTGTCATGCATCCACAGATGCAGCTCAAGCAGGTCCAGGGAGATGATCCCCTCTCCGCGGCACTGGTCAGGCCGCAGGTGGAGGACTGCGTCCAGTTCTGGGTGCCGCACTTCAGGAGGGATGTGGACAGCACGGAGAGGGTCCAGAGGAGGCCACCCGCATGATTGGGGGCAGCAGGGCAGGCCCTACGAGGAGAGGCTACGGGACCTGAACCTGTTCAGCCTTCACAAGAAAAGACTGAGGGGGGACCTGGTGGCCTGTTACAAACTAGTCAGGGGGGACCAGCAGGCATTGCCTAAAACTCCTTTATCAGAGGGGAACGGCACACCCAGGCCTCCACATTGGCCGAGGGCTTCCCTCTCCAGACTGTCAGGACCGAGGGTCGGTATAAGGCTATGGCCAGTAGCCCGGACCGTCAGGTGGGGTTTTTCCACGACAGAGTAGAGTTAGGCACGGAAGCGTATTGGTTTTACAAAGAAAGCTTTACTTACACTGCCGATGGTCACAGTGCAGGGAGGAAACTTGCTTGAGTTGCAGTTGCACACAGACAAACACAAGTGAGATCTCTTCCAAACCGCACCGAACCGAGATGAGTCGTCGATGTATGACTCCACGAGCGCTTCACATGGGGGGTACGTCAAATTTACACTAGGACGGGGAGTGGCTAAGAGCTGATCAGGCCCCTATGTCCTCGTCCAAGACACACGCGGAGTTTGCTAGGCTCCACAGTGTGCTCAGAGTTCCCCACGAGGTGGTGTGGAGTCCTCCAACTCGGGCGGAAGCTGCTCTAACCTCTTATACGGCTAGCGAGCCAATTGCTAGCCGCCACGTAGGAATAATTTAGAATTGACAAATAGTGGGACACTAATTTGCATACATGTGGCAGGAGCCCTTTGCACCGGGGTTTTCTCTCTGCAGCTGAGAAATCCACCGCGCAAAGAAAGCTCCACGTGGCGGGGAAATTCCCATGTGCCGAGGCACTAAAAATCATTGGGTTATGACAGCTCCCAGCCTTCTCCCTGGCAGGCAGCAGCCCCTTCCCTCACATACTCCCTATATCTTCCCATCAAAGAGACAACTTTGACCTCACTGGGTGCTGGGACTCCAACAAGTTGAGGAGCAGGTGGTGAAACCCTCTCATCCACCAGACACCAGCCAGTGCCAGGGCTTCGAGTCCCTGAGGAGTTACAGCTGTAGGTGATTGCAAGCTTAGGGGCACGCTAGGACCCAAGATAGCCTGCTGCCCTCCTCCCCACTTCTCCTGCAGGGAAGGCTATGCCCTGCGAGCACATCTTTATAAGCTCAGTGCAGCTTTTACCTTGACAGTATGAAAAGGGTGCCTGTCCTAGAGGTGATACCACTCTGCACTGACTGGTCCCAGCCTGGCATCTCTTAAATCCAGCTCAGGATCCCATATACTCAATTCTTCCATGAGGGCTTCTGGGTGAATACAGCCCCAGAGTCCCAGACCCTCAGTTCCTGCCCAGTCCCAGCCCTGCCAAATCCTTTTTGGTCGGAAGTCTCCAGCACTCACTGGGAAGGAGAAAGAAAACTTTTTTTAGTTCTCCTTTCCCTGCTGTCTCCTCCCAGCTGTGAGTCCAAGGGAGAGAGAGGAGAGAAACAAGGAGCCCATGGGGGTCAGGTGCCTGGATCTATTGTGCTGCAGATTATTTCCTTGGATGGCTTATGGACCCCAGGTGCCCACTCTGCAATGACACTGGTCCAGCTGGAGTCAGGGATGGTGCCGTCACTGATTCTTCCATCTCCAAATGGTACTATTGCAACTGAATCAAGCAGACTCCTGAGAGAAAGGGCTGGAGTAGTTGACACAGATACTTGCAGACACTGGGACCATCTCCGCTCCAACTCATTTCCCCAAAGCTGAACCTCCATGTCCAGGGACACCTCCCTGGAGCTGTGCTCCCAGCTGTGCACCCATTCCAGCCTTCTGCCCTGCACCAAATCCCTTCTCAGCAGCAGCCAAGGGCAGGAGCTGAAGTCAGCCAAGGCCCTGACCACCAGAGCCCTTCCTGCCCCTGCAGCACTGCTCAGCTCCCACTCTGGGGAGAGTTTTCCGAGCTCAGGCCCTTCACCTTCTTGAAAAAGGCTGGGAGGGAACAGTCCCCTGGAGCCAGCACCATGAATCTAGACACTGACCCCAGGGAACCATGCACCAACATCAGCTATCTAGACCCTGCCACCTACATCCAGATGGTTCTTCCACACACCTGGTCACATAGATTCATAGATGTTAGGGTCGGAAGGGACCTTAATAGATCATCGAGTCCGACCCTATGGCCATATACATGACATGGGCACTGTACTGATGGCTGCAGCACCAGCCCAGACATACCAAGGGAGCTGCCAGCTACAGCGGTGCCCCCAGAGCTCCCACAGATCCACAGGGGAGATCATGAGACACCCATTGCACCCTCTACACTTGTCTGCACCCAGCACAGACACCTCAGCCGATACCAAGTTCAGCTAGGAACCAGCCACAACACCCTGCACCAACCAATTGCCACACAGACATAACCCTTTGCCTCCCCGAATGCACCCCACCTCTGTTACCCCCACCCCCCTACTGCAGCTCTGAGAACAAGGGGCAGCAACACTCAGCCTGTGCTTGGAGAAGGTCCAACAGAAAGAAACATATCCAACCCACAAAGTTATTTTCCAGACTGGAGGAAGGGCCCTTTGTGCCAGAAAGCTTGTCTACCACGTCTCCCAACTGAACTCTTGGTTCAAAGAACATCCCACAACAAAACAAATCCTTGCCTCATACTTTTCCTGGACCATCATGGCTACAAGTCTCCAACCTTACTTCTGCTCAAAAGAAACCCACAAAACACCTGCATTAGACAGAACTGCCCTACATATGAGGCAGGCATTGGATCTTATGAGGTTGTCTGAAAACATTTTGAAATATGGAGTTGGTTCAATTTAAGTTATCACCAGAAGACCTGGCTTTACATATATATCCCTGGTCCATCACTCCTACAGCCACACTTCAATCCTGCTATGTGATGGAAATTAATCCAAGCAATGGGACCCTGGCATGGAGACAAGATGTATAGGAACTCACACAAACTAGAGCATGTCTGGAAACTTTGCAACTTTGCACAGGAAGGTCAACAGGTGTAATGCAGCATTACATGTTCTACTTCACCCTGGGCCAGGGCTCAGAGCTGATCTGGCCGCAGGCACCATAGGAACAAAGAGGTTCCCCAGCAGACACACTGTCCTCCTTTGGCCACAAGGCACCAGCATCTCATGCAGGGGCTCCCTGGAGCCCAAGGCAAAACTCCCTGGGAAAGCCCGAGGCTGGGAACCATCCTGCATTCCCTGAGACCATAGGTGATAGATGGGAAGAGCCATAGCAGCTCTGCCACCTCCTGCCAGCTGGGGACAAGGAGTATAGGGGTTTCAGAGTGAGGGACCCACAGACTCTGGCCTCTGAGTTGAGTGGGGGATCCTAAGCCCCTTAAGCTAAGGTGAAAACAGGAATAGACAGCACTCCTAAGAGCTTCTGACAGAAAATAAAGTTCTCCTCATTGTTTCCACTTGTTTCATACAACTGACGGGGGGGCAGGATTCTTTACAGCAGTGGTTCCCAAACTCTGACAGATTGTGCACCAGCAATTTGAAATGGTACAACCTGAAATACTATCAGCAATTTTTTCAATTCAAGCTTAAGTACTACCAGCAAATTTTTGTTATATAAAGTAATTATAATAAATCTGTTAAAGTCTACCACTGACAGGTTGTCTATGTACCACTGGTGGTACCTGCATTGTTGGCTACAAAGGACAAAACTCACAGGATCATTATAAATTATAGTTTCTTAGATAGGATGCGAGGTTTTAATAAAATTATAAATGCAATTTTTGGGGGGGGTTATGAGAGGTACTGGTCACCTTAGCATTAGAGCGTGCACACACACACACACATGCATTCACTCATTCAAATCCGTGTCATTTAGACCCATCTGGTATAATGTATGGTAGCTGCTGTAGTGACTGTGAGCACTGGTGTCAGTATACCTACCTATCCGAGGCCCTGGAGTCTGCTTTTGATGGTCAGCTTTCTTCAAGGCGGTGTCTTCTCCAGAAGGGGGTTCCCTGCTTATCCTCCTGTTTCGGTAAGTCAGGTGCTGGATGAGAGGGCACCACTGAGGGTCACGCTTCACTGCCTTTTATCCCTTTCTGGCAGACTTGTGTGATCTCCTAGCATCATCTTGGCTGCCCAATGTGGAGGTCCCTGTCTCACGTGGGTCTTGAGTAGTGCATGACAGCTGATAGTCACAGTCATTGGGGGTTTTGCCCAATGGTGTAGTTTTGGGAGTCCACCCTTGCCTTGACTGATCCAATATCTCTGTCTTCATAGGTTTCAGGTGGCTTGATTAGCTTAAAATGGCTTGTAGAGTAGAGTTTTGTGATGGTAAGTTCCTCTGGCTAGGCTATTGTCACTTATCACTTTCTGCTGGGGCTTGCAATGGCCAGAGGGGCCATTTGCTTCCTTGGCTCCCAATAATGTGAGAGTTTGTAAACACATCCTGCATCCCCAGGGCAGGGAGCTGCACCTCCTAGCACTGGTGCTGCCTAGATGTGAGTGCTACTACCCAGCAGCCTGGCACTCTGCCACAGGCATGGGCAAGGTGTGAGACCTGGAGACAGCAGCATTTCTGACCAAGGCCTGAATGACACCATGAAGCCTCCCCCACAAGTTGGGGTAGGGCAGGGGTGGGCAAAATGTGGCCCGGGGGCTGGATGCAGCCTGCCAGGCCATTCTATCTGGCCCACGGGACCCTTAAAAAAGTTAGAAAATTAATGTTTATCTGTCCTGGGCTGCCTGTCATGCAGCCCTCAATGGCTTACCAAAACTCAATAAGCGGCCCTCTGCCCAAAATAATTACCTGCCCCTCTTCGCAAGCTGTGGCTGACTTGTGGTCACCAGGGAAGTTTCAGGTTCTGGCTGAACTGAGGGAAACTTGGGGCCTAGTCCCACACGCATCAACTCAGAACACCCCTGATACATATGAAGTCACGCTGGAAGACCCATCCCATCACACTTTCAGTGCCACCATTGCAGAGCTCCCAGGACTCACAGAAACTGTCCATAGGCCCTGGCATAAAATAAATAAATACATACATACATTTCTACTGAATCCCTTGGACTGAACACAGTCTTGGGTCTCATGACTCAGTAGACATGTCTACACATAAATTTACATGTGCCTAAACTAAATGCACCTTTACCTCAGGTGTATTAAGGTGATTTAGGCATGTGTCTACATGTGCATACCCTAAGGTGCTCTAATGTGGCTCAAATGCGTGTGCACATGTGTAGGCCTGCACCCTTAATGCACCTTAAAAATAGCTAATGCACCTTAAATTGGCTGTGTAGATTCACCCAGTGTGTTTGAGGTCCTTGTTCCCATGAATGGCCATGGAAGCGGGGGTCCTCACTCCCTTGAACACTTGTTGCATGCCCAGCCCTGTCTCCCCATCGTGTATCAGCACAATATGCTAGCAACACCTGAATGCCCGTGAAACCTCTCTCCTGCTGTTATATTCAGCAAAGCATTTCCAAAAGGCTTCAGGAGAAGTATCCAGGCTCTCCTCTCCCACCCCACATTTTTCTGCAAAGCGTGAAGTATTAGCTCCATTTGACTCCTGTAGAAATCCTGGTCATAGCCATCAGAGAAGAGGATTTCTCTCATCTACCTCCTCAAATCCTCCTATGCCCTCACATCCTCAGCAACCACTCAGGACCTTCCTTCCTGATTTGTATGTCATCCAGCAGTTCAAATGGCCCTCAGGAATGCTTGTTACACCAATCCTAAAGGTTATTACAGAATCAGGTTATCCAAATCCCTTTTGAATCTTGGAAGCTGATCCTTTGTTCTGAGCTCAATCTACTCTCTCAGGTGCAAACCTCTTCAGGGACCATTCCCAGCTGGAGACAGGATTCAATCCCAGTCCTCGCCTGTGCACACTCTGGGCACAATCATGCACACAGGACCTGCTCTTTTGCACGTCACATGAAAAACAAGCCCTAGTCTTCCATGGAGTTTAACTCAGGCTGCAGTTGGCTCTTTCACTAGCTCTGAAGAGCATGTTGTGTCCAAAACTCAGCTGCACATTTCTCCAACTGCACAGATGGGCTAAGAAAAGAGATCACCATATAACCCTTATGTCTGGGATATACCCTGGACTCGCACAGACATAACAATACTCTGCTCCTACTATATGATAGAAGCCAGTATGAGCACTGAGACAGTGGGAGGGAGAGCTCACACCAGATACATTGCCTGAGACACCTGCCCAGGGTGTGAGAGACAGATATCCCAGCAGTAGCAAGCATCTCACAGGGCCCAGCCCAGGGCTGAAAGAGGATCTGGTCCCAGGCAGAAGAGGACTGAGCAGATTGCCCAGCAGACACTGTCCTCCTCAGGGCACAAGGCTCCAGCTGCTCCAGCAGGGCCAGCCCCAGAGCTCCCTGCAGCCCAAGGCCAAATGCTGTGGGAAAGCCCCTGGCTGGGATCTAGCCTGAATCCCTGAGAGTGCAGGCAGGGAGGGGAGGAGCTGCAGCAGCTCTGCCACCTCCTGTCAGTGCAGGACCATGACTCAAGGGCATCTCAGAGTAAGGATCGCGGTCTCACGCCCCATCGCTGCCTCCACTGTTGCATGGGCTGCACATTCCTATCAACATCTGGTGCCAGCTCCACTTACAGCCCAGGCCCTGGAGGAGACAGACCTGGGGCAGGACTCTCTTTGTCCCTCACTGTGCAACTCTGGCAGGCAGCTGAAATCTTTGACTAGCATGCAGGGAAAGGAGGCCACCCTCCAGGAAGCCCCTCCTCTGCTGCCCCCCTTATCCTCCCTGCAGGAAGTCACATGCAAATCCCTGTCCCCAGGGCCCCCTGGTTAAATACCAGACCCAGCTCTGAGCACCTCAGTGTCCCTCCAGAGAGGAACCTGCCCATCCCTGCCTGCTGTGGACACTGGGCATCAGCCAGAAGGACCATGACACCTGCACTGGTTTTGCTGTCCCTGCTGGCTGCACCCCTGGGTGAGTGTCTCCTGCTGGGGGTGGAAGAGCAGGGTCAGGTGCTCGGGAAGGGAAGGAGGGTCCATTAGCTAATGCTATGTTCGTTTCCCTTTAGGCATCCTGTCCCAGGTCACACTGAAGGAGTCTGGCCCTGGGGTGGTGAGGCCTGGAGAGACCCTCACCCTCACCTGCACCATTTCTGGAGATACTGTCACCAGCAGTTACTGGGACTGGGTCCGACAAGCTCCAGGGAAAGGGCTCGAGTGGGTGGGCCAGGTTGGCTGGAGTGGCTCCACGTGGCGCACATACTACAGCCCGATGCTCCAGAGCCGAGCGATCCTGTTTGCAGGCAAATCCAAGAACCAGTTCTCCCTGAAGCTGCAGTCCCTGACAGCCGCAGACACTGCCACGTATTACTGTGCCAGGGGCACAGTGACACAGAGCAGGGCAGGGGCTGCACAAAAAAGGGAAGGAAGTTCAGGCTGAACCGCGCAGAGAGCGCATTCACTACCAGCCCCTGAACAAATGCACAGGAGTAAAAACACGGATGAGCCAGCGGGTGAATGGAAGCAAAGCAAAGAGGGTGGGCTGTTACAGGAGGTAAGAACACCTGCTCCATCTTCTGCCACAGGTCTCCCATATCAGCTCAGGCAAATTATCCTTTCCCTTCTAATAGGAAAAAAAACCCCAAAACAATCATGTTTCCAGCCTACTGGATGTCTATGTCCAAGAGATAGCCCCCTCACACCGAGCCTGGCATCAGGCAGATCCACAGAGCTTCGGGTGACCCTATGGGGAAAGGAATCTTCATAATGGCAGATGTGTGGTTGTTTCAAGGACAGATGGAAGATGCTAGGTTGGCCCTTCACAGACCAGGACAGCCTGACCATGACTAGAGGCAATCAGTACTGGCCTCATCTCACTTCCACACAACCATAACAATGCAAATCTAAATGGGGAAAAAACAAAACAAAAAAAGAGGTCCCATCTAGTCCAGCCCATTGCTCAAGGTGGGATTCGCCATGTCTCAACCATCCATCCGTTGTCTGCCAAACCTGCTTTTAAGAAACTTCCAGGATGAAGATTCCCCAGCCTCTCTAGATAATCCATGTCTATGCTGAACCACCCTCAGAGCCAGACTGTTCTCCCTGGTCTGCAGCCTATGTTTCCTTTGCTGCAGGTGAAGACCATGACTCCTTGTCTTGCCCCCATGGCCACAAAGAATTGTCTACCACTGTTTATTTTAAAACTGCTCTTCAGATATTTGAAGCCTCATCAAATCCCCTCCATCTTGTCTTCTGAGTAAGTCCTTCCAGTACCACCAGCTATTTCTCCAATGACACATTCCCTCATTCACTGCTGGGTTCCTGGTATGCCCACTCTTCTACTGATGTGCACTAACCAAAATAGGAACCAATGCTCCAGGGGAAGCCTCATCAGGGAAGAAATAAGTGTAATATGGGTCCCAGAACAGACCCCTGAGGACCCCCATTTGTTACCCCCTTCTCACGAGACATTGAGCCATTGATGACTTCTAACTGAGCACAATGATCCAACCAGTTATGTATCCAGCATACAGTAGTTACAGTCACAGCTGCAGGTCACTGTGCAAGAAAGACCAAGGTAATAGATGGTCAAAGGGAGAGAAGGAAGGAGGCAAGAAGGGGAGGGCACTGCTGAGATACCCACTGGGGAGGGGGGGAGCTTCATGGTGCTTTGCAGAGTGGGGTTGTAGGCTCCCAGACCAGCTGTGCAGACCTTGGATGCCCTGGCAGTGCAGGGGCTCCACACAAAGGAAAGGCTGGCTTTATCCAGGCACTCAGTTCCCTAAGACAACATGTTCTTCATCAGGGGTGAAGCAATCTCTTATTTCCACTGGACATGTCCTTTTCTCAGGTGACTTGAGATGGAGGGATCCCTAATACCCCCAGCCTTGTCCCTGCAATGCACCCCAGGCTTGGCAAGGCTGCCTGGCACCCACAGCCAAGAGCTCTGGGAGTGCATCTGAAGAGACTGCATACAGTGTCTCTGCAAATCAGTACAGGGAGCTTTCCTGGAAATTGGCAGCAGTTCACATTGAGTTACTTTAAATTTCAGCACTGGCCAAAGGCTCTGCTCCTTCAGGGACCAAATCTGCACCAAGTCAGCAGCAACAACTGATTCAGCCCCCGTCTGGGTCCACCACATCAAGCACCTACTCTACTTCTGCACATCTGAGCACGTATTCAGGACAGCGCTAGGTACCTGAGTGCTCCCTATCCCTCGGATCTGGGGGTCTGGATGCAAGTGACTCCCCGGCCCAGGCTCCTGAAGATGCAGGTTGGAGACAGGAGAGGTTTCAGGAGGGCCAGGACTCCACCTGCTCTGACTTCTAGGACATTTAGGTATCATGGAGCCTCCATAGCTCTTCCCCATCTCTAGCATTCTCCACTGCCCTGTTCCTGGGCTGCCCCATCAAAGGGTCTGTTTGAGACCCCCACTTTCCTCCCAATTCTCTCTAATTTTTGTAAAATATGGTGCTACTATTTGGGGAACTTAGTGAAACCAGGTTAGTATTGTAATTGTGCGTGTTTGTCTTTCCTTTGCATGTCTATTACTACTAGTACCATTATATATTTCATATACTAGCAATAAATAACTTTTACAGTCAAACTGGTAGTAACTGGGTACATTTTTCCTTTTCTACTTCTCCTTCCTCATGTGCTCTGCAGCATCGTTTCTTTTACCTAAGCTAAAGATCCCTGTGAAGCCCCAAAATGCTGTGAGGTCTGCTCATCAAGAGGCCAAAGACTGAGACGTGCTGAGTTTGAAACACATAAGGGGATCAGCTTGTACAGGCTCATTGACCCAGTTTGACTCAGACGTGCCCTTATGAACTGAATGCTGGCCCATGAGGGTGTCAGCTGGACACCCAGCCGGATTCAGAGGGATTCTGTTCACCGGTGTGCTTGTGTCTGACTGCAGTGTATTGGTGCTGTGATGAACTGATTCTTGGCATAGGAGGGTGTCAGCCTGTCCATGCTGATCAACCCGGCTGGGCCAGGCGTGTCACATTAGTCTGTGTGTGTATGACTGATTTGGTGGCAGAAGGAACCCAGCCCCATTGAAACTGAGTTCTGCAAGATCGCTCCATTGGGGGTGAGGACTTGCAGAAGGGAGAGATACAGCTCTGTATAGAAACACAAGTAACACAAGCAGCACATTGACAAAATTACCAAGACCCTAGAAATGTATACCTGATAAATGAGCACACCCCAAAGTAATGGGCAAATCTGGTAACACTGGTGGAGTCTGGAAGAGGAGTTCAGAAGTCTGATGGGTCTCTGCATCTCCCCTGCTAAGCCTCTGGATCCACTTGCAGCAACTACTACATGCACTGGACCTGTCAGGCTCCCAGGAAGGGGCTGCAGTGGGTTACATTCATACACAACCTCCAGAATGGTCTCACACCAGACAATAATAGTGCCATTAAAGGACAATGTACCGTTCTCCAGGGATGACTCCAGCAGCACCATGCAGATACACACAGACATCCTCAGAGCCAAGGACATGGCCAGTGATTACTGTGCCAGACACACAGTGATCAGAAACTTGGTGGTCTTCAGACAAGCTTCAGATTGGAAAGCACCAGCAGAGAGCAGCAGTCCCTGCTACCACCAACACTAACTGTCCAGGTGTGATGTGGGTTCATTCCTCCGAGCTGTGCAGGGGAGATGCCAGCCTCATGGTGCTGACCAGAGGGAGGTCGCTGGGTTTCTGGGTTTCAATGCAGCAAGAGAGCCCACCTCCAGTCACAAGTGTGCTCCCTGTATCCCTCTGGCAAGCAGACCCTAGCCCCCACAGTCATGGGAGAGGTAGAGAGAAAGGATCCAGTGCTCCACACAGTGACGGGCTGGACAGGGGGATTGGGAGCCAGTGACAGCCAGGCGGTGCCCCGGGGCCAGTGCCGGTTGGGCCCAGAGCAGGTTGGCAGGAGCCCGGGGTGCAACTGGCTGGGCTCTATGGAGTTGGGCTGGGCTGCCCCAGCAGGGAGAGAGGAGAGCCATCCTGCTCTGGGACCCACTGGCACTGGCTCTTGCATGCCCCTCACTCCCAGCACCCAGCAGCAGGAGAAGGGCTGGAGCGGGTTGGAGTTATCTGGAGTGATGGAAGCACCAACTATAACAGCGCTCTCCAAAGCGACCTCAGCATCAGCAGAGACACCTCCAACAGCCAAGTGCACCTGTGCCTGACCAGGCTCCAGCCATCAGACACTGCCCGGTACTACTGTGCCAGAAACACACAGGGAATGAAAACCCATGAGAACCTGCACAAAAACCAACCCTGCGGCACCCACCTGCCTGTGTGAGCAGCAGAGTCAGCAGCTGCCAGCCCTGTGCTCTGCTTCCTGGATCTGAGACATCAGGCCTGTTAGATCACTTGAACCAGCCAAGGATTAAATCCAGGGAAGGCTCAAAAGTGACCAGTGGGTCAGAGTCTCTGATACTGAGAAGAGAACCCAGGTATCCTTCCCTGGTCTCCATCGTGTCCCTGCTCTGCCTGCCCTTCTTGCAGGAATACAAGGGGAAGACTCCTCACCCTGGCACCCAGGACTCAGGCCATCACCTGATCAAGACCTCCACTTGTCCCCACAGAGACACACTGTACATGGACAGTTACCAGGGTCTCCAACAGGACAGGAAACTCTGCCCAGTGCTAATGGAGTCTAATTTATATATTTTTTAATTTTCCATATTCCAAGCCAAATTAGCCAAATCAGTTCCAAATCTGTGAGTCAGTCCAGAGCCATAAGTAGCCCTACCATCTGGGGCTTCAGATGTTCCCAAATCCTCTGGTAGGCATCCTACTTGGAGGCCAAAGCCTGGAGGCTTGGGGTTCAGATGCCCCTGAGTTTTGCTTGTGAGGCCCTAGGAGTCCAGTGCTAATGGAGTCACTGAGACCCAGAAGATGAGGACGTACCAGCACAGGTTCAGCTCTCAGTGCCTCTGCTCTTGCCCTCAGTAATGATGCAGCCCCCTGCTCTCTCCAAGTGCAAGTGAATGTGGGGATAAGTGAATGCATCCCCAGACAAAGGCACAGACCATGGCCCAGTCAACCCATTTTCTTGGCAGCCAAGTCCAGCCATTTCACTGGGAGGGGCACAGACCAGGCTCCTGGAAGAGACGTGCCCACAGAGAAAGGCCCCTTTGAACCTCAGAGTAACCACCGTGTGCTGTGAAGCAGGACAGCCCCTCTTACCAAGGCCACAGAACTTCACACTTTCTAGAGCCACCTGCCTTGCTCTGCCATGGAAGTGAACAGGAAACTATAAGCTCTCACCATTCCCAACAGCAGCCTCCACTTGGGAAGCATGGGGCTGGTGGGAGAGGGGGAAGAGCAGAGTACTCGTCTCATTGTGCAGCAAGAGATCTTTGTGAGGACCTGCCAAAGCCACCTTCAGTTCTCTGCAGACATGTAAATTTATGTGTAGACATGTCTACTGCATCATGAGACCCAAGACTGTGTTCAGTCCAAGGGATTCAGTAGAAATGTATGTATGTATTTATTTATTTTATGTCAGGGCCTATGGACAGTTTCTAGACAGAAACCACTATTTTCCATGCCAGAAAAACTCTCATGGCTCACCTACACCCTTTTTCTGCTAAGTACATTTCTGAAGGCCTCTTTCACCTCCTTGTTCCTTATTGTGTAAATGAAAGGATTCAGGAGAGGGGTCAAGACTGTGTTTAGCACAGACACCACCTTGTTGAGACCAGAGGAGGAATGCACATTGGGCTTCAGGTACATGAAAAGAACAGCCCCGTACAATATAGAGACCACAGTCAGATGGGATGCACAGGTAGAGAAGGCCTTTCGGCGCCCTGTAGAAGAAGGGATGGCTAAGGTGGTGGCAATGATATAGATGTAAGACACCACAGTGAAAAGCAAAGAGCTGAGGATGACCGTGACAGCAGCAAGAAAACCTAGCAGCTCAATGAGGTGGGTGTCCGTGCAGGCTATTTTTAAGATTGGTCTGATGTCACAGTAGAAATGGTTGATGATGTTGGAGTCACAGAAGGGCAGCTGGAAGACTAGAATAGTTGGGAAGAAGATAGCCATGAAACCACCAAACCAAGCCCCAAAGGCCAACTGGAAACAGACCCTGTTGGTCATGGGGGTGGCATACTGCAGGGGCTTGCATATGGCCAACTAACGGTCAAAGGACATCACTGTGAGGATGAAAAACTCTGTGCTGCCCAGGAAGAAGTAGAAAAATGCCTGGACCAGGCAGCAGTAGATGCAGATTGTTGTCTTGGTGGCCACAAAGGTCTCTAGCATTTTGGGTACTACAGTCGTGGTGTACCAGATCTCCAGGAAGGAGAGGTTGCTCAGGAAGAAGTACATGGGTGTGTGAAGCTTGTGGTTGGCTCTCACAATAAAAACAATGAGGCCATTACCTAGGATGGTTAGGATGTACATGAGCAGAACGACTGAGAAGAACACACTGTGCAGACCTTGAAGCAATGGAAAGCCCAGGAGGATGAATTCAGTCAACACTGTGTTATTCTTCATGACTATGGCTTCTCTCTTCCCTCTCACGCTGGAGCTACAGGAAGAGCAAGAGTGACAAAAGATTAGCTCATACCTTCTGCACCCAGAGTCCGAAAAAAGATTAGGGTTGTATCACAGCAGCTTTTTATTCAGTGCCAGCTATCTATCCATCCATGCATCCTGGATGGATCAACAGGTGTCTGGATAAATATATATTTATCTAGACAGAGACATGGAAAGACAAAGATTTAGGACTTTAATACATGAAAAACAGTCAGCAAAAAAAGCTCAGTGTTTCTGTTACAGTATTCATTGATTAATGTGTCTTTTCCTTGTTAGCTAAATAGATAAGGGAATAGTTACTCAGCTATTTCTCTGTACCTCCGGATACATGAATGGACAGATATGCATAACCACTCCAGTAGAAACCTCGCTTTTTGAGCATTATTTTATTTATATCAAATCCTTATATCCCTGTCAAATCCTTATCCCATCTATTTACCTGCCTACTTATCAATCATGCCACTAAAGGTCAGGCTTTACTACCTCTATATTCAATGGATGTTTAGTGCAGCTAATGTTTATGGGGAGTACTGGGGGGGAAGTTAATTAGGTGCTATGGTGATTAGAGTTATATTAGTCTCCAGACTGATCTGATTGAGACTTAAATCTATGAGGCTTTATCAGTTATAGAAACCTTCTGTTTCTTCTAAAAGATAATTCCTTGAATAAAACTATACTATCATATTAAAATAGGGCTTGAAGGAACCTTGGAAGGTCATCTAGTCCAATGTCCAGCTTAAGCCAGGATCATCTCTTTCTAAACAATCCCAGAAAAGTGTTTGTCTAACTGGAATTAAAATGTCCATAAAGAGGGATTTTATAACCTCTCTATTCATCTTATATAGTGCTTAACCATTTAGGATGTTCTTCCTAATATCTGGTATAACTCTCCCTTCATGCAACTGGAACCCATTACTTCTTGCCTAGCCTTCTAATTAGTTGAGGATAATAAAATCATCTCATTGATGTGTCAATGGAAAAGGAGTCAAACTTCCAGTGAAAGAGAGTTGGGAAAATAAAAAAAAACTGGATAGATTTCTGACTCCCACCTTATATAATAGCGATATATCAGACATATAGAAAACAAACCAAAAAAACAATCCCAAAGAGCAGCACCCTACCTAGACTCCTGGCAGCCCCAGGCAATCCTTTAGTATCATTCCACTCTTTCACAGAGATAATGATAATAATACTAATTAAAATTACCATTTTCAGGCCCCCTTTCTGTCCCTGCCCCAGGCAGCTGCCCAGTTCACCCACGCCTGTGTCCAGCCCCATCAAAGAGCCAACTAGAGACAGACCTCTTGTATTATGATGGGGACTCTCACAGTAGTTCCCCATGCTCTACAGAAGCAAGGCGAGTGCTTTCCACTCAGCAAAACCCCTAGGTAAGATGGATGTGTGTTTTGTACACATCACTGCAGTTGCCAAAAACAAAACAGTCGGCTTATAACACAGGAACAGTGATCCCATGTTTAAATTGCACAGGAAGCAGAGGAACATGTTTGCCAGGTAATGCAAAACCAGAAGCAAACCAGCATCTGATTTTTTGTAACGTCCAATTGCTTATTATCACATTTTGTGGAAACATTTGTGAATTATTAGTCTGCGTATTTTGTTTGCTGTGTACAAACCAACGTCCAACCTGCCCCCACAGTCCCTAAGAATAAGCACAATTTTACTCACCACAGTTTGGGAACATGCCGCCTCACTTTTGAGATGTTCAGGGGTAGGAGACTGGTCCTTCAGCAACTGGTAAATGACCCCTGGAATTGGTCAAGGTGGCCACACAATCCAGAGCCTTCCAAAGTTGTAAATCCTACTTCTTTTGCCCTACAGAAACCTCACAAAATCACACATTTAGAAGAAAAAGGGGGTGGGTGGGGAGAAAACCACTCCCATGTCTCCCTCTTCTCAGTATCAGGAGAAAAAAGGAAAAGGAATATTGTATGAGCAGAGGCAGCCTTCAGATATCATCGTTAGAGCTGCTACATAAGAAATTATAGAGCTAGGCAGACATTTAGGTCTTCATAGAAGGCAAATGAGAAAAAAATAATTAGACAAGTGGGCACCCTTTCACTGGAGGATGAAGAGGCAATTCCTTCAGTAAGTGAAAAGAAGTGGCAATGCCCAATCACATAATACAAAATATAAGTGTCTGCCTTTTGAAGAATACATGGGAGTCTTCTTACCAAAAATAAAGCATATTATGCCCTTACCATTCTGAACTCCATTTTCTAAATTTGAATCTCTTGAAACGTCTGCCCAAAGCCAATAAGAGCACCCTTTCTCCAGAAATTTGCGACTTCTTGATGCTATCAGTACCAGAGACTTGAAACACTGAGATGGAGGTGGTATGGCCAGTGCCTAGGAGCCATTGAAGAGTGTGCTACTTATGATATCTTGGCTGCTCTATCTGAGGCCTGATGTTTCTTTTCAAAATACTTCTTGTTGAGAGAGAGAGACAGAGATTTCTCAACATCCCTGGGACATTTGTCTCTGGAGTTTCCCCAGTTAATTCCCAGCTGATGACTTATTAAGACTTCTGTGTTTTAGCAAATAACAATGCATGCCACTGCACTAGGAAATGTCTGGGAACTTTGAACTCCACCCCCCCCCGCCCAACAAACTTTATTTATTATGAACAGCACATTTACTAGAAAACTATATTTCCCATAGTCTAATCATTATTTGCAAATTCTTAGACATTTCTGTTTAACAGTATGCTGCTGTAAAAATAATTTTCTAAATCAGTGGTTCCCAATCCGTGTTACGGGTACCTCCTCTGGTATGCAGACCACCTGTCAGTAGTACATATTAACAGATGTATTATATTACTTTATATGACAAAAATTTGCTGCTGGTACTTAAGGTTATAGCAATGAAATTAGTGGTGTAGAATCTGTTAGAGTTTGGGAACCACTTTTCTAAATTAAATATTATAGCCATACCCTGCAGATCTAAGAATAAAAAAGTAATAAAGCTAATTAATTATATTTTTTTAAGAATAAAAAGTAATAAACCTAATTAATTATATTTATTTTTTTAGATTTATTGTCACTAACTTGTCCTTCCATGAATGAAGTTTTTACTTCCTAAAAATATCTGCATAGATCAGTTATCACACTAGAAACCGTAACAGACATGCATCTTCTCCAAAAGACCCCAAATTCACCACATTTCCACTTTCACTCAACAGATGTAGAAATGCAAGATCTGCTCAGTATGTACTTAAAGTTGATAGGCAGGGTCCATTTGAAGGAAGAAGTACCTCAGGTATTTAAGGCAGATTTCAAAGACATATCACTTACAGCACTTACAGCCTTGTCTCATGAAGATGACCCCAAATAAATAGGTTATAAACCTAGATTTCCTGTACAGCAAATAAGGAGAACTTTATGAGGGCATTCACCCATTGCCAAATAATCCATTGGTAGACACACTTGTCCAGGAAGCCAGAGATGTGGCTCACACAAGGTTTCAGATGAGGCTTATGTGAACAGGATATCTGCTCTTGGCCATTTCTGTTCAGGCTCAGATCTAGGAAATTACAGATTTGTTCAGGCCAAAATGGAGGCACCTAACCAACCTAGAGCTTAAATGGCCTTTCAACTCCTGAATGACATCAATTTAGTTTTCCATCCGCCTATATCATGGCATATCAAGGAATCTTGACCTCAGTTCCTCATTGTTTCCTAGGCATCATTGAAAAACTCTCTTCACCTTTGGATGTTGATTTTTGGGCCAAATCCAAACCCAGCTTGTCAATGCCTCTAAATGATAACTAGATGGAATTTAGTTGCCAAAGTAACCTACATAAATAAATACATTTAAAAAATAAGGTAATCCAAATCAAGCCTGATCTAGGTGCCAAAAACTACTCATGCACTTTGTATCCTTAAACAGTTCCCTTTCACATCACACCTGAGCAACTATTTTGTAGTTCCTCAGCTATGACATCTCTCAGGGTCATCTTCACCACCTGGTTGCAGATGCTGTAGATGAAGGGGTTCAGGAATGGTTATATGACAGTGTTCAGCAATGCCCCCATTTTATTGAGATGCAAGGAGACACTTCTAGTAGGCCGGGCATCCAAAACATGCCACTCTGATAGGCTATTGCTAGTATCAGGAGATGAGAGGCACAAGTGGAAGCAGCCTTCTGCTTCCCCACGCCCATTCACATTCTTAGGATGGAGGAGAAAATGCATACGTACAAGATCACCGTTAAGCACAAGGACCTCAACCCCATAGTCTATATCAAAATGGAATCCGTCCTCTGCAGATGGCTAGTGTCGGTCAGTGAAGGAAAAGACTTCACTGTGACTTTAAACCAATCAACCAGGAACCAAAAAGGAGTTGGAGGCAGACGTGGGGCATCATGACGGTGGCATATGGCAAAGTGTGGCATAGCACAACATAGTGATTGAAGGACATGACCATCAGGAGAGTGATGTCTGTAATCTCCAGAATAAAGTAGAAGTAGGACTGAGCCATGCAGCCATGGAATGAAATGGTTTTCCTTCCTGAGATGAAATTCAACATCAGTTTGGGCTGGTGGAGGAGGCAAACCAGTTCTTCAAGAAGGACAAATTGCTAATGAAGAAAACCATGGGATTGTGAAGGCAGTGGCTCATGCAGACTATGGAAATGATTAACGTGTTACCCACCAGTGTAGTCAAATAGAGGAGTTAATGGACCAGGAAAAGGACAATCTGCAGTTTATAACTAAGACCAGGGAAGCCAATGACGAGGCATTCAACCACAGCAGTTTCATTCTTTTGGTCCATGCCCAGTTCTGGTGTGGGTTGTAGAAAGAATAAGTAAAAATAAGAGCAGAGCATTTTAATAAACTTGTGAGTTTGAAGATGTGAATGGGTTATTGCCATCAACCAGTCCATTAAAGCGCACTATGTGTTTGGGATATAGCAGGTCTTTTAGCAAGACTTTTGGTCTTGATAAAGATCCGAAGTGATGGAGAATGTATCACATATCAAACAGGGCCAGAAATGTATTTCATCTAGTGGATAACCAAAATGCAGCTAGAGGCTGAGTTATAAATCTAAAGACTAGGAGCAATTCTATTAGCTTCTATGGGTGCCTAAGTACCACACCCGCCCCCATTATAGGAAAAAGATAACCTCCAGATACATGCATAAGTGTCCCTTTTCCTATAATGATTTGATTTAATTAATTCTGAGCTAATTCTGCAACTGAGGAGTCATGGACTGCACGTGGTCCCAACTACGTCTTCGTACTTTATCATTTAAGGGCTTATTAAGCCTACAGGTTCAACCCACAGGTTGTGGGTTCTTCTTATCTACAACCCACTGCCTTCATTTATCTTTGCCTTTCCTCCAGATAAATCTCATCTTCACTGACTCTATAAATAATTGTTGGGAAGAGCCTGATCACAGTAAAATACCTGGGACCTAACATAGCTAGAACAGCCTATATCACATTATAAAACAACTAAGCCAACTAAACTCAAATGTGGACACAGATTTTTTACTGGGTCTAGGGGGGCGGTCTCCAAAGACAAAATCCAAAAATAGGATTCAGGTTCTCAAACCTCTTAGGCATTTTTTTTAAAAAGCTGGGGCTGGCAGTGGAGTAGGAAACAGTAGGAGACAGGGTGAGTCTCAATGGAGATTTGTCATTCGTACCAGTCTGCACTGACCGCAGTGCCTCAGTACAGCGATGAAGGGTGCTGTAGTGTAAGAAGGAAAAGGGTCTGTGCTGGGAGATGGTGCCACTTCAGTTGAAGAATTCTGTTAAGATGCACGAGAGATGTATGCTTGGGCTCTGGTTTGGACTCACAGCTAAGACTGCATGTAACTAGCTTACCTGGTCATTTTAGCTCAGGGTGGCTAAGGTGCAAACAGGCATCGTCTTTGTGTCACCTTCACATTTTTTATGGTAGCACGAAAAGCTAAGCAAACAGATGGCCTGGCCATTGTCACACTACAAATGCTCAACAATTGTGGCTGTGACAAATTCTGATCATGCTACTTGTCTGTTTGCTTTATGATGTGAGAGCACAAGCAGCCAGAGCTACCCACTATCTCCAGCTGCCCCAGGCAGGGAGTGCCATGTTTTAAGCAGCATGATCCTGTACTCTCCAGACATTCCTGTACAGAATTGTGTCCCTGGCTGACTTTCCCCTTTTATAGAGATGTGCCCAGGTCAATCTCCAGGGCACATCTCTGTAAGCAGGAAAGGCTGGGACTCCATGCCTTGGACCAGAACACATCTCTAAGCGTAGAACCTGGCTTTTTCTGCTTCGAGATGTGCCCTAGGGAATTTCTGAGGTGCATTTCTGTGAGCAGGGAATGCTTGCCCATTGTCCTGCAGGACTGGGCACTCAGATCACATTTCACCCAATGAAGTAGATTAGCAGTGGCAGGAGACATCCCACCAAAATTGATTCACTTTATTTTTGCAACATGTTTCATGGCCTAACGGTGCCTCTAGGTCCATCTCATCCTTTGTGCCTTTGTTTAGCCACACTAGCTCAATTGGCTGTTCAGTTTGGGATGACTTTTACTTATTTTGTTTGACCATTGGTTGCATGGTCCAACACATTTGGGGAAGCTGAATCTTTGATCCTTTTCCTAAAAAGCAGATTTAAAGAACATTTATAAAACAAACAAACAAAAACACAGATGAAAAAGCAACCATTTCACTTGAGTGGGCTACATGTTGACAGTCTGACTCATTCTCTTTGACTTTCTACTCTTGACTTCTCCTTGTCTCTGCATGAAAAACAATAAAAGTCAGAATATAGGAGACAGCTTTGCAATTCTGTGATTAATGGCATCTCTGAGGGCAAGCTTAACATTCTTGTTTCGGAAGGTGTAAATGAAGGGGTTCAAGAAAGGGGTCAATATGGTGTTCAGCACTGCCACCCCTTTGTTGAGATCCAAGGCATAACCAGTGACTGGCCTGGCATACATGAAAATGCAGCTGCCATAGGCTAATGAGACCACCATGAGATGGGAAGTGCAAGTGGCAAAGGCCTTCTTCCTCCCCACAGTTGATGGGATCCTCAGTATGGAGAAAAGAAGGCAAGAATATGAGACCATAGTTAAGCATAATGAGCTAAACATAATGGTGGACAGCAAAATGGCATCCATCTTCTGAATAAGGTGGGTGTCCACACACGAGAGCTGGAAGAGTGGTGTGCTGTCACAAAAGAAATGGTTGATTACGTTGGGCCCACAAAACCTCAACTTTGACATCATGACCATGTGCAGGCTGATCACTGAGAAACCTCCCACCCAGGAGCCAAGGACAAGCTGGACACAGAGTCTTGGCCTCATGATGGTGACATATTGTAAGGGGCAGCAGATGGCAACATAGCGATCAAAGGACATGACCATGAGGATGGCAAACTCTGTTGCCCCAACAGCGAAGTAGAAGTAGGACTGGGCCATGCACATGGCGAAATTGATGGTTTTTCTGTCTGTAATGAAGTTCAACAGCATCTTGGGATTCGTAACAGAGGTGAACAAGATCTCTAGGAAGGAGAAGTTACTGATGAAGAAATACATGGGCGTGTGAAGCCTGTGATCCACCCACACTATGAAAATGACCAGTGTGTTGCCCAGGAGTGTAACCAAGTACATGATAAAAAGGAGGAGAAAGATGAATGCCTGCAGGTGGTCTTCAATGGTGGAAAGCCCCAGCAGAATGAACTCAGACACAGCGGTTTTATTTGCTCCCTCCATTGACAAGTTCAGTTTTCACTGTAGAAACAATAACGATGAGAAAAACAAGGCTTTAGCACAATCCCCAGCACTTTAAACAATTGTCCATATTCTTCAGGAAGTCAGGCCAAGTGACCATAACAGGTGTTGTTTGACCACTGCTTTTGCTAGGTTCCAGTTTACTGTTGTGACTCCTTGTGAGAGAAAACTAGGTATCATTGGAATGATATTTTGCTCCCTGTGTCAGGCTACATAGAAATACAGAGGCTAGTGTAGTATAACGGATTCCTATCCTTGCTGTTGTGTTGTACTTTGTTTTTTGTTCGGGATATTGTTCTCTATATAACAACAATAAGTTCAAAGGTCCAGCAGAAGCACAGCAGATTCCTCAATAAAACTGTTTTCTTGTGCTTTCCCTGGCTTGTGAAATAACAGAGAGAATTTGCCAGCAGTGAATATCCTTAGACCAGCCAAGCAAAGTTTGCACCTGTAACCTAAGTTGTTAGCTAAATTGTGTGGGTTTAATGGACTGTTTCTAATAGGAGGATAAATTGATTATACAAGTCAGGCATTTCTCGGGTACAGTCCCATCTATTTTCAGCCTGCGCACAAAGCTCTGCTTTCCCAATTGCAGTAGGGACAAGACAGCCGTAAGAGGGTTCATTGGACACCATTTCCAATCCAGACTTTCCCACAACACTTCTGCATCAAGGGGCTCAGTCCTTCTCAAGTCTGTTTATGCATCTCCTCCTTTCCCTCTCTGCCCTTGTCACTCTCTCACACAGACATACATATAACTGCACACCGTCAAACCCCTCACGCCAGTCTTTTCAGCAATACTTGGAAAATCCTGCAGACACCACAGTGTAATCCCCCCCCCAGCCTCCCCAATGAAACTCATTATTTTGGAGAGGGGTTTCATTAATCTCCATCTTTTCTGCTCTATGAAAGGGCTTATTTGTTCCGATGGAATTGTTTTACACACCAATCAGCTTTGATAAGAAATGTGATTGTCTATAGAACAAAAACCTCTTGATGACAACTATAGATATCTTCCAGCATAACAGAGGATATCACCATTTTGATTGTATAGGTGGTAACTCAGGCACAGGCAAACTAAGCAATTTGAAACAAGTCATGCAAGGAATGCATGATGGAGGTGTAGCAAATCCCCCAGTTTTTGGTTTATTTTTTATTTTTAAAATACATTCCCTCCCCCAACCATTTCTGACTTTCTCTCTGCCCTCTCTATCCCTTAAAAATGATTACAAGTAGTATTAGGTAAGCAAATTTCTTATATACTATTATCATAATAAGCCCCTTTTTATATTGTAAATAGTGTTCTGTTACGTTTGTATTGATTTTTACTGTTTTACACTGTATTATATTGTATTCCTATCATTTGTGCACTGATTTTTATTGTTTCATAGTAATATTGTATGATTTAGGCCTTCAATGTGGGTTGGTATGAGTGATGCCAAGTATCCATTCTGTGTGTCAGGTTCCTATCTTGTCCCCATGCCCTGTTGTGTAAGTATGTTGTAACCTATGCCTCATACCTACCTCTCCTATGTAAATTGGTTCCTGAAAGAATGGGGATGAATGAGAGCTCTTGAGAGACAATGCCATTAGGTCTAAAAATAGCTCCCTCTGAATGACCGAACCATCAACTCGACAACCCAACCATCACTCTGCATCGACCCTCCCTGGCTCAAGATTTGGAAGATAAAGACTGCTGCAGAAATCAATCAAACCACCATTACAGACACCTGAAACTGCATGTCCTTACCTAGAAGTGCACATGCTCAGTACACTAGGGGTTGATTCTACCTGGGCATGCCCCTGCCACTAGGGTCATAGGAGGTCTGCCCCTATAAAAGGGGCAGACAGACCCAGTGAAGACAGACCCAGTGGGACACCCTCTCCATCTGGACCAGCACCATGCCACACCACCTATCCACCCAGAGGCTCCGCTGGTGACCCCCTTCTGGACAACACCTGCTGGAGAAAGACCCCAACTGACTATCGAGGATCCCCTCCCAGTCTGGATAGATAGATATCACCCCCACCCTCTCTTCAACCAAGGACTTGGACTTTGTTTCTCTTCCCTACCTGGACTCCAACCCTTCCACTGAGTCTCTTTCTTCTGCTACCGTTGTGTGAGTGTGTGTGGGAACCAAGCTGTACAGTACAGTGTTCTTTTACTAAAACTGTTATTGGGAACCCTGAGTTGGGTTTTGCTCTACTACAGATCCGGCCCTGCTCCAATCTCTGCTTCTCGCCCCTCTAACTTCTGTCTCATTTCTCCATCTCCTGCTTCTGACTCTCTGCCACCTCCAACACCTGTCCCATGCTCCTGTGGCTCCAGCCATCCTGAGCTCCTTTCTCCCTGCAAACCACTGTTTCTTTGCTGTTGCCCCATATCCACTGCCTTTTCCCCTGATCTGTGCCACTGCTATTGCCCCATCCCCACTTCCTTTTCCCCTGATCTCTGCCACTGGCTCTTTAGTTACCAAGCACCCCAAGCATAAGTACCACAGGCACCAACACACACACACGCTGTCACCTGAGTCAGTATTTAACCTGTGTGTATATGTGTATGAATGTGTGTATTGTATATGATTTCATGTCCTTATCATTAGAGTGTGTATGTGCTTGAATTGGTGATAGATATGCATGTGCCTAGGCTGGTAATTTTGGATGCACGTGGGCTTCAGTTGGTAGTGTGTGTGTGCGCATGCCTGGTCGGGGTGTATGCACCTAGAGTGTGTGTGTACACCTAATTGATTTTTATTTCTGTATGTGCAATTGTACACCATGCCCTCCTTTCTAACAGCACAATATTGATATCCTGAGCATTGGCCTGACCCCACAAGGCAACAGAGGAATTTAACCATGATCACACAAGTCTTAATACAATATCTTCTCTACTCCCCAACCTTTCCTATATTTGCAGTAAAATGACCTTGCCCTTCCAAAGAAGAAAGGAAGTGGCCAGAACATTTTTTAAGGATCTGTGAAATTTGAATCCATTCTTTTGTCCGCAATACATATAGCTACAACATCACTCTTACACTATCGTAACATGGAAGATATCAAAATCCACCACTTACAATGGAGGTAACCTGACACAGAATTATTTCATTCAAAAGCTTGTCTGATTTTATCCCAGCTACATAGTTGGTCCGATAAAAGATACCACCCTAAGAAATACTTGACTCACATAATTTGTAGACCATCACAGCTACAGCATCACTCTTACATTACCACAGACTACCTGTGTGAGACTGTAAGTGACTGAGGGGCAGTGGTGATGACAACCATGTCAGTGATATTTCTCGGCTACCTCCACACTTGATTGGAGATGTATCCAGTGATGGTCTCAGGATACAGGATAAATTCATCGTATGGGAAGGCAAGGACAATGAGAAATATTGTTCTACAAGAGACAGGAAAATGGCAGGATTTTCATGGGTACTTGAAGAAATTATTTCCCTATGTCTCATTGATTTTGTCCTCCACATTTCTTTGGTATCTCTGAAAATCTCAGCCTAGGGGTTCAAGGATTTGTGATCAGCACATTTTTAACAGCAGAAAAACATAAATGGGTCTTTGCAAAAGACTCAAATGTGATAAGCTTAGGAGACCTTGTGAATAGAATCGTGATCAAAGACGTCTTAGTTATGGTTAGCTGATGAGAATGCTTACATGTGCATGAGGAAATTGAATGGGAATTTTAGCCCCCCAATAAAGCAATTTGATGTGGAAGCACCTCCATCCCTCAGTCCTGAGACATTTGCATTGTAAATCCTCAATGAGGTAATTGTTACCTGATAGTTGGTATCTTGTGGCTGTGCAAAAGAAGATTTATTCAAACAAAATGCAAGCCAATTTTTTTCAAGCAATAACAGCATTTTTCTCACTATATTTCTTTTTTTCCTTTGTCCTCTAAAGAAAATTATTCCTCTGTCCCTACTCATCCCCACCCCACCCCCAGTTGCCCCTGACATACACAATTTCACACTTTATCTGTAGTTTATGCATAGCCTTTTCAAATAATTACCTTTTCACTTCAATTAAGGCTTGAGCACTGTCATCCTGAAAAGAACAGCATAAAAGCATGGCTTCACATCAGCCAGACTGTCTCTGTGTCCTCAGGAAAGAAAGGTCTTCTCCTCACACACTCTGTCTTTTATAATGGTAGGGTGTACCTGCTTTGGTCCACAGCCACCCTGGGAGGTTAAAATACCTAGAAAAATCTAAGAGGATATAATAAGTTTCTGGTGAAAACCAAAAGTTAAACACGTATCTTCTTTGAAGACATTCTGCCTGCAAACTTAATATAAATATAACAGCCTAGTTCACTCTGGGGAACATAAGCCATGCCATCCTGGGTCAGATCAATGATCCATACGCTGCCTCTGAACATGGCAAACATCCAGTGCTTCAGAGGAAGAATATTTGAACAGAGCATGTCTAGTATGACCATTCCCCAGACATAGCTCCCCAGCATCAAACATCATTGGGTTTCAGGATGCAAGTGAAAACATCCCTAATTTTATTTAATAGTTCCCAATGGCCCTATCCCCCATGCACCTATCCTTTTTTGTATCTGGTTTTACTTTCTGCCTCTCCAACCTCCTGGGGCAACAAGTTCTACAAGTGAACTGCACTATGTAGGGACCATGTTCTATGCAACTCCTGTGCTGGTCAGAGTAAGTTGGTAGGGAAGTTTCCTGTTGTGACTCTTTGCTAACTGCTCTGTCCCAATATGAGGTTGGAGACACTGGAAGCTAAAGAGAAGGCCGGGGCCTCAAGAGAAAGTGTTATTTATTTTTATTTTTTTATGAATGAGTGATTGCTACACATGGATAAATAATGGATTCTTTTCATTAACTGCCTGATCAAAACCAAAATAAAACAACCAAATGAACAAACCAAACAGAAAGAAATAATTGGTCTGGTTTTAACTGAAATATTTCCCCCCTTCAATAACATGTTTTTAACTAACTTAATTTTTATTTCAACTGAAAAAGAAAAGTATAAAACGTTAACAAATAAAAATCAATAAGTACTTAATTTTTTAATCATTATAGGTGAACTGTGGATGCTCCAAATCCTTCCAGAAAGCCACCCCACTTTGTCCTCTTTCCAATACCAGTTTCATATTCCACTTTGTGACGGGGGCAAGCTCAGGGCCAAGTTTCAAGTTGACCCACCCACCTGTCTATGTAAGGCAGTCCGCCCAGTCTTTTCTGCCACGACTTTGCTATTACAATAAACTGGTGGTAAATGCGGGATGCTGACCATTTTATGCCCTGATGCGAGGGGGCGCTATCCATGGTACCTGCCCTACACTGTGGCCCATGTCTTGCAGTTGGAATCCAAGCTGTTATCATACTCCCGGCCACAAGCTGGAACAAACCTAGTCCTCCACCAGGTCTCTCTCTCTCTCTCTCTCTCTCTCTCACGCACACACACACGCACACGCACCCATACACTCATACCACCCCCCCCCTCACAGGGGCAGCCTGCACTCTACCCCTTCTCAAAGAGGCTCTTGCTCGCCGCACCATACTGTGCCCCCTCCACTCTGCCCTGCTCCCTCCTGGAGCAATTTTTCTGGCCATCAGGCTTATCGAATTATGCCTTGGCTGGCAACATGCAGTTTCTCGGGCCTCTCCCATGACCCTCAGCTGAGTAGTGCCAGCCAGTTCACCAAATTGAGGGTCAACTTCACCCTGACCCCTCACTGGGTTCCTTATACACAACACCATGATATTGTGCGGGGTTGGCCCGTGTGCTGCCCTTCTGGCCATCCTTCAGCCCTACTCAACATATCCCCTGGGGCTGCTCTTCAGACCCTCCTTTTAGCTCTACTCAACCCTAAATTACTCCCAGTCCCTCAGGTCATGAAGACATCCCTTACTCTGGGTGCACCCACTGACACCCCTACTCTCTCAGGATCTTTCAACCGCCCCCTTCTCTAGGGCTTTACAACTGCCCTCCTCTGGGTCCTCTGGCATCTTGCACCCCTGCAGCCTCAGGTGGCTACAGCCATGCCTAGCCCCACTCCTCCCTCTTAGTAACCCACCCAAGGGTGGGGGCTGGGGTTTAGGTGCCCCGGTCCAACTTATGCGGGGAAGGTTCACAGTCCTGGTATTTAAGTGGGGCTGTCACACCACTGGCAGACCCACCAGGCCTCCCTATACCAGCAGGGTAGAGTTTCAGGTCATGTCCGGGACCACCGAGGCATCCTCCATCCCCGTAGCCTCACCCTTACCTCCAAGGGGTTCCAGGAGCAGCACAGCCTGGTGGTGCCTCCTTGTTTGCTCAGCACAGACTGCTGCCCCTCTGGCCTATGTTTGAAAATGCCCCCCCTCATCAGGCACCTGGCAGCTGCCTGCTCCTGCCCTTAAATTGGCAGGCAGTAAAGGTGCACTGCCACACACTTCTTATGAAGCCAACCAAATATTATTCATAGAGGCAACTGGTGTGTTGAGGCCTAGCAAAATGCCCAGTATTGTCTCATTGTTTTCTTCCACTCTCCTTTCTGCTGGTATGGACTAGTCTTCTCACTTCTTAGATTGGCACCATCTTGGTGCAACTCCATTTATTTTGTTCTTTCTGTTCAGTGCCTTGGCCCACAGCTGACACCCATGTATCTATATTCTAATATTATAAAAGCCTAAATCTGTCTGTCCATAATGCTTTATACACACTCTGATTGGCTGACAAACAGCCAATCAGAGCATTGTGACAGAAGGCAGCCTGCCACCATGATGGTGGGGACACGGGAGATGTAGTGCATCCTGTCCCCCCTCATATATATATACATGAGTCCATTCTTGAGCCTATCTTATAGATTACTCAAAGGTCTATAGATGAACTTGGTTGGCCATACCCTGTTGAATTTCAGCTGGAGTCAGGTATCTAATTCTTTTGGCATAAAGCTGTGTGTCTCTATGGCAATGATTTCAGTGTAGTGTGCATATATGCAAGCTAACTCTACTCAACCTAGTTTGGATACTGGCATTACGTGAGTGGCAGCAAAGAGTTAAGTTGTACGGGTCATTTATTCTGCTTCTCAGTTCAGTTTTACAGACCATGCAGCTTTGCTCAGACTGATTGCTACAATTTACAGTTATGCCTGTAATGACCACACTCTAGACCAGGGGGGCAAATCTGGCCCATGGGCTGTATCGGCCCATGGTGTCTCCATTTCCCAGTAGACCCTGCTCTTGTGGCTCCCGGCCATTGTCCATGGGACAACCCTGGGATCGTGTAGGCTGCGCCTGGGTCTCGGGTTGAGCCCTGGTTTTATGGCCCCCCACTGCCACAGCCTTGTGATTCTGTGGTCTCCCTGGGCCCATGCTGGCCGGTGCTGCTGGGAAATGGAATCTGACCGCAGGCTGAATCCACCATTTTGCTCACCCCTGGTCTGTCTTACACAAGGATGGAGGATTTTCAGAGCCTTGGAGAGCTTTCAGGCTTCCAATTCCCCCTAATTTTGTTGGGGGGCAGTATTAAAATCCTATTGGTATCTTTGAAGATCTCAAAATCTGTCTAATCTATTTCTGTCTGTGTGTCTGTCTCCCCCATTCCCAAAGGCCATGGTGAGCACTCTTTTCCAAAATAAAAAAATAAAAGGCTTCTGTTAAGTTTTCTTTATTCTTGATTTCTCCATCTGAGACCTTCAATATCACCATGCTATTTTAGGAAATAAATAATCTCTATTTCCAGCACAATTACTCTTTAATTTCCTAGGGGACTTGAGAGAGTTAGGAAACCAAAGTACAACTAAAAGCCATAGAATAAACAAGAAGAACTTAATCTTAAAGTTAAGATGATGGCTTGTTGCAGAAGGAGGGCATTAATGTTTTATTTTCAGGGGCGTGAGTATAGTGGAGTAAGATAACACTTGAGATGCCTACTAGATGGAGAGAAAGGATGTCAATGAAAACTGTTATCCTAATTCATGTGGCAACCTTTGAATCTCCCAGGCATAATTGTGCTTGTATATATGCGTATACAAATCATGACAGCAGTGTTTAGATATGAGGCATGTTGGGAGCATATAAACACATTTTTAAATGTAGAATGGGGACCTACAATACCCCATATTAGACTCACCGAGTGTTGTTTCTATTCATGGTAATGATGTGCCACCTCATTACCATAATAAGCGAACAGTGAACAATGTTCCCTTCTGAGGCAGGGAAGTGTGGCTATCTCCATTTTGAAAATGGAGAACTGAGGCATGAACGTGGACTAGTGAGTAGTTCAAGAACACAGATAAAGCTTGTGACACTAAAAAAAATTGAATCCAGGAATACCATGATTTTTGCAGTACCAAAACCGCAATCACATCTTATTTCCCTCTATACAGCTAACTCCATTTTTTGTCTCTGGGAATCTCTGTCCTGTGTTCATTGAGTATCTCTGCTTTCAACTAGGAATGCTAGCATTATTATTCCGACCAAAAATCAGCATTACAAATGTTTCATGTGTGTGGCAGAAAAAAAAGAGGAAACCTTTTTTAAATATCAAACCTTAAGCTTGGGATTAGAAAGAACATGGAAAGGAAAGACCTTAACATGGCACCAAAAACTGAAGACCTGCAGGGACACCTTGATGCTTTGAACTTTTCTATCACAGTGCCCAGAGCCTCCAAAATGCTATTACTGTGAGCAATGCCTCGATCCTTTTGAATGTGGTGAGTCATGAGTGCAAGATGAAACATTGCCAGGTCTGAGACAGTAGGTTTATTTATGCCTTCCAATTTTCATTTCAAAAGGAAAATAAAAATATGTGCACCTTCCCAAAGATCCTTTCAGTGTAAACCAGAAGCATGCTTGCAGCTGCAGGAATACTTGTTTTGAGATACTAGTAAGAATCGGAGTAAAAATGCACCAGCAACCAGCATTTACTTAATTTGCCTTTATTATTGAAAAAGACATGACAATGGTCAAGAGCCAAAATGTCCTTGGAGAGAGAAACAAACTGTCCAGTGTTTGTTTCCACCTTCCTTCTCTTAAGAAGCAAGCAAGATCAGGAACGTGAAAATATCCTAATGACAGCCTCCTTCAAGACTTCTTTGACCTTCTCATTCCTCAGGCTATATATGAAGGGGTTGAGGAGAGGCGTCACCACTGTGGTCAAGACAGCTGCCACCTTGTCAAACTCAAGGGAGTAGCTTTGATTGGGCCGGACATACATGAAGATGGAGCTCCCATAGGCAATGGTGACCACAGTGATGTGAGAAACACAAGTGGAGAAGGCTTTCTGCCGCCCCTGCCCGGAAGGGATTTTCATGATGGTGGAGATAATGTAGCTGTAAGACACTGCTGTGAGCATCAAGGAGCTGAGCACCACGAGGGAGGACAGGAGGAAATTGAGGAGCTCAATCAAGCGGGTGTCTATGCAGGCCACTTGCAACAAGGGGGCAATGTCACAGAAGAAATGGTTGATGGCGTGGCCACAGTAGGGCAGCCTGGACACCACAATGGTGGGGCAGAGGACCGAGAGGAAGGCCCCCACCCAGCAACCCAGCACCATGAGGAAGCAAATGCTGCTGTTCATGATGACAGTGTACCTCAGTGGGTTGCAGATGGCCACATACCGGTCAAAGGACATGACTGCCAGGAGGATAAACTCCACGGTCCCCAGGAAGAAATAGAAGTAGGTCTGGGTGATGCATCCAGCAAAGGAGATGCTTTTCTTCTGTGCCAGAAGACTAGATAACATCTTGGGCGCAATTACTGTTGTGAAAAGGATGTCCAAGAAGGACAAGTTGCTGAGGAAGAAATACATGGGGGTGTGGAGGCGATGGTCAGTCCATATGATTGAGATTATGACAATATTCCCCGTAAGTGTGAGCAGGTAAATCAGCAGAAGGACCACAAAGAAGAAAATCTGCCTTCCCCTGAGGACAGGGAAGGATAGGAGGATGAATTCTGTCACTGCGGTCTGGTTGTTGCTGGCAAAAGCCATGCTGCTCTGTACTACCTGAGAACTGCTGCAGTAAATAAGAACAACATTACCAATATAAATAGTTGGGGAGACTGGGTCAAATATCTTTGTGCAATGCATTTTGTGACTGAAAAGCCCATTTTCATTTAAACCAATCCTCCTCATTCCCCACTCCTGAACACAAACAGAAGTTTTCAGTTCTTTGTTTTTTCCTCCCATGAGACTGTTGAAACATAAATTTAATATGAAAAGGTCTTTTGAACAAAATATCCATGAAACATGTAATTTTTTTCAATTCCATCTATACTCCAAATATTGATGAGATTCAGTATTTGGAAACCAAACATACCAAAATAAAATCACATTTCAACTAAAAAAAAATAAAAAATCATACAAAATATCCTTATCCATACTGCATTTCCCCAACACCTCTTCTGGGAAAACTGTCTGTTTTCATACAAGAAAAAGAGTCTTATGAAAATGTCTTTTTGTTAGAAATTTAGTGTATGTCTTTTTTTTCTTTCTGATGAGCTCTAAATTTGGCACAATGATTTTGAATTTGATTAAGTGGCGGTGACTTCTACCTGACAAGGAGTGGGACCATGGGAAGAGAGACAGAGAGACTTTGAGTTTCCTGAAGTTATGATAGCAGGAAAAAATGGCCAAGTATTTATTGCAGAATTGCAATTTCAGAATTGCAGATTTTCATATTTTTTGATCTTCAGGGGATGTAAGTATTAATCACAGAAACAAGAAAATTACCAGTGGAACGCTTTAAAGTATCACATCTTACACAATGCCTAAAAACAAACCCAGTGAGTTAGCTTCCCCTCGGAAATAAATCATGGGAGAGTTTGGGCTGTAACCTATTTGCATCAGCTCAGGATCTGGCTCATCATCTTTACCCTGATCTCTACAGTAATGAAAATAAAAACAAATCTTTCTCTTCCCAAAATTGCCCATTTCCTCCTCCCTTCTCCCATTTTGCACACAAACCTTTACAAAACTTAAGCAGCACCGGCATTCATCAGATGGAGTCCTCCAGGCAACATGCAGGACAAAATTTCCATTTTTTTCAAAGTAGAAAAGTACAGGATCCTTTAAAAATCTGGCCCTGAGAGTCTGTCAGAAAGATAGTTTTCACTGTTGGGCTCAACCGTGTTGCCTACAAAGCCCCGGAGGGGACGTAGCAGGGAGCCTCTCTTCCCTTTGATTCCTTTGAGGAAACACTGCTAAAGTTTTTCAGACCATGTTGTGCAAGACCATGGGCAAATGTGACGACCGTGGTCCCTTCTGCCTCCAATACTTATAGTCTGGACCCTCAGGTCAGGTGCAAAATGTCAGGTCCCTGGAATTTAACCGAGTTGCCTCAGTTTAGACTACGTTTTTTGTCTCCCATCATGAAGTATGAACCCATGCAGAATTTCCTTCATTAATGTTTCAGAGAAAAATTTAAATGAAGTGATTCTGATAATTACAGCTCTTCAACCAGTATGGGATGAATTTGCATATCTATTTTTAGAACATCCTCACAACATTAAATACTGAGCACCCTTGCTTTCTCTGGTATGTGTCAGAGAGCTCCCTTGACTTCTGATCCATCCTCAGACAATAAAACACATCACAGGCAAAGCCACTAACACCACTGATGTTTTTTAGGGTGGTATGTGATCTATACTAGGTACTTTTCCTCCAGGATGCCATTACAAATTAGAGTTTTCCACTTTGGATTGCAGCATGGGATCCACTGACTAGATGCAAATTCTGAACATCACATGAGTAACTATCTCCTTGCAACACACTTCTCAGTCCTTCACCGCCCTGTTCCCTGGATCACTAGCCTTCTTTCAAGACAGCTGTGTAGCCCATTCTCAACTGGAGGAGAGATTTCCTATTTTTCTTGAAGTTTGAAAACAAATCTGGTTTCAGCCTCTAAAAGGGCTCTAGAAAAGGACATACCTAGTTCTTGGTACTGAATATTTATTTGTAAAGCCTACCTACCAGAACTGTTCAACCTCTGACTATTGAGACAAGCTTTTGCGTCTTGGTAGCTCTGTTTGGCTCATCATGACACAGCATGGTAATTTCAATGCCTCATTGCTCTTAGGGACTTGGCTCTCTATAAACCTTCCTAAGTCTCTTAGGAAGAGCTTGCTACAGCTTTACAACACAAGCATTCAGCTAATCGGACTCTGCACGCACGAGTTATCTGTCTATCCATCAGTATCCATCCTAGTGATGTATCTGTTTTCTGTTAGCAGAGTATCTAAGTATCATGCAATGTTTAAGGCTCTTGAAGGGTGCTATTATCCCCATTCTGCAGTGGTAAACTGAAGCACATGGGTCAGCTGTTTAAAAGGTATAAAGGTGCCAAAGACGCATATAGATCCCAGCAAGTCCCAAGACACTGACTTTGACTTTGATCACCAGATAATCCTTTCACATTAGGGCTTGAAGTTTTAATCAAACAAGGTCCACAGCATTTTCTCTATATTTCTTTCTAATATCCATCACAAATTACAGATAAGGAGCCCATTTGAAAATACGGACCTCCTTGTGTTAGGAGCTACACAGGCACAATATAAAGCTTTCCCTGCCCTGAGGAATTTATGAACAAAAGATCTCTCTACAGAGTTCAGTGAGTAGAGAGTAAAATTGTGTGTGCATTCCCAGTGTCCTCTCTACTTATTTACTTCTCATGTGCACATTTTTAGTGCACCCTAAAACCTCATCAACATGGTGGCACTCAGGAACGGTAAACTGGATTACATAAAGGTGTGACTTCAATGTAGATTAGTGAAACCACAGTGTGAACATTTTATTCAGAATTAAAGTGGCCTTCAGTTTATTTAGCTTCATTGGTGTTGAAGAATAAACTCAGAAAATGCCCCCCTGGACTCTAGTGTTGCCTTTATACTAGAAAGCTTGTGTTTAGACAAATGGACCAGATACAGGTATGTAGTCACATGCATTTCCCCAGGGACAAAGAGCAGTAGCACAATATGTGCTGCTGCTACTTGTCCCCAGGGAATGTCCATGCATGCACGCTCTGCTGTGCAGCACGTTACCCCGGGGTGGGGTAGCAGGGGATGAGGCCAACACCTGGGCTGGCCCCAGCAGCCTTGCCTAGTGTCCTGGGAGCGTTCTGGGGCTCCAGCAGTGGCGATCCGACAACAGGGAGCCTGGCCAGCAGCAGGAGCATGGCTCTAGCTGTGCAGGGTCCAGTTTTTCATGGTGCATGCTGCCTGCTTTTGCATCTCACAATGTCAAAAAAAACCACCCCACACTGCAAATCAGCAGTATAGGGAATGCCTTCATGTGCAGCATGCGATGTGTAAGGCACTGCAGATGGGTCTGTGGTGCCGCATACTACACACGCATGCTCATCTGGATGCTTACATGTAGTTTAGAAGTCCTTTATAATGGGAATGGAGCTTCTGATCTGGTCTGAACTGTGACTGTTACAGCTGTCTGATACTGTAGGAATGCCAGTGAGCTAAATTGCCCTAACTTTGGCCCTGAATGAAGCAGTGATAATGTTGGCTTTGGTCTTGTGGTATTTCTATTGCTAGAGCAGCAGTGCACAACCTTTTTGCAAAACATTTAAAATCAGGAATAGACTGAGCGCCATTGTTGGAGCTTCGTATGTGCTGAACTCGCCAGCTTAGCAATGCAGGCCCTGGCAAGAGCCTGATCTCACCAGGATTTCAGCAGAGACAGGGATATGGTATTATATGGTAGGCTGTTCACACTTTGAATCCAGCATGTGAGCCTTCTGCTGAGCACCACCATGGAAGAGAAGCATACAGATGTAACAGGTGCATCACAATGGGTTTTATCAGTATCCTTTGATAAGGATATAATTATTACATCTGTCTATACCCTTATTCCGTTTTGAAAGTGCACTCATCTAGATCTCACTTGATCTAGAACAAATGCATCCTCACAGGTAGGAAGTTTAGAACAAGGACCGGTCTGCAAAATATACACCCTATTTTAGTAGGCATTAACTCAATAATAAGGCCAGACATTAGAAATGAATACCATAAAGAGACAGGAGAAACAGAATAAAATGGAGACATTTTTGAAGAGCTTGTTCTGGTCATTTGATATTTAAGACTAATAAAAAAAACAAACAAATAGGCAAATAACTTCATGGAAAAAGGTGGTCACAGCCCACTAAGTATACCATTATTGCAGACCTTCCTTATAATCACCCAGACACAGGAACATCAAGATGTCATTCCTCTTCCTCGGGCTACCCTCTGCCAATGCCAAGTAACTCTGATAATGCACTTCAGCCACATAAAGCACCCCGCATCCGACAGCCACTGCCCAAAGTGTATACATAAGCATTTCAAGGATTTTCAAAGGTAAGAGACTTAGGCACCCAGATTCTGTCAGCTCTTCTGAAGGTCCCAGTCTACCATCCTCATGAAACTGCTTGAATGGTGAGAAACATTGTTCTGAATGACCAAAACAGACCGGCTATGCATATGCTGAACCATTGCTGTTAATGAAGAGTCTGATTTCCTTCACTGGTCTTTGCCTTTTAAGGATTCTTAGTCATGCCTTATTGAGATGTGTTTTTAATGCATACTGGGGGATATATATGGGACATGGGCAGAGGGTTCATAACCCCATTGAGGGTTATGAAGTAATGTCACATATGCTTTTGAGGTGCACAGACAGAATAAAGAGCACAGTCCAAAACAGACCAACCGCCTCAAGGCAACACATAGCATTGTAAGTCTGCCCTCCGCAGCCATTTACTTTTCCCAACTTGCTCCTTTTTTAAATCAGTTCTTTTCAGAATGGACCTTCTTGGAAGAACCCATTAACTTTGCTCCCACATCAGTCAAGACCTCCTTCACTTTGTCATTCCTGAGGCTGTAGATGAAGGGATTCAAAAGGGGAGTCACCACAGTTGTAAGCAAAGAAGCTGCCTTGTCATATGCTAAGGCATTGCTGTGTTTCGGCCTGACGTACACGAAGATGGAGCTCCCATAGGCAATAGTAACCACAGTGATGTGAGAGGCGCAGGTGGAAAAGGCCTTTTGACGCCTTTGGACAGAGGGTATCCTCAGGATGGTAGCTATGATGTAAGTGTAAGACACAATAGTAAATGTCAAGGAACTCAGCAAGACGAGGGAGGAGAGAACAAAGTCGAGCATTTCCAGGTAGCTTGTGTCCACACAGGCAGCTTTTAGGAGAGGGGTGATGTCACAGAAGAAATGGTCCAGTTCTTGGCCACAGAAAGGTAGCCTGGTGTACACAATGGTGGGACCAAGCATAGAAATAGATGCTGCCAACCAACAGCTTAGGACAAGCAAGAAGCACACCCTGCCATTCATTATGACTGTGTAGCGTAGCGGATTGCAAATGGCCACATAGCGATCGAATGACATGACAGCCAACAGGATGAACTCAGTGGTGCCCAAGAAGATGGAGAAGAACGTCTGGGATAGGCATGCAGTGACTGACACTGTCTTCCTCTCCAATAGGAGGCTGACTAGCATTTTAGGAGAAATGACAGAGGTGAAGAGGATATCCAAGAAGGACAGGTTGCTAAGGAAGAAGTACATAGGAGTTTGGAGGCGATGATCGAGCCATATGATTGAGATGATGACTGTGTTACCTGCAAGGGTAAGCAGGTAAATTGAAAGCAGGACCAGAAAGAGGAAGATCTGCATCTGCTGAGAGACTGGAAAAGCCATGAGAATGAACTCTGTGACCAGAGTTTGGTTCAGACGACCCACAGTCATCGCACGCAATCTGTGGGAACATGACAGAGAAAGCAGGACAATTAGAGAAAAGTTTTAATGGGGCTTAGGTATCACATTTCTGGTGGACTACGAATTTTGGAATTAAATCTCTCTTAATAGACTCTGTGTGTGTGTGTGTGTGTGTGTGTGTGTGCGTGCGCGTGTATGTATATTCAGAATTTCTTAACTCTACACTCTACACTATGGAGCAGATATGGCTGGGAGCACCTTCTACTCCCCCTCCTGTTGAAGCTGGGCTATTTGGCATCTCACAGGGAAATATTCATAGCACCAGAAAGAGAACAAGCAGGAGGGAGCCTTACTTTGTGGGCCTGGAAGATGGGTGCTTCCCTGAAGCAGGGTCCTGGTCTCTGGACCCTATTCCCAGGGCTTTTTAAACACGTTTTACCCAATGCATCACTGGCATGGATGGGAGGTTGGAATCATAGTGCTGCTACTCACTGACATCTTAGTACACAGGTGTCTGTCACCATTTAGCACTAACTTCTCAGTTCTCCACATCTCATTATAGAATCATAGCAAATTAGAGTTGGAAAGGCTCTCAGGAGGTCATCTAGTTCAACCCCTTGTTAAAAGGAGAACCAGCCCCAAATAGATCATTCAAGCCAGGGCTTTGCCAAGCCAGGTCTTAAAAACCTCCGAGGATACAGAGTTCAACACCTCCAGTGCTTCATTATCCTCCTAGTGAGAAAGTTTTTTTGAAATACCGAATCTAAATTTCCCTTGTTGCAACTTGAGACCATCACTCTTTGTTTTGTCATCTGCCACCACTGAGAACAGTCTAGCTCCGTCTTTTTTGGAGCTACCCTTCAGTTGAAGGCTGATATTAAATCCCCCCTTAGTCTTCCTTACTGCAGACTAAATAAGCCCATTTCCTTCAGTCTCTCCTCATAAGACATGTACCCCTAATCATTTTATTGCCCTCCTCTGGACTGTCTCCAACTTGTCCACATCTTTTCTGTAGTGGGGGGCCCAAAACTGAAAACAGTACTCCAGATGTGGCCTCACCAGTGCAGAATAGAGGGGGATCATCATGTTCTTTGATCTGCTGGCAATGCTCCTACTAATGCAGGCCAGTATGCCATTGGTCTTCTTCACAACAAGGGCACACTGCTTGCTCGTATCTATGTTATTGTCCACTGTAACCCTTAGGTCCTTTTCTGCAGAGCTGTTCCTGAGCCAGCTGGTCCCAAGCCTGTACCAGTGCATGGGATTCTTGCATCCGAAGTACAGGACTTTGCACGTGTCCTTGTTAAACCTCATGAAACTTATTTTGGCTCAATGCTCCAATTTATCTAGGACGCTCTGGATTCTAGCCCTATCCTCTAGTGTATCTACTACACCCCACAGCTTAGTGTCATTCACAAACTTGCTGAGGGTCCACTCAATCCCATCCTGCAGATCATTAATGAAGGTACTGAACAAAACTGGGCTCAGGATCAACCCCTGAGGCACTCCACTTGATACCATCCTTAGCCCTTCCTAATGGTTTTGCATTCTTGCATAATTAGTTTCTCTCTTCAACTACACTTCTCTTGCTTTGAAACTGCTTCTGCTATCTTCCCTTTGCTCCTATTTCAAGGCACTCCTCCATTCCTTGAAGTGCCTGTTGTCTTTTAAATATGGAGTTAAATGCAAGCCATTGATTTTCATGGTATTAAATTTAAACTGAATCTGCTTCTTCCTAGAGTTGAGAAAGGGCCCTGTGTGCCGGAAAACTTAAGTAGCATCTCTCCCAACTATCTGGGTTGTCCAATTAAAGATATCACCAAAAACCTATCACAGTGACAGCATTGCTGCAAACCTGCCATAGGATGGCACGAGTTATTTGGGTGCAGCGATGGGCACAATGGAATTGCAAGAGAGTTGACAGCTGGGGGAGCAGCTGGACAAGCCACGGCTTTTCTCAGGGCTGCTGGCTCAAGCCAGGGCTCATCTGGCTGCTCCTGCCAGCCCTGCCTGCCTGTATCGTCTATAGCCAAATATCTTTGGATTCGTATGGTTAGGGGCTTACAGAACAAGCCCTATGAGGAGAGACTGGGGGTCCTGGGCCTCTTCAGCCTCTGCAAGAGAAGGCTGAGAGGTGATCTTGTGGCCGCCTACAAATTCATTAGGGGGATGCAGCAAGGGATCGGAGATGCTCTGTTCACCAGGGCGTCTCTTGGGGTAACAAGGAACAATGGTCACAAACTGACAGAGAGCAGATTTAGGCTAGATATCAGGAAGAACTTCTTCATGGTAAGGGTGGCAAAAATTTGGAATGGGTTTCCAAGGGAGGTGGTGCTCTCCCCTACCTTGGGGGGTCTTTAAAAGAAGGCTGGATAGGCATCTGGCTGGGGTCATCTGACCCAGCACTCTTTCCTGCCTAGGCAGAGGGTTGGACTCAATAATCTGTTGAGGTCCCTTCCGACTAGTATCAATGAATCATCTATGGATTCAGCCGAATCAAATTGGGATAGTGATTCAAATTACCGAATTGAATGACTGTCCCTCCAAACTGCCAAATCTGAATCCAAAGCAAATACTTTCTGCTTTGCACAGATTATCTATCTATCTATCTATCTATCTATCTATCTATCTATCTATCTATCTATCTATCTATCTATCTATCTATCTATCTATCTATCTATCTATCTATCTATCTATCTATCTATCTATCGGTGTATACCATTAAAAAATAAAAACAATCAAATAATTCCCTTCTCCATAATTTTGCATTGTAAGAGTTCAGCTGTTCTAATTAAAAATACCGTTTGAAGCAATGGCATGATTTTAATATTATTTCTACTCTAGATCATCAATTTCTATTTATCTCTTTAAAACACACACCCAGTCTTATGCAACCATTGATAAAAAGACTGAAGTATAAAGTCAATTTATACAGAACTCATAATAATATTGTTGTTCATAAAATGCCTGTGGCATTAAAAATTACATAATATCCCAAATTCACATCTAGTGCTTGTTTTTCCTTCAAACAATGCAAATTCGTGGTTTTCCTTGAATTTACTACTTCCAATTAATTCAAAATCTCCACTTGCCCTATTTCAATTATTTCAGATGAGAATGAATATAAAGTAATGTAGTAAAAAATTCTCTAACAAATCACTCTGCATGTATATTGGTTTACTAGAGATCTCAGTTGTGTTACTCTGGTGTAAAGCTAAAGCAGCACAGCATGGCATCAGGCTGATTAATTCAATATAAAACTGTGACCATACAGGTAGTACATAAATGGCATGATACAACACCCATCAGAATCAAAAGACAGGCAACCACTGTTTTTAGTGTCCTTTTCCTAAATGTCTAGATACCAGAGAATGAAGACTTTATCACTGTTCAGCTAACTACATAACTTTGAATCAAAATTTGTCATATGCTTTATGTGCTATAGAACATCATTTGTGCTTGCTTGAGTTCCTAATTGTAAAGCAACATAAAATAACTAACTAAACAGACATAAAATGAATAGAAATACAGGGAATACCATCAAAAGATCTGAAAAATAAATCAGGATGGTTGCCAATAAAACCATACAAAGACTAGCAGCATAACTGAAAATAAACTACCTTACCTTGGCTTCAATGTATTCTCATCAATTAGACCAATTGCATTATGAATAAAGAGTGAAGGTTGTTAGAAGAAGTTTTCAGATGAATTCATGATAGTTTAAATTCACTCACGCCAATTATGCAATGTAGATCTAACATCAATCTATCCTCTTTGCGAAGGCCCAATGCATTCAGTTTTCCAGGGAACCTTGTGGTGAAGAATTTGAGGTTTAAAGCTAACTTGGTACTGACATGATTTCTGCCATCAGAAATGTAAAAATCATAAGGGTTAGAGTATTCGTTGCCATACGTATTTAAGTAATTTATGGTCAATGATTAAAAACACAAGAACTTCCTATATTTTAGGAGAAAGCACAGAGTTTTGTGAACACGGGGAGAGAGAGGAAGAGAGACACAGGGATGAAAAACAGAAAGAGAACGAAGGGACGAAGGGACTGAGATATACAGAGACAGACAGATATACAGACTCCTCACCCAAACTTCCTTGATTTTTGCTTGTAAGACTATTTGCAGACCACTTTTGTTTGGGATTTTCTTTCCACTGATTCTAAATTATTCCTCACCATTCATTTCAGTCTTTGTTTCCAGACTTCTCCCTCAGCTTGAAACCTGCATCTCTCCCGTGTGCGTGTTGGTTTCATTTTATTCTGCAGCATACTTATAACATGTTTTCATTGTTTTCTTCAAAGCCATTCACAGAATTGTCACGTGAGAATGGATGATCTAGTCCAACACCCGGCACAAATGGAGAATTCACTATTTCTAAATCATCCCAGAAAAATGCCCATCCAGCCAACTCTTGAAAAACTTCTGGTGAAGGAGATTCCCTGGGCACCTTGTTCCCTTCCAATTAGAAAGTGTTTCCTGAGATTTCATCTAACTCTTTTTCACTGTAGTTTAAACTTATTGCCATGAATCCTGTTATCAAGACAAGAAGGAACTTCAGGCTTTGTGGAAGTCTTTCAAATATTCAGAAAAAGCACAATTGTGCTCCCGTCACCAAATACAGATGTCTTTTCCACTAGACAAAAACACATAGTTCCTTCAACCTTGCCCCATACAACTTGCTTTCCATTCTCTCTATGGTTTGAATCACTCACCTCCAGGCCCTTTCCATTTCCCCTCCCTTTCCTTTCCCTATGGTTGAAAAAAAAGGGCCTAAAAAGTTTCACCTGAGAAAAATATGCAGAATTTTTTTAGGAGAGAAAGTCTGGGCTCAACTTTTGCCGTGAGAAATAGCATATGCTGGCTTTTAAGCATGTGATGTTGCGTTCCAGGTTAAATTCTGTTGTTTAAATTCAAAGCTCCTCAGAGGCTGATATGATTTCTGGCATTGTGCATCCATGCATTATTATAGAAATAAAGATCTGGTGCTTTGAAAAGTTCATATCCCTGTTTGCAATTAATTTATAATGGCAAATGGGTCATATAAGTGCTTCTTACCTTCTCCTGAACGCTACAGACTTTTTGAACAGAGAACTGAGAGAGACAAAGAAAGGGACCTGGGATGAAGACAGAGAGGAGTGGGAAATACACAGAGAAAAGAGGGCTGGCAGAGTCAAAGAGGCCTGATCTGAATTCCTTTTATCATCAATAGTGATCGAGCAGATTCACCCAGATTCACAGATGTTTAGGGCTGGAAGGGACCTCATGAGATCATAGGATCCAGCCCCCCTGATCTGGGCAGGAAAGACAGCTGGGGTCAAATAACCCCAGCGAGTTGTGCATGCAGTCTCCTTTGGAAGATCTCCAGGGTAGGTGCCTGCTCCACCCCAGTTGGGAGTCTATGCCAGAGTCTGGTTACATGAACCATGAAGAAGTTTTACCTTATATACAGTCTGAAATTTTCTTCTCAGAGTTTATGACCCTTGCTCCTGGTTTTCCCCTGGAGCACTTTGGTGAAAAATTGTTCACCAAGCCCCTGATTCTCTCCCCTGATATATTTGTAAGCTGCCACCAAATCCCCCCAAAGTCTTCTCTTCTCTAGGTTGAACAGTTCCATATCTGTCAGCCTTTCCTTGTGTGGCTTGCTCTTCAGGCTTTTAATCATATGAGTGGCTCTTGTCTGGACTCTCTCAAGCTTCTCCACATCCTTCTTGACGTGTGGTGCCCAGAACCAGATGCTGTACTCCACCTGCAGCCTCATCAATGCTGAACAGAGCGGAAAAATAACTTCCTTAGTTTGGCTTGAGATGCATTGGTTGATGCACGCCAGCGTATTGTTTGCTCTGCTAACAGTAGCATCACATTGGTAGCTCTTATTCACTTAATGGTCAATTATGACCCCCTTCTGGATGTGGTGCATAGCACCACTGAGTCTAAGTTTCTTGCAGATTTTTCCTCCCCATATGGAGCACTTCACACTCCACAGTGTTGAACAGCATCTGGTTCTGGTCCGCTCATTTAACCAATCTGTCTAGGTCTGTCTGTATCCTCAGCCTACCCTGATGCGTGGATGCACAGCTTAGTATTATTGGTGAACTTTGTCAGTGTGCTTTTTACCCCCACATCCAGATGTGGGGGTGCAAAAGAATGACAGCACCTACTGTGGAGAGAACCATGAGAAGAAGGCCAAAGAAGCACAGGGTGAAGTAAGAGGATGCATTGGGTAAAATTACAAAAATCCTGTAAACAGTGGAGCATATATGCTGGAATAAGGGCGGGTTGATGATCTTTTGTACTGGAACAACTGTATAGGTGGGAGAGATGTTAGACAAGCTTTTGAGAAACAAATATCCTTCCGTAAAACAGAGATTACCAGTAAGGTTGTCTGAATGCGAGACTAGGTCTGTGTGAGTATTTGATTTTCAGGTTTGGCTGCCAAACAAAATGACTGAAGATGAACAGGGTGAACCAAACCCAAGCATTTCTCTCTCATTCGACCTGAAACATTTTGTGTGATTGCAAAAGTTTTCCAAAAGAAAAGAAAAGAAGGGTTCTGTTCACAAAAGCAGTAGCAGTGGTTCCTACATCCAGTCACTCAAACAGGAGTCAGTCTGGATCAGATAGCGAGGGCGGGATCTGAGTAAAGAAAGGATAAAAGTGGGATTCAGGCAAACAGAGGGGAGTGCTGTGAAGACACTGTTTCTTTCCATGAACTCTAAAGAAGGATAAAATAACCAACATGAAAAGCTGCACAGGCAGGGAGTAAGATGACAAGGTCTGAGAGGACCCATAATCGGACAAAAGGAGTAGGTCATTTATCATCCAGAGCAGCGTAATCCCTGTATAAAAGTCAGACTGTGATTCTTGGCCATGTTTGTACTGACTGCCAAAAAACCCAAAACAAAACGGTTTTAAACTCTTATACATGAAAATAAGCAGACCTTACATTGAAGTAGTGCATTTTTATCACTGTAACCATGGGCTGTGAAGTGAAAGCTTGTGCTCTTTCATATATCTTATTTACTTAATCTATAACGGTGCATCTCTACCCTGCCTTCTCTAAAGTGAAACCACCATTGCATCAGTTCCACCAAAGAAAAGGCAAGTAAAGTTTCCCATAGTCTTGCAGTGAGTAGCTCTTGGTACTGTGTTACAAATGTGCTTATGCATTATATCAGGGGTTTTCAACCTTTTTAAATAAGTGTACACTGGGCAATCAGACATGGAGCAGAGGGGGGTAGTGGCACATGGCTGGACGAAGCACGGTGGCAGTGCATGGTTGGTTGGGGGCAGGGGTGGCTTTTGCGTGTGAGCTCTCCCTTCCCCCCATGTCCAGCTGGCCAGGTGGCACCTGTGCAGCCTGCAGACGGGTGCCACTGCCCTTGCCCACCTCCTGGCAACAGTGCAGGGTGCTGGGTGGCAGTGTCGGCCACTGTGTGTGAGCTGTCATTTCCCGCCCCCTGGCATCCAGCTGGCCGGGTGGCACCTGTACAACCCACAGAGTGGCACAGCTGCCTTCTCCCCCCACCCCAGCCCTGGTCCTGGGAGGCAGCGGTGCAGGGTGGTGGGTGGCAGTGCTCCATCCCTGCTCACCCACGTGTGATGGAATAGTGAAAATTACAGCTCAGTTGATTTTGCTATCAAATCTAGCCTGCTTTTCTTTTCCCACCAAAGTAACCATCCCCTGCTGTTGATTTCCAGACTGCACTCTTGCTTTAATTTCTCTATCACTCCTGTCTATCTTTGCAGAGTAAGTATAATTCCTTCACAGGTTGGTTCTGTTAATTCCTTTCCCTATGGAGTCAGACTGTAAGTGGCTTAAACATTTCACCTGGGATGAACTTTCAGGAACTTTAAAGTTGGCAATGTCCAGAGCTGACTTAATAAAAAAAACAAAAAAAACCCACAAAAAAACAACTCTCTTCACCTTGTGTTTCTCCATGTTTGTGTTTCTCCTGGTCTGAATTTTCCCCTCTGACATGGCATAAGGAGTTCCTCCCCACATAGAGCTCAGTCAATGCCCCTCAGTCATGAGATGCCACCCTTTCACGTATTCTGATCATATCAGCCAAGAAATTCCCACCACTTCCAGGCATGCCAAAGTCCTTCCATCCTGATCCACATTCCCAGGCTCACAAAGATCTGTTGGAGTCCCTCTCTCCTGACCTATAGATTCCTATTTATTCCATCCCTGAACCACAATGTTCACCCTGGCTGCTCTCTCCCTTGACATCCCACTGTCTACTATTAAATCCAGGGCATACATGCTTGCACAAGCATGCACACACATACAACACCATGTGTCCTTCAGTTCTGACCAACTTTATTCTGTGCCAGTCTTGTCCCAAATAAAAATCCATGCCAGTGCTTCTCAGTTCTGACCTACAGATCACCTGCTTCTCTGGGTAAAATCAGAACATTGGGATCTCCCTTCTCCCTTTAATTTCAATGCTATCAAGTTTTGCATAAGTAGTATCAAAATCTTTGGGATGTTTTGACTCCACTCTGATTCTTGGAATCCAAAATCCAAGACACTTTCTTTCTCAGCTATACAACTGTAATCTCTTGCCACTATACCATATTTCTCTGAATATAGGTATATACATACGTAAACCTGTGTACTGAGAGACATAGCTCAATATAACTATATGGAGATATAGATATATTCTCAACTCTACCTCACACACACAAATGCAAGATAGATCACTGGAGAGAAATGGATACTTCTTCTATTTCCATGAATATAGTATGATAGCATGGGCCAATGGACTAGGGATCAAGTGATCCATTTTCTGTTCCCAGCTCTGCTTTGGACTTGTTCTGTTATCTTGGACAATTAATTCTGGTGTTTTCTCTCCTACTCTTCACCCATGTGAGGTGAAGCAGTCCAACCCCTGAATGATCCTTCTGCAGAAGGGCAAGGACCAGGGAGTGTCATTTGCTTGGCAGGACACTCCAAGATCTTGGGCAAGAAAGAGATATTTCTTATGCCAGCTTTACTACCACTTTCACTGAGGAATCCAGGGCTTTATTAAGCCAGGTGTTGTGCTTGCTGTTAGGAAGAGAGAGTCCTGGGTTTTTTGCTGGCATCTAAAATGAATTAGGACAAATAAAGGCTCATTATTTTCCACAGCAGGGAATGAAGGATCAGTGAGTTAATGCTGAGATGTTTAGACTTCCTTAAGGACTTAGTTCCTGGAGTGTGGGAGATGGGCCACTGGTGGCCTATGAGGTCATAGCAAGTGGTCCACAGATACTGATTTCAGTTTTGAAGTCTGATGCTGAAGGTACATGGTTGAAAATTGTTCATGGGGCCAACATTTTGGGAACTGCAGGCCTAGGGATTTAGAATGGGTAATGAGTGGGACAAGGGCATCTTACTTCTTTCCAAACTCTCCTCCAAGGTGCAATGCCCAAAAGTTACAGACAAAGTCTAAAGAATAGCCAAAGTAATCAAATTGAATGTCTTGAGTCCTTGATAGGTCTTGAGTTGTCCTGAGTCTTGAAACGTCTTGAGTTGATACCACAAATCTAGTTTACATGTGCCAAGGCCAGAACAAGCTTCTTTATTAGACTAACAACAACGAAGATGTGCAACTTAAGGATAAAATTATCCACACCACATGTCTGAATTTTGGGAGAGTGAAATTCATACAGGAGCTTAATTTAAGATAACAGGTGCTCAACACTTTCTGAAAAAATCACCCCTTCCACCATTGTGTCTTCGTTTGAGTACTTGATCTCTTAGACAGTCTCAGATATTCACCAACGCCTGGAAACCAGAAGCAGAGCCTTTAGACATACATGTGTCTTTATTTAAAATAATGATCACAATAAATTGAGTGAGGACTGTGCTATGTATCAAGAGAGCAGAGTGTGAAACCCATGCAGTTAAACTCTCTGGTGTAGTTTGTTTAATTCCTACTGAAGGCAAAAGAGTTATACTAGCAATAGCAGTAAAACAAAAGCAGACTAAAACCAAGACATTTCTTAACATGAACACAAAAAAAGTCACATGGGAGCTTCCTCCACAGGTAAGTGAGAGAGAGGGGACCATATATAGAAGATTTAGGCTCAAAACTTCACTGACAAGCAGTCATAATTTCTTGTGATGGGTGTATTATCAAGATACGGAGAGGCATGACTAGTTTGTGTTAGGCCTGAGGATGCTCTCCTGGGAAGCATTTGGATTCTCTATTCTACAGCAAATGGGATATGATTAGATTAGATTAGATTAGATTTAAGTAGCCCATGCTAGAAAATACTTCCCTAAACTTGGATATTAACCTAGAATCATAGAAAATTAGGGTTGGAAGGGACTTAAGGAAATCATCTAGTCCAATCCTAGCTCAAAGCAAGGACCATGTCCAACTATATCACCCAGCCAAGACTTTGTTTAGCCAGGTCTTAAAAAAACCTCCAAGGATGGATCTTTCACCACCTCTCTGGGCAACCTGTTCCAGTGCTTTACTACCCTCCTAGTGAGAAAGATTTTTCTAATTGCTAACTTAAACTTCCCTTAGTATAAATTGGACTAAACTAGGCTTGAAAACAAAAAGGTAGACTTGAATAGTCTTTAATACTCAAAAATAAATGTGTCTGGCTTTCCAGAATAAAACACTGCATTTGCTTCATTTGTATGCTTTTGGTGAAGGCACAGGACATCTTTTAGCTCTGTATTCGTACAGCATCCATAGAACAGCTGGGTATTTCTACACAGCACAATAAGCATGCTACCATAACACATCTTAATTTAAACTAGCAACACTCTGGACAAATATAGCATTGGACAGGTGGTATGGCAAATCTTTAAAGGCCAAAGTGCATAACCTGGTTGCTAGTCTCTGGGTTTCAACGCTCCTGTTATCTGTTCTAGCTAGTATTATTTAGCAGGTCTACAAATCACACTGTCATTTTGCTTTGCTTGCACTCCTTAGGATGAGGACTTCCTGACATGACTAGTTTAAAGAAGTAGAGTAGCTTAGAGTACAGTAAACTGGAGCAAGATAGGATAAAAAGATTGTTATTTGAAATAAGATTTGAAATTGGCCCAGGATTCCCTCAGGACCTCTTTCACCTTCTCGTTCCTCAGGCTGTATATGAAGGGGTTGAGCAGAGGGGTCACCACCGTGGTCAGCACAGCCGCCACCTTGTCAAAGTCCAGGGAGTAGCTCTGCTCAGGACGAACATACATGAAGATGGAGCTGCCATAGGCAATGGTGACCACAATGATGTGGGAGACACAGGTGGAAAAGGCCTTCTTTCTCCCAGTGGCAGAGGGGATGCTGACAATGGTGGAGATTATGTAGCTGTAGGAGACTGATGTGAGGATTAGGGAGCTGAGCACTACAATGGAGGAGGAGATGAAGGCCAGCATCTCAAAGAAGTGCGTGTTGGCACATGAGGCTTGGATCAGGGGAGCAATGTCACAAAAGAAGTGGTCCAGGACATTCACATTGCAGAATGGCAGTCGGGAGAGTTCAATGACTGGGGTGAGAACAGAAAAGAAAGCTCCAGCCCAGCACCCCAGCATCATGAGCAAGCAGACCTTGTTGTTCATGATAGTAGTGTAGCGCAGAGGGTAGCAGATGGCTACATACCTGTCCACAGACATGACCGCCAGCAGCATGAACTCTACCGTCCCCAGCAGGAAATAGAGATAACACTGAGCGATGCAGCCGCCATACGAGATGGTCTTGCTATGCATCATGAAGTTTATAAGCATCTTAGGGGAGATGACTGAGGTGAACAGGATGTCCAAGAAGGACAGGTTGCTGAGGAAGAAGTACATGGGGGTCTGGAAGCGGTGGTCAGTCCATATAATGCTGATGATGGTGAGGTTCCCAGCCAGGGTCATTATGTAGGTGACCAGGAGGACAGCAAAGAGAAATACCTGGACTTCCCAAACCCCAGTGAACCCCAGGAGGATGAATTCATCCATGGTGGTTTCATTTTCCTTTTTCCCTTCATGTTTTTCCTGCAGAAAGGATAAATGAATTCTCAATTACTTCAGGCTCAATAAACACAACAGCAGAGGCCAATCCCACTATTAATGCATCACTCTGCATATATGCACCATTCCTTTAGCAGCATCTACCAAGCAGCTGGATAGCTGACTGCCTATGCCGTTAAGGGCTAGCTGTTGACCCATACAGTATATCATCCCCTTACACTCTCTTTATACAGGAAGAAATCTCCCTATGCTAATAATAGAAATAAAATGTTATTTGAAATGAGGAAACCACTGTAACCTCATCTTATTTCCCCCACTTACATTGCACAATGAATAGATTCAGGTTTCTCCATTTATCCACCCATCCATCCTCATTCACAGCCTATCTATCTGTTCCCATTCAATGTTGATAGGCAAGCCTCTCTGGGTATATACAAATGTATACTTTAGTAGTTTTAAATGGGCCTCTTGAAGTTTTTGCAAAGGCAAATAGGAGAGCTAGGCACTGCAGTTGACTTTCAGAAGGTGCCCCGCTAATTTCCATGCCTTTCATGCCTTTGGAAGTGGTTTTCTATATGTAACACCATTATGGGAAGTCTCCACGAGAAAAGCCCTCTGGCTTATTCAAAGGCCTGTTACATCACAAAAGTATACAATACCCACTTTGGGCACACATGGCACTTTAAGACAGCACAGAACTAGCAGGAATATGGAGTCTTAGCTGTAAAGGACAAATCCATGCAAAGAGTAAGGCAGGAGCAGGGCAGAGAATAGCACTCAGGTGTACTGCCTGCCTTGCCTGCCTGCCTCCCTCCTCAATATTAACCAACCTCACTCCCCTCCTGCAGTCTGGGACTCTAATCTAGGGCCAGCATCTTGCATTTGTTCAGGTATTCTCTTCTAGGAAATACAAGCACAGATCAATGCTAGGTTTAGAGATCTCAAAAAAAGAGAAGTAAGAAAAGTATGCTTAACTACCAAGTGTTCATTTCCATAACGCTACTACCAGTTTCTGCGATATCACACTTTCCCCCTTAGCTATTTCCTACGGGCAATGGAGAAAGACAACTGATACACATCCCACCAAACAGAGCCATTCACAAATACTTACAGAAGCGATTTGCCACAGCTCGTTAGAGTCTTCAAGAGTAGTAAAATTCATAAGACCTGGGTTACCTAACAACTGCCTGCAGTAGTGGATTGCCCCTTCCAGTCCTATGTTCCTTTAGGTATTTCTTCATTTAAACAAAATGTACTGTCTTTGCTCCACTTCCATAAACTAAACTATTGAATAACTTAAACTCCTAAAACTGTCTATGATTTGATAGCATAATTACTCTTTGCATCAGTTCAAGGTGTGGGGAATGGAGGACCTCTGCAAAAGTATCCAATTAAAAGTTCCCACTAACCTACAGGTCACTGGATATTTATTATTTCCAAAATATTTTATTTCTTCTGAAAATAGACCAAAGATCACAAATGTATTAAAAACTGTACATCCACCAGCAACATGCAAAAACTAGGACAAATTAGATGCTATTTTCTATATTCTAGAATAACTAACTGTCTGGAGAAGAGGATTTTGAAATGGGTGTATGTGCTACATGTTTCTATGTTCATAAGAATCTGGAATATCAAAATCCTCTCTCCCCCTTCTAAAACCATGAAAATGAAAATAAGTTAAGCTCTTTGTCTGCAAAATATCCTAATCCTTCGTTGAATGCAAATTGTGGTATTCACATCACGCAAGCAGCAGTCACAGATGAGCCCCCTAACCTGCTAAATATCACAAAACAGTTAGGCAATTTTGAAAAAGATGGAAGACAGGAGATTTCCAAATAGGCTTGCTCTCTGTCCTGTTTCTCTTTTCCTCAGATCTTTCAGAAATGTCTTCTTTTGTCTTCCAGTTGTATTTGATTTTAACAGACCACTCTGCTCAGCCCTACAGACAACACTACGTTGTTGAATAATTCTGTTATCAGCCTTACATCGCTTTCTATTTTTTTCCTTTTCCTTCTGGGAATAACCAGTGTTGTTGGCATTACAACTTTTAATGACTTTGAGGCAAATGTCCAATGGGAATTTATTGGAGATTAAAAAAGGGCCCATGTTAAATTATCTCTGCTGATAACAGAAAAGAAAAGATTAGGATTCCCTGTCCCACCCATCCTTTCCTCTGCAAAAGTTTATTATACTTTTTTGCTCTTTGCCCTACCAAACCAACAAAATGAAGTCACAAGGACATAGCAGAATCCTAATTGGCTGTGCTATTAAACACAGACAAACATATAGGATTCTCAACCACGTGCTCCTTTTTCTGAACAACTGAAAACAGTGAGCATCATTGCAAAGCTCAAGAATAGACTTTTTCTCCCTTTTTTACCCCACCATAGGTCTGTTTAAATTAAAAAACAAACAAACCAGTTACTCAAGGAAAGTCTATTATCCATGTAATATAAGACATCCAATTATGTATCTGGCCACAATTGTGCCTTCTGATTTCATAATTGATGACTCCATAAAACTATGTTGCTAGGTCATCTTTTCCATAATATCAAGCCTATGACTAATTGGACTGAAGAAGGAATAGATCCAGTTATCATAAACGGTCCACCTAAATCTAATGGTCATGAAAGAATACTCACCTGATATCAAATTATACAGCTCCAAGAGATTTCCCAAAGAAATGAAACTGTTTTCAAAAGAGTTAAAGAGCAAATTAGCAAGTTTATTCTGTGTGATAACCAATGCAACTTTTCTTTAATGAACTGGTAGTCTAAATGAGGACCATCATCTTCTTAGGAAAATATTATGAAAAACTGATTTTTGTCAATCAACTATATAAGAAATTCCACACATTAATAAAGACAGGGAGAGCATCAGTTGATCTAATCTGACATAGACCTTTTGAGATCAATGAAACCAGGAGAATTTTTACCAGTTCAAAATGTCCCTCTGCTATTTTGAAGATGCACATGGCAATCAGAAATTATTTAAACTAACTTCTCGCAAAACAAACCCTACAGAACTGCATACGTGCCAGATAGGCATGTTTTCCCTGATAAAAAAATTGCAAATTCTCTGATAAAAGTCACAAAATCTGTGATTAAAATGAAAGCACCACCGACTCCCCTGGACCTGCTAGTGCCCCTCACTCCCCACCCACACCCCCCTGACCTTGCTGGTGCCCCTTCACACCCCACCCATGGCTCCTGCTCCCACAGCCCTGTTGGAGGGGGTTCCCAGTTGCTAGGGCTATGGGGCCAGGGTCCCGGGTCCACACCCCCAGCCCCTGGCAGGAGGTGGTGGCTGCTGGAGTGGAGCAGAGCCCGGCTCCCCACTACTGCTTGCCTACTGCACACTTAGGCAAGGAGAAGGGACTGCTCCCTGCTCTGGTGTGCACTCCTGGGGAGCACAGGGGACATCTGTGTGTGAGGCAGGGCTGCACACTGCCTGCTACAGGTTCCCACCCTGCTATCCTCCCTGGCACCTCCAAGGCCTGGCATTTGCGACCCACAGCTACAAAGAACAGTGGAGCCATGCAGCAAGCTGCTTGCCACTGCGAGCTCCAGCTGCCCCGGTGAAGGGTCCCCTTCCTGCGTGGCTACAGCGGGACCAGCAGCGTGGGGTTGCCCACAGGGGATGCGGAAAGTGCGGAGCTCACAGTGGCAGGAAGCCACTTCCCTGAAGTGCCGGGTCACACACACACTGGGCTGCACAGGCTGCAAGGGAGGGCAGCAGGTGGGGGAGCATGAGCTTCAAGCAGGCAGTGGAAAGCTCCCGCCCCATGCACAGATCTTGGGGGCATAGGTCCTCCCTGCCCCCTGGGAATGTGTGCAGTGGCAGGAAGCCAGCATTGCCCCCCACCCCCTAAACAAGCCAGCCATGGCCCCATCCCACTACCTGCCATGACCCAGCAGCTGAGCATTGTGGCCCCAAGCCCCAGGCACTGCCCAGCTGGGCAGCATTCCCAGCCCCAGCCATGCCCAACTCCCTCCCTCCCTCCCTATGGGGGCCTCAACCCCCCCCCAACACACACACACACACACACACACACACAAATTACGTGTGGGAGCTGCTCTCCAGGCTGACTGGGGCCACGTGCATGTACATGCACATGATGCCCGCTGCCTGACCACCCTCCTTGTACTCCCTCCCAGCTCCCTGCAAGCTGGAACGGTGCCCGCCTGCAGGGAGCTCATTGTAAAACTACAAAATCCAATGGTTTCTCCAGTAAAATGAGAAATCCACATTTGCCTTGGGTAAAAGGTAAAATCCAGAGTTTACTCCATTTTACAAGGGAAACGGAAAACTGGGATTCCTGGTCATAACTGGCCAGCTAGAGACAGAAAGATTTCCTCCCATGTAGCAAAGAAGCCTGGAAACTGAATGCATGGGCAATATACAGGAACTGCATCATAGAAAGCATTGCTTTCATTCCGTTTTGATCCCATTTATCAGAAACTCATTGCATTACTTTTACTTCCTTCCACAGCTCCAAACTCCTACACACCAGTAGCTTTCTGAGTAGCCCGTCTCAGTCGTAGGCAAATGAGAATGAGGATACACAGGGAGTATCTTGTCCAGTAAAAAAAGAGAAAAAGAAAAAAAAAATCTAGTCTTAGAAGCCAAAAATGGTTAATCTTACAGTGTCACCACTAAGATAAGGTTGTTTCCAGGAAGGGTTTATGAGGAAGGCAGTGGCAGTGCAGGTAGAACAGAATTCGCTTGGGCTGAGACAAACATTTTATCTCACCTCCAAATTACCATGGAGAGATCAGGGAAGCCGACTGGATTAATAACTGTGTGTGCATGGGTGTAAGTGTGTGCTTATTTTCTCTCAGAACTGTATTAATAATCACACACTTCCCACACTAATATTTTATTTTTTGCTTGGGTTCATTCTCAAGTTGCATCAAGGGAAATTTAGGTAAGATATTAGGAAAAAAAAAACAAAAACTCTTGAGGAGGATAGTCAAGAACTGGAACAAACTATCCAGAAAGGTGGTGGAATCTCCATCCTTGAAGATTTTTAAGACCCAGCTAGACAAAGCCTTGGCTGGGATGATCTAGTTGGGGATGGTCATGCTTTGAGCAGGGGTTTGAACTGGATGACCTCCTGAGCATAGGTGATGCATAGGGGAAGAATGGGGAGGCACATGTCCCCCCTGATAGGGCCATCCCTGATACTGCCACCAGTGTCTGCAGGTGCTCATGGGCTCCATCCCTGCCACCGCTGTTGGTGCTCATGAGCTCCATCCCCAGTGCTGCCAGCTTTGGCAGGTGCACCCCCAGCCTCAGGATGCACCACTCACCCATGCTCCCGAGGTCCTTTCCAATCCTAACGTCCTACGATTCTATGATTTTTCTCATAAGTTTCCAAAACCTACATATCCACAAAGTGTCTTAACATTAATTTATATATAAACACACCCACCCACAGTGAGATGCAAAACGCGACAGAAATCACAATGTATTGTGAGACAGATTGTTGGAAGCATATGGAGACAGGCATAGGATAGAGGGTGGTGTGTGCGTGTGTACACACGTGTACAAACACAGAGACAGGCTGACATGTATGGAACAATTTCAAGGAGAAATTAATGTCTTTTAAAAAAAAAAATACCACCATTCCTTTGAAAACACCAAACCCATTTTGTTTTTTTAATAACAGGGTTTCTTTTATATATTAAAAAAAAGAAACCCACCAAACACTTTACAAGTTCTTTAAAGGTAACTGGTCAGATTGGAAGACGACATTTATTTCCTCTAGTCCAGATAACTTCACCGTCTCACTTCATTTTCCAGTGACATAGCCACGGCTTGGAGAGGTCACTTCTTATTACAGAGATCTATTTAGATATTTGCTTCTCAACCACCAAGAAAAGTGACTAAAGAAAATGACACAACCTGGGTCCCAGTATGAAGATTATGCTATATGGAGTCTATTGAAACACTGAGGTCTATTTCCCATGCCCCCACTCTCACCTCCTTTTTAGGTAAATGCATTTTTAAATATTGAAAATAGACACACAATTGCTTATCATAGGATTTTTTACAAAATATATTTGACGATAAAAAATTATGAAGCATTTGAACCAAGCAATGAAAATACCTTTAGAAAATGCATACCCCAATAAAGCAGACATGTACGGTGACATGTTAAAATATTAGGTCAGTATAGTTTTTCCTAGGTTGCATTGGAAATAAGATTTTTTAAAGCATCTTAGCAATGCCAATGTCAGTAGGAGCTAAGAACCTAACCTCCTGGCTGTCCCTTGAGATATCATGCAACGCTCACTCTTACAAGTCAAACTTTTGTTAAACAAATTCCAGAATAGTATCCATCTCCAAATCCTTGCCTGGTGAGGATTGTTTTGAATCATTGCAAATTGTTGGAGCCCTGATAAGTTTAAAGCAGCAGAAAGCTCTGATCCTATTGCATTTGACTGGTGAGGGGAAGCAAGAAAACACATCTGGGGTCCGATATTTATTTACAAAGTTACTGATGGCAAATATTGAGTCTCAACGATCTCCAGGGCTTTGCAGAGCCTGCAGGACCACACTCTCATCTCCACATCATTGTAATACTGGCCTGCAGCATTACTGTTGCTCAATTTCCATTCCAGCACAAATTCAGCAGTGCAAATCAGACTAAAGTCAAATTTTATACCATGCAACTGAGTGAACACGGTACTTAGACTCTGGTAGACCAACTTTGGATTCCCCCTGCAAGGTGCTGCCTGAAGCTGATTCTAATGGACCTAATCTTCATTGTCATCAGCATGAAGGAGAGTAGGATTGGGTGTGTAAACAAAAACAGAATTGCTCCCATTTCACGTCAGTATTCATGGAAAGAAAATCAGCCCACAAGACTATAAAAGAATTACTCCTGGTATACATGCATGTCCAATAAGACAGAGGGGCCAGACTCTATTGCACTTATTAGGCTTCTAAGTAGACTTTTCCTAAGTGTGAATCTTCTGTCCAAGTCCTGAAAATGTTAGTGCATCTACTTTTGTAACATCCAGTCATCTGTGCAAGTCCCAAAAGCAGCAGCGAGGATGAGGACTTGCTCCCCTTTTGCATTAACTGGTTTGCAGGGACTTGAGCAGAGTGGAGCAATTCACATTTGTGAATCGATGTCTATTTAGCTAATAAGGTGGGGTAGAATCTGACCTTAGATACCTCACTTCTATAAAAAAAACAAACCCTTCAGCTGCCTCTTCTGATGCAAATCATCATGGGGGCAAATCCTTACTATTCTGTTGGTTTTAAAGATTTAAAATATAGACATAACCCAAATATATGTCATGCACCCATGCTTATTGTCAGCCATGGGGGATCAGCCCCTTTGATTCCAGAGGAACCATGCTAGCCTACACCCAGTTGGAGATCTGGTTCCTTGGCTTCACTACAGCAGTAGCACTTCACAGCAGGTGGGAACTGGCTCTTTTCAATACTGTAACTGAGTACTTCTTTGCACACAGCTCTTTTTTCAAGGCCTGTTTGACATCTTTGTTCCTCAGTGTGTAGATGAAAGGGTTGAGGAGGGGAGTTATGACTGTGTTCAACACAGACACCACTTTGTTCAGCTCCAAGGAGGAGTCCACTTTGGGCCTTACGTACATGAAGATGACGGTCCCATACAGGATGGAGACTACGGTAAGGTGGGACGTACAGGTGGAAAAGGCCCGCTGCCGTCCCTGAGTGGATGGGATCCTCAGGATGGTGGAGATGATGAAGACATATGATATCAGAGTGAAGGTGAAGGAGCTCAGCAGGACCAAGGTGGCAACCACAAACACAATCCGCTCAATCAGGCGGGTATCAGCACATGCCAGAGTCAGCAAGGGTCCCACATCACAGTAAAAATGATTGATGAGGTTTGGGCCGCAGAAAGGGAGCTGACATACCAGGATGGTCTGCACAAAGACTGTCAAAAAGCCCCCCAGCCAGGACCCCAGGGCTAAGCGGCAGCAGAGCCCACTGCTCATGATGGCAGTGTAATGCAACGGGTCACAGATGGCCAGGTACCGGTCAAAGGACATGGCAGCTAGCAGAAAAAACTCAGTGGCACCCAGGAAAAAGTGGAAAAAGGCTTGTGTCAAGCAGCATCGGAGGCAGATGGACCTTTTCTGGACCAGGAAGTTAGCCAGCATCTTTGGTGCCAGGGTGGTGATGTACCAGATCTCCAGGAAGGAGAGGTTTCCCAGGAAGTAATACATGGGGGTATGCAGATGGCCATCCCGGAGGATGATGACAATGATGAGGATGTTGCCAGTGATAGTGAGTACATACATGAAGAAAACCACTGTGAAGAGAGAAGTCTGCAGCACTGGGGATCCAGGAAAGCCTCGAAGGATAAACTCTGTCACCAAGGTCTGATTTACCACCTGCATTGGGCAATTCTACCCCTGGGACCCTTCTTCTCGAAAAAAGAGGAAAACACCCGTTACCAGGGGTCAGCTCTCATGCCTTCATGGGCTTTAATGGAACATGTAAATCCATGCAACTCCCATCTCAATCCAACCCATACACACATATCTATTTAACCCCAGATATGCCATTTCCAATGCCCAAATTATGTCTATTTTCTTATAGATTATCTCCACCCAACCCACATTTCCCCCATATCTATCTAACCATCCCCACACACCTTATCAGTCCTACAGTATACAGTCTCTCTGCATCTAAGCCCCCATCTATCCCTCCATTCCCGTGCACACTGGATATCTCCACCCCAACCAATGTACAGTACATATAGTCTCACTGTTATCTATCTGTCTGTCTATCTCCACTGGTCAAGGACATTTAACAAAACACACTCACCCTTCAGGCAGGATTTCCCAATTCATGCCCATCAACATATTTTGCAAAGCAGTTCATTTTCACTTAAAATGTGATGAAGTACATGTACAATTGTGGCAGGGACCTTTGTGACAGGCAGGATCATTTCCAGCAAGAAGTTGCACAGTTCCCAGACAGCCCACCTCTTGGGTTATGAACAGCCAAGTATATCGATCTTCTGGGTAGTTCATCTCTGATGTAAATGGCTTTGTTGCAGACTAGGCTTCCAGGTCAGCCAGGGTCTGCAGCTCTACATCCAGGCAGATTTCCCCTTATCACACACACCCTTATTCCTCTTGCATATTCTCTCCTAGCCATCTGCTTTCCTTCACAAAGTAGCCACCCATCCTCCCTCACACCTCTATCCTGCTATTGCCTTTGTGAACACATACATATTGTCAGGGAAATAATGTACCACTAGGTAATATTGCAATATAATGCAGAACATTGTACTCACATTATGATCTTAATCAATGGAACAACGTCTTAAGAAAGCAGCATTTAGTCATTGTTCAAACCTATTAAAAAATACAAGTTATTTTTTTCCCAATAAAAAACCCCAGCCTTAAAAATCAAACAAACAAACTGGAGAACATTTACAAGACCTATTATTTCACTGAAACAAAGGCACATTAAGGGCGTATCTGTATTTTGTAATGTGAAATTTGTGAAAATCCACATTTGATAATGCATGAAGGATATAAAGCAAAGTTTTAAGTAAGAGCAAGTGGACACTGTAAAAAGAAGTAAACTTGTGAAAAATATACACTGCTTCAACAACTTTGATCCCAAGTACATACAAAATATTGCTCATTTACTGGTATTATAATATTGTAATTATTATTATAATCTTGTAATATTGCTCATACTGTCTAGTATTATAAAGGTACTAAAATACAGCTCTCACCTCATGTCTGAAACTTAAGCCAAAATAGTAGGTCGGGGTTCTTAGTATTCATAGACTACTTTGAAGACTTGAGGTCTTTGTACCTGATAATTATAGGCACATTTATATGGCATTTGATCAGCTTCCCTCCCCAGTTCAGAGATGTCTTGTGGGAAATTAAATTAAAATTAGAGTTTCCTCACAGGGGTTGATTTATGCGCTGGTTCATTACCACCGCAACTAAATCTGTGGGACTCTGTGTATGAGCATCCAACAGCTCTACTCCTTTGAAGGTGTTTTTACTGGACCTGTGCCATCATTAAAGTCTCTACAAGCTTTATAATTAGTATCATTTAAGTGTATGACTACAGCTACTGGGAAATTCTCAATAAAATCTTTTTCCGCCATCAACACACATGCACGCCATCTTGACTGGAATATGTGAAAGCCTTGAAACCAAAGCTCTCCACAGAAATACTTGGCATGGTGATTTCTACAGAAGAGAGTCAGGAACACATCCAGGTGGCTCAGCCCAGGTCATCCAGCAGTGTTGGTTGCCATCTTTGGGTACAATGCCTTGCATCTGAAAGCTTGTCTAAAATATCTCCCAATCATGCACCTGGTCCAAGACAGGTATTGCTTACAAGAATCCTTTCCTCTAGTGTATTTCCTGGATCATCATAGCTACACCAACATCACTCCAATGTGATCAATGCGATCTTCTAAATTCGAGGCCGTTTCCTAAACTGAACGTGCATTTGAATCTCTGCAACTTCCCTGCATCTGGTTTATTATTCAGCTATTTTTCTTCCCTCTCTCTGCAGTAAGAAAGTCAGTGACCTCTTCACCAGAGGACTGGAATAATAATCAATGTTAAGTGGACTCCAGATGGCACCAAAGGATCAGAAGAAGACACATATAGATGAAGTATTTCACAGCTGTGTTTCCTACTCTTGTTTCTCCTTTCCACCCTCCACATCAGAGAGAGAAAGCCCCATCAACTTTGACCACATCCTCCTTCAGGTTTCCAGTCTTCTCACAAGAGGCAGACTGCTTTTAAAGTCAATGGCTTTTGGCCCAAGATGAGACATTGCCCAATTTGTGTGGTAAATCCTGGGTAGCCCATAGCACCGCTAAATTCAACATGTCCTTTTTACTTGTACTCTGATAGTCTTTGCTGCCTGCTACATTTTGAGAGCTACTTGAAAACTTGAGGTACCATATTTAATCCCTGTAACAAAGAAGTCTATTTAGAAAGTGTAAGCAACTGCTTTCATTCACAAAACTTGTGTGGATGTCTCCCTCCCTGCAAAAGCATAGATACAACTGAAGGCAGTGTGTTTCAGACCTGAAAGATTAAATAATTAAATAAGTAATATTTTCCCTCTGTTTCCCTCCCCACACTTCACAAGTTTTTTTAGGTAAACTTTCCTTCCTTTTATCTGTTTGAGCTCAAATTAAAAAACAAAACAAAACAAAAAACAACACATAAGAAAGTACTAAGACAGCTTTTGCAAGAGTGGTTGCCTAAAGTTTAAAATGCTCAGAGCTGTTTCTGAAAAGGATCTAGCTGTGAAATTACTGCTAGGATGAATGAGGACTTACTGTCCAATCTGACTAGGATGAAGTCCCTTCCTTTGGGCTGAGACTTTGCAAGAGGGACCTAGCACCCACAGCACCTTGGAATTGGAGGTGCGTTCTGGGTGTCTAAACCTCGTAGTAAAACTCAGCATCTAAAAACAGTGTGAATAGTTTTAACCTCAGCACTTATATCCATAGACTGCAAGGCCAGAATGACCATTGTATTCACCTAGTCTGACCAACTATAAAAACAGCCCAGAAAATCCTATGCAGCCATTCACAAAAATACCTAAAGAGTGTATGACAAAGAGATAGCAAAATTATAGGACAATGGGAGTGACAGGGTGATTTTATAGTCACCCCAATGCAAATGCAAGTTCCTCTTTCCCCATTAAAAGCAGCCTGGAAAAGGCCTCTTCTTTTGCCTTTCTCCTCTGGCAATTTTGTGCCGTCATTTTCCATACCCTTCACCATGTGCTCCTTCCTTTTCATCTCCGTGCTGCTGAGCTGCTTTTGGGGTAAGTAGAGCACCATACAGTGGTTGCATGGTCCTCTTGCTTCCCTCCCGCAATCTCCTGTTCCTTTCTGCTGAATTTTTAATAGTGCCTAAGTGGAAAAGAGATGGGGAGAAACAGCTAATGAGGCACAAAAGAAGAGCAGTTCAGGCAATTCAGTCCAGCTTCAGAGGTGTGAGTTCAAGCCTTGGTTATTCAAGGTTGTGGCTCAAAGGCAGCTGGAGGCATAACAGCTTTGTGTGCAGTTGGCTATAGAAGCTGGCATGTATTATTTGATGGGACCACTTTGACCTTGGTTAAACCTGTACTAGTATATATATCCAACTAGCTCACTATTCCTATCCATGAATCTTACTGCAGTACCTAGCAATTGTTGCTTTTCCTTCTGTCCCTTCAGGGACTGTATGCATCTCTGCCCTTTCAACATGCATCTTTCCACCTACTATAATCTGTCTCCACCACTTCCTACTCAGCCATCTACTAACAAAGACTTATACCTTCAGCTGTCCAGAGCCAAGGGTCCCTGATCCAGCCACCGTCAGAAGTTAAACAACCTGGGGAGACCCTGAAGCTTTCCTGCAAATAATCTGGCTCTGATTTTACCAAGTACTGGATGCAGTGGGTCCGGCAGCCCCACAGCCTGGGACTGAGCTGGATTGGGGAGGCTAACGAAGACGCCACATCTACCAAAGTTTGGTGGGCTTTTCAGGAGCGTGTTAAGATCACCAGGGACAATGCCAACAGCTTGATTCACTTGGAAGTGAGGAACCTGCAGCCTGAGGACAGTGCTGTGTATTACTGTGCTGCCCACAGTGACTGGAGGCTTGGACAAAACCCTGAGACCTAATGCATCCTGGCCCAGAACCAGCCTTAGAAACGTGACTGTAATGCTGTTCCTTGTTGAGGTACCAGCCCAAACCAGGAGGCATTGAAGCCTATGTGGTCTCCCCAGTGACTTCAGCAGACATTTCCTTAGGCCTTAAATCCATCACTCCCAAAGTCCCAGGATAGAAAGGACCATCTGACCAAACAGTCCAAACTCCTGACATCTGTGGTCTAAATTTAACCCTATGACCTTCACAGATAGTCAGCTACCTTGGTTTGACTCCAATTATCCAGTCCCAGTGTGAAAACAGCAAGAGTTGGAAAACCCACCACTCTCCTGAGAACTTTGTTCCAGCGTTTCCTTGCTCCCCTGTTAAAATAAAGTACACCTTATTTTTAACATGAATTTGCCTGCCTTTTAAAAAAAAAAAAAATACTTTTGTTCCACCTTTCATTGCTACAAAGAAGAGCCTTTTGCTTTCCAGTACTTTCTCCCTATGAACACCTTTAGTCTTCCACTGCTCCTGGCACCAAAAAAGGTAAAGGAGGGGGAGACGCAAGAAGTGGCATCTAATCGAGGCTTTGATGCTAACTGCTATGTAATTTAAGGCCTGTCACCTAACTGCTGGATTTTCCCTGTCTTGACTATTTAGATGAGCTCTTTGGACTAGAAAATATATTTATTCAGATGGTAGGGGTGACTTCTGGGCATGGCCGTAAGTCCCATGTTAGTCATGTTATAGGTATTCATGAGAGGAAGTTGCTATAGTCTGCAGGTGCAATTACTATACTTTCCTCACATACCACGCAAACCTTTTATAGCCCTCCAAAATTGAGGTGAGTCATAAGTGGGGAAGTTGATTTGTCTTTGCTGGACAAACACGGAGACATTGCTGCATGGTGGCTGCCATACATTTCCCTCCAAGGGGCAGAGTTTATCCTTCAGGGGCAGAGCTAATATTAATCCACACAGAGCCACAGCTGCTGCAGTCAGCTCCCCCGAAGTCAGCATTCAGCTACAACTAGAAACGTCTTTTTCCCCTTCATTCTGCCTTCCCCAAACAAGGTGCATATCTTACTAGGAGGTATGTGATATGCAGTTAAATATGGTAAATAAATGCATTTATTCTCTGCAGCTCTTTCTATTGATACCTTGCTACATATTCCTAGATAAAATGCAAGTAGGTCTTCTGACAAACTATGTCTATTGTGGCCCCTTTTGATTTTAAATTGGGTTTTCACTTTCAATTCATTAAATGTGATGGTTAAAATTATGTAATGTATTCTCAGAGTTAAATCAGTTGAACTCCATCCCTCAGTTTCCCCAACCCCAGTGGGAGGGGACTGTGGGAGAGATATTAGCTTATATTAGCAGTACTGGACCAAAAAATAAATACATCGATTTTGAAGTGGATAGAAGCACAACGATACCACTGCTGCCCTGAGAAGCTTGATTTACATAGGCTTCCTAGATGATGCCCTTCATCATGGTATCTTAGAAGCATTTAACATCTTCATGATTACATCGTTACATCATGATTACATCATACCTGTGAATTCAGGGAGGGTGATAATCCCCACTGTACACAGAGGAAACGGAAGGATCAAGCTGTTATGTGACATGCTTAAACCTAAACAGGAAGCCTATGGAAGAACCAGTCTTTCAAGTACTGGGGTTGTGCCCTAACCACTGAACCATCCATCCTCTCCAAGAGTGAAGCTCATGGTTTCCTGAGAACATCAAACCCTGCAGCACCGATGTGCTGTGGCTTTTGAGATGACTACATTATCCATATGCAAATAGTCTAGGACAGGGGCGGGCAATTATTTTGGGTGGAGGGCCGCTTACTGAATTTTGGCAAGCCATTGAGGGCTGCATGACAGGCAGCCAGGGGCAGCTAAATATTAATTTTCTAAAATTTTTAGGGGCCCCATGGGCCAAATAAAATGGCCTGGTGGGCCGCATCAGGCCCGCGGGCTGCATTTTGCCCACCCCTGGTCTAGAAAGACATTCACTTTTGATTTGGGAAATTCAGCCATGTCTGCAGTGGCTCAAGCCAGAAGGCGCTAGAGCACAGGTCTCTGGCACATAGGCAGCATGGGATGTGTGCTTGCTTCCTCCTCCTGCTGCCCCCAAGGTCTGTGGGATTGGCAGTCCACAGTCATTGCAGCAGGACTCTGCAGGGTTTCTCATTACTTCCTCTTCCTGCTTCCAGCTGGCTCTGGGATTTGCATTCCCCAGTCACAGGCAGCACTGAGGAAGCAGGGCAGGGCAGCTCTGTATTTGGGGGAAGGGACATTTAACCCCCATCCCTGGCCCCAGACCCCAGCAGGCATTTGCCAGGGATGGGCACTAAGCCAGTCAGTGAGGCCATCAAGCCAGCCCTCACTGCTCCATCTAGGGAGCAAAGGGCAGGGCCAGCCCTGCTCTCTACAGCAGACAGCACAGCACAGTCCAGTGCTGCAAAATGCTGGGAGACCCTGATTTAACTTGAACTAGGAAGGGGTCCGGGGAAGAAGTTTCATAAACGAGTTTGACCCAAATGAGTTAAGTTTGATGTTATATTCCACCAGGTTTATGTTAAAACAGTTTCAGGCATTTTGAAAATGGTTTCCGTGCACTGAATTTCTAGGCTAGGGACAGAAGTTACACATAAACTGCTTTAAGTGATGAGAAACTGGTTTAAACCTGTAACAGAACAGAAGCTCAGTGCACATAAAGCGGTTTGAAAATGTCTGAAACTGGTTTAACATAAACCTGGTTGAATGTTGTATCAGCTCTGACACACGGATAACTTCCACAACACACAGCCTAGCACTCCCCAGCAGCTTCTTCACACACCACAGGAGCCCTGAGGCCCCTCAGAAGCTGCAGCCAGAGCAGGGTAGGGCTGGGCCAGGCCTAACCTGCACCATGTCTGCATTCTCACAAGCTGCAATATGTACTGGTTTTCCAGGTAGCAGGGAAAGGGCTGGAACTGGTGTGTGGGGGGGGGGGGGGCCCTTATTACAACAATGCTCCAAGGAGCCTTCTCGGATTAAGTGGAGACACCTCCAGAGGCCAAACACACCTGTGACTGAATAGGTCACAGGTGAATAGCCTGAATAGCCTGGACTATGGAGACAAGGCCAAGTTCAGGGAAGCCCATTACAGCTGGCTCACAAAGCAACTCTGCAGGATGCTGCCTTTACACAAACGCCCTGCCCAGTGCAGGCAGGAGTCCAATGCTTTCAGCTCTTATCCTCCCAAGGGAACTCGCATGCAAATCCCTGCCTGGGGCTCCTGGGTAAATGTCCCAGAGCCTCAGTCCCTGCCCAGTCCCTGTTCGGCCCCTTTCTGTCTGCCAGGAACTGACTCACCCCATAGCGGGATGGCTGCTCTCCTGCTCTTCCTCCCGCTGCTCCTTGCTCCCACAGGTCAGTTCTTGGCGCAGATGGGGAATGATGTGGGGTCACACCCCAGGCGCAGCAGGTAGCTCATTCTGTTTTGGTCTTGTCTTTTGTCTCCCAGGTGCCTTCGCAGGGGTGACACTACTCCAGTCTGGCATAGATGTGGTGCGGCCTGGGGATACCCTCACCCTGCAATGCACTGTCTCTGGCGTGTCCCTGACTGACAACAGCTATTTTTGGCTCTGGGCCCGGCTGGGACCTGGGAAGGGGCTAAATGAGATTGTATGGATTGGAGCATATTCACCAGTGGTGGGAAAAGCACTCCCCAACCCATTGTTCAAGAACCGAACGAACATCTCTGCAGACGCCTCCCAGAACCAGCTCTCCCTGCAGATGCACTCCCTGACAGCTGCAGACACCGCCACGTATTACTGTGTCAGATCCAGCACACAGTGATACAGAGCAGAGCAGGGGCTGTGCAAAAAGGGCAAGCTCTTTCCAAACTCTGCCCAGCTTCCCAGCTCCTGCTGCCTTGGCTCTCAGGTCAGGTGTGTGGTACACAGCTACGTCTCATCTGCTCACTCGCTGCTCCACCTCTCAGACCGGGGTCCCCAGTTGTCCATCATTGCACCCTCCTCCACTGATGTGCATCAGAAGAGGAAACCCTAGATGAGATGCAGGATGGACCCATTAAGGGCAGTGCTTCAGGGTCAACCGTGGGCCAGCCCTGCCTGAGCAGCTCCCATCACATGCATTTCTGGATCCATGGACAGTGGAAAAGCCTTGCCTATCAATGGCTCAAGGCATCAGTAGCTCTGGGGCCCCACCTCCCAGGCCTTCTGCTGTATGGACACCAGGGTAGTGTTCATGCTCGGGGAAGCTGGGCGTCTGGCAATCACCTAGGCCACTGAAACCAGGCTCCTGAACCCCCGTGACACACTAGGTTCTGTCCACTGTCACAGGATCCTCCTCTCGCCAAACCCCGTATCCATGCTCAGACTTCCCCACAGGGATAGCTGGGGTCTCATCACAGCTCCTAACCTGGGACTCCCTATGCTTGACCAGTGCTTATGAAGGGTTGAGGCCCCCCTGTATCCCTAAGGCTCTGGGGAGCTTTTCACCAGGAAGAAGCTGTGAGGCCCTTGGAGAAGGCATCATTCCTGGACACCCAGTCCAGAAGCAGAAAGACAACAGGCCTTGCAGGGATGGAGACCCCAGCATGGAGCCAGCACTCAGGTGACTGCAGACAGAGCCTGGTCTGAGTGCAGGGCTCCTGGGGGGCAGCAGCTGACCCATCCCTCCCGCAGAGGGTGATCAGGACCCAGTGCTGGGAGCTGCACTGCTGAGGCACATGTCAGCAAGGGAAGGGGGACCAAAGAAACTTTGCCTGGTGACATGAGAAGTGTGCACTTAGTGGAGATCATTTCCTTGAGGTCTGAGGGGCAGGAGGGGCCTCCACAGGCCATCCCCCCAGTACCTACATAGAGTCAAGTGCAGAAATGGCCCAAATGCCTTGGGAAGCCCCATTCCCCACAAACATATCCATTGAGGCCCCTCCTCAACCCTGATCATCACGACATTTCCTGTGGTGTTGACCCCTGGGAAAAGACAGCAGTGCAGGGAAAGGGGCCATGGAGAAGGAGTCAGGGGCTCTAAGGAGGGTCGTTCTGTGTGCCTGCTGCAGGAGCTCCAGGGACACAAAACAGGTGCAGCAGCCCCTGTCCAGCAGCTCCCTGTGCCCATCTGCCTGTCTGTGCCCAGACTGCACCTGAAAGGATCACCAGGGAAGGGAGACATGGCCCCACCTGGTTTTCATTGCACCAGTTTTGGAAGATGCTGCTGCCCTGGTCTGGTCAGTCTCAGGCCATGGGATGAGGATCTTTCTCTTAATACATTTTCTAGACAGGTCTTTTTTCTCCCCAGGATCACATGTATAGTCCCAGGCTCCCCTGTGGGTGTCTAGAGGGGATGGGAAGAAGCCACAGACTTTTCTCAGCCCTTTTGCAAAAACTCTGGGTTCATCTTCAGCTCCCATTCACTTTCACTACAGGGACACCCGATACAGACTTCTTCTCTATGCCTGAACCGGCCCGAAGCCAGCGCTTCGATCTGGACACGCTGCTTTGGACGCCAAAGTGTCTGAAGCATGGTCCGAAGCCTCGCACAGCCCTAGTAAACACCCGTTTCCCCATGAAGCACAAGCTGAGCTCCTGTCTGCCATGATACAGAGGGGATCTTCATCCCTCAGCAGACAGCACAGTGTCTCGAAGGCTCCCAGCTTGGCACCTCTTATACTCACAGCAGGAACCTGCATGCAAATCTCTACCCAGGGGCTCCTATATAAATATAGCTCCTGGACTTCAGAGCCGCAGTCACTGCCCAGCCCCTTTCTGCCCCCTCCTGCATGCTGGGAAACTTTGTGCCTGACCAATCTAGTCTCTTTTTATGACCAGGTTATGAAACGCCTGGACACAGGAGGAGGGGTGGATGTCGAATACTTAGACTTCAGGAAGGCCTTCGATACGGTATCCCACCCCATACTGGTGAACAAGTTAAGAGGCTCTGACTTGGATGACTACACAGTCCGGTGGGTGGCGAATTGGCTAGAGGGTCGCACCTAGAGAGTCGTGGTAGATGGGTTGGTTTTGACCTGGAAGGGTGTGGGCAGTGGGGTCCCGCAGGGCTCGGTCCTTGGACTGATACTCTTTAATGTCTTCGTCAGTGACTTGGACGAAGGAGTGAAATGTACTCTGTCCAAGTTTGCAGATGACACAAAGCTATGGGGAGAAGTGGACACGCCGGAGGGCAGGGAACAGCTGCAAGCAGACCTGGACAGGTTGGACAAGTGGGCAAAAAACAACAGGATGCAGTTCAACAAGGAGAAATGCAAAGTGCTGCACCTAGGGAGGAAAAATGTCCAGCATACCTACTGCCTAGGAAATGACCTGCTGGGTGGCACAGAAGTGGAAAGGGATCTTGGAGTCCTAGTGGACTCCAAGATGAACATGAGCCGGCAGTGTGACGAAGCCATCAGAAAAGCCAATGGCACTTATTTGTCATGCATCTGCTAATGCACGATAAATAGGTCCAAGGAGGTGATACTTCCCCTCTATCGGGCGCTGGTCAGACCGCAGTTGGAGTACTGCGTGCAATTCTGGGCGCCGCACTTCAAGAAGGATGCGGATAACCTGGAGAGGGTCCAGACAAGGGCAACTCGTATGGTCAAGGGCCTGCAGACCAAGCCCTACGAGGAGAGACTAGAGAAACTGGACCTTTTCAGCCTCCGCAAGAGAAGGTTGAGAAATAATGATCATTCAGACATTAAGGGGACATGGGGACATGGGGACATGGAGCAGAGCAGGGACTGCACAAAAACTGGAAACAAAGTCTGAATGGATATGGAACAAGCATCTCAGCTCCTGCCCTGCACTTTGTCCTTGCTCAGGATTAACTAAGCACAGGAGCTGAGCCCAGCCCAACCCCCAAGGCCTGCCTGTTCCTCCAGCACTGCACAGCTCCAACTCCAGGGGAATATCCAAATCTCAGGCCCCATCCCCCCAACCATCCTGGGAAAGGTCTGGTTGGAGGGAAGAGTTCCCTGGATCTCTTATCATTATTAATGATAATGATAATAGTGAAGAGTAAAGCATCCATGTACCTGACTGTAATGGCAAGAAAGGGAAGGATGCCTAATGATGGAAAGAGCTATGAAAGAACAAGGAAACTGAGAAGGAAGGGAGACAAGGCAGAAGGAGGGAAGGAGGAGGCTACACAGGTCAAGAGCAGCTGAGAGTAGTTGATATGACCCAGAGTCCCCGGGTCTCTGCTCTGTGCTGTGTCAGCTCAGAGCAGCCCCCAGGGCAGCTCCGTTTGAGCTGTCATGAGCAGAGCACTGGGCATTTCCTCCCTGCTGCACGATGCATCTGGATCCCAAGGGGAAGTTCGTTCAATAGGTCGACTCCTCCCTGCCAGCACCGCTCACCAACCTCTGGTACCTACCCCGAGACACCCCATGCAAATCTTGCTCGGGGGTCCCTTGTTAAATACCAGCTTGTGGACTGCCCACTCTCAGGCCCAGGGCTGGCAGTGGGATCTGGCTAACTCCTGCCCCGCACACCATGAAGCTCCTGGTGACCTTTGGGTTCCTGCTCTGCCCTGCCTGGTAAAAAAAGTTTGGGGATTGTTAAAAGAAAACACCAGGGTTGTGTCCTCAGCCTGAATCCAAAGGAGGAAGCATGTGGAGAGAGCACAGCCTGTAACCGTGTTCCCTTTTCCCAGGTGCCCTTTGCCAGGTGCAGCTGGTGCCATCAGGCCCAGGGGTGGTGAAGCCTGGAGAGACCCTCACCCTGACCGGCACCGTGACTGGTGATTCAGACAAGATCATCTCCAGTGACTGCTGTGGGTGGAACTGGATCCGTCAGAGCCCCAGAAAAGGCCTGGAGTGGATGGGGTATATAGTTACAAGTGGAAGCACAAGCTATGCCCCATCCCTGCAAAGCAGGATCTCCCTCACAGTGGATTCCTCCAGGAACCAGTTCTCCCTACATCTGTGCTCCTTGACAGCCGCCAATACGGCTACATATTACTGTGCCAAGGACACAGTAATACAGAGCAGAGCAGGGCTGTGCAAAAAGGGGAAACAGGCAGTGAGCACCACAGAGGGAGTGATGCAACTCAGAAACAAGCCCTCACTGACAGAAACCTGTATAAATGGAGAGAAAATTGTAAGAAGTGTATGAGGAGGTAGGAGGGGAGGAGGAGACGTGACCTGTAGAGGCTAAACTTTTCGTTTCCCCCAATGTGACAGATAAGAGGGGAAGACACTGGAAAAGAGAGGAGCAATAAAGGAGACAGACTGAGGGGGCTGGATGGATACAGGGGGCATGTGGACAGGTGGGAAGGAATGAGGAGTCACAAGGAGATGTATTGATGCTTAAAGGCTCCAGGAAGCAGTTCTGGAAATACCAGCTGTAACTTCTGACCTACAAGGAGCCACATTCACCCACAACCAGCTTCTCATACCAGGCCCTGCCCAAATGTAAAGGCAATTCATCATAGAGCAGCTGGGCTGGCAGGAGGTCACATCTAGACCAACCCCCTTCTCAAGACAGCATGAGCCATATCTGAACCAGGTCAGACGAGTACCTGGCTAAAATTACACAAAAGCCCCGTCACAAAACTACAAGGCCTGTTGCCTCCAAACACCAGGAACACCCAAAGTTACCTCAAGTAGTCAAGAGAAAAGGGCTGGCAATATCCCTCCAGTGCAGGGGATGTTCATATATACTTAGCAGAGCCAGAACAACCCTGATAGGACAGGGAAGGGCAGGATTTCCCAGCCTTGGGCTCTACTCTTGGAGATGCCCCATTTCCCAGCACTCAAAGGCAGCTGATGACCCAGGGAGATCGCCAGCACAAACACCATCTGCTTTTCCTGCTCAGAGTGAGGTCCCTGGACAGGGAGAAGTGGCAGGGTCACTCTGTGTGTGCCCTGAGCCAAGGGCAGAGACATGGAGCAACAGGCACTGCCTATACCACACGGGCACACACACACACACACACACACACACACATACACATAGAGAAGCAACATATGCACACACATATATGCCCGTCCATATTACTCCTACCTGGCTATGACAAACCATGGCTGTGCAAACCTAGCCCAATCCCCTACTCGTGTAGCTGCTCCTAGGAACTCAGAGCCACTGCTCCAGGAGTTGAGCTGCCCTCTTGGGCTCTGCTCCTGCTGTGCCCTGCTCTGCCCCCTGCTCCTCCTGGCCCTGGTCCCAGGTGAGGGTTGGGGGCTGGAGACATCTCCACATATCATTGCACAGGAGACAGGCAGCATAGGGACACAGAGCAAGGCAGTGGCTGGGCCAAAAGGAAGCAGTTCCCTTACAGACCGGCAGCTTCCTGGAAAAGGGCTGGAATGGATGGGGTACATTTACTATGGTGGTAGCACAAGCTACAACCCATCCCTCCAGATCCTCTGCTCCCATGTTGAGTCCATCCAGTTCTACAGCAGGGACCCTCTGCATAGTCCTGAAAGGACTGAACTTAGGGCCTTGGCCAAACACACAGTAAGGCATCACCTCAGGAGCCGGGAGTGATTCAGCTCTGCAGAAAGAAGGTGCAGTGTGTGGTGCTGTTGTCTGTATATCAAGACCCTGCTCCCGGAAGACTCATTTCAGTGCCCTCTGGGGAACTAGGCTCACAGTCTGCCATGATGCCCTGCAACACATTGGCACACAGCAGTGACCCGAGCTGGGACTACAGGGCAAAGACAGAGCAGGGCAAAATAATGATCATTCAGACATTAAGGGGAGAGGTGGATGGACAGAGAGGCTGGAGGGGGCACAGAAAGGGCTCTTCCCTCCACAAGAAACTGAGATGGGAAGAGAGGATGAGAAACAGCAGAGGAGCCAACCTTGAGGCTGCTACAACCCCATTTGTCCCTGCAGCAGGATGAGCCAAGCTGCACCAACTCAGATCCTCCTGGCAGCTCTTGTACTGCCCAGCCCCATGGAAATAACTGAGATGGACGCACCACATACATACAGACCCCCCCAGGAGTCTCATCACAATCCCCTGAATCCAGTGAGCTGAGGAACATAGCCCCCCTCCCCACCCCCCGTCACAGCCACCTGCACCTGCTCTTTTTCTGTCCTCTCCCTCCTGGCCAAGCCCTCAGGTGAGTCTGCTCCCTTGCCATAACCCCTGAGGGTCCCAGCAGAGCTTGGCTGATCCCCAAGCTAGATGCCCCCTGCCCCACAGTGGGCAGCTGTGGCAGGGACATCTCATGGACCAGCAATCTCAGGGGCTCACCTGCTCTATGCATCCCTTGCAGGGGGGTGCGCTCCGAGGTGTGGCTGATACAGCGGGGAATGGAGCCGATGAAACCCATGGAGTCCGTCTCACTCACATGTGTTGAGTATGGTGCTGCCCCTTGGGATCATGCTTGGAGCTGGGTCTGGCAGCCTCCTGGGAAGAGGCTGGAGTGGCCTGGAGAGATCACAGGGAATAGAAACCAGCAGTGCAATTCAGGCTTTGGGAACTGAACCAGCACCACCAAGGACAGCTCTAACAACTAGGTATGTTTGCAACTGAGCAAAATGGGAACAGCCAACATGGCTACTTACTATAGTGCCAGAGTAGTAGGAGGCACAGTAGTAGGGGAACACAGTGACACAGGGCAATGGGGTGTCCAAACAAAAACCCTATTGCCCCAAGCGGGAGCACACATCCTGGCACTGACCCAGCACCACATTCATCTGCACCAGCATGTGCACGCAAGGGACTTGCATTTCAGATAGACCCTCCCCCTGCCTGTGCATCAGGGCTGAGAACTGCTGCCTGGCACGACAGGGTGCATATGGCCATTTAGGAGCCTGGGGCATAGGGGTATTGTCTTGGGCCCCATGCCCTGGAGTCCTTATCATAGACTGGGCCCACTGGGATTCCATCAGCCACCTGTGCTGGGCCAGGTTGTCAGAAGTTTACATGTGACAGGCATGCACAGAGAGGGGTTGTCAGTGTGGAGGTTCAGACAGTCTTCATCCCACCAACCAGCAGGTTGCAGAGCCAGATGCTCATATAGGCTCAACACTGCACCAGCCAGGTCCCCTCATCAACTGACTCTGTTCCCAACTCTGATCTGGTCATGGAGAGAGAAAGACAAATAGACCATTGGCTTTATGCTACAAACACAGCTATGCTGTTGTGTGCTTTCCTCCAAATCTAACCAGAGCTGAAGGCAGAAGGGATGTTTATACACTCTGTGCGTCAAAGGACAGCACCAGGGAAGAGATGCTCAAATGCATTTAGGCGCCCAATACCCACTCAAACCAAAAGGAGTTGAATGCCTAACCCCCTGCCAACAACTGCACCCTCCCATCCAGCAGATCTGTTCCCAGTGACCCCAACCCTTTGGGAATCTCACCAGGCCCCTCTCACTGTCCATCCATTGACCCCTTGCTTCTCTGACACCCTGCCCCAACCATGCAAATACCATGATTTCAGAGGACACTGGTGGGGCAAGACCGTGTTATGATCTGAGCTCCTCATTGGAAAAGCAGAGGGATTTGCCATGTTCCTGGCACTCGGTGCCCATTGCAATCTGACAAGTAAAGACTCCAGGAACACCAGGACAGCCTAGGTGTCGCTTCCCCTCTATAGCACTCTTATGGGTCACTCAATACCGACCCTGTGAGCCCCACTCCCTGGCAGCTTTTGTCCTGTCGGCCAAGCTCTTCTCTGCCACTCGAATCAGCCAAGTACCCTGGGAAGAATGGGCCATGGCAGATCAGGGCCCAACTAGGATGCTTGAGTAATAAATCTGTGTACATCAGGGTAGCCTGCCCCACCATGAATGTCAAAGTCTATGAACTACCCGAGTTTTGCAATGGGGCCACATAAACGGCAGAGACAAGTGGCTCCAGCCCTTGATCCAAACTCTTCTGCTGAGGTCTTTAAGTAAGCAGGAACCAGGCTGACTGACTGAGGCAAGATTATGACCCGCTGCCTCAGTAACACATAGGGAAAGCAATCCCTCGAGGGGAGCAGAGTGCACTGCCTGACTGAGTGGGACTTCCATCTCAGCTAGACTGGCGGACCTGCTTGACTGGGCTTTAAAACTAAGCCCACCAGGAGTTAGGGGGATTACCGCCACTGCAAGCCCATTGGGAAACCCTTGTAAATCCAGCAGGCTAAGGCACTCAAGGGAACCCACCCCTGCCCTAGCCCTGAAATGATCTGTGGGGAAGGCAAGGGCCCTCAATGGGACACTTGCCTGCCTGTATACCAATGCCAGGAGCTTGGGGAATAAACAGGAGGAACTGGTCCTCCTGCTAAACAAGAATAACTACATCATAGGGATAACGGAGACCTGGTGGGACTCCACCTATGACTAGGCCACAGGTATAGATGACTATACCCTGGACAGGCGTGATCATGCAGATAAAAGGGATGGGGGTGTAGCTTTCTCTCAGGGACAGCTATACCCCCCTGCAAATTGACATTGGCACCAAGGAAGGACAACTGGAGTCTCTGGCTTGCATCCACAGATGCTTCTCAAGTAAGTCTCAAGATGTTATCTTCCCGCTGTACTCAGCCTTGGTGAGGCCACACCTGGAGTACTGCATCCAGTTCTGGGCTCCACAATTCAAGAAGGATGTGGAAAACCTTGGCAGTCCAGAGCAGAGCCACATGCATGATCAGAGGGCAAGAGAATAGGCCTCATGAAGGGAGGCTGAGAGCCATGGGACTCTTCAGCCTGGAAAAGCGCAGGCTCAGGGGTGTCCTGGTGGCAGCATACAAGTATGTCAGGGGTGTGCATCAGGATCTGGGGGAACACCTGTTCCCCAGAGCACCCCAAGGGATGACAAGGACCAACAGTAACAAATTCCTCCAAGACCATTTTAGGTTGGACATAAGGAAAATTTTCTTTACTGTCCCAGCCCCCAAGACCTGGAATAGGCTCCTTCCAGAGGTGGTGCAGGCGCCTACTCTGGACTCTTCTAGGAAACGTCTGGACACTTATCTTGCTGGGATCTTTTGACCCTAGCTGACTTCCTGCCCCTGGGGTGGGGTGGGGAGGGGGGGGTGGACTTGATGATCTTTTGAGGTGCCTTCTAGCCCTATCGTCTATGAAATAAGCAGTTCAGAATCTGGGCAGCCCTCCAGGGTGCTTAGCATCATGGACACGACAGGCTTGTGGTTTCTGCTCCTCTTGACAGTTTGTTCAAGTAACTACAGGAAGCTCACAGACCCTGGGTGAGAACAGTGGGGAGAGACAGGTACAGTCTCATGGTGAAGGGTTCAGGCTCGGGTAGCAGAGGGCTCTGGGGTCTGTTTAATGGACTTACTTGTCAACTTTTCCTCGGTTTCAGTGAGAAGCAGGTTTTCCTGCACTCCATGCCTCAGTTTCCCATCCAAGAAATGGGCACAAGGGAACTTCTGTCCTGCCCAGGAATGAGATGCCCATCTAAGCATTAGTGCTGTAGTCCAGGTGTCCACGGGTTTCTACCTCCCTCTCCAATTGAGGGAGTTATTGGCAGGTCAGTGTGCTGTGGAGGGACACAACAGCCCAGTGGCCGTCTCCGTTCCCTATAAAGTCAGGTCCAGTCAATCAATTACTTAACTATATACAGATTTATTATTACAAGAAAACAAATTAAAGGGTAAGGACATATATATATACATATATTATCTATGTACAAATTTCCAAAAAAGTAAAGCCATATATACACATTGTGTGTGTGTATATATGTATACACACACACACACACACACACACACACACACACACACACACACACAGTTATCATTCAAAACAGAGATGAACAGTAGAACAAACCAGACCAAAGGAAATTGATAGAGCAACTCTATAACTCTAATCATATATAAGCTATTACTTCAAAAACGGTTTATGTAAACTGTAAGGCACAGTCCACAAATATAGTCAGCAGTCCTTAGACTACCTGGGTGCCCTCCAGGGCAGGGGCCCCACTCCCAAGGGACCACTACAGGAAAGGAGGTGGGGGGGGGGAAGAAAAAGGAGAGAAAGACCCCAAAGACTCCTAAGCTCCCCCACTATCACCCAGGAGCGGCCCATGTGGTGCCCGATCACAACCCTCGGGGGGGCCCTGCCCTGTGGGGACCCTCTCTCCAGGGCAACTTACTACTCCACAGTCCCAGAGGGCTCTCTCGTTCTCCAAGTCAAGCTCTGTTCCCTGCCGGGTTTTCCTGCCACCTGACTCTGCTGCCGCCGTCCTGGCTTCGGGCCACATGCACCGCTGTGTGCAGGGGGCAGTTATCCTTGTGCTAGGGGTTGGAGGCCTGGACAGCCTTGTGCAGCACTGGGGCTCAGTCTGTTCAGGACCCTCTGGGCAGTGTCATCTGCACTGAGCTGCAGCCCTGTGTCAGCAGCTGTAGACCCGAGACACCTCAAGTGTTACACATCTGAGTTACTGAAAACTATATATTTAGTTAGAGCTCAAGTAGTTTACTCACAAGTATCATGCAGAGGCAGGTGGAGATTTCCTCTGGAGGCAGGCAGTCCATTGACCATGAGTTTAAAAAAAAATTGCGAGTTTCACATGGTCCAGCTTCTCTGAGAGCTCTCATCATAGCAGCTCTCCCTCCTCCTGGGCAGTCCTTAACTGATATAGACCTTATGACCTCAATTACCTGATCCAATGAAGGCCAGAAACTGTTGCCTACAGCCCACCAATTTGAAATGCATCACTGGTAGCTGGGTAGACTGGCAGGGTCTCTCGCCCGCTCCTAGTCATAATGACAGTGCTTACAACATTAGGGAGTTGAAGCCCCCACCTGGTTGTGTGAGGCCAGTCACATAGGCAGAGGGAGCAGGTTTCCACCTCCCACAGGAATGCATCCAGCTCAGGTTACAACTCAGGGATACCTGAAGCCTACGGAGCCAGAGGTGTCTGCCCTCTACAGTGACTAATGGACCCAAATTGTCAGAGAGCAGGGTTTGGGGAGAGACAGAGATGGTATTCTGCCACAGCTACTACATGCACTAGGTATATCAGCCCCCTGGGAAAAGGCTGGAACGGCTAGGATACATCCGTACAGGCACTGCCAGTACTGGCTAAGCCCAGGCCTTTCAGACCGGACTCACCTTCCATGGACATCTCCATCAGCACAGTGCAGCTGAGCAGCCTAATTGGGGGTGATGCAGCCATGCTGTGTCCTTAGCACGGTACTACAAGACAAACCACCTTTAGAGAAGTTCACAAACCCATGTGGTAAGACATCAGGTCTCCTGGGGATCACAGAGGCTCTCAGACCCCTGACCTAAGAGATGAGACGGATCAAAGCACAGGTTGGGGAGAGCAGTGTGCACCTGCCTTTAGGTGGGAAAGGGGAAGAGAGGTAGAAATGGCTTGTATGAGGATAGGGAGTTGCACCAGAATCTTACAAAACTCCCCCAAGAAACCTTGATAATTAGATCATTTTCCATACTGAAATGAAAAGAGCAGGCCCCTGATTGGCATCTTTTGGCAGTGAGGAAATAACTCTCTCAGAGTTAATGGTTTAAACATTGAAATAACCATCATGCCAAGACTTTGTGCTTTCAACAGAGGATGTATCCAGATGGTGGCAGTAAAAGGCCATGGTAATGCTTTGTGAAATGCTCTAAGTTAATACATGGGAAGGTTTTATTCTCTTCAGACCAGTGAGGCTGAAATATCCCAGGTGAGGCCCTCAGCTTCCACAGCTTCTCTTCACTGAGTGGGAACTGCATTCAGCGCCCATTAGAAACCTCTGAAATCCCAGGAAAATCACGTGTCCCCAGGGCAGAGGACTCATGGTCATGGGTTGTTGCACCTCCAACTGCACTCGGAGCCTAGAAGTATGGAAACGCTGAGAACATAACACTGGGCATCCCTGGACACTGGGTCTTCCTGGTCAATGTGGGACCCATGAGTCCAATGAGCTTACCTCAGTGAGCTGGTAGCAACCACAGTGGTAGACAGGTGAGGGTACCATGTTTAAAAGAAAGAAGGGGGGGGGGGGGGAAATGGCAAAAGGGGAACGGGAAGGAGACTATGATAGTAATCCTCCACAGGCTCCAGTTTACTAATTACCAGATATCATGTAATCACATCTGTACTTGATCCCCAGGGTCTTTTCCTGTCAGGGGCAGTGTAAGGCACCCAAATGTCAACTGGGCCCAGTTACATTTTGAGCACAAACTCTGGTCCCACTGAGGTCAGCACACCTCAGGGCTCCCATCTGCACAACGCTGACCCAGTGTCCCTCTGGCCTGATTTTGGGGTGGTGGGCTGGGATAGATATAACTGAGTAAGCAGTGACCACATGCAAATGAGGCAGGGAACCTGCTGATAAACAGCAGCCAAGCCCCACGGAAAACCAGCCCGTGGCAGAAGAAACTCAGCATCTGTCCAGCCCACAGGGTCATTGAGGGGACCTGACATGGCAGGTCTTGGTGTGCTTCTCTTCCTGGCAGCTTGCTCAGGTGAGTGCAGGAGATGCACAGACACCCAGCGAGGACAGGGCCTGGGGGGAGGAGAGAAGGTGTCAGGACCTGGGATCAGGCTAGGATGCAGCAATTCTGGGATATAATTACCACCCAAGGGTCTCCAGTATTTCACAGTCATCAGCGTGAGAATCGACTGGGAAATTTCAATAGGAAATATGCGCATCTCAGGCTCGGACTCTCTGCACTTTGATCTGCCTGGAGAAGAATAGTGGGAAAGCATCTGTCACCCCACACAGGGGGTCTGTGGATAAAAGAGTTGAAAATAAAAGGAGTTTAGACACTTCTAGGCAGGAACAAAAGGACAGACCTGGACACAACTAGGAAAGGAATTGTAAAAAAGGCAGAAATTAATAAAACGTTATTCCCTCCATTGTCCTCTCTCAGCAGGAGTCAGCTCCCAGGTCCAGCTGACCCAGTCTGGCGCAGAAGTCAAGAAGCCTGGGGAGTCGGTGAAGTTGACGTGTAGAACATCTGGCTACACATTCACCAGCTATGACATGAATTGGGTGCGTCGGGCCCCTGGGAAAGGGCTCAAGTATACTGGAAATATCAGTCCCAATTCTGGTAGTACTGGCTATGCCGAGGCTTTCAAAGGGCGATTCACCATCACCAGGGACACCTCCATCAGCACAGCCTATCTGCACCTGAACAGCCTGAAGACGGATGACACAGCCACGTATTACTGTGCCAGGGACACAGTGAGACAAAATGCATCTAGAGCAAGTCAAAAACCTCAGTGAAAGCCTCTGGGTCTGCAGGCAGCACTGAGGCCCTTAGTCACCCCAGTGAGCACTCACCCAGTGGAGGCAACTTTGGGTCCTTTCCTCCTAAGGTCTCGGGTGACCCAAGAACCCCAGTTCCAGTACAACCCAAGGGGATTTTGGTTCCTAGGTACCCAGGTCCCTCCATCCCAGAGCTCTGTGTGCATGGCTCAGAGAGCGGCAGTGGAAGAAGCAAATAGGCCAAAGCCTTTGAGAAGCCATGTTATGGGATGGTTGCTTAAAGCACCAAACTCCAGCCCCCACTGGGACAAAAGGAAGGCACTAGCCCATTCACCTGTTTTCATGGGAGTGTGATCAGAACTTCAAGGGCAGGGCTTCTCCCACACTATTGTGCACTGGTGAGGCCATGCCTGGATCACTGTGTGCAACTTTGGGCCCCACACTCCATCCAAGAAGGATGCCAAATTCACATTTGAAAGGGTCCAATGGGGAGAACAAAAAAAGTAAAGAAGTGCAGGAAACAGGACCCACAAGGAAACATTGGAAGTATTAGGACGTTTAGTCTGGAAAGGAAATGACTGAAGGGGATTTGATAGGAGCCTTCAAACACCTGCAGGTTGCTTATATGGAGGATGGAGACAGACCGTTCCTTGTAGGCATGAGGGCGTGGGGAGGTGTAGCATAAGGAGCAATGGCCCTAAACTGCAAGACAGGAAAGGGAGGGTTGGAGATAAAGGTAATGCTCTCGCCTGGAGTGTGGTTCAGCACTGGAACTTATCCCAGGAGAGCCTGTGGATTTCATAGACATTAGGGCTGGAAGGGACCTTGAAAGATCATCAAGTCCAGCCCCCCCTCCCCAGGGGCAGGAAATCAACTGGGGTCAAAGGATCCCAGCAAGGTAAGTGTCCAAACGTTTCTTAGAAGAGTCCAGAGTAGGCGCCTGCACCACCTCTAGAAGGAGCCTATTCCAGGTGTTGGGGGCTCAGATAGTAACGCAATTTTTCTTTATGTCCAGCCTAAAATGATCTTGGAGGAATTTGTGACTGTTGGTCCTTGTCATCCCTTGGGGTGCTCTGGGGAACAGGCATTCCCCCAGATCCTGATGCACACCCCTGACATACTTATATGCTGCCACCAGGACACCCCATGGGCTTGCGCTTTTCCAGGCTGAAGAGTCCCATGACTCTCAGCCTCTCTTCATAAAGCCGAGACTCCTGCCCTCAGATCATGCATGTGGCTCTGCTCTGGACTCTCAAGGTTTTCCACATCCTTCTTGAATTGTGGAGCCCAGAACTGGATGCTGGTCAATGTGGCCAGCATCCAGTATCCAGCATCCACAGCTGTGGCCTCACCAAGGCCGAGTACAGTGGGAGGATAACATCCTGAGATTTACTCGAGAAGCATCTACGGATGCAAGCCAGAGTTTTGTTCGTTTGCCAGCTGCGACATCGCATTGGTGGCTCATGTTCATCTTGTGGTCAATCATGACCCCCAAGTGAGGGTAGCACTGCCAAACCTATAAGTGCGCGGCAGGTTCCCCCCCACACCCATCCCCCCTCCGAGGTGGAGTACCTTGCAATTTTTGGTACTGAACGTCATCAGGTTTATATCTGCCCACTTCCTAAGCCTATCTGAGTCAGCCTTCAGCCTAGATCACCAGCCTATCCTCAGATGTGGACCCTGTACCCCAATTTTTAGTGTCATTAGCAAACTTGGCCAGTGCACTTCTGACACCAGTGTCCACATCATTGATCAAGATGTTAAAGAGAACCAATCCAAGGATGAAGCCTTGGGGGACACCACTGGTTAAGGAGCACCATAATGATCCACTTCCACTGACTACCACTCTGGGTCTGGCCTTAGAGCCAATTCCCCAGCCATTGAACTGTGATGTAGCTAATGACACAGTTGGCAATTTTTTCCATAAGAAGCTCATGGGACACCAGATCAAAGGCTTTTTTAAAGTCCAGTTATATGAGGTCAATCACTTCTCCCTTCTCCAGGTGATGTGTCACCTGGTCATAGAAGGAGATGAGATTGCTCAGGCAAGACCTACACACAACAAGCCCGTGCTGGCTGTCCCTCAGCATGTTGCCATCAGGCAGCTTGTCAACAATGGTCTCTTTGATATTGGTTTCCAGAATTTTTCCAGTGATTGAGGTCAAGAGGACTGGCCTGTAGTTCCCCAGATCTACTTTCCTCTCTTTCTTAAAGATGGGCAGTACATCAGCCTTCTTCCAATCTTCAGGTACTTCACCTGAGCATCACGAATCTTCAAAGATCTTTGCCAGTGGCTGGGCTATGATGCTTGCCAGCTCCTTAAGTCCTTGGGGGTACAATCTGTCAAGACCAGCTGACTTGAAGGTGTCCAGACTCTCAAGGTGTTCCTTTAAAAGGTGTACAGTGATGCTGGGTATAAATTAAATGTCACCCTGGCCCTCCTGCATCATGGTCGGCAGGACAGCCCCTTTGGTCTGATGGAAAACCAAGGCAAAGTACCCATTAAGCAGGTTGGCTTTTTCCTTGGTGTCAGTTATCAGTTGTCCCACTTGGTTTAGCAGGGGCCCAATGTTACCCTTGCTTTTCTTCCAACTCCCACAAATCTGAAAAAGGATTTTTTATTGTCCTTGATATGTGCAGTCAGATGGAGTTCATTTGCAGCCTTGGCTTTTCTTGTACCAACATCTTGGTTCAAGCAGACCCAAGGTCCCCAGCCCTCCCTGCACTTGCACTCCAGGACTGAGACCTGGGCATGTTGCCATTGCCCCAAGGCATTTTCCTTCACCTGCCTCTGCGGTTTCCCAGAGACCCCTAATGCACAGCCTGAGGAGACTGGGCAGGGACAGGTTGTGCTCTGGCACCAGGGGCACTGAGGGCACGAGGAAGATGGTACCCGAGTGAGCACCCACCTCTTCCCCACTCCCCTGGCTCAATTCTTCCCAGTGCTGGTGGGACAGAGACAGACCCAGCTGCTCTGAGTCAAGGCTGCAACCCATTGTCATTGTAAACAGAAGGACCTGGGGAGGTGGGGACAGTGAGAGACCTGGCCAAAGTGCTGCGAGAGGCAGAGACAGGACCAGGGAAGGGAACAGCCCCTCAGCCTTTTAATGCCCGGGCTTGCTCTGCTCTGGGATACATCTGTTGGAATCAGTAATTGGAACAAGATATCACTTTGAAACAAGGGCCTGTAAGCCCTTAATGCCCAGGCAGTCAGACAGCAAAGGGGGCACGCTCTTAACACCTCTCAGACCATTCCCACCCCTCCATCTCTCCCCCCACAGCTGCCCTCTCACTTCAACCAATAAAGAAACTGTCCACACAGTTCATCATTTCACTAAGCTCAGCAGGGAGTGAGCTCTCCATGCTTGAACTTGGCAGCGAGGAGCGGTATTGGGCAGGGGAGGAGCTGGAAGTGTCTGCAGTTGGCAGAGACAAGTAGAAAGGGACATCTCAACAGAGAGAGAAATAAGAATTGGAACAGGGTGGGGCCATCTCAGCTGTAAATCCCTTTGGGAGTGACTTGGTGATTTCAGTTGCACGTAATGCATCACTTACCGGCGTCTGGGCAGTTTGGCTGAGCTGGGCTTACTGCTAGACAGATCCACGAGTGCACTGTCCTAAGAGATGGAAAACCTCTCTGAGCTTTCACCCCTAAATATGAGTTTGAGCTGTTCTTTCTGCGTCACACACCTGAGCTGCCAGAGGCTGGTTGCAAGCAATGGTTGCTGAAAGCACGCAGACCTGAGCAGCCTGAAAACCAAGAGCAATGGGAGACCAGAAGCTGGCTGGGAACACGCACACAACTGCCTCCCCCCTCTCCCAGGCATGCCGTACAACAACAGACCTCCAGAGCCCTGCCTGGTCCTGGACGTTGCCTGGACCCAGTTCTAAAGGCCCCATCACACCAACCCTCCTGAGAAAGCACTGGGAGGGGAGGATCCTCAGGAACATGACGACATCTGCCCTTCCCACAACTTAGGGTCAGGCAGGGCTCATCTCTGAGAGGGTCTCTCACTGCCTTGGGAGTAGAAAAAACCTCAGTTGCCAGAGAGGGAAATGCAGAGAGGACTCCCAGCCCCAGGCCCAGGGGTGCCTTGCTCCCAGGGAAGTGTCACACTTCAGCTCTGAGGCCCCAACCTGAAGCCCAAAGCAGAGAGTGGAAACACTGGTCCCCTCAGCTGCATGGAAGAAGCCTGCCAGGAGCAGCAACAGCCTCCGGGCAACTTGCTGGAGCAGCTCTGGCTGAGTGCAGATGGGGAGGTGATTAGGACCCTCGTTAGCTCTTACTGCCCTCTGCCCTGCCCCTTCCCTACCCTGACGTGGCCTGGATGGGCCAGGTTTCTCCATTCCAGCTGCTCCTCAGCATCTTCCCCAACAAGGAGCCCCCATCTCTCAGCCCTGCCCAGCACAGACTCAACACAGTGATGCCGAAGGAGCCTCTCAGTACCAGCACAAGCCACTGTCCATGGTAGGAGTGAGATCCCATGTCTGAGTCCAGAGACAGGAGGGGACATGGTCACTGTGTGCACCTTGGGATGAGGGAGCCTAAGCCAGGCTCAGCTGTTAAGGGAGCAGGAGAGTAGGGGAGCATAGCCAGGTGCCCTCCACACACACACACGCACACACAGAGTTCCACTCCTTTCCTGCCTGGATTCCCTCCCCTGGTCCTGCTGAGGGCTCTGCCTGTCTGCCAGCTCCAGAAAACACTTGGGAACCATTGAAATGGAGTCCTGCAAGATAGCTCCCCTGGGGGTGGGGACTTGCAGAAGGGAGAGATACAGCTCCATATAGAAACACAAGCAGCACACCGATAGAATTGCGGAGACCCCAGAAACATACTCCTAATAAATGAGCGCGACCCAAAATGAGCCCAGCCTCCTGCTGCGTGCACATGCACATAGGGCAGGATGGGGTTCCCCAGCCCTGGACCGTGCTCTGGGAGATGCCCCATTACCCAACACTCAAAGGCAGCTTCAGCAATACCCCCTAACTTGAAGGTAGAAAGTAAAATTCCTGGGGAAGCCTGAGCTACTTAGTGGGGCCTCCAGACACCCAGGGACTAGGGCTTTATGGAGCTGTGAAGGACTGGGCTCCAAAGGGTTAACCACCTTGGGCCATTGGTGTTTTCTACAGGGAACTTGAGGGATTTAGGAACCCAGGGGGTTGACTTCTCCCCCAGCTCGGGCTCTACGAATCATCAATTGTATCCCTGACAGACCTGTCCCTTCTCTTATCCCAGGCCCCAGGATAGTGCACACTCACATGCCGCGATACAAATGGAAACACCACTTCCAGGCATGGGATGGTGCAGGGCAACCCATTCCAGTGCTATGACTTTGACCATGACAGAGAGATTGGCACAAGTTGAGGGTCCCAAGACAATGGCACATGTGATTCAGGCCCTGTGCTGCTGGCCTGGGCAGGCAAGAAAGTGGAGCCCAGAGGGCCATGGTATGAGGAGGGGGCAGCACAGGAGACCTCCCTTCCACTCATATCACAGCACTCTGGGGACCTTGCCTGAGCTGCAAAACAGGCAGGTATCTGTAAAGGGTCAGGCATGGGGGAGCTGGTGCCTCCCAGGACAGGGCAGGATAAGTGCACGGGACACCAGGCTGGTCTGGGTCTCTTGGTACAGACTTAGGTAGGATGGGGGTTCTCAGCAGGTCTTGGGGGCTCATTAGCTTCCCATTAAGGTCCGATTCCCAGGGAAATTCCCAGCACTGGTGCTCAGCACTGGGTCCCTCAGGCCCCCCAGCTGGTGCTGGGTCCAAGCTCAGAAAGCTGGGCACTGAATAGTCACTTATGGTCTGGTCCAACCCAATCACCACAAAGTGCCAGCACCTCCTGTCCCTCAGGCAGATGGGGTATCTCATCCCCACGGCAGACAAGAAGCCTCAAGAGCCCAACGTTGAATTTCATGGGGCCCCTGAGGGCTTCAGGTCCCAAATGACCTGGATATTCCTGGGACGGGGGCCCAGGGCCCAGTGGGAGATTCATGCCCTGTCACCAGGCTGATAGAGCAAAACACAGTGCAGAGCCCATGGCACCTGACCACAGCCTGGCCCTGGGCCCAGAGAAGACACGAGGAGTCCAGGACCAGCCCTTCCCCTTTGTCTGTGCTAACCGCAGCGTCTCTCTCTGCCAGAGACTCAAAGCCCTGTGCGGAGAGAGCAGGGCCTTGCGCTGAGCACTCCCTTTCTGGCACCTCTTATAGTCTTCTTGGAGCTGCATGCAAATCCCTGCCTAGGGGTTTCTGGTTAAATAGAGCTCCTGGGTGCTGGAGCCACTATACCTGCCCAGCTGCTGCCCTGCCACATCCTGCAGGTTGGGGAGTCTCCCTTGTTAAATGGCAACAATGAGGAACTCCTTATTCCCACTCCTGGTGCTTCTCTCTTCTCCCCCATGTAGGTATTGGGGAGGGCTCAGGGGAAACCGGGACTCTGGGACTTCCTCCAAGGTTATTCATCGTCTGCACTGTGTGCTTCTTAGGTGTCCTCTCTGCCGTGCAGCTGGTCCAATCTGGCCCAGGAGTGGTGAAGCCTGGAGAGACACTTACCCTGACCTGTGCTGTCTCTGGTGCCTCTGTTAGTGACAGCAACAACTATGGCTGGCAGTGGATCAGGCAGCCTCCTGGGAAGGGGCTAGAGTGGATAGTAAACATCTATTCAAAAAGTGGGAATATGTACTACAGCCCAGCTCTGAAGAGCCGAACCATCTCCAGAGACACCTCCAAGAATTCGTTCTCCCTGCAGCTGCGCTTTAACAGCCACGGACACCGCCACGTATTACTGTGCCAGAGACACAGTGACACAGAGCAGGGCAGAGCCTACACAAAAAGGGGAACCAGTTCTGATCAGATATGCAAGCCTCCTGCCCTGCACTGACTCCCTGTGGAGCGGAAACCAAAGACAGAAGCTGAGCCCAGCCCAGGCCCCAACCCCCAGGGCCCTGCTGGTCCCCCCAGCGCTGCCCGTCTTCAATTCCAACTCTGGGGAGAGTTTCCTGAGCTCAGGCCTTGTCATGTCAACCCACCTAGGAAAGGACTTGGAGGGAAGAGTCTCCAGAGCCAATGCCAGGAGCCTTCAGACATCAATCTCAGGGCACTGCATACCTACAGAGACTGTAGACCCCACGACCTACAACCAGACCAGCCCCTACACACCCCCAGCCCCTATGGGCACTGCACTGACAGCCACAGCACAAGCCACTAGCTAAGACATACCTCAGTGGTTGGCAGATCTACCCAGGCCACGTCTGCTCTGTGGGGACCCTATGACATCCACTACAACTCCCATGTCCTCCTGTGTCCAGCACAGACCATGCCCCTCACCCCTGCCCCAGCAGACAGAGCCCAGCTGGGAAGTAGCCCCAGCACCCACTACTGACTGACCACAAGTCAGAGAGAAATACCCCTGCCCGCATCCCCTGGATCTCACCCACCCTCTCACGCCGCACCAAGAACAAGTGACAGCAGCACTCACAGCCTGTTCTAGTTAGAGAGGGTCAGACCCGAGGGAAACATCCCTAACTCCCACTCCTGGCTTTCAAACAACGTCCAAACCTAGCCCAGCTCCACAGAAGAAGAAAATTCCCCTACTGCCTGAGCAAGATACGCAAAATCTGTCAGTACATCTTCACTGCCCAAAACCAGACTCCTGCAGCCACCTTCAGAGCTGCACGCTGCAGGCCGCGCTGGAACACTGATCAATAGATGCTGCTCGTACAAAGGCTTTGCTAAAGCACCGGTTAGAGGAGGCCTGACCAGCAAACCGGACTCCGCGTGTCTCCCCAGGGGTGCCTAAGCCCTGGCAGACCCCCTTTCGAGCCCTGCCACAGAGTCTGGGGATAACATGCTGCCACCACCCCGAGAGGGGACCTTTTAGGTTCTGTGTCCTCGGGGAAATACAGGCCTAATAGTCCTACGGGTACTCGACCCAGTACAAACACTTGGAGCTCCTCCCCAAGTCGGGGGCCAAAAAGGATAGTCTCCCCTAGTCCGCAGATCTAAGGGGCCTCCTAGGCATAATTAAACCCACCCCTCAATAAGTCTCCTACACCAGTCACAAAGGAGAACTTTATTGGTTACAAAGGGTAGGGTTAGAACAGGGTAGGAAGTAGAGCACTATCAAGGGATTACCATCGAGCAAACCAGTCTGGCTGAAGTAGCCGTTTGATACGCAAATGCATCGCTGTGAGCTGACTAACTCTCTAGAAACACTTACAAGTATCACTCAGAAGATGGTAGAGATCTGGCTCTGAGATTCCCAGAGAGAGAGTGTTTCAGTTGGGTCAGACTCTCTCCCTGTGCCCTGATGCTCGTGCCATGCTGGTAAAATGGCTTATCTCCCCCTTCTCCTTGGACCAGGCTCTTATATCACCTTTCTGACCTCGGCAGCCCAGTCCAATAGAAGCCAGCAGTGTTGGCAACTAGCCAACCAATTTAAAAAGCATCACTGGTTACCTGGGCAGAGGAGCAGGGGCTTTTCCCTCCCCCCACTCAGGTGACCAGAGGGACCAGGCTTTTGTCACACAGGCAGGGAAGAAAATCCTCCCTCCCTTAGGAATTTGACCCCAGTGTCCCAAGCTGACCCGGACAGGTTTCTGGAGGTAGACACAGATGGTGGCATTTCTGCCACACAGCCTTAGTGAATAGCACCAGGCCTCTTGAGGACCAGATGTGTATTAGAGCAGTGACCACACAGCCGTTGCTGGGCTCCGTGGATGCCCTCCTGCACCCTTGGCCCCACATAGCCCCACAGGGACCAGCCCCTGCCTGATGCCCCTTCTCAAGCCTTGTGTTGTTACAGCTCCACATTCAGGTCTGTACATTGTGCCCTGAATCCCACTTCAGCCCTGGGCCAAAATCCCTGGAAAGCCCGTGTCTGGGAGCTAGCCCACATCGCCTGAGCGTGCAGATGGTGGGGAAGAGAAACAGTATCTCTGCCACCCATCTGCCAGTGCAGGGCCAGGGCAAAGGAGTCTCAGAGTGAGTGTCTTGGGACCTCTGGCACTGGAGTTGCAATGGGGTTGCCAGCTCCCTTGGGCTCCTCTGGAAACCCAGCCAGAGAGAAGAAGAACAAATTATAATCCTTAAATTCACAGGTCATCCCCATGGCAATTTGTGCTCTCCCAAATTGGGGCGTGCCTGCACTGCAGAGATCCAGTGCCTCTGTAGGGTTATGTCCTTTATGAGGAAAAACTGGAGAGGTGTGATTTTATTCAAATGACTTAGCAGGGACTACATGCAAATGAGGCAGGGCCCCTTCCTGATAAAGGGTTGCTGCTTTTACACTCTGAAAAGCATCTTTCAGGGGAAAACAGTCCAGAGTTACTGCAGCCCACAGGGGCTTTTAATTAACCTGAAATGACAGGGCTTAATCTCCTGTGGCTGTTGGTTGCTTGCTCAGGTAAGCGTTGGAGACTTCGGACAGACACCCCATTAGGATACTTGCAATGCCCTGGTTAGGATACACGGTTCCCACCCCAGGGAAAAGAGAAGGATAATACAACTTCTACCATCATGGGGTTCCTGTGCAGGATTCAGATGGTCCCATGGAGGAGGAAAAACAAAAAGACCTGGGTATGCCTCGAAAGAGGAGAGAGCAGGCAGAGGTGAATGGGTTATCAGTCTCTTGTGCTTCTTTTCTGTGCAGGCGTCAGCTCCCAGATCCAGCTGACCCAGTCCGGAGCAGAAGTCAGGAAACCTGGAGAGTCAGTAAAGCTAACCTGCAAAACCTCTGGCTACACATTCACCAACAACAACCTTGACTGGGTGAGGCAGCCTCCAGAGAAAGGCTTGGAGTGGATAGGAGATATCAATCCTTCTGCTGGTAGCGTTATCTATGGCCAGGCATTCCAGGGCCGATTCACCATCACCAGGGACACCTCTGTCAGTACAGCCTACCTCCAGCTAAGTAACCTGAGGACCAAAGACACGGCTGTGTGTTACTGTGCTCGTATCACAGTGAGACAAACCATATCCAGAGCCATTCAAAAACCCCCAGTGGAAGAAGCCAGGTCTCCTGCTCACGCTAGACCCCTTGGCCACCCTGAGGAGCACTGACCTAGAAGAAAGGACTCCATTGCCTATTTGCAACTTCTTAAGGTCAGTGGACTTGTAGGGCTTCAGCTGCATCGGACCGCAATCCTGGGTTATGGTCCAAACTCCTGGTTTCCTTGTTCAGTCTCCACTACCAAACTCTCCATCTATGTCCAAGGAAATGCGGCAGGTGGGTCTGCAACCTCCTGCCAGTGCTGGGCCAGTGTTAAAGGGGAACTGGATCTCATACAGCAGCAAAGCTAGATGCAATGGACAGCCTGTTCCTCACTCATCCTTTCTTAAATGCCATCCTTTATACACAGCACAGAGGCATTTGAAGCCAGCAGGTCTTTGCTCTCTGCCTCTCCCGCTCCCTCTCTCAGTGCCAGCTCCATGGTTCTCTCATGGCCTGCCGGGGCAGGCAGGGGGGAGATGCAATGGGGAGACACCCCCTAACTGCAGTAGTTTTCTCTTGCCCTCTCAGTCTAGGTAGCCCCAGAAGACAATCCACAGTCCCTGGTCCTCCTAGATGCTCCAGCAGCCAAAGGGGATACTGATAAAGGAGATGAGAGACAACACACATCCAACGTCAGCTGGCTTCCAACAAGGGCCTTAAATGGTCACAGCAGAACTCCCTTCCTGGGTCCTTACTTCTGCCACCCCCCAGCCCCTCCAACCCTTCCCAGAACCACTGGTTCCTTCCCACCAGGCATTTCTTCATTTCCCCAGGCTTCTTGGCATGGCCACCTCCACCCCACATGCTCAGGGCATATCCAGGGAGCTCTGGGTCCCAGCCAGGCACAGCCCAGGAGGTCAGACCCCAGAGCACAGTACAGCCCACTTAAAGGCACCTCTCCTGGGAACGTCTCCCTTCATGGACATGGTGCATTCCCCACCCTGCACAAAGGGCATCTCTGCAGCCCCATCTCCCGCTGTCCTGCCTTCCAGACACTCCTTCCCTCCCAGAGAACATGAGCACAGGGGCTGTGTGCACTGAGCAGACACAATCTCTATAGCACAAAGCATACAGCAGTTCTGGCCCCACAGGGGAATCCACCATGTACTGCACTGGCACCTCCTATATGCACCCTGGGGAAGCCACATGCAAATCCCTTCCCGGGGTGCCTGGTTAAATAGCAAGGTATTGTCCAAGGCACCTCAGCCCCTGCTGATCCCCGTCTCTGCCCCCTCTTGCCTTCTGGGAACTTCTTTCTCTATGAAAAGCATCATGGAGACTGCCCTACTTGTGATTGCCCTGGCCTCTTCTCTGTCCTGTGAGTGTCCAGGGGGCAGGGGGCAACATTAGCAACCAGTAAAGGGACTGACTCAGTGGCTAACTCTCTCCCTTCTCCATTGATTTTTCCCAGGTGCAGTGTCTGCAGTGACTCTGGTGCAGTCTGGCCCAGGGGTGGTGAAGCCTGGACAGACCCTCGCCCTGACTTGCACTGTCTCTGGTGAATCTGTCACTAGTGGGTATGCCTGGAGCTGGATCCGGCAACCTCCAGGCCAAGGGCTGCAATGGGTGGGACACACATATTATAGCAGCTCCTCCAACAACTGGAAAACAAGCTATGCCTCATCCCTGCGAGGCCGGATCACTATTTCTGCAGACACTACCCAGAATCAGGTCTCCCTGCAGCTGCGCTCCCTGACAGCTGCTGACACAGCCATGTATTACTGTGCTAGAGACACCGTGACACAGAGCAGGGCAGGGGCTGCACAAAAAGGGGAAGAAAGTTCTTATCAATGTACCAGAAGGTCAGCAACTCAGATCAGGGATGTTTCAACCTGGAAACCCCAAGTGCATGGAGAAAAACTCCAATGGGACCAGCCTTGGCCATTTGAACCAGGCACAGTCCTGAGTGCAAAGGCCTGGGGTTCTTCACTCCCTTGGGTACTTCTTCAATGCCAAGCCCTGCCTGCCCAGAGGGCAATCAGCATGATACCAGTAGTCAAGCACCCATCGTGACCCCGGACAACCTGGTCCGGCCTCATCTCCACAGGGTGCCCGCAATCCCTATCCAGCAGGCAGAGGGGAGTATCTCAGCCCCATGGAGGAGAGGAGGCTCAGAGAGACATCAAGGCTGATCCTGATTCACGGAGCTTCTGAGATTCAGGTCCCAAATACCCTGAAAGCCCTTGGGAATAGAGCCCCAGATCCTGGAGGGATGTCAATGTCCTTTCACCTGGAGGAGGGAGCAGATCAGAGGAAAGAAACCATAGTCCCAGGTCCCAGCAGCCATGGAGTTGAGGACTGACTGCCTTTTCTCTTTTTGTGCCACGCAAGATGTGGGTGTTCCTAACTGCGTGCCAGTCTTGCCACAGAAGACAATCCCTCTCATCCAACTCCCCACACACACAGATTTCATAGACATTAGGGGCTAGAAGTGACTTCACGAGATCATAACGTTTGGCCCCCCTGCCAGAGGCAGAAAGTCTGCAGGGACCAAATCAGCCTAGCAAATAAATATGCAAATGCCTTTTGAATGAGTCCAGAGCAGGTGCTTGCACCACCTTTGAGGGGAGTCTGTTCTAGACCTTGGACACTCAGACTGTAGAGAAGTTTTTGCTTAAAGCAAGTCTGAGTTGGCCTTCTAGAAGTTTGTGGTCTTTTGACCTAGCTATCCCTTGTGGAGGCCTGGTGAACAAGTGTTCTCCCAGATCCCGATACGCCCCCCTTATATACCTATAGGCAGCCACCAAATCCCCTGAGCCTTCTCTTCACCAGGCTGAAGAACCATATGTCCCTCAGCCTCTCCTCATAAGGCTTGCTCTCTTGGCTTTTGATCGTACAGGGCTCTCCTCTGGACTCTCTTCAGCTTATCCACATCCCTCCTGAACTGAGGGGCCAAAAACTGGATGCAGTACTCAAACTGCAGCCTCACTAAGACCGAGTAAAGCAGGAGGATGACATCCCGGGTTTTGCTTGAGATGCATCGGTGGATGCACACCAGAGTTTGGTTTGCTCTGCCAGCCATGGCATTGCATTGGGGGCTCATTTCATAGACATTAGGGCTGGAAGGGACCTTGGAAGATCAGAGTCCAGCCCCCTGCCCCAGGGACAGGAAGTCAGCTGGGGTCATAGGATAAGATGAAAGATAAACATCCACATTTCTCCTGAAGGTGTTTGTGACAGGGGGCCACTCAGGGCTGAGGTCTGTGGCCTGCCCACCTGTCCTTGGGCAACCGCCCGCCTATCTCGCCTGCCACGCCTTTGATGATAATTGATTCATATACCGATGTCAATTAAGCAGGATGCTGCCCATTGTAGTGCCCCAATGCCAGGGGGCGCTCTGCGGCTCCGACCTCCCCTAATACTGCAGCCCAAGCCTCGCAGATGGCGTCTTGGTATTCACATAGTCACCGGCCCCATACTGGGCCCCAGAATCACCTGTACAGGACCCCTCTATGATCCTCTCCTATCAGGCGGCCACTCTGCCGTCATCCGGGCTACCTCGCCCCCCCGAAGCCATGTTCCCCTCTTGGGTGTGGTCCCCCCAGGACCTTCAGCTACCTGGCCCTGGCCCACCTCCAGGCCAGTTGGGACCCCAGGCCCCTGGCTCTTGGGCATCCCTCGCGGTGGGCCCCCAGCCCTTTTGACTCTCCTAGTCCTGGCCCCAGCTTGGGCCAGTCAAGGGTACTCTCCCTTCAGGCTGGGTCTCCAGCTGCTCACTCGCATCCTTGGGCCTCACTGTGCCATTACTCCCTTTCTCCAAAGGGGCAACTGCAGCACCACGCCCTGTACACTATCACACTCTCAGGGTCTGCCCTCTCTGGGCCCCCCCAACAAACACATGGTTTAACCCACACGGTGGTGGTGGGAGCTAGGGGTTAAGGCACCCCAACCCACCTTTCACCAGGGTGATCACTGGCCTGGTATTTCCTGGGGGCTCCCACACCACTGGGAGCCCCACCAGACCAACCACTCCCAGCAGGGTGCAGTTTCAGGTCATGCCCAGGCCCAGGACCAGGAACCTCCTGCCAACCTCTTGCAGCTCCCCCTTACCTCCAAGTCATTCACAGCAGCCCTACAACCAGGCAATGTTACTGCCTGACCTCTTGCAGCCAAACTGCCCTGTTTATATAGGCAGCCCTTACCTCAAAATGGCTGCCCTAATCAGGCACCTGGAGGCTGCCAGCTCCAGGCCCTTAAAGTGGCAGGCACACCCAGTGCACTACCACACACCTCCCCCCTTAAATCATCACCGCCCCCTCGCTGGGGCCACTTCACCGCCCCCTCACTGGGGCTGGGGTCTCCGTACCCCACACACAACCCGGGGTCTATGTTCCCCGCCCGCAAACCACTAGTTGCGCTCATCACTGCCCCCTCTCTTGGGGCTTCTCTTCTTATTGAGCCTCCGGTGTTCTAGGCCCCACACACTGCTACCCTCTCTTAACTGGGCTCCCCGTCCTGCTGTTCCTTCTCCTGAAGCCATGTTCCCCTCTCGGGTGTGGTTCCCCTGGAACCTTTGGCCTCTTGCCCTGGCCCACCTCAAGGCCAGTCGGGACCCCAGGCCCCCGGCTCTTGGGCATCCTTCACGGTGGGCCCCTGGCCCTTTTGACCCTCGTGGTCCTGGCCCCAGCTTGGGTCAGTCGAGGGTACTCTCCCCTTCGGGCTAACCACCGCAGGACCCTGCCCCCTCGAGGCCTATTGCTATGCTGGCCTTCTACCAGGCTCGATGTACGGCCCCTCTTGGGCTCCTTGTTGCTGGCCCCCTCAATAGGGCTCTCGTCGCTGGCCCCCCTCACACTGGGGCTGGGGTCTATGCACGCCACACGCAACCCTCTGGTTGCACCTATCACCGCCCCCTTCCTGGGGCCGGGGTCTATTCCCCCTGTACGCAACCCACTGTTTGGAAGTGGCAGGCACACACAGTGCACTGCCACAGTGTTCAAAGCAGGTGCTTGAACCACCTCCGATGGCAGGCTATTCCAGACCTTGGGGGCTTGGACAGTAAAGAAATTATTCCTTATGTCCAGCCTGAAATGGTCTTGCTGAAGTTTATAACCATTCAACCTCATCATCCCGTGGGGCGCTCTGGTGAACAAACGTTCCCCCAGATCCTGGTGAGCACCCCTGATAAACGTATAGGTGGCATCAGATCACCCCTGAGCCTGTGCTTTTCCAGGCTGAAGAGTCCCATAGCTCTCAGCCTCTCATCATAAGGTCTGTTTTCCTGACCTTTGATGATGTGCATGGCTCTCCTCTGGACTCTCTCAAGCTTCTCCACATCCTTTTTGAATTGTGGAGCCCAAAACTGGACACAGTACTCCAGCTGTGGCATCACTAAGGCCGAGTACAGTGGGAGGATAACATCCTGAGATTTACTTGAGAAGCATCTATGGATGCAAGCCAGCATTTTGCTCACTTTACTAGCTGCAGCATCACACTGAAGGCTCATGTTTATGTTGTGGCCAATCCTGACCCCCAAGTCCCTTTCATCCGTAGTGCTAGCCAGCATAGCACTGCCGAGCCTAGGGGGTTTCCTGAGTCCCAGCCCAGTGCCCACAGTCTCCCACACCCTGCTCTCAGCTTCCCATTAGATCCCAGGCCTGAAAAGTGCAGATCTGAAGAGCAGGTCACAGAGTCTGTCTCCAGGTCGAAGAGCTCACAAAGCCCAAGGAGGACACCAGACTAAACTGAGTCCTTGCTTTGCCAGAGCTTATACCCACCCCGGGAGCCACATGCAAATCTCTTCACAGGGGCTCCTGATTAAATGCAACCCCACAATAGAGGAACCTCAGTGCTTGCACTGCCCCCTCCTGCCTGCTGTGGCGTCTCCCCAGTCCCATAGCAATAGGGATGGAATTGCTCCGGCTTCTCCTCCTCCTCCTTTCTGCCCTCACCTGTGAGTGTGGAGGGGACTATAGGTATATGCAGGGTGGATCCCAGGATCTGTATACTTCTGTCCTGTTCCAGCTGCAGCACGTCCCTCAGTCGCAGCGGTGCTCCATGGATCTGGTGTCCTGGTACCACACATCACTGGTACTCATGGCTGATTGAACCTAGGACAAATTTAAATCGCTTCGCCAAGACTTTGGCAAGCAGCTTATAGTCGAAATTCAGGAGAGTGATAGGCCTCCAGTTCTTCAAATCTTCCCTCAGACACTTCTTGTGCAAGAGGCTCGTGAGGCTCTGGTCCATCCCAGGAACCCCCAGCATTGCTGACTGGGGCATTGCATTTCCTGCCTGAGTCCCACATCCCTGAGCACCTCCTTCCCATCTGCACTGATGTCTCTTGGGTGAGAAGCAGTGAAGGAGGAGCCGGCCCCTAAGGCTGCTCCGACCCGCCTTGTCCTTGCAGCACAGTGGGGTGAGCTGCACTGAGCCAGAGCCTCCTGGCAGCTCTTGTACTTCCTGGGCCCAACCATTTACACATCCTCCCTGCCACCACCACACCCAGATCTCTCATTACCAACCCCTGGATCCCAGCAGCTGAGTGAAACTCCCAGGTCACAACCGCCATGTACCTGCTTCTGGCTGTCCTCTCCCTCCTGGCCCTGCCCTTAGGTCACTGCTTGCCTCTCTCCATAACCCCTGAGGGCTCCATCATGGCTGGGCTAAGCCCTGGGGCAGGTTTCCCCAACCCCACAGTGGGCAGCGCTAGGAGGGACATCTCATAGACCAGGAATTTCAGGGGCTCACCTGCTCCATGCATCCCTTGCAGGGGACATCTCTGAGGTGTGGCTGGTGCAGCGGGTAATGGAGCTGGTGAAGCCCAGAGAGTCTGCTTCGCTCGTGTTGTCTATGGTGCTGACCTTTGGGCTCATGCTTGGAGCTGGGTCCCGCAGCCTCCTGGGAAGGGCTTGGAGTGGCTGGGACTTATCCAGGGGAATACAAACTTGCAGTACAATTCAGTCTTCAGGAACTGAATCAAAATCATCGAGGAATCACAGATCTAAGAACCAGGTGCATTTGGTACTGAACAGCATGGGGGCAGCTGACAGGGCCACCTACTACTGTGCCAGGGGAGCACAAAGACACAGGGCAAAGGGGTGACCTTACAAAATCCATCCTGCCCTGAGCGAGAGCACGTTCTGACACTGAACCAGCACTACATCACCTGCAGCAGGATGTGCATGCAAGGGCCTTGCCTTTCAGGCAGACCCACCCCCTGTCCTGTTTGTCAGGGTTGGGCACTGCTGCCCTGCACTTTGGGTGAGATGGAGCAATTTAGGAGCCCAGAGACACAGTACTTCAAGGCATCTGTTGAAGCATGAGCTTTATAGCACTGCTGTCTTGGAGCCCCATGTCCTAGGTTCCTTAACATGACCTAGCCCCACAGGGACTCCAGCAGCCACCAATATTGGGCCAGGTCATCCGAAATCCATGTGACAGAAACACACAGAGCGTGGCTGTCAGTGAGGAGGTTTGGGCTCACCTCCTCCCACCATCTAGCAGGTTGCATAGCCCAGGGCTTATGTAGGCTCAACTCTGCCAGCAAGGGCCCCTCATCTGCCTGAGCCTGCTCCCAGCTTTCACCCTTTGGAGAAAGACACAGGGATGGAAAGATAAAATGGCCATGGTCTTTCTGATATAACCTGTCCTTCCTATTTTCTGCTTTCCTACAAATCTAACCAGAGCTGACAGGGGAGCAGGGATTTCTAAATACTCTGTACCTCTAAGTACAGCACCAGGGGAGAGATGTTCAATATATTTAGGTGCCCAATGCCCAGTCATTCCAGAGAGAGCCAGATACCTACCAGCCTTCCAGCACCTGCACCCTCCCGTGCTGCAGGTCTTCTCGCAATGAGGTGAATGACCCCAACTCTTTGGGAACCCCACAAGGCCACTCTTGAAAAGCTTGACCCCTCACTTCTCTGAAGATCTGCCCCAACAATACAAACATTTCAAAGGTTGTGGCAGGTCAGGACTGTACCGGATTTTGCGATCCTAACTGAATAAGCAGAGGGATTTTTTGGCCAAGTGACTGCAGAGCCACTCGCCATCATTTTTTAAAACGAATGGCTATAGGGGAGGCCCCAGATGATTTGAAAAGGGCAAACATAGTGCCCGTATTTAAGAAAGGAAAAAAAAGGGAGGATCCAGGGAACTACACACCAGTCAGCCACATTTCAATCCCTGGAAAATCATGGAGCAGACCCTCAAGAAATCCATTTCTAAGGACTTGGAGGAGAAAAAGGTGATTAGGACCAGTCAGCATGGGTTCACCAGGGGCAAGTCATGCCTGACCAACCCGATTGCCTTCCATGATGAGGTGGCTGCCTCCATTGATGTGAGATGTGTGGATGTGATGTACCTGGATATTAGCAAGGCTTTTATTATTTTTTTCCCACAACAGTCTGACATACAAGCTAAGGAAGTATGGGCTGAAGAAAGGACAGTAAGGCAGATAGAGAACTGGCTGAAGCATTGGATTTGGAAAGTAGTATTCAATGACCTGATTTCTAGTAGGCAGCTGGTATCAAGTGGAGTACCCCAGGGGTTGGTCCAAGAGCTGGTTTAGTAGTTCAGTGTCTTCATCAATGACCTGGAAGACAGCGCACAGTGCTCCCTCAGCAAGTTTGCACAGGACACCAATCTGGGGGGAGTAGTGGATATGTTGGAGGGTAGGGCGAGGATTCAGAGTGACCTGGGCAAATCGGAGGTTTGGCCCAAAATGTATCTCATGAGGTTCAACAAGAACAAATGCAAAATTCTGCATTTAGCATGGAAAAATCCCAAGTATTAATACAGGCTGGGGGCTGACTGCCTGGGCAGCACCTCTGCCGAAAAAGACCCGGGAGTTACAGTGCACAATAAGATGAATATGAGCCTGGAGTGTGCCCTTGTTGCCAAGAAGGCTTACAGCATACTGGGCTGCATTGGTAAGTGTGTTGCCAGTAGTTCAAGGTAATTGGGTCTTCCCCTCTATTCCGCACTGGTGAGGCCACATGTGGAGTACTGTGTTCACTTTTGGGCTCCCACCACAGAAACCATGTGGACAATTTGGAGAGAGGGCAGGGGAGGACTATCAAAATGGTTTGGGGGTTGGGGCACATGGGTTAAGAGGGGAGGCTGGGGGAACTGAGCTTATTTAGTTTGGAGAAGAGAAGAAAGAGGGGATTTAATATCTACCTGCTAGTACCTGAAGGGAATTTGAAAGAGGATGGAGCTGGACTGTTCTCAGTAGTGGCAGATGACAGTATAAAGAGCAATGGTGTCAAATAGCAGCAAAGGAATGTTAGGTTAGCTATTAGGAAGAATTTTCTCACGAGGAGGGTAATAAAACACTGGACTAGGTTACCCAGAAAGAATGTGGACTCTCCATGTTTGGAGGTTTTCAAGACCTGGCTAGACAAAGCTTTGGCTGGGATCATCTAGTTGGGGATGGTCCTGCTTTGAGCCAGGGATTGGACTAGATGATCTCCAGAGGTCCTTTCCAACCCTAACTTTCTATGATACAATGCTAAAAGAGTCTGGCCCTGATGGGGTGAAGCCTGGACAGACCCTCAGCCTGATCTGCACCGTGTCTGGATTCTCTCTCCCCAGCTGGGATGTGCACTGGGCTCACCAGGAACCAGGGGAAGCGCTGTGGTGGGACCAAGTTTTCTGGGCTGGTGGAGGCACCGTCTCTAACAGTGCTCTCCAAAGCCACCTCAATATCAGCAGAGACACGTCCAGCAGTCAAGTGCACCTGCACCTGCCCAGGGTCCAGCCTGGAGACAGAGCCCAGTATTACTGTGCCAGAAATGCACACAGTGAATGAAAATCCAAGGGAGCCTGCACAGAAACCAGCCCTGCAGGACCCACCTGCCTGTGTGAAAGTGAGAGGCAGCAGCTGCCAATGCCCTGCTCAGCCTGCTGGGTCAGACACAACAGGGCTATTAGATCACTGGACCCAGTCAGGTGTCGCCTCGCTGGAGCACTGATCAACGTATGCTGTTCACACAAAGGCTTTGTTAAAGCGTTGGCAAGAGTATGTCTCACTAGCAAACCTGACCGATGCATGAACTCCTCACATAAAAAAAAACTTGGCATGTGGGCCACATGCGCACTCCTGCCAAGAGACGGGAGGCAGAAATGATGGTACAAGGCAGGGTAGTCCAAAACCAGGCTGAAGTTGGAACAGGAACTTGTAGGTCAGAATATGGAAGAAGACCCTGGTACAGGACTCTTCAAGACGTTCAAGATACAGATGGAGTGTAACACATGATTTGTTTAAATCCTGCTATAAAAGGAGAATTGGAAATCAGGGAAACTTTGCAGTAACCTGGAGGAGCCTGCACGGTGTTGTGTTGACTACCTTGTCACAAGTACAAACGATTTAGCTTCTGGTCTGATGTACTTGTTAAGCCAAAATGAGTTAGGGCTGTGCTTGCAGACAATAAACCTGGTCAGATATTTGCCACCAAAATGAGCCTCTGGTCCTTCTTTAAGACAAGATTGGTGTTGATATCTCTTGCCTGTGGCTTGTCAAACTGCTGTTCCTGAGACTTCAACACTGACAACACCCAACGAGGACAACAGCAACGATGACAAGATAACCCCAGGTGACAGCAAGCCAGCAGAAAGCAGTAGTCACTGCTAGCATTGAGCACATGGGGCAGAGGAACAATGTGGGTTCATGCCTCTGAGCTGGGCAGGGACATGCCACCCCACAGTGGTGGCCAGAGGGAGTTTGCTGGGTTTCTCCAGTGCAGCAGGAGAGACCAACTAATGGCATGAATGTGCTCCCTGCATCCCCCTGGGAAACAGGCCCCACTCAGCCCCAACAGGCATGGGAGAGGAGGGGAGAAAGGAGATGATGAAAGCAACAGATGTATGTGTTTCAGCCCACACAGTCTGCTTTATAGTGGGTCCAGTTCCCCACCAGCCTGGAAAGGTTTGCCCCAGCCCTCTTTCAATCCCAGACAGCAGATAAGTTCCCATCCACATGCAGGGAGGCAGGTCAGCACACAGGATCACACACAGGAAGGATCCCCAGCACCTGATGGATGGTGGGTGCCTGAAACCCTTCCTCAGCCTGAGCAATCCCCACCTCCTGCTGAGCTCCCTGCCCTGCTTCACACAGACTCTGACCAGTGCTGGCAGGAGTCAAATGCTCTCAGTTCTTATCCCCAAAAGTAAAGCCGCATACAAATCCATGCCCAGGGGCTCCACAATGGTGGGGCTTAGATGGGACAGGGGAAGTGCTGGGGTGAGACTAAACTATCTGGGCTGGTGGAGGCACCGTCTCCAACAGTGCTCTCCAAAGCCACCTCAGCATCAGCAGAGAAACATCCAGCAGTCAAGTGCACCTGCGCCTGACCAGGGTACAGGCTGCAGAAACAGCCCGTATTACAGTGCCATAAAGGCACACAGTGAATGAAAACCCATGGGAGCCTGCACAGAAACCAGCTCTGCAGGGCCCGCCTGCCTGGGCGAGAGTCAGAGGCAGCAGCACTGTGCTCAGCCTGCTGGGTCAGACACATCAGGGCTATTAGACCACTGGAACCGGTCAGGTGTCGCCTCGCTGGAGCACTGATCAACGTATGCTGTTCACACAAAGGCATTGTTAAATGTTTGGCAAGAGTATACCTGACTACCAAACCTTACCAATGCATGAGCTCCTCACATAAACAAAACATGGCATGTGGGCCAGATGTGCACTCCTGCCAAGAGATGGGATGCAGAAATGATGGTTCAAGGCAGGATAGTCCAGAACCAGGCTAAAGTTGGAACAGCAACCCCTAGGTCAGAATATGGAACAAGGCTCTGGTACAGGATGGTCAGAGACATTCAAGATACAGATGGAGTGTAACACATGATTTGTTTAAACCATGGTGTAAAAGGAGAAGCAGAAAATCAGGGAAACATTGCAGTAGCCTGGAGGAGCCTGCATGGTGTTGTGCTGACTACCTTGTCACAAGTACAAATGCCGTAGCTCCTGGTCTGATGTACTTGTTAGGCCAAAATGTGTTAGGGCTGTGCTTGCAGACAATAAACCTGGCCAGATATTTGCCACCAAACTGAGTCTGTTGTCCTTCTCTAAGACAAGATTGGTGTTGAGATCGCTTGACTGTGGCTTGTCGACGCTGCAGCTCCTGAGACTTGAACACTGGCAACACATTATTAACACCCGATGAGGACAACAGCATCGATGACAAGGACAATCCCAGATGACAGCCAGCCAGCAGAAGCAGGAGTCACTGCTACCATTGAGCACCTGGAGTGCAGCAGTGATGGGGGTTCACCCCTCTGAGCTGGGAAGGGACATCGCAGCCCCACGGTGGTGGCCAGAGGAAGCTTGTTGGGTTTCTCCAGTGCAGCAGGAGACCAGGTCCCGTCATGAATGTGCTGCCTGCATCCCCATGGGAAACAGGCATGGGAGAGGAGGAGAGAAAGGAGATGATGAAAGCAACAGGCCTCATCCCCTGCAGGCTGCTTTATAGCAGGTACAGTTCCCTGCCAGACTCCCTGGGAGCACCTGCCATGGAAAGGTTTGCCGCAGCCCTTCTTCTATCCCAGACAGCAGACAAGTCCATGGGCACATGCAGGAGGCTGATGGGTACATAGGATCACACACAGGAAGGATCCCCAGCACCTGATGCATGGTGGCTGCCTGAGACCCTTTTGCAGCCTGAGCAATCCCCATCTCCTGCTGAGCTCCCTGCCCTGCCTCAGGGGGATGAGTCTCCGTCACACAGACTCTGACCAGTGCTGGGAGGACTCAAATGCTCTCGGTTCTTATCCCCAAAAGGGAAAGCACATACAAATCCCTGCCCAGGGGCTCCACAGCGGTGTGGCTTAGAGGAGACAGGGCCCTTCAGAAAAGGGCAAGGAAATAAGGCCACAGAGGCTGCTGTGGGAGGTACCCAGACACATGGGATGGGAGGGTCCAGCCACTGTCTGTGCCCAGCACAACTGATCCCCCTCCCTGGGGAAATCAGCAGGGTGGTATAAGGCAGGGGACATGCAAATCACAGACAGGCTGCCCGGTATAAATCACTCTGTCCTGCTGCCCAGGCAGCACCTGCACACACAACCCATAGCCCTCAGGTCCAGGCAGTGACCACCAACATGCAAGAGCTTCCCCCAGCACCAGGGAAGATGGGACTTGGGCTCCACCTGCTCATCCTGGCTTTATATCTGCAAGGTATGTCATCTTCCCACAGGTAGGGGAGGGGAGTGCTGCCCTGATCTTGCCCTGGTACTAATTACTCTTGGATCCTACCTTGCTTTTCAGGTGCCTGGTCCCAAGGGCAGCTGGTAGAGTCTGGAGGAGATGTGAGGAAACCTGAAGACTCTCTGCGCCTCTCCTGCAAAGCCTCTGGGTTCACCTTCAGTAGCAGCTACATGAACTGGGTCCGCCAGGCTCCTGGGAAGGGGCTGGACTGGGTGGCTAGAATTAACAGTGATGGATCCACCCAGAGGTACTCCCCGGCTGTTAAGGGGCGATTCACCATCTCCAGAGACAACTCCCAGAACATGCTGTACCTGCAGATGAGCAGCCTCAAACCTGAGGACACAGGCCTGTATTACTGTGCCACAGACACAGTGACTCAAACACTATTCATGGCAATACAAAATCCCAGCTCAGATCCTCCCTTCTAAAATGCCAGGAGGGGGCAGCCACGCTGCACAGCACAGCCCTGCACAGAGGCAGGAGGGGAGACAGGGGACCGGGGAGAACAGACCCCAGCCTCTAGACTCTTTTCCACTCCAGGAGCCCTGACAAAAGCCACCCCCAGCCCCATCTCTGCAGACATGGCTCCAGGCCACTGGAAATCCCAGGCAGGTCCTTCTCAGTGCATGTCCCAGGAGGACAGCAGGTCCGGTGGCAGCAGCAGCCTGGGCAGAGTGGGGTGTACCCAGCTCAGGATGTGGGAGGAGGAAGAGGTTTGAGCTGAACAAGCTTTGGCTCCATCACCCACTGCTGCCCGGGGCTCTGCTCCACACAGCCGTTCACCCTCACTGCTGGCCACCCACCAAAACCACACACACCTGCTTCCCCATTTTGCTGCTTACACAACTGGAATCGTCACAGTGCCGGGTGCTCTTTAAAGCACCCAGCACTGTAGCACTTGCATGTGTCAAAATGCCCAAAGAGTGTTAAGGGCTGTGAGAGTTCATACCAATTACCTCCCCTGAAAGATCTGCCCAGGTTATCATAGCGAGGGTGCATCTCCAAGGGGAGCAGGCCAGAAAATGGAGCACATCTGCTCTCCTACAAATAAAAGACTCTGGAGATATTCAGAGGCCTGGAAGAGGCTTTGGGGCACAATATCTGATGGAATCAGGACCACTTGGGCATACATCCTAATCGCTTCCAAGTAGAAGAGGCTGGGACCATATGTAAAGGAGGTGTTTCAGCTACTGGGCACACACGCAAAGCCCAGTCTCATCCCAGATGGGACCCTTAACACTCGAAGTGTTAAGGATCCCATCTGGATCTCAACCTCATTTAAGGCAATATAAAAGCCCAGCTCAGAACCGCCCTTCTCAGGTGCCGGGGGTGGGTAGCCACCCCACACAAAGCACAGCCCTGCACAGAGGCAGGAGGGCATGAGCCTGCAGGGGAGAATAATCCACACTTACAAGACTCCTTTCAACTCCACCTGCCCTGACAAAAGCTGTCCCTAATCCCAGCTCTGCAAATATTCTTCCAGTGCTCAGAAAATCCCAGGCATGCCCCTTTTGGCTATTCAGTAGAGAACAGATTACTGGAGGAAGAGGTGGATTCAGCTGCCTTCCACACATGGAAAAACCCAGCCTGGTCCCATCACTGGGCCCAGCATCATGTGCAATCATGTCTCCTCACGTGGTTAAATCTTTGTATCCAGCCAAGAGCTGGTCTCTGTGAAAGCAATGTTGATACGATGCAGCCTTTACTGGTGTCCCTGCACACCTTTCTGCCCCTAGCCCAATGCCCAGCCCCTGCTGCTTCCACTCCAGACACAGTCTTACAAGCCCACACGCAGGTCTCTCCAGGCTGAGACAATCCCCACTTCCAGCACTGACTATAAGCCCCTCAGACGGCCCTGAGCTCACCTCCAGCACTCATGTCCTCCCAAGCTCCCCCCACATTGCTGCTGTGACCAAGGACTCTTCTCCCTCCAGGCCAGACTCCCAGGTTGTTCAAACACATTGTGGCATCCAGGCTGCAGGGCTGCCCCTCCTGCTCAGCTAGGGAGACTCACTTCCAGGAAGAGCTCAGCTCATGAAGGCACATCTGTACTTGCCCTCTAGCTTGTGTTAGGTTTGGGCAGCCCAGGCTGAAATAAAGGAGCTAGACCCCACCACCCCCCTGCACTGTTGTAAATGGCTGCACATGACCTACAGCATCAAGAAGGAACTTGCCTGAGGCCCTGGGAATTGCCCATGTCCCTGTGTGACAGAAGCACCAAGAGAGAGCCCAGGCACAGCCCTGCTCCTGCGTTAACAGAAGGTCACCTGTCAGGCCTCTCCCAGGTGGCAGAGCCATGGGACCTTCCCCCTGGGCATGGATAGCAGCTGGGCTGGGCCATGGGTTTTCTCTCGCAAGGGCCCAAGGAGGCAGCGCTTAGCATCCTTGTCTCAACCCAAAGGCTGGTCTCTATGAAAGCAATGATGATATGATGCAGCCTTTGCTGGAGTCCGTGCACACCTTTCTTCCCCTAGCCCAATGCCCAGCCCCTGCTGATACCACTCCGAACACATAGTTTTACAAGCCCACACTCAGGTCTCTCCAGACTGAGACAATCCCCACTTCCAGCACTCGCTAGAAGCACCTCAGACACCCCTGAGCTCACCTCCAGGCCTCACATCCTCCAGCTCCAGTGAAGATGGGCCCCTGGCTTACCTTTGCTTTCATGGCAGCAGCTCACCAAGGTATTTTCTACCTACAAAGTGAATTTGGAATCCAGGATTATACCCCAGTACCTACATTTCAGGTACTGAAGGGAATAGTTGAGCCCCTGAACTAATAACACCCTGTCCTCGGTGGCACTGGCCACAGTTCAATGCTTATTGGCAGCTGTGCGGGCTCAGAAGAAATGACCTACCTGGGCAGGACAGAGCTTGTGCCATGCGGGCTTCCACCTCCAACCTGCTTTGGGACTCTGTCTGTGACAGAACTGTCCCAGAAAAGCAACCAGGAGGTCTCCTCAGTGATTTACCAGCAGCTGGGGATGTGGGGAGGGGCGTGCAGATTATAACAAAGATGTCTCTGCTTCCACGCAGATGTAATATGCCCAGGATGACACATGAAAGCCAGATTGGAAAGAAAGTCATGATACATTTGTGGCGGGCCAGTAGGGGGCGCTCCTGATTTGAGCCGCCCACCTCCCTGCGCCCGCCCACCTCCCAGGCTCCGAGTGCCTCCCTGGGGTGCCTCCCGTCCGGCCGACCCCTTCCCTGGAGCACACCCGCTAGCCTGGGTTCCCGCTGCCACCATCCAAGGCTCTGGACCCAATTCTGGCTCAGCGCACCTTGGAAAACACAGGCCTGATCGTCCAGTGGGTACTAGACCCAATACAGGCACTTGGGGCACTTCCCCAAGTCAGGGGCTGATTAGGAAAGTCTCCCTTAGTCCACAGATGTAAGGGACCTCCTCGGCATAATTTAGATCCCCGCAGGGTCTCCAGCAGCCACCAATATTGGGCCAGGTCATCCAAAGTCCACATGTGACATAAACACGCAGAGCATGGCTGTCAGTGAGGAGGTTTAGGCTCACCTCCTCCCACCATCTAGCAGGTTGCATAGCCCAGGGCTTCTGCAGGCTCGACTCTGCCAGCAAGGGCCCCTCATCTGCCTGAGCCTGCTCCCAACTTTGATCCTTTGGAGAAAGTCACAGGGATGGAAAGACAAAATGACCATAATCTTTCTGATATAACCTGGCTTTCCTATTGTCTGCTTTGTACAAATCTAACCACAGCTGACAGTGGGGCAAGGATTTTTAAATACTCTGTTCCTCTAAGTACAGCACCAGGGGAAAGATGTTCAAAATATTTAGGTGCCCAATGCCCAGTTATTCCAGAGACAGCCAGATGCCTAAAAGTCTTCCAACACCTGCACCGTCCCATGCTGCAGGTCTTCTCCCAATGAAGCAAATGACCCCAACTCTTTGGGAATCCTGCCAGGCCACTCTAGAAAACCCTTGACCTCTCACTTCTCTGAGGATCTGCCCCAACAATACCACAATTTCACAGGTGGTGGCAGCACAGGATTGTGTCGCATTTTTCACTCCTCACTGGAAAAGCAGAGGGATTTTTTGGCCAAGTGACTGCAGAGCCATTGACCATCATTTTTTGAAAACTCGTGGTTATAGGGGAGGTCACAGATGATTTGAAAAGGGCAAAGATAGTGCCCGTATTTAAGAAAGGAAAAGAGGAGGATCCAGGGAACTACAGACCAATCAGCCACATTTCAGTCCCTGGATAAACGTGAAGCAGACCCTGATTTACCTTCTATGACAAGGTGACAGGCTCTGTGGATGGAAGGAGATGGGTGGATGTGACGTACCCTGATTTTAGCAAGGCTTTTGATATGTTCTCCCAGAAGAGTCTGACATGCAAGCTAAGGAAGCATGGGCTGAAGCAAGGACAGTAAGGCAGATAGAAATCTGGCTGGAGTATCGGGCTCGGAGAATAGTATGACTTTATGTCTAGTTGGCAGCTGGTATTAAGTAGAGTACCCGAGGGGTCGGTCCGAGGGCTGGTTTAGTTCAATGTCTTCATCAACAACCTGCAAGATAGCATAGAGTGCACCCTCAGCGAGTTTGCACAGCACACCAAACTGCTGGGAGTAGTGAATATGTTGGAGGGTAGGGCGAGGATTCAGAGTGACCTGGGCAAATTGGAGGTTTGGGCCGAAATGTATCTCATGAGGTTCAACAAGGACAAATGAAAAGTCCTGCATCTAGAATGGAAAAATCCCAAGTACTAATATAGGCTGGGGGCTGACTGCCTGGGCAGCACCTCTGCCGAAAAAGACCCGGGAGTTACAGTGGACAAAAGCTGAATATGAGCCTGGAGTGTGCCCTTGTTGCCAAGAAGGCTAATGGCATCCTGGGCTGCACTGGTAAGTGTGTTTCCAGTAGTTCAAGGGAATTGAGTCTTCCCCTCTATTCCACACTGGTGAGGCCACATCTGGAGTACTGTGTTCAGTTTTGGGCCCCCACCACGGAAACCATGTGGACAATTTGGAGACAGTGGAAGGGAGGACAACAAAAATGGTTCAGGGGCTGGGGCACATGGGTTAAGAGGGGAGACTGTGGGAATTGGGCTTATTTAGTTTGGAGAAGAGAAGGGAATTTAATAGCAGCCTGCTAATACCTGAAGGGGATTTGAAAGAGGATGGAGCTGGACTGTTCTCATTAGTGGCAGATGACAGTATAAAGAGCAATTATCTCATAAACAGCAGCAAATGAATGTTAGGTTAGCTATTAGGAAGAATTTTCTCTCTAGAAGAGTAGTAAAACACTGGAACAGGTTACTCTGCATGGTGTTGTGCTGACTACCTTGGCACAAGTACAAATGCCGAAGCTCCTGATCTGATGTACTTGTTAGGCTAAAATTTGTTAGGGCTGTGCTTGCAGACAATAAACCTGGCCAGATATTTGCCACCAAATTGAGTCTCTTGTCCTTCTATAAGGTGAGATTGGTGTTGGGATCCCTTGGCTGTGGCTTGTTGACATTGCAGTTCCTGAGACTTCAACACTGACAACACATCAATAACACCTGATGAGGACAACAGCAATGATGACAAGGATAACCCCAGGTGACAGCCAGCCAGCAGGAAGCAGGAGTCACTGCTACCATTGAGCACCTGAGCATAGCATCTGGAGTGGAGGAACAATGTGGGTTCATCCCTCTGAGCTGGGCAGGGACGTGCAGCCCCACGGTGGTGGCCAGAGGGAGGTCGCTGGAAACAGGCCCCACCCCACCCCAAAAGACATGGGAGAGGAGCAGAGAAAGATGACGATAGCAACAGACCTGTGTGTTTCAGCTCCTGCAGCCTGCTTTATAGGAGGTACAGTTCCCCACCAGACTCCCTGGGAGCACCTGCCATGGAAAGGTTTACCCCAGCCCTTCTTGTATCCCAAACAACAGAAAAAGTACACATCCATCTGCTGGGATGCAGATGGGCACATGGGATCAGACACAGGAAGGATCCCCAGCACCTGATGGATTCTGGGTGCCAGAAACACTTTTCCAGCCTGAGCAATTGTCACCTCCTGCTGAGCTCCCTGCCCTGCCTCAGGGGGATAAGTCTCCTTCACACAGACTCAGACCAGTGCTGGCAGGATGCAAATGCTCTCAGTTCTGATCCCGGAAAAGGAAAGCACATACAAATCCCTGCCCAGGGGCTCCACAGCGGTGTGGCTTAGAGGAGACAGGGCCCTTCAGAAAAGGGCAAGGAAATAAGGCCACAGAGGCTGCTGTGGGAGGTACCCAGACACATGGGATGGGAGGGTCCAGCCACTGTCTGTGCCCAGCACAACTGATCCCCCTCCCTGGGGAAATCAGAAGCGTGGCATAAGGCAGAGGACATGCAAATCACAGACAGGCGGCCCTGTATAAATCACTCTGTCCTGGTGCCCAGGCAGCACCTGCACACACGACCCATAGCCCTCAGGTCCAGGCAGTGACCACCAACACACAAGAGCTTCCCCCAGCACCAGGCAAGATGGGACTTGGGCTCCACCTGCTTGTCCTGGCCACAGCTCTGCAAGGTATGCCATCTTCCCACAGGTTGGGGAGGGGAGCGTTGCACTGATGCTGCCCTGATACTAGTTACTTTTGCATCCGACCTTGCTTTTCAGGTGCCTGGTCTGTCTGCTTCTTGCTGCTGACCAGCTGGCAGGCAAATATGGTGCCATATTTTAAAACATGGTTTTTGCCTCCCTGCTGATCAGGAGCAGGCAGCAGGGCTCCTCTGTCAATCAGCCGGGGGGGTGGAAACTGTAAGTTTAAAGGAGCTGCCGTGCAGCCACTTCCACCATGAGTTCAGTAGGTCATTACCTATGACGTAGAATTGACTTAATTCTTAACAAATTTGAAGTGTAGGGTCGGGGAGATAAATGTAGATGTAGGGTAAAATTGGAGAAGGCTGTGCCTTCAATAAGACCTTGAGTCTCCTTCCAGAGCCTTCCCCCGCTCACCTCCGAGAGACTATTCGCATACTATCAGACTCTTTAGGATAGCCTTTCCCTACATCATACTCACCCCCGTCTTTGACTCATTTCCTCCAGCTCAGTGACCCAGCTCCCACCCGAAGGCCCTCCACGACCATCGATGTGCTGCCTGGAGTGGGCCCTTTTCCAGGACTATGGGGTGGGGAGTTAGAGAGTGTGAGTGGGGCCCTCATGGGGCCTTGGAGGAACTCTTCCTTCACTCTCTATGATCTGTGCTCCAGAGCACACCTTTTGTCATACAGAGGAAACTTTGAAGACGCATCTTGGCCTCCCCTACGACCGTAAAGCAAAGGCTAGAGGGGTGACAGGGGAACAACCTATCTACCAGATGTCTGGATGCTCTGGGGAGGATTCAGAGATGGTATTTGGAAGGACACTGTTCCTCCTCCAGAGCTGCGAGTAGGGTCAGGGTCTCTGATCAGCAGGGAACTAGATTTTCTGTTGACCCTGGAAAAATGCAATAAATGTGGATTTTCTCATTTTAAGGAGAAAAATACTGGAAATGGTGGGTTTCCCCTTGCGGGCTGGCACACTTCTAGCCTGCGAAGGGCAGTGGATGCCATGCGCACATACACATGCACGTGGCCACCAGGCAGCCTGGAGAGCAGCTCCCACAGGCAAGTCGGGGTGTGGGGGGGATGGGATTGAGGACCCCATAGTGAGGGATGGAGCGAGTTGGGCAGGGCTGGGGCTGGGGCTGCCCAGCCTGTGCTATGCTTGAGGCCCAGGGCTGGAATGCATGGGGAGTGGGATGGAGATGGGAGCAGCTTGTCAGGTGGAAAGGCTCCCCACCACTTCATGCACTCCCAGGGAAGGGAGCATGTGCCCCCCAGATTTGTGCGTGGGGTGGTTGCGGGCTCCCCACCCTGCTGCCTTCCCTCCAGGGTCTCCACGGCTCAGCACTGCAGGGCAGAGCAGGGCTGGGTGGGGAAGCTCGATGCAGCCACCATGAGCCCCGTGCCGTCATGTCAAGGTGCCTCATGCCCACCTGGCAGCAGTGGGAGGCACAAGTCTGCACCGCCACTCCTGCTGCTGCTGGGTGGGCAGGGGGTGCCTCGCCGCAGCAGTGTTTGGCTCATGGCGGCACCAAGCTTCTCCACCCTGCTCTGCCCTGCCACGCTGGGTCTTGCCCGCTGGGTCATGGAGGCCTCAGGGCAGCAGGGTGGAGAGCCCACACCCGCAGCAGGCAGCCCGCACCTGGCTCCCGCATGAGCTCTGCTCTGGCCGTGCTGTCCATGAAGGAGGGGGAGCTGGGCTCTGCGCTCTGCTTTGCCACAGCAGCCACTGCCTCCCATGGGTGGCAGCCAGGGTTCAGGTGCTGCTGGGGGAGCAGGGCAGAGGGCTGTGGACCTGGGTCCCTGGCCCTGTAGCCCTGGCAGATGGGGGTCCCCTCTGGGAGGTTTGGGGGTCTGTGGGTGGGGAGTGAGGGGCACCAGCAGGGTCAGGGGGCTGCAGGTGGGGAGTGACATATTTTGGGTTTTTTTAATGAGAGAATTTGTGGTTTTATCAAAGAATCTGTGATTTTGAAATAGAGAAAAATCCCTGTCACTCAGGCAGGTCAGCCCAGGCCATCTACTGTCAGGGCTTCTAATCAGGTAGGTCAGCCTGGGCCAAGTACCGCAGCAGCCACACCTGTTTAAGCCTCAGCCAATGAACCCTGCCCTAGTTGAAGAGGATCCAGCATCCTGATTGGCTGCTGGGAGCACTGCCAGGGATTTTGAAAAGGGTGGGGTGCAGATACTGTGGTGCAACATCCCATACATCACAACACACATTTTTTCTAGAAGCTTTCTACACATGCCAGGGGCCTAGAGCTATAGCATTCAGTTTAAGATGGAAGCAACCCACTCCCCCCACCAAAACAAAACAAAACAAACCCCCTTTATGGGAAATGGCATTGATTTGCTATATCATATGTGATGTCTAAACACACAACTAACTAGGCAAAAATAATCCATAGCTGTTACTTCATTAGTTCTGTAGCCACTAGAATTAAATCCTTATCTCTTGCAGATTCATAAATTGAGCCTCTTGGCAGCGCACCCAATGCTTCCCTGAACGTTATTTCCACCCCTGAGTTAATGTTCACCTGAGTTAACATTTCTACACTTGAGTTGATGTAGCTAGAGTTAAAAACAGACTGCGGGGCTGGGAAATAGGAGTTGTGTTAGGAGGAGCAGCTAAGGGGCAGCAGCAGAATGGCAGCAAGGCTGGCTTGATTAGCAGAACCATCAAGAAGGAGAGAGGGGCTGTAGCAGACTGGCTGGCCAAGGCTTGCCCCAGGCCACACACCCCTGGCTGTAGCCCGCTAGGCTGGCAGGGATGACAGCCCAGCTGCAGGCTGTTGGGAGTGATTACAGGCTGTATGGGAGGGCTGGGCCAACTGATGCAGATAATTGGTTGGCCACAGGAAATGAAGAGGTTCCCAGGGAAAAGAGTCAGAGACTGAGAACCAGAGACGGAGTGGGGGGCTTGGCTAGCAACTGCAACACTGAGCCAAGGACTCTCCCAGGGTCTGGCATAAGACTCAGGGCAACAAGGCTGGAAGCAGCAGCCTGAAGACCAGGATGGGGAGCACATGTGAGAGGAAGAAAGAAGACAGTGCTGAGGAAGCAGCACAAAGCTGGCAGCACTTTCTCCGGATGTAGGAAAGGACCCCAGGACTGTGAGTCACTTCTTTATGAACTGTGTTTAAAGACTGTTGAGCTAAGCAAAAATACCTGAACCAGGGCTGGACACAGGCATGGGTGAACTGGGAGGCCACTCGGGGCCCGGACAGAAAGGGGACCTGAAAGTGGTGAAAATAATGATTATTATGATCATTATCTCTGGCAAAGGCAGGGCCTGATACTAAAAGTTTGTCTAGGGCCGCCAGGAATACGTACGGTGCTGCCCTGAACCCACTACAGGGGTGGTCATGAAGAGTTTGTAAGGGATTGGCTAGAGTATAATGAACCATGAAGTCAGACTCAGAACCTTCCACTATAGCTGGACCAGATGGCTGCCCCCCACATGCCCCTCTTTGTTCCAGCCCCAAAGGATTCTGGGAAGGGTCCCTATGGAATTCTGGGAAGAGGGACCTGATAATATCCCACCCACAGGTCCATGGACATCAAGGAAGCCCAAGGCACAATCCTCTTGAGCTCATGCCCAAAGGTCTTTCCATCTCCCAGACGCCAGGGTTCCTGGAGTCAGCCCCCATGCCTTCCTCAGTTCACAGGCCTTGGATACTGTCACCTTGGCCCCTGCAGAGCTTGGGGAGATATTGCAGTGACCCCCAAACTGGGCCTTGCTGCAGAGAAATGGGGGAAGGGAGGAGTAAGGCTGCAAAAGACTGAAGGGAAGCTGAGTGAGAGACCAGCTGAAGCTACCCCATGGCCTGGACCCCCAGTACTGCAGTCTTTGACCCTCTACAGCCCCAGCCTATGAGGTTTGAAGGCAGGGAGGGTGCCAACACCAAGGGAAACTCCATACAGCAGTACCCACAGCATCCCTCTCCTTGCCCAGCACCTGAGAGAACCCAGGGGTCCTGACTCCCACCCTCACCTGCTCCAACCCAGCCAGCCACACTGCACCTAAGCTGGAACAGACCCTAGGTATCCTGGCTTCCAGCCATCCCTGCTCTAACCTTGTAGATCCCGCTTCCAGATGTCCAGGCTCCCAGCCCCTTGTGTCACCCAGCCAGACCTTCCCAGAGTTGGTTCCTAGGTCTCCAAGTTCCCAGCCATTCTGCCTCTAACTGGCCGGACACAGCTCTCCTCCATGAGCTGGGGAGAGAACCCAGGTGTCCTGGCTCCCAGAAGCTCCACAGCTAATCACGGGGCCTTGTAATCCCAGTGTCCTCCAAGGCTCTGCCCCACCAAAGGAGACCTGGTCATCTCCACTGCTTCAGACCCCCCAACCCCACTCCACTCCCAGAGCCAGGTCTTTCTGGATCTGGCAGTGGCTGGGTGACTGCTGGCAGCCGCCCTGTAGATCCCACCTAGTTCAGAGGCCCTGCCAGTGGGAAGAGAATCCAGGAGTCCTGCAGCAGCTGCTCATCCCAGAAGCAGCAGTGTGTGGACCAGGAAGTCCAGGTCCAAAATAAGGGCTATTTCCCATCCCTGTTCAGCTGGATAGGTTGAGTGAGGAAAGAATTCAGGTGTCTGGGCTGAACTGTATTGGGGTACAACCCCATTTCCCTGTCCCTGTACTGGGATACAATGAAGGATCCAGGACATCTGTGTTCTTTCCCAACTGCAGGAGGTCAATTGGGCTGGACCTGAGCTTCTGGACACCTGGGTCCTTACCCTGAAATAAAGTCATTTCAGTCCTTTTCTTCCTTTTTTTTATTAATATATTCTTTATTTTTTATTAAATTTCTCTTTTTTTCTGCAAGACGGTTTCTTTTTTCAATCCCAAAGACACGATATAAGAAATAGACATTGGAAAAGGCTTTTCGGAGGGCAGGGAGGGAGGGGAACAAGGCCTTGGAGCAAGGTACGGGGGAAGGTAGAAAATATTGGGGTTGGGGGGAATGGAGCAGATTATACACATTCCCAAGATACAGAGCACGCAGCGAGCGAAGTCGGATTTCTCATGCATTTTCCAAGGGGGCCGAGAGGGAGCATCCTGCCGGGGGAAGTGTCCCCATGATGGTGGGGCCCGCCCCACCCCCCGACTTCCTAACCCTACCTTCTCCCTTCCTCCCCCACCAATGAATATCAATTCTACCTTGGTGTGGTCTCACCTGCCGCTACACCATCAGACAGCGCTACCCCCAAGCCCCAGGTTGGCCTACATCCTTTCTCCTTGCCTCCCTGAAGGCAGGACTTCCTGTTTCACCCTATGGGGAGAGTTTACTCACCCTCCATGGGGTGGGACTTCCTGTATTGCACCATCTAGTCCCTGCAAAAAGCAGGACCCTGTTGTGCCCCAACCCCTGCAAGGAGAGTTTGGTCACCATCTATAGGGTGGCACTTTCTGTATTGCACCATATGGTCCCTGCAAAAGGTGGGACTTCCTGTCTCACCCCCTACAGGGAGAGCTCTACACCATAGAAGTCAAAGCTTCCTCTATTGCACACTCCCTTCCTATTTTCCATCCTCCCAAAGGATGGATTTCCTATTTCAGGCTCTGGGAGGCCCTTTCCCAAGCTATGGGAGGTGGGACTTCTTGTCCCGCACCTCCAGGCCCTTCCCAGCCCCACAAGGAGGCCAAACTTCCTGTTTTGTGCCCTCTCCAAAATGGCCTCCCAAAGGTGGGACTTCCTGCTTTGCTCCGATGAGCGCGTTATTCCCCACCATGATGGGGGCCGGGCCCCTCTTTCCCCCATGGCGGCAGGACCCTCCTCTTCACCCCTCATTAACTGGAACATAACTCGTTAGTTATTCCGACAAGGCGAGGGAGAAATCATTTTCCATTAAAAAGCAGAAATTAAAGGGGGGGGCAGGGAAATTCACCCACTTTTGGGGGTGTGGTGGGCAGGGCCAAGGCTGAAAGGCTTCCCCCCTTGGCTGGGAGACCCCTGCCCACCTTATGATCTCCCCTGCCCCCATGGTACATTCCCACCTTCAGGGTTGCCCCAACACCCAGGGTAGAGTGTGCCACCCTCCGGGGATCCTGGGCCATGAAACACCCCAATCCTGACCCAAGCAGGGTGCCCCCCCAGTGGTGCCCCCCACTCCGATCCTCCTGCCCCAGCTACTGATCCCCCCCAAAGGCAGGACGGGGGGCGAGGGGGGGAGAAGGGGAGAGGGGAGATTTTGCCGTGGTCTCAGAGGCAGAGAGGGAGAAATCTCTGCTAGAAAGAGCCCTTTGTATGTAAACCATTGCGACGAGGAGGGAGGCTGGGGCCAGGGCAAGGAGGCCCAAGACCCCTGGGAGAGGGGGCATCTGTGGGGAGATCCGGGTCTTCCCACCCTCTGGCCTCAGGTGAGTAAGAGAGAGAAGAGATGAGCCAAGCACACGTCCAACAGCACCACCGCTACCACCACCAGGGGGCTGGCACCCTGCAAAGCAACATGGGTAGGTGGGTGGGTGGGGGGAGGGTCTAGGCATGCCCCCTGCTCCCACAGTCCTGCTGAGGCAAGGCCCCTGCCCGATGGACTCCTGCTTCACAGCCCCCACCCTGCCCCATGGCCCCCCATGCCACTGCCTTCCCAGAGAACCCAGGTGTCTGGGCTCCCCAGGCATCCTGAATCTCAGCCTCTGCACTCCTAACGCACCAGACCCCCATCCCCTGCCTCCACCTGCAGATAAGGGAGGGAGCCCAGGCCTCAGGGCTTGCAGCCCCCCCTACTCTAACCCACCAGGCTGCAGTCCACCCCACAGGTAAGGGAGAGAACCCAGGTGTCCAGGCTCCCAACAGCCCCCCCTGCCCTAACCCACCAGGCTGCAGTCCCCACCCCCCACTCAGATAAGGGCGAGAACCCAGGTGGCTGGTCTCCCAATACTTCCCTGTTCTAACCCACTAGACCCGTCCCCATCGGCTCCTCCCATCATCCCTGACTGCGGCTGGATGCTGCAGTGTCGGGTGGGGGGGAGGGGGAGAGATGCCTGATCAAGGATGCAGTTGCTATGAGACGGGAGCCAGGATGCCAGCCAATCCTGGGCTGCCACCTCAGCTGGACGTGGCCCCATCCCTCCCTCCCAGACCAGGGAGGGGAATAGGGGCTAGAGGGAAAGGCCTGGGAGCCCGGATGCCTGGGTTCTCCTCCTGCTCAGGGAGGGAACTGTGTCTGGTGGGGTAGAGCAGGGGATGCTGGGAGCCCAGATGCCTGGGTTCTTTCCCCTCCCCACCTCTGGAAGCACCCCCTAACCTTGGGGTGCCCCTGCCCCTCCTCTTACCTGTCTCCTGGCTGCTCCTGTTTCCTCCACATCTTGGGGTGCAGGCCCTGTGCCAGCTGTAGGCTCCAAAGCCCCTAGTGGGGAACCCTTCAGAGGCCCCTGTACATCTTGGGGTCCCCCCATGTCCTGCGGCAGGGGGTCTTCCTCTTCTTCCTCTTCCTCCTCCTCTTCTTCGCGGAGACTCCCAGAGCTGCCACTGGGCGGGGTGCCCTCCAGGGGGTGCCCTGGCGCCTCGTCCTCTTCATCTCCTTCCCATAGCCCATCGGGCGCGAACCCCGGCGTCCGGGAGGGGAACCCCCGGCAGCCCCACTCCTCCTCGGGCTCTCGCAAGGGGCCCCCATTCTGTAGGGGGGGCCAAGTCCGCCGGAGGTCACCCCGCCAGGGCTGCAGGGGGGTGGGGGGGTAGGTGGGGGGCAAACTGGGCTCGGGGCTGGCATCGGATGGGGTGACACCGTTCTCGTACACCCCAGGGCTGTCGTAGTCCAGAGGATCCGTGTCACTGCCCTCCGAGTCCAGGCAGGGGCGTGGCTCTGGGGAGGGGGTGAGGCCACAGACAAAGGGGCAAGGTCAGCATGGTGGGGGGCAAAGGGGGAGCAGAGCTGTGCCCCTGCCCCCGATCCCTCTGATACAGCAGCACTAGCTCTGGGTGATGTTGGGGTTGGCAGGAGCTGAAGGTCCTGATCAACACAACCCCCCAAATTTCAGGCCCCACTTGGGAGAGGAAGAGGGGTGCTAGGGGGGATAGAGGAAATCGCAAGGCACAGGGGTGGGAGGCAGGACAGGGACCCAGCCACCCCTTATTCCAAGCCTGGGGATACCAGTACAGATGTGGGATGGGTCGCTTGGGGAAAGAACCCAGGTGTCCGAGCTCACCCAGAGGTAGCTCAGAGGGACTAGGGACACCCCATTGGGCCACCCCCCTGCACACTCACCAGGGTCACGCAGGGTGGGCTGCAGGTCTTCAGCCAGGATCTTGGCCAGGTGGGAGGCCTCCAGGGCCTTCTCGGCCGCCGCCAGTGCCCCTGCTGCCTTCAGCCGGGCATCTGCCGTCCTGGAGGGAGCACAGGGGTGAGGGGGCTTCCCAGCACCTGACACCCACCCTCCTCCTAGTACCCCCCTTCTCTACAGCTGGCACCCACCCAGCTCCCAGCCCCCACCCAGGAACCCAGTGCCTGGCACTATTCCTTGTTCCCATCTCTGCCACCCATTTCCCTCCTCCCCAGTGCCCACTTCTCACAGGGATATCACCCCCCCACTCCCCTTCCCCAGCTTTTCTGGAAGCCCCCTGCCCCTCCCCCAGTTCTGGGCCATGTCCCCTCCCCCAGCATCTCTGGTCCAGGCCCAGTGGATGCTGCTGCTCCGTTGTTTCCTTAGCAACCACCAGCCAATTGCCATGGCTGCTGCCCAGTTGCCAAGGAGACCAGGCAGCCTCCGCCAGGCTCTTACACACACACACACACACACACACACACACACACACACACACACACGAGATGAAATCTGCCCCCAACTTTGCTGGGGCTGAAGGGGTGGGGAATGAGGAGGGAAAGGGGAAAATGGAGAGAAGGAGAAAAGGACAGGGAGCAGGAGAGAGGAGAAAGCTTGAGAATGAGAGAAGGGCCAGGGGGAGAAATAGCTGAAAGAGAAATGAGCCAGAGGGAGCAAGACGGAGCACAGCATACACCAGGCAGAGAGACAAAAGCTGACGTGGCCTGTTGGCACAGCCAGCATCTTCCCCCACCCATGGGCTGACATGGCCACCCATGCCCCTCACCTGTGCCAGCTGGCAAGGCCACAGCCTCGCGGGATGGGCCACCATCCCAGCCTACACTGCTCCATGAGCCCAGGCCACTTGCTATGCAGTCTACTGGGCCCATTTGCCCACTTTCAAGATGGCCACCCCAAGGGGAAGGAGCCAATGCTCAAGATGGCCACCCCAAGTGTGTGTGTGTGCGTGTGCGTGAGTGGAGGTGGGTGGGGGGGTGGTGGCTGGATTCAGTTTTCAAGACGGCATCCCTGCCAAGCTGAAAAATGGCTGACCCATGCAGGGCTGGCTTGGCCAACGTTCAATATGGCTGCAATCAAGCCTTCCTCAGTCTCCCTACGTGGGTTGGTTGGAGGATCTTCATCCAAGGTGGGGAAGGCACCCGATGGCACCTGAGGAGGAGAGGGGGTGGGCAGGGCCTTTCCATTTCCTTCCCCCCAGTATGGAGGAGAGTGTCAGCTTCTGATCTACTGAGGCCTACAAAGCCTAGATGAAGCCTGGGCCTCGCCTAAGCTCATAGCCAGAAACAGAAGCCATTTCTGGGGGGTAATTGAGCAGGCAAATCCCACTGTCTTGAAGCTGCAGGGCGGGGTGGGGGTCAGTTCACATGCCTACTTCTCCTGTTTCACTCATGCCCTTGTCCCTGCCCACAGGCCCCCGATGCCCCTGTCCAGTGCCACCACACTTCCCCCCACACGACACCCTGCCTCCTACCCCCCATCCTCATCTAAACTACCCCGTATCCCCATTCTCCTCCTACCCCTATGCCTTTCAGCCCCCAGCCCCCCACCCTTCCCTGCCCCCATCCCCGCCTGACCTGGCCACTGCTAGCTCCTGCTTTTGCCGGGCCAAGCTGACGGCTCTCCGGGCCACCTCCACGGCCCGGTCCACCTTCTCCTTGACCTTGCTGCGCCGCAGTGGGATGAAGTTCTTCACCTTCCCGTTGACCAGGCGGTTGAGCTTGTACTTGCCCTCCTCCTTGGTGCCGTCGGGGTAGGTGGTGCGCCCATAGCCATGGCGACGGTTGCCCAGCCACTCACCCTCGTACCGGAGCCCGTTGGAGCGCCGGCTGACCCCGTAGCCACTGCGCCGGTCGGCTCGCCACTCCCCAGCATAAACCTCGGTGGAGGATCCTTCAATGGCCAACCGTGAAGGCATCTCAGGGGGCTCTGTCTCAGCATAGCTGAGTGTGGTGGCCTCACTGCCTGTTGAGCTGACCCCAGCCTCGCTCTTGAGGGAACCCCGCTTACTCCCTAGGGAGGCCTTGGACTCTGCCCGCCGCACCCGCAGGCCGCTCAGAAGCAGGGAGCGCCGGAAGAAGAAGCCCCCTGACTTTTTCTTGGTCCCCTTGGGGAAGTCTGGGTCGCCTGGGAAGGCCAGAACAAAGCCACCCCGGGAGCCGGAGGCTGGGCTGTCCCCTGGGAGCAGAGGAGGTGGAGGCAGTGGGGCAGAAGGCAGCGGGGCAGGAGGTGCGCCAGGGTCAGGGTCACTGCGGAGCGACTCCAGGGAAGTCCGGCGTGGAGAGCGGACCAAAGCAGCCTGGCGGTAGGGGACACTCTGGCGGACGCCATACCCGTGACGCTTCCCAGTCTGCCACTGGCCTTGGTAGGTACCTGCGGAGGGTAGAGAGGGCATCAGAGGCAAGGCGGGGGGTGGGGAGGGGAGCAAAGGGGGCTGGGAGGGACCGAGGGAAGGAGGGACAGAAGATGCACGAGTTTTGGACCTCAGTGAACAGGATAGATGGATGGATAGGGGTGAGATGTCAGAATGGACAGAGAGAGGAAAGGAGAGTGTATGGAGGGGTTTTAGACCTCAGTGGATGGGTTGATGGACAGTCTGATAAATGGAGAGATGGATGATCAGACAACAGAATGACTGAACAGACATATGGGGGAATGGAGGGAGGATGCCTGGCTCGATGGATGGACTGATAGACAAACGGATGGACGGAAAGATGAATGGATGGATGGACAGATGGGATGGAAAAATGGACGGATGGATGGTAGGAAGGAGGGACGAAGCAAGGAGGGGGATTGGACCTCGGTGGATGGATAGACAGAAGCATGGACAGAACAGAGCACCAGTTGGGTGAATGGCGGTAGATGTGGCTAGGCTGTTGGACCAATGGCATATAGGAGGGCAGATGAAGGACTCACCAGGGCAGCCAGAAGGCTAGGAAGACACTGCTTGGGGGTGGGGGAGACAAGTGAACCCCCCTCCATGCTCCTTCCCTGTCCAGCCTGACCTCCCACCATCCATCTGTCCACTGTTTTTGTTTTTGTCATCTGTCATCCATCCATCTGTCCATCCATCCACCCACCCAAGAATTTTCTGCATACCTCCATCCATCCAATCAGCCCTCCCCTCCCCTCCCCTCCCCTCCCCTCTCACCTCCATCAGCATAGGTCTCGGTGCCGTAGCCGTCCTGCAGACCATCCCGCCATGTGCCCTCATAGGTGACGCCTGAGTGGCTCTCCCAGATGCCAGTGCGGCCCTTCAGCCCATGGCTCCACTCCCCCTTGTAGCACCATTTAGCCTTGCGCTCCACACCCAGGCCGTCCCGCTTGCCGTGACTCCAGTAGCCTTGGTAGGTGTTCCCGCCAGGCCAGGAGTAGACCCCCAGGGACTCGAACCCCCGGCGCCACTGCCCGCTGTACTCCCCCTGGGCCCCGGGGCCCAAGCAAACCCCATAGCCATGTGCCCGGCCCTCTTCCCAGTCACCCACGTAGCAGCCTCCATCGTCAAACTCAAACCTGCCCCCGTTGGACATGCACGTAGTGGTGGGCCCCCCTGCACCGGCTACCCACAAGGCCCTGGGCTCATTGCCGGCCCTGCCCCCAACCGCCTGAGGTGGCACTGTCCAGCATGGAGTGGGAGGGTGGCCGTGGTCACTCCGCCATCAATGTGGCTGTCCTCCGTGGGCAGACAGCATTGAGGGTGGGGGATGTCTTCTGTTTGGGGAGGAGGGGCTACAGCCGGGCCCCGCTCCTGGAGCTCTTTAGTGACAATTGGAGCGGCAGTAGTGGGTGACAGGTGTTGAGAAAGGCTGGCCTCCGTGGAAAGTCCTGTTAGGGCCACAAGATGTTTCCACCTACTGGTGGACAATGGAGCTACAGTCAAACACCAGTCCCAGAGTCCTTTGGGGGAGATACAGGCACTGAGGGGAGCTACAGGCTTCAGGAGATCTGGAAATCCTCCACTGACAGGCAGACAGTGGAGCTGTAGTTGGAGGGAGACACCTGAAATCCTCCACCTACAGGCACACGATGGAGCTACAAGCGCATATGGATCCCAGAATCCTCCAGCTACAGGCACAGGGTGGGGTGACAGGCGCACAGCAACTGCATGCGTTCTTGGGCTATAGGCATACACGGGGAGTACAGTCGTGCAAACGTACTGAAGACCTCCACCTACAAGCGCACAGTGGAGTGTGAGGATGGAGAAGCCCGGTATTGTCCCCTCTGGCAGGGTAGTCTGCCTGAGACTTCTCTAGCTATAGAAGGGGAAAAAATGGGGTTGTCGTTGTACAAAAGTTCCCCACTTCTTTGGCTACATGTGTCAGGAAGCCTTGACACTTACAGGTGTCCCTACAGTTCAATGGTGCCCTGGAGTCCTGCAACGACTGGGACAAGGTGAATGTCAGGCTAAAGGCATACGGGGCTCCCAGACTTCTAGTACAACAGTTGTAGCATGGTCCCAGAGTTCATTGGGTACAGGCAGATGGCTTCCTTCAGACCTGTAGGGACCTTGGGATGTGGTCACGCCACGTCCTGCTGTGTGCCCGTCTCCTACAGGCAGAGGGACTGGCTGTTCTCTTGTAACAGGTGCATGCCCACCCTGGGTAGCTCCAGCTCCAGCTGTAGGATCCTCCCAGAGGTGGCTGGGAACAGGCAGTCCTGGAGTTCTTGAGTTCCTGCCGTATCTAGATACAAGCAAAGCAAGAGCCCCGACTCCGCTGCCTACAGTCGTCCATTGGAGCAACACACCAGAGATTACTGTTACAGGTATGCGGTGGATGGGATGGGCTTGTAAGTCCTCCAGATACAGGCTGATGGCAGTTTCTCTGGCTACAGGCAGATGGCGGGGGTGCCAATGGGATTCTCTGTCCTACAGGTGGATGGGGGCCAAGAGCACTGCAGCTACAGGAGGACAGTTGCCAACAGGCTCAGGAAAGGCCTCTGGGGTCTCTGGCTACAGGCGTTGGGCTCTGTTCCTTGTCGCTGGTGGCTCAGAGGGGGTCCAGGTGTTGCCAGGAAGTAGACAAGTCTGTGGAGGGCAGAGCTGAGCTGGGGGTACTGGCCATGGGCCTCATGGTACAGGGTATCTACAGTGAGAGGAGACAGAGGGGCCATGGGGGACAGGGAATAACCATCCCCCTGCCCCACAAGCAACAGACAGACAAAAATACACATGCCCCAGTCAAAAAAAAATCATACCATTCCTATTGACATGCATTTAGCCCAAATCTAGATAAATGGAGGGGTGCAGAGGGCCAGATGGAGCGATGATGGGGCGTGGAGGGTATGGAGGGATGGATGGAGGATGCAGGGATGGATCAGGGCCATGGGGGAATGGATGGATGGGTAGATGGATAGATGGGTTGATGAGGGCTACAGGGATGGATCAGGGCCATGAGGGAATAGATGGATGGGGTCTAGGGGGACGGATAGTTGGGAGTTATGGGGATGGACGGATGGAGACTGGGGGGATCAGTGGATGGAGGGATGAGGGTTACGGGATGCCTGGAGAAGAAGGGTGTGACTGGATGCTTGGAGCAGCAAACAGCCAGGCAGAAGGGGCTGATAAGGATGGAGACGTGGTGAAGGGTGTGCATGGATGAGCAGAGGGATGTGTGGGGCTGGAGGGCAGGGGGCCCGATGCGGGTGGTGGTTTGAGAGCCGTGGGGCTGAGAAGGATGGAGGGCTCACAAGTGCCTGCACGGGGGGTGGAGGGAGGGATGGCTGGATGAAGGGGTGCAGAGGGAGGGAGGGAGGGATGGCCCCCAGCTCCCACCCAACGTCGCCACTGGTTTCCTGCCACTCACCCGGTCTCGTCGCTGCGGGGCGGGGGGTCCATGCAGCCGGGAAGTAGGGGAAGGAGAAAGCCCAGATGGAGGGAGACACAGACACACCCCGAGCAGCGGGAGCGGCTGCGCTCACAGCCGGGCGGCGGGGGATGGAGGGAGCGCGGAAAGCCCCCGGGGGAGGGCGGGCGGCGGCAGGAAGAGGAGAAAAGCCATCAACGGAGGGATGCGGGGGGAGACGGAGACAATGGGAGGGAAGGAGGGATGCGGGGGATGAAGGGAGTGTGGACAAGCCCCGGCGGAGGGAGAAAAGGTGGCAGGGCTGAGGCGGAGGGAGGGAGGGAGCCGGGCAACGCCTGGCAGCGATGGATGGAGGGAGGGAGGGAGGGAGAGAGAGGAGGGAGGGAGGACTGTGTGTGGAGCAGCCCCAGACAGCCCCGCCCATGCAGGGGCGGGGCTTCCACTGGGGGGGGGGGCAAGGCATGCCCCGCCCCAAACAGCCCCCCGGCCCCCCCCCCCCCCCGTTTTCCCATGAAGCCCCAACAGGGGACTCCAAAACACGAGGCAGATGAGAGAGAGGCAGAAGGTTTATTCACTCAATACAGCAGAGATAGGGGGGACCCACAAACTCATCAGCCCCTCCCCCCCATTTGCGGGGGTGCAGCAGGCCCCGCCCCCCGGCTGGGTTCAAAGGGGGGCGGAGCTGGGCCGGGGTCCTGCACCCATCCCGGGGGTCCCCTGGGGTGTGAGCAGCTTGCGGGGAGCAGAGGAAGGACACGATTCTGGCATAGTTGCCTGGGACCCCCAACCTGGGGGAGGAAGAGGGTGCAGTGGAGAAAGATCCAGGAGTCCAGGCTCCCACCCCTTCTTGGTCTGACCCACCAGCCCCCACTCCTCTGAGTGGATGCCCCCACCCAAGAGTGGGAGAGATCAGTGGCCCTGGGGGATCCTGGGGAACCCAGGTGTCCGAGCTCCCGACCCTGACTGCTCTACCCCACTGGACCCCACTGCCCCTCCCTTGCTGAGTGGGGCAAAGAACCCAGGTGTCTGAGCTCCCCGGAGCCCCACACTGTCTCCACTAAGCAGGGCAGGGGGCCCAGGTGTCTGGCTCACCATGGGGCTAAGGCACAGATGCTTGGGTTCTGGCCCTGCAGTTTGGCAATGGCCCAGTCCACATTTGTGTAATGCTGTATGCTCAGCACCTCATGCCCCATCCTGGGGCAGGCACCATGCCACGGCCAGCCCAACCCTGGGGGGCTGTGGGTTGGGAGTGAGGGGCACCAGCAGGGCTGGGGGGTAGGGGGCTGCAGGTTGGGAGTGAGGGGCACCTGCAGGACTGCAGGGATAGTGAGCTGCGTGTTGAGAGTGAGGAGCACCAATGGGACATCTCACCCATCCATGGAGCCAGTGACCAGTGCCATCTTCCCAGTCAGGCCCCTCCCAACACCCCTGGCCCAGTACTGGCTCCAGCCCACCTACACATCCAGAAAACCCTCCCCAATCCCCTTCCTAGTGGGAAAGACATGGGTGAGATCCCAGGGCAGGGAGCACTTTGCCCCCTGCCTCCCACCCCCAGCCCTGTTGGGGCCCCTCACTCCTGACCCACAGCCCCCTGCCCTACAAATCCCTCTACTGCACCCCTTCCATCTTTGGGGGGGTCCCTAAGGTAGACCCCAGGTCCTCTCCCCCCAACATGGATCCATGTCAGCAGCTGGAAGCCCAGTCTAGCCCTGGCAGCTGCTGAGAGAGGAGCCCTGGGTAACACCTGAGCTGGGGTAAGCAATGATGGTGGCTTGTGGAGGGGCCTAAGGGGAGGTCAGGAGGTCCCAGGGGGAGCAGGTAGGGCCAGGGTGCCCATAGGTCTCACTGGCCTGGCCTAGGAGTGGGGCCAGGCCAAGAAGGGGCGGAGCTGGAGGCTGGAGCACCTGGGGGTCTCAACTGCCCCAGAAGCAAGGCCAGGCTCTAAGGAGAAGGACTTCAGCTAAGGGGGCCTTAAAGGCCATAGTGGGAGACGAAGAGGTCCAGAGTGCCCCTGGCCCAGAAAGGATGAATGGAGCCCAGGTGTAGTTAGGACTGATAGGGTATATTGATACCCAAAGAGATCCAGGTAAATGGGGGCAGAGGGTACTCCAGGGGCATTGCAGCCCCCCTCAGGAGCTGAATCTCATTAGAGAACACGGGCTCCCCAGGGTCTGACACCTCCTTGCCCCACCCCAGACCCCAGGTGTCCCAGAGAACCCAAGTGTCTGACATCATCTGCCCCCCACTGCCCCGCCAAGAACCCAGGTGTCCAGGACTTGCACGCAGGTACAGGGAGGGACCCAGACATCTGGGATGGCTCCAGCCCAAAGGGGGTCAGGGGGGCTTCCCAGCCATAGGCATCCGTGCTGCTGCTGCTGGGGGGTTTTGGTTCTACTCAACCCCCTTGTCTGGGGACTAACGAGCTAATTAGTGGCTGCCCTGGTGTAATTAATGCTGCAGCTGCTGGAGACACACCCAGGGGACTCCACCAGCCGAATGCAGGGAAGGACCCAGGTGTCCAAGGCCAGATCCCTAAAGCCTGGGGCTGGAGTGAAAAGGACCCAGGCATCTGGGTCTATGCACCTGCCCCCCCCACCCACAAAGTCCATTGCTTCTTGGGGAAGGGAGGGACCCAGGTGTCTGAGGCGATAACCCCCCCTCCTCAGCCCCATGGCATGGGGAGAGGGAACCCAGGTATCTGGGGCCACCCCTTCCAGCCCCCCTCATGGGATATGGTATATTCTCTTCCCCCCCTGGGGATGATATGGTACCCCCTCCCACATGCACCCTACTGCCCTATTTAGGTGCATCCCCACCTGAGCTGGAGGGGGGCAGTAGGGGAGGTGGGCTTGGATGCCTGGGTTCCCCCTGTGCTCGTGGCACCGCAGCCACGACAGCTCTGGTTCAAGGACTAGTTGGGGTGGGACTTCCAGAGCCTGGGGTTGGGGCTACACCACGCTCCGCCCTTCCCTCCCCTGAACCTGCCCCCCACTAGGCCCCGCCCCCCAGACAGTGGGCATCACCCTAGCCTCCACAACTCCATTTATTGGCTGCTGCGGGAGGCAGCAGCGGCAGCAACTGGGGGGCCTGGAGGCCTGCCCCACATTCAGAGCCGGGATGGGGCCCCTCCCCCAACCACAACGGTCTCGCCCGTGATGTAGGCGGCGTCAGGGGAGCAGAGGAAGGACACAATCCCCGCACAGTCCTCTGGGGCCCCCAACCTGGAGAGAAAAGGGGGTTGTGGGGAGAGAACCCAGGCGTCCAGGCTCCCAGCCCCTCACCTCTGGACAACCACTCCCCTCCCAGGGAACCCAGGCATCCAGGATCTCCTTCCTGACCAACTCCGACCCACCAGCCCCCATTCCCCTCCCAAAGAACCCAGGTGTCTGAACCCCTAGCTCCCTTCCCCCCCCCGCCATCTAACCCACTAGCCCCAGCTCCACTCCTGAAGAACCCAGGTGTCCGGCTCCCAGCCTCCTGCTGCTCAAACCTACTAGCCCCCCCACCCCGCAAGGAACCCAGGCATCCAGGCTGGTCCCAGGAGGGAAGGGGGTGGCTGCACCTTTTCACTCGCAAGGCCTCCATCATCTTCTCCGCCATGGCCTCATCTTTCCAGAGCTGCAGCAAAGAGTGGGGTCCACAGTCACGCCCTGCCCCATGGGAAGGCCCCGTCTCCTCAAGGAGACTCCACCCCTCCCACACTCACCGCAGAGCTGAATTTGGTCTTGATGACGCCGGGTGCAACACAATTGACCCGCACATTCCTGGCACCTAGTTCTGGGGCCAGCACCTTGGTGAGGCCCAGCAGAGCCGTCTTGCTGACACTGTAGGGGCCCAGGGCCTGGGGGGCGGGGGCAGAGTGGGTGGGGCCCTGCCTCCATCAGGGAAGGCCCTGCCTACCCAGCTGGGCTCCCATCATCCATCGACCTCCACCTACCCAATGGGGCCTCATCAGCCATTCATCCGCCTCCACCCTCACCCACCCAATGGGACCCTAATGCTGATCCATCCACCTGTCACCCATCTATCAGCCTCCATCCACCCAGCAGGGACACTGTTGTCCCTCCATCCACCCAACTGACCCCTGTTGTCAGTCCAACCTCTGCTTACCCAGTGGAGCCCTTTCACTCATCCATCCAGGGACTGTTGCCCGTTCACCCATGTCCATTCACCCAAGTGCCAATCCTTCCACCCAATGGACCCCTGTGGCTCATCCATATTCCTCTCCCACTTGATAGGAACACTGCACCCATCCATCCCTCCCCATAGTCCCGACCTATCCGTACAACCCTCCAACTATCCACCTAACTCTTTACCCCTTCTGCCACCAACCTGCCCCTCCATCCATCCACTCGCTTGCCTCCATCCAACCCTCCCTCTAGTGTCCCAGCGTCTACCCCAGGGGTGGGCTGGACCATGGGACTCACCTGGAAGGGGGAGAAGCCAGCAATGGAGGAAACTATGACAATGGAGCCACCCCTGTGCAGAGAGAGGGGATGAGATGGGATTAAGGCTGCCGCCCAACCCTTCTCCTGTCCCTACTGACCCCCTGCCCCTCCCCCGCTCACCCCCTCTTTTCCATGTGTGGCACGACCAGATTCACCAGCATCGCCGTCGCCGTCACATTGACCTTCATGATCTGAAAGCAGGGGAAGGGGAGGGTCAGGTGTCTTCTGCCTTTCTCCCACCCCTGGCCTTCCCCCCTTCCCCACCCTCCCCTGCCCCATACCTTGTCCCACACCTCCTCCGAGGCATCCAGTGTGTTCCCGAAGAAGGGGTTCACGGCCGCATTGGACACCAGGATGTCAATGCCCCCATAGTGCTCCAGGGCCTGCAGTGGACAGAGCCTGAGACTCACACAGGGCAGAGAACCCAGGCATCTGGGTTCCCAGACCTCCGCTCCACCCCCTGCTCTAATCCAGCATGCTCCATGCCCCCGCCAGGAGTCTGGCCCCTCCAACCCAGCCAATCCAACTCCCTGAAACCCACCCCCGCCCAGAGCTTGAGGGAACCCAGGTGTCCAAATCCTTCTCGCTCTGATCCTCTGTCCCCACCCGCCAAGCGGGGCAGGGGACGCAGGCGTCCCGCTCACTGTGGCAACGAGGTGTGCCCGGTCCTCAGCCTGTCCCACATGGCACACAGTGCCCAAGACGCTCAGGTTCTGGCCGCGCAGCTCCGCCACGGCCCGGTCCACATTTAGCTTCCGCCGGCTGCTCAGCACCACATGCGCCCCATCCTGCGCCAGGCGCCGTGCCACAGCCAGCCCGATCCTGGGGGGGCATGAGGGTGAGGGGGGCTGTGGGTTGGGAGTGAAAGGCACTAGCAGGGCTGGGGGGGCAGGAACTGCAGGTCAGGAGTGAGGGGCACTGGCAGGGCTGGGTGGGGAGGAAGTATGGGGAGATGCAACACAACACACCCCAGGAGCGATACAACAGCCCCACACATCACATGCACATCCATGCCTGGGACACACACACACAATGCTAGGTGCACAGCACAACAGGTACATGTGCACAAACACACACGCAGCACTGCTGGGACTCGGGTCCAAGACCCCCACTACACAGCCACCTAACAGCCCACCCCCCACAAGATAGCAGGTACACAATGCAACACTACATAGACACAAACACACAACCCCCTCCTGTCTCCCAGGAGCTCCCACTCTGCAAGACACGGCTACACAACAGCACAACACGGAAAGGCCACGCACAAGGCCCAGAACGCCGGGCACCCGACACAACACAGCTGGGAGACGTGCCCCCTGGATTCCCCTGCTGTGCAACACAATGAATATGCACACCAAGAGCACCCGATGCACCCGCCCACCCACCTACGGTATGGTATATGGACCCGGTACACGACACAGTCACACACCACTCTTCAGAGCACCTGCTACACAACACTGACGGGACAGACAAGGGTGTCAGGCACATGCACAGCCCCTGCTACCTACACACCCACACAGGACACAGCACGGCCACACCCGCTACACACTGACACAGGAGACCCCCAGCACCACCCCCGCAAGCACCCGGGGCTACGGGTCGGGAGTGAGGGGCACCGGGGGGTCTCACCCGTCCGTGGAGGCCGTGACCAGCGCCACCTTCCCGGCCAGACAGCCTCGCATCCCCAATAGCATCGCGATCCCGATGGACTCTGCCCGGGAAAGCACGTGGGTGGCGGTCAGTGCCCAGCGCGGGGCAAAGTCTCGCCCCCCAGCCCCGCCGACGCCCCTCACTCCCGACCCGCAGCCCCCCCCCCCCATTGGTGCCCCTCACCCCCGACCCGCAGCCCCCTCCCCACTCCTCCCCCAGCTCCGACCTTGATCACTTTCAAGCTCAGTAAGTTCCTAGCCCCGCCCTCCGCTCCTGATTGGCTGCAGCCCCCGACCCCCCCCAGCTCCCCGCCCCTAACTGACTGCGTTCTGCAGCCCCCAGCCGCACCCCCCGCCCCTGATTGGCCGGACCCCGCCCCCTGAAGACGTATGCCCGCCCCCGCTCATGATTGGTCGCGGGGTCCCTAGCCCCGCCCCCTCACGATGTACGCTCCTCCCCCTCGCCCCACTTAATAGCCGTATCCTGGCCGCAGCCTTGGCCCTGGGGCAGGGGCTGCGGGTCGGGGGTGAGGGGCGCCATTGGGGCGGGGAGGTATCCCCGACTCCACCCCCTTCCCAGTCCGTCTGTCCTTGGGGCTGTCAGTCCGGCTCTGTCCTGCTGCCTGCTTTCAACCCCCATCCAGCCGTCCATGGCCCCGCCCGCCTGCCAGTCTCTGCAGCCAGCCCGCACCTCCCCCCGCCTCTGTCCGTCTGCGTGTCCGGCCAGCGGGTCTCCCGCGCGGCCTGGTCTGTGTCCGTCTGTGGGGCCGTCTGTCCCCCCCGACCCCCCATCTCTCTCCTGCACCCCTCTGCCTCTCTACTTATGGGTCTGCCTATTTCTCTGCCCACCCAACCATCCATCCATCCGTCTGTCCCCATAGCTCCGTCCATCCATCCCATACACCTCATCTCTCCCTGCCTCCCTCCCGAAAGCCCTCGCCCACCCATCCAACCCCCCACCTCTCTGTCTGTCTGTCTGTCTGCCGATGGGACAGTTCCTACCAACTTGTCTCTTCATCCATCCACCCTTACATCTCCCATCCAGCCATTCATCCCTCCCTGTACGTCCCGTCTCTCTCTCCCTCCATCCTTCCCTCGTTGCAGCCCTGTGCACCCACCTGTCCCCCCAGCACCTGGCCCTGCAGCCGGCTTCACACCTCTGTCTGTCCATCTGCCCCTGTGCGTTTGTCTGTTCATGCGTCTATCTCCCGCACCCTCTGTCTGTGCCTCCTCGGCTCTCCTTCCCCATATCCAGGCTGTCTCTGTCTATATAGGCATCTATCCCATGTACTCTGTCTCCTTCGCCCTCCCTCCAGCCTCTTCTCTGCCCCTGTCTGTCCGTCCATCCCCCAGACCCATTTGTCTGTTCGTGCCCATTGCTCTCTCCCTCCCCCTGTCCCCGCACATCCCATCTCCATCCACCCCCACAGCCCGCGTCTGTCCGCCTGTCCCCCGCAGCACTCGGCCCGCACCCGCCATCCAGCCATCTGCTCCCCTGTGTCGGTCTGTCTGTCTGTTCAGCCCGCCTGGCCTCTCCTAACACTCCTCTATGTGCCTGCTTGTCTGTCCGCTCCACACCCCACCGCCCGGCCGTGTCCGTCTATCCCGCCCTCCCGCCATGCACCGTGTCCCGGCCCCCCTCCCCGCCCATCCCCGAAGCCCCCCGCCCCATTTCCCCCCCTCTCCCTACACCCCTGCTCCACCTAAGCGTCCTTTGTCCATTCATTCCCACGCCATGTCGATCTGTCTGTCCAGCTGTGTTTGCCCTTGCCTGTTTCTCTACTCTACCTGTCCCTCCCCATACCCCTCCGTCCGTACGTCTGTTCCCATCCATCCATCCATCCCCATAGCCCCCATCCATCCAGCCTAATGGGGCCGGGCGGGGGCTGCGGATTGGGAGAGAGGGGCACCGAGGGGGGGGGGCACTGTGCTGCGGGGGGGCTCTGACTCTGTGCCCCCCCCCTCCCCGTCAGGAGATTAACGAGCTAACTAGCTCCTAAACCGCTGTAATTAACGCCTGTTCCTTCAGCTGGGTTTAACTGGGGGGTGGGGGGCACGGCTCCGGGATGCGAGGCCACGCACCCAGGGGTCCCCCAGGTGCAGAGTGCGGGGAGAAGGGACCCAGGCGTCCGGGACGGCGCCCCCAGGGGACCCCGCAGCTCCAAAAGGCAGGCAGGGACCCTGGCGTCCGGGACCCACCCCTCGGGACACCCCACAGCTCTGGGGGCGATGGGGGGACCCAGGCGCCCGAAGCCCCCGGGATGCAGAGAGGGACCCAGGCGTCCGGGCAGGTGTCCTGCGGCTCCCCAGCTCCAAAGGGCCCAGGCGTCCGGGACCCACCCCGGGGGGCCCCGGCTCCAGGAGGGACCCAGGCGTCCAGGGGGCGGGGCCAGGGCCGGGAGGCGGGGCCTGCCAGCCCGGCGCGGGGGGAGGGGATGCGCAGCCGCCGCCGCCGCCGCCCAGCCCGGCCCGGCCCGGCATGTGGCTGCGGCCCCGCGGCTGCCATGGCCCGGCCGGCGGGGGACGTCGCCCGCGAGCTGCAAGGTACCGGGGCCCGGCCCCCGCCCCCCCCCAGCCCGGGACGTGGTACCTTCCACCGCCCCCAGCCCGGGACGTGGTACCTTCCAGCGCTCCCCCCCCCCCCGTCCCTCCCCGTCCCCTCCGGCCTGGACTTGGCACCTTCCACTGACCACTCGCCCCACTCCGGCCAGGACATGGGGTCCCTCTGCCCCCACTTCTGGGAACATGACAGGTGGATCCTGTCCATGGTACCCCCCACACCTGCTAATGGTACCTGCTGCCTCATCCCAGCCCCTGTCTCTGGTACCCCCCCAGCCCACCCCCAGCCTTGCTAATGGTACCTTCTGGACCCCCTCCCCTGGCCCCAAGCCCTGTTCATAATACCCCCAGGCCCCTCAGTGCTGCTCACGCTATTTCCAGACTCCCCCTGCCCTGTGCCAGACCCACCCAGCCCTGTACATAGTATGTTCCAATACCCCCTCCCCTGTCCCATAGACCCCTCCCCAGAGACCCTGCACACCCTCACCCCCGCCCTGCCCATGGTACCTCCAACCCCCTTAGGTCCTAGCTGGTATTCCCCTGACCCCCCCCCCAGCTCTGTCCATGGTACCTTCCAGACCCCCTCTCCAGCTCTGTCCATGGTACCGCAGAGACCCCTCCCACCTGTGGTATGTTCCAGGCCCTGTCCATATTACCCTCTGAAGACCCCCCCCCCCACACAAATCCTGTCCATGGTACTGCGCAGATGCCCCTCCCTCCCCCCCCCCCCCACCCACCCTTGTCTAGACAACTCCTGACCCCACCAGCCCCCCTCCATGGTACCTTCCAGCCCCCCCCCTCCGGACTTATCCATGGTACCCACCACCTTCCCCCATTCCCTGAGTTTTCTGGGAGGGAGGATGGGGGCTAAGAGCCCGGATGCCTGGGCTCTTTCCCCACTTGGGAAAGGCAGTGGGGTCTGGGCGTGGCTGGGAGCCTGGATGACTGGGTTCTCTTCTGGCTGTGGGAGGGCGCTGGGGAGAAAAAGTTGGAAGCCCAGAATCCTGAGTTCCTCCCTGGGCTCTAGGTGTGGGGTGAGGGTTGGTGGGGAGGGCAGAGAGGGGCCGGGTGCTGGGAGGCCTGGGCTGGGAGGGGAGTGGGGTTGGTGGGTTTGAACAGGGTGGGGCTAGGGGCCCAGACACCTGGGTTCCCTGCAGGCCAGTTGTGCCTCCCTTCCCCTCAAACCACCAGCCAGGCCCCACGGGGCCAGGGGAAGCAGCTGCCTGCTGAGCTGGGTTGCAACACAGGAAGTGTGGTCAGGCCTGGGTACAAACACACCAAGTTCAGACATCTGGGACAGACAGACAGACACCCACACCCCACCCACGGGTGTATGCATGCACATAGCCCGTGTGTCTGGGGGACAGGCACCCAGGGATCTGGGTCTCTCTCTGTCACACACACACACACACACACACACACACCCAGACATCTGGGTCTCTCATACATACACTCAGACACACACCTCAGCAGTCCCCTGCCCCTCCATGTGTCCATCTGTCCATACATCCCAGCAGCCCTCAGCCTCCCCATCTCTGCCCTGAGCACCCCCACTCCCACTAAGGACTGTCCCTGCAGCCATCGTCACTCCCCCATACCTGCCTGCCCCCACAGCCACTCCCCCACCCGCTTCCATGCACCTCCTACCCCTGCACCTATCTGTCTGGTGTGTCCCTCTACCCCCACCTTCCATCCATCCATCTGTCCATCTGGCTGTCCACGCCATCCTGGTGACCAACCAGTTTGGGGAACCGTCAGCAGCAGGGGGCTGAGGGTCAGGAGTGAGGGGCGCCAGCAGAGCTGGGGGCAGAGGGCAGCAGGTTATGGGAGGGAACCAGGTGGGCAGTTGCAGGATAGAGGTCCCATCCCCATGTTGGATGGAGCTTGGGGGGGTCCAGGGTGACACACCCCAGTTCTGACCCCCCTCTCCCCTTACAGAGAGCATCCGGAAGGTTCTGAACCGGCCCCAGATCCACCTCCTCGTCCGGGTCAAGGTGGAGACAAAGCCCAAGAAGCTAGAGGACCGAGTACTGGTGAGGGTGCTGTGGGCTGGGAGTGAGGGGCACCACCTGGATGGGGGGGCAGGGGGCTGCAGGGCAGGAGTAAGGGGCACCAGAAAGCCTGAGGGGCAGGGGGTCATGGGAGCTCCCAACCCCTTCCCTATGCACATTGACCAGGTGCATCTCATTCCTTCCATCCTCAGGTCCTCACTGCCTGGCGCATCTACCTGTTTGGGGTCAAGGTGCCTGCGAAGGTGAGTTGGGAACCAGGACAACACAGCACGTGCACAAGGAACCCAGGCATCTGGGAGACACACATGTACACACACATGCACAGGATCCAAATATCCAGTACACATGCACGCACACACATAACCCATGTGCCTGGGTGGCACATGCACACACATGCACACACAAACACACACACCACTCAGGTGTCCAGGAGACAGACACACACACACGTACCCCCTCACTCCTCTCTCCCCTGCCCCAGGTCGAGAGCTCCTTCAATGTCTTGGAAATTCGGACCATGAACAAACTCACCCCCAGTCAAGTAAGTGCCCCCTGTTGCCCCCCCACCCCCACCCCACAGCTCCCTCCTCTGCTGCCCCAAAATGTCCCCCTCCCTCAACATACCAGCAGGGGCTGTGGGTCAGGAGTGAAGACACAGAACATCTGGGACACCCATCCATCTCTGTAGAGATGCGTCCTGAACACCTGGGTTCTGTGCCCTCACTCACAACCCACAGCTCCCCCCTTCTGCTCCCCCCCCCCCCGCCACTGGAGTGACCCTCACTTACAAACCTCCAGGCCCCAGCCTTGCCGATGTCCCTCCTCCCTCTCCCCTCAAGGGCTGAACGAGGTGAGCAGTTAATGACCAGGGTGCCTTTGCGGGTGAGGTGACACCTCCAAGGTGGGAAGCACTGGATGCAAATCAGCTCAGCTCAGGCTGGGCTGCCTCCTCCCACCTCCTCCTGCCTCCTCCTCGCTGCAGAACTTCCCTCCCTCCCTGCTTCTGCTCATCCCCCCACAGCTCCACCCCTCCCTCCATCCTTTCACCCCCCATCCCTCTATCCACCCTCCCTCCATCGCTTCCCCCCGCTCGTCTGTCCTTCTGCCCTTCTCCACACATCTCATTCCACACACTGCTCCACTCATCCATCTGTCCATCCATCCCTACACACCTCACCCCTCTCTCCATTTCTCCATCTAGCTTCCATCCATCCTGCCCCCCATGCATTTCTACATTTTTCATCCATCCTTCCATCTGGCAATCCATCCTTTTATCTGGCAACATCCATCTCCATAGCCCCATCCCTCCACCCATAACTTTATCCATCTGTCCATCCACCCATCCCTCTCTATGCTCATCATTGCTCGTTCCACTATTCCACACATCCCATCCCTCTGTCTGTCTGTCCATCCACCCATCCATCCCTTTCTCCCTCTCTCACTCCCTCAGATCCTGTTTGACACAGAGAAATCCACCTACAACCTCACATTCCCAAGCCTGGACAGCGCCGACCACGTGACCCGCCACGTGAACTCTGCCCTTGCCAAGATCTTCCCCAGCTCTGCCTCGGGGTAAGCAGGGCCAGTGGGGGGCACCGTGCTGCAGGGGGTGGGGCATGCCTAGCATGGGACCTGGGTATCTGAGCCCCCAGCCCTTCTTCTGCAGGTGCCTACGGACCCCTGATACCCCCCGGGACACATCCCCCAACTCAGAGAGCTCCACCTCCACCAGCCACAGTGTCTGTGGTGAGCAGGGGAGGAGAGGGGAAGGGGATGGATGGGTGGATGGATGGAGCAATGGGGATGGATGGAGAGATGCCATGGACAGATGGATGGACAGGAGGCTGGATGGAGAGAGGGCACGCAGGGCATTGAGTCAGGAGCAGGTGGTTCTCTAGATATGGGGAGGCCTGCCCAGTGGGGTGGGGTGGGTCTCTGTAGGGAGGGGCTTCCCAGGACAGGGGTGGGGTCAAACACAACCTGTGTCCATCTGTCCACCCATCAGGGGGCTTCTCAGAGACCTACGCTGCCCTGTGTGACTACAACGGGCTGTGCTGCCGGGAGGAGGTGCAGTGGGTAGGTGGGGACAGGGGGTGTGGCTTGGGGAGGGGGCGAAGCATCCTGGGGCTGTGGAGGGGGCGGGGCAGAGGGGAGGGGGGAAGGACAGGTGAGGATTATTGGGCTGTCATTGGTTGAAGGGTGGGTGCAAGGAGAGGAGTGGAGACAGTGGGGTGGGGAAGGGGATAGGCCAGGGGAGGGGCCTGTGGGGGCCCACCCACTTGCCCATCTGGCCTCTCCCCCCAGGATGTGGACACCATCTACCATGCTGAGGACACGCGGGAGTTCAACCTGCTCGACTTCAGCCACTTGGAAAACCGGTGAGGGCCCCGTGGCCCTGGAGAGCCCCCATCAGGCCCCAGGCCCCCATGAGACACCCCCACATCCCCTGAGACCCTTCCAGGTCCCCTGGGACCCCCCAAAACACCTCTGGGGCCTCTAGGGTCCCATGTGACATGCCCCAAGGCCCCCTGAATTCCCCTTGGTCCTCTGGGATTCCTTTGAATCTCCAGTACCTCCCCCAGACCCCACAAGACCACCCTCAGACTCTCTAGGACCCCTTGAGACCCCCCTCAAGACCCTTTTGAGACCCTTCCAGGTCCCCCATACCCCCCAAGACCCTCCAGGTATTCCAGAGCCCCCCTGACACCCCCCTCGGACCCACAGGACCCCTTTCTGCCCTGCCCCGCTCCCTCCATCCCATATCTCCCTGGGAGGAAGGTCCCTCCAGCTCTGCCCACAGTGCTGGGAGGGGTGCTGGGGGGGTCAGTTCTGGGGATGCTGACTTCTTCCCCCCCACCCCCCACCAGGGACCTGGCTCTAATCGTGGCCGCACTGGCCTATAACCAGTGGTTCACCCGGCTGAGCTGCAGGGACCTGCGCCTGGTAAGTGCCCCCACAAGTGCCCCCTACCCCCTTTGCCCTTGACTGCTCCCCATAGCTGCCCCCAGCCCCCCACAACTGCCCCCATCCCCTGGGACTGCCCCCACCCCTCCAAATCATCCCCCAGCACCCCTGTGTTTGCCTCCATGGACCCCAAATTGCCCCAGCCGCCAGCAGAGGAGAGGAAGGGGCCGGGGGTTGCCCCCAGCTTCATCTGTCCATCTGCGCATCCATCTGCAGGGCTCAGAGGTGGCTGAGCAGGTGCTGCACACGGTCAGCAAGTCCCAGCACCTGGAGGAGCTGGCACTGGACAATGCAGGGTTAAAAACGTGAGTGACTCCCCCCCGCCACACACACACTGACCCCCAGCCCTGGGGAGGGGAGGTCCAGTTTTGGGGGGGACTGAGCCCAGACATCTGCCCCAAGGTGGGGGTTCAGGGCATCATGGAGCCCTGATTCAGCCCCAGGGGCCCTCAGCCCTATGGTGGGGGGCTGGAGGGCATTGGGTGGGTCTGGGTGACGCCCCGCCCCCACCTGCACAGGGACTTTGCTCTGAAGCTGGCAGCTGCGCTGGGCGACAACCCTGGCTCGGCCCTGCGTGGCCTTGACCTCTCCCGCAACCCTGTTGACGACAAAGGTGGGTCCCCTGCCTTCCCGGAGATGCCCAAGATTCCCGAGAACCTGCCAAGTCCCTACACCCCCCCGAACCCCCAGTCCACCCTGTCCACCTAGACCCCACCAACACTGTGGAGGGCCCCAGCCCATGAGGTCCCCAGGTTCCCCCTGGTCCTATGGACCCCTGAAATCCCTCCAAGACCCACTGAGACCCCCCAGCCCCCCAAGACCCTCCACAGCCCCAGAGACCCCCTGTGGGTTTCTAGAGACCCTCCAGCCCCAAGACCTCCAAGACCTCTCACTCTCCCCTGCCCCCCATCCCCTAAAACCACCCAGATCCTCCCCAAGCCCCCGCTAATCCCCAGGCTCCTAATACCCCTAGGCCCCCAGGGCCTCTCCCACAGTCCCCCAACCCCCAGGGCCCCCAGATGCCCCCAAGATTCCCCATCTGTGCCCCCAGCCCCCCAAGACCTCAGAACTCCCTCACAGTTCCCCCAAGACCTCCCCCAGGCCCTCTGCTCCTCCAGCCCCCCAGGGCTCCCTCAAGCCCCTCAGCCCTTAAAGAGCCCCCCTTGAGCACCCCCCAGGGTCCCACCTGAGACCCCCCCCACAGCCCCCAAGACCTCCCCCCAGCTCCCCAGGGCCCCAGCACCCTGGGATGCTCCTAGCCTCCCAAGACTTCCAATGCCTCCAAGATCTCCTGAAACAGTCCCCAAAAGCTCCCTTGGGTTCTGAGCCCCCTGCCCACCCAGAGCGCCCCTGCCCCCAAGTCTCTCCAGTCCCCTGAGACCCCCCTCAAAGCCCTTTGCAGCTCCTTCCAGCCTCCCAGGTGCGCGCCCCCCCCCCTCCAATTCAGGGACATACCAGGGGTTGGGCAGGAGGCGGTGACCCCCTGGTGCCCCCTAGCTCCCATGACCCCCTGCTGCTGCCCCCCAGGTCTCGGGGCACTGAGTCAGCAGTTCCTGTGCCTGCCTAAGGGGCTGCGGCTGCTCGGCCTGGCCCGGACAGGGGTCACACCCCGAGGTACCAGGGTCAGGGGAAGGTCTGGGGGCAGATGGCAGAGGAAGGGAAGAGGCCAAGCTGGGGACTGGGGCAGAGGGTGGAGGGTGGGGAATCACACAGGGGAGGGGCATAAAGGAAGTGGGTGGGGGAGGGGGCATGGCCTCTTAGGTGCCTGGGGGTGTGACCAGGTGATGACCCCACCCTCTTGCCCCCCCTTCCCCTCCCAGGCCTGACTGCCCTGTGCCAGCCCCTTGGGGCCAACCCGGCCTTCAGCAGCTCTTTGCAGCACCTTGACCTGAGCAAGAACCCGGGGCTGCTGGCAGGGCCGGAGGCCCATGTGAGTGTGGGTTGGGAGTGAAGGGCACCAGTAGGGCAGGGGACTGTGGGTTGGGAGTGAGGGGGCTGGAGCAGGACAGGGGCTGCAGGCTGGGAGTGAGGGGAACTGGGGAGCAGGGGATTGTGGATCAGGAGTCAGGGGCACCAGTGGGACTGGAACAGGACAGGGGCTGTGGGTTGGGAGTGAGGGGAACTGGGGGATGGGGCTGCAGGTCGGGAGTGAGGGGCACCAACAGGGCTATGGGGGTAGGGGCTGTGGGTCAGGATTGAGGGGCACCAGGAAGAAGCAGGGCAGGGACTGCAGGTTGGGAGTGAGGGATACCAGTAGGGTTGGGGGTGTGCAGGGGCTGTGGGTCGGAGTGAGGGGCAGTGGGAGGAAGGGGGCAAGGGGCTGTGGGTCAGGAGGAAGGGTCACCAGTGAGGCCAGGGCAGGGCAAGGACTGCAGGTCGGGAGGGAGGGTCCCAAAGGGGAAGTGCGTTGGGGCTGTGGATTGGAAGTGAGGGGCACCAGCAGAGCTGAGGAGTCCCTGTCCCTGCCATGTGTGCCCTTCTGCACCCCCCAGGGTTTATTCTCCTTCCTGGCTCAGCCCAATGGTCTCATTCACCTTGACCTGTCGGGCACTGACTGCGCGGTTGATGTGGTAAGTGGGGGGGAGGGATCCACCCCCAGCAGGGGGCCCCAGGGGCTGTGTGGGGCTCAGCCTGAGTGTCTCTGCCCCCCGCCAGCTCTTTGGGGCCCTTCTCCATGGCTGCTGCCCCCGGCTCAACTACCTCAACCTGGCTCGGAACAGCTTCTCCCACCGGTGAGTACTGGGACTCCCGGTGCCCCTCACCTTCGACTTGCAGCCCCCTGCCAGTGTCCCTCACTCCCGACCCTGCAGCCTATGGGGTCCCGGGTCAGGGGTGACATTGGGGTCCCTCCAGGAAAACCAAGGAGATGGTGATGCCACTGCGGCAGTTCTTCTCCAGCGCTTTTGCCCTCAATTACGTCAGCCTGGCCAGCGTGCGCCTGCCCCTGGAGGCATTGCGGTGAGTACACACATGTGTGAGGGTGTGTGCAAGTGTGTGTGCTTGTGCATGTGTAAGCAGATTCAGGGGCACAGGTATGTGTGAGGGTGCTGCTATCACAGACGTGTGTTATGTATGTGCAGAGGAATGTGAAGGAGCATGTGCAAATGTGCCAAGGCATGTGCGTGTGTGGTGTGTGCAAGCACATGCATGTGCGTGTGCATATGTGCAGAGACGTGCAAGTGTGTGTGGGGTGAGTGCAAGGGTATGAAGGAGTACGTGCAAGGGCATGTGTAAATATGTGCGGGGCTGTGTGTAAGCATATGCAAGTACATGTGGTGATGTGTACAAGCGCATGTAGAGGTGTATCCAAGTATGTGTGTGTGCAAGCGTGCATCGAGGGCATGTGGAAAGGCATGTGAATGCCTATGTGGAGGTGTGTCAAGCATGTGCAGGGCCATGTGCAAGAGGGTGTGACAGGGTGTGCCACTGTGTGAAGGAACATGTGCAAGATGTGCCATGGTGTGTGCAAGCTTGCATGAGGGCCCATGCAAACATGTGCGAAGGGTGTGCCCATGTGTGAGCAAGTGAGCAAGCACATGGAAGTGCATGCATTGGGAGTGATGGGATGTGAAAGCATGTATGAGAGCATGGGCACATGCAGATGTCTCTCTGCTGCCCCCTTGGCACGAGAAGGAGCCTTCCGCATGTGGGCGGGGCTGAGAAGGGAGGCAGGGACTGCCAGAGGCTCTGCTCCCATCTCCCTTTCTCCTCCCCACCCCACAGCTCCCTGCTCCAAGGGCTGGCGGCCAACACCCACCTGTGTGACATCCACCTGGACCTCAGTGGCTGTGAGGTGGGAGCAGAGCTGGGGTCATTGGATCCAGGGTTTGGGGGCAGGGCTTGAGAAAGGGGAGGGTCCTGGGGTTACTGGGGATGGGGTTTGGGGTGGAGGAGAGGCTTAGGGCATCGGGGTAGGGGAGTGGGCAATCAGGGGCAGGGCTGTGGAGGAGGGCAAGGGTCCCTAGTGCCCTCTAGCCTCCCATGCTCTCCCCTCACCCCCACAGCTGCGGGCACCGGGGGCACAGGCCCTGCAGGAGCTGCTGGGGGGCATCAGCGCTGTGGGCAGCCTCGACCTCTCTGACAATGGTAAGTCCTGTTGTCCCCGCTGACCCTGTCCCAACCCCAGGGGGCAGGGCCATGGGATGCCCTGCCCCCTGGCCATGCCCCCTGACCACATATCCCCGATTTTCCTTCTCTAGGCTTTGATGGAGACCTGTTGACTCTGGTGCCAGCCCTGGGCAGGAACAAGGCTATCAAGCATCTCTGGCTGGGCAAGAACTTTAATGTCAAGGCCCGGTGGGTGAGGCCCTGCCCCCTCCAGGGTCCATTGCCTGGGTGAAGGGATCTACGGTGACCCTTCACTACCTGTTGCTTGAGAGATGGGCTCTATGGTCACCCATCAGGACCCATTGTTTGGGTGATGGTAACCATGGCTACCCTGCAGCACCCATTGCCTGTGCAACAGGTTTTGTGGTCAACCTTTAGGACCCATTGCCTGGGTGACAGAATCCATGACAACCCTTGCCTGGGTGATAGACTCCATGGCAAATCTACAGGCCCTGTTGCTTGGGTGATGGAATCCATGGTGACCTTTGTAGATTTGTTGCCTGGGTACTGGACTCCACAGTCACCTATTGCTTGGGTGATACTCTCCATGGCAACCCTTCAGGGCCCATTGCTTGGGCAATGGGATCCATGGTCAACCTTCAGGACTCATTGCCAGGGTGATGGAATCCATGGTGATCCTTCAGAACCCAATGCCTAGGTGATACAGTCCATAGAGATCCCCATGGACCCCCTGGGGCGGGCAGAGACACTACAGTGATCCCTTAAGACTTACTGAATAGTCTCTGGTCTCCATGGCAACCATTCTAGCCCCATCCCCAGGTCACTGGCCCCCATGGTGTTCACCATGAACACTGAACCCCTGTGATAGTCTGTGCATGTCATGCCAACCAATCTGCACCCTTTAGCAGGGGGTTGGGTACCATGGAGATCAACTTAGACCCATAATAACCAAGCAAGACTCATAGGAGGGGCAGAAACCCCCTGGCAATCCATCCAGTCCCATTAGATAGCTGCTGGCATCCATGGCAACCCTCCTAGCTGTGCCAGATGGTTATGACCTCCATGGCAACCATGCTGAACCCATGAGAAGAGGTCATATGCCTAGATCAGCCCGATGGGCAGAAGCACTCATGGCAACCACTTGTTGGATGGGTGACTGGTGTCCTGGGGACCAGATCAGATGTCTGGTTGGGGGCTGAGGTGGGTTGGGTTGGGTTGGGTTGGGAGCTGGATTGGTGACCTCCATGGTGCCTAGGGCAGGGAGTTGGGGGATGGATCCCTGGCTCCCCCTCTTTATTAAGACCCCCTGGACTTGTCCCCTTCATGTCCCAAGGATGCTGGAGGAGATCCTTCATAAGATTGTGCAGATGATACAAGAAGAGGATTGTGTGAGTTTGCCCCCTCCCCTGTCCCCCAGAATTGTGATGTTTGTGCAGGTCGGGAGTGAGGGGCACCGGCAGGGTCAGGAAGGGCAGGGGGCTGCGGGTTGGAAGTAAGGGGCACTGGCAGGGCTTGGTGGGGATAGGGGGATGTGGGCTGGGACTGAGGGACACTGGCAGGTTGAGGGGACATGGGACAGTAGGTCAGGAGTGAGGTGCACCAGCAGGGCTGGGGCTGACCCCTCCCCACATCCACACTAGTCCCTACAGTCCCTCTCAGTGGCTGATTCCCGGCTGAAGTCCCGCACAACCATCCTCATCAATGCCTTGGGCAGTAACACATGCCTGCGCAAGGTGGATCTGAGTGGGAACAGCATGGAAGACCTGGGTGCCAAGATGCTCTCCAAGGCCCTGCAGATCAACAGCACCCTGCGGTGGGCTTCTGTCTGGGGTAGGGGGGGCAGGTGGGGAGGGGAGCAGTGTGGGAAGCCTTAAGGTGAGGGTGCCCTGGGATGGGGGCAGGGGGTGAATTGATGGGATGACTGGGGAGCGGGGGATCACCAGGGGAAAGTTTCTTTCTTACCCCGCTCAGCTATCCTCACCTTCACAGGAGCATTGCCTGGGACCGGAACAACACTACAGCCCTGGGTTTCCACGACATCGCTCGTGCCCTGGAGAAGTGAGTACTGAGGGGCTGGGTTGGGCACGTGGGGGTGAACAGGGTGGGCTGGATTGAGTTAGACATGGGGTGGGGAATTTATGTGGCTGGTTGAGCTGGGTTGAACTAGGTTGGGGGATTGGGTTGGGTTGGGTTAGAGGGGTCAGATTAGGGGTTGGGTTGGGGGTTTGGTGATTGTGGGGCCAGAGCTGCATTCTGGGCTGGGTTGGTTGGGAAGGCAGAGCTGGCTGATGGGGGTGGCTGATTGGACAGGCTTAAATCAGGTTAAACAACTCGAGTGAAGGTGGGGACAGAAGGGTAGTTCGGTTCATTTGGGTCATGCATTGGTTATGGCATAAACAGAGTCAATTGGATTTGGTAGACTTAAGTATGGAAGGGGTAGAGTTGGGGGTGGGTAGGGCGATGAATGGTTGATGAATGGGAGTGGAGCTGGTGATGGGTGAGGTGATGGACTGTTGATGGATGGGGTGTAGTTGGGTGGTGGGTGTGGTGTAGCTGGGTTGCTGGTGGGTTGCTGGATGAGTGTAGTTGGGTGGTAGGTGGAGTGGTAGATGGTTGATAGGGTGTAGGTGGGTGGTGGGTAGGGCTATGGGTGGTTGATGGATGGGAGTGTAGCTGGGTCATTGGTGGGGAGATAAGTGGTTGGATGGAGTGTAGTTGGGTGGTGGGTAGGGTGATGGATGTGGATGTAGCTGGGTTGCTGGTGGGGTGATGGATGAGTGTAGTTTGGGTGGTTTAGTAGATAGTTGATGGATAGGTTGTAGCTGGGTGGTAGGTAGGCTGATGGATGGGATGGGGTGTAGTTGGATGGTGGATGGCTAATGAAGGTGGTATAGCTGGGTAATGGATGGGGGTGTGGGTTGAGGGATGGATGGGGTGTAGCTGGGTGAGTTGACAGCTGGGATGCAGGTGGGTGAGTTGATGGATGGGTGATGAATGGGGGTGTCATCGGGTGATGGGTCAGGTGGTGGGTGGGGTGGTCGATGGTTGATAGACGGGAGTGTAGCCTCACTTTCCCTGCTTCCCTCCCAGCAACTATACCCTGAAGTTCATGTCCTTCCCCCTGAGTGACATCACGGCTGCCTACCGCAACACCCCTGAGAGGACGGATGAAGTGTGGCAGAAGGTAGGTGCTGGGGCTTGGGTCAAGGCCCAGCTCCCCCTGGAGGCGAGGGGTGGTATCTTTCCCTCCCCACCATCTTTTCTCTTCTCCTGCCACCTCCAGATCCAGTGGTGTCTTCTCCGAAACGGGCACTGCCAGAAGTTCTCACAGGAGCAGGCCTTTCGGCTACAGCAAGGAATCGTTACCAGCAGCGCCGAGCAAGTAAACGTTCCCAGCGCTCCCAGCCCTCCCCCCCCACCAAAAAAAAACAAACAGAAGTGTCAGTAAAAAAGTTGGATCATAAAAACAGTTGTCATTAAAAAAAAAAGGCTTTTTCTAGTCCCAGGGTGGGGGCCTTTCCCCACCAGGGCACCAGTTCCTATCCAGTCCCAGGAGAGCAGATGGTCATTTCCTCCTAGGGGCACCAGTTACCTTATGGACCTAGGGCAGGGTTTGGGGTGGGGTGGGGTCTTTCCCCACCAGGGGGTACTAGTTCCCAATCAGTCCACCCTAGAACAGGCATAGGTGGGCTCAGGAAGGTAGGAGATGGGGCAGAGGCCTCTCATCAGAAGGGGGTGCTGGCCACAAAGCAGAGCATGGAACATAATGGGGCGGGGCAGGGGTATTTCATCAGTGGGAGACAGTGGGTGGGTAGGACTTAGAGGGTGGGACAAGTGAGGGGTCTTACTCCTCCATGAGTTGCCAGTCTCAACCCAGCCTCAGGATGGGGTGCAGGCAGGTTCAGGGTAACAAGGCAATGCACCAATGGGAGAGAGTGGGTGGTGCTTGGAGATGTAGGGAGGCAGGAAAAGGAGGGGGATTTGTCCCCCCCTACAGGGGGCACCAGTCCCAATTCAGGGTTAGAGCAGGGTAAGAGGCTGAGCAGGGGCGTGGGGGGTTGGTGCTGACACTGCTGTGCCCCAGCAGATGCTGAGCCGGCTGTGTGTGCGGGTGCAGGAGGAGGCGCGGGCTCTGCGGGGCTGCCCAGCCCAGGCCATCCAGGATGAGGTGCAGCAGGCCCGGGAGCTCGTCAAGGAAGCCAAGAACTCACGGGCGGTGAGATGGCCCTACTCCCGCCCCACTCTGCCCCCTCCCTGGCCAGCACCGCTCCCTCTGCCACCCCACCAAATTCTATCTACCTCCCTCTTCATCTTATCCTGCTCCCTTACTGAAAAAGCATCAGTAAAAAAGTTGGGGTGTCAGTAAAAAAAAAAAAAGGTTTACCAGTTAAAAAAAGAACAAAACACACACAAAAAATGCTTGAGTTGGCAACCCTGGGACCTAGCCCCCATCGGGGCCCAGGGTATGTGGGGGAGGTGGTTCTCCCCCTCCAGGGGCCTCCAGTTCCCAACCAGCCAGCCCCAGGGCAGAGCACAGGTGGCCTCAAGGTTGTCAGGGGCAGGGGTGGGGCCTCTCTCTGCTAGGGGGTGCTGGCCCCAAGGTGGAGCATAGGATATATGGGGTGTGGCAGGGGCCTTACTAATGGGAAAGAGTGGGTGGGGCTGGGGGCAGGACCACATGGGGGCTTTCCCTGTCCTGTGTATCTTATGCATCCATCCATCCATGCAATGTCCCTCCAGATGTTCCCCACATCTGGTTCCACTGTCGCCACTTCATCTGGTTGCCATGGGACACAGTCCCCCTGCCCCCACTAGCTGTGACCCACATCTGGAAACCACTGCCTCTGGATTCCCCTGAGGTCCCAGTTACCTCCTCCATTGGACTCGCCCCTTATACATCTCCCACTAGCCCTCACAGCTGCCCCATTCTTCCCCCTCCCCAGCTTTTCCCCAGTCTCTATGAGTTGGGGCACATCCTGGCCAGTGATGGGCCAGTCCGGCATCGTCTTGAGGCTGTGGCCAATGAAGTGGCCAAGGCCGTGGACAAGGAGCTGCAGGTGAGCAGGGCAGGGCTCTAGGGTTTCCACAGGGGTTGGCAAATCAGTATAGGAGCTCCCCAAGGCTCAGGGTTTTGGGGGGTTGATTTTTGGGGGGTTGTTTGGAGGAATCCCAGGACTTGCAGGGAAATGGCTGAGGACTCAGTCTGGGGGGATGTCTGGGGTGATGGGAGGGGGGCTGGGTCCCACTGGAGGTCCCCTCAGGAGCCCCACACCTGTCCATCCACTAACCTCCAATCCACCAGGTATTTAGCCAACCATGTACCCAGCCATGGTCTACCCATCATCTCCCCCACAACCATGAAACCATGTATAGAACATCATCCATCTATCCAATGTACCACTCCATTCATCTCTCCATCCATCTGTCCATCTAACATACCTATCCATCCATCCGTCTGTCCGTCCATCTGTCCATCCGTCCAGTGTACCTCTCTATCCGTCCATCCATCCATTCATCCATCTGTCCATTCATTCAGTATACCTCTCCATCTATCCTGCCATCAGGGCCTACATCCCTCAGGGCTCACGAGAGGGACCGAGTAGGGGCTCCCTGGGGGTGGCTCTGTGCCCTTGGGGTTTCTCTCAGCCCCAGGTCCCCCCATCCCCTTTCCCCCTCCCTCGCAGGTGATCCTGGAGTCCATGGTGACGCTGACACAGGAGCTGTGTCCCCGAGCTGTGCAGGCAGCTGAGGGCCACAACAAGATGTTGGGGGCAGTATCAGAGCGGGTCACTGTCCCCCGCAACTTTGTCCGGGGAGCCCTGCTGGAGCAGGCTGGGCAGGACATCCAGAACAAGCTCAAGTGAGCAGGGAGGATGGGGGTGGAGCTGTGGGAGGAGGGGGATGGCCTAGATGGTGGTGGGCACTGGATGGGGTATGGCCCAGTTTCTGACTCTCATTCCCACCTCATCCACCCCCAGTGAGGTTAAGCTGTCGGTGGTGACCTACCTCACCAACTCAGTGGTGGAGGAGATTCTCCAGGAGCTCTATAGTGTCCACAAGAGCCTGGTAAGCCCCCCAACCCTGACCCCACCTCCATGGTCCTGCTATGGGACCTGTCCCCTGGCTCCTCACCCCTAAATCACCATCCCATTCTCCCAGCCCCAGCATCCTCTCCACCCTTTTCCCTAATTTTCTGCCACTCACAATGGGCTCTCTGCCCCCTTCTCCCAGGCCCAGCACTTGGCTTACCTCCGACAGCTCTCCACAGAGCAGGACAGCTCTGGGGGGGACCTCCAAGACCAGCTTCCCCGGAGCCGACTCCGAGACCAGGAGGAGACCACAGATGACGAGATGGGGACTGCAATTGTAAGAGGCGGGGGAATCTTGCATTGGATGGGTGTGGCATGGCCCAGCCCCATCCCTAAACCCCTCAGGGGGCAGGGAGGGGGTGGCCTGGTATGACCACACCTGGGTCACACACCTTGCTATTCCCCTAGGACACCATCGCCATCAAGAGGCAGAAGCATTGCAGGAAAATCCGACCTGCCTCAGCCTTCATCAGTGAGTGATGGCAGGAAGCCAAAACCTCCTCCTCTTCCTCCCTTCATCCATCTGAAGACACCTCCACCTGTCCTGCTTCATAGCCACATGTCCATCTGTTCTTCCATCCACCTGTCACTCCATCCACCCAATGTACTTTTCCATCTGTCCATCTATCCACCCACCCACCCTCCCATCTTTCCCCATCTCAACCACCTTCCAGGTATCCATGATCCATCCATCCATTAACCACTGCTCCAGTCCCTCTACATATCCTTCCAATCCCATACAAACCTCCTCCATCCATCATATAACCCTACCACCATCCATATATCTTGGATGAATCTATTGATACACCTCTCCATCTATCTATCCATCCACCCACCACCACACCTTGCCATACCTTTTTCCAACCATCCACCTATCCATTTATGTGGCCGCCGCCCACCCAGTGGGAAACTACTCCTCTGCCCATCCATCCATCCATCCATCCATCCATCCATCCATCCATCCATCCATCCATCCAGTGTACCTTTCCATCCATCCATCCTGCTATCCATCCACCACTACACCTTGCCATCCCTTTTTTCAACCATCCACCTATCCATTCATGCGTCTATCACCCACCCAGCTAGAAACCACTCCTCTGTCCGTCTACATCATCCATCCATCCATCCATCCCCGTAGCCCCCACTGATTCACCCATCCCCATCACCCCATCCATCCTTCCATCCATCCACTCACTTCTCTCCCCCGCCCCCCTTCCCCTGCAGGCAGCACAGACCCAGAAGCCGAGACCCCTGCACCCTCGGGCCCTGACTCGCCACCAGGTCGGCCCTCGTCCTCGGCCAGCAGCAGCCAGTACTCACGGTCCCGCAGTACCTCCTTTGAGGTCCTGGCAGACCTCCCCACTGAGGGCACCCGGCTGGAGCATCGCACCCGGGGGCGCCCCCGGCCCCCCCGCAGTGCCCCCCCAGCCCCCCGGCACAACCACGTGAGTCTTGGGCTCGGCCTAGGAACACCTAGCAAGTCTTGTCCCTGGGCACCGCTAGCTGCATGATCTTGTTTTTTTCTGTGTTTACTCCTCCATTCCAGCATTTTTTCATTCACTTTCCTTTTCCATTCACTCATTTTCCTGTTCCCTCAGCGCATTCATTTCTTATATTGGTTTTCTCTCTTTCCTTCCATTTGTTCTTTTTCTCATTCATTTTTCCCTCTCTTCCTCCATTCATTTTGTTATTCATCTGTTTCTCTTTTTCTCCATTCAATCATTCATTCATTCACTTCCTGGTTCATTCATTCCTTTTCTCCTTCATTTCTTTTTCTTTTCTTCTTGTTTCTTTCTTAGTTTTTTTCTTCCATTCATCCATTTCCCCCACTTTTCTTCCCTTTATTCATTCTTTCATTATTTATTCCTTTACTTTTCCATTTCATCATTTTTTTATTAATTTTTCTTTTCCAGTTATTCATTTTTCCTTTTTCCCTTGGTGCATTCATTTCTTTCATTGGTTTTCCTTCTTTTCCTCCATTTGTTCATTTTCTCAGTAATTGTTCCTTTTTTCCCATTCATTCATTTTCCCATTCATTTCTCTTTTTCTCCATTCATTCACTTGTTCACTTCTTGGTTCATTCTTCCCTTTTGTTCTTGATCTGTTCTTTTTTTCTCCTTGTTTCTCGCTTTACTTCCTTCAGTTTCTTCATTTTTCCCTCTTTTCTTCCCTTCATTCATTCGTTTAGTCTTTCCCTTACTTTGTTCAGTCATTTTTTCATACTTTTATTCTTCATTCATTTTCCTTATTTCTACAGTTCATTCATTTCTTTCATTGGTTTTCCCTCTTTTTCTCTAATTGTTCATTTTCCCATTCACTTATTTCACTTTTTTTCCATTCCTTCATTCATTCACACATTCACTTCCTGGTTCGCTCATTCCTTTTTCTCTTCAATTTCTTCTATTCTCCTTGTTTCTCTCTTTGTTCCCTTCCTCCACTCATTCATTTTCCTCCTTTTCTTCCCTTCATTCTTCCTGTCATTCTGCCTTCCTTTACTCCATTCAGTCATTTCTTCTTCATTTTTCTGTTTCTCCATTCATTTGTTCATTCATTCATGTTTTTCCTTTATTCTTCTGTTCATTCTCTTTTTTTGTTATTTTTCCTCGGGATGTTCATTTTTTAGCTTGGTTTTTCCCTCTTTCCCTCCCTTCATTCTTTTCCCGTTCGTTTCTCTTTTTCTCCATTCATTCACTCATTTCTTCCTGATTCATTCATTCCATTATTTTGTTTCTCGCTTTTTTCTTCCATTCATTCATTTTTGTTCTTTCTTCCTTTACTCTGTTCAGTCATTTTCTTTCATTTTTCCTTCCTTCCTTCCCTTTTCCTCATTTCATTCATTGTTTCCCCTCTTGTCCTCCCCTCATGTATTTCTCTCTTTCACCGTTCACTTTTTCCCTATTCACTCTTTCCCTCATTCACTTCCTGGTTCATTCATTCCTTTTCTGCTTGATTTCTTCTTCCTTTCTCTTTGTTCCTCTCTTCATCCCTTTCCTCTGTTTGTTCATTCCCTCCTCTTCTTCCCTGCATTCATTCTTTTGTTCTGTTTTCCTTTGTTCTGTCCAGTCATTTATCCTCATTCATTTCCTCCTCCTTCACTCATTTGTTTATTTTTCCTCTTCCCTTTGTTCATTTGTTTCATTCCTCCTTTTCTCCCTTTGTGTCTGTTTCCTCCTTTTCTCATTCATTTTCCCTGCCATTTGTGATTTTTTTTTGCCTCTTTTCATTCATTCTCTCATTTTCTTTCTTTTCTCCTGTCTCCAATGGTTTTCTCATCCATTTTTCCTAGCTTCCATTAGTTTGTTTTTCCTTTTTCCTCCCTTTCTTCGCTCCGTCTTTCTTTTTCCCTTTTCTCCTCTATTCATTCATTTCCTCATTCTTTTCTCTCTGTTCATTCTTTTCCTTATTTTATGTTTTCCTTCTTTTCCTCCTTTCATACCTCTTCTCATTCATTGGTTTATTTTTCTCCTTCCTTCCTTCTCTCTTTTTGTTAGGGAATGGGCCATCTTTAAAGCTGGAAGACCTCCCAAACAGGAAGACCTGCTTCCTGCAGAAGGAACTTCCTGTGTAGCCTGGGGAAAGGGGAGGAGCCATCCTAAATGTGGGAGGGGCCAAATGGTCTGGGTCACCATAGGAGGAAGTCCTAGTCACTGGGCTCTTGACTTCCTGTTTCCCCCTCAAAAAGAGGGAGGAGTCATCTTCAATGTGGGAGGGTCCTGAAACAATAGACCCTCCAAAGAAGGAAGTCCCAGCAGCCAGACAGGCCAGACTTTCTGTTTTGCCAGGAGGGTGGGGGAGGAATCTATCTTAAAGTGACAGAAGCCCATTCTCCTCCCCTGTCCCTCCACCTTTTCTCCATAGGCTCGGACACCTGGGACCCCGGAGCCCCAGCAGCAGGAGAATGGGGCGGCACCACGGCTGGATGAGGGCCTAGAGGAGTTCTTCGGCAGGCGGGTCCTGGTGGACAATGCCAGGTGGGATGCTGGTGGTGTGGGAGGGGCACGATCTGCCCCTCCAAGCTTTTCTGATGCCTCAGTCTCCCCCACAGCTTCCCCCGGCCCCCACGGGGCTGTGGGCTTCGACCAGGCCCCTCCGACCCCTTGCCCCCTGTGCACAAGAAGAGGAGGAAAGGCTTCTTCCATTTCCGCCGGCACCGGAGCCTCAAAGGGGAACGAGATGTCGAGGAGCCGCCCCCACCCAGCCCGCCTGGCCCCCTGCTTATGGGCCCCAGGGACCCCCAGGCCCCAGCTGGCCTGGAGGAGGAAGAGCTGGAGGCCTGGGGGCTGGCCATGCCCCTGCCAGGCATGGGGAGTGGGCCAGTGAAAGGGCTGCCCCAGCGGGGGAGGCAGGTAAGGGGCGGGGCCAGGGGGGCGCTGGGGGCTAAGGGGTGGGGCTTGACAGCTGCATCTCCACAGGGTCTCCATGGTGACCGGGCGCCTGTCCCTGAGAGGGTGGAGCCACTGCAGCCCCTCCGCGTGCAGGGCATTGCACTGCCTGGGATGGGGCGGAGCAAGGGGTGGAGCCTGGATGGGAAGAGAGAGGTAAGGAGGGGGGTTGGGCTGGGGCAGAGGCCATACCCACTCCCACCCCACTAGGTGTGGTGCCAAGAGGCAGTGATGGCGGGGCCCGTGCCCATAGGCCACACCACCTCCCCCTTGTGGCATATAGGTGAGTGAGGGGTGCGTCTATGGGTGGGGCTTAGGGTAAAGGCCACACCCACTTTCATGGCCTGCCACATGGGGCCTGACAGCAGAGGCCACGCCTCCTTTGACCCTTGGCCACCCCTAGGGGGCAGAGCTGGAGCGTGGGGGCAGCCTGCGGGAGCGCCGCCGCTTGTCGGATGACTCAGGTGAGGCCCTGCCCCCAAGACCCACCTCCCTGCTTCGCCCCATCCCCTCCACCCTCTGACTCCTCCCCCCCTCTGTCCCCGCCCCCCAGGGCAAGGCGGCTGGAAGCCCACCCCACCCCCACAGAGCTCCAAGCCCAGCTTTGCTGCCATGCGCCGGGCCGAGGCCAGCTGGGACATCGGTAAGGCTGCGAGCTTCCCCCAGCAGTGTCCCCAGGGCTGCGAGCTTCCCCCAGCAGTGTCCCCAGGGCTGCAAGCTTCCCCCAGCAGCGCCCCCTGGGCTGCAAGCTTCTCCAGCGGTACCTCCTGGGCTGCGAGCTTCCCCTAACAGTGCCCCTCAGGCCTATGAGCTTCACCCAGCAGCACTCCCAGGGCTATGAGCTTCCCCCCAGCAGTGCCTCTAAGCTCCAGACCTGATTCCTCCTCCCACCTCCCCCCACCACCCCTCAGCGGAGGAGAGCGTCTTCCGGGACAGCGAGCAGACAGACGTGCTCCCTCTGGTCACGGTGAAGAGCGAGGAGTGGGTCATGGACTCTGCCCTGGGCTCTGAGAGGACCCCACAGCTTGCCCCAGCAAAGGTGAGAGGAACTGGAAGCAAGGGAAGGTCCGGGGGGAAAGGCAGGCGGCAAGAGCTGCAAGCCTCCCCCCAGCAGTACCCCTGGCTGAGAGTTGGGGCTGTAATGCCTGACCCCTTCCCCCCTCCTCCCCCACCCCACAGAAGCCAGTGGCTGTGCCCCGGAGCTGGACCCCCCCTAGCCAGCCCGGACGGAGCCGCAGCAGTGAGGAGGGGGGGGCGGCCGGCGAGACCCCTGAGGACCCCCAGGCACCCCTCCCTGGTATGTGCCCCCGCCTGGAGGAACCGGACCCAGAAGGTACTTTGGGAGGTGGGGGAGACCAGGGGCTGCAAGTTTCCCCCAGCAGTGCCCTGGGGCGGGAGGGAGCAAGGGGTCCATCACTTTCTCTCCCATTGCAGGGGAACCTGAGGGGGGCCGCCGGGCCGCCCCCACCAAGCCCAAGAGGACACGCCGGGCGCAGTCATGTGACAAGCTGGAGTCTGACCGGGATCTGGGCCTGGGAGGTGAGACTGCCCACCCCCGCTCCTGGGGGCTGCAAGCTTCCCCCAGCAGTGCCCTGGTGGGGGTGAGGAGCAGGGGCTTCAAGCTTTCTTCAGCAATGCCCTCAGTGGGGAGGCAGGGCAGGGGCTGCAAGCTTCCCCCAGTTGTGCTTTGTGGGGGTTGTGCAGGGACTGTGAGCTTCCTCCACCAGTGCCCTGGGGGGAGGGCAGGGGCTGTGAGCTTCCTCCACCAGTGTCCTCAGTGTGGGGGTAGGGGCTGTAAGCTTCACCCAGCAGTGCCCTGGAGGAGCAGGGGCCTCAAGCTTCCCCTGACAGTGTCCCCAGGGTGGGGGGGAAGGAGCTGCAAGCTTCCCTTAGCAGTGTGTTGAACCACCCTGCTTCTTTCTATCCTCCTAGGTGCCGCTCTGCCTCCCCCGCCCCCGCCCCCGCCTCCGGAGCGCAGCGTCCCCCCGCGCCGGCCCCGGCCCCCCCTGGCCCAGCCCTTCCTTGCAGTGGGAACCCAGGAGTCCGGGCCGGACTGATGAACCCCCCCACCCCGCATCACCCAAAGACATGGCCCCAGACATGGGACATCCTAGTGTGGGGGGCAGGGCCCCGCCCCCCTCAGGAGCCCTGCCTCCTTCCTCGGAAAGGCCAGGCCCCCTTCATTGGTGGTGAGGTCCCCTGCATTTCCCTGGGGAGGTGGGGTCCCCTCTACCCCAGCACCCCCCCCCCGCCTGCTCTTGCCCCCCTGTCCTGGCTTGTACAGCGTGGAGAGAAATAAATTATATATGAGACTGGAGCGTGTGTGCCTCATTGACCCCCGGGGCACCAGGGCCCAGATCTGTCCCCCTGGGGTAATAGAACAGGGATCTGCCCCCCTCAGGGGCGAGAAAGCCTGGATCTGCCCTCAGGGGCTAGGTTACATAGCTGCACTCCCTGGGCAACAGAGCCAGGATCTGTTCTGTTTCCCCCCCCCTCCCCTGGGGCACCAATGCTTGGATCTGCCCCCCAGGGGTAATATAACTGGGATCTTCCCCTGGTGGGGGAAACAGAGCCCCAATCACGCCCCACCCCTCTTGGAATTTGCCCATCCCAGGGTGACTCCTGCTCCAGCCTGGGGGCAGTATATAGCTGGAATCTGTCCCCCAGGGTTAAGAGACGGAATCTGCCCTTCCCTGGGGCAACAGAGCTGGGATCTCTCCCCCACTCCGGGGCAACAGTGCCTGCTCTGGCGCAGAGAATGCATCGTGTGTGCCAGGAGCAGCCACTGGGGGGCAGCAGAGATACGGACATGGCAACACACACACACACACACACCACACCACACCACACCACACCACACCCCATGTTGTGTATGGCTGTGCTCCCATTGCAAGTCCTGCTGTGCCTGGTCCTGTTGGGTATGTTCATGTTGTGTACGACATGTTTGTGTGGTGTCACAGCCCTGCGTTTTGTATCTGTTGTGGCAATTGTGTTGTATGGCCAGGTAGCAAGCTGTGGGGGGTGTATCAGTTGTGCATGGTGTATGTTGTGTGTCTGCTGTCATTTGTGTAGCTGTGGGGGAGGGGGGAAGGGGTGTCCCTGTTGTAGCTCTCTGCAGTGTTGTGTGTGGGTTTCTCTGCTGTTGTGTGTCCCTGCTAGAATATATGCCTCTGCCATTGTTTGGTGTGTGTCTGCAGGGCGCTGTGTCCCAGTTGTATATCTTAGCTGTGTGCTCCTATTCAGGGCGGGGGGTGTGCTGTAGGATGTGTGGTGTGTGCCCGCTGTTGTGTGTTGTGTGCCCAAGCTGTGTATGTGTGTGTGTGTGGGGGGGGGTGTCCCAGCTGTAGTATTGTGTGCTTCTCAGTTGTACTGTGTGGGGTGTGTCCCAGCTGTATGGTGTGTGTGTGTCCCCGTTGTAAGGCAGCAGGGGGGTGCATACTGTCACGTGGCTGTGGCAGATGTGTGGTATTTTGTCAGGTGCGCGTGCACATGCGTGTGTGTATGTGTGTATGCATATGCATGTTGTGTACTGTGTGCTTGTGTGTCATTGCAGGGGGTGTCACATTCCTGAGTTGTATATCTGTTGTGGTAGTTGTGTTGTGGGGCCTCTGCTGCTTTATTGTGTGGCCTAGGTGTATGTCCCTGCAGTGAGTGCTGTGTCCCAGTTGTATGGTGTGTATATGTGCTTCTTGTAAGGTGGGGATGTCCCAGCTGTGTCCCTGATATACTGTGTGCCCAGTTGTGTGTGTCCAAGTTGTGTGTCACTATTGTTCTGTGTGTGTGTCCCTACTGTTGGTTGTGTACCAGTTGTGTCTGGCAAGATCTGTCTCAGTTACATGTACTTGCTGTGTGTTGTGTGTCTCAGCTGAGGGGTATGTGTGTGTTGCTGCAGTGTGTCCAAGTTGTGAGGTGTGCGATGTGTCCCCTGGTGGCAATGTGCAGGGTGTCTGTGTGTGGGGTGTGGGTGGGGTGCCTCCCAGTCTGTGTGTGTCTGCTTTGGTGTTGTGAGTGTGCCACAGTTGTGTGCCCCTACTCCATTGTGTGTCTCTCCGTTGCATAGCATGTGCATGTTTCTTCTATATTGCGTGTCACAGTTGCGTGGTATGTACTCCAGTTGTATGTCCCAGTTGTGTGTCCCTGCTGCATTGTCTGTAGCACTTGGTGGGATGTGTGGTGTGTGCCCCAGCTGTGCCATGTGTGTTTGTGTCCCAGTTGCGTGTCCCTGAGTTATTGCATGCCCTAACTGTGCGGTGTGCACCCCAGTTGTGTGTCTGTTGCATGTGGCACGTTCCAGCCCGGTGGTGTGTGTCCCACTTGCATCCCTGTGGTGTGTGTCTACTGCATGTCTGTGTCCCTGCTGTATCGCGTGTCCCACCCGGCGGGCTGTGTCCCAGAGGTGTCCCCGGAGGGGCGGGGCCTCCGCAAGCCCCGCCTCCGGACGGGCCCTTATCTGCGGCGGGGCCGGGGCCAGCGCAGCGCGGCGGTAGCGGGCAGCGGCATCGGGCGTGGGTACGTGTGTGTGTGTGTGTGTGTGTGAGAGTGACACCTGGGTTGCGGGCGGGTGGTCGGATGCTTGGGTTCTGGCGGATAGGGGGATGTTGGACACCTGGGGTGTGCTTGTGTGTGTGTGTGTGTGCGTGCGTGTGTATCCCGGACCCCTGCGGTCCCGGCGCGTGTGCCCGGCCCTGTCCCTCCCGCGGGCGGCCGCTGCGGCAGCGCGTGTGCGGGTCCGGAGCTGCAGCTTGCGGGTCCCGCGTGGGGTGCGCGCGTGTGTGTGCGAGGAGTGCGTAGCGGGCGCTCTTGGGCGTTGGTCCCTTTTGCGTTGTGTTGCGTTGTGTACTAGGCACTCATGGAGTCGCGTGTGTCCGTGTTGTGTCCGTGTGTGTTGCGTGATGTAGCAGGCGCTCCTGGGGGGTGTATCTGTGTGTCCCCGCTGGGTTGTGTTGGGTCCGGCCACTCGTGTGTGTGTGTGTGTGTGTGTGTGTGTAGCAGGTGCTCTTCGGGTGAGTATGTCTGACCCTGTTGTGTTGTGTACCTGACACTGTGTGTGGGTGTGGATGGGTGCGTGTCCATGTGGTTGTCTAGTGGGTGCTTATTGTGGGGCACGGGGTGCATGCCTGTATAGCAGGTGCTCTTGGGGGTGCATAAGTCCCTGCTGCGCTGTGTTGGGTTGTGTCATGCCCTGGCACTCCTGGGGGGGTGCACACGTGTGGTTGTGTTGCAGACACTCACACATGTGTGCATGCATGTTGTTGGGGTGTTTGTTGTGTTGTATACTAGGCACTCGTGTGTGTGCGGTTGTGTAGCAGGCAGTCTTAGGTGTGTGTGCATCTCTGTTGCATCCTGTTGTGTAGCAGGCACTGGTGCATTCATGTGTGTCCCAGCTGTATTGTGATAGTAGGTGGTCTTGGGGGGGGGTGTCCATGTTGGGTTGCATTGTGTTGTGACTTGGCGTTCCTTTATGTCTGTCTGTCTGCCTGGTTGTGTAGCAGGCACTTTTGGGGACAGAGAGTGCATGGCCATGCTGTGTTGTGTACCAGGCACTGTGCGTGTGTGGGTGTGTGTGTACGGTTGCAGTCATGTGGTGAGTGCTCTTGGGTGTGCATGTGTGTCCATGTTCTATTCTGCCCTGGCACTTCTAGGTGTGCAGATGCGATTGTGTAGCAGGTGCTTTTGAAGGGGGGTACGTGTGTGCATCTCCCCATTACATTTTGTGCCTGCCTTCTTGAACATGTGTGTCCCTTCAGAGTTGTGTAGCTAGCACTATTAAGAGTTGTGTGTCCATCTGGTATTGTGCACATGGCACTTGCAGACTCATGTGTGACCCAACTGTGTTGTGTTGTTGTATAACATACAGTTTCAGAGGTGAGTATGTGTGGCTGTATTGTCATTTACTCAGCATGTATGTGTGGTGATGTAGTGAGCGCTTTTGGTGTGTGTGTCCTCTGTTGAATTGTGTTGCAGACAGATCCTGGGGGTTGTGCATGTGTGTCCCTGTTGCACTGTGTTGTGTGTCTGGTATTCTTGGACTTGTGTGTCCTTTCGGTGTTGCGTTGTTATGTAGCAGGGGCTCTGAGCTGTGTTGTAAAGCAGGTGCTCTTGGAGGGGGGTTGTGTGTCTCCTTGCTGTGGTGTGTGTATGGCACTGTTGTGTTAACCTTAGGTTGCATTGGGATTATGTTGTATTTTCCTGAGCTTTCTCCTTTCCACCCCCCAGCCCTGCTGATGCCCCTCACTCCCAACCCGCACACCCCTGCCCCCCAGCCCTGCAGTGCCCCTCACTCTGGACTTGCAGCCACCTGTGCTGGGCTCCCCTGTCCCTGGTGCTGACGCTGACCTAAGGCCTTTTCCCAGCTCTGAGCCAAGAAACAGCAAGGCCAGAAATTCAGGAAGAAGCTGACGCGGCAGGAAGGTCTCCTGGGTGGATCTGCCCAGCTGGTGCCCCTCACTCCCGACCTGCAGCCTCCCTGCCTCTCCCCCTCCCCCAGGGTCCCTCACTCGGGATCCACAGCCCCCTTCCCCCCAGCCCTACTTGTGCTCGTCATTCCTAACCATCCGTCTATCCCCATAGCCCCTATTTCTCCATCTTCACCCTACATCTCTTCCCTTTCCCCCTCTAACTGCCTCATATGTTCCCTCTCTCCCTCCCCCCATGCCCTCCAGGCACCATGACAGATCCCATCCAGTCCCAGCCAGTGGCACTGGGCGCCTCCCGGGTCGAGCTCCGTGTGTCCTGCCAGAACCTGCTGGACCCAGACGCCGAGGCCAAGCCAGATGCCTTTGTGGTGCTGAAGATGCTCACTGAGGGGCAGTGGGTTGAGGTAGGGGGGAGCACAGGGTCCCCACAGTACCCACATTCCCCTCCCCTTCCCTGGGAACCCCCTTGGCCTCCCACCCCCACAGGGAGCATGGGGGGGGGGTGCGGTTACCTCAGCCTCTCCCATCTGCCCCCACTGGAACTGGGGATCCCAGGACTTGCCCCTGTGGCCAACACCCACCTGTGCCCCCATCTCCTTTCCCTTTGCAGGTGGAGCGCACAGAGGTGCTGGCCTCCAGTCTGGACCCCATCTTTGCTCATGTCTTCTCCTTGGACTACTTCTTTGAGGAGATGCAGGCCCTGCTCTTTGAGGTCATCAATGAGGCTGAGTCCCAAGACAGTGGCCCCTTGGGGGTGGCTGAGTGCACCCTTGGCCAGGTGAGGGTTGGAGGGTCAGGCTAGGGCCCAGCAGGTGAGGAGTAGGAGGCTGCTTGCATTGGGTCAGGTTGGGTTGAGTTGTGTTCAGTTCTGTTGCAGTGGGTGGGGTTGGGTTGCACTGAGTTGGGTTGGGTTGGGTTGGATTCTATTGCGTTGGGTTGGGATGGGTTGTGTTGTGTTGTCACAATGCATTGTGTTGGGTTCCACTATACTGTGTTGTGTTGATTTGTGTTGCATTATATTACATTAGGTTGTGTTGGATTGTGTTGCATTGTGTTGGTTCCATTGTGTTGTGCTAGGTTGTATTGGATTGGGTTCCACTGCAATGGGTTGTGTTGCATTTGTGTGGTGGTGTCTCACACTAGGTTGCACTGAGTACCATTGCACGGGATAAGGTTGGGTTGTTTTCCATTGGGTTGGGTTGCACTGCATTGGGCTTCACTGGGTTGGGTTGTGTTGTGCTGGGCTTCATTGGGTTGTGTTGCTTTTTGTGGGGTTGTGTTTCATTGTGCTGTGCTCCATTGCATTGGGTTGGGTTGCATTGGTTTCCCTTGGATTGGGGTTGCGTTGTTGCATGGGGTTGTGGTGTGTTGCACTCCATTGCATTGTGGTGGGTTATGTCAGCTCTTGAGGATCCCAGTCCCATGCCTCCCCCTCTGTTTGTTTGTCTCCTCACTCCCCTTCCCCTCCCCTGTGGGCCTGCACCCATCTGTCCATGTCCCCCCCACTGCCACCCACAGATAGTCTCCCAGAGGAACGTCACCCTGCCGCTGCTGCTGGACACGGGCGAGGCCGCTGGGAAAGCCTCCATTGTGGTACAGAAACGGGGCCAGGGTGCCTGGGTTGTAGTCCTGCTCGGGGAGGGGGGCCTGGACACCTGGGTTCTATCCCATCCCTGGGAGAGTTGTGGACCGTGGTGGGTCACAACTGAAGACCAGGACACTTGGTTTCTATTCTGGCCCTGGGGGCCTGGATGCCTGGATTCTATCCCAGCTCTGGAAAGGGTCTGGAGAGTCTCGATACCTGGGTTCTCCCCCAGGGCTGGGAAGGAAGTGGGGTCTGGTGGGCCTGGACATGTGGGCTCTGGAAACAGAGCGGGGCCTGGCCAGTTGGAGCAGGGAGGGCTGGGAGCCCAGACGCCTGGGTTCTATCCTGCCTCTGGGATGGGGTTGCAATGGACAGCTTTGGCGTCCTCCTCCCTTCGGTCTGTCCATCCTCGTCCCCCCGCAGATCGAGGTCGAAGAGGTCTCCAGCACCAATGAGCTTGTGCGGCTGGAATTCCGGGCTCTGAAGCTGGACAACAAGGTAAGGGAGATAACCCAGGTGTCTGGGCTCCCAACCCCCTTCCCCTTCCCCTTCCAGAACAGAGCTGGGACCCCTGGAGCAGCGAGAGAACCCAGACTCCCATGTCTTCCCCCCCACCACCACCACCCAGAGCAGGGCAAGAACATGGGTGTTCGGGTTCCCAGCACCCCCTGCTCTAGCTGTCTCCCCTCCCAGAACAGAGCTGAAGCCCCCTGGAGAGGGGAGAGAACCCAGGCATCTGGGCCTCATGTCTCTCTTCCCCCTAGGACCTCTTCAGCAAATCAGACCCTTTCCTGGAGATCTACAAGGTGAACAGCAATGAATCGGAGGAGCTAGTGAAGAGGACAGAGGTGGGGACCATGGTGGGGGGGACCTGGGGGCACTTGTGGGACACTGGAGGGCAGTGGGGTGACCCCTGTGCCCCCCCAGGTGGTTTATAACAACCTGAACCCCAGCTGGGAGCCCTTCCGCGTGTCCCTCCACTCCCTGTGTGGCTGCGACCCCGACAGGACCATTAAGGTGAGAGCCCGGACACCTGGGTTCACTCCTCGGAGCTGAGAAGGGGGTGGGGACTGGGAGCCTGGACACCTGGGTACACTCCTCTGGTCTGGGGGGAATGGCAGGGAGCGTGGGTCCTGTCCTCAGGCCTTGGGGGAGAGGGGAGGGAAGGGGAGGGGATAGGAGGTTGAGTCAGCTATGGGCCTGGATGCCTGGGATAAATCCGCAGATCTTGGAGGGCAGTGGGGGCTGGGAGACCGGACACCTGGGTTGACTTCTCTGATCTGGGAGGGAGTGGGGGCTGGGGAGATTACAGCTGGGAGCCCAGTCACCTGGGTTCTGTCCTCAGACTTTGGAGGGCAGTGGGGACCTGGAGCTTGGACACCTGGGTCCTATGCTCCAATCTGGGAGGGCGGTCGGGACTGGACAGGGTTAGAGCAGGGAGCCCGGACTCCTGGGTTCTATCCAGCTCCAGGAGGGGTCTGGCGGGCTGCATCGGGGGGGCTGACTCCTGGGTTCTCACTTTTCCCCCTCCTCCTTTGCTCCAGTGCATGGTGTATGACCACAACTCCAGTGGGAAGCACGACTACATTGGGGAGTTCACCACCAGCTTCCGGGAGATGCAGGAGGTGGCCGACGGCAATGAGGTAGCAGGGTGCACAGATGACTGGGTCCTCTCCTGGCTCCTCACCCCCACTGAGGTCAACCCCTGGCTCCCTCTGTGCCCTGCAGGTGCAGTGGGAATGCATCAACCCCAAGTACCGGGACAAGAAGAAGAACTACAAGAACTCCGGCCTCGTGGTGCTGGCCCAGTGCAAGGTGACTTAGGCACATATAGGGGCTCCCAAACCACTGAGCTACTCTCCTCACCCACCACTTCTCCTGCTTGGGGTGGGGGTTGTGTGGGCCCATCATGGAGCTGGCAGACCAGGCAGGTCAGATGCCTGGCATCATCTCCTTTGAGGTGCCTGACCCCCCTGGGCCCAGATGCATCAGCCAGTTGGATGCTTCCGGCCGGTAGCCTGACAATGATTCTTGGCCTATTTATTGTGGCTTGTATTCACATGCATAATTAATGAGCGAGCGCCTGGCCTTTCCCTTCCTGCCTTCCCCAAAGCAGGGAAGTGTTCATGAATTTGCATGTTCATGACCCCCCACAAATGGTCCTAACCACTCTGTCAAGCAGGTGCCTGGTTACCATATTTACTTACATATTCACATGTCTTTCCCCAAATCGTCCCTCCATTTGCCATTTAACCAGACCCTGAATTACCATATTTACTTGTATATCATAGACCACTCCCATATCAACCCTGCCGCTGCCATTCAACCAGACACCAAATTACCATATTTTCCCATGTACTAATGCACTTCTTCCCCCCAAATTGTCCCTGCTACTGTCCTTTGACCACACACCTAGTTACTGTATCTTTTTGCTCATCCATGCATTTTGCCCCCAAAATCATGTCTATATTCCATCAGGCACCTGGGTACCATATTTTCTTGCATATTCATACATCAGTCCCTCCTTCCCCCAAACTCAGCCCTCTTGCTGCCATTTAACCACACACCTAATTCACATATTTTCTCACATATTCATGCCCCATGTCCCCAAATAATTGGCACCACTGCCATGCAACTGCACACCTAGTTACCATATTTTTTTCATACTGGTGCACCTTTTTCCCAAATCATCACTGCCATTCAACCACACTCCTAACTGACATATTTTGCGTATTGGTGCACTTCTTCCCCAAATCATCCCTGCAGTTGCCATTCAACCACACCAAATCGCTGTATTTTCTTGCATATTCACATGCTGTCCCTCCCAAAATTGTCTCTGCTGCCGCCATTCAGCCACATGCCTAATTACTGTATTTTCCTGCAAATTTACAAAGGGACTGGACACATTCTTGGAAGAAAGGGACATCAGTGGCTATTGAGCATGGGAGTGATGGGCACGGCCTCTAAATCAGGACCTCCTAGACCTTAAATCCTGAGGACTGTGAGTGAGAGAGAAACAGGGGGAAAAAACCTGGGTCAGACCCTGGTCCCTCTCTCTTCAGCACCCAAGATGGACCTATGGGCTGACCCAGTAAATAGCAGTTCTTATATTCACATATCATCCCTGACCCCCTGGATCATCCCACCACTGCCACACAACATGCACCCAATTACCGTATTTTCCCCTGCAAAATGACATTCCCCCCCCCCCCACCCAAATGAGGTGCATATTCAGCAGAAAAGCTGATTTTCTGCCCACATAAAAGCTTTCTGCTTTGATTCACAGCTGTTACATTACTAATCAGGAGGCTGAGGGGGTTGATTGCCTTAATGGCTCTTCATTCTGGAGGCCCTAATGACCATCTCTCCCTGTTAATGGCTTTGATAAACTGCTAATCTTTCTTCAGATGATTTTTTCCCCCTGCCTTGCTGCTCTGATTTCACAACCTAAGAGACTCTTTACAAAGTCATAGATCCACCCATGGGAACCAATCTTCAGCAGCATCAAGGGTTTCAGCTTTAGTTAAGCAGAAAAGGGGGATGGTGGGTCAGCTGAAGATGAGGCTGTGCCTCTGCTTTATATAGCTATAACTCTGGACAAATCTTTATTTCTTCATTTGAACACTGTCTCTACCCAAGGTACTTAGGTGCCCTCCCTCTCATGCCTCATTATCTTCATTCCCTTCATTGATTATGATCCTTCATTACCATTGGGTTAATTGGTACAATTAGTAAGCAATCGGTACAATTAGTGGGGTCCTTCAGGAGCAGCCTCCATTGGGATTTAATGAAGGCTCATGGGGTCATTTCTCATTAAAGGGTGGGGATCCTTAATATTTAATGAGCTGTCATTGGGTCACGTGTTGCTAACAAGTGACATTGCTTGATTGGCCTTCTGGCATTAAGGAGCTGGTGGCAACAGTGGCTTTAATGTGGCTTAATGACCCTAGCTAATGACTAACAAGCACCAGTTGGATCATTTCATGTTAATGGCTGCTGCTCATTAATAATTAACAAACAGTGATTGGGTTGTTCTATTATGAATGAGTCACTTCGCTCAATTTGGCCTTAATGGGCCCAGTGCTTGTGGGATTCATTTTGGCTTGGATTACACTGGCTAATTACTGCCACTGCTACTATGTGAGGAGTGGTATTGGGTTTGTCAGCCCTTGACTATATTCATCATTTAATTATTATTACTGAACGGATTAATTATTCTAGTTAATTAAATCAGTAACACCCATTTCGATAGTTTATCACTAATATGAATTGTATTGGCCATCACTATTGATTTGACCAATAATTAGCAAATGAATATAAATAACTATTGATATTGATACCCGCAGTTATTGGTAAAAACAATTAAAATAATAATTTAGTAACATCTATATAAATAATAGTTATATGTATTGATTTGACTAATTACTATCTATATTCAGTTTTACTAATTATTCTTATTAGTACAAACAATATAAATAGTCATTGGTAATTTATTTATATTGATCTTGCCAATGATGATTTATGTTGATTTTTACTAATCATTCTTCACGTTTTGTTTAATGTTGGCAGCTTTTAGGGGTTTCTGGGGCTTTAGTTCACTGGCTAGGTGCCATTAGCCCTTGGCATTGAATTGACATTGCTCTATGAATATATTTGCATGAATTAATGTAGCTGACAGGGGGCGGGGTGGGGGGGCGGGATGAGCTGGGCAAGCCCCTAGGGAGTGTCTCTGATGTTGAAGGCTCCTTACTGCATCTGCCTCATTACTGCAGCGGGAGAAGGTGCACACCTTCCTGGAGTACATCATGGGTGGCCTCCAAATCTACTTCACGGTGAGCATTTGTGGTGGTGGCGGGGAGTGGATGTCTCTGTCCCCCCATCCTGGGTCTCACACCCCTGCCCCATGGTTGCCCCCATGGCAGGTGGCTATCGACTTCACAGCCTCCAACGGGGACCCACGGAGTGAGCACTCACTGCACTTCATCAACCCGCGGGAGCCCAACGAGTACCTGCAGGCACTGTCGGCCGTGGGCCAGATCTGCCAGGACTATGACAGGTAGCCCTGCATCCTCGCACCCGGACACCTGGGTCCCACCAGCCTCAGCAATCGGGGCTCCTGACCCAACCCGGTTTCCCACAGTCCTTTGCACCAGGACTTCCATCCCACCCAGTTATCCACAATCCTTTGCACTGACGGCCATGTCCCACCCATTTACCCACAGTCCTTTGCAGCAGTGGCACCTGTCCCGCCCAGTTACCTACAGCCCTTTGTGCTGGAGGCCATGTCCTACCCACTCATCCACAGTCCTCCGTGTCAAAGGCCACATCCTACCCATTTACCCATAGTCCTTTGCAGTGTGGGCTTTTGTCCAGCCCACTTACCCACAGTCATTTGCAACAGAGACCCCCATCCCACCCAGTACCCACAGTCCTTTGCAGGAGGCACCCCATCTTGCCCTGTTACCCACAGTCCACAGAGATGCCCCCAAGGGGTTAGAACCAGGCTTTTCCAGACTCCTGGGTCTCCTTCCCAGTGTTTCCCACCCTTCAGTGAGACCCCCAAAAGCTGCAGCCCCTCCTCACTCTGTCTCTTCCAGTGACAAGAAGTTCCCGGCATTCGGTTTTGGGGCACAGATCCCGCCGGACTACGAGGTAAGTTTGTGGGGGGGGGACTTGGGCTGGGGGGCTGGGGGGCCGGGCAGAGGGGTCCCTGCCCCCATCTGACGGGGGGACTCTCCCCTCTCAGGTCTCCCATGATTTTCCCATCAACTTTGACCCTGAGAACCCTGAGTGCGACCGTAAGAGCAGCCGCATTGGTCTCTTCTTAATGGATATTCATGGTTTAATTAATTAGACATGCTCCCAGCCCTTCCCCTCACCCTCTCGAATGCCTCAGACCCCATCTCACTTCCTTGAGCAGAGAGAGAACAAGAGAACCCCGATGCCCGGGCTGTCAGCCCTCCCCGGATCTAATCCGCCAGACCCTGCTCCCATCCTGGAGCGGGGGGAGAACCCAGGTGTCCAGGCCCCATGCCCCAGCCACCCTAGAGGATGCAGCATCCAGTGTCCCCAGTCCCCTGCTGGCACCGGCCACCCCAGGGAGCCCTGGCATCTGGTGTAACTGGCTCCTTGTTCCCCATTACCCCAGGGAACCCAGGTGTCCTGGCTCCTGCCCCAGGGAACCCAGGCATCCTCACTGCCCCAGGACACACTGCCCTGACTCTCCAGGGAACCCAGGCATCCGGTGTTCCCAACCCCATGCTGCTCCTCACCCCAGGGGACCTAGGTGTCCTGGTTCTCACCTTCCCCCCTTCCTGCCCCAGGGGACCCAGGTGTCTGGCCCCCCACTCACCCACCACAGCCACCCTGGAGACCCCAGACATCCTGCCCTCCCCACCCCATCCCCCACTCCCCCCCAGCCCTAACCACCCCAGGGAACCCAGGCGACCGGTGTGCCCGGCAGGGATCGCGGGCGTGATCGAGGCCTACAAGCGCTGCCTACCCCAGATCCAGCTGTATGGCCCCACCAACGTGGCGCCCATCATCAACCGTGTCCTGGCACCTGCTGCTGAAGAGGGGAACGGGCAGCCCACGGTGAGGGTGGGACTGTGGTGGGGGGTGGGGGAAGTAGGTGGAGCCTCAGTTGGGGGAGGGAGGGGAGAGGGCCTTAGGGATAGAGTCTCAGACAGGGAGGGAGGAGGACTGGGGGTAGGAAGAAGGCCTTAGGGGCAGGGTCTTGGGATGGGGGAGAGGAATGGAGAGGGCCCTGAGGGCAGAGCCATAGTTGGAGAATGGGAGATGAGCCTTGGGAAGGGAAGAAGCCCTGTGGGTGGGAGTGCCTGGACCCTCTGAGGGGGTGCTGCCATGACCCTAACCCCGCCCCCTCTCCCCTTCCCCCCCCCCCGGGCAGCGGTACCGGGTGCTGCTGGTGCTGACGGACGGGGCGCTGAGTGACATGCCAGCGGCTCGGGATGCAGTGGTGCGGGCCTCACGCCTGCCCGTCTCCATCATCATCGTGGGTGTTGGCCGTGCCGACTTCAGCGACATGCGTGAGCTGGACGGTGAGCACGGAACCCTGGAGTCCGGGCAGGGCCGCGCCGCTCGCGACATCGTCCAGTTCGTGCCCTTCCGCGATTTTAAGAAGGTTTGGCTCCCCCTCCCCCCTGTGCCCTGGGGCCTGCCCCCCACTCCAGAACCCCGCCCCCTGCCTCGGGCTCAACACCCAACTCAGAGCCCCACCCTCCTGTCTTCAGGCTCTGCCCCCTACCCTGTTGCCCTGCCCCCTGTCTGGTGGGCTTCTGCTCTGGTTTCAAGGCCCTGCCCCCTTCCCTGTGGCCCCGCCCTCAGCCCAGGGTCTCCCCTCCCCACAGATGCCCCCGTCGGCCCTGGCCCGCTGTGTCCTGGCCGCCATCCCACGTCAGGTGGTGGAGTACTACGGCAGCCGTGGCATTGCCCCTGGGCCCCGCCGGCCCCGCCCCCAGTGAAGTGGCTCCACCCCCATCCTGGTAAGTGCAGAAGAGGGGGGATCCTGGGTGAGAGTGAGCAAGGTGGGTCATCAAGCTCTACCGCTGTGCTCATGCTCCGTCCCCTTCTTCCCTTCATCCCCAACCAGGTGCCGCCGCCACCGACCTGCTGAGATCCACACGCCCCACCCCTGCCTGGGGGGAGGGGCCCCCACCCCAGGGACCCCCCGACGCAGGCGAAGGGGGGCAGTGCCCAGCCCCCGACTGCTCCCACAGGGGGGGCGACCCCCTGGGGATCCCTCCACAGCACACCCGCACGCCCCTCCCTGACCTTTGACCCTAACTCCAGCCTCCCTCCCCTGCACTTATATCTGTCCCCAAAGGGGATCTCTCCTGAATCCTGGCTCCTGTCCCCCAGCTCTCCAATAAAGCAGTCCCCACAGTTACAGCTTGGCCCTGCTGTGATGTCTCCTTCATGTGCTCTGGGGGCAGCTGGGAGCAGGGCCAGGGATGGGGGAATGGTAGGGAGTAGAAGGAAGGATAGTTGGGCCTGTGGGGAGGAAGGGAGAGAGGGATGCATGGAGGGGGTTGTGGGGTGTAAGGATGGATGCAGGCTATGGCTTTGGAAGGATGAGCACTTTGAGCATGGAAGGTTGGATGGAGACAAACGGGAAGGAGGGATGTGGCCCTGGGGATGGAGGACTGAAGGAATGGATGGAAGGGCACAGGTTGGCAGGCAGATGGAAATATGTGAGGCTCTGGGGATGGAGACAGGATGGAGGGGGGGATGTGACTGGCCAGGGGCCATGGGTACGGATGGCTGGAGGGAGAAGCTATGGGGCTGGAGGGAGGGGAATGGGGACTATTGGGTGGTGGGTGAAGGTGTGGATGGAGGAAGGGATGTGGCTGGGGGTAGGCTGAGGCTGTAGGGTGGTGGGGATGGATGGAGGGGCGGGGGGCTGGGGTGCAAGCTGGCAGGTGGGCAGACTTGGTGGCAGCTGTGGGGTGCTGGGAAGTAGGTTGACGGGTGGTATTGAGCAGGGGAGCTGGTTGGGGATGGTGCTGTGCCCAGAGGAGAGAGGGTGGGAGCCAGGGATGGAGCGGGGGATAGCTAGAGGCAGGTGGGGGATGGATGTGGGGTTGGAGGAAGCAGACCAGGAGGGTGGGACAGGTGGAGGGGCCTAGAGAACTGGGGGATACAGGGGAGGCTGGAGAGAGCTCGGGCCCAACTAGGAGAGCAGTGGCGGTCTCCTCACCCTCACCGCAGGCTTTGGTCTCCTCCAGGTCCAGGGTCTGCACGTGGGGCCAGGGGCAGCCACGGCCAGGAACGCAGAGCTGCGGAGCCAGCAGCCCTGTCGGTTCCCCCCCACCCAGTGCCAGCTGGCTCAGGCCCCCGGCCCCCTCCCCCGGCCTATTAATTACGCTGACTCGTTCCCTCCAGGGAACTGATGAGAACACAGGAGCCAGGCGCAGCTGGTGCCTGCGGCAGCCTCGGCCAGGCACTGTGCCAGCCCGGCACTCAGGCCCACTGCGGCAGGGCACGCCGCCCATCCATGGGGAGAGGACATGGGGGTGGCTGCTGGGTCGGGGTGGGGGGCACCAGGGGAGCAGGGGTTGCAGGTCGGGAGTGAGGGGCACCCGGGTTGTGGGGCTGTGCCTTCACCGCACCCCCCTGGGTTGCTGGGTCTTGACAGTGCCCCCTCCCAGCACCGGAGCCAGCACGTGCCGGGGGCAGGTCGGGTCACAGCTGGCCTCAGCACTGCCCGGACAGAGAGAGCAGAACCAAGTTGAGGGGCAGGGACCCAAGTGTCTGGGCCCCCAACTCCCACCTGGAGGGGATGAGACCCAGGCATCCGGGCCCTACCCCTGCCCTGCCTGTTACACCCTAGTGGATGACTTTGGTACCGCTACAACACCCATGCCAATGGCAGGACTTGTGCCCCTTTGGGTGTGTCCTGCCAGGCCCCGCCCCTCCCCACCCCTCCCCTGGTCCCACCCTCAAGAACCTGCAGCGGCACATCACTTCCAGTTTTGTTTTATTTTACAAAGTAGATTGGTATAGCCCACCTCGGCCCTGCCCCATCCTTGCCTAGGGGCGGGGCCTGCCCTGCCCCATGGGCAACTTTTCAAGGGCCAGGAGCCCACTTAGAGGGGAGAGAGATGAAGCCGGTTCAGTGGGGCAGGGGGAGGAGGAGACACACACACACACACACCCCTTGAGCCCCCTACAATCAACAGGATATACAACACACACATAAATATATCCTACATCCAGGTGGATACACACGCACCCTGGTTGTCATCACTCATTAGATAAATGGAGAAAGACACACACGCATGCACACATACCCTATAACTGGACACACACTCAAACACCCCCCCCCCAATCCTTCACACTTGTCATTATATTCCTCGACAACACATGCACATAGATGTACCCTACAATGGGAGACACACGCCAGTCACTGCACCCTACCAGTACCTGCCCCACACCGTCACAACTCAACACCCCCCAACACAAACATGCCATAGCACAGACCCTGAAGCACTCACAGCTACACATGCAACTCTGTGCGCGTGTGCACACCCACACCCCTGATCCTTCACACTTCTCATTGCATTACTCGAAGACACACACATATAGCTGTACCCTACAACGGGACACATGTGCGTGCAAACGCACACGCACGCACACTCATGACTCCCCTTGGGCGAGGAGGGGGTATGGAGGCCCGTGGCTGTCTCCCCCTGGTGGCCACGGAGGGCACGTGCCCTGTTGCTGATGCCCCTGGTGACCACGGGGGGGGAGGGGGGGCACCCGAGCGCCCTTGGCTCCCCCCCACCCGTGGGCTCACAGGGTGCAGCCCCCCCCCCACGCCTGGTGCCTGGGTGACATGGCAGAGACCTTGCCTCTGTCTCCCCACGGGGGCCAGGAGGGTGCTGACGCCCGGGGCGCCTGCGTGTCGCCCCCCCCGCCCCCGCCTCGGGGGGCTTAGAGCAGGAAGCGGGGGGGCGAGGGGGCGGAGGCGCCCGCCAGCAGGCGCTCGCAGCGGGCCTTGTAGAGGTCGCGCTCGCGGGCCAGGCGGGCGGCGTCGGCCCGCAGCGCCTCCAGCTCCCGCGCCAGCTGCGCCTTCTCTGCCTCCAGCAGGTGGCGCTGCTGGGCCCGCTTGAAGCGGCAGGACTGGGCGTAGCCGCGGTTCTTCAGTGTCCGGCGCTTCTGCTTCAGCCGCAGCGCCTCGGCTTTGCCCACGCCGCGGAGCTGCCGGTTCAGCTCCCGCACCGACATGGCCACCAGCTGCGCATCCGAGAACCGCTCCCCGGGCGCGCCAGCCTGCGGGGGGCGGCGTTAGGGCACAACGGTGCCCCCCACGGCCGACCCCCAGCCCTCTGCCCCCACAGCCCTGCAGGTGCCCCTCACTCCCGACCCCCAGCCCCTGCGCCACCCAGTCCTGCTGGTGCCCCTCACTCCGGACCCCCAGCCCCTGCGCCACCCAGTCCTGCTGGTGCCCCTCACTCCCGACCCCCAGCCCCTGCCCCACCCAGTCCTGCTGGTGCCCCTCACTCCGGACCCCCAGCCCCCTGCGCCACCCAGTCCTGCTGGTGCCCCTCACTCCGGACCCCCAGCCCCTGCTCCACCCAGTCCTGCTGGTGCCCCTCACTCCCGACCCCCAGCCCCTGCCCCACCCAGTCCTGCTGGTGCTCCTCACTCCTGACCCCCAGCCCCCTGCGCCACCCAGTCCTGCTGGTGCCCCTCACTCCCGACCCCCAGCCCCTGCCCCACCCAGTCCTGCTGGTGCCCCTCACTCCGGACCCCCAGCCCCCTGCGCCACCCAGTCCTGCTGGTGCCCCTCACTCCCGACCCCCAGCCCCTGCCCCACCCAGTCCTGCTGGTGCCCCTCACTCCGGACCCCCAGCCCCCTGCGCCACCCAGTCCTGCTGGTGCCCCTCACTCCTGACCCCCAGCCCCCCTGCTCCCCCGGCCCAGCAACGTGACATAATATAAATGGCTGGAGATTAATATCTAATCCCCCCACCCCCTGCTGCCCTTCACCCCTCCCCCCAGGTCTGGGCTGGAATTAAAGGGATTAATATTATCCCCTCAGCCAGGGAGAGTGTGTGTGTTTGTGTGGGTGTGTGTTAAACACCTAGGGGGTGTGTTTTTGTCCCCCAAACACCTGTGGGGTGGTGATTCTTGGTTGTGTGCATGTCTTGGATGCCAGGTTCCACGCATGTCCCACACACCTGGGTTCTGCCATGTCCTGGGCACCTGTGTTGCATGTGCACATGTGTGTGTGTGTACACATCCCAGATACCTGGGCTCCCTGTGTGCATGCCCTGGACACCTGAGTCCTTGTTGCACGTGTGCGTGTGCACGTGTCCTGGACACTTCCCACCCGTGCACGTGCTGGTGTACCTCTGCCAGACACCTGGATCCCGCACCTGCACTCACCGGGTGCTGTGGGGGGCCCACGTAGGCTGGAGGGTGGGGCAGGGCCCCGGGGCCCCGGTACATGGCCTCCCCAGCCAGCAAGGCCTCCACGGCCTCCTCGGGGCTGAGCCCTGGCCCCTCGCCTGATGCCCCCTGCTGGTGCAGTGCTGCCATCCAGTAGAGCTCTTCCAGCGCTCCCCGGGGGTCGGCCCCCACCTCGGCTCCCCCAGGCTCTGGGTCACTCAGCGTGGGCGAGGGTGGTACTGAACTGCAGGGGGAGGAGCCCAGCGAGGCCCCACCCCCACCTGGCTCCCGTTTCACCTCGAACTTGAGCAGGTCAAAGTCGTTGAGGTACTCGAGCGCCAGGGGGCTGGCAGGCAGCTCGCCCAGGGGCCCTGCCATGCTGCTGGGCCAGAGTCCTGAGAGAGAGAAGGGAGAATTATATGAGCCAGGGCGCTTGGCTGTATGGACTGAGAGGTGCTCTTTGGGATGGAGGGGGGTCTCATATGGACCAGCTGCATGAACCAGAAGTCTATATGGGCCAGGGGGTCTTTGGGATAGAGAGGAGGTCTCGTATGGACCAGGTGTATGGCCCAGGGAGATCTATCTAGACCAGCTGTATGGGCTGGAATTCTTTTGGATGGGGGGCATCTCATATGGATCAGCTTTAGGAATGTACATGGACTGGATGTACAGGCCAGGGGTCTTAAGGGACTGGCTGTATGGACTGGGGCTATTTGGGATGGGGGTGGATGTCTTATATGGACCAACTGTATGGCTCCAAGGTCTATATGGACCAGCTGTATGGAGCAGAGGTCTTTGGGATGGGGGGGGTCTCATATGGACCAGCTGTATGAACTGGAGGGATGGGTCTTTGAGATGGGGATGGGTCTAATATGGACCAGCTTTATGGACCAGGAATCTATATGGCCTGATAGTATGGATAGTTGGGGGTAGGTCTCATATGAATGAGCTGCATACATTGGGGGGGTATATATGGACCAACTACATATATGGACCAGGGGTCTTTGGGATGGAAGTGGGTCTCATATAGATAAGCTATATGGACCAACTGTACAGACCAAGGGTCTAGGGGAGAGGTCTCATATGAACCAGCTGCATGGGCCAGTGGTCTATATAGACTAGAGGTCTTTGGGATGGTGAGGGGCCTCATATGGACCAAATGTACAGACCAGGGGCCATATGAGCCATCTGTATGGATTGGGGCTCCTTGAGATGAGGAGGGATCTCATATGAATTAGAGGCTCTATATATAGACCAGCAGTAGGGACTGGGGTCTCTTGGGTGGCAGGGTGGGGGTTTGCATATGGATCAGGTGTTTGGATCAGGGGTCTTATATGGACCAGCTGTAGGGACTGGGGGGTCTGTAGGGACTGGCTGTATGGACCACGGGGTCTTTGGGGGGAGGGTTTTATATGACTCAGCAATATGGACTGGAGGTCTATATGGACCACATGTATGCACCAGGGGTATTTGGGGAGGTCTTGTATGGATCAACTGTATAGACCAGAGCCCCAAATTGACCAGCATTATCAATACAGCCTATAGGGGCTCTCTCCTGACCAACTGTATGGACCAAGGAATCTATATGAACCTACCATACAGACTGGGCTTCTATATGGACTTGGCATACAGACTGGGGCCCTATGGGACAAAGGATTCATAGGGATCAGATGGATGGATATAGACTATATTGAGTTTATATGGACCAGTTATGTCCAGCTCTATGGGACAGGGCAGATTCATATGGACCAGCTGTAGTGGCTTTATTGGCCAGGAGGTCTATGTGGACTGACCTTACTAACTGGTGGGGGCAGTTCTATAGGACCAGGGATCATATGGACCAACCGTACAGGCATAGATTATATGTGGGCTCTATAGACCAGGCATTTGGACATGGGGGGGGGGGGTTGTATATGGACTGGCCATAGGGATCAGGAGTATTTGTAGCCCATCTGTATTGCCTCAGGGGGAGGGAAGGACCAGAGGGTTCTATATAAACAGCTATATGGACCAGGGGTGGGCTATATGAATCTGCCATATGGTACAGCTTTCTCTACACAGCTGGGCTATACATGTTTCATAGTTGGTAGGGCCTTTGCTATAGAGACTGGTTATGCTGAAATGGGGCCGAAGGGAGGTATATGGGCTGGCTCCTATATGAGGGCCCGGTATATGGACTGGCTATATGGATCAGCTTTCTAGAGAGGCCACTTGCATTCCCTGGTTTGCAGTAGAGCCCATCTGTAGCGTCCTCAGTCCCTATACCCCTCTGGTCCATATGAGACTCCCCCCACACCCCCAAAGAGCCCCACATACTATATGGAGCCGACATCTGGACCTCTTTGCTATAGGGACTGCCCATGAACCCCTACAGATGTCCCCACCCCCCTCCACCCTGTATCTCCCTATAGAGAAGCCCCCCAGAACATGCAGGGACTGTATGGACGGGCTTGAGAGGCTGGTGATACAGGCTGGGCCTGTATAAGGCCCTGGTGAGGATCTGAAATGTTTATAGGTACCAGAGTCCTTGTCTCAGCAACCCACAGTGATGCCCACCCCGAGGCCCCTTGTGCATCCATCCTTTATCAGTAGAAGGCAATATATGGACCAGAACCCTATAGGGACCAGGGCTGCTTTTTATCCATCCCCTGTGGATAGAAAACAAATTATGGACCAGGGCCGAATATGAAACAGCTCTTCTGCATCACACAGCCTGTAACCCACTAACAGCAATGTCCCTTAGAGGCCAAGTACATCTATAGGGGCCATGGCGGGGATATGGACCAGGGCTGGATATGGACCAGGGGGCATATTATCCCCTCCACAAAAGCCGGGATGTGTCAGAGGCAACCCGGAGAGTTCAATAGGCCTCTATCAGGGATGGGGCCAGGCGTCTATATGGAGCAGGTCTCCATATGGACTGTACCTTATAGAAAGCATGGAGGGGCGAGGATGGGAAAAGGGTCGGCGGCAGGGAGGGGGGGGAGGCAATCATTCAACTCCTCCTACTGCCATTTGTATCCCCCCTGCTCTATATGGACCAGTCCATATACGGTGCCCCTCACTCCTATGCCCCTCACTCCCGACCTGCCCGCCCTACCTGTGTGCGCGGCGCGGCGCTACGCTGCCCGCTTGGGCCGCCAGGGGGCGCCTCCGCCACCGCCCCGAGCGGCGCTGCACCGAGAGCCCGGCCCGGGACACCTGGGTCCTTTTTAAAGGGCCAGAGCCGCTGAGCTCATTCGCCCACCGGCCAATGGGGACGGTGAGGCTCATTAGCATATCAAGGGCGGGGAGGAAGGGACCCCCAGTTACTCCCTGACTGGGAGAACTGGGGGGCGGGGCTTCTGCCCTAATTAGGCAAGAATCCAATTAGCTCTTGAATGGGTGGGGGCGCCCCCCCACGAGGCCTCCCATGCCCGGCCTTGCCCCCCTGCACCCCTCCCGCTCCAACAGGGACTTGGGGGCTCCAGGCCGGGAGTGAGGAGCACTGCAGGGCTTGGGGGGCAGGGCAGTCAGGGGCCCCTGGCGTGTGCTGAGGCCACCCTGAATGAGGCTGAGTGTGGCCTGTCAGCCACTATTAGGGACAATGGCTGGAGCCATTGTCCTGGGATTAGGGTTGACACAGGGCCCTGCTGGTGCCTCTCACTTCCAACCCGCAGCTCCTGCCCCCAGCCCTTCACTCTCGACCCACAGCCCCCTAACCCGCCCAGCCCTAATGGTGCCCCTCACTCCCGACCCACAGCCCCAGCTGACCCCAGTGTGCCCTGGACTAATCCCTGGCAGTGACACCTTCCAGGCCTCTCATCCCCCTAAGCAGCTTTGCTTCCCCCCCCAGGCCCCCAAGGGGATTAGGCACCTGAGGGGGGGGCAGGGGATGGGGTTGGGGACCAAACAGGGAGACCCCACACACACACTCCAGCAGCCTGGGCATGAAGGGTTAAAATTCCCGGGACACCTGGGTTCCTTTTGGCTCTGGGAGGGCAGCGGTGTCTGGGGGACCAGCAGGGAGACGTAAGGCCCCGACCCTGGGTCCCCAGCCCTGTGAACTGCCCCCCACAGCAGAGTCCAGTCTGGGACCTTTGGATCCTGGTGTGTGCTCAGGCGGTGAACCCTGGCGTCCGGGCCCCAGGCCTTCCCAGCACTGAGGGATGGGTCCCCTCCCTGCCTCACTGGGTGGGGGCCGGGCCCAAGTGGCTGAGCCGGGGGTGGGGGATTATAATTAATCAGCTCATAACAAGCCTGGTTATGGTCTATTGGGCTGGCCCGCGGGGGACCACGTGTCATATGGCCCCATGCACGTGTCAGCCCCAGCCTGCCCCCCTCCCCCGCCACGTGCCCCAGGGCCCTGCCGGGGCCATGCCGGCTTCTCCTCCTTGGCTGTCTCCAGCCCATTCCCAACATTTGGCCCTTCTGTTGTTGGCACTGGCAGGCTTGGCACGTGCGCACGGTGCCACAGGGCCCCCAGAAGATGCGTGGTTCACTGCAGGCGCGTGTCAGCATCTATGGTGCTCCTGGCCTGGCCATAGCCTCTCCTGTGTTCCCAGTGTGTTTGTAGCACAGAGCCACGGCCCTAGGATTGGGGCTGCCATGGCCCTGCTGGTGCCCCTCATGCCCGACGGGCAGCCCCTTTGCGCTCTCACGGCCTCGTGTGCTGCGTGGGCAGCCCCATTAAGTGCTACTGGCAGGCTCATGTTGCTGTTGCCCCTGGCCCCCTAGTAATTGTGGCTCTGCCATGCGGGCTCAGGCTGGGAGCTCCCTCTTCCTGCGAGGTCTTGGCATGTTCCCAGCCCCAGGGGAGCCCCTCGCATCCTCGCTTCCTCCCTGGGCAAACCTGCCTTGTGGGGGTGGGGGGAACGTGGGTCTCCGAGCCTGGGGTCTCAGGGCACCCCCCACCTGCGTCCCAGGGGGCGGGGGCGGGGGCGGGCCAGGAGGCGGGGCTGAGGTGGGTGGGTCGCGTCCCTGGCGACGAAAGAGGGGGTGTGGCCACGCGTGGGGGCGGGACTCGGAGGGGAGAGGGGCGAGGTCAAGGAGAGGGGCGGGGCTACAGGATAGAGGCGGGGGCTTGAGGAAAGGGTCTGGGATAGCAAGGCTGAGAGGGGCGGGGCCAAGTGGGAGGGGGCGGGGATTCGCCGGAGGGGAGAGGTCATCTTAGCCCCGCCCCCTCCCGCCGGGGCAAGAACACGACTAGGTTACATCAGGCAGGGGAGGAGCCGGGCCCCCAACCCGGGCCAATCAGGGTGCGGCAGCTCCCGCTGCCCCGCCCTCGGCCCCGCCGCAGCGCCTCAGGGGTTAAACCCACCCCGCCCCGCGTCCTTTTTAACCCGCGCGCCCCGGACCCCTGGGTTCCCTCCCGCCGGCACGGGACAGCGGGGCCATGGCGCCGCCGGGCACTCGCCTGCTGGGGTGAGCGCGGGAGGGGCACCAAGATGCGGCTGGTCGGGTTGAAAGTGAGGGGCATCAGTGGGGGGGAGCAGGGGGCTGCAGGTCGGGAGAGAGGGGCACCAGCAGGGGGGAGCAGGGGGCTGTGGGTCGGGAGTGAGGGGCATTAATGGGGAGCAGGGGCTGCAGGTCGGGAGTGAGGGGCACCAGCAGGGGGGAGCAGGGGGCTGTGGGTCGGGAGTGAGGGGCATTAATGGGGAGCAGGGGCTGCAGGTCGGGAGTGAGGGGCACCAGCATGGGGGAGCAGGGGGCTGTGGGTTGGGAGTGAGGGGCATTAATGGGGAGCAGGGGCTGCAGGTCAGGAGTGAGGGGCATCAGCAGGGGGGAGCAAGGGGCTGTGGGTCGGGAGTGAGGGGCATCAGCAGGGGGGAGCAGGGGCTGTGGGTTGGGAGTGAGCAGCACTAATGGGGAGCAGGGGGCTGTGGGTCGGGAATGCGGGACACCAGTGGGGGGGAGCAGGGGCTGTGGGTCGGGAGTGAGCGGCACCAGTGGGGGGGAGCAGGGGGCTGTGGGTCGGGAGTGAGGGGCACCAGCAGGCCTGGGTGGGTGTCAGTGTCTCATGCTTCTGGATTGCACTTCCTGGTGGTCCATGTCACAGGCTCTGCCCTCCCCCACCTCCGTTGTGCTTTGTTTGCTAAGCAGGGTCCAGCCTGGGGCCCTCCTGGTGCCCCTCACTACTAACCCGCAGGCCTTTGGGTGTCCACCCTTTTCTGTGTGGCCACCACACCCCTCCCCAGTACCAGCTGCATCCGCCTGGCACAGTCACGGGACACTGGAAGTGACCAATCTTGGGTTGGTTGGGAAATCCGGCCTGGGGTCAGGGCCAGTGCCCCCTCCCTCCCCCCCAATGTTCCCAGCAGCCCCTGGGGCAGGCTGCTGTGGGGGAGGAGGGGACCAGAGTCCGGTCAGACGTGGGCACCCGGACTTTGCTCGCCCAGTTGGCGCGGGGCCAGGCCTCCCTGCCTCTCCTCTGCCTGCACTTGGCAGCCAATCAGGGGCTGGGATGTGGCACCCCCTCCCCCTCCAGCCGGATGTTATGGGGGGGGTCAGCTGGTACTGGGGTGGGGTGGCATATAACAACGGGGCACAGCCCTGAGTGTGCCCCCCTACTCGGTGGTGACAGTTTGTCCCCTTTTGGGCTCGTGACTTGTCACATGCCCAGGTGCCACATGAGCTTGCACACTTGTGGTCCCATGCTGCATGCTCACAGCCTCCCTTTCACAGGCAGGGCATGCGCTGGCTGCGGGGCTGCCGGGCGGCATGGGCGCGGGGCACGCACACAGCCCTGCGCGTGGTGCACGGGGACCTGGAGGCAGCGCCGGCGCGGGTGCGAGCCTTCGTGGAGCAGGGTGCCCAGCTGTGCCAACCGGCTGCCGTGCACCTGTGCGATGGGTCGCAGGCCGAGAATGGTGCTGTGCTGGCCCTGCTGGAGACTGAGGGTGTCCTCCAGCGCCTCGCCAAGTATGAGAACTGGTGAGTGCTGCTGGCTAGACACCGGGGCTCCCTCCCTCCCAGTACCAGCCCATCCTGCAGGCCTCAGTTACCCACAATGCCCTGCAGGGCAGCCCTACTACTGGTGATTACCCACAACCCCCTGCAGTGTGGCCCTGTCACAGCCTGTTACCCATAGTTCTTTGTGTTGGGATCCTATCAGTTCAAGTTGCCCACAATGAACTGCAGCACAGCCCTGGTACTAGCAATTACCCATAAGGCCCTGCAGAACAGCCCTGCTAGTAGTGATTGCCCATAACCCCCTGCAGCATGGCCCTGGCATTGCCCATAGTCCTTTGTGATGGGATCCTGCCACCCCAGGTTGCCCACAATGCACTGCAGCACAGCCCTGGTACCAGCAATTACCACCCAAAACCCTTCAGTGCAGACCTGCCATGGCATGTTACCCATCATCCTTTGCAGCAGGGTTCTGTGGCCCCCTTGTATCCACAATGCCCTGACAGGCAGCCTGGCTAGCAACAATAACCTACAACTCCCTGCAGTGTGGCTCTGCCATACCACATTACTCAGTCATTTGTGTCAGGATCCTGTGGTCCCAAGTTACCCACAATGCCCTGCAAGGCAGTCCTGGTACCAGTGGTTATCTCTAATGCCCTGCAGGGCAGCCCTGCTCTTGACAGTTACCCACAGCCCCTGCAGCTGGCCCTGCCAGGGCCGGTAAATCCCAGTCCTTTTTTATCAGGATCCTCTGGCTCTTACCCACAATGCCTGTATTGCCCATAATACTTTGCTGCAGCCAGTGACACTAAGTTACCCACAGTCCTTTGTGCTGGAGTCTGGGGGGGTGGGGTGGGGAATTACCTACAATGCTGCAGTCATTTACCCACAGTCCTTTGTGCTCTCCAGGAGCCAAATTACCCATAGCCCTGTGCTTGGCAGACCACTGTTGTTTGTGTCTGGATCCCATGAGACTGAATTACCCACAGTCCTTTGCTTGGTGGGACTACATTACCCATGATCCCCTGCAGGGTGGCTTTGCCAATTACCTACAGTCCTTTGCATCAGCATCAGGGCACCCTGAATTACCCTCTACCCTTATTGCCTATAATACCATGTGGGGCCCAGTTACCCACAATGCTCTGCAGGATGTCCTGGCTGCAGCCAGCCACCCACAATCCTTTGCAACAGGGCTATAATTCCCACCCCGTCCCCCCAACCAAGTTACCCATGGAAATGGGTGGGGTCTTCTAGGGGTCTGTCCTGGACACTTGGGCCCAATTTCTTGTCCCCCCTGGGGGGGGTGGAAGTCTGTCCTGGATGCTTGGGTCCATTCCCGAAGCTCCCTTCCCCCTGTGCTATCCTGGACACCAATCCCCCGCCCTGTATGGGACTGAGAGCTGTCCCGGACACCCAAGTGCCTCTCTGACCCAGCTGGCTGGCACGGACTGACCCCAAGGACGTGGCGCGGGTGGAGAGCAAGACGGTGATTGTGACAGAGCAGCAGCGGGACACGGTGCCTATCCCAGCTTCTGGTGCCACCGGGCAGCTCGGCAATTGGATGAGCCCTGCTGACTTCCAGGCTGCGGTGGACAACCGCTTCCCTGGCTGCATGAGAGGTACTGTGCACCACGGTCGCTGGGCCCTGCCCCTGCGGGCACCTGGACTGAAAGGGCACAAGGCCTTTCTTTCATCTGTCAATCCACCGATCCCCACACGTTCCAGCCAGCCAGCCATTTCCAGATGCCTCATGCATCCATCCCTCCATCCATATGTCCACTTACCATCCATCCATATGTCCACCTATCATCCCTGCATCCATCTATTCATGTATCAATCCCTCCACCTACCTGTCATGCTTCTGTCCACATTTCCATCTACCCATCATACATCCCACCAACCATCTCCAGATGCCCCATCCATCCATCATCCCTCCCTCCATCCCCCCAGCGGGTGCCAGTGCCCACATGCTATGTCTTTCACAGGGCGCACCATGTATGTGATCCCATACAGCATGGGTCCGCTGGGCTCGCCGCTGGCCAAGACGGGCGTGCAGCTGACGGACTCACCCTACGTGGTGGCCAGCATGCGCATCATGACCCGAATGGGTGCCCCTGCCCTGCGCGCCCTTGGTGATGGGGAGTTTGTGCAGTGCCTGCACTCCGTGGGACAGCCACTGCCCCTGCAAGGTGAGTTGGGGGCAGGGGGGTGCCTCTACCCATACTTCTGTGAAGTCCCACACACTCCTCCATCCACCCTGTGTGGTTCCTCCATCCCCGTAGCCCCTCTCTGTCCATCCGTCCCTCCCCATAGCCCCTCTCCTTTTCCTTCCTGCCCTCTCCATCCATCCATCCCTGTACCCCCTCCTTCCTTCCTTCCCCATAGCTCTCTCCATCCATCATCCCCATAGCCTGTTTCCTTCCTTCCTTCCCCATAGCCCTTTCCATCTATGCGTCTGTCCATCCATCCATCCCTCCACCATTCAACCCATCCCTGTAGCCCCCCTCCATCCATCCTTCCCCATAGCTCCTCCCCATCCATCCCTCCACCATTCAGCCCCTTAGTCCCTCCACCCATCCATCCACCCCCTATCTTCACCTGCCCCCCTGATCCCCCTCCCTGGCACTGTGCCCCACAGAGGAGCTGGTGAACAACTGGCCCTGTAACCCGGCCAAGACACTGATTGCACATGTGCCTGACCGGCGGGAGATCGTTTCCTTCGGCAGTGGCTACGGTGGCAACTCCCTGCTGGGCAAGAAGTGCTTTGCCCTGCGCATCGCCTCGCGCATTGCCCGCGATGAGGGCTGGCTGGCTGAGCACATGCTGGTAACCCAGGACCCAGGCATCTGGACAGCATGGCAACCCATGCGGGGAGCTGCTGGGAAGGAGGGAGGCCAGGGCTCTATCTTGCCATGGGAGTGGGGATGGGGAGGATGGCTGCAAAGGATTGTGGGTAGGTGTGCTGGCTTAGGGTTAGGGATTGTGAGGAGGTGGATTTGGGGTGGGTCCAGCTGCAAAGAATTGTGGGTAGGTGTGCTGGGTTAGACTTGAGGATTGTGTGTGGAGGTGGGTTTGGGGTGCACCCTGCTGCAAAGGATTGTGGGGAGTGGCATGCAGCTGCTACTGAGGGTTGTGGGTAGATGCGTTAGGGTTAGACTGCTGGAAAGTATTGTGGGTAGGCTGGTGTGGTTGCTGCAAAGGATTAGGGGGTCTATCCCTGCTCTGGGAGGGCAGTGGGGCCCTGTGGGGCAGAGCAATGAGGGGTCGAGCCTGGATGCCTGGGTTCTACTCCAGCTCTGGGAGGGAGCAACCCTTGATGGGTCGGACGGGCAAGCGCCGGATGCCTGGGTTCTTTCCCTGGCTCCGAGGTAGTTGTCACAGGCAGATGTCCAAAGGGCACCCTGTCTGTTTACCCTTCTTCAGGGCATATTTAAGGAGTAAATATTAATTGGTTAATGAGTGACTCAGCCCTGTTGAAATCTGGCCGGGGATGACGCATGTTGGAGGGCAGGGGGGTCAGGAGAGTGTCCCCCATCCTGGCCATTGGCATTAGGGGATGCCACAGGGTGCCCTACAAAGGATTGTGGGTCAAGTGGTATGGTAGAGAGGATTGTGTGCAGACAGGAGACAGCTGTCTGGCTCCTGCACTAAGGATTGTGGGTAACCAGCTGCCCCAGGGCATACTGCAAAGGATCATGGGAAACGTGACATGGCAGAGAGGATGGTGGGTAACTTTGGCAGTGGTGCAGAGGATTGTGGGCAGACAGGGGAGACCTGAGGATTGTGGGTAACTCCCTGCCATAGGGTCTGCTGCAAAGGATGGGAGTAATCAAGGGTGGCACAGAGGATTGTGGGCAGCTTCCTCTCTACCCAGGGCATAGGACAACATTGCGGGTAGATGGGATGGCAAAGGATTGTGGGTAATTGGGTGGCACAGGGGATTGTAGGGAACTTCCCCCTAGCCCCTGCCCCCTCGCCAAGTGCATGGCACAGAGGATTGTGGGTGGACAGGAGGGCAGGACTCAGTTGCAAGGCATTGTGGGCCCCTGATCCCCTGGTCCCCCCCCCAGATCCTGGGCCTCACCAGCCCTGAGGGGCGGAAGAAGTACGTGGCGGCCGCATTCCCCAGCGCCTGCGGCAAGACCAACCTGGCCATGATGACGCCATCGCTGCCCGGCTGGCGCGCTGAGTGTGTGGGCGACGACATTGCCTGGATGAAGTTTGACAGTGAGGGTGAGGTGGAGTGCAGGGGAGGGAGGGGTGGAGGGGGATGGATGGATGGATTGCAGGGGCAGAGAAGCAGATGTGGGTAAGTAGCCATGCAAAGGATTGTGGGTAGCTTAGTGTCTCCAGAGCCTGGCACAAAGGATCACAGGTAGATGGTGGAGATTTGGCTCCTGTGCAAAGGATTGTGGGTAGCTGACCCCACCCCCCTCATTGCCTCCCCAGGACGTCTGCGGGCCATCAATCCTGAAAGTGGGTTCTTCGGGGTGGCGCCAGGCACATCAATGCGCACCAACCCCAACGCCATGCACACAGTGCAGCGCAACACGCTCTTCACCAACGTGGGGCTCACCGGCGAGGGCGGCGTCTACTGGGAGGGCATCGACCACCACCTGCCCCCTCGCACACCCATCTATGACTGGCAGGGCCGGCCCTGGAGCCCTGGTATGCACCTCCTGCCCTGCCACCCCTGGTACAGCACCCCCATCTATGATGGGCAGTGCCAGCCCTGTAGCCCCAGTACGCACACCCCTGACCTGCCCCCCAACTACAGCCACAGGACAGACCCCCCAGTGAAGCTCCACTGGCATCTCTATCTACAACTGGCAGAGACAGCCCTGGCCCTGCCCCTGCAGTACTACCCCCAGTATATCCCCTACTGTGCCACCATCAATAACTGGTAAGGCCGGCCTCTAAGTCCCACTATGGACCCCCTGTCCTTCCACCCCACTCCCAGTACAGGCCCCCCAGCATCCTTATCCACAACTGGCAGGGCCATAACCTGGGGCCAGATTATCCACAGTCCTCTGCAGGGCAGCCCTGTCATAGCCCTGGAGTCCCAGTATGGACCACCCCCAGCTCCTGCCCCCGTAGTGTAGCCACCCACCTGGTACCCTCATCTACAGCTGGCAGCTCTGGCTCCAGTGCCCTTCAGCCTGCCTGGCCCCCGCAACTAGGACTGGCATGCTCTGAGATGTACCCTTCAACCTGCCCCTGCACAGACTCCTGCCCTCCCCACACCCCTCCCAGTACAGCCCCCCCAACACCAACATCTGTGACTGACAGGGCTGGCCCTGGAGCCCTGGTATAGACCCTCTCTTGGCACTCCCATGTACCACTAGCAGGACCAGCCCTGGACCCATGGTACAGGACCCCCGCTTCCCCAGTTTGGAGCCTTTCCCCATTACCCAGAATCCCTTCTTGCTGCCACCCGCTGGACCCCATCAGCCCTGCCCTGTCCAGCCCCCTGGCATCTCCACCCCATGGTGCTGCCCTATCCCATTAATGTCCCCCATCTCTGCCTTCCCCAGATGCCAAGGAGCCATGTGCCCACCCCAACTCGCGGTTCTGCGCCCCTGCCCGCCAGTGCCCCATCATGGACCCAGCTTGGGAATCTCCTGAGGGAGTCCCCATTGATGCCATCATCTTCGGTGGCCGGAGACCCCAAGGTAAGGCCACACACCACCCACCTGCCACCCTGCCTGGACACCAGGGTCCCCGGGCTGGCACAGGGCTAATGGCACTATCTCTCCTCCCTTACAGGGGTGCCGCTAGTCTATGAGGCCTTCAACTGGCAGCATGGTGTCTTTGTGGGCAGTGCCATGCGTTCCGAGTCCACCGCTGCCGCCGAGCACAAAGGTATGACTGCCCAGATGCCTGGGTCCTCTCAGTGCCCACCTTCCAGGATGCCACTATCTCCAGATACCCACACACCTCTGTGCTGGGGTCTGGTGGAGTCAAATTACTCACAGCCCCCTGTAGGGTGGCCCTACTGGACTGAATTACCCATTATCCTTTGTGCTGAGGTCCCAAATGACCCACAATCCCCTGCTGTAGTCAGTTGCCTACAGTTCTTTCTACTGTGAGACCAGGTTATCCACAATCCCCTGCAGGGCAGCCCTCATAACCAAATACCCAAAGTCCTTTGGGGCCAGATTATCCACAGTCCTCTGCAGGGCGGCCCTGTCATAGCCACAGTCCTTTGAATTTGCGTTCTGCGGAGCCACATTACCCATAGTCTCCTGCTGTAGTCAGTTACCCACAGTCCTTTGCACCAGGTTGGCTTTATCCGCCATTACTTCCTGACCTTTGGCCATGCTAAATTGCCCCTTGACTCCCTCCCACCCACTCTCAGGCACCCCGGTTCCCTTCATGCTCATGTCCCGGATTACCCACAGCATCTCACCTGATGGCGCTGCCATTCTCTCCCACACCAGGCAAGGTGATCATGCACGACCCCTTCGCCATGCGTCCTTTCTTCGGGTACAACTTTGGGCGGTACCTGGAACACTGGCTGGCCGTGGGGGAGCGGAGCGGCGCCCGCCTGCCCAAGATCTTCCACGTCAACTGGTTCCGCAAGGGCCCCGATGGCAATTTCCTGTGGCCCGGCTTCGGCGAGAACTGCCGTGTGCTGGACTGGATCTGTCGGCGTGTGGATGGAGAGGACAGTGCCCAGGAGACACCCATTGGCTATGTTCCCCGCGAGGGGGCCCTCAATCTCCAGGGCTTGGCCAACGTGGACTACCAGGAGCTCTTCCACCTGCCCAAGGAATTCTGGGAGCAGGAGGCGCGGGACATACGCAAGTACCTCACGGAGCAGGTCAACGAGGACCTGCCCCGCGAGGTGATGCAGGAGCTGGAGGGGCTGGAGAGCCGTGTGAAGAAGATGTGAGGGGGCCAGTGGGGACTGGAGAAACGGAGACTGACTGTTTACATGACTACTTCACCACCATCCTCGGCTTGTTCCGGCCTGTCCACTACCTGGGGGAAGGCCATCTTGTTCCTCTGACCAACGGTCAGCTGCCTTGTCTCTTTGGACATGGGTCAGCCATCATCTTCCCTTGACCACAGTCTACTGACCTCATTCCATTGCCTACTGGGCAGCTATTTTGTTCTTTAGCTTTCCCATCAGCCATTTTGCACCCTTGCTGCTAGTTCTGCCATCTTGTCTCTTTGAAGTGACCAGCCAGCATGTTTCCTTGACTAAGTGTCAGCTCTCTTGACTGCTGTCTACTGATTAGAACTAATCAGAACTAATTCTGTTGCTTACAGGGTAGCCATTTTGTTGCCCTCCCACTTGTCTGCAGGGTAGCCATTTTGTGCCCTGGACCCAGATCCACTACCTTGTTTCCTTGACAAGCATTGGCCTTCTCGTCTCTTTGACAGGGGTTGGCCACCTTCTCTGACCAAGCCACTGGCCATCTGGTTTGCTTGATATGAGTTGGTCTCGTTCTTTCCCGTGACCCAAATTCAGAGACTTCATATTCTTCCCTGCAGGGCAGCCAATTTGTTGCCCTCCTGCTTGCCTGTGGGTCAGCCATTGTGTCCCCTCTCCCCTAGTTCCACCATTTTGTCCTTTCTCCCCTAGTTCCACCATCTTGCCTCAGACAAGTTGGCCATCTTGCCTCCTACCTACAGGTTGGCCATTTTCTTCCCACACTTCCTCATCCAGGAGTCTGCTGTCTTGTCATTTGGTGTGAGCATGAGCCTACCCCAGCTGCTCCCTTGATTACAAGTCAGCCATCTTGTCTCCTTTATCCTGGCAGATTTGGTCTTTTTGGAGTTGGCTCTTCCTTCCAGTCAGGTTTTAATTTTCCTCACGCATGAGGCTGGCAGGGCTGCAGCAAGACTCGCAGCTGCCAGGTTTTCTGGGCCCTTGGCATCTGCCTGTGGTCTAGATGTGTCAAACCAGCTGGCCTTGGCTTTTTCTCCTAATGCTAATTTGTAGCTGTACTACTTGCCCACGTTCCACTGCGGAAGAATCTTGGCCATCTCTCTCAGCCGCAACAGCTGTTTGTAACCATGTCTTCTTCACCATGTCCAACGCGGCCATGGAAGTTCCTACCTCTTCAGGCTGACCTTCCACCATCCCCTAATGCTGCCACCACTAAGGATGATGCTTCCCACCACCCAAATCCGTCTCCCAAACAGAAACTCGGTTCATCTCCATGCCTATCAGGCCATAACTGTGACCAAACTCCCATCCTCTGACCTCCAAGCTCTTCCTGAGGTTCATTCCCAGTCATGACTGACCAAAGGCCCAGTTGGGTGCTCTCCTGTCCCTCAAGACCCATCTATGTCCATTCCTTCTGCCTCTCCCTCTGCCTGTTGCTATTCTTGTAGCCACACTACTGCCTTACAACAGACATGACCTATATGAGACTGAACTGCGACCCGGCAAACAAGCCTTGACCAGCTTCCAATCTACAGCACTCAATCCAACCACGTACCAGCTGTCTACCCCTTGACTCCTCAGCCTCTTTGCCAAGGCGGCCACATCTCTTCATGCAACCACAGCCTCACGACAACTTTACCCCAACCCAGCGTGAAGGACTCAGCCTTCAGTTTCTGGCATGAGGGCGCAGCTGGAGGCCCGGCTAGTGCCCAGGGAAGGCAGGCCGGGGGCAGAGGCAGGACCAAGGGAGCTAGAGCCTGGTAGGGTGGTGCGGGGAACGTCAATTTAGGGTTTTATAAGGAAATAGTATTTTCTTATGGGTAAGGACTAACCCACGGTGCGTGCGGGCTAGCCTGGCAATAAAGGACTTGAAGCACAGCTGTCTCCCTGCTCCTTGGGGCTGCAGAGGGAGGGGGGAACAGGTCCTGACCCCTGCCCACTCCCCCCACCCTGTGCCTGCCTGCTTGCCTCCTCCCCAACCAGCAGCAGCAGAGCAATGAGGGAAAAGGGTACCCATCCCGCCCATGCCCAGGATTGGGTCAGGATTGGGTCTTGCCTGCCACCCCTATGGGGGGCCCTGCCCACCCCTAGGTCACGCCCCCCATGTGACCCCAAAAGGCAGTGCCCCAAGGTGGGGGAGGGGCAGTGGCAATGGGCCATGTAGGTGTGGCAGTGGCTCTTGTCCCAGCCAATCAGCGCCAAAGACTAGCTCTTCCGTGACTGCCCATCATTTCCCAGTGTCCAATCAGATAAGGCAGCTCCCACCCCAGCCCCTATCCTATCAGCGAGCTAATGGCCGCAGAGCCCACGCTACCCCCTGTGGACATCAATCAAATCATTTTTAGCTAATCAGAGAAGGAAGGAGAACCTCAAAGCCCGCCTCGATCCGGTTGGTCATTTCCTGGCTGTTGTCCAATCAGGGGGGCGGAGCCCTTCTCTGAGCTGTCAATCGTTTCCCGCTACCCAGTCCAGCGTCGCTCCACCCCCATCACTACACCCTGACCAATCATCTTCCCCGAGCCCCGCCCCCACCACCCAATGGCCAACCGGTGTACCAGGAGCCCGGCTCAGCTGTCAGCCCCTGTCCAATCACAGGCCCGAAAAGGCCACCTTTCGATTGGGTGTCCTGCCCACAAGGCAGGCCAATCAGTGCGCAGGGTTAGCCGAAGCCGACTGCCCCACGTGGGCGGGGCGGGGCGGGGCAAGCCGCGAGCAGCCAATGTGCGGCGGCAGCGCTGGCCCCGCCCCGCCCCCCGGTCGTGAGAGGCTAGCACTCTACGATGTAAACAAGGCCTCGCCGTGACCGCTGGCAGGTGAGGAGGCTCCTGTGCTGGGTTGGAGCAGGGGTGGTGCTCGGAGCCGCTTCTGAGTGGCCGGCGCCCAGGGTGGGGAGCAGGGGAGCGGGGCGCTGGAAGCCTGCGGGGCGGGGCTGGGGGGTGAGGAGGGCTCTGATTGGTGCATGGGGGAGGGGAGCGCGCGTCTTCAGGGGGAGCCAAGGTGTCTCCGAACTAAGTGGCGCGGTGATTGACTGGGCGCGGCAAGAGAGGCGTCCTGATTGGTGGGCCCGTCTGAGGGGGCCTTAGAAGGCCCTGATTGGTGCAGTGGGTTCAGGTAGGGAGTTTATTGGTGTTCTCCTGAGAGGCAAAGGTGGTCTTTTAGTATGCTGGACTCTGATTGGCTGCAGAGGCCCAGGGTGCTCATAATGGTTGGAAGGGTGGGGGAGCAAGAGTGCTGTTTTAGTAAGGTGCACTCTGATTGGTGGAAGACAAGGCCCCTCCCCCAGGATACTCTGAGCAACAGAGTCCCTCAATTAAGCAGGATCAGTATTGGTGGGAATATTCAGTATGGGGTTCAGTGATTGGTGGGCACAGTGGGGAGCCCTGAGCAAGCTTCAATTGGTTGGGAGCTGGGCAGTGAAGAGGCAAGGGTGTATGAGTATGGAGAGCTCTGATTGCCTGGGAACTGTGGTATACAGAGGGGGACAGTGTTGTCTTCTGAGTATCGAGAGCTTTGATTGGTGGGTGGTTGTGGTATATTGAGGGGGAAATGCTGCCCTAAGTATTGAGAGCCCTGATTAGTGGGTAGCTGTAAACCAAAGAGGGTAAAGTTACCTTCTGAGTATTGAGAGTTCTGATTGGTGGGGGCTGAGGTATACTGAGCAGGGCGGTGCCACTTCTGAGTATCAGAAGCTCTGATTGGCAGGTCGCTGTGGCATACCAGAGGGGACAAAGCCACCCCTGTGTATTGCAAGTTCTAATTGGCAGGTGGTCGTGACATACGAAGGCAGTGGGGCAAGGCTGCCCATTGAATAGCCCACCTTTCGATTGGTGGCTCAGGATTCTCCTTTCAGGGGGTCCCGATCCCTGGTTGGTGGAGCCAAGAGGGCAGCCACTCTGACCCAGCTCTGGAGGATGCCCTAAGCATGGGCTCGCACAGCAGCAGCAGCGCAGGCACCGGGGGCCGAGACGCCCGGGATGGCTGGACCCCGCGGGGCTCCGAGGAGGAGGAGGAGGACGAGGATGTGGACCTGGCCCAGGTACTGGCATATCTCCTGCGCAGGTAACTTGCCCCCGCTGCGGGCCCAGCACCCTTTTGCCTTGGGTCTGGGGCAGGGAGCTCTCCCCTCCAGGAGGTGCCAGGCCTAACCTAGGGGTGGGGCATGAGGCAAGGCCCTTTGCTGTCTGGGGGAGTCCCATCAGCTGGCTGGGGGGTGTCTCAGGATGAAATCTGGCGGGAACTGGCTTGGATCACAGGGGCAATTGTGGGGTGATATTGGGGGAAATAGAGCTTTTAATTCCTCCCCCCCCGACTTCTTTCTCTTATCCTGGGCAGGACTCCTGGGTTCTCTCCCAGGGATCCTGACCAGGCTGTGTGTGTGCCCCCCACCCCAGGGGTCAGGTGCGGCTGGTGCAGGGTGGGGGCCCCACCAACATCCAGGTGGTCCAGAATCTGTCAGACTCGGACGACGACAACGACTGCGCCTGGGAGGGGCGGCTCGGAGACCGCTACAACCCCCCTGGTAAACCTGGACGCCAGGGCTCTGTCCTCACTCGGGGGAGGGAGGTGGGGGATGGGACCCCAGATGCCTGGGTTCCCTCTCAGTGTCCTTCCCCCTCCTGCAGTGGACTCCACCCCTGACACCCGCGAGCTGGAGAAAAATGAGCTCAAGACACAGGTGGAGCTGGCTGTGGGCAAACTGGGGCCTGGGCAGGCTGAGCACAACCTGCCCCGCCTCCTCTCCCAGGTACGTGCCCCAGGGCAGGGGCTCAGGGGTTGGCAGCAAGGGCACCTGAGTTCTGTCTCAGCTCTGGGCAGGGAACAGGGTCTGGTGGGTTTGATCAGGGGGGCTGGGACACCTCAGTTTTATCCCCAGCCCCTAAGAAGTCTGGTGTGTTTAGAGCAAGCAGGGGCTGCTTTCTGGGAGTGGGGTGGGGTTTGGTAGGTTGAAGATGGCTGGGAGCCTGGACTTCTAAGTTCTCTCCTAGTTTGGGTGGGGGGGGCAGGTCTGGTGGATGAAGGCAGGAAGGCTGTAGACCAGGGGCAGGCAATTATTTCAAGTGGAGGGCTGTTTAACTGAGTTTTGGCAAGCCATTGAGGGCCGCATGACAGGCAGCCAGGGGCAGATGAATATTAATTTTTAAATTTTGTTAGGGGCCCCGCAGGCTGGATTGAATGACCTGGCAGGCTGCATTTTGCCCACCCCTGCTGTAGACACCTGGGTTCTCTCTGTGCCCTGGGAGGGGACTGGAGACGTGTGACTTGGAGCAAGGGGCCTGGGAGCCTGGATGCCTGGGTCTTGTCCCAGGCTGGGGGAGGGGGACAGGTCTGGTGAGTGGGAGCCCAGACATCTGGGTTTTCTCTGCCTTCTGGGAGAAGTGGGGGCTCGTGGTTTAGAGCAGATGGGCTGGGAGCCTGGATCCCAGGGTTCTATTTGCAGATCTCTGTTGGGTCTGGTGAGTTCAGAGCAAAGTGCTGTGGGAAGGGGGAAAGGCTGTTCCCGGATGCCTGGGTCCTCACCCTGCCTTGGTCTCTTCCCCAGAGGGAGCGGGGCATGTGCCACAGCGGCAGCTTCTCCTCAGGCGAGTGCTCCCGTGTGATGTCACAGTGAGTATGGGGGGCACGGGGGTAGTGGGAAGATATGGTGGGGGAGGGGGAGTGGGGGTGGAGCTGGAAGGTATAGGGCAGTGGGAGGCCCCATTCTGACCCGCACCCCCCGACTATACCCCCAGTTTCCTGCCCAACCATCTGACCTTCACAGACACCTACTCCCAGAAGGCCTTCTGTGGGGTCTACTCCAGCGATGGACAGCTCTTCATGTCCGCTTGTCAAGGTAAAGGTGTGGGGAGCCACCTGCAAGTCATTGTGGGGAAGGGGTGTCCCACAGTCCTCCTTTAATTGCCTGGGGCAGCCCTGCTTCTCGGCTTTATAGGTAAAGGAGCTCTTCTTCCTCACCGCCCACTATTAGGTCTGGTAGGTCAAGGGTATCCCCTAGCCCGGTGCACCCTGCTATCCCTCTCTTTCTGCCTCAGGCAGCCTTATCGCTCAGTATTGTGGGTAATAAGTCCGTGCCACTGTTAAGCGTTGTGGGTAAAGGGCAGCCCACAGTTTTCTGCTTTCCCCAGGTCTCCTGGCCACTTGGCCTTGTGGGTAAAGGGGTGCCCTACTAAGCTTTGTGGGCAGGGGACATCCCAGCAGCCCCCTGCCACTCAGTCTTGTGAGTATAGAGGTACCCCCCAAGTGCTTGTAAGTAGGAGCCATCTCAGCAGCCTGCCTCCCTCCCTCCCTCCCTCAGACCAAACGATCCGCCTGTATGACTGCCGCTACGGAGCCTTCCGGAAGTTCCGGAGCATCAAGGCGCGGGACGTGGGCTGGAGCATCTTGGATGTGGCCTTCACCCCCGATGGTGGCCACTTCCTCTACTCCAGCTGGTCTGACTACAGTGAGTGTGGCCCATCGGGGCCCCATAGGCCCCACCATCACCATCGCCCCTACCCCCCAGATGGGTGGTGCTTACCCCAGCCCCTGTTTTGTTTTCCCACCCAGTTCACATCTGTAACATCTATGGGGATGGAGACAACCACACAGCGCTGGACCTGAGGTACTGGAGGGGTAGTCATCTTGGATTGATATGACTGGGCAGGGGGTATGGGAGCAGTGAGCTTGGGCTGAGGAAAGGAAGGATTGAGACCAGCAGAGTAAGGACCCTAGGCTTCCAAAAAGCAGACTTTGACTCACTCAGGGAACTCATGGGCAGGATCCCCTGGGAAGACAGGCTGAGGGGGAGAGGAGTGCAGGAGACTTGGCTGTACTTGAAAGAAACCTTCCTGAGGGCGTAGGAACAAACCATCCCAACGTGCAGGAGAGCAGCAAGTATGGCAGAAGGCCAGCTTGGCTTGGTAGGGAACTCTTCAGTAAGCTAAATCACAAAGAGGAAGTTTATAAGATGTAGAAACTTGGGCAAACAACTAGGGAGGAGTGTAAGAGTATTGCTTGGGCATGCAGAGATGAAATCAGGAAGGCCAAAGTGCAACTGGAGTTGCAGCTAGCAAGGACATGGAGGGAAACAAGAAGGGTTTCTACAAATATGTCAGCAACAAAAGGAAAATTGGGAATAATGTGGGTCCCTTGAACAGGGGAGGCAGCCTAGTGAAAGAGCATGCGGAAAAGGTAATTGATGCCTTCTTCACCTCGGTCTTCACAAACAAGGTCAGCTCCCAGACTACTACACTGGGCAGGCACAGTTTAGGGAGGAGGTGAGCACCCTTCAGTAGTGAAAGAGAAGGTCGGGGACTGTTTGGAAAAGCTGGACATGTACAAGTCCATGGGATCAGATGGGATGCACCCAAGGGTGCTGAGGGAGTTGGCTGATATGATTGCAGAGCTGCTGGCCATTATCTTTGAACACTTGTGGCAATTGGAAGAGGTCCTGGACAGTTGGAAAAGGGCAAATCTAGTGCCAATCTTTAAGAAAAGGAAGGAGAAGGATCTGGGGAAATACAGACCAATCAGCCTCACCTCAGTCCCTGGATAAATCATGGAGCAGATCCTCAAGCAATTCATTTCTAAGCACCTGAAGGAGAAGGTGATTAGGAACAGTCAGCACAGATCCACCAGGGGCAAGTAATGCCTGACCAACCTGATTGCCTTCTGTGATGAGATGACTGGCTCTGTGGATATGGGGAGACCAGTGGACGTAACATACCTTGACTTCAGCAAGGCTTCTGATATGGTCTCCCATTGAATTCTTGCAAACAAGCTGAGGAAGTCCAGATTGGATGGATGGACTGTATGGTGGATAGAAAACTGGTTGGATTGTTAGGCTCAAAGGGTAATAGTAATCAATAGTTTGATTTCAAGCTGGCAGCTGGTATCAAGGGGAGTGTCCCAGGGGTCAGTCCTAGGGCTGGTCTTGTTCAGTATCTTCATCAACAAGCTGGAAGATGGCAAAGTGCACACTTAGCAAGTTTGCAGATGACACCAAGCTGGGGCGGTGTACGCTGGAATGTAGGGCTAGGGCTCAGAGTGACCTAGACAAATTGGAGGATTGGGCCAAAATTAATGTCATGAGGTTCAACAAGGATAAGTGCAAAGTCCTGCGCTTAGGATGAAACAGTCCCATGCACTGATATAGTCTGGGGACTGACTGGCTGGGCAGCAGCTCTGCAGAAAAGGACCTGGGGGTTACAGTGGACGATAAGCTGAATATGAGCCAGCAGTGTACCCTTGTAGCCAAGAAGGTTAACGGCATCCTGGCCTGCATTGCATTAGTAGGAGTGATTCTTCCCCTCTCCTGGGTGCTGGTGAGGCCACATCTGGAGTCCTGTGTCCAGTTTTGGCCCCTCCACTGCAGAAAGGATGCACACACATTGGAGAAAGTCCAGTGGAGGGCAACAAAAATGGCTCAGGGACTGGGGGACATGACTTATGAGGAGAGGCTAGAGGAACTGGGCTTATTTAATCTGGAAAAGAGAAGACTGAGGGGAGGGATTTAATAGCAGCCTTCAACCACCTACAGGGTGGGCAGCAGCCTTCAAAGAGGATGCAGCTGGACTGTTCTCAGTGGTGGCAGATGACAGAACAAGGAGCAATGGGCTCCAGTTGCAGCAAGGAAAGTTGAGGTTAGATTTTGGGGAAAAATTTTCTCACAAAGACTATAGTAAAAGACTGGAACAGACTACCCAGAGAGGTTGTGGAATCTTCATCCTTGGAGTTTTTTGGGGACGATCCTACTTTGAGCAGGGAGTTGGGCTAGATGTGACCTGAGGTACCTTCCAACCCTAACTTTCTATGATTCTAACTGGGAGAAGGCTGGTGGGAATGGCCTTCTTGGGCTGAGGTATCGTGGGAATAGGAGGGGACGGACATCTTGGGCTGAGGTGACTGGGGGTCTGGGAGGGAACAGAATTGGGCTGAGGGGGGGTGGCCATCTTGGGCTGAGGTGACTAGGGCGGTCCTTGAGGGGGTGGCCGTCTTGGGCTGAGGTGACTAGGGCGGTCCTTGAGGGGGTGGCCGTCTTGGGCTGAGGTGACTAGGGCGGTCCTTGAGGGGGTAACCGTCTTGGGCTGAAGTGACTTGGGGGGGGGGGGGGGGGTCACCATCTTGGTCTGAGGTAACCAGATGGGCGGGCATCTTGGTCAGGGGGGTTGAGGAGGTGCTATGTCTAATTGTTCCTCTCCCTCAGGCCGGATGAGAGACGATTTGCTGTCTTCTCTCTCACGGTATCCTCAGATGGACGGGAGGTCCTCGGGGGGTAAGTGACCATCTCACCCGGTTGGAGTCGGTCCAGTCCTGCCTGGTGCCAGACGGCTCCTAGCCATGATGCAGTGAAACCCAAACTTCTCAGATAACACTAGGGGATCTGGGGACTCCATGTTCCAGCACCACACAGTGCCACTTGGTTCTTACCTACAATGCCATGTGCCATGGTCCTCTTGAGGCAACATGGCTGAGAGCAGAGAGGATTCTGACATAGTGTAGCCCACACAAGGCAGTGCTGTCTGGTTCTTGCAACCACAAAGTGAGCAGAAACAGGAAATGTGGTCTGGTTCTCTCCCACAATGTCATGGAAACCTAGATGCATCTCTGCTGAGAGCAGAGAGGATTCTGGGATAGCTCCGGCCAAATATCTCCAGTCCCCTTCCTGACGAGTCCATCTTCCTCTCCAGAGCCAATGACGGTTGTGTGTACGTCTTCGACCGTGAGCAGAACAGGCGGACTCTCAAGGTATATAGCCCAGGTGGTGGCAAGGGCAGAGAGGATTCTGGGAGAGGTGGGTTACCCGCAGTGCCCAGCAGGTAGTGGCAGTGGGTGCCCTCCAGCTGGAACACAGAGGGCTCTAGGAAGGGGATACCCATGATACCAAATTAGTAGGTGAGGACAGAGGATTTAGGGATGTCACTTGGAGTACCAAGCCCTAGGACAAGAGCGGAAAGGATTTGGGGTGGGCGATGTGCCTCCTCCTTTGGCATAGTAGATACAAGAGGTGCTCTCAGGCTAAAGTAGAGAGGATTCTAGGAGGTAAATTGCCTTTGACCTCTTGGCATTCTGGGAAATGGGTGCCTTCAGGTGAGAGCAGAGAAGATTCTGGGAGAATACCCACAATGCCCCCACTTCCCCCCCAGATCGAGTCACATGAAGATGATGTGAATGCCGTGGCCTTTGCGGACGCCAGCTCCCACATCCTCTTTTCGGGGGGTGACGATGCCATCTGTAAAGTGTGGGATCGGCGCACTATGCGAGAGGACGACCCTAAGCCTGTGGGCATGTTGGCTGGGCACCAGGATGGCATCACCTTCATCGACAGCAAGGTGAGACCTGCGGGGGCGGCGGGGTGCTAGATAAAAATGGGAGAAGCAGGGGTTGGTACAGGACCAGCGTGATCTCCTTTGCCTAGGGGGATGCCCGGTACCTGATCTCCAACTCCAAAGACCAGACCATCAAGCTGTGGGACATCCGGAGGTTCTCGGGGCGTGAGGCCATGGAGGCATCCCGCCAAGCCGTCACCCAGCAGAACTGGGACTACCGGTGGCAGCAAGTGCCCAAAAGAGGTCAGGAGCAGGGGGACAGGAAGTGGAAGATGAGCCTACTTGTTGGAGGACAGTTAGCCTGAGTTGGAGAATAGGATGTGGAATGGCTGGGGAGGACAGGATGGAAAACCAGGTGGGGGTGTGGCAAAAAACAGGAAGAGAGGTCGCTGCGGGATTAGTCGGGACAGGAAGTAGGTTGTCCAAGAGGTGGATGTTGGGTGGTGGAGACAGGAAGTGGAGTGCAGGTAGGGTGGAGAAGGGGGCAGGAAGGATGCAGCGTAAGAGGAGATTCCGTGGGCAAATCAGGAAGTCCCGCCTCCTGCCAAGAGGGTCAAAGTGGGAAGTCCTGCCTCCCCAGGTAGGAAGTCCCACCTCTGCAGGGCAGGCTCTAATGCAGCTGGTCTCCGGCAGCTTGGCGCAAGGGGAAGCTTCCGGGCGACAGCTCCCTGATGACCTACAGGGGCCACGGGGTGCTGCACACCCTGATTCGCTGCCGCTTCTCCCCACCCTACAGCACCGGCAGCCAATACATTTACAGCGGCTGCTCCACGGGCAAGGTGGTGGGTGAGTTGCTTGGGGGTGGGGCTACACTGGAATGTGGGCAGAACTAGAAATGGGTGGGGCAGTGGGGGGGGACAGAGGCGTGGCCAAATTGGGGTGGAATTGGGAGCCAGGGGGCCATGAAGTAAACTGGGCCAGTGCCTGCCTGATGATGAGGTAAGGGCAGAGCCCTTGCTTCTCCCCCAGCAACCAGTGTAAAAGGGGAGGGGCTTCAGGATGCAAGGGCGGGGCTATGGGGCAGGCAGTACCATTGTGTCCTGGGGGCAGGGTTGGGCTGTACCATTGTGTCCAAACTCAATTGTGTCCTAGTGCTTTGGACTACCACTGGGTCCAGAGGTGGGGGGCAATGGGCAGGATGGCCCTCCCATTGGGCCAGGCCCAGACGAACTGTTCCTGTGCTCCCAGTGCGAGGGGGGGGGGAGTTCCATTATGAAGTTTCATTCCAATTGGGGGCTTGGGGCAACAGGGAGGGAGTGGCACATACCACTGTTGGGGGGGGTTGGGAAATACCATTCTGCACAGCTAACGGGGGGGGAAAGTAATCATTTATTCCAACGCGGTCCCCCCCAGTTTACAGCCTCCTGACAGGGCGCATCATCAAGAAGCTGACCAATCACAAGGCCTGCGTGCGGGACGTCAGCTGGCACCCCTATGAGGAGAAGATTGTGAGCAGCTCGGTGAGTGGGTCAGGATCCAGCAGGGGGGAGGAGGGGTGGGGTGCAGATCTATGGCCTGGCAATGCTGAAGAGGGGGGAGGCATTCTCCAGTTGCGTCCAGCAGGGGGTGCTCTAATTCCCCCCACCCCTTCTTCCTGCAGTGGGACGGGAGCCTGCGTGTCTGGGAGCACCGCCAGGCTGAGTACTACGAGGATGACCTCAGGGACCCGGGGAGCCCCCCCGTGGCCCCCAAGCCCTCCCGGGCCACGCCCCGCTCCTCCAGCCAATAGTGCACCTCAATCGTGGCCCCCCCCCCACAGGAGAGATTGGCGATGCAATCCAGCCCCCCCCCTCCTCACTAGGGACAGGGACCCTTGGGTGGGGCTTCCCCCTTTGTGGAGCCAGGGCCTTGCTGTTCCTGGGCAGAGGCGGGTGGTGCGGGGCTGGCAGGTGAGGGCTCCCTGCCCGTGGCGGGGATGCTGGCTTAGGAGTGGGGCAGGGGGCTTTGCCCTCCTGACAGTGCTAGTTCTGACAGAGGGGGGAGGGCGCTGGCTGGCTCCGGGCAGGCGGAGGGGAGCCAGATCTAGGTCCTCTCCTCTGCCCGTCCTTGACCTCCCCTCCCCTCCCACATCCTGAACTCCCGTCAGCTGTTCCCCCCCCCCCCGCTGTGGGGGAGGGGTGGTCTCTGGGTTCGGGTGGGTCTTTTGTGAGTCCCTGGCTTTGCCTTGCCTCTCTGATTTGGGGGGCTGGTATTTTGGGGGGGGGGCTTCTGTTTTCCCCCCCTCCATGGAGAAGTGGGGCTGTATATTCTCTGCTAGTGGGGGGATGCCCCCTTGTTTTTTAAAGGCTGGGAAGTGTGTGGGGGTGTCTCCCATATTCTCAGTCCCATGCGGGTCCCCCGTGCATGGAAGGGCCAGGCATGGGGGACTTGGAGGGGCTCTGTGCCCCCCCTTCTGCCCTGTGCTGCACGGGGGCTGTCTGTGTCACCTGCTGTCTATGTTGAGAATAAACCTCTCTAGACGTGTCTCTGTGCCCCTTGATTTGGGGGGGAAGCCCCTCTTCCCCCGACCCAGTCTGCAGGGGATAATACTCTCTACTTACCCCCCCAGATTCCCTTTGCCCCCCTCCAGCCTTCTTGTCTGCACCCCCTCACAGGCCCCTGGGATCAGCCAGCAGCTGCCACCTGTCACTTTTAGGCCAGGCCCCGCAGCTGTCTTGGGCCAGGCCAGGCTGTGCCCGTCAGTGTGGTGCCATGGGGGCCTGGGAGCTGTGGGGGCTGGCGCGGCGGGCACTGGGGCTGGCAGGGGGCCTGGGTGCAGGGCTGGTGCAGCTGGCTGGGGAGCAGGCCGCCTGGGTGCTGGTGCTGCCGGGAACACGCCGGGCCTATCATGCCGGGCTCGCGCTGCTGGTGCTGCTGTCGCCCCTGCTGCGGCTGTACGTTAGCCCCCATGCCGTCTTCGCCAACCCCCGCAACTTCTTCCATGTGTGAGTCCCCTGGCAGGGGGCTTCTGGGCTGGGAGCAGGGAGGGGGGGAGTGGGCTTTAGAGGTCTTGAGATGGCAAGGGAGGATCCTCGGTGGGGGTTCATGGGGGTGGGTGGAGTTTGGGTGCTGGGTTGGGTGGATAGGGGGGAACTGGGGGCTCTGAGGGTCATGGGAGGGACGGCAGTCTGTATCTGGGAAGGGAGGGGAGGGAACTGCGTGAGGGGACATCTGAGGTGGGACTTGGGGTTGGGGCTCAGGGCAGAGTGAGTGGGAGGGCAGGAGCTACTGGGGGCAGGATCTGTAGGGTGTTGGGGACTGGGCTTGAGGTCTGGGGGGGCTTTGAGATCTCAAGGGGTGGGGGAACAGGGATGGACGGGGATGGGGTTGTGTGGACAGGTCCAGGGCATGGGGCATTTGGGGGTAGAGGGAGATGAGTGCAGGAGGGCGCTGGAGCAGGGGTGGGTGACAGAGCCTAGGTGCCCCCCTCACCTCTGCCTCCTCCTGTCCACAGGAAACTGGTAGCGTCGGCCTGGGGCTGGACCAGCCTGCTGGTGGCGGGGCTGCTGCTGCCGCTGGCAGTAGGCGCAGCAGGACGGGTGGGTGCAGCGCTGCGCCCACTGTGCCGACTGGCTGTGGGCGCAGGGTTCTGGGTGGGCGCCCGCGCTGCCTTTGCCCTGGCCGAGGACCTGACGGGCCACTGCTATGACCCGGTGCCTGGTGGGCGGTTGGTGAACGCGCTGCCCTCCAAGGCAGCCTGCAGCGCAGGCGGGCACCGCTGGACTGGCTTTGCCCCCTCGGCGCCTGCCTTCCTGCTCACCTTCTGCCCACTGCTGGTGCTGGAGGAGGCAGGCGTGTTTGGGCGCTGCCTGGCTCGGGGGCTGCGGGCGGGGGCCGCGCTCCATGCCCTCTTCCTATTCAATGTGGCACTGCTGCTACTGTGGCCAGCCCTGCTGGTGGCCACGCTGCTGTGGCAGCCGCCCTATGCCCCCCATGCTGCTGGTACTGCCACTGCCACCCTCTGCTGGGCCCTGGCGTACCGTGGCTGGTACCGCTGCCGCTGGTCCCCTGGCCGCCCTGGCACTGGCCTCTTCCCCCTGGCCGCCGAGTGCGCCTGAGGGATCCTGGCATGTGGGGTGGGGAGGGGGGTGGGGTGCGGGGGACCTGGATATCCAGTAGAAAGAGTGCATGGGGTGGCCTCTGCGGTACATGCAGAGATGGGAGGGGGTGGGAAATCTCAGTGTCTAGAGAACAGCTGGAGAAGAAGATGGGTGATGCCAACCTTGGTGTCTGGGAGAAGGTGGGAGGTGAGAATCTGGGTTTTCGGGAGGAGGAGAGGGTGGGGCCATCTCTGGGCAATGTGTGGAAATGCAAACATCTGGGAGGAGGCCACCTCTGGAGAACATCTGGAGAAGGTGGGAACCCAGGCATCTGGGGTGGGCCAGGCCTGGTGAACACCTGGAGAAGCTCTGCACAGCAATGGGCAATGGACTCATCCTAAGCTCAGTCAGGAACCCAGGCATCCAGGAGAGGGGAAATCAGCTGGAGAGTCTTGTGCAGGGGCGTCTCCCCCTGCCCTGGAGTGTGGACTTGTCTGGGCTGAGGAACCGCGGCATCTGGGACAGCCTGCCCCTGGCCATCGCTAGGAGACGACTGAGGGGTCCATGTGTCCTCGGCACCTTCTGGGGCCAACAGGCGTGGAGAAGGGACCCAAGCGTCTGGGAGACCACCGGTCAATTGACGCCAGACTACTTTTGTCATGCGTGCAGCTTGTTCCCACCTTTGGATGTGGGATGGGAACCGGCTCGTTCAGGAGAGCCAGGGACACCAGCTGGAGAAGGGCAGGGTCCCCGTCTGCCCCAGCAGCGATGTGGGGTGTAGCCCCAGGTGCCCAAGCAGACGCCCAGGCTGAGAACTGAGGTGCTGGGGCACGAATAAAGGTGGCCTCTGAGTCTGGCGTTGCCTGCCTGGTGTTTGAAGTGGGGCCGGGGGGGCACCCAGGTGCCTGGGGGAAGTGGAGGGGCTTCTGGTGGGGGGGAACCAATGGGAGAGGGGGCCCAGGGCTCTGGGAGGGGGAGAGGCAGAAAACCCAGGCATCAGAGACCAGTCTGAAACCCCCACCCCCACTGAGGTCACTGCTGGGGAAAGCTCACAGCCCTTGTCTCGCCCCACCCTGAGGGCACTGGTGGGGAAAGTTTGCAGTCCTGCCACCCCTCCTCCCCCACCACCACTGCCAGCACTGCTGGGGGAAGCTCACAGTCCCCCCCTCTCCCCCCACCCCATCCTGAGGGCACTGCTGAAGGAAGTTTGCAGCCTTTGGCTGCCGTCCAAGACCGGAAATCCCCGGCCTGCTGCTTTCGATTTCACTTGTCACGCTCACTGCTGCGGTACCACGCGCCTGTGCCTGGACTGGCCCCACACCCCCCCGGTGCCCCCCGGCCATGGCCGCCCTCCGCCTGCCCCCCGCCAGCCAGGCCCAGGTGAGGGGGGGCGGGTGGGGAGGGCAGGGGCCTAGCCGGGCTGAGGCCTGGCTGGAGTAGCTGAGGCCTAGCCAGGGTATTTGGGGCCTGGCTGGGCCTGTGGGCCCCCAGCGGTGTGGTGGGGATGGGGTGGGAGGGAAGTGGCTGGGAGCCCCCCAGACCCCCCGCTGGAGATGGAGGGGCTGTTGCTGGCGAAGGCAGCACAGGCTGGGCTGGGGGGAGTTTTGGGGGGGCCCTGGTGACCCCCCCCCATTGTGCTCTACCCAGGTGGATGCCTTCCGCAGCCAGCTGTGTGCTGAGGTGAGATGCTGCGAGCTTCCCCTAGCAGTGCCCTTGGGGCTGGGGGAGGGGCAGGGGCTGCAAGCTTCTCCCAACACTGCCCTTGGGATGGTGGGGCAGGGGATGTGAGCTTCCCCCAGCAGTGCCCTCAGGGTGTGGCGGGGCAGCAGTGGCTGTGAGCTTCCCCCAATGGTATCCTCAGGACGCGGGGGGTGGGCAGGGGCTGTGAGCTTCCTCTGGCAGTGCCCACAGGGTGGAGGGGCAGAGGCTGTGAGCTTCCCCCAGCAGTGCCCTCGGGATGGGGGGGGCAGGGGCTGTGAGCTTCCCCCAGCAATGCCCTCGGGGAGCAGGGGGGTGAGGGCCTGCGAGCTTCCCTCAGCAGTGCCCTCGGGGGGGGGGCAGTAGGGACTGCAGGCTTCCTCCAACAGCGTCCTTAGGGGGGTGGGGGCAGGGGTTGTGAGCTTCCTCTAGCAGTGCCCTCGGGGAAGGGGGGGGGGAAGGCCTGCGAGCTTCCCTCAGCAGTGCCCTCGGGATGGGTGGGCTGGGGCAAAGGCTGCGAGCTGTTCTCAGGTGCTCCGTCCTGTTCCCCCACCCCAGACTGAGCAGATGGTGGGGAGTCGGTTCCCAGAGCAGATCGCAGAGTTGGACGCTCTCCTCAAGGTGGATTGGGGGCGCAGGACATGGGGGAGGCTAGAAATGGGGGGCTCGGGGGCATCTGGGCAGGGTGGGTGTGCTAAGGGAATAGGGAGAGACTGCAGGCCTGGAGGATTTGGAGGGTCCAGGTCCTGCTGGGGGGCCCAGGGCATGGGATGGTGGTGGGGGGAACAAGAGATGGGTTGGGATTGAGGGGGTGGAGGGGGGGGGCCTGAGGTATTTGAGGGGGCTGAGGATTGTGGAGTGTGCTGAGGGGGTTGCAGTCAGGGGGAAGGTGTAGGGGACCTGAAGAGACTGGGGCTGGAGGGAGGGGTGTGGGGGCACTAAAGAAGGCTTTGGGGAGCCAAGGGGTGTTGGGGATTGAGTGGGGGCTGGGAGGTGTGGGGGGTCAGGGAGGGGGGTTGGGGTGTCTGTAGAGAGTTGGGGCTTGTGTCTGGTGGCAGGAGGGAGTGGGGGCTGGGAGGGGCATGGGGGGTGCTGGGGGTATCTGGGAGTTGAGGGAGGGAGGAGCTGAGCTGGGGGGATCGGGCAAGGGGTCTCTGTGGAGTCAGGGTTCAGGGCACCCACTGATCTCTCCACCCGACACCAGGACCCCGTGCTAAACCTTGTAGACCCTGGAGCACTGCGGGCTGAGCTGGACATCCCCCTGCCCGACCCCGAACGGGACGCCCAGCGCCAGGTGAGGGCTGGGGGGAGCTGGGGAGGTGTGCGTTGCCCAGCACACAGGGATATCTGGGGTGGGGGGTCCAGGCTGTGTGGCGGCTGCAGGGAGAACCCAAGGGTCTGAGAGGGTCTCTTATCTCCCCCCCCCACAGAAGGAGAAGAAGGAGAAGGAGAAGGGGGATGACAAGAAGGACGATGATGACAAAGGTGGGGCTGTGGGGGGCCATCAGGGGGATGGGGGTTGTGGAAAATGTGAAGGGGTCATGGGGGGTTGGAAGGCTGTGGGGGGCTGGGGGTAGGAATTGCGTGGGTCGGAAGGGGCTGGTGGTTGTTGAAAGGTGGGAGGGCCTGGTTGGGGCATTATGGGGCTGGGGGCATATAGAGGGTCCACAGGGGCTGGGGGGTGTCAGGCACTGGGTGGTGTGGGGAGGGCCGGGTGGTCACGGGGACCCCAGGGTGGGTGCTGGGGGGGTGGGGGGGGCACTGGGGGGGCATGGGGGTCTCAGGGTGGTGTTGGAGGGGCTGGGAGGCCACAGAGCAGGTATAACCCCAGTGCCGGCAGGGCCTCCGTGCGGCCCAGTGAGCAGCAACGCCGTGGTGCTGGGCCTGGTGCAGCGCGTCACCCCCCGGTTGCAGCGTGCCAAGGAGGAGCTGGGGCTGGTGAGTGACACGGCAGTGATGCAAACCCTTGCACCGCATAACTGCAACCTGCACCGCCACTGCTGTGCCCGGGGTGGGGGGCTGGGGCTGGACATGCAACTCCACCACCACATGAGACCACACAGCCATACGCCATTATCATATGGCTGTATGCACGTCACACCACACTGCCACTAAAGACCACCGCAACTATGTCACCACATGGCTGAACACCACTACACAATCATGCAACACAACTGCACACTGCTACACAACCATAGAGCTATGCACCCCAGGGCAGGGCGCCAGGGAAGAGCTGGGAGTGGTAGGTCACACTGTACAGTTATGCGACCACACAATACCGCACTGCTATGCTACACCACTACGCAGCCATGCTCCACTGCACACCATGACCTCACACTGCTGCACAACACCATAGCCATATGCCATGCTGTCATGCAGCACTCTAGGGAGGAGCTGGGGCTGATGAGTGGTGCACAACACAGCAGCCACACAACACTGTACACCACAACACAGCTGCACACTGCACACCATTCCACAACTGGAGGCTATTACACAACTTTACACACCGCTACAGAACCACACAATGCTACACACCACTACACAACTGCACACTGCTCTGCAACAAGACAATACCGTGCACCACTACATGCTTGCACACTTATATACAGCTGCACACTGCTACCCACCACAACCATGAGCTGCTACACAATACCACAAGTGCACCACTACTGCAGCACACTGAGGGGAGCTAGGACTGGTGAGTGATTCACAACACCACTAAAAACCACCACAACCACATTGCTAAACACTACTAGACAGTCACACAACACAGCTGCACACTGCTACACAACCACACAGCTATGCACCTCTACATTGCTATACAACTGAACACAACACTGCAGTCATACAGCTACATACACACCACAGTGTTACACCACCTCTGTAAGGCACCAGGGAGGATCTGGGGTTGGCAAATGTCACACTGCTACACAACTACACACCCCTATACAACACCACACACACCAACACCACCGCAGGGTGCCATAGAGGGCCTAAGGCTGGTGAGTACCACACTGCTACATAACCACACACTACGCATACAGCATCACAACCCCACATCTACACAACTGCACTGCCACTGCAATGCCCCCAGGAATTGGGGTTAGTGAGTGTGGCCCAACTGTACAATACTGCAACTACACAGCTATGCAACAGCACACAAGAACACACTACTGCAGCTACACAACCCTGCAACCATGCTATAACTATACATAGCACTACTGCTGTGTCTACCCTGGAGACCACACTGAGCTATACAATTGCACAGCAACCACATGGCAGTGGGATATGTGTACACACACACACACACACACACACACACACACACATATACAGAACTCTAGCATCCAGGACATGGATACGCAACCATGCAACCAAGGTATCCGGGATACACCCCCCCACCCTCCCCCCAGGCATCCAAGACCATGCAACCCCCTCTCCCCACAGGTCTCCGTGTGGGTTCAACTCCAGGTGCCCCGAATTGAGGATGGCAATAATTTTGGGGTCGCTGTGCAGGTGAGCCCTCCCACTGCCCCTACACCCCCCACTGCCCCCCAGCCCAGCTGCTCACCCCGTCTCCCCTCCCCTCCCAGGAGAAAGTCTTTGAGCTCATGACGGCATCTCGCACCAAGCTGGAGGGATTCCAGACCCACATCTCCAAGTAAGCGCCTGCACTGGGGTCCCCCCCAAACAACCCCACCCTAGCACACCCCACTCCCCCTTCAGCAGCCCATGGGGCCCCAGCATCCGTCCAACCCAGTGCACCCCAGAAATGCTCTGTTGGGGACTGTTTAGTCCCATGGCTTTTTGCAACCTCAGAGCTTGTTCTGGTGGAGGGGGGCAGCGGTTGCATTTCATGAAGCCCTTGCCACATGTTACACATATCATGCACTTCACTGGTGAATCATGCAATAAATTTTAGTCTACCCACATGTGCGTGGTAATTATAGGAACATAAGAACTGCCATTGCTGGGTCAGACCATAGGTCCAGCTTGCCCCGTCTCCTGTATTACACGGAGAGCAAGCTGGATCCAACCAGCATTTTTTCCCCCGATTTACTTCTCTCACTCACAGCATTTAAAGCCTAGGATGTTGTGATTCAGAGGCTGTGCCCCTCACTCTTATGCTCAATAGCTACCGATGCCCCTTTCCTCCAGGAATGTGTCCCATCCCTTTGCAAATCAGGCTAAAACATCAGCTTCCCTCATATCCTGTGGCAGCCTGTTCCGTTCTTTCATTCCGCACTGGGTAAAAAAGAATGTCCTAGTGTTTGTTTTAAACTCACTGCCTGCTAGTTTCATGTTGTGACCCCCCAGTTCTTGCCTAGTGAGAGACAGGCAGTCCTAGGGGCATTTGTACACATCGTGGTTTTTGCCCTTCCTTGCACTGCAATGGCACGACTGTTTGCATGAGCGGGTTTTCTGGACGCTTTCTTTCTGGTGCATTAGAATAAAACTCTTCGTGACTTTCTCTTCACCATTTAGTATACGGTAAACTGCTCCTGTCCTTATTGAGCATCTCTTTGCTAAACTAAAATGGCCTGGCCTCGTTAGTCTGTTCTCATATGGAACCTGTCCCTACCACTGATCGTCCCCATTGCCCTTCTCTGGACCTTCTTCAGTCCTTCCGTATCCTCTCTGAGGCCTGGGGACCAGACCTGGGCACAGTATAGCAGGTGTGGACGCACCGTAGATTTCTAAGGGGGCATTGAGGTACTTTCTGTTTCGTTGATGATTCTCTTTTTAATCACCCCTAACGTTTGCCTCGTTGACAGCTGCTGAGTACAGAGTTGTTTGGCAAACTGTCCACGGTGACTCCCAGATCTTTCCTGGGTGGTAACAGCTAAGGCAGAGCCCATCAGAGTGTGTAGGGAGAGTTTGGGGTATTTTTGTCCATGTGCATCGCTTATCTACATTGAATTTCATCCACCATTTAGTTCCCCATTTGCTCAGTCGTGCCAGCTCCTTCCGTAGTTGCTCATGGTCCACCTTGGTCTTTACCACTATGAATAATCTCGTCAGCTGCAAATTGGGCCACCTTGCACTGAATTTTTGTTTTGCTGCTTGCAAACCCTGGATCACTGCCAGTCATGTTTGTCTTGAATGAGGCACAGCTGTGCACGGAAAATACATGCTATTTGTGACTGGTGTGATTAATAACACCACCCCAAGAAGAGCATTATTACAGTCCTCAGCATCACCATGATTATGATTAAGTAATAATCATCACTAGAATATAGTTGTGATAATAATATATGGTATTATAATATATTACCAAACACTAATTATAATAGAGTTGTTATAATACAAGCTATTACTATATTATTACTATTATCATTATAGCTTTTATATTGTATAATAATACTTAACTATATTTATCACATAGCTGTTAGAATATAACAATAGCATAAATATTTAATTATTATAAGATAGTTACATTATGATAACATCTCACAAAGTACATAAGCGAGCACGAGCATGTGTAACAAAATGGTCAAATGTAGTGTACAAACACAACAATATAATAATAATGCTAATATAGTCATAATTATTATATGGTTGTTATAACATAACATAACCGTGGCATTGTTATTAAATGATACATACAATTATAATGTAGTTATTGTGATATCATAAGAGGTAGCATTATATTATTAGTATTATAATATAGATATAATATGCCATTATTCACATTTAGCTAGAGTATAGTTACTATAGTATAACTATAATGTTAATGTATAATCATTATAATTATAATATCGTTATTACAATTCAGTGGTGATGGTGATTAGCTGTTTGTTTGCTCAGCGCCGGTCTGATATTTGTGGGCCTTGCAACTGTCTGTGGATTTAATTGCCGCGAAACCTCTTCCTCATTGCAAGAGTCGCATTTGTTTTTGCTCCAAATCCCAGTTTGTTGCAGTTTGTATTTGCCTCAGAAAAGATTATGGAATATAGATATATAATCTATAAATTATAGATTTTATTATGAGTAACAACAGCAGCCACAATAACAGCAATATCATCACTATCACTAGTACCGTTATTATTGATGCTGTTTGTGGGCTTGGCACTTGGCTGATATTTCTGGGCCTTGCAACTTTCTCCGAATTCCTTTGCTGATCACAGCAGAGCCGGTGTGCTTGTGTTCCATATCCCAGCATGTGGCACTTCGTGTTTGTCTTGGAATAGGCTCATGTTTGCATGGGAAAGTTCTGCTCTTAAGAAACAGTAGTGATGATGGTCTCTTTAGACTGGAACAGGCTTGGCGGGTGGTGGTGGGGAGAGGAGGGGGCAGGTCGCCTTCCTTTGTAGCAGGTGTCATGGTCTCTACCTGCGAATCTCTTGAGTGGATATTAATGAATTTTACAGCAGCAGGACATTGGCTGCTGAGGTCTCCCTGCTTTCCCTGGGACAGGTTCGGGTGTAAGATCTGGTGTTGTGTCAGGGTTGATGGTAGTTTTACGAAGAGTTTAGATGATGGAGTGTATGAGATGGTTTGGATAGGGATGATCCTGCTTTGGGCAGGGGGTTGGATGTCACATCACGTACGACGTAGCATGGAATCTGTGCCAGTCTTCAACGTTCCAGCCCCGCCCACGGGTATCCTAATATCATAAAAGCCTTAGTCTGTCTGTCTGTCCCTAACGCTTCATTCGCACTCTGATTGGCTGTCTTGGCAGCCAATCAGAGTGCTCCAAGAATGCTTGGCCTGCAGGTGGTGGCATCACCGTGCTGCCTTGACAGCAGGGAAAGAGGGGATGGGGTAGGGGGCTGAGGCCAGCTGCGTGGAGGAGGCAGAGGCCGGTGGCACAAAGGGGTGGGGAATAGGTTTGGACCTGCAGCGGCAGCATGAGGGAGGTGGGGAATGGGCCTGGGCCTGCTGGGGCATGGGGGAAGAGCAGGCCTGGACACTGCCATGACAGGAGGGCGGGCGACGATGACAGAAGAGAAGGAGCAGGGGGGCGAGCCCAGCACAGCTCCCCCCCCTGCCCTGCTCCCAGGAGGCAGTGGCAACGGAGTGGACAGAGCCAGGGATGAGGTCAGCAGTGCTGGCCTTACCCCCTGCTCCCTGGATGTGGCTGCGGCACGGGGTGCTGGGTGGTGGCTTTCTGCCTGTGTCCCCCTATGTTATTCAGGGGGATGGGAGGCAGGCGGATACAGGCTAGGCGGAGAAGCAGGCCCAGCCCCACGGCAGAGTGGGGTGGGAAGGGGGAGCGTGCCTGGCCCTGAAAATGGGGGCGGAGAGGGCCAGGCACAGGCCTAGGCCTCTGTCCTCGCCTGCACCCCACTCCTCTGTCATTCTTGACGGGCAGTTGGCTAGTAGGTATATATTTTTGCACTGAAAAATCTCTGCCAGTTGCAATAGGACTGCACCAATTTCTGTTCACAATCCCCGTTCTTTCTACTCTGATCCCCTTCCCACTGCCCTAGGTTGCTGTTTGGACTGCAGTTTTCCACTCAGGGCTATAGATAGGTGTTGGCCTTATGCCTGTCTGCAGATTATTTTGTTTGCAAGGCAAACTTCTGATTATGAGAGGCCTATTTCTTTGCCATGGGAATGTTTCTTTGCATGGAAGCTTTTCCCAGATTCACGTTGTGACATGGAAACAGAGCAGTATCTGTTTGCGCTGAGGCGTCATTTGAAATGGATTGATTGCACCCAAAAAAAGGCCCGCTGATGGTAACAGCATCAGATTGACTTGCATTCAGAGTGTCAGGCCACTGCAACGGATACCTGTTCAGACTAAAGTGGAAGGCAGGTATGCCAGGGATAGGCAACCCCCAGCATGGGTGCCAGAGCATGGCATGCAAAGGCATTCTGTACCTTGGGATGCACAGTGGGGAAGGGGTGGGGGCTGGAGGCCCCTCGTGCCTCCTCTTCTGTCTGCCCCTGGCATGCTGACACCTTACAAGTCGAGGTTGCGGGTGTTTTTGGCACTTTCCAAAAATGTTGCTGACCCCTGTGCTGGACTAACCAAAGGAGCTGGAGTTTATAGATCTGGAGATAGCTATAGGGAAAGATAGAGCTAGAAGTAGCTGAAACTGTATGGAGAAATAGAGCTAAAGCTGTAGAAGTAGAGGCAGAGCTAGCTGGATCTGTAGAGCTAGATCAATGGTTTTCAACCTCAAAAAATTTTGAATGAAGGTGTGAATCCCTTTGATTTGTAAGTGTGAATGTTCACATACTTTTGATTGATCATAGTCATTTTTCTCAGACCCCTCAGACATAGTCTGTGGAACCCCAGGGGTCTGCGGATCACAGGTTGAAAAGCACGGAGCTAGAGATATAGAGCTAGAGCTAGATGGAGCTATGGAGCTAGAGATATATAGATATGTAGCATTGAAATGGGCCAATATTTGCACTGGCTTATTCTGTTCCCTGCAGTAGACTGATATCCATCAGCCTTGCACCTCACTGCTTCTTGCAGTGGATGAATTAGAAATAGGGTGGGATTATTTATTTGCAGGCATCCCGTCTCTGCGCGTTGCAAGGGTGCCACACAAGTGTCCAATTTAAGGTGTCATGAAATGGGGGAGTGAGCCAGAAAAATGGTACATGTATGATGTAAGATGGTTTTCTGACATGTTGCTATGGTGTGTTAAATATGATGTGTGGATGGTGGCTGACAGCTGATCGTGAGCATGGCGGGAACCTGGATGAGGGTAAGCCAGGGACTTTAACCCCTGATCCAACAATGGCACCCCTTGCCATGTCTGTGTGGCACAGCCAGAGGTGAAACGGGGGGACAAGGGAGTGCCCTCCAACCCCATTGCACCATGAAAGAAACATCTACCAGCAGCCTTCTTATATGGGCTGGTGTGGAGGTTTCTGTGCCAGCACCTGCTTGCCCTGAAGTAGACTTAAGATCTTTGCCCCGGGGAAAGAACAAGTCTGCTGACGGGACAGTCTCAGCTGTTTGAATCCAAAGTCCTTCTCCTTGTGAGAGGACAAAGGGGGTTTGCTCTTGGAAGAGCCCCGTGTGGCCACAGAACACACTTCTGCTGAGCATACGGAATTATTGCTGGCCTTGGCTTGAGCTCTGTTTGCAAGGCCTTACACTGCTACCCTTGAAATGTTTGTATGGGGGGAGGAAAATCCAATCTGCTGCTGGCAACAAAGGCACATTAGCTGAGGGGCCCAGCTCCTGCCCTTAGCCAGAAGGTGAGGTCAGTTAGCACCGAAAGAGGGCAGATCCAAGATGTCCCAAGGGAGAGCACATTAAATGTAATGTGGCATGTTAAATGCAACATGTGGATGGTGCTGACTGTGGGCCAGGGGAGGGGAAGCCATGGGCTGGCTGCAGCCCTGCTCCTAGCCTACCCTGTCCATAGCATGGCGGAGGGATGGAGCCTTGGGAGCTTCTGAGGGCTTTTTGAAGTCCTTAAAGCAGGTGAAAATCCCCTCTCCCTTCCCCTTCCTGCTCAGAGGCACCCTCCACTCCTCTTCCACCTCTCTCCCCTCTTTCACCTTCCCTTCCTCCACCCACATGATCAGGGACTTGCTTGGCAAGCCATATGAGGAGAGGCTGAGGGATCTCGGACTCTCCAGCCTAAAAAAAAGAAGGCTGAGTGGGGACCTGATTGTGGCTTACCACCATATCAGAGGTGTATATCAGGGGCTCGGTGAATAACTGTTCACCAGGGCGCCCTGGGGGAAAACTAGAAACAATGGCCACAAACTCATAGTTTCATAGTACCTAGGGTCAGGAGGGACCTGAACAAATCATCTAGCCTGACCCCCTGCCACAGGCAGGAATGAATGCTGGGTTCACAAGACCCCAGACAGGTGATCATCCAACCTCCTCACCATTTCCACACTAAAACCAGCTAGGGAAACAAGTAGTTGCATTGCAAACTCTCAGTGCAACAAATGTTGGATGCTGGGCTTTTTGGTTTCCACAGGAAACATCCCTGCAATTCTCAAAGCACTGTAGGGAAATTGAATGTGACTATTTTTTGTGTATAATCTGCACCACTCCCCCTCCCACCAAAACAGCTGAGGAAAAATTAAGGTGCCCAATAAATGCAAGGAAAAGTCCTCCCTGTGGCTCTAAAAATGTGGCTGGGATGGGGGTGGGGGGAATTGCTATTGCTCCCTTCTAGCTCCCATATCACGTGGTCCCTCCTCTATCTCAGGACCCCAGGCTTGCATGTATTTTCATAGAATCATAGAAAATTAGGGTTGGAAGGGACCTCAGGGATCATCTAAATGACCCTATAAAAGTAAGACCTTTTATTCCTTCTTGGGGTCTTCTCAAAAGAGAACACCTTATATGAGGAGGAGGTGTTATATAAGAGAGAGTACAGTATTTTTTTGCAGTTCAAATCTCTGCTCTTTGTCCCATGCCCCTTGCAAGTTCCCAGCTGGGTTTGCAGTGGGTTGGATGCAATTTTGGGGAAAGCAGGAAAGAGGCGGGGGGAGGGCATCCCAGGGTCTCCCAGCGCCTTCTCCATTCCCCTCCTCCCTCTGGATTTGGGGTGCAGATCTGATCTCCTGGTACTCTCTGCCCCTCTCTCCAGGTATTTTTCTGAGCGAGGTGATGCCGTGGCCAAAGCAGCCAAAAACCCCCATGTGGTGAGTATATGACCTGATCTCAGCTGCCTAGATGCCTGGGTTCCCCAGCAACTAGCACCCCCTGGCCCCTGGAGGTATCAGGGAGGATAGCTGGACCTCTGGGATCCTCCAGGAAGGCCCCAATTTGTTAACCAGGCATCCAGACACCCAGATTCCCTCCCTGGTAGCACCCCCCACTTTCACTTGTGCCTTCTTCCCCCTCCGTAGGGTGATTACCGACAGCTGGTTCACGAGCTGGATGAGGCAGAGTTTGCAGAGCTGCGACTGATGGTGATGGAGATTCGCAACCTCTATGTGAGTTGGGGGCACCTGGGGACAGGGGTGCTGGGACTGAGGGGCTCCCCCAGATTGACCTGGGGGCCCCCCCATCTCTGCCTCTCTACCCAGGCTGTCCTCTATGACATCGTCCTCAAGAACTTTGAGAAGATCAAGAAGCCACGAGGTGAAACCAAGGGCATGATCTACTAAGGCCCCGCCCCCTTCACTTGCCAAACAGAAGTCAGAAGCTGCAAAGGCAGGACTTCCTGGTTTGCCTTCCCGGCCTATTCAGGCCCATTAAAAGAGATTGGATTCTCCCTATCATGAGCCCAGAGAGTTCCCAGAACAACCAATAGCCAGGATGGGTAAAAATGCCACTTTTTAACAAACTGGGCAAATCGGTATTTCCTCCACCAAAAAAATCTTTCAATAAATACTGATTTTAAAATTTCCTTGCTCTCTTTCTTTCTTTCTTTTTTTAAATAGCAATATTGTTGCAGTAGGCTCAGATCATAAACTGGCAAAAAAAAAAGAAAAGATTACAATAAAATTGGACCCACCCCCCTTAAAAAGACATTATAATTTAAAAAGCCTTCATTGGTATTGGGTTGAACTTCCTCCACTTTGGTAAATTCAGAATTCAGTTTTTGCAAGAGATATTTAGCTTTTCTCTACTTTCTGGAAGGTACGGGGGCTTATTAGGGTAGAAAAACTAACTATGCTGCTCTTAAAGCAAAATGGCTTTGGGAAACTGTTCTTTCAACTTTTTAAACACACATTGAGGATTTTTAACCCAAGATTTTATTAATTTCCATAAAGTAACACATTTGTAAAATGTATACTTATATAATTCAATAAATAAAGACATTTAAAAAAAATATATTCAAACTACTTACAGATTCACTAAATTAATGTGTAAAATTTGTAAATCTATTAAGTTAAAGCTATAGATTCATTACTTAACTACACAGTTAACATTATTTGATAATTTACTAAAATATTTTCTACACGTAATAGATTAATTATAGATGCACTACTTGTAGACCTAGTTACATATAACATTTCGTATACTAAATTTAAGGATTCTCCATGTATATAAATTCAATGTATAACATGAATGAATTCAATACAGCTGCTAAACTAAGAGATTCAATACCTTCACCACATTAATTCAGTGAATCTATACATTTATTAATAAATAATACATTACTAAGTTTAGCTTCAAGAAGTATTTAAACCGGATTTAAGCAGCAGAGAAAAAAGCTGTAGCTTACCCGAAGAGGCTTTACATAAAACAGAACAAAACTATGAAAAAAGCTACTAAAATTAAGCTCAAATTAAGATCTGGATTAGAAAAAGTTTGGAATTTTAAATACTTCAAGGTTTTCTGTTTTTTGTTTTTTTAAGGATGGTTAATAATTTGGGTTTTTTATAAAGTTTGTAACAGAAAACTACAAATGTTGCTAGCTTTCTTTAGATATATTAAAAACAAACAAACAAGCTAATTTAACTTTTAATGGGGTAAAGTTACAGTCACATTTCCCATTGAGAAACCTCTGCTACTTTTTTTTACTATTTCTTTGATTTTTGCAATCAACATATTATTGATACATTAAATGTTGTTTAAATGGACCTCAAATAAATTAAATTACATTTTATTTTACTGAAGTAACTTATACTTGTATTTAAAATGTCAGCCATGTAAATTTAATAATATTAAGATGTATAAATACAAAAGCTGATTACAAAAAAAAAAAAAGTAAAAAGAAATTAAATAGCCGAGGTCTGTCAACGGGAAAGAAGGCTCTACTTTTATTCCAAATACACAGGTGGCTGGATGAAAGATATCATACTAAGAAATTCTTTTCTCTTGCATAATTCCTGGACTACTGCAACTACAACATCACTCTTAAATAACTGAGTAAAGAAACCATATTTTTCATAGAGACCAAAAATCTTTTCTTTTTTTTTTAAACAAAACAAAAATGCTTTTTCTCGGCCAAAACAAACAAACAAAACCCTCAGTTTCCAAGTTGCTTTGTTAAATTTCTGGCTTCTCATTTCTGTAACTTTGTGGCCAATTCTTTAAGTAAATGAGGAGTTTTGATTGCAAAACTCAATAGAAAAGCATTTGTGCAACAAAAGTATAAGATAAAAAATCAGAATAATCTATTGAAGGAAGTGTATTACGTATGTATACACACACACACACACAAGTTTATAGTTTTTGACATGGTTACATAGTTGTGTTGAAAAAGGAAGAAATAATATATTTAATGTAATAATATATATTAACATATTTAATATTCAATAAAACTCAAGGTATACACAAAAAATAGGGAAATGTAAACATCAAATCCTTATTTCCCCCCCACAAAAAAAAGCACTTTACAAGGCGCATTTAAACTCTTCAGATTGTCACGTTTCAGTATTTGGCATTTTGAGCTCTTTAAAAAATGAGGATTATGGTGGAGTGAGGAAGGAAAGAAGAAAAATGCAAAATAAGTGTCTTTCTATGGAACAAGAGAGATTCTAAAATAAACCAAAAATACCTCAAATTAAAAGACCTTTCTCTGAACAAGTTTTTCAATTTGTTCTGAATTAAAAAGTAACGGATCTGCTTTTGGGTTAAAATTCCTGTTTTAATAAACGGACTTTTATTACTCATATTTTCTACATCACAGAGGTTAAATATTCCTGCTTTTCTGCTTGTTCTGGGGGCATTTTGTGCTTTTTAATATCTGGGGGCAATGAGGGTCTGGCCTGGGGTTAGGTCAGTACTGACTATCCTGGACATCTGACTGGCTGCCAAGTCAGGCATGGGAAGGCTCTGCAGCTCGGAGCTGCAACCTGACTGCAGCCCATTGGCCACACCCACCATATCCTCCAATGGAAGACCTCAGGCACTGCCATTGGCCACTGACATCAGCTGGGCGATTTCAGCGTTGAGCTGCTGATTGGTCCAGTCCCTCCGGATGTCGTCAAGGTGGGCATCAAAGTCAACCAGTTGGGTATAAGCTTTGGCCTCCAGCAGGGTTTGGCAGACCCGGCGGGAGGACTCCCAGTCCTGCCACATGACCCTGGGGGGGTGGGGGTGGAGAGTTAGCCCTGAATGCTTGGGTTCCTCCTGCAAACACCAGTGGGGGAGGGGACAGAGCCATGATGCCTGGGTCCCTCCTCCCTTGACAAGCGAGCTGCCTGGACGCCTGGGTCATGTCTCGTGAGAGGGCAATGGGGGAGCCTACAGAAGAGGGGGGCTAGGGGTGCGGGTGTCTTCACTCACAAGTTCTTGTCCTTGGGGACCCACTGCCGGTCCCGTTGCTCCAGCACCAGGATGGGGGGCACACGGGGGCTCATGGTGAACTTCCGGTTATTCAGCTGGGGGGGAGGAAGAGTGTCAGAGAAGGGGGGGAGCACCCCACAGCACCCCTGAACCTGTGATCCCACCCCCAGCACCCCACACCCACAGCACTCAGTCCCGGCCTCCGCTGCACCCCAGCCCCCACCCCCCAGGATCCCTCCCACACCTGATCCCAGCCCCCAGCACCCAATCCCACTGCCCCCAACCATGATTCTAGCACTTCCCCCCACTCCCGACCCCTGACCCCAGCCTCCACCACCACCGAACCAGTGATCCCAGTCCCCAGGCTCCCACCCCTCACCTCACTCCCCCCACCCCCAGTCTCACCATGATGAGCACGGCACCTTCACACAGCTCGGCCAGGCGCCCTGCCACGCGCTGCGCCAGGGGCGGGGGGCTGTGGGGGGCACACAGGGGTCAGCGGGACCCCTGACCTTCCCCCCCCTTTCTTGCACCCGAGGACCCCTGACTCACCTCAGCTCGTCCAGCCCCGCGCCCGCCTGGTAGTACCCGGCCAGGAGCAGGCCCTGCGTTGCCCCCCATGCCTCCACCTGCGGGCACAGGCGACAGGTAGGGGGAGGACGGAGGGCACACGCCCCACACAAGAGTGGCCCCTGACTTGGTACCGCTCAAGACCTGGCAGTTTTATTGCCCCGCAGGGTGGTGGCGTGTTGAGCAGGGGGGGCACTAAGCTGCGGCAGAAAAGTATAGGGGTGGATATGGGGCTTTTGGCTCGCCCCAGGTCCACCCACAGACTGTGCCCCCCAGGACTCAGGAGGCACCAGTCCCCTGCCAGAGAGGATGGGGCCACAGGGACCCCCGGCACCTTCACCCCCACTGTGGGCACAGCGCCCCTTGCCCCGCATTAGGCCCCTCCCACACACACCGCGTGGCCCCGCCCCCTGACAACTCTGCCTCTTGCCCCGCCCTTTCCCTGTCACTCTCCCTGTGGCCCCTCCCCCTGCCGTCATTGCCGCTTTCCCCGCCCCCTCCCTGTCCCTGTGGCCCCTGACCCTACCCCTAGCCCAGAGGGCCCCGCCCCGTCCGCACCTGGTGCAGCGCCACGTCCAGCATGGGGCGGAGCACAGGCGCGGCGCGGAAGAGCGGCACGCAGTCGGCCAAGCAGAGACAGCGCGCGGGTGGCGGCGCGGGGCGGCCCAGCAGCAGCCCGCTGACAGCCGCTGCCGGGTGCCGCGCCGCGTGTAGCGCCATCTTGGCGTAGGCGCGGCCCGACAGCTCCACCTCCGCCATCGCCCCGCCGGCCGCCTGCCCGCCCGCCAGCGCCCAGCCTCGCCGCCACTCGCCATTGGCTGGCACGGCTCTGCTCCCGCCTCCTGCCACACGGCCGGCACGCTGAGTGGCTGCCAGCCCGCGCCAGCGCCTCCCCGCGCGGCTTCTCGCAGGAGCAGCGAGGGGGCGCCTAGAGCGGCCAGTGCGGGAGAGAAGCGGCCTCTCTCCGGGCTTAGCGCCACCCGCTGGCCTTCCCCAGCCTGCCCTGCGGGGCCCTCAGTTGTGGGGGGTTAATGCTCTGCGCCTGAGTGGGGATGGCGGATAGGTACCCTTAGTGCCCTGCATTGGCTATTCCTCCTTGTATCATGTTATTAATTGCTTAATTATGAGTGTATGGGATGGTTTGCATAGGGATGATCCTACCTCAGGCAGGGGGTTAGACTAGCTGACCGCTGGAGGTCCCTTCCAGCCCCACTCCTCTAGGATTCTGCGCACATACGGTTGGGTGACAAGACAAGATTAAGTGGTTAATCACGTCATAAGTGCAATGTTGCCAACTCTCATGACTTTTGGCACTGTTCTTAAAGTGTATGCTTCAGCAATGTGAAAAACAGCTTTCTTTTATATGGAAGAGCTAAGTTTTTCACATTCCCAAAGCATAGACTTTAAGAACAGTGCCAAAAATCATGAGTTGGCAATACTGTAAGTGTAGCATATGGATTGGACCTGACAGAGCACACCAGCTACTGCTGACTGTGGACTGAGCAAAAGCCTGAGTCACAACATCAATAATAAGCTTGCATTTAAATAACAAGCAGTCACCTGGGCAAATAGAACAAGAATCTGTTTATCAAGCCATGAATATTAGATTAGGTCCAGAACAAATAACTGCTTTTTGGAAAAGCGTGCAACAGTACCTAGAAGGAATGATTGATGTTTTGCCTTTGATAGCAAGTGAGTTGCACATAGGTAGAAATCTCGTGCAATAATTGTGCATTTTTGTTGTTAACTTGTTGCTAGGTTTGGCTGTTTTCAAGGCAGGGCTGGACACAGGCATGGGCGAACTGGGCAGCTGCCTGGGGCCTGGACAGAAAGGGGGCCCAAAAATAGTAATTGTTCTTATTATTATCATAATTTCTATATTATTATTATATCTCTTTATCATTACCGTTATCGTTATTGGGGCCTGATACTAAAACTTCACCTGAGGCCGCCGGGAGTTTAGGTATAGTGCTGTTTCAAGGGACCCGGGAGGGCTAGCGACCTCTACCCCTGGGCACACCTGTAGAAGTGTGGCTAGAGCAGGCCACAAAGCCTGTTCCAGCATGAATTAATGTTAGAACTGGCCTTGTCAGCAAAGTAAAAGCAGCAGAACGTGGCAAGGAGCATTCCCAGATGGTGAGGGAAAGAGAGAAGTTCCCTCTCCCTGGATTGAAATTTTCACTAGCAAATTGGCCTCTTCTGAGCCCACAGGAAAACTGGTTCCATTCCCAAAGTTTCAGTGAAACAAAGACATTTGAATAACACTGATCAGAATATTTATTTAAATAACCCACATATTGAGTGTGAACAGGGGGAGTCTTTAGGGCTGCTGCCAGCGTGCAAGCCAACTTTCTCCTCCCTCCTGCATCTCACCTGGCCACTAGAGGTGAGAATTTGTATTGTGCTGTTGCCAGTAGCAAAACAGATATAGAAACAAGTGCTTATTCTTGTGCTTTGGGGTATAATCAGTACAAGGTTGGGTTGTTAGACGTTTCTTGCCTCTGTGTGACTTGGGTTGTCGTAAAGCTTTACAGGCAGAGGGAATGGAGGAGCATTGGGAAATGTGGTTGTATCTTGTCTGGGGGTACAAAAATGGTAGTCAATAAGGGAAGTGGAACCATCACTGAATTCTGTGTCTGAGCAGGCAAAACCCTTATCATAAATGGGATGTAGTCTTGTCTCTCAAAAGACTGAATAGCATCAGGTTTTTCATAACATCCCATTACCCACTGTGCCCTGGAGCAGATGTTACTAGGTCTCCATTACCCACAGTGCACTGCAGTAGATACTAACAGGCCCCCCACCATACCCACAGTGTCCTGTGGCAGATGCCAACGAGTGCTCATTACCGACAGTGCCCTGGGATGCAGGCACCTGAGCCCTGAGGTCACAGGCAATAGCCAGCCATGGGGGGAGGGCACCTCAGGGGCGTTACCCACAATGTCTTGGGGCACAGAGGGCAACAAGGAAGGCGGATGTGCTGCCCTCCATCTGAGAGGTCCTACCCACAATACTGAGGCACATGCCAACAGGCCCCCATGCCCCATGACACACAAGGGGTGTCATCTCCCCCATGACAGCTCAGGACAGGGATGCACACACCAGGCCATGTCTGAGAAAACCATTTATTTGCATTGCCTGTAAATGCCACCTTGTGCCCCTTCCCTCTCCCACCCACCGTGGGGCAGGTATGGGGGCAGCTGTGGCCGCGCTGCATCATCAATACATGGACGGCTTCTCCTCCCCTTTGGGGTTCGTCAGCTTCTCCAGGTTCTCCGACAGGATGTGGTAGAGCTCGGCCTGGTGGGGACAGAGCAGGGGGTGAGGTGAGGGGGAGAGAGAAAATAGAGCCCCCTACCCCCCTCTCCGCAACTCACATAGAAGCCCCGAATGTCCAGCAACATGGTTCGGATGTCTCTGTAGGCTGCCTCGTCACGCTCATGGACCAGGGTTCGGTAATCCATCTGGGGAGAGGGCACTGGTTAGACTGGGATGCACTCCTGGGGGAAGCTTGCAGCACTGGGGTGCCTGCCACTGCTGCTGGGGGAGGGCACTGTTCAAGGGAAGTCTGCAGCATCCAATGCACTGAGGTGACTGACGGAAGGAACTGCGGGAGGAAGCTTGCAGCCCCGGGGGGCTGAATCACTCACCACGTGGGTCTCCTTGGAGGCCTTGGCCACAGCATCTCCACGTTCAGAGAAGTACCTGGGGGGGGCAAGGAGAGAGAGCGCTCAGGGGTCATACCCATAATGCCGTGCTCAGAACCAGTACCCACAATGCTTTGAGGGCATGGGCACCCATAAGGAGCAGCTATCCACAATGCTGTGGGGTGCTGACACCAACCTGGGACCATTACCCAGAATGCCTTGTGGCCATGGGCACCCATGTGGTGCTGCTACCCACAATGCCTTGGGGCAGGGAAGCTGAAGTAGGGAAAAGGTATAGCCCCCACCAAGGCCAACCAGGTGCTCCCAGCTCCTTACCCATAATGCCCTGGGGCAGGAAGCCTGCTCCCCACAACCTTGGGCTGGGGGAACAGACATTACCACAGGGCAGAGCACATGTAACTCATGGTGTCATGGGGTGGGGGGCACTACCCAGCATGCCCCAGCCTGACTCACTTGGAAATGGCTGTCTGGAAGCCCTCGACCTTGGTTTTCACAGCTGTCACTCGTTCCAGCACCTTCTCCTGGGGGCAGAGGGAGACGGGGGTGGAGTGGGGTGGGGTGGGGCAGGAATGATTGGGCTAGGGACCCCCAGGGGTTTTGGAGGTTCAGGGCATGTGGGAGTCCGGGGAGGCACGGGGTGGGGGCACCTGGGCTGGAGGCCTCTGGGAATCCAGGAATAGCTGGATTAGGGGTCCCCAGGTATCTGGGATGCAGGAAGTTGGGGGGTGGGCACCTCCTTACCTGCACAGCCACCCCAAAATCATTGCCATCCTCGATTTTGGGGATCAGGTACTGGATCCAAGTGACCACCTGCAGGATGAAGCAAGGTAGTAAGGGCACTACTGTGGGGAAGCTCACAGCCCTGCAGGGGGCTGGGGGGTTCTCTCACCAGGATGCACTTCTCCTTGAGTGTCAGCACCTCAGGCTTGACCCGGTCCAGCAGGGCCACAATGGCTTCATTGCCCTTCAGGAACCCACACTTGGGGGCTGAGTGAGATACAGAGAAGTCAGGGGGGGTAAACCCCAAAGCACCCCCCAACCCCACCCACAACACTCACCTTCTTTCTTCTCTTCCTTGTCGGTCTCCATGGTGCTGGCCTGCAGAAAGCAGCGATCAGACCCTCTGCCGCCCCCCTCATCCCAAGTGGGGGAATGAGCACCCTCCCACTCACCTCCTCATCCTTGGGGGGCGGGTCAGGGATGGGGATCTCCAGCGGGGCTCGGAGGCTGGAGAGATCCTGCACGTTCAGAGCCTTGTCCTGGGCGGGGAGTTGAGTGGGGCAAATTTAGTGAGGACAGGTGGTATAACAACACCCCCAGAGGAGAGGGGGTGGCAATTTCATACCTTCAGGAGCTTGTCCAGCTGCAGGATTTTCTGGGGTAGGAACGTGGCCAGGAACTCTTCAGCCTGGGGGTGAAAAACCGGGGTAGGGAGTCACATGGGGCAGGTATTTGGAGGGGCAATAAGGGGGGGGGGTGGCTGGGGGGTACTTACCTCCTTGAAGAGGGCTTCCTGGAAGGCAGCCACCTGGGGGCAGGGTGAGAAGGATCAGAAATGCAGCTGGCTCTGGGGTGGCACACGCCAAGCGTAATGCCCCTCTATCTGGCCCCAGGTCACCCCCCCCCCAGGCTGGGGACTTTTCGGGGAGCCCCCAAGCCCCATCTGGCCTCAGATGCACCCCTCGTGGGGGTCCCCGTGACGTCACGGCCCACCTTCCTGGCGGCCCCCCCGGCGGGGCGCAGGGCGCAGGCCTTGGCCATGATCGTGTCTTGGACCGTGTGTCCCGCCGCCCCTTTCGCTTTCGCTCTCGCCCGGTTCCGCCTCGGAGGCTCCGCCCCGGCCTCGTGGGAGGGGCTCCTGGTGACATCACCCCTGCCCCCCACTTTCTGGAATTCCCCTGTGTAACGTCAGAGCCCCCCCACATACTCCCCCCACCAAGTGCACTCCGCCGGGACCCCCTTTTCGTGATGTCACTTTCCCCCCAACCGCGGGGGCTTCCCCTGAAGTCAACGCCCCCGGCCCGGCTCCCCCCACTGCAGGGCGGGGGGCTCCTCACACGTGCCTGTGCCCCCCTCCCCAAAGCGAGCGACCCGTAGCAGGACTGCCCTCCCCACCCCAGAGCCGGGGATCCCCCTCTCTCGTGACATCAGGACCCCCCTCCAGCTTCGGGTGGTCCCCTCCCCATGACGTCAGCACCCCTCTAAATCCCAGTCGGGGAGGGGGTGCCCAGCGCCGGATATCCCACAACTCTCCCCCCGCAGCACAGGCCTACTGCAGGAGAGGGTCCCGGTGACGTCACGCCTCCTCCCTCGCCCCCGGGGGCTCAGGGAATCCCCGTGACGTCAGCGCCCCCTGGCGGGGTCCCCGCGCGCTGCAGCCAGTCGGCTTCCGCTTCCCGGCCCCGGCCCGCGGTCCCCTGCAGCCATGGCAGGGCCCGATCCCGATCCCGATCCCGATCCGGGGGCCGCGGCCGGACGGCCCGATCCCGATCCCACGCTGGCCGCCTTCCTGCTGGCGCGGGCGGAGCTGGAGGAGAAGGTGGCGCGGCCGGAGCCGCCCCCGGGGCTGGTGCAGGGCCTGGCCGCCGTGCCGCTGCCCGTCGCCGCTAAGTACCGCGAGCTGGACGCCGCGGCGCTCCTGCGGGACAACCGCCGCGTGCTGGTGCGGCCGGAGCCGGGATCGGGGCAGGACCGGGGTTTGGGGCCCGGGGGGTCGTCCAGGGGCAGGTGGGAGGCGGGATGGGGGCAGGCGGCATCCCCAGGGAGCAGCAGGGTGTAAGTGGGGCGGGGGGTTCTCCAGGGGCAGCAGGCAGGGGTTTGGAGGGCCCCAGGATGTAGGAGGGGGATGAGGTCATGGGGGCAGGAGCGGGTATCAGGACCAGGGACCCCCCAGGGGTGGGAGAGGGGGATTGGGGCTGCGGGGTCAGGAGGGGTTGTGCAAATTGGGGAGGGGTTGAGGTTCAGAAGGGGGAGGCTGGGGGTAGATGGGGCTGGGGTCAGTGGGTGGGCACTGCTGGGGCACTGGGGTCTCAGGGGGAAGGTGGCCCCCATGTGCCCCTGACCCCCCCCATCCTGCCCCCCAGCCGGCGCTGTCCACGGCACTGAACATTCTGGAGAAGTATGGGCGCAACCTGCTGGCCCGGCAGCGGCCCCGCTTCTGGCGCAATGTCAAGTTCAACAATCCCGTTTTCCGCTCCGCTGTCGACGCCATCCAGGTGGGATCCCTTGAGCCCCTCAAGGCGCCCTGGAAACCTCCAGGAAACTCTCAAGCACCTCCCAGAAACCTACAACCCCCACCCTGGGATTCCCAGACCTCCAGGGAACTCCCCAGGACCTCCCAGCCCCATCCTCCAGGCCCCACATTGCCCCAGAACCTCCCCCCCAGCCCCTCCAGGAAACCCCTGGGATCCCTCAGCCCCACCATGGATCAGCCTGGCCCCCCACCTCTGCCACCCCTCTGATTCCCTCCACATCTCAGTGCCCACTAGGAGCAAAGGACCTTGGACCCCCAAGCTACTGGGTGCCCCCCGCTGCATCAGGTCCCCCTGGAGGGGGACAGGCCTCACCCCGCTAAGCCAGCAGGTGGCCTCCAGAGCCTGAGATCAGGGCTGGGCAGGATCAGGGCCAGGGGGCAAGGGAGTGAAATGGGGTGGGGGGGCAGGATTAGTGGGAGAGGGGCAGGATTAGGGCTGGGGGGGTAGAAAAGGGTTCATGGATGCCCTCAGGGATCAGATTGGGGCCCATGGGTGATCCCCTTCTCTGTGTGGCAGGGTGGGCGGGCCGTGCTGCGCCTCTATGGCTATACGGAGGAGCGGGAGGACGGGCTGAGCTTCCCTGATGAGGAGCTGGAGCCACAAGCCGCCCGCGTGGCTGCTGTGACTGCTGAGGTCCTGCTTCTGCGCACCGAGGTCAACCTGCTCCTGGCGGTGGGTTGGGGGCAAGGGGACAGGGCTGTGGCCTAGGGGGTGGGACTTGGTAGGTACAAGGGTGGGGAGTGGGGCTGTGGGGCAGGGGGATAGGCTTGGGGGCAGGAGGTGGGACTGAGGTGGGGCTGTGTAGCAGGGGGCATGGCTTGGTAGGAGCCCAAGGTAGGGGGCGCCAGGGAGCAGGGGGTGGGGCTTTGGGAGGCAGAAGATGGGGTCAGCTGGGAGTCAAAGGTAGGGGCTGTGGCTTGGTGCAAGGTACAAGGTTTGGGGTCAGCTGGGAGTCATTGGTAGGGGCTAGAGTGAAGCCGGGGTGGGGCTGCGGGGGCAGAAGGCAGGGTGGAAGTAACAGTCTGGAGTGGGGCCATGGGGCAGGGGTAGGATACATTGGGGGCTGGAGGGTGTGGGAAAGAGCTTGTGCAGAGGGGAATGGGATGGGTGTGGGGGGGCAAGGGTCCAGCCAGCCTCATTGTGTGTCTTGGGCTCCACAGAACAGCCACCCGCACCCCAAGATCTTCCAGGATGTGTTGGACGGTGCTAAGGAGGTAAGGAGTGGGGGGGGGGGGCACAGTGAGATGTGGGGGGACAGCATCAGGGGGGTCTCAGGGGTTCCCTGGGGGGGCAGGTGGATCCCTCAGGGGCCCATGGGGTTTGGGAGTAGTCAAGCGGGGGGGTCCATGCAGGTCTGGTCATTTCTCAAGTGGTCTAGGGGGCTCTGTGGGGTTCCACTGGGGATTGGGAGGACCTAGGGGTGCTGGTGGGATTTCGGGGGTCTGGGGAAGGGTCTCTGGGGGCGGGAGGGTTAAATTGGGGTTTTTGGAGGGGTGATAAAGGTAGAGGCAAGGGGATACATGGGGCGTCCATGGAGGGCTGGGTTGGGGGTGGTCTCTGAGGTCTGGGGGGCATCCATGAGGATCAGGCAGGGTCTTTGGGTGATCGGGGTCTCTGGGAGTTAGGTGGTTCAGTGGGGGTTTTGTGAGAGCTGGAGAGGTCTCCGGGGGTTGGGGGTTCAATGGAGGCTGGGGGTCAGTGCGGGCCCAGCTGACAGAGTGCTCATGTCTGTGCAGGGGGTGCTGAGTCCTGAAGTGGTGCCAAACCCGGAGCAGGGCCCTGCAGCCTCCCTGCCCCTGCCCGGTGAGTAGTGGGGCTGGGGGGGCTGCGTGGGTGTCTGGGGCCAGCTCTGACCTGTCTCCCCTGCCTGCTTGCAGGTGCAGGGGGGCCGTGTGCCCGGTGTGTGGCATCTGCACCTGATGGCTCCCCTGGCCTGTGCCCCGAGTGCCACCGCCGTGGCTCCCAGCCCTCTACTGCCAGGTAAGAAGGACTCCCCCGCCCCTGGGCTCCTTCAGGGAATGGAGACCCTGCCCCTCCAGGTACTAGGCCATGGGTGGGCAAAATGCAGCCCGCGGGCCAGATGCGGCCTGCCAGGCCATTCTATCCGGCCTGCGGGGCCCCTAAAAAATTTGGAGAATTAATAGTTATCTGCCCTTGGCTGCCTGTCATGTGGTCCTCGATGGCTTGCCAAAACTCAGTAAGCAGCCCTCCGTCCAGAATAAGTGCCCGCCCCTGTACTAGGTTCTTCTAGCCCTGTCCCCTGCCCCACTGTTGCCTGGCAACCAGGGACCTCCAAGTCCTCCCCTCACCCCCATTATAAGGGTTTAATGAGGTCTCTGATTCATGATGCACCCCCTCCCCCCCCAGAGGGGGCCTTACCCTTTAAGAACTCTGAAGGCAGCTAGGAAAGGGCCTGTCCTGGGGAAGTGGGGATCCCCAGACAGGGAGGTGGGGGTGGGCATGGGCACAGGGGAGGTAAGGTTTGTGGGGACAGTGATGGCTGGGGCGGAGCTAGGGGAGAAAGCATGGTCTGGGGGCAGTGAGTACTGTGGTGGGGCCAGGGGAGAGGGGAGGAGCTTGGGAAGCCAGTGAGGGCTGGGGGTGAAGCTAGGGGTGAGGGGACAGGGCTTGGGAGCCAGTGAGCACTAGCAGTGGGGCCAGGGGAGAGGGGGCGGGGATTAGGGTGTTAATGATGTCTGAGGGTGGGGCTTGGGGTGTCTCTGACCCTGCTGCCCTGTCTCCCCAGCCTGTCCTTGGAGCCGCCACCCGGACGCCGGGGTCCCGTCCCAGCCCCCCGCCCACCCTGGCGCTGTGCAGCCTGTGGGACCCCCAACGAGGGGCTGGCAGTGCTGTGCGGGGGCTGTGATCGGCCCCGCGCCTGCCCCCCAACCCCCGGGCCTCCCACACCCACCGCTGTCCCCAGCCCTGCCCCCAGCGCCTGGGCCTGCCGCAGCTGCACCCTGCTCAACCCCCCTGGCACCGTCCTGTGCGCCGTGTGCGAGCGCCCTCGCCTGGCTGGGCGCCCCCCCCTTGAGGCCCCTGCCACCCCCCAGGTGAGATCCACTCCTTACGTGCTGCCCCTCCCTACCACCCCACAACCCATTGACACCTTGTTGCCCCCAGGCACCGGGCTGGCAGTGTGAGCACTGCACCTTCTGGAACCAGGCGCCAGGGCGTGTGTGCGAGGTGTGTCACCGCACCAGCCAGTTGGGTGATGCAACCCCTTGCCCACCCCCTGGGGACAAGGGACCCCGGCGTCTGGCCAAGCCCCCCCACCTCTCAGCAGAGGAGGCCGAGCGGCGGCGCCAAGACAAGCTCCGGGAGGATGGCATGAAGCTGGTGGCCATGATCCGGGTGAGGCCCCGCCTACTTCCCTGCAGGCCCCCCTTCCCTGCAAGCCATAGCCCTCTGCCCCTGAATGTGAGTGGGGCCTAGTGGTGTCCCTTCCCTGCTGTATGCAAGGGGCGGGGCAGATGTGGCCTGCCCAGCATCTCCCACTAGGGGCATGACCAACTCAAACCCCGCCCTTGTGGGTGTGGCTTGCTCCAGCTCCCCCCTTTGGAGGCCTAGCCCCTTTCCCAGCTGTAGGTGTGTTGCTAGGGGGTGGATCCTCCCCCCTGGGTATGGCTTGTCCTAGCTCTTCCCCATGGGTGTGGCCTGACAAGTCCCACCCCCTTCATGTGGTAGGAGGCAGAGATGGCAGGTGTGTCCCCTGAGGAGGTGGAGGCTGCACGGCAGTACTCGGGGGCGGAGCGCCCACTGTCCTGGCTGCGCTCGGAGCTGCCAGCTGTGTTGGGGGCAGTGATGGAGGCTGCGTCGGGCCAGGCCATCTGTGAGCCAGGTGGGGGCCTGGGCGCCATCACCCTCGGCGAGGCTCGGGATGCCTGGGTCTGCAGCCATGGGGATGTTGACGAGGCCGTGAGCCGCTGCCTGGGCGCCCGCAGGACCAAGGTGTGGGGGTGGGGCTGGCACGAGTGGGTACAGCTTGCTGCGGGGGAACATGGGAAGAGGTGGGACTTGCACGAAGAGGGGAGCCTGAGCAGGGGCAGGGCCATGGGAGACTGTGGGATTTGCATGAGGGGCGGGGCTCTGGTGAATGGTGGGATTGACATGGGGGTGGATCCTAGGGGAGGGGGCAGGGCCACAGTGAGGGTGGTATTTGCATGGCAGGGTGGGGCTTGGGAAGGGGCTGGGCCATGGAGATGGGTGGGGCTTGGGTGGTGGGAGGAGCTTGAGTGTGTGGAAGGGCAGAGTTTGGAGTGGTAGCCAGAGTGTGGGGGTTTTGGGGGTGGGGCTTATGGTCTTGGGGGTGTGGGCTGTGGGTGGGATTTGGGGTGTAGATGGGACTATGGGAGCTGTGGGTGGAGTTTGGAGGTGGTAGGTGGAGTTGGGGTGCTGTGGGCAGAGCTCAGAGGGTTGGGGCAGAGCTGGGGGGGACGGAGGGGGGGGTCCCAGTGCCAGTCTCTCCCGCCAGGTGCGGGCGCTGAGGGGCCTGGGCTTCGGGGTGCGGGAGCCAGTGCTGGAGGCCTTGTACCACAACGAGGGGGACCTGTGGGGGGCCCTGCGTGATCTGCAGCGCCCTGTGCTGGAGCCCTTCCGCCAGCGCCTCTGGGCCTCCAACGAGCCCCCCATCGACTTCCATGCGTCGGACCACCAGGTATCTGGGGACCGGGCAGGGGTCTGGGGGTCTCTGGGGTTGTGAGGGTGCCTCCGGGAAGGGTTACGGGTCTCCAGGTGGCTGGGTCAAGCTGGCAGGGTTCAGGGGGAGGTCCAGAGGGGTCTTGTAGTTTCTGGGAGATTCTGGGAGCAGATCAGGGTTCCCAGGGCAGGTCTGGCATCCATAGGGGAGCCAGGGTGTGGGCATGGGGGTGCAGGAGGCACCGGGATATGGGGCTGTCTTTGCAGGGCCCCTGGTGGGCGGGATTTCTCAAGGTGGGCTGGGATGCGGTCCCTGGCAGGGACCAGGGGGGTATGTTGGTTTTTTGGCAGCAGATGGAAATGGGGGGCCGGGGTCGCCAGGAGGCAGGGTTGGAGGGTCCCCTTAGGGGTGTGGCAGGGGGTTTCTGGGGGCCTCTGGGGGTGGGGCTGGGGGGCTTCATGGCTTCACGGTGGGGGCTGGAGGCCCCTTGGGGGCAGGGGTGTGGGTCCTTGACCCCTGCCCCACTGCACAGGCAGTGGTGCGGCGGGTGCTGGCATCACAGGGGCTACCAAGCTGGGGCCGGGCAGAGCTGGTGGCGTCGCTGGCGCAGGAGCTGGGAGTGGGGCCAGGGCCAGGCGGGGGCCGGGGACTGGCGCTGGGTGACATCGTGGAAGCCGTGCGTGCCTCGCCCGACCGTGCCTTCATCAAGCGCCTGCTCAGCTGGGAGTGTGCTGTCTGCGGCTGGGCCTTGCCCCGCCACCAGGTACAGCTGTGCACACCCCCACATGCAACAACGTGGGCACCCCTCGTGCAATGTAACCCCCTCACGTACAATGCATGCATCCCTTATTTGATCTGTGTCCTCCCTGTTATGCACGTGCCATGTGTAACACTCCCCATGGGAGCTCCTCATGCAAACCCGGCCCCCCCTCCGTCCTGTGCAGATGCAGTCCCTGACATCATGCGAGTGCACAATCTGCCCCGAGTGCTTTGTGCAGCACTTCACCATCGCCGTGAAGGAGAAGCACATCACAGACCTCGTGTGCCCGGCCTGCGATGCCCCCGACCTGCGCCATGAGCCCGATCGCCTCGCCTATTTCTCCACCCTTGACATCCAGGTGCCCACGACCCTGTGGTTTCTCCCCAAGTCTCCAGGGGCCCTCCCAGTGCCCCCCACCCCAGGCTACCCCTACCTCATCCCTGGTGACCCCCTGAGGCTCCCCAGCCCTCTGCCCCTCCTGCCCTGCCAGTTCTTCTCACGCAAACCCCTGTCCATACCCCAGTCTAGGTGACCCCCCCCCCACCCAAGGCTCCCCAGGCCACTGGAAATACCCCCCAGGACTCTGGAGACCCCCCCCAGTGCCCTCCAGTTGAGGACCCCCTGGCACTCCCCAGGTCAAGAAGACCTCCTTGATATTCCCCTAGTACTGAGGTGCTCCATATCTTCACTCCAGTTCTCTTGTGATCCTGTCAAGGCCCCCCAGCTAGAGGGGACCCCCTAGATCCCCCCAGTGAGGGGGAACCCCTGTAGAACTGGAAAGACCCCTCTCCCCAACCCAGGAGGAACCCCCCTGAGATCCTCCCCAGAATTAACAGGATGTCCCTGTTGCCCCTCATCATCCTGTGGGGGATCCCCAAGTGCCCCCCAACACTTGGGGACACCTCCACAGATACCACAGGATCCCTCTAACCCCCCTACATATCCCCTTGGATCCCTGCCCCCCCAACATCCTGCCCGGGGCCTCATCACCCCAACAGCACCTCAGTGCTCTCCAACATATAGACTTGGGGACCTCTGATATCCCTGGGACATGGCGCAGGGAGAACTGCTGGAGTCCCCCACCCCGTGACCCCCTGCCCACCCCACAGCTCCGGGAGTGCCTGGACCCCGAGACCTATGAGCTGTTCACCAAGAAGCTGACAGAGCAGGAGCTGATGCGGGACCCCAAGTTCCAGTGGTGCACGCACGTGAGTGTGCAGGGGGGGGCATGACCTGAGCGTGTGTATGTGTGCAAAGGGGTGAGCTGAGCATGCAAGAGCATGAACTCATTACCCCAAATGCTTGCATTGGGGAACCAGCTGGTGGAAAGACAGAGGCCCAAGAGATTTCCCTCTCTCGTCATGTAGATTTATTTGCTGATGCAATCACTTTCTTATTTCCGGGTATTTTCCGTAGATACACAGGCACACCCATACCTGTGTACCTTCCTCCTCGCACGTCCGCTCTGGCCCCTTTTCTCCCTGCTGTTGGTGACAGTGTTGGTGCTTTGACACAATCTGTAGCTTCTGGCTTAGTTTTACCCAGATAGCGACCTCTCCACCCGCTCAGTTGCTATGCAGCATTTCTCAGGAGTGGACACGGGCATTTTATGGCTACAGATTGAGTGTGCAAGGGGGTTGTGAGCATGCCGGGGGGGGGGGTGAGCTGAGTATGAGAGGGCTGTGAGCATCCCAGGGGATGAGCTGAGTATGCAAATGGGCTGTAAGTGTGTGAGGGGGGTGAGTTGAGTTTGTGAAGGGCTGTGAGTGTGTGAGGGGGTTCTGAGTGTGCATGGGGTGAGCTGTGCATGCAAAGGGTGAGCTGAGTTCATGCGTGAGTGGGGAGCATGTGATGCAGTGAGTTGAGCCTGAGGGAGCTGTGAGTGTGCAAGGGGGTGAGCTGAATGTGTGAGGGGCCTGTGAATGTGCATGAGGTGAGCTGAGTGTGTGAGGGGGCTGTGTCCATGGAAATGAGCTGAGTGTGCAAGGGGTGAGGGGGGGTGGGGAGTGTGTGATGCAGGGAGCTGGGAGCAGTGCATTGGGGGATGCTGGGGGAGCAGAGGAGGCATCCACATTTCTGTCTGACCCTCCCTCCGCCTTCCTCCCCCCAGTGCTCATTCGGGTTCATCTACGAGTCGGAGCAGTGGGACGCCCAATGCCCCCAGTGCCGCCAGAGCTTCTGTGTCCACTGCAAGCGCCCAGTGAGCCTAGGAGGCCTGGGGGGTGCTGGGGAAAACGGGGTGCTGAGAGGCATTTGAGGGCACTGGAGAAATTACTGGGAGACACCGAGGGAATTACTGGGGGATGGTGGGGGGTACTGGTTGGTACTGGGGGGTATTGGGAGTTCTAGGAGGTAGTGGAGGGCATTGGAGGAATTACTAGGAGGTGGGGTACACTGGGAAATTGAGAGGTGCTGGGAGGTATTGGAGGGTTTGGGGAACTTACTGGGGGCACTAGGGGAAACTGCAGGGTGCTGGGAGGTACTGGGGGCATTGAAGGGTTTTGGGTGCGTTGGAAGGTACTGAGGGGTACTGGAAGGTACTGGGGGCATTGGGACACCCCAGCAGATGCTGACCCCCTCCCCTCCGGCACAGTGGGAGCCGCAGCACCAGGGCCTGTCGTGTCAGGAGTTCCTGGAGTGGAAGCGCAGCAATGACCCCCAGTACCAGGCACAGGGGCTGGCTGCCTACCTGCAAGAGCATGGCATCAGTGAGTGCCCCTAGGACCCCTGCTCTATGCCCCCCACCCTCCAGCCACCAGCAGCAGCCCCCCCCAGTCCCCGGTCCCATCTACACTTCTTAGAGCCCCCCACCAGTCATTTCCCTGCCTGGCTGGGGGGCTCCATCTCCTCATGGCTCCCCTAAGGGGTGGGGGGCTGGCTGGGGTGGGGACAGTGGGGGTGGGGGCCTAGGCAGGGAGCACAGGTAGGTCTACAGTGGTCCTAGGAGGCCTGGGGGGAGTCCTGAAGGGGCTGTGCAGGGCCATGAAGGGGGCTAGGGGGTTCCAGCAGGTCTTACATTGGTGAGGGGGGCGGCTGGGGGCCCTCAGCTGTGTAGGTTTCCCAGGGGCCTGGGGGGTCCCTATGAAGGTCCTTTCCTTGGGGCCATGGGGTGACTGTAGGTAGGGGTGATGGGATGTCCTGGGAGGTGGAGAGCAGTGGAGGGTCCCTGGGGTGATGCAGGGTCCTGGGGCTCTGAGGTGACCGTGGAGGGGCCCAGAGGTCGTGGGGGGGGGGGGGGGGCTCCTGGGGTGTTCTGGGGAGGATTGGGAGAACCTGAGAAGGGTTATAGGGGGCATGGGGAGGTGCTGGGGAGTCCTGGGGGGGGGGTGCCCAGAGCTGTGGGAGTGGAGGGAGGGCCTGGGAGACTGAGGGGGGCGCTTGGGGGGCACTAGCCCCATGTGACACCCCCCCCCCCAAGAGTGTCCACAGTGTGGGTTCCTGTACGCACTGGCGCGGGGTGGCTGCATGCACTTCCAGTGCTCCCAGTGCCGCCACCACTTCTGCAGCGGTTGCTATGGGCCCTTCCACGCCAAAGACGTGAGTTGGGGCTGGGGGCTTATGGTGGGGGCGGGGCATGGGGGCACAGGCTGGGGCAGTGGAGTGAACAGCTGGGGGCGGTGGGGTCACAGGGGGCTCTGGGGTTGGGGCACAGAGTCATGGTTGTCACAGGGACTGTGTGGGTGCAGCCACAAGGAATGGTGGGGGCCATGAGGGTTGGGGGAGGCTGTGGTTGCCACGGGCACTTACACCCTCTCCCCCCCCCCCTCCCCCCCAGAAATGCCCACAGCCGGGCTGTGCAGTGCGCCAAGCGCTGCATGGCCACCACCCCCGCGACTGCCTCTTCTACCTGCGTGACTGGGACGTGGCACGGCTGCAGCGCCTCCTGCAGGTCAGTGGGGGTATGGGGGCAGGGACAGGGCACATAAGGTAGGGTGTGGGTGGGAGGGCATGGGAAAGTGGGGGGGCAGTCAGGGGGCCCCATCTATGGGTCTCACTCCTGCCTGCCCCCCTACTAGGAGAATGGCGTGGCCTTCAACACGGACCCCCCAGCGGGGACGCGCCCAGCCCCAGGAGGTGAGCGCCACATTGTGGGTACCCCGGGGGGGGGGGGTCCCCACAGCAAGGCATTGTGGGTACCTTTTGAAGGGGTGGTCTTCCCACCGCAGAGGATTGTGGGTAACCTGGCTGGAGGAGGGGGAGGTGTTCTGCAAAGGATTGTGGGTAACATTTGGGGTGGGGTGGCTCTTCTAGTAGGCAGGTACTGCAGGTATCCTCAGAGGAGGGGGCTCCTGCTGCCCCAGAGCATTATGGGTAGCCCCCTGGCATGGTAGATAACACATGGCCCCTGCCTCTGCCCCCGCAGGTGGGTGCCGGGTGATGGAGCAGAAGGAGACAATAGCCGGGCTGCAGGACGAGGCCTGTGGCAAGGAGACACCGCCTGGGCATGCGGGGCTGTGCCAGTGAGTTGGGGGGCACAGGCCCAGCCCCTCAAGGCGCACTGGGCAGTTTGGGGGGACAGGAAACAGTCTGAGGGTCCCTAGTGCCCTGTCCCCAGGGCTAAGGGGGCCTGGGTCACCCCCCAGCCCTGCTGGTGCCCTTCACTACTGACCCACAGCACTGGGCATCGTGTGGTAGATATGGGGGGGTCTGGGCTGTCTGGGGGGTCCAAGCCTCCCCAGGACCCCTGAGCCTGGCCCCCCCGCAGGGCGCACTACAAGGAGTACCTGGTGAACCTGATCAACACGCACACGCTGGACCCAGCCACCCTCTACTCGCTGCAGGAGCTGGAAGTGGCCTGTCGGCGCCACCTGCCTGGGGGGGCTCCCCCCCGCCTGCCTGCCGAGCCTGAAGCCACCTACCATGCCCGCCTGCTGCAGGTGCCATGGGGCTCTGAGTGTGGTGGGGGGACAACAGCACAGCAGCCACCAAGGGGTTGCATCAGGGACCCTGGCATCCTACCCTAAAGGAGGGGCAGGGGGCCCCTGCCTAGGGGTGGCAAGGTGCTTTGGGGTCCCTGACACCTCCTCACACCTTGTGTCCCCATCACAGAAACTGACGACGGAGTCGAAGCTGAGCCCCACCATCCCGCGCCGGCGCCTCTGACCAGCCCCGCGGGGACCCGATGGCAGCGTGCGGGGGGGGGGTGTTCTAGGGGCCTCAATAAACTGCACTGACCCTGCAATGCTTGCAGCGCCCCTCACTCCCCGTGCCCCGAGCCCTGCGGTGCCCCTCACTCCCGACCCGCAGCGCCCCTGGCGGTCGGTCTCCCTGTGCTGGGTGCAGCTGGCCTGGCAGTCACGTGATTTCAGGGAAAGGGAGTGGAGCCTCAGAGGAACCCGGGCGGGGGCCAGGCCGGGCTGCGCCGGGCGGGGTTGGGCCAGGCCGGGGCAGAGGGACAGGACACCCGCGCAGACAGAGCGACGGGCGGGCACTGCCAGGTTCGTAAGGGGGTTTTGCCTGCTGCCCCAGCTGGGACTGGGACCGGGGGTGGCTGGGGGCATTGGGGTGCAGGTTCCCCGGTCCCCGGGCAGGGGCATTCCTGGGGGCCTCGGCCCTATTGTGCAAGGGCGGGTGGCAGTGCCCGGCACTGGAGCCCCAGTGCCCCTCGCTGCCGACCCTGCGCGCCCCCCCCATCCCAATTGGTGCCCTTCACTCCCGACCCACAGCCCCCGCCTTCCCTCACGGTGCCCCTCACTCCTGCCGCGCTGCCCGCAGGATGGCGTTGAGTCAGGTGCGCTCCACACGGCGCCTGCGGCAGTGGGTGCTGGAGCAGCTGGCCAGCGGGCAGTTCCCAGGGGTGGTCTGGGACGACCCCCCCGACTGCACCATGTTCCGCATCCCCTGGAAGCATGCGGGGAAGCAGGATTTTCGGGACGACGAGGACGCCGCCTTTTTCAAGGTACATGCCAGTGACACACTAGCAACATGCCAGTGACATGCTAGTAACATGCCAGCCACACACTAGCATAGCAGTATATGCGGGTGGCACACTGGAAGCCAGGACAGTACTGTGCCACTAATATGGTAAGGAGGTGCCAGTGAAACGCCAGATTACATGCTACTGACATGCAAGTGTCACACTAGTAACACATCATTCGGTTAACCGTGTCAGCCACATCCCAGCCACGCACTGAGGACGCATTAGCCACAGGCCTGGTAGCACTTCAGCCACATGTCAACAAGAAGACAATGACACATCATCCCAGCACTCTTGAACCCCGTCACGTGCCCACCATACGCTGCTAACACAGCAACCATATGACCCCCCCCAACACTGGCACTGTGCCAAGATGTGCCAGGGACTCCTCCCCCCAGCACTATTGACATGCCAGCCATGGCATGCTCCCCCACCACATGCGTCCCTCTCCAGCAGCTGTGAACCAGCAGCTAGACACTACCACCACACCAGGCACATACTAAGCACATATCTACCTGGAGGGTTTGGAGTGTGGGCGGAGGCAGAGTAGGGGTGTGGGTGGCTGGGGTGTGTGTGTGAGGGGTGGGGACATAGGGTCCAGGGGGCTCCATGGCAGTGTTGGGGGGGTTAGGAGGGTATCAAGGGAGTCCATGGAGGTGAGGGGTACATTTGGGGGGCTTGGGGGCCTGTGGGGAGGGGCTGCAGGTATCAGAGGGGTGGGGGTATCTGTGGAGGTAGGGATGTGTCTGGGGGCCCTGTGAGGGCAGCTGGGGGTAATGGTGGGAGGGGTTGGGGGCTGGAGGTGTGTGGGGGCACTGTTTGGGTGTCTGCGACCATTTGAGGCTGTCTGTACGGGTTAGGGGTGTGGGGGGCTTTGTGGGGTGGTCTGAGAGTGTTGGGGCTCTCATGCCGTGCCCCTCCCCACCTTCCCGGCAGGCGTGGGCACAATTCAAGGGCCGGGGGGGGCCGGGCAATGTGGGAGGCCCGGCTGCTTGGAAGACACGGCTGCGCTGCGCCCTCAACAAGAGCCCCGAATTTGAGGAGGTACCGAAACGCTCCCGCCTTGATGCCACAGAGCCTTACAAAGTGTACCGCCTCCTGCCGGTCGGCACTCACCCCGGTGAGACCCTCCAACCCCACAGGACCCAGGTGTCCAGGCAGCCAGGAACACATCTTCCCCCCCCGCCCCTCCCCCCCCCATGGGTCCAGGAGGTGGTACCCAGGTGACTGGGCAAACAGGGCCCAATCCCACCCTCTCCTGGGCATCCAGGTGTCCTGGTAGCCTGGGACCCAATTCCCCACATCCTGCGGGACACAGGCCTCCAACTCCCCTTCCCCCTACCTCCAGATCCAGGTCCCCAAACTGCCCAGGATCCAATCCCCCTCCAGGGACCCTGGCATCCAGGGCCATCCAGCAGCACAGGCCCCTGACACCCAGGGGCATGCTGAACCTGGCGGGAACCCAGGCATCTGAGCAGGACCCCCATCCCAGTGAGCCCCATAGAACCCAGGTGTCCAGGAGGCCCTGACCCTGGTTCCTCCCCACAGCAAGCAAGACCCCTCGGCGAGGAGCCCGGCAGGCGAAGGGAGGGTGCTCAGACCCCAACCTGGCTCTAGCAGGAGGCACGGTGGCTCTAGCAGGAGGCACGGGGGGGCCCACCCTCAACACGGTCACCCTGGTATGGCTGCATGGGGCGGTGGGTGAGGTGTGGGGGGCTGGGGGAGGTTGGAGGAGGCTGCATGCTGGGGCAGGGGGTCCATGCTGCACCCCTTTCACCCCATGCTGCTGCAGGACCAGTGTCCGGAGGAGCCCACGGCTGATGGTTCCCGCAGCTCCGAGGACTCTGGCATCGACGCCTGTAAGCCTGACCTGGACCCTGGCACCCCATGTGAGAGCAGGGGGCTTCCTCTGGGGGGGCAGCAGGGTAGTACTGGGGGGCTAAAGTCCCTACTCTGCTGTACCTCCCATTCTCCCTCACAGCCCCAAGCCTGACGGAGACCAGCTTTGATGTCACCCTGGAGCTATCCTCCATGCCCCTGGGGCTCCAGCCACTGGGTGAGCACAGCCCCCCACCCCCGATCTGCACCACCATCCTCATACCTGCCCTCCCATGCCTGCTGCCTTGACTGATACTGCCCTCTACGTTCACAGCCCCCCAGGCACTGCGGCTGGTACTGCTGTACAGCGGGGCGTGCGTGCACCAGACCTGGCTGCCGCCCGGCGAGTTCCTGGTGACGCCAGCACCTGGGGAGGGGCTGCTTCCCCGTGTAGCCCTGCCGCCCGCCACCCCAGCCACTGTGCCGGATGCCCAGCGCCGCCAGGCCACTGCTGCCCTGCTGGCCAAGCTGCATCGAGGGCTCCTGCTCAGCAGCAGGACTAAGGGAATCTATGTGCAGCGCCGGGCACGCGTGCCCTTGGGCTGGGCCAGGGCCCCTGCCATCGACCTTGATGGCCCCGTGCACCTCTTCAGCGCCCAGGACTTCCGCCACGGTGAGTGCCACCTGCAGCTCCCAGGGATCTCCAATACTCTTCAGAAATACGCCACGGGAAGCCCAGTACATTCTGGGTACCCTCACAGCCCCCCAGGGACCCCACGCCCTCTGGGAAACCCAGTACCACCTGCAATGGGACTCCCACACACCCTGAGATACCCAGTACCCTTTGGGCACCCCTACAGTCCCTGGGAAACTCAATGCCCCCACAGGCCGCTCCACACCTTGGGCACTTCCACAGCCCCCTGGTCACCCCCTGGGAAACCCAGTACCCCCAGGGCATCCCACATCCCCCTAGAGACCCCAACTCCTCTGGAAAACCCAGTATCCTCTGATCAGCCCTCTGGGGCCGCCGCACCCTCAGGGACCCTGACTTCCATTCCTTGGAAACCCACTGCCCCCTGGGCAAGCCCACATTCCTCCCTACCCTAGCAGGGCCCCAATAGCCCCTGGCACTCCCATGTTCCCCTGAATTCCCCCCAGGCTCCCTATACCCCCTTTGTGCACCAACCCCCCCAAGCACCCCAACACACCCCCAGTTGTACCTATACCTACAAGGCATGCCCATGCCCCCACAGCCCCCCAATAAGCAACCCAGCACCCTGAACCCCTGTGGGCACCCTGATGCCACTACAAGGCCCACCACGGACCCCCAGACACCCCAATACCTGCTGGGAACCTCAGGGGCCCTCGTGCCCTTCCAGGCATCTTGGGACCTCTCCCTACTCCTAGTTCTGTGCCTACCCCTGCCTTGCCCACGACCCCCCAGGTTCTGGCTAAGCCACCGCTCCCTTGCTGCAGAGCCCCCCTAATACCCCCTCCCTACTCTGGCCTGTGTCCCCCAGCTCTGGAGCAGCACCAGCAGGGCCTGGGCCCATGCCCTGAGCACTGCGTCACCCTGTGCCTGGGTGAGGAGTTGGCACCCCACGATCAGCCCCAAGACAAGCTCATCACCCTCCAGGTGGGTAGAGGGGCATTGTGGGATGGTGGGCAGAGGTGCATTGTGGGATGCCAGGAGGTAGCCCGCTCCTGCCTAATGCCCCACCCCTCCCTGCTGCCCACAGATGGAGCAGGCTTTTGCCTTGGAGCTGCTGAAGCTGCCCATGGTGACAGAAGAGCCCTCCTGCCTCATTAGCCTGCCCTGAGGACACCCTGGCAGCTGCCAGTGTGCTGGGGGGACGGGACTTCCTGCTTCACCAGTGGTCAGTGGAGGACAACTAGACGCACTTCCTGTTTTTCCATGACAAGGGGGACATCTTTTGACTTCTCTGGGACCTGTTGGGGAGGGCTCTTCCTGTCCTGCCTGGTTGAGAGTGGGACATACTCTTTGGTGCATGGGGGAAAGGAGGGACTTCCTGGGCCTAACTGACCCACTTCCACTTCCTTGTTTCTTCTATTCATTTCCTGAGACGTGGGAATTGGGACATGTTAGGGCAGGTCTTCCTTTCTAGCAACAGAATGGGGCAGGGCACTCCCCCCCCTCCCCCAATACACTCTTCTCCTCCCCCTGTGGGACAGGTGTCTTCTTTTTGGGAACTGGAAATATAACCCTAACGTAGGGGCAGGACTTCCTGTCCTGCTGCCTTCAGAAGAATGAGACTTTCTACTTTGCAAACACTTTAGGAGGGACCACTTAGGTAGTTTAATTACAGAGAGGTCATGCTTCCTGTTTGCAGCAGTCTTGGGGGTGGGACTTCCTGTTTTGCCCCGGCACTGCTGGCATTTCCTGTGGCAAATGAAGCAAGCCCTGTGGATTCTGCCTGCCATCCCCGCCATGTTGCCTGCAGAAATGTTTTGAAAGCACAAGTCTCCCCGCATTCCCCCCAGAAATCACTTTTTGGGGCTTCCTACACTCGTGGCACTTTATCCTCCGGTGTGGACCCTTTGTCGCTGTACCGTTTTCTAATAAAGCTTAACCAAATTTGTCTCAGCCTCGTCTGAATGGTAATTATTGGCGTCGTAACTATCTACAATGATGTCTTTTCTGTGACTCTCAGTCATGAAAGTACATCAGCCATTGTTATCCAATACAGTGAATATTAGAAGTTGGTATTACTAGAGGTCAGGATACATCAATTTATTCCATAGCAAGTCATTAGATATTTATTGGCACTATTAGAAACTTGATATATTTTAATGTGTACTCATGTATATTTAGCCACATGGATTGCCATTATTACCCACTGATCTACTGTAGTTACACCAATATATAACAATTAGCCATCCTTGTAATTAATAATTATTGTTGTCATTAATAATTGTTAGCACTCTTAAAAATAGTATATTATCTATATTGGCTATATTAACTATTAGAAAATCAATATATTTCATATGTTAATTTGATATAATAATGCATATTTAATAGATTATTGCGTATTTAGCCACATGGATGACCGTTACTACCCATTCATCTATTGTAGTTTCACCAATATATAACAATTAGTCATCCTTGTAATTAAAAATTATTGGCACCGTTAGAAAATTAGTATATTAACTATATTGACTATATTAAGTATTAGAAAATCAACACTTTATATATTTTATATAATAATGCATATTTAATAGACTTGCATATTTAGCCACATGGATGACCATTATTACCCATACATGTACTGTAATCTCACCATTATATAACAACTAGTCATCATTGTAAGTATTAATGATTGGCACTGTTGAAAAATTAGTGTATTAACTCTATTGATTATATTAACTACATTAACTTTTAGAAAATCAATATTTTTAATGTATATTCATGCATATTTAGCCACCGTGGTAACCATTATTACTCATTCATTTAGCGTAATCACACCAATATACAGTTAGTCATTCTTGTAAAAATAATCATTGAGGATTTGTTACCATTGTAATTAGCCATAATTTTACAGGTTGGGGTGTTAGGTCTATGTTGTTTCAGGGTTGAGGGTAAGTCTTAAACAGAGTTTAGACTATGGTTGTATGGGATGGTTTGGATAGGGATGACCCTGCATCAGGCAGGGGGTTGGACTAGAGCAGTGGTTCTCAGCCTGCAGGCTGCATGCGGCCCAATCAGCACACTGCTGCAGCCCATATGACATCCTGTTAATCGGGTTTTTTCAGTGGATACACAGGAAGTAAGTTCTGGGTGCAGCCCACATAACACATTGGGTGCTTGTACATAACGTGTGCTGTTTAGATGCACGTTGCGAAATGGTGCCAAAAATCACTTTTGCTAGGTTAGTTGTGTGTGAAAATACAGGTTGAGAGCTGCATGGGTGGCCCACTGTGGCAAATAGTCTGAGATCCTCTGGAGTAGAGGATCTCTGGAGGTCCCTTCCAGCCTGACTTCTCTATGACTCTATATACATTACATTTATTAATCTATGGCAATTAATTTCCATAGATATTGGGGTGCTAATTATTTATTAGCCCATATTATTACAATCAATAGGAGTGGATTTACATCTTCATTTTATGTATTTTTTATGAGTCTCTTTTTTACCTATAATATTATTATAGTTTATAGCATTCTTAATGATCTATTATTATGAATATTTAATAATATTACTGTTTGGCCATTTGGTGGCCAATTGGCTATTGACATTCATGGTTCGTGGCTGACTATTTAGTATTTGAGCATTTGTTTGATTTTTGAATTTTGTAGTTATTGTAACTCAGTATTATTCCTCATAGATTCATAGATTCATAGATGTTAGGGCTGGAAGGGACCTCAATAGATCATTGAGTCTGACCCCCTTCATAGGCAGGAAAGAGTGCTGGGAGAGCACCACCTCCCTTGGGAGCCCGTTCCAGACCTTGGCCACTCAAACTGTGAAGAAGTTCTTCCTAATGTCCAATCTAAATCTGCTGTCTGCTAGCTTGTGGCCATTGTTTCTTGTAACCCCCGGGGGCGCCTTGGTGAGTAAAGCCTCACCGATTCCCTTCTGTGCCCCCGTGATGAACTTATAGGCAGCCACAAGGTTGCCTCTCAACCTTCTCTTGCGGAGGCTGAAGAGGTCCAGGTGCCCTAGTCTCTCCTCATAGGGCTTGGCCTGCAGGCCCTTAACCATACGAGTGGCCGTTCTTTGAACCCTCTCCAGGTTATCCACATCTCTTGAAGTGCGGCGCCCAGAATTGCACGCAGTACTCCAACTGCGGTCTGACCAGCGCCTGATAGAGGGGAAGTATCACCTCCTTGGACCTGTTCGTCATGCATCTGCTGATGCACAATAAAGTGCCATTAGCTTTCCTGATGACTTCGTCACACTGACGACTCACGTTCATCTTGGAGTCTACTAGGACTCCCAAGATCTCTTTCCGCTTCCGTGCCACCAAGCAGGTCATTCCCTAGGCAGTAGGTGTGCTGGACATTTTTCCTCCCTAGGTGCAGCACTTTGCATTTCTCCTTGTTGAACTGCATTCTGTTGTTTTCTGCCCACTTGTCCAACCTGTCCAGGTCTGCCTGCAGCTGTTCCCTGCCCTCCGGCGTGTCCACTTCTCCCCATAGCTTTGTGTCATCTGCAAACTTTGACAGAGTACACTTCACTCCCTCGTCCAAGTCGCTGATGAAGACATTGAAGAGTATCGGTCCAAGGACCGAGCCCTGCGGGACCCCACTGCCCACACCCTTCCAGGTCAATACCGACCCATCCACCACGACTCTCTGGGTGCGACCCTCTAGCCAATTCGCCACCCACCAGACTGTGTAGTCATCCACATCACAGCCTCTTAACTTGTTCACCAGTATGGGGTGGGATACCGTATCGAAGGCCTTCCTGAAGTCTAAGTATACGACGTCTACCCCTACCCCTGTGTCCAGGCGTTTTGTAACCTGGTCATAAAAAGAGACTAGGTTGGTTAGGCACGATCTGCCTGCTATGAACCCGTGCTGGTTTCCCCTCAGCATAATTTTTCCTGCCGGGCTCTTGCAAATGTGAGCCTTGATAATTTTTTCAAAGACTTTGCCAAGGATGGAGGTGAGACTGACTGGCCTATAGTTGCCCGGGTCCTCCTTCCTCCCCTTCTTGAAAATGGGGACCACATTGGCCCTTTTCCAGTCCTCTGGGACCTGGCCCGTGCGCCACGAGCGTTCAAATATTCCCGCCAGTGGCTCTGCAATGACGTCCTCATTAGTTGGAGTACACTTCTTTATAATTTGGTGACCATCTCAGGGTGTTTTTCTTTATTATTAGTCATTTGTTAAATATAAGGTCATTTATTTATTTATTAGGCATTTTAAGCAATTTATTACTAAATCAGTATTCCCTATTCAACAGTAGTCATTTCTTAATGAACTTTTTTGGGATTATCATTTTAAGTCAATTGATGAAAAATCATCATTAGTGAAGGAGGGGACATTTCTTCTGTTAACAGTGACATGTGTGGCTGGCTCTGTCCTCATGGCTAGAATTCATTGTTAACAATGGCAGAATTTAACCCCTCAGAAAGTAATTAGCAATGATGGAACACATTAATATGACTTTTGTGACAGTTAATTATGTTAGCAATAATTAGTGTTAAGATATAACTATAACCTAGTCGTACTCTTCATTTAAAGTAGTTATATAGGGTTTTTTTTCATTATATTTAGTAAGTGCATATAATTTTACTTTAATTTAGAATATTTTAGGTGATTTATTTATTCTTTTTCATCGTTGATTAAAGAGCTGAGCTTCTGCTGGTCTGTTGCTTTGTTAATTGGGTTGGTTAATTGTTCTAATTAAGATTCCTTACAGCCTTCTTTAGCTAATCGCGCTGATTTCTTACAGGTTTGTAAATATTCATGAGCCCCCGCATATATTAGCGTGTAGATAGGGTTTGCTTCTGAAGAGAGAGCGCACCAACATGTCTCGCCCCTCAGAAATTGGCGGGAAGCAGCCCTTCCCCGTGATTGGACAAGACCGGGGAGACCGGACTCTTCCCATTGGCTGGGTTCGGTGAGGTCACGAGTATCCCTGGAAGATTTCTAAGGCCGAGCAGGCGGAGTACCACGTGTTTCTGCTCTCTAGTCACTTATTGGCTGGGAGCTGCCAGGACCCCGTGCGGTCTCCGGGGCAGGCAGAAAAAACCCCACGTGGGCGCGCCAAGCTGATTGGCTGAAGTCCGGCAGCTCTGTGCAAACGGCCAAGGTCTCCAGGTAGAACGCCGATTGGCTGTGACGCGACAGAGCCGCCGGCAGGAGAGCGCGGCGATTGGCTGGGACCGCGCTATATAGCGGAGAGGCAGGCGACAGAGCTGTACCTTGTGCGCTGTGGGGCTGGGCGCTGGATCTCGTCATCCACCGGCTTCATTGATTAATTTAAATAATTAATCAGCAACGTCTTTAATGATTCGGCTGCGAATAATTAATTCCCACCGCCATTATCTATGTTAGCTTCTAATTAGCTTAACATTAGCATAATTCATTGTCTATTGACACCTACAGCAACACTAGTTTTGTTAATTACTTAATTTGTTAATTAGTATTGCTGATTAGTTAATCAACAATTCCCCTACTTGTTTTCCCATTAGCTGCTGTATTTGACTGGGGTCCCTGGTAGCCCTTATACAGCCGCTCTGTCTTGGCTTTTAATTAGTTAGCTGTTTATTAGTTCCAGTTAATTAATTTGCTTAAGTAATTGTCACTAATCCTCTCCTTGTTTATTGCTAATCGTCCTATTAACCTTTCAGCACTTGCTATTAATTGCCTTCTGTCTTAACGAATATTAATTGTTTGTTAACCCCTGTTGATTATCCCAGTTATGAACCCCTGTTAATTCTTGGGGTGCTGGGTAACTATTGTCACTCTTAAAAGTTTGTTATCTCTCATTTAGTATTGTGGTTAATTCTTCATTCCATCACATTCATTAATTAGTTATTGATGTGTTTGTATTAATATTAATATTCCTAATATTATTATACAAGGTTATTTAATGTTCATTTATAGCCCTGCTTGTTCCTAGTCTGCATCTTGAAGGAGCACATCTTGTCAGTTTAGCCCTTTTAAGTTCCAAAGTCCTCTCTTGCCTCCTTTTAATTAGCCTCAATAAGGCCAACAGCTTAATATTTAATATTCTAGTTCATTCATCTCCCCTCCACCTCATTAGGGGAGGGAGGTTTTAACTGTCTCCATTACTAATTAAAACCCCCACCAGTCACTTTTCACCCCTTTTTGGGGGTCTTTCCTGTCCTCATCATCCCCCGACCCGCTTTGCTAAGTGTTTAGTCTGGGTGTGGGCTCACTGGTCAACCTCATCGACTGCCATGTTCTACTACCCCAATGTGCTGCAGCGCCATAGAGGCCGCTTCGCCACCATCTGGTAATTACCCAGCTGGGGGGGCATGGGGGAGGGAAGGATGGGGGGAGGGGGTCTCTGGTGCCACTCCATATTAATGACCCATCTCCCCAAGGCTGGCGGCGACAGGTGGCACAAAGCTGGTGAAGAGGGAGTACCTGAAGGTGAACGTGGCCCAGACATGGTGAGTGGTGGGGATGGATGGATGGGACTCTGGGGATGGCTGAATGGATGGATGTTAGATGGAAGCGGTGGGGAGGGAGGGATGGCGAGGGGCTGTGAGGATGCTGGTGGGGGGTGTGGGGCTTCTGCCTGGGAGGGCTGCATAGGGTGATGGGTCTGGGCTGACACCGGTGTTGACCCCGCTCCCTCTGTCCATGGCAGCCAGGAGATCCTGGCGTTTGTGCTGGTGCAGGTGCCGCCCCCAGTGCCTGGAGCGCCCCGGCCCCGCTTCTCGCTCTACCTGTCAGCCCAGCTACAGTATGGCGTGGTGTGCGTCTACAGCCGCCAGTGCCACTACCTGATTGGTCAGTGCCCCCTACTCTCCTTGGGACCCCTCGTTACTCTCAGTACCCCCCCAGCCTCCTTGGAGACCCCTGTTATCTCTGGTGCCCTCCAACCTCTCTTGGGGGACCCCTCGTTGCTTCAGTGCCCCTCCTGCACCCATGCATGTGTGCCTACTACAGATTAGCTCAGCTGGGCTGCGGGGGAACAGTGGGGATAACCCCCTCAGCACCTTTACAGCCCATTACAGGGCTGGTAGCACTGAGGTGGGGGGGGAGAAGGGGGGCACCCTATGGGGCAAAGGTCAGCCCCCTGTGACCCCAAATAATTCTAGAGTGGAGACAGACCCCCCGCTCTCTGGCCCCCAGCTAGGCAAATGCTGCTCCCTGATCCTTGGCCTTTACCCCACTGCCCCAACCCTGTCCCCTGGACTGCATCCAGATTTGTGCCCTCTGGCCTTGTCCTGATGAGTGCCATATGCCCTCTGATTCCACACTGACATGTGATCCTGTGCCTCTGACCCTGCCCTTGACCTCCTGATGCCTCAGAGCAAATTCCGCTCTCCAAAATCTGGCCCCACATCCCTCCCCTCGCCCCACCAAGACCCCTGGCCCTGTGCCCTCTGACTCTGCCTTGGCTCCCCAGTGCCCCCATAGTAGATCCACCTCCCCTCCCATGTGACCCCATTTTTCTGCCTCCACCTCCTCTGAACTTGTGCCCCCTGATCCCACCATGCCTTCCTGGCTCAATACCTGACCCCACAGTGACCCCTGACCCCATGCTCCCCCCAGAAGAGATCCAGCAGACCCTGGAGCGCCTGCATCGCTCCCAGCAGCAGATCCGCATCGACATGGTCGACCTGGAGCAGTGAGTGGGGACCCCCCCACCCTCACCCCACAACTCCAGACACTGGCCAGGCCTGTGGGACATCACCCAGTGTCGTCCCCCCCAACTCAACCAGACCCTGGAGGGTGGGCAGAAATGGGAGGGGTGGGGTTAGGGGGCCAGAGGATGGGGATGGGTAGGGTGGGGGAAGGTGGATGGACCCCCCACCTACCTGCTTTGCCCCCCACACCAGGCCAGGGCTGCTGCTCCCTGACAACCTGGCAGCGATGGAAGCCCTGGAAGACGCACCTGAGCCCTTCTTTGGAGTGATGGAGCCGCCCTTGCCCAGCCCCCGCTGCATCCCCCAGGTACGGCTTCCCATTGTCTTAGATCAGGGAACCAGTGGGTCGTTGAGAGAGACAACGCTGGAGAGACGGGAGATGTCATTTTATTAATGTAAATTTATTCAGCAGACAGGACACACCCCATACCTAGAAATGCTCTCATTACTTTGCAAGCTTGGTGTGGAGGGGGGCAGATCCATAGCTATGGAGGGGGTGGAATGACTGGGGCTGGCAGTGACACCTTTCCTCCTCTGTTCCCCCCAGATCCGCCATCTCCTGGAGGCCCCAACGCCCGAGCGGCCTCTCCCACAGCCGCCCTGTAAGTGTGGCCCAGTCTAACCAGTGTCTCCAGTTCCCCCAGCCATGAGCCCAGCCACAGAGTGGGTCTCAGTTGCCAGGCCCCCCCAGACATGGTATGCCACAGCTTCTCAGTGCCACCATTCAACCACCACTTTGCCATCACTGGTGTCCTAGTATAACCAGTAACTCCTTTCCCAGTCAGACCACCATCCACCCACAACATAATCCCAGTCTGCCTGTACTACCACTTCTACTGCTAAGTCTGGTGTGGCTGGGTATCGGTGGTGTCCCGGTATATCCTGGAGCATCTTAAAGAGTCAGACCAGTAGCCCCCCCACTCTGCAGTGTAATCCTAGTCTGCCTAGTACCACCAGTTCTGCTCAACCCGGTTTGGGTGTCCATGCAGAGGTGCCCACAGGTCCCAGTTTCCTGGTGCTGTCCTGACTTCCCATTCTTCTTGCAGCCTCCCCACTCACAGTGTCACCTGAAGCCATCACCCTGAGGGAGCCCGAGCCCATCACCCTGCTGGAGATTGAGGTGTGGCTGGGGGTGGGGGGAGCAGGGACACAGGTGTCTGGGGGGTTTCCAGGCATCTGGGCAGGGAGGATGGAGGTCTCCCTGTCATCCAGGCAGGTTGGGGGGGTCCCAGGTGCCTGGGGGGTGTTTGAGGGGGTCCCAGACATTTGGGTGGGGGGAATTGGGGGGTTGCAAGGGCTTGGCCTGATGTCCCCCCCCCCTCCCCCACCACCACAGGGTGAGCAAGATCTGCCCGAGGTGACAGCACGGGAACTGGCCTTACTGGCACAGCTGGAAGATGAGGCCCTGCTGCCTCCCCCGCTCCCCCCTGGTGAGTGCAGGTTTGGAGTGGGGGGGAGCAGGGATCAGGGCTTCCCCTTTTACCTGGCCTGATCTCACCCCCTCTCCCCACAGAGCCCCCCAAGGAGCCCGAGGGACTTCCCCAGCCTTCCTCCCCCACCCGGTAAGCAGGGGCTAGAAGGTGTGGGGTCATGGGGGTGCTTACAGGGGATGTGGGAGGTTATGGGGGTTACAGGAAGCTTTGGGGAGATTATAGGGGGCTTCAGGGTGGTAATAGGGGCAGGGAGGTTACCAGGGGTTAGGTAGGAGGGTGAGAAGGGGTTAGGGGGTATATGAGTGGCTATGGGGAGTATGTGGGGAGTTAGGAGGGCATAGGGGTTGTTACAGGGAGCAGAAAAGTAGTTATGGGGGCATGGAGCAATTAGGGGGCTATGCTGGGGGTTATGAGGGTTATAGGGGAGTTAGGGGCCTATGGAGGGCATGTTGTAGGATATGTTGGGGGTGTCACAGGAGGCATGTGGCTGGTTTGGTTTGGAAGGGACCTCAGGTCACATCTAGTCCAACCCCTGCTTAAAGGACGATTCCCAACTGGATCATCCCAGCCAAGGCTTTGTCTACCCAAGTCTTAGAAACCTCCAAGGTCTGAGGTTCTCTGGTTAGCTTGTTCCAGCGCTTTACTGCCCTTCTCAGGAGAGAGATTTTTCCTAATATCGAACCTCAACTTCTCTTGCTGCAACTTTACCCCATTGCTCCTTGTTTTTCCATCTACCACCACTCTTTGGACCCACCCTGCAGATAGTTGAAGGATGCTATTAAATCCCCCCTCAGTCTTCTGTTCTCCAGACTAAAGAAGCCCAGTTCCCTCAGCCTCAGCTCATAAATCCTGTTTCCCAGCCCTCTAACCATGCTTGTTGCCCTCAGCTGGACTCTCTCCAATGTGTCCACATGCTTTCTATAGTGGGGGGCCCAAAACTGGACACAGGACTCCCTATGAGGAGAGACTGGGGCACCTGGACCTCTTCAGCCTCTGCAAGAGAAAGTTGAGGCGCGACCTTGTGGCTGCCTATAAGTTCATCACGGGAGCACAGAAGGGAATTGGTGAGGTTTTATTCACCAAGGCGCCCCCGGGGGTTACAAGAAATAATGGCCACAAGCTAGCAGAGAGCAGATTTAGACTGGACATTAGGAAGAACTTCTTCACAGTTCGAGTGGCCAAGGTCTGGAACGGGCTCCCAAGGGAGGTGGTGCTCTCCCCTACCCTGGGGGTCTTCAAGAGGAGGTTAGATAGGCATCTAGCTGGGGTCATCTGAACCCAGCACTCTTTCCTGCCTATGCAGGGGGTCGGACTCGATCTATTGAGGTCCCTTCTGACCCTAGCATCTATGAATCTATGTGGCCTCAGCAGTGCTAAATAGAGGGGGAGAATCACTTCCCTCCATCTGTTGGCAACACTTCTGCTAACACAGCCCAGGATGCTGTTCAAGGGCACACTGCTGGCTCATATTCAGCCTATTGTCCGCTGTAACCTCCAAGTCCTTTTCTGCAGAGCTGCTACACAGCCAGTCAGCCCCCAGCCTGTACTGGGGTGCATGGGATTGTTCCATCCTAAGTGCAGGACTTTGCACTTCTCCTTACTGAATCTCATGAGATTCCTTTTGGTTCAACCCTCCAATTTGTCTAGGTCACTGAACTCTAGCCCTACCCTCCAGCATATCTACTACTCTCCCCAGCTTGCTGTCATCTGCAAACTTGCTGCAAACCTGCCATCTTCCAGGTCGTTGATGAAGATATTGAACAAAATCGGCCCCAGGACCAACCCCTCGATACTGGCTGCCAACTAGACATTGAGCCATTGATTACTATTCTCAGAGCCCAGTGCTTTACCCAGTTTTCTATCCACCTTACAGTCCGTTCATCCAGTCTGCACTTCCTTAGCTTGTTTGCAAGAATGCTGTGGGAGAATCCCACATATCAGAATCTTTGTTTAAGTCAAGGTATGTTATGTCCATTGCCCTCCCCACATCCACAGAACCAGTCCTCTCATATTAGAAGGCAATTGGGTTGGTCAGGCATGACTTATCCCTGGTGGATCCATGCTGACTGTTCCTTATCACCTTTAAGTGCTTAGAAATAGATTCCTTGAGGATCTGCTCCATAATTTTTCCAGGGACTGAGGTAAGGCTGACTGATCTGTAGTTCCCTGGATCCTCCTCCTTCCCTTTCTTAAAGATAGGCACTATATTTTCCCTTTTCCAATTGTCTGGGCCCTTTCCTGATTGCTACAAATTTTCAAAGTTGATGGCCGTGGCTCTGCAATCTCATCAGCCACTTCCCTCAGCACCCCTGGGTGCATTGTGTTCAGCCCCATGGACTTGCATACATCCAGCTTTTCTAAGTAGTCCCTAACCTGTTTTTTCACCACTGTTGGCTACTCACCTTCTCCCCAAACTGTGCTGCCTGGTACAGTAGTCTGGGAGCTGCCTGTGAAGCTGAGGTGAAAAAGGCAATTGAGCACTTCAGCCTTTTCTGCATCCTCTGTCACTGGGTTGCCTCCCCCATTCAGTAAGGGATCCACACTTTCCCTGATCCTCCTCTTGCTACCGACATCCTTGTGGAAACCTTTCTTGTTACCTTCTTGCCCCTTGCTAGCTGAAACTCCAATTGCGCTTTGGCATTCCTGACTTTATCCCTGCATGCCCAAACAATGCTCTTATATTTTTCCCTAGTTGTTTGTCTAAGTTGCCACTTCTTATAAGCTTCCTTTTTGTGATTTAGTTTACTGAAGAGGTCCCTGCTAAGCCAAGCTGGTCTTCTGACATACTTGTTAGTCTTCCTGTGCATTGGGATGGCTTGTTCCTACACTCTCAAAAAGGCTTCTTTCAAGTACAGCCAGCTCTCCTGGAGTCCTCTCTCCCCCTCAGACTGGCTTTCCAGGGGATCCTGCCCATCAGTTCCCTGAGGGAGTCAAAAGTCTGTTTTTCTGAAGTCCAGGGTCCTTACTCTACTGTTCTCCATCCTTTCTTTCCTCAGGATCCTCAACTCAATCATCTCATGGTCATTGCTGCCCATGTTGCCATTCACTATTATATCCCCCACCAATTCATCCCTGCTTGTGAGCAGCAGGTCAAGAAGAGCATGGCCCCTAGTTGGCTGCTCCAACACTTGCACCAGGAAGTTGTCTTCAATACTCTCCAAAACCTTCCTGGGTTTCCTGTGCACTGCTGTATTGCCCTTCCAGCAGATGTCTGGGAGATTTGAAGTCTTCCATAAGAACCAGGGTCTGTGATCAGGGAAACTTCCTCTAGCTGTTTGAAGAAAGCCTCATCCACCGCTTCCTCCTGGTCTGGTGGTCTATAGCAGACCCCCGCCACCACATCCCCCTTGTTGCTGTCTCCAAAGACTCCTAACAGACCTGTGTCCAGTTCCATACTTGAGCTCTAAGTAATCATAGCTTTTACATCAAGCACAACTCCTCCTCCTCTTCTCCTGTCTCTGCTTCCACAGCAGTTGATATCCACCCGTGACTGTGCTTCAGTCATGCCAGCTCCCACCAAGTCTGTTATTCTGGTAACACTGTAGCTCCGGGACTGCATGACGACTTCCCAGTTTCTCCCGCTTGCATCCGAGGCTCTTAGCAGTCATGTGCAGGCACTGGCTGATTGCCCCTCTCTCAGGAAGAATGAGAAGAACTTACGGGGCTTTATGGGGGAGATAAGGGGGGCAGGCGGGAGGGTATGGGGGGCATACAGGATTACTGTGGGCAGGCCGGGGGACCTGACCTTCCCTCTTCCCCCACAGGCTGAGCCCAGAGCTCCCAGCTCCAGTTCCCCTGGAGATGAGCCCCAAACTGGAGCCCCACTTGCTACCCCCTGCCAGCCCCCCAGCCCCCCGGCCCCGGCCCCCGCCCAGCCCTGAGGTAAGTTTGGGGAGGCAGGAAGAGGCAGGGCAGGGTGCCCTCTGCTGGTGCCCGGCTGATGGTGCCCCCTGCCCCTGCAGCTGGAGCTGGAGGCCTACGAGCTGCCCCGGCGTGCCCGGCGTCAGCTGCTGTTTGACACAGAGACCCAGATCCCCCGTCATGAGCTGCAGCGCCAGCTACTGGATCCCCAGGTCCACTGCCAGCCTCTGGTGAGCACTGCGTAGTACCCAGGCATCCTCCCCATTCTACCTCCACCTTCTTGAGTAGGCAGAGGACCCAGGCATCTGGGTGGCTTATGCCAGTGCTGTTCCCCTAGGTGCTGCTGAAAGCCCCGGGCCTGAGGAGGCAGAGCCCCGCTGAGCTGCTCAATGCCCCCACCTATGGTGAGACCTGCCCCCTGCCACCTGCACCTCCTCCCCTCTGACCTGCTGTGACAGCTGCCGCACTCCAGGAATCCAGGCATCTGGGTGGGCAGAGTCCAGCCCCTTCCTCCCTGCCCTTGTGCTGGGAGTGGGAGAAAGTAGGCAGAGCCTCCCAGGCTGCCTCTGAGGGGCTGACAACCCCTGCTTATGCCCCCTGCTCATGACCCCATCCACACCCCACTGTTCATGCCCCTGCTGTTCTTGCCTGGCCACTCCTGCCCCCCCACAAATTCATGTACTTGGCTCCTCACTTCAGGCCCCCCAGCTTATAGCCCTGGTTCATACCGCCAGCTGATACCCTCTGTTGACTCCCCACAGCCCTGCCCTCCAGTGCATACCCCCATCCACAGCCTTCCATTCACCCCCCAATAATTCATGCCTCACTATTCTTGTCCCCCAGCCCATACCCCTACCATTCATACCCCACTGTTCAGCTCTGGAATCATGTCTCGTGTCGTTCATGCTCTCCCTGCTCGTGCTCTCTCATTCATTCCATCTCAGTCATGCACCCTCAACTCCTGTCACCCCCACATTCATGCCCCCCAGCTCATAACCCCTTCCTCTGCTCATGGTACCCCCCAAAGCTTCCCCCCCATGCACTTCAGTTTGTGCCCTGACAATTAATACCCCCTTTCATACCTATTTGTGCTCCTGCATTCAATGACATCCCACCCATGCCCGCCTCATATGACCCCTCATGCCTCCCCATTCATGCATCCCACTCATCCCCTGCCACTCGTGCCCCCCCACTTATGCTCCTCCTACTCATGCATCCCAAGTTTTGACCCCAATTCATGCTCCTACTCATATCCACCCCCATGCCCCACTCTTGCTTCAGCTCATGCCCCCACTCATGCTCCACTGGCAGGGGGTCGGACTCGATGATCCATTGAGGTCCCTTCTGACCCTAGCATAGAATCATCATAGAAGTAGGGTCGGAAGGGACCTTGTAGATCTTCAAGTTCAACCCCCTGCCTGGGCAGGAGGGAAACTGGGCTCAAGTGACCCTAGCCAGGTAGGCATCGAGCTGCTTCTTGAAGACCCCCAGGGTGGGAGCCAGCACCACTTCCCTTGGAAGTTGGTTCCAGATCCTAGCTGCCCTAACTGTGAAGTAGTTCCTACGGATGTCTAATCTAAACCTACTCTCCAACAACTTGTGGCCGTTATTCCTTGTTATCCCGCGGGGAGCTAGGGGAAACAAGGTCTCCCTCAAACCCTTCTGGTCCCCCCTAGTGAGTTTATAGACAGTCACAAGGTCCCCCCTCAGCCTTCTCTTGTGAAGGCTGAACAGGTTCAGGTCCTGTAGCCTCTCATTGTAGGGTCTGCCCTGCTGTCCCCAGATCATGTGCGTGGCCCTTCTCTAGACCCTCTCATTGATGTCCACATCCCTCTTGAAGTGGGGTGCCCAGAACTGGATACAGTACTCCAGCTGCGGCCTGACCAGTGTCACGTAGAGGGGGAGGATCACCTCCTTGGCCCTACTTGAGATGCACCTGTGGATACACGATAGGGTCCGGTTAGCCCTGCCAACTGTGACCTCGCATTGTCGGCCCATGTTCATCTTGGAGTCAGTGATGACTCCAAGATCCCTTTCTGCCTCCATGCTCTCAAGAAGGGAGTTTCCCATCTTATAAACGTGCTGCTGGTTACTACTGCCCAAGTGCAGCACCCTGCACTTGTCCGTATTGAAACGCATCCTGTTTTTGTTAGCCCTATGATAGCATCTGTTTTGTTAGCATCTATGCTCCACTCATTCATGCCTCCTCATTTATGCCCTGCCTCTCCATTCATGCCCCCACTCACACCCCCCATGCCTCATTTATGACCCTCCCATTATGTCCCCCATTAATCCCTCTAATGCATGCCCCTTCACTCATACACTCATCATACCCCCTACTTATGCCCCACCCGTTCATGCTCCTCTACTCATGCTCTCCTATTTGTGCAACTCATTCATGACCCCCATTCATCCTCTTCCACTAACACCTCCTCACTCACCCCCCTATACATGCCCCCGTTCATGCCCCATACTCATCCCCCACCATTTATCTCCACTAATGCCTGCCACTCTCACACTCCCATTCATGTCCCCCATTTATGACCCCCCAAATTCACCCTCCAATTAGTGCTTCCAACACATGCCCCCCTAGTCATACCCTCCATTCGTGCCTCCCCACTCATGCGTTTCCATTCATGTCCCAGTTCATGCCCTCTCATGGATACACCTACTTATGCCACACCAATTCATGCCCCTCCAGGCTGGATGCCCCCTGAGCTGCAGGAGTTGTGGCAGCGCTGCGCCCACTTGCAGCAGGTTGACTATGCAGGGCTGCGGGAGGCCGAGGAGCCTCGGGCCGAGCCCCCCAGTGAGCTTGAGGTACCAACAACTCCCACCCATTCCCCCTTACCCACAGCCCTAGAGCGGGGGGACTCTAGTATCCAGGAAGTCCCCTCCCTGCAAACCGCCCACCTCCTGAGGTTGGGGACCCAGGCATTCAGATAACCTGTGTCCCTCCACTCCCCACAATGCCTTTCCACAGCTGCGTAACCCAGGCACGGTTTCCACCCCACCAACCCCTGCCTTCCAAATTTCCTTCTCCTGCGGGGGGCCAAGACCCCTGATGTTTGGGCCACCTCCCCCCCAAGCATTGTTCATCCATGTGTCTGCAGGTGCTGCGGGAGGTGCTGGAGCCCAGCCTGCCACCAGCCGTGTCCTCAGGTGAGTGTGGGGGCCGTGGGGGGCACCCATGGGAGCTGGGGGCAGATCCCAGCTCATCTGACCCCCGTCCTCCCCCCTGCAGAGATCTCGCTGGAGACCACTGAGGAGGAGCCGGCACGGCCCAGCCTACTGCCCCCTGAAGAGCGGAGGTGAACCCCACCCCTGGCACACTCTAGTGCTCCCTATTCACCCCAGTGCCCCATGCTCCCCCCACCCCACCCCATTCACTTTCTCACCCCCCCACATACCCTAATGCCCCACACCTAACTCCCCCATCCCTGCCCATCCCTACTCACCTATCACTTGCCCCCCCAGGCTCCCCACAGAGGCCGAGGCGGTGCTGCCAGTGGTGCCCGAAGTGTCCGAGCTGACCCTGGAGTTGCCCCCTGACAAGGAGGCCCTCACCCTTGCCACCCTACACAGGTCAGCAGAACCCTAGGGTTCCCTCCCAGGTCTAGGACAGGGTTGTGTGGGGGGCTGGATGCCTGGGTTCTGCCCCTTCTGGCAAGGAGGGTTTGGGGATAGGGGAAGCCTAGAGCTGGAGGATTCTCCCCCTGCTTAGGGAGTGAGCACACAAGGGTCATGTAGACAGGCTGGGACCAGATGCCTGAGTTCTCTCCCAACTCAAAAGGTGGGGGGTGTCACTGAGCTTGGGAGTCCAGACTCCAGGTTTCCATCACCCCACACAGGACTGGGGGCTGCAGCCTGGATACCTGGGTTCTCTTGGAGGGCAAGGGATTTGTTGGTGGCCTGGGGGTCCCATCCCATTCTGTCTGCCTCTCCCCCCCAAGGTGGGTTGGGGCAGAGCTGGAGCGCATGACGTACGTGGACTTTGCTGCCCTGGTGCCTGCTGGGGCCTCACGGGCCATCGCCAGCCGTGTCTTTTCCTTGTGCCTGGGTGAGTGGGACCCAGGGGTGAGAGCAGGGACAGGAAGGGCTGGGGGGACCCCTAGGTTTGAGGGAGCCCTGTCACTCACCCCTGTTCCCCCCCCCTCCCAGATCTCTGCAGGCTGCAGCTGGTGCACCTGGAGCAGGCCCAACCCTATGGCCCCATCATGCTGTATCCTGGTGCCCGCTTCCAGCCCAGGTGACTGGGAGCACTGGGCAAACTTGTCTCCAGGGGCTTGCTGCTGTCCCAGGTGACACCCCACTCCCATTAAAGTGTTAGCTAACTGTTGCTGGTTCACAAGAGAACCCAGGTGTTCGGGTTCCACTCCCCACGGCCAGAAAGGAACCAAAGGGTCCGGGCTCCCATCTCCACCTCCTCCATCCACCCCTCCCTCCCCCCCCAAAACCAACCAACCCAGGAGCCCTGATGTCCTAACCCATCGTCCCCCACTCCCCTCCCAGCCCGAGGAGGGAATCCAGGTGTCCTAGGCCCCCAGAGACAATCAGAGATGGCTCAGCCAAACAAATTTATTGCCAAGTGCAACATCCAAACCAACAATCAACTGGGGAAGGGGGGGTATTGCTTGGTGGGGAACTACCCCAGGGGGAGGGCTTTGGCAAGACAGGCAGGCCCCCTTTTTACAGTTGATTAGTGGGGTAGCAACCGTCTAAAGGGAAGGAGGGAGCTACAGGCAACGAGCCCTGCCCCCCGCCCTCCCACCCAATGTCTGGGACCCCAGGACCAGGCTCCCCTTGGCATAGACAGACTGTGCTGACTGTAAGCAAAGTCCTCCATGACCAATGCCAAGGGCAGGGGGAGGGGGAAGAGGAACAAGTAAACCAGGTGTTACAGGCAGATCAGAGCCCCATGCCCTGGCTCCTTGGGCCTGCAGCAATGACAACAGGCGGAGGAGGCTGTTGCAGCCACACTGGTCCTGCGACCTGTGGAGATGGGCAGGAGGTACAGGCAGTGCCACAGAAGTGGCCAAGGAAGGGGGGACATGCGACAGGCTGACATGGAGAACGTGGGGGGACAGACTACAGGTAGACATAGGGAGGACATGATACAGGCAGACATGCAGGGACGGGGGAGGAGACGGGAGTACATGAGATGACACAATACAGACACACACACACACAAGGGCACGGGCATGTTACAGGCAGACAAGGGGAAAATGGGGGAGATGCACACTACAGACTGCCACAAAGGAGAACACAGGGAAGATGTGCTACAAGTGGACATGGGAGGCATGTGGACATGCAATGGAAGGACAGAGTGGGGGGAGGGATATGCAGACATAGGAAAACACGGAATGGGGAGGGAAGAGGGGGCGTGGACGTGATGCAGGCAGACACAGGAACAGAATGCACCACAGGTGAGAACATGAGGGATGTGCCACAGGCAGCCATGGGAGGTACATAGATATGCTACAGGGGAAGGACATGGAGAGACATGCTACAGGCGGTCTTGAAGGACACCCAGGGTCAGGGGGGACATGAACACGCTATGGGAGAGCATCGGGGAGGACGGAGGACACCAGGACATGGGTGGGGGGGAAGAGGCATTACTCACCTGTGGGGCAGTGGCAGCAGCTCAGGCAGGTGCGAGGGCCTGGCGCAGGCGGGCGATGGCCTCAGGGGGCTGGGCCTGCAGCGCGGCCTCTAGCTCGGGGCGATGACGGGTGGCCAAGTCCTGCAGCAGCGCACACAGGCCCTGCCCCTCCTCTGCCAGGGGAACATGGGAGTCAGTGTAGAGCAGTGCCCAGGGAGTCGGGGGGATGCACCCCCAGGAGGGGGGGTTCATTCTTACCTGGTGGTAGGTGCTGGGAGCCCAGGACAGCACCACTTGCCCGCACCACCTCAGCCACGTGTGGCTCCAGCTAGGAGGAGTGTGGGGGGGAGGCCTGAGTCGGAGGCCCCAGGCAGCCAGCCCCAGAGACTGCCCCCCCCAGGCACCCTCTAAAGCCCCAATAGAGACTCCCAAATCCCCCTCCAACCCCCCAACCAGCTACAGACACCCCAATGCCCCCTCCTAGATCTCCACAGATGCCCCCCCCACAAACACCAATGCACCCCTGGACCCTTATACATACCCCAAGACCCTCTCTCCGCAGGCCAGCAAGCGCTGCTCCCAAGAACCTCCCACAGCCCACAGACAACCCCAGGGAGCCCCCCCTGCCCCCAAAACCTCCCCATGGCCCTGCACCTCCAGGCTAGCTGGAGCCCCGGCAGCCTGATGCCCCCACTGGCCCACGGGGAGGGGGGGCAGTGGGTGTCATCACCTGGTGCGGCTGATGCTGGTGCAGGGCGCAGAGGCAGCGCACCACAGTTGGCGTCTCCTCTAGGTCCTCGGACAGTGGCAGGCCCCCCAGCAGCACTGGCACCACCTGCCCAGGCACTCATCACATCAATGCCCCGCTACAACCGCACCCCCCAGTGCCCCCTCAATCCCCACCCCCGCACCTCCCACTGCCCCAGGTCCCTCCGCTGCCCGCGGGCTCACCTGGGCCAGGGGCACAGCCTGGGGCTGGGCAAGCACCAGGCGTGCCAGGGCCCCGCAGACGTTGTCACGTACACGGCCGCCTGATTCACGCACCCACAGCGCACCCAATGCTGCTAGCACTGCCCCGTAGAGTCTGCCTGCTGTCAAGGAAGGGACCGCCAAGCAGAACCTCCCTCCAGCACCAGGCCCTACCCCTAAGTCCTCCAGACCTGCCACAAGTACCCTGCCCCTCCCCCACACCCCAAGGCCCTCTGGCCATGGTCCCAGACCCTACCTCCGCTCCCAGGCCCCTCAACCCCCCCCAAAGGTAGTCCCACCCCTTGCCCTGCCTCCTAGCCTTGCCCTTTTGGCCCCTAGCCCCACCCCTGCCTCCAGCCCCACAGGTGGGTGAGGATACGGGAGGGCAGCGCTGGGTGCGGCCTCGGCCATCTTGCCCAGGGCGAAAGCAGCGTTGCTGCGCACCTCGGGGTGGGCGTCGTGGGCAGCAGCCAGCAGGGCAGGCACCAGGCGGGGCAGGAAGGGTGCTGCTGCTCCCCCCAAGCCCCCTAATGCCTCTGCCAGCACCCCTGTGCCTAGTGACCGCTCTGCCACCCCACTGCTCGGCTTCTGGGGGAAGGGAGAAGGGAGGCATTCAGTGCTAGGACACGGGGTCCTACAGTGGTCAGGGGTCGACACTGAGGTCTCAGGCTTCTGGAAGCCCAGTGTTCGAACCCTGGGGTCCTACAGGGCAGGGCAGGGCGAACTACCCAGGCACCTAGATCCCACAGCGGAGCACTTGGGTGCAAGGCCTTGCCCGGACATTTGGGTTTCTCAGTGTAGAGCAGGTGGGTGAGGTGACCCAGGCACCTGGGTTCCATGGAGGGGGGGGATGGAGAGGGGCACACTAACCAGCTTGCTGAGCAGCAGGGGCAGGAAGCCAGCGAAGTAGGGGGCAAAGGCATCACCCCCGGCAGCTACGGCAAGGGCTGGGATCACCTCACCCGCGTACTCCTCCAGCATTGCATCGTACTCGGCCTGGAGTGAGTGGGGATGGGGTTGTCAGTCCCAAGAGCACCGCTGCGGGAAGATTGCAGCCCCCAACCCAGCCCCAGCAGCCCTTAGGACGTGCCCTCCTTCCCAGAGCTGGGAGAGAACCCAGGCAGCCAGCCCCCTACCCGCCTCTGCGCAAGCCCAAATACATTTGCATATAGTCAGTAAAAAACAACAACAAAATAACTGAAAAGGTCTGTCAGTAAAAAAAAGGCCAAATAAACTGATCCGTAAAAAGTGGGCGGTAAGGCTGGCGAGAGGGACTAAAGCAGGAAGCGGATTATGGCTGGAGTGGCGTAAGCCTGGTAGGACAAGGCAATGGGGCAACAAATGGAGGTATCAGGGGGTGCGAGGGTAGGAGAACCCTGTGCGGGTGCCATAGACATGTCGCAGACACAGATGACTGTTAGCAACCCCCCTAAACGTGACCCCGAAGCCTTGTCATGGCTGCCAAGCACCTGGCACAAGGGACTGGCTTGCATCACATACAACACGGGTCAACAAGATCAGTAAGAAGGCTCTGTGGTAGTGTTGCAGACATGGGAAGAAGCCCCAGCGCTGATGCGCAACACTCACCTGCTCCTCGTCGTCATCATCATCTTCATCTGCCTCCTGGCAGGCTGTCTGTGTGGGGGAGCGGAGAGGACTGTGAGCTTCCCCCACTGGCAGTGCCCCCATCACCCTAATTCCTAGGCCCTGAGCTTCCTCTAACAGTGCTTCCATTGCCCTCCAGGCTGTGAGCTTCCCTTGGCAGTGCCCCTACCCCCCCAAACTGTGAGCTTTTTCTAAGTGCCCCCACATCCCCTGCCCCAGGGTGAGCTTCCTTTAACAGTGCCTGCACTGCCCTGCCAGGCTGTGAGCTTCCATACAGCAGTGCCCCCATCCCTGTCCAGCAGTGCCCCCACCCCTGACAGGTCCCCCACCCTCCAGGCTGCAAGCTTCCCCTAACAGTGCTTCTACCCCCCACCCCCAGGCTGAGAGCTTCCTTTAACAGTGCCTTAACACCTCCCCACAAAGGCTGCAGGGTGCCCCTACCCCCAAGCTGCATGCTTCCGCCCCAACCTAGGCTGTGAGCTTCCTCTAACTGTTCCCATTGTTCCCCCCAGGCTGTGAGCTTCCTCTAACAGTACCCCCACCACCTTGAGACTGCGAACTTCCTCCTAGCAATGCCCCCAGATGGACCCCCCCCCATACCCAGGGTACCTTGCGTTCGAGGACATGACGGATGAGCAGGCAGATGTCGGCCAGACGCCCAGGGTCCTGCAGCGCCTCCTGCTGGCAGCTGCGCAGCACCGTACCCAGCGCCTCCAGTGCTGCCATGGCCCCGCTGCGCTCCCGCTCTTGCCGGGCGGCACGGGCCAGCGCCGGCACTGCCTCAGCCAGCACCTGGTCTCGCGCTGAGGGAGGGGCATCAAGCTGTGAGCTTCCTTCAGCAGTGCCCTCAGTATAGGGGGTCGGGGGGGAGGGCTGCAAGCTTCCCCCAGAAGTGCCCTGTCTCACCAGTGCGGGGCGGGGTGGGGGCCTGTCCCTTGCAGAGCTGATGCAGAGCGACACACACCTGGGCCAAGGTCTCACAGGCCGCCTTGCGCACGTTCACGTGCGGGAACTGGGGGGCAAGGGTAACAACACATGAGGTCAGAGGGTGTGGCCAGGTCAAGCCCCACCCCCTACTGCCCCCCATCCTGCTCCCTTGTACCTCCAGAAGCCCGAGGACCTCAGGGAAGCAGGCATCCAGGTAGGGCAGGAAGGAGGCACTGGGATAGACACATAGATGCGTTAACACGGGGCAGCTTGTGGCCCCGCCCCCCAGCCACAAGCCCTGCCCTCTCAAGCCCCCCATACTCCCCCCCAAAACTCCCACCCCCAAGTCCTGCCTCCATCCCCAGGCCCAGCACCAGTCTCCAGGCCACACTCCCCAGACGCACCCACCCAAGCCCCACCCCTCAGGCCCCAGCCCCGCCCTCACCTGGCATTGGCTGCGATGTCGCCCAGGGCAGCGCAGGCATCCTCCTTCTCGTCCACATAGGCGCTGCTCACGTTCAGCCTGGGGGCGGGGCAGGGTCAGGGGAGCTTTGGCTGCACCCCTGAAACCCCGGCCCTGCTCCCATTATCCCTGTCCTGTCAGCTCTGCCCTGCAAGACCCAAGCCCCACCTCCCACCCTGCCCTTCAGACCCCACAAGCTCCTCGTCCTCCTCCTCGTCCTCATCTTCGGGGCCTTCATCACCCTCCACCTCAGCCTCCTCCTCCTCTTCCTCCTCCTCCTCGAAAAGCAGGAAGGAGCCCTGGTCCCCGGCTGGCACCTGGAGGACAGGGCAGAGATGACATACTCCACCTCCAACCTCAGGCCCTGCCCGCCTCAGGCCAGGCCACCACTGGGGGAAGCTCACAACCCATGACCCCCCCCCCCTCCCCACCCTTCCAACTCACTAAGGGCACTGGTGGGAGCTTACAGTCCCTGACCCTTCACCCCGAGGGCACTGCTGGGGGAAGCTCACAGCACTGCACTCACCACAAGGCCCTCAGTGGAGCGCAGGGCACGCAGCAGCAGGGCGGTAACCTGGGGCAGGTGGGGGGCCAAGCCCTCGCCCAGTGTAGCTGACAGTGCCCCCAGCAGGCTGTACCTGAGGGGAGGACAAAAGCTGTCAGAGAGGAGGGACAATCTGCGCAGGCTGGAGATCAGGAGCCAGCACAGGGATCCTGGAGGGAGCAGGCGACTTCCCTGGGGGTCCCTAGGGAAGGGACAAAGAGGTCCTGGGGGGATGGGGTAGGAACAGGACCCCTTATTGGGTTCCTCGGGGGGTGGGAGGGGGGGAGGAGAGGGCAGGGTGTGTCCCAGATGGTCCTTAGGGGCTGGCAGGTCAAGGAGTCTCTGGAGGGGAGGGGGGCAGGCAGAAGGATCCACAGGGTTCCCAGGAGGTGAGAAAGGATCAGGGGTTTATGGGGGCCCCCAGGGACTAGGGCAGAGAGGGGGGAGTCCTGGAGATGGAGGAGGCTGGATAGGAGGGCTCCTGGGTTTTTTCGGAAGTGGGGCAGGGCGGAGGGAGCAAGGGGGAGGTCACAGGGGTGCAGGGGACACTCACGCGCAGCGCCGCAAGTCGGGGTCATCGGGGGCCTGGGCCAGCCCCAGCGCCAGCTGGCAGGTCTCCTCAGCCAGGGGCCCGAAGGCGGCCGGGCCCAGCGCCCGCACCAGCGCCCCCAGTGTCTCTACCGTGGGGAAGGGGGGTGGCAGAGTCAGTGGAGATAGGGGGAAGGACAGGTGGCATCCCCTGCCTGGCTAACTCAGGGGCTGCTGGGGGCAACAGCCAGGCGGGGGCACGGGGAGAGCCCATACGGGCTCGCCATTACAGGGGGACAGGGGGGCTTGGGGGGGGGGTCTCTGTGGGATGGCAGGGGTCATGGGGGTCAGGCATCACATGCAGACAGGGCATGGGGGGGCAAAGGTCAGGAATTGCTCACCAATGATTTGGACCTGCATGGGGCAGAGGATCTATGGGGTTGGGGGTCATGGAAGAGGGGTCAGGGTTCACTCACTGATGACCTGCCCCTAATTGCAGCAGAAAAGCTCTGTGGAGCTAGAAGGAGGTCATGCAGGGTCAGAGGTGAGGGATCACTCACAGACAGCCTGCACCTGGATGAGATGGGGGTTGTGTATGTTTGGGCACTTCTAGGGTGGGGGGTGTGATGTCAATGGAGGTCAGGGGTGACCCCCAACAGCCTAAAACCTGGATGGACAGGGACAGGCAGAGGCTGAGAGTCACTCATTGCCAGCCTGCACTGGGATGGGGCACAGGAGACTTCCTGCAGGGGTGCTGGGAGGGGCGGGAGTGCAGGGGGTCAGAGGTCACTCACCAACAGCCTGAACCTGGATGGGGCGCAGGTCGGGGCGGGCAGGCAGCAGCAGGGGGCGCAGCTGGTCCAGCAGGGCAGGGAAGTAGGGCAGGAGGGCACCCTGCGCGGCTGAGGCTGCGGACACAGGGTGGGGCGGGGGGCCCGCAACTCAGTTTCTCCATCCCAGGAATGAAGTAGTTAATTCCAACCCGCCCGCCCAGCGCCCCCATCCTCAAAGAGGGGCAGGTTCCAGCTTCCAGCCCTGTCCCCCCACAACAACCTGCGGTCCTTGATCAATAGTGGGAGGAAGCAGCCGGGACTCCTGGGTTCCCTAAGGAAATGGGGGGTGAGGGAAAGAGGGGGTAGGGCCTGGATGCCAGCATCCATGGATTAGGCTCAGCAGGGACAGGAAATGTCCCAGATGCCAGGTAGGGAAGGGGTGTCCCGGACACCAGGGTTCCTTGGGGTTGAGAAGGAGCCCAGATACCGGGGTCTGTGACACTCACCGATGGCCCCCAGGGTGCTGATGACAAGCTCCTTGGTGCGGGGGGGGGCGTTGCCACGCAGGGTGCCCAGCACGTGCTCCATCAGGCCTGGCAGGAATGGCTCGATGCCAGTACCTGGTGGGGGGGGGGGGGGGGGGGCAAGGTGGCATCACATCAGCCCTGGACTCCTGGGTTTCTCTGGGCAGTCATGGGGGGAAATTGGGGGGAAGAGGGTCCCAGACACCTGGGTCCCCCATGCAAGCACTGATGGAAACGGGAACTGACCGAGGCTCTCGAGGAAGTTTTCCAGGGCGTAGTAGGCTTTGGCCAGGTGGGGGCCGCGCCCTGGCTCCACCGTACCCAGGTGGGTCTGCAGCAGTGGCAGCACGTCGCCCGCAAAGGCTGCGATGTCCGGCTGGGGAGCCCAGGGGGTGCATCAGAGGAGGGCACGGCCCCCCCAGGCCCTGCCTCTGACCACAGCCCTTGTCCTTATCACGCTAAACCCTGCCCATCTGCCCCACAGGCCTCACCTCTATTGCCCTTCGGCCCCGCCCCCTCACTGACCCCATAAACTGTGCCCCATCTCCCCAGCCGCACCCCACTCTGACCCCATCTCAGCTCCACCCCTATTGCCCAAGCCCTACCTCACAGGCTCCACCCCCACACCACCACTCTGCTCCATTAAGCCCTGCCTCCTTCCTCAGGCCACACCCACCTGGAGGTTCTCAGAGAACTGGCCCAGAGCGAAGAGCGCGGCCCCCCGCACTGCGGGGCTGGCGTCACCCAGTGCCCGGCACAGCACACCCAACAGCTCCTGAAGGTGCCTGTGGGCAGGAACAGGACAGGGTAAAGGGCACCCCCAGCCCCCACATCCTAGCATTGCAGGGGTGGGGCACCAGGGACTCCCCGACCTGGCCCCACCCCCGACTTCCCACCCCAGCAAGCAAGAACCATGTGTCCGCCCCAGAGTATCCCACCTACCTATCCAAGCCCCACCCCTTCTAGCCCTGCCCCCAGGGTGCCCCACCTACCCATCTCATGCCCCAGCTTCTCCAAGCCCTGCCCCCAGGGAGCCCTGCCTTCCTACCCCAAGCCCCACCACCTCTCCAAGCCCTGACACCAGGCCCCACTAGAAGCCCCACGCCCAGGGTGTCCCAGCACCCCGCCCCCAAACCCCTCCTCCTAGGAGCACATACCGGGAGCGGATGTGGTCACCACAGCCCTCAGCCAGCACGGCGAGGCACATGAGTGCGGCCTTGCGCTGGTACGGGTCCGCGCTGCCCAGCGCCCCCTGCACTAGTGGCATCTGGGGGGCATGGACATACGGGCATTGTGGGGGCAGGCAGGCAGACGCAACCCCCAAAACCACCCCCCTAAAACCTAGGCAGCCTCACACCGCTCCCCACCCCTGGGGATGGGTGCACTGTTACCCGCTGGCCCCCAGCCCAGAGGGCCCCCGCCCTCCGCGGACAGACAGATGTCCCCGCTCACCAGGTGCGTGAAGAGCTTCTCGGGGGGCAGGTGCAAGGCCAGCATGTCAATCACCTGGGGGGCAAGCAGGGATTGGGGTCAGGGGGAGTACAGGCTCTGCCCAATCCATCCTGGCACTGCCCCCAAAAACCCGATACCCCCAGCCTCACCAAGCCCTGCCCCCAAGCTGGGCCCCATCTCCAGAGCTCCCCAAACCCAGCCCCACCCCCAATCCCTGGAGCTCCGCCCATCTCGCACCCCTGCAGTACGCTGGGAAAGAGGAAGCCTGGCAGTGGGACTGACCTGAGCCGCAGCATGCTTGGGCGTCTGCAGGCCCAGCCCCCCATCAGGGTCCTCAGCATCCTCGTCCTCATCCTCAGGGTCCACGCGCCCAGGAGGCGGTGCTGCGCTCAGCACTGGGAACAGTGCCCCCAGCACCACCGGCACCAGTCGCTGTCGCACCAGCGCCTGGGGGGGGAGGGGGGGGTGAGACCCCACCCCTTCCATTAACAGGGAAAGCCCCGCCCCCTGGCCAGGCCATGCCCCCCTTGCCAGGGACAGCCCTGCCCCCATGCCAAGTAGCAACCCCCCCCCTCCCCCCAGGCCCTGCTGCTTTGCCAAAGACAAACCTGCCCCACAACCAGCCCAGCCCCCACGGCCACCCCCTGCCCCTGCCTGTTACCTTGCCCTTCAGCTTAATGAGAAAGCTGATAGTGCCCAGGGCCTTGACCCGCACAGCATCCCCCAGCGCTTGATCTGATGCCACCTGTGGAGAAGGGCCAGCTTGAGCCCAGACTCCTGGGTTCCTTGGGGGGGGCAGCTGCCCTGGATGCCTGGGTTCTTTCACAGGGGGTGGGCAGAGGGGGAGCTGCCTGGGATCCCCGAGTTCCCTCACCCGAGTGGGAGGAGACTGTGCATGCGGAGCGGCACAGCAAGAATGGGGTCTGGGCTAACTTGGAGACCTGGGTGCCCAGGCAAAGAGCACTGCATTCTGGCCCCATCCGGACGCCTGGTTTTGCTGCAAAGTGGCTGCCCCCCCACTTACCTCCAGGCAGAAGCCAACAACCTCCGAGAGGTGCGGAACGATGATCGCAACCTCAGTCTCCATCAGCTCGTCGAAGACCTCCATCGCCTCACTGGCCTGGGCCTGGCACGCCAAGCACACGCCAGGTCACGCCAAACCCCACCCGCCCCAGGTTGCAGGGGGTGCTACGCGCCTCCACATGTGACCTGTCAACATGTCAAGGACATGCCAGAGCCGCACCGACCCCCAATGAGCTTGTGCTGAGTAATGTTATAAGGTGCATATGCCAATCAACATGCCAAGATCATGGCAAGCCCCACCCACACCATGCAGGGGAAAGGGGCAGCATCTCTACACATGACCCCACCAACATGCTTGGCCTCCCCCCCCGGGGTCCATGATCACCCAGTAATGACCCTGAGGTCATGCCAAACCCCACCTATTCCAGCATGGAACATGCCTCTTCCATGACCATGCCCACATGCCAGAATCACTGGCACATCCCACTAGCTATGTGAGACAGGAAATGCCACCCCCCCCACCCCGATGCCCCTCACCCACCTCATTAACGGGGATGAGCTGCTTGACGGCTGAGATGATCTTGGGGATTAGGGATCGGGTGAGGTTCTGGGAGATGAGAAACGGGTGGGGGGGTGAGGAGGGGTGGAAGCAGCAGGGGGGCACCCCAGGGCCCAAAAGAGGGCACGGGGGTGGTTAGGGCAGATAAGGGGGGGGGGCAGTGCCCACTACTTGCAGGTCAGGGCACACACAGGGGACCATGGATCCCAGGGGAAGGGAACTGGGGGCACAGAGAGCAGAGACGAGTGTTCCCCAGGGGTGGGAGGGGGGCATCACCAGGGGATCATGGCTCCTAGTGGGGCAATGGGGGTGCACAGGTGCAGAGCTGGGAGGTGCTGCCTCCTGCTGAAGGACAGGGCACTTCCAAGGATACCATTCCAGGGGGGGGGGGAGGGGTAATGGGGGCAGCTTCCCTGGGGAGGGCACTGCAGGACCTCCCGGCCCCGGGGGGTGGGAGTGTGGGGGGTGCCCAGCACCTCGGAGATGTGGGGGGGCACTCACCAGATGGTCAGAGCCAAGGCTGGGCGCCATGGCAGCCAGCGCACGCAGGCAGTAGTGCAGGGCGCCAGGAGAGCTGGGCTGTGCCAGCACACGGTGGCAGAGGCGCAGCAGTGCCAGGCAGTGTGGGGCCAGGGCCTCGGGCGCTGCCTCCAGCGCTGAGCTCAGCACCAGCAGCGACACCTGCCCCGGGATGGGGGGGTGAGGCCAGGGGGCTGGAGCTCTGCATGCCCTGCCCCTCACAAGTGGCTCTGTCCTCCACCACCGGTACACACCCTGACATCCCAGCCCACTCCAAACCTTGACCCCCACAACAGCCCAAGCCCCACCCATCTCAGCCCCGCCCACAGTCCAGCACCCCACCATCCTACCTCTGCGCGCTGGGGCTCGGGGCCTAGCGCCCCCTGCTGGATAAAGCTCAGCGCCTGGGGCCAGCCAGCCACACCTCCCCGGTGCAACAGCAGGGCAGCCAGCTGCGCCAGCGCCACCAGCACCGCATGCCTGTGGGGAGGCAGGATGCAGCCTCAGTTGTCCCCCCAAGCCTCTCCCCCATGCCTGGGGCCCAGAAGGACTGGGGGGGAACGGGGACTCCTTCTCACCCCCCTCCTCCAAAACAGGATCACCTGGGCACATGGGGTCTTTGCCCAGAACCAGGGGGCAGACCCCACCCCATAACAGGTGGGGCCAGAGGGTTTGGGGTGGGGCCAGGGGTAGCTCCACCCCCACTCACTCAGTCTCCTGCTCCAGGGCTTCCAGCACCAGCGTCTTCAGCCTGGAAAGGGGGGGGGGTTGAGTTTAACCCTTCATGCCCCAGCTCCCAAACCCTACCCCCACAACTCCTGGGCACCCACCTCTCCTGCTCGGGGGGTGGCAGCTTCTTCCAGACCCGGGTGAGACGCCGGCGCGCTAGGACGGCTGCGAACTGCCGGATCTGGGGAGAAGCACAGGGGTTCAGCCAATGAGGGGGCCCAAGGGGGTCAGGACACCTCCCCAGAGTGGTGGGGGTGGGGAAGGGGGTCTCACCTGGGGGCTGGGGGAGTTGCGCAGCACGTGGCAGAGCAGGGCCAAGGCACCCGGGTGCCGGAAGGCCTCACGCAGCTGGACTGTGGCCTGGGGGAGCGGGGCGGTCACTGTCCCACTGTTCCTGGAGCAGACCCCCTCCCACAGGAAGGATCCATACCCCTGAGCCCCCCCTCATGCCTGGGTTCCCAACGTCAGGCTCCAGCCCCTCCTGTGCTCCAGCAAGGACCCAGGTCCAAGACCCGCATGCCTGGATCAACCCCCCCAGCAGGGACACCAGCCCCTGCCTCAACTCCCAGATGCCTGGGTTCCTGGATCTGGGCCAGCCCACTCCCCCTTCACCCGGCCAGGGAGCCAGCTCTGCTCCCCCTGCTCGCACACCTGGGTTCCTAGCCCGGACCCCAGCCCAGCACCGCCCTCCACTGCTGCCCCGGACAGCACCAGCCCCCTGCTCACCTCAGCAAAGACCCAGCCTGCCCCCCGCCCCGCCCCACACCTGAGTTTCCAGACTGGTCCCAGCAGAGGCCCAGCTCCGCTGCCCTCCCACCCCGCCATGCCTGGGGGTCTGGAGCAGGCGCCCCTTAGCCCCCGCCCCGCGCACCCGCTGGATGAGGCCGGTGTCGGGCTGCAGGAGGTCTCCCAGGACCCGCTCCAGCCCCGCGGGCTCCATGGGCGGGCAGCGGCGGCGGCCCCCGACACACACGTGCGGAGCAGGCGAGACGCCGTTTCCGGGGGCCAGAGCGGCCGCGGCGGGAGGATTCCCAGGTTAACCCCTTCGGCGCCGCCCCCGGCAGCACGGACGCCGCGGTTCTCTCCCTGGCTCTACCAGATGGGGGAGGGGGGGGCAGACAGCCGGGGTCTCCCCCTGCGCCCAGGGGTGCGGGGCGGGCCGGGCCGGGCCGGGCGCGGCGCGGAAGAGAGACACGCTTTTTTTCTTAATAAACTTTATTCTGAGCTTGTAAAAAGAAGCCAGCTCCCCGCCCCGCCCCTTCCCCGGCCGCTCGCACCCGCCCCTGCGGCAGGACAGAGATCTGTAGGTGGCGCCGAGATCCACCCTCCTCCCCGGGATCCGCTCACACGAGGATCTTTCTGGGTTATCTCCCCAGCCCACCTAGATGCACAGAGGGATCCTAATGACACCCTCCATCCAGGCAGGGATCCACCCCAGCCCCCGCCCGCAGATCCCACTCCCCGCCACTCCTCCCTCGGGGATCAGGTGAGGCAGCAGAGCTTGGATCAGAGACGGAGTCCTGCCATTGGCTGGGCAGTGCCTCCCCAGCATCCAGTTGGGCTCCCAGTCCAGTAGGAGCAGAGACCGGGCGGCTGGCACTGAGAGCCAATGGCGGCAGAGAGTTCCCAAGGGGGGGCAAGAGCTGCAGCAGAAGATAGCCATTGGTCAGTCACCCTGGCCAATAGGAGGGGAGGTGAGCTCTACGTAGTGCTGAGGTTTCCACCAATCCAACGTGACTTCTCCCAGCGCCGGCCAGTAGGAGACTTCATCAAAGCTGCCGACCTTGCTACATTTGCTGATTAGCCCAACATGCAGCCAATAGGCCAGGAGCTCTTTACAGGGATCCCAGACATCCCAGCCAGTGGGAGGGCAGGTCTTTAGGAGACACCCTCTTAAGTCAGGTCAACGCAGGAATAGCCAATGGAAGAGGAGACCTTTAAGGGAAACCATCTTTAACCATGCCCATGAATAACAGGTAAGAGCCTCCACACTGGTCCCAGCCAATGTGAGGAAAGATTTGTTAGGGGAAGCCATCTTAAAATGATGCCAACCCAACGGCCAGCCCTCAAGGTCACCGGGGGAAGACATCTTGATGAAGAGCCACTTTTAGTCATCCCAGCCCAACACTGTGGCCATTGGGGAAGGGTCTCCATATGGTCCCGGCCAATAGGATGGGAAATCTTTAGAGGGAAGCCTTCTTAAGCCAAGCCAACCCTGGCCACCAGCCATTGGCAGCCAATGGGAGAGAAGATCTTTAAAGGGAAGCCATCTTTAGCCACAATGGCCAACAACACGGCGTCTCCAGTCAATGGGAGGGGAGATTTTTTAAAGAGAACCCATCTTTAGCCACACTGGCAAATGACACATCGTCTCTGAGAGTCCCAGCCAATGGGAGGGGAGATAGAAGGGGAGCCATCTTTGAAGTCATGTCAAGGCCCAGGCTCCTCAGTCCATCTTGAGGTTGACATAGATGTAGCGGATGAACTTGAGAGATGCAAAGAAGGAGATGGTGCCCAGCATGAGAAAGAAAACGTAGGCCGTGAGCAGGGAGTAGCCAAAAAACTCCACTGTCTGCACTGTGCCCGACATGTTGGAGCGCCGTGAGTAGTAGAAGACCGAGTAGAGGAAGATAAAAAGGCCGGTGGAGCCGGCGCTGAGGACTGAACGCCACCACCACCGGTAGTCCTCGCCCGACAACTGGAAGTAGGTGAGGGCAATAGAGATGCAGGCACCCACACTCAGCAAGATGGCGAAGACAAAGAAGAGGATGCCGTAGAGTGTGTACTGCTCCCGGCCCCACACTGTGGCAAAGATGTAGTAGAGCTCCACGGAGATGGCACTGGAGGGGACAGGAGGGGAAGAGGGTGAGAGGGAGGGCAGGGAGATGGGGTAGGGAGCCCCCCCGCCCCTCCTGTGTGAAGGAAGCAACACTGTCATGCAGCAAGGGGGAAACAGGAAGTGGAATGTGCCAAGCAAGTGACATCATCCCACCACCAGAGAGACTTCATTGTCCCTTTGGAGAAGCAGAAGAGAAACAAGAAGTGATCCTACCAAGGAAGTGACATCATCCGTGTGGGAAAGAAAAAGGCAAACAGGAAGTGGTTTGTGCCATGGAAGTGACAGCAAACATGGAGGGGAGAAACAGGAAGTGATTGTGCCAAGAAAGTTACATCATCATTCTTTCAGATAGCATCCTGTTTGTCTACTTCCTATTTCCTTGGCACCATCCACTTCCCCTCTTCCTCCTTCCTGTGTGGAGGGACAATGAGGTCACTTACTCAGCACAATCTACTTCTTGTTTCCCTCCTACCTACTTGGATGGATCAGGGGTTGTCAGCCAGGGCCATGCATACCCCTAGGGGTACTTGGACTGGTCCTAGGGGGTATGCGTGGGCAGGAGAGGACGGAGTGCTGCCGCGTCCCAGGAGCAGGGCCGGGGCAGAACGAGGGCAGGGGCATCCCTCTGTGGGGAGGGGAACCTCACATGTGGTGGCCGCTGCTGCATACCAGCCCGATGAGCTTCCCCGCCCTGCCCTGACTCCTGGGAGGTGGTGGCACTCTGTCCCCACCTGCCCATGTGCCATCTCTGCCTCCCTGCTCCATGTCCAGCCGTGCACCCTGCCCCCCGCTTTCCCCCTCAGCATCCAGCTGCAAGCTACCCGCCCCCCACAACCCCCCTGCCAGTCAGCATCTGGCCACCAAGATACTTTGACTAAAAAAGGCTGAAAACCCTTGGGATAAATGATGACATAGCATCCCTATTTCCTGTCTAGGGGACTGGCAACAAGCATCCTCATTCAGGAAAGCCAAGAGTTGGCCCACTGGTGTAGGGGACAGGACATGGAGGAGCCGGGCACCATGGAGACCCTCCAAGGATCCAGCCCAGGTCAGAGGACCACAGAGAGCCCTGGGCCGCCTCTGCCTAAGGCCATCATGGAAGGGGGGGCGCTGCCTGGGCAGTCCCCCCCACCCCTCCCTCTCCTCAGCAGGGTAGCAGACAGGAAGGGAGGGCTCACCTGAAGGGCAGGAAGCCACCAATGGTCATGTGCACCAGGGTGGACTTGTACCAGGGCTGGGGCGGGATCTCCCGGGCGATGTTCTTGGTACGACAGGGTGCGTCGAAGTGGCCGGCGCGGTTCTTGCCGAAGATGCCCCCGATGACGGTGAGGGGGAAGCCAACCAACAGCCACACACTCAGCAGCAACAAGATGGTGGTGGCTGGCAGGGCCTGTGTGGAGCCATTGGCCCAGTGCACCGAGTTGACCACGCTCCACGTCAAAAAGAAGGGGGCTGGGAGTGAGGAGAGACGGGGTCAGGGCAAGGACGAGACCACCGAGATGCCCCAAAAGTGACTGAAGAGTCCCACCCTGGCCATGGAGGAACCCTGCTAAGGGGAGGACCAGATACCACCACCCCACATCCTCTGGGGACCACAGAGACCCTTCAAGGGAGGCCAGGCAAACCCATATCACATCCTCCAGGGACCACAGAGTTGCCTCAAGGATGGCCAGGCAGACCCATCCCTCATCTTTTGGGACCCACAGAAAGCCATCATAAGACAGGCCACAGACCCATCCCAGATCCTCCAGGAACCATACACACCAACCCCTACAGAGACCACACAGACCAACCGCACATCCTATGGGGACCAAAGAGACCCTGCAAGGGAGGCCAGACAGACCCACGTCACATCCTCTGGGAACCAGAGAGATGCCCCAAGGGAGGCCAGATGGATCCATTCCACCTCCACCAAAAGATCACGGACACTCCTGAGTGAAGCACTGCAACCCCCACCCCGGGTATCATTGAGACTCCCAAAGTGGGTCCAGATGGTCCACTCCACCATCCTCCAGAGTCATAGAGGTGCCCCCCACACACAGACCTCCCCACCCCAAGACTGTAAAAACTATGAGGGGGCAGAGGGCCTTCTCCTCACCAGAGAAAAGGCTGGTGGTGAGCACGATGTTCCACACCCAGCTCTCACCCCCCAGCTGCCGGTAGAAGTGGCTGGAGACGTAGCCAGCCACGCAGCAGGTGAGGGCATAGAGCAAGATAGCGGCTGAGTTGATGGCACCGTGGCGGTGAACATTGAAGACTCCCAGCAACGCCATGACGATGATGCCGGTGCCCAGGGCCAGGAACTGACTGCCCACGCCCAACACAGCGCACAGCAGGCCGCGGCAAGGCGGGAAGCGGAAGACGTCGGTGTGGATGATCTTCCAGCCGTTGTCCCCCTGGTCGTAGTCGTCGGCTGCAGCCGAGGTCGAAGCCTCCTCGTCTAGGTTGTAGCGGGCCAGGTCATTCTTGAGGACCCTCATGAGGATGACCACCACGAAGCCCACCAGGAGAAAGACCAGAACCATGGAGTTGATGATGGACAACCAGTGGATCTCCAAAGTGCGGGGGAAGAAGGCGTCGTCGCCACCCCGGCCATGCCGCTCGCCCCGGCGCTCAGTGGCCGTCTCTGACCAGCGGATGCTGTAGGTGTGGGCCATGGGGAAGGGACCTGGCCCGGCCAGGTCATCCAGGCTGCGGGGCTTGACGTCCCTCACGCTGACGTTGGCGTAGACGATGTGGTTGCCGTTCCACTCCAGGTGAAAGTCCAGGTGCGTCCAGAGCCCCACCTTGTGGCTGTGGGGCAGGAACCCGCTCTCCTCCATGTAGCCCACGAAGCCCCTTAGAGGCAGGTCATCCACTACGAACTCGAAGTAGTAGAGCTCCTCGATGGCCCGGCGGAGCTGCGCCACCTGTCGGGGGCAGGGTGAGGACCCAGGCATCTGGGCTCCCAGCATCCCCCACTCTAATGCCCCAGGTTCCCTCTCCTCCCAGACCCCTGGCTAGGGCCCAGATGTCCCATCTCACCCCCCACCCCGGTGGCCCCAGAACCCGGGCATCTGGGCTGGGCTCCCCAGAACAAGACTTGTGGGGTCATGCCAACCTGGGGTCCTCACACCCCTGAGATGTCCATTCCAGTGCCTGAACTATGGTGGGGTCATGCTAATCTGGGGTCCTTGCACCCCTATCTTAGAGTCTATCCCAGCACCTTGGTCATCCTGGGGTCCTTGAACCCCTATCCAAGGCATCCATTTGTGCCTTGGCCATGGCAGGGGTCACGCTGAGCTTGGGTCTTCACATCCCTGCCTGGGGTGCCCACCCCAGTGCCTGAACTATGGTGGGGTCATGCTAATTTAGGGTCCTTGAACCCCTAACTGAGGAGCTCACTCCAGTGCCTTGGCCATGGCAGGGGTCACGCTGAGCTTGGGTTTTCATGCCCATACCCAAGATGTCTACACCAGTGCCTTGGCTGGGTTCGGGTCACACCCACCTGGCGTCCTTACACCTCTAGCTGAGAGTCTACCCCAGCATCTCAGCCATCCTGGGGTCCCTGAACCCCAATCCGAGGCATGCACCCTAGGCCCTTGGCTATGACAGGGGTCACACCAAGCTTGGGCCTTCACATCCCTACTCAAGGTGTCAACCTCAGTGCCTTGGCTGGGACAGGGTCACATCAACCTGGGGTCCTTGCACACCTAACTGAGGTGCCCACCCCAGTGCCTTGGTGGTGGCAGAGATCACACCAAGCTGGCGTCTTCACGCCCCTAGCCAAAGCGTGCACCCCGCGCCTCAGCCAATACTAAGCTGGAAGCCAGGCATCCATACGGGGCTACCTGGTCAGGGCTGAGCTTCATCTCGCACAGGGTCCTCTTCTCCACGTTCTCCCGGAAGCGGATCTGATAGAGGGACTCGGCCATGCGGTCGCCATCCAGCACCTCCCCCAGAGTCAGGCTCTTGTGCCGGATCTTCTCGGGGGAGCACACAGGCAGCTGGTAGTAGTGGTAGGTCTCCTGAGGGTTGTGGTAGGGCCCCACCTTGTTGACGTATAGCATGACTGGGTCCCCCGGCTTGTACTGGGCCTCCGAGGACCCCGGCAGTGGGCAGGTCCCCAGCAGGAGGAGCAGCAGGGGCACGCAGGGGTGGTGGGATGCCATGGGGCCTGCACTGAGGAAGTTGGGAAACTGGAGAGAAGTGGGAGGGAGTGAGAGCCTGGACTCCTGCGACCCGCCCCCGCCCCGCCAACACAGGTGCCCGCAGAGACGGGTCAAAGCGGTGGCAGCCCCAGGACCCCATCCCAGGTGCTCAGCGACCACCGGGGACTTCATGTCTTTGCCCAAGGTGCCCCCGCCCCCCAGTGCCTGGACCACCGCTGGGTCATGTCAACCTGGGGTCCTTGCACCCCTGCCCAGAGCACCCGTCCCAGGGGTGGGGCCATGCTGGCCTGCCCAAGGTGTCCACCCCAGTGCCTGGAGGAGGGTCATGCCAAATTGGGGTCCCTGCACCCCCAGCCTAGGCGTCTGTGCTAGTGCCATTGACCAGGGTCATGCCAACCAGGGTCCTCGCACTCCTGCCCGAGGTGCCCCCCACGCCTGGGGCATCCTGGGGTCTCGCCCCCCGGCCCCCCGCCGCCCAGGGGTCCTCGCTCACCGGCTGCCCCGGCGGTGCCTGCTGCCTGGAGGCCCGGGCCCCGCGCCCAGCCGACGGGAGTCCCCAGAAGCAGCCGACCAGCCAGGCAGCACCGACCAGCCTGGGGGCCTCGCTGGCTCGCGGCTGCCTGTCACAACGCCTGACCTCCGGCGCCCCCCTGCTCCGGCTCAGACGCTTCCAAACCCCCTGCTCGGCTTCCCGGAGGGTCCCCCGACAAGCGGACGTCGGCCCTTCCCCGGAGAACTGCCCCCCCGGCCGGAACCAAGAGCGACAAGTTGTGGGGACCTTCAGGCGACGGCCAGGTCAGCCCTAGCCACGTCCACCCGCTACTTCCGCCCTTAGTGCCCGGCCTGGCCTTCATGTCCACCCCTGACGTAGTTCCGCTGCGGCCGTCCCTCTCTCCCGCCTTTGGGGCCGCCTTAAAGGGCACTGTGCACAGAAGGCGGTGGGAGGCCTTAAAGGGCCAGGTCCCTATTTCTGAGAGGAGGAAGGGGGGCCTCTAGCAGCTCTCCAAAATGGGGGGTTCTGGGTGACCCAAGCTGAACCCCCATTCCCTAGTGGCCCCAATATATGAACACCCACAAATCACCCCCCCATGTGGGGCATGGGCAGCTCCCCAATGCCCCCCAGTTCCCCCCACTGAGATGATGCTCCCCCACAAAGGGAATGCTCCAGAGGAAGAAGGGGAAGAGACCCCCCCCTTCCCCATCACCCTGGTGACTGGCTCCAGCCAATGGGGGTGCCTGGATTGTTGGGGAGCACTGTGATGTCACCAGCTTAGGGGTGTGATTCCAGGTCAGCAAGTCAGGGGCAGCGGCAGGGCCCAGGTGGGCTCCTTGCTGATTGGTGGAAGGCGGCAGGAGAGAGGGGATCATGGCCTACTGGGCGGGGGGCTGATGGGGGTCCCCTATGTGGGGTCCTGGGCACGCTGACCTCCCCCCTTGCCCATCCGCTTTCTCAGGGCACTGGCTTCCCGCAGCGCACCCGCCTGCAGTCGCGCTGGCCCGCAGCCCCTGGAGCCGCGGCGGGGGGCTGGTGCCATGCGGGGGGCCAAGGGGGCGGAGGCGGCAGGGGGCTCAACCCCCTACCTGTCAGTGATGGACCAGTACGGCTACCAGCTGGGCCGCGTCATTGGCCACGGCTCCTACGGCGTTGTGTATGAGGCCTACTTCGTCAAGCAGAAGACCAAGGTGGCCGTCAAGATCATTTCCAAAAAGAAGGCCTCAGAGGACTACCTCAACAAGTTTCTACCCCGCGAAATCCAGGTCCACCCGTTCCTGCACCAGGGGCAGGGATTGGGCCCAGCCAGGGGGCAAGGCCCACCAGGAGGCAGGGCAGAGCTAGACCCTGCCCCACTAACCCAGTGCATGGGCATCACCCACAGGTGATGAAGGGGCTGCGCCACAAGCACCTGGTGATCTTCTACCAGGCCATCGAGACAACGTCGCGCCACTACATCGCCATGGAGCTGGCACCAGGTGGCGATGTGCTGGAGCGGGTGCAGCGTGCGGGGCCCTGCGCTGAGGGCCTTGCCGGCCGCTGGTTTGCCCAGCTCGTGCTGGCTGTGGCCTACCTGCACAGCAAAAGCATCGTGCACCGGTGCGCCCACCTGTCCCTGGCAGCCCCCAGCCCCACGGCATTTCCATGCCACCAGCACCCAGGTCCCCCGTCACCACCCACCTTCTGCTCCCCAGGTGCACTCCCCCACCCTGCTTCAGTACCCCATCACCCCTTTCCAACTCACATCTCCTTGTTCCCATCCCTCTCAGGTGCCTCACATCACCCCCTACCCCTAGTGCCCATCACTGCCCTGTTCCCCATTACCCCCGTGATGCTCATGGCCCGTGCCTATACCCCCTGCCCATTCCTGCAATGCCCATCACCCCCTGGTCCCTGCACCCCTTACTGGCCTGCCCTCTGCCCCTGTGCCCATCACTATCTCGTGCGCCATCCATTCCTTCCAGTGAGGCCCATGGCCCAAGTACCCATCACCCCCTGCCCATTACCCTGCAGGGACCTGAAGCTGGAGAACCTGCTTCTGGACAAGCAGGAGAACATCAAGGTGTCAGACTTCGGGTTCGCACGGGCCATGAGCGGGGGCTCTGGGCTGGTCCTGGCTGGGGACGGGGCTGCAGCTGTGCCAGCGCTCCTGAGCCAGACCTACTGCGGTAGCTTTGCCTACGCCTGCCCTGAAATCCTGCTGGGGATGCCCTACGACCCCTTCCTGGCTGATGTCTGGAGCCTGGGAGTCATCCTTTACACACTGCTGGTCGCCCACCTGCCCTTTGATGACACCAACCTCAAGCGCCTACTGCGTGACACCCAGCGTGATGTCGTCTTCCCCGCCCAGCCCTCAGTGCCCGAGGACTGCAAGGTACCCACCACAGTCAGGGGGCAGGAAATCCTGCATGGGGAACTGGGAGAGTGTGTGTGTTGGGGGGCAGTAAGGGAGTGCTCAGGGCACGAAATCGGGCAAAGGGCTCTGGGGGGCCAGCAGGGTGTATGGGAGAGTAGAACAGATCCAGGTCCTTAAGGGGGTGAGGCAGGGGGTACCCCCCACACCAGGGGTGCCCTCTTACTGCCCCCCATCCCCCATAGGACCTGATCCAGCACCTACTGCGGGAAGCAGCCCGGCGCTTCAGCACCTTAGAGCTGCTGCAGAGCCCCTGGGTGCTGCGCTTCCAGGTTGAGCGCCCCCCAGCAGAGCTGCATGCCCTTGAGACTGCCTGGGGAGGCCGGACAGGGACAGGGGCCAGCGGACCCCCAACAAAAGCCCCCTCAGCTGCTGGGCCGTCCGACAAGAAGAAGGTGGGCTAGTCGGGCCCCTCAAGGCCACCAATGCTTTTGAGAAAGCCAGCTGGGGGGGAAGACACCCCAAAACTAGCTCTGCCCTCACTGGGGGCCCCATTGCTGAGGGGAGCCCCCCACTGTGTCACGGCACTGGGAGCCACCACAGAGCCACAGAGATCCTCACCGAGTTTATTCAGCCGGCGGGGGGGGAGCTTTGGAATCTCCCCCAGCCTGAACCCCAATAAACCCACCCAGGAAACAAAGCTCCCCCAACAACGCCTCCGCCCTGCCTCCCCCCCACAATCAGCACCGAGAGGGGTGCAGAGGAAGCCCCTATTTAAAGGCAGCAAGGAAAGGGTTAACCTGCAATACAAGGCCCCTGAGTAGATGAGGGGGCTAAGAGCAGCCCCCAACAAGCAGTATGGCCCCTCATCGTGCCCCCCCCACAAAGGCACCTGTAGTGTTCTGGGGACGCAGCCCTCCAGCCTGCGTCCTGCCGGCGTTTCCCAGGAGTGGGTGTAGGGGGGCCCCTCACCCCCCAAGGAATCAGTCCTAGGGAATCATAGGCCTGAGGTCCAGACCCCTACCCCCCTCCACAAGTATGGGCAACAGGGGACCCCAGCCCTTGCAGCCCAGTCCAGCCCCACAGCTAGGGGGATTTGTGTGGGGGGAACCCAGGGATCTGGGGGAGGGGGGAACCCTGGCCCCACTTAGAGTTAGTCTCTGGCCCACAGAAATCTGTAAAGCTCTGTGTAGGTGCACAGGGCTGTGTCCACTTCTGGGGAGGGCGGGGGTGCTGGGAATAGCCCAGGAGGGGGTGGTTTCCCAGCATGCATCAGGAAAGCGAGGCAGCCAGTTGCTCTAGTTCCTTCTCTTCGTCTGTGGCTGTGGCCTTGGTGGCTGGTGGGGAAGGGGACAGAAGAACAGACACTGGAAGTGAATGGGATGCCCCAAACCCCCTCCCTTTCCAGCATGTTACCCCAGGATCCCACTACACCCATCAATGGCCCCTGCCCCTTCTGGTGCATCCCCTCTGGGAGTAGGGTGGTGATCCCATCCTACTGCACCCGATCACCCACCACCCTTGGCAAGGCCCTTCAGCCCCAGTTCCCATGGACCTGCCAATCCCTTCCCCCGTGCGTCCCCTCCGACTCTGATCCCACTTCCCCAACTCATTTCTGCCCCAGGGAACATCACCTTATCCCTAGATCCCATGACACCCACCAATCCTTTCTTCCCCCACAGTGCATCACCTAAGCATCCACCAATCCCTCCCACCCTTCTCAGCAGCTCCCCTCAGCCCTGCATCCCACTGTGCCCACCCATCCCTTCTAGCTTCAATGCATCCCCACAGCCCCAGATCCTCACCACATCCACCAATCCTCCTTCCTCCATAGCATGTCACCCATTGCATTCCTCCCATGTTAGTCCCAGATGCCACAGCATCCACCAATCACCCACCTCCCCTGCCACATGCCTTCAGCCCCAGATCTCATTGACTTACTAGTCCCTCCCTCCTTAGTTCCCTCTACCCCATATAGGACTGGTGGGTGCAGTGCAACCTCCCCACCTTAAGCCCACCAAATCTGTGGAGTATCCTCCCACACTGCATTTCCACTGCAGGGTTGGTGAAGGGCAATGGGGGCAAAAACCAGGTCAGGCCTAGGAGAACAGCCAAATCCTGAATGGCTGGTGTACTGGAGGTTGCCCGTGGCTTTTGCGACAGATTTCCAGCCATGGGAGGCTGGGCCCAGGGGAGCCCTTTGGGAACAGTTAAGAAGTGCTGATTGTGGGGGGCAGGGAGGGGGCACACATGACATGTGTCACTGAGGGTGATGGGGAAGATCAGGATGATGGTGCCCTAGGGAGTCAGGATAGAGGGGCCAGGGGCTTCCCTGAGAAGCCGTGACCTCTTCCTGCCCTTCCATGGGTCCCTGTAGGGTCCAAACAAGGGAAGGCAGGCAGCTGAGACTGGCAGAGTTCTGAAAGGAGAGCGATCAAGCCGTGGTGCACGGATGGCGGTGGGGAGAAGTGGAATATTGTACTGCCTGTACCTGGTACAGCCGGTAGGTGGGCGCTTGGGACAGCCGGTAGCTCCGGCTCCCCCACGTTCAGCAGCTCCTTGTCCAGGTCTTCCTGCTCCAGTTCCTCCAGCTCAGCCAGTAGTTCATCCTGGGATGGGGGGGGAAGAGAGATGCAGTGAAGGCAGAAAAAGGGCGATGGACCCCTCGCAGCCAAGATCTCACCCTCCCAGGCCCCTGAGAATCCATCCCTCTCTGAAGGACGGGGCCCTGCCCCTCCTCACCTCATCCACGTCGTCACCAAAGCCCACAGGCTTGGAGATGGCATCTGAGATCTGCTGGGCAATGTCCTGCTGCTCCGTGATATCGGACATCAGGTCGTCCACCTTGTCAATGTCCCTAGGAGAGGTGGGGAGACTGTGAGCTCCGCAGGGGAATTGGGGCCTCGGAAAGCCCCACTGCACCCTGCCAAGAGGGAGCAGAGCCACCACCTCTGCCCCACCGGCGAGGCAGAAGGATCCTTCCGAGGGGTGGGGCCTCTCCCTTTGGATGGGTGAAGCCTGGAGCCCATAAGTACCACAGAAGGTGGAGCAATGACCCCCTTCAACCCCGCCCCCTGCCCTAGCCCCGCCCCTGCTGGCACCCACATGTTCTGGTGGGCCTGCTTCATGGCGCGGGCAGCGTCCGACATAGTCTTGAGCACCTCAGTGTTGGTAGTGGCGTTCTCCAGCGCCTCCCGCTGGAACTCAATGGTTGACAGGGTCCCATCCAGCTGCGCCAACTTCCCCTCGTACCGCTTCTTGCGCTTCAGCGCCTGCAGCGCCGCTGAGCAGGAGCGGTGGGAGGGCAGGGATGTCCTCTGGGCTTGTCCCCATACCCAGATACCCCATCACCCAGCCCCAGAGCCTCTCCCCCACCCCCGCACTGGTGAGACCTGCCCCATGGGTCTGCCCCTGCCCACATGCAACTCCGCCTTCCACTGCTCATGGCTCCGCCCTCCCCTGCTTCACCCCCTCCCCCCAGCTGAGATGCCTTGTCCATAAGCTCCACCCCCACCTGGGAAGCTCCACCTCTTCTCTCCAGCTGGCCAGCCCTGCCCATGGCTCTGTTCCACCCCAAACTGGGGCCCCGCCCCCACCAGCTCACCCCTCTTGTTCTTGGTGCCATGCTTGCGAGCGGTCACCAGCTCTTGCTGGATCTTGGTCTCCAGGAACTCCTGCTTCTTGAGCAGCAGCTCCTCCGTCTCCCGCAGCCGCTGGATGGCCTCCTGCGGGGTTGGCACCTTCCCCTTCTTCCCTGGGGGGTGGGAGGGGCCAGGGTCACCCCATACTGCCCCCCTTCTCCTTCCCCTCCTGGGCCCCAAGTGCATTGTGGGAAACTCCTAACAGGCCTGGTGTTCCACTCCCCAAACTGGATGGAGATGGTACAGTCCACCCCACCCAGGAGACAAATGGTAGATATCACTTCCTCCCACAACTAGATAAGAAGTGATGCAGTCCTCCCCTCTGCAGATATGTCATGGTATGGCCTGCCCTAGACCAAGCAGGGTGGTACAGCACCCCATCCTGCCTACAAAGAATGGTACAGTCCATGTCACCCACAAGTAGGAAGAAATGGTACATCCCCCAAAACAGGAAATGATACACCCAGGACACCGCCCCTCCCCCCATATGGTACATTCTCCCTTTAACCAGGAAGAGATTGTACACCCCCACTCCGTACAAAGTGGTACAGCCCAGCCTCGCAGTTTAGTAGGGTCCTCCTCCCCCGTCACCCAGAGATTGTCACAGTCCCCCTTCCCACCCCCCCAGCAGGGAGTTGTGGTACAGACGCCCCCACAAGCACGGAGACATGGCACACACCCCCGTCCCGACATGAAGTGGAACGGCCCACCCAGAACCAGGAAGCGGTAGTAGGAGCCTCCCAACCCACAGACAATGCTACAGCCCCTCCATGCCCAGACGCGAAGTGGTACAGTCCCGCCCAGCGAAGCATGAGATGGTACAGCCCGGAAGCGCTGCGGTCCGTTCAGTTCATCCACATGAGACTTTATCCTGCCCCCCCCCCGGAGCATTTGGTTCCGTACGGCCTGCGCTCCCCACGGGTGATACCACCCCGCTAGGCCGAGGAGGGGGAATGAAGGGGCGCTCACCCTTCCCAAACATCTTCCCCAGGGCGCTCATCGCTGCGGCCGCACTTCCGCCTTCCGCGGCACGTGACGTAGGACAGGCCAAGTCACATGACACATGACAAGTACGTGACGCACCAGCTTCAACACCCCTTCCTTAAAAGGGGCCGCGGCCCCATTTCTGCCCAAACCCCAGGCGCGGATGTGGGGTGGGGGGCATTGCCCTCTCACATGTAGAGGCTGCACGGCGTGGATCTGCCCCACCTGGCGCCTCCCGCCCCGCACCAGTAGGCTGTTATCCCACACAGGCGGCAGCAGTAGACTGTTATCTTGCACACACGGCAATGGGGGTCTCAGGACTTTATCATGTGGGGGTTGTGGCCCTGCTCCATGTGGGGGGGTCAGGACCCGGCGAAGGCCTCCAGGCCACGGGCGAGGAGAGCCAGGGTCATCCCGGCAGGGACCAGCACGCAGGTGACACCTGCAGGGGAAAAAGCAGGGTGAGAGGGGCCCCATTGCTCCCCCCACTCCCTTCCCTGCCACCTCCCTGGTTGCCCACCAGCCCTGGGGTCTCCTTGTGCCCCCCCAGCTGGGGGCTCGGCCTCCCCTACCCAAGTTGCTGACATCCTGGATGTTGCGGGGCTCATCGTCGAAGAACAGCATCTGGGCGAAGGGGATCCCGGTGTCCTGCTGCAGCCTGGAGGGGTGGCAGAGATCAGGGGCTGTGGAGGGCACCCCCCCCCCCGCTTCCAGATTTTGTGGGGGTTTGGGGATACGGACATCTTGTCCTTGGGGTAGATGTGGTGTGGGGTACCTGTCCCCCATACATGGGGGGGTGTAGGGGCCACGTGGGATCTGGAAGCACTGGTGAGGAGGTGGGTGGATCTCTGCCCAGGGGGCAGGGTGGATGAGGGGTGGCTCTTACATGTCTTTGGGGCCATGGGGGAGCGTCAAGGGGGGCTATACCTGTGAAAAGGAGCTGTCTTACCCCCGGGGTAGATCTCTGGGTGGCCCATGGGGGCCACAGGGGGTGCTGGGCCCATCCCAGGGGTAGATCTCAGGGCTGTGGGCGTCAGTACCCGTGGAAATAAGCCATCTTGGCCCCTGGGGTATTTCTCTGGGGGCCGTGGGGTTGGTACTAGTGCAAGTGGCCATCTTGGCCCTAGGGTGGATCCCTGGGATGGGGGCATGAGGGGTATGTGAGGGGCCGGTACCTGTGGAAATGAGCGGTCTTGGCCCCTGGGTAGATTTCCGTTTGCTGCAGGAAGCGCTGCAGCCCGAACAGCTCCAGCAGCTGGGCTGCCCCCCGTGTCTCGCTCGTCCTAGGGGTCGGGGTGAAGGGTCAGTGGGGGGCAGCAAGAGGGGGGGACTGGGGAGCGGGCAGGCGGCACTCACCGGGAGGCAGCGGCGACCGGCACACCCAGGCTGCTCAGCCGCTCCAGCACAGCCACCACCTCGGGGTAGAGGCGCACGGGGCGGCCCCCTGCGTCCAGCACCACACCCGCGCTGTGGGGGGGCAGGGGCACCCTCAGACTGGGCACACCAGCCACAGACACCTGCCACAGCCCCCCCACCCCTCCCTGTTCTTCACTAACCTGGCGTGGCGGAAGGGGGGGGTGACGTGGGTGTCTACCCAGAAGGGCCACAGGGTGTAGTCTGCGGGACGGAAGGAGGAGCAGCACCCCCTGACTCTGTTAGGGGGGTCCAGGATGGCAGCAACCCCCAACCCAGACCATTTACATCCCCAGAGCCCCCCAGCTCCTGCCCCCTCACACCTTCAGTGCTCCTCCAGGCTCCGGCTCCTCTCAGTGCCCAACCCCCCCAACCAGTGTCCCACCCCCCCAATCCAGTGCCCCCACTGGGTCCCTGCCCTCCAGGATCTTGCCAGCTCACACTCTTCAGTGCCCCCCACACCCCTTTTGGCCTGCCCCCTCCCCGCCCCCTGCAGTGCCCCCACTGCACAGACCTCCCCCAGGCACGTGACCTCACCCAGGTCAAATACCACCAGCCTCGGCAGCACCCCCATGTCCCCGCCGGCACCCACGTGACTATCGAGACGCCGGGCTAGAGCGTCCTCGGCGCTGCCTGTCCTTAAAGGGCCCGCGGCCCTACCTCAAAGCCGGCTGCATCTCAGAGCGCGGTCCTGAATAACGCCCCCCACCCGAAGGGGCTGCATCGGAGCAGCAGGGAGTGCGGCCCCGTGTGAATAAGCTCCCCCCAACCTACTCCACCCTAGAGCCAGCCTCAGCAGCACTGGCTGTGGGTGGCCCTGTATGACCCAGCCCAGAGGCAGCTGCATCCCAGCCCGGGGACGGAGGGCTGTATAACCCTCTCCATGTCAGTCAGAAATCTCAGGGCTGGGGCATGTGTAAAACACCCCAGAGCCAGCCACATCTCAGAAGCCAGTGGAGGGACCATACATCCCCCAACTCTGCTCCACCCCTGAGCCAACCACATCCCTGCACTGGGTGGGGCCTGTATAACCCCCAATGTGCCCCACCTCAGAGCCAGCTGCAACTCAGGGTAAAGGGGAAGCTGTATAAACACCTCCCCCAGAAGTGGCTGCATTGCAGCAGCAGGTAATGAGATCCCCACATGAACCCCCACAACATGCCCTGCCCTGGAGCCAGCTGCACCACACCATGGGCATTAAACACCCCCATGAGCCCCACCCCAGTGGTGACTGCATCTTAGGACGGGGTTGTGGGGGCCTGTATATTCCCCCTCATTTGCCCCACCCCAGAGCCAGCCACATCTCGGGGTGGAATGAGGTGGGGCCTGTATAAAGAGCCCCACCCCAGTACCAGCTTCAACTTAGTGCTTGGTGGGGACTACAGAAAGCCCCACCCCAAAGCCAGGTGCATCTCAGGACAGCTATATGATCATCACCTACACTGAGCCCACCCCAGAGGTGGCTGCATCTCATGGCCAGGTAGGGTGGGCTATGTAACCCACTCCACCTGAGCTAGCTACATATCAAGGCTGTGTGTGTGTCTGGGGGGGAAAGTGAATAGCACCCCCCACCCCAGTGCCAAGTGCATCTCAGCTGGGTGGAAGGAGCCTCCATATTCCACTCCTCCAAAGTGTCCCACCCCAGAGCCAGCTGCATCTTGGTGTTGAATGGGGGAGCCCTGCATACCACCACTGCACCCTACCCCAGAGATGGCTGCACCTCAGGGCCAGATTTCATAGACATTAGGGCTGGAAGGGACCTCAAAAGACAAAGTCCAGCCTCCTGCCCCAGCAAGATAAGCGACCAAATGTTTTTTGAGAGTCCACAGTAGGTGCCTGCACCACCTCTGGAGGGAGTCTATTCCAGGCCTTGGGGGCTCAGACAGTAAGGTTTTTCCTAAGCCTAAAACAGTCTTGGAAGCGTTTGTGACTGTTGGTCCTTGTTGTCCCTTGGAGTGCTCTGGTGGACAATCCCCCAGATCCTGATGCACACCCCTTATGTACTTATAGGCTGCCACCAGGTCACCCCCGAGCCTGCACTTTTCCAGGCTGAAGAGTCCCATGGCTCTCAGCCTCTCTTTATAAGGCCTGTTCTCCTGCCCTCTGACCATGCCTGTGGCTCTCCTCTGGACTCTCAAGCTTCTCCACATCCTTCTTGAATTGTGGAGCCCAGAACTGGATGCAGTACTCCAGCTGGGGCCTCACCAAGGCAAGTGCAGTGGAAGGATGACATCCTGAGACTTACTTGAGAAGCATTTATGGGTGCAAGGCAGAGTTTTGTTCACTTTACTAGCTGTGACATTGCATTGGTGGCTCATGTTCATCTTGTGGTCAGTCATGATCCCCAAGTCTCTTTCAGCTGCAATGCTAGCAAGCGTAGCTGAATAGCACCCCCAAATATGCTCCACCCCAGAGCCAGCTGCATTGGGCTGCTGGATGTCAGGGCCTGTATAAACCGCCAACATGCCCCAACCCAGAGCCAGCCACATCTCTAACCAGGCTGGGGGGCCAGTATATCCCCCCTACCATATGCTGCACCCTAGAGCCAGCTGCATCTTTTCAGCCTCAACATGCCTCACCCCAGAGGTGACTGCAGGTTGTGGGGTCTCTGGGTGACCACCTCCTCCTCCCTTCCCAGCACACAAGGGAGCTTGGTGTTGCTGGCCTGTTCCACCCCAGAATCAGCAGCATCCCAGCCACGCAGACACCTTTATTCAAACACATTGAGGGAGACAGGAAGTGGGGGAGGGGGCTGAGTGATGGAGCATGGGGGCTGGGGAAGGGCCTGGCTTACATCCAAATGCCCACCCCCCCACCCACCAAGGGCAGGAGTGAGGCTCCCAACCATGGAGCCAGTGTCCTCAGTAAGAGTCCGTGGGATATGTAGGGGAGGGGGCAAGGCATGGCCAGTCTAGCAGGAGTGGGGGGAGGGGGGTGTCAGTGCTTTTGGGGAGACAGGAGGGGACCCCATCATCGCAGCCCCCCACCACGCAGGGCCAGCACCAGGTGCAGCACGGATCCCCCCTGGATCTTGTAGTCGGCGGCCGTCTTCTCGTCGTTCCTGCCAGAGAGACAGACGGGGGTTAGGCAGGGGCCCAGACCCCAGGGTTCCCTCTGATAGCGTGGAGGGGGGGAAGCCAGGATGTCTGGGTTCTCTCTCAGCTCTACAAGCGGAGTGGGGCCTGGGAGCCCGGATGCTTGGGTCCTATTCCACCTTATCCTGGATGGAGGGGCATGGGGGATGGCAACCTTTTTGGCAAGCAGGCCACCCATTAAAGCTCCTGGAGAACTTCAGTCCCCTTCTCCAGCCTGATCCACTGCTCTGCTCTCTGTTCTGTGCCCCCGGTCCCATACGCTACTCTGCTTTCAGCTCCCTGCCCTGCATTTCTGTTGCCACCTGCTGCTGTTCGCTGCCCTGTGCCCTCCGACCCACCCGCTGCTCTGCCTTTGGCTCCCTGCCCCATGTCCCTGGTCCCATCTGCTGCTCTGCTCTCTGCCACCTGCTCCGTGACCCTGCACCATCCACTGCTCTGCTTTCTGCTCCCTGCCCCATCCACAGCTCTACTCCTGGCTTCCTGCCCCACATGCTGCCTGCTTTCAGACTGCAGTCCCTCTCTATCCCACAATATGCCAGGCCTACCCCCCACCACTCACATCTGTTTGCCACTGTAGATGAGGCGCTGCTGCTGCGGTGGGATGCCCTCCTTCTCTTCCACCCGCTCCTTTATCCGCTCCACCTGGGCATAGACAGAGACAGGCAGACAGACAGACAGACAGGGGCTGCAGGAAGGGTGCCATCCCCAAGCCATCACCCCTCCTGCCCCAGGGGATTCTGGGAGGGAAGGAAGGGGGCTGGGCTGCACCTAGAGACACTTGGTATGAGGATGCTGCCCTGGGGAATTCTGGGAGCAAGAGGCAAAGCTGAGCTGGGCTCTCCCGGTCGAGGTCTCTGCCCCAGGGGCTTCTGAGAGGAAAGGGGTCAGACGCCAAGAATAGATACCCTGCCTGGGGTCCTTGGTCTCTGTCCCAGGGGCTTCTGGGAGGGGTTCCGCCCCAACACTGTGCCCCGCCACCCACCCTGCCACCAGTACCTTGTCTGTGGGCTCAATGTCAATCTCAATCTCTTTCCCAGTCAGTGTCTGCCACAGAAAAAGGGGAGGACTTGTTAGCAACTGCCTCCCAGGATGTCCCAGGTTAGGTGACCCCCCCTTCCCATGATGCACTGGGGTGGAAGACCCCCCCCCCCCCCCATCTACCTTCCCCCAAGATCCTGCTCACTACACATCCCACGATGCATAGACTACCACACTCCCAAAGTGCACTGGGGCAGAGACCCCCCGCCCAATCTTTCCTGCTTCCCAGAATGCACTAGGGTAGACTCCATCTCACCCCTACCCCCTTACATATCCCCACCTTGAAACCCTGCCACCACAGTGGGGTCAAGAGGAAATAGGCAGAACCCCCCCCAACAATGTACTGGGGCAAAGCCTTTCCCCTTACCCCAGTGCATTGTAGGAACAGACTCGGGGGGGGGGGGGGGGGGGGGGGGGGGAAGACACAGGCACCTCCCACAATACACCAGGGCAGCACCCTCTGGGTCCTTCCCCTCCCCCAACACCCATCATGAGCCCCTGCTGCACCCTCCCCCCCACCCCCCACTGGGGTACAGGAGGCCCCAGAAAGTGCCAGGCCTTGGGGCTTTTACTGGTCACCGGTCTGAGCTCCCAGCTGGACCCCAGGGCTCGGCCACTGCTAGGGGCTGCACAGTCCTGGCTGCAGAGTCCAGCTTCCCCTTGCCCCCAGAACTGGTCATACTAGGCCACACTGGGAAGGAGAGGCCTGGCGCTGTAGCACAGCGGCAGGGGAGCCTCCCTGGGCATCACCTGGTCCCCTGGGGTGGGCCGTGCCCATTTCACACCCCCTGCCCTATGATTGGAGGGCAGGGCCCACCCCACCCCACCCCGGGGGACCCCTCCCACAATGCACCAGGGCAACCACAGCAGGTCCTCCAGCACACTGCTCTCCCATCAAGCCTCAGGTAGCCCTGTTTCCCTCGTACCTTCCCAGCATGCCTCAGGGCCAGCCCACCCTTGCCACAAGCCCCACCCCATTTCCCACAACGTCCTGAGGCAGCTGCTCCTAGATCAGACCCAGCCAAGCACCCCCCAGGCACCCCCACTTCCCACAATGCCCTGGGGCAGCCATGAGCCACCTGCCCCTGGTGCAACCTCTACCTTCCCATTATGGCCCAGGGCCGCCCCCCCACGTTCCCAAAGCCCCCAAGGGGCGGGCCCGGCCCGGCTCCCACAATGCTCCGCGGCGGGGAGGCCTGCCCCCTTGTCCCCCGCCCCGGGGCGCGCATATCCCACAATGCAGCGGAGTGGCACTCCCCACCCCCGCGCTCAGGCACCCTGAGGCAGGGTGGCTCTTCCCAAAACATACAGCCGAGAACCCCTCCCGCCACCCCAGCTGGCCCCTCAATGCCCCGCCGTGGCGGCCCCCCCCCCGGCCCACTCTGCCCCGCGGCGGACCCCCATCGCTCACCTTTACTTTGATCAGCATCGTGGCCCAGTTCCCCGCGACCCGGAAGCACAACCCACCGCACGACTCCTCACCCAGCAGCCCCCGCACACCTACTCCCGCCCCGGGAGCCACTAACGTCACTTCCTCTCGCGGGGCAGCACGGGGTTGTAGTTCCCTACCCGCGGCTGGGGAGGCGCAGAACTACATTTCCCAGCAGCGCTCGCGCCCGTCCCGCCACTGGGGACTGCCCCCTGCTCGGCGCGGGGCCTACTGGGAGCTATAGTCCGCGCGGAGCAGGACGTCACTACCCTGTGGCAGGGAGATGCGGCTGAGCCCTCACGAGTGCAGCGGCCATGATGGGCCCTGGCAAGTGACAGGCACGGGTCAAAGGTCACTGTGGGGGCAGAGGCCAGAGCAAGACCAAGCTCACTGCTGATGGGGCGCTGCGCTGTGGGATAGGTATGCTCCACGGCAGGAGCAGACACGACCCCCCCCCCCAAGTGTACTGTGGGAGGCAAACTAGTCATGTCCCCTACTCTTTGGGGGCTCATGGGAGCATTGGTGGGGTGGCATGGACCTACAGCCCCAGGGCATTGTGGGACACAGAGAGGGGCCCAGGGCATGATGGAAAGGTGGGCATTGCACCAGCAGCAGCTGCCCCCATGCATCATGGGAAACAGCAAGCTTCCCTGCAGCATGATGGGAGCACTAGGGTCAGCATCTTGTCAGACATGCCACAGCCATAAGTGCTCTGGTGCATGTTAGGAGAGGGCCCCACAGATGGTGCACTGCAACCCTTGACCTCTGCCTGTCCCGTGCCTAGCCACCTCCACCCCCATGATGACCTCTGCATAGGTGGACCCCAAGGCCACCCCAGCACAGGCCAGATTGGGATTGTTGAGATACCCAAGGCAGGTGCAGCACCAGTGCCCAGGGCAGGTGATGGGCTAACCCAGGGAATCAGTAGCAGGCATTTCTCCTTGTAGAGCATCATCTTCCGCATTGTATTAGGTATCCAGGTTGTAGCTGTATTGATCTAGAGGAAGAGGCAATCAGAACTCGTAGTAGAGATAATACCTTTTATTAGACCAACAAGATTTTTGCAAAATATTTCTGTAATTGCAAGCTTTCAGGCTTAAACACCCTTCCTCAGGCATTAGAGAAAAGACTGTAAAAGTTCTCCTGAGTAGAAATGAAAGTTCGTATTTCATAGGGTTTCACAGAAGAGTCAAGAGTCAACCCAGCCAATCCACAGCAAAATCCTTCCCTCCAGGGCACCCAGTATCACAGGCCGGGGCCCTCCATCCAGCATGCCCCCACAGATGCCTCCTTGTCATTGGTCAGTTAACAGCAGCCTTGAAGGCCATATGATAAACTAGCCCAGGCAATCAGCAGCAGGGATTAGCTCCATCCTTCCAGCAGAGGCAAGTGCCTGGCCACTGGGAAGCAAGAATTCCTCCACCCATCCCTCCTTCTCATCAGCTGCCCCGCCAGTGAATAACAAGAGTCCCACCCTTTAGAGACTGCTCCTGGGCCAGCCCCACACCTCCATAAGCAAGCAAGACTCCAGCAGGGGTGTGGCAACCACTGCCCGTGTTTATTGGGTGTCAGCAAGAAACACTGCGTGGTGCCCCTGGGAAGCCAGTGTCTGTGCCCCAGAGCTGGGGGCTGCCCTGTGAAGGCAGGACAGGGTCCATGCAGCTCAGGCACCTATGCAGGAAGAGACAGGAGGGTGAGGGTGGGCATGGGGGAGCTGGGGGGTCAGGGCATGGGGAGTGGGTGGGGGCGGGCACTCACCCAGTGCTGGGAGAGCCTACATGGTCATGGAAGGTGGGGATCAGGGTGTGGTGCTGGGTGTGCTGGTAGGTGGCCTGGGGGGGTACAAAGGGGAGATATGGGGGATTGGGTATAGGCCCCAGGCCCACCAAGCAACCCAGGCATACCTAGGGCCTGCCTGGGCACCCCAAAAAACGCCAGCCAGAGCCCTTCATCCCAGTGCCATCAACGCCTCCCAAACCTTGCCAAGACCCTGGCCAGGGATCCTCCCCCAGTACTGTGCCCCCCCCCCAGATCCTCCTGTACCTCAGCCAGAGTCCCCCCACCCCACCCAGGGCCCCTAACACCCCATTCAGCTCTGTACCCCCACTGAGACCTCACCATTCCAGCCAGATAGCTCAATACTCTACCTCCCTCCCCCCCCCGCAACTCCCCCTCCTCAACCTTCCAGCAGAGGAAGCTGCTCTCTTCATCAGCAGAGTCCCACACTACGTCCTGCACCGTGTCTGGTGGGAGGGAGGGGTGCATTATGGGCCAGCTCCTGGACTCCTTAACTTCCCTGTTATCCTGGGCAAATACACCCTCATTGCCCCAGACTCCTGGGTTCCCCTTCACCTGTATTCTGCAGTGACAGGATGCACCCCAACCCCAGCCTTTAGGTGATAGACACTGGAGTCCCTGAGGCCCAATCCCTGTTGAGGGGGAACAAACATAACCCACCTGGATGCCTGGGGTCACTGAGAATCTGGTGCCCACCCTGCTTCTGGTCCCTGGGCATCTGGCTGTACAGTCTGCGTCTACGGGGAGGGCTGGAGGGAGAGGACAGCGTAAGTGGGGGCTCGAAGGGTGTGTGGTGGGTAGGGTATGGGAACAATAGACACTCACTCTTTGCTGCTCTGGGCCGGCCTGGGCGGGTGCTGGAGGGACCCAGGTGCTGGCTGGGGTGCCAGCTGCACAGGCTGCTGCTGGGTGGAGGTGGGCGTGTTGGTGCGAGGGGGCTGGGGGAGGGGGCCTGGAAGAGAAGGAGCAGAAGGGCATGGCTTGGGAGAGCTCTGCCCCCTTTACATTAGCCCCTCCTAAACCCCTGCCACTCAGGGCCTGGGCAGCTCATTTAACCCAGGCCCTGACTACCACTTTCTTTCTGCTCACTGCTGTCCCGAGACTCTGCCCCTCCTCACACACCCTTGCCCACCAGAGGCTCCACCTCTTCCCACACATACTCGCCCACCTACCCTGACTCTGGTGCCCCACATCCACCAGATAGCGGGTCAGGAGGTGCAGCTCCTTAGGGCACTGTGTGCCCTGGGGTAGGGGGCACTGGCTCCAAGCCATCTCATGCAGCTGAAGAGAGAGGGGGAGGGGGGCAGGGGTTAGAGGCAGGGCTCTGCCATGCTCCACCCCCTCTCCCCTAGCCCCACCCCCTCACCTGGCTCACATTGGGCAGGGGCAAGGCACTCTCCAGTCGTAGCAGGTACTCATAGAAGAGCTGCTCCAGCATACGCAGAAAAGCCTCTCCGTACTCAGCCTCCAGCTGCCCCTGCAGATGGACAGTGAGAGTTCTGCCCTCCCCTGGCACAGCCCTGCCCCCTGCCCCTTGTCCACTCACCTCCAAGTACCTCTCCCTGGCCTGTCGGTTGCTCAGCAGCCCCAGCACTTGGGCCCGGAAGGCCTCCTGGGCCTCTGTCACTATCTCAATGTCCCGGGGGGTCTGGGGAAAAAGCCAGATGCAATGATCTGCTGCAAAATGCAGCTGCTTTTGGGGGGGGAAAGTGTGGCTAAGTGGAACAGTACAGGGATGTGCCCCCAAGGCACTCACAGCAAGGGGGTGCTGTTTAGGCTCGCCCTCAGGAAAGTAGGTGTCCATAGCATCATAGATCTTCTCATCCGGCTCCTCCTCCTCCAGCATCTTCATGATCACCTGGGGAGAAGCACATCATGGGCTACTAACCACAAGCAGTGTAGCAGAAAGCCCCCTTTTCCTCTTGCCTGCATTTGCTCTCCCCTCTTTGGATACGTTTCTTTTCTTCTACCTTTTCTTCCTTCCTCTTTCTTTCAGGATAAGATAAGAAATTGCGTTTTAAAGTTTGTATGTGTGTATTTTGTATCTCCCCTTGTATTTTGGTATTTTTATCTATTTGTGCGCCATGGCATTACTCTTGTAGCTTATATTTTATACTCCTCACCTTTTAACTAAGTGTGTTTAGTTTCAGAAGCAAGTTATACATTGTAACAATGTTAACAAGGGCAGGAATCAAACTGGCGGACCCGAGCGAATCAGTGATTGAATGCCTAACACAGTAGCAGGCAGCCATTAACACCTAGGAAAACCACAGATCAACCAAGGGACCAAATCAATAGGAGACAATGTAGCAACCGGGAATTCTCTAAACTTCACTGTTCAAGGGCTAGAAGCCCTGGTCTGAGTTAACCAACGCCGGGGACCAACTTTTGGGTTGAATATCTCCAGATCCACCGCTCACAGAGCCCTATTCAAAATTCATTAACGGACTCCCAAACCTGCACGTACATGCGGACGACCCCTGGGGCTGACAGATGCTGTCCAGTAGCCACCGAGGGGGGGTAAGTCCCACGAGGGTCAACGACCCCTGGATTGGGCAAACCTGAAAACTGGGGAGTCACCAAAGTCTGCTAAGGACAGATAAAAAGCAGTGAAAAGTGACCCTCAGGAGCGCCCTCTTGATCTCCAACTTGACCAGCACCCGACCTGTCCAGCCAGAAGGACCAGCTGGCGACCCCCTTCCGGAGGATAACACCACGCTGGAAGCAGCCTTGCCTGGCCATCGACGGCAGACTCCAGTGCCTGCAGGATAGGTATATCTGACTCTTGTAGTTTGCTACTGTGTGTGTGTGTGTGTGTGTGTGTGTGTGTGTGTGTGTGTGTGTGTGTGTGTGTGTATGTACATACCAGCCCCAAGGTTTATGATCTGACTTCATTACAGCGTTTCAATCCGCCTAATAAACCAGAATTTTAAGGATCCTGAGTTGGACATTTGTAGCCAACAGCAGGACATGGGGCAGCAGGGGGTTTGAAACAAAGGATTGTGGGAGACTCAGCCAGCACCAGGAAGCTAAGCATCATGGGATACCGAGTAGCAGGGAGCAATCAGCTGGGTGGGGGAAGAGCAGAAAATCGTGGGGCTGAGAACCATGGTTTGGCTCAGTCAGCAAAGCAAAGCATTGTGGGATACAGGCTGGATCAGGAATGGGGCATGAAAAGGACCATGGGATACTGAGTGACAGGCCTGATGAGCTATACAGTAAGTACAGCTTATCATGGGATCTCAGGCTACATCTAGCCCAGCTGGTGGTGCAAAGCATTATGGGACAGAGTCATAATGTGATACAACTGTGGGGGGGGCAGAGGAGCAAAGCACTGTGGGACATCAGTCTGGCCAGGGCCCGCTGGGAAGAAAAACACTACTGGATACCAAGCAGCAGGCAGGATCAGCCAGGGAAGCAGAGGCTCATGGGACACTGGCTCAACACCAGAAAGGTAGGGATAGAGAAAAGCAAAGGGCGGAGCTGGGGGGGGGGTCAAGCAAAGCATCATGGGACCCTTGGCCGTGGCGGGGTGCTCACCGCGGCCTGCAGGCCCAGGCACAGCTTGGCATAGTGCCGGAAGGCAACGGCGTCGGGGGCCGCCTGCCCCACAGCGTCCAGCAGCCCCAGTGCCTGCGGGTAGTCCCGGGTCTGCCGAGCCCGCACCACGTGCCAGGCCGCCGCCAGCGCCAGCCGCAGCCCCAGCGCCGCCCTGCAGGGAGGAAAGGAGGGAAAGCGCCGGCCGTCCGGGGCAAAGCCCCTCCCCCACCCTGCCTCCTTAAGACCGCGCCTATTAGCCGCGTCCCCACCCAGTTAGCCCCTCCCCCTCCCCAGTGGGCGGGGCTTCTTCCGCCCGCTCCGTACCCGTCTCCCCCTTTGTCACTTCCGGCCATGACCGGCGTGTCCGCCCGGAGCTCCTAGTTTCCCGCGGCACCTTTCAGGCCGCCCCGCGCCCCGCCCTTAGCCTGTCACGTCCGGGCATGCGGGTACGTCACGTCCGGGCACGCGGGCACTTGACCGGTGGTGGTTGTGGGAGGGGCGGCGCTGGCGCCGCTAACAGCTCCGGTGCGCATGCGCATGCGCATGCGCATGCTCCCGCCTGGCCCGCACTTACTACCGCCTTCCGCCTCGCCCTGCCCACTACCTCTGGTCCCGCCCCCTCTCCACAGCAGGAGGCTTGAAGACACGCCCCTTTCTCACGTATTGGTCCTCAATCAGTAGGTAGCCCCGCCCCTTCCGGGGGACGGCCCCCTTCTTTGCGCTCAGTGCCCCTCTCCCACGCTGGGGGGCGCTCTCTGACCCCCGATGGGGACTCATCCTGCACGCAGGGGTGCCCTTTGACCCTTACCCCTCTGCCCCCTACTTGTACTTTGAACCCTGCCACCAGCTCTGGGGCCAGTCCCAAGCCCCTGCTCCCTCCCCACAGCCACAATTCCCGGTATTCCCGCCCCCAGTGCCTGTGTGGGGGGTCCCGCTGTGTTCCCCCAACTGTGTAGAGCCCAGTGTCCCCCAATGCCCCCATGTGTGTATATTGGGTGGGTCTCCAGTATTCCCAGCCCCCCCTACAACCACTTGTGCATTACCCAGTGTCCCCCAATACCTGCCCCCCCACTGTGTGTGTGTAGGGGGGTATCCCACCATCCCTAGATCCCCCCACAATCGTGTGGATGGGATAGCCCAGTGTCCCCCAACACCCTCCAAAGTGCCCCTCACAGGTGCAGAGTGTGGATGCTGTGATCCAGGGCTGACCGGGGCTTTCCCCCTGTTCCTCTCCCCTTTGCTGCCCTGGCAGTGACAGCCTGGGAAGCTGTGACGGGAGGGGGGCGGGGGGCAGGCCCCTCATTCCAGGTGCCCCACTCCTCCAAGGTGTCCAGTCCCTTTCTGGAGCTTCTTCATCCTTGCAGAGGTGTGGGGGCCAGACCTGGGCCCCCCCGTGTACCTCTCATTATCCTTATAGCCCTTTAGTATCGCCAAAAATCAGGACACAAACTTAAAAATCAAAAGGTTTGGAATGTAAATTATGAGATGTTCTTTTTGACGTGTCAACTCTCTTAATAATGCCCTTGTTTGACAGCAGCTGGGCATTGAGCCTGATGCTCTTTGTGAATGGTCCAGCATGATCCCCAGATCTTTCGCGTGATCCCAGTGTCCCCCAGCTCAGACACCGAGGTCCCTGTAGTGCTCAGTTAGTGCCTTTATTTAAATACAGATAAATCCAGCTCTACCTCAGTGAGTTTTTACTTTAAAAACATTTTCTGAAAAAGGCAGAAAAACATCAAGCCCAGGGAGTGCAGTGTGGGGGAGACCAGAGCTAGCCCCAAATCCCCTGATTTTTGCCCCAGCACAGCCCCCACCGACCAAAAATAAACAAAAAAATCAACCTTGGAGGAAGCTAGGCCACATGGCACTTGGCCCCTGGCATAAAAATCAGGACACTGGGCCCCATCCTCCCTGGTCTGCGGGAATGTCCCCTCCCCTGTTCACTGCAGATTTGCAATGGGGGGGAGGGGAATACTGACAAATTGTTGGCCGAAGGGAGGGGATTCAAGTGTCTGAGAAGTCATGCCCAGGGGCTGTTGAACAAGAGATAGGAAGGGGGGGGAGGGGCGTGGATGTAAGCAGAGAAGATGGGTGTGATGGGTGGATGAAGACAGGTTGAGAAGGGACCATAGATAGATGGAGGCTATAGGGATGGAGGAATGGATGGGGGCCATGGAGATGGATAGATGGATGAACAGGCACAGGTGGGTTCAAGAGGAGATGAATGGTGGGAAAGTGAAAGAGTGCAAGGGTGTGTGGGTAGATGGAGGGATGGGTGGCACGGCAGAGGAGTTCAAACAATGGTGGGTGGGTGAGTGGAAGTCTCGTTCAAGAAGAGATGAATGGGAAAGTGGAGGGATTCAGAAGACGGATGGATGGAAGGAACATGCGGGGGTGACATGGATGGAACTACAGGAGGGGAACAGTTCAAAGGGAAGGGGAGGGATGGATAGACAGCTGGAGCAAATACTGGATACGTGGAGGGATGTGGGGGTCATTGGTGAGACTCAAGGGAAGATGTGGGTGGAAGGGACTCGACAAAACAGGTGTATGGATGGATGGATGGATGGGGTGATGGGGATGGATGGGGGAAATGGATGGATACTACAGGGATGGATGGATGCTTGGGTTCACAGGGAGGTGGATGGATGAATGGTCAAGTGCTGAATAGATTAATGGAAAGATGGATGGAGGGATGGATGGATGGATAGGGGCTACAGGGGATGGATGGATGCTGTGGGGATGGAGGAATGGATGCCTGGGTTCACAGGGAGTAGATGGATGAATGGTCAAGTACTGGCTGGAGGAACAAAAGGAGGGATGGGAGGGATGGATGGAGGGATGCTCCAGGGCAGACAGGTGCTGCACCACATGGTCCCAGGGGAGGCGGGACATGGCCTGACACGTGCAAATAACCCCCACAGTGATGACAAGAGTGGCGACGAGGCCAACCAACTCTGGGCCCCCTGGGGCAGGGAGACAGGAGCCACTAGAATCCAGGGACCCCAATCTTCCTGCCGCCCCCTCCCTCAGCCTGGGGAGGCCTAGGGTGGTGCTCACACGGGACGTCCGGCCCGGCCTGGCTCCCGGCGGGTGGCAGGGGAGCTGCGGCTGCGAGCAGGGGAGCCCCCAGGCGTGGGCTGGCGTGACGGGGACCCGCCGGCGGCTGGCTGACGGGCGGGAGAGCCCCCAGGCGTGGGCTGGCGTGACGGGGACCCACGGGCAGCCGGCTGGCGGGCGGGAGAGCCCCCAGGCGTGGGCTGGCGTGACGGGGACTCGCGGGTGGCTGGGTGGCGGGCAGGGGACGCGGAGGTTGTCCCCGGGGCAGCAGCAACATCCACGGTGAGGAAGCCATGGATCTGGGAGAGCTGGGGGCTGTCCAGGCTGGCCGCCAGCTGGCGGCGCCCAGGTCGCAGGGGCACGAAGTTTTGGCGCAGCCGCACCGTCTGGTACCCGGCGATGTCCCTGTGGGAAGCAAGAGGTGGTGGGGGGAGTTAGGACATCTGGGTTTCCCTTGGCTCCGGGAGGAGAGGGCAGCCAGGGCTCTACGTCACTGCTGGACTGGGGCAGAGCCTGAATGCTGTGGTCCCCAACCTGCTCTGGCGGCGGGGGGTGGCAGGCACCTGGGTTCTTGCCCAGGTTCTAGGGCGGCAGCCAGGACACCTGCGTTCTATACTGGCATTGGAGGGGAGCCAGGGCTGGGATTTAGGACTCCTGGGTTCTGTCCCAGCATTGGGAGGGAAGCAGGATCCAGTGGGTTGGAGGGGGGTGGGGAAGGAGAGGTGGGGAAGGGTCACTCACCCCACGGTGATGGTCTTGGGACTGCAGAGCCCGGCACCCTCCATGTGGAGGACAGCCCCCTTCAGTGTCTGCGGCAGCGGGTTCTTGAAGACGATCTGGACATGGGTCTCCTGCCCCACTATGGCTGGGCCCACCAGCTGCAAGGCACCAAGGTGAGGACCCAGGCACCCGGGTCGGTTCCCCTCCTCCCACTCTCTCTCCAAGGCCCCTCGCTTCATATCAGCACGAGATCCACAATGCGACCTCCCCTCCCAGGGGTCCAGGTCAGCGGGGTCTGAGGCCTGGCATCGCCTCACCCCTCCCAGCATTCCCAGCATTCCCTGGCAATGAAAGAACCCAGGTGTCTGGGAGACTATGACTGACCCTGCCCTGCAAAGGAACCCAGGCATCTGGGTGGTCTGACAGTAAGCCTCGTCTCCCTTCCCCCTCACATGCTGAGATCCCAGGCATCCAGGTGACCTCATCTGCACTCCCCTGCCGCCCCTCCCCACATTCCTCCTGCCTTGGCGAGAGAACCCCGGTGTCCCAGGGACCCTTCCTGTGAGCCTGAGCTGCATTCCCACCCCACCACGCAAAGGAACCCGGCTGTCTGGGTGGCTCAGCCTTGACCCTGATGCATGTTCCCATCCCAAAACCCAGCGTGCGAGAGCCCAGGTGCCCAGGGGTCCCGACTTGGCCCCCCCACAGCGAGAGAACCCCGGCATCTGGGCGGGCGCGTACCGTGAGGGTGAGGTCAGGCGTGCGCAGGCGGAAGTTGTGCTGCTTGGCCAGCACCTGCCCGGTCTCAGCCACCTTGCCTGACACGCTCAGCTTCATGGCACACTGGTCCACCAGGTGCGGCTGGTACTCCGCGTACGACACCACCAGGGGCACTGTCTGGGCTGGGGGGGGCAGGAGGCAGGGTTAGACCTAGCAGGGGGGCAGGGCCACAGCCAGGTGGCGGGGCCACAGCTAAAGAGGGTGGGCACGCAGGTGGGACTACTCCAGGGATCCTGGTACAGGGGGCAAGGCCACTACCAGGGGCTGGGGCCACGGCTTGGTGGAGCAGAGCTCACCCCAGCTAGGGAGGAGCTGGACCCAGTCGGGGAGGGCAGGGCCAGAAGCCAGGGCTTGAGGATGCGGGGCCATGAGTGAGGGGCGGGGCCATAACCCAGGTCTTGGAGGCAGGCGGTGGGGTCACACTGGCATGGAGGACTGGGGCAGGGGTGGGGCCAGAGCCCCAAGTCATGGGGTTGGGGCCCCATGGCAGGGGACAGGAGTGCAGGGTGGGGCACAGAGAGTGGGGCCCCAGTGGCAGGGGCCGGGTCTCACTGGCATGGAGGACTGGGGCAGAGCCCCATGGCAGGGGGCAGGAGCACAGCAGGGCCCAGGGGTTGGGGCACAGGGCTTACCTCCGTTGGGCGGGAGCTCGACCTGGCGGCGCTCCTGTTTGACGACGGGCCCGGAGACACCAGTGTAGTAGGTGATGGCCACGTGCAGGTTGAGGCTGACGGAGCGGGGCCCAGTGCTGCGGTTGGTCAGTGCCACACTCAGGTGCATGTCCTGTCCCGTCACTGCTTCGGTGGCCTCCACGCTCACCACCACGTCCTCGCCGCTGCTGCGCCCTGCATACACGTGTGCCTTGGTGCCATAGCGGGCTGCTGTTTCCACCGCCTTGCGCTCCGCCTCTGAGCCTGTGGGGGAAGACACACGGGGGTGCACCACATGTGAGTGTGCCCAGGTGTGGGTTGCATCCCCAATGGCACACCTGCACATGAGTGTCTGATGGGGTGAGTGTGTGAGATTGAGCACGCTACAGCCAATCATAAAAATGCACCCTCACATGCACAGGTGTGGTCGTGTGCCAAGGGCCCAGATGCCCATGGTGCAAATCCACACGCACGTACAAGAGGCATGCAAGCACACCCCCAATGGGTGCGTGCAACAGTGAATGCACATGAGCACGTGAGGGCAGGTGGCCACGTGCCCCAGGGGGGGCATGGCCGGACCCCACAGCTTTGCACAAGGGGCATGCGAGGGGGGGGGGGGGCCTACCCTCAGGGTGCTTGTAGAGGTGGGTGATGTCGTGGCGCTGGTGCGAGCCCGCGGCCTTGGTGCTGATGAGGCGCCCGATGGCATTCTCCTCCACGTACACGATTTTGAAGTTGCCATCGGCCTGGCGCTGCCAGTATACCTTGTCGCTGTTCACCTGGTGCCGGAGAGATGAGGTCAGGGCAGACCCGCCCCAATGCCTACCATCCTCCCAGCCTGGCAGGAGGCCATGTCTGCCCCCCATGAGACCTCCCATCCCTTGCCTTGGCCCCTGCCCAGTGCTCCCAGTACCTCGGCAAAGATGAAGGGGGCGTCGTACTTCAGGTAGACCAGCCCATTCTTGATGGCTTCCACGGGGCAGGGCCCACAGCAGAAAATCCCTGGGAGAGCGGGGAGAAAGGGGATGAATGGAGTGGTTCCCATATCCAGCCCCTGCCCTGGGGTTCCTGGGTCTGGTGGTGGCACCCTGAGGCGCTGCAGGAGCCTGGACACCCTGATCCCTCTCCCTATGCCTGCCCTGCTCTTGACCCACAGCCCCCCACCTACCGCTGCTGGTCTCCTGGGGGGTGGCATCCACCACCTGCCACCCGTCAAAGCCAGGTGGGAGGTCAGGGCGCTTCATCCAGCAGTCGTTCCACACGTGGAAGTTCCTGGGAGGGCAGAAACAGGTGGGCGGTGAGACCTGGGGACCCCCAGCTCTGCCCCTGCAGCCCCCCCCCCGCACCCCCCACAGCATGCGCTGCTCACAGCCCCCCTGCCCTGCAGCCCTGCCCCCCCCGCCAACAGATCCTCCCTTGCCGTCTCCTGCCCCCCCTTTCTTGCTGCCCCCTAGCTCACCAGACTGAATCAGCGTTGAGCTTCTCAAGGGGCTTCATGTTCTCGTCGAAGTAGATGTCCAGGGTGAGGCTGACGTCCGTGTCGTGTGCGGAGTTGTAGTTGGTCACTGTGCGCGTGGCGATGCCCAGGCACCGCAGTACTGTGGGGGCATGGGGGTGGGGAGGGGTGTCAGGGGAGGACAGCCCCCAGCTCCCTACCTGGATTCAGCCCCACCCATGCCCCCACCCCTGTACCCCCATCTCCCCTTCCCTCCCATCCCCTATACACACACCCCTGCCCCCAAAAACCCTGCCTGGATTCAGCCCCACCCATGCCCCCCATATTCCTACCCCCACCCTCCTGCCCCCTGTACCACCCCTACATATGCCCCCAATGCCCCATATCCCCACTGTCTCTGCCCCAATCCCCGTGTACCCCAGATGGCCATTCCCACCCTCATGACCTCCAGTGCCCTTCATCCCCATTTCCAACCCCCCCAGCATAACCTAAGACCCGCTCAACCATCTGCTCCTGCCCCCTCCAGCCCTGGTATCCCCTGTACCCTCCCCCCGGTGCTCCCCATGCCCACTCTCTACTCATTTGGTGTCTCCTATAACCTCCCACTCCCTACACCACTCTCCTGACCCCCTATATACCCCACTCCCAGTACCCCTCCATACTCCTCCTTCCACCCCCTCTGCCCCAGCACCCCACATCCCCCTTTGTGGTGCCCCCCGTGTCGGTACCACTGGTGGTGACGCCGGCGAAGACCCAGCACTGGCCATAGGGCACAGGCTGTTGAGAGCGGTGGTACTGCCGCAGGATGTCCACACTGCCCACCCAGGCCGACGGGTTGGTGCCACGCGAGTAGTCGCCCGTCCAGTTGCCAATCAGCACCCCATTGTCATCCAGTGAGTTCACCTGGGAGGGGAAATGAGTAGAGGGATGGAAGGAGGGAGGGATGGATGGGGGGGGGCAAGATGGTAGGAGGGAGGTCTCCCGGGACTCACCATGGCGGACACGACGCGGGAGACATTGATGGGGTCCCCGCGCCCTGCATGAGGCATCCCACGCCGGTCCAGCATGTACAGGCAGGCATCCAGCACCCCCTGGTCAAACTGCAGGTGGGGGGGCATCAGTGGGTTAGGTCCCCCACCCTGAGCCACAGCTGTCAATGCCCCCCAGTGGCGGGCACCCAGGGGGGCTGGACCCTGTATGACCCCAGCTTCCTTGTGTCCGACTGCCACTTCCCCCCCACCTCCAGTCACCCAGCAGCTCCCCGGAGTATCCCTGGCCCCCCAGTGTCTCCCCCCAGTGCCTACCTGCCCATAGTTCCAGGTGCGCTCGCCGATCTGGGCGTCAGTGCCGTAGAAGATGCGCCCACTCTCGTTGAGCACGTACTCCTCCAGCAAGCTGTCATTGTCTAGGTACACCGAGTCCCCTGGCGTGGAGGGAGGGGTGAGCTGTGAGCTTCCCCCAAGCAGTGCCCCCCTGGGTGGTAAGCTTCTCCACTTAGCAGTGCCCTGCCTGGGCTGCGAGTGTCCCTAACTGTGCCCCTCCAAGGCTGTGACCTTCCCCACAACCAGCAGCTCCAGGGCTGTGAGCTTTCCTTAACACTGCCCCTACCAGGGCTGAGAGCATCCCCCAGCGGTACCCCGCCCAGGGCTGTGAGCTTCCCCCCCAGCAGTGCCTCTGCCCCCTCACTGCATACTCACTGGAGCACCAGGGGTTGAAGAGCAGGTAGACCTGGTGGCGGGGGTCGAAGGGCGCAGCGTACTCCCCTGCGGGGCTCCGCGTCTTCACGCCCAGCCTGTAGCACCCAATGGGGGCAGTGGGCGCCGAGGTGATCCGCACTGTGAGAGTGGTGCCCGTGCTGTCCACCTCCTCGGCCTGCCAGCCCTGCGTCCCTGCAGCGCCCACTGGCACCAGCACGTGGGTGCCCTTAGCCACCTGTGGCGTCGGGCCTGTGGGCACAGACATGGCAGTCAGGGCCCTGCCAGGCTGCAAGCTTCCTCCAACAGTGCCATGGCCCTCCTCCCCCAAGCTGTGAGCTTCCCCTAACAGTGCCCTCCCCAGGCTGTAAGCTTCCTCACAGCTTACCCCACCCCACCCCCCCCACACACAATGCAGGGCGATGGCACTGCCAGGGAAGCTGCAGCCCTGCACCCCATGATGTCAGGAGACTGCAGGTCCGGGCAGGCACAGCCCCTCCCAGACCTGTTGGGTTGTGAGGGGGAAGGGGGGTGCTGCTGGCTCCCGGTTCCCAGCCACACCTGAGAGCATGTTGGGAACACCCCCAGCAGTGCCCTCAGTGGGGTGGGGGGCAGGGATTCCCCCCAGCAGTGCCTTCAGGGTGGAGGGGATAGGGGCTGTGAGCTTTCCCCAGCAGTGCCCTCAGTGGGAGGGGGGGGGCAGGGGCTGCAAGCTCTCCCGATCAGTGCCACGTGGCTGTGGGGGGGGCAGGATGCAGGCACTAATGACTGGGTGGCCATGGAACTGCTTGGGGGCTGTAATTAGAGGATGGGCCTGGAGCCAGGGAATAGGCCATGCCCCTGTCCTGCCTCCACCCCACATGGAGGGGAGGGGGACAGACCCCAGAGCTGGGGGGGGGGGGGGGAGGGAGTTGCTTTTGCCCCACTAGGGGGTGCCAGGTGCTGTACATGGGGTGCAGGGGGCAGCCGGGCGGTGCCAAGTGCTGTACAGAGGGAGGTTGGGCTGTGTCAGGTGCTGTACATGGGGTGCAGAGGGGAAAACAGGTTGTACCAAGTGCTGTATGGGGAGAGTTTGGGCCCTGTACCGGTAGCGGGGGACACTCACCGAGAAGGAACTCGAGGCAGACACGGTGCTCCTCAGGGTCGTAGGGCTGGCGGAAGCCAAGGCGCAGGGTGAAGGGCTGCCCCCGCCGCACAATCAGTGCATCCGACTCGTACTCGTTTGTGTGGTGGGCGCGACGCGTGGCCCCTGTGCGGGCACTCTGCAGATCCACCGTGTTCAGCACCAGCATGCCCTCTGAGGAGGGAGGGGCTGTGAGCTTCCCACAGCAGTGTATTTGGGGTGGTGGGGGTGGGGGAGCAGGGACTGCAAACTTCTCCCAGGAATGCCCTCAGCGAGGGGGGCAAGGGCAGCGAGCTTCCCCCAGTGGTGCCCTCAGGGTAGGAGGGGTGTGTGTGCAGGGCTTCCAGCCTCTCTCAGCAGTGCCCTGGAGGGGGGACAGGTGGTACAAGCTTCCCCCAACAGCAGTACCCTCAGGGTGGGTGGTGGCAGGGGCTGTGAGCTTCCCCCAGCAGTGCCCTCAAGGTGGAGGGGAACAGGATCTGTGAGCTCCCCCCAGTAGTGCTCACCTCTCACCACGGGTTCGGCACGGCGCTCCCCAGGGACCTCGCCGGGTGCAGGGCCCCAGTCAGCGTCGTCATTGCGGCCAGCGCAGCAGCGGCAGCAGGCGCACACCTTGCTGAAGACACCACGGCGCCGGCGCTCAGGCCGGGCTGGAGGCTGGGTGGCCATGGTGGGAGGGGTGCGCAGGCTGGCGCTGGCCCAGCGCCCCACATCGTAGCGGGTGTCTGGCTCCGGCATCCTGCCTGTGGACAGAGAAAGGGCTGTTACACATGGTCGTTCGGGAACTGCCATACCCCACCCCAGACTCAGCCGCATCCCAGTGGGGTTGGAGTGATGTCCAGGCTGTTTGGGAGCCGCAGTTTCCTACCCCAGACTCAGCTGCATCCTGCTTGGTTTGGGGGCAGGTCCAGGCTGGTTGTATGTGGCCATTGAGCAGCTGCTGTATTCTATCCCAGACTCAGCTGCATCCCGGCTGGCTCAGAGGTATTTCCAAGCCCATTCTAAGTGGCCACCTGAGAGCTGCCACATCCCACCCCAGACTCAGCCGCATCCTGACCAGCCGGGAGGATTGTTATAAGCATCCATGCAAGGCCTCCGCACCTTCACCCTAGGCTCAGCTGCACTCCGGCCGGCTTAGGGCTATATCCAAGCCCTGTTATGCGTGGCAGTTCAAGAGCTGCCAAGCCCCACCCCAGACTCAGCTGCATCTCAGCGGCTCGGACGCTCTTCCCGACCAGGTGTGGGCAGGGCAGGGTGTGCCCAGTCTCTTGGCGGGGCCATGGAAGTGTGTCAGGGCTTCCCTACGCGCCACCTGTCCTGAGGCAGCAGGGCCAGGCTGTGCCATTGACACTGGGCCAAGGGAAGGACCCAGGCGCCTGGCTCCCAGACCCACCAGATCCCCCTGCCCTCCCAGAGCTGGGAGAGAACCCAGGCGTCCGGGCTCCCAGTCCCACCCAGCTCCAACCCCACAGACCCCACTCCAAGGTGGGAGAGAGCCCAGGCAGGACACCCCCTGCTCTCCCCAGGGAGGCAACGCAGGTGCCCCTCTGCCCCAGCCAGGGGCCAGGGAGGCAACCCAGGTGTCTGAGACTGCTGGACAGGTGGCCCGGGGCTGGTAGGGCAGACAGACGGGCACCGGGGACCCAGGTGTCCGGGTCCCTGCCCCGCTCCGACCCCGTGGGAAGGAACCCAGGCATCCGGGTCCACAGCCGCCCCCAGCCCAGAGCCGCCCGCTGTCACCTCGGGGCTGGAGGGAAGCTCCCGCTCCGACCCCCTTAGAGCAAGCATGGGACCCAGGCGTCCGACTCCAGGCGGGCAGCCCCCAGCCCGGGCACGGGGAGACCCGAGCCCCCCTCCCGGGCAGGGGAGCCAGGCGGCCGGCCGGCGCGGGCACTTACCGTCGGTGCTCAGCGCTGTACTGCGGACGGGTGCAGCGCTCGCGGCTCAGACACCTCCGGGGGGGCGGGGCCAGGTGGAGGGGGCAGGGCACCTGGCCACGCCCCTGCCCCACTGCCCCCTTCACCCCACTCGCCCCCTGTCCCGGGCTGCAGGGGACCCCGCCGTCCGGGCCGGGTGCCCCTGGTTGGAAGGGGGGTGTGTGAGGGGGCTCCGCCCACATCGGGGCTCTCGGGATCGGGCCCATTTTCAACCAGTACAACCAGTGCCAGGCAGCGGAGAACTGGGATGGGGCCAAACTGGTGCCCCTCACTCCTGACCCGCAGCCCCCTCCCCCGGGGCTCTGAGCTCTCCGCCCCAGCCCGTGTCAGCTGCACAGAGCGAGCCCGGCCCGAGCCAGCAGACACCCAGGGAGGCATTTCCCAGCAATGTCCCACGTGCCAGCTGCGGGGCCGGGGAGGGGGCAGGGGGCTTCGGGGCGGGAGTGAGGGGCACTGGGGTCAGAGCCATCTCCAGGCTGTTGGGGAGCTGCCGTGTCCCACCCCAGAGTCAGCTGCATCTCGGCTGGCTCAGAGGGGGCTCCAGACCCGTTATTTGCAGCCATTCAGGAGCAGCCAGGCTCTACCCCAGACTCAGCTACATCCCGGTGGCTCAGAGGCATTTCCAAGCCTGTTCTTCGTGGCCACCTGAGAGCTGTCGTGTCCCACCCCAAGACTCAGTTGTCTCCTGACCAGCCCAGGGGGAATTATTGCAAGTGTCCATCGCAGCACCTTTGCTCCAGTCTCAGCCCCACTTTGGCTGCCTCAGGGCTATTTCCAAGCCCTGGTATTCGCAGCTGTTTAGGAGCTGCTGAGCCCCACCCCAGAATCAGCTGCATCTCGGGGGCTCAGACACTCTTCCCAGCCAGACTGGGCAGGGCAGGGTGTGTCCGGCCTTACAGGGCTTCCCCACAGGCCACCTGTGCTGGGACACCGCTGACACTGGGCCAGAGGGAGGAGCCAGGTATCTGGGTTTCCAGTCCCACCAGATCCCCCTGCCCTTCCAGAGCTGGGAGAAAACCCAGGCATCCAGCTCCCAGTTCCACCCAGCTCCAATCCCACAGACCCCACTCAGGTGGCAGAGAACCCAGGCATCCCCCGCAAGGGAGGGAACCCAGGCATCTCCCTCCCCCCACAAGCCCCATCCTCATCCAGGGGCTAGGGAGGGACCCCAGGCATCTGGGCCGGGTGCCCCTAACTTAGAGTGGGATGTGTTAGGGAGCTCAGGATTGGGCCCATTTCCAACTAGTACAACCAGTGCCAGTAAGAGGGGAACTGGGATGGGACCAAATTGCTGCCCTACCCTGCTCCTCACTCCCAGCCTGCGGACCCTCACCGTGGGGCCCTGAATTCTCCATCCCAGCCAGTATCAGCTGCGCAGACAGAGCCCAGCCAGCAGCCAGCAGAGATAGAGGGAGGAATTTCTGGGCAACGTCCCACAGGCCAGCTCCAGGGCAGGGTGGGGGGGGGGAGTGAGGGGCATCATGGGGCTGGAGGGCAGGAGGCTGTGGGTCAGGGGTGAGGGGCACTGCAGGGCTGGAGGGGGCAGGAGGCTGTGGGTTGGGAGTGAGGGGCACTGCAGGGCAGGGCAGCCAGGGGCAGGACAGGTGCAGAACTGGTCCCACAGGCTCTGCCTGCTCCAGTCCCGGGATTGGGGAACCAGGGAGGCTCCGAGCCCCACCCTGGTGGCGCTGAGCAACAAATTACTCACCTGCCCCAACTGGAACAGCAGGGGGCTGTAGGTCGGGACTGAGGGGCACCAGTCGGGTTGTGAGGGGGGCGGGGCAGGGAGTGCAGGGGCCTGTGGGTTGGAATGAGGAGCACCAGCAGAGCTGGGGACTGCAAGTCAGGATGGAAGGGGACCGGGAGGCTGAGGACAGCAGCCCAGCTATGTTGCAACGGAGCTAGTTCCTGTCCCCATGACTCGGCCGCATCCTTCCCACTTTCAGAATGAGGCAAGAGCAAGGCCCTGCCCAGCCCCGTACATGCGGCACCGCAGCCAGGAATGCAGGGTCCCTGCCAGGGACTCACATGCCTGAGCCCTGCCCAGGAAGCGCATGATACAGCTAGCACAGAGCCCTGGGACTGGGGCTGTGGGTCAGGAGTGAGGAGCACCAATCAGTCCAGACTGGGGTGGCTTGAACCATTTATTTCAATAAATTAGCATACTGGCGGGTGAGCGGGGCCAGCCTGGCCCTGGCTAATCAGACGAGAGTGATGTGGACAGCAGGCAACAGGTTGGCCAGCTCAGCTGGGGCCTCGGGGAGGTTGGTCAGTGGGTTCTCAGCCAGGTCGAGCTGGGCCAGGCAGGGGCACGAGGTCAGAGGTCGCAGGTCGCTGGGACGCCGCAGACCTGGGGGCAGCGGAGTCAAGGAGAGATCCAGGTCTAGAGCAGCCCCACCTCTCCCAGGCCCCGCCCTTTCCTTCTGACACCCCTCCACCCCAGGCCCCACCCCTTCCTCTTAGCCCTGCCCCTTCTTTCTCCTTGCCCCACCCTACCTGCTTCAAACTTTCTCCCTAGACCCACCCCCCTCCACAGGCCCCACCCCTTCATGCCTAGCCCTGCCCCCTCCTCCACAGGCCCTGCCCCCCGCCTTGGCCCAGCCTGGCACATACGGTTGCGGCGCAAGGACAGCTCCTGCAGGCGCGGCAGCCCGGGGAGTCCGTCCAGGCTCTCGATCTCGTTCCCGTCCAGCTCCAGCACCTGGGTGGGGGGGAGGGCGAAAAAGTCAGGCCCCGCCCCCAGCTCCAGACACCTGGGTCCCATTGCCCCATGTTGAGGGCTCAGGCAGGTTGTTGGGGACGTAGAAGACAGTGGTCCCAGACGCCTGGGTTTGGGGCTCACCTCGAGGCAGCGCAGAGCTGCTAAGGCAGGTGGCAGGTGCTGCAGCCGGTTCCCCGCCAAGTTCATGTGGGTGACAAGCAGTAGGTGCTCCAGATGGCCCAGTGCTGTCAGCTCCTGTGCAGGTACAGGGCACAGGCTAGCTCAACCCCAGCCCCAGCGCCTTGCCCAGACTGCTTTGCATAGCCCCACCCCACGACCCCAACCTTCTCCCAGCTCTGCGCCATTCCGCTGAAGTAGTCCCCTCCAGCCCCAGGCCACGCCCCTTCCCCCTGCCCCAATGGTGTCCCCCTGACCATAGCCCCACCCCCTACCCACAGCCTGCTTCCTCCTGGCCACACCCCCGCCCCATTGGCCCCACCCTTGCTTCCTTCACAACTCTTCCTACTTCTTCGCGCACCACCCAGTGACCCTGCCCGCTTTTGTGGCTTCACCCACTGCCCCATTTATCCCGATTCTGTCCCCTTGCTCTAAGGCAGCCATTCCCAAACTGTGGGGCACGACCTCACATGGGATCAGGACATCAGCAGATGGGGTCGCAGGGAGGGGTCCCACTGAGGAAGAGTTTAGGAAGTGGTGCTCTAGTGGCTCTGCCCTCTGCATGGGTAGCCCTGCCCCCTGCCCCTGGCTCCGCCCCTAGCTCAGCCAATGTAGCCCCACCCCCTGCCCCCATCCCTTGTACTTCTGACTTCACCCTTTACCTGGCTCTTACCCCATACTCCGGCCCTGCCCCTTGCTTTATTGGCCCCACCCCCATTCCCCAGTCCCACCCCATTCCTTGGCCCTGCCCAGGCTCAACTGGCTCCACCCTATCTGGCCACACCTCCATGCCCCACCTCCTATGTGGCTCCGCCCCATCCCGACCCCATCCTAGCTCTACTGCCCCCTTTTTGCTGGCCCCACCCACTTGGCCTACTGGCTCCGCCCTGCAGACCCATCCTACCCGGTGGGACAAGTCAACGACACGGGCCTCAGCGTATTCCATCTTGAGGATGCTGTTCTCCACCAGGAACTTGCTGCGTAGGTCATCCAGGTAGGCAGCGCGCATGGGGTCGGTTGCCTGAAGGGGGCACCAGTGAGGGGGGGGCAGGGAGCCACCTGCAGCCCCACCCCCTGCTCAGGCCCCGCCCCCTGCTCACCTTCAGGGCCTCGAAGTAGCGGAGGGTCTCGCGCTCATACACCAGGGGGTCCAGGGCCCTCATGAGCAGGATGATGGTAAGCAGGCACCCTGTGAGCAGCAAGCACGCAGGCGTCTAGGCACGCCTGCCAGGCCGGCCCCACATTCCTCCCAGAGGGAGAAAGAACCCAGGTGTTCAGGCACCTGGCTATCCCTGCTGCGACACCCCGGACCCCACGCACTTCCCAGAGCAGGGAACTGAACCCAGGTCTCTGGGCCCCCCACTGGGTGCTGCTGGGGCGGGGTGGGGAGGGGACCCAAGCATCTGGAGAGGTACCCACACTTGTTGTCAGGCTCCAATGCCTGCAGCTCCTTGCATGACTCCAGCTCGGCCTGCAGCACCGTGGATTTCTCCACCGACAGCTCGCACCTGGGGGCAGGGCCTCCGTGAGATGGACAGGTGGGGCCATGCCAAGTAGAGAGGCGGGGCTTGCATGCCAAAGAGGCTCCCAAGGGCAAAGCTGCCCAGGGGGGCCGGGTGGTGCTGAAAGGGCAGAGCCTGTAGGAGGCAGCGCTAACCAGGTGGGGGACCAGCTATGGGAAGAAATACTGAGGGGCAGGCTAATATAGGGAGAGAATACTTCAAATATGGGAGAAATACTGAGGGGTGAGACCATACAGTCTAGGGATGTGGTTGTCATGGGGGACCTAAACTACCCTGACGTCTGCTGGGAGGAGCAGTCAACCAAATCCAACCGTTCACGTAGGTTCTTAACCTGCGTGCGGGACCTTCACCTAACGCAGGAGGTATATGGTCCCACTAAGGGGAATGCCTTACCGGACTTGGTGTTGGCTACGGGGGAAGACCTGGTAGGGGAGCTGCAGATTTGTGGTCACCTTGGCGACAGTGACCACCAATCAATCAAATTCACCATATGGCATAGAGTGGGTAAGGTAACTAGTAGGGTGGAAGTGCTTGACTTTAGGAAGGCTAACTTCAGTGTGCTTAGGAGTCTAGTCAATGATGTACTGCAGGAGAAGTGTATTGGTGAGACGGTAGTCCAGGAAGGGTGGTCGTTCCTAAAGGAAGCAATCCTTCGGGCATAAAGGGAGACTATCCCAGTACGAGGGAAAAGCGGAAAAGGAGCCAATAAATGTCCTTGGCTAAACAGAGAAAACCAGGGGAGCCTAAGGGCAAAAAGAAGGCATACAGGTGGTGGAAGTAGGGGGAAACTACCAAGGAGGAGTATACCTACTTGGCCCACACTTGCAGGGAGGCAGTTAGAAAGGCCAAAGCAACTACAGAGCTGCGGCTGGCAACACAAATTAAAGAAAACAAAAAGTCTTTTTTTTAGGTATGTAGGGAGTAAAAAGAAGGCGCAGGGCAGCATAGGACCCCTGCTGAACAAGGAGCAATTAGTGACAGAAAGGGGGAACAAGGCTGAGCTATTCAATGAGTTTTTTGCCTCAGTGTTCCTGAACAGGGCTCAAGATGTCTCCTAATGGGTTCTTAGATGGGCATCAGAGGGACAGCAGCCTACCAACTGTTACCGCTGATTTGGTGCAGAGTCACTTGGATGGACTGGATGTGTTCAAGTCAACAGCCCCGGATGAGCTGCATCCGAGGGTACTGAAGGGATTGGCCAGTGTCATACCAAAACCAGTGGCATGGCTGTTTGAGCGCTCGGGTCAGGTCCCGGAGGACTGGAAAAGGGTCAATGTGGTCCCTATTTTCAAGAAGGGGAGGAAGGAGGATCCAAGTAATTACAGGCCAGTCAGTCTCACCTCCATCCTTGGAAAGGTCTTTGAAAAGATTATGAAGGATCATATTTGTGGGAGTCCAGCGGGAAAAATAATGCAGCAGGGAAACCAGCATGGATTTGTAGCAGGTAGATCATGCTTGACCAATCTGGTTTCATTTTATGACAGGGTCACAAAATGCTTAGACGCAGGAGTAGAGGTGGATGTCATTTTCTTGGACTTTAGCAAGGTCTGATATGGTATCTCGTCCTATTCTCATCAATAAATTGAGAGGCTGTGACATAGGTGTTTACATGGTTTGGTGGGTGGTAAATTGGCTTAGCGGTTGCACCCAGAGAGTGGTAGTAGACGGATCGGTATCGACTTGGAAGGATGTGGGTAGTGGGGTCCCGTAGGGTTCGGTCCTTGGACCAATACTCTTCAATATCTTCATCAGTGACTTGGATGTGGGTGTGAAGTGTACTCTGTCCAAGTTTGCGGATGATACTAAATTGTGGGGTGAAGTGCACACTCCTGAGGGTAGGGAACAATTGCAGGCAGACCTGGACAGGTTAGGAAAGTGGGTGGTACACAATAGGATGCAGTACCACAAGGACAAGTGCAGAGTGCTGCACCTAGGGTGCAAAAATATCCAGCACATCTACTGGCTGGGAAGTGACCCTCTCAGCAGCACAGAGGTGGAAAGGGATCTCAGAGTCATAGTGGACTCCAAGATGAACACGAGTTAGTGTGATGAAATCATCAGCAAAGCTAACCGCACTTTATCAGGCATCAGCAGATGCATGACAAGCAGATCCAAGGAGATGATACTTTTTTATACGGCATTGGTCAGACCGCAGTTGGAATACTGTATCCAGTTTTCAAGAAGGATGTTGATAGACTCGAGAGGGTCCAGAGGAGGGCCATTTGTATGGTTAGGGGCTTACAGGACAAGCCCTGTGAGGAGAGACTGAGGGACGCGGACCTCTTCAGCCTCCGCAAGAGAAGGCTGAGAGGTGATCTTGTGGCCGCCTACAAATTCATTAGGGGGGGTGCAGCAAGGAATCGGAGATGCTCTGTTCACCAGGGCACCTCTTGGGCTAACAAGGAACAAGGGTCACAAACTGACAGAGAGCAGATCTAGGCTAGATATCAGGAAAGACTTTTTCATGGTAAGGGTGGCCAAAATTTGGAATGGGCTTCTAAGGGAGGTGGTGCTCCCCCCTACCTTGGGGGTCTATAAGAGAAGGCTGATAGGCATCTGGCTGGGGTCATCTGACCCAGCACTCTTTCCTATCTGGGCAGGGGGTTGGACTTGATGATCTCCTGAGCTCCCCTCCAACCCGAGCATCTATGAATCTATGAATATCAGGGGGTGGAACCCAATTACTCTACTGAGGTGGGGCTCTCTTGAATGGGTGGAGCTATGCTGACGGGCATACTGTGAGGGGGCTGGGACCTTTTCCTCTCGTCTCCTACCTGAACACCTGCTCCTCAGTGACAGAGTCCCGGTACCAGCAGTCCTTGCGGCCTGGGGGGTGGAGCACAGGGACAGTGAGAGAGGGTGGGGCCTTAGCCCAGGGCAGGGGGTGGGGCTTGGGGACGGGGTTACCTTTGAAGAGAACGCACTCCTTCTGGCACTGCCCGGGTGCCCAGATGACCCGGAAGGTGTGTTGTGGCCAGTGGTCATTGAGAGCCAAGGCTGGGAGGTCACAGAGCTAGGGGTGTCGGGGTCAAGGAAAGAAGTACTCACTACTAGACTCCAACTGCCCCTGTGGAACCCAGGCGTCCGGGCTCCCTGACCCCCTGCTCCACTCCCCCTAGCCTCCCAGAGCTGGGACAGGACCCAGGCATCCAGGCCCCAGGCTTCCTGTTCCATACCAGTAGAGATCCCAGGTATCCTGGCTCCCATACCCACCCTGTTCTAACCCACCAGACCCTGCTGCCCTCCCAGAGCTGGGAGGGAACCCAGGTGTCCAGGTTTTGTGGATACCCATATAACCCCAGGGCGGTTCCTCCCATCAGGTGTGTGCCACTCCACTGTCAGGGGGGCCTCATCAGCGAGCAGAATGAGGCCATGGGATCCAGGTGTCACCTGCCAGAAGGGACACACATGGGACCCCTGGGTTAGTGCTGCAGGGATCCGGCACCTCCCCTCCCACCCGTCCCTACTGCAGCACTCACCCTCACAGGCTGGGAGAAGGCCACAGCTAGGCAGGCATCCTCTCGGTTCACATAGACGCAGTGGATTGTGGGCTCCAGGTCGGCTGTGGGGTGGGGAGAGGGGAGGAAGAGACTGGGGGTAGCAGTACTCAAGTATTGAGGGCCACCCCAGGCAAAGTTGCCAACACAAGACACTTTTTTCTTACTGATGAGCTGCAAACTTTTTACTGACAATTCAATATTTTTACTGACAGATTTTTTTTTTTTTTAACTAATGCGCATCATGTAGAGGCAACCCTTCAGCCAGAGCCTGTCTTGCTGCCAGTGAGAAGAGCTAGTGTCAAGTTTAGGGGTTTAAAAAAGATTTGGTTGTCAATAATCTTTTTTTTTTCCACTGATGCTCTGCAAGTTTTTTAGTGACATGTTTTTATTGACAGATGTTTTACATCCTATAAATACCAACCCCTGCCCTGCTGCCTGCCCTAGCAGCTAGGGTCAAATTTAGGGATTGAAAAAACAAGCTGCAGTTTTTTTCTTTTACTGCCAATAGTATTTTTTTTACTGACAGATGTTTTACATTGTGTAAAGGTAACCCTTCATCCAGGTCCTGCCTTGCTGCCAGGACCCAGAGAAAAAGGCTGGTGTGAAATGTAGGGGGAGTTAACATTAACCATTATAAAAAGTTTGGGTTTAGTAAAAAAATTGCGGTAAGGAACATGTTACTGGGTTGGCAACACAGCTGGATAGCAACAATAACAATAGTTTTACATCCTGCTGCCTCCACCCCAGGTGTCCCCCATTTACCCCCATACCCTGCTGGCCCCTCTCTGCTCATCCCAGCTTGGACCAAAGGATTTCCATGCCCCACCTCCTTCCAATGCTGCCACTGGTGGGAGATGGAGGGTCCCAGAGGGGACTGGAGTGCTGTGTAGGCAGGATTGACCTGATCTCCAGCCTTGTGAGATTCAGGACCCCCTTGTCCCCTGCCCAGAGCATCCTTGAGGCTATTAGGAGTCTCAGATATGGATTGGAGGTTACTGATAGGACAGCAGACTGTGCTAGATGCTTTGCTAAGTTCTCTGGAGGAGGGCACTGCCTTCCTGTGGTCCCTGGGCAGGGTACAGATATGGGGTGTCTCTCACCACTGAGGGGTAACACTGTATATGGCTGGGCTGGGCCAGGTACCAGCAGGGGATGCTGGGAGGACTCATGGATTGCCCCATAGCACCTTGGGCTGCCTGCAGTGTGCTCCCAGCCTGCAGTGCTGGTGCCTGAAGTCCTACCTCGACCCAGCAGCCAGCGGTGATAGAGCCAGGCGCTCTGGTCATTGGGGTCTGTGAAGAAGGCGTTCTGTACCAGCTCTAGCTCTGAGGGTGGGAGAGCAAAGAGACAAGGGGGGGCGGGGGGGCGTTATGGGGGCTTGTCTTCAGGGGGCACCAGTTCTGGCCCTGCCCCGAGATCAGCAGGCCACACCCAGGCACTGGGAACTACCAGAATGTGCTTCACCCGGCCAAGACTGTCCTCAGGGAACATCCTCCCCACCCAAGCCTGTGGGGGATGTGACTGCCAAAAACAACACCCAGGACCAGGCCAGCAGCGGAGAACAAAGCCCCAAGCGCTGGCTGCCAGCCCTAGTCCCACCCCTTCCTCTGTCCAATGAGATAGCGATCTGAGAGCTGAGAAAGAAGCCAGGCATCCAGGTCCCCTGCCCCCACCCACCAGGCCCCTCTTCAGGCAGTCCCAGAAGCGTGTGTAGGACCTGGGAGTCCAAACTTCCCCCCCAGGCTGCTCAAACACCTTCCCCTTTCAGAGCTGAGAGAACCCAGGTGTCTGGGCTCCCATCTCCTGCCCCCCCAGCCCTCACTCCTCTCCCCCTGCCAGGAAGAACCCGGGTATCTGGACCATTCAACCCTCACTCCCACTCCCAGGCCGGCAGAGGAGGTGACTACCTCGCAGCAGGACATCCTCGGTGAGGCGCCCATGGTGCTGGGGGTCAGGGTGTAGCTGGGGCAGCAGGCAGCTGCGGTAATGCCAGGAAGAGTAGTTGGAGAAGTTGCGAGTGATGAGGCTGTCAGTGAAGCGCAGCTCGTCCTCGGCTGGCACCTGGGCCCGCTTGGCAACAAAGCGCCGGTAATCCCAGCAGTGAACTACAGGGGTGCCAGAGAGACAGGGTCAGGGTTAGCCCCTCTCCATCCATCAGGGTCAGAAATTGTGAAGCGGGAGGAGCTGGCACATGGCAGATCAGGGCATCGGGGCTGGTGGTGGGATGGGGGAGCAGGGGTTAAAGCAGCAAGGACTTTGGGAGAGCATGGGGTCAGAGGTCATGAGGCACGGTCAGGGCACTGTGGGGTCACTGTGGAACAGTGGGGTCAGAGGTCATGGGCCCAAAGAGATGGGTGCATGTGATGTGAGACTGGAGTGATAGAGATCACAAGGTGGGCTTAGGCTGTGGGGGTCAAAGGTCATGCTGTGCAGTGACCCCGCAGGATCAAAGTTCAGAGATCACAGTACGATGGACCCTGAGATCTGGGGTCCTGGTTTGCAACGTGACCTGCAGGGTCAGAGGTCAGGGACATGTCATGTGAAGTGGCCTCGTGGGGTCTGAAGGCACAGTGGGCAATGAGGTAAGGGGGTCGCCGTATGCCAAATAAGTGCAGGTCAGAGGTCAGGCCTGTGAAGCATGAGGTGATGCTGTGGAGATGGAGGTCAGGGGTCATGGTGTAGGAGTAACCATGCAACTCACAGGTGGTGGCACAGTGGTGAAAGGTAGCAACGCAGGAGTAACCCCACAGGGTCAGGGCTGGTGGTGTGACCCAGTGTGGTCAAACAATGGGGTGCTGGTGCAAGGGTCAGAGGTTGGGGGGGTCAGAGGTCAGACTCACAGTTGCGCTCATCACTCTCCAGGAACCGGGCGCACAACTCCAGCTCGCGGGCCCAGTCGGGCTGGGGTGCCCGCTCTAGCACCCAGCACCGGTGGTGCCAGGTCCCGTAGGACTTGGGGTTCACCCGCAGGCAGGACTCCAGGAAGCCCAGCTCCCCCTGGCACAGTGCCTGCATCTCCTCGGGGGACCTGCCAGGGGCGGAACCAGTCAGAGCCCCGCCCCATCAAACCCCACCCCATGTGACCCCGGCCCTCTCCCCGTGGCCCCACCCTGCTCACCCCTCCTCCTCCAGGTGCAGGAAGATCTCTCGGCGGAAGTTCCAGAGCGTGGCGAAGTCGGGGTTGGCCCCCAAGATCTGGCTCGTCAGCTCCAGCCCCTCCTTGTCCAGCTGCCCCAGCCTCCTCTGTGGGGGGCAAAAGGGCATGGGGTCAAAGGGCATCCTTCCTAGGCATTCTGTGCCCTGCCTGATGGTGGTCAGGAGTCACCAGTTATGTGTCGTGCCAATGGTATTTCCCATGGGGGGGCGAGGTCAGGGGTTGAATCCCAAGGAAAGTTGAGGGGGATCACAGGCTGATGAGGGTCAAAGGTTGCTCCTTTATGTCCTGGTTAAGGGTTAATGTTCATCAAGTGAACCCATCCCTGACAGTCCAGGGGTCCAAGATCAACATGGCACCACATTGTTTTCGCAGGCCTGATAGAAGTCAGCAGGGATCAGAGGTCACTATTCAAAATGGAGTCCAGAGGGCAAAGGGCTAGCGTTACAAAAGCATCCTGTTGCTCCCAGGGCAGAGGAGAGGTCATGCTCTTTACTTGGGAGAAGTTGAGGGTTCAAAGGTCATCATGCACCTATGAGATAAAGCTCTGGGGTCAAAGGGCGTGTGCTCCAAACCTCAGCTTGGGAAAGGTCAGAGGTCAAAGTTCAGGTTGGCTACTAGCCATAGCAGGGAGGGTAGAAATCGGGTCTCAAGGAGAGTGTCCCAGATCAAGGATCAAAGGTCAACGTCCCTCCAGCCATGACAGACAATGACCAAGGTCAGAGGTCAGAAGAGGGGTCAGAGATCAAATGTCAGAACATAGTCCAGGAGCCAAAGGCCAGCGAGCTACACAAGCCATGGCAGGCTAAAGGTTAGGGGTCAGATGTCATGTCAGCCCTGATGACCAGAGGTCAAAGGTCAAACAGGGGTAAGCAGGGTTACCTCCCACTCTCCGCCTCACCTTCTCAAAGATGGCCTCTGTGGTGGCCTTGTACTGGTGGAGCTTCTTCTCCCGCTCCAGGCGCTTGGCCTCTGCCTGCTCCTCCGTGGTCTTCACCTTCAGGCGGCCGTGCTGGGGAGGGGGCAGGCAGCGCTGGGGTAGCCCTGGGGGACGGGGGTCCCCAGCACAGACCCTGGGGGGCCCGGGGGCTGCCCCCACCACTCATACTACCCCTGGATGCCCCTGGGACCCCCCCATGAAGGGGCAGGGGAGTCGGACTCACCATGATGGCTCAGCAATGGAGGCGCCAAGGGCAGGAAGTGGGGTCCGGACACGGCGCCTGGGGGGGAACGGGTGGGAGGTGGGCACTGAATGCTGGGGGGCATCCAGGACTCAGGGAGGGATGTTGCAAAACTAGCAACATGAGAAACCCTGCGGGGGAGTCGGCGGGGATTTGGCGGTGGTGGTGAGGGTCGGGGAACCCAGGTGTCTGGCTGAGAAAGCAATGTCATGGGTGAAAAACCCCTGGTGGGGGACGTGCAGGGGAGGCAGCCAGGCATGCAGGGCCCACGGGGGTCATGCGGGGCAGTCAGGTGGAAGGAACCCAGGTCTCCCCTCCAGATTACATCCCCACCCCAGTGCATTGTGGGATTAAGCAAGAGTTAACATTGGAGGCAGACCCCCCTCCCCCCCGACTGTTTAGCAACCTCCCTTTAGGAGGTTCAATCCGGAGGCAGGGCCCTTTAATCCGTATTAAGACCCCTCCCCCCCACGCGGGTTTCGGAATGGTGTCTCCCGCGAGGAGCCCTAATGGGGCGATACCAACCCGCCGGAGGCCGCGGGGGGCAGACAAGCGGGACAATCCCAAGATTCCCCCACGGGGCGATACCAACCCGCGGGGTGAGCGGCAGGGCCGAGTGGAACCGTCCGGACGGGACGGGGAGGGGGGCCGCCCTGCGGCGCCGCAGGCTCCGCCGGGCGATACCAGCCACCGCGCACGCAGGAGGGGGGGGATGGATTCTACCACCGCCGGACCGTAGAGATCAGCCCTCCAAATGAGAGAGAGCGTCTCTAGCCTTAAAGGGGCAGGATTTTGATAAATGCCTGGTGGCAAAAAAGGATTCACTTAGGATGGGGGCTAGGGGTGCAGATGCTTGGGTTTTTTTCTGTGTCTAGAGGCGTGGATGTAGCACCGAAAGCAGAGGGGTGGGGGCCGGGAGCCCGGACGCCTGGGATCTCTCGTGGCTCCTGGACAGGAGTGGATCCAACCTGGAGAGCAGACGGGCGGGGCTGGGTTCCCGACTCACCTCGCCCTGCCCCGGGGCCTGGGTGTGTTTGGGGCCGGCCCCCTCCTGGCAGCCCCCGGGGGCATGGGCCGGGAGTGCCGCGCAAATGACTGGGGCCTGGCCAGCCTGACAGGGCTCGCGCCCCACCCAGACACCCGGGCTCCTCCTTCCGGCACGCAGCACCAGTGACCCCGGTTGCCTGGGCCTTTTTCCTGGGCAGCCCCAGGCACCCGGGTTCCTTCCTGCATGCAACACTAGTGACGTGGGGTGCCTGGGTTCCCCTTTTTCTTCCCCCGACGCCCAGGTTCCTGCTGCAGTCATCTCCTAATGTTCTGCTTCCTTCCAGTGAGCCCGGACGCCTGGGTTCTTCCCACGTTCAACATCATTCACTAGATGCCTGGGTTTTCTCTCTTCCCCCAGGACCTTGGACTCTCCTGGGTTGCTTCAGCATGCAGCACTGGTGAGGCCAGATGCCTGGGTTCCTCTTTCTTTTTCCCCAGAACCCTGAATGTCTGGATTCCTGCTTTTGGCAACTAGCCCCAGTCACCCCCGTGTCTGGATTCTGCTTTCCAATGACCCTGGACATATGGGTTCTCTTCCTTGTCCTTTGTACCTCTTGGGATCCCAGATACCTTATTTTCAGCATGACCCCCAGACACCTGGGTTCTTCTTCTCCACTCAGTCTTTAGCCTGTTTATTTTTCACTCTGCATATCCCACTTGCTCGAGTTCCTACTGCTGTGTGCAGTTCGGGGGGGGGGCTGTCTTCAGACACTTGGGTTTTTCTTCCGGTAGGTGCAGCCTAGAGACTTGGTTTGGCATGGGGTGGGGTGGGGGGAGGTGTGCATTGGGGCACAGCTGGGACCTTCTGCACCACATCTCCCAGCTGGGCACTGGGGGACACCTGCCACCAGTTCTCACCTCAGAGAAAACTCCCCCCCCGCCGCCCCCCCCCCCCCCAAATACACACACCCAGACCAGTCCATCAGCTTCCCATGAGCCTCTATGGCTCCAAGAACTCCCCCATGCCTTGTGCTGCCTCTTTGATTACCCATGAAAAGCCCTTTCTGAAAAGAACCCCATGGAGGGAATCAGAGAGTTGGAGTTGGTTCAATAGGCTCAAGTGACCCACAGATGTCCTGGCTTCTTCAGCTCTGGCTATGGAGACCTCTGCTCCCACAGCCCCATCAAGAGCAGTCCCTGGGGGGGGTCACCTGACACCAATGTCTGTTACTCAGATGCCCTGGGGTCCCTTGGGGGATCAGTAGTGCTGCATGATACGCAGCAAGACTATCTTGTTACTGTCATGATGTCCAGCTATCATTGTAAGTTGTCGTGATAACCAGTGATAATGTTGTCATGCTGTCATGATAACCACCATGCCATTGTGGTAACTAGTGATACTGCTATGGTGCCATAACTGATAGTATCACTGGTGATTGTGGTACTATCGTAATGCTATTATAACCAGCGAAACTATTGTGATACTACAAAGATGCTATCATGGTAGCCAGCAATACAACCATAATGATACACTGATGCTACTACTGCGATACTATCATGATAGCCAGTGATACTATCGTCATGCTGTTATAACTAGGGATACCATCATGACACCCAGCAATACAATTATAACAATGTTGTGATAATCAGTGATACTTTCATGATACCATTATGCTAGCATGGTAACCAGTGATACCACTGATACTACCACAATACTAGCTTGATGCTCTTGTGAGAACTAGTTATATTATTGTGATACTGGATATTATCACAATAACTAGTCACAATATCATAATGCCAACAATGCTATCAGGATAGTCTGTAATACTATCACAATGCTATCATGATAATCAATAATGTCTTCTGGTAACCTTCACAACAACCATACCCTCTGATTGACTAACGCAGCTAGCTACTGCTCTTAACCAGTTCTGCTACCATGATACCCAGTGATACTATCAGAATGCTGTAAGAACTAGTGATAGTGGTGACACAACCACGATACTATCATACTACCGTGATAGTCGGTGATACTATCATGGCACTGCTGTGATACCCAATGGTTCTACTGTGATACTACTGATATTGTGATGCTATTGGCAATGCTGTTTTGCTAATGCTGTGATACCAAGTATGCCGTTGCAAGAGCAGTATGATACACAACCCCTGAACTATTCTAGCTGGGGAGTTCTCTAAATAGAAGTCTATTTACTTCAGGCAGGGCCTGCCTTGGGCTGGGCTGGGAAAGGCAGTGAAGCATGATTCCACCTCAACATGCCAGGCTACTAGAAATGATGGATAGGCTTTAGGCTCAACCAAGCTTTTTGTCAGTGACTAAGCCATGAAAAAGCAGCTGACTTGTGCTAGCTTGTATAGAGGGAAGCTGGCTCTTACATCGTTTCAGGGGTGTGGAAGTGGCTTTCCTTGGAATGACGGAGAGGACAACTTACAGGCAAGGGTGGAAAGCCAAAAACCTTAGTCAGGGTTGATGATTTCACCCTGGAAGGGCGTCAGATTGTGAATGATGGATTGCGGTCAGGCCCAGACCCTGGTCTGGAAGTGCAGAGAATGCATGGAGCTGTGTCTCCCATTCAGAGTGGCCAGGGACTGGTTCTTCCATCTCTTGTTGCCATGAGCATTGTGGTTTTTTCACTTTCCTCAGCAGCACTGGGTGTCGGCCACGGCTGGGGATGGTCACTGTGGGGTGTCAGTGCTCCTGCTGGGATTCCAGCATGAAGGGTTCTGGCTAAAGAGTCTTTTCCCTCTGCTCAGGGTAAGCCTGATCGCTGTGTTTTGGGTCAGGAAGGACCTGAGCCCCTCCATCAGTGCAGATTTACCTGGGGTGCGTTGGGGTGTGTTTGCTGTTCTGGCATTGTGCCTTGCTGTGCATGAAGGGTGTTCCCAGAATTTTTCAGAACAGGTTAGACAGACTCTCGTCTAGGATGGGTTCAGACAGGGCTGATCTTGCCTTGAACCAGGACTTAGACCAAAGGTGACCTTCCAAAAGTCCAGCTGGCCCAACCATTCCCACATTTAATGGTAGATTTAATGGCTGATTTGTGGATATTCAGTTCAGCTTCAAGTGACAACCCAGTGCTGCTGAGTACATTGTTAGTAAACCTGAATACTCTGAACTAAATTGCATTGGCAAAACATCAGAAATCATGAGTATGCTGAAGAAACGAGTATGGCACCACAGCAACTGGACTGTTAAGATCAAGGTCAACGAATATCATGCTTGAGGCCATTTACATGGCACTGAATCCTGGACCGCATGCTCTACTCAAGAAAAGTGCCTCAACAGCTTCCATTTAACATTACCTTTGCCACATTCTAGGAATTTCCTGGCAGGATAATGTTGTCTACACTGACATCTTAGAATGTGCCAACATCCCAAGCGTCCATTCTCTTCTTAGCATCAACTTTGATGGCTCTGTCATATGTGGGGAGTGGACGATGGCTGTATATCCAAGGATCTCTTGTATAGAGAACTCCTTACAGGAAGGAATTTTACTCCCTGGTCAGATTGGTATAGACGATGGGGGTTTTTGCCTTCCTCTGAAGCAGTGTGTGTGGGGGGTCCTCTACATGGGATGTCTTGAGCATGTATTAACAAACTTAGCAGCAGGACATTGACATACTTTACCTGTGGTAGGTTTGGATGTCATGTCTTATATTGTATCATGGTTGACTGTAGCTTTGGTAAGAGATTAGACAATGGATTTGTATGGGATGGTTTGGATAGGGACGACCCTGCCTCAGGCAGGGGGTTGGATTAGATGACCTCTCAAAGCCCCTTCCAGCCAGAGTTCTCTGTGACTCTACAATACACTGTTTTTGGACTACAGAAACATACTAAATGTTGTAAATAAAACTCAAACCACAACAGGGTAGAACTTGTGCTGGGATCAGTGCTGTTGAACATATTCATGAATGGTCTGGAACTACAGGAATTGCAGAAGGAGGCTGGCATGATTGTGCAAATGGGGAGCTACATGGCAGATGGAATTCAATGTAGAGAAGTGTAAAGTGATGCATGTAGGAAAAATAGCCCAAACTACCTACACGAGGATGGGCTCTACATTCACTTTTACCACACAGGAAAGACTTAGGAGTCATTGTGGACAATTCATGTAAAAAAACCCTAAGTTCAGTGTTCAGCAGTTATCAAGAAGGCAAACAGCATTGCAGAGGTGATTAAGAAGGGATTTGTGAACAAAACAGAAAGTATCATTATGCCCCTTTAAAAATCCCTGCTGCATCCACACCTTGAATACTGTGCCCAGTTTTGGTCCCTGCACCTCGAAAAAGATATAGAGGAATGAGAGAAGGTTTAGAGAAGGACAACAAGGATGATTAGTGGTGTGGAAGGAGATACTAAAGAAGCTAGGCCTACTAAGGTTAGCAAAGAGATGCTCGGTGGAGAACACAATAAGGGTTTACAAAATACTAAACGGTGAAGAGAAAGTCAGTAGCGATTTATTATTTACTAGCTTGCACAAGAAAAGAACTAGGAGGTCACAAAATAAATCTAGCAGGTAGTAAATTTAAAACGAACAAAATAAGTTCTTTTTCACACTGTGTGTCAATAAAGTGTGGGACTTGTTGTCATGAGATGTTGTGGAAGCTGACAGTTTAGACAAGTTAAAAAAAAAGAAAAGGGATTGGACAAATTTCTGGAGGAAAAGTGCATTGCTAGCTACTGAACATGGGAATAAGGGGCATGGCCTCTGAATCAAAACTTCCTAGACATTAAATGCTGCAGGGGAGAGAGGAACAGTGGAAAAAACTCTGGTCAGATCCTGTTCACTCTCCCTTTCAGCATCCACTTTCCCTGTCCCTGCGGGACACAAGATACCGGGCAATATGGATCTGTGGTCTGACTATGGGTTCATAATGTTTGGGACTCCCTGGATTCCTATTCGAAGTATGCATCAGTGTTTACACCCCCCCCCCCCCCGGCTGATATTGTGCAGCACTCTGGGGCACCCTTAAAAAGATCTTGCAGCACCCTGTTAACATTGCCCTTTTACCTTCAGTCAAGAGAAAAAGGTGTTTTGACTGTTTCCTCACTTCCAGTTTACAGCTCCCCTCACTGGCATCTGCTCTTTCTCCAGCCTCTGAACACTGCCAGGGTAAAGGCAGGAACCAACCAGCCTTGCTGTCCAGAATTTCAAACCCTGGGTGTTTGCTGTCAGGAGAGAAAAAATAATAGAAGTGGATCCTGGTGAATCTGAATTGAGGCAGTGACAGCAGAGCACCCCTTTGCATCAGAAGGCTTACACCTGAATCCCAGCAGGGAGGTAGCTCCAGGTGAAAGCTACGCAGTCAGGCAGGTGTTGCACGCACGCACGCATGCACGCACTCTCTTACTTCCAGGTAATGACTGATGGCGAAGTGCTGGAGGTACTGTTCGGACACTGAAGAAGGTGAGATTTACCTTTACGAACCTGAGTAAGTGACATACACTTAACTATAACGACTGCCAGATTTGTGTTACGATGCAATGTCTTTTGACTTGTTTGCCTAACTTTATCAGGGCCCTCTCCAATGGTTACATTTGGTCGTGCTTTGATCACAGCTGCAATGATATAGTGCTAGGCCCCTTGACAGATGAGTAAATCTTCTTGAACGTAAGAACTGTCATTTACGGGTCAGACCATAGGTCCCTCCTGCCCCGTCGCCTGTGGCACACAACGGCAGAGTGTGAGCTGAAAGGGAGAGTGAACTGGGGATGACCAGGGTCTTTTCCCGCCTATTGATCCCCCCGACTTGCAGCCTCCGGCATTTCGAGCCTAGGCAGCTCTACTCCCGAGGCCGTACCCCTCACTCCCGCGCTCGTTAGCTACCGACCCCTCCAGGAACGTGTCCAGTCTCTTTGTGAATATGGCTAAACTGTCAGCTTTCACCACATCCTGTGGCAACGAGTGCCAACTTTAATGAGACGGTGTGAAAAAACTTCCTTTTGTTAAGTCTTAAAATTATGACTGACTTATTGCATGTTGCGACCCCTAGGCGTTGTGTTGCAAGACAACAAATAAGAAATCCCCATCGACTGTCTCTTTGCTATTTAATATTTTGTAAACCCTTCTCACGTCCCCTCCCAAGTGTCCCCTGTCTACACTAAACAGACCCGGCCTCTGTAGTCTCTAGTTTCTCTTTAATGGGGATGTGGTGACATATGAAGCAACACACCGTGTGCCCTGGTGACAGCAAACTTGCCCCCCACTAGCAATGGTGGGCAGAGGCTGCACGGGGCGGGAGGGAGCTGGAGGCTGCAATGTCGCAGGCGAGGGGCCAGGGGGTCACTGCCAGGCCAAGCAGTCCCCACGCGGGGACGTCAAGCACTGCCCTGGTGCCTTGTGGGAGGCAGAGGGGCACTATGGGACACAGGAGGACTAGCTTTGTGCACAGCATTGGGAGGGGAGGAGCCGCCCACGAGGGGCAGCGCAGGGCCTGCTGGGAAGGCAGGGCTGCAGGCGCGGTGTATTGTGGGATGGAGAGAGGCATCGCGGCGCGGGGCATGCCGGGATACACCCCCCTGCCTTTCCTACTTCGAGAGGCTGTGAAGCTGGAGATACCCCCTGCGTGGTGCATGCCGGGATATGACATGCTTTGCCCCCGGAGTACAGCCGCAGTGAGCCCGGCGGCGCGTTGCATGCCGGGATATATCCCCCGTAGCGCGGTGCAGGCCGGGATGGGCCCCACGCGCCCCTCCCCTCCCCTGGCGCGGTGCAGGCCGGGAACGCCCTCAGTTGGTGCCGGGCCATGGGGCTGCGCGGGCGAGCGCGGCGCGGGGCGGCCCCGGGGCTGCCCCGCCTGGAGCCCGCGGCCGCCGAGTACTTCCAGCAGGCGCTGGCCGCGCTGCAGGCCGGGCTGGGCCCCGACGGGGACCACGGTGCGGGCAGGGCTGCGGGGCAGGGGTGTGGGCGCGGGGCCGGGGTCTGCCCGGGTCTCACCTTCCCTTTCCCCTCCTTCCAGATCTCTTCGTGACCAACGTGCTGGCGGAGGCGGCGGGCGCGGAGCTGCCCGTGGCGCTGGACCCCGCTGGCTCCCGGCTGCTGGAGCAGCTGCTGCCCCGCACCTCGGCCCCGCAACTCTCGGCCCTGCTGCGGCCGCTGCTGCCCGCCCTGCGCCCGGCCGCCGGCCACCACCACGGCGCGCGGGTGCTGGAGGCCGCCCTGCTCCGTGCCGTGCGCCTGCTGGGCGCCGAGGGGGGCGAGGCGGTAGCGGGGCTGGTGCTGGAGGCTGCGGCTGCCCTTACGGGGGAGAACCTGCCCGCCCTGGCCTCCGACCTCCACGGCAGCTTCGTGCTGCGGTCGCTGCTGCGGGTGCTGGGGGGAGCCCTGGTGGGCTCTGTTGCTGCTCGCCCGATCCCTGGGGCAGGTGAGGCCGGACTGGGGCCCTCCTGGGCACTGCCTGGGTTGGGGGGGTTGCACTGCCCCAGGCCCTGCAGGTGGGGGTGAGGGGAGGGGGTCTGGGAGGCAGGGCTGGCTTTTGGGGGAGTCCTAGCTGCCCCAGTGGGAGGTGCTGTGTCTTAAAGGGTCTTTGGGGTAGAGGCATTGGATGGCAGGAGTCCTTAGCCTTAGCAGGGGGCGCTTACAGTGGGGCTGGGAGAGGGTAACGTTGCCCATTAGCCCTTGCATTGGTGTAGCAGGGCCTGGGGTGGGACAAGGGAAGGCTCCCCCTGCATAGGGGGATTTCTGTCCCCTCCCCTGATGGCTTCTTGTCTTGCTCCTTTCCCCCTCTCCTCCTGCCCTCAGGGACCCTTGTGCCGCAGAAGAAGCGGGCCGAGGCGGGGAGTGAGGGCCCGCTGGAGTTCGAGGTGCCCGAGTCCTTCCTGGCTTGTCTGCAGGGGATCGTCGCCAGCTTCCAGGAGCACCTGGCTGGTGAGACCTGGCAGGCCCTGTGCTGGGGCTGGCAAGGCGGGGAGCTGCCCCTGCCCCCGTGTCCCTGGCTGGGGCAGGACCTGCCCTCGCTTACACCTCTGCTGCCCCTCTCTCCTCCCCAGAGCTGGTGCCCCACAGAGTCTCCAGCCTCTGCCTGCAGGTGGCCCTGGAGGTCACCAGCCAGAAGCTGCCCAAGACCTGTGCTGAGCTGTGCTGTGCTGTGATTGGCTACCTGAGTTCCCGGAATGCCTCTTCCACATCCAGGTGAGCCGCCCAATTGGCTGGTGGGATTGCCTAGCTCAGCTGCAAGTGGGTGTGTGTCCTGATTGGCTGTCAGATGAGTGCATTTTGGGCAGCTGTGGTGAAGAAGCTGAGTAGAGTTCATTTCTGTTTGGTTGGCTGGAAGGGGAGGGACTTGGTATTTGCTGTGACTGGAACCCATTCTGATTGGTTACAAGGCTGGGATCCAGGTTCATGGTTGATTCTGGCCATGCAGCTGAGACTTCTGATTGGTTGGGTCTGGCAGGCTGATCTGAGAGATGGGTTTAGCAGGACTGTGATTGGCTGAATGGTGTGGGTTTGTCTCTGGGTACTTGATTAATTGTGGTTCATAAATTGCTTCCCTGTCCCAGCTATTGGTTTTGAAGCAGGGCTGGTGGCTTGTGACTGGAATCAAACCACTAGCCACATAAGTGGCTTTTGATTAGCTCATTGGTCAGAAGCTGGGGGAAGTTGGCACAGGCATGCATCCTGATTGGCTGAGGGGGCTGTGGGGCTGCTCACCAATGGTTGCTGTCTCCCCACAGCCCTTTGCTGGTGTTCCTGAAGGACCCCACGTGCAGCCGGGTGTTGGACAAGGTGCTGGAGGTGTCGGAGCCCCGGGCCCTGCGGATGCTGTATCGGCATCACTTCCAGGGCCAGCTGCAGGTGCTGGCGGGGCACGGTGTGGCCAACTTTACCGTCCAGCACCTCATTGCTGCCGCCCCTTGCAAGATGGTGAATGAGTGGTGGGATTGTGGGAACTGGCTTGGGGTAAGTGGGAGGGTGGGGAGCTATGAGGGAAGAGGCTGCAGGAGTATTGGTTGGGAGGTAGGAGGGGCATGGGGATGCTTGAGGGGCAGGAAGGAGGTGGGTTACCTCTCCCCCACCTTACTTTTTCTCTCTCCTTTCCCAGCTGGGGAAGGTGCTGGCAGAGCTGGGCCCAGCCTTGGAGGAGGTTCTGGCCTGTGGGCACCCTGGGGTGCTCACGGCCCTGCTGAGAGCCTGCCGGCAGCATGGTGCCCACCAGCAGGAGGCGCTGCAGATGGTCCTAGAGGTGAGTCCCTAGACCTGTGTCCTTCGTGTGCGTGCCTCCCCCCCAGTAGCTGGATCCTGCCTCTTACCCCCTTTTCCACCCCACCACAGGCTTTCCACTGCTGGGACCCACCTGCCCGCCAGGATTTCTGCGCTCCTCTCCTTGCTTCCCTGCAGACCTATGAGGCCTACTACCCATCAGAGGAGGGGCTGGGGGCAACAGAACAGCAGGTAACGGGAGTGGGGGTGGTGGTGTCACTTTCTAGGTACTGTGTGGGGGGTGGTTATAATGCAACAACCCAGCTAGCAGGGTCCTCTGGAGGTCCCAGATAGTCCAGCTCCCTGCTCAAGACCTAAACCAGCTCTGTCTAGTCAAATAGTCTCTGACAGAAGTAATCCCACAAGCTAAACCCCTTAGCATTGGCTTAATTTATCAATATACATAACTAATCTACCACATGCACCTTTTCAAACAGTCAGGCACGGCCTTGCCCAGAGGCAGCTTTGGAGGCCTCAGCCTCTTGTATTGGGTCGAGGATACTGGCTGTAGGGGAAGAGCGTCCCCTTAGCCTGCCTCCCCAGCCATGATGGGATAAGCCTGCCCCAGTTGTAACTAAATTAGGTGCAAAAGGATGCTGAAAAAGCCTTGATTTGTCTTAATCCCATTGCTTTTGGGGGAGGAAGGGGAAGACCCCTGCATGGCCAAAGCCTGCAGGACTTTAAGACATGCACCCCAATTTTCTGAGGTGAGGAAGGAATTGTGTGTGGCTGTTGGTAAATACGGTAGTTGGCAGGAGGTGCTATTGCAGGAACCTGTAGGCACATTGGCAATGCATAGGGGGTGCACACGGATGCACATATACTCCCTGAGAATGGTGGTGCGCCCCCTGAGAGAAGTGCTGCTGGCAGTGCCTGTGGGCGGTTGCCACTTGCCCTCCACCTTCCCTCGCTGCCATCACCAACTCTTCTATCTTCCTCCCTCCTATGCCAGCCTGGGCCCCTGCCTGCCCTTGGCTCCATCTCCCTCCACGGCTCCCTCCTGCTCCAGCACCTGCTGCACTTTGCCAACCCTGGCCCTGTGCTGCACAGCCTGGCAGCGCTGCCTGCCCTAGACCTGGTGACACTGGCCTGCAGCTCAGCTGGCAGCCACGTTTACAACGCCCTCCTGGCCAGCTCTTCGGTGTCCCCCAAGCAGAGGCGCAAGGTGCTGCGAAAGCTTAAGGTGAGGATGCTGCTGTGGGGAAGCCTGAGGCCAGGGGGAGGTGAGCTGAGGAGATGAGTGGGGGCTTGGGGTACTATTTTGGGAATGCTCGCAGCATTCCAAACTGACCCCCTCCATGTTTCCAGGGTCACTATGGGTCTCTGGCCTGCAGCAAACATGGCAGCCGGGTTCTGGATGCTGTGTGGAATGGGGCCACCCTCCCGGAGAAGCAGAAGATCGCTATGGAGCTTGGTAAAGACTTCTCTTCCCTCTCATCTGTCTCTAAGGGCCTGAGGAACCCGTGTGTCCTGGGGGTGAAGTTGTGAAGGCTCTACTTGGCTAACTGCAGATTTTGGAGGACTCTATATTGGCCCAGGGCTTGGAGGGGGTGGGATGGGTGGGGATGTGATGTTCCTTACCTGCCATAGAGAGTCTAGAAGACAATACGAGGTTGACTAGGGATGCTCCCCAATTTCTTGTCCCAAGTTGGGGTTCTTCCTTGTGTTTCAAAGCAGTTGGGCCTCTCCCCAGAAGCAACTGTGGGCTTGGGGCTGGGCATGTGTATAACCAGCCCCTTCCCAGAGGTGGCTGCATTCAAGGCTTTCTCTCCTCTCCCAGCCCCACAGGAACAGCAGCTGTGTCATGACCCCTTTGGGCGCTATGCGGTCCGCAACTTCGCCCTGACCCATTTCCGGAAGCGCCGGAAAGACTGGGACCAGGTTCAGGAGGCTGAGACGCGGCGTCGGGAGCTGTTTGCTGAGATCCTGGAAGACTGAGCAGCAGGAAGCTCTGCTGGACTAATTGGAGAGAGCTTGGAGGACTCTAGCTTGGGGCTCCTTGTCAGCCTTCTGTGTTTAGCCACAGAGAGCCTGGAGGACCAAGTGCTAGAGGGCTGCCATGGGTTCTTTTTGACCCCATTCATCCTAAAGGCACTGGAGGACTGACTCCCCAAAAGGCCCCTTATGCCCTTTGAAATGATAGAGATTCTGGGGGGAGCCAGAAAAGCTCCTCATGCCCCTTCTTTTCCTAACCACGGTGGCTGGGGGAACAAAGAGAACTGTATGCTAGAAAGACTGTTGGACTTTGCAACCACAGAGACAACAAAGCAAGAAAAGGTTATGTTCTTCTGCTCCTAACCAGAGATCACAGAGGACTCAAGGGGACACCTGGGAAGTGTGCGTGAGTGTTTGTTTTCTTGTATCCAGTGCTCTTTGAGCTATAGAGCTTTTGGAGGACTCGTCTTGCTAGGAGGGCTGCTCTGACCTCTCTTGGGCAATCTGCTCCCAGCTGAGCAGGAGTTGGGTTCTACCCCATCTTTCTATAAAAGCATCTATTTCTCCATGCGCTTCATGTGCTTGGGAGCAACCGGGATTACTATGATGGGGACCCTGAATACCCAGCTGCATGGACATGTTAAAAAAAAGGTGGCTGATGACATGGACTATCTCCAGTTTAATCAGCAGCTTCATCTGTGCATTGAGTTGATTGGGGTTCAGGATGGGTGGGGGGTCATTAGAAGGGGCAGTATCACAGGATCGTGGATAGAGGGGCAGGGCCCCTCAATTGCAGGCCTGAAGCCGGGCGGGCTGGTACCAGGTCTCAGATCCGTCCAGGAGGCGCCGGATGTAGTTGGAGGCTCCCAGGAGGAGGCGCCCCATGCCCTGCATCACAGCCGAGATCACCTTCAGCACTTCTCTGTAGGGTTGGGGAGCAGTGGGGAGAGAAGGGGGGTGAGCAGGGGTTGTGGGGGAGGGGAACTGGCTGGGGGGTGGGTCCTGGTCATGCCAGTGCCACCATGGGATGCTTGGGGTCATGGGATGGGAACTGGATGTAGGAGGAGGTCTTGGCCTCTCCAGCCCCACTGCAGGGTGGGGGTGTGGGGAGGGGAGGTGGAAGTCCCTGCTTCTCCCAGCCCAGCACGGTAGTGGGGAGCCATAGGGCCAGGATCTACTGGCTGTGGGGTCCAGTTCCTGGCTCCCCAGTTGTGGAGCTGGGGTGAGGGGGGCTATGGTGCAGAAACACTGGTTGTCAGGGCAGGTCCTGGCTGCTCTGTCCCCAGCAGGGGGTGCTGTGCAGCCAGGGATGCACCCATCCCAGAGCACCCACCGTAGCACCTTCTTGGGCCCGAGGCAGGTGAAGTCACAGCTCATGGAGTACAGCCCGTAGAACGTGGCCGTGATGCTGAGGCTCCCAAAGAGGTCCCGCGGGTGCAGCTTGTACATGTCAAAGGTGACGCGGGCGATGTCCCCACCCTGCTTCTCCCGGCCCCGGCTCAGGCCTCGGCTCCCACCCTGGGAGGTAAACAGGATGTGGGGAGTAGGTCAGGGCTGGTGGGAGCTCCCCCCTACCTCTCTGCAACTTGTGGCCCTGGGCCTCATCACCCCCCTGCATGGGTGGGGAGATCAAAGTCCCCCTGACCACAGCCCTTCTTGCCCCTGGGGAGGGGGGGAAGGTGGGGGTGAGTGGGTTGGGAGGGGCATTGGGGGTGCCTGGGGACTTCAGGGGGGATCTTTGGGGGATGTACACATAGCCCCCCTACTCCAGCCCACCAACCCACACTGATGTCCCAAGACTGGGAAGGAACCAGGTGTCCTGGCTCCCATCCCCCTCTGCTCTAACCCGCTTCACCCCAAACCTACAGCGAGGTGGAGAACCCAGGGGGTCCAGGCTCCTAGTTCCTTCCCACCTTAGGAGCCAGGGATGAAATGGAGATGTCCCTGCCTTACCTGCTCTGCCAGCTTTCATCCCACCCCCAGACCCCAGGAAGAACCCAGGCATCCAAGCTCCCAGCCCCACCTGTTCTAACCCCATTGGGGACCCAGAGCTGGGCCCCAGGCACTTGGTGGGGACTGGGGCTTGCCTCTCACCTTGGGGGGGCTCCAGCTCTGCCTGTGAGCTAGCAGCATGATCCCAGTGTTGTCGGGTAGGCTCTGGAAGAAGTCCTCACTCTCCACAGCTGTGCCATCCTCCTCCAGCACCAGTGAGGCAGGGCCTGACACCTGCAGGGCCTCCTGTGCCTGGGGGGACCATGGCAGCAGCACTGGCTGGGTGAGGGGGACCAATCTTGCTGCCCTCCCACCCCTCCACCAGGGATGCAGCTGGGTTTGGGGGGGCAGGGCCATGCCATGGGGTATCTCACCCCATCCAGCAGCCCCTGCTCGGGTGGGAAAAGATTTGGAGGGTAGTGAGGCTTTGGTGTGCTAGGAGAAGTGACAGGAGGCAGTGCTTGGAGGTTTGGGTTGCAGGGGTGGCCTCTGGGGGAGCACAGAGCAGGCCAGAGTTTTGGGGGTCCTGGGGAAGGGTGGGGGTTTGGGCTTAGCTTGGGGGTTCAGAGTGGGGCTGTGGATTTGGGGGTGCAAGATGGGGGATGGGGTGTAGGTGTGGGGTGGGTTTAAGGGGGTGCAGGAACTTACTGAAGGGTGCAGGGTGGAGTTTGGCAGGTCTAGGAGTAAGTGGGGGGCAGGACAGGGTGGCTGGGACAGGAGGGGAGGAAGGGGCTCAGGGCAGGGTGTGGGCATGAGGGGCACAGGTCAGTTTGACCCCCATGCACCCCAACCTCCACCCCCCAGAGGCTGCAGTGTGGGGGTGCAGGTGGGCTTGGGTGCCCTGGGGGTGGGTTTGAGGAGTTCAGGGTGGGTAGTTGGGGTAGATGTGAAATTTGAAGGAGTAAATTTGGTGGGACAGACAGGTTTGTGGGTACAGAGCAGGTTTGGGCATAGATAGGGTGGGCTAGGGGCAGGTGTTGGGATGCAGGGCAGGCTGGGGCCACAGGGTGGGTTAGGGGCAGGTGTTGGGGTGCAGGAGTGGGTGTTGGGGTACAGGAGAGGTTTGGGGGCATAAGGTGGGTTTAGGGCAGGTGCTGGAGTTAAGGGTGGGTGTTAGGGTTTGCAGGGGCAGGTTTGGGGGCACAGGCTGAGTTAAGGGTGGGTGTTGGGGTGCAGATTTGGGGCACTCACCTTGCAGCGCAGCTCGGGCAGGCTGGCAGCCATGAGGCCCTTGCGGGCGCCATGTCGGTGGTCGCAGAGGCGGAAGGGGCGTGGGGCGGTGGCGCGGGGGGCCAGGACCCGCCGGGACAGCTCTGTGCCTGCACTGGACACCGACCTGTGGGCAAGGGGGCATGGGGTGGGTGAAACCATTCTCTGGGGGCAAGGGGGTGGAATGTGGGTGGCAGGAGACACTATTCCCTAGGGGGGGGTGTGCAGAAGGGAGGCATGGGACAGACCATTTACTGAAGGTGTGTTGGTGGGGGAGTAGAATGTGGAGGGGCAGGAGAAACCATTCTCTGGTGGGGGGTAGGAAAGGGGAGCATAAGAGAGACCATTATAGCACGGGTCTAATGGTGGGGGTTGGGAGCTACCATATTTAAAGGGGTGGAACGGTGGGGGGAGTATGGGAGGGACTGTTCTTGGGGGTGGGGTCTCATGAGGGGAATGTTGGAAAGAAACCATTCTTGGGGGTGGAACACGGGCCTTGGAGGGAGGGATTAGAATCAGGGGTCTTGGGAAAGACCATTTGAGGGGAAGGTAGAGTGGGGATGCGGAGTGTGGGAGAGACCATTCTCTAGGGGATGGAATAGGGTATATGGAGGAGACCATTCCCTGGGGAAGGGGAGGACTGTAGTGGGGCAGGATAGACCATTTGCAGGTGGTCGTGGGAGACACCATTCTCTGGTGTAGGGGGAGTGTATTGATGGAGGAGCAGGAAGGGGCCATTCTTTGTTGCCTATGATGGGGTGCAGTGGGGCAAGAGAGACCATTCACTTGTAGAGAAGGAGGCTCAGGGAGACAACCTTGGGGCTCACAGTGGGAAAGACCATTCTCTTTTGTGGGGAAGAGCATGGGGTGGGGGGGGCTAAGGTGGAGGGAATCATTCCAGTGGGGGGGATGGGATGGATCATGTTCCCACTATGGGGGGGTGGGGTGTCGGGAATCTAGGGAAGAGGAGGTAAATATGAAGGTGGAAGGGACCACTTTCCCCTGAGAGGGGAGGAGAGAAGGGGCAGCTGGGAGGGACCACTTTGTGCATAGGGGGGCTATTGCTTGGGTAGGAGGAGAGTGGGAGATACTAGTTTGATGATGGGGAAATGGGAGGGACCATTCTTATTGTGGGGGTAGGACAGAAGAGACCATCCAGATGCAGGGAGAATGGGGAGATACCACTTCCTCCCACAGGGGTGGAGTTCATATTGGACCCCTCCCTGTGCCAGAACCCCCTAGATTTGGGGGGGAGGAGGCTGCCCCCTACTCACCGCAGCAGCGATGCAGGAGCCAGGGCGCTGACGTACTCCATGGTGCTGGGGAGCAGGGGGTGTCTGGCTGTCCTGTACTGCTGGCGAGGTGGCCCCTGTGGGCGGCTGTTTGTCCCTCTGGAAGTTGAGCTGGACTCTGGACCTGACAGCTCAGAGCCGGGGGAGGTGCAGGGTGCGTGTGTGGGGGGTGCAAATTCCAACATTCCCCTGGGACAGGGTGTGGAGAGGGCCTGGGCCAGTGTGCCAGGAGTGAGCAAAACCTAGGAGTCTGGGCTCCAAGCCACCACATCCTACTCCCCCAGGTGTCCTGGCTCCCAGCACACACTCTTGCTCTGATCCACCCTAGGACCCACCATCAGACCCCACTTCCCTCTCAGAGGTGGGAGAGGACCCAGGAGTCCTGGCTCCTAGCCTCTACCCCTCTCCCAGGCTTGGGAGGGAACCCAGGCATCCTGGCTTCCAGGCCCCTCTGCCCTACCAGACTCCACTCTCCCAGAGCTGGGGGAGATCCCAGGTGTCCTTGGCTCCATGTCGTTCCCCCCCCCCCCCAAATCTGGCTCTACAGATCAGAGAAAGGGCCTGGCATCTCCATGGGAATGATTTTCTTTAGCAGGCCGGAGTGCACACAAGTCCATCTGTGCTGCAGGGAACAAGCTGTCTGTCTGTCCTTCTGTCTAGCCTCAACAATGCATGGAAGGAGACTACTTGAATTTGAAATAAACTTTTATTTGTTCAAAGGGGTTGCATGGAGAGAGACATGCACACAAGGCAGGCAAGGAAGTAGTGTCAGCATATACACATTAGAAAAGCATGCAAGCTGTACTGTACAGAGCCCCACAGGGAAGAAAAATACATGCTCATGCACTTACACTGTTGAACCCAGGAATCTGGGCTCCCAGCCCACCCTCCTTGAAGCCACAGGACCTCACTGCCCTCCCAGGGTTGAGAGAGAACCCATGTATCCAGGCTCCCAGCCTCTGTCTGCTCTAGCCCACCAGACTCCACTCCCTTCCATAGCTGAGAGAACCCAGGTGTCTGGGCAGACAAGAAGATGAAGTAGCAGAGCTGGGGAAAGAACCCAAGAGTCCAGGCTCCTAGCCCTGCCTCTACACCAATCCACTAGACTCTAGTCCTCTGTCAGGTCTGGGAGCTATCTTGTCTCCCAGGCCTCTCCTGTCCACCAGCCCCCACTTCCTGCTCAGAGCTGGGTGACGACCCAGGAGTCCTGGATTCCAGCCCCCACTAGACTTCATTCCTGCAGGTCTCGGGATGCACCCAAGTCTCCGTTGAGGGAATGCTTGCAGTGGAGGGACAGGGGGTCAGTGTAGACAGGTTCAATTAAGGTGAAAACCTCTTCTGCTTCCCCCGTTTGGAAGGTGGAGTAGGGAAAGGTGAGGAGGGAATAGGTAGGGTCAATGTCCTGGAGTCAGAAGAAAAGAGGAGAGAGGGGCCCATTAGGGGAGCAGGGCGTACCAGGCTACAGGGTGTGGGGTGTGAGGGGTGGCTTGCTGGGGGACAGATTGCCAATTGTCTGTAAATTTATGAAAAAATCAGTAAAAAAAAATTAGGCTAAAAAGGCCTGTTAGTAAAAAACAAAAAAACCCCGCAAAAAATCAAATGGAGCCAGCTGTAAAAACACTAAGTAGTCAAGATGGACTGGTGGGAAAGAAGCTAGAGGCAAGCTGAGGGGCAGATGGATCAGAGGAGTGCCATCCAGTGTCTGCACCCATTCTGTACTTCCAACCATGTGTTGCTGCCAAGCCCCATTGGCATCCTGTAATACTGCTGGGTCACAGGTAGGTTTTTTTGGAGAGTCTGTTTTGGGATGGAGGAGCATGGTCCATGGAGGTAAGGTGGGGAGTGGGAGCAAAATAGTTCAGGGTACAATTTGGAGGCATCAGGGTGTGGGGGTGAGAAGGGGAGCCCTGAGGTGGGTGCAGCAGGGTGTAAAACCATTGCTGCAGTTAAGCAGGGTTCCCAACATTTTTTTATTGCAAACTTTTTACTGACAAACTTTTTTACTATGGTTGGTGTTAAGCCTATACATATGAACCCAGCCATTCTAACTGGGGCAGGGCCTGGTAGAAGGGTTACCTTTATGAGATGTAAAACCTTTCAGTAAAAAACATGTATCAGTAAAAAAGTTTGGCTGTCAGTAAGAAGTTTTCAGATTGTCAGTAAAAAAGAAATTCTTGTGTTGGCAACTCTGCTGGGGTGGTATGGGGAACAGGACGGGGGGGGTGTCTCATTGGGGTGGAGTTATAGGGTTGACTGAGGGGGTGCTGTGCTGAGGACAGTGGGGTGCAGGAGGGCTGGGGGGCCAGGCCATGCTAAGTGGGAGGAGTCACAGCAAAGGGGGAAATACTTACATAAGGATTCATTGGGTCTTTGAACTTGGTGCTGGGCAACATTGGCTCCTTGCTGGGCTCCACTTTCTTGCTTATTTCCTTCTTGGGCAGCAGCCCCCAGTCCTGGGGTTCTGCTTGGAGCACTCCTTTTGCACTCTCATCCTTGGGGACTGAGCACAGGGGCCATGAGCTCCACCTCCCCTAGCCCCTCCATCCAATCTGCACCCCCTCCGCCAAACAGTTCAGTTCCTATGGTTGACCACTAGATGGCAGCACTGGAACCAATCAAAACTCCCCTTAAAGGGCAGGTCCCATATGGTACAGTAATGCTCAGCTGTCCCATGCCATGGGTGTGGTCTCCATGGGGCACTGGGGTCAGGGGATAGGAACCAGCCCCCCACCCCCTCCCTGTGGAGACACAGGACAAGTGGTGGCTTCTTACTTGTATTGTTCCCATAGGCTCCAACAGTGTCCAGGGACCTGAGAAGGCAGAGGGGTGGGGTCTATGGGCAATCAAGGGGAGAGATTTGAGGGCTCCCCAACCCTATGAACCTGCACTGGCTCAGCCAGTGGAGTTGTTTCCCAAGGCAGGGGTGTGGGGTAGCTCCACTATGATCAGAGGAGTGGCCTGGCCAGTTCAGACCTAGATGGCCTTGCAGGGCCAAAGGATTGTGGGTTTCCCCCATGCTTCCTGTTTCTGTGTCTCTTTTGCCATCCTCCTCCCATCCATTTTCTCTTCCCCATGTTTCCCTCTCTCCTTCTTTCCATCTTCCCTCTGAGCCCCTGTGGTCTGGGACTGACCCCTGCCCCAGCTCTATAGAAGCTCTTGCCTTCTGCCCCACTGCTGCCAGCACCTGGCCTTGAACTAGAGACCTGGGGGTATGAGGGCTGAAGCCTGAATGCGCTGGTTGCATTGCTGTAGTTGCAAGAATGACAGGATCACCCCTAGAACCAGCCCAGCCAATTCCAGCCATCATAGGGGCTAGAACCAGCAAGAGGACCACCCATTGAACAAACCCAACCAATCCCAACCTTCAGAGGGATGCAGCTAGGAAGGGCAATGCCCCTAGAACAAGCCCACCTCTGGAGGGAGTGGATCCAGAAAAGAGACCTTCTCTGGAGCCAGCCTGGCCAATCTCATCCCTTGTAGGTAGGTGGAGCCAGGAAGGGCAACAGCAGCCTGGCCAATCTCAGCCTTCAGAAAGGGTGGAGTCAGGGAGAACAGACCCCCACTCCCATCTTACCTCCTCTTTAGCCGAGACAGGCGCAACTCCCTGCTTTTCCAGTGGGACCTGGGGGTGGAATTGGGGACAGAGGGGGTCAGTGCCACTAGGAATCTGCATGGGGTGATGCTGAGAAGGGCAGCTCCCAGGATGGCATTGGGGTGGAGCATTGCACATACAGGAGATACTGCCCCCTTGAGGTACCATCCCAGGGTCTGTGTGTGTGTGTTGGGGGGGATGCACTGGTAAGCCAGGAGATATATGGACTCCAATAGATGCACGCATGTCCCCTAGGTGGGTCCTGGATGGACATACCTGGATGTCTGTCTTCTTTCTGTGGAGAGAAGGGAAAGAGACTCACAAAACATTCCCATGAGGTGCAACTCTCCTATGGGGAGTTGCAGGGCTTCCAGGACTCCTAGGTCCCTGACCCCCTTCCCAGCTCATTGCCTTCTCTTCCTGCAAGCTTCTCTCAGTCCTTTGTGTCTGACTCCTGCTGCCCTGTTACCCATTTGTACTGAAATCATTTGGTACCCAAATTAGCCATGACACCTGCACTTTAGTCTTGATCTAGCTGATGGCCAGGGACCCAGGTTTTTTCTGATTAAAAAAAATCCCCAATTTTCAGATTTAAAAAAAGTAACCCCCAATCCACATTTTTCTGTGATTAAAATGAAACACCACTATATATTTCTCTATATTAGTGGAGTTTCATTTTAATCATGGAAAAATGTGGATTTGGGCTTCCTTTTTTAAATCCAAAAATTGGGAATGTTTTTTTTTATCAGAGAAAACCATGATCACTGCTGATGGCCCACAATCCCTTGCAACAACAGCAGCCTACATTACCCACAGTCCTTTGCACTGGACGTGTGCGGTACCAAAATGACATGCAGTGCTTTGTAGCCAAAGCTGACACTACCTTTGCATTGGAATTGTGTGGCATGCAGTTACCCATAGATTCATAGATGTTAGGGTCGGAAGGGACCTCAATAGATCATCGAGTCTGACCCCCTGCATTACCCATAGTTCCTTGCACTAGTCCTGCTCTAGCTGATGACACATAATTCTTTGAGGCAACTACCTATGTTCCCCATAATCCTTTGCACCAAAACTCTGGGGTCCAGGATCCCCCAGCTGCCCACAGGTCTTGGGGAGGGGTCTTGCTAACCCACACTGATCCCTGCAGGGCTGAGCTGACTGGGCACCCTTTGAGGAGTAAGCACAGGCCCCCCTGGACACCTGGGTCCCACTTACTCTCCACTCACCCCTCCACCTCCTGTGAAGAAACATGAGCAGCAGGAGCAGAACCAGCACCCCCGCAACACAGAAGCCAACAATCAGGAAGAAGTTGTCTTCGTCTGCCAATGGGAAGGAGGGAGAAGGCCATGGGGTACCAGGGGGAGGCCAGGCATCTACTAACCCAGCTGGGGACCTTCCCCTTGAGGGTGGGACTCTGCCTGCCTCATGCAGTCTGGGTGTTGAATGGATGGGATGGGTCTAATGATGCCCTTCTGGCCTCCTTTTACCCCTGATGCCTGCCCCCACAACCCCACTCCCTGGGGACTTATGCCCTAGCTGGGTCCAAATGCCCCTTTGGATGTTCATAGCTGTCTCCCCTCTATGTGTGGGGGACTGGAGCCCTATAGTGGGGATGGGGCCAGCAACCTTGGCCATGGGGACTCCTGCGCCCCCATCAGGCCCTGCTGCAGTAGAAAGACTGAGGTGGTGGGTGCGGGGGGTTTGCAGAAGTATGTGTAGCTTGAAGCATGCTGGGAAGGGGGTGGGGTGGGGTGGGGTGGACAACAGGGAGGTCCTGTGGATGCTTGTGGCTGGACCTGAGTGGTGCCAAGGTCCTCTGTGGTCCTGAGGAGGTGGTGATGTCACAGCCAAGGGTGTGCTGGGAAGAGGTGGGGTGCTAGAGTGATCCATGTAGGGTGCAGGGTTGTGGCCTGGCTGGGATGAGTTTGGATGCCCAGAGGTGAGTGCTGCATGCAGACCTGTGGGGACGGGGAAGAAAGGTGCAGTCAGATGGGGCTGGAGGCTGCTTTCACAGGGGATGAAGGGCCTTCTTCCATAATCCTCAGTGCTCTGTGGAGACGCTAGGCCCAGTCCATCCCTGGCTCCCAGAGGTAGTGTTATGAGGGAGGCAGGTTTCTCCAAGGTCCTCTGCTACCAGCATCCAGTGGCCCCAGTCAGGGTCAAGAGCACTGTGGCCATGTCACAGGTGGAGAAACTGAGGAAACTGAGCTCCCTGGAATGGCAGGGCTAGACCTGGGAGTCTGGGGTCTCAGCTCTTCCCTTCTGCAAACATCAGAGCCCACTGCCTTGTCGGGACAGAACCCAGGTGTCCTGGCTCCCAGGACCCTGCTGCTGCCCACACCTGCCCCTGCCCTGGCTGTCATATCTCACCAGCTCCTCCTACCTTCCTCTGACGTCTGAGTCGTATTTGTGACAGTGCAGCAGTGCAGAGTCTGGGAGGTGGTTGTGTTCAGGGTGGATGATGCGGGGGTCCTGTCCGGGTTCTGTGCAGCTGTGATGTCATCTTGAAGGGTATGCTGGGATGGCAGTGGGGACTGTGAGGTGGGCAGTGGGGACATCCCATTTCGATATGGGAGGGCTGTGGTGTCTTTCTCAGGGGTTGGCTGGGATGTGGCAGGGCTGGAGGCAGAGAGCGTGGAGATCACATGCGAGTCTGGAGATGTGACGTTATGTCCAGGGCCATTCTGGGAAGGGTCCGGAGGGTGCGAGGTGGGAATCCGAGGGGGATCCGTGCTGGCTGCGAGGTGGTGACCTGGCTGGGATGAGGCCGGATAACTGCATGGGGTTACTGACTGTGAATCTGTGGGGAGGGATAGGAAAGTTGCAGTCAGAAGAAGCTGTTCCCAGGGAGGAAAAGGGGCTTCCCCATGGAGGAATCAGGCCCAGTCCAGCCCAGACATCCAGAGGCAGAAGATCCTCCATTATACCAGGGCGCTTTGTTACTACTGCCCAGATAGCTCCAGCCAGAGTCAGGGGATCAGCTCCAGACACCCCCAACCCTGGGTCATGCCATGGCCCACCTGGCCCCTTTCCCTCTGGCTCCCAGCCCCGTGCTGCTGCAGCATGCGGACAGCAGGGCTCTCTGGTTTCTCTCTTTCCCATTACCTGTCAGGGTCAGTGTCACCGGGTTGCTTTGGTGAGACTGGATCTGGTTCTGGGGGCTGCCCTGAACTGAGTAGACACAAGAGAAAGTCAAGCTGCGTTGTGGTTCCTTCCTTGGGATCTTCCAGGCATTTGTGTCCTGTGTCGTCATCCTTGTCCAGTACCCGCTGCTCTGGAGCTCGTAGAAGAGGAACTGCAGAGCCTGGGACCCCTTCGGGGGGGAGCAGATGAGACGGACATGCTGCCCCCTCACGGGGCATGGAGGACTCAGCGACAGTGTCGGAGCTGGGGGGAGCAAGTCCAAACTGGGCATCTGGGGGGCTGGGGAGGAAGGGTACATCACAGGGAAGGAATAGAGAGAAGCCAGGGACCTGGTGAGCTTGGGGGTGGCCTGGCTCTGAGCCCCACATGATGAGCTCCAGCAGCTCAGATACCCTCAATTTCTCTCCACCCCTTTCCTGCCCTCCTGGGACCCCCCCCCCCATAGACACGCTGCCCCCTCGTGTGATGCTGAGGGCTCAGTGACAGCAGCGGGGCTTGGGGGAACAGGTCCAGGCCAGGTGTCTGGAGGGCTGGGGAGGAAGGAAACATTGCAGGGAAAGAAGAGAGAGAAGCCATGCACATGCTGGGCTTGGGGGCAGCCTGGCTCTGAACTCCATGCGATTAACTCCAGCAGCTCAGACACCCCCAATTTCCTTCTGCCCTTTCTCTGCCCTCCTTGGACCCCCATAGTCCTCCCACCTCCCTCCCCATCACCCTAGGAGCCCCCAACCTCCCCAGACCCCAGCAGCCTCCATCTCCCCCTGTCTCCAGCAGGACTGGCTGACCCCACATAGACCTACCAACACCTTCTCCATGGCTGGATGGGGACAGACATCCGTGGCATGCGGTGCCCTGGGGTCTGTCCCTGTCCCTCAGCCCTGGCTCAGCTGAGCCCTGAAGGACTTCATCGAGTCCCTGTCCTGTACCCCAGAGCTTGGTTGTGGGCAGCAGCCGCCATGGGATTGTGGTGGGACCAGGAGGAGGACACCCACCTCCCCAGCCCAGCCAGGCTGGGACTGATGCCTCCTAGAGGGGAAATGTCTCTTTCCCCCCTGCCCTAGCTAGCACCCCCTTCCATGCAGCCACTCCACACACCCCGGACAGGGACATTTTAGGCCCTTGTTACCTGCACGTGACACCGGAGCTGGAAGGGTCTGAAAAGAGCCTGGAAGAGAGAAGGGAGGGGTGAGAGCTGGGGCGGAAAGGGGCACTGAGCTAGGCCACTGAGAAGGCAGGAAGGAAGGAGGGAGCACAGTGAGGTGCTTGGGGATCTGGGAAAGGACTCAGGACACCTGGGTTCTCTGCCTGGCTCTGTCACTGCCCTGCTCCCTGCCATCTGCCTCAGTTTCCCTGCCCACCCTGGGGCTGTGCAGTGCGGGGCTGCCTCTCCCAGTCTGTGCAGAGTGTGGAGCAATGGAGACCTGGATCACAGACAGGGAGTGCAGCACCTGGCACGCTGCAGGGAGCCCCTCCTGGCCCTGCAGAGCAGGGAGCGTGGGGGGAAACTGAGGCAGAAGCAGACAATGACTGCCCTGGTCTGCAGGTCCCTGTGTGAGGTGGCACAGCTCATCTGTGAGCTGAAGTAAACATTGGGCACCCCTGTGAGGGGCTGAGAAACGTGCAGGCCCTGAAGGACCCCAATGTCCTGGAGGGGAAATGGATGGATGGACATGAAGATAGCAAAAGCGTTGGAGATAGCCAGGGCAGGGGAAGAGCAGGAAGGGGAGAAAGGAGGAGAGAAGAAGAAAGGGATTGAGGGAAGGGAATGGAAGAGCCCCCACCTGTCGCTCTGATGGGGGTTGGTTCCTCTGTCCTGACTTCTAAACCAGCCCCCTCAGATGAATCCCAACCATGGGAAGGGGCTGGGGACAGGGGAGAGAGAAGGGATCCAATGAGACCAGATCCCACCCAGCCTTGAGATACTAGAAATACCCCATGGCTGCAAGGATCATAGCAAGCCAGGGGCATGGAGCTCCCTCCTTCATACAAAGGGACACAGAGAGACAGGGGAGCGGGAAGGGAATGGGGCTGCCTGGGGGACACTGGTGGGGCAAGAGGCACAGAGAAGTTTGAGGGGAGTGGGGTGTACATGGCCTCATATGGGATGGTTTGGGGAAAGCTCAGTCCCCCCAACACCAGTCAGCACCCATATATCTATATCTATATCTATATCTATATCTATATCTATATCTATAGGAAGGGTCCAGAAGAGGGAAGAGAGATCTCAGGGGCAAGGGCTCTCACCCAGCACCACAATGGAGACGACGTTGCTGTACACAGACCAGATCTCTCGCCCAGACTCCAGTCTCCGATACCGGCAGGTGTATCTCCCTCCATCCCCTGGCTGCAGTGCTGGCAAGTGCTGGTGGTTTCTGGGGCCTGAGGACAGTGCCCCCCCATCCTTGAGGAATTGATATGTCGAAGCAACAATGTCCCCTGGAGCTGAGCAATTGAGGGTCACAGATCCTCCATATGAATAGACGGGGAGCTGAGGGGAGGCGGAGAGCTGTGGGGTTGAAGGCCGATCTGGAAGAGATGAGCGAGGGGAAGACCTGGGATCAGACAGGGATAAGTAATGGGCCTGAAACCAGATTCTGGTCTCAGCTGCCCCCAGGGTCCAACCGGAGTCACCCCAGGGTGGCAGTGGGGTTGGGGCAGGATCCTGATCCCTGTGGTAAGCGCAAAGTGGGCAGGAGCTCACCTGTTACGGTGATGGAGACAGCGTTGCTGTCCCTGGAGGGGATCTCACACCCCGACTGCATTGTCCAGTATGTACAGGTGTACGTGCCAGCGCTCTGGCTCCCAGCAGTCAGTCGGTGATAGGGCCCTGTGCCCATTGCAGGCAGCTCCTCGGAGATCTGGTCTGGGCGTCTCTTGTAGAATCTGTACCCTAACACCTCCTGGTCCTTGGGAGCTGAGCACTGCAGGGCAATCCGCTCTCCCCGGACATACACTGGGTGCGAGGGATCCAGAGAGAGCCCAGGGACTGGCAGGGGGTCTGGACCACAAAGGAGGGAATCAGGGAAAGCTGCCCCAGGCTCAGCTCCCTGTATCCCCTCCCCACACCTTGCCTCTGCTGGGCTCTCTGCAAGGGCCCTGGCTGCAAGGGATGTATCCCCCCACAGTTCCCCTCAGAGCTCCCCCTCCTGCCACAGCTCCAGGGTCAGGAGCTGCCCAGGTCCAAAACCACAGGGATCCATTCCACCTCTGAACCCCCAGGGCAGGCAGGACAAGAGAAGCATTGGCACTTTCAGTAGGGAAACTGAGGCACACAGGGAAAGGGAGTGATGTCCAGCTCTGGGGAAGATTTTTGGATTGAACCCAGGAATCCCGGGTCCCTGCCCCTCCCTGTTCTGACCCACCAGACCCCGCCACCCGCTTCCCCAGCTGGGTTAGGACCGAGGAGTCCTGGCTCCCAGCCCCGTGCTGCTGCAGTGTGAGGACAGCAGGGCTCTCTGGTTTCTCCCCTTCCCGTTACCTCCTAGCAGGGTCAGTGTCACTGGGTTGCTTTGCTGAGACTGGGTCTGTTTCTGGGGGCTGCCCCAAACTGAGTAGGCACAGTAGAAAGTCTGGCTGCGTTGTGGTTCCTTCCTTGGGATCTTCCAGGCATTTGTGTTCTGTGTCGTCATCCTTGTCCAGTTCCCGCTGCTCTGGAGCTCATAGAAGATGAACTGCAGAGCCTGGGACCCCTTCGGGGGGGAGCAGATGAGACGGACATGCTGCCCCCTCACGGGGCATGGAGGGCTCAGTGACAGTGTCGGAGCTGGCGGGACCCTGTCCAAACTGGGCATCTGGGGGGCTGGGGAGGAAGGGAACATCGCAGGGAAGGAATAGAGAGAAGCCAGGGACCTGCTGGGCTTGGGAGCGGCCTGGATCTGAGCCCCACATGAGCTCCAGCAGCTCAGACACCCCCAATTTCCCTCCACCCCTTTCCTGCCCTCCTGAGACCCCCCATAGACCATCCACCTCCCTCTCCACCCCAGGAACCCCCAACCTCCCCAGACCCCAAGCAGCTTCCATCTGCCCCTATCTCCAGCAGGCCTGGCTGACCCCCCACACACCTACCCAGACCTTCTCCCGGGCTGGATGGGGACAGACCTCTGTGGCATGCGGTGCCCTGGGGCCTGTCTCTGTCCCTCAGACCTGGCTGGGCTCACCCCTGAGGGACATAGTCCCATCCCTGTCCCATGCCCCAGAGCTGGACTGTGGGCATCAGCCGCCATGGGGTCCTGGTGGGACCAGTGGCTCTGGGGATGCAGGGGACAAGGGGAGAGGCTAGAGGGGGGCACCCTCCTCCACAGCCCAGTGTGACTGGGGCTGTCTCCTAGAGGGGAAATGTCTCTGTCCCCCCCTGTCTCAGCCAGCGCTCCCTTCCCTGCAGCCTCCCCACACACCCCTCATTACCTGCAGGTGACACCAGAGGCGGGAGGGTCTGGAGAAAGGCTGGAAGAGAGAAGAGGTGAGAGGGAGTGATAGCTGGGTGGGGACATGTGGGGCAGGAGGGAGGGATAGGAGCCTGGCGGGGGCTCAGGACACTGAGAAGGCAGGCAGGGAGGAAGGAGCACTGCGAGGTGCTTGGGGCCCAGAGAGAGCCCTGGCTGTGCCTGGCTCTGCCACAGCCCTGCTCCCTGCCCTTGGCTGACTCCTTTCCCTGCCATCTGCCTCAGTTTCCCCCCACCCCCGGGACTGTGCAGTGCAGGGGCTGCCTCTCCAGATCTGTGCAGAGCCTGGAGCAATGGAGGCCCGGATCTGTCAGGGAGTGCAGCACCTGGCACACTGCAGGGAGCCCCAGGCTGGCACTGCAGAATGAGGAGGGTGGGGGGTAACTGAGGCAGAGCAGGGACACCTGTCTGCTTTGGTCTGTGGTCCCCATGGGAGGTGCCATGGATGGGCTGTGAGCTGAAGAAAGCATGTCTCAGTTTCCCCGCCTGCCCTGGAGCGGTGCAGTGCAGGGGCTGCCTCTCTGGGTTTGTGCAGCACCTGGTGCAGTGGAGGCCTGGATCTCAGTCAAAACCTTGAGGGCCCTGGAGGACCCCAGGTGCTCTGGAGGGGAAACGGGTGGATGGACATGAAAGACAGCAAGAAACGTGGAGCGAGAGAGGGCAGGGAAGTGGGGACTGGAAGGCTGGAGAAAGAAGGAGACAAGGGCTAAGGGCAGAGTGGGGTGCAGACAACGGGCCAAGACAGGAAGAAGGTGACAGTGGGAGGCTGAGGCAGGAAGAGGGTGAAGGGGCCGGGGTAGGGGAGCAGTGGGGAAGGGGGGAGTGAAGCAGGCGGTGATGGAGGAGCGCGGGGGGCTCTTACCCAGCACAGCCAGCAGCACTGACAGCTCCATGCTGGGGGTAGAGGGTGCAGCCCTCCCTGCCTCTGCGCTGTTGGAGAAGGACTGTGGGAGAGACACGGCTGCCTCAGCCCCCGCCTCCACACCCTGGCCTCGAGTGAGTGCTGCCCTGCTGGGTGGGGCTGACCACGGCGGGCCTGGGGGCTCCCAGCATGCCTTGCAGCTCTGCAGGGCCTGAGCTGAGGATGCAAGTTTGGTGCACCACAGGGTATGGGGTTGTGGTGTTGGACCTTTGGGGGATGATGTGGAGCCTTCTGTTGCCTCGTATGTTCTGGGAGATGCAGCTGGCTCTGGGGCATGGCAGTGGGGTAGGGACTTCACAGCTGTGGTGCAGACAGCCACCGGTGACCCAGGAAATGGAGCCACTGATCGCCCTCCTTTTTAAAGTAACCTGCTTCTCCCCCCTGCTTCTCTCAGCTCCACTGAATAGGGCTGGGGCCTTTCTCTTGGCTTGATCTGTCCCCAGTGCAGGGGGGAAGCTGGCTGGCTCAGGGAGTAGGAGACCTCGCGCCAGGCAGGGCTCAGGGGGGTGGGTGCAGTTCTCTCTGGGGTGCCAGGGGCACAGCTGTGTTGGAGGGAGTAGGTAGGGGGACTTGTGCCTGGGTAGCCTGGACTGATGCAGTGCCCTGGGGCAGGGCTAGAGGGCACGGTGCCACAGGGAGTAGGGCAGGGGTGCATTCCCCTCTCCGGATTCAATATAGGGTACAGGGAACTGTGCCTTTCAGAGGCCTGCATGTCCAATAGGACAGTCCTACAGGGGGGCCCCTTTGTACTGTTAACCAGAGGGCAGTCGGAGGCAGTCGTCACCCACCCAGAGGTCTACCCAGCATGTTGGGGCCTGCAATGATCCCTGCTAGCACTGGGCGCCAGAAGAATTGCAGGGGATGGGAGTAGCAAAGAGCTCGATCTAGGCATTTATTAGGACATAGAGCTCGATTTGCACAGGTTCAGGCTCCCCATCCCCCAGCAAGCAGAGCAGCGAGTCAGTCGGGGGCTGATTTCTGCCCTGAACAAGGCTCTTGCGGTGTCCAAAAGCATCCTGCTTGCGCAGCCACAAAGCTGTAGGGGAAGTGGTGGGTGAGACAATGCAAAGCAAAGCTGTTCAGAGCCATGAGCTGGAGCTTGAGGTGGTTCAGAGCCAGATGTGGGGGGTGGAGACCTGGGGACCTAAGAATAAGGGCCACTTGGCCTGGGCTGGGGGTGGTGGTGGAGGAGCCCCTGGGGAGAGACTTCCCTGGGGCAGGAAGGAAGGATGCAAGCTCAGAGAGCTTCTCCTGAGAGCCTGAGGACATGGGCTGGGACAGTACCACCAGGATTGCATGTGAGGCAGGGAGGAAACCCTTTAGCCCAGACAGACACATGTGAAGTGCAGACGCTTCTCATGCACTAGACAGAATTAGAAACCCACAAGGGAGGAGGTGTGAAGTAGAGAGATGTGGATTGCTGAGAACTGGGGCCCACAGGAAAGCAGCTCAGGCTGTGGAGAGCAGAAGCCCTGATGCGTGGGGTCCATCCTCTGCCCTGGGATGCGTTTGAGAGCAGGGAGGTTTGAATCTGCCCATGACTCCGCGTGGCTCTGAGAGGAACAAGGCTCAGAGGAAGGGCAGGGGCTGGGAGTCAGGGCTTCATGCAGCTGGACAAACCCCCAGTTGACCCTGATCACCTGGGGTTGCATGAATGCCTCCAGCTGGGCCCAGTGGCATAGAAGCAGCAGCCTGGCAGTGCCCTGCGGGCTCTTGGCATGACTGGTCTCCTCTCTGGCTGAAGCCTATGATCCCCGGCTGTTGGGCTTGTGGTCTTTAGTACTGAGCCCAGCCATGCCAGCCAGGGCAGGGGCTCAGAGTGAGGACTCCTGGGTTCTCACCTTGACTCTGGGACTGGAGGGCAGTGCACTGGGTTGAAGTGAGGGAGTGGTGCTGGATCCAGGAAGCCTGGCTTCCTTCCCCAGCTCTGTGGTGAGAGTGGGGTTTACTGGGTTAGAGCAACCCCTGGACTGTCTCTGCCCCACATTACCCCCTCCCCACCACTCCTATGAGCACAAAGCCTGCCAGGCTGGGGCCTTCCCCTCTGCAGGAGCTCAGGCCTCCACTGCTCAAACCCAGACTGGGAGCTGTGGGGATCTCAGAGCAGATATGGGACCAGGACCAGTAGGACTGCAACCAGCTCTGACAGCACAGTCCTGAGCAGGGGAAAGCCAGCTGGATCTGCACACCAGACCCAGCCATCTTCCCTTTGATCAGTGAGAACAGCCCACCTGAGTCTCAGTGGAGACACCTCCCCCTGGCCTTCCCCTTAAAGTCCCTGAGTAGCAGCAGCTGGTTTATGAAGCAGTAGGGCAGGGGTGGGTAAAATGTGGCCCGCGAGCCACATGTGGCCTGCCAAGCCATTCTATCTGGCCCTCGAAGCCCCTAAAAATGTTATAAAATTAATATTTATCTGCCCCTTGCTGTCTGTCACGCAGCCCTCGATGGCTTGTCAAAACTCAGTAAGCGGACCTCTGCCTGAAATAATTGCCCGCCTCTGCAGTAAGGGGAGAGTCAGGACTCCTGGGTTCAGCCCCAAGCATCTGGAGGCACAGAGGGAGCTGCCAGGGTTTGATCAAGGTCGAAATAGAAAATGGTGCTCTGCTTCCTCCTAGTGGCCATCATAGCCTGGTCCTTTCCTAAATTTCACTGCAATGGAGCAGAGAGGTCCTGGCGGGGGTGGGCTTCTGACGTGGTAGGGTGGGAGAAGGGCAGTATCTCCATCTTGGGATAGAGGAAGTGAAGGTGTGAGGGTTCCTGGCAGAGGGGTTCATAGGTTCATAGATGTAGGGTTGGAGGGGACCTGAGCAGTTCATCAAGTCCGACCCCCTGCCCTGGGCAGGAATGAATACTGGGTTCATATGACCCCTAGTAAGTGTAAGCTCAAATGACCCCAGTGAGGTAGTTATCAAGCCTCCTTTTAAAGACCCCCAGGGTAGGAGCCAGCACCACTTCCCTCGGAAGCTGGTTCCAGATCCTGGCTGCCCTGACTGAAGTAGCACCTCCTGATGTCTAGCCTGAACCTACTCTCAGTCGACTTGTGGCTGTTATTAATTGTTACTCTGGGAGGTGCTCGGGGGAACAGGGTCTCACCCATTCACCCCAGTAAGTTTATAGATGGCCACTGGATCCCCTCTCTGCCTTCTATTGTGAAGACTGAACAGGTTTAGGTCCCGTAGCCTCTTCTTGTAGGGTCTGTCTTGCTGCCCCCTGATTATGCGAGTGGCCCTCCTCTGGACCCTCTCGATGCTGTCCACATCCCTCCTGAAGTGCGGTGCCCAGAACTGGATGCAGTACTCCAACTGCAGTCTGACCAATGTCTCATAGAGGGGGAGGATCACCTCCTTGGACCTGCTTGTGATGCATCTGTGGATACATGACAAGGTGCGGTTAGCCTTATACCATCCCTGCAAGTTTCAGCCGAATCAGACAAAAAACAAAGTTATAGGTATTTCATTGATTCCCCATTATACCCTGTGGCCAGATCTCTGAAGCAGCTCCAAAGCTTCGGAGACATTTTGGGTGAATCGAAATGGGAATAGGGATCCCTGGCATCTGAAGCGGCCGGATCTGAAGCCAAATCGAATAGCTACCTATTTGCACAGGCCTACTGACCACCTATCATCTAAAATGTGGGCCAGGAAAAATTGGCATTGGAACTGATTGTCTATAGGGCAAAGATCAAAACTCAAGACCCAATCATGAGAAACATCAACTGCAAACTCTTTTTTTTCTCCCATACAGATCTCCTTGCAAACCAGTGATTAAGACACATGGGAAAAGTTGCCTTCCACAAAACTTTCAGCAACAGTTTAATGAGCAGGCTCTATCAATTAGCCATGCTTTCTGCATTTAGAGGCCTCCAAGGAACTTGAAGTATTTCGGCATCATTAAAAAAAGTCAGTTTGGTAATTAAATCTCCAAAGAATAAACCCAAGGAAACTTCATTTACCACTTTGTTGCTTTAACCATTGGGAACTGGCCAGATAATTAGAAAGGGTTGGGAGTTCATTTACTTATTTTCCTGATAAACCAAGGTTGAGATCAGCAGACCTTTAGACCAGGATTTTCTATGATGACCAATAAAGTTGGACCAACCTGTGCTGGTTTAAAGTGTCCTGACCTTCAAATAGCAAAACTTTTTTCCTCCTCCTTATAATCAATCCACTTGCAAAACATTTCAAGCTGAGCTTTCAGGGAAAAATATTCTGGTGCAACCTTTTTTTTTGTATGTGTGGAGGGAAAACAGAGAAGCAGGAAGAAGGGGGCACCTGGACATCGAGGTCAGCCGTAGAAGCACGTTCTCTAATTTTTTTTCCTTCCTGCCTGACCATATATTTTTATAAAGAGCACACCCTCAAATAAAACATGAACCATCCTTTTGGAAGTTCGAATGTAGGGAAATTTTTTCCAGAGTGACTGCTGACTGTATGACATAGAATAAGTCCTCCTGGGAACATAGAGCATCCAGGAAATGTGGTACCAACAAGTCCCTGTTGTGATCTGCCTCATCCAGACCATCTCCTCTATGCTTCCAGGGTGCTCTGTTTTCAGGAGGACTCACTGTATGATACTTGGGTCTGGGGCCCAGACCCATGTAAGGGCAGTAGCATATTCTTTAATGGAAGCAGTTGTTGATACAATTTCTGTAAATAAAGTGCTGCTTCCACATCACAGGCCTCATCAAGATATGACCAGCAGCTCAGTTGCTGCATGAGGTACAAACAGCCTTACTCAGCCAATACCTACAGATTGGAGAGGGTTAACACAGGCCTCTACTATCTTGGCAGCTGCACATGGCTCTCCTCTGGACTCTCCCAAGTTTCTCTATGTCCTTTTTAAATTGTGGAGCCCAGAATTGGATGCAGTTCTCCAGCTGCGGCCTCACGGAGGCCGAGTACAGCAGGAGGAAGGCATCCTGAGATTTGCTAGAGAAGCATCTATGGATGCAAGCCAGAGTTTTGCTCACTTTGCTGGCTGCAACATCACATCGGTGGCTCATGTTCATCTTGTGGTCAATCATGAACCCCAAGTCCCTTTTGGCCGTGGTGCTAGCAAGTGCAGCACTGCTGAGCCTATAAGCATGCTGTGGGTTTTTCTTCCCAAGGTGGAGTACCTTGCATTTTTCGGAGTTGAGGGCCATCAGGTTTTCATCCGCCCATTTTCCAAGCCTGTCAAGGTTGGCCTGGGTCATCATCCTGTCCTCAGGAGTGGATGCTTTACCCCAGAGTTTGGTGTCATCAGTGAACCTAGTCAGTCCATTCCTGACACCAATGTCCACATCATTAATGAAGATGTTGAAAAGGATAGTCCCAAGGACCGAGCCTTGGGGGACCCCACTGGTCACAACGCACCACAATGATTGACTTCCGTCAACCACCACTCTCTGGGTCCGGCCTTGAAGCCAGTTCCCCAGCCAGTGCACTGTGATGTAGCCAAGGCCGCAGCTGGCCAGTTTTCCTATAAGACGATCATGGGATACCAGATCGAAAGCTTTTTTAAAGTTGAGATATATGATGTCAATCTCTTTTCCCTCGTCCGGGTGATATGTCACCTGGTTGTAGAAGGAGATGAGATTGGTCAGGCAAGACCTACCCACAACAAACCTGTGCTGGCTGTCCCTCAAGAAGCTGCCTTCAGTCAGTTTGTCAAGAATGGTTTCTTTGATGATTTTCTCTAATATCTTCCCGGGGATGGAGGTCAGGCTGATGGGCTTGTAGTTCCCCGGATCTACTTTTCTCCCTTTCTTGAAGATAGACACTACATTGGCCTTCTTCCAATCCTCTGGCACTTCGCCTGAGCACCAGGAGTTCTCAAAGATCTGTGCCAGTGCCTGAACTACTATGCTTGTCAGCTCCTTAAGTACGCTGGGGTGTAAGCTGTCTGGGGCAGCTGAATTGAAGGTGTCCAACCTCTCAAAGCATTCCTTCACATGGTCAACATTGATGTGGGGTAATATTTCTCCCTCGCCCTGGTCATCCCATACCATACTGAGCAGGGCCGTCCCTTGGGGCTGGTGAAAAACTGATGCAAAATACCTGTTGAGCAGGTTGGCTTTTCCCTGAGCGTCGGTTGTCAGTTGACCCATATGGTTTAGCAGAGGTCCAATATTACCCTTGCTTTTCCTCTGGCTCCCCACATATCTAAAAAAGGACTTTTTATTGTCCTCAATACGTGTAGCCAGTTGGAGTTCAGTCGCAGCCTTGGCTTTCCTGGTTCGCTCCCTACAGGTCTGGACCAGTGCAGAGTACTCCTCCTTTGGGGTGGATCCAGCCTTCCATCAATTATAGGACTTTCTTTTTAGACGCAGGAGGTCCACTAGTTCCCTGCAGAGCCAAGGGGGCTGCTGTGCCCTTTTGCTGCCTTTCCTCTGAGACGGGATAGACATTGCTTGTGCTTTCAGGATCGCTCCCTTGAGGAGCAACCACTCATCCTGAACTCCCCTCCCCTTTGGGTCATGGTCCTTTAGGGCCTCGCCAACAAGCCTCCTGAGCTTGTCAAAGTCAGCTTTCCTGAAGTCGAGGACTGACTTGCCTGATTTATGGCAGATGGTGAAGGTGATCAGCTCATGGATGCTGTCTCCCAGCTTCCCTGCGATTGTTAGGTCGCTGATTAAGTCATCCCCTGTTGCCAGTACCAGGTTGAGCAGTGCTTTGCCTCTCATCGGTCCATAGACTTCGAGTCAGACAGAGCTTGTCCCCACACATGAGGAAACTTTGTGACCATTTGGATGTGGCTGAGTGCTCTTCCCACGAGATGTCTGGGTAGTTGAAATCTCCCATGAGAACCATGCAACGGGAGCGGGCAGACTCAGCCAATTCCCCGGCGAACTCCTGGTCAAGCTCTTGATCCTGGCCAGGAAGTCTGTAGTAGACCCCCACCATTGCGTCCCCTGTGCCTTGTTTGCTATGGATTTTGACCCAGAGAGTCTCCAATCATACCCCCTGGGTGCCAATGTCAGCTTGCAGGGGCGCGTAGCTTTCCTTGACATAGAGAGCTACCCCGCATCCCCACGTCCCTTTTGCCCACACAATCTCTCCTGTACAAGGTATAGCCATCTATACCTGTGGCCCAATCATAGGTGGAGTCCCACCAGGTCTCTGTTATCCCTATGAGAGCATAATCCTTTTGGTTTATCAGGAGGACCAGTTTCTCCTGTTTGTTCCACAGGCTCCTGTCACTGGTGTACAGGCACGTAAGTGTCCCATTTTAGGAGCAGCCATCCCCACTGCAGGGATGACTACATCCCTGCTCCTAGGCTCCTCTTCCTCTTCTCCCTCCCACTGGTAGGGCCACACCTCACAGCAGCAGCCTCTAGGGACTTTTTTAAAGCCCTTCCTTGCCTGCTGCTACCACTTTCTTTGCTGTCCCTGGGGGTTGGGAAGGTCTAAAAGCCAGTGGCACCAGCCCATACAGGCAGTGGGAGGGTTTCTCCACCCTGCCTGGTCTCCCAAGGCCTCTGCTGCTGTTGCTGTTCCCAGCTGAACCCAATCCTGTGCCACCTTGCTGGATCAGTCAGAAATGGCTTTGAAGCTTCCCCCCACTGTGGGGAAAACAGCAATGGCAAACAGGAGAGGGGAAGCGATGTGCCTCAGAGCAGGAAGGGGAAGGAGGTAGCTTCTTAGGTGCTTTGGGGACCAGAGGCTCCTGAGTTGGATTCAGTCTGAAAGGGGAGTACAGCCATGCCCCTGGGCCCAACCCATCACTCTGTGTCTGTTTCTAGAGGCTCCCTGGAGCCTGCCTGAAGCCTCCAGCTTTGTCCAAGACTCCACCTACTCCCTGATCCCCAAGTGACTGCTCCTATCACCTGGCCCTTCGTTTCCCCAATAGAAGACCAGGGAGAGGAACAGGGAGTGTGGGGTAACAGGGATTTTCCTGGTTCTAGGTTGCATTCTGCTAATTTGCTTCTTGATTTCCTGGTTTCCTGACTCAGATTGTCACTGGGCTTTACTTGTCCTCTCCAACTCTAGTTTTTCCACCTCCATCCAGTAACATTGTCTCCTAGGTTTGGGCGCCATGTCCTACAGTTCCTTGTCCTGATGGGCAGGAATTGTAGGAGTAGGGTTGGCCCCGAAACTGGCTAGATCTGTAGCTGGTACACATTGATGTAGGCCTCTTGACTGCCCTTAAGCTGTTCTCAGAGACCATAATTGGGCTGCTCAGCCTCAATTAATTGCCTAGGAAGCCACATCTTCATTAAGTCTCTGTCTGACAAGCTCTTCTCTGGCTAATTAACAATCCAGCCAGTAGACCCTGGTCTGCTTTGGCAAGCCTCTTGGTTCCTGAACCTGGTTTGACTTTGTTCTTAGACTCCCTGGGTTTCCCCCTGACTTGGTACTTTGGGTCCCAAACTCCAACCCGGCCCTTGCCTTTCCTCAGTGTCCTAACCATTAGGCAAGACTACCAACAACCCAGTGCCTAACGGCTGCTCTGACTTAAACCAGCTATGAATTTTCTCCATTGATTATAACACAAAGCAGCACCCAACAAGTGTCTGATCACTGCATTTGAGTGAAGCTATGGCTGATTTATATCAGCTGGGATTTGGCCATTGATACAATGGAACTATAGAACCATAGAGAAGTCAGGCTGGAAGGGAACTCAGGAGGTCACATCTAGTCCAACCCCCTGATCAAAGTAGGATCATCCCTATCCAAACCATCTCATCATCCCTTGTGTAACCTCTCTCTAAAACTACACAATAAAATCTGTCAAAAACTCCAAGGACACCCTTAACTTTCACAGGTAAAAGGGAGGGAGGGAGGGAATGAGGTCTGTTGGTGTCCCCCTCACTATAAGGCTTGTTAAAATATACTTAAAGGCTAAGTACAGACAGTCAAAAAGCCTGAGGCTGAATTGATTCAGTCTTTGCAGGTTAGTCTAAGATACACAGATTAAATTGAAACAGAAATAAACAGACATTTACCTTTGATTCAGGAAATGCAGCCACATGCCTGCAGTGACTCAGGGCAGTAGCTGGCAGGGTGCTAGAGCACAGCTCTCTGGCACATAGCTAGCATGAGTTGTGTGTTCACTTCCTCTTCCTGCTACCCCGAGGTCTCTGGGATTTTCAGTCCAGAATCACAGCAGCAGGACTCTGCAGGATTGCTCATCACTTCCTCTATCTGCTTCCAGGTGCCTTTGGAATTTGTAGTCCACAGTCACAGCTAGCAGTAAGTTTGAGTGTAGGAAGGGGTCTTTAACCCCACTCCCTGACCCTTTATCACAGATTCATAGATCGAAGGGCCATCAGAAACACTCGTCATCCACTCTGATTTCCTGTGTGATGCGCTCTGCATTAGCTATTACTGCACATAGCAGGGGACCCCTACCCCTGGTACAGAAAGGCAGCAGGAGCAGTGAAGCAGGCAGACAGTTAGGGGAATATAGCCTGCAAAAACTTGAGCTGTGGGGTTCAGCAGCTGAAGAGGGGATTAAGAGGTCTTGTGGCAGATTTAGGATCTTGTGTGCCAGACAGCCAGGTCAGGTGCCCAGAGGGGTCAGAGTCAGGGCCATATAAGCCCAAGCACTGGGCTAGAAGGGTAGTCTGGTCCAGAGCTCCAGAAGTGCAAGAGCTCTGCAGGGAGTATAGAAAGAGGAAAATAAGTTTCATGTTTTATTTTGGTTTGGAGTATATGTTAACTCTGAGGTCCCAGTGGGCTGGGACTGAAGTCTGGGGACAGGGTTTGAAGCTTGGGAGGGGCTGAAGCCCAGGGAGGATAGACCAGACAAAGGAAGAAAGAGAGACAGATCATTGCTTAGGCCAGGGGATGAAGATCAGGTAGGCTGTCACCCTGATGATGAGCAGGATGGAGCCAGGCACCAAAGGCTGGTTTCTGGTTCTTGGAAGGTAGCCTCCTAAAATAATATATTAAGTTAAATGTCTGGGTGTGGCAGGTGAGAAGGCAAGGCCAAATTTTGAACTGGATTATGAGAATGGGTGTAGTGTGGCCACTAAAGAGCACCACAGCTACCACAGCACCTTGTTATACCACCCAGGAAAAAGATCTCAGAGTCATTGTGGACAGCTCACTAAAAACATCAACTCAGCAGCTGTCAGCAAGGCAAACAAGATTATTAAGGAGGGGATTGTGGACAAAACTATAAAGGGGCATCATGATATTTTCAAATCCATGGTGCATCCACACCCTGAATACTGTGCCCAGTTCTGCTCCCCATACCTCAAGAGGGATATAGAATAAATAGAGAAGGTCCAGAATAGGACAACAGGGATGATCACTGGTATGAAGGTGCTTCTATATGAGGACAGACTAAAGAAGTTAGGTGTATTCAGTTTAGAAAAGAGATGCTTGAGGTAGAGCATGATAGGGGTTTATAAAATGCTAAATGGTGAAGAGAAAGTCAATACGGATTTATTATTTACTCTCTCACAAGACAAGAACTATGGGGTCACAAAATGAAACCAGTAGGTAGAAAGCTTAAAACTAGCAAAAGAAAGTTCTCTTTTACACAGCATATTATGAAGGTGTGGGACTCATTGTCACAGGATGTTGTGGTAGCTGACAGTTTAACCAGATTAAAAAAGAGATAGTACAAATTCTTAGAATGAAGGTGATGCATCACTAGCTATTGAGCATGGGAGATAGGGGGACAGCCGCTGAATTGGGACTTCTGCGCCTGAAATGCTGCAGGCTACAAGTGAGAGGAACAGTGCGGGAAAAAACCCTGGTCATCCCTCATTCACTTTCCCTTTCACACCCACTCTCTGCCATGGTGTGATTCAGGAGTCTGGGCAAGACAGTCCTATGGTCTGACCCAGTAAATGGCAATTCTTATATTCTTATGTATTGTTGTTGTTGTTAAGGGCTGGAAGCAACCTTACAAATCATCAGGTCCAGCCCCTTACATTTGGGCAAGAAAGACTGCTGGGATCAGATGATCCCAGCCATACGGACACCAAGACCTTTTTTGAAGATCACCAGGGTGGGTGACTGTACCATGTCTGGGTGGAGTCTGTTCCAGACCCTTGGCACTCAACTTGTAAAGTTTTTCCTTATGTCTATCCTGAAATGATCCTCAATCAGCTTGTGCCCATTATTTCTTGTCCACCCCTGGGGGGCCTTGGTGAACAGATGCTCCTCCAGGCCCTAATTTGCCTGCTGTCCTTGGGACTGGGTGGTTAGTGAGTTTACAACTGGCCCCACCAGCAGCCCTATCCTGGTTCCAATCCCATTTACTCCCTGAAACATACAGGTCCAACGGCACTAGTGATAACTGTATATCCAAGGGCTGAGTAGAAGAGACATCACACAGTTGAGAAGAACTAACATCTTGCTGAAGTACATCCTGTTGCTCCTTATCAGCTTGATGTACATGAAGATGCAGCTGCTCTAAGTGATGGAGACACCAATGAGATGGGAGATGCAAGTGGAAAAGGTTTTCTGTCTTCCTGAAACAGCATGGTGGAAATGATGTTGATGGAATGATCACTGGATTCAATAAAGACAGACATGTATGAGAAGAACTAAACACTTTTATTGCACAGCAGTAGGCAACCTCTGCAGATGTTGTCTCTATTTAACTAGCTACTCTCTAACTAAGAGGCCATCCCTCATTTACCAACTTTCTCAGTCTCCTTAGTTATGGAGCATCTCTAAATTCTAACTTCCATCACTGTAGTTGATGTGGGAGATAATGGTGATGGCACAAGTACCCCCAGTATACTGCTTGTGGATAAAAAGAAAATCAGGAGTCATAGAATCATAGAATCATAGAAGTCGGGTCGGAAGGGACCTTGTAGATCTTCAAGTCCGACCCCCTGCCTGGGCAGGAGGAAAACTGGGCTCAAATGACCCCAGCCAGGTAGGCATCAAGCCGCTTCTTAAAGACCCCCAAGCCTTCCCTTGGAAGTTGGTTCCAGATCCTAGCCGCCCTGACAGTGAAGTAGTTCCTACAGATGTCTAATCTGAACCTACTGTCCAACAACTTGTGGCCGTTATTCCTTGTTATCCCGGGGAGCGCTGGGGGAAACAAGGTCTCCCCCAAACCCTTCTGGTCCCCCCTAGTGAGTTTATAGATGGTCACCAGGTCCCCCCTCAGCCTTCTCTTGTGAAGGCTGAACAGGTTCAGGTCCCGTAGCCTCTCATTGTAGGGTCTGCCCTGCTGTCCCCGGATCATGCGGGTGGCCCTCCTCTGGACCCTCTCAATGTTGTCCACATCCCTCTTGAAGTGGAGTGCCCAGAACTGGACACAGTACTCCAGCTGTGGCCTGACCAGTGTCATGTAGAGGGGGAGGATCATCTCCTTGGCCCTACTTGAGATGCACCTGTGGATACACGATAGGGTCCGGTTAGCCCTGCCGACCGTGACCTCTCACTGTCGGCCCATGTTCATCTTGGAGTCAATGATGACTAGAAGATCCCTTTCTGCCTCCGTGCTCTCAAGAAGGGAGTTTCCCATCTTATAAGTGTGCTGCTGGTTACTACTGCCCAAGTGCAGCACCCTGCACTTGTCTGTATTGAAACGCATCCTGTTTTTGTTAGCCCACCCCTGCAACCTATCCAGGTCTTGCTGCAGTCTTTCCTTCCCTACTAGCGTGCCCACCTCACCCCAAATTTTGGTATCATCAGCAAATTTAAACAGGTTGCTTTTCACCCCATCGTCCAAATTGCTGATAAAGAAATTGAACAGCGCGGGCCCAAGGACCGAGCCCTGGGGGACTCCGCTGCCCACTTCCCCCCAGGTCAAATATGACCCGTCCACCACCACCCTCTGAGTACAACCCTTCAGCCAATTTGCAATCCATCTGACTGTGTAGGTATCGATGCCACAGTCACCTAGCTTTTTAATGAGGATGGGGTGGTGGACAGTGTCAAAGGCTTTGCTGAAGTCCAGAAAGACTACATCCACCGACACCTGCAACCAATGCTTTTGTGACCTGATCGTAAAAGGCAATCAGGTTGGTCTGACATGACCTGCCCCTAATGGAACCGTGCTGGTTGCCCTTGAACGTCATCCCCGATGCCGGCCCATCACAGATGTGCTCCTTGTGATCTTCTCAAAGAGTTTCCCCAGGATTGAGGTAAGACTGACGGCCCTATCGTTGCCCGGGTCCTCCCTCCTCCCTTTTTTAAAGATGGGGACCACATTGGCTATCTTCCAATCATCTGGCACCTGGCCTGAGCACCATGAGTGCTTGTAAAGCCATGCCAAGGGCCCTGCAATAACCCTGCTAGCTCCCTCAACACCCTGGGGTGGAGAGCATCTGGACCTGATGACTTGAACATGTCCAGCCCCTCCAGAAGCACTCTAACCCGGTCCTCCTCAACCTTGGGTCTTGAGGTGTTCCCCTCGAGTCCGTCATGAATCACGGTGGGGGAGTCCTGGTCCCTGCACAAGAAAACGAAGGTGAAGAATTTGTTAAAGAGGTCTGCCTTCTCCTCTGGCACAACCACCAGATTGCCCAGCGTATCTTGCAGGGGCCCCACGTTTCACGGTGCCTTCTTCATCCTCCCTATATATTTGAAAAAGGACTTTTTATTATCTTTGATCTTGGACACTAGTGCTAGCTCTATGTCCGCCTTAGCTTTCCTAACAGCCCCCCTACAGGCCCCAGCAGTGGAGATGTACTTCTCTTTAGAGAAGCCCCCCCCCTTCCACAGTGTGTACACCACGTTTTTGGCAACCAGGAATTCCCGGACTTCCTTGGTGAGCCAGGGGGGCTTTTGGGCACTCTTGCCCCCCTTGCTTCTTGTTGGGATTGTCACCCCTTGGGCCCTGAGTATCGTCTCCTTAAGGAACGACCACTCATCTTGGGCACTGAGTTCCTCTGCCCTCGAGAACCCCAGCGCCTCTCCCACCAATCTCCTCAACTCATTGAAGATGGCCCTCTTGAAGTCTAGGGCTACCGCCTTGCTGCAGGCCCTTGACACGCTGCGCTGGATGGTGAATTCCAGCAAGCGATGATCACTATCACCCAGGTGGTCCAGGACCTGGAGCCCCCTTACCAGATCATCACCTGTGGTCAGGACCAGGTCCAACAGGGCATTTCCTCTGGTGGGACTGTGCACCTCCTGGGTTAGATGGAGGTCCTGTATCGCGGCCAGGAACCTCCTGGAACGGTCCAACCTGGCTGGCTGCTCCTCCCAACAGATGTCTGGGTAATTTAGATCACCCATGACAACTACATCCCTTGCCTTAAGTGCCTCTGAAAGCTGGCCTGAAAATTCCCAGTCTAGCTCCTCCCCTTGGTTGGGGGGTCTGTAGTCTTAGCCATGGGCAGATCTAGGATGTTAAAAAGGGGGAGGGCAGTTGATGTAGCATATAATAACAATTAACAACACATATTGTTCTCCAGTTAAACAGAAGCTAGAAGCTTTACTAATATGCTAGGGGTCTAGTGCTGTATTATTCAGTTCAAGTTCAAAGCAAAAACAAATATAAATGTATTGGAATGTGCGTTAATTTGATAGATCATATATAAAGTTTAAAAAATGATGACAAATAAGGCAAAAATAGTCAAAAGAGTATTTAATTTGTCCTGTGTTCATTATAGTTAAATGTACATTTCTTATTCAGATTTGTAAAGCAAGATCTAGCCTCCTTGAGTGTCTTGATAATGCCCTCAGTACTTCATTATCAGTCATTTCTACTCCTGATTTATTACTACCACACCTGAGTTAAGGTGTTTAGCTATAGCTAAAAACAGTCTACAGGGCTGTGAAATAGAGAGATATTACTCAGGTATTATTCACAGGCATTGCTGGCCTAAGCAGAAAGTCTAGGACAGCCAGAGCCCAACAATGCTAGGACAAATGAACAGGCTAGCAAATCATAGAATCATAGAGAAGTAGGGCTGGAGTGGGCCCCGGAGGTCATCTTGTCTAATCCCCTTGCCTGAGGCAGGATCACTCCTATCCAACCATCCCATTCAAACTCAACAACACTTTACACTGCCCCAGGTAAAGCAGGGGAACCATGGCAGCTAATGTCCTGCTTCTATAAAAGGTTGTCAATATATGCTCAAGAGTCTTTTGTAGAAACAGAAAGGTTGGGCTGGAAGGGCACTCAGGAGGTCATAACTAGTCCAGTCCCCTGCTCAAGGCAGTCATTGCTATCTAAACCATCCAAGATGAGTCTTTGTCCCACCTATTCTTAAAAACTGTGGGAATGACCCTCACACACAACCACCAGGCACAAGGTTTGAAATATCAAACACATCCTTTAAGTTGTTATAAGTAAAGTAGGGGGATGGCAAGTGCACTGCCAGTGTCCTGGCACTGTAAGGACAGGGAGTAGTGTGTTAAAATACACTCAAGAGAGTCAGGAAGATGACTGTACCCCTTGCTTCAGAGGCAGGCTAAAATCCCCTGACTCCATGCCAATCGGACTGTGGGAAAAGTTCCTTCTTGATCCCAAAAGTTGTGATCAGAAAACGGATAGTGTACTCCTTCCTCTTGATTGCCTTTCTCCCATATTGTGCTCATATAATGATAATGGCCATTATCAACCATATTATGCTCTTTACTGCTCTCCTTGGTACCATTTCCAATACCTTGACTTCCACTACAAAATTTAGTGACCAAGACTGAACACAGTTGAGTCCTAGCCAGAACCAAGTCATGTGTCCTAAATGGGTGCTTAAAATTATCAGAATGGTTCATTCCTGCACCCTCAGTAAGATTTAAAGAAACCTTATTGAGAGCACAGAAACAAACCTTCCTGATGTGTAGGAAGACTAGCAAGTATGGCATGAGACCAGCTTGGCTTTGCAGGGAACTCTTCAGAGAGATAAAATACAAAAAGGAAGCTTACAAGAAGTGGAAACTTGGGCAAATGACTAGGGAGGAGTATAAGAGTATTGCTCAGGCATGCAAGGATGACATCAGGAAGGCCGAAGTACAATTGGAGTTGCAGCTAGCAAGGGACATGAAGGACACCAAGAAGGGTTTTTACAAGTCTGTCAGCAACAAGAGAAAGGTCAGGGCAAGTGTCAGTCCCTTGTTAAATGGGGGAGGCAACCTAGTGACAGAGGATGTGGAAAAGGCTGAAGTGCTCAATGCCTTTTTCCCCCTTGGACTTCACAGGCAAAGTCAGCTCCCAGACTACTGCACTGGGCAGCACAGTTTGGGGAGGAGGTGAACAGCCCTCAGTGCTGAAAGAACAGGTTAGGGACTACTTAGAAAAGCTGGATGTGTACAAGTCCATGGGGCTGGATGTGATGCATCTGAGGGTGCTGAGGGAGTTGGCCGATGTGATTGCAGAGCTGCTGGCCATTATCTTTGAAGACTCATGGCAATTAGGAGAGGTCCTGGATGATTGGAAAAGAGTAAATATAGTGCCCATCTTTAAGAAGGGGAAGAAAGAGTATCTGGGGAGCTACAGATGGTCAGCAGCATCACCTCAGTCCCTGGAAAAATCATATAACAGGTCCTCAAGGAATCTATTTTTAAGCTCTTGGAGCAGAAAAAGGTGATTAGGAATAGCCTGCATGGATTCACCAGGGCAAGTCATTCCTCACCAACTTGACTGCCTTCTACGATGAGATGACTGGCCCAGTGGTTACAGGAAGAGCAGCGGACATGATATACCTTGAATTTAGCAAGGCTTTTGATATGGTCTCTCACAATGTTCTTGCAAGCAAACTAAGGAAGTACAGGTTGGATGAATGGACTGTAAGGTGGATAGAAAACTGGCTGGATCATTAGGTTCAAAGGGTAGAAAGCAATAGCTTGGTGTTTAGTTGGCAGCCGGTATCAAGTGGAGTGCCCCAGGGTTCAGTCCTGGGACTGGTTTTGTTCAATAGCTTCATCAATGACCTGGAAGATGAAATGGAGTGCACCGTCAGCAAGTTTGTAGATGACAACATGCTGGGGGGAGTAGTAAATACACTGGAGCCAGGATTCAGAGCGACCTAGACAAACTGGAGGACTGGTACAAAACAAGTCTCAAAGTTCAATAAGGACAAGTGCAAAGTCCTGCACTTAGGATGAAACAATCCCATGCACCGGTACAGGCTGGGGACCGACAGGCTAAGTAGCAGCTCTGCAGAAAAGGATCTGGGGGTCACAGTGCACAGTAAGCTGAATATGAGTCAACAATATGCCCTTGTTGCATGGAAGGCTACTGGCATACTGGGCTGTGTTAGTAGGAGTGTTGCCAACAGATCAAGGAAAGTGATTATTTCCCTCTATTTGGCACTGGTGAAGCCACATCTGGAATAGCGTCCAGTTTTGCACCATCCCTCAAACTACAGAAAGGTGTGGACAAATTGGCGATAGCCCAGTGGAGGGCAATGGAAGTGGTTAGGGGGCTAAGGCACAAGACTTGTGAGGAGAGGCTGAGGGAACTGGGTTTATTTTGGAAAAGAGAAGATGGGGGGGGGTTGATAGAAACCTTTGACTATCTGAAAGGTGATTACAAAGAGGATGGAGCTGGACTGTTCTCAGATGGCAGATGACAGAACAAGGAGCAATGGTCTCAAGTTGTAGCAAGGGAATTTTAGGTTTGATATTAGGAAAAACCCTCTCATGAGGAGGGTAGTAAAGCACTGGAACATAGAGAGGTTGTGAAATCACCATCCTTGGAGGTTTTAAAGACCCAGATAGACAAAGCCGTGGCTGGGATGATCTATTTGGGGATGGTCCTTTGAGCAGGGGTTGGATTAGATGAGCTCCTGAGGTCCCTTCCAACCCCAATTTTCTATGATTCTAGGTGAAGCATAGGATCCACCATAACTCCTAGATGCTTCTCAGCAGTCATACTGCTAAGCCAGATATCCCCTCTGCCCACCGGTATTTGTGCATTTCAACATTTTTCCCCACCTGTGGCACCTTTCATTCATCTTTGCTGAATGTAATTTCCTTGCCTATTGCCCTCCATTTAAACAAGATCTCTTTTTCATTTTAATCCTATAGTATAATAAAAAATAGGGCTGTAAGAGACCTCTGGAGGTCATTGAGTCCAGCCCCATGCATGAGGCAGAATCATCTCTATCCAAACCATTGCAAACAAAGCCTTGTCTAACCTATTCCTGGCAACCCTGTGGCACCCAGAAACACATCACCATGGGTGAGAATTGCTGGCTTTGGGGTTTTTAAATCTTAAGATGTGCCTCCATTTGATCAGAATTTAAATATACTTTTTAAGCACATCTTTAAGTCACTGCTGAGTGACATTTTTATCAAATAGCACATGAAATCAGTGACCTTTCAATTTAAAGAGAGAAGAGTAGATGACAAATATGACTATTACTTACTTCTTCGTGTGTGTTCCTGTCACAGTTTTGGTTTCTTACAGAATATCCCATTCCGGCTGATAGCATCTCTCAAGGCATCTTTGACCTGTTTGTTCCTCAGGCTGTAGATGAAGGGGCTGAGCAAAGGGGACACCACATTATTGAGAAGTGCCACTGTCTTACCAAAGTTTCCCTTGCTGCTACCCGATGGTGTCACATACATGAAGATGCAGCTTCCATAGAAGATGAAGACCACGGTGAGGTGGGAGACACAGGTGGAGAAGGCTTTCTGCCTTCCAGAGACTGAGGGGATATGCATCACAGTGGAGATGATATTGATGTAAGAGATGATGGTGATGATAAAAGTACCCAGCACGCTGCCTGTGGCCAAAATGACAGACAATAGTTGAAGGTACTGGGTGTCTATGCAGGCCAGTTTAATCACTGGCACACTGTCACAGAAGAAATGGTCAATGATGTTTGGGCCACAGAAGGGCAACTGGAAAAACATCACAAATGGGGTGCTCACATAGAGAACACTGATCACCCAGGAGCCCAGCACTAACTGTGTGCACAGCTGATTGTTCATGATGGAAGGGTAGTGGAGCGGCTTGCAGATGGCCACATACCTATCAAAGGACATGGCTGCCAGCATGAAGAACTCAGCAGTGCCAGTGATGACGTAAAGAAAGCATTGGGCAAAACAGCCGGGCACAGAAATGGTCTTGCTGCCTGATGCCAGGCTGAACAAGACCTTTGGAACAGAGATGGAGGTTAAGGTGATCTCCAAGAGAGAGAAGTTCCTGAGGAGGAAATACATGGGGGTCTGGAGACGCTGATCCAGTAGGGTGATGACAATGATGAGAAGGTTTCCCAACACCGTCAAAAGGTAGGTGAAGAGGAGGGAAAAGAAGAGCAGGATCTGCAGCCAGTGATTGTCTGTGAAGCCTACCAGGATGAACTCCGTCACTCTCGTTTGATTCTCCATGGCAGCAGCTCTTTTGACCTCCATGTAACCATAGAGGAAAACTAGCAGTGTTCTGACTTTTAGAAGTGCTCCAGCTATTTCACTGATGAAATACTGATTAATACTGGTACTGCCATAGGGTTGCAGTGTTTTCCTTTTGCCTCCCACTGTAATAGAGCAAGGGGATGCTTGCCATGAATGCAGCCCTTGGCAAATGGCTTCTGATTTATCCATTAATAATATCTGTGACTTTTTTAAAACTTCCATTGTAACAGTCATTCCCTGAGGCCAGCTGACTAATGAGTACCACAAGGAAAACCACTCTCACTCCTGGCTTCCAAACGTTTGGAGAACTTTTACTTCTTGCAGTTTTTAGAGGTGGTGGAGGAAAATGTTCCATTTAACATTTTTTATGCCTCCAAAAATGTTTATGATCCTCGTTCCCAACGTTAGCATAAAGATCACTAATATAGGATAATTTATTTGAGATATAGACATACTGAGATATCACTCACAATCTGAAAACTGAGAAAGAACCCAGAGTTTAAAGTGTTCAAATACCTGGAGGGCAATTATGGAGAGGATGGGGACTGCCTTTTCTCTGTGACTGCAGGGGACAGGACTAGGAGCAAAGAACTGCAGCAGGGGAAATTTAGGTTGGAGATTAGGAGGACATTTCTGACTCTGAGGGTGGTGAAGTACTGGAACAGGCTGCCTAGAGAAGTTGTTAGGGATGATCCTACCTTGAGCAGGGGGCTGGACTAGATGACCTTAGGAGGTCCCTTCCAGCCCTACTTCCCCAGGATCCTAGTTTTTCCTTTTTTTTTTAATTTGGTAAAGGGCAATTGAAAATATATTTAGTTCATGCATTTCTTGCCCATACCCAAAACATTTCCATGGATATTTCTATGAAGTTACAATCAATTTAATTTGTTTAAAAATTAAGATTGGAAAATGAATTGCAGCTTCTTACTGTAGTTGCTTTTTTTGGCTATGTTGTCTTTTGCTGACAAGATCATTTTAATGGGACATATTCCAGCAAAAACTTTATCTTATCGAGAAGAAACCTACTCTATACCAGAAGGCAGTAGGTTAAATTATGATTGTACAAGTAACCCAATAATGATAATCTCTGTTAAAAACTTGGGAAATGTCCTGACTCTTCCAAAAACAACATACATATTTAGAAATGGAGGAAGAAAATGCATCTGTCTTGCTTCTTTCACTTGGCAAGAGAATGATCATCTTCATCTTGCTAGAAAAAGACAAGAACACTTGATAAGTTTTTATTTAGAAGACCCAATTCCATCTATTTTTCCTGTTGCAGGAAAAATATTTATATCTCATCAGAAATTTGTGTGGAAAACCAAAACAAGGCAACTTCCATCCATCCAAATTTACCATTTAACCCTGTTGCCTCATCAAACTCGCCTCATTTCATGGGGAGGAGGATGGCAAACATGCTGAAATAAAAGGTGAACTCCATTCTTTGACTCATAGGAAAGTAGAGCTGGGAGGGACCTTGCAAGGTCACCTGGTCCAGCCCCCAGTTTAAGGCAGGATTACCCCTGACTAAACCATCCCAGCCAAGTGTCTGTCTAACCCACTCTTGAAAATGTCCAAGGAGGGAGATTCTACAGCTTCTCTAGGCAGACTGTTTCAATGTTTGACCACCCTCAGTCAGAAATTTCCTCCTACTCTCCAGCCTAAATTTCCTCTGCTATAGTTTGAGGCCATTCCTTCTAGTCTTGTCCCCTGTGGCAACTGAGAAAATCCCATCTCTATCCTCTCAACAATCACCCTTCTAATATTTGAAGCCTGTTATCAAATCTGCTCCTCAATCTTCAGACTAATTTAGTTCTTCAGACTAAATTATCCTACTTCTTTTGGCCGTTCCTCATAAGTCATGCTCTCTAGGCCTCTCATCATTTTTGCAGCTTTGAGCTGAACTCTTTCTAATCTGTCCACATCCTCCCAAAACTGGACAGACTACTCCAGGTGAGGCTTCACCAGTGCTGAATAGAGCAGAAGAATCTCTTCCCTTGATTTGCAAGTGACACTCCCGTTAATACAGCCCAGGATGCTGTTGGTGTTCTTTGCAACAAGAGCATAAGGCCAACAATTAGGCTTCCCACTAGGCAATTCGGTATTTTGGAAAACAAACCCCTACAAGGGTGTAAGAGAATCTTAGATGTTCATATAGAGAATATGTGCATTTTCATCAAGTTCCAAGGTGTCGTGGGGGAACTTATGCTACCACCACACTGTGTCTATGGCCGAGGTCAAGTGAAGGTTAAGGTCAATGGACAAATTGACCAGAGCACTGATACGTAGCTGTGAAGGTCTGTGGAATTCCCCAGAACAGTGAGGAACTTTTGGCTCCATGGGCCAGATGAGTGGTGCAGGGCTGGTCTGCAGGCTGGATTGAACCCTGCAGGCTGGATGGGGCCTTGGGGCCCGGCACCACCCACTCCCTGCCCCATGTGCCACAATTGGGTCCTGGGGGCCTGGCATCACTCCTTTCTGCTGGGATTGGTTTTCAGGGGGGCTGGCATCACCCTCTCCTACCCCTGTGCACCAAGATTGTGCCCTGGGCCCTGCTTGCTCCCTTCCCCGCACTCTGGGATTGGGCCCTGGAGGCCTGGAACCACACCCTCGCACCAGGATTAGGTCCTGGGGGCCTGGTACCACTCCTTCATGGTCCCTTACACTGGAATTGTGCACTGAGGGCCTGGCACTGCCCTGCTCAGCCCTGAATGCTGGGTTTGGGTGCTGGATCCTCATGGGTTTGGAAATTTGGCAGCAGGGAAGTGGTGGCACTGTTCCCCTGCCACCAGATTTCCAGACCCGTGAGCTGGATGACGTGATACTATAGGCTGGATCTGGCCCATGGGCTGGGGGTTGAGCACCTGTCCCAGGGAATTCTGGAATACCGCTGTCTCCATGAGTCCCTGGGTGTGGACCAGCCTGGTCAGTCTACCACCCTGACCGGAGTATTAAAGAACAGAAGATAGTGGTCTGATCATGACAAAGGTGTCTAAAAAATATCACTAAAAATGGAAGCCCCTGTAACGAAGTGGGTGCAAAACATTAAGTCTCCAATTTATCCTCAGCCTTGGGCACGAGGTAGACACAGTCCATACTGGACAAGTTTGGCAACTTGTACCTTTGATAGGCCCTGTTTTCTTGAAGACCACCACCGCTCTGTCCCCCTGACTTCTGATTTTAGGCAGATGCTACACAGAGTACCTGCCAGGTACCATCTGGGCAACCACTGGCCCAGAGGCCTCATATAGCTAGGTCTCAGTGATACATGCAAAGACAGAGGCCACATCCCAAATAACAGTAGTGGTAATTGTTGTTTTATTAACCCACACCTATCATTAAGCAGCAACAGATCAGGGTCTCCACTGGCAGACACAGGGTAGGATAAAGACAGGAAATGGAAACTGCTAGGGACCCACAGGGGGCGGGGCCTGTGGCAGAGCACAGGGTGTGTCTGCCACTTTAAGGGCCTGGAGCTGGCAGCCTCCAGGTGCCTGATTAGGGCAGCCATTTTGAGGCCTAGGCTGCCTATATAAACAAGGCAGTTTGGCTGCAGGAGGCCAGGCAGTAACATTGCCTGGCCAGAGGTCTGCTGCGAACAACCCAGAGGTAAGGGGGAGCTGCAAGGGGATGGTAAGGAGGCTCCTGGTCCTGGGCATGACCTGAAACTGCACCCTGCCAGGAGGGGGTGGTCTGGTGGGACTGTCAGTGGTGCAGGAGCCCCCAGGAAATGCCAGGCCAGTTATCACCCTGGTGAAAGGTGGGTCGGGGCGCCTTAACCCCTAGCTCCCACCACCACTGAGTGGGTTACCCTTGTGTTTGTTGGGGGGCCCAGAGGGCCAGTGTTGTGAGGGGCACAGAGAGGGCGGACCTGGAGAGTGTGGTTGTGTGCAGGGTGTGGTGCTGCGGCTGCTCCTAGGAGGAAGGGAGTAGTGGCACAGTGAGGCCCGGAGACAGAGTGAGCGGCTAGAGAGACCCAGCCCGAAGGGGAGAGTACCCTCGACTGGCCCAAGCTGGGGCCAGGACTATGGCAGTCAAAAGGGCCAGGGGCCCACCACGAGGGATGCCCAAGAGCCAGGGGCCTGGGGTCCCGACTGGCCTGGAGGTGGGCCAGGGCCAGGTAGCCGAAGGTCCCGGGGGAACCACACCCGAGAGGGGAACATGGCTTCGGGGGGGCGAGGTAGCCCGGATGAAGGCGGAGTGGCCGCCTGATAGGAGAGGATCATAGTAGGGTCCTGTACGGATGATTCTGGGGCCCAGTGAGGGGCTGGTGATTACGAGAACATCGAGATGCCATCTGCGAGGCTTGGGCTGCGGTATTAGGGGAGGTCGGAGCCGCAGAGCGCCCCCTGGCATCGGGGCACTACAATGGGCAGCCTCCCGCTTAATTGACATCTTAATGAATCAATTATCATCAAAGGCGTGGCAGGCGAGATAAGCGGGAGGTTGCCCAGAGACAGGTGGGCGGGCCACGAAGAGCTCGGCCCTGAGTAGGCCCCCTGTCACGGTGACAGGTGGGCGGGCCGCAGACCTCGGCCCCAGGAGGCCCCCTGTCACAGGGCCCTAGTGCCAGTGAGGGCGCAGTATCCTCAGGGGTAACCCACAGCAGTGTGTGGGGACCCTGGCACTCAGGAGGGCGCAGCCTACAGGGTGTATAGACCCCAGCCCTAGGGAAGGGCATTTCTGAAGCCCCAGCGTGGGCGGGGCGAGCTCCCAGGAAGGGGGCCATTTTGTAAGCCCAAGTGGGGCACAGCCAGATGCCAGTGAGGGCACAGTTTACGGGGTGCGTAGACCCCAGCCCCAGAGAGGGGCGATTGAGCCCAAGTGTGGGCATAGTGAGCCCCAAGGAGGGGGCAACACTGAGGAGCCCAAGCGAGGGCGCAGTGAGCCCCGAGAAAGGGGGACAACATTAGATAACAGCAATTACATCTGCGAGGCTTGGGCTGCGGTATTGGGGAGGAAGGAGCCGCAGATAGTGCCCCCTGGTATCAGGGCAGTACAATGGCAGCCTCCCGCTAATTAATTAATTAACATCAAGACGTGGCAGGCGAGAAGGCAGGAGGTTGCCGCAGGAACAGGTGAGCGGGCCGCAGCTTGGCTCGGCTCGGCTCAGAAATGATGCCTGTTACAGGGAAGAACAACCAGTAGCTGCTAGCCACGCCATCTCTGCCTTTTGCTTCTCTCCACAGACCTCGTCAAATTCTTCTGCTGCTCCCTCTTGGGTGCATCTCACTTTCTTGCAGGTACTAATGCTCCCAGGGACACCCCACTCATTTCAAGGAGGAAGATGGTCTCATCCTTGCTTTCTTGAGGGGAAAGTGAGGCACAGAGACCAGGATCTTGAGGGGATGTGGCTGCCTCTTGCCCAGTGAAGTAGGTGATGTCCAAACCTCCTGGAGAGGATGTAAGATCTGGAACTCCATTGTCATCATCCCCGGGCTGGCCTGTAACCCCAGCACTCTGTGATTTCCCAGTCAGGCTGCCCCATGTCCCCAGCGTTACCTGAATAAGCAGCCAGGAAGAGAAGCAGCCTGAGACCTGTCATCTTCATTCCACTCAGCGACCTTGTGGGCTGAGGACACTGGAGCTTTTCTCTTCACACCTCAGTGAGGATCAGATGCTCTCCTTTATCTGGGTGGGGCCCAGTCTCATTTGCATGTGGTTGCTACTAAATCATATGCATAAAACCATGGTTTGCCCTATTGTGCTCATAAAGGACAATATGATCCTTCATAATTTTTTTCAAAGACCTTTCCAAGGATGTACGTGAGACTGACTGGCCTATAATTACTCAGATCCTCCTTCCTCCCCTTCTTGAAAATAAGGACCACACTGGCCCCTTTCCAGCCCTCTGGTCAGTCAGTCCCTCCAGAATGTGGACTGATCTTTCCTATCCATTCTGACCTTTGTGCAGGGGACAGACAGATCCAGTTAATGTTGTAGTGGCTGCTCTGGCCATAGCCAGGTGGTAAGGGCAGGGGCTATGGAGTGGAGGTGACCTCTGTGTCTTGGGTAAGATGTAGAGCTGCACCCTGCTGGGGAAGGGTGGTGTGGTGGGGCTCCTACTGGCATGGGAGACCCCAGGAAATGCCAAACCAATTACTTCCCTTGTGAAAGGTGGGTCAGGGTGCCTTATAACCCCAGCCCCACATCTTTGGTGGTGTTCTAGTGAACAGGTGGAGCCCAGGGCCCATTAAGGAGCCCTGAGGCAGAGCTCAGGCTGGAGGAGGGACCTGGGGCCACACCTGGGTGGCAGGGGAAAGCCTGGGGGTGCGAGAGACCCTGAGTGAGAGGGGCAATGAGTAAAGAGACCCTGGATGAGAGGGGCAACAAGTAAAGTGGCCCCATGAGTGTGGGCAAGTGAGGAGGCCTAGTGGAGGCATAGTGGTCCATCGAGGGGCCAGGAGCTAAACAGGCCTACAGTCGTACAATCGCTCAGTCAATGCTCAGGTGAGGGTGCCGGGAGGCATGCAACAGACTGCACTGGGGCTGACTGAGGTGAGGATAGCTAAGCCTGAACTTGGGTGAGGCCAGGTAGGATGAGTGTGGCCCTGAGAGAGCAGTATGAAAGAGGCTGGGTGAGAGCCAGCAGAGTAAGTGGGACCCCAGTGGGAGAGGGGTGGTATGTGAGTGGCTGCAGAGAAGAGCTACAACTGTGTGCCTTGTTTGCTCCAGCCATGGGCTAGAGAAGTAACACCACTAGAGAAGTAACTCCAGCCATGGGCTAGAGAAGCAACATCTGAGAGGCTTGGGACCTGTGGAGGGGAGGTTGGAGCAGGTGTTAGGCCCTTGCCAGCAGGGCAAATAATGGGTAGCCTCCCAACCTAGTAAGAACGCTCATGGTTTTTCCATCAAGGTGTAGCAAGCGAGCAAAGTGGGTGGTTGCCTGAGGAGCAGGGTGTCCAGCAGAGACCTGACCAGGAGGCCACCCTGTTACTCTCACTAACAATGATGACAGTTGGAAAGCAAAGCTCCTGGTTTGGAATTAAAGCTCAAAATTTCTCTACCCCTGGTTGAAGCCCAGAAGCTGAGACCCTCCCTCTCCCCAGCACTCCCAGACCTGCCATGTTGGCTTCCCTCAAGGCCTGTGTGGGCTGCACAGACACTGGGCTCTTCTCCAGTTGGAGATAAGCGGGCACAATGTGCATTAGAGTGCCTGATGCTGGTATCCTGGCATGGGATATGAGGGCAGTTGTGAGGACATGAACTCTAGGAATGATGAACTGGAACCCTCTCTGTAGGCAAAAGTGTAGTTGAGCCTGGATGTCCAAATTTTCAGCACAGGGATTGATACAGTATATGTCACACAAGGAAAAGGGATTTGGATTTCCAGGTCTCCACTTTGCAAATCCCAGTCTTCAGTGACTGGAGATGGTGAGCTCCTCAGTGTTGTTCCTTGTTTCTGTGAAAAGTCAATCTGTTTTAAATGTGGAAACATGCTGCCACCCTATTGCTGTGCATGTCTGTCAGCAACGAAGGCTGCAGCAATCACACGGAGTTCATATATCGCTACCCTTTACTCCCCAGAAATGTTTTATAATAACTCTGTAATGGGAAGACTTTTGTGTAAGACTGTCTACAAAATCAGATCATTACAATTCCTGTGCACCAAGAACAAGCAGTACAGTACAACTCTCAAATGCAAGACCAAGATGCATTTCTGCCCCCAGGGGAGGGGGCACTGCTATTTTCACAAGAAAAGGAAGAAGGATTCAGTGCTTTCTTTGCTTGTGAACTTCCTTTATTATTAACTTTTGATCTAGAAGTTGGTGGATCTGCTCCTGTCCTCCTTGCTAGGCCTCAAAGGACTGGGAGTGGACACTGGCAGCAACATCCATTAATTCCTGTAGAGATTAGAAACAAGGAGTGTATCACCCTGCTTGCTCAAAAGCCTCAGGAGATGAGACAGAGCAAGTCTAAAGGTTTTGGAGTTGGAAGAAACCTGCCTGCGCCTGTCCCTGTGACCTTGAGATCCACAGAAGTACAGAAGCAGCACAAAGGAACTGAAAGAAAATATGCTTCTTTATTGAAAGGTAAGAGTTTAAATTTATCTGAATTCAGTATATTAAATTATATTTTAGCTGCATTAGTATTTTTTCATAACCTATGTAATTCATAATTGAATTCCTACTAATCTGATGTTATGTGACAAATCACACAACCTTGGCAGTGAGGTGAGACCTGCAGGGCCGGGAAGTGGTTCACAGTTAACTCTGAGGAGGCCCTTTCCTCCAGCCATTACTAAATTCGTACAAGCTGTAGCTTAGTGTTTATATATGCAAGTTAGCCAATAGATTATATTTTTTTCTTTTTTCTCGCTGAGAAAAATGATGCGACCAACTTTGCCATATGGAAGCATTTCCACACTGCAAGTTATTCTGAGAAAAAAAGTGATTTGAAAGTACTGTCAAATGAAATATGCATTTCCAAATGCTACTAGGATGACCAAACACATCCTTGTATGTAAGAACTATCCTGCAGACATTAAAAAATCCTTCATGGGTATAAGTGAGGAGGAGGTAGATCTTGATGATGAAAGTGCAAGTAACTCTTTCCAACATTTGCGACCCAGAAGTCCTCCTGCTGCTGCTGCTGTGTCTGTAACATCAGCATCACTAAGGGTTGTCCAATCAACACCCTAATTAACCAAATATTGCAACCAACTGTATACAAAAGACTGTCAGTAGCTTCATTTGTAGACAATATGACACCTGAAGATGAGGAAAAAATTGACTAAGCTCTTGCAAGAGCAATATATTCTTCTGGGACACCATTGCCAATAACTAAAAATTCATACTGGCAGGAAGCTTTTAAATTACTATACCATCTTACCGTTTGCCCAGCAGACATTATTTGAGCAAGCCTCTTTTAGAGTCAGAATATGAATGTGTAATGCAATCTGTGCAAGGAAAAGTCAGCAAAGCACTGTGTCTTGCAATACTTACAGATGGACAGACATGTGTGGGGAGAAGGAATCATAATCTTTGTGATTACAACACCGCAACCAGTTTTTGTTTTTTACAGAAGCATTGAAACAGGAGAGAGCAGGCATACTGCTCAGTATATCAGTAACAAAATATGTGAAGTCCTACAGAAGATTGAGGGTGGTAAAGTATTCGCTTTGCTGACTGATAATGCAAGTAATATGAAAGCAGCATAGGAGATCATAATGGATAAATAGCCACATATTACTGCAATAGGATGTGCATCCCATGGGCTAAACTTGCTCCTTAATGTCATCATGAAGTTGGACACTATACAAAAGATCTATAGAAGAGCAAAAGAAGTTATAAAACATGTAAAAGCTACTCGTATTGTAGCTGTGGCCTTTACAAAGAATCAGGAAGAGAAGAATAGAAAGAATCAAATAGTGACACTTAAACTCTGTAGTAAAACGAGATGAGGTAGAGTGGTGATCTCATTTGAAAGTTTACTAAAAAACAAAGAAGCTCTTCAAGAAACAGTAATAATTGAGGATCTTGACACTGTACTTGATGAGGATGTCTTCTGGGTTCAGCTGCAGAACTCCCTGAAGATTCAAAAGCCAATTCCTGCAACAATCACTGCATTTTTGTTAGACATTCCTTACCAAATGGCCCAGATAAAATCAACTGTTTTTGAGAGTCTAAATGCATCTATGCTTACAAGTACCGAAGAAAGAAAAGTGAAAGACTTTATTAACAGACGGGAAGAACAGACAGGAAGATGCCATCAGCGGTGTCAGTGGTGAGGCGGGGACTGGTAAGTGGCAACCACCCACAGGTATCAGCTGCAATTCTCTCAGCGGGTGCATTGCCAATCTCAGGGGGTGCACATGCACCTGCGTGTACCTCTTATAGGTTAGTAATGGCCCCCAGGCCCGGTCCTTGGTATGGAGGCAGTGGTAAAAAGAGGGAAGGCCTGGGTATGAAGTGATGGAAGTGGCAGGAGTCTGGGGGTTTGTGGTGACCAGTGTCTCAGACTCCCAGCCCCAGTGTTGACACTGCAGCAGAGGGGAGGAGGAGAAGGTGGGGAGCAGTGAGAAGGTGAGTGTCCCCCCTGCACCCCAGTAGGCCCCAGGCCTGAGGGAATGCCCCTCCCCCAGCCCAGATGATGATTGGGTGCCTCCTGCCTCCAGGCCAGTCAGGGTGACCCATCCTGCCTCTATGCCAGGGCCCTAGTGCTCTATACAGACTAGACATCTCCTGTGTTGGCCCCTCATTGCCCGCCTCTGGGCCCAAGGACCCTGTTGCCAGGGGTTCAGCCTGGGGTTTGGAGTTCAGAGCTTCTGGCCCAGGCCAGTCCTGCTGGGGACAGAAAGGCCCCACTGAGCCAAGTGTGAGAACCATGCACTGCTCCCTGCTGTGGAGACTCTCCTTTACTCTGTGGTTGTTCTGTGGGTGTGAACAGAGGGGCTGAGATCCACCCCTGTCCCACTCGCACTAGTTTCTTCTCTCCTGACCTGCACCCCACACTGAGTGTGCCTTGACTCTCAAATGTGACAGGTAAAGCTCTTCCAAAAATACCCTTTGTTTGTGCTTTCACTGGCCTTTTCATTTTGAAAGGCTCATATACAGAATGATTGACATTCAAGTAGGGCAGTCATGGTGCGTGTAAAGGGTGCATACCATAGTTCCCCACATACAGCATGCCCCAAAATATAATACACACCTTGTTCTAGAAAGCCAGAATGAAAAGGAAGATCAGTATTGCATTACCTATCTAGGGAGCAGCAGCAAGGAGCCTGAGCCTGCTCATTGCTCTGCACCCTGTAAATCACATGAAGATTTGACTTTTGCTTTTTCCCAGTAACTGTCAGAAGCTGCTCTTACCCTGTCTTTCATGTAATGAACAGTGGGATTTCCAGAAGTGGGTTTTTGTTTGTTTTTTTTTGCAAAGAAGGGGGTATGTTGTATTTTGAAAAATACAGTACTTCCTTAACAAGCCCATGATCCTGGAGGAGAGGATCTGCTGGGAGAGAGAATGTGACCCAGTGTCTCAGCTCTTCCCAAGGATCATGGAGAGCTTGAACAAGCACAGTGGGACCAAGCTGAACCTCTTAATTTTGTTATCTCCTAATATGCACTTTGCTGCATGAGGAGTTTGAGTAAGTCCCGATCTCAGTGCAGCACTGCAATTCAGGACCTAAAGCTTTGACCTGAGCAGTTATCCCTGCAGCTGCCATTCCCTCTCTGCAGAAAGGAAAGTATTCATCCCTCGAGTGGGCTGGGGAGGGACATGGGGACACCGTTTGAGCTGTGTCCAAAGCTTACATTGGAAAGGCTGTTGCTAGAGTGGGAGAGGAGCTTGTATTTTCTCTTTTGGTGAGTATCCTGCTCCAGTTCTGGCCTCTCCTGCAGGCATCAACCCCACACAATCCTTTCCCAAAGCTTAGAGTGACGGGCAAAGTGTCAGTGTGCATGTTTGCAATATGCTGGTGTGACGGGGCACCAAGTCTTCCCTGTCACAGAGCTCTGGAGGAGTGAAGGAAAACAGAAAGCTTACCTTAGCAAGGAGTCCCAGGAGAGCAAGGGGCAGGGATACCTGGATGGAGGAGAGAGACCCCATGAAAACATAAACAAAGGCAGCAAGTGTGGACAGGGAGGGGGGCTGTGAGAGAGGCAGCAGAAGTCTGGATGGATTTAAAAGGGAAGTAACCCAGAATTAGCTCTGGAAAAGAGAAGAAAGCAATGCAGAATAGGGAGAGACTACAAGAGAGAGACAACAGACGACAGAGAGAAGGGAATGTAAGAAGGGTCCTGGAGAGAGACTTACCTGGGAAACTGAAGTGAGGTAGCGAGGGAGACCCCTGAGTTGGTAAGTTTGATACCTGAAGACATCAGGCAATGTCCCAGAGACTAAAAAAAGAGAAAGGAGTGAGATTGTATGAAGATTAGCAAAGAGAAAAGCACCCCACATTTTGATATCACTAGTAAACGCAAGGTGAGAGAGAGCTGTCATTTGCTCGGGACCCGTGCGGAGGAGAACGGGGCAAGCAACCAAGACATTGAGCGTTCTCAAAGAGCAAGAGAGATAATTATATCTGAGCTGTTAGTTATCAAAGAGAGACATAATAAATGTGCAGAAGAAATATTTTTGTTGAACCTCAGACATGATATCTTCTTCATCTCTTGGGACCATGTTTACTTCTGTACCTTATTCCATCAAAGTTGGGGCAGGTGAGAAATAAAGGAAAGGAACCAGTTCATGTTAAAACAAGAGCTTGTGATTTATTTTGCGGGTGTAGCTTAACTCTCACAGCTGGCTACTAACAATGGCTACCAAAAAGAAGCTGCACAGAACTAGCCCACCCAAGTGCCTTGCAGAAAGGTCTTCCTTGTCCTGATGTGGAAATCACAGGGGATTTCACTCATACAGGCTTTTTGTTCTACTTTATTTTTCTCACTTATAGGCAGAGGCCTGTCCTCCCTAGACATCTTCACCAGGATCACAACTGTGACATGATGGTAAGAGGCTTGTCTGCTATCATTGACATAGAGAGTGATGCTGTCTGGGGTTTTGTACTTCTGCTAGGGCTACTCATGTTATTAAAGTCAAGAGTGAGCTTGCCAGGCTAAGAGTGATCCAAAAATAAAAAGTCCTTGATGGTGGACCAAGCAGATGAAGAAAGAATATCTCATGATGGTGGCAGAAGCAGGTGTAGACTGGAGCAGTACAGACATCTTCAGACCTTCTGGTTTTTCTTGCCATGAGATTCAGGTTTCTTTCCTGTGAAGAACTGTGTGGTTGCTGATGCTCAATGCCATCCCCGTATTAAAAGAAGACATGCACAAGCATCTTGCTTCAATAGCAAGTCCCACAGTGATGGGCGAATGGTGATGGGGTAGACGGTAGCGATGACCAGAAGCCCCTAGTCACGGACCTGCACATGCAGAGATAATGACTGTATGATGATTATTTTGTACTTGGAACTAGGACAGGTATGTAATTAGGCAGCTGCAATTATGACTGAGCAGGCCTATTTCAGATCAGCTCTGCTCATCCTGTGTGCAGAGGGCACTAAAAAAGGCATCTAAAACAGCCTGTGTCATGTCACCCACCTGGTATCCGTCCAAGTCAAGTACCGAGTTTCACAACCTGGCGGATAGCACTAACAGCAACCAACTGGATTGAAGGACAGCACTTGTTCCCAGAAAGCTGGATGGATTTCTTTTCCCGAACAAGTGTTCAGAGTAGGATCTAATCATCACAAAGCAACTGAATGAAACAATGAAACTTATGACAGGTACTTGCAGATACACTCGTGTTCCTTGCCTGCCTCTTCTATCTCATACCCCTCCTCCTGATCTTCCACATAAAGAGGGTAGATTAACAGTCTAATAAAACTGCTTGTATTCAATTCACTACCAGTTTCTGGGGGACTTGAATCCATAGGCAAAGGCTTAGATCAAAAAGGCCATTTTGGAGTATGAGAAAAGAGCTGATCGACATAAACTTTGACATAAATGAAAAATGGATCCAGAGATGGAAGACAATTGATGCCATTAATAATTTTCTTATCATGGATCCCGCATCTAAACCTCCTGGCTTTGCTTTTCTAAGACAGAGCTGGACTATGTTGCACAAGGTCCATAGTGGACAACTACCTACTTCGTGTAGAGGGCTCCAATCCACGGTTCCTAGAGTTCATGGCATCATAACTGCCCTCTTACCCCAGAGCTATTCCCTGTCAGGGTCCCAGAGTCAGACACTAGTGCACATTGTGTCAGATGATCTCTAGGGCTCATACTCTGGTCCCGCTGAAGCTGACATACCTCAGGGCTCCCCTGAATGGGGCCTAGCCAGACTGCAGTGCCCAGCGCCCATCTGGGATCTGAACTCATGTATGGGAGAAGGCCACTGAGGATGGGATGGACTCAAATGTCTGAGCAGTGACCACACAAAAACAAGGCTGGAAACTGGCCTAATAAAGCAGCAGTGGATCCCTACTGAAAACCTGCCAGAAGAAGAAAAACTCAGTGTCTTTGCAGCCCACACAGGACCCAACATGGCAGGCTGGGAGTGCTGTTAATCTTGGCAACTTGTTCAGGTGAATGCAGGAGACAGAGACCCAGGAGGACAGGGCCTTGTTGGGATCTGGGCTCAGACCTGGAACAGAGACAGTCTGGGTTTTAATTCCCGATGAGAGAGCTTTTCTCTGCAACTGCTATCATTGCTAGCGTGGACCAAACAGCCAAATCCTTTAGTAATGTTAAGAATCTCAACCTGTGTTTCTCTGTGCTTTAGTGTGCTTGGAGCAGAATAGGGATAAATGTCCATCTTATGTTATGGGATGCTGCATGGATGAAAGATTTAATAGTGACAAAAGACTATCAGATAGCTGGGGGGGGGAAAGAAGCGGGCAGTAAGTGGAGAGCTAAAGGAGGAACCTGAACACAAGTAGAAATGGGATTTAAAAAAGGCAGAAAAGAGTTAATTCCCTCTGTTATCATTTATCTGCAGAAGTCATCTCCAGATCCAGTTGACACAGTCTGGAGCAGAAGTCAAGACACCTGGGGGTAAAGCTGACTTATAAAACCTCTGGCTACACATTTACATACCTTGGCATGAACTGGACACAAGAGGCTCGTGGGAGCGAGCTGCTGCCAGCCTAAGGCTGTACACATCTGTTGGAAGCAGAGGTGGCATGTCTGCTTTTAACCTTCCATTTTATTGTTTTTACTTTGAAAATATCTTCAGGTCTCGGGAGGGGTGGGAAGAAAGTGAGGGAGAAGTGGGCAGAGAAAAATCACCCTGTCTTATAACAAGTTTCCTTAAAATAAATGAATGAATAAGTTGTGTTTTGGGAGGGTGTTGGGGAGGGTTAGCATTAAACCATTGGTCTGTTCATCTACAATGTCCATTTGCCTGTATTTCCCCTCCATCTCACAAACCCTGTAAAAGAGTCCTCCTGTTTTGTGCCTCTCTCTCTCCTACGACTGTGCCTTCAGTCCCTTTCTGTTTTCCAGTTAAAATGCCAGATTGCAGAGCTCTGTGCACCAGATTCCCTTAGCAAACCAAAGCCAGATCCTTCCTCAGTGCTTGACTGGAAGTGGTTCTTATTGGTACATAGAGGATGGGTGTCCCTTAGGAGAACAGCTGGGAAGCTCAAAATTTACTTTGCAGATCATGGGGAGACCATCTCTGGAATTGCTCAGTTAATTAGGAAATGTTTGAGACACTCCCTGGTGAGATAATGTGACTTGCCCTCCCACAGCATTAGCAGGGACTCAGGACACTGCATAGTTGTCCGAGAACAACTCTAAAAAGATGGTTGTGAGTAGTAAGGGTCCCCTTTTCCTCTCTGCCCCTTTTACTCCAGTTGTTTCCAGCATCCTCTGCTCTCAAGGAGTGAACAACATCTGAGCTCCCTGGGAGAATCCAGCCTCATGACAGGGCTGAGCCCCAGCCGTGGAGACCCGAGCCCCACACCCAGCACTGAGGTTCTCCACCACCTCCCCCCTTCCCTCCTGGCACCGCTCACGCCACCTCACATCTGTGCACCACAGGCTCAAGATCACTCTTGCACCGCTGCCTAGTGCTTCTGCTTTCCTGCAGCCACATGTCCCTTCCTAGCATAGCACATGGTGCTCCCTTACCTGCAAACCTCTAATAGCAGTTGCTAACCTCAGCCAGGGTCCTTCTAGGAGAGCCAGCTGTCCTTTATCCTACCTCCAGTCCTGTGAGGGACCCCAGGGGTCCACCCTCTCCTCTCTGGACAATCCACCTTCTCAAAGGCTTTGGCCCATCTGCCTCTTCCACTGAAGCTCCTCGAGCCATGGGAACAGAGCTCTAGGATGGAGGAGAGACCTGGATATGCAGGAGCCAAAAATCCCCTTGGATCACACTGAAATTGGGGTTCATGGATCACCTGACATCTTAGGAGGAAAGGACCTGAAGTTGCCTTTACTGGGGTGACCAAGGGCCTCAGTGTCACCAGGAGGCCCACAGGATTTCACTGAAGTTTTTGATAGTCTCTAGATGCATTTTATTTCACGGTGGTCCTGGCACAGTAATACGTGGCCGTGTCATCTGTCTTCAGGCTGCTCATTTGCAGATAGACCGTGCTGATGGAGGTGTCCCTGGTGATGGTGAATCGCCCTTTGAAAGCTTCAGCATAGCTAGTACCACCAGTATTGGTATTGATCCCTCCTATGTACTCGAGCCCTTTCCCAGGGACCTGACGTACCCAATCCACATTATAAGTGGTGAATGAATAACCAGAGGTTTTACACATCAGGTTCACTGACTCCCCAGGCTTTTTGACTTCTGTTCCGGACTGAGTCAGTTGGGTCTGGGAGCTGACCCCTGCAAAGAAAGAACAATATAGGGAATTATATCCCATTAATGTCTCCTTTTTTACAATCCCTCTCCTAGTTGTGTCTCCATCCTTTTGTTCCTGCCTGAAAGTATCTCAATTTTTATTTATTAACTCTTTTATCCACAGACACCCTGTAAGTGGCAAGGGACTGTTCTCCTTTATTCTCCTGCAGGCAAACCAGAGGGCACAGAGTCTGTGATTCCCATGTTTCCTATTGGAATTGAACAGTGGATTCTCAATAACACTGACGACAGTGAAACCCTGGAGACCCTTGTATGGTAATTATATCCCCAAAATTTCTGTATCCCAGGTTGAGCCCAGGTTCTCTCCTTCCCAGAGGCCCTATTCTCACTGGGTGTCTGTGCATCTCCTGCACTCACCTGAGCAAGCTGCCAGGAAGAGAAGCACACCGAGACCTGCCATGTCAGGTCCCCTCAATGCTTGTGTGAGCTGTACAGATGCTGAGAGCTTTTTCTGCCAGCGGCTGGTTTTCAGTAGGAATTGGCTGCTTTTTCTTAGCAAGCTCCCTGCCTCATTTGCATGTGGTCACTGCTCAGTTCTTTATATAACCGGGGTGGCAGCCCAATAGTTGCCACCCCTGCCCAATATCAGGGATGGTGAGAGTGGGGCAGGGTTTCTGGCCAGCACCAATTTATTTTCCAGCTGGCCCCTGCTCCCCAGAGCAGCCCATGGTCCCAAGGTTTAACACTTAACTGAGGGATGTGGGCAGTGGGGTCCCCCAGGGCCTGAGGACCGAGCCCTGGGGGACCCCACTGCCCACATCCCTCCAGGTCGAAAATGACCCATCTGTGGCAGGCCAGTAGGGGGTGCTCCTGCATTGAGCCGCCCACCTCCCTGCGCCCGACCACCTTCCAGGCTCCGAGTACCTCCCTGGGGTGCCTCCCGTCCGGCCGACCCCTTCCCTGGAGCACACCCGCTAGCCTGGGGTTCCCGCTGCCACCATCCAAGGCTGTGGACGCACTTCTGGCTCTGCGCACCTTGGAAAACACAGGCCTGATCGTCCAATGGGTCCTAGACCCAATACAGGCACTTGGGGCACTTCCCCAAGTCAGGGGCTTATTAGGAAGCCTCCCTTAGTCCACCGACCTAAGGGGCCTCCTTGGCATAATTTAGACCCACCCCTCAATAAGTCTCCCACACTGGTCACAAAGGAGAACTTTATTGATCACAGGGGGTAGGGCGGAAACAGGGTAAAAGGTAGAGCAATATCATAGAAATATCAGAGGAATCCCATAGAGCAAACCAGGGTGGCTGAGGTAGCTGTTTAAACACGCATCTGAGTTACTGAAGCTAAATATCTAATCGGATCTCGAGTAGCTTACTCACACACATCATCCAGAGGTGGTTGTTGTTTCCTCTGGAGGCAGGGCACTCTTGGAGCATGCGGTGATGAGGAGAGAGCCACGTTCAGATTCACCTGGATGACCGCATGGCTAAAGGCTGCCTTCTTCCTGGACCAGGCCCTTAAATAACCTCTCTGACCTCAGCAGCCTGGTCCAATCGAAGCTGCCAATACTGGCTACAAACCGACCAATCTATCAAGCATCCCTGGTTACCTGGGCCCGTGCACAGGGCCGGGCCTTTCCCCCCTGCCCAGGTGACCAGAGCATCCGCCTCCCAGGCACCAGGCTTTTGTCATGCAGACAAGGTGGGAGATCCCCACCCTGAGGGATTCAACACCAGCCTCTCAGGCTGGCTGAGACAGATCTCTGGAGAGGGGCACCGACAGTGGCATTTCTGCCACACCATCCACCACCACTCTCTGGGTGCTGCCCTCCAGCCAACTAGTGACCCATCTGACTGTGCAGGTGTCGATGCCACAGTCCCCGAGTTTTTTAATAAGAATGGGGTGAGAGACGGTGTTGAAGGCCTTCCTGAAGTCCAGAAAGACTACGTCCACCACGACACCTGCATCTAAGGATGTTGTGACCTGGTCGTAGAAGGCCACCAGGTTGGTCTGACAGCACCTGCCTCGAATGAACCCATGTTGGTTGCCCCTAGGCATAATCTCCCCTGCTTACCCAGGATCGAGGTAAGACTCACGGGTCTATAGTTCCCTGGGTCCTCCTTCCTCCCTTTTTTGAAAATGGGAACCACATTGGCCCTTTTCCAGTCCTCTGGCACCACACCAGAGCACCACGAGTGCTCGTAAAGCCGTGCCAGGGGTCCCACCATGACCTCTGCTAATTCCCTCAGCGCTCTGGAGTGGAGATTGTCAGGACCAGCTGATTTAAATATGTCCAGTCCCTCCAGAAGTGCCCTGACCAGATCCTCACTGACCCTGGGCCTGGGTACGCCTCCCCCGGGGCCTGAAGGGGTCCCGGCGGGCAGGCTGATCTGGTCCCTGTTGAGGACAATGGAGGCAAAGAAATCATTAAATAGGTTAGCCTTGTCGTCTGGTGCGACAACCAGATTTCCTAGCGTGCCTTGCAGAGGCCCCACGTTACCCGGTACCTTCTTTTTTGGCCTCTATGTATTTAAAAAAGGACTTCTTGTTGTCCTTAATCCGGGTCGCTAGTCCCAGTTCCATCTCCGCCTTGGCCTTCCTGACCGCCCCCTGCAGCCCCGAGCACCCGAGGTGTAGTCATTTTATACCATTGTAAGCAAACATTTCTGGGTGTTTCCTGAGTGTTTTAATTGCACTTTGCCAGGAATTGCTGTAATTGTCCAAAAATTTTGCTTTGACAGTGCTGTCCTCAACTTTTGTGAACCTCTTGCACCGGCCAGTACCCCTCATTCTCTGCTCAAAAACCTCACGGCTTCTTTCAGAGGCCATATAGTCACCTAGCAGAGCCCACCCTGCTCCTGCAAGGTACATCCCACCTCTGCTGTGCTATGCGCTGGCTGTAGGTCGGAGTAGCAGGATGACTGTCCTGTGAGACTGCAGCTCTCTCTTCTTTTATAGCAGCAACACAAGCCCAGGCATGCTGTCACCCTCATTTCTTAAGCAGCGTGCCTATATATATCTCTATCTCTGTCTCTGTATATATATAAAGCTCTGTATATCTCTATGTAGGCATATACGTAGAGCTCTCTCTCTGTCTATCACTATATATCTCTATCTCCATTTCTACGTAGGTGTATTTCTATCTCTATCTCTATCTCATAGTGTTTGCTGTGAAAGCCCCAGACCCTGTGAGAGGCCATGGCTCGCTCTCTCTGCAGCCCATTTTGTAGCAGTCCTGGCTCTGCACAGCCGGGGCAGATGAGTCCAAGTCAGAGCCCCTGGCTGTGGCCCGCAGCAGGGCTGGCTGGAAGGGGAGGCAGAGGCCTGAGCCGTTGCAGGGGAGCCCTTGCCTCTGGGGTGTCAGGCCCCAGCCCAAGCTGAGACTGGGAACTGGGGCTGGCTGGGGCTCAGCTCCCAGCTCCATGACACGTGGGTCTGAGTCCCTGCCGGGTCCCAAGCGTGAGCGGCTGGCCCAGCAGTCCTCTCCCCGCCTGTCCTACCCAGGGGCTGCTTGGAGCCACAGGTGGCTTGTCCTGGCAAGCGCCCATCAGGCGTGACTGCCCATGATCAGCACCTGTCCCACCGCTCTGCCAGGGACCCGCAGCTCCCAGCTCCCTGCAGCTTTGGTGCAAGTCCCTGGCCACTGCCCCTGCCCCTGCTGCCCCACAGCATCTAATATAGGCAGAAGGTAACCGAGCGGAGCATAACTCGCCACTCGCACGCAACATCTGTCGTGAGCGCAGCGAGCACTCCTTGCCACGCGGTGCAGCTGGCCCTGGCTCTGGCCCTGGCCCCCCAAGTGCTGCAGCTGGGGCGCTGGCGGCCAGGACCCACAGCCCCAGAAGAGGCCTGTGCAGCCTCCTCGTACCGTACCTCCAGCCGCAGCCCCGCAGATGGATGTGCCTGTGTGCAGCCACAGGACCTGCTGTGCTCCAGGTAAGTCAAACACGGAGAGACTGGGCGCAGCCGGGGGAGGCAGTGCAGGGAGTAAGCGAGGCTTGACGGCTGGGGCTTGCAGGAGCTGCCTGAGGCGGGCTCGTGCAAGAGGCCGAGGGCAGGCAGTGCCTGTGCCCACCCCGGAGCCTGACTCGCCTCCCAGGCTGCCTGACCTGGACGTAGCACTTCACCACGTCTCCCCAAAGTCAGGGTAGATGTACGCCCGATAGACTGGAGGCCTGGGATCACGGCTCTGCTCCAGGTCAGATCAGTCTAAGTTTCAGCAGCCGAGCTGTCTGCCACGCTGCTGGGCTCCTGGGTGAGATGCTCCTGCCTGCTCTCGGCTAGCTGGACCCATTCCCCTGACGGGAAGTGAAAAATGGAGGTTCATACCCAGGACTAAAACCAACAGTCAGGCTGGGGCTGTAACTACTGTGCTTTTTGCGGCTCTCGCCCAGGGGTACTTAGTGCCTACAAGGAGGAACCCGCTCAACAGAAGACATATATTAGCCAGCGTTTCCAGGAGCCTGGGGGGGTGGCATGTTTTCGGGGCTAAGTCCCATGCTGCTCCGTCAGCAAGACGGTCAAGTCCTGATACGGGAACGGTGGGTCTTTGGGTGCGAGCAGTGCGACTGCTCATCTTGACTAACACGGGGCCCATGCAAAGACACCAAAGCCCCCAGTCTTTAACGCTCTTGTTCCACCTCAGAGGCACCGAGTCAAGGGGCGCAGCCCAGAGCTCCCTGTGCAGAGGTGCTTGCTATCCTGGAGGGCGGAGCACTGGTCTTCAGTGTCCTGGGTTTGAATCCTGGCTTTGGCTGGTAAGGTGGTTTCTTGGGTGACTTCTTTGCTCTTGTGGCCTCCTCCCTCTTTCATTGCTGTGGCTGGAGGCACCGGGTCAAGAGGCACACCCGACAGCATCTATTTCAGCAGAGCTTGCTGGCCTTGTGGGGAGAGTGTTTCTCTAGAGACTTGGTGGCAGGGGTTCAAATCCTTTTCTGGCACTGTGAGCAAGTACCCTTAATAAACTGGTCTCTGGGAGAAGTTGTTTACTCCTGGGGCCCCAACTCTTTCATTGCTGTGCCCAGAGGCACCGAGATAAGAGGCGTACCTGAGAGGTCCCTGAAAAGGAAAGCTAGCTGGCCTTGTGGTTGAAGTGCTGCTTTAAGACTGGGAATCATGGGTTTGAATCCCACCCTGGCACTGTGAGTAAGTACTAAAAATAAGCTGGTCTCTGGGAGAAGTTCTTTACTTCCCGGGCCCTGACTCTTTCATTGCTGTACCCAGAGGCACCGAGATAAGAGACACACCAGACAAGTCACTGAGAAAGAAATCTTGTTGTTGGCCTTGTGGGGAGAGTGCTTATCTAGAGCCTGTGAATCATGGATTCAAATCCCATCAGGAGTAAGTACCATTAGTAAGCTGGTCTCTGGGAGAAGTTATTTACTCCTGGGGCCCCTGACTCTTTCATTGCTGTGCCCAGAGGCTTTGAGATAAGAGGCGCACCCGACAGGCACCTGAGAAGGAAAGCTTGCTGGCCTTGTGGGTAGAGTGCTTGTCTAAAGAGTGGCAATCATGGGTTCAAATCCCACCCTGGCACTGTGAATAAACTGGTCTCTGGGACAAGTTCTTTACTCCTGGGGCCCCTGACTCTTTCATTGCTGTGGCCGGAGGCATCGAGATAAGAGGCGCACCTGACAGGACTCCAGGAAGGAGAGCTTGCTGGCCTTGTGGGTGAGGCGCTGCCTTGAGACACTGGTGGCATGGGTTCTAGTCCTGTGTGTGTCTGGGCTGGTGAGTGATCCTGAGTGAGCCCAAGACCCATGGCCTGGGTGCCCCCCTAGCTGTGCTGTTTGAGCGCACAGCAGCTGGGGTTGGCTCCATGCTGCTGCTCAGCATGACTTTGTTGTCGCAGGACCTTTTGGAGGTCACGGAGAGGTCGCCCGGGTCTGGGGGCGTCCGGTTTTGGCACTCCAAATGTACATGTACAGTGTACAGTTGTCCAGGTGAACGTAGTATTCCAAGTCTCTGTTACTGATTGCGTGTATGCCTTTTAGTCAAAACCAGACTAGTCTACCTGGACGACTGTACACTGTACATGTACATTTGGAGTGCCAAAACCGGACGCCCCCAGACCCGGGCGACCTCTCCGTGACCTCCAAAAGGTCCTGCGACAACAAAGTCATGCTGAGCAGCAGCATGGAGCCAACCCCAGCTGCTGTGCGCTCAAACAGCACAGCTAGGGGGACACCCAGGCCATGGGTCTTGGGCTCACTCAGGATCACTCACCAGCCCAGACACACAAGGGACTAGAACCCATGCCTCCATTGTCTCAAGGCAGCGCCTCACCCACAAGGCCAGCAAGTTCTCCTTCCTGGAGACCTGTCGGGTGCGCCTCTTATCTCGATGCCTCCGGCCACAGCAATGAAAGAGTCAGGGGCCCCGGGAGTAAAGAACTTCTCCCAGAGACCAGCTTACACAGTGCCAGGGTGGGATTTGAACCCATGACTCCTACTCTTTAGACAAGCACTCTCCCCACAAGGCCAGCAAGCTTTCCTTCTCAGGTACCTGTCGGGTGCGCCTCTTATCTCAAAGCCTCTGGGCACAGCAATGAAAGTGTTGTGGCCCCAGGAGCAAAGAACTTCTTCCAAAGACCAGCTTACTCACGGTGCAAGAGTGGGATTTGAACCCACGATCCCCAGTCTCTAGAAAAAGCACTCACCCCACAAGGCCAGCAAGCTTTCCTTCCAAAGGACCTCTCAGGTGCGCCTCTTGACTTGGTGCCTCTGGCCACAACAATGAAAGAGTCAGGGCCCCAGGAGTAAAGAGCTTGGCCCAGAAACCAGTTTATTAAGGGTACTTACTCACAGTACTAAGATGGGATTTGAACCCATGAGCCCAAGCCTCTAAACCAGCAATCTCTCCACCAGGCTAGCAAGGTCTCCTGCTGAGCAAACTCTTGGCTGCGCCTGTTGACCCGGTGCCTCTGGCCACAGCAATTAAAGGGACAGCTGGCTGGCCACATTGTACACACACTGCCAGGGGGCCAGGGCTCGGGCAGAGGTGCAAGTACAGCCAAATCAGGTGGAGAGAAAGAGAGAGAGCGCTCAATATAGAGATAGAGATAATAAAAAACCCTGCACTATCACTGTGACACAGGAGGGAGACAGCTGGAGAGAGCGAGGGTGCGCCACAGGCCTTGGGCCCCAACCCTCGCAGGGAGCTGGTTAAATAGGGGGTTGTGTTGCTGTATTAATGCAGACCCTAGGACCATGTTAGACTCCTTTCAGACTTCCCTTGCTTTACTTAACCAAGGGAGCATCACTGCACCCGCGTGAAACGGGGACCTGTTACATAACACCTGGTGCGTGGAAGTGGGGTGCAGATTGAGAGGCAGGGGCAGAGCCACAACAAAAAGGGACCTTGGGCATGTAAAGTGGGGCTTAGGTCGCCAGCCGGGAGCCTGAGTCCAATACTGTTACCCGAAAACCCTGACTCAGCTGCTGCCCAACCCTGGAGGTGACCAGACATCAGGGCCTCCTCTATCTTGGACCTTAAGGCTTCCCCGATGGCAACAACTGCGTCTCAGTGAAGGCCGAAAAGTTTCCCAATCTTACCCGATCAGCAGCCAGGCGCCCAACTCCCCTAAACCCGTCAGCATTCAGAAGATATGCCTATCTCCCCAGCCAGCCCCACCACCCCCATGGAGCAGCACCAGCTCACGCCACCCCACACCTCTTTTCCGGCCCGTGTGTCCGCAGGACAAAAAGGCCACAACGTCAGGCTCCTGTCACAGAAGCTACAGAGCCCAAAGGGCTAAACAAGGCCTCCTCCCCGCAGGCCAGAAGGGGTGGGGGCGCAGCCTTGCTTACAGGGTGCCGGGGGGGGGCATCTCAATAGTGCCAGGTGCAGCAGAGCAGAGGAACAGAGACCTGGACCTGAGTTACAGGAAGGTCAGGAAGCCTCGGGGTCCCAGCGCACTCAGTGTCCTCCAGAAGCCTGCAACCTTCCCCTCAATCCGTGGGTATCGTCTCTGGCCGGCCTCTCCAAGTGGAACGAGAAGCAGAGAATCAAGGGGACCTGCGCCCTGCTTACAGGCTGCAGGCCGGGCGTGGGGGCGCGGAAGAATGGCCGGCCAAGAGCCAGGGTGCTCATCTCACAAGGGACTTGGGGATGAATACATAGCCTTCTCTCAAAAAGGACGGCAATAACCCTTCATGCGAGCTACCCAGTGGCCACAAGAACATGCTGGTCACCCAACAAGAGGGGGCCCTACCCTGAGATGCGCTGAGGTCTTTTTTCCAAAATGATTAGGGGTGGCCTAATGCACCCCCAGGCCAGAAGGGGCAAGAATTTATAGCAGTGCTTAACCCCCTAGGTGAGGAGCTGGGAGGAGAAGGCTACGAGGACGCATCTCGCCCCTTTTCCAGCACTGGGAAGAAAATAAAGTACGCTGCAGCGATTTTAACAACAAAAAGAAAATAACACACGCTTTCGTTCCCAGGCACTCCTCTCTCTCGCCATCCACACTCTCACAAGGGGAAAAAGACTGTTCCCAGGCTGGAAAGGAGCTCCATGCCGCAAACCGCTTCACCTCCAGGCTTCCACGGGAAAATCCTCCTCCGCTCGCAGGGGGCAAGACGGCTGAGACCGGAGCCCTCCTTACAGGGCCTGGTCCGCCTGGCTAGTCACACTGCCCATGGGGGGCAAAAGGGAAAGACCCAGAGCTGGCTTACAGGGAGGGCCAATAGCCAGCCAAAGGACAGAGCTGTCCGCAGAGGCACAGTGAGACCTGCACCCTGCTCACAGGGTGGTCCACAGCTCTGCAGACCCCAGCCCTCCACCAGGCGCACGGGACTCGCACCCTCCTTACAGGGCGGCCCAGCAGTCCAGATGTGGAGTGCCAGGCATAGATGCAGGAAGGAGGACCGGTGCCTGGACACAGGGATCGGAGAGGAGGCCGCAGACTTCAACCCAGCCACGGGAAGGTCATCCAGCTATGGGGTCTAAGGAGCTTGGCGTCACCCCACGAAACTCAGCTCTGGTCTGCAAGGCCACCCTGCAGCACCGCGCTGCAGACTGCTCCGGCTCTCACGCCAGCACCAGGAGGCTACGCCCACCCTGCTGACAGGGGCACCTCTCCGACCAGCTGGCTTTGGCAGTGGACCTGGCCTCCCAGTTACAGGATGTCCAGCGCTGCCCACGTCCAAACCCACTGTCCTTCTCCTGATAGCAGGCACCGCACACCCTGCTTACAGGAGGCTGCGCCACTGGCAGCTGCGTCTGGCCTGGACCCCGCTTACAGGGCAGCCGCGCTGCGCAAGACCGCCAACCAGATCTACGGCCTTTAGAAACAAGGTGGTGGTGACACACGCCTTGCTTACAGGGTTGTCCACCTACCACCTCACTGCTGCACAAGTGCAACACCATCAAGGGCAGAGACCCTTTTCCGGGTTACAAGGAGCTCGCCCAAAGGCTCACGCGCCCAAAATTTGGCCAATACATGATCGAGACCTAAAGGCAGGGAGGACGCTCTGTCCAGAGTCCCTACCTTTTGCATCCCGCTTTGCTGGCTTTTGGCCTCTTGTGTTTTGCCCACCGCGTGTCCTTCTGGCAGCTGCAAAAAGAAAAAGAAAAGAAATAACAACCCACCCCAAGAAAAGAACAGGGGGACACAGTCTGGGTGTAAGGCATGGAGCCAGAGACCGAGACAGGAAGCTGTAACGTCTGTGAGGTTGGTCCTTCCCTGTATCCCCTGCTGATCTGTCTTCTGTTCGACAGAGGGGCGAGCATGACATCTCCTCGTTCAGCTTCCCAAGACTGGGGCCGTTGGACATGGCAAGCCATGGGCCACAAGCTTCCCGCTTACAGGGAGGTCCCACTGCGCCAAGACTCTCGGAGCCACATTTTGACTCATACGTGACCGAGACATAAGGGCAGGGCCGTCAGCGTGTCCAGAGTCCCTTTCCTTCGTACCCCATTTCCCTCGCTGGCTTTGCTCCTGGCTCACGCCTTCGCCACCAGGTCTTCTGAGGACTGTAAGGACAAGGACAGAGACTGGCTGTAAGTAAACGCAGCTTCAGGGCACGTCGAGTGGCTGCCACTTCTCCCTTTTCACCCCTGGTGTGAAGGGGTTCTAACACGCTCAGCTCTCCTCCAGAGCCTGCAGCCCTCCCTGCAATCCCTAAGTAACACCTCTGCCAAAACCTCACAAAGTGGCCTAAGATGCTGAGGAAGAAGAGCAGGAGAACTGTGCCTCACCTCCTGGCCGGGGGCCCAGCACATCCGCTCACTCCAAACCTTCCACGGCTCCCAAATCCCTAGTCTTTCCCCACAACTCTCTTACCTTGCCTTCTGCTTGCCTGGCATGGTTTTCTGCCCCGGTTCTCAGTTAAGTTGCATTCATCTGCCTTCTCTGCTTCTCTTGCTGGGGGCAGAAAGAACAAGAAAGATATGAGATCTAAGTCAGCACAATGGAAGATGGGTCTGCAGCCCCCAACGTCTCCCCTCCTTTACTCTTACCTGGATCTGCGGCCACTCTGTCCTGTGTCCGCAGAAAGTGGGGAGGGCACACCCTCTGCGGGCACCGCTGCCGACATCCCGGCCAGCCAGAAGCAGAGCGCAATGGGCCAGGACTCTGGACACAACTGCTCGGGTGGCACCATGAACGGTGACCACAAGCACCGGCAACCCTGCTTACAGGGCGGTGCTCCCTCCACACAGCTGGCTGCGGGGGCATGAAGCCCGGAGACAACCTTACAGGCCAGGGGCGGGGGTGCACAAGAATGGCTGGCCAAGTGCCAGGGCACTCGTTTCCAGGGTCTCGGGGAGGGAATACATCGCCTTCCCACAAGGAGGGAAGGAACCCTTCATGCAAGCTACCAAGTCATCAAAACAACACGCTAGCCACCCAAAAAGAGGGGGCATGCATAAGACCTGTACCCTGACATACAGGGAGGTCACGTGCCCAGAAGTATTAGAGAGGGGCCTGATGCTCCCCAAGGCCAGAAGGCATGGAAATCTATAATGATGCTTTACCCCCTAGGTGAGGAGCTGGGAGGAGAAGGCTACTAGGATGCATCTCGCCCCTTTTCCAGCACTGGGAAGAAAATAAAGTACACTTCAGCGATTTTAAGAGCAAAAAGAAAATAACAAACTCTTTCAGTCCCAGGCGCTCCTCTCTCTCGCCATCCACACTCTCACGAGGGAAAAAGACTGGTCCCAGGCTGGAAAGGAGCTCCATGCTGCAAACCGCTTCACCTCCAGGCTTCCACGGGAAAATCCTCCTCCGCTCGCAGTGGGCAAGACAGCTGAGACCGGCACCCTCCTTACAGGGCCCGGCCCGCCTGGCTAGTCACACTGCCCACAAGGGGCAAAAGGGAAAGGCCCAGAGCCGGCTTACAGGGAGAGCCATCAGCCAGCGAAATCAAAGAGCTATCACCAAAGGCACAGTGAGAGCCATCCGGATGAGGACTGCCAGGCATAGATGCAGGAAGGAGGACCAGTGCCTGGACACAGGGATCGGAGAGGAACAGGAGTTCCCCAGCCTATAGGTCTGCTGCTGGTTCTTCCTCCCCAGGTGCAGCACCTTGCACTTGTTGGTGTTGAACCCCATCCTGTTCTCATCCGCCCACCCCTGTAACCTGTCCAGACGGCCCACTTCCCCCCACATCTTAGTGTCGTCTGCGAATTTGAACAGGGTGCTTTTTACCCCCTGGTCCAAGTCGCTGATGAAGACGTTGAACAGTGCGGGCCGAAGGACTGAGCCCTGGGGAACCCCACTGCCCACATCCCTCCAGGTTGAATAAGACCCGTCCGCCACCACTCTCTGGGTGCGGCCCTCCAGCCAGTTAGCGACCCATCTGACTGTGCAGGTGTCAACGCCACAGTCGCCGAGTTTTTAATGAGAATGGGGTGAGAGATGGTGTCGAAGGCCTTCCTGAAGTCCAGAAAGACTACGTCCACTCCTACCCCTGCGTCCAAGGATGTTGTGACCTGGTCGTAGAAGGCCACCAGGTTGGTCTGACAGCACCTGCCTCGAATGAACCCGTGCTGGTTGTCCCTGAGCATAACCTCCCCGTCTGCCCCTCGCGGACATGCGCCAGGATAACTCTCTCAAAAAGCTTACCCAGGATCGAGGTAAGACTCACAGGCCTATAGTTCCCTGTGTCCTCCTTCCTCCCTTTTTTGAAAATGGGAACCACATTGGCCCTTTTCCAGTCCTCTGGCACCACACCAGAGCACCACGAGTGCTCGTAAAGCCGTGCCAGGGGTCCCGCAATGACCTGTGCTATTTCCCTCAGCGCTCTGGGGTGGAGATCGTCAGGACCAGCTGATTTAAATACGTCCAGTCCCTCCAGAAGTGCCCTGACCGGATCCTCACTGACCCTGGGCCTGGGTACGCCTCCCCCGGGGCCTGAGGGGGTCCTGGTGGGGGGGTGACCTGGTCCCTGCTCTGGAAAATGGAGGCAAAGAAATTGTTAAATAGGTTAGCCCTGTCATCTGGTGCGACAACCAGATTTCCTAGCATGTCTTGCAGGGGTCCCACGTTACCCGGTACCTTCTTTTTTCCCCTATGTATTTAAAAAAGGACTTCTTGTTGTCCTTGAGCCGGGTAGCTAGTCCCAGTCTCATCTCAGCGGCCACCCAAATCTCCTGCAATTCTCTATTTACTTCAGCAGCAAAGAGAAAGCGAGGCCAGCCTCCTGTGGGCACCGGTCATGCAGCCGGCTTGCAGTGCAGGAGGCCTTCCCTGGGAAAGCCTTCTGCCCAGGTCATCTGCAGCAGCAGGAAAGCACAGCTTACTCCTGTCACAACCCAAAGTTGTGATTTGTTGTTTGTGTGTGCTTCGGCAACGCTAAATTATGTTCTCGTTAAAATTACAGTTTCCTTGCACGATGGAGTTCTCTGCTGCGGGAGAGAACTCTGGTGCAAAGGGGGATTTCCCGCCAATTTGCAGCTTCTTTGCATGGTGCATTTCTTTTGCATCTTGGAGATGTATGGTGCAAAGGAGTTCCCGCCATTTGTATTTAGATTCGCGCCACATTATTGGCCGGTTCTAAATGTAGGCATACGTGGCGGCTAGCTATTGGCTTTCTAGCCGTACAAAAGGCTTGGGTAGCTTCCGCCCAAGCCGGAGAGAGAGGAAAACTGGAGAGATACAGAACTTGCCAGGAGGAGGAGACTTCGCGCTGTGTGAAGATCTCCAAGCAATGTGGACACTTGCGGACCCAACACGCCTTTCTTAAGCAGACAACAGAGGTCTAAACAGCCTCTAGCCTCTCCCCGTCGCCGAGCACAATCCTAGACATATCCCTATCCTATATGCCCAATTTTCCAACCCACGGAGTCTTAACAGCTCCGGGGGACCTGGGAACCGAACATAACCCACGGAGATTCAGCCACTCCGTGAGGAAAGAATTGCCAAACCCGCGGAGCCTAAACCACTCCGGGGCCAAAGAACCGAGTTTCTCAGACTCCTCCAACGAGGATTTAAGCGGAGCTGCACCTGGAAAACTGTCCAGCCTACACCGCGACCATCTTGGGTGTAAGTAAATAATCTTTTCAATCAACCACTACGCCTCCGTAACTAATTCTAGCTTGCGCATACCTAACTGCCCCGCGGTTTTCTCCGGCCCTGCGTGCCCGGGCTGCTGGCCACAGTCTGCATGCGCAAAGACGGGCCCGGCTCGCCCCCGGCCCGCACAACTCCCTGATCCAGGACATTGAGTTATATCAAAAATATTTATCCAGCTTTGCAATGAGCCAGAACACATTGTGCCGCAGTCCTCTTATGTAAGGCTTCGTGACCCAGCCACGCCAAGGAGTTTCAACACGCCCGCTGCTTTGCTTATTGGGTTTCATCCTTGATGCTCTCACAACACAGTAAGTCACTACAGACCCTCACAGCAGCCTGGTCTCCAGACCAAGCTGCTAGGCACAGTGCGGGGGACAGGGGCAGGAGTTTCCAAGAGCTTTTTTGGAGTGTATTCACATATCTCTGCCTTTCTGCTAGCAGCAGAGCAAACACTTACCTGATCAGCAGCGATGTTAACCTTTGGGTAGACAGCTCGGGGAAGCATTTGAAAGTGAAATGCCAGGAGAGGCTGATATATCCTCGGATTTCAGAAAATGCACGTTCTGGGGCCACAACGCCAGCTGCCGCGAGTCAGTGCTGTCTGTACAGCAAAGTGCCTATCCCTGCTGAGACTCCGGCTCCTACAACCTTGTTGCCTTGTGTTGACTCATTGACCTGGTCCTAGAAGCCAGCGCGCTTTTTTTCTTCTAACACAGATTATTTGTGGTTTGGGTTTGTGTTTTGTAGCGGGTCCCTGGGCAGAGCACGAGGAGAAATGGGTCTGATTCTGCTCTCGGACAATTGGAGTCACAGAGTCACTGGGTGAATTCAGGCCTTCAGGTTCATCGAGTCCACCTCTGCTGCTCACGGGCAGGATTTGCTATTGTTGCAGCGAGTTGGAGTCGGAAGCAGTGTTAAAAGACAGGTGTGGGGGGGCGGAGATCAGGCTCACCACACTGCAGCAATTCCCTTTTTTCACAGCGATTTCCTTTTTAAACACCATGTGGTTCAGTTTGTGCATGTGGGGAGGGGCGGTTACGGTTACATACATGTGGCAGGGTGTTTGTGCCTGTGATGGGGAGGCAGAAGGAAAGGAGGCAGCATCTGGCTGTGGAATAAAACCAAGCAGCAGAGTTTTTCAAAATTGCCATGATACTTGCCTATTTAATCAAAGGACTCGGAAAGGTGCAGTAGTTTAATTATAATGCAAAACTCTAAAACTCTTGGTTCAGAGAATGATACCTTTCATTAGACCAAGTAACAAATTGCAAAAAAATAATCTTTCTTTGCAAGCTTTCGTGCACACACACAGGCTGAGGGAAAATCAAAGATGGTAAAAGTCCCCATCGGTAGAAAATAAACTTCATTTTGCACAGAGGAAGCTGAAGGTGGATGTCTGTTCCTCTGGGTGCATGAGTTCCTTCGCGTGACTTGCTCTTTAATTGTAGTTAAATTGCAGTTTTCAACTTCTTGCTCAGTGCAGGGCAGTTTCAGTGCCTCAGGAGGGTACAGGAGATTTTAAAAATCACTCCCTCTCTCCAGCAAAATATTTTTTTTTGTAGCATGCTTTTAGGACTCATTAGTTTAACCCAACACATCAGCAATGGGATTACAACCCAGTATTGCAGATTGGATCCTTGCCAAAGTTTGACCACTTTGCAACAGGCAGGGGACAGACAGTCCATGGATCCTGGCTACCTAGGGCTCACTGCACACCAGCACGGTGGAGAGCAGGATGCCCTTCGAGAGCCCATGAGAATCATCCACCTTCCATCCTGTCAGGCCTGTGACGATCTCCGCCCTGTTGCCTGGTTAAAACCTGCCCTGGTGACCCAGGCAAGCAAGACGGGGCACTTTAGAAACGTGGCAGCCAGCTGTGGACATCCCCGTGCTTTCCGGTGCTCCTCTCACTCGCTTGTGCAAGCTGGGAGGCAGAGACGTGGCTGCTGTGCACAGTCAGGTGCCCCGGCGGCCCCCCGTTCAAGGAGCGATCAAGGCAGACAGGTGCCCTGGCAGGTATCACATTAGCACATGGTTTATGATACTATTTGCCAGCGCTGATAACTGTTCCCAAGCCTCCAAATGTCAAAGTCAGTTGGGAGCAGGGACGCGGGTGGTGAGAACAGGTGGGCTGTGCTATCCTCCTGGGCACTGCTAATTCATAGGAATTTGCAGGGAATAAATTAGTGACAAGAGCAGGTACAAAGTCCTGCTCTGGGTGCCAGCAGCTGAGTGACTCCCGTCTGACAGAGGGAGGGAGGCCGGCCCGTGGTGACCAGACTGCCTTTGATTTCCATGATATGAGCTAGCCTTAAAGGGAACTTGCCTTTTTCCATTGCCTTTGCTCCTATTTGGGACTTTGGAAGCAGTGGCAGATGTTTAAAATAATGAGTGTCTCCTCTGATGACATTGGGCTGCATCTCTGCAAGAGAAAGAGCTTCTCTGCCTTCCCCCAGCAAAATTGCTAGACATCTTCCTAGCCCCTTGACGATCTGGGAAGATGCCTTCAAAGTTAATGACATCCACCCAGTGTGCAAGAGCCACGGCCACGTGAAGAGGTGCACGTCAGTGGGCTATGCCAGCTTATACGGGCAGATAACTTAGTCCTTGGCCTTCATATCACACAAATATATCTCCCCTGCTCTCACCTTAAGGAGACCCACAGGCAAATTTATGCTGCTAACAGTTAAAGCTCGCCTGAGTGGAAGGCACTTTGCTTAGCTAATTTTTCTTCTGGGTTTCAGGGCCAGTGCTGCTTGTTTCCCTTTGCAGCAGATCTTGGCAGCGTTAGAGACGCAAGAGGCCCCATGTGCACCCTCCACCCGTGTACCCAGGCACACACAGAGTTAAGTGATCACGTCTGATCAGGGCTGAGAAACTCGGAGGGGAAACTGAGGCTTCCTCCCCAGCTCTCGTCTTCCATGAGCCCAGATCAAGAAATGAACAGTGATACCTGCTCGGCCTTTCCTAGCCTGGGTGCATTCATCTCCGGCTGACTGTTCTCTGTCCAGGCTTCACCCTGTTGAGTTTTGAGATGATCCAAGTATTGCAGCTTCTGTCCCTGCCTTTGATGCCTATTTCACAGTTGAAGTCTGGGAAATGTATCCCTGCTGTTGAACCTGAGTTGTTTCCTCTGCTCACTTCCATCCTTTCTGCCCCATGTGAACTGCCTTTCAGACCCTCACTCTCTTTATTGCATTATATCCTTGGCCCAGTATAGAGTTCTTGCATCTTCCGGTGAAAAAGACACCCCTAGTATTTAGGGCTTTCCCCTCAAATCAACCCCTCCAGCCCTAATCATTTAGCTCCCTGGTAAGGTGCTTTCCTGTATCCACCAGACCAGAGCGCTGCCTTGTCTTTAGGACTTGATGTCTCCTTGCAATCCCCTGCGTGGTTGGGGAAGTGCTGCTATTCTTGTTTTGCAGATGCAGACCTGAGGCACAGAGGGGCCAAGTAACTTGGTCAAGGTCATGCTGGAAATCTGGCAGAGCAGGTCTCCCCAAAACCAGGTTAACCCCCAATCCACTGGACCCCACCGCACCCCTGCTTCCTGGAGGGTGGCGTTCTCCGATTGCCCTCTGCATTGCCCACGCTTTCCCAGTTTCATGACACGGTCCAGATGTGAACCTGTCATGAAACTCTCCTGGATGAGCTTGAGGCAACAAGCTCTCAAACGCTTCCACGTGCCCTCCGAGGTACACGAGTGTGTGTAGCAGGACTGAAGTCTTAATTCTTTCCTAGGCCTCTGAACTTATGCTGTAGTTCAAGTGCAAAGAGAGGAGTGAGAGAGAGAGAGAACGCAGCATGCTAATATCCCCTTCTCTTCCTAAATAGCCTAATCGCTTCTCATCCCCACTCCCCTCCATCCTAGGTCCTTACAGCATTACTGGGAAGTGCTGGATGAAAGAGGGCTGGTGGGGTGGGGAACAGCACAACTGATAAAAGTAGCAGAACAAGAGAAACTATAGAAACAGCACTTATTAAATAAGCTGTAAAACAAATCATTGTTACCTACTGGCTCGATAGCCGCAGGGTTTCGATTTTGTGTATGCTTTTTTTATAGGATTCCTGAATTAGCCTTCAGAAAGGTAATATTGTATTTGGCAGGTTCGACTGAGATTTTCCCATCCAAGTTATACTAAAGGGATTATTTCCTCAATTTTTGACTAGTCCAGGAGGGGAAAGGTTAATGAACACCTGCTGTGTTACTGTTACATGCATTAAACATGCTTAGAAACTTCAGGGCCACATTAGTTCTGCAGGTTCTGTCAGGTCGCCCCTGGACAAGAGCCGGGGCTTGAAATCATGCTGTTTCCAAGCAAAACAAATATATATAAGAAAGCAGAGTTTGGGGTGTGCGTGCAGAAATAAGGATTCAATTTAGAATTTGGAAAGCAGCAGGGCTGTGCTTTGTTAATTGTAGGCAAGCATATTTATAGAGGGATCAACCAACACGACAATATACTGTGTCCACGGCATAGGTCTGGATCAATATGGCTTTAATAATTGATTGGTTAATGCATAATAATTATTACAACTAGTTCCATCTAATTTTTAGATTTTACAGGCAAGTTATTGTGTGTTATTTAAAGCTGGAACTGGCCATTAAAATATGGCCTAATAAAATTAAGTCACTTGGATTATTTTGCCGATTACTGTGTTGGATTCTTATAAGCATTTATTTTATCAATTTTAAAGCCATGGGTTGAGGAGAAGCTGGCTGGCAGATTGGGCAAGGAGACCGGATGGCTGGACTCTGGGGTTCCCTTTTGAGCTCAGCCTCTGAGCAGACCTCTGACTTTGAGTAACTCATTTCCCCCTCGGTGCCTTCATCGCCCTGCTCGTGAAATGGGGAGAATGATGCTGACCTGTGCCTCTTTAGGTGTTCGGGAAATCAAATTAATTCAAGGCTGCAAAGTGCTTTGAGATCCTCTGCTAAAAGGCCGTGGAGGATGCTGATCTGTGAAGTTGTCATATAGGAGGATGAAGCGTTGTGGGGAGGGCATGCATCCATTTACCCATTAGATGCAATGGTCCGGAGGAAGAAGGGTGAGGGCACCTGTACTGAGACGAGGGCTATGTTTTCCCCCCACCAAGAAGTAGATGCATTAACTTCCCCACAACTATCTGACCTTGGGTCTCCTCTTTCCTCTGGATAGACTATTTGTCCTAACTAAGCATCTACCTGGCTACCAGCTGTTGTGATGTCTGAAGTGCCAAAGAAACGGGGGGCATCTAGCGTGAGAGGCACTTTTGCGATGCGGGGAGGAGTGCCTGCCAGAGTGCATGAAGCGGGGGGAATGCCGTGGACCACATTTGTGCCACATCCCTCCCCCACAAAACACTTGAGAGATAAAACTTCCTTGGAGCCGGCGGCTGCTACCAGGCCAAATGATCCCGCGCAGATGGCTGAGAGATAAACGGCGCCATCTTTTTACTGTAGTGGTTGGGCCGTAATTCCTACACGACATTTATTAGATGTAGTCTTCCCTTCTTGCAGGGACTGCGACTCTTTGGGCGTGGGGAACTGCGACGAGCAAGGTAGAAAGCAGAACCCGATGTTAATAATGAGACCAGCGCCCAAAAGCCCATCCATTCCTCTCCTCCAATTTTCTCCTGTGACAATTTATAGGTTAGTTTGATGCTTGAATAGCTGTGTCTCTCTAGTAATATGTATTCTCCGTAACTATTCCCTGCTGTGGCATATCCTAAGAGAACTCCATCAAATAATTATCTTCCCTTTTATTTATTCACAGTCTTTTCACTGGATCTGCATCACTATAAAATATTCCAATGGTTTCCTCTTAGCACAGAGCCTTCCTGTGATTGTAAAGTGTATTTATGTACAGTATTAAATCCACACGATGCGACTCTTTATCTTGGCACTTTCCTCATTTGACAGTACCGTCGGCACTGGCCCCCACCACCTTCCTTCTCAGCCATAATACCCAGCGTAATTAGCACATGCGCCAACAAACTCCCATAAGCCAACCCCACCTGAAGGTAGTGGCAGTGGCTGTTACTCAGTTACTCTTTCATAGGTGCCACGTTTTCCAAGGAGGGATGCTCGCTGCTCAGTCTTCTTCCAGACCAGCCTCTCTTCCCTTTATATATTATTTCATTCCTTTGGTCCTAGACATGGCAGGCTTTGCAGATGCTGTAGCACTAGAGATGGAGTTTAAGGAGTAATAAATAATGGTCCCCCCCCACTTCTTCTCTGCTTTTCGGGATGCCCTGGCAATAAGCTGGCTGTGTGGGTTATAATGGTGTATGTTGAGCCCTGGACTTCTAGCCACCGCTGTACAGGTATGCTGTGGCCCAAGACGGGTCACAGACTTGCATAGCTTCTCTTGATGACCCCACTTTGATGCCAATGGCAAGGGCTGGGAACACATCCCAGAGGAACAGAGCTGTGCCTCACTCAGCTGCACGTCCCTACTGATAACATCCCACGTGCTCAGCGTGAAGGACAGCAGTGAGGCCAAGCTAGAAGAGATGCGTATGGAGGCAGGATCAAGCTGTCCTGGTCAGCTGCCCATATGGGGGAAGCCACAGTGCTTTATCTGGAGATGACTTCCACTCCAAGATTCACCCTGGCAAGCAGCAATGACACCTACCAGCACCACGCTGGTTCCCAGAGAGGGCACGTACTGTCTGTCCTTTCTCTGAAGAGAAATAAGGCCCCAGGTGTGAAACCTCCCTGCCCTGTTCCTTGCTTTTCTGAGTCTTGCCTCACAGGCATGACCTACTTCTCCCACGCAAGCATGCTTGGATGAGGTCTGAGTCACACCTTGGCTCTCGTCTGTTCCCGACGCTGTTCCTGATACAGCCGGAGGGGCTGTGGGTTGCAGCCAACCCTTGCAGGTGAAGAGTCCAGGGAGGGGAGCTATGCAGTCGGCCCCAGCCTTGCTTTGACTTGAGGCATGAGGTGCTGCAGGTGACCCTCTGAGTCCTGGCATCTACCTCGGGGGTGAAGGGCCCTGTTGCAAGCACAGCAGCTGGGAGTGCAAGGGCCTCCGTGCCACCAGAGAGACATCACATGCCCCCTGGCACCAGGGGTGCATGTTCAGCTATCCTCAAGCAAATAGTGGCCCAGCACAAACTCACTTCCTGACCCCTTCTCTGCCCCCACCCCTGCATCCCTGGGGGTGGCCCATTAGAGACCATTTGATGGCTCCCACAAAGCAGAGGAAGGCAGAGACTATCTGGCTGGGTCAGAGCTGTCTTGCCTGTTGTGGCCCATGCCAGCCCTCTCAGGGAGAGGCAGAAGAAATCCCACAGCCTGGAGTGAGCTGTGCCCTGAGGAAGCCTCTTCCTGGCATTCAGATTTAACTTGTGTCCTGGACCTGGAGGGATTACGACCCTCCCCAAATGCTGGCTTACTCATCTTTCCACGGACCTCAGTGGGCTTGGACTTGGGCCCACCGGTCAGCTTCGGCACCTGCCCGTGCACCTTTCAGGACACCTTTGGGAAGGCAGAGCAAGTCTTTGTGCAGCTGCCCATACCCGCCACGCTCCACAGATGACTTCTGGGCAAAACCAGGCAGCCTCTCTTAGGCCCAATGGTCATACACCATTTCCTTTGGCTGTCACTGGTGTCCTACTTTTAAAAATAGAGTCTGAAGCCATGCTCAGGTTTCCTTCAGCCCTCAAGGCCAGGAGCCTTTCCGGGCCTTCGGGCAGCCAGGGGCCAAAGGCCTCCCGTGGCATCATGCATATAGAGCAATAGACAATGAGGGTTGAAGGGACCTCCGGAGGTCACATCTAGTCCAACTCCCTGCTCCAAGCAGGACCAGCCCCAACTACATCATCCCAGCCAGGGCTTTGTCTAATTGGGTCTTAAAAACCACCAAGGATGGAGACTTTACCACCTCTCTAGGTAACCTGGTCCAGTGCTTCACCACCCTCCTAGTGAGAAAGTTTCCCCTAATATCCAACCTCAGCTTCCCTTGCTGCAACTTGAGCCCATTGCTCCTTGTTCTGCCATGCTTCTAGCAGTGCCATTTCTGAGTGAGGAAATATTTCACAAGAGCCCAATCACCAGCTCAGCATTTGCTTTCTATGCCATGCATGGCTACTCGACTGCCACGGTTTGCTCCCTGCTACTTCATAACCTTGAGTTATTGCACAAAATAGCAACGGTTGTTGAGAATCGCCTCTTGCCCTTATCATCCTGCTTCTAGCCAGGCTGACTCGGACACGGAGAGATCCTTAAAGAGGGGACATTTCTGGCCGAGGGAGATGTGACCAAAAGAGAAATGTGTGTGCCAATGACAGCGATGCTTTTACTCAGCTGGACTCCATCTATCTTTAAGTGGCTTAATATCGAACCGTTGAGAGGAGAAGTCCCTAGCAAGGGTTAACTGCGTGTATAAAATTGATTGCGATTTTAGTAATTCAGTATAATCACAGTCTACCAGCAGGTTGCTTTTCCAGCAGGAGGGTTTGGAATTATTTTCTGGAGTTTGCAATATAGAACTTCAATTAAGCCTCAGAAGTCAGAGGAGCTCTGCTGCATCTCTAATGTGGTGCTAAATTCTCAGCAGCACATTCTTTGTATTAAAGCCTTTGCTAGCAAATAGGTTCATTAACTATCACAATACCTTATTTATTACTCGGCATGCCATATGGTTTCCCAGCTAAAGAATGGCACCCGTTCTAGCACCGACCATTTGGCATCATAAAAATGTTAACAAATAATGTTAAGGCTCTCAAGGGCAAAAGGGCTCGCTGGGTTGCAGGTCTGAACGGCAGGAGAGAATCTGAAAACATTTTTCTTCTATAGCGAAATAAAGAATTCCTCAAGACAGAAGTATTCAAAGAATATAACGCTTGCATAACACAAATGGGAGTTTTATACGTGCCTATAATGGCTGTGTCAATATTTGCAGGAGGCAGTGCTCTCACTTATCTCCTTTCCTTTCCCCCCATTTATTTCTCCTCCCTCTTGGTATGTAGTCGTTTTAGAGGAGCAAACCGGGAGGATCCACCCAGGGCCCAAGCTGCAGAAGGCTGGAAGACAGGGCTTGAGATTTACTAAAGTTCAAGTGCTTCTTTGCAGCTACCTGGCAGCAACTCACCCCACCTAGACACGCTCACACACCCTTCTTCTTTCCCTGCAATAGTGAACCATGAATGCTCCCCCTCGTTGGATGAAGAACCGTAGTACTCATCAGCTCTCAGGCAAAAGTTGGGAGCTGGGGTGGGCGGGGAAAGGAGCAGGAGAGGTCATCCTGGAAGAGAAGCACTTGTTTTTCTTACTGACGTCTTTTGTTCCTCTTACCCTCATCTCTTCCTCAATCATGCATTTTAACACCTTGGAGGTTTGCATGTTCTGTCTTCTGCTTCATACACGGCCAGGGCTCTGGAGGTAGACTTGATTTCCCATAGCTTGTTTTAATGATGTACATCTATTTCTTTCAACCCTCATGTGGGCTGGTTCTGGTAAAAGATCCCCTAGGCAAGTGAGGACGTGTGCAAAACTCTTTTCTAGGAGACTTTTGAGAGAGCCCTTCACATGCATTTCCCACTCCTGACAATCCAACCAAAGGTTGAAGCCCTCTGAGGCGGTGGCATTTATACTCCACATTGAGAAACCCTGCAAAGGTCTTGAGGGTTTGGGTTTTTTTCAGGGATGATGGGTCAGTCTCGTGCCTGCCCGAGGTGTGGTGTCAGTCACGGAAGTGCTTCGGTGTTGGGGGGAGTAAAACGTGGTGGCTTGCAGGCACAGGTACCTACCCAGCAGGCATCCTTAAATCTGGAGCTCCCCTCTTTGTGTCTGAACAGAGCTATTATCCATATTTCCAAACTTTGAAACATGAAGGCTGGGTGTCAGGGAGCCCATTCAACAGTTTAGGGACTTATAACTTCCATGCAGACACCTACGTCCCTGGAGCGCTCTCTCGTGCTGCCAAGAGCCCAGCTCATCTGGGGGCTGGGGAATTCTCTCATCCGGCTTCATATAGGCTTCACCTGCTGTGGCTTCTCCCCCACCACCAACCCTGATCCAGCTTCCAGCCATGTCAGGAATCAAGCAAATGTCGGTAGTTAAATGCACTCCCACTGCAGCTCCATCAAAAGGAGGACCATCCTGCAAGTGCGTGGGGCGGCGTGATGCCCTGCACCATCTGGCACGTGCAGAGCAGCCAAGCCACCTAACAGAGACATTTTGATGTGGGCTGGTGCGTTCAGAAGGACAGAACAGCAAGGTGCTGAAAAGACTTTCTGAGTATGCACAACCCGAGATCTGGCCAATGTGCACAAAGTGTCCTGGCATCTTTAAGCTCCTTGAGAGTAGCAGTTTTGTATTTCATCTAAAAAATGGCATCTCCAGCAACCCAAGCCCCTCTTCCCAGCACCAGCCTGGGGTACTGGCTTCAGTTAGCAGCAATTCGGAGAACAAGTTATCAGCTGCATTGGCAACCACCACCTCCTGGAACAGCTGCCATTTCCTCGGTGGGCTCTGGTACCAGCAGCCAGGCTCAACCACGCCTAGTAGTCAGCTCTGATTTGGGCAGAGCCCATGGAGGTCTGGCAGGCTTCACTTCTCCAGTGTGGGAATGAGCAGCCTAGGAGCACATTAAATATAGAGAACTCAACGGCCTCTCTGCAAGGAGAAGAGAGCACATTTCCTTTTCATTCCTACGTACTGTACACGAGCGTCCATAAGCAGTGGCTGCTGCTGCTGTTCACTATGGAGACCGGAGATGCTCTGCTCTTTCCCATGGGTATCTTTCCAAAGTAATAAAGAAAGAGAAGTACAAAAAAGACACTTTTTTTTTTTTTTTATTTGGTTGGGGTTTTTTTTATGTATCTATTTATCATGAATAACACAAGGTGGGACAGTCAGGGCAATCACCTTCCTCTGAGGGGGTGAATAGGTAGCTGAGAAAATGCTCTAGGAAAAGAGCAAGGTTTGCAATGCCAACAGGGTTTGTTCACAGGCTCGTGCCAGAAAGGGAGCACTACACTCATCGAGTCTGGACTCCGGTATGCCACCAGCCAGAGAATCCCATCTGGTGTTTGCTACATCAAGCCAAACAACTCAGGTGAACCAGAGTGAATCCTTTAAATGAAGCCTGGGGGTCTCCTTCTAAAGACGCCAAGTAGTGCTGAGCTCCCCGCGGCCCTCATCCATGTATCCCAACAGCAAGCCACACTCCTTCCCTCCTAGTCACTTGATAGAGCTGGCCTTGGGCATTCGAGGTCGTCGCTCTCACTCTCCACTTCTTATACAGTGAAGCCACTCCCCATTCTTTCAGCAAGTACTCATTTGGTAGCATGGTTTGTGACTTGAGGATGGATAGTTTAACAGATGCAGAAGAGGAGGAAGAGGAGCCACACACACACGCGAAGATAATTTACAGGAATATTACACATGGGGTCAAGTGAGTTATATTGTATGGAGCTGCTAGAAATTAATTTCCCTACCCCCTGACAGCCATACAATCAGGGAGTGGAATCATGCTTAATAAGAGAGCAGCACTGAGGCCGAATCCAAAACGGGGTGGCAGCGCAGCTGCTGTTCATTAGTATTCGGGGATGCCAGAGATCTGTCGTCTCATAATAAAAACCCAGTCTGGGATGACTCCCTACAGGACAGGATGTGTGGGGTCCTTTCCCGATTCGGGCATGGAGCATCTCATAGATCTGCAGGGCAGGCTGCTTGCAGTCAAGAGCAGGATTTGGCCCTCAGTTAAAACAAGCAGGCCCAAGGCTTTAATTTGGTGTATACTCAAACTACAGATACATGGCCAGGGCTGACCCGGGCAGGCGGGCAGGTCAGCAAGTGGAGGAAGGGTGGCAGCACTCTACACACCTGCAGGTCCAACCAGAGCAGCACTTGGACAGAAGGTTACTTGGGCCAAAGCAGGTCCTTGGGGGAAGATGGACCCTGCTCCACCCTTGGAAGCTTCCACTGAAGTAATGGTCTGTAGTGTCTCTCACTACATGCCTTCTTCCCTGGGGCCTCCAGTGATGCCACCCCCTCTCCGGAGCTCACTGTGCCCCCCCTGGGACCTTTTCTGTAAAGCTCCCGCTCCCCAGCCCCGTCCTCTGGGGCCTCCTCCCCAAAGCTGCCCCCCCCTCCTCTGGGGCCTCCTCCCCAAAGCTGCCCCCCGCCCTCCTCTGGGGCCTTCTCCACAAAGCTGCCCCCCCCCCCCGCCTCCTCTGGGGCCTTCTCCATAAAGCAGCCCCCCCCCCCCCCCCTCTGGGGCCTTCTCCATAAAGCTGCACCCCCCCCTCCGCCTCCTCTGGGGCCTTCTCCATAAAGCTGGCCCCAGGGGGGCAGGGGCTTCTCCATAAAGCTGTCCCCCCCCCCCCAACCTCCTCTGGGGCCTTCTCCATAGATTCATAGATGTTAGGGTCGAAAGGGACCTCAATAGATCATCGAGTCCAACCCTCTGCATAGGCAGGAAAGAGTGCTGGGTCTAGATGACCCCAGCTAGATCCCCATCTAACCTCCTCTTGAAGACCCCCAGGGTAGGGGAGAGCACCACCTCCCTTGGGAGCCCGTTCCAGACCTTGGCCACTCGAACCGTGAAGAAGTTCTTCCTAATGTCCAATCTAAGTCTGCTCTCTGCTAGCTTGTGGCCATTGTTTCTTGTAACCCCCGCGGGCGCCTTGGTGAATAAATCCTCACCAATTCCCTTCTGTGCCCCTGTGATGAACTTACAGGCAGCCACAAGGTTGCCTCTCAACCTTCTCTTGCGGAGGCTGAAGAGGTCCAGGTGCCCCAGTCTCTCCTCGTAGGGCTTGGTCTGCAAGCCCTTAACCATACTAGCGGCCCTTCTCTGGACCCTCTCCAGGTTATCCGCATCCCTCTTGAAGTGCGGCACCCAAAGCTGCACACAGTACTCCAACTATGGTCTGACCAGCGCCCGATAGAGGGGAAGTATCACCTCTTTGGACCTATTCGTCATGCATCTGCTGATGCACGATAAAGTGCCATTGGCTTTTCTGATGGCTTTGTCACACTGCTGGCTCATGTTCATCTTGGAGTCCACTAGGACTCCAAGATCCCTTTCCACTTCCGTTCCACCCAGCAGGTCATTCCCTAGGCTGTAGGTGTGCTGGACATTTTTCCTCCCTAGGTGCAGCACTTTGCATTTCTCCTTGATGAACTGCATCCTGTTGTTTTCTGCCCACTTGTACAACCTATCCAGGTCTGCTTGCAGCTGTTCCCTGCCCTCCGGCGTGTCCACTTCTCCCCATAGCTTTGTGTCACCTGCAAACTTTGACAGAGTACACTTCACTCCCTCGTCCAAGTCACTGATGAAGACATTAAAGAGTATCGGTCCAAAGACTGAGCCCTGCGGGACCCCACTGCCCATGCCCTTCCAGGTCGAAACCGACCCATCCACCACGACTCTCTGGGTGCGACCCTCCAGCCAATTCTCCACCCACCGGACTGTGTAGTCATCCAACTCACAGCCTCTTAGCTTGTTCACCGGTATGGGGTGGGATACCGTATCGAAGGCCTTCTTGAAGTCTAAAATATGCGACATCCACTCCATCTCCTGTGTCCAGGCGTTTCATAACCTGATCATAAAAAGAGACTAGATTAGTCAGGCACGATCTGCCTGCCACGAACCCATGCTGGTTTCCCCTCAGCATAATTTGTCCTGCCGGGCTCTCGCAAATGTGAGCCTTGATAATTTTTTCAAAGACTTTGCCAAGGATGGAGGTGAGACTCACTGGTCTATAGTTGCCCGGGTCCTCCTTCCTCCCCTTCTTGAAAATGGGGACCACATTGGCCCTTTTCCAGTCCTCCAGGACTTGGCCCGTGCGCCACGAGCGTTCAAGTATTCCTGCCAGTGGCTCTGCAATGATGTCGGCCAGTGCCTTCAGCACCCTCGGATGGAGCTCATCTGGGCCTGCCGACTTAAAGGTACCCAGTTCTTCCAAGTGACTCTGCACCATCTCAGGATCTACATGTGGAAGTCTGGCACCTTGCTGCTGCCTCTACAACCCCAGTGAGAGAGACTTGTCGTGCCCCTCGCTTAGGAACACTGAGGCAAAGAACTCGTTGAGGAGTTCAGCCTTGTCCCCCCTGTCCGTCACCAATTGTTTCTGCCCATTTAGCAGGGGTCCTATTCCTCCCTGGGCCTTCCTTTTACTCCCAATATAGCTAAAGAACAATTTCTTGTTGTCTTTTACTTGGGATGCCATCCTCAGCTCCATGGTAGCTTTGGCCCGCCTAACTGCCTCCGAACAAGCACGAGCAGAGGAGGTATAGAGGCATAAAGCTGCCCCCACCCCCTCCCCCCTCTGGGGCCTTCTCCATAAAGCTGCCCCCACCCCCTCCCCCCTCTGGGGCCTTCTCCATAAAGCTGCCCCCACCCCCTCCCCCCTCTGGGGCCTTATAAAGCTAGCCCCCCACCCCGGGGCTGGGGTCTATACACCCTGAATGCTGTGCCCCCACTGGTGCTGGGGTCCTCACACTCCGCTGCGAGTCCCCTATGACACCTCCAACCCCTAATAGCCTCACCCAGACCCCCGGTGTAACAAACAGCAACACAAACACAAGCCCTCTGGCTGTAACTGAAATGGAAGCCGCTCGGCCATGAGAACATCAAAGCCTACCTGGGGATCACTCCATCCCTCAGCCGTGCCAAACGCTGCTCCTGCAGTCAGGCTGCCCCTCTCTTCCATGGCAGAGAACTCCTTCCTCCTGAGTTACTGGCAGGGAACTGACTCTGGGCCCAGCCCCCAGGGTTTATAAAGGAGCCAGGCCCCGCCCCTTCTGGTCAGCTGACCTTCCCTGGTTGCCCCAGCAACCTACAGCTGGGCTCCTTATTCCCTACTAGGGAGGAAGCCCTAGCAGTTTCCCCTCTTTGGGAGCAGGGCACCTCAGTGCTTTGTGGCACTTCCCCATCCCCTTTCCTTACCCAGCCGGCACGTCTACATGAGACACTTACTGTGCATTAGCCTAATAACACTGCGCAGTAGTGTGGCAGTTAATAAAAACCATGCTAATAGTCAACTGCGCAGTGTTATTGCACAGTAAGCATCACAAAACAACCGTGCGCCGGTGCTATGGCACAGTAACTCTAGTTACTGCACATTTAGTTAGTACTTCATTAAGCAAGTACTAAAGGAAACATGCAGTAACTAAAGCACATTAATGAACATGTAGACGCACTCAGTGTGTATCAAACGGATGTATGGAGCCAATAACAAATAGCAGTGAATTATTGCTGTGATCATGGACTGCTGAGTAAAGCTGCTGTCCTTGACATGCCCAGGTGAGACTGTACCCAAGGGTTGAGCTGCATGTGCCCAGGAAACAAGCACATGCACACACGTTTCAGTCCACAGACAGACACTTGCACCCCGGGACTTTGCTACAGGAGCGCATCGGTGGTTCAGTTGTTGTCAGCAGCCGCTAGAGGTCAGCAAGAGTTGCAGAGAACCGGGTAGCAGATCCTTGTGAGCAAATTGGGGCTGCAGTACTCAGCCTGGCAGCATCACATATCTCTGATCATCCTCTTTGTTCTGTGCTTGACTTAGCTTCTGCCACCTGCTAGCCAGCAGTGAGGAGAGGGGCCAGGGCTGGGGGTCCAAAGAAAGGCAGAGCTAACCCTTTGGAAATGGCCAGAATCTGGCTTTTTAAAATAAAGACATGCCTGTCTCAATGGCAGGCAAAGTTCTTTGGGCAGATGTGATATCTTTTATTAGACCAGCTAAATGGTTGGAAAAAAGTTCTTTGCAAGCTTGCGGGTGCAAACACCCTTCTTCTGGCCAAGGGAGACTCTGCTGCTGTTTGTGCTCTTTAAGATGCCTGAAAGCTTGCAAAGCATTCACTTGCAGGGTTTGCTAGTAAATGTACTGTTAGTAATAAATAAAGTTTGTTGGGGGGCGGAGTTCAAAGTTCCCAGACATTTCCTAGTGCAGTGGCACGCATTGTTATTTGCTAAAACACATAAGTCTTAATAAGTCATCACCTGGGAATTAACTGGGGAAACTCTAGGGACAAATGTCCCAGGGATGTTGAGAAATCTCTGTCTCTCTCTCTCAACAAGAAGTATTTTGAAAAGATACATCAGGCCTCAGATAGAGCAGCCAAGATATCATAATTAACACACTCTTCCATGGCTCCTAGGCACTGGCCATACCACCTCCATCTCACTGTTTCAAGTCTCTGGTGCTGATAGCATCAAGAAGTCTCAAATTTATGGAGAAAGGGTGCTCTCATTGGCTTTGGGCAGACGTTTCAAGAGATTCAAATTTAGAAAATGGAGTTCAGAATGGTACGGGCATAATAGGCTTTAATTTTAGTAAGGAGACTCCCATGTATTCTTCAAAAGGCAGACACTTATATTTTGGATTATGTGATTGGGCATTGCTACTTCTTTTCACTTACTGAAGGAATTGCCTCTTCATCCTCCAGTGAAAGGGTGCCCACTGGTCTAATTATTTTTTTCTCATTTGTCTTCTATGAAGACCTAAATGTCTGCCTAGCTCTATAATTTCTTATGTAGCAGCTCTAACGATGATATCTGAAGGCTGCCTCTGCTCACACAATATTCCTTTTCCTTTTTCTCTCCTGATACTGAGAAGAGGGAGACATGGGAGTGGTTTTCTCCCCATCCCCCCCTTTTTTTCTAAATGTGTGATTTTGTGAGGTTTCTGTAGGGCAAAAGAAGTAGGATTTACAACTTTGGAAGGCTCTGGATTGTGTGGCCACCTTGACCAATTCCAGGGGTCATTTACCAGTTGCTGAAGGACCAGTCTCCTACCCCTGAACATCTCAAAAGTGAGGCTGCATGTTCCCAAACTGTGGTGAGTAAAATTGTGCTTATTCTTAGGGACTGTGGGGGCAGGTTGGACGTTATTTTGTACGCAGCAAACAAAATACGCAGACTGATAATTCAAAAATGTTTCCACAAAATGTGTTAATAAACAATTGGACATTACAAAAACATCAGATGCTGGTTTGCTTCTGGTTTTGCATTACCTGGCAAACATGTTCCTCTGCTTCCTGTGCAATTTAAACATGGGATCACTGTTCCTGTGTTATAAGCCGACTATTTTGTTTTTTGCAACTTCAGTGATGTGTACAAAACACACATCCATCTTACCTAGGGGTTTTGCTGAGTGGAAAGCACTCGCCTTGCTTCTGTAGACCATGGGAAAGTACTGTGATAAGTCCCCATCATAATACAAGAGGTCTGTCTCTAGTTGGCTCTTTGATGGGGCTGGACACAGGCGTGGGTGAACTGGGCAGCTGCCTGGGGCCCGGACAGAAAGGGGGCCTGAAAATGGTAATTTTAATTAGTATTATTATCATTATCTTTGTCAAAGAGTGCAATGATACTAAAGGATTGCCTGGGGCTGCCAGGAGTCTAGGTAGGGTGCTGCTCTTTGGGATTGTTTTTTTGGTTTGTTTTCTATATGTCTGATATATTGCTATTATATAAGGTGGGAGTCAGAAATCTATCCAGTTTTTTTTTATTTTCCCACCTCTCTTTCACTGGAAGTTTGACTCCTGTTCCATTGACACATCAATGAGATGATTTTATTATCCTCAACTAATTAGAAGGCTAGGCAAGAAGTAATGGTTTCCAGTTGCATGAAGGGAGAGTTATACCAGATATTAGGAAGAACATCATAAATGTTTAAGCACTATATAAGATGAATAGAGAGGTTATAAAATCCCTCTTTATGGACATTTTAATTCCAGTTAGACAAACACTTTTCTGGGATTGTTTAGAAAGAGATGATCCTGGCTTAACCTGGACATTGGACTAGATGACCTTCCAAGGTTCCTTCAAGCCCAATTTTAATATGATAGTATAGTTTTATTCAAGGAATTATCTTTTAGAAGAAACAGAAGGTTTCTATAACTGATAAAGCTTTATAGATTTAAGACCCAATCAGATCAGTCTGGAGACTAATATAACTCTAATCACCATAGCACCTAATTAACTTCCCCCCCCAGTACTCCCCATAAACATTAGCAACACTAAACACCCATTGAATATAGAGGTAGTAAAACCTGACCTTTAGTGGCATGATTGATAAGTAGGCAGGTAAATAGATGGGATAAGGATTTGACAGGGATATAAGGACTTGATATAAATAAAATAATGCTCAAAAAGCGAGGTTTCTACTGGAGTGGTTATGCATATCTGTCCATTCATGTATCCGGAGGTACAGAGAAATAGCTGAGTAACTATTCCCTTATCTATTTAGCTAACAAGGAAAAGACACATTAATCAATGAATACTGTAACAGAAACACCGAGCTTTTTTTGTTGACTGTTTTTCATGTATTAAAGTCCTAAGTCTTTGTCTTTCCATGTCTCTGTCTAGATAAATATATATTTATCCAGACACCTGTTGGTCCATCCAGGATGCATGGATGGATAGATAGCTGGCACTGAATAAAAAGCTGCTGTGATACAAACCTAATCTTTTTTCGGACTCTGGGTGCAGAAGGTATGAGCTAATCTTTTGTCACTCTTGCTCTTCCTGTAGCTCCAACGTGGGAGGGAAGAGAGAAGCCATAGTCATGAAGAATAACACAGTGTTGACTGAATTCATCCTCCTGGGCTTTCCATTGCTTCAAGGTCTGCACAGTGTGTTCTTCTCAGTCGTTCTGCTCATGTACATCCTAACCATCCTAGGTAATGGCCTCATTGTTTTTATTGTGAGAGCCAACCACAAGCTTCACACACCCATGTACTTCTTCCTGAGCAACCTCTCCTTCCTGGAGATCTGGTACACCACGACTGTAGTACCCAAAATGCTAGAGACCTTTGTGGCCACCAAGACAACAATCTGCATCTACTGCTGCCTGGTCCAGGCATTTTTCCACTTCTTCCTGGGCAGCACAGAGTTTTTCATCCTCACAGTGATGTCCTTTGACCGTTATTTGGCCATATGCAAGCCCCTGCAGTATGCCACCCTCATGACCAACAGGGTCTGTTTCCAGTTGGCCTTTGGGGCTTGGTTTGGTGGTTTTATGGCCATCTTCTTTCAAACTGTTCTGGTCTTCCAGCTGCCCTTCTGTGACTCCAACATCATCAACCATTTCTACTGTGACATCGGACCAATCTTAAAAACAGCCTGCACGGACACCCACCTCATTGAGCTGCTAGGGTTTCTTGCTGCTGTCACGGTCATCCTCAGCTCTTTGCTTTTCACTGTGGTGTCTTACATCTATATCATTGCCACCATCCTAGCCATCCCTTCTTCTACAGGGCGCCGAAAGGCCTTCTCTACCTGTGCATCCCATCTGACTGTGGTCTCTATATTGTACGGGGCTGTTCTTTTCATGTACCTGAGGCCCAATGTGCATTCCTCCTTTGGTCTCAACAAGGTGGTGTCTGTGCTAAACACAGTCTTGACCCCTCTCCTGAATCCTTTCATTTACACAATAAGGAACAAGGAGGTGAAAGAGGCCTTCAGAAATGTACTGTGCAGAAAAAGGATCTAGGTGAGCCATGAGAGTTTTTCTGGCATGGAAAATAGTGGTTTCCAAGGTTGCCATTGTCTGAGGAGCATAAGGGCTGTGACACCTTACGCCCATGGTTTTGGAGCGACTACCTGCATTGGGATGCGTGGGATTTCCACTAGATACGTATCAAGGGGACCAAGACGTCTCCAAGTTGTTCACAGCAGACAGCAGTGGCACCATCTCCCAGCACAGACCCTTTTCCTTCTTACACTACAGCACCCTTCATCGCTGTACTGAGGCACTGCGGTCAGTGCAGACTGGTACGAATGACAAATCTCCATTGAGACTCACCCTGTCTCCTCCTGCTTCCTACTCCACTGCCAGCCCCAGCTTTTTAAAAAAATGCCTAAGAGGTTTGAGAACCTCAATCCTGTTTTTGGATTTTGTCTTTGGAGACTGCCCCCCTATCCCCAGTAAAAATCTGTGTCCAAATTTGAGTTTAGTTGGCTTAGTTGTTTTATAATGTGATATAGGCTGCTCTAGCTATGTTAGGTCCCAGGTATTTTACTGTGATCAGGCTCTTCCCAACAATTATTTATAGAGTCAGTGAAGATGAGATTTATCTGGAGGAAAGGCAAAGATAAATGAAGGCAGTGGGTTGTAGATAAGAAGAACCCACAACCTGTGGGTTGAACCTGTAGGCTTAATAAGCCCTTAAATGATAAAGTACGAAGACGTAGTTGGGACCACGTGCAGTCCATGACTCCTCAGTTGCAGAATTAGCTCAGAATTAATTAAATCAAATCATTATAGGAAAAGGGACACTTATGCATGTATCTGGAGGTTATCTTTTTCCTATAATGGGGGCGGGTGTGGTACTTAGGCACCCATAGAAGCTAATAGAATTGCTCCTAGTCTTTAGATTTATAACTCAGCCTCTAGCTGCATTTTGGTTATCCACTAGATGAAATACATTTCTGGCCCTGTTTGATATGTGATACATTCTCCATCACTTCGGATCTTTATCAAGACCTTGCTAAAAGACCTGCTATATCCCAAACACATAGTGCGCTTTAATGGACTGGTTGATGGCAATAACCCATTCACATCTTCAAACTCACAAGTTTATTAAAATGCTCTGCTCTTATTTTTACTTATTCTTTCTACAACCCACACCAGAACTGGGCATGGACCAAAAGAATGAAACTGCTGTGGTTGAATGCCTCGTCATTGGCTTCCCTGGTCTTAGTTATAAACTGCAGATTGTCCTTTTCCTGGTCCATTAACTCCTCTATTTGACTACACTGGTGGGTAACACATTAATCATTTCCATAGTCTGCATGAGCCACTGCCTTCACAGTCCCATGGTTTTCTTCATTAGCAATTTGTCCTTCTTGAAGAACTGGTTTGCCTCCTCCACCAGCCCAAACTGATGTTGAATTTCATCTCAGGAAGGAAAACCATTTCATTCCATGGCTGCATGGCTCAGTCCTACTTCTACTTTATTCTGGAGATTACAGACATCACTCTCCTGATGGTCATGTCCTTCAATCACTATGTTGTGCTATGCCACACTTTGCCATATGCCACCGTCATGAGGCCCCACGTCTGCCTCCAACTCCTTTTTGGTTCCTGGTTGATTGGTTTAAAGTCACAGCAGAGGTTGTGTGGGCCTGACATAATTAACCAATTCTATTTGTGATAACTCACCTCTTTTCCTTCACTGACCGACACTAGCCATCTGCAGAGGACGGATTCCATTTTGATATAGACTATGGGGTTGAGGTCCTTGTGCTTAACGGTGATCTCGTACATATGCATTTTCTCCTCCATACTAAGAATGTGAATGGGCGTGGGGAAGCAGAAGGCTGCTTCCACTTGTGCCTCTCATCTCCTGATACTAGCAATAGCCTATCAAAGTGGCATGTTTTGGATGCCCGGCCTACTAGAAGTGTCTCCTTGCATCTCAATAAAATGGGGGCATTGCTGAACACTGTCATATAACCATTCCTGAACCCCTTCATCTACAGCATCTGCAACCAGATGGTGAAGATGGCCCTGAGAGATGTCATTAGCTGAGGAACTACAAAATAGTTGCTCAGGTGTGATGTGAAAGGGAGCTGTTTAAGGATACAAAGTGCATGAGTAGTTTTTGGCACCTAGATCAGGCTTGATTTGGATTAACTTATTTTTTAAATGTATTTATTTATGTAGGTTACTTTGGCAACTAAATTCCATCTAGTTATCATTTAGAGGCATTGACAAGCAGGGTTTGGATTTGGCCCAAAAATCAACATCCAAAGGTGAAGAGAGCCTTTCAATGATGCCTAGGAAACAATGAGGAACTGAGGTCTAGATTCCTCTTGACTGCAAAGGAGCATAGCCATGATATAGGCAGACGGAAAACTAAATTGATGTCATTCAGGAGTTGAAAGGCCATTTAAGCTCTAGGTTGGTTAGGTGCCTCCATTTTGGCCTGAACAAATCTGTAATTTCCTAGATCTGAGCCTGAACAGAAATGGCCAAGAGCAGATATCCTGTTCACATAAGCCTCATCTGAAACCTTGTATGAGCCACATCTCTGGCTTCCTGGACAAGTGTGTCTACCAATGGATTATTTGGCAATGGATGAATGCCCTCATAAAGTTCTCCTCATTTGCCGTACAGGAAATCTAGGTTTATAACCTATTTATTTGGGGTCATCTTCATGAGACAAGGCTGTAAGTGATACATCTTTAAAATCTGCCTTAAATACCTGAGGTACTTCTTCCTTCAAATGGACCCTGTCTATCAACCTTAAGTACATACTGAGCAGACCTTGCATTTCCACATCTGTTGAGTGAAAGTGGAAATGTGGTGAATTTGGGGTCTTTTGGAGAAGATGCCTGTCTGTTACGGTTTCTAGTGTGTGATAACTGATCTATGCAGATATTTTTAGGAATTGAAAACTTCATTCATGGAAGGACAAGTTAGTGACAATAAATCTAAAAACATTAATTTATTATTAAGCGTTATTATTTTTTTATTCTTAGACCTGCAGGGTATGGCTATATTATTTAGTTTAGAAAAGTGGTTCCCAAACTCCAACAGATTGTACACCACTAATTTAAAATGCTATAACCTTAAGTACCAGCAGCAAATTTTTGTCATATAAAGTAATATAATAAATCTGTTAATATGTACTACTGACAGGTTGTCTGCATACTAGTGGTGGTACCCATAACACAGATTGGGAACTGTTGATTTAGAAAATTATTTTTACAGCAGCATACTGTTAAACAGAAATGTCTAAGAATCTGCAAATAATGATTAGACTATGTGAAATATAGTTTTCTAGTAAATGTGCTGTTACTAAATAAATAAAGTTGGGGGGGGGGGAGTTCAAAGTTCCCAGACATTTCCTAGTGCAGTGGCACGCATTGTTATTTGCTAAAACACAGAAGTCTTAATAAGTCATCACCTGGGAATTAACTGGGGAAACTCCAGAGACAAATGTCCCAGGGATGTTGAGAAATCTCTGTCTCTCTCTCTCAACAAGAAGTATTTTGAAAAGATACATCAGGCCTCAGATAGAGCAGCCAAGATATCATAATTAACACACTCTTCCATGGCTCCTAGGCACTGGCCATACCACCTCCATCTCACTGTTTCAAGTCTCTGGTGCTGATAGCATCAAGAAGTCTCAAATTTATGGAGAAAGGGTGCTCTCATTAGCTTTGGGCAGACGTTTCAAGAGATTCAAATTTAGAAAATGGAGTTCAGAATGGTAAGGGCATAATATGCTTTATTTTTGGTAAGGAGACTCCCATGTATTCTTCAAAAGGCAGACACTTATATTTTGGATTATGTGATTGGGCATTGCTACTTCTTTTCACTTACTGAAGGAATTGCCTCTTCATCCTCCAGTGAAAGGGTGCCCACTGGTCTAATTATTTTTTTCTCATTTGTCTTCTATGAAGACCTAAATGTCTGCCTAGCTCTATAATTTCTTATGTAGCAGCTCTAACGATGATATCTGAAGGCTGCCTCTGCTCACACAATATTCCTTTTCCTTTTTCTCTCCTGATACTGAGAAGAGGGAGACATGGGAGTGGTTTTCTCCCCACCCCCACCCCCCTTTTTCTTCTAAATGTGTGATTTTGTGAGGTTTCTGTAGGGCAAAAGAAGTAGGATTTACAACTTTGGAAGGCTCTGGATTGTGTGGCCACCTTGACCAATTCCAGGGGTCATGTATCAGTGGCTGAAGGACCAGTCTCCTACCCCTGAACATCTCAAAAGTGAGGCTGCATGTTCCCAAACTGTGGTGAGTAAAATTGTGCTTATTCTTAGGGACTGTGGGGGCAGGTTGGACGTTATTTTGTACGCAGCAAACAAAATACGCAGACTGATAATTCACAAATGTTTCCACAAAATGTGATAATAAGCAATTGGACGTTACAAAAAAATCAGATGCTGGTTTGCTTCTGGTTTTGCATTACCTGGCAAACATGTTCCTCTGCTTCCTGTGCAATTTAAACATGGGATCACTGTTCCTGTGTTATAAGCCGACTGTTTTGTTTTTTGCAACTGCAGTGATGTGTACAAAACACACATCCATCTTACCTAGGGGTTTTGCTGAGTGGAAAGCACTCGCCTTGCTTCTGTAGACCATGGGAAAGTACTGTGATAAGTCCCCATCATAATACAAGAGGTCTGTCTCTAGTTGGCTCTTTGATGGGGCTGGACACAGGCGTGGGTGAACTGGGCAGCTGCCTGGGGCCCGGACAGAAAGGGGGCCTGAAAATGGTAATTTTAATTAGTATTATTATCATTATCTCTGTCAAAGAGTGCAATGATACTAAAGGATTGCCTGGGGCTGCCAGGAGTCTAGGTAGGGTGCTGCTCTTTGGGATTGTTTTTTTGGTTTGTTTTCTATATGTCTGATATACCACTATTATATAAGGTGGGAGTCAGAAATCTATCCAATTTTTTTCATTTTCCCAGCTCTCTTTCACTGAATTTGACTCCTGTTCCATTGACCCATCAATGAGATGATTTTATTATCCTCAACTAATTAGAAGGCTAGGCAAGAAGTAATGGGTTCCAGCTGCATGAAGGGAGAGTTATACCGATATTAGGAAGAACATCCTAAATGTTTAAGCACTATATAAGATGAATAGAGAGGTTATAAAATCCCTCTTTATGGACATTTTAATTCCAGTTAGACAAACACTTTTCTGGGATTGTTTAGAAAGAGATGATCCTGGCTTAAGCTGGACATTGGACTAGATGACCTTCCAAGGTTCTTTCAAGCCCTATTTTAATATGATAGTATGGTTTTATTCAAGGAATTATCTTTTAGAAGAAACAGAAGGTTTCTATAACTGATAAAGCCTCACAAATTTAAGACCCAATCAGATCAGTCTGGAGACTAATATAACTCTAATCACCATAGCACCTAATTATCTTCCCCACCGCCATTCCCCATAAACATTAGCTGCACTAAACATCCATTGAATATAGAGGTAGTAAAGCCTGACCTTTAGTGGCATGATTGATAAGTAGGCAGGTAAATAGATGGGATAAGGATTTGACAGGGATATAAGGATTTGATATAAATAAAATAATGCTCAAAAAGCGAGGTTTCTACTGGAGTGGTTATGCATATCTGTCCATTCATGTATCCGGAGGTACAGAGAAATAGCTGAGTAACTATTCCCTTATCTATTTAGCTAACAAGGAAAAGACACATTAATCAATGAATACTGTAACAGAAACACTGAGCTTTTTTTGCTGACTGTTTTTCATGTATTAAAGTCCTAAATCTTTGTCTTTCCATGTCTCTGTCTAGATAAATATATATTTATCCAGACACCTGTTGATCCATCCAGGATGCATGGATGGATAGATAGCTGGCACTGAATAAAAAGCTGCTGTGATACAACCCTAATCTTTTTTCGGACTCTGGGTGCAGAAGGTATGAGCTAATCTTTTGTCACTCTTGCTCTTCCTGTAGCTCCAGCGTGAGAGGGAAGAGAGAAGCCATAGTCATGAAGAATAACACAGTGTTGACTGAATTCATCCTCCTGGGCTTTCCATTGCTTCAAGGTCTGCACAGTGTGTTCTTCTCAGTCGTTCTGCTCATGTACATCCTAACCATCCTAGGTAATGGCCTCATTGTTTTTATTGTGAGAGCCAACCACAAGCTTCACACACCCATGTACTTCTTCCTGAGCAACCTCTCCTTCCTGGAGATCTGGTACACCACGACTGTAGTACCCAAAATGCTAGAGACCTTTGTGGCCACCAAGACAACAATCTGCATCTACTGCTGCCTGGTCCAGACATTTTTCTACTTCTTCCTGGGCAGCACAGAGTTTTTCATCCTCACAGTGATGTCCTTTGACCGTTATTTGGCCATATGCAAGCCCCTGCAGTATGCCACCCTCATGACCAACAGGGTCTGTTTCTGGTTGGCCTTAGGGGCTTGGTTTGGTGGTTTCATGGCTATCTTCTTTCCAACTATTCTGGTCTTCCAGCTGCCCTTCTGTGACTCCAACATCATCAACCATTTCTACTGTGACATCGGACCAATCTTAAAAACAGCCTGCACGGACACCCACCTCATTGAGCTGCTAGGTTTTCTTGCTGCTGTCACGGTCATCCTCAGCTCTTTGCTTTTCACTGTGGTGTCTTACATCTATATCATTGCCACCATCCTAGCCATCCCTTCTTCTACAGGGCGCCGAAAGGCCTTCTCTACCTGTGCATCCCATCTGACTGTGGTCTCTATATTGTACGGGGCTGTTCTTTTCATGTACCTGAAGCCCAATGTGCATTCCTCCTCTGGTCTCAATAAGGTGGTGTCTGTGCTAAACACAGTCTTGACCCCTCTCCTGAATCCTTTCATTTACACAATAAGGAACAAGGAGGTAAAAGAGGCCTTCAGAAATGTACTGTGCAGAAAAAGGATCTAGGTGAGCCATGAGAGTTTTTCTGGCATGGAAAATAGTGGTTTCCAAGGTTGCCATTGTCTGAGGAGCATAAGGGGTGGGACACCTTACGCCCATGGTTTTGGAGCGACTACCTCCATTGGGATGCGTGGGATTTCCACTAGATACATATCAAGGGGACCAAGACGTCTCCAAGTTGTTCATAGCAGACAAAGTCCATGCTCTCTGCAGAGGGACAGCAATCTTCCATTATTTCCAGCTGATGCTTTTCTCTGCATACCTGGAGTTGCTTTGTTTCAGGGACCATAGGCAGCATGGATATGTTGGCAAGGGATATGGGGTAGCAGAGTCCCTGAAGAGTATATGCGCTGGTAGAAAGCCCTAATGAAAACACCTCTATTCTACAATCTGATCTTTACTCATAGGGGTGGTTATATTCTCCCACTGCATCTCCATTCACTCTGGTATTCCGTTGCCCAAGATACTAAAAGGTCTCATATAGTGATGTTCAGAGGAATAGCAAACACACAGAATGCATGGGACAGGGGGGCTCCCCAGGAGTGGGAGAAGCACCATTTGACTTGCCTCCCAAGATGCACCATACGGTGCAGCATTGCACTGCCTGAGTCCTGTGGCTGGACAGGAGCAGTGAAGGGCTTCCCCCACCACAACAAAGTCTTGTGGGGAAGGAGCGGGAGGGTGAAAGGGGATGGAAGAATATTCCCTCATCCCCACTGCCAGGAGTCTTTGCAGCCATGGGATCATAATGGGGATGGCAGACAGAAACAAGTGTTACAGGCAACGAGCAGGGAGCACAGATCCACACAGGAGACTATATTTTGGTGCTTGTCACTCTCACAATGCATTGCACAAAGCAGTTGACTGTGGGTTTCCACCACAGAGATCGCATAAGGGTGAAATTACCTCACATAAGAATGTTTTGGTATCAAAAGGGTCATTGCATAAAAGTGAATTTGCACATACAGAATTTGCATAAAGCCAGGGAAACCTGTTCTGCCCAAGTGCAGTGGGTAACTGTTATAGTGAATAATTGTTGACAGCACAGCCAGCTCTGTACCGGATGTGCTCTGAGCATCACTAAAAGTTGACTCCCCTCAGCCCTTCTTCATTCCCAGCTGCTCAGGAAAAAGGCCTAAGTCCTGTTTTGTCCCCATTTCCTTCACAGCAGTGAGGGCTAACCCTGTCTTGCATTTGGCATGTGTAGGAGTTTAAGTTATGCTAGGTCATAATTATGCTATGTCATAGTAAAGACACTGCAAAGGGCCTTGGGACTAACAGGCCTTACTGTCCACTGGATGACCTGATAAAGATGCAAAAATGAGGGGGAAATGGTCATTCAAAGTCAGAAATAGCAGCTGAACAAATGAGGAGAAAAAGTAAGGAGAAAAAGAGGTCAGCTGTACTGACCAGGAGTTAGATGAAGGCACCTAGATTAAGCAGGGAATGAGCTAGAAAAGCCATAAATCAGCAGGGAGTGATCTCTAGCAGGGATGCCTGAACGTGGAAGGGGGGAGGTGAATGTGGCAAGGAATAAGTTGCTGGTGTCTGGACCTGGCAAAGATGCAAGAAAAAAGGGCCAACTCTGCAGAGCGAGAGAGATAGGAGTTGGCATGGAGTGGGGGCATTCTGGCTATAAAATACAGGGTGGGAGAGATGCACTTTTGTAGCAATTTAAGGGGTGTCTCTACCCATACTGCATCACTTACCACTGTCTGGAAAGTTTTGCTAAGCCAGGCTAACTCCTGTGCAAACCCACTGACTACTGCCCTGAAAGACAATAAAGCTTTCTGAGCACTCATCACTAAATATGAATTTGAGATGGTCTCTCTGTGTTGCACCTGAGGTCCAGCAGCCTGGTTATAGGCAGATCCTTCTGCGAGCACCCCGACCCAAGCAGCCTGAATACCAAGAGCAACAGCAGGTGGGTGCTTGGTGGGGAAACCTCCCAAATCCTTGAGCACCTCAAACAACATCATGTTTTCTGCGTGTTGGATGTATTGAGCTTGAGGTCAGAGGGAAGCAGTGGATATATTTTCTACTCTTTAGGGTGACCCATGCCCAGATGGGTAGCACTAGAGTGGCCAGACCAATTCCTCCTGCTGAAATTCCTAGCATGTTTGCAATTGAATAAGGATTGGATGAAATGTGGAAACAGCTCTGTGGGCAGGGTCCAGAGCCAAGGGGGAGGCTCTTGGCCACTGGGGACCCCTCCCTCCCCTCGTCAGGGCTCTGGTGCCCCTCCAGACTCGGGAGGCACCAGACTTGGGACCACACAGCAGACATTCCTCTTCAATTACTTTCCAAACCAATGACTCTTCACTGTCTAGCGGTCCAGCTTCAATCAGAGGCCTTGGGGTGTATTGGCAGAATCCAGTTGCCAATCCACTTACACATTTGAATGACAATCCCACCCCTCTCCCACTACCAACACGAATGCCATCTTTGGCACTTACCCACAATTTTTCACCTCTATAAATCCCTACAGTGAGGTAAACAAAGCTATTGAGCATAAGCACGAGGTTACACACTTCCTGGACAGGAACACTGCAACGTGTAGGTGTATTCTTGTATTGGCTAGATCGCAGCATTATTCCTGTAAAAGCCTTGCACCTGTAAAAGTCTTGAACTCAGCATGTGCAAGACAGAGGAAGACAGTGGCTGGGAATATATTATCACATTCAGCGAGGTAGAAAAAGGGAACAGACTCCCGCACTGCCCTTCGGGGGCCCTGCTGCAGAAATGCTCTGGCAGGGCTGACGCAGAAGCACAGCTGTGACAGTGCTGGCTGCAGACCAAGAGTTCTTGCGCAGCTGTGAATGGCATCCTGCCCACTGTGTCTTGAACACAGTAATACATGGCAGTGTCTGCAGGCGACAGGCGGCTGAGTCGCAGGTACACGGTGCTGATGGAGTTGTTGGTGGTGATGGAGGCTCTGCCTTGCAGTGTTTCTGCATAATCGGTGTTACCATTAACTGCGTAAATACGTCCAACCCACACCAGGCCTTTCCTTGGAGCTTGTTGGACCCAGGTCATGAAGTATTCATTGAGTGTGAACCCAGAGGTTTTACAGGATATCTTCACAGTCTCCCCAGGCTTATTCACCACGACACCAGACTGGACTAGTTCCACTGTCGACTGCACCCCTGTGGAGAAGACACAATCATTTCTGACACTGCAGGCTTCTCCACACTGATTTGTATCCCACTATTCCTGAATATCACCCATTTACCTAGACACACTGTCAGCAAGCAGAGGCAGGTTAAGAAACACCTCATCTTTGTTGTCTTCTGCTGTGAAACCAGAGAGTAAGGTACTGCCATTGTTCATTCAAGACGCCTGTTCTGGGTAGGGCAGGACGCTGGCTTTTAGCTCGAGAGATCACCAAGCCACTTTGCATAGTTCCCTGCACAGCCAGGCGCAGCCAGGGATAAAAAGAAACAACAGGCTTCTGCCCCAATCCTCTTCTGCTTCCTCTGGGCCTGGGCCATTCACCCCCCAGCTCGTGACTGTGAGGGGAATGGCTCAAAGGCTACCGTGGCACAGGCCTACCCTAGGACACATGATATCCATCAAAGACAAACTATTGAGAAAAAAGTCAAGAACAGGAGTGTCCACTGCCTCAAATGTCTAATCACCTGTGCATGAGTACTGCCAAGCCAGCAAGCCAAATGCTGAACTGAAGACAGGGGCCAACATGACAGTATCATGGCTGTGTATGTGTGACTATGGTGAATAGAGAGAAAATTGGGCTTAGCCCAGTGTGTCAGAGAGAGAGGTGCCCCACTCAGCATTTCTCCCTCCTTTCTTGGGGATGGTGAACACTGGGATTTCTAGCAGCCGACCCAGAGATAGCAGGAGAGGTATGGGAGGAGGTTTGCTCAAGACCATTCTTGCCAGGACAGGCAGCTCTGTGGAGTAGAGGTGCTCTGGGCACAGCCAAGTGTTGGCTCCCCCCAGCCGTCCTTCACCTATGACTTTTCAGGAAAAAGGTGTAATCCCTATTTTCTCTCCACTTCCTTGTCAGCAGTCAGGTCTAACCCCCCTCCACCACACACACACACACACACACACACACACACACATCTGCCATGTGTAAGAGTTGCAGTTGTGCTTGGCCATGATTATGCTAAACTATACTTAATGCTTATACACTGCAAAGGGCCTTGAGAGTAACAGGCCTTACTGCCTGCTGGATGACAAGACAAAAGACACAAAAATGAGCAAAAATGGGAACTCAAGAGTTAGAAAGAGCAACTGAACAAGTTAGAACTCACTAGTAAGGTAGTGATAAGGAGAGGCGAGCTGTCCTCAGCAGGAGTAAGCTGATAATACTCCAATTCAGTAGGGAATGAGCAGGACAAGCCCAATCTCAGCAGGGAATGAGCTCTAAAAGGCAAGAATATTTGAGCACTTGTGGCACACAGGCCACGTCCCAGGGGACTGGAAAAGGGCCAACGTGGTCCCTATTTTCAAGAAGGGGAGGAAGGAGGACCCGGGCAACTATAGGCCAGTCAGTCTCAACTCCATCCTTGGCAAAGTCTTGAAAAGATTATTAAGGCTCATATATGTGAGAGCCCAGCTGGAAAAATTATGCTGAGGGGAAACCAGCACGGGTTCGTAGCAGGCAGGTCGTGCCTGACTAATCTAGTCTCTTTTTATGACCAGGTTACAAAACACCTGGACGCAGGAGTAGGGGTGGATGTCATTTACTTAGACTTCAGGAAGGCCTTCGATACGGTATCCCACGCCATACTGGTGAACAAGTTAAGAGGCTGTGACTTGGATGACTACACAGTCCGGTGGGTGGCAAATTGGCTAGAGGGTCGCACCCAGAGAGTCGTAGTGGATGGGTCGGTATCGACCTGGAAGGGTGTGGGCAGTGGGGTCCCGCAGGGCTCGGTCCTTGGACCGATACTCTTTAATGTCTTCATTGGCGACTTGGACAAGGGAGTGAAGTGTACTCTGTCCAAGTTTGTGGATGACACAAAACTGTGGGGAGAAGTGGACACGCCGGAGGGCAGGGAACAGCTGCAGGCAGACCTGGACAGGTTGGACAAGTGGGCAGAAAACAACAAATGCAGTTCAACAAGGAGAAACGCAAAGTGCTGCACCTAGGGAGGAAAAATGTCCAGCATACCTACTGCCTAGGAAATTACCTGCTCAGTAGCATAGAAGTAGAAAGGGATCTTGGAGTCCTGTGGACTCCAAGATGAACATGAGTTGGCAGTGTAACGAAGCCACCAGAAAAGCTAATGGCACTTTATCGTGCATCAGCAGATGCATGACGAACAGAACCAAGGAGGTGATACTTCCCCTCTATCGGGCGCTGGTCAGACCGCAGTTGGAGTACTGCGTGCAATTCTGCGCGCCGCACTTCAAGAGGGATGCGGATAACCTGGAGAGGGTCCAGAGAAGGGCCACTCGTATGGTTAAGGGCTTGCAGACCAAGCCCTACAAGGAGAGACTGGGGCACCTGGACCTCTTCAGCCTCCGCAAGAGAAGGTTGAGAGGTGACCTTGTGGCTGCCTATAAATTAATCATGGGGGTGCAGAAGGGAATTAGTGAAGCTCTACTCACCAAGGCGCTCCTGTTGGTTACGAGAAATAATGGCCACAAGCTAGCAGAGAGCAGATTTAGACTAGACATTAGGAAGAACTTCTTCACAGTTCGAGTGGCCAAGGTCTGGAACGGGCTCCCAAGGGAGGTGGTGCTCTCCCCTACCCTGGGGGCCTTCAAGAGGAGGTAGAATAGGTATCTAGCTGGGGTCTTCTAGACCCAGCACTCTCCTGCCTATGCAGGGGGTCGGACTCGATGATCTATTGAGGTCCCTTCCGACCCTAACATCTATGAATCTATGAATTTATGAATGTTGAAGAATGTTGAAGCTTAATGAAAGGGTGTGGATAGATGAGAGGTGGGAAGTAGGAAGAGGAGGAGCAGGGGCACCACAGGACCTTCAAGCAGAGGGAAAGGTGCTCAGACCTCAGGTCGAAGGAGGGAGGAAGCAAATGAAAGAATAATAGGCAGTTACCTTGGGATGACTTTAACCGTGGGATATACCCAACTAGACATGCTAGGACTTCCACTTTATACACAGCTAGGTCACTGGTCCACTTGAGCCTAGCTAGCTTACTCAGCTAGTGTGATTAAGGATCATGAGTTTCTGAAGCCAATGGCATGTAACTAGGGACCTACTCAAATTGAGGAGGCAGGTTGCTGGTTTCATGGGCAGATCACTGGGCTGGCTGCCATTTTTTTGTGGGCTTATTGTGGTGAGCCCCCCTCCACACACAGGCCCTGGTGGCCCTGGCTGCTAATTGGTTGAGAGCTGTCCATCACATGACTGCTCTTCACTGCTGATTGGCTGGAAGGGCTGTCAACCACATGACCCCAGCCAGCATTTTATTTTTAGTAAGTTTTTTATTTTCATGGATTTTGCAGACATTGCCCAATTTCATGGACAATGCCTGATTTCATAATTTCTGCAATATCTGTGGAATGAATTGAGCAGGTCCCTACCTATAATGGCACAATCACATACAGCCTTCTTTGATTTCACAGTTCAAAGATCTGGTACCCATACACAGAAAAGTTGATTTGGGGAGGCACAAGTCTGCAATGATAAGTGTGAGCTTCATAGCACTGAGAGCATACTGAGGTAAATGAAATACTTTGCCATAGTAGCCCTTTTTTAAAACAATGGCAGCCCCAAAAAAGTTCAGGCAAGAGGGAATATCACTGAATATTTTGAACACTGAACATATTTTTTGATAGTACGAGATCTCCTTCCCTGCATACCCAAAGGATGACATTTTCAAAGATAGTAGGAGGATCTTAATGGCAAGATTTTTTCAATGTAAGGCATCTCTGAAAAATCTCAGCCTAAATGGACAATAAAGACAAAAGGTGGAAGACAGGAGTGGGAAAAGGAAGCAGAGAAGTATGAAGTGACTTGTGCAGCATGACACCCCATGTTGATGGCATAGCCAGGTGATGGTTATTATGAATCTTATTCTCACAAATTAATGATGAAGCCCACCTTTCTATTCAAGAAAGGGACACAAGTATACCTTGCTAGAGTCACATTGCTCTTCCCTGGGCTACAGCACCCCCATCACTATCTCAAGCCCTTAAAAAACTGTGCTCTTTGCCCAAAAGCCTTTCTTAAGGCCTTCTGAACTTGCTTGTTCCTCAGGCTGTAGATGAAGGGGTTGAGCAGGGGGGAAATCACATTGTTGAAAATGGCTGCTGCTTTGTTGAAGTCCAGTTTACCATCATGTGCAGGCTTGACGTACATGAAGATACAGCTGCCATAAGTGATGAAGACTACCATGAGGTGAGAGGCGCAGGTGGAGAAGGCTTTCTGCTGCCCTGTTTTGGTAGGCATGCTTAGGATAGCAGAGATTATATGGACATAGGACACAACAGTGGTGGACAAAGTGCCCAGCACAGTTACGATAGCTATAATAAAATCGACCAGTTCAATCAGTTGTGTGTCAGTGCAGGCCAGTTTGAGCAGTGGTGAGTTATCACAGAAAAAATGGTTGATGATGTTTGGACCACAGAAGGGCAGCTGGGTTATGACAACAGTTGTGAAAAAAACGGACATGAAACTTCCCACCCAAGACCAAACCACTAAATGGATACAAACATTTCTGTTCATAATTACAGGGTAACGGAGTGGGTGACAGATGGCAACATAGCGATCCAGAGACATCACTGCCAGGAGGAAAAGTTCAGCGATGCCCACCAGGAAGTAGAAAAACAATTGCACAAAACAAGAGCTGATTGAAATGGTGTTGCTGTCCATGACGAGGTTGGCCAGCATCTTAGGGATGCTGATGGAAGTGAAGCCAATTTCCAGGATGGAGAAGTTCCTGAGAAAGAAGTACATGGGGGTCTGGAGATAGACATCTATAAGGGTAATGAAAATTATAATGATGTTCCCCATTATGGTCAAGAAGTAAATGAGAAGGAGCACAGCAAACAGCAGTAGCTGCATCCAGCGAACATCAGTGAAGCCTAGGAGGATAAACTGTGTCACTGCGGTTTGGTTCTGCATCACAGCCACTCTTTTATGCTGAGAAAGAATACAACATTCAAAATGAATAACTTTCTTGAAAGAATAGGGCAAGAAGACCAAGGGTCAAGGCAATGAACCCAAATATTTTGTTCCATTGGCTCAACTAGTTTTATGTGGAAGAATCTCAGAAACTATAGGAGAAGGTTGGGGCATAAACCATTCATGTTAGTGGGCTAGGTAACTAGCAAGAATGAAAGGAAAGAAAAGAAGAAAATGAGGAAGAAAATGTCCATGCCCAGGCACAGAGAGAGAAAGAGAAAGAAACACCACATAAAAGTATGAAGCAATATGTAGGGAGATAGATAGTGTTGGACTAATATTTTAGCTACGATGGACTAGGAAATATGCTGGTGGCAGTGATTTTTGCAGGTGATATTTTTTATTGGAACAATTGCATGGATGAGATAAACTTAGACATAGGTAGACAAGGCTCTTTGAGTAAATTTGATATCTTAGACCAACTCAAATAGTTGGAAAAATTCTTTTTTGCAAGCTTTTGGGTATAAATACCCTTCATCAGGCTGCAGTTGGTATGTGCTTTTCCTGGATGGAAGTACTATTACTATTACCATTCATTCCATCCAGGAAGAGCACACACCAACTGCAGATGCTTCCTCAGCCTGATGAAGGGTATGTATACCCAAAAGCTTGCAAAGAACAATTTTTCCAACTTTGAGTTGGTCTAATAAAAAAGATCAGGTTTACCCAAAGAACTTTGTCTGCCTATATCCTTAGGCCAACACGGCTACAACCTATACCTCCATAAACTTAGACAAGCATTCAAATGCAATGCTTCAGTGATGATTCTACAACATCACTCCAACCTACCACAACATCAAAGATTTTGATATATGCCGCTTACAGTGGAAAATCCACAACCTAAAGAAACAAGAAGCCAAGCTATGCAGTGACATCTTCTTCCTAAGCTTGTGCAACAAACCAGCCTCATTCCTAGGGGACTCATCATTTGCAACCCTCTAGCTAAGACACACAACTCTAAATATGTTATGCAGCTATGCAAGAGAGCATCAGAAAAAAAAGGAGAAACCATCTTGTGTAGGTGATCTATTCCAAAAGATATCAGTTTAAACAGGACATAGAGATATGCTCAGAGATATTAACCTGGAGACATACCTTGATGCTATGCAGCAGACCCAAACCTGCCGCCAAACAGCCTGATGACAGCCAAAACTTGAAGAAGAATTCATGGCATTTGGAAGCTTCTCTAAGTTTATTTCACCCATGCAGTTGGTCAAATAACAGATTTTGCCCACAAAAATCCTTGCTTTTAGGTCAGGGACACTCAACCAGTGGCACCTTTATAGGAACATAAGGACATCAGCAGTGCCATAGTGGGTCAGATCAATGGTCCATTTAAATCTAGTATCCTGTCTCTGACAGTGGCAAAAATGGACTGCTTTAGACTGGGACAGCACTAAACTGGATATAACTGAAGTGGTCTATCCCCTAGTCATTACCTTCCCTGACATCCACCATTATTGGTTTAGAGCTACCAGAGGAAACATCTCCAACTGGTCTGTTCAAGAACTGTTAATAGATCTATTCTGCATGAATTTGTCTAGTCCCTTTTTGAACCCCACTATGCTATCTGCCTTGACCACCTCTGGTGGCAATGAATTCCACAAGATAACAACATGTTGTGTAAAAAACAAACAAACTACTTTTCCTTGTTAGTTTTAAATCTTTCTCCTACTAATTTCAGTGCTCTCTCTCCCAACCCAATTCTAGTATTTTGATACTTGGTGAATAAGTTCCCTGTTCACTTTATCCACTCTTCATGAATTTATAGACCTCTGTCATATCCCATCTCAGCCTTCTCCTTTCCGAAATGAAGAGTCCTCCCTTTTTTAGTTTCTCCTAGCAACTGCTCCATACCCCTGATCATTTTGGTTGCCCTTATCGGTACCTTTTCTAATTCTAGTACGTCCTTTTGGAGTTGCAGAGACCAGAACTGCACACAGTATTCCAGATAGGGGTGCACCACAGATTTGTAAAATGGTTCGATGATGTTTTCCATGCAGTGTTAGCTGTCTTAGGTGTGTAAACATGATTCACAAGTTAAATCCAGAGGTTTCAAATAGGATTCCCTAGTGTTAACAACTTTCTGTCTTTGTCTTTCTGAGTTCTTTACAACAGAAGAATTGGGCTATTATTTTTCTATAGTCAAGAAACAACTGAAAACTAGGACATGACATTTTTGAAGGGTGCCTTGAGTTTATTAAGGGATGCCTTGAGTCTAGTGAGGGGTGCTTTGATTCGAAAAGGCTTTAGAACCACCACTGTAGGTAGGTAGATAGGTAGATAGAAGCACTTTTCTGTAAATCTTAGTCTGATATTTTATAGATTGTGGCAGTAAATTATGATTTCTTAAGATAGAGATTCAGATGTTGAAAATAAAGATGGCAACGGTGCACAGTTAATTAAATTAACATTGTCACAGCTAAAGATGAATGAGTAAGGTTCTAATCAGGGACTAGTAGACTGCATTTTTTATAGCATTTATGGGAGCTAGATGCATGACACTGAATAAGAGCTTGATTTCTGAGTCCTTGAGGTGGCTTGGAAGACCCCAACTTTAAAGAAGATCGCTTCTTCATTCTTTCCTGCAGCACCTTAAATTTTAGATTTAGCCACTTGTTCACCACAAGGACCCTGCTTTTCCAGTGAATTTGATGTGGTCCATATGAAGTCTTAGTCAAGTAATCTTTTTTCTTTTTGTATAAAAAAAAAAAAAAAGAAAATCAATCCATTTTGCATGGTTCTGATTTCTTGTATCTTTGATTCCAACCCTCCAGGCAGTGGTTCTCAACCCTCTTAGATTCAAGGCACACCTCAGAAAATGCCAGCTCTGAGTTTGCTTGTTTTTTGACTACAGAAAAATGACAGTAGTTTTTCTGTTGCAAACAGGTCAGAATGTTGTAACACTATGGATTCCTATTTGAAACCTCTGGATTTATCTTGTGAATCATGTCTGCATACCTAACAGTGCTAACATGAACCATGGCATCCTTGATAGGAGCTCCAGACACCCCAGGATGTCAGAGAACCCTGGCTGAGAATTGCTACTATAGACATACATACAACACCCCTACAGACATACTTACAGATTTGGGATTTGAGGACAGCAAGTGTTGGTCCAAGAGAAGACTTGTTCTTCAAGTGGGAAATGGCACTTCCTATGGTGACTTCAGATGCTCCCAACCTTTCTAAACCACATTCAACTCCATATGAATAATTTCTAAGCATATGTTTCCCTTGACAAATACCCCGAGATGCGTAGCAGCTGTATTCTGTTTTTAAAGGATATTTAGGACCATGGTTACACTTTGCTTTATTAGTGCTTTGAATAGATAAGAACTTTTTTCCCCCCCCAACTGTTCAGTTGGCTTAATAAAAGATATCACATCTACTCAAAGAACCTTGCCTGCCTTTAATAGATAATTCATTTTTAAGCCTTAGGAGATCCTTTATGGAAATGTTATCTGACCTTCTTCACATAGTTATTGGCACTACTAAGCAAATACTTTCTGGTTGAGCTAGAGACTTTCTTTCAAAAGGATCATGGTTTCAGATCCTCAGCCTATTTCTCTCTACCAACACATCACCGAAATAACCCCCTCTCTGTTTGAGATGTCATAAGAATTAGATACTGCAGATGAGGACTTGTACAGCTAGGTAGCTTAGCATTTGATCGAACAAGAATAACAATGATAGTAACAAGACAGTTAAGAAATTGAAATCCTCTTAAGAAACATGTACATCAATTTTCTGTAATTTATCTCTACATTGACAGAAACTATCTATGGTCTCTGTACTCTTAAACAGAGAAAAAAAAAATCAGACATAGGAAATGATCTGCTTTGGAGATAATACAAAGGAAGAGAAGAGGAAGAGGAAAAAGAGGACAAACATTACAACAAAGTTACAGTATCTCAGTGTCCACGAAAATCAATGCCTTGGGATGTAACTAAGCACGAGGATTATTGGCCATGACTTTAGATCAGGGCAAATACATCCTTTAAAAAAAAATTATATTTATAATTTCTGTGATTCTTTTTTCCCCTCCCCTCAGAATTCCTTCTGACATCAGCTGGCTAAAAACACCACAATTCCCCTGAGGATGTGAGCATAGCTTAGCATGTCAGCTCCTGTGAAAGTTTGGGGAACTTTATGACAAAGTTCCCCTCCCACTTCTCCAAATAGAAATAAGAGTATAGCTGGAAGAAAATACATACCACACACCCACATAGACAGACAGACAGAGGGGGTATATCATCTATATCTACATTCTACTACTATTCCTCACTGTAGTATTTGACCACCTCCCACATAAAATCATTACTACTCTCCATGGACCAAGACCTTATGGTGGTAAAGAGACTTGCACGCCCCAGTGATCCTTAGATCTATGTTGCCCAGAGTCTCATGCTTCTGGCAGGGTCATCCATGGTGAGCAAGCCTGTGGAGAGGTTTCAGGCAAACTACTGTTTGACTCTATGCCTTCAATGTTGGATCAGGCAGAAGAGGATGTCAGGATCTCAATGGCTGTAAGGACAGAAGTCTGTAGCAAGATGGAGTTTTCCTATCATCTAGGGTTCTCCCTTGCCATTGCACCCAGATCTTCACCTTGACAAGATGGTGTGGTTGTTGTTTCCATGCACCGGCTTCCTCATGTTAAACAAAGTCACACTGAAGCTTCTACTGCAGAAAATAACACTCTCCTGTACTGACCTTCAAAAGCCCCATAGCAATGGAACCGGGTGATGGAAAAAGGAGCAATGATTTTTGCAACATGAAATGTTTGCACTTTGCTGGACAAGCAAGACAATGAACAATCAGAAAGAAGAACATCCATTGTCTCCAGGGAACTAATGAGATACAACATTGATATTCCCATCTCCAAAGAGAAATAATAGTAGATATAGAAATGGTGGAGATGGAAAACTGGCTGGAGCATTGGGCTCAGAGGGTAGTAATCAATGGCTCAATGTCTGGTTGGCGGCCGGTATCAACTGGAGTGCACCAGGGGTTGATCCTGGGGCTGGTTTTGTTCAATGTCTTCATCAATGACCTGAAAGATGGCATAAAGTGCACCCTCAGCAAGTCTGCAGATGACACCAAGCTGGGAAGGAGTAGTAGATATGCTGGAGGGTAGGGCTAGGGTTCAGAGTTTGTGCGCACAGGGTATACAGTGTGAATTAAAAAAAAGCTGGAATCTTATTGGGGGAATAAAGCACAACGCCACATCTATTGAAACATAAAACATGCAACATGAAAAGAATAAAGAACAGTAAGGTTATTTGCTTCACTCTCTCATGCATATTCATTCATTCAAAAGAGACAAGCACACACAGAAGTTAGGCAGTCCTGCAAAGGTTAAGGTGTTACTAAGTTTCAAAGTTGCTCAAGGTCAGTCTAGTGGCCGCCCAGGTTGACCAAGAGAGTTGGAGTCAGGTCTTGTTGGACGTGCCCAAAACTCCTTCTTGCAGGTGGAAAAAATACCAAGCCTTGTCTTTGTGTTCATTCTTTATAGTACTAGCTGTCCATACCAGCCTACGGAGTCAGACGAGAAGGCCATCCTTCTTGTCCTGTTGGCAGGCTGGGATCTATAGGTCATGATCTTCTGGCTTTGTGGTCTGCAGTCTTTACGGGCCATCACTTGCAGTCTTCAGCCATTAGGATGGAACATTTAGTGTTTGGTAAACCTTTACTGCTGACTGTAAGTCGCTGCAGCTCTTAACCGTCAAACCACAGAAGGCTATTTTCGCCTGTTGCAAGAAGCCTGTCTTTCTGTGTCGCTGGTACATATGTCCATCATTTATTTTGTTACGTCTTTCTACATAAACCAGACATATCTACACACACCAGATATACCACAAACCCTTACACAGGCATTTTCCTTATACTAAATTTAAGTTTTAAAGTCACGAGACCAATAGGTCAAATACATTTATGCTAGGCAATAAGAAATTTAAAATACATGGTTAATTCCAAGTACTAATAATGACTGATCAAATTATAGTAAAAAGTAAATCATAACCAGATAAACTTTATCTTAATGGTTAAATCTTTTCTTTATATAAAAAGAGAACTAACAAAATAAACAGTCAATGCAATTATAATCAATAACAAAATAAGCAATTAAAGCAATTATAGTCACTGCAATACTACAAGAGTGACCTAGACAAATTGGAGGACTGGGCCAAAAGGAATCCCATGAGGTTTAACAGGGACAAGTGAAAAGTCCTGCACTTAGGCTAGAATAATCCCATGCACCGGTACAGGCTGGGGGCTGACTGGCTGGGCAGCAGCTCTGCAGAAAAGGGCCTGGGGGTTACAATGGACAATAAGCTGAATATGAGCCAGCAGTGTGCCCTTGTTGCCAAGAAGGCTAATGGCATCCTGGGCTGCATTGGTAGGTGTGTTGACAGCAGATCCAGGGAAGTGATTATTTCTCTCTTTTTGGCAGTGGTGAGGCCACATCTGGAGTCCTGTGTCCAGTTTAGGCCCCCCACTACAGAAGGGATGTGGACAAATTGGAGAGAGTCCAGCAGAGGGCAATGACAATGGTTTGGGGGCTGGGGGACATGATATATGAGGAGAGGCTGAGGGAACTGGGATTATTTAGTCTGTAAAAGAGAATACTGAGGGGGGATTTAAAGCAGCCTTCAACTACTTAAGCTTGGCTCCAAAGAGGATGGAGCTGGACTGTTCACAGGAGTGGCTGATGACAGAAAAAAGAGCAATGGGCTCCAGTAGCAGCAAGGGAAGTTTAGGTTAGATATTTGGAAGAATTTTCTCACTAGGAGAGTAGTACAACACTGGACCAGGATATACAGAGAGGTGGTGGAATCTCCATCCTTGGAGGTTTTTCAGGCCCGGCTAGACAAAGCTTTGACTGGGATGATCTAGCTGGGGCTTGTCCTGCTTGCAGCAGGGGGTTGGACTAGATGACCTCCTGATGTCCCTCCCAACCTCATTTTCTATGATGCAAAGGGAAAGAGCTGGGATCTGATATTATCAGAATCCCACTTCTTCCTCCCACAGCTATTTCCCTTGTCTGTAGTCAAACATGAAGATTTCAGGTCATACTCCTCAGCCATCTTTGGACTCACCAATGACTCACCTATTTACTGGAATACTATACTCCTAGAAGTAAGGGACTGTGGCTATCACCTATATATATATAGGATAATAGGATGAGAGGAAAGTAGGGATATACAGGATCTCACAAGGACATCTAATCCAGTCCACTGCTCAGGGGATTGTCACCCCTGACTAAAGCATCCCAGCTATGTGTCCCTGAAAGTATTTCCCCTCTCAGATGTGGTCCCCCTGGGACCTTTGACCACACAGGCCCTGGCCTCGCCTCCAAGGCCAGTTGAAGCCCCAGGCCCTCAGCTCTGGGTGCCCCTCGCGGTGAACCCTTGGCCTTTTTGACCGTTCTGGTCCTGGCCCCAGCACTGACCAGTCAAGGGTACTCTACGTCAGGCCTCTGAGTCTCTAGCCCCACCCTCTCTCGTGGGTCCACCTTCTGGCCTCTACAAGGGGGTAACCCACCCGGTTGTGGGACCTGGGGTTAAGGTGCCCGACCCACTTTTCACTGGGGTGGGAACTGGCCTGGCATTTCCTGGGGGCTCCCACACCACTGGGAACCCCACCAGGCCACCCACTCCCGGCAGGGTGCAGTTTTAGGTCAGGACCAGGACCAGGGCCAGGGCCAGGGCCAGGGCCAGGGCCAGGGCCAGGGCCAGGGCCAGGGCCCTCCACATCATCCCCTACAGCTCCTCCCTTACCTCCAGGATGTTCCAAGCCACGCAGCCAAGCAATGTTACTGCCTGGTGTGCCAGCAGTGAACTGCTCTGTTTATATAGGGGGCCAGAGATCTAAAATGGCCGCCGCAATCAAGCATCTGCTGGCTGCCTGGCTGAGTCCTTAAAGTGGCAGGCACCAATAGTTTAGATTAGTGAATCTCAGCAAGGGGGCCATGGGTGCTATGAGACTCTTATAGAGGTGTCACAGAATATTGGCACTTTTAGGTGTATGAACAATAAGCAATTTTGAGGTATTCCAGACAAATACATTTTCTTCATGGTCTGGCAATGGAACTGTTTTTACATTTTACGTTTTGTTTTGGGGTTCTTAATATCTGAAATAGGGTTTCTTCTTCAGGTTTAAATGAAAACCTCTTTGATGGCCATGATATCAAACCAATCCTCACTCAACAGAAAATTCCTAGGAAGAAGAAATGATACATTTTGGATCAAAAATAGAAGAAATTTCTTTCAACTTCAAGGATGCGTTGTTCATTCTACCCTGTGTATTCATTACAAAGAGAAATAATGAGCATCACAAAGCTCCGCAAACTTGGTTGAAGGTCCCCAGAGATATTGTACTTCTCATTAGCCAGCACATTTTGGAAGGAATTGCTATAGCAATCAGAAACAAACCAGAAAAAAACATTAGTTTTAAATGGGTCCTGTAAATAGAAAGTGCCACTTATCATGAACCCAAAGCAGAGCAAATGTGCTGTTACTTTGCAAGAGATGGATTTCATTGCCTGCAAGAAGGGTATAACAAATTTGTAGATACTTTTTAATCAGAGCTCCCTACGATTGCTGTGATGTCCTCCATCCTCACAGTGTCAAATTTTCAGTTTTTATTATTCTTTTAGGTTAAGTTAACTGGAATTAGATATCATAGAACAAAAAGTTGATTTAATGTAAACATTACACTATAAATTTACAGCTATATTTTTTTTGTAATGATCAGATCCTTCCTAGATGAATTTCTCTCTGCTTCATGGCAAAAGAGAGGCCTTTTCTAAAGGACTAGACAGACCTATGCCAAGTGTAATGGGCCACATGACAAAATAAAGGAGCAAGTTGCTAATCTGCGGAGCGTCTCACATCAGTGTGCTACAAGAACCTCTTGGGTTCCATATTTTCATCTATTCTCTGGACAGTCTCACACAGGTGGACTTTTGCTTATTCCAGATCTTTTCTTGTTTTGTCAGAGAAGAGCAGCGCAACACACATCTGAAGAACCAAGAGTAGAAAGTTGTTCTGAGGTTCTTCCCTTCTCGCACACAGGTGTCTGCATTGTGTTCAACTCGGTGACTGTGGGACTTCTAAATGCAGGTCCCACCAACTTTTTGCATCTTGAAGCATGATAACTAAGTGCCCACTATGGAGAACAAAACCTTGGTGACAGAGTTTATCCTTGTGGGTTTCACGGACGTTCGCTCACTGCAGATCCTGCTGTTCATTTTATTCCTCCTCATCTACCTCCTAACCTTGGCAGGAAACATTATTATCATCTGCATTACCCTGCTGGACCAGCACCTCCAGACTCCCATGTATTTTCTCCTCAGACACTTTTCTTTATTGGAAATTGGCTTCACCTCTGCTTCCACCCCAAGAACTTTGTTCAACCTGGCATCAGGCACCAAATCAATATCTGTAGCTGGGTGTCTTGCCCAGTGCTTTTTCTATTTCATAGTGGGCACAGCTGAGTTCTTCCTGCTGGCAGCCATGTCCTTTGACAGATACGTAGCCATCTGCAAGCCACTGCACTACCCCTCTATCATGAACACTAGGTTTTGTGGCCAGCTGGTGCTGGGCTCCTGGGTGATCAGCTTCCTGTATGTGATCATCCCACTAATTCTTTTGTTCCAGCTTCCTTTCTGCGGGCCAAACACCATCAACCATTTCTTCTGTGATAACTTGCTGTTGATTAAACTTGCCTGTGCAGAAACACGGTACCTAGGACTCCTGGATTTCCTCTTGGCCACATGCAGTGTCTTAGGGACGCTGGCTGTCACAATAATCTCCTACGTCAAGATCATTTCCACTGTGCTGCACATCCCGTCTGCATCTGGAAGGCAGAAAGCCTTCTCCACCTGCATTTCCCACCTCACTGTGGTCTCCATCACTTACGGAAGCTGCATCTTCATGTATGTCAAGCCCTCAGGGAGTGGCACACTGGACCTCAACAAGGCAGTGGCTGTTCTTAACAACATGGTGTCCCCTCTGCTGAACCCGTTCATCTACAGTCTGAGGAACAAGCAAGTCAAAGAGGCTTTGAGGGGTGCTCTTGGCCAGAATGGGAGGTTCTTTAAGAACCCAAATATCCAATGAGTTCTGAGCACTGGAAGGACAGAAATAATATGAATAGTAAAAGTTCTGTGTTCAGCTGTTATGTAGGTATGTATGGATTGATCTCTTGGTCTATGTATAGACATCTGTTGGCTTCTCTTTCTCCAGTATCTGTCTTTTCCTCTCTATCTACTCTATGACCATTTCTTTTTTCTTCTGGTTCTGGCGATCTGTCTATCACTCCATCTGAAAATGTTGCTGCGTGGAGAGCCAGTGGGGAGGGAGCAGGGTTCGATATCTGGTGATAATGGTGGATTTTTACTCATGAATGTTTGAGGCCCTGCCTCTTTGGGGGCTACACATGTTTGCACTTTGACTTTTATTTTTAACATTTTTATAGTAAAGGTTTAAAAAATTGAAATTCAGTCAGTCCTGTTCAGTTTAGACAGGAGATGCTTGAGAGAAGACATGATAAAGGTTTGCCAAATACTAAATGGTGATGAGAACGTAAACATTAAATCCCCGTTTACTATCTCACACAATACAAGATGAGACTAACAGGTGGTAAGCTTAAAATTAATAAAAGGAAGTTCTTTTTCACACAGCATATTGTGAAGGTGTGGAACTCCTTGTCACAGGATATTATGGAAGTTGACAGGTGAACCAGATTGAAAAAGGAATTATACAAATTCTTAGAAGAAATGTAGCTATCAGTAGCTATTAAGCATGGGAGCTGGGGATACAGCCTCTGAATCGGGACTTCTGCACCTGAAATGGAGGCTACAAGTGAGAGAGGAATAGTGGAAAAAACCCTGGTCATCCACACTTCACTCTCGCTTTCAGCATGCACTCTCTGCTGTGTTGTGACCCAGGAGACTGGGCAAGATGGAGCTACGGTATGACCCAGTAAATGGCAGTTTTTATGTTCCTGTATTCTTATGGTCTCATCCATTCATTCGTCCAAGCATCCACCCATGTTTGCCTGTATTTTCATCTTGTAGTATACAATATCTCCCTGCCTTTCTGTCTTTCGGTCTATCCTCTACAACTTTATATGCATCATTTCTCTCTCTCCTTCCATCTCCCTCTCTCTTTCTCCCTTTGATGAAAAGCATCTGACTGCCGGGAACTCATGCCTCTCTGGACCAGTTAGTTTCTAGTTCCACCTTCTGCCTGACTTCAGAATAAGCCACTTAAAACTACCTCTCTTTTCTGTCTGAAACACATAGAAAGTCATTTTAAATGGGCTGCTGTAATCCTCAGGGTTTGGGACTTGTCATCTCACATACCTTTTGAAAGAACCAGAGTGTTTTTCCTGCAGGAAGCCTATGTGTCTTGTTCAAAGACAGCACACATGAGAGCACACACATCTCTGCAGGCAGACACAACACTTAGCTCCATTAAACAAAAAAACAGCTCTTGTGAGCTTGGATCTTCTCTTCAACAGCCCTTGACATCAGTGTTTAACTTTAAATTATTTCTAGATGTGTATTTTAAAAGACACGTACTTTTTAGGCAACTGTGTCCTTTTGTGCTTAAATAATTTGAACAGGTTTTGGGGTTTTTTAAATTCTTTATTTTGACATCCCCAAAAGTTTGGCAAATAAATCCTGTAACCAGTGGTGAGAATATCTCTTTCTTTATTTTTAACTTTTTTAAGTGCTTGGGTGTGACTTTCAAAGGAACAGGTGGGATTTGCATCCTCTAGACTCCATGACGGGTAGCAGGAGTGGGCTACCCAGCTGCTCTTTAAACCCTTTTATTTTTAGAATAATATTAATAATGATAATAGTAGTAATTATAAAATCATAAAAAGAACAGTCAATAGTAAAACAAGTTGGAAAAGATTTTTGTCACTCAAGTCTTTTTATTTTTTCATTTGTCTACACTGCTTATTTTGATTGGCGCTCTTAACCACATGATGGTAATGATGTCCACAAAGTAAAAATCCCCAGCAGCCTCTTAATGTCTGCTATTGTAACTGTTGTGCTTTGCATTGGAACAGGGTATAGCAAGCATGGCCAGACTGTGTCATGGATGCCTCCGGTGACATGGGTGGCCTGTGTGTGTGGTGTGCACTAGACCGTGGAGGGGACAGGGAGAAGAGTGACAGATTAGGCAGGGAACAGAAAACAGAGCAGCACATTGGGCAGGGAAGGGCTTAAAGTAGCAATCAGGGAGGGTCTGGAGGTAGTTCGTGGCATGTCTGGCAAAAAGGTTTGCCCCCAGTGGGCTACACAATACCTACGGGGCGTATCAGGGAGGCAGCACCCTCAGGGGATTTATACCACACTATGACTGGGATGATGGGGTGGAAAGGGGAGAGGACTGGGGTTGCCCCTCAGCTTAGGAGAAAGGTGGAGGGTGGCTGGCTGAGAGAGTGGGTCAAGAATGGTATGGCTGTGAAATGGTGGGTGAGGGCTGGGAATAGCTAGAGGGGTGAAAAAAAGGAAAGAATGAAGAACGCAGGGCTAAGGGAGCCCACATATGGAAGAATGAAAGTGGAGAGCAGAGTTGCTTCCCCAGCAGAGACCAGAAGAGAGTGAGCTACACACTGAAAGGATGCTGGGGGCCTGGAACTTGTTCTGAGTTTTGCCTCCACTCCTTCTGGGTCTGGAAAGGGGCCTGTGCTCTCTCACAGCCTCAGAAATCAGACCAAGGCAGGAAAAACAGTGATGGTCACTAGCTGTCACCCCTCAGCCACAAGGCTTGAAGGCCAGCACTTGGGGTCACCAGCACGGCAGCCAGGAGCCACATGCCTTCAGTCTGGGCTGAGCTGGCTCTGTGCCTCCATGTGTAGGTCCCCACTGCAGTGCTGAGAGTCCCACGTGGAGTCTGCTCTGCCATGCTGGATCTCCAGCCTCCATGCACGTGCCCATTTTGTCTGCCCCTGCTCTAGCTCATGTTGCTCTCCATGGTGCTGAGCTCAGATCATCATCTGTAGCATAATTTAAATGTATTTAAATCTGTATCACTCCGTTCTGGAGCTCTCTGCTCCATTACTGTGAAAGTCAGGAAGGGACAAAGCTGTAATCGGCAGCAGAGGGCAGCAGAGGATAAAAAAAGGGGGGACAGGAGGACACACTTGTGATGCATGATAGACAGTGGGGGCAGCAAAGGATAACAGAGGGGTTGGGGGTAGCTATGTTGGCCCCCAGACACCACCGGGAGGCAGAGGTCCATTTTCCCCATCTCCACCCTGATCACCAAGTAGCAACCTCCAGACAGCTCCCCTCTAGGTGCAGGAGTCCTGATTCCCCTCCACGGCTGCCTTGTAAGCCAGCTCCTGCCAGTCCTCCCTTGCACAGGGAAAGGGACCCAAGCTTGGGGCTCCCAGTGCTCTCAGGGAGGCCGGGGTGTTTCCACGCAGGGACAAGCTGCCTTGTTCTCACTGATCAGAGGGAACATGGCTGGGTCTGGTGTGCAGGTCCCGCCGGCTTTTCCATGCCCAGGACTCTGGTTTTCTGCTCCCCATATCCTCGGCTGCTTTCACGTGGGTCTCAGCTCTGCATGCCTCTCTGCTTTGCACTTCTTCGCTTGTGGGTTTCTAATCCTGTCCAGTGTTTGGGAGCAGCATCTGTCCCTACTCCAGTCTGTTTGGGCTGGGGGATTTCCTCCCCACATCTTACCCTGTGGTTATTGCCTGGACCTGTGTCCTGGAGCTCTCAGGAGAACCTCTCTCAGCTTTGCATCCTTCCTCCCTGCCCCAAGCCAGTCACATCCTGAAGACTCCTCAGCTAGCTCCAGCCCAGACAGGGTCACCCCTGTTAATAAGTCCCTTAGCCCCCGCTGCCAGCTTGGAGCAGTCTTGAGCCCCAGCCAGTGATTCTGAACAGCTTCACGTTGCAGTATCTCACTCACAGCTTCCCCCATTCCCAGGGCCCAATTATGCCCCTATACTGGGCATCTTTCCTGCCCCTGTGTCTCCACATGCCTCTGGCACCAGACCCAGGGACCGGAGGGCTTCTATGCCCCTCCAGCCCTTGTAGCTGTGCTCTTCTAGTGCTGGGGCTCTACACAATAGGGTCCCCACCCACTGGGCACTAATGACACGTCCTATCCCTCTTATAGCTTCATCCCAAAACCACCAACAACACGAACAGAAGCCCCTGGGCTATAACATAGACACTAGCAATGAAGGCAATTATCTGCCCCATTTAAAGGGCAACACTCCACACTTAGGGTAGCATGCCCCACTTGGGTAGCAAAGCAGGCAGCACCAGGTCTCAGGTAGCTCCCTCATGCAGGAGCTCCTTCTGCTGGCAGGTGCCAGACAGTGAACCTTGCAAGCTCCAGCCCTGGGCTTTTATGTCCTCAGGGCCCTGCCTCCTTTTGGTCATCTGACTGCCTGCAGATGCTGGCCAATTACCCGCTTAGGCTGTTGCTGGAGCTCTGCCTAGTCTGCAGGACTCTGGCCAGGTTGCTTTTGCCCTTAAAGAAGCAGGCACGTTCAGTGCCCTGCTGCACCCAGCAAAAACCAGCTAATCATTCTCCCTGATGGGAAAACAGGAAACTCATGAAGCTGGAGATTTGCAAGAGGAAGTGGTAGGGGGTCTTGTTTGGAAAAGGGAATCTTGTTTGGAAAAGGGACAGCAGAGTTTGAGCCCTGGAAACGTGCCCAGTGTAGGGAGATGGTACTAGAGCTGGCTTATACCAAGAGAAATTTAAGAGCCCTAAGATACTCCCTCTGGTGAGTGCTAAGTCAGGGGTTATGACACCTGGGCAGTGACTCCAAGTTCAACCACTTGTTACTGGCCAGGAGTGATTAAAAACTGCCATTTTGGTGGTGGGTGACAGGGGCAAGATGAGATGCATTAACTCTGTGTGTTCCAGAGCCATGGCAGAGCAGCAGGGATTCACGTGCCAATACAGAGGCTCCAGTAACTGCAGCAAGGAGTCCCATGGGCCCAATCTGGCCCCTGGAGGTGGGTGGTCCAGCCCATGACAAGCCCTGGAAGCCCCTGAATCTGGCCTGTGGGCCTCGCATTTCATAGATTCATAGATGTAGGATCGGAAGGGACCCAAGTAGATCTTCAAGTCTGACCCCCTGCCCTGGGCAGGAAGGAATCCTGGGCTCCTATGACCCCAGCAAGGTAATTGTCAAGCCTTCTCTTAAAGACCCCCAGGGTAGGAGCCAGCACCACTTCTCTTGGAAGTTGGTTCCAGATCCTAGCCGCCCTAACTGTGAAGTAGTGTCTTCACACTATTGATACCCTGGGCACATTAGTTCAGAGCAACTGACCCATCCAGGCTGGGAACTCCTTTACAGATGTGTGTGTGCCCATGTACATGGCAGCACATATGTCTCCCTAGGTGATCAGGGCCAGCTGGGGTCCTGTCTGGTATCTTGAACCCCTAACAGCCAGCCCCTGTCCTTCCTCTGAACTGTGCTCCTCTCCCAGAGCCAGGCAAGGAGCCAAGGGCAGCTGTTCAGCTCTCACGACCCTCCCAGAGCTGGGGAGGGACCCAGGCATCTGGCCTTTTGCTCCCCAAAGCCTGGGTTGCTTTCATGTGGGCCCCGGCTCTGCGTGCTGCACGTGTCTCTGCTTTGCACCTTGTCTCTTGTGGGTTTCTAATCCTGTCCAGCGCTTGGGAGCAGTATCAGACCTCCCCTCGCATCTGTCAGTGCTGGGGGATTTCCTCCACAGTTTTTACCCTGCTGTTACTGCCTGGGCCAGTGTCCTGGGGCTCTCAGAAGAACCTCCCTCAGCTCCATATCCTTTCACCCTGCCCCAGGCTAGTCTTTCCGCAGAGACTCCTCCAGCTGCCCCAGTCCAGATAAGGTCACCCCTTGTAATCAGTCCTTGAGTCCCCCGCAACCAACCAGCTCTGTGCAGCCTTGAGCCCCAGCCAGTGGTTCTGAATGGCTTCACTTCGCAACATTTGGCCTAAAGCTTTCTCCACAGCCTCATGGTTGCATGAGCGGGAAACCTTTGGATGCCAGGAAGCTTTTTGCTGCCCTGCTCATTGGAGGTCTTGGAGGATGGAGAGCCCAGCCCTGTGTGAATTGAGCCCTCTGCTCTGAGAAAGGCTCTGCACAGCCCCGACCCCAGCCAATGGTTTTGCAGCCCTCTCCTAAGAGTGGAAGTATAATTTGAACCCTGCTTCCTCCAACCCCCAAACCCATGCTCTGTGGTGCACCAACCTAGCAAGCGCAGCCTGGGCCCTGCAGAGCTGCAAGGCATGCTGGGAGCCTCCAGGTCCAGTCGTGGTCCACCTTACACAGCAGAGACAGCACTCGCTCGAGGCCTGGGGGTGTGTGTGAGCGGAGAGGGGGAGGGAACCGTGTCCCTCCTGCAGCCCTCCCTCCCCTGGAGGCAGAGGAAACAGCGCAGAGGCAGGGAGGGCTTCACCCTGTACCCCCGGCATGGAGCTGTTAGTGCTGCTGGCTGTGCTGGGTAAGAGCCCCCCGCACTCCTCCATCACCGCCTGCTTCACTCCCTCCTGTTCCCCCCCCCGGCCCCCTTCACGCTCTTCCTGCCTCAGCCTCCCATCCTCCTCCTCTATTGGCCCCTTTTCTGCACCACCATCAGCCCTTGTATCCTTCTTTCTCCATCCCTTGTTTCCAGCCTTTCTGCTCTTCCCTGCCCTGTCTCACTCCAAGGCTCTCAGTCTCTTTCATGCCCTTCTATCCATTTATCCTCCAGGGCACCTGGGGTCCTCCTGGACCATTGAGGTTTTCAGCCCCTCACAAGGGTGGACAATGCTTACTTGCCCATCTATGGCACCTCACATGAGGACCTGCATCAAGGCAGACAAGTCTCCCTGCTCTGCCTCAGTTTCCCTTTACCCTCTCCTACCCTCCACCTCTCCCCTTGCCCTGTCTCTCTCCAAGGCTCTCACTGTCCTTCATCCTGTCCAGCTGTTTCCACTTCACGACACCTGGGGTCCTCCGGGGCCTACGAGGTTCTCAGCCCTTCAAAGGGGTGGACAATGCTTACTTCAGCCCATAGACCATCTGTGGCACCTCCTCCCATGGAGACCTGCAGACCAGGGCAGACAGGTGTCCAACCCTTCCCCCATCCTCCCTGCTCTGCAGTGTTAGGCTGGGGCTCCCTGCAGTGTGCCAGGTGCTGCACTCCCTGACTGTGATCCAGGCCTCCATTGCTCCAGGGTCCACGCAGATCTGGAGAGGCAGCCCCTGCACTGCACAGCCCTAGGCCAGGTAGGGAAACTGAGGCACAAGGCAGGGAAGGGAGTCAGCCTGGGGCAGGGAGCGGGGCAGTGGCAGAGCCAGGCAGAGAATCCCGATGTCCTGGATCCTTCTGAAGAGCCCCAAGCACCTCGCTACCCTCCCTCCTTCCTTCCTGCCTTTTCTGTGGCACAGCTCAGTATCCTGAGCCCCCTGCCCAGCTCCTGCCCCTCCCTCCTGCTACACATGTGCCCTCCCTAACCCTAACCCTCACCCACTCCCTCATCTTCTCTCTTCCAGCCTCTTTCCACAACCTCCTACCTCTGGTGTTGCCTGCAGGTAAGGAGGAGCCTGACATGCCCCCATCTGGGGTATGTGGGGGTGCTGGCTATGGCAGGGGGAGCAGAGATACTTCCCCTGTAGGAGACAACAGCCCCAGCCTGGCTGGGCTGGGGAGGGGCCTGTCCCCACTTTAACCACTCGTCCCTTGTCCCTGGCATCCCCAGAGCTTCCTGGTCCCACCACAACCCCACAGCAGTTGCTAACCATGGCCCAGCTCTGGGGCAGGGGACAGGACCATGTCCCTCAGGAGTGAACCTGGAGAAGGCTGAGGGACAGGGATGGACCCAAGGTTACCACATGGGGATGCCATGGATGCCTATCCCGCCAAGCCAGGGAGGAGGTCGGGGGTTGGGGGATGGCTGTGTGGAGTCAGGCAGTCCTGCTGGAGACAGGGGCAGATGAAGGCTTCTGGGGGTCTGGAGATGCCAGGGGCTCTTGGGGTGATGGGGAGGGTGGTGGGACGGCTAAGGGGGTCCCAGGAAGGCAGGGCAGGGCACAGGGATATTGGGGGTGTCTGAGCTGCTGGAGCTCATCACATGGGGTTCAGAGCCAGGCCCCCCCAGGCCCAGCAGGTCACTGGATTCTCTCTCTTCCTTCCCTGTGATGTTCCCTTCCTCCCCAGCCCTCCAGATGCCCGGTTTGGACTTGCTCCCCCCAGCCCCAACACTGTCGCTGAGCCCTCCATGCCCCGTGAGGGGGCAGCGTGTCCGTCTCATCTGCTCCCCCCCGAAGGGTTCCCAGGCTCTGCATTTCCTCTTCTTTGAGCTCCAGAGCAGCGGGAGCTGGACATGGATGAGGACACAGAACGCAAATGCCTGGGAGATCCCAGGGGAGGAACCCCAACGCAGCTGGACTTTCTCTTGTGGCTATTCAGTTCAGGGCAGCCCCCAGAACCAGATCCAGTCTCAGCAAAGCAACCCGGTGACACTGACCCTGACAGGAGGTAACAGGAATGGGAGAAACCAGAGAACCCTGCTGTCCTCACACTGCAGTGCCATGGGGCTGGGAGCCAGGACTTCTGGGTTCAATCCAAAAATCTTCCCCAGAGCTGGACATCACTTCCTTTCCCTGTGTGCCTCAGTTTCCCTATGGAAAGTGCCAATGCTCCTCGTGTCCTGCCTGCCCTGGGGATCCAGAAGTGGAATGAATCCCTGTGGTTTTGGGCCTGGGCAGCTCCTGACCCTGGAGGTGCATCAGGAGGGTGCACACCTGTGCGGGTCTGCTAGGGGAACTGTGGAGGGATACTTCCCTTGCAGCCAGGGCCCTTGCAGAGAGCCCAGCAGAGGCAAGGTGTGGGGAGGGGATGCAGGGAGCTGAGCCTGGGGCAGCTTTCCCTGATTCCCTCCTGTGTGCTTTAGACCCCCTGCCGGTCCCTGGGCTCTCTCTGGACCCCTCGCACCCAGTGTATGTCCGGGGAGAGCGGATTGCACTGCAGTGCTCAGCTCCCAAGGACCAGGAGGCGTTAGGGTACAGATTCTACAAGAGACGCCCAGACCAGATCTCTGAGGAGCTGCCTGCCATGGGCATGGGGCCCTATCACCGACTGACTGCTGGGAGCCAGAGCGTCGGCACGTACACCTGTACATACTGGACAATGCAGTCAGGGTGTGAACTCCCCTCCAGGGACAGCAACACTGTCTCCATCACTGTAATGGGTGAGCTCCTGCCCACTTTGCTCTTACCACAGGGATCAGGATCCTGCCCCAAAACCACTGCCACTCTGGGGTGACTCCTGTTGGACCCTGGGGGCAGCTGAGACCAGAATCTGGTTTCAGGCCCATTACTCATCCCTGTCTGATCCCAGGTCTTCCCCTCGCTCATCTCTTCCAGATCCCCCTTCAACCCCACATCTCTCCGCCTCCCCTCAGCTCCCCATCTATTCATATGGAGGATCTGTGACCCTCCATTGCTCAACTGCAGGGGAAATTGTTGCTTCGACATATCAATTCCTCAAGGATGGGGGGGCACTGTCCTCAGGCCCCAGAAACTACCATCACTTGCCAGGACTGCAGCCAGAGGATGGAGGCAAATACACCTGCCGGTATGGGAGACTGGAGTCTGGGCGAGAGATCTGGTCTGTGTACAGCAACGTCGTCTCCATTGCGGTGCTGGGTGAGAGCCCTTGCCCCTGAGATCTCTCTTCCCTCCTCTGGACCCTTCCTGTAGATATAGATATAGATGTAGATATAGATATATGGATGCTGACTGGTGTTGGGGGGACTGAGCCTTCCCTGAACCATCCCATCTGAGGCCACGTACACCCCACTCCCCTCAAACCTCTCTGTGCCTCTTGCCCCACCAGTGTCCCCCAGGCAGCCCCATTCCCTTCCCCCTCCCCTGTCTCTCTGTGTCCCTTTGTATGAAGGAGGGAGCTCCATGTCCCTGGTCTGCTAGTATCCTTGCAGCCATGGGGTATTTCTAGTATGTTAAGGCTGGGTGGGATCTGGTCTCATTGGATCCCTTCTCTCTCCCCTGTCCCCAGCCCCTTTCCATGGTTGGGATTCATCTGAGGGCTGGTTTAGAAGTCAGCTTACTTCAGGTCCCAGCCCATCTATGGCACTTCACTTGGGGACCTGTACCAGGGCACATGGGTCTTCCCCCCTCTGCCTCAGTTTCCCCACACGCTCCCTGCTCTGCAGGGCCAGGAGGGGCTCCCTGCAGTGTGCCAGGTGCTGCACTCCCTGACTGCGATCCAGGCCTCCATTGCTCCACACTCTGCACAGACTGGGAGAGGCAGCCCCTGCACTGCATATCCCAAGGGTGGGTGGGGAAACTGAGGCAGATGGCAGGGAGCAGGGCAGTGACAGAGTGAAGCACAGAACCCAGGTGTCCTGAGGCCTTTCCCAGGGCCCCAAGCACCTCACTGTGCTCCGTTCTTCCTTCCTGCCTTCTCAGTGGCCCAGATCAGTGCCCTGATCCCCCTGCCCAGATCCTGCCCGCCCCCCCTCCTCCCGCAAGCTTTCAAACCTCCCTTCTCTCTTTCAAGCTCTTTCCAGACTCTTCCAGCTCTGGCGTCGCCTGCAGGTAACAAGGGCCCAAAATGTCCCGATCCGGGGCATGTGGGGTGGCTGCGTGGAAGGGGTGCCTGCTAGGGCAGGGGGAACAGAGACATTTCCCCTCTCAGAGGTGTCAGCTGCAGTCTGGCTGGGCTGGGGAGGGAGGTGTCTAAGTTCCCCCCTTGTCCCCTGTATCTCCAGGACGTCTTGGTCCCAACACAACCCCATGGTGGCTGCTGCCCACAGTGAAGCTCTGGGGCACGGAACGGGGACAGGAGGTACTTCGTGGCTCAGACCAGTCAGTGCTGAAGGACAGGGACAGACCGCAGGTCACTGCATGCCACGGATGTCTGCCTCCATCCAGCCAGGGAGAAGGTCTGGGTAGGTCTATGTGGGGTCAGCCAGTTCTGCTGGACACAGGGGCAGATGGAGGCTGCTGGGGGTCTGGGGAGGTTGGGGAGGGAGGTGGGAGGACACTGACAGGTAATGGGAATGGGAGAAACCAGAGAGCCCTGCAGTCGTCAAACTGCAGCAGTACGAGGCTGGGAGCCAGAACTCCTGGGTCCTCTCCCAGCTGGGGAAGCAGGGGGTGGTGTCTGCTAGGTTAGAAGAGGGAGGGGCAGCGACCCAGGACTCCTGGGTTCTGTTCCAATATCTTCCCCAGAACTGCACATCACTACCATTCCCCACATGCCTCAGTTTCCCTATCGAAAGTACCAATGCTCCTTTTCTCCCAGAAGTGGCTGCATTTCTATGCTAACTGGTGGCTGTTTGTGCACTATGGCTGTGCAGGACCTCCCTGTGGCCCCACCCTGGAGCCAGCAGCATCTCTCAGGACTCAGGAGCCGCAGGAGGCCCCACATCTACCACCCAGGGTTCACATTTTGGGGGAGCTCGGGGGGCTCAGCCCGCTACATAAGGGATGAAAGCCCCTCCCGTAAGAGACAAGAAGCCTCCCATAGGCCAGTCAGCACCCCTTCCCCCCACAGCATCCCAGAGCCCATGTGCCACCATGCACAGCACCCATCCTGTCCTGCACCTTTCTCGGCAACCCGGGCAGTGGTGGTGGCAGTGGCTCCTTCCGGTTGCCAGTACCACTGATCCCAGCCCCATGGTACTGGTGGGGACTCATGTGCACAGCCCTGACTTCAACCAATGGTTTTGCAACCCTCCCCACCCAAGAGTCCAAGTATAATTTGAACCCTGCTTCCACCCCCCCACCCAACCCATGGTCTGCGGTGTGTCAATTTTGCAACCTCATCCTGCGCCCTGCAGAGCTGTAAGGCATGCTGGGAGCCCCCAGGCCCAGCCGTGGTCAGCCCTACCCAGCAGAGACAGTGTTCGCTCGAGGCCTGGGTGCTGGGATTGGTGGGGAGGGGGCTGAGGCGACCCTGTCCCTCCCACAGCCCTTCCTCCTCTGGAGGCAGAGGAAACAGCGCAGAGGCAGGGAGGGCTGCACCCTTTACCCCCGGCATGGAGCTGTTAGTGCTGCTGGCTGCGCTGGGTAAGAGCCCCCCACACTCCTCCATCACCGCCTGCTTCACTCCCTCCTGTTCCCCTCCCGGCCCCCTTCACGCTCTTCCTGCCTCAGCCTCCTACCCGCACCCTCCTCTGCACCCCCTCCACCTTCAGCCCCAGTCTCCAAAATCTTCCCCAGAGCTGGACATCGCTACCTTTCCCCACGTGCCTCAGTTTCCCTATCGACAATACCAATGCTCCTTTTCTCCTGCCTGGCCTGGGGGTCCAGAGTTGAAAAAGATCCATGTGATTTTGGATCTGGGCAGCTCCTGACCCTGGAGCTGCATCAGGAGGGTGCACATCTGAGGGGGCTGCGAGGGGAACTGTGGGGGGATACATCCCTTGCTGCCAGGGCCCTTGCAGAGAGCCCAGCAGGGGCAGGATGGAAAAATCATCTTCCCTGCTTCAGTTGCATGCCCTGAGGTTGGAGGGCTTTTTGGGAAGAGGAAGGTGTGTGGTTTTTCTAGTTTCTCAAGGCTGGGTGGGATCTGGTCTCATCAGCTTCCTTCTCTCTCCCCCACCCCCTGCCATCCCATGGTTGGGGTACAGCTGAGGGGATTGATTTTGGGAGTTAGGGCAGAGGCACTCAGCCACAACCTAGCGATGGGTGAGGTCCTGCCATTCTCAGAGATTGGGAGGCAAAGAGGGAAAGGGGCCAGGTGGGCCATGGCATGATCCAGGGTTGGGGGTGTCTGGACCTGATCCCCTGACTCTGGCTGGAGCTATCTGGGCAGTATGAACAAAGCACCTTGGTATAATGGAGGATCTTCTGCCTCTGGGTGTCTGGGCTGGACTGGACCTGGTTCCTCCATGGGGAAGCCCCTTTTCCTCCCTGGGAACAGCTTCTTCTGACTGCAACTTTCCTATCCCTCCCCACAGATTCACAGTCAGTAACCCCATGCAGTTATCCGGCCTCATCCCAGCCAGGTCACCACCTCGCAGCCAGCACGGATCCCCCTCAGATTCCCACCTCACACCCTCTGGACCCTTCCCAGAATGGCCCTGGCCATAACATCACATCTCCAGACTCACATGTGATCTCCACGCTCTCTGCCTCCAGCCCTGCCACATCCCAGCCAACGCCTGTGAAAGACACCACAGCCCTCCTATATCGAAATGGCATGTCCCCACTGCCCACCTCACAGTCCCCACTGCCATCCCAGCATACCCTTCAAGATGACATCACAGCTGCACAGAACCTGAACAGGACCCCCGCATCATCCACCCTGAACACAACCACCTCCCAGACTCTGCACTGCTGCACTGTCACAAATATGACTCGGACGTCAGGGGAAGGTAGGAGGAGCTGGTGAGATATGAAATGAGAAAACAGACATTTACCACAATAAAGTGACACAGTTTATCACTGCTTTTTGTCACCAGCACACTGTGGTGCAGCAAAAGCTGTGGAAGAATGTCTTTGGTCACTTTGTCACCGTAACAGTGTTGCAGGCAGCACAAAGACAATGAAAGGCATCATCTGTTTTTACCCTCAGTTTCTCACAGTTCTCCCGAGCAGCTCCTTAGTTCTCCTGACCCAGTAGTCAGACAACTGTACTAATGGACTTAAAAAGTGTGCTTCTGTTTTGTTTCCAGGCTCTTAATATCTTTTATTGCTATCTTTTATTGGACTAAATGCAGAGCTGGGATAGAGTTAGCCAAGCTTTGGAATGCAAGACATTCTTCATCAGGTCTGAGCAGTAAAAGCCAACGTGGCATAGTGAAAAACAGTTGTAAGAGGTGGGAGAGAAATTCCCAGGGGCGACAGAGGAACAGTTAGCAGAAGAAAGGAAGGTGATTACTGGGAGATGAAGGCCTATCAAAAGGGAGGAGGGCCATTCCCACCTTCCATGTGTTTAGGGATTCGGTAGGTTATAATGGACCATAAAACCAACATCAGTGGTAAATTCTTGGTACTTAGTGTCCATCAGCATATCTTGAGTCTGAAAAGGCTGAGAACCACTGCCTTGTATGAAGCCATGTCTATTCTTAAGAAACTCAGTGCAGACTTATCTTTCTGATCCGGTCCTAATGATGGGAAATTCCAGTAGTACCTCTCATGGGGGGAGGCTGCATTTGTGTGAGCTAGAGAGATCATCATGTGATCAAGTGCCCAACAATTGTGCCTGGGTACTGGAGGGAGGTACATGACTGAAGAGGTGCCAGATAAAAGCTGCAGAGCAGGGGTGGGACCCATCACTGGCCATCTATTGGAGGTATCCTCAACACACCTTTCTGGAATGGTTATTTTGTTTTGGCAGCCTTGGGACGCATTTTCTGGGGCTGGAGACTGGCAGCGGGAGGCTTCTTCTTCCTCATCAGCTCCCTCATCTTCTTCATTACTCACCGCTGCCTGAAAGTGAAGGGTCGAGAAGGGGCAGGGACCCCTGCATCCAGCATCATGGATCCAAAGGTGAGGGCTTCTGTGGACTGAGACAAGGGGCAGGGGGGAAAGGAGAGAAAGGGGAAGAAAGAACGAATCAGGATTCGGGGGGGCTGCCACACATGAGTATCTGGAGAAGGTGAGGGTCTTTCCCTATTGGGGAGGGTAGCTCAGTGGAAGCGGGGAGGAGGTATGACAGGTTGGTCTGTCCCTGTAAGAAGTAACATCCAACCTTATTGATAGAGCCCAGGGATAGGGCGCTTTGAAAAGTTTCTAAAAGAGGAAGCAAACTGTGAGCAGCCTGCTTGCAGGAGGGAAGAGGGGGTCAGTCAATGCAGCGGGTCCAGCAGAGAAGATCTCAGTGGCTGGTGTCAGGAGCTGGATCTGTGCATTGAGGTCAGACTTGGCCCTGGGCCCTGCATGTTCACAGCTGTCGTGTCCTTCTGTTCTAGGTGTGCTGGAGCTGTTAGAGCCCAGAGCCAGAGGAAGGCTGATACTTCCCCCAAAATGTGTCCTTCAGCCCCCTTCAACCTGGGCCTGTTCAGACCGTGTCCCTGCTGTGGGCCTCACCATGGGGGGATCCAGGATTTTGAAAAGAGGCGGGGTGCACAGGTTGCACAGATTACCAATTAGTTCAAGTGATGGGCGAGACCTTATGAGGGGGATAAGGCAAAATGCTGCGTTTATTGATTCTAAGATTCAACAAAGCTCTCACACATCCACACACAATCAGACTCACAATCACTTTGCAGAAGTTATAGTTACCAAAGTTTGTTGCTCAAATACTACACACTAGGTGGCCAACCTAGTTAGTATGAGATCAGGAACGGGGGACACAGATGCATCTGTGTTCCACTGAAGTTGCAGAATGTGTCCCCCTTCTTGCTACTAAGTCTCTCTCCTTTATAGGGGTTATCAAGTTGGTGTTGGGTGACTGGTCTGCCTTTTCTGATGCTATGGCTCCTTTGTTTGACATCTCAGTACTTTCCCATCCTGACAAGCAGTTCATCATTGTCTTTAGGTGTTGCTCTTCCATTACTCTGTTTTACAACATCCTTCCATTATTGCTGGTGTGGGCTGTGTCCAGAGTCTCTAGCTTTGAAATGTTGCAAACCTTGTTTTCAATCTTATCTTTTTTGTTTATATTTATTCTTTGCCTGGTACGGACTGAATTCTTCAGTCATTTCAACATGATTCACCGTTTGGTAACTTGCTTGCTGACATATAGCTTATTCTACTTTTATCATTCACTCTTCATTCCTTCATTCATCCATACATCCAAGTATCATAAAAAAACACAAAAAGAAAGAATACTTGTTTTGCTGTATAAAGATACAATAACAAGATATAAAGGTACAATAACAAGCTTAATTCATAATAGCAAACTTAAAATTGCTACACACATGGTGTGCTGCATCATCAGTAGGGATGTTTGGGTAGCTTTTTATGTTTAATGCTTTGAAGTTGCACCTACTTATAGTATTGTTTATATTTAGCTTTATCTAATCATTGCTTAAGTGTTGTCCTTATTAATTTTTTATTTTTTTATTAGCTGGCTTTGTGTTGTTTTTGTAGCACTCATAGGTGCTCAGTAGATTACATCTTTTCTTTTTTATCACTGTGAGTTCTTTTAACATAAAATAGCAGTGGCCTTGTTACTAGCTCCAGTTAACTGAACTGAACTGCTAAGATAATATTTGTTGTATTAATAAAGTTAGACTTTGATTTTAAGAAACTGAGGTGTCTGCATTTAAGTGAGACTTTGATTTTAAGACACTTCGGTCCCTGTGCTGCCACTACTGCCCCACATCTGTGTTGTCTTGCCACTGCCTGTTGCACTGTGCTGCCACTGCTGCCCCACATCTGTGTTGTCTTGTCACTGCCTGTTGCACTTCTTCCCACAAGTCCTTGAAAACTGATCTGCAGCTCTCACAGATATTATACAGCAGGCAGGCTGCCACAATAAAAGCCATTATATTTTCTTGATCCATGTTGAGCTGGCACGTAAGTGTCCTCCATTGTCCTTTCAGTTGGCCAAATGCACGTTTCACAGCCATCCTGCAATTGCTGAGGTGGTAGCTGAAAGCCAGCTTCTGCGGGTCTGTGACACTCCCTCCATAAGGCTTCATGAGCCAGGACTTTATGGGGTAGGCAGCATCTGCTGACGTAACTGGGGGAATGGAGACACTGTGGATCACTGTCTCCTCCATGCCAGGTGCGTAGTGTCCTTTCTGCAAGAAGGCAGGCAGACAGGAGTTTATGAACACGCGTGCATCATGTGGGCTGCTGCTCCACCCGGTAAAAATGTTCGTGAACCAGCCCCGGTGGTCCACCATGGCTTGCAGGATCATGGAGGCATATCGTTTGCTATTTGTGTAAATGTGTAAATGCATTACACTTCTCTGTTGCACCCTTGGAACTTTGCAGTCAGTGCTGGCCACAAAGCCGCCTTCTTGGTTGCTGGCCAAGACCTCTGTGATCCAAGTAGTAGTTCTCTTCACCCCACTTGCTCTCTGCCTTACACCTCTTGCCCTCCTCCTGGTTAGCTTTGACCACTGCAGTGGAAGAAGCTGAGGCTTCCTTCCACTAAGGAAGTTGATGAGGCTTGAGTTTCTCCTCTGAATTGTGGAGGTCTTCTTCTTGGTTGCTGGCCTCCTTGGTTGCTGGCCAAGACCTCTGCAGTCTGAGCAGTGGGCTCCTCACTCCCCTTGCTCTCTACCTTACACCTCTCTATTGCAGCCTTGTATCTCTGGAGTTGCTGCTGGCCACAAAGCAAGCTGTGATCGTGAGCTATGACCACTGCAGCAGCAGAGGGCTCATGTCCTAGGGGGTGTCTTCCACTAAGGAAGTTGTGGCTTGAGTTTCTCCTCTGAATTGCGGAGGCCTTCTTCTTGCTTGCTTTGCTTGCTCTCTGCCTTACACCTCTCACCCTCCTACTGGTTAACTTTGACCACTGCTGAGGCTTTTTCACTGGCTTTGGCCCAAACATCAACTTGATTTGCACGAGTTCTACAGGCCCACTTCATATAGTCTTGTCGCCCTCGACCTGGTTACTGGCCATGTACCAGCAAATTTGGATTGGGGTCTTCTGACACCCACCCACTGCTCTGTTTCCTTGAGGAAGGTTTCTGTCTCCTTGATTTTCTTCTCTGACCTGCAGAAGGAAGGAAGATTTTAAATAAATAAATAATAGTAGAAAGTTCCCCCCACCTGAGGAGGGTACCTGGAGGGGAGCAGGAGGGATGTTCATTATTTTGCTCTATCATATACTACTTAGAAATATACAAAAAGATAGCAAAAATAATCAAAAGATTTGATTTTATTACATCATTAGAATTAAATGTACATTAGAATTATCTAATGATTATAAATTATTATTAAAAAAATGATCTTTTTTCCTGATTCATAAAGTAAAATCTTCTTGCTCATTCTGGCAGTGCATCCAATGCTTCCCTGAAAGTTATTTCCACATCTGCGTGAATGTTCACCTGAGGTAATGTTTCCACAGCAGAGTTAATTTTTCTAACTAGAATTAAAAACAGTCTGTAGGGCTGTGAAACAAGAAATACATTACCAGGAACAAGTAACAGACAGGAGAAGAAAGGATAGCTTGATTAGTGGAACTTCAAGACCATTAAAAAGAGGACAGAGTTGTTAACCCCAGTGAATTGAAGCATTTCAAAAGAATTTGGTAGACTATAATGAGTCAAAAGATCATAGAACCATAGAAAGTTAGGGCTGGATGGGACCTCAGGAAGTCATTTAGTCCATGCCCTGCTCAAAGCAGGGCCATCCCCAGCTACATCATTGCAGCCAAGGCTTTGTATAGCTGTGTTGTAAATACCTCCAAGGATGGAGATTCCACAACCACCCTGGGTAGCCTGTTCCAGTGTTTTACTACCCTCTTGGTGGAAAAGTTTTTTCCTAACATCTAACGGCTCCAATCTAGATTCTAACCTACACTTCCCTTGCTGCAACCTGAGCCCATTGTTCCTTGTTCTGTCATCTGCCCCCGCAGCTGTCCCTCTGAAAGCCAGTGGGAGGTGCAGGCTTTGAGAGGTCGCACACCATTGGGCCTGGCCAGGACAGCTCTGGGCCTCCACCACTGTGGGGCTCCCAGCACTCCAGTCAGGAGTTGCAGGCAGCCATGCACAATTGGGCAGGTGGGCTCCATGCCACCATGTGTGGCTCCCACCACTCTATTCGGTCCAGAGAAGGGTCACTCATATGGTTAAGGGCCTGCAGACCAAGCCGTACGAGGAGAGACTAGAGAAACTGGACCTTTTCAGCCTCCACAAGAGAAGGTTGAGAGGCGACCTTGTGGCTGCCTATAAGTTCATCACGGGGGCACAGAAGGGAATTGGTGAGTATTTATTCACCAAGGCGCCCCTGGGGGTTACAAGAAACAATGGCCACAAGCTAGCAGAGAGCAGATTTAGATTGGACATTAGGAAGAACTTCTTCACAGTTCGAGTGGCCAAGGTCTGGAACGGGCTCCCAAGGGAGGTGGTGCTCTCCCCTACCCTGGGGGTCTTCAAGAGGAGGTTAGATAGGGATCTAGCTGGGGTCATCTAGACCCAGCACTCTTTCCTGCTTATGCAGGGGGTCGGACTCGATGATCTATTGAGGTCCCTTCCAACCCAACATCTATGAATCTATGAATCTATGAATTAGCATTCAGGATGGAGAACAGAGATTCCAAGGCAAGGACCGCACTGAATTCTGGGATCAGAAAAGCAGGGGAACACTGCATGATGGGGAATCCTTGCTCCAAATGCTTATCAACCCACATCTACACACACCCAGGTTAGCATTTATGAGACCAATTCTAGTAATGACTCCTCTGTTGATATCCAAAACACCGAATCTGCCTGTCTGTATCGTGAGCTCCCCCAGAGTAATGCCATCCATGGCCAGGAGTGATCTGTTCCTATTATCCAGCATAGGAGCCATTATTTACCCATAAACCTAGTGTTCTTCCTTGAGCCATTGTTAGTTCTCTACAAAAACCCCAACCAAGCTCAAGTTTTTGTCCTGGTGCTTGGATCCAAAGCTGCACCAGTTCCACTCCTTTTCTGCCTGGAATCTCTCCATTGATCATGCTGAGGACTCTGCCTGTCTGTCAGATCCAACAACACCTGGGAACCTCGACTGGTTCAAGCTTCGCTGAATGGTGAGACCCCAACTCTCTCTCTTTCACCGATTTAGTTGGTTGGAGGCACCCAGCCCCATTGAAACAGAGTCCTGCAAGATCGCTCCATTGGGGGTGAGGACTTGCAGAAGGGAGAGATAAAGCTCCGTATAGAAACACAAGTAACACAAGGAGCACATTGACAGAATTACAGAGACCCCCCCAGAAACATACCCCTAATAAATGAGCACACCCCAAAGTGACGGGCAAATCTGGTAACATGGCCCAAGCCAAAGGCACGTGGATCCGAATAGAGTGGTGGGAGCCACACATGGTGGCATGGAGCCCACCTGCCCAATTGTGCATGGCTGCCTGCAGCTCCTGACTGGAGTACTCGGAGCCCCACAGTGGTGGAGGCTCAGAGCTGTCCTGGCCAGGCCCAATGGTGTGCGACCTCTCAAAGCCTGCACCTCCCACTGGCTTTCAGAGGGACAGCTGTGGTCCAGTAATGATAGTCTTTTGGAGGGGCTCCATGGGCTGGACAGAATGGCCTGGTGGGCTAAATCTGGCTTGCACGCCATTTTACACATGCTTATTAAAAGCAAACAGGTACATCAGTGGCACAGTGTGCATCTGGACTGAGAAAATGGCGGCTGTGTGCTTTGAACTAAAGCACAACGAACGGATTTTAGTTTAAAGCGCATCGCCATTGTTTCCTCAGCCGTGATGGGTGCTGGACTGCTGCTACACGTGATGTGCAAGGTTGCTAGCGCACATCAATTTACATGCTCAAGCAGACTCGATAAATCAATAAATAATAAATTGATAAAATCAAGTTTGCTCTGACATACTGGATTTCCAGCTCATGCGTGTAAGTGCCCATTTTGTCTGCCCCTGCTCCATCTGGTCTTGGTCTCCATGGTGCTGATCTCATATCTCAGCTACATCCTGGTACGAGTGAAACTTTTGCTGTCTGGCATCTCTAAGGGCCATGGTGATACTGAGAAAATGTTTGTTTCCCACTTCCCCAAATGGGGAATCCTTGCTTAGCACCATTTGGGGGTGGGAATGGGGGCAGAAGACTAGGACCTACCATAAGCAATAGACACCTGGGTTCTCTTTGGATCTTCTGGCCTCTTGCAGAGCCTCAAAAGGGTGGGGTGAATACTAGTGGGGGTAGCTCCATCTGATACCAGAAACCAAGAATTTGATTGTAATGTTGTGGTCCAGGGGAAGCAACCAAGGGCAGCAGTATCAAGGGAATGGAGTGGCATGTTGTACACTGAGACTCCTTCCCCTCTCAGAAACAGAACCCCAAAGCCAAGATTACTCTAAGATGGAGCAGATTCAGAAGAGAGTGGAAAGACAAAGCTCCCACCACTGCCTGGCAATGGAAATGGATACAATTTAGGATTCAAAGTCCCCCTCTGGGCAAGGAAGGTCCAGAACCTAAAGCTTCCAGCTAAGGGCCCTGGCCACTCAGAATGCCACCAGCCTAAGTCTAAGATATCAAGCCAAAGGTGATGACTTTGTAGTCAAGACAAGCTGGCTGGGAGGTCCAAGACAGGAAGAGGAGCAAACAGGAGGATCTAAGCCAGAGGTTCAGAGCCTGGAGTCGGGTTTAGGAGTTCCAAGCAGGCCAGAGGTACAGCAAGGTGGTCTATTGTCCAGACATCTCTCTGGGACAGATACTTAGCTGGAATGGTTTAGTCCTATATATTAGGACTGTGCATGCAACAGGGATAGTCCCTTACTTTGAGGAAGATAATCTTCCATTAAATAGGGGAGTCATTGGTGAGTCCAGAGATGGCTGAGGAATCTGATCTGAGATCTGCATGTTTGACTACAGACAAGGGAAATAGCTGTGGGAGGAAGGAGTGGGATTCTGATAATGTCACATCTCAGGTCTATCCCTTTGTTTCTCTCAACTATCTGCCTCCATAGTGACACAAGTTTTCTTATAGTGCTTGATACCTTGTTGTACCTCACGGCATGAATGGGGACAATTTTGTGCCTGAGTCTCCCAAATATTGATGTTAAAATTGTGTTTCTGCAGATTGACCATGAAGGTGCCCTTGAATCTCATCTTTTGCCCACCTCCAGGGTGGTGAGCATTGACAAGTTGGAAATATAGGACCTGTTTTGGGATTCAGTTGTCAGGTATCTTTATGTTATGTCCTTCCTAACAAAGCTGGTGTCATAAAAACATGGCTTTGATGCTGGTGCTGTTTGTGTGAGTGAGGTCACTGGCATCCATTCTTCTGTCGTTCCAGCCGATGCGGAGTATGTTCTGAAGGCATCGCTGATCTTGTGCAAGTGTTAATGGTCCCATCGCTGATGGTAATATTCCAAAGGTTTCCAGAGTTTCTCATATGGCCAGGGGAGGGATGAAATCAGTCTGGTAGGGAGGAAGTTTGGTTTGGGTCCTGATGAAATGCTATTGAGAACATGATTTCAAAGACATCCAAAGGCAGCACAGGCACCTTTTATCTTGTATTGAAAATCCTTGTCTATGGAGACACATACACTTAAATATATTAAAATGACTTCTTTCAAATCTATATCACTCCGTTCTGGAGCTCTCTGCTCCATTACTGTGAAAGTCAGGAAGGGACAAAGCTGCAATAGGCAGTAGAGGGCAGCAGAGGATAAAAAAAGGGGGGGACAGGACGACACACTTGTGATGCATGATAGACAGTGGGGGCAACAGAGGATAACAGAGGGGTTGGAGGTTGCTATGTTGGCCCCTGGACACCATGGGGAGGCAGAGCTCCATTTTCCCTATCTTAACCCTGATCACCAAGTAGCAACCCCCAGACAGCTCCCCTCTAGGTATGTGGGGTGAACCCAGGAGTCTCGATTCCCCTCCATGGCTGCCTTATGAGCCATCTGCTGCCGGTCCTCCCTTGCACAGGGAAACGGACCCAGGCATTGGGCTCCCAGTGCTCTCAGGGAGGCCGGGGTGTCTCCATTCAGGGACAGGCTGCCTTGTTCTCACTGATCAGAGGGAACATGGCTGGATCTAGTGTGCAGGTCCAGCTGGCTTTTCCCTGCTCAGGAATGTGCTGTCAGAGCTGGCTGCAGTCCCACAATATCTAGTCTGAGGCCCCCACAACTCCCAGTTAGGGTTTAAGCAGTGGAGGCCTGAGTCTGGACAAGAACCCAGGAGTCCCGACTCCCAGCCCCTGCCCTGGCCGGGGTGGTTGGGTTCAAGTGCTAAAAGCCACAAGCCCGACAGCTGGGGGTGGCAGGCCTGGGAGCCCAGGCACTAGGAACCAGGTAGGAGCAAGGCAAGGAACCAAACCAGGAGCAGCGTCCCTCACAGGCAGCAGCAAGCAGGACTAGGTGGCTTGGAGTCATGTACGAGTACCACTGGGGACAGAGAGGGGAAACCTGTAATGCTTAGAGCCCACAGGGCATTGCCAGGCTGCTGCTTTTATGCCAGCCCTTTCCATGGGTCCAGCTGGGGGCCCTCACTCTGCCCCTGGGCAATCAGGGCCAGCTTGTGGGCTTGTCTGGCTGCCTGAAGCCCTATCCTTCCTCCCTGCCTCAGGCTGGTCACATCCCAAAGACTCCTCCACTACCCCTGTTAGTAAGTCCCTGAGTCCCCGCTGCCAGCTCTGAGCAGTCTCGAGCCCCAGTCGGTGGTTCTGAACAGCTTTACTTTGCAGTGTCTCACCACCAGCTTTCCCCTTTCCCGGGGACCAACTCTGCCCCTACACTGGGTCTCTTTCACGTCCCTGTATCTCCACGTCCCTCTGGCACCGGGTCCTCCAGATCCTGCGTCTCTGCGCCCCTCTGGCATCAATCAGGTCCTCTGGCCCCTGTAGCCGTGCCCTTCTAGTGTGTTCCAGAGCCATGGCAGAGCAGCAGGGATTCATGTGCCAATACAGAGGCTCCAGCACCTGCAGAAAGGAGTCTCATGGGCCCAATCTGGCCCCTGGAGGTGGGTGGTCCAGCCCATGACAAGCCCTGGAAGCCCCTGAATCTGGCTTGTGGGCCTCCCATTTGACACCCTGGGCACTGCAGTTCAGAGCAATTGGCCCATCCAGCCTGGGAACTCCTTTGCAGCTCTGTGTGTGCCCATGTACATGGCAGCACATACGTAAACCCCAGCCTGTTTCCCCAGGTAATCAGGGCCAGCTGGGGTCCTGTCTGGCCTTCTGAACCCCTAACAGCCAGCCCCTGTCTGTCCTCTGAACCGTGCCCCTCTCCCAGAGCCAGGCAAGGAGCCAAGGGCAGCTGTTCAGCTCTCACGACCCTCCCAGAGCTGGGGAGGGACCCAGGCATCTGGCCTTCTGCTCCCCATAGCCTGGGTTGCTTTCATGTGGGCCCCAGCTCTGCGTGCTGCACGACTCTCTGCTTTGCACCTCGTCTCTTGTGGGTTTCTAATCCTGTCCAGCGCTTGGGAGCAGCGTCCCCGTCTGCCCACCCCTTGTGTCTCTTTGGCCTGGGGGATATCCTCCCCACATCTTACCCTGCTGTTACTGCCTGGGCCGGTGTCCTGGGGCTCTCAGAAGAACCTCCCTCAGCTCCATATCCTTTTACCCTGCCCCAGGCTGGTCTTTCCCCAGAGACTCCTCCAGCTGCTCCAGGCCAGATAAGGTCACCCCTTTTAATCAGTCCTTGAGTCCCCCACAACCAACCAGCTCTGTGCAGCCTTGAGCCCCAGCCAGTGGTTCTGAATGGCTTCACTTCGCAACATTTGGCCTAAAGCTTTCCCCACAGCCTCATGGCTGCATGAGCGGGAAGCTTTTGAATGCCAGGAATCTTTTTGTTGCCCTGCTCATTGGAGGTCCTGGAGGATGGAGAGCCCGGCCCTGTGTGAATTGAACCCTGTGCCCTGAGAAAGGCCTGGATGGAGTCTGTTTCTGCCGCCATCCCCTGCATCTCTCCTGGTGCCCAGTGCCAGGCATGGATCACTCTGGGCCCCAACATGCTGGGGAGACCTCTGGGTATGTGGCATCTGCCTCCGACTGTTGCTTTGGTTAACAGAACATGGGGGTTGCCCTGTGGGACCGTCCTGGGCAGTCAGGCTGCTCAAAGGTGCAGTTCCCCATGCCTCGCACTTATTTCAGAGAGGGAAGTGCACACCCAACAGGATCTCCTGCTCTACCGCCTGTCCCATGGCTGTGTCCTGGTGAGTCCAGACAACTGCACCCTCTCTCCACCCCTCCTGACCCCAGCATGGAGTGGGGTCTCCTACCCCCGTGAGCCAGCCAGTTCCTCCCTGCTCTGGGGACAGATTGAGGCTGGAGAAAGGTCCCAGCCTCATTTATCCCAGAAGTGGCTGCATTTCCACGCTCACTGGTGGCTGTTTGTGCACTATGGCTGTGCAGGACCCCCCTGTGGCCCCACCCTGGAGCCAGCTGCATCTCTCAGGAGCAGCAGGAGGCCCCTCATCTACCACCCAGGGTTCACATTTTGGGGGAGCTCGGGGGGCTCAGCCTGCCACATAAGCAATGAGAGCTTCCCATAAGAGACAAGAACCCTCCCATGGGCCAGTCAGCATCCTTTCCCCCCACAGCAGCCCAGAGCCCATGTGCCACCGCGCACAGCACCCAGCCCGCCCTGTGCCTTTCTTGGCAGCCCGGGCAGTGGTGGTGCCAGTGGTTCCTTCTGGCTGCCGGTACCACTGATCCCAGCCCCATGGTACTGGTGGGGACTCATGCGCACAGCCCTGACTTTAGCCAATGGTTTTGCAACCCTCCCCCCCACACAAGAGTGGTAGTATAATTTGAACCCTGCTTCCCCTGCCCCCCCCAAACTCATGGTGTGTGGTGCACCAACTTTGCAACCTCATCCTGGGCCCTGCAGAGCTGCAAGGCATGCTGGGAGCCCCCAGGCCCAGCTGTGGTCAGCCCTACACAGCAGAGAGAGACAGTGCTCGCTGGAGGCCTGGGTGCAGGGTGGGGGAGGCTGGGGGGGGAGGGGTGGCGGAAGGGGGCTGAGGCGACTGTGCGAGGCAGGGGCAGGGAGCAACAGTGCAGAGGCAGGGAGGGCTTCACCCTGTACCCTCGGCATGGAGCTGTTAGTGCTGCTGGCTGTGCTGGGTAAGAGCCCCCAGCACTCCTCCATCACCGCCTGCTTCACTCCCTCCTGTTCCCCGACCCGGCCCCCTTCACGCTCTTCCTGCCTCAGCCTCCTACCCTCACCCTCCTCTGCACCCCCTGCACCTTCAGCCCCAGTCTCCTTCTCTCTCCATCCCTCCTTTCCCCCTTCCCCCTCCCCCTGCCCTATCTTGCTCCCAGCCTCTCACTCTCTTTCGTGTGATCCATCCATTTCTCCTCCAGGGCACCTGCGGTCCTCCTGGGCCATTGAGGTTTTCAGCCCCTCACAAAGGTGGACAATGCTTACTTCAGCTCCCAGTCCATCTATGGCATCTCACATGGGGACCTGCAACAGGGCACACAGGTCTTCCCTCCTCTGCCTCAGTTTCCCCCCACGCTCCCTGCTCTGCAGGGCCAGCCTGGGGCTCCCTGCAGTGTGCCAGGTGCTGCACTCCCTGACTGCGATCCAGGCCTCCATTGCTCCACACTCTGCACAGACTGGGAGAGGCAGCCCCTGTACTGCACAGCCCTAGGCGGGTGGGGAAACTGAGGCAGATGGCAGGGAAGGGAGTCAGCTCAGGGCAGGGAGCAGGGCACTGGCAGAAACAGGCAGAGAACCCAGGTGTCCTGAGTCCTGCTCCAGTGCACTAAGCACCTCGTTACACTCTTTCCTCCCTTCTTGCCTTCTCTCGGGCCCAAGTTCGTGTCTTGAGCCCCCTGCCCAGCTCCTGCCCCTCCCTCCTGTCCCACATGTGCCCCCGCAGCTCACTCCCCCTCCCTCATCTTCTCTCTTCCAGCCTCTCTCCAGACTCTCCTGGCTCTGGTGTTGTATGCAGGTAAGGAGGGGCCTGACATGCCCCCATCTGGGACTGCCAAGAAGAGGGTGCTGGCTAGAGCAGGGGGAACAGAGACATTTCCCCTCTAGGAGGCATCAGCCCCAGCCTGAGTGGGCTGAGGGGGGTGTCCCTCCTCTAACTACCCTCCCTTGTCCCCTGAATCCCCGGAGCCACTTGGTTCCACCACAACCCCATAGTAGCTGCTGCCCATGGCCCAGCTCTGGGGCAGGGAACAGGGATGGGACCACATCCATCAGGAGTGAGCCCATAGAGGCCTGATGGACAGGGATGGACCCAAGGTCACCATATGGGGATGCCATGGATTTCTGCTCCCCAAAGTCAGAGAGGAGAGCGGGGAAGAAAAAGGGGGGGGGGGTGGCGTCTGCTGGAGACAGGGGCAGATGGAGGCTGCTGAGGGTCTGGGGATGTCAGGCCCTTGGGGTGATGACTAGGGTAGTAGAAGAGCTATGGGGTTCCCAGGAGGGCAGGACAGGGGCACAGGGATATTGGGGGTGTCTGAGCTGCTGGAGCTCATCATGTGGGGCTCAGATCCAGGCTACTCCCAAGCCCAGCAGGTCCCTGGCTTCTCTCTCTTCCTTCCCGGCGATGTTCCCTTCCTCCCCAGCCCCCCAGATGCCCACTTTGGACATGCTCCCCCCAGCTCCGACACTGTCGCTGAGCCCTCCATGCCCCGTGAGGGGGCAGCGTGTCCGTCTCATCTGCTCCCCCCCAAAGGGGTCCCAGGCTCTGCATTTCCTCTTTTATGAGCTCCAGAGCAGCGGGAACTGGACAAGGATGATGACACAGGACACAAATGCCTGGAAGATCCCAAGGAAGGAACCACAACGCAGCCGGACTTTCTACAGTTCAGGGCAGCCCTCAGAACCAGACCCAGTCTCAGCAAAGCAACCCGGTGATACTGACCCTGACAGGTACTGGGAAGGGGAGAAACCAGAGAGCCCTGCTGTCCTCTCACTGCAGCAGCACGGGGCTGGGAGCCAGGACTCCTCGGTCCTAACCCAGCTGGGGAAGCGGGTGGCGGGGTCTGGTGGGTCAGAACAGGGAGGGGCAGGGACCCGGGACTCCTGGGTTCAATCCAAAAATCTTCCCCAGAGCTGGACAGCACTCCCTTTCCCTGTGTGCCTCAGTTTCCCTATGGAAAGTGTCAATTATTCTCTTGTCCTGCCTGCCCTGGGGGTTCAGAGGTGGAATGGATTCCTGTGATTTTGGACCTGGGCAGCTCCTGACCCTGGAGCTGTGGCAGGAGGGGGAGCTCTGAGGGGAACTGTGGGGGGATACATCCCTTGCAGCCAGGGCCCTTGCAGAGAGCCCAGCAGAGGCAAGGTGTGGGGAGGGGATGCAGGGAGCTGAGCCTGGGGCAGCTTTCCCTGATTCCCTCCTGTGTGGTCCAGACCCCCCGCCAGTCCCTGGGCTCTCTCTGGATCCCTCGCACCCAGTGTATGTCCAGGGAGAGCGGATTGCCCTGCAGTGCTCGGCTCCCAAGGACCAGGAGGTGTTAGGGTACAGATTCTACAAGAGACGCCCAGACCAGATCTCCGAGGAGCTGCCTGCCATGGGCACGGGGCCCTATCGCTGACTGATTGCTGGGAGCCAGAGCACCGGCACGTACACCTGTGCATACTGGACATTGCAGTTGGGGAGTGAAATCCCCTTCAGGGACAGCAACGCTGTCTCTATCACCATAACGGGTGAGCTCCTGCCCACTTTGCTCTTACCACAGGGATCAGGATCCTGCCCCAACCCCACTGCCACCCTGGGGTGACTCTGGTTGGACCCTGGGGGCAGCTGAGACCAGAATCTGGTTTCAGGCCCATTACTTATCCCTCAAACCTCTCTGTGCCTCTTCTCCCACCAGGGTCCCCCAGGCAGCCCCATTCCCTTCCCGCTCCCCTGTCTCTCTGTGTCCCTTTGTATGAAGGAGGGAGCTCCATACCCTTGGCCTGCTATGATCCTTGCAGCCACGGGGTATTTCTAGTATCTCAAGGCTGGGTGGGATCTGGTCTCACTGAATCCCTTCTCTCTCCCCTGTCCCCAGCCCCTTCCCATGGTTGGGATTCATCTGAGGGGGCTGGTTTAGAAGTCAGGACAGAGGAACCGACCCCCATCAGAGCGACAGGTGGGGGCTCTTCCATTCCCTTCCCTCAATCCCTTTCTTCTTCTCTCCTCCTTTCTCCCCTTCCTGCTCTTCCCCTGCCCTGTCTATCTCCAGCGCTTTTGCTATCTTCATGTCCATCCATCCATTTCCCCTGCAGGACACTGGGGTCCTTCAGGGCCTGCACGTTTCTCAGCCCCTCACAGGGGTGCCCAATGTTTACTTCAGCTCACAGATGAGCTGTGCCACCTCACACAGGGACCTGCAGACCAGGGCAGTCATTGTCTGCTTCTGCCTCAGTTTCCCCCCACGCTCCCTGCTCTGCAGGGCCAGCCTGGGGCTCCCTGCAGCGTGCCAGGTGCTGCACTCCCTGACTGTGATCCAGGCCTCCATTGCTCCACACTCTGCACAGACTGGGAGAGGCAGCCTCTGCACTGCAGGGCCCCAGGGCGGGTGGGGAAACTAAGGCAGATGGCAGGAAGCAGGGCAGTGACAGAGCCAGGTGGAGAACCCAGGTGTCCTGAGTCCTTTCCCAGATCCCCAAGCACCTCACTGTGCTCCCTCCTTCCTTCCTGGCTTCTCAGTGGCCCAGCTCAGTGCCCTGAGCCCCCTGCCCAGGTCCTGTCCCTCCCTCCTGCCCCACATGCCACCCTCCCCACCCCCAACTCTCACCCCTCCCCTCTCTTCTCTTTTCCAAGCTCTTTCCAGACCCTTCCAGCTCCAGTGTTGCCTGCAGGTAACAAGGGCCCAAAATGTCCCTGTCCAGGGTGTGTGGAGTGGCTGCATGGAAGGGGGTGCTGGCTAGGGCACGGGAGGACAGAGACATTTCCTCTCTAGGAGGCATCAGCCCCAGTCAGACAGGGCTGGGGAGGTGGGTGTCCCTGCTTTAACTTCCCCCTTGTCCCCTCCATCCCCAGAGCCTCCTGGTCCCACCACAACCGCGTGGCGGCTGCTGCCTACAGCTGAGCTCTGGGGCACAGGACAGGGATACGATGAAGTCCTTCAGGGCTCAGCCGAGCCAGGGCTGAGGGGCAGAGACAGACCCCAGGACACCACATGCCAGGGACGTCTGTCCCCATCCAGCTAGGAAGGTCTGGGTAGGTCTGTGTGGGGTCAGCATTAGGACCCTAGTGATTTGAACCCAGGGTGGTCAGACAAGCAGATAGAGGGTGGGTCTTGGGTGCCATTGCACAGCTGGTTTGACATTAGCTCCAGCCCAGTCTGTTTCTTCCCATGAGGCCATTAATCAGGAGTAAGGTGACTGGAGGGAACCTATAGGCACCACGAGCCCCTGGCAGGAGGGCTATAAACCCCACCTACTTCCTGTGGGACTTGTCCCAGCAACATTGCTTGTGTATGTGTTCCTTGATTGCCTGTGGCTCAGTCAATCCTGATGGTTGGTAAATAAGAGAAAACAGACCACAATAAAGTGGCACAGTTTATCACTGCCTTTTGTCACAGCCACATTGTGGCAAAAGCTGTGGAAGAATATCTTTGGTCACTTTGTCACCATAACAGTGTTGCAGGCAGCACAAAGACAATGAAAGGCATCATCTGTTTTTACCCTCAGTTCCTCACAGTCCTCCCGAGCAGCTCCTTAGTCCTCCCGACCCAGTAGTCAGACAACTGTACTAATGGACTTAAAAAGTGCTTCTGTTTTATTTCCAGGCTCTTAATATCTTTTATTGCTATCTTTTATTGGACTAAATGCAGAGCTGGGATAGAGTTAGCCAAGCTTTGGAATGCAAGACATTCTTCATCAGGTCTGAGCAGTAAAAGCCAACGTGGCATAGTGAAAAACAATTGTAAGAGGTGGGAGAGAAACTCCCAGGGGCAACAGAGGAACAGTTAGCAGAAGAAAGGAAGGTGATTACTGGGAGATGAAGGCCTATCAAAAGGGAGGAGGGCCATTCCCACCTTCCATGTGTTTAGGGATTCGGTAGGTTATAATGGACCATAAAACCAACATCAGTGGTAAATTCTTGGTACTTAGTGTCCATCAGCATATCTTGAGTCTGAAAAGGCTGAGAACCACTGCCTTGTATGAAGCCATGTCTATTCTTAAGAAACTCAGTGCAGACTTATCTTTCTGATCCGGTCCTATTGATGGGAAATTCCAGTAGTACCTCTCATGGGGGGAGGCTGCATTTGTGTGAGCTAGAGAGATCATCATGTGATCAAGTGCCCAACAATTGTGCCTGGGTACTGGAGGGAGGTGAATGACTGAAGAGGTGCCAGATAAAAGCTGCAGAGCAGGGGTGGGACCCATCACTGACCATCTCTTGGAGGTATCCTCAACGCACCTTTGCGGAATGGTTGTTTTGTTTTGGCAGTTTTCGGAAGCACTTTCTGGGGCTGGAGACTGGCAGTGGGAGGATCCTTCTTCCTCATCAACACCCTCATCTTCCTCATTACTCACCGCTGCCTGAAAGTGAAGGGTCAAGAAGGGGCAGGGACCCCTGGATCCAGCATCGTGGATCCAAAGGTGAGGGCTTCTGTGGACTGAGACAAGGGGAAAAGGAGAGAAAGGGGAAGAAGGAAAGAATCAAGATTCAGGGGGGCTGCCGTACATGAGTATCTGGAGAAGGTGAAGGTCTTTCCCTATTGGGGAGGGTAGCTCAGGGAAGGTGGGGAGGTATGACAGGTTGGTCTGTTCCTTTAAGAAGGAACATCCAACCTTGTTGATAGAGCCCAGGGATAGGGCACTTAAAAAAGTTTCTAAAAGAGGAAGCAAACTGTGAGCAGCCTGCTTGCAGGAGGGAAAAGGGGGTCAGTCAGTACAGTGGGTCCAGCAGAGAAGATTTCAGTGGCTGGTGTCAGGAGCTGGATTTGTGCATCGAGGTCAGACTTGGCCCTGGGCCCTGCATGTTCACAGCTGTCGTGTCCTTCTGTTCTAGGTGTGCTGGAGCTGTTAGAGCCCAGAGCCAGAGGAAGGCTGATACTTCTCCCAAGATGTGTCCTTCAGCCCTCTTCAACCTGGGCCTGTTCAGACCATGCCCCTGCTATGGGCCTTGCTATGGGTGGATCCAGGATTTTGAAAAGAGGCAGGGTGCACATGGTGTGCTGCATCATCACTAGGGGTGTTAGGGTAGTTTGTTATGTTTCATGCTTTGGAGTTGCACCTGCTTATAGTATTGTTTATAATCAGTCTTCTTTAATCATTGCTTAAGTTTTATCCTTATTAGCGTCTTATTTTTTTTATTAGCTGGCTTTGAGTTGTTTTGTAGAGCTCATAGGGGCTCATTATATTATATCTTATCTTTTTTATCACCGTGAGAAGTTCTTTTAACATAAAATATTGGGGGCTATTTCTTACTGAGTAGGCACAGGAGAAAGTCTGGCTGGGTTGGGATTCCTCCCTTGGGATTGCCCAGGAATTTTTTTTCTCTGCCCCCTTCAGAGTCCAGTTCCTGCTGCTCTGGAGCTCATAGAAGAACTGCAGAGCCTGGGACCTCTCCAGAGGGGAGCAGATGAGACGGACATGCTACCGCATCATGGGGTGCTGAGGGCTCAGCGACAGTGTCGGGGCGGGGGGGAGCAAGTCCAGGTCAGGTATCTGGAGGGCTGGGGAAGAAGGGAACATTGCAGGGAAGGAAGAAAGAAAAGCCAAGGACCTGCTGGGCTTGGGGCAGCCTGGCTCTGAACCCCATGGGATGAGCTCCAGGAAATCAGATGCCCCCAATTACCCTCTGCCCCTGCCCTGCCTCCATACCACCTCAGGAGCCCCTGACCTCCCCAGACCCCCAGCAGCCTCCATCTGCCCTTGTCTCCAGCAGGACTGGCTGATTCCACTCCCCCCCAACACACACACACACACCCCTGACACTCTCCCTGGCTGGCTAAGGGACACAATCCCATCCCCATCCCTTGCCCCAGATCTAGACCGTGGGCAGCAGCTGCCATGGGGTCTGGTGAGACCAGGTGGCTCTGGGGATGCAGAGGACAAGGGAAATGGTGGGGGGGGACCCCACTTTCGAGACCAGCTAGGCTGTGGCTGATGCCTCCTAGAGGGGAAATGTCTCTTGGGAGGTAGGGGCAGGAGCTGGGCCACTGAGAAGGCAGGAAGGAAGGAGGGAGGGTAGCGAGGTGCTTGGGGCTCTTCGGAAGGATCCAGGACATCGGGATTCTCTGCCTGGCTCTGCCACTGCCCCGCTCCCTGCCCCAGGCTGACTCCCTTCCCTGCCTTGTGCCTCAGTTTCCCTACCTGGCCTGGGGCTGTGCAGTGCAGGGGCTGCCTCTCCAGATCTGTGTGGATCCTGGAGCAATGGAGGCCTGGATCCCAGTCAGGGAGTGCAGCACCTGACACACTGCAGGGAGCCCCAGCCTGGCACTGCAGAGCAGGGAGGATGGGGGAAGTGTTGGACACCTGCCTGCCCTGGTCTGCAGGTCCCCATGACAGGAGGTGCCACAGATGGTCTATGGTACTGAAGACCTGTATGGGTTGCAACCATTAGCCAAGCTCTTCATGCAGTGAGTGATCATTTCATCCCAGGCTTACCTGACATCCTTCTTCCTAAAGGAGCTTGTCATAATATAATCCTTGCAGTTGCTGAGCTTGATAGCATTCTAGTCTAAAATATAGCCATTTCATTTTCCAACACAATAAAATCATGAATATGTAAGGCCAGAAATTGGGTCTGAGCCCATGGTTTCATCACTTAGCCCCCAAGTAGGTCAGAGGATGAACTTTGCCCAACCCATTACTGACGAGCATGTGCAGAACACCTTGAAGCCACTGATGTTGGTACCGAATGCTCAAAAGTGGACCGTGTGCAGAGCCCTGGCATGCTCAGTGCACTGCCCCTATAAAAGATTTTGGTGATTGACACTCGGTGCATGAGCATGAGTGTGGGCTTGGCACGAGCGTGAGTGACACTCTGGGTGCCTAACTGGGGCTGCGCATGGTAGGTGTGCACGTGGCTGACTGACTTACTGGGAAATAGGATGCTTTTGACTCTGTGAATGGAAGAGGTACTGTATGCAAAGTTAGTGTACTTGTTATAGATGGTCTCTGTTTCTTGTAGTTACTTACCATAGAGTAATAAACCATTGAATTCATTTAATCTATTTTTGTGTGGGTCTCTTTATTTAGTACAAACCAAGTATAAACCAATTGCCAGGTTGATGGGGTGGTGATAAATACACTCAGCCAGCTCATTAGCCAGTGGTGGGGCCAAGAATCACCCACTTGGAAACCTGACTATTGAGTCAACTAAAAATTGGGTGGTGCTAATTAAGTGTGGGTCCAACAAATACAAGCAATATCATTTGCACAAAAAGCAAAACAACAATAGGATGTAACACTAAATTAAAAACTCCCATAGCACTTGGGCTCCATCCAGGCAAATTTTCCCACCAAGAACACTGTCCAGCATTCTGGGCCCTTTTTAATACTGTCAATACTTATTTTTGTTATGTTTCATCTGAACCACGGTTTCTTGATTGTATTTCTTAATAGATTGGAGTACAGTGTGTAGATCAAGGTGAGACAAAATTTGCTGCAAGAGTGGCAAATCCAATCCCAGCTGCACTAGGATATATCCTGATATAGCCGTGATTTAGCTTAGATAGACTGAACAGTCCACTGGGGTACAAAATACATAAAATCACAACCACTTACAATAATAACTTTCCACAAACTCACCCAATGCATCCTCAATGGGAATTTAAAAAACACTTTTCACAGACAAGCCTATGAACTTTACTTCATCAACCTCCTAAATACCAAAAATCATGGACTAAATGTAGACATTGGATTTATGACACATTATAACCTGCCTGACATCTGACTCCCCAGGCGGTACCTCTCCACTATTTACCAGCTATATTCACTCCCTTCTACCCACCCCAACATTCATACCAGACTCTGACTTCTTTACTAGTCATTCCATCCATAAAGACCACACACCAACTTCAGATGTTTCCTCAGCCTGATGAAAAGTATTTGCAACCGAATGCCTGCTAAGAATTTTTCCAACTACAGCAAAAGCTTTGTTTTCCAGCACCCATGGGGCATCAGGGGTGCTGGATAACAAAATATGCTGGTTACCTGAGAGGTCACCTCTCCTGCCACGTCCAGTGCGCTGTCGCCCCTCCCGCTGCGTCACTGCCCCTCCTGCTGCGAGGGACAGGGAGGAAGGCAGAAGAGAAAGGGGAAAAGAACTGTTATTGCGGGGGCTCAGCAGCACAGGCTGCTTTGCCCCGGGCCATGGGGGCTTGGTGAAACTGGAAGTGCTACAGTGGGCAGTTCCAGTTTCGCGTTTACCTTACAAGCCGGCATGCTGGTTAATAGAGCATGCCAGCTTGTAAAGGGCCGGATACCGCAGCTTTTACTGTATTTGAGTTGGTCTAATAAAAGATATCAGATTCACTCAAAGAACCATGTCTGCTTATGTCCTTAGACCAACACAGCTACAACCTATACCCCTCTCTCTTTTACAGAAACATGTCCTATATTTTCACTGTCCACAGAACAAACAGCAACAGTTTCTCAGTGACCCCTTCAACAGAAAAAACAATAAACCTGTCTCCTCATAAGACTGAATATCATTCATATTTCCAACAGCTCTACATTCAAGAAAGGGTTAATCCTGATCTACTGCCTGCATTCTCCAACAACTGTTAGCACCACTGTCTCCCAGCTAGTGCTAAGGGATCATTAAAGTACAGTTAGCCCTTAAATGGAACAAGAAATATGAATACAAGCAACTCTGTGTCCTAAAACCAAAGTCTCACTTAAATGCAGCCAACTCAGTGTCTTAAAATTGAAGTCTAACTTTATTAATACAACAAATATTATCTTAGCAGTTCAGTTCAGTTAATTGGAGCTACTAACAAGGCATATTTAAATCAGCTGGTCCTGACGATCTCCACCCCAGAGTGCTGAGGGAATTAGCAGAGGTCATTGTGAGACCCCTGGCATGGCCTTACCAACACGTGGTGCTCTGGTGTGGTGCCAGAGGACTGGAAAAGGGCCATTGTGGTTCCCATTTTCAAAAAAGGGAGGAAGGAGGACACAGGAAACTATAGGCCAGTCAGTCTTACCTCGATCCTGGGTAAGTTTTTTGAGAGAATTATCCCTGCGCATGTCCACGAGGGGCCAGCAGGGGAGGTTATGCTTAGGGGCAACCAACATGGGTTCATTAGAGGCAGGTCCTGTCAGACCAACCTGGTGGACTTCTATGACCAGGTCACCAAATCCTTAGATGCAGGGGTAGCCATGGACGTAGTCTTTCTAGACTTTAGGAAAGCCTTCGACACTGTCTCACACCCCATTCTCATTAAAAAACTAAGGGACGGTGGCGTTGACACCTACACAGTCAAATGGGTCGCTAACTGGCTGGAGGGCCGCACCCAGAGTGTGGTGGTGGAGGGGTCATTTTTGACCTGGAGGGATGTGGGCAGTGGGGTCCCCCAGGACTCGGTCCTCAGGCCCGCAATGTTCAACATCTTCTTCAGTGACTTGAACGAGGGGGTAAAAAGCACCCTGTTCAAATTTGCTGACAACACTAAGATGTGGGGAGAGTGGGCATGCTAGAAGAGAGGAATAGGCTGCAATCAGACCTAGACAGGTTACAGGGGTGGGCAGATGAGAATAGGATGGGTTTTAACACTGACAAGTGCAAGGTGCTGTACCTGGGGAGGAAGAACCAGCAGCATACCTACAGGCTGGGGAACTCCCTTCTCCGCAGTGCAGAGGCAGAAAAGGATCTTGGAGTCATTATTAATGCCAAAATGAACATGGGCCAACAGTGTGAGGATGTGGTCAGGAAGGCCAACTGCACCTTGTCATGCATCCACAGATGCATCTCGAGCAGGTCCAAGGAGGTGATCCTCCCCCTCTATGCGGCACTGGTCAGGCCGCAGTTGGAGTACTGCGTCCAGTTTTGGGCACTGCACTTCAGGAGGGATGTGGACAACTTAGAGCAGGTCCAGAGGAGGGCCACCCGCATGATTAGGGGACAGCAGGGCAGGTCCTACGAGGAGAGGCTAAGGGACCTGAACCTGTTCAGCCCCCACAGGAGAAGGCTGAGGGGGGATCTAGTGTCCATTTATAAACTAGTCAGAGGGGACCAGCAGGCATTGGGGGAGTCCCTTCTCCCCCGAGCACTCCCAGGAGTGACAAGAAATAATGGTCACAAGCTGGCAGAGGGTACATTCAGACAAGACATCGGGAGGTGCTACTTCACTGTCAGGGCAGCTAGGATCTGGAACCAACTTCCAAGAGAAGTGGTGCTGGCTCCTACCCTGGGGGTCTTTAAGAGGAGGCTGGATGAACACCTTGCTGGGGTCGCTTGACCCCAGTACTCTTTCCTGCCATGGCAGGGGGTCGGACTTGATGATCTGCTCAGGTCCCTTCCGACCCTACCAACTATGGAAACTCTGGAAACTATGGAAACTGTGGGGTGATGTCTCTTGCAGCCAGGACCCTTGCAGAGACCCCAGCTAGGGCAGGCTGTGGAGAGGGGATGCAGGGAGCTGAGACTGGGGCAGCTTTCTGAGATTCCTCCCTGCATGCTCCAGACCCCCTGCCGGCCCCCAGGCTCTCTCTGAACCCCTCACACCCTGTATATGTCCGAGGAGAGCAGGTTGCCCTGCAGTGTTCGGCCCCCGAGGGCCAGGAGGTGGCAGCGCATAGATTCTACAAGAGACCAGATCTCTGAGCAGCTGCCTGCCCAGGGCACAGGGCCCCGCTGCCAACTCACTGCCTGGAGCCAGAGCATGGAAACCTATGTCTTTGCATACTCGACACTTCAGTTGGGACATGAGATCCAGTCCAGGAACAGCAACACTGTCTCTATCACCATGACAGGTGAGCTCCTGCCCACTCTGCTCCTACCTCAGGGATCGGGATCCTGCTCTGACTCCACTGCCATCTGGGGATGACTCAGGTTGGACCCCAGGGGCAGCTGAGATCAGAATCTGGTTTCAGGCTCATTACTCATCCCTGTCTGATCCCAAGTCATCCTCCCTCTTATCTCTTCCAGATCCCCCTTCAGCCGCACAGCTCTCCGCTTTTCCTCAGCTCCCCATCTTTCTATATGGGGGATCTGTGTCACTGATGTGTTCAGCATCAAGGAACACTGTCGCTTCAACATATCAGTTCCTCAAGGATGTGGGATCACTGTCCTCAGCCCCCAGAAACCACCAGCGCTTGCCAGCACTGCACCCAGGGGATGGAGGGAAATACACCTGCTGGTACAAGAAACTGGAATCTGGGTGAGAGATCTGGTCTGGGGGGAGCAACATCATGTCCATCATGGTGCTGGGTGAGAGCTGTGCTGGGCCTGGTTTCTTCATGAGACTTCCCTTTTTCCAACCTGGAAACAACCTCCACCCACAGCTGACTGCAACTTTATTGCCCTTCCTCACAAGTCCACAGGCAGCACGCCCATCCTGGCATCCGGCCCTGTCCCAGCCAGGTCACCATCTCACAGCCAGCAGAGATCCCCATGGAGCATCTGCATCCTTTACCTCATGCTCCCCAGCCTCCTCCCAGCATGGCTCTGGGACTGACATCACATCTACCCCGGATCCCCACAGGACCCCCAGCCCCACCACCTCCCAGCTCTCTCCCAGCTGCTGCAGCACTGTGGACCCCAGGGGGACCCCAAAGCTGACAGGTAGGAGGTGCTGGTGTGATGTGCCACCCGGGGGCGGTGGGGTTGCATACAGCAGGAATTGATCCTGTACTTGTGGATGCAGATGTCTCCTAGGCCAGATCTGAAGGAGCCAGGGATGTTGGCTAAGGCATCGAGGGCTCCTGCTTTTGACCTATTGAAGGCAGCCTCAACCCCTGGACCAGCAATTCTCAATGGGGTGTTGCAGCTTGCTTTCAAGGGTGTGGCAGGGGGTGTGCTTATTCCCCCAGAAGCAGCCTGGTGTGACCGGGGTCTCATTGTAGGGAGAGACTGACTGAATTGGCCAGGTCTGAATGGGTGGTGCTGGCAGCCCCCATGGCCATTCTCACCTTTCATGTGTGGGGAGAATTTAGGGATCAGGTGAGTTATAACAGGCCATAAAACAGGATCTGTCAGTGGTAAATCCTTGGTTCTTAGTGTCCAAGCAGCTTATAGCAAGGTGCCTTGAGTGTGAAAAAGTTGGGAACCACTGCCTGTATGATGCCATGACACCGTGCCTATTCTTAAGTTAAGAAGCTCTTTGTAGACTTCTCTTTCACATCTGGTCCTAATGATGGGAAATCCCAGAAGGATCCCTCATGGGGAGAAGCTACATTTGTGTGAGATGGCAAGATTATCATGCAGTCATGTGCCCACAAATTGTGCATGGGGGCTGGAGGGAGGTATGTGCCTGGAGAGGTGCCAGATAAAAGTTGCAGAACAGGGGTGGGACCCACCACTGACTATCCCTTGGAGGCATCCACAAAGCACCTTTTGGGTTCTTTTGTTTTGGCAGCTTTGGGAAGCATTTTCTGGAGCTGGGAACTGGCAGTGGGAGGATCCTTCTTCTTCATCAACTCCCTCATCTTACTCATTACTCACTGCTGCCTAAGGTGAAGGGTTGATAAAGGGCAGGGGCCCCTGCATCCAGCATTGTGGATCAAAAGGTGTGAGGGTTTCTGTGGACTGAGACAAGAAGAAGTGGGAGAAAGAGAGGAAGGGGGAAAAGGAGAGGATCAAGACTTGGGGTGGCTGCTGTACATGCGTACCTGGAGAGGGTGAATGTTTTCTTCTGTTGGGAAGGGTATTTCAGTGGAGGGGGGAAGGGAGGTGTAACAGGGTGGTCTGCCCCTTTAAGAGGGAACATCCAACCCTGTTAACATAGCCCAGGGATAGGGAGTTTTAAAAAGTTTCCAGAAGAGGAAGCAAACTGTGAGCAGCCTGCTTGCAGGAGGGAAGAGGGGGTCAGTCAATGCAGCGGGTCCAGCAGAGAAGATTTCGGTGGCTGGTGTCAGGAGCTGGATCTGTGCATCAAGGTCAGACTTGGCCCTGGGCCCTGCATGTTCACAGCTGTCGTGTCCTTCTGTTCTAGGTGTGCTGGAGCTGTTAGAGCCCAGAGCCAGAGGAAGGCTGATACTTCCCCCAAGATGTGTCCTTCAGCCCTTTTCAGCCTGGGCCTGTTCAGACCACATCCCTGCTATGGGTCTTGCTATGGGTGGATCCAGGATTTACAAAGCGGGGATGGGGTGCATCCCCATGGGGTGCACACCATGGCATGGTGCATCATCACGAGGAATCTACTTAACTCAAGGAGGCGGCTGGCCAGTTTCATGGGGAGATCATGGGTCCAGCCACCATATTCATAGGCTCTTTCCTGCTGATTGCCTGGAGGTCTGTGTCATGCAGCCCCACCCCTTGCCGCTGATTGGTGGAGAGGGGTGGGGCCACATGACAGACAGCCTCTCAGCCAATCAGCAGTGAGGTTTAGGGGTTGCAGCCATTTTGGGCTGCCCTTTTTTGGGAAGTCTCCTGCCCCTTCCCCACCCCTGTGGGCTGTGCAGCTGGGCCACAGCACCATGAGGGCTACTGGCTCTCCAGAGCCAGCGTTATATTTTTTATTTTTGGCTTCGTATTTTTTTGTGGATTTTGCATCTATTTGTGAACAATGCCGGATTTTGTGATTTCTGCAAAACCATGATTTTTGGCAGAAGTGTAGGTTGTAGCTGTGTTGGTCAAAGGCCATAGGCAGACAAGGTTCTTTGGGTATATATGAATAAAAGATATCAGATTTACCCAAAGAACCTAGTCTGATTTTGGCAGGTCCCTAATCATCACATATAATGCAATACATGTTTTTCTCCAGTTAAAAATAAGGTAGAAGCTTTACTAATATGCTATTTGTCCAGAGCTATTTTGTTGAGTTTAAGATTGAAGCAAAGAAAAACAAAACTTCTGGAAAGTTCATTAATTTGCTATATCATATACTACGTAGAAAAACACAACAAGCTAGGCAAAAATAATTAAAGGATATTATTTTATTAGTCCTGTAGTCATTATAATTAAATGTAGATCTTTTTTTCTGATTAATTAAAAAAAATAGCTTTCTTGAGCATCCAATGCTTCACAGAAAGTTATTTCCACATCTTCATTACTGTTCACCTGAGTTAACATTTCCACACCTGAAATATTGTTTCTAACTAGAGTTAAAAAGTCTGTCGGGCTGTGAAACAGGAGCTACATTACCAGGAGTGGCTAACAGAAGAAAGTATAGATTGATTACTTGAAATTCAAGACCATTAAAATGGGGAGAGGTTCATTAACTCCAGTGAACTGAACAGTTTTAAAGGAATGGGGTAGATTATAATGAGTAAAAAAAATCATGAAATCATAGAAAAATTAGGCTGGAAGGGACTTCAGGAGGTCATTTAGTCCAACCTCTGCTCAAAGCAGGACCATCCTCAACTAGATCACCCCAGCCAAGGCTTTGTCTAGCCAGGTCTTAAATACGTCCATGGATGGAGATTCCACAACCTCTCTGGGCAGGCCTATTTGCTCTGCTCTCACAAATTGCCCTGCTCTACCTTCTCCAGGTTTTCTCTGCAGCACCCCTATTTCTCTTATGTCCCTTTGGTCTCCTTCCAGGGCTGGATTTCCTCTCGTGCTCTGATGAATGTGCCAGGAACTCTTGGTTCCCTGTGGACTTGCATCCTGCTCCTGGACGGGAGAAGGGGAGCAAGGTCTGAGTACCGTGTGAACCTGAGAAAGTGCCACCTTCCCCCCAACTCGCTGCAACTCCTTCCCCTCAGTAAGCCCCATTTAAATACTTCAGCATCTGATAGTTCAGATGTCAGGGGTCCTGATCCTTCTTTTTTTGGGAAGGCCTGTTCCTCAGCACATTGCTGAGCACTGGGATTCTTGGGAGACTCTCCAGGCCCTGGGTCCCTCTACTTAGCCATCCTGCCTCTGTCTGCCCCACTTTCAAGGCACCAGGAAATGGGTTACCATGGAGGCTCAAAACCCACACCCACCTTCACTTCACCACTTCCTGACCCTTATCGCATGGAAATCGTTGTTATCTTGCCAACAGACCCACCTCCCCAGGCTTCAAAGGAGTGGAAAGTTTGGGTTTAGACTGTGGTTGTTTGGGGTTGTGATGGAATTTTCCCTTTCCCGACTTTCCCCCAGGGCCCTTTCTAGGTGTTGACATCCCCAATGCACTAACTCCTACAGAGAACAGGGTACATGCCCCTACAAAAAGGCCCCTACATTTCCTGTTCTAGCTATTGAATTGTGCCCCAATTTTTACACTGATTTTTGTATGCTTAATTTTGATAGTATCTAGTCACATAACATGCACCCTTCCCCCCCCAATCAAGATGCATGATGTAATTAGGAATATTGATTTTTCTTCTCTAGAATAGAAGCATGGAGACACTGTGCTCTAATGGCTGCCAAGATGACTGCCACTCCTCCTCTCTGGCCTCAGCAAACATAAGGGGTGGGTTCTGTGTTGACCCTCTCATAGCCTTAGCTATTGGCTGGGCTGGACAGTGTGTGGCTGAAACAACTGATCTGGCTCAGGGGAAGGGAGCTGCTACCTGCAGTCTCCAGGATCTTGATGAGGTTTTTGGTGTGAAAACAGCCCTTTATTATTTATAGGAATGGATTTAAAGAACTATCTGCAGTAAAGAAGCAACAGTTTGGCTACCACTTCTTTTGCCAGGGTCTAGGGCCTAGCCTTGTTGCTGTTCTGCCACACCAGGAAGTTCCTGCTTCCTCTCCCACATTGTCTCGTAGGATGCCACACTTCCTGGACTTACTCTAATGTCACGTAAATGGCCATGATTTTGGAAAAATCTTCCTCCCCACCTACATTCTGCCTTCCCAAAACAATGTGTCTTAATTAGGGGCATGTGATATATGGCAAAATACATAAGCGAGCTTGAGATGCTAAGAAAGCCCTGACACTGCACAGTGCTGAATGGTTAAGGTGGTTTCAGGGGTTTGAGTACTGGGTTCTCTCTCTGCTTATCCTCATGATGCAGCCGTCTGCGTGGTCAGGGCTACAGCAATGCAGTGTGTGAAAAACAAGAGTGTTTTGGAAATCTCTTATTGCAGTAGCTGCAGGGTTGGGAAAGATGCTAGAAGGCTTTTGTTCATGAAATTCCCTTCCTCAGGACTAGGAAAGGAGGTGATACAGCATAACCTCACTATTCGAGAGATGAATTCTGTCAGCAGGTCCTTTATCCTGCTGCCTTTTCAATGAAAGTTAGCTCTGCTATTAGTTCTGCAGCCTGTAACAACCCAAATGGAGCAAGCGAAAATGCTCCAGCCTCTCCAGGCATTAATGTCAGAGTCTGTAATAGGACTAAGGCTAGAAATAGACATTGCCAAATGAAGCCAATCAGCTGCGTCCGGATGTGTCCTGGCAGAGCTCATCCACTTCAGTATGGGAAATGTGTTGCTGGTTGTCCAACCCATTAATCTTACAGGTGACATGTTCTCTACTTGAAGAGACACCGCTGGAAATCTTCAGAGAGGAGCTTTAGAAGTTGGGAAAGGCCTTCCCCACTTCTAGATAGGCACCTTGGAAATTTCTAGGGGTGCATCTATGGAAGCAGGGAAGCCCAGCTTTTCCTGTTTCCAGAGATAGCCCTGGAGACCCTGGGTATGTATCCCTGGAAGCAAGGAAAGCCAGGCAGACACTCCTGAGGCTGGAGGGGCCTGATCATATGACAGAATTCCCTGAGGGAAGTAGGACCAAGGCCTTTAAGCCACCCAGGGAGGTTGGAGAGTACAGGCAGCTCTGGTTACCTCTGCTCTCCTGCCATAAAGCAGATAGACATCCACTGCAATAAAATGGCACAAATTGTTACTGACTATTGTTGGGACCACATTTGTGGTGTAACAGATGTAGGGACATATATCTGCTGTTGTTTTGGGCCTCCATAAAAATACGTATGGTGGCACAAAGACAACAAGAGGTGACATCTCTTCCCACCCCAATTGCCCTGGTGGCTAAACCTGCCAGAGGCTCTAACTGACAGTCTCATCCCAGTTGATTAACTAGCTGGACACTGTTAGGGCCTCCTGAATGGCAGCTGGGGATAGCAGCATCCCCATTTATGTCCATCTGTGCCAGGAAAGTGGAGTCCAGCCAGTAGTTCTTCCTGAAGGTTTATTTGGAAAGCTTCTGTACATCATGTGCTAGCTGGTTTTCTGGCTTTTGTCCATGCTTGGCTCTGCCTCTGGACTCTGGGTTTTGGGGACTCACTGGCTTTCTTGAAATGAGGGTCCCAAAATTAGACACAGTTCTCTAAGTGTGACCACACCAGAGCCAAATAGAGCAGAGGAACCATCCCTCTTTAATACAGTCCAAGAGGCGGTTGGCCTTTTGTTTGCAACAAGAGCACATTGTTGACTCATGGTCGGCTTATGGTCTTCTGTAACCCCCAGGTCCTTGTCTGCAGCGCTGCAACCTAGCCAGTCCTTTCCCAGGCAGTATTTGTGCATCTGATTAATACACCCCAAGTTTAGAAATACTACAGTGCTACTCCCTGATCCAGCTGAAAGGCACATCCAGATACGAAAAGTCCAGCTGGTCCTGCACCAGTGAAGTGACAGGGTTATCTTCATGGTATAGGACTGGAGTTCCCAGGCCCCAGCATCTCTAGCTTTGTGTCCCATCACTACTAATCCTTCAAGACTGTTATCTTTCCTGCGCAGTGATCACCAGGTATAAACACAGGTATACATAAGAAGAATAAACAAAGGTATACATAAGAAGAATAAACATGGGTATACATAAGAAGAACTAAAAAACACGTTAACTGTGGAGCAGCATCTCTAAATTATAACTTTTCTTATTACACCCTTGTGTTTGTGTGAGGGAGATGGAGACACATGTAGCCACAATGTGGGTTGGAATCTCACTCCTCTCCATTGACTGTCCCATCTTTATTGCAGTTTCCCTAGTAAAGCCTGTCTAGGGGGTGTGGAGGACCTGGACTCTGTGATCACTCCAACCTTTTTACCTGTGGCCATTCTAGGGTGCTTTTGGTTCCTGAGTAGGAAAGCCTGGTGCTGGCTTGAAGCAGGAGTGGGCAATGGGGTGTGGGGCCTTTCCTTTCTGGAGGTGCTGCTGTGATTCAGTCCCAGAGGCAGAGAACTGGATGGCTCTGGATGGGAGGACATGTGGCTGAGGCCTTGCAGTACCATAGGACAGGAGTGCCATCTGGTGGGCATCCCTACCCATTACATCCCACCACAATGCATCCAAAGGACTGCATCTGCTCCCCCTTTTACTAGCTTTATGTTTTTTTGGTTGCTCCCAAATAGCCCAAGAGCCTTTCCCCCTTTAAAGCCCCATTATCCCCTGAGGCCTGCTTTTTCCTTGAAGTAAAAGGCTTCTTTCTTTCTCATGTGTGTGAATTGCTTTTGCTTTTAGTGCTTGCTGGCTGCTCTCTGGTGGCTGCTTGTGTGAATTGCACAGGGGCAACCCCCCCATAACCACTCTATTCCCATATTGTAGCCCTCCACACTTTACCTCTTTCCTCATCTCCAGTATGTCTTCTTCCTCCTCTCGCTCTCCAATGCTGAGATCTATGTTAGAGCCTCTGAATTAGATCGTATATTAGAGCCTATATGAGAACCAGGACTGCAGGGCTGGTCCCTGTAGAAATGGGATGCAGTGGCCTCCATTTGTTCCCTGTGAAGAGCTGCCCAAAAGGAGACAGGCATTAACCAAAGGGACTCAGTGTCTGCTTGGGGGCTTCAGGTGCTCTCTGTGTCCAGGGGACTTCTATATAAGAATTCACCCAGCAACCAAACTCCCCTGGGGCTAGGGTTGCCAACCCTCTTGGATTGCCTGGAAGTCTACTGGAATCGGCATCCATCTCCTGGTGACTATTGAAAGCAATCTGGGAGACTAAGATTGTGAACGGGTTGAACAGTACAATTAATGACATTATGTCATGTTGGAAAAAAAATCCCTGGGAATAGCTTCAGTCAGAGTTGGCAACCCTACCTGGGGCTGAGCTGGGGGAGCTGCCCCAGAAAACAGGGGTGCAGAGGGGCTGCTAAATAAGTTCAGGTGTCTATATCTCCATAGGCATGTGACCCATATAAATGAGGCCACTGAGGCCTGTCTATCCCATAAATGTTCTCCCCCTCAGTTTCCCCCTCTGCCCCTCTTCTTAGATGCTATACATAGATCATACTGTTTCCACCGTTGCCCACCACAGTGCCCCCCTGCCACCCACTGTGGTTAGGGGGTCTCAACTTCCTCCTCCCACCCCACACTTGTGGTCTAACGGCCCCACCTGCTCCACGTGCCATGCTCCCCGCCTGCCACGTGCTCGCCTCTGTATTTTTAACTCCACTTTCCAGAGGAAGTGGTTTCCGTGGGGAAGCTTCAAAGCTGACCCAGATCTCGGGGCAGGCATGTTGCCATGGAGCTGCTGACGTGCACGGCGCCTCCTCTTCTCACACCACCTGGGCGCTAAGACCTGTTTCCACTTCCTGTCCTACTTGCTGCTTCCTGTCTCAGCCCGAGGCGGTGGTTTTTTGTTTTTTTGGGTTGAAATAAACAATACAGCCATGAATCAGGGGGCGGGGGGAAGCGCCTTTGAAATGCATCCATAGGGCTTTCATTGATTGATTCATTGAGGAGCGAAGGGAGTGCTTTGCTCATCCTGGCATCTCAAAGGCCCCATTGGTGTTCTCGCCCAGTCCAGTAACCTGTGGTTGGGACGAGGTTTGTTTTTGAGAACAAAAGATATAGTTGTGGGATGGAGCTGTTGATTTGTTGTTTTTTGTTTGGTTTTATTTGGGGGGGGAGGGGGTGTTGTAGAGGTGCTCATGGGACTTAGTGTATTTGGTCTGGCCTGTCTCTCAAAGGGCTCTTCAACATCCCAACTTCCATGGCACCAAGCAATGGGAAAATCTCTTCTCTCTGGATACATCACTCTTGCTTCTGGTTTGAACCTGCTCAGAGAAATGTTCCAGCGGTTGCATCCCATTTATACCTGTTGGCTGTCTCAAGATTGCTTGATAGAGGCATCCGGGGAATGTAACAGGCATATGGTAATTCTCCTGGGAGGTTTCAAAGTGTTTAGTCATTCTCCTAGATCAAGGAACAGCTCCCCAAGTGGTTAGGACATATTAGATTTGGCCTATAAGGTGCAAAATTACTCTGCCTTCTGCCCAAGGTCAGACTACCATGGCTAACTACCTCTCTCTGCTCTTGGAGGGTGACAGTCGGGGAATGGAGAAAGTGGATTGAAATTGTAATGCACCTATAGGCAAGAGAAAAGGATTATAGGATCATAGGAAAGTAGGACTGGAAGGGACCTCATGAGGTCATCTAGTCCAATGCCCCTGCTCCAGGCAAGATCATCCCTAAATAAACCGTCTCAGACAAGTCTTTGTCCAACCTATTATTGAAAATGTCCAAGGTTGGAGATGCCACAACATCTGTTGGTAGCCTGTTCCAGTACTTCAAAATCAGCAGTTTCCTCCTGATCTCCAACCTAAATTTCCCCCTGTTGGAGCCTGAGGCCATTGCTTCTAATTCTGTCTCCTATGACCAGAGAAATGCCCATCTCCATCTCCCCTGTCATTTCCTTTCAGGTATTTGAAGGCTGTTATCAAATACCCCCTCAGTCTTCTCTTCTCCAGACTAAATAACCCTTTTCTCATAAGTCTTGCCTCCCAGGCCCCTAATTATTTTTATCAAATGAATAGTAGCTAGCTATGTGTATGCATGTGATCGGATGATTCAAAGAAGAATGTATGTATAAATACGTATGCTTTTTGGAGACTTTTGAATTGCTGTGTATTTTGGCATGTTTTCCCTGTGGCGGTCAGCCTGACCATCAAACTGATAGGGAATGAAAGCTATTTTAGGTTCTATTGGGTTCCTTTTATTCACTGAAAAACCACCAGGGCCACGTCTGCATGAGACACTGACTGCACAGTAGCCCAGTACTACTGTGCAGTAGGGTTGTATGGCAACAACTGATGCAATGCTACTGTGAAGTAGTATTAAGTTACTGAGCAATAGCATCACAAAAAAGACATTCACCAGCACTACTGCGCAGTAACTCAGGTTCCTGCATAGACAGAGCCCAGTAGTAGGGCTGGAGAAGTGTCCCTGGAGGTTGCAACACTGCTTGCATCCCCCAAATCCCAGAGTCCTCTGCTCGCAGAAATCTCCTTACCTTGGGGCTTGCACTACACTGCTCTATATCACTGTGAGAATGAATCCCTTGATACCTCTGAGTGCAGGCCAAAAAGCCTGCTGTTAGCACAACTGTTAACCCCACAACTATATTTCCATCTCCAACCTCAATAGCAACAACTTGATTAGTAAAAACGGGGCTCACTATCAAGTTGCACAAGCTCACCAAGGCCTTGTTCAAAATTTGTGATGACTAAAGTTAAATTAAAACTTGTGATCCTGTTGTCAGGTAAAAAAAAGAAAGATGTAACAAGACATCACCTTGTATGGGTGTGATTTGGACTACAAAAGTTATTTCCCTTATTTTCTAGAGGGAAATACATCCGTCTCCCCCAACCCCATACACCCTTCTCTAAGACACCCAGTCCTTCACCACCAACCATAGGCCTGGCATCCCTTGGAGGGGAAATACCCATTGCCCTCCCTTTCCACCCCAGGGCTAGTTTGGAGCTGGCAGGCCTCAAGAGGAATGGCCCTGTATCCTATTCCCTAGCCCCATAAGCCAGCCAAGTCCCTTCTCCCTGGGGCCAGATTGCACCCAGCACCCCTTCATTTCCAGCTTTTTTTCAGGGGGAAGATAGGAAAATAGGGCTGGAAGTGACCTTACAAGTTCATTTAGTCCAGCATTTTACAACCCTTCCCACCCCGGCAGGATCATTCATGACTAAACCATTCCAGCTAAATGCTTGTCTAAACCATTCTTGAAAATTTCCAGGGATAGAGATTCAACAACTTCTCTAGGTAGCCTGTTCTGATGCCTTACCATTCCCATAGTGAAAATGTTCCTCCTGATCTCTAAACTACATTTTCTCTGCTGCAGATTGAGTCCATTGCCCCTAGCTCTGTCCCCTACAGCCACAGAGAGAAGCCCATCTCCATCTTTTCTGTCACCACCATTCAGGTATTTGAGGGCTGTTATCAAATTCCCCCTCAGTATTCTCTTCTCCAGACAAAGCAGCCTTAGTTCTTCCAGACTTCTTTCCTCAGAAGTCATTTCCCATGCCTCTGATCATTTTTGTTTCTCGGTGTTGGACTCCTTTCAGTCTGTCCACATCTTTCTTGAAGTGTGGAACCCAAAACTGAACACAGTGCTCCAGGTAAGGTCTCACCAGGGCCAAATAAAGTGGAAAGGTGAAAAGTTTATTAGAGAAAGTGAAGGGTTTTTGAGGCTGAAAAGCATCTCTGACCCAAGGTTGAATGCCTACAGACTGTGGCTATGGATAAACTTGGGACTCTTCTAATTTCCACTCGAAGTATCCAAGGGATGGGGGTGCTGCAACAGTCTTCCAACCAAAGGGGTGAAAGCAAAGAACCTGTATCTCCTGAAGGCTGAGCAGGGTGTATTTATTGAATGACCACTCTGATAGGACAGGGGTCCTGGCTCAGCAATCAGCAGGGACCACATGGAATTGGTGTGTGTGGCCCCCAGGTGGGGTATAAAAGGTAGCTGTGCAGTGTGGAAGGGCTCTGGCCTCCGAGCATTAGTAGTTGTTGTTTAGGATCAGCAAAGAATTTTTTTCCATTCCATGAATGTTTCCGGCTTCCACGCACATCCAGCGTATTATTTCTGTCTTTCTCTCTCACCTTTGTCTGAGACTCTGTGATGTTTATCATGGCTAAGGATGATGTTCCTGACAGCACCAGCTAAGGAGCTCTGGGTTTCTAGAGGGCCTTGCTTTCCTGCGTTCATACTGCAACACTTCAAAATAAACGAGTTTAAATTTTATAAGCCTATTTAATTTAATGAGGATTAAACCTTGTGACATGTACAGGCACCCACTGATGGGCATATTTAGAGAATCAGGAAGGATTTTTTTCCCCTAGATCAGGCTTAGGAAAGGTGAGAGGGGCCTGTGATTGCCTTCTTTTTGTAGTGTGGGGCATGGTCCTCTTCCTAGTTAATAGATACTTTAAAAAAACTTAACAACTTCCATGGTGTTACAATGGCAATACTCTTGTCTTCTCGGCTTTTAACAGTAATGTATTCATGGTGTATTCTTAGATAGGTCTCCTTGTAGTTCTGAGTGAGGGTTTGAAGCGCTGATTTGGGGGATTCCTTGTGGGTGATGCATGTCTGCAGATGCAGGAGACCATATTTTTTTAGTAGCAAAAAGTGTGACCTTTCTCTAAATTGATAATGATTCATATTTTCCTTACTTTCCTTCCCTAGATGGAAAAAATGTTGCCGAGAGTAAGATGTACAAAGAACAAGAGACTTCACTAATCAACAAAGATCTTTAATAGCAGCGCATGGCACCAGGTAGAATAAAAGACAGTATATGGTGATCTCATTGGTGCAATACAAAGACTCTGAGCAGGAATAAAAAATTCATATGAATAACTATACTTCTTTTTTTAAAGGCTAAACATGAGTAGATATGCATAGTTTATACAACTCTAAAAATGATAAACGATATACTTGCAAAAGTCTATGGCTGAGAGCTAGAGAAAAGATAACAAAAATAGGACTAAAAAAGAAAAAAAGGGGAGAGGAAGAGAGGGAAATCCTAAACTGGTGTTGGTCTCTATGAATGGTGTCAATCAGAAGAAATTACTAGACTATCTAGTCCCCTGTAATGAGCCTGATAACTTGTCCTTGATGAAAGCATGTATTTCAGAAGTTGGCTAAAATCAATGCAATTAAGCTGAATCACACCAGCAAAGATCTAGCTCAAACTCTGAATAGTCAATGGTTGGAGAGTTGGTTATGAAGCATGTATGTGATATTATGCATGCGTATGCATGTGTATGTGCTCGGATAGTCATCAGGGCCAGGCAGTGCTGTGATATGCCCCCATTCTGATCTCCAAGAAGCAAGCAAAGGGATTTCTATTCACTCCTGACTTCTGTCTCAGGATTTTATCTCCCAGTTGAGCTAACACTTGGCTCTTGGAAAGACATCTGCTACTGGCTGAAAAGCTGCAAGTCTCAGAGAATCCACCCCATCCCTAAGGTGTTCCACTGCCTAATTGCTCTTTACATGTTGTGCACAATGAGGCTTAATTTTCAGTCTGAAATTATCCAATTTCAATTTCAAACCATCTGCTTTAAAAAGCCTGGGGCTGTTAGGAAACTACTGGCTAGCAATTTGCACAGGAGCCCACAAAAACTGCCTGTCCAAATCTCATCCATTGCATTTCACATGCAGGTTGTCTCCTGATTCCCCTTTGAAAATTCTGCCGGGGACAGAGGATTTGAGGCTGTGTTTTGGACTGGAATGAGAAATTCAGCATTAATTTCAATGGGGAGTCAGTGCTCATTGAAAATCTGAATCTTTCTATGCATCTATTCCCCTTTCAGTTTCAAAATGGTTTCCTCCCCCATGGTTTTTTTCTTTCAGTGAACCCCACCCACCTACACATGCTTTTGGAGATCTTTTTCTCAATTGCTTGATTTTTGCAAGATCATTGGAAAGTAAACATTTCCGCCCAAAACACATTTGGCTGTAATGTCAAAGTATGATTAAAAAGTTGGTGCTAAGTCACTTTCTTCAGCTTTGTAGGCTTTCAACAGCAAACAATTATTCCCTGCCTGAAAAGACACTTTCTACAAAGTGGCAATTTAATGAGGATGGAAGGAAACCCACTTTCCATTGAAAAAAGCTTTTTTGACAACACCCGACAAGTCCAAATTAACAGTTCCTTGCCTCACACAGGAAGGTAGTGAAGATGCATTGGTCAGCACATGGGAGTTGAGAGTAATGAGGGTTTTTAAACAATCAGCAAGGTCCTTATGAAGCATACTAAATTAAAGCACTTCTTGAACATTATATATGGTGAGCTGCATGTAGAGAGGTGACTGTTGACAATCAATCCCCTTTGGTATGGGGTTCATTGGTTGCTGTATGGGACGGTCTGGTGAGAAGAAGATAGGAGGGCTTTTGGTAACTCCCATCACTCTTAATCACAGATATTCACATTTCTTTCACACCTGTAACAAGAAAGATTGAGCACATTGGTTTATAATTAACATTTAGCTAGGGGCTAAGCTCAGGAGTTCTGGCCAAGAACAAGTGTCCATTGTAGGGGGGAGGGGAGGGAATAAAAGAGGGAGAGAGGAAAAATATGCATCAGGAGCCAAACTTAGAGCTGAGATTTTTCCACACTTGGAAATAAATAGTAATTGAAGTTCCAGTTTCCCTGGTTGGGCCTGAAAATTTAAGGGATGATGAAAGGTATTAACTGTGGTGGGACACATCTGTTTATCTGCTTCATTGGGCAAAACAGATGTTGCCTGTTGTTGTGCAGGGGCCGGATCCTGTGGGACAACAAGAGATGTGTTCTCCACTTGCCGGGATTCCCTGGGGTGTGTCTCTGTAAGCAGTAAAAGATGGAGTTTCCCACTTGCTCAGGACATCTCTCTGCAAGTGGAAACTCTAGATTTCTCTGCCTATGGAAACACACCCTGGAGATGCCCCAGGGCATGTCTCTGTAAGAAGAGAAAACTGGGCAGGTTTTCCTGAGCTTTCAGGGGCCCAATCCTGCATGTGAATTCCTGAGACATGCAGGATCAGGGCTCTCAAGCCCTGGGAGCACCTGCTCAGGGTGTCTGGAGAGCACTCTACTGTCATAACACTACAGATGTCTGGTGCAATACAGTGACACCAGCTATGTTGCACCCACATGTTCTGGGCATTTGTGGTGGAACTAGGGGTATGTATGTCTGTTTGCCTGGATTTTTATGGTGGGACAAAGGCAACATCTGTTTCCACTCTGAAACCTTACTGTATGGGCTAGATCAGTGATTCCCAACCTTTTTTTGCTGCAACCCGCTGCTGGGGGTGGAGCATGACAGTGGCAGTGGCCCAGGGATGGGGGCGGGGGAGCTCCCAGCACACAGCTCATCCTTTGTGTGCGGTGCCGCCGGCATTGCCCCCATGACCTTCATCTGGGTCATGAGCCGAGGTTGGGAACTGCTGAGCTAGATGCATATGAGTAGATAGGGATGAATAGATAGATACTCTGATAGACAAATGCTGAAAAAGAACGTGTTGCTCACAGAGATCATAAAGGATGGATAAATAACTGAAAGATAGAGACAAATTGTGGAGGGAAAGATGGATAGTGAGAGAATTACTATGGAGAAGAGGCTGCTGAGTGGAATTTTATGTGGATAAATGCTTTGGAGAGCTGGATGGATCCATGATCCCACCCCTCTTCCCATCCAAGGCACTCCTGTTCACCTTAGCTCCTCCATGCAATGAAGGTCACGATCAGGTTGAATGCGACTCCCTTCAGGAAAATGACTTTCATGCCCAGTACCATGAAGGACATCAAGTTCAGATGCTCATCTATAAAACAGCAGAAGAATTTAGGTCACCCAGAGATCAAAGCCATCCCTGCAAAATCCCTGTATTCCTATTAGTGGGCAATAGGGGATGGGGCAGGAGCTGTATCATGTCATTCCATTTGGCATAAATTAATTTTAATTAGACCAGATGAATGAATATTAGTTGGACCAGGGAGAATGGGTATGAAACCATGACTGTCCAGTATTAAGCCCGTTATCCAGTTAAAATGAGATATTATAAAGGGGCTAGACTATTCTTTATGGCCATGGGGCTGGGCATGTTCTCGCTGCATTTCTCTGTGTGTGCGTGTAGCATTTGTTTTGCTCATAAATGCACAGGCTTAATGTTTAACTAGGGCAGGGTGACTAGGGCAGCCCCTCAAATGCTGACTCTGGGGTTGGGGTATGGGAACGGAAAGACTGGTTATTGCTACATCATTGCGGCAACTTCCCTGAGCGACTGGCCACATCCTTTCGCTTCTGGGCCTAATTACTGTGTGAGAGAGTCTCTCTCTTTGGGCTTTGTTACATATTACATTTAGCACATTTTGTATTTAAATGATCCTAAGTATTTTAAACAGTTTTCTGAGCAGTTGCAAGTTAACGCTTACTACGATTTAAATCTAGATTACAGTACCTCACCAGAGTCTTGACCTGACAACTCCCTGTCCCAGGACTGAAGCCTGAAAATCAACTTATTTTTCAGGCCTCTTCATGGAGATCTCATGGAAGCTGCATCAAGACTCTGGGTATGGTGCGGGGACTGGGAGCGAGAGCGGCACTCAGGCCTCACAGCCTGTGGGAACCTTGAACTAGTTCCTGTGGTGTGGTGCAGGGACTGGGACTTGCCCTCATGCCATACTGGGTACCAGTCACGCCATGCTGGGCACTCCATGCTCATGCGGGGACTAGCCCTCATGCCATGTTGCTCCCAGCCCCTGCACTGCATTGGAGCCTTGAAATGGCAAAGCACCTATGTGGTGGTGGGAACCTGACAAATGGCTTTTTGGGCTCCTTCCACCATCCCAGTAGTAAGGCAGACTGAAGTTAGGGCAACATGTGTTGCCTAGCACTAGTTGGAAATACTCCTCACACAAAGGAGGTGTAATATTAAGCTGATCAGAGTTCCTGGGGCATGAGTTTTCATGCTGTAATGTGCAGAAGCTTGTGGTTTCAACGTGTTTAGTGCAAGGGTAACATCTAACACCCCCATCTGTAGATTGGGCTGTCTACAAGGAAAGAGATATTCATTTAACTCCCCCCTGCCCCAAAAAATCTGTTTGGATATTCTTTCCCACTCCATCCAAAACCTGAAACATTTTTGTCAAAACTTGACAGCTTTGACAAAAAAAAAATCCACATGTAGGCAGGGGGTTGGACCCAATGATCTGTTGAGGTCCCTTCCTACCCTAGCATCTATGAATCTATGAAAACACCTGTTTTTAGATTAAAGGGGAGGAAAAATCAGAGTAAGAAGCAGAGGATGGAAGACTATTTCTGTGGAGGGGTTTTGGGTTTTGTTGGTTTGTGCAGCTCTGTACTAGTTTCAGGAGGCTCTGTTTTCTGTCTCTGGATGGGTGGGTGTTTTGTGCCACTTCTTTTCTAACCATATAAAGTCCATATGTATGTTCCAGGTAAAGGTTGGATTGTAACCCCACAGGGATCTCCAAGCTAGCTCTTAGTGAGCATAGGGTAACCACAGCTAGCACACTCCACCCTGAAGTCCTGCTGCTGGGCCTTGTTACCCAAGCTACATAGACAAAACCAGCAAGTCACTGTATGCTGCAGCCTTGGACCCAACCGCAGTGTAAATATAGCCTCTGTCTTCAACGTTTTGTGATATCTTTCAGTTTACTGGTAAGGGTGGGGGTGGGGAACAGTGTTTGTATTGACCTTTAAATGGGATTGAGATGCCTAGGTCCTTCAGGACCCTGCAGGAACCTGAATGCTTTTAGGTTTTAAAGTTCAGACTTTTATATGACTAATGCTAACAATTGAGCAAGGAGATTGGAAGAATGGGATGCATCTGAACTTGGGCTGGATGGATCTTCAAAGAGGATGGGATTTCTTTTTTTTCTAAGCAGCCTAAATAAAGCTTGCTGCTTAAGTCCCTTGGGAAGAAATCAGCATCTGATCCCCTCAGGTTCCTCCCCTTCACCCCCAAAATTCCAAGGCCAAGCCCTTGGCTTCAGCCACGCCACGCATCAGGGAGCCTCCCAGGGTAGGCTGGATAAAGACTTTCATCTGTGCCTAGACCTCTTGTGTCCGTACCTGTCTCAAAGTTGTCAGACATCTTCATGGTTATACATGTATCTTCTTCATCTGAAAATAAAAAACAACCACTTATTCAATTATTTGATGCCGAGGGTAGTCAAGCTTTGCAACAGGCTACCTAGAGAAGCTGTGGAATTTCATTGCTGGACATTTTCAAGAACAGGTTGGACAGATACTTGGCTAGAATTGTTAAGTGAGGGATGATCCTACCTTGAGCAGGGATCTGGATTAGATAACCTTATGTGGTCCTTTCCAGCCCTGCTTTCCTATGATTTTATTTCACTGTCTTTCAATTCATTTCAATGCCAGTTTCTTATGGTCATGCCTAGGGACCAACTGAGGACTGACCTCTGCTCTATGAGGTGCTAAACCAATAGAAGATAAAGATTCATTGTTTCACAGGTTTTAAAGCCAGAAGCAGTGTTTAGCCTGACTTCATATAATGCACAAGACCAGTCACCCTTATGTTAAACGTACCCATTTCTGTTCAACTAAATGAGAGGCAAGGATTTCTTAGAACTATGTAATTTATTGGACCAACTATGTAGTTGAGAGGAAAAGGCACCAAGTCTTGGTCTGAGGACATCAAAGAATATATTATTTCCTTGGAAATTAATCAATGATTAGTCATCTTACTCTTTAAAAATTTGCCCCAATATCTACTTCTGATTTCTCTACCCTTATCTGTCACCCACTGGTTCTTATTGTGCTTTTCTGTGTTGGTGTAGCCATTGTCCCTATGAAAGGTAAGTATCACATTGCAAGCAAGTCACCTCTCAACCTTTTTAAACAGTTCATCCTACAGGAGGGTGTGGAAACTCCATCCTTGGGGGCTTTCAAAACCCGGCTAGACAAAGCTTTGGCTGGGATGATCTACTTGGGGCTGGTCCTGCTTTGAGCAGGGGGTTGGACTAGATGATCTCCTGAGGTCCCTTCTAACCCTAACTTTCTATGATTCTATGATTCCACCCAATGGCATCTCTGGCTCTCAGATTATTGACTCCTTGTATGCTCTCTAGCTCTTCAACGCTTTTTAAAAAAAAATGAGAACATACAATTTCCATGAGATGATTCACTGTCTGTCTCATTAATGCTGTGATAGAAATACCATG